>NC_090936.1:691219624-693719624 GCF_040938575.1 Ambystoma mexicanum
CGCTGTGAATTCAGGCAGTCTTGATTTTGCCTCTGAATCTCCACACTCATTTGTTTCCAAATGAACCTAACCCTGTAATGCTCACCTTGTATCCACAGGGACGCCCCTCGACCTGGCTGGATTGCCTCCAACTTGGACCCGCCTTCCTCGGTTACCCGTTCTGCCAAGGATCAATTCTGGAAGACGGGAGTTCAGTTTTAGCCTACAATCTCCTTGTTCCAGGGCCCTCCTCCCTGATGTCCCCAGCGAACTCCCACCCCCCAGAGTATTCCTCACCTTGAATTTAGGTAAGATGCGTTCTCCATCCTGCAGATCTTTGCAGGGGTGCGTTATGGTCGGGCACCTTGCTGCCTAGTTGCTTCACTGGCGCGGCCCTGGAGTCCTGACCGTTGCGACTCCGCTCTTGAGGTAAGTTTATAGTTCTTAAGCAGTATATGTCCGTAATTGTATTTGCCCAGATTAATCTCCTCTTTCTCTCGTAGGTGCAGAAAGGATGGTGATGGCGTCGAGCTGATGGAAAGGGCAGTGCTGGAGATGCTAAGTGAATGCGCAGAGCCCGGCGCTATATGCGTTTTTGTAGTCGGGCTAACCTATATTCTTCCCTTGCAGGTCGCAGCAATGTTACAGATGAAGTGTGATCGGAAGGACATTGAACGCAGGTTGGAAGGTGTCCAGACCGCCGTCGACTACCAACATCGCTTCGCAAGGTAAGCGCGATTCCGCAAGAGGCTGGAAGCGGAAAGCAAATGCATGCTAATGCTGTCTTCTTCTCTCTTTTTCCCAGGATGTTGCTTCCGGGCGAAGATGAACTCCAGAGAAGACACTGGAACACTCGAGGAGCTGGATTGCCGAACAGCTAAGGATGGATAATGGTGTTTCTCTTCTTCTTTGCAGATGCAGGCCTGGAAAGCTGCGGACAGATCACAGTCAACGTCACGCTGAGAGTGCAGAGTAACGCGAAGCGTGTGCAGAAGTTTGGGCGTGGCTTAAATAGCCTGCAGGTATCCCAGGTGACTTCAGGGCGGACCATGCCCAAGATGCTAGACCGCATGGTTCGGTTCCAAACTGAACCCAAAGGGGGCAGCCATGCTGATACATTTCCCAATGGGAGCTCTATCTGCTACATGAGCCTGGCAACAAAGGCACCAGGACTAGCTCCAGGAGAGCCGAGAGGGGCATGATTGGGCTCTTGGAGCCCTGTAGGGGTATTGTGGTGGGGTCCAGAGACCTTGAGTCCCAAGGCCTGAGTCCATGGTCATGACAGCACTCCCCCCTCCCCGCCCCCCCAAAGGCCCCTCTCAAGGTGGTTGTTCTGTCCGGTCCTGGCTTGGTGTGGTACTCTTAATGGAAACGTTGTATTAGACATGGTGCATGAATGTAATCGATGGGTTCCCATGTTCTGTTCTGTGGACCGTACCCTTTCCAGTCCACCAGGTAGTAAGTCTTGCTTGAACATACTTTGAGTCCAGGATGCCCTTGACCTCGAATTCTGGTTCACCGTGGATCATCACCGGTCCTGGTGGAGTAGTTACTCGAATTCCTGGCTGAACTGGTTTCAAGAGGGATACATGAAACACCGGGTGGATCCGCATGTTGGTTGGTAAAGCCAATTTTACTGCCGCTGGGTTTATGATGGACTCAATGGTAAACGGCCCTAGGAATTGTGGACAGAATGTCCGGGCTCCCTTTAGAGGCACATGCTTGGATGCTAGCCACACTCTGTCCCCTACTTGGTAGTTGGGGCCTTTTCACGATGCAGGTCCGCGTATTTCTTCTGGCGAACTTTGGCTTGACGCAGATGTTCAATGGCCCTTGCGAAGGCCTGCAAAATGGTAGCGTGTAGGGTCTGAATGGCTGGCATTTCCAGGGTTGTGGGAACGTCCAATTCTGACATGCGTGGGTGTCTGCCATACACAGTAAAGAATGGTGTCTGCCCGGTGCTGCTGTGTAGTGAATTGTTATAAGCATACTCGACAATCCACAATAAATCTTTCCAATCTCCTTCGGCTTGGTGAAGCATGCAGCACAAGTATTGTTCATGCGTCTGGTTGGCCTTCTCCATTTGACTATCCGTTTGGAGGTGATGTCTAGTGGATAGTCGAATGTCTATTTGAGCCATTGAGCAACATTTCCTTCAGAAGTTGGATACAAATTGGGTACCCCGATCCGAGATCAATACTGACGGGAACCCATGGAGCCGTACCACATATCAAGGAATGTCTTAGCCAGGCTGGATGCGTTTGGTAACCCTTTGAACGGTAAGAAGTGGGACATTTTGGAGAACAGGTCGACGATCACTAGAATAGTGTTATTACCTTGACAAGAGGGTAGGTTGGTGATGAAATCAAGAGACAAGGTGTGCCATGGAGCCGGCAGGATGTCCAATAGTCGAAGGAGCCCAGCTGGTCTTTGCTTTGACGATTTGTTTTGAGCACAAACTCCACAGGAGGTTATGAACTGAATCCCGTCTCTGCGCCACGTTGGCTACCAGTAGCTCTGTTTCACCTTGGCCAGGGTTTTAGCGATTCCTGGGTGACCTTCCATGAGGGAGTCATGATACTCCGAGATAACCTGTTCTTGGAGTTCTTTCTTCGGCACGAATAACCGATCCCTGTAGTATGGTAGTAGGTCCTTAAACACACAGTGTTCTCCTTTCGAAAGCCACTCACGTAGTTGTTCCTGAGTCATTACTCGTCAGATTTCGTGCAGCAACTCGTCTTGAGTCATGGTGGTTGTAATGCCTAGGAGTCTGTCGCTCGGGATGATGGCCACAGGATCAGGGGTAGTGTACACCAGTTCATCGGTGCACATGCGTGAAAGGGCATCAGCTTTGCCATTTCTGACCCCAGACCGGAACGTGATCATGTAGTCGTACTCCGCAAAAAAAAGGGCCAGCGTAGCTGTAGAGAGGATTGAGCCTTCGTGCTCTTCAGGTATTGTAGATTTCGGTGGTCGGTTATCACGGTGATAGTGTGTCTGGCTCCCAGCAGATAATGCCGCCAGGCCTTGAAAGTGGCTTTTATGGCCAGGAGCTCTTTGTCAGTGATGGCGTAGTTGAGCTCAGGAGGCGAGAATTCGCACGACCAGAAAGCCACAGGATGTAGTTGGCCGGTGTGTGGCTCCCTTTGCGATAACATTGCACCCATAGCCATGCTGGAAGCGTCCTTTTCTACTATAAACGGAAGATCTGGGCGTGGATGTCTTAGGATTGGAGCGGTAGTGAATTTCACCTTGAGTTCTTGAAAGGCCTTTTTAGCGTCTTATGTCCACTGTAATGTCTTGTTACATTTCCTTAACAATAAGGTGATCGGGTGTACTATTTGTGAGAACCCTGGGATGAATCGGCGGTAAAAGTTTGCAAAACCTAACATGCTCTGGACTCCTTTGAATGAACTTGGGGCTGGCCAATTGAGGACGGCATCGACCGTGTGCATATCCATTCGGATTCCTTTTGAAGTAAGGATAAACCCCAGGAACTCCACCACTGTAACGTGAAATTAACATTTCTCAAGCTTGGCGTAGAGATGATGTTGACGTAGCTTGGTAAGGACGGAACATACATGCTCAACGTGGTCCTGCTCCGAGGCCAAATATACCAGGATGTCGTCTATGTAGACTAACGCACAGACATCAATCATTTCTCTCAAGACATCGTTCATGAAATATTGAAATGTGGCGGGAGCATTGCAAAGGCCGAATGGCATTACTTGGTATTCATATAAGCCATATTTAGTACGAAACGCTGTTTTCCATTTGTTCCCTTTTTTAATGCGCACAAGATGATAGGCCCCTCTAAGGTCTAATTGCGTGTAAATCTGGGCATCTTTGACTTGGTCTAACAATTCCGGGATCAGGGGCAAGGGGTAACGATTCTTGACGGTGACTTGGTTCAATGCGCGGTAATCTATGCAGGTCCTCGGGTCTCCTTCCTTCTTCGGCACGAAGAATAAGGGAGACGCTGCCGGTGACTTTGAGGGGCGGATGAAACCGTTGGCCAGATATTGTTCCAGGTATAACTTCAAATATTGGTTCTCGGGTTCGGTGAGCGTGTAAACGCGGCCACAAGGAATTTGTGCACCAGTTATCCGATTAATCTGGCAGTCGTGGGATCTATGGGGTGGTAAGGTATTAGCTTGCTCCTTTCAAATGCGTCTTGAAAGTCCTGATATTGGACTGGCAGGGTACCAACCACTCCTAAGGCACTTGTCGCCTCTTCCTGAACAGGTGAGCCGGTGTTCTTAGCCTTTCTCCCTTTGAAATAGCAGGTGCGTGTGCAATCCTGGGAAAAAAACAATTCTCGGGCACGCCAATCGATCCGAGGATTATGTGCGACCAGCCACGGCATCCCTAGGATTAATCGAAATTGAGGTGCTTTGATGAGGTCAAAAGCGATTGATTTGTAACGCTCACCTGATTCCCGCAGAGGCGCCGGTCTTGACTGGGTGAATGCCGTATCTTCAAAGGTGATGTGTAACACACGGTTGGCTCTTTGGGCTGGACCTCTGTGCACTGTATGTCTGACTCGAAGAGTAAGATGTCTGCAGATAGAAAATATGGGATTAATGAACTGCGGTTATTGGGTGCCTCTCTCCTCTTCCCTTTCTCTTCTCCTGTAGAACCCCAAAGGTTAACACCCTCACCTTGGGTAAGTGAACGCCGAGCTCTCCATCTGCCTCGGGGCAGGGTGCCGTAACCAGTTTCTTCACTGGATAAGGGTGCAGGCCTCCTGACCTCAGAGAACTGCTGTCCGTCGTTAACTGCACGAACGGTAAGTTCTGGGCACTTCAAATGTCTTAAAAGTCTTTTGTAATGATATCTCTTGTTTTGCAGGGTTCCGGCGATGGCGGATGGCGGGCTGATGAGAGTTGAGGATCGAACCCGCGTGAGGAATAGAAGCGCCTGGAAGCACGTAAGTAAGCGCTTGTAGCCTGCTTCACGATGCGCACTAACTGTCCCTTTTATCTTGCAGGTACAAGTTCGGAGCTTTAGAGAAGCTGAAGGGTGCTGGAATACCCACTGGATTCGGCGTGGGAAGGAGTAATGGCACGTGAGTAATAAAGTTGCCCAATGTCTTTAAACGCATCTTCTTTTGTCTTTCAGATGCGGGATGAGGCGCCGAAGGCCTCCGGAGCGTGCGAAGAGCTGGTAAGCTTTTGTCTTTCAGATGCCGGAATGCAGTGCGAAGACCTCCGGAGCATGCGAAGAGTAGGTAAGCCTTTGTCTTTCAGATGCCGGAATGCAGCGCGAGGCGTTGGTGACAGCCGATGGACCAGGTAAGAGATGCGCTGCCACTGAAAACCGTAGTGCTAACCTGTTCTTTCTTTGTCTTTACAGGTGCTGCTGAAGACTGGATTCCAGAATGGTAAGCCTTTGTTCCCTTAGGCCCAGGATCAGAAGCAGAAGACACGATGAGCGTTCTGCTGCAGAGAATGCAGAATAACGCATAGCAAGATTCATCCATCGGGTGTGGTTTAAATAGCCTCCTGTAGTGCTTAGGTGTCTCCTTCCACAGCCACGCCTAGGTAAGAAAAGAGTTCCTGCTTTCCAGAAGAGTTCCAGTGTTCTGAACCTAGGGAGTGGCTCCTGCCCCACCCAACAGGAAAAGTAGTCCCAAACAGAAGAGGATCAGGGGTTCAACTGGCAGGTAAGTAAGCAGCATGGTCTGCTGCAGGTAAGTCCACCCAAGCATTATGAGCCCGGCGCTTCCAGCGCTGGGACTGGGCATCTTTATGAGCCTGGTGCCACTGGCGCCAGGACAGTGTCCAAAAGGTCCCAATTGGGACTGGCTGGCACTCGGAACCGGGGTTATGGGTCTGCTTCCAAGGGAGTCGGGCAAGTCCGATCTTTTGGAAGCAGAGATCATGACATGATTCCCTATGACTATCCTGACATAGGAGAGTAAGAACAGTTGTGCATTCGGACACGATGCCGGAGGCAATTTCGGTGCCATCTACAGTGGTTACAGTTTCCGTGGTGCACTTAGGGAAGAGTGGGAGCCCCATCTTTGCTGCAAGATCCCGGTCCATGTAATTCCCCACGGCTTCGCTATCAATGTAAGCTCCCAACGAATACATTTTTGATGACTGCTGGTGGGGGATCAGGATCACAGGTAAGGCAAAATGGGAGGTCTGTAATTGGGTTTCTTCGCTCGACAAGTGGACCCCTACAATTGCCGGGCTTGGTAGTTTTCCCGACTCCTCACTTGGTTTCTCTTTATCTGTGGCTCCTATGGTTCTTCTTGGTGGTTTTATCGGGCAATCTTTGAGGAAATGATCGGCCTTTCCACAGTACAGCCATAATTGCTGTTCCCTCCTCTTGTCCTTTTCTGCTTTGGTTAGAGGGGGTCTAACCCCTCCTAGTTGCATTGGTTCCACGGGGCTTTCTGTTCCCCGCTGGACGTGATCTTTGGAACGCATGTATATAGGGCGTGGTTCTGGTTTACTTCGATCCATTCTCCGATCTTGCAACCTATGGTCAAGTTTAACTACCAGGTTAATGAATTCGGCACAGTCCTTGGGTGGGTCTACCACTTGGGCAAGCACATCCTTTAACTCCCCTTGCAAGCCCCGGTGGAACAAGGTGGTTCTTTTATCCTCCGGCCATTCTGCTTCGAGCACCAGCCGATTGAAGGTAGCTATGTATGTCAACAGATCTTGGTTTCCCTGACGTAGGGACAGGAGTTTGTTGTCCAAGGTCTGCCCATGTGAACGACGGGCGAAAAGCTTTTCCAGTTCCTATTGAAAGCCCCCAAAATCATGTAACAGTGGATCATCCCAGCTAATGAACGGCACAGACAAGTCAGCCGCACTGCCACTCGGATTCGACAACACAAAAGCCACTTGTGACTGGTCATTGGGAAACGCCTAATGTCTGCAAAGAAAATGGAGGCGGCACTGATTCATAAAGGTAGCATACCTTCGAGGATCCCCCGAAAAGCGCTCCGGTGGAGCTAATGAAAAAGCTCCAGGAAGGGTGATCTGCACCGGAGTGCTCGTTGGGGTCGGGGTCGATGGGCTAATTCCAGGCAACAGGGCTTGTCCAGCCTGTGATTGAATGATTTGTCTGCTGAGGTCATCAGTACGTTCTTTAGCCACAATTAGTTATCTCCGGAAGGCGTTGGTTTCTTGTCGGGCCGAATGTACCTCCGCGCGTAACTGCCCCAACAACTGAGCTAACTTGTCAGTTTCCGAGGTTTCCATGCTGGCGCCCGGGTGGGTTATAATATTTGAATGTCTTCGCGTTCTGTAACGCTCACCTTGTATCCACAGGGACGCCCCTCAACCTGGCTGGATTGCCTCCGACTTGGACCTGCCTTCCTCGGGTACCCGTTCTGCTAAGGATCAATTCTGGAAGACAGGAGTTCAGTTTTAGCCTACAATCTCCTTGTTCCGCGGCCCACCTCCCTGATGTCCCCAGCGACCCCCCCCCCCAGAGTATTCCTCACCTTGAGTTTAGGTAAGATGCGCTCTCCGTCCTGCAGATCTGTGAGTTTAGGTAAGATGCGCTCTCCGTCCTGCAGATCTGTGCAGGGGTGCGTTGTGGTCGGGCACCTTGCTGCCTAGTTGCTTCACTGGCGCGGGCCCTGAAGTCCAGACCGCTGCAACTCTGCTCTTGAGGTAAGTCTATCGTTCTTAAGTAGTATGTGTCCGTAATTGTATTTGCCCAGATTAATCTCCTCTTTCTCTCGTAGGTGCAGAAAGGATGGTGATAGCGTCAAGCTGATGGAAAGGGCAGTGCTCGAGATGGTACGTGAATGCGCAGAGCGCGGCGCTATGTGCATTTTTGTAGTCGGGCTAACCTGTATTGTTCTTCCCTTGCAAGTCGCTGCGATGTTACAGATGAAGTGCGATCGGAAGGACATTGAACGAAGGGTGGAAGGTGTCCAGACCGCCGTTGAGTACCAACAGCGCTTCGCAAGGTAAGCGCGATTCCGCAAGATGCGGAAAGCGAACGCTTACTAATGAGGTCGTCTTCTCTCTTTTTCCCAGGATGTTGCTTCCAGGCGAAGATGAACTCCAAAGAAGACACTGGAACACTCGAGGAGCTGGATTGCCAAACAGGTAAGGATGGATAATGGTGTTTAATTTTTCTTTGCAGATGCAGGCCTGCAAAGCTGCGGACAGATCACAGTGAACCTCATGCTGCGAGTGCAGAGCAACGCGAAGCGCGTGCAGAAGTTTGGGCGTGGCTTAAATAGCCTGCAGCTATCCCAGGTGCCTTCAGGGCGGACCACGCCCAAGATGCTAGACCGCATGGTTTGGTTCCGAACTGAACCCAAAGGTGGCAGCCATGTTGATCCATTTCCCAATGGGAGCTCCATCTGCTACATGAGCCTGGCGACAAAGGCGCCAGGACTGGCTCCAGGAGAGCCGAGAGGGGCATGATTGTGCTCTTGGAGCCCTGTAGGAGTATTGTAGTGGGGTCCAGAGACCCCGAGTCCCAAGGCCTGAGGCCATGGTCATGACAGACACGGCATATAGGATATGTTATCTAAAATGTGTTCTTCACTATTGTATGTGAAAACAAGATACCAATGTTTTTTGTTTAAATACTAGATACCAGTTTTTAGTCCAGTAAACCAATTTAGCATTTGTATGCCAAAAAGCATGATTTTCCTAGTTTTCCTGTGAAACTTTGTCCTCGCCACGATCGTTAAAGCATATTCCTATGTTGTCAGGAGGATTAACAGATTATCAAAATAGCGTAGGAGTGATTAATCTCTTATGACACATGTCCCAGAAGTGTCAGAGAATTTATTTAAAGAGTCTGCACTGTATATGCTTGTGGATAACAATGGGTTTCACACTTTTGGTCCAACCATTATTCTCTTTGCTCCCCTGGTGATCTTTACTAAATCTTCCATGACCACCCCCTTCAGTCTTTCCGAGTCAAAAGACCAGGAACGTTGCACCAGGAAAAACAATCACCTCAAAAGGTCTAACTGCTTTACAGAGAAATATCCCTGACCTAAGAAACCCCATCACAACAATACAACCCCACAATCTGGTACAAGAAATAGATGTGTTTAATTTGAATATTTTGTCTTATTTAAAAAATAAAAATAATGGAACAAAAGGTGTTGCTTCTTACTTCAATGCTGGGGAAGTCGCCCACAATATTTAAAGAAATGCAAGCGGTCTACAGAAAGGAAAAACAACCTGCCTGTTGTCTCACTAATATTTTCACTCTAATTTGTGCAAACATAAACCAACAAATATAATACTCTTCTATACTATAGAATGAAACGTCCCACAATATAGATGCACACATTGGCATTGATGGTTTGATTAAAAAGGTAACAGTTCTCAGGACAAAGTTTGGAACCAAACAATTTGTGTACTTTTCTCAACTATTGGCCAGTAATGGCATCAGAAAAATACTGTTCTAATGTATGGTTTTCTGGTCCTAGGTTGAATTAAATTCTAAAATGTTGGTCACTATCTGTCACACGCTATTAGTTCCTTGCTTGGGCATGGGAAATAGAAAATAATGTGGGGTTACATTTGGTGCAATTATTTTAAAGGCTTGAGTGCACGTTCTCTAGGATTCAGGTTCTCCCTTTTAACACTCCAGGTCCTTGTGTTCATCTAAGGAAGGGATTTCAGTTACTTGATTGGCTATGGTAGATACCAATCAAAGGATGTAAATCTCCCAGAGGTCCCAAATTGCAAAGGGTAAGCTCTAATACAAAGGTTATACCTCTTCAATTTTTCATTCTCAATAACACAGTGCATGCACTGTGTACTATTTTCCCCCTTTCAGTGGAATAGCATATAAACAGGGTTCCCAGGAGAGGTAGGGACATCAACCGTCTTCGGTAAGCACCATAGTTATGCTATTGCTTTCAGTAGGTCTACCTTCTCCCAAAATCACTCTGGCAATTTGGTTCTGTCTTGGGAAGGACCTCTGCATTCAGTCCCATTTGGAAATGATCTCCTTATGGCGATTGTCCTTCAGCTGCTTCCAGTTTGAGTCCCCATTACCGTTTCCACTGTCAGTAGGATTTTTCTTTTCTGCTTTTTCCAAAACTCTCCTCTCCTCTTATGTGTTTGAGTTTGAATACACACAAAGTTCCACCCATGCTTCACCATTTGACACAACATTTTGGGATCGGATGGAGCCTGTGATAGGTTCCCTTCACTTACTCACCCCAGTAGGGTGGTCCTCATTGCTTCAGTCGCCCATGTGTACATTCTTATAATGAGATGTGTTGGCTATGAGTTAAGCCCTCTCCTTCAGAGGTTTTCCATGAAGTGTACCACTCAATTTATTTTTCCTAAATCGGACAAACCATTCCGAAGCTAAACTAAAAATGAAGTTCCCATGGCCACTTTAAATGCATCATTCGGTGCACATTTTGCTGTACAAATCAGCTTCATGTGTGGCCTACCCCATCCGTTGGCTTTTAAACAAAATACAGTTTTAATAGGCTCTTTTAAAGAAACCGATACATTCTCCATGAGGCCTTATTGCTTTTCCAAAGTCAAGGGTCATGGCCTGTTCGATGCATCTGTTTCTATGAATGCACTTACTGATCCACCAGACACTGAACTTGCTAACCTTCTGATAAGCTTGAATATAGAAGACTATTTATTTGGGCTGAATTCCCCATATGAAGGTTGCGCTTAGTTTATTGTGTGTCCTTTAGAACAAGACCCCTTATTTCTGTGTAAACACAGATGTGCCAGTAGCCTTCTTAAAGCTTTATTCAATGGGATGAATAATGGATCAGGGTATTCCTGCCTTCAAATGGGCTGACCTCTGTATAAACGTACCATTGCAGGTGAACGAATCTCACATTTTAGCACCACAAAATATGAAAGCTATGTGAAATCTATTTCACACCATGTATTAGAAATGTGCTTTTTATATCATTTTTACTTGTAATGACAATGTTTGGGTAATTAATATGCTAGAACTCTTGTATGATTGTGAAAAGTGTCATTTTCTTATAAAATACTAAGTCGGTGTTGGACAGTTTATTATACTTCCCTTTCACAAAACAGCGAACATGCAAAACGACCATTCAATTCTATCTTTCATTACAGCTTACAAAATAGCATATTTAACTGAGTATTCTGTTTTATCTGTTTTAACATTCATTAAATATTTCATTGAGAAGCCGTTCTGAGATTGCATTATTTTAATGGACAGCATTACATTCAATCAGCTAATATCTAAAATACAGCTCCACTATTCGTTGGTTTGCATTTTTCTGTGTACAAAATGGGTGTCGTATTCTGATAAATTTGTGCATGCAAGGGTCATCTTCATCGCTCTGTGAATTAACCTGGACACAGGCTAGTGATAGGCTTTTCTTTTGCTGCTTTTTTCCATTCTATGAAACCCCCGGTATGTGTGCTGACTGTTTTGTGTTCCTAGCCTATTTCTAGGTGAGCAAGGCTATTTGGTCAACCTTTTGCTACTTACATTTATTCATTTAGGAAAATACTGACCAGTCACTATTGCAGAGCGACCCTGTCCTCCATTATACTTTTGACTAGTACTCATAGTCCCTATGGCTACCAGCACAAGGGGACCCTGTCCCCACTTTTCTTTATCCTGGGTGGGTTTTCCATCCAGATTGTATATTCAGGACAGTATGGTGGTAGTGTTAACAAGCAGTGTACAGTAGTGCACACAAATCGTGATTTCTTTTTTTTTAACCTCTAGGTTGTCATATTCTGTGTAGTAGCAATAATTGCTACCTTGTTAGTTTAAGACCTGTTTTGTAAACCACTGGATTTGTTAGCCTCCTGTTTGGAAGTAGCAGGCCTCAAAATGTGCACTTGCCACTAGTTGAGGGCAGGCAATAATTGACTCCTGGCAATTTATTTATTTATTTAATATGCATATAGCACAATTGGCTTTACATGTTACATACAGATACATACATCAATACATCCTATGAACACTAAACCTTAATTTAAAAAGAATAAAACAATCAAACATATACAATTCCCATAGACATATTTTTTAAAATCATTAAAATTAGACTAAAACATTTCATCATATGATATATCAAATTAGTGTCATCACCTTGAAGAAGACATTGCCAGATTTTTCCTATTTCTGCAATTGTACATGCATTATTATATCATTTCAGATATATATCTGAACTTCTCTAAACTTTCTCAGTCACATATTAGATGTTTTGCAGTTTCTAAAATTTCACATCCACACAGTCTACACAATCTTAAAGTTCTTATTATGTCCAGTCTGGCACCAATGATTTGCATAGTTTTGCATTTGTTATACTTAAATAACATATATATTTTTTTATTTTAATTTGATTTAGTTGATACACAACTTTTCAAATATTTACAGAAATACACAGTAATACAAAAGCATACACAAAAAGAAAAAAAAGGGAATAAAATACAAAGGGTACAAAAGATACACAGAATAAAAAGAAACATAGGGAAAAAACAAAGTACTTTACATTTCATGTACCTTCCATATAATTTCGAACAGAATATCAAGACATAGAGATACCAAACACACATCATAATCCAATAAGACTCCATACAAAGATTGCGACCGAAACGGCAATTTGAGTCACCTAATGATTGCCGGCTTAGGTATCTCAATTTGAGGCGTCCACAACATATCTAACTAACGTATAGGTTCTTAAGATGTCAGCACATGGATAAGCATAGAAGTATTTAGGTTTTCTAGTATTCATGGTCCAGTATTCAAAAAACATATTACTATTTGCTTTGGCAGCTAGACATACCATATCTCTTTCTTTCGCCACAGTATATATTGACTCTTTCAATAGGCGTTTAACTTTAGCATGGGAGTAGAGTAGCCAACTGCTTGCATTTTTTTTCGCCCATTTCACATATATCTTATAGAGAAAGTAAATGCTTTTAAAGCTTTTCTTTTTTTCTTCTTCATTAAACATCTTCCTCAGATCTACTACATAAGTATTGTTATTTAAGGTGCATAGTTTCACAAATAGTATAGCAGCTTTATAATCTAAAATATCGCTTGCATATCTAAAATCACCATCAAGTAAAATGTATTCACACAAAACAGTTTTAGGAAGTCTAAAAAGCTATCTTAAAATTTTTCATTCCAACATACATATTTCTTTACTAAACTTTTTTCCCCATATCTCTGCACCGTACAGTAGGCTTGATATAATTTTAGAAGAATACAATAGTAAGACTGTGTTAATAGAAATGCCACCTTGTCTTCCTATGAACTCACTAATGGCTTCGGTTATTTTTAAACATTTCATTTTAAATCTTGCCAGTGATGCTGCTTCCAACTTAGTTTGTCATCAATAATCACTCCTAAGTATTTATAATAGTTTACATGTTCAATTTGTGTTTTTCCAATATACCATTTTTAGTTTGTTTTCTTTTGTCTAGGAAGGCCATCACCTTAGTTTTACTAATATTTGTCTCTAACCCATTTACTTTCGTGAACTTTGCCAGGCTATTGAGCTTATTTTGTAGCCCATGGGGAGTATAATCCAATAGAACTAGATCGTCTACGTATCCCAACCAACACAGCTGCAGCTTGGCAATCTTAATCATATCTGTGTTCCCTTCACATATTTCATTTAGACAATTTGCAAGGTAAAAAATTAAACAGCGTCGCTGCCAATGTGCAGCCCTGTTTAACTCCACGGTGGGTTAATATTGATTTGGATAGTCTTCCTTCAACATCAAGTCTAATGCGTACCGACGTATTTAGATAGAGCTGTTGTATCATAAATAACAAGCCACCTGGTATCCCCCATTTCTTTAGTTTACTCCATAGATTTTCTCTTATAATGGTATCAAAAGCTGCATCTATAAAAGCTGCATATACTGGTAGTTTCCTCACCTCCCAGGAGTATTCAACTGCAGATACTAAGTTAATAATATTATGGACGGTTGATAATTTTGCCCTAAAGCCAGCTTGGTTTTTTGGAAGTATGTTATTCTCATATATACCCTCATTTAGTTCTATGAGCAAGACCTTGGCAAATATTTTCGCAGGAATATCTAACATAGCTAGCATTCTGTAGTTCTTTGGGTCACACTTCACACCCTTTTTGTAAATGGGGAGGATGGTACTTTCAAGCCAAGTTTCAGGGATGACACCATTTTTCCTATGTAGCGGTATAGACAAAAGAGTACCTTAGCCCAAAGCTCGGGTGATGGCTTCAAGAGGGCATTGCATGTACCATCTGGACCGGTTGCCCTTGAGGTGTGTAGTCGTTCAATTATTTTCTTTAAACTATCTATGGTGTATGTACCCTTCCATTCTGTTTTTATTGCTTCATTTATTTTCCCATCTCCTTTAGACATCCCTAAGGTTGATTATACATGGATTATCCATTTATTTTCTGGTACACTATTTGTGGGTAAGCATCTCTTCTTAGCATTGTTGATTCCCACATTCCATGATGGTTGTTATACTGTGCACTGACAGCAATATATCTCCATATTTCTTGTTCTTTATCTTTACAGTGTTTTCGAAGCCATATCCTATGTTGTTTTTTCACCTGCTTTATTATTTTGCCAGTTTCACTCAACACAGAGTTTGCTATTTCTTTAATGGTGTGCCGTAGCTTTGGTTTTGCCTTGTTTATTTCACCATCAAGATTCTTATTATTATGTGAAAGGTTCCATCTCTCTCCCATACTGACGTATTTCCGTTTCTTGGCAGTTACTATTTTAATATTATTTACTATTTGTTTAAAAACCTTAATCGTTTTGTGGGGATGTTCTTCATTACCTATTATTTGTTGTTCAATAAAGTTTTTTAGCTCAATTTGTGCAATCTCATTTGCTTTTGCCAATTTTGTAGGATTCCAAATCAATCTATTTGCTGCTTCGTTAATTTGTATTTTGCCGTTTAGTTGGTACTCCTTCTCTATTCTCAGGAATTTCGTCAGTAAGTAGAGCGGGAGATGGTCGCTTTCTTCTCTTACCCCTGCAGCCATATGTATTGCCAAATTGTTGGCATAATCATTCACAAACATGTAATCAATTGTTGAGACACTACCATATCCTACCCTCGTCACACATCGAGCAGCATCACTTACAGTATTTTCATTGAGCATCCTCATCTGTTGTTTTAAAAGCATAGTAGCCCATATTCTACCACTGCGATTGGAAAGACCATGCTCAATAGGTCCCGATCGATTTCCTGTTGCTATTGGGTTGTCAGGTAGCACAATCTTAGCATTAAAGTCTCCTACTAGGATTATGGGGATTTCTTTTCGGTATTCATGTAATATTTTTGACACTGTGGATATGTTTATTTTATCATCTGTTCCATTAAGAGGATTGTATATATTAATTACCAATACCTGTGGGAATTCTATCAAATTTGTGTTGACAATCACTGCTAATACCATCTCAGTGGACCATTTGGTATTTTCGACAGTCCAAGGACTTTTAATTGGGATTATCAGTCCTCCTTTTGGGCGTCCTTTTTTTCCCTTTAGTGGCTAAGCTTTGTATGGTATCACACCCATCAAAGTCACATGCGTTATGTAACCATGTTTCTTGGAGTGCCACTATACAGAACAAGTCTATATTTTCTAGTAGCCCACCCTCCACAGCATAATGTAAGTTCACACGGGTGTTCCATGACATAAGGACTCCTATCTCATCAGGGACACTGATGAAAATGGGTTTTAAAGGTTGCTGGTAACCACTGCCAATAGCCCTCCAAATTCCCATCTTCCCTTCTTTCAGATTTAGAGGTTTTTATCAGATTGTCACTAGCCTTCGAAGTGTCTCCTTTATTCTGCACAGTAGGACAAGCTATTTCGTTGTTATTACCTGTTACTCCTACTGGGTTATTTGGTGAGACTTTTCTAGTATCTACTTCTATTGGTTTCTTCCAGCTAGTATGGATAGGTATTTGTTGGATTTTTCACTTTACACATGGATGTTTGTTGACATTTGTATCCCACTTGGTCAAATAGAAAACGAAATTCTAATATATATTCAAAAATGACATTGTCACTACACCATACATTAGTAATCGCTTGCTTCGGTGTAATTCGCTGATCTACAATTTTGAAGTCGCTAGAGTTCACCATCCTCAATGGAACAATCGTTGCACAGATATCCAAAATTCGCCTTCTATTAAGTACCTCAACCTTTTGTGATTATTCTATTGCCTGAAATTGCAAAGCTCTGATATAATTCGCTAGATCACTCTTATATGTTGGAGTATTATTTTCTTCCTTTTCATCTTCATGAAAATTTACAGATTTTCTGTCTAGGTCTTCTTCCCTGTTGTTCCTTGCTATCTGTTTAGGACAGCTATCAGCTCTTAGGTCTGTTATATTAGATATCACTGGGTCGACAAATAAATTCTGTATGTCTTTTAGCACCTTATTAGATATGCCTCCTTCATTCTCTCTCTTGGCTTTTCCTACTTTCTTTTTTTTTTAGCATAGTATCCATTCATCTAATGTTGGGGCCCCTATGTTCGTAGGGGAGGCAGCAAAACATGTTTGATTCTTATTATTTATTATTTTCCCCACGTCTCCTTTTCCATTAGTTGGTATAATCTTTGTGTGCTTGTGTATTACTACTTTATGTTCACCTACATAATTTGGTTCCTTCATGATGTGTGAGGATTTAGACAATGGCACGGTTTTTAGCTCAGTATTCGGTTTGTATTCTTCGCAAATGTCAGCCTCATCTATTTCATTCATTATACATCCATTCTTCATTTTCCATTCATTACAACCTTTATACATCGCTGCTTTCTTCTGTTTTCTTGTCTTCATATTGTTCCTATTTTTCCTACCGTATTCATTGTGTTCTATCTTTTCTGATATTGTATAGCTGGATTCAGGACAGTTCTTACTCCCTTCATTCCCTTGTTTCAAAAGTACCTCTGCTGCCGCAGAAAAATTAGGTGCAAGTTGCAGAATTTCTGTGTTAACGCCCACCTCAGTGAAGGCTTTCCTCACTCCATTTATACTTTGATATAGCAGAATAGAGTGTACATCTAGCTTCTTTTCTATATTATCATATTTATCTACGAAATCAGTCAGAACCCTTTCTAATGCCTCAAACAATTCTTCAGTGGCCATCATTGCAAAACTTGTGTTGCTAGATATAGATATGTTACTAACACGTGGGCTATTATTATTCAGTTGGGTAGAGAGACAACCTTCTATCGAATTTCCACTTTCCGGTATTCTATCGGAGCATGTAAAAAGCCCTGTTTTAGGGTCAACAATAATTCTACTTTCTTCTTCCTTTATTGTGGCCCTTTTTGTTATTTTTGTTATTTCAATAACGGGGTCATGGGTATTAGGTATCCGCCCAAAAATTGTTTGATTCACAGGTCCCATATCCAACTTATTATTCTCGTCCTCATTCATTAATGGGGTTATTATGTTAGTTGATTGGATACTGAACATCTCACGGAGGAGATTATTTCTCCTCGCATCATGGAATTCATTTAAATTATATTGGTTCTGTTTCTCCCATCTCGTGATTGCATGGCATTCATTCATTGGTATACATGGATCAGCCATTACGTTATTAGTATTTTCTGGATCTTTAAGTGCTAATGAAAACAACTTAGAGTCTGTACATGGTAGATTTAACATTAAATCATCTGCTATCTCATTCCGACTGATTTCCTTCTCAGCAGATGTCCTCTTGGATAGTTTTCCCACTGGTAACAGACCTGGTTTGGTAATAATTTTCCGTTTGCATGTTCTATTGGGTCTTTTTCAGTGTCTAGATTAGAGTTGGTACATTGTATCTTCATTATCCTTTCGTTCTCACCCCACGTTTTAGCGCGGGAACATAATTCCATAGATTATTAGACTTGCCTTACACTCTACTGTTGTCTTAACCTCCAGCAGAGAGTAAGCACCTTTTCTACAGTGGCAGTGTTTTTAACCTTTAAATTATCTTAGCAAAATTTCCCCAACTTTCAGCCTACCAGTGCGCTCCACTCTACACCCTGCTTACCGCTTGCCGCACAGCAAACAGTAAACAGTACTTGCTTGTACTTTCTCGAGTGCCCGCGCAGGGTGCGCTGGGGTCTGGGTATTTATGGTTCACTTCCTGTCACTGGGGGAGGGTCCGAGCATCATGTTACCAACATACTAGAACCTATGGACAAAATAGATAAAGGACTACAATTAATACAACACTGGCAGGGGCTCCACATTCCACCACTAAGCGGGCTCCACAGTCCATAAGTGGGGAACTCAGGTGGGGTACGTCTATCAGCACCAAGGTACCAATAATTATCTCATTCACCAATGGAGAAATATTTACTCGCTCAAAGAAGCAGTCCTCTTTATATCTACGAACGGTGTTGCATGATAATCACTCCTCTGGCTAGCTTTTCTTTTGCTGCTCGTAGCGTAGCTTGCCAGTAAAGAGTACTTGCTTGTACTTTCTCGGGTGCGCGCGCAGGGTGCGCTGTGGTCTGGGTATTTATGGTTCACTTCCTGTCACTGGGGTAGGGTCCGAGCATCATGTGACTAACATACTAGAACTCGCTTAAAGAAGCAGTCCTCTTTATATCCACGAACGGTGTTGCATTATAATCACTCCTGCGGCTAGCTTTTCTTTTGCTGCTCGTAGCGTAGTTTGCCAGTAAACAGTGCTTGCTTGTACTTTCTCGGGTGCGCGCCTGGCAATTTAAGAAATGGTGTGCAGTGAGCATGTGGGGAACTGAGCTAGCAAGTGACTTTTTATGCCTAGTGTAAGAAACTCATGGTGGCAATAGTAAAGACAGACACAAGTAATCACAGTTAAAGGGTGTTTATTAAACTGTATGCAGGTTGGAAAAACACCTAATCTAAACCCAAATCTAGGATGGGAGCGAGCGGCGACCATCAAAGGAAAATGAGACAGTCCTAGTGGCGTTGTCAAAATAAAAATGGCCTATACTAAGAAACCAAATGCCAAACCTTACGACTAATACAAAAAGGGCATGGGATAGTTTTCAAGCAAAGAAAGAAGTGTTCTCAAATAATATGTCAGGATGCAGAATCTTGGGTCCCCCTTCCCCATGTTTTGAGCACAGGGTAATAAGGTGGGATCTTGGAGCACAGCACACACTCAAGCTTTCCCAGCATGAGTCGACAGTTCTGTTCCAGTCTATCAGGAGCCTCGATGGCCAAGTCTTGTTTCCTTTGAAAGTCACTTGCCTTTGAGTACCTGACGTATTCCAATAACAAAACAAAGTTCCTTTTCTCTGTATTCTCTGTAGGGGATGGATGCACCCCTCTGTCCCCCTTTTCTGGGCACTTACTCTTCACAAATTATATCTCAAAATAATAACAGTTCCTTCTCTCAGTGGACTTTGGGTGATAGTTCACCACTGTATCTCCCTCGTTCAGGCTCAGACCCTTCAAAAACAGTTCCTACCAGTATCAAGGCCTTCAATGGTTTTGCCTTCTGGTTACAAGGGCCTGATAGGTTTATACAAATAACAAACAAAAGTGCCTTCAACAAAATTACAGTTTGTTTTCACTTAGTGTGAGGATTCGTAACCCTGGGTCCCCCTCTTCCAGGCGCTGACCCCTCTTTACTCTCAGCCTCCCTCCACCGGGTTCACTATGGCTTCAATGTACTTTTGGGTGATAGCTTCACCCCTGGATCTCCCTCATTCACACTCAAACCCTTCTCAAATTTCTGTCTTTTTAAACAGTTCCAGTGGACATCCCTCGACCGGGTCACCCTTTTGTCAACACACTGTTTCTTGGAACTTTAGACTGTGCCCCCTTCTCGTCAGCATCCCTCTTCTGGGTTCACTCTTGCCAACTTCATATTCATATTCAATGTGTACAGAATTCACTTCCCTTGCTTTCTCATGTGGTGGGATTCACTTCCCTCACTTTCTTTATCTTTTTTAGGTTAAAGGCTTTTGACTGTACAGGAATTTTGCATGACCTCCTGTATGACCACTTTGACCTATCTTGTCGGCTCTCCTCAGCCTTCTGGTAACTGTAGTTTCACTCAGACCGGCATTGGACAGAGTCTCTTGAGTTAGCACCCACTTGGTTCCGGTTCCCTGTGCAGCTGGTCTCCCCTCAACACTTTTACAGTTCTTTGAACTTGGTTCGAGTTGCAACTTTGCAACATTCATTCTCTGCAGCCCGGCTCTTCGCTTCTCCCCTCGACTAACTGGCGTGATGAACCGCTTGGCTTTGCTTGTCACTGGAGCAAGGCCAGTACCACCGAAGCAGGAGTCTCCCTCGCTCCCGCTTATCAGCGTGGACATGCTGTGTCTACCGCTGACATCTGTTGCAGCAGACTTGGGCCATTGTCCTTGGTTTTATGAATTCCTCTGCAGACGTTTTGCAGGTCTGCGTCGAAAAGGGCAAAGTCGTGTCTCCCTTGTCAGATTCTCGATATTTGCCGCATTTCTCCTCCTCCTGAACTGCCGGATCTGGATAGCTGTCTCGTCTTGCGGTCTGCCTTGCTCTTCCTGTGCTCTCTTGCTCCACCTTTTATCCCTGTGGCGAAAGGAAAAGGCCATCGGGTGTGTGTGACTCGGGTTAATTGCCCGACTCTGCCTGGCCCTTGAGTTGGGTCATGTCAGTTAAACAGATTTCATATTAGTCCGTGGTCGGTTACAAAGTAAAGAAGTGTTCAGGTTGGAAACTGGGGGTGGTAAAGTTCTTGAGTATCCTGCAGGGTAGGATGGAGAAAGTGTTCTATGGGATTGGAGTTCTCTTACTAGGGAGTTGGTAGGGGTTGTGGAATGAAAAGAATGACCAGAGTTTTTATCGTGATCAGAACAGGGGCGATTGTGGGAATGGTAGTTTGTTGTCAATGCCGTATATTGGGTGTTCGGGACAGAATAACCAGAGGGACGTGAAGAAGAATGATTGGGAGTATTCGGATAGGGAACAGGAAAGCAAGGATTCTGAGAGAATTTTTTCTGAATGTCACGGGGGGTGGGATTCTAGGGGAAGTGTTACATACGGAAGGGATGGTAGGTCTGGGTAGGATAGATTTAACGGGAGGAAGGTGGGTAAAAGTATTCTAGCCTACAAAGGCCTCGGCTATATCGTCCTCCTCTCCATCTTCCCTGGTACAGTACCGTGTCTCAACTGGGGCAATTCTCTGAGCATAACCCTAGGTTCCCTTACCCAGGTGATCCTCCCTTGCTCGTCCACCCCAAAGGTTGGGATCTGAGAGCGCCAGCCCTCCCCTGGCCATCTGAAAAAGGGTTTCCAGAGGTCTACTTGGGAGAATACCCTCAGGTTTCTCATACTGGTTAGTAGCTTGCGAGTTCAAATGTTTACCCCTGAAGTAGGAATGGACACATACAGTCATCCCCTTTTGTGGACTTGGGACAGAGCCCATGCAGGGTAAGCTAGATGAATGGAATCCAGTTTTGGCTGGGATAGTCACAGAACCTAATCCACATCTGGTTCCTGACTCACATCATGAGCGGAGTTTGGCCAGTCATCCACGATTGGATGGCCGAAAGAACTTGGAATACTACAAGGTTGGTGTGTTTTGGTGCATACACCCTGTGGTAAGCTTGAGGCACTTTCCAATCTCGGCTGCTAAAAGGGAGACTAGGCATTGGGCATTGGGTCGGTCCAGCTGTTACCCAATGGGCCTCCCTGCTGGTGAATGGAGCTGGATACCTGGGGATTTGTAAAATGCCAGGACTACAAATGTCATGAGACTACAAGTCCAAGCAGGTTTTAGGAAAGAAAATCAAATAGAGTTCTTTAATGCAAGATTTTGTAATAAAATATAACTATATATATATATATATATATATTTATATATATATATATATATATATATTTCCAATTACAGTTGTAAGTGTGATTTGTTGCAACTAAGGAGGGGCAGTAGTAAGGTGTTCAAATAGTTGAATTTGGACCCCTAAGAGAAATGAGTTGAGAGGAGCTAGGACTCTTTTGTTTTAGACAACACGAGTAATTTCTTGGGCGTCATCCTAGAACTCTCCAAAATAAAACCCAGTCCTTCTCTAGTCTTATGGCAGTTTTCCCCTTCACCTAAACTCATAGCAGTGGGTATGTGTTGGAGAAATTGCCTTGCCTTAATCAGAACATGAGCCATTCGAGGATAAATACTGGGAAAGGGACCGCGTGGCTTGACCTTTGAAGGATAGCTGGGGGTGTTTAGCCCCTAATTAACCCACCTCTATTGGAGCATGAGTGGTTGGGGGCACTTGCAGGGTTTTAAAACAGTTATCCATATGTCCTAGCTCCTTGCCTGACTGAAATAGAAAGTTTTGCTTTGCCTTACTATGAACCAATATATGTTGCAGTTATAAGATCTAAGGGTTATAAATCTATTTTTCACTTTGTTGGGTTTCACAGTGAAACTGGATCGTCACAGAATTATTATATTGGAGGATCACCCCGATCATTTGGCATGTGTTCTGCTTGCCGAAATGTGTAATCGTACAATTTCTCAGGTACATCTTATGGGGCGTATAATTGAATGTGAGACCAATTGCGCTACACCCTAATTGTTAAACATATCCTTTCACAATCAATAATGTTCCAAATCACAAAAGACGCGTCAATGATGGCTGCATTTTTCTTTACTGGGTAGCCAATCCGTGTTTCGACCTACTCAGGTCTTTTTATCCCAACAAATCATCCAGAATTGTTACAAGCCATACACACAAGAAATGTGCATTTTATAGGTAATGGCCCAAAATGTTGCCCTCACAATTAAGATGGCCGAAATAATGCACACTTTTTGTTTTTTAAACCCCCCCCTTACTATATATATATATATATATATATATATATTTATATATATATATATACAATGGTAATATGGGGGTGAGGGGTGCGGGAGGTCTCCCCCCGCATATGTATGTGTTGTAAGGGTTGTTTAAACATTTTTTGTTTTTTAAAGTCAGCATTTTCAGCCGTCGTAATAAGTGGTTGCAGTAATCACATAGTGTCATACCTGTCAGCCCTTCTGGTACAACGGGCACGTCTGCTTTAAATTCCAAAAGCCCGGTACTACCAACCCACATGGCCTTCAGAACTGCCAGGCCATTCTACACGCACTGGAGACTGTTTGGAAGGCTGCCTGGTAAGCGCCACTATTGAATAAAAGTATCACCTCCAAATTTTAACGTTCTTTTTAGCACAAGCGTATCTGCCTTGTTTATGTTTGTAACACACACGGCTTCTATCATGTGATGTGTACTTAATGAGTTCTTGTGGACGTGTTACGCATTAGTCATGTGATGCGTATATAACACGACATTTCCGGTCATTCAGTGCTTCTGATCGTTTTTCGTTCCGGAGTTGAAGTTGTTTCCTCGACTTGAGTTTTCCAGCTCCTTTCAGCTTAAAGCTAATCCCGCTCCAGTTTCCTGAGCAGCTTCTGACACCGGCTTCCATCACGGTGTCCGAACAGCTGCACCCTTTCGGAGCCGCCAGTTCCCCAGCCGGCAACCTCCTGTCTCTGCGTTCCTCCGCAACAGGGGCTGTTAGCTGTTCTCAGACGGCGTCCGGCTTCCCGCTCCAGTACACACAGTACCAGCTGCTTTCTTCACACGGCAGCCGACTCCCAGCGCCAGTTTCTGTCGGAGCCATCAGCTGTTTTCCACACGGCGTCTGACTCCCTGCACCAGCTTCTGTCGGAGCCATCAGCTGTTTTTCCACGCGGCGGCCGACTCCCAACACCAGCTTCTGTCGGAGCCATCAGTGGCTTATCCAGGCGGCATCTGGCTATCATTCCAGGTTCTTTGCTACTCAGGTGGAATTCTCTTTTTCTGTAATATCTGCTTCCATGCTAGTACAGCTTAGAACAAGTGATTACATATTACCCAACCTGAATATTGCCGCATTACTCTGAACATACTCCTACTTCATGGTTTAGACTGGGTTATTTAAGGCTAACTGTGAGAGGAGTATACCTCGCAAATCCAAACTCAGACTACCTAAAAAGGGCAATTGTACTCCTATAATTGGAACTATATTCACCTCATTCCACCAACTGGGTTTTCTTTGGAGAGTTGTGCATTGGACTAATGGACGCTACCCTGTATGCACCAACCCGACTCTAGTGTGGCCCTCGTTCCGCCCGGGTTAGATTCCTCTAACAACTTCCTTCCTTGTCGTTGTTTCTTTGGAATACCTGCTGATTTCCTGGGACCTATCCGTGGCTGTTCTGATCAACAAGTTAGTGTACACTAGATAGACGCTACTGCCCTTTAGGCCTTAGTTCAGTTCCTAATTATCCCTTTTTTGGTTCAACAGCCTGGTGGTATAATTCCAATTACGCCCTTTCCACTAATAGCTCCCTCTGACTGTCGAATTTACTAGTCAGAGAGTGACATTAGTTGGAAGGTTTCACTTGACAACGTCGTTTCACATCAGATCAAGGGACTTCAGA
Source organism: Ambystoma mexicanum (assembly GCF_040938575.1). NCBI lineage: Eukaryota > Metazoa > Chordata > Amphibia > Caudata > Ambystomatidae > Ambystoma > Ambystoma mexicanum. Next base: position 691,243,984 of record NC_090936.1, read on the forward strand.
ACGTCTCGAGTGTATCCTTTTTCGGTTGTCCTATCTGTATTCTTTGACTAGTGTTTTACTAGTGTATTCTGAATCATAACACATAGATCCCATTTTAAACATTACCAATAGTTTTATAATCGCATTCCATAGAAAAGGAAGTATCCATAGGTCATGTCATGTCAATGTTATCCACAAGTGTAACCATCATAAATTGAGGGGAAAAGGAGAAAGATACATTAATACATCAATTAGTTTACTTGATCTAGCTAATTCATTTACCAAGCAAAGAGCACTTGCATATCCGGTGCTCAACCCTGTGTCATATCTTGAAGATATCCACATTTACTGTTGTGCTCATGCACCCATCACCAATGCACCTGATTGGTATCTCACCTGAAGACTATCACTTAAACAATTAGCCTGGTAACCTCTTAATGGAAGGCATATAGGTTCAACTAGAAATAATAGCTCTGAAGTGTCCAATAGTACAAGCATAGCATCTACACAATCACTGGTGCCACCTCACTGTGTCTAAATAAGATTGATTCAAGATCTATCAATATTTACCGTTTCAAAAGGATTGTTTGTTATAGTAATGTACCAACAGTGCCACTGCTCACAATTTTCAAGCATCACCCATGGGCATAGGAAACAGTTCTCGGTTTCTATGTGGCAGCAAACCCTGTAATTATATTTACAAAATTGTTTATTGATAGACTACCACAAACATGTATATTAGACCACTCTTTCAATGTTATAGTAATTGTAAGTAGGTTACCTGAACTTTCCAGGTCTAGGAAAATGCTCTAAATGTGTCTGGCTAAATACTTCTTCAAAGTCCATTAACTTAACAAGTCCATTTCAAATTGTTAAATCCCTGTAATTTATGCAATTTAACCATAATGGAAAGCTTGTATCTACTTGTAATCAACATAATAGGCCATTCAATAACCGTCACCAGGACACCAAAAGTAATTGAGGTTATTCTTACCTCCTATTCAAAGCTTCTAATTGCTAAACATCCATAGGAAATTGCAGATATAACGTGTCAGGAAAGCAACAGATCAATGATCTGAAAAATGTGTACATTGATCCTTTAATTCAAGAGTTGTCATTCAATGAACCTACTCTATCATAACCAACACTTCTCACCAATCTAGATGCTGTTTAAAATCCAATCACTTACTTAAAGATGGGTTTGTTGGGCCCATCGTCCTAGTGGCAAAATTACGCTGCGTTTCCGAATGGCAGCTGGCGCCACCATTTAATTTTCGACTGTATTTATAGTGACCATGACGTCGGAACATCTGTGATGTTTGACACGTGGCGTAAGAAGGCACTCCTACTTACCATATCAAAACACCTTGCAGAAAATAAACACATAGAACACCCTGAGATCGCTATTCGCAGTTCCACTTACCATTAATGAACGTTACACCTTGGTCCACCCTTTCTCAAAACATTCCAAACATTAAAACCAAATATTTATTACACGCTCGTATATTCGTAAATAGTGTTCACTCTGATGAATCGTAAAAGACTACTAGCTTGTTCATGTATACCTATATAAATTATTAATGGATTATTCCTCTTCAAAATACCACACACCATCAAACAAACTCAAGGCACATAAACAAAGCTGATTAAGGAGAGTTTTGTCAAATGATTTTGTGGCTAACTAATTCTTTCACACTCGAAACTTCAAAAATAAACCCAATCCGCTAAACAACCAACTGCCGTTATTGCATTATTAGTGTAATGACCTGTGTCGAAGTTGAGTCTCAAATGTTTTTTCGTTCATTAGATAGATGCTGTTCGCATCTTTGTCAGAACCTAACATGGTCTAAGCCCAAATGGCCAACAAAATATCTCAAGAAATGGATTCATGATCAACTAATCACACAGATCTCAGAAATGTGTAATTGCCGCTGATACAATGAGATCTGCTGACCTCTCTGATCAGTAATATAAAAGCCTTGGTGTTGGGTACATATCACAAGTGTTCTAACAATATACAAGAATTTATTGTACGTTCCATTTCTCGACATCCCTTCACATTATTTGGTCATTTTCCTTTGCATTAACAATTGAACCCACAGTAATTTGGGTACATTGGATCATCCATCCACTATGCACTAATGCATCCCATTGCATGTGAACTTACCCAAAGCCCAATGTTCCCTAGATGTACCTCTTAGTGATTTATTTGTGCAGAAGACTAGTTATGCAGTTTGTTGCCCTTTTTACAAAGAATGTTTGGACAGAGGAAAGCTGTAACTTGCTGAAATGCACCAAATCTTCCCTACAGTGGTCCTTGTTTTCAGAGAAAGCCCCCCATCTTGTGGAATTCTGTATTTAGACCTTTGACCACATTCCTATATTTGCAAATGGATTTTGCCTCTGCCTTTCTCAGGCTTTTCTTTATCTCCCCCTCTGGGGTCTTTTGGTATCGTTTTTAATCTAATGAAACGTGTGTCAGCCTTATTGTCCATTTGATGGCATTTTTGACAGTGAACAGATAGGGGCAGATTTGCATCCTCTTTGTTTAATTTACTGAAGTTGTTCCCTGATGTAAATTCTGAGCTTGCGAATTGTACTTCCAATATTGTTTAGTCCGCATGAACACACTATAGTAAACAACAAATTCGGTTCTACAGTTTATAAAATCAGAAATCCTCGGTTCTTCTTCAGTATTGATCCTAGTACTCTTGCATTCCTGGGTATAATGGCACATATTGATTGATACACATTTGTTTGAATTTCTTTATAGATAATGATTGTATGCTCCTTATGAAGAGTGTTTCTCGAAACGCGTGGGCCATATGAACAATAAATCTTGTTTGAACTAGTGATTGAATTGTGATCTATAAATATCTTGAAAATACTACTGAGGAAATCCAGTTGCTGATAAAGAGTATAAAACATAACACAATCAAATGTTATAAATTACCGTTCATATACAATATGTGTCCTATGTAGAAGGGACCATTTGTTTTCTTAACAGTTTGGCTTATTTCTGAGCCCCAGATAGTGTGCAGGGAACGGGAGTTGCCTTACAGGAAACTTTTTCTCTTATTATACTGGCACATGTTACAGGTACCGCATTTATAAAATCTCTTGCGATTTTGATGTAAACAGGTTTTGGGTGTCGTTACTGGTTTGAAGAATGTAGCGCTCAACTGATTTCTGAGTGCAGTAGCTTTCGTATACACAAGATTAGGTATCTCTGTTATATAAGATTGTAAATCCGGGTCTAGAGTAAGAATGTGCCAATGTTCATGGAATATTCTATACAATTTAATGTTTTCAGCAGAATATTGTGTAATCATTCGGACAGTCTGCAACTCTTTGAGTTTTGTCTGGTTTTGGCTGAAGAAAATCTTGCCAGTTGAAACCTAGGCTCTTCCTTCTTGCATGTGTCAGAACTTCACTAGTATACCTTCTTTCTCTGAACCCATCATCCAACACATTACGTTCGTATTTGAACTCTCACAACTCTCTACGGTTCCTACGTGCCCTTATGCATTCCCCAATCAGGATATTCCTTAAAACACTTGGTTTATGGAAGCTACTGGCCAACAAGACTGAATTAGCCTCAGTAGGCTTTCTGAAGATTTTAGACATGATTGCATTACCCTTGACGTAAAGGTGTACGTCAAAGTCAATTTCAGTAAAAATCATTTTGTTTTATGCATTTATTACAGCGCTCAAAACACGGGGATATATTGGCGCTAGTTTCATTGGGGTGCAAGGTTACAGGCTACATTACTTGAAAAGAGGTACAGGAGTTACATTTTACTATAAATAAGAAGTTAAGAGGGGGCTGGGGCAAGGCAGAGGGGGATCCAATAGTCTTGGTGGGGGTGTAGTCAGTTGAAGAGCCACTTCTTCATGTTTCTGCGGAAGGTCCAGTAGGCCTGTTCTTTTCTGAGAGTAAGTGGCAGATTGTTTCAAAGTTTGACTGGGAAACTCTTGTCCCCTGCTGAGGGGCGGTTGAACTTGGGGATCTTGAGGAGGTGAGAGTTAGACGACCACAGAGGGCAGGTGGGGGTGTATTTCTCTACACACCATGACTGGTAGTTCGGACCAGTGTTATAAAGACAATGGTGGACCAGGGATATGTTTTGAATTTAATCTGTTCCCGGATGTGCAACCAGTGTGCAGCTCTCCTGGCATCCGACATATGGTCCAATTTGGAGAGGCCAATGACCGCTCGGAGGGCGATATACTGTTTTGTCTGGAGTTTACTTAGGTTGCGTCCAAAGTTTTATACATGATATAAATGGATTTTCTTGATATACACGTGAATCCTCAAAGAACCCCATAAATAGATTAGCCAAAGATGGTGCATAATTTGCCCTCATGACCACCCGTCTGGTTTGCCTAAACGTGTTGTTGTTGAATAGGAAAACGTTGTTATGCAAGGTGTATTCCACCAGTTCTTTCAGCATTACCGTATGTAAAAAATTGATGCAGATCTATTGGCAAATGTGTATTCTAAGGTCTTCATAACTAGTTTATGCCCAATGGATGTGTATAGGTCCTTCACACCCAACGTCGCAAGGCATAAGTCTTCTACCCAATCAACATTTTCCAATATCTGTAATAGATGCACCGACCGTGTCTCTCAAATTTATCAGATTCATATAGGATATCACTGATGGGATTAATTTTTAATTTATCATAGCAACCAGGTACATTGAATCCGCCCTCATACTTCGTTTGGAAAGTATATACTCGATCATCATGGTAATCACATTGGTCTCTAAATAAAATTTGATACTTTCTTAATTTGACTTCATTTTGGCATGCCTTCAAAATCTCCTACCTTTTTTTTAATAATTATTTTCTATAGTTGCAGGTACTGCATTCATAAGTTTTCTTTTTTTTTTTTACTTCCTCTATCTGTTTGACAACAACTCTATCATGCTCTAGTTGCATGTTCTATCAGGAGTTCCATCAAAGTTAAGCCTTGATTGAGGTTCTCCTCCTATTTTTCTGCTAGATCAGCTTCCTCAGGATTATTAAAATTCGGAAATATTAATATCCTTAACAGTCTTGGTATTTTCTGTTGGTCAAAATATTGTCTCATAGTAGTCTTCTCCCAAATATATATTGATTTCTTTTTTTGATAGGGGTTCTAGCTTGACACATTTTTGTCTGTTTCTGTAGCAGAAGAAATATTTTTAAAGGCATTGAGAGTGCTACCTCTAGGAGAAAAGAGAGCTTTAATATCCTCATCCCTTGACGTGATATAATCTGCTATACTTGGTGTCTGTTTAGTGTTATCCTGTAAGCTCAAAATGAAGTAAAACTACAATTCAAGAGGTTGGGTTAACACTTCATTGAGCTAAGTACCATGCGTTTAACCTAACGAATCAATTACTACCACTTAGTTATGTTAGAGGGTGATTGGCCTGCAGTAGTCGCACCAGGTGACACTGGTTGATTTGTTAGGTTAAACCCATGGTACTTTGCTCAGTTAAGTATTAGCACAACATTTTATGGGTTACTTGTCATTCCATTTTGGGGTAGATGAACGGTATCAATGTGTATCTTTTGCCATGCATTTTTAAGCATGTTAACGAGTTCCCGAGCAGCACAAGGTCCATTGGGTTATAACTGCTCACTGAAATTCCCTGTAACTCCCTATATGAGCATTTGAAATCTGAAATAAAACCTGAAAAATAAGTGCTTGTAATCTTGTCTTTCATGACAGAACAGAAATAAAATTAGCCTGTTTCTCCCTTTTCAACTGATTCTTTGTGTTTATTCCCTTTTCATTTTTTTGTCTGTACAGCTGTATAAAGTGACACCTCAAGAAGAGAAGATTGGCAAGCTTTTGGATGGTGTTATTTGCAGGATGTCAACAAAAGATGTTTCATGACAACACTCTTTGTTCAGTATACATTTGGATGAAACATTTAATTGTTTTACAAATTGCGATGATCATATGATTTTGTATTGACTATCTGTATCGGATAATTAAGAGTTGTTCAGCCTTGCTATTATAGAAACGTCGTCTGTTAAATTTGCTTTTTGAGCTGATTGCCATTTTTTTCTATGCAATTTGTTTCAGACACTTTCCTAGTTGTGTGTTATTTGTGCGAGTGTTTCACAGGGATGTGTTGGGTAAAACAAAACCGGCACAACACATTTGGAAAGAATAGCATGAGGCAGAGTCAGTTAATTACCTTATAATATCATGTGGCATAGCCCCTTTTAAACAATAAGCAGTAACAACCCCCAATGTGGAAAGTCCTTTTTTTTAATAAATGTTCTGCAGCTTACAATGAGCTCCTTAACAAGATACATCATATGGCCTTGGAGAAACACTCATTCTCTCACTTCATGGGGTGAACTCCTGCTGGTCATTGAGGGCTACCTGCCGGCTTTGCTGACACAGGGCATCCCAGGTGTTTTTCCATCTACAAATGTTAGTCCTGACTTAATTCCACATATCGTAGCCAAATTCCCGCCTTGTTCCACTTATTGGTATAAAGGTCCACCTAGCAGAGTAAGCATTTTCCATAGCGCAAGCCGCCCCTAGCAGCTGTGGCCTCATAAGAGCTACTGTCTTTCATGTTTGACCATTGCTAAAGATTAGGTGCAAAATATCAAATAAGGTTTTATATCCCGACAGTGCCCAACCATCTTTTGTCTTTGTTGATGTATTTTATGGCCTGTTAGAATTCCATTATATTCATGGGGACCAGGCCCATGCAGGCTAACTTGTATCATTTAATACAATTACCACTTTTATTTTCATGAAGGCACTCATTGTATTTATATATTTCGTCATCTTTATCAAAAGTCTCATCTTGGGGATAGATTTTCAAGAGTGTGTTACCTTGGCAGTGCTATATACATGAACTGATCATTTATTAGTACATCTTCTACAGCAAACCTAAATCACAATTATTACTATATTCTTTAATCCTTCCATATAGGTACATACAATATGTCATAAGTAGTGCACAATGTGGCAGTCTAGTATGCATCTTTTGAAACCATTCCTTTCAGTGTCATAACTGGCTTCTATAATATGTCTGTATAAAATCGCAGCCAAAATGTTGCAGGTAATAAAAAATCGTGGCAAAAATGCTGTGGTTTGACCCGGTAAAGGTGTACCCATTATACCATTTAAGGGCAGCAGGGTTTGCAGGGGTGCCCCCGCATCCTTTACATGATTGTGCCGGCAAAACCACAGCATTTTTGCCGTGATATTTTGTATACACAGCCATTTTTGCCACGATTTTAAGACATGGAACCATAATGGGTAGGTTTAGGAAAGTATGTGGCTAAAGAGTTGTTCAGTTGAATAGCATTTCATAATCAATTTTAACAGACCTTTACTTTCACCCGGCCAAAAGATGGTATGTGTCCTACTGCATATTTGAAGTGTCAAGTGATGCGCTTTGAAAGCTATACCACTAATCAAAACACAGCTATTGTTGGAACTAAATACCTCTGCTCTCTCTTGGGAAAACCCATGGCCTAACCCAACATATTTGATCTCTGACTGCTCTCTGAACTAGTTTCATATTTCTAACACACTGGCAGCTGTAGTCCTTGGAACCTCCCCAACTGCAATCATTTCCAATACCTAACGAGACATAACAAATTATCTCTGGACGCTGTGCATGAATCTGCTGGGCTCACCAGAATTCTATCTGACACACAGCTCTGTGGATGGTCCAGTCCCGTAGACATCCTGTGTGAGGTCCGTGCAGTAGCCGGCGTGTACAAGCCCAAACTCCTTGATGGCTCCATATCATTGAAAGGAAAGATGTATTTTTCCAGAACAATCCATGTTGCCACAGTTAGGGAGGAATATCAAACTGGGCCAGACTTGGTGTTCTACATCATCACAAAACCTCAGCAAGGGTTTATTAAGGAAGTCCTGGACTTCTAAGCATGCATTACATTCCAATTCATCACCTAAGTTTTGACATTCCACATCAAAATCATCAGCTCGTCCTTGGGGATGATGCTCAGTGCAGAAACAACTTGCAGCTCAAAGACATTGACATCAATGTTTGTCAGGTGCCTCCCAGTTATAAGGCGTACCGCTTTTTCAAATCAAACCAATAGGTCGTGAAGTGATAGGTACCCATTCCAGGCTACAATCGCAGAATTTGCTCAATTCCACACTGTGACAAATCCAGGGAATTCATTCCCTTTTCCCAAGGGGGAGCCACACCCTTTGGGACTAAGAAGGTGCTCCTGCCAAGCTACAAACACACACCCTAGGGGACAGGGCAAGCAGGAACCCACTGGGGTGAACCGCCTCTCCCCGCCACATTAGAGGACAGGTCATCCCTTAGCAGGGATGTGTGTTACCCTCTCTTATTTGGGGATTACACCAGATCCCTGTGAGAAGATGTTTCCTGGTTTAGTTTCTTATCCTGCACTGTTGTCATCACAAAACGAATCTTCCCGCAGAGACTGATATAAGTGCATTGTGAGACCGACACAAGGAGGAGCAAGCGAACGAGCTAGAGTGTAACTCGCAAGCCTGCAGAGCCACAACACTGAGGAGGGTCTGCCCCCTTGGATACAGAGTGATGGAGCTATCCCACACAGACTTCATGGAGTGTCAAAGAGCGAGTAAACCAGCAGAGCACTGCTCCTACAACTGGGCCCATAGCTGGCGGAGCTTGGGCCTGCAGTACCGCTGCCTGAGACGTGATTGACCAGTAGTTATGGGAACCAATGCAAAGTCCTATCCGGAAACGAAGCCTGCATACTGATGTGGAAGACCAGAGAGAAGCAGAAGCCGTGCTGCCGACTCCGCCCGAGGAACCTCAGGGTGAGAACAAAAGGGCCAAGATTGGCCAAGCCTCTATACAGCTCCAGACTGGACAAGAACCGGCATACTGCCAAGACTGAGTGACAAAAAGAAAGGCTGAAGAAGGACCAAGCCACCATACATCCCAAGACAGGACAAGCATCTGCATACTCCAGGCCAGGGTGAGGGAATGAAAATCCCAAGCCACCATACAGCCTGAGAAACAGTGAGAATTTGCATACCCCAAGCCAGAGTGAGGAGCGAGAGGCCCAAGAGGGACTGGGGAATTTGATGGCCCAAAATGGGTTGAGAAACTGAAAACCCCATACAGGGGCTAGAAACTAGAAAACATGAACGGGTCTGAGTGCCTGAAGAGAGGCAGAGGGAGCAAAGACCCCAAGCGGGGGCAGTGAGAATAAAATCCCCATGAGGGTTTTTAAAGCGGAGGCCCCAGAGAAGGTCAGGAACCAAAGGGGTTCCAGACCAAGCTGGGAAAGGCCAGCCACCTAAGGACACTAAAAGACACTTGGTTTGATACAGAATTGAAACATAGACCCTAAGGCCTAGAGACATTACCTTTTCCTTATGCCATGGGCAGAAGCCCTTGGGATAATGTGTTTGAATTGTGAGGAGGGCAGACGCCTCAGAGACATTGCCTGGTGACAAACGGTGACAGTACAGTAAGTATTTTCATATTTAGTTATTTTGTAGTGATAGGGTTGCAATAGCTTTTTTTTGTTTTGAGTATGACATCCTGTCATGCATCCTTTCAGACTCCTTCCTTTCTTTTAGTATAGGGACCAGAAGGTTAGGATTAGATTAGGGTTTGCACCAAAATAAAATTCTTTCACTACGAATATTGTGTACTAATAATTAGCAGTGGTATAGTATCTGGCAGTTGAGACCTGTTTCAGCACATAACTTAGCCAAGTTATGTTTGGTGTCATTCAGTCTCTCTACTGCCCCAGCGGAGTCTTGTGGACAATGTTTCTGTTTTATTGGAAGGGCTGTGCAGAGTTCCTTCATCAACTGGCTGGTAAATTGTCCCTCTGTCTGTTCATGCACAGAATCACTTATTCATAAATTGACCCATGTCCTGGTATCTGCTTTGTGTGACAGGGTCAGGGGCTTGAAAACCCTGGCCTGGTGGTTCCATGTCATTTCATCACGGGATGACATTTTTCAGGGTTTTTTTCCACGGATATTGTAATGAAAAAACTCAAATCGAATTTTTATTTTTGATCCCCTTTAATTTATTATCAATTCCCGAACACCCACACCCCATATGTATATATTTTTCTAACCCCCCTAAATATGAGTTTTTTTTCATCAGAAAAACCGCTGTGAAATGTTATCCCGCGATGAAAGAACGTTCTACCGTCCAGGAGAGGGAAGCACAGGGACCATTCCCAACCTTGGATAGGTGGCCTACCAGGGAGCATGCCAGAGCAGATTCAACCCAGATGTGGCGTGAGGAAGCTGGGAGGGCAGGGCCCACTCACTGAAGCCCCTTAATGTGCCTGGTGTAGTAGTAGTAGTAACACTGTCGGTCACACCATGCTGAACCAGCAGCTCCAGAAACCTGTTCGGCAAAAGCAGACAACTCTGTGACTGTAGACCAACTTTGGGCCAAACGAAATGCCTTTGGGATCTACCCAACCTTGGATGCATTACCAAAAGTATGTACTCTGATAAAACCTCACAAGTCCGATTCAATTTGCCTGGGAAAATCTCTCTCAAATTGTCAACTAAGCTGGGAGTCAAACACGCTTGCCTTTTGGCACCAATACTATTCTGCCTTTTATGTAAACGACATGACCGAACAGATTCTTTTGTTCTCTAAAGGCATTACATGTGTGAAAGGCATACAAGTACTGCTACTGCTCTATGAAGATCATGCTGTTATAGCTCAAGTAGGCCTAAGACCCTACAAGCACAACTTGAGGCAACAGATGCATACTGCTAAGAAAACAAACTTGGGATTAATATCACCAAATCAAAAGTGATGGTATTTCAATGTTCCAAAGCGAGGCATAAAACTATTTTTTTCTTGCACAATAAACCTTTGGATCAGGCCTCCACATTCCCTTATACATGTGTTAGGTTGGCAAATGATCTTCCATGGATCCCACATATATCTAATAATATGTCTAAAGCAGAATCTGCTTCTAGTGTGATATCCAGTTGTTTTGTTCACAAGCACAATCCTATAACTTCACCACAGGTCAAGACAGTTTTTTTGACAGCATTTGGGGGAATTGTGGCTTATGCACTGAGACCTATGATTTGGATTCTATATGTAAAATGACTGCTCTAAGTGACATGAGATTTTGGAAAAAGTTTTTGCTCCTGCCACAAAGCTTCCAACATGTTGGATTGAAGGCTGTTATAGGCCCCCCTCAAGTAGGGTATGCAACAGACTGGTTGTTAATGCCTGAAAAGAGCAACCTTAAGAAAAATTAACCTAATAGTTCTAGCTTGGGAAGGCCACCTCAATCACTACTCTGAAATCTGAATTCCAGATGCTGTGTCTGGAGCATCTGTTATATGGTGACGGTATTAGAAAGAGCTCTTATCTTGCTTGGTCTGACATTTAGAGTGTCAGAATTTTTATCAAGCCCCAACAAAGATGCATGTTCATGCTGGCCAGATGTGACAAATTGCCACTAGCCTGCATCTTGAAAATATAGATATTGTCAGTGGGCACAAAGTGTTCCAGCTGCCAGGAAGACCTGGAAGATCTCCATTTCTTTTTGTTTTGCCCACAATACAGGCAGCAGAGAGCAATGTGGCTCGAACACAAAGGCTAAGGTTGGATCAGAGTGCTGAGGAGTTGTTGGAGGTATTGGAAAAGAGTGCAGGTAAGGTATTATATGTGTGTTACCAAGCATGAGAGATTGGAGGGAGTGAGTTTGAGAAAGAATGAGAGTAGTGAGAGTGGGTCTTGGAGATTGTAGAGAGGGTGAGTTGAGGATAAGGACTGATATTGGATAGTTGGAAAGTGGAAGTGAGGATGAAAGGTAGAGGAGACCGGTGTAGAGGGGAAGTTGGATAATAGGAGAGAGTAGCAGGAGTAAGTGGAGTAAAGTGCAAAAGATCGGAGGAATGGAAAGGCAGAGAGAAAAAGAGGAGGGAGTAGTAGGTTGTCAAGAGAGAGGAAAGGAAGAGAATAGGGCATAAAGGCAGGGGGATAAGACAGTAGAAGGTGAGGGGAGTGTGGAGTACTAGCTAGAGAGGAGGGGGGCCAGAGCAGGAAGAGGAGAGAAAGAAGGCATATCTGGAAAAATCGTACTGTCTGGCTTCATCAGAGTATGGGTTTCTTACAGAAATACCAGGGAACGCCAGCCTTTAGGCCCTCACTTGATGTTTGGAATAGCACAAGATAGTAGGCATTACGCTTCTATAGTCTTGCCTGATGATAGTCTTGGGAAATGGGGCAGCCTGGACTAGAGTGGAAAAGCCCATAGGAGGACAAAGGATAGTCCAGGCACTCCCATTAGGTTGGCATAGTCAACGAAGTTGTGAAATTTGACAATAAAACCCCTAAAATACGACCAGCATCCTCGCATTCTTAAAGCCATCTGTGACCTTACCTACAAGGGTATGCCTCAAGCCATCCTTGGTGTCCACATGGACTTATTCATTTTTTATGGTCACAGCAACTTTAGAGCTGAATAAATCCCACTTTGAAGTTAAGGACTGGCCCCCAGTGGTGACATTGGGCTCCACGAGTTGCTTTTACCGACCTACCTACGTTCTGCAGCTAGCATATGAAGTGCTGTCTGCAATACTTTTAACACATTCAGGAAAGGTCTAATGGTGACCATGTCCTAGGAACCTATAATGCCTCCTTTTTCCTACATGATCCTTGATCAATACGCGCAAAGTATAACAATAGTACCTTTTTGGAGTGTCTAGGTGAGATTTTTGCCTCCTTGCTGGAAATCATCCCTCCCTCCCAGGATGCCTGCCCCTACGGATCCTGCAACTGCAAAGCTATGTGCTTATTCTCTGTTTTTCTTTCTTACGCTCTTGACTTGTCAGATAGTGATTTGCATTTGTAACTAATTCTGTTAAGTGCTTCATTTGTCACTTTAAATTTATCATTTTCAGCTGCTGCGTTATTGGCAGTAAACCTTAACACAATTATTTTCTAAAGCCTGTTCAGGGATGTCTGCTGGCTTCCTTATACCTGAATGCTCTGTAAATACTACCTTACGCCTATGTAGACAGTCTGTGGGGGGCTCTCCTTTGTCCTTCTTGCAGTTATTTATTTTTTCCCAATTTATTTTTCAGTGGCAAACCTCAAGAGGAGTTGCTAATAAAGTGTCTCATGCATAGGTAAATTCCCAGCCTATTCCCTGATCAGTTGCTGGCCATCTGCTTTGAGTAAGCCACTGTATATTTTGGGCTGATGCATGATTGTATTCATATCAGCCCATTAGGAACTGTAAGACTGGATCGCTGTTTCTAGTTCCTTGACAAATCGTTGTGTTCTTCTCTAATATTTGATAAGCATTTTGCTAGGTTTCTGAGATTGTCGACGTCCAAGGTGCATGTACCATAACAAAGATATTGCCTTTGAGTTTTGCTGGCAATTGCTTCAAAGGGGATTGGGTTATCAGTTGTTCCCTTCTGTAGTTTGTAATTCCCCGGGTGAAAAAGTTTAAAGGAAAAAAAGAGAGCTACGAGGGATGTTGGAGGATCTGGGAGCGGCCACCTGCCCACAAAAGTTGTTTCAAGTATAAGTTGGAGGGCTCTCTGCTTACAGCTGAGCTGGGGAATATGGTTGTACATGGGACTAGTACAGAGTACTCAGCTGGTACTGGGCAGCAGGTTGGAGGATAGGAAGTGCTTACTGAGAAGATTGGCTTGGATTTGATAGGGTTGCTGGGAGACGGGGATTGAGCAAACTGCTTTGTGCATATCAGACATTGCTAAAGAAATTGTTTACACTCTCTACTGCTTACACCTCCTGCATATCCTTTACCAGTTGACAATGAAGCGGAGTGGGTGCCTTCCCGGAATCTACATTGTATGGGAAAATCAACAACTGATGGAGACTGGCATGTTGTGTCATTCATCATGACAAGGGTGTACCTACGAGATGCAGGTAATTACTTTCATGAGAGACAGCAACCGACAAATGGCACAGAGTTTGCCACACATCAAGAACATTTGTAACTAAATACTAAACCCACAACTAGAAGTGATGAAAACATTGATAAATTAAAACTGTCTCCAGTCAGTTAATGGGTGCCTTGTCATGTTGGAACAACGTACTGAAAACTGGCAATAGTTATAGAACAGGAACATATTAATGTTGAAGACAACACTAACCTATGTATTCATAGGTGATGTTCAAAATTAAAATATGTCCACAATGAAGCCAACATGAAACTTCACAGGTTACTATCTTTCTATGTCTTGCCAGTGTTTACATTGCAAAATCATTCTTATTTAGAACATGCTGAACACAAAGCAAAGAAGCTATTGAAATATTATTTGATAGACATGGCATACACTTTATTGCAATAGAAGTAAATAAGCCCTTAATGAATACAAGATCATATGATGGTTTAAGTTGGCTTAGGCAATGCTGGATAGCTTTCAAGTGGAATCTCTCAAAAACAAATTTCTTCTGTTCTGCATAAATCTTCCAATGTATGCGTCCCATGAGACTTGCCTTTGTCCAAATGGAATGAATAAGCTGTGTTTGCTTTTAATCATGAGAACCCATTAGGCTCACAGAAGAAAAAGGTCTTGTGGAAGGTATCCTCCAAATTAATGGGTGGCCCCTACCCTTGCAAGTTCATTTTACGAGAACATCTTTCTAGTAAATGCAAGTTAAAATACCAGTAGAGAATTGCTCCCATCACAACCCATGCTTTTTTCCTAAGTACTGGGCTTCAAAGAAATGTCGTTACCTTTGAACCCTGGCTTCTCAATAAAACTGGCCAGATGAGCAGTCTAATCCCAAACAAGCTCAAACAACGGAGGCCCTGTGCCATTATGTCTAAATTAATTATTGGCTGAGAGGCCTGCTAGCAATGTAGTTTCACAATCCCAAGAAACGAAAGTTCAAGCTGGAACTTGCAGATGCCCAGAAACATAATGGGCTATGTGTACCAATAGGGTTCATGCATATAAAAAAGAATTCTGCATGTAAATCCACAACCAAATCTCATAAAAACAAAGGGAAACATCATTATGTGCATGACACATTCATATATTATATGAAACCAAATTTGAATTGCCTGTTTTTTTAATTATTAATAACCTTGTGAAACATGATGCTAAGAATCTGTACTGCATATCCAGATGTCGGTCTAGGCTGGTGAACCCTAGACATCCATATTATATTGAGGTGGCATGTTGCTGCAATGAAATATGGAATAAAAATGATTTTGCATTCAAAAGTATTGAGGGCAAACAAACAACTTTGTTTTCACGTGTTTATAAATTATAATCAACCACTGAAGATTGCAGGTGTGTATTCTATCAATGTCGGGGCTATAAAGCAAGCCAATTGAAATATTTGACCAATATAAAAACGTGTGGCATAATGACAAAGCATGGGAATATATTCTAAAAAGCAGCACCACACATGGAATAGGGATTTAACTCTGGAGTCAAAAGCTACACAGACGGTACAACACCTATTTCAAATGGATGAGTGCTGAACCTGGACATTGGGCCTCATTTGGAGGCTGCTGCCGGTATTTCTTCTTTTACAGCGCCCAGGAATGGGCAATAACCAGGTTATTACGGCATTGCCGGACCTGGTTTTGCCCATTCCGGAAAATATTCTTCCCCATTCCCATTTGAGCCCCATAGGGCTCGAACGGGAATGGGGAGGTCGGATGCACCGACATGCTGTGCTCACGCCGGCCGAGCACATCATGGTCAGACCTGGCCGTCAGAAAGGCACCTGCAAGCACAACTCGTAGTTTGCCGGTCCGGGATTACAGTACTGGCAAGCTTACCGGTACCGTAGTTCCCGGACCGGCAAACTTATGAGGCACATTAACTGGATAATTTAGGCCCTATCATAAGATGATTACCTGGAGCAGGCTTGCTTTCCTGACTGGGAGTTCTTTGAAAACTCATTAGGGCTAATACTGACCTAGCACCTTAAAGAATATTTCAATGTGAGTATAATAGAAAAGTCCTCCTAGAATCACTGCCCTGCTAAGGCCCTGGACCTGGAGTGATTGGGGGAGGTGTTATCCACTAGGGGGTATTAATTCTAAATAGAACATCTTGGCAATGCAACAGTGCTTCTTCATTATATTTAAAACCAGGTGAGATTTGACTGCTTGTAGAAAACAGCATTCTCTACGCACAGATCGCAGATGTTGGACAATTGAAGAATCAGAATTCCAATAGGGTATTGCAGTTTGCTAGTGTGAGTTGCATCCTACTTTCATTGTACTAAAGCTGAGGGAGGTAACATTTAAATAAGAATACAAATGTATGCCTTTTCCGTGCTGTAAGAATACAAATTATGCCTTTTCCTTGCTGTGACTGCTGAGTAAAACGGAGAGCACTTCCAGGCACAGACAGTCTAACATTTTGCAAGTGATTGGTACACTTAATCACACTAATACTGACAAAGTGCAATCTCGACTGATGAAGGCTAACCACATTTGCGCCCCATCAGACCCTCTTGCTCCTCAGCTACTCAAGCCTGTTGCCCATTGAGTGGTTTCTCACCTAGCTGAACTCTTCAACCTGTCCTTCGACTTCGTTTGCTTTCCCTCTGCTTTCAAAGCAGCCATGGCCATCTCCTAAAAAAGAAACTGGCTGGCCCAGACTTGCCAGCTAACTTTCACCCTGTGTTTCTTCTTCTGCACTACTATAAAGTGCTTGAAAGGGTTGTGTTCAACCATCTTACCAATTTTTTAGACATCCACAACCTTCGAGACCCCCCCCCCCTTACGAGCAGGTTTCTGCGACTGTCACTCCATGGGAACTGCTGTCGTGAATGTGTCCTACTTTTTAAAATTATTTTTATTAATAATGTGGTATAGTCAGAAGAATCTGACTTCACTATATAAAACATACATCAACAGATACTTTACATATCTTTAAAACAAAAAGCAAAAACAAAGAATTCTGTCGCAAATATATTTTTGTTTTACATCAATCCACTAATCCCCAGGGCTGGGATGAATCCTAATAGTTTAAAAATTTTGAGCAGTGTATACAGTTCAAGGGCAAGAGAAGTTTCATGCCCTGAGGATAGTCGATGCCAAAAATCTCTCGAGTCCAGCCACCCAGGATAGTCCACAAATCTTGGGAAGGCTTGGACTCTTTGCTTGCGTTCCTACACTATCATTAGATGGTATAATGATTGGGAAACATTTAGGTTACGTTCAGAGCAAAAGAAAATTCTAGAACCTGCGAGACGCCTACAAGCTGTCACTTCTCCCGAGGGCAGCAAGATTAGCTGGAAATGTAACATTGCATTGCGACCTCTACAGTCTGGGAACTGTTTCAGGTATTTCGGGAGAGTTCCCAGACTTTGATCGAAGAATGACAGATTGCTATGGTGTGCCAGATCTCATCATAGATCCAATCCATAACGTCCAATGCTGATTTACAGCCTTTTCCGTTCTGGATTAGGTCAGTTATGGTTTTTTGTATCGATGTCAGAATTATCTCAGCCTTCCCACTCATTTTACTGAGTAATTTGCTTATTCCCCAGGCGTCTTCCTGTGCCCAATCTATGTACAGCCAGTTTTGTAAGCACGAGTTAATGGATCTATACAGTTGAAGCAATTTCCATTGATGTCCAGCTCTTATGGACTTCAGACCCAGCTCATAGCACAGGGCTACTGTAGGTAGTGACCAAGGTTGGTTTGGTGCCCTCTTTTCCAATATCCAACCTTCCCAATACTCCTGACCGAGTTCCCAGGAATGGGATTCTATATCTAGCCCATATAGGATTGAGGGGCTAATTTTCCCCTTTTAGAAATAGAGCATGGGTTTCATTGAGAACCTACAAAATTTTGATTTTATATTACGCAGTTGTTTCCTGTGAGTTGGTCTATTTTATCCACCAATGATCTTTTGAGGAGGGGGGCATTAAGGTGTGATGTCAGCCTGAAGCCCAGGTATTAAGTTTCCACTTTCCAAGAGAGTGGGTGTTCAGTTCTCACCCATCTACTCATTCTCAGAATACTTGTCTTGGCCGGATTGATTGTTGTTTAGTTAGCGGCTGCGTACCTGCTCATGTCCTCCAATAACCTTTGGATTCGCTTTGATGTGAAATCCATAAGCAGGATGTCATCCGCATAAACCAGCCAACACACCTTTTGGGGTCCAAACCTCGGAATAGCAAAAGCGGCATCAATCAGATGGTTCTTGATATCTGGCAGATACCAATTGAACAAAAAGGGTGCAAAAATACACTCTTAAGAGTACATCTTGATAAATGACCTAATCCGTCCAGCCTCACCACAAATATTGGTGTCGCTTTGATGGTAGATTAGGATTGGCAAAAATCCCCGGGGAATGCCCCACATATCTAGCTTTTCCATAGCAACGTACAGTTTACCGTATCATAGGCCTGGGAGAAGTCTATCAACGCCACATATAGAGGTGCCTTATTCATGTACCATATTTTGGTGGGCGATCTACCTGAATATTGCCATTGCAAATTAGCAGATCCCAGTCAGTGCAGAAGCCAACCCATTTGGACCCCCTATCCTCTGGAGGGCCCTTTCTAGTGCCAGCATGCTTTGAGACTGAACAATTTGCATTCCTATACCCTGCCATCGCACATAACATTTCTGTGACCTTGAGTGTTCCAACTGATTACTCTTACTGCATCACTGGCTAAAGTAATGGATCGTTTTCATTGAGTTTCTGGAATACCTGTGTCAGGATTCCAAGTAGTGCAGCCCAGATCCTGCTATTGACAATTGCATTCAAATCTATTTCTTTCAACATATCATTCCCTGTAGTAGCATTTACTGCCACGGTTTCCTTGTGACTCCCCTCTACCCATCTTTTAACAGGAACTTTCTCATTTGGTTTGGTATTAGAGATTAGCAGGCCATATTGGTGAAAGCCCCTGCTGCTGCTAACCGAGCATTCACCCCTAATCGCGACTGCAAGCCTACCTCCAACACAGATGTCGTGCTTTCATAGGGAAAGTGAATATATTCAATATCCAGAGTGGAAAACAAATAAAGGTCGGGAATTTTTTTCACTACTTTCAGGATGGACTGGCGATTCAATACAGATCCCATCCTATTCTTGCCAGATTATTCCATCAAGAGATGAGTGCGTTCGAAGAGGGTGATAAGAACGTTTTTCCTTGAAGAATGCTACGGGCTCCTTTGCCAAATACAGCCCACCTGAATTAGGGACTAAGTTTTGCGCTAATACCATGTCTGGCTCCGATGGAAAAGGGCCAGTTTTTCCTGTGGAGCTATGTTGCATTACTGTGGCTGGAACATTCACCAGCACACAAAGTTAATCTTTCTGTCTTCCCATCAGCTGTTTGTCGGCCGAGTTCACTGGCAAATCTTTGTTTTCCTATGCGGAAGATAGGGTCCCATAATTCCTTGGGCAGGGTAGCAGGTGTTGTTAAAATGAACGAACATATTTTTGTCAGTCAGTTGCGTCCACATTCTCTTGCATTTCCACATTGACATAGCATTTTTGGTTTTTGTTGTGTGGGCCCCTTCAGTCCTTTGACTCTCTTGTTCTTATTTTGCAGAGGTTTTGATTTTCCCTGCGTGTCTGGAGCGAAGCTTTTATCGCCTTCATCCACCATCTCGATGGTCTCTCGGGAGGAGTTACACACATAGCAGTTCTGGCCTTCCCTTTCCCGAATTGACTCTTTTCTCACCACCTGAATTTCAGACTCGTGGATACTCAAGTCCTCTGAGATATCTAAATATCTCAAGTGCTTCCTTGATCCGTTTCCGTTAGTGTCATGTTTTTTCTTTTTTCGAAAATAGCTCCTCTTCTATATATCTTTAAGAGCTTTGGGGTTTGCGGGTGATGGGTGGGTGTTAGTCATTTCACAAACATTCTCCTTCTCTGGCACTTGTTTTCCTGCCTCAGGGAGTCCCAGAACTGCTATCTCCGAGCTAGATGCCTGGGGCTTTATAAGGGCCTCCTTAGTATTCAGCAGATCTAGACTATCTTTTAAAGTAGGTCTGTTGATTTAGTAGTGAACTGGCCAGTAGAGCCACTTCCATTGACATCATTTTTGTTTCAAATAGTGTCTATTTGGAACATTGGCTCAACAGCACGTAATTCATCAATTCAATGGCTAATTTAATTTCAGCCGATTGGAAGACGGAGGTTGCAGATGAGTCTCTTATATCTTCGTAGAGTTTGACAAATGAGCTTAGCACTGAGTTCAAAGCAGATATTGAGGAAGATGTAAGCTTAACCTTATCGTTGATCTCTGTTAAAGACTCGTGAATGTATTCTTGTTCTTGATTATTGCTTTCTTCTCTTGAATCGAAGGTCAAATGTTCTGTGAGAAACTAGGCCGGATCTGCATGGAGGTCAATGCCGATGGCCTCCGCCTGGTTAGAGACGTTTACCTCACTCACCACCTTTTGACAATCTGTTGCTGTTATTTCATTGTCATTCTCTGCTAAGCAGTAAACCTCTAAGAGGCTCAAACGCCCATCGTAGTGTCTTTTTCCTGGTGTTCGTTTAATCTTGTCCCTGATTTGGCCATGGTTGATCTAGAACCTAATCTAACAAAGAAATCCTTCATATTTTTTGTGATTTATTCCAGAAGATTAAGGTCTTAATTTAATGTTTGGGCCGGCCTGATTGGTGGACCTGTGCAACCGTACACAGCACTATAGTGCATGATACTGACATAAAATCCATGATAGGTGCGCTGCTTGTTGGAATTATTTGTCAAAGTCTGAGTCCGGCATTAGGAAAGGCTGTAGGTTTGATGCCTTCTGTTGCTTTAGGTGTAGAGGCACAACTAGGAAGCCTCAATTTGCTACCTTTTTTTCCTACCTATAGCTTTGAAAAGAGTTTGTGCATCCGACTCCAGCTTAGAGAAAACTTCCTCCTTCCTTCTCTCCTCAATGGGGCAGCATTTGGGAGTTTCCTCGCTGATTCCTGAGTTCTATATAGATGAAACCGGTTTTGCCACTGAGTTATCCGGGGTGGGGAGAGCCTAAGAACCTCCTTTATGTGCGATGCATCCTCCATTGGCACAAAAAGCTGTAGAATTGGGGCCACTTCCGGGTCCGGAATTAGAATTATTTTTTGAGGTTTCTGTGCAGACATCCACTCCCAGTTTTTACTGCTGCACAATGTAGCTATGCAGCTCAGGGACAAGAGGTAGAATAGGTCTGACTAAACCAGCGAGGGAGGGTCAAAGGTTTGCTATTAAGCCAATTTACAGTCTGTGCCGTAAAGAGTGGAATTAGCAGGACAATATTAACCCAGAGACAAGCAAGGTTCAAAGGACAGCTAGTCCCACAGTCACACTCATGTGTTGGAAATTTGGACTGGACACTGAATAATGGGCAGCATTCACAGTGAGCAGGCAGCGTGATTTTCATAGATGGCTGGGTCAGCCCAGAATCTTACTGATCTTAGGTCCTTGCGTGGTCGAGTTGTCAGCCTCTTCTTCAGCCATTCTGGCCTTGAGCAGGGCGTGCTCCAGATTCCAGCTACAGCTTGATTCCAGTGGAGTCTCCGATTCAGAGAGAGGGGCACTCCACCCGACGCCACAAACACCAAAAACACTCTTGCTCACGTCTTCACCTCTGCTAAGCACCCCCACCTATACTCTTTCCTAACTTTCCTTGACTGTCTGCTGCCATTTGGCACTGTCAATCACGCTGATTTACTTAATACTCTTTCTTATTGGGATTCACAACCAAGCCCTTGCCTGGATTGAATCCTACCTTGCAGCTCACCAATTCTGTCTCTTAGACCAACAACACCTCTCAACCCACTCCTCTAACTGTTGAGGTTCCATAAGGCTCTGTCCTGGGTCTACTCCTCTTTACACTCTACACCTCTGCTCTTGGGGCACTAATCTCCTCCTGTGGCTCCTCTTACCAACTCTTTGTGGACGACACCCAAATGTTCTCTTTTTCCTGAACGCTCCTCTGATCTCTCTATCACAATTTCTGTCTCTTTACCATTAAATATTGGGGGGCTTTGCACGATATGATAATAAACTCAACCAAAACAAAGTACTGTTCTTTCTTGCCAAAAGCTCTCTCATGTCATCCTCTGCCTATCCAGTTCCCACCTGACACTCTCCCCTACCCTTCTTCAGCTAGAAACTGCATCCTCTTTGACCCTTCTCACACCTTCTCTACTTTAATCTCCAAAACTGGAACAGCAGCTCGTCTCAACCTACGAAATATTAGAAAATTCAGGCACCTTACTCCTTCCATTCAACACTGCGAATCATCCCTTAACACTCTGGTCTTCTCCAAACTGGACTACTGTGCCAGCATCCTCTTTGGTCTCACCAACTATCCTTTCTGTACTCTCAACAAGATCATTAACTTCGCTACCAGGACTCTTTGAATTCCCTCGCTTCACACCTACTTCCTCGTACTGTCACCAGGCTGCATGGCTGACGATGCAAAACAGGGTCAGATTTAAATGTCTTCTCCTGTTTCTCAAATCTAGCCACGGTAAGGCACCACTGTATCTATCCTCTATTCAACTATACAAGCCTTCTTGTAATCCCTTCTCTGCCTCCTGGACTACCCTTATGGCTCCTCACCCTCCCTGTGCTTCCTTTTGCTTCTACTCCTCCTTCTTCCTCCACCTGCATGGAATTCTTTTTCCCAGCTGTGAAACAGTCCACAGATTTTCTTAAAACCATACTAAAAGCATAACTCCTTGCCTCAGTTACCCTCTCAACCTACCTCTCATCTGGCTGCTAGCTATGTTTCCCTCGCCTCTAAGCAGCCTCCTCTCTAGCACTTCACCCATCATGGTCACATCCCAAGCAAAGCTGCCCGTACGGCCAACTTGCACTTGTTCATTGTCCTTAATCTATGTATGACTACTTATGTATTGTGCACGGTGATTGTTCCATTTGCTCCGTCCACAACCTGGTCAGAATTTCCCTCAAACTCACCCCGTTTTAAGAAGCTCACTACTTCCAGTCAAATCTGATTCCTTATTGTCTTTCGTGATCGGTGATGAAAAGAGCATTGTTCCTCCTGTATATAAATACATACATTGACTCCTGCAGAATTCACAGGTATAGTCTAATTCTTTGGAATGTGAATTTTGGCCACACTTCATAGTCTAAATAGGAACTTGCTAGATCATTTTTCGAACTATGAAAGCCGTAGATATGTAAACAGTGAATGGAGGAATTGAAAGCGAGTTTACCCAACCCAATTCAGAGGCCGATTCATGGAATAATTAGCGCGGCGCAAGTGGGCAAAAACGTGCGAATCGCAGTGGAATAGCGAAAATCGCAGTGCAATTGCGAAAATCGCACGAAAAGCAGCGCACGTCGATTCATGGAAGGCCGTGCGCGAGAAAACCAGCGGATGTGCGATAAAAAGTGCGCGGCGCACGTTGGTGCACAGGCCATCTAACAGCGTGCGCCAGGTCACTGCGAAAATCGCACAGGCCACAGCGAAAATCGCACATAGCGCGGCGCACGCAACAAAAGTAGGCGGAACACGGGCGTAACACTCGGAATGGGGAACAACTTGCCAAAACGTGGGCGTCACGGGGGAAGTACAGGGCACAAGTGCGCGGAACGCCCACACGCTCGCCTACAACACGTATTCATGGAATAGAATAGGGGAAAAAAGCGCACGCTCAAACCAGCGCACAGGCACAAACGCGACCGCCACAAGAAAGCAGGCGGTAGCGTCTCTGCGGCTGTAAGAAATGTGCGCCAAAAGGTGCGCCAACAAATCGCACCTATATACTGCCATGATGAATGCCCCATACTGTGGCCCTCCAGGAAAAAAGACGTGCAAAGGGGTACCCACAAACACGGACACCCGCTGACAAAAAATACGTGTGCGTGTATACCGGGGTGCGCGGGAAGTCTAACACGCGATTTCAGCAGGGTACGTGCATCACAGGGGTTCGCGTGAAGTTTCACACGCGATCGGGTCTGGGGGAGCGGGCTACGTGTATATCAGGGGTTCGCGTGAAGTTCCACACGCGAACAGCCTGGGCGCGTGTATTTCAGGGGTGCGCGGGAAGTTCCACACGCGAACAGCCTGGGCGCGTGTATTTCAGGGGTGCGCGGGAAGTTCCACACGCGAACAGCCTGGGCGCGTGTATTTCAGGGGTGCGCGGGAAGTTCCACACGCGAATAGCCTGGGCGCGTGTATTTCAGGGGTGCGCGGGAAGCTCCACACGCGAACAGCCTGGGCGCGTGTATTTCAGGGGTGCGCGGGAAGTTCCACACGCGAACAGCCTGGGCGCGTGTATATCAGGGGTGCGGGGGAAGTTCCACACGCGAACAGCCTGGGCGCGTGTATTTCAGGGGTGCGCGGGAAGTTCCACACGCGAACAGCCTGGGCGCGTGTATTTCAGGGGAGCGGGGGAAGTTCCACACGCGAACAGCCTGGGCGCGTGTATTTCAGGGGTGTGCGGGAAGTTCCACACGCGAACAGCCTGGGCGCGTGTATTTCAGGGGTGCGCGGGAAGTTCCACACGCGAACAGCCTGGGCGCGTGTATTTCAGGGGTGCGGGGGAAGTTCCACACGCGAACAGCCTGGGCGCGTGTATTTCAGGGGTGCGGGGGAAGTTCCACACGCGAACAGCCTGGCCGCGTGTATTCCAGGGGTGCGCGGGAAGTTCCACACGCGAACAGCCTGGGCGCGTGTATTTCAGGGGTGCGCGGGAAGTTCCACACGCGAATAGCCTGGGCGCGTGTATTTCAGGGGTGCGCGGGAAGTTCCACACGCGAACAGCCTGGGCGCGTGTATTTCAGGGGTGCGCGTGAAGTTCCACATGTGATTTGACAGTGTGGGTCCTCCCAGGTGTACCCTGTACACCCTCCACGGCCCCTGCAGGCAGCCCACACCACAGGGGACTACCCTGCATCCCTGGTCATGTCCCGCAGGCAGCCCACCCACCATGGGCATGCCCCCCAGCAAAGGCACATGTCTCCTTGAACTAATGAACACCAACTCATGTCCCCTTGCACCCCCACCCCCCAGCACTGTGGGGCACCTGCCAGCAGGCCCCCACCCATGTCCAACTCATGTCCCCCACCCCCCCCACCCCCCAGCACTGTGGGGCACCTGCCAGCAGGCCCCCACCCATGTCCAACTCATGTATCCCACCACCCCCACACCCCAGCACTGTGGGGCACCTGCCAGCAGGCCCCCACCCATGTCCAACTCATGTCTCCCACCACCCCCAGCCACCAGGGTCACCCTCCACCAGGCCCCCACTCATGTCTCCCACCACCCCCACCCCCCAGCCACCAGGGTCACCCTCCACCAGGCCCCCACTCATGTCACCCACCACCCCCACACCCCAGCAGTGCAGGGTCACCCTCCACCAGGCCCCCACTCATGTCACCCACCACCCCCACCCCCCAGCAGTGCAGGGTCACCCTCCACCAGGCCCCCACTCATGTCTACCACCACCCCCACCCCCCAGCCACCAGGGGCACCCTCCACCAGGCCCCCACTCATGTCACCCACCACCCCCACCCCCCAGCAGTGCAGGGTCACCCTCCACCAGGCCCCCACTCATGTCTCCCACCACCCCCACCCCCCAGCCACCAGGGTCACCCTCCACCAGGCCCCCACTCATGTCTCCCACCACCCCCACACCCCAGCACTGTGGGGCACCTGCCAGCAGGCCCCCACCCATGTCCAACTCATGTCTCCCCCCACCCCCCAGCCACCAGGGTCACCCTCCACCAGGCCCCCACTCATGTCTACCACCACCCCCAGCCACCAGGGTCACCCTCCACCAGGCCCCCACTCATGTCTCCCACCACCCCCACCCCCCAGCACTGTGGGGCACCTGCCAGCAGGCCCCCACCCATGTCCAACTCATGTCTCCCACCACCCCCACACCCCAGCACTGTGGGGCACCTGCCAGCAGGCCCCCACCCATGT
This sequence comes from Ambystoma mexicanum, assembly GCF_040938575.1. NCBI lineage: Eukaryota > Metazoa > Chordata > Amphibia > Caudata > Ambystomatidae > Ambystoma > Ambystoma mexicanum. The sequence goes on from NC_090936.1 coordinate 691,269,844, forward strand.
CCAACTCATGTATCCCACCACCCCCACACCCCAGCACTGTGGGGCACCTGCCAGCAGGCCCCCACCCATGTCCAACTCATGTCCCCCACCCCCCACCACCCCCCAGCACTGTGGGGCACCTGCCAGCAGGCCCCCACCCATGTCCAACTCATGTCTCCCACCACCCCCACCCCCCAGCACTGTGGGGCACCTGCCAGCAGGCCCCCACCCATGTCCAACTCATGTCCCCCACCCCCCCCACCCCCCAGCACTGTGGGGCACCTGCCAGCAGGCCCCCACCCATGTCCAACTCATGTCCCCCACCCCCCCCCACCCCCCAGCACTGTGGGGCACCTGCCAGCAGGCCCCCACCCATGTCCAACTCATGTCTCCCACCACCCCCACCCCCCAGCACTGTGGGGCACCTGCCAGCAGGCCCCCACCCATGTCCAACTCATGTCCCCCACCCCCCCACCCCCCAGCACTGTGGGGCACCTGCCAGCAGGCCCCCACCCATGTCCAACTCATGTCTCCCACCACCCCCACCCCCCAGCACTGTGGGGCACCTGCCAGCAGGCCCCCACCCATGTCCAACTCATGTCTCCCACCACCCCCACCCCCCAGCCACCAGGGTCACCCTCCACCAGGCCCCCACTCATGTCTACCACCACCCCCACCACCCAGCCACCAGGGTCACCCTCCACCAGGCCCCCACTCATGTCTCCCACCACCCCCACCCCCCAGCACTGTGTGGGACCTGCCAGCAGGCCCCCACCCATGTCCAATCCATGCCCCCCTGCACCTGGGTCCCAACATTCCCCAATCATGTCCGTAATGCCCATCCTCCCCTGCCAAAAGGCCCAACCAACTATCACACCCACCCACATATCAAAGGCAATTACATGTTACACCCCCAATGTAAATAATGCAATTTAACACATGTCTGTCACACACAATGGCTGCAAGTGAATGACAAAACACCCAACATGACATGCCTGAAAGCAATGAGATGATACGACACATTGAAGATTAAAAAAATAATATGTATTGAACAGCAAATAAGAAAAAACACAAAGCAAATCAAACAAAACAAGATGAATGTCCAAGAAAAAATTCTGAAAAATTAAAATAAGCCAATTAAGAAGATCATCCTGGGTCCATGAGCCCTACCAAATTAAACCTAACTGACTACTAACTAAAAAGTGAACTATATACAAAAAAGTGGTGCATTGTCCAATCGCAACCAAAAAAAAATCAAAAAAACAAAGGAAACCTAACCCTAACTATACAACTATATACAAAGGCAGCGGGCTATTCGGACGGCTCACTGGTTGTTGTCATGGGCCAGGGCATCATCGAACTCCTGGTCAATGGCTTGGAGGCGGGCATGTTCCCTGGCCCCGAGGTCCCGCAGGGATAACGCAGTGTCCAGCTCAAACTCCCTGCGAAGACCCTCGAGGCACTCAGCCCGCCTCAGCGCCCTCCGCATGGAGTCCTCCGCCCTGACCATCGTGAGCCGTTCCTCCTCTGCCCGCTGCCGCTCCGCACCTATCCGCTGGCACAACCTCTCCCACACGGAAACCACTCCCATTCCAGGGTTCTCCTGCCCTCCGGCCGATGCCTGCACCCCTGATGTTGATGGCCCCGAGCCATGATGCCTCCCACGTTGAGCCTGCTGCTGCCTCCGACGCAACTGCCTGTGCCAGCACGACGGCATCCAGGCTGATGGAAACCACCGACGCCGTCGTGCACGTGCCCTGCCCGATGATGCCGTCACATCCTCCACCTGCTGGGGTCCAGTTGCTCTGGTGTCCACCCCTGCTGGATCTCTGACTCCCGACTGTGGCAGGGATGGGATCCCCACCGAGCTGGCTGCATTGGTCGGGGCAGGTCCACAGGGGGCCCTGGTGGCATCTGGGCTGGAAGACGGCAAGGAGAACGACTGGTGGATAGCCTGCACAGAGGAGGAGAGGGCCGCCACATTGGCCAACACATGCAGGAAACCCCCGAACATGGCCGATCCCAATTGGGCCACGTCGGCACGGTGCACTTCGTGATGACGTGCGTGCTCCTCCCGGGAAGCACGCACGGCATCACGAATCACAGCCGTGCGCATCGCGACCCCAATCAGGACCTTCTCCGCGCGGCCAGGGGTTCCCACGTCCGCAGGTGGAGGGGAGTCAGGTGACATGGACATCCCCTCTACCTGCGGACAGGCCTGGGACGGGGCATCCCTGCTGGTGCATGGTGGTGCACTCACAGGGTCAGGGACAGCGACATGCACAGGCCCCTCCACGGTGACCTGTGCTGCCTCCTGGCCCTGGACTGCACCACTTGCACCAGCAGGGATGCCCCCACCAGGCCCCATGTGTGCCCCAGTGGCGGCCTCCTCCTCCTCTGTGCAAACCACCAACCTGGATGGCTCCTCACCGTCTCCCACCGTAGCAGGCCCCTGTGGGGGCTCACCCACCCCTTCCGCTGCAGCCGTGGGGGCATCCCCGCCGCCTTGCTCCACAGCGCCGTCTCCGCCCTCTTCTTCACTAGCCGCTGCGTAGAGGGAGACAAAGAACACAAGCATCAGGGCACTGTACAATGGTCCCCTAGACAGGAAGCAATAGCAGATGAGCACCACTGTCAAAGTACACTTCCATCATGTCCCTCCACAACACATGGGTCAGTCCAGGCAAAACACACACAGTAACAGGCATGGTGCATGCCATGGACATTTCCATGCATGTCCAATGGACTCTTGAAACATTCAATGATATGTAACTCACATGCATCATGCCTCATGCCCATCACATGCACACACTTCACCTCAGTCACATCCATCTGGCCCCAAACACACCAAACACAGCGGTTACAAGGGTAATTTGGCTGCTTTACTGAATCTCTGCATTGTCACACACATGTGTCATGCATCCATGGCATGCACAAGTCACAGACACGCAGGTCAGGCACACAGACATGGCTACCATATATGTACCTGGCATCAGCACCCATCCCTCACCCCCACCCATGTCCAGGTACAGAGACTGGAATGCTCTCATGTTCAAAATCTGAATAGGGCTCCCCATGCGGCATTTCAACACATGCAACAACCATGTGCATCACACATCACTGGTCGCACATGCATTACCATGATGTCCCTGCACACATACATGCATACATGGCCTATGGCACACATACAGGCAAGTATCATAGAACCAGCACACCGCAACATGCCCTGTCTCACACAGTAATGCATGGACACTTATCGCTCAACTCCAGACGGGCCTCCCTCTCAAGGATCTGGGCGTGGAGCGCTGGGCGTACGCGTTCCAGGACCCTCATCTGGATGGAACTCATGCGGCCCCGGCCCCCCTCCACGAGGCGCCGGGCCTTCACAAGGGTCCTGGACCTCAAGTCCTCCCAGCGCTTCTTGATCTTCAGGACGTCGCGGGTTGCCACCCCCTCCGCGTTGATGGCAACCACACAGTCGGCCCAGATCCTCTGCCGTCCTTCCTTGCTGGCGCGGGACGATCCAAAGAGGGCATCATACTGCCCCAGGACATGCTCCACCAGGACACCAACTTCGGTGACAGTGAAGCTGGTGCCCCTCTGCCCCTCTGGCCTGGGGTTGCCACTGGTGCCAGATGTGGAAGTGCCCGACATGGCAACCCCAGAGGCAGGTGTGGGTGGGCAACTGGGTCCTGGGGCTGGGCTGTGGAGCGATGTAATACCAGTCGGGAGTCTTCAGTTCCAGCAGGGGTGGACACAGCAACTGGACCCCTGCAGATGGCTGATGTGCAGGCACCAAATGGCAGGGCACGGTGGCAGCAGGCAGGCAGGCAGGCAGCAGCAGATGGCACGTGGGAGGCTGCTCGGGGCACTGGGGGGCAGTAACTCGGCCTTCTGGGCAGGAGCGTGGGCTTCCGTGTGTTTTCGCGTGGCCAGCTTGATACGGAGTGATTTGGCACGTGAAAATCCTGCACGTCAGCGTGAAATCCGAGGAAAGGCCCTTAGCGCGTAAGCGCGTCAGCACGCATACGCGATTCTATTGGACCAGAGTCCCTCAGCGCGTAAGCGCGTCTGTGACGTGACCCGCACGGGTGTTCCCCACTCAGCACGTGATGACGGGGCACACGTGGAGATACTGCACGTCAGAGTGTCATCGCGTGTAATTGGACAAAAGTGCGCGTACACGCGATTGGCCTATGTACGTGTATTTAATGGGTGCGCGGCCACTTGCACACGCAAGTACGTCAGCGAACCTGTATCACGTGGTGCGTGTGAATTTCCGCACGCTATTGGACTGGGAACTGGATTCCAGGGGTGCGCGGGTCACACGCTGTATCCCGTGGTGCGTGTGAATTTCCGCACGCTATTGGACTGGGAACTGGATTCCAGGGGTGCGCGGGTCACACGCTGTATCCCGTGGTGCGTGTGAATTTCAACACGCTATTGGACTGGGAACTGGATTCCAGGGGTGCGCGGGTCACACGCTGTATCCCGTGGTGCGTGTGAATTTCCACACGCTATTGGACTGGGAACTGGATTCCAGGGGTGCGCGGGTCACACGCTGTATCCCGTGGTGCGTGTGAATTTCCACACGCTATTGGACTGGGAACTGGATTCCAGGGGTGCGCGGGTCACACGCTCGCCTAGAACACGCGCTAAGCATAAATTGCGGACTTTAACAATAACAAGCTCAGACGCCAGGATGAACATACCGTTCCTAGCAGCAGTGGCAGTGGGCTACCAAAGGAGGAGGAGGAGGATAGTCAGGGCCAGAATATTCACACCCAGAACCAGCCTTTTCGGGATGCCTGATGACCAGGTGTATGGGAGGTACAGGTTTCCACCACACATCATACTGGACCTGGTGAGTGAGTGGGAGGATGACCTCACATCACCCACCCTGTGCTCCCAAGCACTCAGCCCCCTGGAGAAGGTCCTCAATGTACTGCACTTCTTAGCCACTGGATCATTTCAGCGGACAAGTGCCATAGTGGGTGGGGTGTCACAGGCCACCCAGTCACGCTGCCTACACCAGGTCTTGAACATCATGACTGCACGCCCATCAGTCCGCAGGCACATATACCTGCCCAGAACACCTGCAGAAAGGCATGCTGCCGCCCTGGATTTTTACGCAGTGGCACGATTCCCCAAAGTGCTAGGTGCCATCGACTGCACCCATGTGGCTCTACGTCCCCCCAGGGCATCTGAGCACATCTATAGGAACCGCAAGCACTGGCATTCCATCAACGTGCAGGTAGCATGTAATGCCAAGGGAATCATCACCTCAGTATATGCCAACTATCCCGGCTCCACCCACGACAGCTTCATTTACCGAATGTCCACCCTAAGCCGGGACCTAGAAGCTGGGCGGCATGGCGATACATGGCTGCTTGGTGAGTATGTATGCCACTGCACATGCATGCATGTTGGATACTGAGCAAGGTCACAACCTCACCAATGATACCAATCCCCACCTCCACAGGGGACAGTGCCTACCCTCTCAGCCCCCACATGATGACGCCAATTCGGAACCCCACCACGCCACCCCAGGTAAGATTTAACACAGCCCACATTACAACCAGGGGCATAGTGGAGCGCACATTCGGAGTGCTGAAGTCACGCTTTCGCTCCCTTGACCGTTCTGGCGGGCAGCTGTTATACGCTCCCCCAGTAGTGTGCAGGATCATAGTGGCAGCATGTGTCCTGCACAACGTTGCAACACGCCGGGGCCTGGCCGTGGACATGGTGGTGGCCCCACATCCCCAACCACATGCACAGCCGCTGCGCATGGGAGGGGAAAGGGCACGGGGGGAGGCAGCCCGTACACAGCTAGTGGCTAATTACTTCACATAGAAATCACACCCCTGTGGAGTGCACACTGCCCTGGCACATTCCATCTGACAATCAATGATGACTCAACCTGACACTGATCCTGAATGTCTGGAGAATGAACCGGGAATTCCATGTCAGCCTGAGATTGTTCACCTGGAAGTGTCACAATGTGTGCATCCCTACCCACACAGACACCACCAATGCAGTTTTGTGAAGTTACACATTGAAGCAGCTAAAATGAATACCCACTTGCAAAATGCAACAAGAGGACAGTGCCATGTCAGCCAACCCAACCCCAGCACTGCCACACGACACACCGTGCCATGTCATGCTAATTGCAGGTAAACAAAGTAATCCCCACAACATGACATCACTCTCACTATGTACAGTGGCACTATTAGAAACCTGCAACACCTGAAATGCTCACAGCAATGCCGGACCAACAACATACTTGAGCACGTAGTACCATTAACATGACATCAAAAATGTTACATATTAGTAGTCTCACCACCTGGAAATGCCTGCACTCCCACCACTACCAACTGTGCAGTGTTGGCGCCATGTAGAGTTGTAGGTGCACTGCTGCCAACATGGTCCCCATCGCCAGACTAGAGGTCCTTGTGTGGACTTGAGGAAGGGACCTGCAAATTGGGAGGTAGACACAGAAGAAGAGTTACACATCAATGCAACATGCAGTGTACAACACAACAGCAATATGCACTATGAATGTATACACAGTATTGACTACAGACTGGCCACACAGCTCATGGGAGTCCAACGTCACTGTGTAATTCACTGTCACTTGGGCACACCCTTTGCAAGCCCATGGAAACGGGAAGCAGGAGGGGTGTGTGTGACTCAAACCCAAGCATCTGAACCAAATACATTACAAGCCTGCATGTGGCCAGCCACAATGCAGCGTATGCCCACAGGAACCACGGAAGCCAACACATCGGAGCCAACAGATCGGAGCCAACAGATCGGAGCCAACAGATCGGAGCCAACAGATCGGAGCCAACAGATCGGAGCCAACAGATCGGAGCCAACACATCGAAGCCAACAGATCGGAGCCAACAGATCGGAGCCAACAGATCGTCCCAAAAAAATTGGGAATAAAAGAAATCAAAATAAAAATAAAAATAAGAAACAATCAAAAATGGCCATTGATGGGCCCGGGGGTGTTGGGGAGGCCACCCAGGAGGTCCGAGGACAGGATGCACACCAGAACCCACCTGCGTGGATCCTGGGAAGATAAAACACCTCCATGGGCTCATGGCCCACACGGCTACCCTATTGTGGGAGTATCACTGCTGTCGCTATTATCACCCTGTGCAGCTGCATCCGGAGGTGGTTGCACTATGGGAGGCAGCCCACGCAAGGCCCTAGTCTGCTCCTCCATGGCTGCAAGCATGCGGGTGTGGTAGGTCTGGTTCTGTAGGATGAGTGTGCGGAGGTCCCCATGCAACAACTCACGGGATGCCCGGACCTCCGCCCTCGTTGCCTGCATCTCAGCTGAGAGCGTACGGGTGAGACGCTCCAGCTGCTGTTCTGTCCTTTGGTGTGTTGAAGCCTCAAGCTCAACAAGAGTCGTCCTGAGGTGTAGGAGCTCCTGCCTCAGGGCTTCCCTGTGGCCCTGGGACTCAATGGAGATGGCCTCCTGCAGAGTCGCCAGTGCCGCCCGCCTGTCCCTGTTGGACCCCAACATGTCCTCCCTGTGTGACTGGCAGATGGAGTCGGTTGCCTGCTCTAGTCGCTCCATCAGCCTTTCTGGGGGGACAATGGAAGTGGCCACCCTATCCATGGCCTGAGCCATCATCTCGCATGATGCAGCCTGTTGGGTAGCCATACCGTAAATGGATTGCTCCCATGCGGTATTGCCGGGTGGCGTACGGCCACCACGTCGGCGGGCACCACACCTGTCTGGGGCAAGGCGAACTGCGCCTTGCTGTGCCGGCACTGCCTGAGGCTGCAGGACTGCATTCCCCCTCTGATCTGCTGGCCCAGGAACAGGATCAGATGTCGCGGAGTGTGACCCTGCATCCGTAACCACCGAAGGCGTAGCTGCCAACACTGACATCCCCATGGAGGGTACTGACCCTGGTGCAGGTGGGTGAGACAGAACAGAATCCCTCCCTGGAACACTCACCTGCGACGGCACGTAGGTCTCATCCGAATCAACACCTGAGTACAGCTCGGGGGAGGTGCAGCCAGAGACACCCCTTGAGAGCACGACCTGCAGCACTTGTGGGTTCTCCCCCACCACCACACCACGTCCCTCACTGGTGGTTGGTCGGCCCTGGGACACCTCCTGGGTCTGCACCATCTCCACAACCCCAGCAGTATCAGGTGCGTCTTCCCCTGCAAAGACATGAAAACAAAGTAATGGAAACAGGCATTAGCACCATGGCACACATTGAGGGCTGAGAAGCAAGAGAACCAGTACTTGATTGACACATGTCCCACATGACTAAAACCCTCCCATGCATGCACCCTCACTGCGTATGAAGTGCAGGCAAATGGCACACACTGATGACACCAAGATGGAAGATGAACAAATTTTCTGCATGCTGCCTGGCAGTGGCATCACACATTGGCCTGTGATTGGCAGGTGAAACACACATGCCATCACACAGATGGCATGTACCATTGCTATTGAGTGAAGATGGAGAGGAGGGCAGCACCTATTCATTCAGTCCAGTTCCCGCATGTAATAGCTTTTCTGATTCTAACAGGTCAGATTTTTCACCTGGAGCTGCCAGTCTGAAATGGTCAAATTGCACAGGGACATGTGTGTACAAATGATATCCAGGTAACAAAGTCACTCCACTTTACCATACCCATGTCAGACATGTGACTAGTGGACAGCGACATGCCTAGTGAAAGTGGTGGAATGCAAACAAACTGACTGAATGAACAGTGAAAAATAAGCAAATATGTTGTGTCAAGGTGACACTTCAAGGGCAACTGGCGTGCAGTTGTGCTAGATGTCTACTGTTGGCAGAAGGGATACTGCTATGGCCAAATGCAGCTGCGCAGGAAGTATTGCATGAAGCACATGGCTGACCCATACGACTGAGGCGCACACACTCTCACCTGGCACCCAAACAGAAGCCCTCACACACACACCATGCACATGGATGACACACACATGCATGTGCACTCACCGGACAATGCCTCGTAATCAGCCAGATCTCCCACGCCTTGGATCTGTTCCTCCGTGACGTAGGTCCCAGCGACTGACTCATGTGGAGTGAGTTCCATGTCTACTACTGGAGACCCACCTCCAGTCACTAGAGTTGCGGCATGACTTGAGGCCAGCTTACTCTTTGCCCTGCGCTTTAGGTCATTCCAGCGCTTATAGCAATCATTGGCTGTGCGCCTCACGATTCCACGGGCACTTACGATGTCCGCAACGGTCTGCCAGTGTGCCTGGCGTTGTGCAGGTGTGGTCTTGGATCCTGCAACAATGACCATCTCGTTGTCATGTCCGGACACATACTCGACAAGTGCATTCAGTTCGTCATCCGTGAAGCTGGGCTTCCTGGACGGGCCGGACTGTGTAGCCGTGTCTGGGGCATCAGCCTGTGCCGGACGAGCACTCTTCCTCTTCCGCTTGGAAGGTGGTGGTGATCCTGAGTGTCCTGCGCCGCTCTGGACACTAGGGGCAGGAGCCCTGGTGGACTCTGTATCAGGAGTGTGGGATTGCACACTCAGCATGGGAGTTGGTGCAGGCATTGGCTCTAGTGTGATGGTGTCAGGGGGAATGTCAGCAGCATGGACTAGGACCGACACTGTCCTGGCTGGGTGTGTGAGGGCTGGGGTGGATGGAGCCGCAGCTGCCCCTGCAGCCACTCCGCCCTGCCTCCTTGGTGCAGCAGATGACCTTGCTGCCCCAGATCCACGTGGCATGATGGCATCAACGTGCACCAGCGCACGTGTCGTAGCCCTGCTGACCTGGAAGTCAGCCATGGAGTCAGCCAGGTCTGGTGCCACAATGGGCTGGTCCAACAAGGGCTGAGCATGGATGGTGTCAGCCACTTCAGCCTCAACGGGAGGGGGGAGGGGGGGAGGGGGGGGAGGGGATGATGGGTGCCCTTGACTGGTCCTCCACACATGGGGGGACAGGCTCACCCTGCAAGTTACGACCACGTCCCCTACCGGATCCACCACGGCCACCACTTGTGGCTCTTCCACCTTTGCCACCTTTACGGAATCCTCGCCTCCCAGCCATGGCACTGATATTAATGTGCGTATGGGAGTGGCTGTAGACAATTGTCCTGGGCAATTGGGGGTCAAAGGGGTTGGGTACCAGATGGTAATTGTACCCTAGTGCTCTAGCACGGCTGATTGTAACCCCTGGGGAAAGATGACGGGTCACGCAACGCACAGGAGGCCCAAAAAAGGGAGATGACGTGCACGCAACCCCTCCTAGACCACGTGTGCAGAAAGAAAAACCTGCACTACGCTGTGGCACCCAGTAACACAAGAATGAACGTATGCGTGTCACACGCAGCCTAGAATGACCTCTGAAGGGGTAGGCTACACACGGGGCAAGCACAGATGTTAGATACGTGCGTGACTCACCGTCTGCCTGGTAAACGAGCGTGTAAAAGGAGCACGTTTGGTTGGCAACACCCCCGCCAAAAGAAGATTTGTCCGCTGTCTGAGGAGACAGGACAACAGTAGAAGGGAACACTGTTTGAGGGAACAGGCCCAGGTAAACCAGTAAAAGAGAAAAAAGAGAAAAAGCTGTCAGAGGTAACAGGGAATACGAACTTGAAACGCCGTGAAGTAAATCGCGTGTGAAACGACAAGAAGTACAGAATTCACCCACTCGCTCTCCACGAAAAGCACGTACAAGGAAAACGTGTTCTACATGTACCTTTTATACAGGCCCACACATCCAGCGTCACTTACGCGGCGTGTACGCGCTAGGGCCATTTCCACCTATTCCATGCTTTGTCACTTCTGCGTGTAGGGCCATTTCCACCAATTACACGCTTTGTCACTTCTGCGTGTAGGGCCATTTCCACCAATCACACGCTTTGTCACTTCTGCGTGTAGGGCCATTTCCACCAACCACACGCTTTGTCACTTCTGCGTGTAGGGCCATTTCCACCAATCACACGCAATTCCACTCTGACGTGCAGTCTTTCCACGTGTGCTCTGTCATCACGTGCTGTGTGGGAAACACCTGTGCGGGTCACGTCACAGACGCGCTTACGCGCTGAGGGCCTTTCCTCAGTTTTCACGCTGACGTGCAGGATTTTCACGTGCAAAATCACTCCCTACCAAGCTGGCCACGTGTACGCACACGGAATACCACGCTCCTGCTCGGAAGGCCGAACTACTGCCCCCCAGAGCCCGAGCACTCCCACCTGCTGCTGCCTGCTGCCCCTGCACTGCTGGGGGGTGGGGGTGGTGGGTGACATGAGTGGGGGCCTGGTGGAGGGTGACCCTGCACTGCTGGGGGGTGGGGGTGGTGGGTGACATGAGTGGGGGCCTGGTGGAGGGTGGCCCTGCACTGCTGGGGTTTGGGGGTGGTGGGAGACATGAGTGGGGGCCTGGTGGGGGCTGCCCCTGGTGACTGGGGGGGTGGGGGTGATAGGGGACATGAGTGGGGGCCTGGTGGGGGCTGCCCCTGCACTGCTGCGGGGTGGGGGTGGTGGGAGACATGGGTGGGGGCCTGGTGGAGGCTGCCCCTGGTGACTGGGGGGGTGGGGGTGATAGGGGACATGAGTGGGGGCCTGGTGGGGGCTGCCCCTGCACTGTTGCGGGGTGGGGGTGGTGGGAGACATGGGTGGGGGCCTGGTGGAGGCTGCCCCTGGTGGCTGGGGGGTGGGGTGGTGGGTGACATGAGTGGGGGCCTGGTGGAGGGTGACCCTGCACTGCTGGGGTGTGGGGGTGGTGGGTGACATGAGTGGGGGCCTGGTGGAGGGTGACCCTGCACTGCTGGGGTGTGGGGGTGGTGGGTGACATGAGTGGGGGCCTGGTGGAGGGTGACCCTGCACTGCTGGGGGGTGGGGGTGGTGGGAGACATGGGTGGGGGCCTGGTGGAGGCTGCCCCTGGTGGCTGGGGGGTGGGGGTGGTGGGAGACATGAGTGGGGGCCTGGTGGAGGCTGCCCCTGGTGGCTGGGGGGTGGGGGTGGTGGGTGACATGAGTGGGGGCCTGGTGGAGGGTGACCCTGCACTGCTGGGGTTTGGGGGTGGTGGGAGACATGAATGGGGGCTGCCCCTGGTGACTGGGGGAGTGGGGGTGATAGGGGACATGAGTGGGGGCCTGGTGGGGGCTGCCCCTGGTGGCTGGGGGGTGGGGGTGGTGGGTGACATGAGTGGGGGCCTGGTGGAGGGTGACCCTGCACTGCTGGGGTTTGGGGGTGGTGGGAGACATGAGTGGGGGCCTGGTGGGGGCTGCCCCTGGTGACTGGGGGGGTGGGGGTGATAGGGGACATGAGTGGGGGCCTGGTGGGGGCTGCCCCTGCACTGCTGCGGGGTGGAGGTGGTGGGAGACATGGGTGGGGGCCTGGTGGAGGCTGCCCCTGGTGGCTGGGGGGTGGGGGTGGTGGGAGACATGAGTGGGGGCCTGGTTGAGGGTGCCCCTGGTGGCTGGGGGGTGGGGGTGGTGGGTGACATGAGTGGGGGCCTGGTGGAGGGTGACCCTGCACTGCTGGGGTTTGGGGGTGGTGGGAGACATGAGTGGGGGCCTGGTGGGGGCTGCCCCTGGTGACTGGGGGGGTGGGGGTGATAGGGGACATGAGTGGGGGCCTGGTGGGGGCTGCCCCTGCACTGCTGCGGGGTGGGGGTGGTGGGAGACATGGGTGGGGGCCTGGTGGAGGCTGCCCCTGGTGGCTGGGGGGTGGGGGTGGTGGGAGACATGAGTGGGGGCCTGGTGGAGGGTGCCCCTGGGGGGTGGGGGTGGTGGGTGACATGAGTGGGGGCCTGGTGGAGGGTGACCCTGCACTGCTGGGGTTTGGGGGTGGTGGGAGACATGAGTGGGGGCCTGGTGGAGGCTGCCCCTGGTGGCTGGGGGGTGGGGGTGGTGGGTGACATGAGTGGGGGCCTGGTGGAGGGTGACTCTGCACTGCTGGGGTTTGGGGGTGGTGGGAGACATGAGTGGGGGCCTGGTGGGGGCTGCCCCTGGTGACTGGGGGGGTGGGGTGATAGGGGACATGAGTGGGGGCCTGGTGGGGGCTGCCCCTGCACTGATGCGGGGTGGGGGTGGTGGGAGACATGGGTGGGGGCCTGGTGGAGGCTGCCCCTGGTGGCTGGGGGGTGGGGGTGGTGGGAGACATGAGTGGGGGCCTGGTGGAGGGTGCCCCTGGTGGCTGGGGGGTGGGGGTGGTGGGTGACATGAGTGGGGGCCTGGTGGAGGGTGACCCTGCACTGCTGGGGTTTGGGGGTGGTGGGAGACGTGAGTGGGGGCCTGGTGGGGGCTGCCCCTGGTGATGGGGGGTGGGGGTGATAGGGGACATGAGTGGGGGCCTGGTGGAGGGTGACCCTGCTCTGCTGCGGGGTTGGGGTGGTGGGAGACATGAGTGGGGGCCTGGTGGGGGCTGCCCCTGGTGACTGGGGGGGTGGGGGTGATAGGGGACATGAGTGGGGGCCTGGTGGAGGCTGCCCCTGGTGGCTGGGGGGTGGGGGTGCAGGGGGACATGAGCAGGTGTGCAGGGTAGTCCCCTGTTTTCTGGGCTGCCTGCAGGGGCTGTGGAGGGTGTACAGGGAACACCTGTGAGGACCCACCCAGCCTAATCTCGTGTGTAACTTCCCGCGCACCCCTGTAATACACGTACCTGGCCAAATCGCGTGTGATAATTCCAGCGCACCCCTGTAATACACGTACCCAGCCAAATCGCGTGTGATAATTCCCGCGCACCCCTGTAATACACGTACCTGGCCAAATCGCGTGTGATAATTCCAGCGCACCCCTGTAATACACGTACCCAGCCAAATCGCGTGTAAAACTTCCCGTGTACCCCTGTAATACACGTACCCAGCCAAATTGCGTGTGATAATTCCCGCGCACCCCTGTAATACACGTACCCAGCCAAATCGCGTGTGATAATTCCCGCGCACCCCTGTAATACACGTACCTGGCCAAATCGCGTGTGATAATTCCAGCGCACCCCTGTAATACACGTACCCAGCCAAATCGCGTGTAAAACTTCCCGTGTACCCCTGTAATACACCTACCCAGCCAAATCGCGTGTGATAATTCCAGCGCACCCCTGTAATACACGTACCCAGCCAAATCGCGTGTAAAACTTCCCGTGTACCCCTGTAATACACGTACCCAGCCAAATTGCGTGTGATAATTCCCGCGCACCCCTGTAATACACGTACCCAGCCAAATCGCGTGTGATAATTCCCGCGCACCCCTGTAATACACGTACCTGGCCAAATCGCGTGTGATAATTCCAGCGCACCCCTGTAATACACGTACCCAGCCAAATCGCGTGTAAAACTTCCCGTGTACCCCTGTAATACACCTACCCAGCCAAATCGCGTGTGATAATTCCCGCGTACCCCTGTAATGCACGTGTCCTGGCTAATCGCGTGTAAAACTTCACGCGTACCCCTCTAATACACGTACCCTGGCCAATCGCGTGTTAAACTTCCCGCGTACCCCTGTAATACACGTACCCTGGCTAATCGCGTGTAAAACTTCCCGCGTACCCCTGATATGAACGTTACCCGCTTTGCGTTCCTTGTTTGGCAGCCCTGTAAACTGGTCCAGGGTTAGCGCAGCCCTTTGCGATGATTTAGCGATTTTGATGGCTTTTCCTTGCGCGAGGGCGTTCTTGGGGGCGTTACTGGCGCTGCTGCAGGGTCGCTGCGATACTCTGCGCCACGGCTGGGTTGGGAGCCTAAAATCCATGAATACGCTGTGCGCGGAAATCGGTTTTAGCGCACGTGCCTGGCGCAGTCAATCGCACGCGGACACTCTGCGCCAGCCGCTTGCGACACTTTTCTGCGAAATTCTATGAATTACCCTGTCAATTTCCAAAGAAAATCATGCTAATATAAAATACAACCTCCTCTCTCCTGACATTGCACAGTAGGGTAAGGGCCCTGCACATGTGGGATCTAATTTGCTAAGGAAAGTTGGTGGGGTACTCCTTGTATTAGGAAATCATAAAACTAGTTTCCTATACTAGATTGATGAACAAAGATCCTGTGTGTTCTAAATTGATATCCTTATTTTTCTAACCCAAGAATTAGATACAACTCAGTATAGTGTGTGTGCATTAAAGTTAATCGATGCACATGCTTGAAACCATAACCCTGCGTCCACACAGGGGCAAACTGATGTAAATGTGTACAGAAATGTCATTTCTCTATGCAACCTTTCTCTAACATTGTTTGTTTAAATGTGTTCATTGATTATTTGAATATTTGAACAGACGGGTCGATAAGCATCAATGTTGTCAGACTTGAGAATGCTGCTCCGTAGTGGTCTTGTATTATTTGGGATTAGAAATGGATTCATTTGACATTATGGTGATTGAATGTCTGTGCTATCTCGTAGCGAGATTATCAAAGGCAGGCCAATTCTAATTGTGTGAGCAAACCATCATAGTTTATGTATCTTGGTGTGGTGACTAATCTTGGGGACCACCTTTGAATTATTTTATTTGAAAAAATGAGTTCTAATCACACAGCTTGTCTTATGTCCCAGAATTGTGGGGTGGTAATGTGTACCTAGAAATGTTAGATTAGCGGTGGCCACTTAGTAAAATCAGTGGCATGTCAACTAACATCTACAACATCTGCAATTAATTTACCCCTTGATCTCAAATTGTTTGTTTGGCTTTTCAGTTTTTCATTCAAATATTTGAATGCTGTCAATTTGGATACATATAGTTTGTTTGATACCTCCTCATACCACTCACAAGTACTATTATTTTGGGACTGATTTTATATTTTTTAGATTTGACTGCTCTCTCAAATATGCGATTTTCATATGTCAAAAATAGTGGGAAATGGTTATATCCATTTATTAACGTCTGAGCGTTTCATTCTCATAAACATTTACATTTGCTGCTCTTGTAGCCCATATACATGTAATGGGCAAGTGTGCCTTTTAGGTTGTGTAGGCACAGCTTTAGACTGACCTGTCGCCACTCTTCTGGCAAGCTCTCCTAACCTGGTGCTTATATTAATAAATGGAAATGTCAAATTAAAGGAGCCCATTAGTCAACTACTCTTTTTACCTTCTCACGCAAGGGTAAACTCCACTTTGCTGCTGCCCTGAGTGGGGACGTTTTGGGGCGCTTAAAAAAGGTTTTAAGCATGAGACAAGGCCAGACTCTTGAGCACAGCACACTCCTGGGCCTCTCCAGCATGCGGTTCACAAGTCTATTTCATGATACCAGAACCTTCAAGGGTCAAGTCTCTTTCCTTAGAAGGCCTGTTGGATCAAAACAACAAACAAACAAAAGTTCCTTTGGTGGTCTTGCACCTTAGTGCTATTGCTCTTCACCCCTAGAACCTCCCTGTGCCAGTCTCAGATCCTCTTTGCAAAATGTGCCTCCCTCCATCTGGTTCATTACAGCCTTTCTTTAACACACTTCATACGTTTCTAACGCAGTTAATGATTTGTTCATTTTCATCAGAAAGTCTGGTTTTCCTTCTCCTAGCTTTCTTTTGGCATTCCTCTGTCTTGTTCACACTTGCCTTTTTCCACAGTTCACAATCTTATCAGAAAACAGGGTTCCCTTCCCCTAGCTTTCTCTCCACAATGGGTCAGAGACTTTCGATTGTACAAGGGATTTGATGTGACCCCTGTAGGACCACAGTGACCTCTCACACCGCCCTTTCCTAGGGCCTTCTGGTACTTGCAGTTTTCAACACACAAAGGGGGCCAGCGAGAGTCCTTTGAATGAGCACTCCTGCAGCGCCTGACCCTTGTCTGGGTGTTTCCCAAAAGTTCAAACACACACACACACACACACACACACCAGTTCTTTCTTCACAAGTTGCTTGCGTTCATTTAATGTTGCCACTTGCAATCTTGGGCTCAACACAGTCCGGTTTGCTATCAGCTTCCTCCGACTCACCGGCTGTGTTGAACCCATTGGCTTGTCTTGCTTCTGGAGTCAAGGAAGGTACCACGGTAGCCAATGTGCCTCCCTGTCTGTGTTATCAAAGCAAGAGGTCCCCATGCACCATTGATATCTGTTCCTCCACACGCCAGCTGTGACTCCCGGTCTTATTAATCCCCTTTCACAGGCTTTGCGGGTGTGAGTTCAAAAGGGCACGGGTACTCCCCCTTTGTCATCCCTCAAGGTCTTGCCACCTTTCTCTTCTGTTTGACCTGCCAGTCCGGTGCAGCTGTGTCCTTGTGCATTCGGCCTTGCTCGTTGTGTGCTCTCATGCTCTGCCTTTTATACCTGTGGGGAAAGTAAAGGGCTGTCAGGTGTGCATGGTTATTGTCAATTGCCTGACTCTGCCAAACCTGCGTGTTGGGACATGTCGGGTAAACAGCTCTGGTGTTTCTTTGCTGTCTGTTACAGTGTAACAAAGTGTTTGTGTCAGAAAAGGGGGGGTAGAGCTTCTAAATGTCCTACAGGGCAGGATGGGGAAAAGGTGTTCCAAGCAAGGGGTACCTTGTCTCGCCCGTCGGTGGCCCACTTCCCCTCCCTGAAGACTCCCCTATCCAGGTGATCCTCTCCCACTGGTCCACCCCCAGGAACTTGATCCAATAGTGATGGCCATGTCCTGGCCACCTGGATGACAGATGTCCGGGGGCTAGCGGATGAGACACTTTCAGGTTTCTCACAGTTGACACTGGAAGAGTGTAATGAATAATGTCCCAATTGGACAGTAAATATGGGCATGAAGGAACTGCAGTAAGAATATATAGTTCAATGAAGAATGCAAAACCCTCAATGGAAGGTTTCAGGGTAGGGGATATACAAGACTAGCACCCTAATCAAGCATTTCAAAGAGCACATAAGCTTGATAGAAAGACACTCCTATTGCCCAAGATCAAGAAAACAGCTAATATTAGAGTTATCACTAGATATAATACGGGCAGTAAATTACCATAAAGGGTTTTGCACAAACACTGGCACATTCTACTAATGGATAACGATGTTAAGGAATTCATACACAAAGGCACCCACCTCAATTTTGTGCTGCTCTTTCATGGACAATCAAGACGAGAAGAAAATTGAATGGTGTCCCAAACAAGTAAGATACTTTTTTAAAATATGCCTCCTGTTCCATGTCCCCACAAGCCATAAATACCAAAGCCTTGCAAATGATGACGATGTGTCTTTTACAATCAAGGAACTCATTCATTGCTGTACCAAATATGTCATTTACGCAATAATATGTGTCTGCCAGAAGGTTTACATTGGAAGTACCATCCGGGAGCGGAGGACCAGGATTCGTGAGCATATCAAATTAATGAGAATCCAGAAACCATGGCTACTGTTATCAGCACATTGACAAAATCACCACCAACAGGACAACAAAAAGGATGTTACATTTGTCAGTCTATAGACATTTATCTGTGACAAAAGGTAGTGCCGGGTACCTCAAACTCGGGCAATTGCACTCCAGATATTTGCAAATTCTGCACAGTATTTGAGAGGTTAAATACTGAGTACGACATGAATGTTTTTCTATGACATTACTATACAGGACCAAGCAGCCTCACTTTGATTCTCTGTATCAACTAAACCTACTCATTGCAGATGTTGAACTGATGGTGCCTTGAGATGTCTATATGCCTTGCTCAGTTGTTTGGGACATTTGTCTCCAACCTGTCAGGAGACTTGCGAGGCTCAGCGATTTAATCCTTGTATGGTCATGAAACAATACTTTAATTCTCGGAAGAGCACAGTTTTGCTTTGAAATTGTCCACATTTAGCCCATTTCTCTTAGATTCCACAGGACAGGAATCCCATAGTAGCCTTTATTCAAATATCAATGATATATTCAGCACTAATATAAATTCACGCAATGCTTCTGATCTTACCAGAACATGACATTTGTATTAGAAATTCATGATCACACCTCACACTGTACTCGAGTTTTCTCTTTAAAGCATTTCATTTCATGACACCCAATGCTACTATGATCCTAGATGACTTGGCTAAGTACTTATATAGTGCTTCACACGCCTCGGGGAATAGAACTCGAGTAGGGAGTAGGGGACATGTTCGAGATGAGCAATGTTGACTATTGTTACAATGCTATGAACTAATCATAGCGACACTCTCATTCAAGAATACCCCATACTCCCAGTAACCTATCTTGTGTGTTATGATGTACAGTTTTCATCCGCATCGCTCTCATGGCTGGGCCTTGCCAGCCACAATGTAAATAGTTTTTGTCACAGCCGTGATGTTATATACGTCTGCCTCTGATGCAATTGCACATACTTAAAAGTAAAACTAAAATGGTGCCCACAAACCCACACGCAGGATGCCAATAAGCCAAACACAGCTTCACAGATGCCTGACCTCTTTATATACAAATGGTAACCAAGATCTTGTTGCCCCCCGCCCCAGACAAAATAATGACCATAGGATTGATAGTAGAATCTCCCAAATGTTTTACAAAATTATTAATCAAGTTGTGTTCTCTTTCTCGCCCCACTTATTCATCAAAAAGGCATGAATTAAATGACTTTTCTCCCGACTCGTAGTATTTGTTGAGTGCACATTAATATATTGTGATGAATCTGGAAGCTTTATCCCGTCTTCCTTTGGTGTGTGGGGGACCCTCCCACTGAGGCTATAGAGGTGAGCCCGTGAAGTAAAATCCTCCCTAGTGGTTTTGGAAAGAGGGACCTCACTGGGAGTGAATTCAACCAGGGAACAGGAACTCCCATTCCAGTAAGGAACTCCCTACAACTGAGACATTGTCTGCATATATGGGAATACCAGAAGTGAATCTGAGAGTCAGCTGTGGAACTCCAGATAATGTAAAAAGTGCATTTGAACAGTTCGTTCAAGGCAATGCTGGCCTCTCAATGGGCTTGACAGTTAAACTCACCCCTTTGGTATCTGGTAACAAGAATGAAAGGACTCTGCTTTTGAATGGAGGAAGAGAAGCGATACACAGAGGGTGTGCCTCTGACTTACCAACGTCATTGGGAGGTGGAGCTACACAGTAAACTAGGAGAAAAGCACACCACTTATTTAGGCATATGAGAATACTGGTTATGCTGTTAAGTCATTTAGAGCTCCAAAGCTCATAAAGTCTTATTGAATGTCAACGGTGCGGGGGAGAAAACAATTGACTCTGGTATCACAAGTCAGTACGATATTGAATACAGTAGAATTCCTATTAGTAATAGTAACTCCCGTCCCCTGCACACCATAAAGTAATGGAAAAAAGATTTTTCCAATCAAATTGTATAGGATTTCAAGGATACGTCGAAAGTTTCAACATACATCAATTCAAATAATAGAGATTTTAGTGCATCTGGTATTACTATATTTACAAATAACTCAATTTCAATTATTTGTCTGCTTGTTTTTGTACAAATACACAAATCTCCAAAGGACTTTTAAAGTAAATTAAGTTTTGTAGAAATCAACAGAAGGTAAAAAAAAACATTGACAATTCTCAATGAACAAATGAAACAATTTAAATACAAAAGCTCTAGTTTCGAGAGATATGTTCTCTCTTCTTCAGGAGCAAAAATGAGTTTGATTGTCTTTCTGAAATTCAGAAGTCTTTCTTGGTAACAACATGTTCCATGACTGTTCGACTACTTGTTAAAAGTTGTGAGATCATGAAAACGTCATCTTTCATCATCAATGTTCGATATTATGGTGAGGATCACCTGTGAATTACATGATATGTTTTAGTCACGTGTACTGTAGTGTATATTGATTATTAAAGAGTTGATCAATGTGGTCAGTACCTGTGTATGGGTCAAGTAGCTGGAACTTGCTGTCCTTCTTGCAAATGCTAGCAATATGGCTGTAGTACAAATAATTATTTCTTATTAGTTACAAAACTTGCACCTGTGTTTGCAAAATAATGAATATGGCATCAGTATATATGTTAATCGGTGTCTGCACACTCTATATTATGCTGTTGGTATGGTGAGAGTACTCACCATGAGAATGCTCACAAAGCCGGGAATGGCTGTACTCGGAGAAACCGTCTTGCGCTCTTTATTATTTCTCTGAAGAAAAGTCCGACATTCGAGTCTAGGACTTGTGTGTATTTATCAAAGGTATGCGATTAGCCTTGCCGCGCTTACTTGATTGAAATAATATGTTTCCTGGAGCTGCATGTTAGCCGGTGTTGTTAGCCGTGTCCCTCATTCGATTGTAGAATCAGTCTGTTGCTTAGTAACGCTTCTAAGATATAGGCACGTGATTGTTCAGTGCTGGTCATGTGACAGTAAGGATTCTTGGAAACGTAGTTCAAGGATAGTTCATTGGAATTAACCAATTCTACGTCGTGCTATCTACACTAGGATGTGCTCCTAGTCAATCTGGTGCAATATCGTCACAACTTCCTCAATATCAGTTGTGTTATAGTGACAAAATTCTAATTAATTACTGTATACATACAATCATATTCCTTGGTGGTAGGATATGTTAAATGAATGGCCTTGTGGCCATTTTGATAGGTAAATGGTTGCGTTGGCTATTGTGTGTTAGTCTCCCCGCACCCTTGACATTCAACAAGACTTGATGAGCCTTGGAGCTCTAAATGATTTAACAGCATAACAAGTATTTTCATATACCTAAATAAGTGGTGTGCTTTTCTCCTAGTTTGCTATGCAGTTTTGTAGAGACCCATTAATTTGGAGTGGTATCGATACGAGATTAGCACCCAACAACTATTGATTACAATTTAATGAGAGTATGTCCTTCTCAAAATTTAACGCACTAAACACGCAAAAACCTTACCTTTCACCGAGGAAGAAGCAATACGAATACTAGGACTAATCAAGAGCACAGGGAAATGAACGGTGACTCCAGAGAATCCACACAGAATAATTAACAATTTGGAGAAACTAATCGGAAGGGAAATAGCACAGAAACTACACGCTACCACACTAACAGACTGTTTCGTGCAGAGTTTCAGTCTACTGCAGTGCTCGAGGAGAGAGGAGCTGCTGCTACTTATTGCTTTGCTCGTTCTGTCCCATTTTTTTTTTTGTGGAACTGGAACTGTGGCTTTAAGGAAAGTAAGCCCAACTTTCCTTTAAAAACTCTGATCTAGCGCGGAGCGCGCGCGGAGCTTCGTGCAGAGTTTCAGTCTGCTGCAGTCCGCGGCAGGACGTCAGGAGGAAGGTAAGACTTTACAACTCCATTAAACTCATGGAAACAGGTCCTCAAACACGTTTAAAAGCAAAACAGGCTTCAACCGCATGCACCAGTGCAAAAATGAAACGCCAGAAAGTCTTTGGAGTGCATGAAAGTTCTTTATATGACATTTCTTTGTTAGCAAACAAAACATGTGAGCAGGAAGTGGGGAGGGGGAGTGAGCGACCGCGCGGTGAGTTTGTGGTTTCCCCAGCTCACGTCACTACCGCGTGCATATTTGAACATTCCACGCCGCCTCCTCCTACCATCCACATGCCTCCCCGACCACACACGTCCTCTGAAAGTATTAACGGTCCTGCAGCGCTCGCTTACTTGGCTGCCCGTTGTCTCCCTGAACCCTTGTTTATACAAACAGGAGCAAGGTCAATGGAAGAAAGGCCTTGGTCTCGGATGAGTGAATTACAGCTGGCCCCCATGGAAATTAGTCCTGCGCCCACAATAGCCATCAGCACAGAGTCCATAATAACATCTAATCAGAGGCTATATGAAATGAAAAATAAAGAAAACAAGTGTAGTAAAAACGAAAGAACTGAATCGTCAAAGAATGTCAGTGAAACAAGTTTTGCACGGGCACCGGGCTTGTTGGTCTCGTCCAGTCAGATGGACTTTCTTGGCAAAACAAACTCAATGGCGCTGACTGCAACACAAGTGAATCAAGATGAGGAAAATGAGCTCATGGCATGCGAAACAGTTGGTAATACGAAAATACCAGCAGCGCAACAATTACAATCAGAAGAAGGAAGAACTGAAGCAGGCAAAGACCTGTTTTATTCCCCATTCGACGTGACGGATGCAGAATTACTACACATGGAAACATCACAAACTCCATCAAATCCCAAAATATTTAACTTCGACACCCACCAACAGGAACCATGTTGCAGTAATCGAGAAGATATCGCACGTTTAACTAGCTCAATTCAACCGCTGCGACTCACGCTGCCTATTGAATACAGTTGCCATTCAAACACGACTCTGAAACAACAAGCGAGCTTGAAAGAAAAAAAAATGGAAGGCGAGAGAAAAGTGGCTCCACAAGTAAATGCAACGGAGAGTCTAAATCATAGTGGCATTGATTTAGCAGGTCGAGAGGCAAGACTTACCCTGAGACTACAAGCCGATTTTGAAAATATTCAAACGAAACTATCAGACAGCTATGTGAGTAAAATGAAGGACAACAAAAATAGCTGTAGAAATCCGGTACTTGCAGAGTCAGTAACTGACAAAGACTCAAGCCGCGCAAACTTACAAGGTAAAGAACATTGTCAGCTGAACAAAGAATACACAGTGGATTCCGAGTTGAGTACCGAGAGGCCGGTACATCATCTCCCACAGATCCTTGCATTTGGTGAAAAACCTGGGAACTCTCTTAGTGAATCACTCGGACACGGGAAGAAATGGCAAAATAAAAGGGACAGAAATGCACCAAACTGTTCCACTCCAACTAACCATGGTGCAAGTGTAACCGCTGTGCATTTGCTAAAGCCTCAAGACTCACATCTGGTCTGCGACTGCATGGATTCAAAAATACCAGCCAAAGAAAAATCATCAAATGCCGTTGATAAGGAATATGAAGCAAAATCAAATCTATCTGTAGCAGCAGCAATCCAGATTCATAACAATGTACTTGCTGCAACCTCCTTGGCCCTAATTCCTTTCATAAAATTATACGATAACTTGAATGAAGCCACACAAAACAATGTAGCTTGCTTGGGCAATTTGGTGGAAAAAGTTTCAAAAATGGAAACCCTAGTACAAATACAACAACAACAAAAAGATAATCAATACACGGAGATAGATGATGGCCTTAGAAAGATTTATGAGTTAATCGAAAAACAGACAAATGAAGGAAGAAAACAAATGGATGATCTGTTAGACTTTATGAAAAAGTCCTTTTCGGATCTAAATTCGGCAAACTAAAATGGACGATGGGCCCAATACTATTGCTATTCCTATTGGCTCAGAACCAAAAGGAGAGGAAATATTGTCACAAAAAGCTTCCAATGTCGTAATCCTCCATCCGGTAGACGTAAATCTAAGTACTCAAATTGTACCCAGCTGCCAAGAGGCAAGTGTCATAGCCCCTTCTGCAACGGCAATAGAAAAGCGCTCTATCAACGTCCAAGAGAAAAATGAAGAGACCTTGAAGATACAAGTTTCAGAGCCTCCGTCAGGCATGCCGAGCTGTTCAACCGTCAAGGCCTCGTTTGGGATCTTCCATGGACTAGCAAAAAACATCCTATCAGGAAAAATGCCTGATCCTAAACAGTCTGCGGTCCCTGGCACTTCTGCACCAGTTATCCCAAAAAAACGAAAGGAAAAGAAAAAACACATGACAGTCAACAACCAAACTTCAAACTCAAGGAAATTTATCAGAAACCTAACCACACCCCCGAAACCAAAGCTATTTGTTCGAGAAAACGCAGTGGGAATAATGACCAACAAATCTTCGATCGTAAATGGTTCAAAAGAAGTAAATGTGGACACATTGGAAAAGGAAAAAGACACCGAAACAGGTCCTAAAGATCATCCTGTCCGAAGGGTACTTAAAACTGTTAAATTAAACCCAAAAAAACTGATAAGAATCGATCCAGACACAAGTAGTGATTCATTATCCGATGACATTCAGGAACTGTGCAACCTCTCCACATATTCCAATGTTTCTGGAGAAGATGAAACTCAAGACGAAACCAACATTTCCTTATCCGAAAGTTCGAGCATTCTGGAAGCTTCCACCCAAAAACATCAGGGTAGGCAGAAAGGCAACACGAAATACTTGAGGGCTGTCGCAAAACAAATGGGAGACAACAAAAAGTTATTGCCTCAGGCAGCAGCTACAAAAATGGCTGACAGACACCCGAACGATAACCGTTTCATAAAAGAGAAACTGGAAACGGCACTAAATCCAAAACATACGTCAGCTCAAAATCAAACAAGAAAGGAAATGTCAAAATCCCGGCCAGGACAAAGCACAGGTGCCTCAGGAAAAATAAAAATAATCAACGTATTGGATGATGATTCAGAGGTAAATTTGAACCAAGGCAATGTAATGCGATTATTTCACTCCGTTCCGACACTAAGGATCCTTAAGTCTGATGACATACGAATTGTCGAATACACGTCAGAAGAACGAGTTGATAGTGTTCTCTTACACATCAACTCACAAGCGGTCAGAAAGACTATATTGACCGCGAAAGAGGAACTGCTACGTCTGGGGTTCGAGATTTCTGAACAACTCGAGATGTCAACACCGTTGGCTGAAACTCGCGAGGAAAGAAATGAATCAAAAAAAAGATCCCTGACCCAATGTCGAGCTCAAATACGATCCCACTTGAGTACCTACTCATCAACTGCGACAAATGAAGAGCTGCGATTGCAGGCTAAAAGGAGACTTTAACTAGTCACAACCGGACAGGATGCTGAGGCCACCCTTATTTCCTGGAATACCAGGGGATTCAGTCACTTATACAACGGCTTCCCAGTGGACCTAACCAACAACTTTGCCATCTGCCTGCAGGAAACTTGGATGCGGCAATCACCGGTAAAGGACGGTTATCATATATTGATCAACCCTGCCGATAAAAACATAACAGGTCGTCCTTTTTCTGGTCTTTTAACGCTGATAAAAATAGGAACAAATTGGGAAGTTACTGAATCAACTAATCCAAATCAGCATGTACAAGCGACCCTACTTGAAAGAAAGAGTGGAGAAAAAGACAAAGTTCAAAAGCTATTGCTACTGAATGTCTATTGGAACCCAAACAAGATCACTAGTAGTAAATTCATTAGCTCCATAACAACATTAATAGACCAGAACCAGTCGTCCCATCAAAATGTATGGATCATTGTATGTGGAGATTTAAACCTAGCATGGTTTAATGGAAAAAAAGAATTAATCGAAGTATCCCGAGTTGAAGATCGTAAAGCCAGCTCCAGGCAAACAAGATGGGACGACGCAATGGAGGCACGAGACTGTACAATGATCAACGGAAACGTGAAGGGAGACATACCGCCACAAGTCACCTGGTGAAATATGGGTTATGAAAAAACTTTAGACTATATTTGGACGTCTAATAATGTGACAAAACTAATTCACAACCTGGCGATAATTCCCTCAAACAGTAGTGATCACTCTCTCCTGATCATGTCTTGGCATCCAAGCTGTAAGACACTAATAGGTTCGGCATGTACAGAGCTGGAAGTAAATTCCGGGCGTAACAGACTTAGGATAAAAGCAAATCAAATCCTGAACCTTACTGCTGTTTTTCAATCACAAACCAAAGACAGCCAGGAAACACCAAATTACACTGCTTTATTGCCGTATACTAACTCGACAAATAAAAGGCAACACCATCAAGAACATGATCACTTACATATCTGGAGTAGTACCGTGAGAAAGGAAAAGTTGAAATTAAGAAAAGACCTACGAGAGCTGAGGTCTGGAAGCAACACAAATACAGTTACTATGATAAAACATAGGAAACAAGTTTATCGCAATTGGTCAAAGGCCTTCAACCTGCAGCGCGATCAAGAACGAGGTGAGGCAATGCTAGCTCTGATTAAAACTAATAATACCAGAGACATCTGGAACATCTTGAACCAAGGCAGTATAAAACACGCAAGTACTATGGCCAATGGTGTATCAGAAGCCAACTGGGTGAGGCATTTTGAACAACTACTCACGTCACAACCAATTGAGCTGGAAGTAAAAAACGAGCCATGTTTAACTGCCTGGGATATATTCGAATCTGAAGAGGACATAGCAAGTGCAATATCAAAATTAAAAAACTCAAGAGCATCCGGCCCTGATTGCATCACCAACGTGATGCTAAAACAACATAAACACGAACGGTCAGCTTTCATCTCGGAGCTGTTTAAGGAGATTGCCAAAACAAGGAAAATTCCAGCTTCATGGTCGGAAGCAATAATTGTCCCAATATATAAGAAGGGCGACAGAGAAGATCCTGTCAATTATCGCCCAATCGCTCTACTAGATACCATTGGGAAGGTATTTGCAATGTTCTTACAACAAAAAATAACAGCATGGGCTCGGAGATCCAAAATCGATGACAACAGACAAACCGGCTTCACGAAAGGAGTGGGCACAGAAAACAACCTCGTTATAGTGAACATCTTGAAGCTTGAAGCCATTCGGAAGAGGGAAAACCTGTACTTCGCCTTTATTGATATGCAACAAGCGTTCGATACCATAAACCGAGAGATGCTCTGGGCAAAATTAAAGAAATGGAAATGCCCGCTTTCTCTGTTAAATCCAATACAAGCCTTACATGAATCCACCACAATAAGAATAAGGCTTAATGAAAATGGTGATCTTTCAGAATCGATCGCAACAAATAAAGGAGTGAAGCAAGGCTGCCCCTTGGCTGCGGTCCTATTTAAGTTATACATTGCTGATGTCTCGGAAGCCTTAGCTAGCACACATTCATTTCCTCCTAAAATAAATGGACATCAAATACGTTGCTTGATCTATGCCGATGACTTGGTGCTAGCAGACAGAACACCAATCGGCCTACAGCGTCTCCTAAGTGCCTTGGAAGGGTACATGGAAGCAAATGACCTTAGGATCAACGTGGGAAAGACGAAGGTCATGAAATTTGGTCACATAGAGGGAGCAAGAAACAAGAACTTTAAGTGGTATATTAATAAGGTTCCAATAGACGAAGTCAATGTGATCCGTTATCTGGGAATCTCAATAAGCACTTCAATCAGAGAACAAAGCTGGGTTAATGAACTTGACAAGCGAACGCGAACCCTGGCACTACAAGGAGCAAGAATCCACATGCTATATGGAAAATTTACACTTGTTCCAGTCCGCACATTCTATCTCCAAAAAGTTATCCCAGCTATCACATTTGGCGCAGAGGCAGGCTGGAACATTGACCTAAAAATCTGGACAAAACTTGAAGGTATTTTTTGGCGACGTGTGTTACAACTACCAAAATACCTATCAATGACAATAATTCGGCATGAACTTGCAGTGGAGCCTCTGTACGGCATAGTTATTTGGAAATCCATGGTGTTGCTAAGAAAGATGGAACTTAACAATGTGGAACCTGCATACAAAATCTTTGCTCTGCATGGGAAAACAAATCAAGTAAATTTATTGAAAGAATGGTCTCAAAGAATAAAAATCTATATGCAGTCTGCAAACATTACAATGGAGATGCTATTGAAGTGGCCACAAATTGCAAGGAAAAAACTGAGGCAGTGGCTATGGATACAAAATTTAGATAAATACTATGAGCTGGCAACTGCAATGGACTTGGGGCCGACAATTAACAAATTAGACAATCCACCAAAATATCTCTGTCAATTTCCATCTCGACTCCATAGAGACCGCTTTTTCCGTCTACGAACTAATATCTACAAGTCACGGAACATGCTGCTTGTGAGACATATGGAAAATATCACAGACGACGCATGTAGGCTCTGTGGGCTTGATACTGAAACAGTAAAGCACTTATTGACGGAATGTCAATCACTAAAGGAAATTAGATCCCTACTCATGGGCCAGTTTGCACCTTCAACTGGAAACCCAGAAGACTTATGGATGCGAATCCTAAGTGGGAACTCAGTCCATCTAATTTGTGCAGCTATAAACCTGTTGGACAGTGTTCTATCCACATCAAAGAAGCCGATTAGTGAATAGAATGGAGGCTGCTTTGTTATGCTTTTTTTGCTCTTCTTGTTTGTTTAATCATGTAAACTCCTTTGTTATCTCTTTTTGATGTTGTTGGACTACTGATGACAAGGATGAACTTAACAAGGAGATGTGATTTTCTGAGGATTTTGTAATAAAAGTTTGTAAAAAAACTGTAAATTACAAATAAAAAAATTTAAAAAACTAACAGACTACTATAAATGGCAAAGAATCCTGAGAGGACTACGGATTTATCTGAAACCCACTCTCTGTAGAGACAGTAGTAATTTTGTGGCAAAGTGGGAACACATCTTGAACAAATGTTCATTGGATCTGATACTTCTTACAATGGGCGAGTTAGCATCATCATTAACCAAACTAGACTCAGAAATAACAGAGTTGAAAGAACAACTAGTGACTCTGATATCTGTAGAAGAACTAAAGAACATTTTGGCTTCAACTAACCATAAATTGGATTCGTACAAAAAAGATATCGAGCAGAGGAAGATAAGGAAATTCCGCAGGGACACACTAGACTATTCCAGGGACATTATATATATACCTGGCAAGAGTTTTATTATCGGCACAACAAACAGTTTCAACACACAGGCAAGAAAGCTCCACCACCTGAAACATCAAGACGAGATAGTAAAAGTACTGACCCATCAAGCGGCGCGTCGAGTGAAGGAAGAGACTTAACATCAGCAATACCTTCAGTGTCAGGGATTATTATAGCAGAAATGTCCCACCAACACATATCGAAGACACTCAACCGGATTCTTTTTTAGAAGACGGCAGGCACGAAGAGGGAGGAAGAAATCTCCAGAGCAAAAATTCCAATCTGATCATAAATATCTTGAACAAAACCTTTACAAAACAACAATTGGACTTACTTAGCTTAGGTTTATCCTTTGTTCCAATGAACAACATCAATCTGTTTAACGAAGAAGTTAACCTATTCAAACTCATCAGAAAAATTAAACAGAAAATATTTTTCAATTCTATTCCACCGATACAAGAAATATCAACTACATTTGACACTTTGGAAATGAGAGCAAAAGGCAATTTCAGTCCCAATGTGAGCAATTCAGCCCTCAATCTCTTTGAGACAAAAATGAAGAAAGACCTCAAATCCATAACATACATGGAGGTGAAACACCATAATCTTTGAAGACATCAACACAGGATTCGAAAAGAATTAGCAGATGACAGATCCATCGAAAACACGTCAGTGGATCTAGGAGGTGCCACGGTTATAATGGACTCTAATCTCTGTAAACGAGACTGTCTCTCCTTATTAGAAGATAGGAACACATATATGATTCTAGATCATGATCCTACAAGAGAAATCCAATTGATGATCAAAGAAGTAATTGACAAAGCTGAAAAAGAAGGTTGGATTACCGACAAGACAAAATACTTTCTAACTAATAAACATCCAATCATACCGGTGTTCTATGGCCTGCCTAAGGTCCATAAAAATCTTACTAACCCTCCATTTAGGCCAATTGTAGCCGCCATAGCGTATTTGATCCACTCTCAAAATACCTGGACAAATTACTGCAACCAATAATCCAATCTACCTCAACTTAATTAAGAGACGCAACCCATTTCTTGAACACTTTAAATTCAATAGACCAAATGGAAGATGATTGGACTCTTTTCGCACTGTACGTGCAATCACTATATACTTCAATACCACACGAACCAGGACTGGAAACTCAAGCGTAGTTATTGCTTCAACAAGAATATTTTCCATCAAACAAAATATTTGCAATCGAACAGGCTAAAATGTTACTGTACAATCATTTCTTTCGTTTTCAATAACAGTACTATCTCCAAATATCGGGTACATCAATGGTCTCAGCAATGGCCCTGGTCTATGCAAATACGTTCATGTTCCACTTTGAGTCAATGTACATACTAGACAACCCCACATGGTCAGATAAACTGGCCATGTGGAAAAGATACATTGATATCTTTGGGATCTGGAAAGGGCCTAAACAGGAATTAGAGGCACTTTTGAAGTACCTAAATGAATGTAATGATAAGATCAAGTTTACCCTCGAAATCGGAACACCAGCAGTCAATTTTTTGGATGGAAAGATCTTTCCAGAAAACTGTAAGTTACAAACCACAATCTTCAGGAAGCCTACAGATGTAAACAGTCTTTTCTACACCAGTCACCATCCACAACATTTAAAAAACAATCTACCACTAAGCCAACTTCTGAGAATTAAACGAATCGTATCTAAAGATTCAACATACAAAGAAGCTGAAGAGGATCAAATCTTACGATTTCAAGAGAGGGGTTTTCCAAAACCAATTCTTTCTGAAGGTATGGAGAAATGCCAAGCGAAGAAAAAAAAAAAATTAAACTCCTTAATCAACAAAAGAAAGTGGACAAAGATAATCCACCATTAATTTACTTATCACAGTATTCGACACAATGTTTTCAAATCAAAAGGATACTGAACAAAAACTGGAAATTGACTATACTTGACCCACAATTTTGCACACTATTTCCTAAGCCACAACTAATGGCCTACAACAGGGGTAAGAATCTACACGATTCTCTGGTGAAAGCGGAAAGAACTAACAAACTCAAACAATGTTTTCTTTCGAAACCAAAGAAGGGGACTTTTCCCTGTTTAAATTGTTGTCATTGTAACAACGTACAGAAAGGTCCATATATAAGACACCCCTACACAGGTCAAAAAATAAATCTGCAAGACTATGCCACATGCGAAAGCAAATGTGTGATATATGGATTGATTTGCCCATGTGGTAAATACTATGTTGGTCAAACAATACGGCGTGTCAAAGACAGAATATCAGAGCACAAATCTAATATAAGAACCACTAACTTGAAATCCCCAGTATCCAGACATTTCAGAGACCAACATCACACGATTTCACAATTAAGGTTTGTGATCCTTGAAACAGTGACAAGACCACCAAGAGGAGGGAATTTACAACAGATACTATCCCGTCGGGAGATGTTCTGGATTCATAAATTACAAGCACTGGAACCCAGAGAGATGAACGAGGAATTTTCTTTGAGTGTATTTCTATGAGCATATCTCTATGAGCGAGATCAGAGAGAATAGAACTTACACTGCATGTGCCTACATCAAACGAACTCTGTGTATAATCAATCAAATACAACTTGGTATGACACTGTACAGACATAGAACCACAATGGTAATCCCACAATCTTAGATATCCTAGCACTTTTTACTATATTAAGAAAACATGGAATGACTCTGAACAAACTGTTGGCCAAGGTTTTCATAACAGACTGTCACTCTTTAGAATGCATTTACAGAACTTCAATGTCACGTGTACGCTATTAAAAATGTTGAAACTTGAGAATGACAAACTAGTCATTAGAATAGAATTGCACAACTTAGAATGGTGTTGTGGCATAATGAAAAGATAATCTATGTTGATAGTCTCATCAGGATTTATCGAAATTAACACACAATAGCCAACACACCCATTTACTTATCAAAATGGCCAGAAGGCCATTCATTTAACATATCCTACCACCAAGCAATATGATTGTATGTTACAGTAATTAATTAGAATTTTGTCACTATAAAACAACTGATATTGAGGAAGTTGTGACAATATCGCACCAGATTGACTAGGAGCACATCCTAGTGTAGATAGCATGACGTAGAATTGGTCAATTCCAATGAATTATCCTTGAACTACGTTTCCCAGAATCCTTGCTGTCACATGACCAGCACTGAACAATCACGTGCCTATATCTTAGAAGCGTTGCTAAGCAACAGACTGATTCTACAATCGAATGAGGGACACGGCTAACAGCTCCGGCTAACGCGCGGCTCCAGGAAACATACTATTCCAATCAGGTAAGCGCGGCGAGGCTAATTGCATACCTTTGATAAATACATGCAAGTCCTAAACTCCAATGTCAGACTTTTCTTCACAGAAGTAATAATGAGCGCGAGACGGTTTATCCGAGTACAGCCATTCCGGCTTTGTGAGCATTCTTATGGTGAGTACTCTCGCCATACCAACAGCATAATATAGAGTGTGCAGACACAGATTAACATATATACTGATGCCGTATTCATTATTTTGCAAACACAGGTGCATGTTTTGTAACTAATAAGAAATAATTATTAGTACTACGGCCATATTGCTAGCATTTGCAAGAAGGACAGCGAGTTCCAGCTACTTGACCCATACACAGATACGGGCCACATTGATCAACTCTTTAATGATCAATATACACTACAGTACTCATAACTAAAACATATATCATGTAATTCACATGTGAACCTCACCATAATATCGAACATTGATGATGAAAGATGACGTTTTCATGATCTCACAACGTTTAACAACAAGTAGTCGAACAGTCATGGGAAATTTGGTTACCAAGAAAGACTTCTGAATTTCAGAAAGACAATCGAACAAATTTTTGCTCCTGAAGAAGAGAGAACATATCTCTCGAACACGTAGAGATTTTGTATTTAAATTGTTTCATTTGTTTATTGAGAATTATCAATGTTTTTTTTACCTTCTGTTGATTTCTATAAAACTTAACTTACTTGAAAAAAGTCCTTTGGAGATTTGTGTATTTATACAAAAACATGCAGATGAATAATTGAAATTGAGTTATTTGTAAATATAGTAATACCAGATGCACTAAAATCTCTATTATTTGAATTGATGTATGTTGAAACTTTCGACCTATCCTTGAATTCCTATACAATTTGATTGGAAAAAGGGGATGGGAGTTCCAATTACTAATAGGAATTCAACTGGATTCATTGGGAGGTGGAGCCGCACTGCCAAGCGCAGCAGGCTATGATGCAGAGGAGGACCAGAGGGACACCCGGAGAGAAATCCGAGAAATGTGGCCGAAGCACAGGGCTCTGTAGAGTCTGCAAGGTCGACCGACCATGCTGTGACCATGCAGAGGATGTGCTGGGCCTGGAGCCCAGGAAACCACACCGAACCTGGTGAGCGAGAGAGGAACGAGCCCCCTGCTCACACTATGCAAAACCAGAGAGAGAGCAACATAGCGGTGAGCAACGAAACACTTCCACTTGCATTCAGGAGAGGACGCCCAGGAGCTGGGGAGAACATCATAGATTCACTGGGTCGAAGGCACCTCAATGCAACAGGACCTACTACAAAGAAGGTACGCAGGGTGCTCAAAGTAGAGGTGGGCACCAAGACCCGGCCGTGAAAACGGGAGAAAGAACAAAGAGTCTAGATCGCTGGAAGGGCCAACCAGATCCAGAGAGGGAGACAGACATAAATAATGGTGCTTACGGGAGCCTTAAAAACCAGAGCCTAGGAATCGGCCCAATGGCTTCATGCCACACACAAAAACCAAGAGAAAGATGTATTAAGTGGGGGTGACCATATGCCTATGAATCAAGTGAGAAATGGAGCCAGTAGGGCCCTATAAAGCAAGTAAGGAATCATCCCAAGGGGAAACTGGAACCAAGCAAGAAAGGAATCTCCTGGGGAGACACCCACATAGTTGGTTTTGGAGGGTAAACGAAATATCAGTCTATCTACGACCACTGAGAGCATTTTCTTTGTGGAACTGAGTGTTTATGCCTGAGGAAAACATTTTCTTTATTTGGAACTCTGACAAGATGGGCACAACTGATAAAGTCAGGAGACCTGTCTCCTCTTAAATTAATTGTGGGAACTGAAACTAGGAGAGATTCCTAGAAACGCTGAGGGATGGCAAAGTAGAGAACACTAAGGGCAGCTTCATTACCCGCTTGCCCTTTTAAATTGTTTTTCTAAGTGGTAGGGCCAGTTTAGAAGTTAGAATTAGGACAGAGGACAAGATTATTATTTTGACGACTACCCTTAATTTAGTTTGTTTGGTAGGGAGTTTCCCTATTAGCTATAGATTCACTAGGGCGTTTTCTTTAATTTTAAATAAAGCTCCTGTAGTAAAAGTATGTGTTCTGGTCTTAGTCTTTCTTCTGGTACACCACAATGTGTAAACACGTAAGCATTCACATTTGAAACCAATATTGTTTAAATGACTATCAAATTAGAATAGCAATTTCCATTACAATCTTGGACTGCCCAACTGTGCTACTATAAACCAATTTGCACGTGCCAC
Source organism: Ambystoma mexicanum (assembly GCF_040938575.1). Taxonomy (NCBI): domain Eukaryota; kingdom Metazoa; phylum Chordata; class Amphibia; order Caudata; family Ambystomatidae; genus Ambystoma; species Ambystoma mexicanum. The sequence goes on from NC_090936.1 coordinate 691,304,754, forward strand.
ATTACTGTAACAAGGGGCGTAGCCACTACTTTACGCAAGCACACGCTGCACGTATGAGAACACATAAGGTGCGGGAGAATCTGCATCACGTTGCCCCAGCTCAGTGACGCCATGTGCTGCTTGTAGATCGCACAAGTCCATAAATGTATGGCTGAAGGAAAGGAAAGCCTGTCTAAGTTTGCCTGCTAAAAGGCATCTTCATCACTTGACTCTGACCCATTTGCCATGCAAAAGAAGTTAGCAATAGAAGGCGTGTAAGGCTTAACATGCTGTTGCATTTGATTTTATATGTGTGTGTGTACACCATTGGGCAAATTGTCCATCTCTAAACCTCGTCAAGAACCTATAAAACTATAAGTAGCAGTGAGTTCAACCTTTGTGCCAGAAAATATAATATACAAATTCTGTGCTGCTTGGAGCTCACCCACATTCTGTCTGTGAGTATTCCAGTCCACATGTGCTATTTAGCAAGTCCCCTCTCTTCAGTTTATGAATTATAATCTTTAATGAACTAAACTGGGTAGGTGTTACGAACCCAGGGAAATCGTCACCTCTCCACAAGAAGGCCTTTGAGGACAAGGGAGGTGAGCCTGCTATGCCTAACACCCCCTAGGGCACAGGGTAAGCGGTTGAATCCCCCTAAGGGGGCATGGACCACAGTAGGGCTATAAATCACCACCAGTCACTAACAAATATGTAGGGGTTAGGTTTAACGGTTATCCTATATACTCTTCACTAATGGCTGATGTAGCTTCTGACTCTAGGTATGCTCAATCTCCTGCGAAGAATAAGTAGAGATGAGTGAACCAGTTCATGGGAGAAACATCAGGCCCTGCAGAGTTTAGCCAAAGAGGATGGCGGAGGTGTCGCCAGGAAATGAGCGAGAACACCTGTGTCGGCGTACATAACCTTGACATGCACCAGGAGAGTGTGGTGAGGCAAAATGGACATCTGGCTGGAGCAGACCCGAGAGGCTGCAAGAACAAGAGAGAAGATTTACGGATACAGATATGGAGCACAGCTGAAATGTCACATAAGCGACTGCGTGCAGACAGAGTTGCCAGAATTGCAAAGTAGAAACCTGGAAGACTGACACGGAGCCCGGCGGACCCCCGAGGGGCATCACTTTAGGCAGTTAGTTATGCAGTGACTCAAGTTCAGAGGGTAGCAGGCAAAAGAGTGGGGAGAGACTGAGAAAACCCCAGAGTGGAAAGAAAGAAGGAAAACAAGCCCAGAGTGGGAGAAGATGGAGAAGCTAATTGGGGAGCGAGAAGGAAAAGATTCAAGAGAAGGCAAAGACGAAGAGCACACCAGAGAGGAGGGGTTGGGAGTAAGAAGAAGCAGAGCCCCAGATAGGGGAGCAAGAAGCAACTGAGCACCAGAGAGGGGAGGGACTCATAAAGGCCTGAGCTGGAACGCCTTGCTAGCATTACAGCACAGCAAAAACCTTTGTGTTGACCTTTAACTGCGGGTAAAGGCGTTTACTAGAAAGGGACATGGCTGTGGCCAGAAGCCTGCAGCCGTCCCTTCCAGTTCCACAAAGTCCTTTTTTTTGGGCTGATAAGGAAAGTGATTAGGCTAGAGTAGGATTTCGGATGGAGGACTGAATTACTTCCAGACAACCTGACGAGCAGCCTTTTGACTTTTTGGTATAAAATAGGGCTTGCTATTGTAGATGTAGGTAAAGTTTATTGGACTTGACAAAATAAAATACGAGTCCTGATTCTGACCTTCCACATAGGGCAAACTTTTATCAGTGCCTAGATTCCCTTCAGTCTGCTAATGAATGATTGCTAAAAAAAATGTTGACTTGGCACATTCTGATTATGTACGTAGACTTTGAAAAGCAGTTCACAAACAAAACCTTCACTGTAAATACACAATGGGCTGGATGTCAATTTTGTAAGGTCACAGGGAACAACTGAAACATTTACTGAAGTGACACTTTTGTCATGTTTGGATATAGCTATGCACTGAGGTAATGAGAGAGAAAGAACTTAAAAACGTTAAAGTACTTCAAAACTACTTAAAGGGGAAAGGAAACAATTCCACTACTAAGCACGGGAATCTCTGGATAAAAGCAATAAATCCCTGCAGTTGTCCTTGATCGCCCTTGATGTGACAGAAAGAGAAAAGCTACAATAGCTGAATGTCTTCCAAAGAACCTCTGAGCTGAGAGCACGATACAAATATAGGCAGTTCCGAGACACAAATGCTTCTTCTGAGAGACCCCCAACCTTCAGCTTTGCATCACATCGGAGCTGGAGGTCAAAGGCAAATGTGAAAATGGCAGTGGAGCGGGGAATACACGAAATGATTAAAGAAACGCAGCTAAGCATTGTTAATTTAGTTAGTGTGACCTGGATGAATGCACTAAAATTAGTGTGAGTTATGATCTATATTTGTTGCATGTCCCCTTTAAACATGACTAGCATAGCGAGCAATTTCAGGTATCACGGATGATTCTCGGGCAAAACTAAATATTGCAACGTACTTAATGAAATGTAAGTAGCAATCATTCTTATTTTAATTGGCAGGTACCACACGTTTCAGTCCACTTTTGGCTCGGATGGGTTTGATTGAGCCACACTTCTGAGCCACCACTAATGATGTAGAGCACTGTATAGTTTTGTCACTTTTTATGGCATTTGAGGAGGGATACAGTGTTGTGACAAGTTTATTCAGGCTTTGTATCTGAATTATTTGTCACTTTATATTGGTGTGTTGTGAGTGGGCATTTCTGAGTAGCCTTTGACATCGCCAACACTTTTCCCATTAAACGAATTTGGTGCAACTGCTCGCTTCCAAACAAGGCCATGTTATCTCTCTCTCGTCATGTAATAATGATTTGTGCTGATTTAACTGTCCCTGCCCATTGCTCGGTGGTCGACGGCCTATCAGCGGGCTCTGCTCCCCTTATTAATCCCGCTATACTATTTGATTCCCCACCTCAGATGGATCTACGTCTTAGGTAATCAAACATGAAAAAAATCACGGATCCTAATCTTAGGAGTTTTGCTATGGACCCCCGAAATATAATCATCACCAATGTTCAGAAACCAGGACAATTTGAATCAAAGGAAGCCCTTAGAAACAAAATTTTAGCTTGGTTTAACTTGAAGGTTGCACCTAATTGCATCAGATAGCAGGATCTCGGAGTGCTGCGGAGAGGCCATATTGAGAACTGAAGTAGTTTAGACAATACAGACTGTGTTATTGTGGGTGGTGCCATTAGCAGTTTTCCCTTATTCCTGCACAAACTAACGAACCTGTCTCATTGTTTTGAATTAATCTCATTTTAAGAAACTGACCAATTTGTATCAGCTGATATTAGGGTATGTCCGTTCATAGACGTTTTGAACGTAATTTTCTATGTTTATTGTTGTTTATTTTTTATGTTGTCGGTTCGGTCTGCGCCTTCAGGTCTATTGTGCACGTTATAAATGCAATAAAGTAAAGTAATCATTAGATGATAATGTTTGGTACTTCCTCTTTTCCTTTGTTTCCTTGAACCGCTTTGGGAAATGCATTCCTAAACTGAGCTTCTTGCCAGTGAAGGTCCATACATGGTAACTTTCTTTTCTTCATGACTATTTTTATTAATGATGCAGTCTGGAAAATGCACTTCACCACATTGCCTTTTGTATTCTATTTTTGTTTGTGTTATTTAGGCAAACCTACATGGAATAATATGTGGGCCGGCTTTCCATTTGTCAGGTTCGTCTTTCTGCGTGACCCCCATGGATCCACACCATCCAAACGAGTGGTGAAATAACCCCAGGGCGGAGCTGGTAGCACTTGGAAAGGGAGAACCCTCCGTACACAGCAACCCTGAGCACCCTAGAACAGGAGTACAGTATGAGTGTATTAGTATCCGTGTAGGTGTGGGCGGTGAATGTAATGTAATATGGCATTTGTATAGCAGCTTTTTCCATTGGTATGGCCACAAAGTGCGGTAGGTGAACGCCCTCAGGGAACCAAAGTCCATTGCATGGGAGATTTGTATGGGGAGTTGAGAACGCGTGTGTACATTTTAGCCAATACAGTAGGTAAAGGTGGCCAAGTTTCTGCTAGCAACCCATGTCGAGCTGGCATGTGGATGAGTGCTGTCACGTTGTCGAGAGAGTATGCCAGTCCAGGAGACTGACTGTGTGTCTGGCTAGACCAAATTATTGCTGTGGGAATAGGTGCATTCTAATGGTATAGGTGTTGTGCGATGTGTATTCAAGTAGTGTATGATCCTGATGGGGTTAAAGTGACACAAGGGGTGTAATGGGTTCGCCAGGATGCAAGGGGGGAAAGCCCGATCTTGAGGGCCTTCCAGGAGGAGTCAAGGTGATCCTCGAAGCGGCAGATGCTAGGGGGGATTGCATTACATATTGTGTATTTTTTTTTTTTTACAGAAAAGCAGGACCAGCCACCCCCCCACCCCCTTATTCTGCTTCATTTGATGGGAGGTATGATGAGGAATGTAGAGCCTGATCTCAGGTTTCTTTTGGCTTTGTCAGGGGGTGTGCTTGTGTTGTAGGTATTCTGGGCCTGTCTTGTGCAGAACGCAGTGGGTGATATATATACCTTTGTAAGAGGACTGTCGTCTGACAGGGTCCCAGTGGAGGACAGAGGGCTGGTTGATGTTCTCTCTGAGAGCTACGGGGGGCCTAGCTGCAGTGTTTTGGACCCTTTGCAGTTTTCTGAGTTGAGATTCAGGGGTGCCCACGGGTGGAGAGTTAGAGTAGGCGAGGAGGTTGGCGATGGTCCCGATTGCTGTGGCTCTGTGATGTTAGGCGATGTAGGGAAAGATGCATTGGAGAATGTTCAGGTGTAGATAGCAATATTTAGACATGGAAATGTGGTGTGAAAGTGTCTGATCTCCGTCCATGGTACATCCTATGTCCTCTACTGAGTTGACTGTAGCCGGAGGATGGCCTTGAGAGGACGGCCACAGGGTGGGTTTGGTGAAGAGGGCAGTCTTCCTGCAGATCATGATTTTGTTTTTTTCGGGGTTGAGGAGGAGGTGGTTAGCCGTCATCCAGCGGTCGATTTCTGTGAGGCATAAGGTGAGGTTAGGGGATGTGTGAGGGGATGGAAGAGGTCTTAAGGATCTTGAAGATGATCTGGGTCTCATCTTCGTAGTTGTAGCATGTTAGGCCATGTAAGTGAATAAGAGGATTGAGGGGGCTCAGGTAGAGGTTACAGAGCAAGGGGGAGGATAGGGAGGTATCTTCTGGTACTCTGTTGGAGCCAGGACAAGGGGTCGAGGAGAAAGGAAGTGAGTAATTTGTGATGGTTGATGAGGAAGGAGGATATCCACCTTAAAGCTGTGTCTGTAATACCGAGTGAGTGGAGTCTGTTTGTGAGGTTGCAATGGTCAATAGGGTCAAAGGCTGGCTGAGAGGTCGAGGATGTGAAGTGCGGCACAAAATTCTGAGGCTGCGGTTTTTGTCATCCCAGCCGGAGACTAAGGATGATTCAGTTCCTCGTAGGGGTCTGAAGCCGGACTGGGTGGGGTCAAGGATGAGGTTTGATTCAGTGATTTTGAGCAAGGATTTGATGTCTTGAAAGCAACTGCTAATATGCTTGATGTGAGGGAAAAGTTGATGATCGATCTTGAGGTGCTGCCTGCAAAAGTTGATGTCTTTTAGGAGAGCGGGATGGCATGGATCTCCCAGGGATCCTCACAGTCGGCTTCAATGCTGATGGTGCTGTTTCTTTCCACTGCTATGTTGTGTAGATGGTCCGAGAGGACTTGGCAGTGGGGGCAGGGGAGAATGAAGTGCAGGGACGGGTCTTGAATTCTGACATGATCGTATGGAGTTCCCTGCTGGTGTGTGTTAGTGTCACACTCACCTGTGTCTCTGCAGGAGTGATGGATGAGCCTCCCTTGACCCAGAGTCTTCATTTCCCCTGTTTCACCCGGAGGAACACCTGTCAAATACAAGGTGTACACTCAGACCTGAATTCACCCGATTCCCCTGGGACCTTCCCTTCTCTTTGCTTTGTGCTGTGATGTCCCCCTATGGGCTTACCTTGATCTTTAGTAGGGTGTGCACTCCATCCTGCATTTGCAGGGGCACGATTCACTCATGTGATTGGTGCCAATGTCTGTAGGCTGAGTTCAGATGCCAAACGCTGTTTTATGCCTACACAGTGAAGCCGAGAGTTAAAGGCGCCAGTTTCTTCACTGGCTAGAAAGTCCTCCCCACAAGTGAACGTTGGGCAGAGAATGTTGAGTGTCCAAAATTGTCTGTATTGTCTTTGTTTGCTGGTATTTTTGTGGGCGAGTAGCGCTGCGTTTAGAAGCTAGCTGCTGGTAGGTTTGCGCAGCGCCTTCAATTCGAGCGCGCCTGGTAATGTCTCTCCCTTTCCCTTGCAGGAGAAATTATGTGATATTAGCGCCTCGAGTGCGGGTTCAGCACTACTGGAGACTTGGTGGTTAGGTAAGTTTGCACTGAGACTTTTGGTAAGTATGCACCGTGTAGAGAGAGGACACGCAGTGAAATAAGTGTCCGTGCTATTGATGGGAACAAAATGAATAATGTCTCTTCTTTCTTACAGGGGTTGTGCGCTCGTGCAACTAACCTGGATTCCAGCGTCGCGGGAAGATTCGGTGAGTATGCGCAGCATTACTGGTGTGCGCGTGTTAACGCTGTTCTTCTTTGTTCTTACAGGTGCCGGCGTAGAAGCCCCCTCTTGACTGGAGATAGCTGCAGCGTGTAGTAAGAACCAGGTAAGCTGAAGCTGAATGATCCGGAGCGGGTAAGCAGAAGCAGGATGATCCGGAGCAGGTAAGCAGAAACAGGATGATCCGGAGCAGGTAAGCAGAAACAGGATGATCTGGAGCATGTAAGCTGAAGCAGGATGATCCGGAGCAGGTAAGCAGAAACAGGATGATCCGGAGCAGGTAAGCAGATGCTGGTTGATCCAGAGCACGGCAAGTGTGTTGCTGATACAGCTCACAGTAAGCAACACGAAGCACTGGAAGAATCTTGGGTGTAGCTTATATAGCCAGCCACACCCATACACTAGAGAGCTCATGAGTTATCATGCACTTCCTGTTTGGCAACAGGAAGTGGTAACCAGGAAGTTACTACAAACACTAGGAAGGAATGAAAGGAGGGATTTGTTATGGGTTCTTTGTGTGTCTATGCCAGGCCTGCCAAGCCTACACCCAGATTGCCCCAACTACCTGCCTGATACCCATGACAGTTAGAGATTCTGTTCCAGTAGAAGGATTTTTTCGGCCTTCTGGATTTCTGCTCTGTAGGCTTTGATCTGGCAGGCGTATGCAGCTCTATGCTGGGGAGATGGATTGGCCCGCCTTCTTCAATCCAGGGTGTGGTTACGTGGTTTAATGGATTTGAGAGATGGATGAGTCATCTGGGGTAAGGACCTTGTCTGTGAAAGGAAAATCCAGTGGGGTTGAGAGGTCAGAGGGCATTTGAGAGCCACTGGTCAAAATGGTTAATGAGGGCAGACTTCCTTGGAGAGGGAGATTGGGTAGGGGGCGGCAAGCAAGGAGTTAGCTAGTTACTATGACCTTGTTCCACAACAGGAAGCAGTTGGACGTTCCAGGGTTAGTCAGGCGGGGAGGATGGATTTATGTCGATAGTGAGAAGATGGCTGCATGGTCCGTCCAGATTAGTGGTTATGGGGGTGAGCATGGAGATCAGATTGGAGGAGCTGAAGATTGCATATAGGGTGTCACCTGATAACAGTTTAGTCATGTGTAGGGCTTCCAGGTTGTCCAAGAGTGGATGTTTCATGGGGCTATGCAGGGCATCCAACCATATGTTGAGATCTCCTTGCATAGTGATGGAGAGGTGGGCGACCAGTATGGCCGCTATCGAGTTGCTTAGGGTATTAGTGAAGTTCCTGTTGTAACTGGGTGGTCTGTATATGAGTAAGAAGCTGTCCGGGATTTGCAGGCTGTGTTGCAGGCTTGTGCCTCGGAGAGGGAGATGGTGACGTGTGATTTGTGGAGGTTGGCAACCCTGCCTGCCCTGCTTGTTCTGTTGTGCACGATTAGGATGTAGCCTGTGGGAAAAGCCTTGTGTGCAATCGGTCCGAAGTCCTCAGAGAACCAGCTTTCTGTGATGAAAAGGATGTCTGGGTCTTCAAAGGATATTAAATCGTATATGTTGTGGCGATTTTTGGTGCATGAAAGTCTGCTGCTGTCGGGGTCCATTTGTGGCAGGGGAACAGCAGGGGCAAATGGATGGATGATGGGTGCTGGCCCCTGGAGAGGGAAGCAGAGGGGCACGCTGAGGGGGTGAGTGAGGGCAGGGGCAGAGATCCCGGGGGGCTCTCTGGGAGGGGTCAGTGTGAATTGAAGGAAGATTAGGGGGGCAGTGAAGGAGTGGAGTTTGGTGGGGGTGTAATTGTTGTGTGAAGGTGAGGCGTCTGTAGTGCGCAGGATGCACTGAAAATTCTAGTGTGTGTGTGAAGAGTGCTTGCGAGGTGCACTTCGTGAGTGGTCTCGTGTGGTGATGGTAGGTGGAAGGGGTGTGTGAGAGGAAATTGCGGAGGTGCTCCACCTCTGAGGTGTGAATTTGAGGTGGAGGACAGCGACGAGTCATTGAGTGGGATTGACGTTGCAAGGAGGCAGACCGGGCGGGGGTGTAGGGTCGGAGATGGGAATGGGTTGCTAGTTTCTGTAGAGTGCTGAGAGGGCTAAATGGAGTCAGTACCTGGAGTGTTTTAGGATAGGTTGAAGAGTGACTTCACTGGGTTGGGTGAAATGGGGGAGGTCTTAAGGGTATAAGTGAGGGGTGGAGTGGGGTGCAGTCATGGATCTAGGGGGGAAAAGGGACGTTTGCAGAGATGAAAGGGTCTGGGTGGTGCAGAGTCTGTTTTTTTTTTTTTTTTTTTAAAGCATTCTAGGGTGCCAATGGCGTGGCAGCTGAGAGTGAGGTATTGGCGAGGATAGCCCGAGCAGTGTTTAGGGATGCAAAGACATTGTGGGCTCGGATGGAGAAGGTGAGAGTGTGATTGGGGGCACAGTGGGGAAAAGGAGAGGGGGTGGGTGCTAGGACGAGTGTGGGCAGACTGGGGAGGTTGGGTTGGAGGTCTGTGTAAGAGGTGCAGTGACAGGTGGGTGGGGGTGTAATCCCCCCAAGGGGTGGTCATGTAGAGGTGGGGAGGAGGGTAGGGAAGGGAGCTAGAAGAGAGGTTGGCCAGGTTTCTGGTGCCCCATAATGCCCCTCTAACCTTTGAGCTGCTTGGAATGATGCAAGGTCTTCTGCTTTGGCACTGAAGGGTAGATTTGCGGTAATGGGCTTGCAGCACTATCCCGGTGGGAAGGTTGCAATGTAGTGGTAATAAATAGTGCTAGATTGCCAGTGCAGGAAGATTTTTGATCCCAGGCTTACGGCACCATCCCAGTGTGGGGGGATGCAGGGTAGTGACACAAGATAGTTGCTAGAATTAAAATGCAGGAAACTTTAGGTTGCCTGACCCATGGCACTAACCCGATGGGAAGGAGGCAGGGTAGAGGTACTGGGTATGGCTAGATTCGAAATACAGGGGACTAAAAATACCAGACGCACAGCACTTTCCCATTGGATGCTGCAGGGTAGTGGCCCAATACAGTTGCTAGGTTCGGTGCCGGAACGTGAAGGGTAGTGGCCCAATAAAGTGGCTAGGTTCAGAGCCTATCCGGATTTAAAACAGTGATAGGGTTCACCCCAGTGGCTAGACTCAAACCAGAAGCTAGATTCAGAATGCAGCTAGATTCAGGACATTGTCCAGATTCAAAGCAGTGTCAAAGATTCAATATGAAGCTAGAAACAAAATCGCATCTAGAATCAAAGTATTCAGGTAACACCGTACTAGATGTTCACATGAATCGTAGTCCCTTAGTGATTGATGCATTAGACAGGAGTTGGGGTGCTGGCTTTGCTTGTGCCCCCACGGCAAATGGGCAATGGAGGTGCCAAATCCGGCAGCACTGGCAAGCCTGCCCTGGGGCTCTTTGCTAAGAGTGCTTCCTGTAAGCGTAGCCAATCTGGGAGAGGGTGATTGTGCGTAAGAGAAGGTAATGGGGGGAGGAAGGAGAAGGTAGTGGGGGGAGGAACAGAAGGAAGTCCAAATGGAGCGCCAATGGTACTGTGGCCGTAATGAAAAGTATGGCCTCAAACAGCTTCACTGAAGTTGCAGGCCTTACCAGGGGTGCAGGAGGTCCATAGTCTCTTCAATAGGCACTGGAAAGGCGTAGTACATATTTGTAATAATATGTACCTGGTTTATTGTTACAGATGCAGAATCAGGAGATGCGTCCAGCCCAATTCTGAAAATCCAGCCAGGCCCGGCGAGCAAGAATGACCGGTCGGCACAAGGACGCATCAGGCAGCCAACAATCCAGGTAACTGTCAAATTAAATTTCCAAGTAGAGAGCAAGGGTTCCAATTAATTCAGTTCATGAAAGGTAATCTTCAATAGCATATGTTTTAATAGGTTCAGGAAGTTTAGGGAAGGAGTAGGCGGAAAAAACAAGAGTCTTAGTGCCCCACAGGTGGAAGGGGCAGAGCTGCAGGTAGAACGGGGAACAGGAAACAGTTGCAACCCCACCCGGAGTCACAGACTTATTTGGAGGTCTGAATCGGCACTGGGAGCGCTGCAACATTGGGGGAGGGGAGGAGGAGTACCGTTGTATGCCGCAGTATGTGCCTTCCCTGAGGGGAATGCTTGAAAATGAATCCACTCACAGAAGCCATAGGCATGCATACAATCCGGCAGAGCTGCCTGACAGTTCTCTGAGCAAAAATCCTCCCAGGCCAGGTTTGTGCGGTTGCAGTTGATGAAAGTGAGTAACGAGATGGGCGTGAACATTCGCTGCAGGGTTCCAGGACCGGTCTTCCGGGCCGTAACCCTTCCAATCATCTAGGTATTGCAATTTATAGTGAACCAAGCAGGAATTTGGGCTAGTGCTCACTTGATATTGTGGTTTGACCCCATACTTCAATGGGAGGGGGATGAGCAGAGGTGCGTGTACCTTGCACCCAGGGTTTGATTCCCGACAGAAGGAACGCGGGGTGTATGTGCCATCTTCTGCGTAGTGTCAAAGCCACCGCCACAGGATTGACGACCTGTGCAATGGCATACAGACCTATGTATCGTGCCATATTTTCCCAGTCAACGAATATGCAAGTTCTTGGTGGACAACCATACCAGATCTCCCTTCTTCTATACAGGTGATGACAGCCAGTGTCTACCTGCATACCTTTTGTAGGCAAGTTGTGTTCCCGACAAGTGCTCTTGAACTGCTCCCTGAGTATTATTTCTTATGGTGGTAGCAGTATCTTCGGCTACAGATACAGTCACTCTGACTGTAATATTATCAGTAACAAGCAAGGATGCCTACCGTAATCAGAGTAGAAAGGTGAACAGCCAGTAGAGGAATGTTTAGCGTTCTTATACGCGAACTTAGCTGTGGGTAAGAGATGGACCTAAAACTAAGGGTGCTGCATGCAGTAACACCCGAGGTACTGTTCAAGTGTCTGATTGAGCTTCTCCGTCTGGACATCCGACTGTGCATGGTAACTAGACAACAGACCTAATTCTGTGCCATAACCTAGTAAAACGTTTCCAACATTTAGAAGTAAATTGGGAACCTCTGTCGGAAACCAATATCGTGGGTAATCCTTGGAGATGGAAAATAGAGGAGAGCATAAAACGTGCTATTGTGGAGGCATTGGGTACCCCTTCACAAGGGGTGAAAGGTCCCATTTTGGTTAGTGAATCAGCCACAACTAATATTGTGGAGTACCCGTGATCCAATGGTAATTCCACAATAAGGTCCAAACTGAGAATATTCCAGGGTTCAATTGGTACAGGGAAAGTTTGTAACAATCCATAGGGTTTTATATATGAGGCCTGTGAATGGGCACAAACAGTGCAAGTGCTGATATAAGACTACACCTCTTGTCTGTGGTTGGTCCACCAGCGACATTGTTGCAATAGGTCAATGGTGTTGGCTAGACCAAAGTGACCAGCTTCCTTGTTATTGCAACGCCACCTGATAGCTCTCTGGCATGTGTCTGCATCCGGGAGGAATAAACTACCTTGTTTGTACGGTAGGCCTCCATTGATAATCACATCCGTAATTAATCCCTGAAGGGAAGCTGTATCCACCCAATGTTTAATCTGATCCAAGAACGAAAAGGAAGCGGAACAGAGCCATACGACCCGTTGAGGATCCAGAATGGTTGGGTCAAGCTGCTTCTCAGTGTATTCAGGATCATGACATCTAGAAAAGGCATCAGCTTTAGTCTGAGCTACCCCAGGATGGAAACTGACCAAGAAGTTATAGGTGGAAAAAAACAAATGCCGCCTGGCTTGGCAAGGATTAGAACAACGAGTTGAATGTAAGGAAAGAAGATTCTTGTGGTCTATAGATACAGTGATGCAATGGAGAGCACCCTGTAAATATTTGGGCCACTCTTCAAAAGCCAGTTTAATAGCCAGTAGTTTGCGATCAGTGATGGTGTAGTTCACCTCGGTGGGACTAAGTTTATAAGAGAAGTAAGCAACTGGATGCAATTCAGCAGTATTCACACAATTTTGGGACAACACTGCCCCCACAGCTATTGAAGCGATATCGGCCTACACCACAAATGATTTCCTGTGATCGAGGGATGCTAAAACGGGTACTATGGTGAATACTGGTTTTAGTGCGGAAAAGGCCTGTTGATCTCAAGGAGACAACTCATGAGGGATGGTTGTTTTTTGTAAGATGGGTTAAAGGCTCAGCAAGAGCATAGACATCACATATACACTGCCTATAGAAACTGGAAAACCCTAAAGGTGTTTTCTAGTGGTGGCAAGTGGCCAATCAAGTAAAGCTTCATTTTTTCTGTCATCCATATGAACCCTTAGTGAACTAAATATATATCCCCACGAATTCAATCGATGCCACATGAAAGGTCAATTTTTCCAATTTCGCGTACACTGAATGCTTACGCAGGATTTCTAGAACTGTACAGCATTATTGTATATTCAAATAGGCCATGGAATGCTGTCTTCCATTCATCCCCTCACCACATACAAACAAGTTTATAGGCACCCCTGAGGTGTAGCTTGGTATATATCTTGGCTGAGTGCACTTGATCCAGTAGAGGGCTGATAAGGGGCTAGGGATAGCTATTTGTTTTACAGTGATATCGTTGATAGACTGGTAGTCAGCACAGGGATGTAAGTCCCCTTCCTTCTTGGGAGCAAAAAAAGGGGTATTCAAGGGGTAACTGGGTAGTAGCGGTGAGAGCCACCCACTGAGACACCAGGCATTTAGCAGGTCGAAGAGGACATGATTACGTGTACATCCATGGTATTCTTGTGACAATCTGGAAGGAATGAAACACTGTGTGTTCTCCAATCTATGATTGTGCCAACCAGCGAGTCCCCAGGATAATACCAAAATAAAGGGCCTTAACAAGGTCAAACCTTATTTGTTTCTCATATATGCGTGCTATGATCATAGCCACTAAGGCAGTTTGCTGTGTTACGGGTCCTGATATTAAGGGGGAGTCATACACCGCCTGGACAGTCTCTACTGTAGTTTTCTTCTCAGTAGGTATTGGTAGGGTCTGGACGTAATCCATCTCTATGTAGTTGCCTGTGTCTCCTAAATCTATAAGAGCAGTGGATACCACAGATTCATTGGCACCTGTGAGGCATCCGCAATGAGAGGTGGGCACAAGGTTATATCATTCTTAAAATCAGACATTTTATTAAACAGAAATGGGTTGGAGAAATGCCTCCCTTTAGCCCTATACAGAGGAATTTCCCTGCCTCTGAACTAAAACTAAGGATGTGTCAGGACCAAGCAGTTTGTAACTTAAAAAATATCCTTGTGTCCAAACATTCTAAGCTGACCCTCGCACTAGAAACAAAACAACAAAGGGTGCAAGGAAATTACTTTGACCGGATAATAGCAAAAAGTGTTCACAATCAAAAAAATATAAGGATACATTCAACAGAAACAACTTCCAAGGAAAGATCCTTGGATCCACAGGGTGCTTCTGGGCTTTTAGGTAAGATGGCAAGTGCCTCTTTACACAACAGTTCTTTTTGTGTCTTTATACTGGACTCACAATGTTCTTGTTCAGATAATTAATTCCTTAACAGTCTTTCTTGAACTTGGTCAAACAATGCATTCCAAGATGGTCTCTCTGTACCTTGTTCAAGCAATAATTTCAATATCAGATTTTCTTTAGGTCTTTTGGTAACATTTGCAGATTTCCTAATATGCTTCTGTGCCAGGAAACCTTTCATGGGCTTTTCAGACTGCCTGGTATCTTCCCACAATATCTGAAATATTCTTTTGCATCTCCAGGTGCCTGGTATTTCTGCTTGCCAGGGCGTCTTTTATTTCACTGTTCGGTTCACATAGTAGCATATTTCCTGCGGTGTTTGCCATATTTGCCTATGGTAAGACTTTCTGCAGTTTTCCCCGACATTGGCATCTTATGCACTTATACTGGCTTATGGTTTCTTGTTGCACGTTGTCTCGCCAGCATTCAAATATTCTGCTTGTTGGATTTTTGAAATAGGATTGCTCTTTATCTGCTTTCAACCACTTTGGTACCTTGTCCTTGTTTGCAACCTTGTAACATACAGTCACTGGTTCACATGCACGTCAGTACGCCTCGGGGTCCCCAACAACCTTGGATGGAACCACTGGTCCTTCTTGGGATCCCTGACTCTTGGCGTACCTTTGCAGCAAAGCCTTTTCACTGGATCGGCTTCCCACATGATGCAGACATTCTCGCAGTGTTTCCTGCAGATCCTCGGTCACTCGCTGGCTTCCCTCTCTGGCCTGGACCGGAGAACAATGACTCCTGGCATGACTGCAGCTCCAGCAGCTCTGCTGCAGCGCCCAGATCCCTTGCGGCCCCTCTGGTGTGCCTGCTGTGCCTCTCTTCCTCTCTCACCGCGCCAGTAGGTGATTTTTTCATTCTCGAGGGTCTGCCAGTCTTCAGACGTCCCCTTCCTTGCTGCTTTCTCCTGCGCGACCTTGATTCTCTTTGCCTTTGCCATTTTTAAATATCCTGTGCACCTTGGGCCCAGTCGAACAACTAGCCTGCGTGTTAGGCTTCGGGCTCTCCTGCTCTGCATAGACCCCTTCCTCCTCTTCATCTATCAGTACTTGTGGTTTATGGGAATTAAATTTCATAGCTTTTATTGGGCTTCTTGGATGTTGTTCAAAAGTTTCACAAAAAGCCAAATCAAAACCAGAAGATGTTCTACGTGAATTGTGAAGGGCTGAGTCATAGATGGGGGTTTGACTAGTGGGATTCAGAGAAAAGGTTTTCTGACCCTTTCTATAGGAGGGAACTGTTAAGTGACAAAAAGCCATTAAAAACATAGCTATTAGAGGGTCATAATAAACGGTGTAAATACTACATCTGACCCAATGGAGTCACCACCTCCCCCCGGTCATTGTCTATTTCCATATGATCCTCCATCATATAGCCGCCACCAGGGTCCGGATCAGGTGGCAGTTGCCGTCCCCTGGCCACATGAGAGGAGGTTAATGGAAAGGAATCCGTGATTGCTCCAATGGATTCATCACACACCCTATGGCAGGACAATGAAGACATACACACGGAGAGCAACAGAAGGCGTAACCTTGGTACAAGGTCCAAATGCATGAAAGACACGTTCTACCATCAAATCCAGGTGTGTTCTTTTCCCAAGGGTCCTTTCAGGCACACAAGACATCCACATATAAAATGCCCATGTTGGTGCTGCAGGTTTATTTCATTGATGGTTAAAGGTGCATGTAACCAACTGTAAGGATGTGAAAGCAGGAGACTGACACACAGGTGGTAGGATTGTTGCAGAATACTTTTATTTGTTAGAAAAATGAAGGAAAACACCCTACCTGGCCCTATTACTAAGAGGGGTTTTAAGCTTCAACTTAATACCAGGCATATGTCATAATGTCTGTAGCAGAAATGCAGAATGGCAAAGGATGTTGTCAGTGATGAAAAGTGGTGACACAAGGAGTATGTGGCAATTATTAGGGACCGGAATAAGGATTATAGGTGCACACCAATTTTCAGGAAAAAGTATTTTCTAACAATCAAGTATTTTTATTTTTAGAGAATTCAAGGTGCAGGGGAGGAACTGTGGTCCAGGCACAGAACCACCACTATAAACAAGAGAAAGAAAAGATGATCCAAGATGCTTTTGAAGCATGTATCCACATGCCCTACACTTACTGACCCCACTCCAAGATGGACGGCAGGCTCTACGTGTATGGAGTTGTTGCTTTTTTTGAGGTTTACCCTCTGAACTCTTCATGATTTACACAAGATGGCGTGCTCCACCAGTCAGCATCGGCAGCCATCACCGTGGTTACCGACACTGTAGCGGTGCGACTGGAAGACATCGGTCCTCCCGCCTTACAGGTAGGCTTCATATCTTCACTTCTATAATCTAATCCGACACATAGGGACTCCAACGAATGTTTAGTACAATGACCTGTATCGCATGTCCATTTTAGCTTGAACATATATCGAGCCAAGTCTTCATGCAAAACCAAAAGTACGGCGTGGAATTGTTGCATGCTCCGATCTGGAGATCGTAAAGACAGCGATCCTTGATGTGCAATATTTCATCTATTAGGGTGAGTGATTTTTTTTTTATATTGGCTACACTTCTTCTAAAAACTATGTGTCCCATACTTATGACAGAGGAAACTGACAGATCACTGTTTTACACAGTGACCCGTACTCTACATAGAATACACATTGTACGACGAACGCCACACTGCGCATTAATCAGCCCAGGAGTGCATGGGATGGTCGCTGCTTAAGCACGTGCATGGTGACACCGCGCCGGCGATGAATGTACTTTTTTATCCCCCCGAGTCCTGCATACTAAACAGACTAATCTATACTTGGATCATTTTATATTGGATGTGGATTGAGATGACTCTGTGGTCTCTCTTTAGATTGCAGCATGTGATGACGTTCATTGCTGTACTTTGATGATAAACCAACATAGCAACTTACATTGACGAGAGGCTGATCCCAGCCATTTGGAGAGGTACTTTCTTTTGGTATATGTGGCTCACTGAATATTGATTAGTATGCTCATGACACTACATAGCCCACCTTCTAATGCAAAGTTTATCCTTCGCAAAGGACATAATTTAAAGCTTCACCACAGTGAGCCGCATATCCGCTGTGATACTTGAGTAATCACATTATATGATGGGTATATTCACATCCATATGGCCCGGCAGTCGAACTAAATTTGGAATAATGATTTGATGTATAGACTTAACTATGGTTATGGTAAACTCATTGATTAGGCACCATATAATAACAATGATTTGATGTACAGACTTGACCATGTCGATGTTGAACTCATTGTTTGGCATGATGTATGGTATGAATTGATCAACAAGGACTGTAACATACTTATAATGTCTTTTATGTAATATCTCTCTAGAGTACAATTAGGCTCATGAAGAAGAGGATTCTTCCTCGAAATGCGTCAGCCGTTTACAATGGATGAACGGATAGCTTTGTCAATAATTCTCTCATGATTAAATTGCTATAAATTGCCTGAACGTATTTTGTTGGAACTCATTGATGGAATCTTGCATCACACATAAATTCTAAATTGTAATCTAAATTGAATCCTTAACCGTCTCCTAGACCATAATGTATAGTGTGCAGGGGACGGGAGGGTTCCAATCTTGGATCCTCTTTTCTTTCTCTTAATTATTAGGGACCGGCAAGGGGACTAAGAATGCAAGTATAAAAGATCCTATAGATGAATCCCACTGGTGTGAATATATTGGTAAACATTTTTCCGACAGTAATGCACATGACTTACGTAAAGTCTGCATTAGCAATACTAGCTTTGGCCTTCAGATTTGATTGGGAGTGTATTATAGAAAATATTTAAGAACCTAACGGATCAAGAGCCACTGGCTCTACTGGACTGGCTTATATAGTTCTTAAAAATTACCCTGTGGAGACCAACAGGGGGTGCGGGAAACCTGGTTACCTAACTTGCGGCTCTCAGCTTCCCTGATGTTTATGGGAGGATAAAGTGAAGAACCAAGCTGATCCAGCATGATCAGGGGTCTGAAGGTTGCATTGGAAGGTGTGCCGAGCCCCCAGGCGAGGTATGGCGCCTGGAGGGTGCAGGAGCACCAAGATATACCCACCCCCTTGGCCCGTGCCGAGCCAAAATGAAGATCAGCAGTAGAGGCCTTCCCCCTGCAGCCATCGCTGCGTCCTGGCATGCTGCAGCAGAGTGGGCGAAGGTGGTACGCGTACCCGGAGACCAGTTGGGTCCCGGGACCGCAGCGTGCTTGTGGCGCGTGGCCCAGGAGCTCCCCTGCCTCACAAGTGCCTCTCAGCAGTGCCGCAAGCCCTGTTCCTGTGAGGGTGGTGGCCTGGTGCCGTGAAGACCTCCTGCAGTTCCCAGAGTACGGTGCGCCACATCCAATTGAAAGGGCAGAGAGGACCGGCAGCAATGCAGGGAGAGGCAGCAGACCGCAGGTCCTGCTGTGAGTAATTTTAAGTGGACGGAGGTGGCAGAGCCCCTCTCTCCCCCACCTGCTGCACTGGGAGGACCCTAGGCACGGGGCAGCGGACAGAGGCTGGGTCTTTCTGGCTGGTGTCTGACATAGATGTGACCACTGTTGGGCCACCGGCATACAGCAGGGGTGTTTTTCTGCAATGACGACCACTGCCTCTGAGGAGGGATAATGCGGAGGGGCGCACTTGATGCAGTAAAGATCACACAGGTGCGTGAGACCATGACCCGAGGCTGCAATGGTCTAGAGTGTGAAGTGCTCAGAGACCTTATTGACCTTAAGGGAGAAGCTGATGTCGGTCAATCCCCCGTGTGACATTGGTGGGAAACGCAAAGATGTTAAAAGATGGCAGAGCTGAGGGTAAAGCATATAGGGAGGACTGGTGGTGCCACAGGGGAGACACCAGGGGGACGGCTATTAGCTGGAGTGGATGTGTCGAACCTCGCCACAAAGGATGACATTGCGACATTTTGGCAGAAGTTAAAGCACTTCGAGGAGACTTACAAGAGTTCCTGACATACCTTTCGGGACGGGTAGGCACAGTGGAAAGTAAGAGAGAGAGCCTGGAAAATAACCAACTTAATGCAGATATGGTTGAAATGCGCCTGGATGCCTGAATGACCGAACTGGAGCTGCGTGAGGAGGAAGTAACCCTAAGAATTGACAATCTCGAAAATAGAGAGGAGGAGCAACATCTGCATTCTGGGACTAAGAGAGGCAGATGGTGAAACTCCCTCACAAGTGCAGCGTAAAGTGCAAGGCATTGTCAACCTGTCCGAGGCAGAAGGGGGCAAGGAGGTACAATTGAAAAGGGCGCATAGAGGCAGTAAGCCATATGGAAATGGGCCACGCTCCCATGATGGCCAGATTCTCGAGGTACAAGGACAAAGCCGAAGTGCTTGCAATGGCACGGTCATGGCAAGACCTGGAGTATGAGGGCTCCCGCATAACGGTTTACCAAGACCTGTCCAATCTAACACTGTCCTGGAGACGGGATTATCAACCACTCATGAAGTGGCTAATTGACCAAGGGATCAGTTACAGATGGGCATTTCCACTCACCTTACAGTTTGAGGTAGATGGGATACACTATCGTATTACTTTGGCAGGCAATAAGCCAACTAACTAACCTCTGCCAGGATTGACTATCTGCTCCTGAACAGGGACCAAAGGGGGGGAAAGTACTTAGCAGTGCTATCCGAACGGTGGGGTGGTCTGACCATAACTGCTTAAATTGGCCGTTTTGGAAGTGGATTTGCAAATGAACGTAGAGGTGCAGTACAATGTGGCAGTATTTGCGGGAGCACGCAACAGGAGAGTGGAACTGAACGCTCTCTGACTGCTGACTGGGGGATACCCTATGTAAGCTAAAGTACCTTAGGCAAAAGCTTTACAAAAAAGGGACAAGGCAGCTGCGTTGCTGGCCACGAGGCTTGGAGCACAGAGGGCCAAGCGGTGGGTCGCAGCCCTAAAGAATGAGAGGAGGGGATGACATGGATGTACCTGAGGAGGTCGCTGAAAGATTTGCAGTAAACTATGAAGGCTTGTATGCAACAGAGTGTTTGGGGTCAGGTACTGCCTCTGAGGAATATCTCTAGAGAGTGGACATGGAGAGGCTCACCGCCTCAGAGGTCGAGTTCTTAGAAAGCCCCATACCTGTAGAGTAAGTGTTGGCAGCGATCCAGCGGCTCCCCAATGTGAAGGCCCCAGGTGAGGATGGACACACAACTGATTTCTATAAACGGTTTATGGGGGTTCTTCTGAAGCACATGACCAAGGTGTATAATACCATACTTGAGACAGGGATTGCCCCGGCATCCTTTAATAAAGTGCTCATAACGATGATACCCAAGGAAGGGAGAGACCCAACGTACTGCCCCTCCTATCGTCCGATATAGTTGCTCAATGTCGACGAGAAGTATTTGCACGCATATTGGCCTCCCGGCTGGAGATCATGATACCACGTCTCATACACTCAGATCAGGTGGGCTTTATTGTGGGACGACAAGGTAGAGATGCAATTCGGAATATGTTGGTTCTCATTGAGCATGTCTCCACAGACTCGGAAGGTTACTCTCTGCTCAGCCTCAATGTCTAAAAGGCATTCGATCAAGTCGAGTGGGAGTTCCTATTTGCTGTGCCTAGCAAGATGGGACTTTAGGCACGAATGGGGCAAATGATCAGTGCAATATATGCCACACTGAGTGCCCAGATTGTGGTTAATGGAAAGGCATTGCAAACCTTTCGTCTTAGTAGGGGTACGAAGCAGGTGTGCCCCCTGTTCCCTTGGCTCTTTGCTCTCGCCATAGAACCGCTAATTATAAAGCTGAGACTTGACAAGCAGATATCTTGTGTTAGAGTTGTAACAGCAGAGTATAGGCTTAGTCTTTATGCAGATGACATCCTCCTTCATCTCTCCAACGTGGCCACCTCGGTCCGGGAGGTGTTCTGGTTGTTAACTGACTACGGCAGGTTTCGGGGTTCAAAGTTAATATGGGTAAATCCATCCTTTTCTTCATAGGCTGGGAGAGGCAGGATAAGGGTGAAGATTGGAGTGACTTTGGTATCCCGATGGAACAGAATACCATAAAGTACTCAGTAATATGGATACTGAAAGACCCAAGTGATCTGTATGATCAACTTCCGCCTGTTGTTGGGTACGCTCTTTTGAGGACTTGGAGAGGTGGTCTAGGCTCACTCTGTCGTGGATGGGCTGACTGAATGCAGTCAAAATGACGTTCCTGCTCAAAGTTTTCTGCTTTGACCAGGCGCTACCCATTGTGATGCCAGACATGCACTTTACTGAGATAAAGCGTCAACTAGAAAAATGTATATGGCAATGACAGAAGCAAAGGGCGCCATACAGGGTGATAATTCATCCAAAGGAGGGGGGGGTACCGGACATTCACTTGTATTATAGTAGACTTGCAGAAACAGTAGGTGCAGATAAACAACCATTTGTTCAGGCCAGTTACGATGGGAGAATGGCTATGAGTGCCCAGAACGCGATTCCACGGACAGTCTACAGGCATCTCATCCTGGGCCCACTGTGGAGGACTAAAAGAGACATGGCAGGAGTTACGACATGGCCGTCGCCACTGAGCCATATAAGGATGCCCTCTTGGCAACAACATTCAGGATCGGGCACCTGTTTCAGGATTGGTTTGAAGGGGGGGTTAGAAAGATTGGGGCAGGTAGTGAAGGTGGATGGGTTTTTGGACCTACCCGAGCTGTAGGAGGGCCTGGGTATGGGGAAGCTATCTGTGTTTAAATACCTGTTGTTACAGGAATGGAAGGAGGTTTTGCAGAGGGAGTTGGCAGCCACTGAGGTGATGCTGTCACAATCCCTGACAGAATACAGACACATACTGTAGGCAGGGCCGGGACACAATGGGTTGCTGGCTGGTGGAGGCAGCAGTTTGCAGATACAGCAGCTTCCACCAAGATGGCCCCCAGAGCAGGATGCCATACAGAAACCAAGATGGCCCCTAAATATTCATGTCCTAAGAATCCTTGGTGGTCTAGTGGTGCTGGGTGTAGCCCAGGGCTGTATAACCACGCCCTGGGCCACACCCAGTGCTGTGCGTTCTCTTCGGCTGTTGAGCAAGCAGCGTAATGCTTGCTGCTTCATGAAACCCACGTGCTACTTCATCTTCATGTTGCTGGTCACCTGTTATTGATTCCTGCAGGCTCCGGGGACTCTGCTGTAATTCTCAAACTTACTGCAGCTCTGAGACAGCTTTTTTTTTACAATGTGCAGCGTTTCAGCACCTGGGAGGGAGAGAAGAATACAGTAAACATTTTCACTTGGAACTTAGCCGCAGCCCATGTTACAACCCGCTCACCTGCAGCAGCTGGTTACACTTGTTCTGAGCTCTTCCAAGGACGTGTTGAAAACCTGCGAGCCGGCACACAACAGCACCCTGATAGTCCTGCTCCGACCAACCTGTAAGGGATAAGAGAAAGTAATTAAGGATCACAGCGTTAACACTTGCGCCCTTAGACATCACAGAATATCATAGCGCTCTGAGATATTACCGAAAAGACATTCATGAAGGACATTTATAACACGAAGAACAGAGAAGGACAGTCATAACAGCAAGACAAGCTGCAGAATAAAGACACTCATCTTTAATTCAGCATCCAGTGCGCCGTAGCAGGCCTGGGCCACAACCACCAGTGAGGAAACTGGAACCGGATGCCTACCTTAGGCCTCTGAGCCTAGATGCACTAAGAAGGTGAGCCAGATGCCCCTTTTGCAGCCAGCCAGTACACCCTGGGAATTGAGGGGAAGTGAGGGGAAGTGGGGGGAGAGGCGGAACAGCAAGCACTCATGTTTTCTTCTTGTTTACTCACAGATCCACTCTGCCTGCTGCCCATCATTAATCCTACAACACTGAGGAACCTACCAAACCACTCCCAACCATACTGTACGCTGGGCAATTGCCTTTCAGCGAAGCAGAGGGCAGACAGTGTTTTGGGCTAAGCATCCAACCACAGGGGAACTCGCTTCCTGCAATCCGGACGAGGCACTCCTGCAGGACACCAGAGGTAAGCCTTACAGAACGCAAAGCCCAGGTGCAACGCCCTGTCTGAGTGTCATGGAGTTGGAAGTTGACCAGTTAGCCACTCCATTAGGTGAATTGCGGGCGGAATTAACACTGCCCGCTCAGAAACTAATGCCAAGAGGAAGGAGTTGGTAGTTAACCAAGGACTGAAGAGCTAGCAAAACGCCTAACTAGGACTCAGGCAGGCCAAGTCCCCATTACCAGGTCCGTCTGATGGCGCTGCAGCATCCCCGCTCCAAATACAGTTAACCACCCCCAGTCACTGTCCCTTTAGCTCCTCCTGAACGGTTCTTGGGGTATCCACAGAAGTATGCTGTTTTCATGAACCAGTGCCGGCTTCATTTTTTGTGTCGGCCAGGTGCATTTCCAACCGAACAAAACCAAAGTTACCTTTGTCTTGTCCTATTTGGGTGGGCATGCAGCTAGTTGGTCAGTAACACTGATGAACCGAGACAACTCTGTCTTGTACAATTTTAGGGGGTTTCAGCAGGAATTAGATAAACTCTTTGCCCGCAGGTCACAGGGGCAGGCTTTAGGCGGGGAGTTGTTGACCCTCAGGCAGGGATCCCAAGACCTTCTAGTATACATTACCAGCTTCAATCGATTAGTGGCTGAAACAAACTGGCTCGAGGAGAAAAGAACCACCCTGTTTCACCGAGGTCTCTGTAGTGAACTTAAGGATGTGCTGACTCAGGTGGTCAATCCACCCAAACGTTGTTCGGAGTACATTGATTTAGTGGTACAACTGGGTCATCGGTTAAGGGAAAGGAAGTCCGATCGAGTCCATTCTGAGGGACGCCCTATGTATATACACCCACGAAAAGTGTCATCCCGTCCCACAAGAGAACCTGCCGGAGCCTATGCAGTTGGGCAGTGTGAGAGGACCACTGACCAAGGAAGAGAGAGCGGCGCTAGCACCAACAGCTTTGTTTGTACTGCGGTAATGCTGGACACTTCCTGAGGGACTGCCTGAGCAAAACACTGCGAAAGCCTTTGGGAGCGACCAACATTAGAATGGTGTAAACTAAGGAGCCGTCGGAAAACTCCATGACCCGGCAAGTGTAGAGATCGGCTTGTTGGGGAAGGAAAGGACGTCCACTGTCTCGTACCTCACGACACCAGTAATCTTACTATGCCCTGAACAGCCTCAACTGATGCATGCCCTGGATGCATATGCTGACTGTGGGGCAGTAGGAAACTACATGGACATCACTGTAGCCCAACAGATTGGTGTTCCTATACAGAGAAGAGAGAAGGCGGATAACATTGTTTCAGTGAACGGAACGTAGCTCTCATCAGGGCCGGTGACCCAGTGTACGGAGGAGGTCAAACTGTTATGTCACGATGGTCATCGGGAATGCATAGTTTTTGACATGATTAATGCACCCCAGTTCCAGCTCATACTAGGCATGCCCTGGTTGGAGTGCCACAATCCAGTCATAAACTGGCAGACACATGTACTGACCTTCTCCACCGAGTGCTCACAGCCGTGCTATCCATATATCCCTACAAATGCCAGCCTATCAAGTTCTACGACACGGTGCCAAGACCACGGAGTGCCACTCGGCCTCATTGGACAGATGCCCCCAGTGTATGAGACATACCAGGACATCTTTCAAAAGGAGCAAGCCAACACTCTGCCATTGCACAGACCCTATGACTGTCAAATAGATCTGGTCCCTGGAGCCAAAGTACCGTGCAGTTGCATATATGCACTTACCAAAAAAGAGAATCGGCATCTGCGCAATTACCTTGATCAATACCTGGCCAATGGATTCATACGACCATCCAAGTCACCTGCGTCCTCGGCCTTATTCTTCATCCCTGAGACGGAAAGGGACCTCAGAACCTATATATATATTACAAAAGGCTCAACAAAATCACCATCAAGAACCGTTACCCCTTGCTGTTAATCCCGGTACTCCTGGACCAAGTGAAAGGTGATACAATCTACACTAAACTCGATCTCAGGGGAGAGTACCACTTAGTACGTGTAAAGACCGGCGATGAGCGGAAGACTGCTTTGCGCACCAATTTTGGGTTGTTCAAATACACTGTCAAGCCTTTTGGGTTGTGCAACGCTCCGGCAGCCTTTCAATTCTTTATGAACGATGTCTTAAGGGAATTGGTGGATGTTTGTGTTATGGTGTATATATAGATGACATCTGGATCTACTCTTCAACATTGGAAGAACACATACACCATGTGAAGGCAGTCTTGGAAAAACTACACCAGCATCGCCTGTATGTAAAACTTGAGAAATGTGCCTTCAATGTGTGAACAAAGTAGAATTCTTAGGATTCATCCTGACTCCGCAAGGAATCCAGATGGACCACCGCAAAGTGGAAGCAATACTCCAGTGGCCTTCACCCACCTCAGTCAAAGCAGTCCAGAGTTTCCTGGGGTTCGCCAATTTCTACCGGCGGTTTATCGCAGACTTTTCTAACATAGTCCATCACTTCAGTACACTGAAAAAACAGGACCTTCAGTTGGACCGCTGAAGCCGAGCAGGCCTCTGTTCAACTCAAACATCAGTTTACCACTGCTCCAATACTGAAACATCCAGATCCCAAACTCCCATACTTGCTCGAGACCAATGCATCAAGCCTTGCAAAGGGGGCAGTCCTGTCTGAACGAGATCCCAAAACTCACCAGTTAAATCCTGTAACATACTGTTCCAAGAAATTCAATCCAGCCGAGCTGAATTACGCAGTGTCCGATAAGGAGTTACTCGCCATCAAAGCCGCTTTTAAGGAATGGCAACATCATCTCTTCGGGACGTGCCACACCGTCACGGTACTCGCATACCACCACAACTTACAATTCTTACGGACGGCTAAGGCTCAAGCAACCCCCCAACTCAGGTGGGCACAGTTATTTTTACTGAGTACGATTTTACTGTGACTTGCCGCCCTGGAGTGCGAAACGGAAAGGCTGATGCACTTACTCAGATTGGCTGGGACACTGAGGGGGAGGACGTGAATGCGGATCCTGCGCCAGTACCAATAATTCCTGAAGACAAGTTGTTAGGAGCTATTGGCGTTGGTCCACCCTCCTTAGTGGCGCTGCAGGACGAAGTTAAGAAAAACATGAAACCAGACCAAGTACATGTATGGGCCTCTCAAGGAACCTTAAGAACGGAAGAAAATGGCCTTCCGCATTTCCAGGGGCGCTTATACCTACCAGGTCCCACAATGCATAATCAAGTTCTCCAAGTCTACCATGACTAACTCACAGCGGGCCATCCAGGCATTGCAAAGACTATGGCAAAGATCTGGCAGGGCTTCTATTGGCCTACGTGGTGGAAGGATGTCATGCAATACATAAAGACCTGTGACATCTGTGCTAGGAACAAGACGCTGCGAAGCAAGCCACACGGACTCCTCCATCCGTTGTCTATTCCACCTGCCCCTTGACATACAGTCTGCTTGGGCTTCATTACAGACCTACCACTCTGTAAGGGTTTACAACACCATACTGGTTTTCGTTGACCTCTTGACTAAAATGGCACATTTTATAGCCTTAAAATGGTTGCCAAATGCAGGACTCTTTGCACATACATTCTTTTTTTTTTTTTTTTTTTAATTTAGCTTTATTGTTTTTACGAGAAACAAAAAGAAGCAAACAGTATTCAAACAAGGTCATACATCTGCCAGAGGCGTAAATCGAACAAACTGAATAGTAAAAACAGTATACCAGAATCTCTTGGTAGTGCGACAGTCCCGGTTGTCTGGAAGAGTCTCATCGACTGTTCGCCAAAGCCCACTCCCACCCCCCTCCCCCACTTGGGTTAGTGTATCTCACAAGTACAATAGTTTGACAAAAGTGTTAGTATCATATGATTGACACAGTGTTGCATCCGATAGTACCATGGTCGCTGGAAGTAAGGGTCTCATCCTTTGTAGTGTTCCTTAGGTGTGGCTTCATTCGGTCGGGTTTTTTGGGGGCTCCTCTGGTTGGGAGTCATGAGTAGACGTGATATATGTATTCTTGAAGTCCATCCATAGAGTTTCGCATTTCACTGATTTATTGTGCAGGGAGGCAGTGATTGTTTCCATTACATAAATGCTCGTGGCCAATTTAATCCATTCGGTCTTACCTGGAACCTGAGGGGATTTCCACTTGGTCGCTATTAGGGCCCTCGCAGCCAGTAATAGCTGGGGAGCCAGGCCTTTGACCCGGAACCAATCCTCCTCAACTCTCTCTAGGCCAAACAGAACAAGGAGTGGGTCAAGTTCTCTATGGATGTCATCTACTTCTTTGATCCATCCCAGGACTTCGGTCCAAAACACTTTGATGTGCGGACAGCTCCACCACATGTGCCAGTAGTTGGCAGTTTCTCCGCAATTTCTCCAGCACATTGGGCTCATGGACTGGGACATTTTGGAGAGTCGAAGCGGATCGTATTGCCATCGGTGTACGAGTTTTATTGCATGCAGCTTATATTGGTTGGATATGGAGGATTTAGGCGCAGCTCTGCACATTAAGTCCCATTGTTCGGGAAGTATCTCTTCGCCTAGGTCTTTTTCCCATCTGGCCCTAAGGAGTTCTGTGTTCCCGCCGCCTGCACGCAATAGCGTTTGGCACATTATTGAGATAAGGCCTTTCATTTCCGCTCTAGAGTCTAGGAGTTTCTCAAAGGCGGTAAGATCTCTTCTCAGTTTTTCCCTCCATTCGGTTCTCGTTAACACCCCTTTTAGCTGGATGAAGTGGAATGTCGATAGAGTGCCTATCCCCAGTGCCGTTGTCAGGTCAGGTAGTGTGATAAACTCATCTTTTTTCTGGAGGTGTCCCACCCTCTCCAGTCCTGCCTCGTACCATGACTGGAACCGGTCTAGGTTCGGGATTTGGTCATTTATGCCAGGAGACCACAAGTGACTGAGCGGGGATGGCCAGGTGGTGACTTCGCGCATCTCTTTCCCGGTGCGCCATATAGCCCATATGGTGGATAGTATGGTGTGGTGTTTAATTCTCTTCTGGACCCGTTGGTATGGCGACCACAGCCACTCTGCCACTGTGGCGGGGGACAAGTAGTGGTTGTCCATCTGGACCCATTGCAGGTGTTTGTGGTCTCCGAAGTGTGGGATTAGGACGCGCAACTGAGTGGCATTGTAGTATTTTCTCAAATCGGGAAGCCCTAATCCACCCCTATCCTTGGGGAGAATAAGCGTGTCATAAGAGATCCTCGGTCTTTTTTCCTGCCAGAGGAATCGCAGCATGATCTTACGGGCATCCACAAAGAATTTTTGGGGTATCTCTATCGGTAGCATCTGAAAGGGGTAGAGGAAACGGGGGAGGCATACCATCTTGACGGCATTGATGCGCCCCAGCCAAGAGATTGTCAGTTTGCTCCATTTCTCAAGGTCTCTCTCAAAGCTTTGAAGGAGCGGGGGGAAGTTAGCCTCATATAGTTCGTCTAGGGTTTTGGTGATCTGTATGCCCAGATATCGTAATGTTGTGTGTTCTACCTTGAGTCCTAAGGGGAGGAACTTGGTGTCATTATCGTCTGGGGTACCTTGGAGTGGAAAGAGTATGGATTTGGACATGTTTACTTTAAACCCAGAGAACCGGCCATATTCTTCTATTAGATTTAGGGCATGTGGAATGGAGGTCATCGGTTTCGTTAGGTGTAGAAGGATATCGTCAGCATACAGCCCTGCTTTGTATCCCATCCCTCCCAGGCATATTCCCTCTATTCGGGGGTCGTTCCTTATTTTTTGGGATAGGGGCTCCAGGGAAAGTGCAAAGAGGATCGCGGAGAGTGGTTATCCTTGTCTGCGTTGCAATTCAAACCATCTGGAATATTCCCCGTTCACAAATATTGATGCTTTGGGAGAGGTGTATATTGCTCGCACTCCATCGCGGAATTTTGAGCCTATCCCTACTTTCTGGAGTACTGCACCCAGGAAGTCCCATTCTACCCTATCAAAGGCTTTTTCTGCGTCAATCGATAGGAGGGCCGGGTCATCTGATATACTGTGCCCTGCGTGGACAAGGTGTAGAGTTTTACGCATGGTGTTGGTGCCCTGCCTCCCGAGGATAAATCCCACCTGGTCCGGGTGGACCAAGTTAGGCATTAGAGTTTCCAGTCTGGCTGCCAGTACTCGTGCGTAAATCTTTGCATCGAGGTTGAGGAGGGAAATGGGGTGGTATGACCCACATAATTTGGGATCCCTACCTTCTTTAGGGATGACAGTTATGAGGGCTTTCTTAAAGGAATCTGGTGCGATCCCAGAGCTCATTATCTCGTTAAAGAGCTCCGTGAGAAAGGGTGATAGCTGCTCGGCGAAGGTCTTATAGAAGCCGGCCGTATAACCATCCTCGCCCGGTGACTTCCCCAGTGTAAGCCGTTTGATCGCCTCTTGTGTCTCATGTTCGGTTATTGGGCTATCGAGGAGTTCGGACTCTGTGTGTGATATTGTGGGCATAGTAATTGGGGACAGGTAAGAGGATATATCAGGGTGAGCCGCAAGCAGCTCAGAGGTATATAGGTTTTCATAAAAGGAGGCGAAGCTCTCGAGTATCGAGTGGCGTGGATGTATCGCGGGGTTGCTGGGCTCTTTTATCTCTTTCACCTTGCGTTCTTCCCTCCTTTCCCTGAGCCTGGTGGCGAGGAGTGCATCGGCCTTATCCCCCTTCTCATAATATGTCTGTTTCAGGAATTGTAGCTTCCGCACCACCTGGCCATGTTCTAACAGCCGTAGTTCGTCTCTTTTACGTTGGGCCATGTCGAGTTTGGAGGGGTCCACCGTCGTTTCGTCTCTTATTCCCGCTTCCAGCTGGTATATTTCTTTGCGGAGTTTGTTTTCTACAATTTTACGCTCTCTCTTTTTAGAGGAGCCCTCACGTATTAATATACCTCTCCACGTGGCCTTCCCCGCTTCCCAGATCACCTGTTTGGAGACCTCCCCGTTGTCATTCATCTTGAAATATTCTTCGATCTCGGTTTCCATTTCATTTCTGAACGCCGCGACGGTCCAGAGGGACTCGTTGCATCGCCCGGATCCCCCAGCGGCAGGCAGGTCGTCCCAGTCGACGTCTGTGATGACCATGTCATGATCTGTCCATGTTGTCGGGATAATGCTGGTATGACTTGTTGACCTTGCAAGGTCAGGTGCAAGGAATATATAGTCTATGCATGAGAATGTGCGATGGGGGTTCGAGTAGAAGGTGAAACCCCCTTCGTCAGGATGTTGTTTTCTCCACATGTCTCGTAGATCGTAAAGTTCCATCATGGCAGCGAATTCAGTGCGATCCCTCCTATGCTGGGCCCGCGTGTCGGGGTTGCCTGGCTTCCATTCAACAGTTGGGTTCACACACTGATTAAAGTCGCCTCCTATAGTGAGATGGCCTGCAGTCTCTAGTACTGTTTTGGGAATCGTCTTCCAAAGGAATGCAGCTTGCCCGTTATTAGGTCGAGTATATGGTAGCGATCGTGACCTGAACTCTTGCGATTTTCCCCACTATCAGGAGGGTTCGTCCTCTCACATCCGACCAGGTCTTTTCTAGCTCAAAGCCTACTCTTTCCTGATGAGGGTCCCAACCCCTCCCTTCCTGAGTGGGCCAGAGCCCCAGAATTCCAAACCCCCCCGATTCCCCAGGACCGCTCGCTCCTCTCCTCTGGCAAATTTCGTCTCTTGTATGAGGAGAATGTCAATGTCGGATCTTCGGAATTCTCTGCGCACTAGCGATCTCTTAGTAGGGGAGTTCAGTCCCTTCACATTGATAGTCCCAATTCTGAGGAGACCCTTGCCCTTAGACTTCTCATGTGATGCCATCAGCGGTTTGGAGACCAGGGTCTCTCACCATCAGCGAGCAGAGGGGCAAGTGGGTGCCCTGTGTCATCTTGGCTGTGATACTTCGAAGCAAACTTATGGTTA
This sequence comes from Ambystoma mexicanum, assembly GCF_040938575.1. Taxonomy (NCBI): domain Eukaryota; kingdom Metazoa; phylum Chordata; class Amphibia; order Caudata; family Ambystomatidae; genus Ambystoma; species Ambystoma mexicanum. The sequence goes on from NC_090936.1 coordinate 691,335,761, forward strand.
TCTGTATATGTCCCAAGTGTTCGTTACCTCTCTCCCCTTTTCTCGTATTCCACCATAAATGGTGGTGCCCGTTTGAGCTTGCAAACAGGGGGTGCTGCATTGGCAGCTGTTGACGGAGTCCGGGACAGACTGGATGAGAATTTGCAGTCCGTCGGCGGACCATCAGTGTGGACCATTGGCCTATGGTCCCGAGCAAATTTACCATCGTAGCTTAAGGGTGAGCCCCCATCTCTTCTCCCTTACCCCCAAACATTATGCAATTTTAACAGTAATAACCATAAACATATGAAAGTTTCAACGTTACGTGTGGCTTTCAGGACTTTCCACAGGAGTCCACGTCATTTTCCATTCCTGGGGGGTGCTCTGTCCACAGCGTGTGATTCCGCTATGTTGCATCCCTCGTGGGAGACAGTGCCACGTGTTTTGGATGTGACTGTAGTTAGTACAATTCCAGCGCGGTTTCTTTTGGTTAATCATGATCTGGGGTGTTGTTGGGGCGTCTAAACTTTCTCGATCCCTTTACCCTCTTGCGCCTCGGGCCCTGGAGCTCCCACTGCGATCCCGGTCGTCCGTCGTCGCCGCCTTCCTTGCTCCGCGGGTCTGCACCGAGGAGATCGGCGATGCAGTCTTTGATCTCGTCTTCAGAGCGTAGAACTATTTTCCTGCTGTCGTGCGCGAATGTAAGCGAGAAGGGGTATCCCCATCTGTACCTTGTGCACTGATCCTTGAGCCATTTCATGAGGGGGCTGCAGAGGCGTCTCAGGGCTAAAGTCAACGAGGATAGATCTTGGAAGATGGTGATTTGAGCACCTCCCATTGTGAGCGGGCCTCCAGTCCTGGCCTTCTATAGAATTCTAGCTTTGTCTTGATATCGGTGAAACCTGGCCAGAACAGACCGCGGGCCGCCGGTTGGTCCACCGGCTTTATGTATGCGTTCGGTTTTGGGCTTGTCGATGTCTTCATCGGCGGTCAATATTCTAATGATGTCGTGGATGGTGTCTTTGAGATCTTTTTCAGTTTCACCTTCGCGTTCCGGAATGCCGAAAAAGCGGAGGTTATTTCTCCTTTCTCTGTTTTCTAAGTCATCCATCTTAAGCCTCGCCTCAACTTCTCTTTTTTCAATGTTTCGGATCCGTACGTCCATCTGAACCTCAAGGGTGTCGATCGAGGCCTGGTTATTTTGCACACTTTCCAAGCGTTCTTCGAATCTGTCCATCCTCTGAGTGATTCTGTCGATCTTGCCGCCGAGGTTAGCTCCCATATTTTTTATTTCGTTCAATAGTGTGGCGATGTCAAATTTGGTGGCGGTGGCACCCGCTTCTGATGGGTCTGTGGTCATTGCACCTGTAGATCTGCAAGGTGAATCGTAGGCAAATCTGGCCAGTTTGTGGCGTAGGTCCATGCGACACAATCCTGGGTAGAGGAGGCACACGCCCCTGAGCAGGGGGCTCTACCCTCTATGAGGAGGCTCGGATTGTGGGCTCCGTATTGTCTCTGGTCTCCAGCACTTCGTATGATGTGGGACAGCTCCTTGGTTCAGTTCCGCGGATCCTAAACGGAGGATATGTGTGGTTCTGGGGTGCGCAATTGGAGGAAGTCCAACCGACCGCTCTTCTTCCTCCGGCGTAGTATGTTGTGCAGGGAGCGGTAGGGTTGGAGGGTCACGTGTGTTACGCGGCACCGCCAGGCGCGGGCTCTGGTACCGCGGAGTTTTGCGTAAAAGTCTCTCACTCACTCCGTGCAGTCGCCCGGTATCCTTGGGAGTCTTTGGGCTCGCCGTCTCACGCGGGCGAGGGATCACCACCGCAAGCTTAGGGCACAGACGCGCACCGCGGGTAACGCCTAACGCACGGGCCAGACTACGCCAGACTTCGGGCCCTCCGTGGCGCAGCGGTTAGGCACTTCTGAGAGTGCCGAGTTCTCGGTCAAAGCGGGTCCGATTTTCGTCGGGTTTTTTCTCAGCTGCGGGGAGGTCCGTTCAGATCGCAAAATTTCGAGCTTTCCTGGGGGGGGATCCTTCAGCAGGGGCTCATTCCGCTTTTCGGGACCGCAGGGACGGAGTTCACGCAGGAGAGATACTTATCCGCGCGCCCCCTGGTGGCCAGTCTCCAGCACATACATTCTTAACGAACATTGTCAAGCTACACAGTTTTACATCAGTGGTGATGTCCGACCGAGGAAGCCAGTTCATCTCCAAGTTCTGGAGAAGTTGCTGTGCCAAGGTTCAGATTGAGACCCGCTTATCCACCAGACACCACCCACAGACCGATGGCCAGTCCGAAAGGACGAATCAAACCCTAGAACAGTACTTGCGGGGCATGCTTACACAAGTAGACTCCAGTTGGGTAGATCTTCTATGGGATGCAGAATATGCGTATAATAACACCATTCATACCTCTACTCGTTTTTCGCTCTTGTAAGAGATCCACGCACCACCACCCTTGATCCACCTGTATCGCTAGAAATGCCTGCCATTAGCACCCTGCACACTAGCATAAACAAGACTGAAAAAGGCCACCCAGACCCTCCGGGAGTCGAAAGCAGCTTACAAGCACTTTGCAGACAAAAAGCAAACTTAAAGAACCTATATAAAGTGTGGCTGGCCACAAGGCACATCCAGTTGAAAGGGCCCAGGAAGTTCCACCCGAAGTATGTTGGCCCATACCCCATTGTTTCAAACATTAACCCAGTGGCAGTTAAGTTAGAGCTACCTTCCACACTACACATACAACCATTCTTTCACGTATCGCTGTTAAAACCAATGCACCCGGGCACTCGAGACCCCTTAAAGCAACCTCCACCAGTAGAGTTAGGAGACGAGACTGAATACGAAGTCAGAGAAATTCTAGGTTCCAAAATTGTAAGACAAAAGCTCTACTATTGTTGTCGACTGGAAGGTGTATAGTGTTTTAGATCGAACCTGGGAACCAGCTGGAAACATACATGCTCCACGTCTGTTAGCTCGTTACCACCGCAATCACCCTGGGTGACCAGGACCGGGTATAGCTCTCATTGAGGGGGGTAGCTCTTGTTTACTCACAGATCCACTCAGCTTGCCGCCCACCATTAATCCCACAACACTGAGGAACCTACCAAACCACTCCCAACCATACTGTACTCTGGGCAATTGCCTTTCAGCGAAGCAGAGGGGAAGAGAGTATTTTGGGCTAAGCATCCAACCACAGGGGAACTTGCTTCCGGCGATCCGGATCAGGCACTCCTGCAAGGCAGCCCAGGTAAGCGTTACAGATGCTGAGCACAGACATATCTATGAAGGGTTAGGTTGTGGTGGGAATCCAGAATCACTGGCGCTTCGTATCAAGTTTCTTTGTGAACATTAGTGGTTTGATTTTTGTTTGAATTTTTTGAGAAATTCACAAGATAAAAAATCACGTATGTTCGAGATTGGTACTCATTTCGGTCTTTCTTGTTGATCAAGGTGCTGACACGTGTTTCGACCCCACAAGGGTCTTTATCAAGGCTGTGGTATTGTTAACACACACCACATATGACAAGATTCATAATCTGTGTCTAGAAAAGCAGGCAAAAATCAACGAAATCAAAATTGCAACATAGTCAATTGCGTCCAATGTGAATCGTGTTTGGTATAGAAAAAGTGCGGTGAGATAACCATAATGTTGTGACAATGTGGGTGACATGTGAGTAACATGTGAGGTGTTTCGCGAATTACATTGTGTGCATTGGATACATTACATACAGGTCAATAGTTGGTGAGTATAGTATCATTGTCAATTTTGTATGAATAGAAAGTTTATATGGTGACATGAGAAAGGAGAATGCACCAAGGTGGAGAAGGAGAAAAAAGAGTTGGAAGGGGCAGAAAGAGGTAGTTAGAGTAGTTGTTCCTTGACACATGGGTGGTGTTGGGGCTCTTGCAGCGACCCAAGGGTAACTTTATCATGAGTTGCTTGCCAATAATTATGTTGCAATGGGTTTGATGGGTTTGACTGTTGCCATGTGTTGCTCTTCTGCGATATTATGTGCTGGTTGGCAATCTAAAAGGGAAGTAAGGAAGAACATGAACCCATTGTCTTTGGCGAGTCAAGGTGTTAGTACCAGGTGGAGCCGGATGGGTGGTGAGTAGTCTATGCTGATATTGTGCACAAGGTCAGTGATGATAGGGGCTCATCACAACCTTCATGCACCTGCATGTATATACCAGACTGATTTTGGTGTGTTCAGAATTGGGGTATGCTATATAGTACGGTCCTGACCACCTGTCTTTGGTTATGATAATGCGACAGGCATCTTGTTGCATGCACTGATGCGGGACACATGGTGGCTGTCTGATCCTAGCCTGGGATGCTCTTTTCAGAGGGCCATTACCATTGGTCCACGTGGTGCTGTGTCACTGTGGTTGCGAACGAAGCATGGAGTTTCACCTAGTTCTCACTATCATATTTTCGGTTTATGAGAGTTGCCCATTAGAGGCGTGAGTAGCGCAGTTCAACAGAGGGACATGTAATTTGTCCTAGAAATTGGTACGCTGAGCTAGCTGGGCGAGATTGGTGGGAGCAAGTGGGTGGTACAGTCATTGTTAGACCTGGGTGACCTTGCGAAGCCGATGCATGGAAGTTTACAGCAGCCTATTCGTGGTCATCCTTATTGTTCAGTTTGACAGTGCAAGACCAGTGGCTTGGGGTGGGTGAAGAGGGCAGGGCCAGCCTAGCCTGGTTGGGGTAGTGAGGCATGGTGCATCTAGGGGTGGTGCGTCCATAGGAGACACATGCGCAGTGACACGGGCAGACATCGATTGGGTATATAAGTTAATTGGACCTGGTGGCCCTGTGAACCTGGTACCAGGGAAGTGGCAGCTGCCCGTATGTGGTTGCCCTTGCTATTCATTTGATAGCGGGAGGCAGGGTGCGTGGTGTGAGTGAGGAAGGAGGGCAGTATAGAGTAGTGAGGGAGGGAGTCGCCTACGCACATTGTATTCCAAGGATACACGTGTTCAGCAGCGTGAGCAGATAGCGGCTGAGTTATATATTAAGGAAGTGCTTGTTGCCGTCTGAGTGGACCGCTGGTGTGGAAAGACATACCTGTGTGGGCCGGTTGGCCTTTGTACTGAGGTCTGGGCGGCCTCGGTGATCGATGCAATCCCGTCCACCATGTTTCAGTATAAATATAAGTAGGAGGCTTATTGGTGGCTATTATTCCACCTCTGAGTCATTCAGTCGGTTTGGTGATTTTAATGGCTTAGAGCAGGTTACGGTTAGATGGCTGATAAGTTCATGTATCGTCGGCTGGTGTCAGTTACCCTTTTGTGTGTGCATGTATATGTGTGCCAAAGAAGTGAATATCCTGAATAGAGGGGACATTTAGTAGGAGCACATAGTCGGCCATGAGGGAAGTGCAAGTCCTGGTGGTGGGAACATGTACTGCGATTGTGATAGGTGTGGTTGATGTTATTGTAGTCTATTAACTGGGATTCATATCATTTTGTAAGCGAATTGCAAGTACTGTCTGAATTGGGATATGGGCATGTCCCTGTTAGGAGTTTGGTTAGGCTTACTGTCCATGTTTGTTTGGCTGGGTCTAATGTCTGTCCCCATAGGTGAGGTGTGTCTCTTGCTCTGTGAGCCCTAGTGTTCATTGTTTGTGTCATTAATCAGTAGGGTTTTAGGGGGCTGATCATAATGCGCAGTACAGGGTGTTAGTCATGCTGGTAGAGCAGACAGGCGTGCCTCTGATCAAGGGTGAGCAAGTTTTAATGATGTCCCCGATTGATAAAGCAGTGACTATATATCGCGTGGGCCAGTGCACGATGTGTGTACGGATGTGTGGAAATGGGACTGGAAGTGGACTATCAGCATGCTAATACTGATTGGCCAACAGTTCAGTGACAGGCTGTTTTTACAAGAAAACATTTCACTCCTGTTCCGTGTTCGAACCAAGATTAACATTTCTGTATTTACAGATACACCCAGCTTCTTTCTGTCGCAAGAGTCACTTTTCACAACTTCCAATCCCACACATTGTATGTCACGTTTGTTGTCCATTTGATGAACTTCTTGCCAGTGAGTGGCCAGCCGGTATCTTGCATCTGTTGATTTCAGCAGGCTCAGGTGTTCACGTATTCTGGTTCTAAGTTCATGAATTGTACTTCCAATATATTTGAGTTTGCAGACACAAATAATCAAATAAACCACATATTTAGTTCTACAGTTAATAAAGTGATTAATTTTGTGGCCGAGTGTCACTGAATTGAACTAGATAGGTGGTAAGTGCATGAGGGCACATTGAACATGTTCCACACTTGTGAAATCCAATTTTGGTTTGGTTACTCAGCCAATTAGAGTTGTGCAGTGCCTGCAGGGCCATGTAAGATGGGCTGAGCTAGTTTTTAGTGTTGGTGCTTTGGAGTAGGAGAGCTGTGGTCTGGTGGAGATCCATTCCTGGATATCTGAATCAATAGACAGAATGTGCCATTGTTTTTGTAAGATTATTTTTATTTTGTGGCTGTCTTGGTTATAGTGTGTTACATATCGTATAGGTTCTTCCTTGAGCTTTGTCTTCATTTTAAGTTTGAAAAGGCTTGTTCTGGGCGTGTTGTTAGCTTTGTTAATAGCAGATTCGATATTTTCTTGTTTGTAGCCTCTAACGAACTGTATTGTAGGAGATCAGATTCCGCTCCGTAAGCCTTATTGTCGGTGCAGTGTCTTTTAGTCCGAATGAATTCTCCCCTTTTGAGATGTTTTCGATGACTAATTTCCTATGACCGCTGGTGGAATAGAGGACCGAGTTGACTTCTGTTGGTTTTCTATAAGTTGCTGTGTATAGACCAGACATGTCTACTGTACTCCTCATATAAAGGAAGTCAATTGAATGATGATTCTGGTTGCCAGTAAGTTCAATTCCAAATGTGTTGCGTTTAAATACTCCTTGAAGGCACCAAGTTGTTCCAGCGTGCCACCAAATCATCAAAATGTCATCCATATACCTATACCTATACCATTTATAAATATATTGGCTGAATTCTGTGTTGCTGAAAGCATGAACCTGCTCATAATGGCTCATAAAGAGATTGGTGATTGTGGGGGCATAAGTTGCTCCCATGGTGATGCCTTTAGTCTGTCTATAAAATGTTCTGTCAAATAGGAATACATTGTTAGTCAGGGAAACTCAATTAATTCTTTTGTCATCACTAGGTGTGAGTAGAAGGATGCCGATGCATTGGTTACCCAGGTTAGGTCTTGTAGAATTAAAAGGGTATGCATTGTATACCAGAGGTATGTTGGTATCTTTGGTAATTCCCTGCTAATCAACTTATTAACATATTAGGCCATGGGTTCTGCTAGCCATCCAATTCCACTCATGATGGGTCTACTTTGTGGGATGCTCTCATATGTTTTATGTACTTTCGGTAGAAAGTAGATTGTTGGTATTCGTGGGTGATCAATTTTCAAGTATTTGAGTTAATCATCGGTGAGTAAGCCACGTTGATGCCATTTGCTAACCAAGACTTTTGAGAGTTGTAAAATGGATGCAGTTGGGTTGAAGGGTAGTTTCTTATAGCAATTAGGTGTTCCCAAATGGGTTAGACCCATTTTGATATACTCTGCCCTGTCAAGTATGACAATATTGCCTCCTTTATCCGCTTCTTTGATGATTTTGTCAGTGTTGTTTTTCATTTTTCTTAGAGCTTGAAATTCTTGCACGTTAAGATTCGGTGGTCCCTTTCTTCTAGTGCCTCTAGTTTTGTCTTCAAGTTTCCCCAAATCACGGGTGACTGCTTTGTGGAAAATGTCAATCGTGTTGTCCCCTTGTAGGTTTGGTGTGAAGGTAGACTTCCTTTTGAGTTCGGGAATGCTCAGAGTATGTTCATCAATATGCAGATCTTTGATGATATTGACTCTTGAGTGTTCATCTTCATTCTCTGAGTTTTGAAGATTAACAAGATCCCACACCCAGCTCCAACAGAGGGAACAAAGTGGATAAACCTAGTACTCCGCTTATTCAAATATGTACTGTTTGTATTAAAGACAAGCATTCTCAATAAGGGACTTTCCTTTGCACCAACCAGTACAATAGATGACACTGATGCACACATAGACCTCTTCAAATATACAAGAAATTCTTCTCGAAACAAGTAACATGGAATAAACCAAGGAAAGAAAAACCACCAATCATTAACATCAGTTTGGAATACCTGAAACAAACGCATTTATTGGACAACCTTCAAAACTCAGAGAATGAAGATGAACACTCGCTCTGCCAGCGTGACTACCAGCACGTGACTACCAGCGTGACCCTGTGCTACCCATTATGATCAGCCCCCCTAAAACCATACTGATCAACAAAACAAACCATGAACACTAGGGCTCATAGAGCAAGAGACGCACCTCACCGATGGGGACAGACGTTAGACCTAGCCAAACAAAAATGGATACTAAGCCTAACCAAACTCATAACAGGGACATGCCATATCCCAATTTACACAGTACTTGCAATTCACTTAATAAATTATATTAATCCCAGTTAATAGACTATAATAACATCAAACACACCTATCACAACGGCAGCACATCTTCCCACCACCAGGACTTGCACTTCACTCGTGGCTGACTATGTGCTCCTACAAAATATCCCCTCTATTCAGGATATTCACTTATTTGGCACACATATATACAGGCACACAAAATTGTACTTACCAGCCGACGATACATTAACTTATTAGCCTTCTAACCGTGAACTGCTCTTAGCCAATAAAATTGCCAAACCAACTCGACCAATCAGAGGCAGATCTTACAGCCACCAATAAGCCTCCTACGTATATTTATACCGCAACAGACATGGCGGACGGGATTGCATTGATCACTGAGTCCGCCCGGACGAGAGTACCAAGGCCAACCGGCCCGCATTGGTATGTCTTTCCGCACCAGCGGTCCCCTCAGACGGCAATGAACACTTCCTTAATATATAACTCAGGTGCTATCTGCTCATGCCGCTGAACACATGTATCCTTGGAACGCAATGTGTATAGGCAAAGTCCTCCCTCACCACTCTACTGCCCTCCTCCCTCCCTCGCACCACGCACCCTGCCTCCTGCTACGAAATGAACAGCAAGGGCGACCGCATACGGGCAGCTGCCACTTCCCTGGCACCAGGTTCACAGGGCCACTAGGTCCAATTAACTTATATACCCAAGCACTGTCTGCCCGTGTCACTGCACACGTGTCTCCTATGGACGCACCATCACTAGATTCACCATTACTCACTACCCCAACCAGCAGGCTAGGCTGACCCTCCCGTCTTCACCCACCCAAAGCTACTGGTCTCGCACTGTCAAATTGAACAATGAGGACAACCATTAATAGGCTGCTGTAAACCTCCATGCATCGGGCTCACAAGGCCACCCAGGTATAACAATGACCGTGCATCCCGGTTTCTCCCACTCACCCGCCTAACTGGCTCAGCCTACCAATTTCTAGGGCAAATTACATGTCCCTCTGTTGAACTGTGCTACTCGCGCCTCTAATGGGCACCTTGCATAAACCAAAGATATGATTTTGATTTTGATTCATTTCTAACGCGCACCAAGCAAGCAATTGCATTCGGGCGCAGATGTTCACTATATGTAATATATTTAGCTGTGGAGGCTTGGAGTACCATGGTTACTTAAGTTCATTTGAATATGAATGTTTTTAATTCTTTTCTGAACGTTGCCAGTGTAGTACATGAACGAATGCCAAAAGGCAGCTGATTCCACAGCTTGGGCCGAACACGGAGAACCTCCTGTCTTCTTTAGAGGTGTATTTTGTCCGAGGGACACATAGCAGGAGTTTGTCTCCTGAACGGAGGTCTCTGGTAGGGTAATACTGGTGGATTCACGTGTTCAGGTATCTGGGTGCGAGTTTGTGGTAACATTTATAGACCAGACACGCCACCTTGAATTTAATATGGTCCTCCACCGTCAGCCAGTGGAATGCTTTCCGAGATGTGGAAACATGGTCTTCTTACAATCTCTTTCAACACCTCGCCTTCTGTTTATGCCAGGAATGGTACTCACGAATCTTCGGGTTTTATCCGGATGTTTGTAGAGTAGAGAGACGTCCCCCCAGGAGTCCAGAGACCATGAGTAGCACTCTGTGCACCTAGGGGGCCACCCCCTGGGAAACCCTCGTGGGGAAGAAAACCCAGAATCAGACAGGTTCCGATTGTGTAGAATGGTAGTCCACAGGATCAATGAAGAAGTAGAATAGTAAGCTTGCTGTTCAATTGAAGACTGGATGCGGAATACGAATAATCCAAGGTAAGGTGCTGGGGAGGAACCCAACAATACCAGGAGAAGTGAACTGACACTCTAGAGACGAGACTCCAAAGGTAGGAGAGGAGAAAGAAACAAAGTGACAGCAGGAGGAGAGGAGCCGAGGGAGAGAGAGGCCGACGGCGGATGGAGGAAAGAAGCAGAGAGAGGTAAGTAGAACAGAAGCTGTGAGCACGGGAGTGGCAGACGCCGGAGCGGAATAAAAGATGCCGAGTGGGGCTAGGAGCAGCTAACACGGCAAGCCGTGTGGAAAAGGAAACAGCGAACGGCCAAAGTTGGCAGATGCCGAGCTGAGGAAAGGCGCTGCAAGCAGCAAGTACGGCAAAAGCCGAGCGGGGAAAAGCGCTGCAAGGCCAGGGGTGGTAGAAGTCGAACTGAAGAAAGGAAAATGAAAATACGAGTGAAAGGACTGCTGGAGAGCACAGCACCAAGGGTTAGGGAGCAATGCATACATGGGAACGAGTAGCAATGCAGAGTATGTTAGTGATTCAGTGTATAAGTAGGAGTGATCACGTGGAAACTGAGTGCGAGAACTAGACCTGCACTGTTAGGTAGTGGAAACGTGATCCAACAGGCGCCATCTTGAATTCCACTGGGTGCGCCGATGATGGTGAATCTTCCAGTGTTTCCAAAGACTTCTAGGGGTGTTCCTAACAGGTCTCTTTTGTCCAGGTGGGCAGTAAACCTCACTGCCGCATTCTGGGCCTTTTGTAGTCTTGACATTTGTTTCATAGGAATCCCTGTCATGAGACTGTTATAATAGTCAAGATGAGCATTTACCAAGGCTCCCACCACCACTGGCTGATCTTGGGGTGTTAAAAAAGGAAGTACGTTCCTAAGCAGGCGCAGGGCATAATATACTGCTTTTATTTTTGCTCCAACTTGTGCATCACTGGCCAAGTTTTCTTGCCAGATGCAACCAAGATTTTTTACTTTCCTAGAGAATGGGATGTTTTCACCTAAGATCTGTGGAGCTATGTGGGTTCCTTCCTCTCTATTTTTGTTCTCTGATCTGAACAGGATTACCTCCGTTTTGACTGCATTGAGCTGTAACTGGTTGCAAGCCATCCATTTTTTGACATCTTGCATACACCGGTCTATCCTTTCAAATGCCTCTGCAGATTATCTGTCTCCACATAGATCTGCGTATCGTCGGCATAAGAGTGGAAACGTAGACCCTGTTTCCTCAGGATGTCAAACAATGGTCGAATATATAGGTTGAAAATCAGAGGTGAAACGCTGAGCCTTGGGGGACTCCACATCTCAGTTGTATTTGTTGTATTAACTCTGAGAGGAAGGCTCCCAGGGCCACCTGTTGAGATCTGTCTTGTAGGAAGGAATCGAACCAATCCACCACAACTTTAGCTGCCCTGCCTATACTTCCAATCCGTTGGAGTATAATTTTGTAGTTGATTGTGTCGAATGCTGCCGACAAATCGAGCATCAACAATATTGTGTTGCTTCCTCTGTCCGCGGCTTCTAGTAGATCATCCTGGACTGCCAGTAAGGCAGTCTCTGTCCCATGATTCGGGCAAAATCCTGATTGGTGTTCGTCCAGGATGTCTCTATTGTCGACGAACTGCTGGAATTGGTTACAAACAATTGATGGTGAGACCTAGGTGCAACTCCATGCTTCGTTCGCAACCACAGTGACACAGCACCACGTGGACCAAGGGTAATCACGCTCTGAATAGAGCATCCCAGGCTAGGATGGCACAGCCACCATGAGTCCTGCAACAGTGCACTCAACCAGATTCTTCTCGCATTATTATAACCAAAGAGAGGTGGTCAGGACCATACTCAATGGCATACCCCAATTCTAGACACACCCAACTCAGGGACTCGTCCCTACCTTCCTGCACCTGCATGTGTATACCAGACTATCATCGCTGACCTTGTGCACATCATCAGCATAGACCACTCACCACCCATCCGGCTCCACCTGGTACTAAAACCTTGACTCGCCAAGCACAATGGGTTCATGTTCCCCCTTACTTCCCTTTTAGATTGCTAACCAGCACATAATATCTCAGAAGCACAACACATAGCAATAGTCAAACCCATCAAGCCCATTGGAACATAATTATTGGCAAGCAACTCATGATAGTTACCCTTGGGCCGCTTCAAGAGCCCCAACAACACCCATGTGTCAAGGAACAACTACTCTAACTTCCTCTTTCTACCCTACCTTCTCTTACTCATTTTCCCCCTTGGTGCATGCTCCTTTCTCATGTTGTCACCATATAAACTTTAATTCATACAAAATTGACAATAATACTCTCTAACTATTGACCTGTATGTAAAGTATCCAATGCACACAATGAAATTCGCGAAAACCTCATATTACTCGCGTCGCCCACATTGTCACGACATTGAGTATGTCACTGCACTTCTTCTATACCACATACGATTCACATTAGACACAATTCAATTGACTACGCTGCAATTTTGATTTTGTTGAATTTTGCCTACTATTCTGAACAATGATTACAAATCTTGCCATATGTGGTATGTGTTATCAGTACAGATAATAAAGACCCTTGTGGGTCGAAACACGTGTCGGCACGTTGATCAACAATGAAGACCAAAATGGGAACCATTTTTAAAATTTATTTTGTGAATTTCCCCCAAAGAAATTCAAACAAAAAACAAACCACTAATGTTCACAAAAACTTGATACAAAGCGCTGGTGAAGCGCCGGTGATTCTGGATTCCCACCACAACCTAATCCTCTATTAACTAGGATAATTGAGCACTGTCGCATGGGAATCTCTAAACTGGCAGCAAAACATATAACGCAAACCAACCTTGTTTAGCACCGCATACCACTGTTCCTTTTGCTCAAACCCCCCCGCCCTCACTTTTTCTAAATATCCACGAAGGTCTTGATCTCCAAACAGTACCAGGCCCTGTTAGTGGGCCAGGGAGGTGACATAGAAATGCACAAGAGAAGATGGGAAAAGGATATGGGGTTTGCCAGCAGTGCGTAGCAGTGGACGATGTTGTGTAAGAATAAACATAGAACATCGATTGCATGCCAATACAAAATGCACAGTATTACGTTGTTATATAGGTGTCATAGAGACCCGGTGAGGTTGTCAATGATGTAAGTAGGGTACAACCCAGATGTTGGAGAGGGTGTGGCCAAAGGGCGGACTATTGGCATAAGTGGCAGGGCTGTACTGAAGTGAAATATTACTGCAAGGAGGTCCTGGGGTGGATAAAGTCCTTAGACTGAATAGAAACACCTCTACCCTTGGCTGGTTCTGTTTGGAGTGGAAGTGCATGGGGGGGAGTGGAGGTGACTGCCAGATATGGTCCACTTCCGCCTGCTTGTGGTGCGCATGCCTGGCCGCAGTTTGGAAGAGGGCTTTGCTCCCTAGACACAATGGGCTTTGAAAGCTCGGGACATTTATGAGATGGAGTTGCTGACCGGGCTGCTGCACAATCGGACACCTACCCGTGAATTGGAATAGGCGGCCTCCCTAAATAAATATGGCCCTTATGATGTTCCGCCTATGACTGTATGATGAATAAGAAGGAGGTGTAGGTGGGTGGGTGGTATATGTAAGGGATGTTTGGAAGGGCCAAGTGGAACGCTCGAACGGGACTCCTGCCCGAGCAGTGAAGCAGGATCCCCAATTCCTGGGGAAAAGATACTGTTGTGCCATAAAATGTTAGACTTTTGACTCCACTACTCTTTGCTACCCTAGGGGTGTGGGGTGTTTACACTGGGAGGAGGGGGTTGGGGGTATTTAACTTTGTGTGTTGGGGAAAAGGAAAGTACAATCAGACAAGTTGCCGTAAAAGTAAGCATATATTATCTTGTTATGTATATTTGTGTTTTGTAACAACTGCCAATAAAAAAGGACAAAAAAAAAGAAAAAGAGATGACCTGGTGATTTGGGCTGGTGTGCTGGAAACATTGTATAGGAAAGTGTGCTCTGATGTCATTAAACCCGCTTCATGGCGAAAGTCCATATTGATCCCTATATTTAAAAGGGATTGTGCACCAAACCATCAAACTATAGACTGTTGTTAGTGGAAAAATCTTTGCATCCTTTTTATTAAATGAATTGAATAAATGGGTAGAGTCAGCTCAAATACTAAATGTGTTTCAAACTGATTTTAGAGCTGGCTTGTCAACTATAAATAAATAAAGGTTAATTGACTCATTGATTGAAAAAGCAAAAAAGTAAGAAAGTCCAACATTGTATGCTGTCTTTGTGGACTTACGAGCTGCATTTGACTCAGTGGACAGAGATAGTCTATGGCAAATCTGCGGTCTTATGGCTGTCCATTGAATCTAGCTGATATTCCGAGCCGGAGGAGCCTGAGAAACTTGGAAAGAAAAACCGCAGCGTTTTCCAACACAATAACGTTGTATTTATGTTTGCGGTCGCTTCAAAAGCGACCGCAAACATAAATACGTTTTTAAAGCTGCGGTTTTATTTCTAAGTTTTCTGGGCTCCGCCAGCCCGGAAAACATAGAAAAAAAAACGCAGCTAGTGCTTATTTTTAAAAAAAAATAAATAGCACTTACCGAGATTCAGCTGCAGCTTTCCTGCTCTGGTCTCCGGTCCCCGTCCTCCGCGTACAGCACTAATGAAGGGAAAGTCACCCAGCGGTAGCTTTTGTTTACTACAACTGGCTGGCTTTTCCTTCATTAGTACCGCAAAAGCAAAAGTCAGCACAGGAGGGCATCCATTTCACAAAATGGATGCGCCCATGTGCTTGCTTTGGCGAATTTTGAGCTTGAATAGCTCAAAATTTTACATAGGAAGTTTTAAAAAAGAGAATGCTAGTATTTCTTTTTATGTTGCCTTTCTATTTTTTAAATAAACATTTTCACTAGACCATGCCTTTAATGGTATTGATGCATAATAATGAACCTGATGTATAAGGACATTTATTTTTAAATAAATGTGTACAGTTTGTTAAACTAATCACATTAAAAATAAATAAAATAAAATGTCAGAATATCCGTAATCAAAAGTTCACCAGCCTGTGTCACAGAACATTTCCTTCCCTTACACTTCTAACTAAACTAAAAGGTTGGTGAGTCTTCTTAATGCTGAAAAATGGCTCCATTCTTCTGGAGAGTGGAGCACCATGCCAGTATCTGGAGAAACTATTACCTGAGGGAATCACTTACTTCCCCAGGTTGCAGAGTCTTTCAAAGGCAGCACACAAAGTTCCAGATTGAAAATGTCTCAGTTGTGAGAAACCTGTAGGTGTCTCCCCCACTAGTCCCCGGGAATCTGTCATCCAGGTGGCCAGGACACGGCAATCGCTTTTGGATCCAGTTCCTGGGGGTGGACCAGTGCGGGAGAATCACCTGGGTGAGGGGTCTTGTGTGAGTGGGACACTGGATGGCGAGACGTGGTATCCCCTGCCCAGTAACACCATTACCCCATTCTACCTGGTAGGATACTTAAGAACTCAACCTCCCCCCTTTCACAACACAAACACTTTCTCACTGAAAGCTTGCTTTGAGAGAAAATGGACAAACACCCGAGCCGTATACCTGACATGTCCCAATAAAATGGTCTGGCAGGGTCAGGCAATTACTGACCATCACACACACCTGACGTCCATTACACTTCCCCACATGGATAAAAGGCTGAGCATGAGAGCACACTCAGAGAGGCAAAGCACACGAGGAAACAGCAGTTCCAAGATGGCATTTTAACACGAGGAGAAAGACGGTGAAACAGAAGGGGTTCGCAAGAAGGGAAGTGCCCTTGACCATTGTGACAAGGAACCGTTACTTTCATGAAACCTCAAGAATAGAATGCGTAAGACCAGGAAACCCAGCTTAAGAATCCTGCATTGTGTGTCGGAGGTACCCACAGCCCTCCTGCATCAATAATCAACGTGGGGAGAATTGGCTGCTGTCTTGGTACTGTCCTTGGCTCCTACAACAAAGCAGCGCCAGTGAAATCGACACAGCCAGTGAGTTGGGGAGACCGATACCAGACCGGTATGTATTGAAGCCAAGGTTGCAAGCGGCAACATTGTATGGTAAGCGCTGAAGCAAAGAGTGTATGAAATGCATGTGATAACCAATGCAAGTAAAATTGAACAACAGATGAGTGATTAAACTTTGAAACCAAGATACAATACCTTTGACAGAGTTGTCCGGCACTGTGCGCGTGCTCATTCGAAAGTCTCTGTAAGGTATTCAACTGAGAGTGAACAAAGGTGAAAGAGTAGCAAAGAACTGTGTATCGAAGTGGTCCTGCAACAGGTCACGCTAAATCCTGTGCACAATCGAAAGTCTTCGATGTTGGTATTACCAAGAAAGTTGATGAAAAACATAGATAAAAGTTGGTCCGAACCTCAACGATGGAGATCAATTGAAAGTGGAGTCCAGCAGAGGGGGCAGGAGCCCTCTTCCCCCCTCTCCCAGTGCCGTGCATCACATCAGCTGCAGGATCAGCGGGATAAACGCGCGCACATCAACAGCCCCTCTTCCAGTGCCGCACTTCACATCCGCTGCAGGAGCAGCTGGATTTATGCGCATTCACCATCGGTGCCCCATACAACCTTGAGGTGAGATTACCTGCTAGCCCCTACGCCTTCATGCCTGAAAAACCTGGTAATCCAATCATCATCACAGTGACCCGACGACAGCCCTCTACAGCCCTATCCGGCATTACGAACCAGAGGCCTTCTCTAAAGATGGCTGCCCGACCTGCAATGGAGGCCAGTGTGGCGTTGCTAAGCAACGTTGTGTGCATTTAATACACGCACTTCCGCCAGCCCGCCTCCGAAAAGGCCAACAACATAAGGCCCTGGTAGCGCTTCAGAGGGCGAGGACCCTATCCCCCTACCCGGTAAGCAGTATCTAACCAACGTACTTGAGACTATATGATTACTCTGCAAAACAGCCCTAAGTGTATCTCCTAGTGCCTGGTGCTTCTCCCCTCCTCTCACTGCCTAAGTAAACACTGTCTAATTTGCTCACAGTCTGCTCATTGTATACTGCTTGCCCTAATTAACTACTGCACCTCATCCGGTCTACCCCTTGCATCTTGCATGGCACAGCGAACTATTGATCTCTGCCTCTTCTCCAGTGACCTATTATTTGCCTTGCATTTGCCTGTCTACTGGACTATTACGTGCCTTGCATTTCGCCTGTCTGGTGACCTTTATTTGCCTTTGTATCTTGCCTGCCTAGTAGACTATGATCGACCTGGCCAATAGGCCCCTGCCTCCCCATTGCATTTCTGATTGCCTATCCTCTACGGTCCTCCTGCTTGCTGCCTGGTCGAGTTACCCTGTGTCCACACATTACATCATGGCCACTCTAAGAAGAATAACACTCACAATGGCATTCCATGCCCCACGCATCTGAGAAATGCAAGACTAGGTACTCTCTTAAGTTTCAAATATAAGTCCCCTAGGACACGCACTGCGCACACCAAAGGACAACAACCTGCTGCCCCCAACGGCACATACCGACACACTCAACGACCACAGCTCTGATCCCCCCTTAGAAGACTAAGCTTCTGCTGCCATCAAGACAATCAAGGGTGCCCTCAACAATGCGCATTCTTTAGTGGCACATGCCCCAGATATCGCTGACCTGATCACTTCCAATCACCTAGACTTCCTCGCAGTCACCGAAACATGGTTACATCCCTACGCTGGCCCAGCCCTCTCTATAGCCATCCCAGAAAACTATACCATTATCCGGGCAGATAGAACGTCCGGGACTGGGGATTGTGTGGCCTTCATCGCCAAATCCAGCCTAAACATTAGAGAAGCATCCAATTCAGGTTTACCCTCCGTGGAACTTCTATCAATCAAACTCCCTTTATCCAACACCCAGACTATACTACTTCACCTTATCTACAGATCCCCTAGTGCCATCACCTCCTTCGATGAAGACATTTCCCATCTACTGACATTGAACACTAAACCAGGTTCACAAATTATACTAATGGGTGACCTTAACCTAGGTCTACATGACCCTAACGATATGAACGCCTCCTTGCTGAATTACACTATCACACAATTAGGCCTTACACAATGTATCGATAAGCCCATACACTCTAAAGGCAGATTCTTGGATTGGCTGGCCAACGCCAACTCTGACACCTCCCTGCTTAACATTACACCATGCGCCTGTACAGATCACCATTGTATCACCTTTACCATACCTAAAGTTACTCTTAAGAATGCACCTACAACCACTGCACCTCAAATTATGTCTAGGAACAAACGCAACATCACCATAGAGAATCTAAGACCCCTTCTACAGCCGATCTCCAACACCCAGACCATCACTAACACTAACCGCACCTCCCTAGTCGACCTCTACAATGACACAATGGAACAAGCTCTAAACCAAATAGCACCACTTAAACTAAGAAAGGCTAAACCAATCGTTCATTTGAACAAATGGTTTTCAGCAGAATTGAAAGCACTGAGGAATATTAAAAGGACATCAGAAGCTAGCTGGGGAAAAGCCCCTTGCCCCACCACTAACGAAAGGTTCACCACCACAGCAGCCACTTCTAAAGCTGCCATTACAAACGCTAAAAAAGAGGTTTTCAGTACGATAATACACAAAGCCAAATCTGGCACTAAAGAGTTATTCTCTATCCTAAGAGAACTGGCAACACCAGTGTCTCCCCCCCGACAACTGTATTAAGGATTAAACTTTGTGCGAAAACATCCAACATGCTATTTCAAACAAAATAACTCTCCTACAAGCTAAAATAGAATCTAAAAAAGCCAACCTTGCTCCAAAAGACCACTCTCCCAACACTCATAACTCTCCTCGACCTGACTGCCCCACCTTCCAATTCTCCGCAGTCACTGAAGATGAAGTAATTAACATAATTGCCAGCCTTAAACCTTCGAATTGCCAAGGTTACTTGTGCCCAGCCACAATTATCAAGGATGGGGCTAAAGAATTAGCTCCATTCATCACCACCTTGATCAATTAATCATTTAAGAATTTGTCCTTAAAAACCTTAAAGAAGCGTGGGTTCTGCCACTTCTCAAAAAGCCCAATCTAGATCTCCATATATATCAACCAACTACAGACCCATCACAACAGTCCCCTTCCTATTGAAAATCTTGGACAGAGTGGCATACATCCAAATACAACAACATTTGGAAGAGAACAACCTCCTAGATCTGCGACAATCTGGCTTTAGGCCCAGGCATGGGACGGAAACAGCCCTCCTGGACCTGAAAATCCAAATGGATGAAGCTAAAGACAAGGGCAAACTGGCCATTTTGCTCTTGTTAGATTTGTCTGCAGCCTTCGACCTATGGTCGACCATCAAATTCTATCCAAATACCTCTCTTAGGCTGCCGCATTCTCCCAGAATGCTACCAATTGTTTGTTTGTTTATTTTATTTATATAGCGCTCCAGACCCAGGAGTAAAAGGGCGCTTAAGGACAGGTTACAAAAGTACAATACACATAGAATTTGCAGTTATACATTTATCTAAAAGAAAAATATACAATATATACAGTCAAAGGTAGTTAGAACTAGCAGTTAAACATTTATGTGGCATGTAAAATATATACAGTTTGTGAAGGGCTTAGTCTAGTTTGGGATTGGTTTTATCCAGTAGCCAGCCAATGACTCGTTTCCTGAATATCTGGAAGGATTCGATCGATTTGATGTTGAGAGGCAGGGTATTCCAGAGTTGAGAGGCGAGGACTGTGAAGCTCGAGCCACCGGCTCTTTTAGTGGCGAATATGTGCACTGTGAGGCATAGAGTGTTGGAGGATCTGGTGATTCTAGTATTCGGCTTCAAAGTTAATTTGTTAGTGAGGTAAGGAGGGGCTAGGTGATTTAGGGCTTTGTAGGTGAGACAAAGGGTTTTTAGGTTGATTATTTTTTTTTGTACAGAGAGCCATTTGCAGGATATTCTGGTGGCAGAAATGTGCTCTCGCCTGGGAATGTTTAGTGCTGCTCGCAGCGCATTGTTTTGGAGAACCTGTAGTTTATTGATTATAGATTGGTTGGCGCTTAGGTAAAGGCTATTGCAATATTCTAGTTTCGATTGTATGAGAGCCCTGGCCAGCGTGAGGCAGCTGTTGGTGGATATGAAAGGTCTGCAGGGCCTAATAAGTTTCCCGGTGTAGGCGGAGGTTGATTCAATCCTTTCTGTTAGACAGAACGACCAGGGTCTTTGCCCCAGCAGCTGCGGCCGACCCTGTCCCGATCCGATGTGGAGTCCCCCAATGGTCTTGTATTTCCCCCACGCTTTACAACATCTTTACTAAACTCCTCTTCGACCGTCTTGACGACTTGGGTGTCACACCAACTATGCTGACGACACCCAGGTCCTCATCACACTTACAGACTGTTATGAGAAAGATATTGCAAAACTAAATGAAATCTACCTTAAAATCCAAGCCTAGATGGCCACTCACAGCCTTTGTTTAAATGAAGACAAGACGGAACTGCTGATCGTGGGCTCTCAGGCCCGTCTCAACAAACTCGACCCACGGTACTAATCCTTCACCATTGACGGCAACATCATAAAAGTCCATTGACGGCAACATCATAAAAGTCTCAAAAGAAGTCAAAGCTCTGGGCGTGTATCTTGACTCCACACTCTTGCTTAAAAAAAAAATAAACGCCACTATCTCATCCACTGCCTACACTAATAAACTTATCAATGCCTGTAAACCATTTTTATCTACCAATAGCTGCCTTATCTTGGCTAGGGCCCTGATTCTGTCCAGATTGGATTATTTCAATACTCTTTCTTGGTTCAACTAAGCACAATCTGAACAGACGGCAGGTTCTCCAGAACAATGCCCTCAGATGCGCCCTCAATTTACCATGTAAGGCCCACCTCTCCACCTTTAGAAAGGAAGCCCACTGGCTCCCCATTCGCGACAGAATTAAACTACGATCACTTGTTTTTACGCATAAATTCCTCTCCTTGACAGCACCACGCTACCTATTAGACAAATTTACCAGACAAAGCACCTGCAGCCCGACCCTGTGCTTGCCGCGAAATATTGGAATTCACTCCCCACAGACATTAGAGCTAACCCTTTGTTCTGGTCGTTCAGAGCCAAGGTGAAGGCTCTGCTCACAACTCACTAACTCTAATTTCGTCAGGCACCACTGCAACTCTAGACGTACACTGTTGATGTCTACCCTCACAAACCCTTTCTTGTTGTAAGAATCCCTGCTGTCTGTAGACTCAGGCCACCCAGTAACCTGGTCCCTTCGCTAACATCTGTGCTAAACCTTGACTCGGACCAGCTTGTAAGCCGGTCCCTTGCTATTTATTGTATTTATTTATTACTACCATCTGCATCTTACCGCTTACTGCTTGTGTAATCATCTGTAACTATGTTGTTCTACAAGTTAATATGCCCAGTTACCCGAGGGTTTGACTGCGCTATACAAATAAACAAACTAAACTAAACCCGAGAAATTGGATACATGAAAATCCTATCAACTTTGTGTTAAAGGGGATCTATGCCTGGCTGAGGGAGATCTGGGTGGGGGGGGGTGGGGGAGGGGATAGTGAATCACCTAAGAAATTGAATACGTGCCTCTGAACGAAGAGACTTTGAAAGGCGAAGAGACTTGGGCAGAGAAGACCCTGATGCTAATGTTTGATCTGCACTCTTGTGCTAGAGAAACCAGAGACTGTGCTAAGCTCGAGTGTGCTGCCTTGTCCTGTGCAGAAAATGTGGGAAAGGGAGGCCAACGGCCTGAATATCCTGACATATCATTTCTTGAACACTTTTTTCTTTTTCATAACATTGTTTCCCACACTATTTGTATTTAGAGGTAAGGATTGGCAATCGTTTTTTTTTAGTATAGGCCCTTTTGTTTTGACAAGACATCACTAGGACTGCGTTATTATTTTTTAATGTTCGCAGCTTGCTCCCTTCTTTAGATATAGGATTTGATGGGTGTTTTTCAAACCCTGTTGGAAGTTCAATAACACCCTTGAACTATGGTCACTTGGGTCTTACTGTTGATACCATGCCTTCCTTACACAGTTCACAAATAAAGCAAAGTTCCACTCAAAACTTTAGTGCTAAGAGGATGACTCCCTTCCCTTGGTCTTTCTCAGGCTTATAATAATGCTCATCGTACCAGGGGTGATGACTCCCTTGACCTGCCCTTTCTTAGGGTTCTGACAATGCGAAGAGAATGACTTCCTTTCGTTGGATTTTCTCACAATGATCACCACACACTGGGGAAATGACTCTCTTCCCCTGGCCTTTCTTAGGCTGTTCACGATGCCAAGAGAATGACTCCCTTCCCTTGGATTTTCTTCAATGTTCACAAACCCCAGGGGCAATGACTCCCTTCCCCTGGCCTTTCTTTAGGCATTTGTCTCAGACCCCACCTGGTTCACTACCCTGCCAGGTACTGTTACTATGAATATTACTTGGGTTACTATTCATACGAGGGTGCAGGTCCCATACCTGTGAGCTTCTCTTCTTGATGTTGCAGACCTGGTTCACTATCCTGCCAGGCAGTGCTTAATTTGTAAGAAGTAAGTGCTATGGGCCAAATATTTTCTAGCAAGCTTGTGACACTGCATGCAGGCAGTTACCCACCATTGCTGCCACCACTCACAGCTGCTCCCCACAGTGTTGACACATTTGGGGTTAAACTACAGCTTGCACCTGCTCATCAGGGTTCTTGGATGCTCTGGCTATCCTTACTTCATAATCATTCTGAGACAATAAGTGCTGGGGCTCAGAAATAAGTGCCAGGACTGAGCCCTGGCAAACATCACCACACATTAAGCACTGCTGCCAGGTACTGTGACTATGAGGCTAATTTAGGAGGCAGTTTGTTATTGAGTGTTGGTCCCAGACAACTTCTTTGACCTTTCTGCCCTTTTGGGGTCCCACCAACCGTCCCGGCTACCCAGACCTCTCCAGAGTTCATAACGGTGACCTCTGGTTTTCCATGTGCTTCTCCCAGCTCAGGCTTCTCACAATCTCTCTAGAGGCTACGATGCCTCGCAGCATTCCTCTGCTCTTTGGCTATCCGTTTCCAGCTCTCCACATGCACCGGTTCTCCCATTCAGCTGGCTGCCCTGGTCTTTGCCTCCTTCTTTCGTCCAACCATGGCAGATCTGTCGGGAATGCCCCTGCCATGGTCCAAGTGTCTGGGTCTCTGCATTCCCAGCGTCTCTGTTCCTCCAGCTCGTTTCAAGTTTTACGGTTCCTCCAGGAATGGTCTAAAAACATGTGAAGTGTTTGAGATTTATTCAAAACCTTCCACCCATCACTTTTTTGTTATAACCCGTGAAGTCCTTATTCCCTTTTTATTATCGAGTTGGATTTACCTGTTCCAAGTTGTCTATGCTGTGCATGTTGGTTCCACTGGGCACTCTGCATTGCTTCACGCCTCTTCATCGTCTCAGTATTGATGTTCTCCTCCTCAACTGGGTTACTTGTGCTCTTTTTCATCCCAAGTTCTGAATATGATTCCCATGGGTAGTTCCTACTCTTCCTCATCCCCGTACTTTTTAGGGAGGTCAGATCATCTACCCTACAGAAATAAATGGAAGTGTGTGGAATGACTGGCCGCTCCATATGGTAGTAGGATGAGGGAGGCAGGGTTATGCTTTGGGCGAGTGGATCCTTCCCCATGAGATCCACTCGCTGAGTGCCACCCACAGGGGGACGACAGTGTAGTGGCCTCACCTCCCTGGCCTTAGGTATGGAGCTCCCCCTAGGGGAGAAGGGGCGACATCTTTGGATTAATCACACAACCCAATTGCATGGGTTCAGGTGGGTTATCCACAGCGGATTTAACCAACTCCCCACCCCTGGGCTCAGGAAAACATGAGAAAACCAGTGGGTGGAGATTCTCCCCCTTCTGCTCTCATATCCTCTGGTTAACCTGTAAAACTAGATCCAGGAAATCGGGGAAGGAAGTGGGCAAATTATTTCAAAGAGCATCTTTGATGCCATTGTGCATCCCTTTACAAAGCAAGGTAGTTCTTTTATTATCAGGCCAAGCAGTCCGGGTCACTATTTGGTTAAAATGTGCCACATACTACGGCAATGTTTCCTTGTTCGAGTTCCAGTAACTGCATTTCGGAGGCTTGGAAATGGTAGCGTGAGTCGAAGACACAAGCAAGGGATTGGATCAAGGCTTTAAAATCATAGAGCACCAGTCCGTAGTGACAAGTGGAGAGAAGTGGTCTTTTGGTCAGTTGCCTTTCTGGCTGGAGTACAGTCTTTCCGCAGTGACTGTTTATGGGGGAGGAACCTCTACACTTGGCAGCTTCAAGGAGAGAAGTGGTCTTTTGGTCTTGTGGGTCGAGGGGCGGTGAGGGGACGAAGTGGAAGCGGAGGACCACGGCAATGTCAACATTCAACACTTTATCAGTAAGCACCAAGTTGACTGAGCAGCCGGTGCTGTTTTTGCTTGTTCGCCTAATATTATACATTCTACACACCTAGCTATGTCTGCAGCAAAACTATGCAGCTCCTCAGTAGAAGAACTGAAGGTTACTCCCAATTTGGTGAAAAAGAAGTTGTTTGTGACAGATTGGATTTACTCCTCATGTTTGCCCTCTAAAAGGAATAATCAGATTTTAGAAGGGGAAGACCTGCGTGACCCCCACATACCCACAGTGCACCAACACCATCTGGGGGAGTGATTAAATAACTCCAGGGCAGAGGTGGTAGCTCCTGGAAAGGAAGAACCCTCAGGACGTGACAACCCTCAAGACCCTAGACAAGGAGAACAATCACAGACTATTAGTATCAGCATAGGTTAACGTAGGTATAGGAGGTGTATGGGTTTATTGCTACAGATGCATAATCAAGAGAAGAGTCCAGCCCAAGACTGAAACTCCAGCCAGGCCCGGTGAATGAGGACGACCCGACAGGCAGCCAGCAATCCAGCAAATGTCAAGTTAAAGTTCCAAGCAGAGAGAGAGAGAGGGTTTCAATTAATGCAGGTCGAGAAATGTTTAGGGAAGGAGAACGGGGAAAAAACAGGAGTCTCAGTGCCCCGTAGGTGGAAGTGGAAGATCTGGAATGGGAAAATGATATAGCACCAGCCGGAGTCACAGACCTACACAGAGGTCTGAATCTATGTTGAGGAGTGCCATGACATTAGAGGAAAACGCCTATGCATGTCTCAGTGCGTGCCTTCCGTTAGGGGAATATGGGCTGACGTCTCCACTCAAAGAAGCGTACGGCATGTGTACAGTACGGCGGTGCTTCCTGACACCATTAAAGACTTTTTTTTAATGTAAATATAAAATGCTTTCCAGGGGAGGTTCATTTTTCTTCACACTGTGTTTAATAAAAATCAGGTATAAACTGGAGAAATTATATTTTGAGGGTGTATGGACATTGCACTTGTTCATAATGTTTAGGAAATACATGTTAAATGTGATTCAGATTAAAACCTACCTTTTTATAGGTTGTTTTGCATGTTTAATTCTAAAAATAATAGCACAAATGTTCAGCATTGCACAAAATATGCTGTGATGGTGCATAAACGGGAAGCCTATATATTTTGTGACATTTGTGTGAGTTACCCACTTGTAAAATAAAACCCTGTATCACCGCGGCTGCATCCTGTAGAAACCATTTTCACATGGTTTCTACGCAATGCAGTTGCTGACATATTTGATGTGTTCTCCTCAATGTCTATGGAGGGAAGTTCCAGTAGCAGTTTTAGATCAATTGTCTTGTTTTTGTTTTTGTTTTTGTTTTACAAATTCAACATTAACAGTTTGAATGAATGCACCCTGAGCAGAATGTGTTCAGAAATCAATACAAAATAACACTTCTTATACATATGTCCCTTCCCGGCTAAGCTTTACCACAGTGACCAATTCTTAAATGGAGATTTCAATGGATTGCCTTTCTCCCAGAGATTCCTCATCTGATAGATATTCCATCTAGCTCTGCTTCTTCGGAACATTTTTTGACAGGGGCCGTGGATCGATCAGTCTTGCTCGGCATCCCATCATCGGCTCCGGACGTGACATCAAGTGTGGTGTATATATATACTTCGTTGCTACAACCCACACCTCAGTTCCTTTTTCCCACACTCTAACACACTGATTGGGAACACAGGTTGAGTCTTCGACTCATTTGACGTTTTCATCAGAAAACCTTTTTTCCAATTCCTCGGCGCAAGAGGTCAGTCACTCGGATTTCACGATTCAAGCGGTGTACTGACTGTGGCATCAAGATGTCCATCACTGACCCACACGGGTTGTGTCTCTAGTGCCTCGGCAAGGGTCACGGGGCAGAAGGGTGTCCGTTGTGCACAAAAATGCAGCCAAAATCCCTTCACGATTGGCTGCTAAACTCCCTCTTGGTCGGCTGTGTGAGAAACCTGAAGGCGCCTCACCCTCTAGTCCCCTGGGATCTGTCATCCAGGTGGCCAGGAAATGGCCATCGCTTTTGGATCCAGTTCCTGGGGGTGGACCAGTGAGGGAGGATCACCTGGGGAGGGGTCTTCGGGGAGTGGAACACCGGATGGCGAGATGCGGTATCCCCTTCCCTCTAACACCTTAACCCCATCCTACCTGGTTGGATACTTAGGAACTCAGCCCCCCATACCTCCTTTACAAAACAAACACTTTCTCACAGACAGCTCACTATGAGAGGAAATGGACTAACACCCAAGCCGTGTACCTGACATGTCCCAATACAATGGTCAGACAGGGTCAGGCAATTACTGACCATCACGCACACCTGACTTCCATTACACTTCCCCACACGGATAAAAGGCGGCGCACAAGAGCACACTCTGAGCAAGGCAAAACATATGAGGACGCAGTAGGTCCAAGATGGCAGTTTAACACGAGGAGAAAGACGGCAAAACAGAAGGGGATCGCAAGGAGGGAGGTGTCCTTGACCTTTTTGACTAGGAACCGTTTTATTCACGAACCCTCGAATAGAAAGTGTAAGACCAGGAAACCAGGCTGAAGAATCCTGTATTGTGTGTCGGAGGTGCCCGGGGCACTCCGGCGTCGATAATCAAGGCTGGGAAAATCTCCTGCCGCTGTGGTACTGTTCTTGTCGCCTACAACAAAGCTGGTGAGTTGAGGAGACTGATACCAGACCGGTCTGTGCTGAAGCCAAGGTTGCAAGCAGCAAAATTGTATGATCCCTGAAGTGAACAGTGTGTTAAAACGCATGTGATGACCAACGTGAGTGAAGTTGAACAACAGATGAGTGATTAAACTTTGAAGTCAAGATTAGATACCTTTGACAGAGTGGTCTGGCACAAAATGCATGCTCACTCGAAGGTCTCTGTAAGGTATCCAACTAAGAGTGGAGAAAGGTGAAAGATTGGCAAAGAACTGTGCATCGAAGTGGTCCTGTGACGAGTCGAGCAAAACCCTGTGCACAATCGACTTGTGCAAAATCCTGTGCACAAGTCTGTCGACTAATTCTGTCCCTTGCACGTATAACTAATCTAGGTTGCATTAATGTTCTTGGTCCAGGAGAATGACACCCTTCTCCTGGAAAGGGTGATCAGTTCCAATTGCAAGTTCTTAACCAGGGGCAATGACTCCCATCCCCTGGTCCCAATATTTCACAAAGAAAGGGCTGCCGATCCTATAACACTCTGTATCAGAAATGTCACTGTTTCCTCACTCCAGGGGGAATGACTCCCTTCCCTTGGATCACTTGATCCCAACACAGTACTTGTCTTGACAGGGAAAAGACTCCCTTCCCCTGGCCTCAGGGTTTTATACTCAGTTCTCTCAATTGTGAAGAGAATGACATTTATTCGGGGGTGGGGGGGCGGAAATGACTCCCTTCCCCTTTCACTGCTTTCCTTCTTTCTCAACAATTCATATACAAGTATGGTCCTTTACCCAGGTTTCCCCAGTATAGTCCACTTAGGCTTGTTTCTTTCCAAGTACATCTCTGAGGAAAATTACTTGTATCTTTCTCCTTGTTTGGGTGTGGGTCCCAGAGCTGTATTTCTCTGTCTTTGTAATTTGGCAAACTTGGTTTACTCTCCAGCCAAGTAATGTGAAGAGGAAGACGACTTGCACTAACCTCTTTATTTGGGTGCAGCTCCCAGATCTGCATTTATCTCCTTTGATGATTTGGCTGATTGGTTCACTCTCCTGCCAAGTACTGCCACAAGGAAGATGACTTGCATCTGTATAACTCTTAGGGTCCCAGACCCTTCTTCTCTGGTTGTTGGGGTTCCCCTTACCCATCTTATAGTTCTTGTGTTCCACCTTAGCACCTCTCTGCCCCTCCAATGAGCATGTAGCTGCTTGCTTGCTACTAGGATGTGAGGGAGCTGCCTTCGCCTACCTGTTGAGTGTCCCTGCGCCCCCTCTGGCTTTCCCACACTGTCCGTTACCTTGCTTCGGGTCTTGGTACCTTGCTGGAGCTGGATTTCGCCTCTCCTCTTCACCAGACTCTTGTCTGTGGCATCTGCGGTCGTTCATCGTCTCCTGCTCTTGGGCTGCTCAGCTTCCCTTCTTCTGAGCAGCTGATGTGGCTTTGCACCTGCAAAACCCTTCAAGACATCCAGCAGCTCCCTGCCTGTGTCCTCTGTTCCACGTCGGTTCCCAGACAGGATTCAAATCTCCTGCGCTGGAGATTCCTTGCTCCCGATGTCTCCTTTGACTGGATTGGACAAAGGGTCTTGTCCTTTGTCGACCTTTATACTTTATTGCAAGCATATTCTTGCTGGAAGTTTTGAGTGCACCTTCTGTTTTCCGGTTGTGATCTTCATTGTTCCGCGGGGCCAGCTTGCTCTTTTTCGTCCAAGAAGACGTAATGTTGAAATTATTCAATTTGTCCTCTTTTCACGCTATAAAATGTCTTCTGCAGGGCACCTTAAAAGAAAACCTCTTTAAGTTTGCATCTCCTACCAGCTTCAGGTTGCCTACACTTATGAGACCATATACAAAGTAAGTGAGAGAAAATTAATGAACCTTATACTTTTTGTAATGAGGTTGATCTCCTCAAAGTAGTTTACTCTGTGTTTTTCTGCTCCCCCAGTCACGTACTTATTTATCTGTATAAAAAGTACAGTTTTGTAAAGTATCCTGCGTACACTCTGTTTAGACTAGAACAATATCCCATATTAACAAGAAGAGTGCATTTATTTGATAATATAGAAGTGTTTAGTTTTAACAGGCTATATTTATGGTAGTCTTTAGAGACAATGCTATTGTTCGTTTTGTAAAACATGATTGTAGACCCTCCTAAATGGAAGCAATTCCATAGAACAGGGTATTTGACCCTTGCTTGTTCTCAGTAGAGGGGCTCCCACACTCCTGTGCAACCTTGTACAACTTGGGGTTTCACCCTAAGTAACCCAGGGTAATCCAGCTGTGGGCCCCTTGCTCACTGTGACTTGGAGAGGCTCAACTTCACCTCACTGATGAGGCCGACTAGGCCAAAAAACACATGTTTGGGGTTGCTGATGGTACTCTTGTTCAGAGGAGATTTGCCTAGCATATCGGTGCTGGACTGCCCTTGTGGGTGGGACAAAGACTGACATGCAAATGGATATTTCTTCTCTGTGAAGGGTGCAGTGAGCTAAAACGTGGTTGTAGACCCTCCTGAGTGGAAGAAATTCCACAGAACAGGATATTTGACCCATGTTTGTTCTCAGTAGAGGGGGTCCCAGACTCCTTTTGTAATTTTGTAAAATGTAGGCTTGCCATCTTCCTAATGTCTGCAATCAGAATAGATGTATTTTTATCCTTTCAATCTTACACTGACTAAAAGAGCACTGAACATCCTTTTTATATTATAAATTACATTACAACACTACGCAATCCTACTGAACAATATTATATACACGTACCCTGTAATGAAATCTGAAAATGGTAACTGACATATGACAGAGGGAACACACAGCTACTGACACAGTACGTTTAAAGGGTTTTATTAGAGAAAAGTTAAACATAAGTCTATTGCATGGAGATTGGTTTAGGATGGCTTTGACATAAAGATTCTTGCGTGTTTTAGTCCTTGAATTTAGGATTATAAATGAAGGACAGCAAATTCCAGCCAGGGAAGTTGTCCTCTGTAGGTTGCTCTAGCATTCAGTCTTTATTGCTTCTTCCAGGGCCCACAAGGCCTCTCTCAGAGTTTAGGGCTTCCTCCCTTTTGGCAAGGTGTCTCAAAAATGCTCCCCTTGACTGGGCTGTCCTTCTCTCTTTTAATCATTCCCATATTCTGGGGCTGAGGGGCTCTCCCCCTCTGTTCTTTTAATAGGGGATATGGTGCGCTGCTCACCCTTCCACCCCCAGGGATATACTGTTCTTACTTGTCGCAGCTAGGGATATAGTGGGACGATTGCACTCTGTTCGTTGTAGCATCCCCCTCTTCTGGGCTGATGGGGCTCTCCTCTCCTCACTGGAGCCCTGACCTCTCCTGGAGTCCCAGGGGCTCATCTCATCCTCACAGGAGCATTCCCCTCTTCTGGGTTTCAGGGGAGCTCTTCACTTCACGGAAGCAGACTCTACTTTTGCGGTTCAGGGTGTCTCTTTCTCTTTCACTAGCAGACTCCTCTTCTGTGGTCCATGGAGCTCCTCTCCCCCCTCATTGGAGCAGATCCATTTTCTAGGGTCATGGGGAACCCTTCTACCTTTCACTGGAGCACACCCTTGTTCTGGGATTTGAGATTCCTTCTCTGCCTCACTGAAGCACACCCCTCTTCTTAGCTCAAGGGGCTCACCTGCTCCGGTGCTCTGTGGCTTCCTCAGTGAACTCCTCTGCTAAGCGCTCAGCCCAAAAAGCACTGTTTGAGTTTGTTTCGATATAAAGCCTTCACTGATTGCTTGATTAAATATTTTACTTCATGAATCAATTGGTTTCCTATTGCAAGGATTTCTTTAAAAGGCTTTCTACCTTATTGGATTTCTTTTTGTTTGTGTCCAAGTGCTAGAGATGGTGTATGCCTGCTGCTCTTCTCCTCTTTTGCCTCCTGACTATCACAATACCCAAAAGCTTGTTTTGTGGGTTTGTGATGTAAAAAGGGCCAGCATAGTGGGAAGGTCAACCGCTAGGGTTCCCACCTGTGCAAAAATCATATTTGTTCCCTTTAGAGGAGAATGTTTTTGCCCCTCGCCTGCAACATTTAAACACGTGATGCTGATGGGGCAGTGGGTTGGCATAAGTTAGGTTTTTCCCTTTGAGGATCCGCGCCTGTTGGTTTGGTGGTCTGTCTGGATGTGGTAGTGTTTTGCAATAGAGTAGTTGTCCCTGAATCCTTGAAAGGTACTCCAGAATATGCTCTGGGTAGTTTATTATTAGTTGCCGTCTCTGGGGTTTGGCAATAGTATAAGGCTGGTCCTGTCAGTCCTACTCTCAAGTTGATAGGGACTTCATGTAAGCTTTATACTGTGACCTTGTCACATGACTTTGTAAAAGGAGCACAAAGGCAAAAAAAATAGGATAACCCCATAAAGACACCTCAACATTACAATACTAAATGTTGCCAGTCCAAATGTGTTAACAATATTCATGTTAAAAATAATTGCTTCTCATGTCATGCAGAAGGTCTCAAGATGACTTAAAGTGGTTAGCTTAATAACTTTCAAATGGAAAAGTGGAATACCACGCTATATCAATTGAAAAATATGCACATTGTATTTTAGTAGCGGAAACATGAACACAGAAGACATTTGTAGTTCGAAGTATCCAAAAATATAGGACACCATTTTTATTGTAATAAAAGGTGAAAATAATGCATGGAAACCAGTGCAGTATCAGTGTCAGCCAGGACTTCAGCAGGGAAGAGGGGGAGAGAAGGCAGAAGCAAAGAGGAAGTTTATAAGGTGCTTCTGGAACCGAAGATGGTTCTCCTCAAGTTTTTAGGGAGGCTGTTCCAGAGGGAGGCCCCTGCCGAAGAGAGATTGTTGCTTGGAGAAGCGACTGACCCTGAGGGAGTTGGAGGTGGATGAACGTAGGGCTTGAGATGGAAGCTATTTCGGAAGAGAGAGTTGAAGGTATTGAAGTATGGAATAAAAGTGAAAAGCTTTGCAAAACACACACACTGGAAAACGATACAACAGAGTTAATAGTAAAAGAAATGTTAATTGTAAATTAGTAGAGGCAACATAAACGCTCAACATTCATAAAGAAAGTATGCAAAAAGCGTGATACAATCTTTATGAAGAGAGCAAACTAAAATATGTACAGTTAGGTGTATCTAAAGAAAGATTTATGCTACAACATATACCTAAAATGCATTTTAGCAGCATTTTAATATAAAATAGGACTTGCATTGCCAGAAAGTGATAACTGCACTTACTAATAATGATTCCGCAGAATTTTTCAATGCCGTAAATGAGACAGGTTTTCAAATAAGAAAGGTGCACCCTACTGAACATATGACATGATTAAGACCAGGAGATGGAAGGACCTGATCCTATCCACACTGGTGGCAACTTTTTTGCCATTCCCAAAAGTATCACCCTTCTTGTTGAATTCATCAGTTTTTCATCCATTTCAAGTGCAATTTTATTGTAAAAAACAAAAAAAAGTACCCAATTAGAAATCTAACCAATATTTGTGTAGCATATGGAAATGTACAATGCATTGTCCTGACTATATCCATTCCAGATCAGTTTGGAGAAATGCCATTTGATTTGTACAATTTAAATGACTGGCATCGGGCCAGTCCTGTTATTTCTCCTTCTTACAGTACATCTGTTTTGTTAGGTTTATTTGCTTTTTGCATTTGTGCTGGGCTTGTGTCCACTAAAGGAAGAGTGTGCTCAAAAATGTTATTGTCCCGATCGTTCGGGCATGTCGTTTTAAGCATACTATGATCGATCATAAAAAATGTTCCTATGCATCTTACCTTAGTTTTCCTCTCTTACCTTAGTTTTCCTCTCTTTTACACATGCGAAACCAACGTGTTGGTTTGGCCATCTTGTGCTAATCTCATCCGTGGATCGACCGCTGTAAATTCAAGTGTTCTCGCAGCAATAAATGAAAACACCCGCCCCTAAAACTGAAATCACTTGTCCAAACGATCTGCTCCACCTATTTTCATTATGTTCGTGGCCAGCGTAGCCCAACGTGCCACGTCATCAACCATGCCTGCAGAAACGGGAAGATAAACACAGATATAAACACAGATATCCTCACACACAGCGTACCTTCTCTGTCTTTCCCTAAATAGCATTTGGGTATAGAATATTTTAGTAATACATCAACAATAGTCTGCAATGTTGCAAGTGCTTTTATTTTTCTAAGAATGTTCACAAGAAATTATAAACTCCAGGAAACGAATGATTTTCATTTATTTATTTATTTAGCAGGTAAGTTAGAGCCAACAACCATTGCATGACTCTTGAGCTACGCAGATTACAATGAATGCTCAATGTTCTTTGTCCTTGTGTGTCCTTGTCTTGCCATATGGCACAACAGCGAAACAATTCAATGACCCACTTGGTGCTCCGTGTGGGAGAAGACTTTATTTTTGTCACTTTTAATCCAAACGCTCTTGCTTCTCCACGTTGCTACATCATGAATGCTGACATGTTGCTCCTTATTGCCGGAAATGCCAATGGAGATATAGGGCCATATCGATTGTCCCACATAACGCTGATCTAAATAACACTGCTTATGGTACTCCTCCAGTGTTGATTGAAGAAGCCATCGGCTGGCACTTGCAAGCTATGGCACGGGCAGTACAGCACAACGTATATGCCAACAAAATGCAATAAAAATACATTTCAGTAGCCGTTGTTTATTTTAATATAACAAGTTACTGTATAATTCATAACTGTTTGAAACCTAATCATAAGCCAAAAACAACCAATATTTAACACACAAATGAAAACAAGGTGTACTGCTTCAGACCACGAGTTGCATACAAGTTGAGCGCTGTGAAGTAGGTATAGCTCCCAATGGGATGGAGAACCACATGGAGAAAACGAAGAACAAACATAGCAACCATTCAGCTTGAACCACGGACAGTTGTCATTATAATGAAGCTTGCAATATTACTGATCGTAAAGTGATTACAGTGCACACAGACAATGTTTACCCAAATGATAACGATTTTATGTAAACTTGAACTTATATCATTTCTGAAAATTCCATGATTAGTTTCTGTCGATTGTACCATGTATCACACACTTTCACACTAACTTGCGGTATGTCTGCTCTCAATATATTCAAAGTTATCTTTTTTTTTTCCTATTCCCCACAACTTAAGTCCTTCGAGCAATTGCTGCCTAGCGTTCAAGGCCAAATTACAATAAGGCAGTTGTCCTATTCAAAGGCAGAGACATTTAGCTTTCGATTTCAGCAAAGAATGTGGGGAAAAGAAATGAAAAGGCATTGATGCAGTACAGTGTTTCAGAACAGGAAGGACAGCTTGAAACATCAATGTAAAGATATGTTACGCCACATTAATGTGTCAACATTCACAAATAGTGTGGGTTACTGCAACACACTTGTGTATATCGGCCCTCAAAAAAAATTACACATAAACCCAACCTCACCCTGAACTGTTTCATGCAACCAAGCGGCTTACCTGTGGATGGAGTACTTGGCTCTAGCATATTATTATCATATTTTTTGCAATGTAAGGGTGAGAGTTAGATAGACCTTAGCATTAGCTACATGGAGAGATGATCCCAGTTTACACGAGCTGCAATCTGTAGATGGAGGGGCAAAACAAAAACAACAATTGTAGCCTTCCATCCCCTATGTAATACTGTTATGTACACTATCTTACCAATCAACGGTGCATGTTCAGACACTGTGTGTGATGTCATTAATGGTGCTGTAGTCTTCCAAAAGGCACCTCGGTCAGCCCTCTCTGTAACCATCATGCAAGACAGATGACATAGCACATCCCCGAGCAGTGTGTCAACTTGTTTTTAAAATTGCAGTAGCTGGTGAAAGTGCATGATTGTGCCGCTGAAAGAAAACGTGGTTCTTCTTGGGCAGTCTGTGTCAAGTCAGGAAGGGGCATGAGATGTTGAAGAATTATTATTATGAATGTTACAAGACAAACTTCGCTCTTGGTACCAATAATTGTCCTTGTGCGACACAACAATCTTTGAAAAAAGTGTGCATATCTCGCTTGAAATCAAAGTATACAGTCTTAAGAATAATCAGACTCTTGACTTGAAAGTAATATTTTTGTATTTTAATTTTGCATTAGTCAGTAGAAAAGCTGACACGTGTTTCGAACAGCTTGGTCGTCATCAAGGCTGTAAATTAACATTGTTACAGGTGCCAGTAAGTCAAAATAAATCAAGGCAATTTTGCCAAAAGTAACAGTAAAAAGAAAATAGAAAACATTGCACAGTAGAATTAGAGAAATTATTAAAAAAGATGGAGCATACCACACAGGTTGATGGCAATTGGATGAAGCAAGCGCACGTGGATATGATTCAAAATAGGAAAAAAGAAGAACAGCTTCAAGTTACAATTGGTATCAGAGGTATAGGAACTATTAAGATTCGATTTTAGCATCATAAAGTTGGAAATAAGAGTAAGAATAACCAATGAGTGTAATGGGGGCTAGTGTGAAGTCCAGTGTCCAGAAAATTTGACCCCTATTTAGAAGTGGGTACATATTTTCAATTAATTGCATGTTTGTTCAAATTGCCTGTCTCTGTTAATATGTTCAACACCCTATGTGCCAATGCCCGGCATATAACATGCATAACAAAGAACTGGGCTTACCGTCAGGAAACTAATTATGTGGATGCATCTGGAAATAAATATCCAATATAAGTAGTAAGACTCACTAATTGCATTCAGTATTCAAACATCTAATGGTCAAAATTCTAGTAATTCGATTCAATTAATACTTGGTAGATTAAATCCTACCTCAAGGACCCGTCGGTCCGACTTCAAAAGAAATGTGTTGTCACTCTGGAAATTGACTTGGAACAGTTGTCCGTTTTTAGCGCATTGGTGCGTTCATAAAGTGATTCTCA
The DNA here is from genome assembly GCF_040938575.1 of Ambystoma mexicanum. Classification (NCBI taxonomy): domain Eukaryota; kingdom Metazoa; phylum Chordata; class Amphibia; order Caudata; family Ambystomatidae; genus Ambystoma; species Ambystoma mexicanum. The sequence continues at coordinate 691,371,960 of NC_090936.1, forward strand.
TCAAACTTGAGAGCCAGAAAGAAAATATATATGGGACACGGGTTAGATGCCTAAGTGCCAGATTCTTAATATAAGTTTCTATAATTATGTGCAATAAACGAAGTAAAATATAGGGATGTTGCAATTCCGCTCCCCTCCTTGTGCTTACCTATATGTTGGGTTCAATCCCAGGTAAGAACAGTCCATGCCTCACTAGGCATCCTCTCAGATGGTGTTCCCGTGTAATTGAGGATGATACGTAAATTCCAAAATGACTGCCGCGGTAATGTGACGTCACGCTTGGCGTCATAATGTAAACAAAAGACGTAATTGTCCCTCGATCGAATATGAGTTCAGAAGTACAACTCTATAGATTCCTGGTGTAGACATCTTGTGCCAGAATGAAAATATCCTTTCTTGCTAATCAAAATTAAGTGAAGAGATACTGCAACTTTTTTAAACATTAAGCCGCAACTTTGGTTCGCATGTCATGCCCGTATATTTTACATCCAAATGGAGCTTTAAATATAATATGTTATAGATGACAAATTGGTTTGACTAATGCGAGACAAAATATAATTGGAGATCCCTCAAAGTGCAGCCCTGATTGCCAGGTTACAATAACATGATTATTGTGCCTGGAGTCCATTTATGGTATTTGCATTACCACAAGCACGGTAAAGGGAAAAATATACAATCACCCAATGTGAAATTCTCATGATCTCTATGGCTGTTGAAATATGTTGGTGCATGACTCCATATTGAAGTGTTCTAGTATCAAGGTTGTATGTATGAGACCATACAAGTAAGTAATACCATAAACCCCTAATGGTGGTAACCATGTGGTCTCCCTTTAGAATATAATTCGACAAATTCAGTGATCTAAAAAACATGTAGGCAATCAATGAGACTGGACACTGACTCCCCCACGATGTGGCAAGATTAGCAAATGTCCTAATACATAATGTAAATGTCCTGTGGTAAATTCAAAGTAGTGTATATATTGGCAAGTTACAAAAATACATACATTTCATGGTCTGAATTCAAACCATGTTCTGTAGATCTTAAAAGACATATAAGCTTAGATTTCATTTTATGTAATATGAGCTGCAAGTCCCCTCCCCTTTTTCCTTTTTTGGCTTTCATCAGACAAATAAAACGCAAATCATCTGTATTGTCCATTTGATGCTGTTGCTGCCAATGGATGGCTAGAGGTGCTTTAGGATCTACATTCCTTAGATTTAGGAGATGCTCCCGTATGCGTACCCGCAGTTGTCTGTTGGTGCTTCCAATATAGTGCTTACCACATAGACATATAATTACATATAAAACATAGCATGTCTTAGAAATTGATAAAGTCTGAAATAACAATTTCATTGCCAAGATGATCATTAAATGTTTGACACTTGTCAACTGCATATTTGCACTGGTTACAATTGCCACATTTATGGAAGCCACATCCTGATTGTAACCAATTGGCCCTTACGGTTGCTGATGTTGGATCTAAAAAAGATGGACATAGTTTTTTCTTAATGGTAGGTGCTTTCGTGAAAGTGAATTTAGGATAGTAGGTCAGAAAAGGTGCCAAATCTGTGTCAAGTTTAAGAATATGCCAATGTTTGGCTGCCATTCTGTACAATAGGCCACTATCCCTAGAAAATTATGTAATTATAGCAATGGGTTGTGACTGTGTCCTGTCCTTTTCACTGTTCTTAAGTAGTTCTGCTTGTTTAATGTGAGCATATTTGCCTGCTGCCTTGTTAATGACCCTCGGGCAGTAGTCCCTGTCTAGAAACCAGTTTGTGAGTAGGTTACATTCTTGATCATAGTCAGTATCCAGACTGCAGTTTTTTCTTGCTCTGTAAAATTGCTCTGTAAAATTCGCCCCCAGGGATGTTGATAGTCCCCCATTCATGATTGCTGTTAGCATGTAACACTGAATTTACCTCAGTAGGTTTGCGATACGTTTGAAGAATAGTTCACACTATTCAAGTAGGGTGTGCCCTTGGCATCACATCAGTATTCAGAAGGGTGAGAATACCTGGGTGGCACAGGATTACACAGCCAACATCGAATGTGTCTAACTGTGCTATCCAGGAGCGTTGGGCCTCTAATGATCTCACCTTCATCCAAATGCTCACTATGTCTAGAGCACTGGTTCTGTCTAGGCCTTTCCAAAGGCACCAACATTCACTCTGTATTGAGAGAACTTTCGTGATATTTCTTTTTATTCTGGTAGATATCACATAGTAGAATGGACTGGACAATATATTTGTATGATCTAGTGAAACTCAGATACTAGGCACAGTATAAACCAATAGCTCTGATGCGGGATATCACATTTAATATAGGGGAGTTTGACCAAGGGGTGTAATATTCAATTATAGTTTCTTTTGAATTCAAATTGTATTATTTGTCATTTCATGATTTGGCATTTATAACACCTCCAGCTGTTACTGTGAGCGCATTTTACAGAGAGTTACAAATCATTTGAATCTAGAAGTATACATTTTGACAAGTTCGGATTTGGGGGGATCAGGCTCTTTTGCAATGTTTTTTGGCATTGTATGGATCCTGGGAACAAAATCAGCATCCAATCCATGAGTATGCATGGCCAACACAGTCAATGTCAGATCTTTGACAAATTCAAAATCCATTTCCTCGTATATTGGCTTGGCCACTCAATGTTTGCTTCGTTTTGTAAACGCCCTGTAGTAACGAAGCATTGTGAATGTTCCTGAAGTTCTCGCTTGTTCCCTACCTACATTGTTATGGGCAAGTACAGCTAGTCTCATTCTGGCCTCCATACCGTCTATGCCGAAGTGCAACCTTATGGGCCTGTCCCTTCAAGTCTCTCGAAAGCGTTTTATCGTACAGAATCTTTTCAAGTGCTTTGTGTGGAGGTGAACATGGCATCAACCACTTCTTCTTTCGTTCCTCCTCTCTTGACAACGGTCCATGTGCACATTCATGGAAATGTTGGGTTTCTGTCTGTGTGTACATTGGAACAATGGTGCATTTATGAACACAATTTCTCAAGTAGAATTTCCACAGATCCATCAAATATTTTTCAGCTCCACCAAAGATGGTTGTTGATGGACTGACACCATTTTATAAGGATTTCCAAACCCTTTTTTTCCCCAGCAGCTGTAATTTGTTTATTGATTTAGCAATGTGCCATACATCAAATTGATGCTGAATGTGTGGAAACTCTCACATGGCCTTTGCTATCGAAACGTGCCCGTTGGTGGCTATCAGGTCTATTTCCATTCCCCTGGATTCCAAAAGTTGAATGGATTTGATGATACCATGTTTCTCCATGGCAACAGACGATGTACATTCAGACACCTGCACCACTTCAGAAATGTCAATTATTTTACTTTCCATGTCTTGAAAGTGGGAAGTGCAGTATTTTGCAGAAAATCCTGGACTGTCACACTGTCCATCGCCAGCTAGCCAGAAACGTTTGCCAGAAAATGTACAGTCCATTGACATCTGTTCAAATTCCAAGCATGACTAATAAGGAATAAGAATTGCCTCTGGTGTTTGTAGTATTGAGTTTTAGCAAGGCACTCAAGACCCACAAACTGGCAAAAACTGGAAATCTTGCTGAAAGTCGATCTGCTGAACAGTAAAGCTGCTGAACAAAGTACATTCCCAGCTGGTACATTGCCGAGCATCGGTTGAGCAGACCATGTAAATGTATTGTGGAGGTGGACACAGTTTGCTTGGATTTTCAGGTTGGTGCCTTGTAATGCGTGAGACACATTCACCAATGACTGGCCGCATTTCTTGGCCCTGATTGTATGTTAACATTTCAGTATGTGTACAATCTCTATCAGGCAGCTATCAAACACAATGTACTTTTGGCTCCTTTAGTAGCCAATCGTCCTGCAGTACTGATTTCTGGGAGTCGACGGTGGTGGACAAATCCTCAAGACTTTGCAAACTGAAGTCGAGATCTTGTGCAAGATCATCTTTCAATTTTGTTGAGGCTTCAACCTCTGTCATTTCATGATGTGATAATTCAACATGAATTGGAGAAGCAGCTAACTTTGAATGTTTTTATGGTAGAACATTTTTAGCGGGTGTAGATTATGTGAATGGGTCGGCAAGCAGTTGCAATGCATCATTACTTCCTTCATTTTCATGTGTTTGATCTGACACAAAGTAGCAATGGTCCAGGCTGAATTTGTAAGGGTTGCCTGTTACATTCCATTAATTTTCCGGGCACTGGACAAGTGCATCACGAGTCTGCTTGTTGACTGTGCCACGCTGCGCCCGAGATATTAGTTGCTCCAATGTGAAATCTGTTTGGCAAGCAACATCTTTGGTTTCAAACGATGCCTGTGACTTTATACTCCTCTTACTTCTGGGCTTCTAAAAGAATTAATAGAAGGAAATGCTGAATGTATTGCACACATACAGAATATACAATGTTGGAACTAAAAACCTAGAAAGACTAAAACATCTGCTCAAAAGCTTGTGAAAAACAAACTGGTAAATTCTTTAGTTGGTTTCTTGATTTGCTTCGAAACAGTGGCCTTTGCTTTGCGGACGGTGACATCAAGCTGCAAAAAAAAAAAGGTTGTATATGGTTTTAATACAGCAAATTTAATTTCAAAGCAAACAAACCTAAGTATATATCTACAAATCAAAATCAACTAGACATACTTGAAAAGATTGCGACATAATTAAAATGTGTTCATAATGCAATGTGATACCCAATTTCACTTCATATATGTATTCCTCAGTTCCATGTGCCTCTTCTAAATCCACATCTGGAGCATATTCCTTGAATAGAGTAATATACAAAAGAATACAATGTCAGCTAAAGCAGACAATAAAGGTTTGCATTCGACAGAACACATCCAAGCTAAGTTTTTTGCTTAGACTTTGAGCCATATACTGTTAGGGTTGCTGTTGCAACACAAATAGAACATTAGTATGGATAGAACCTCGAAACGAGTGCTTGATGATAACATTCCGTTCATATTTCACCTGATATCCGTCCGAGTTCAAACATGGACTTGATTTGAGGTCCCCCGGTAAAACATAGTGATTACAATGTTGCCCTGCAAAATATTTTGCTTTGTTATGTGTCCTTGGTAACTGTTCTGCATTGGGAGGTGTGGGGGTGCAGCGATACTACCAAAATCAGAAAAGTTTGAAACCATGCACGATTACATACATTTATGTCTCAAAGTATATCCAATGTTGGATGCACTGTTATTCTTGAAAGTGAAATGAGAATAGAAATACCTCAAGCTGTGGACCTGTTCCAAAGGAGGACAAGATAGTAGTCCAAGTTTCACCATCCTCCTATAATACAGCACTTGTTTTAATGCGGATTAAAAAGTGAAATGACAAAGAAAAAATGCAATGCGGAAGAAGGTGCATACTGAACTGAAATGCAGACAATGGTACACGCACATACCCATACCTGCCACTTTGTACAAATAGCCAGTACTGCACATAATACATTTTGATATGTTTACATTGAAAGCATACCACATGCAAAGATGTGTATGTGGTTGATGTTAAGTCCGGAAAAGAAATTGATGCAGAATCTTGCTCCTTCATTTTCAGCCCAATGTCCGAAAATAGTACAATGGAAAAGGAAAATGAGTACTTGAAAAGCGAACTTATGCGACATGATAACATTTCACTTTGTGAGGGTCGGTAGGACTCACCATTGGGATATAAGGTGTGTCAGTGGTTTTGTCACTTGCGAGGGTCTGTTCTTCCATCAATGTGCTCTAAGCGAAGAAGGATATGTCAACCAACACATTTCTCAAACATTATTTCTAAAGGGCACTGTGGAAGTTTTCATCACATTTACTGGTTAGAGGCTCCAGAACGCGTGGAAAGATGAAGTATACTAAGATGAAATATTTGATACTTGTGTTGAATCTGGTGACTATGGAAAAGGGAGTAATAGAACAGTGATGTAGATAAACAGATGGAAAATCATACTTATTAATGCAGACCATCATCCTACATACCAACAAACATAACAAACTGAACGCACACTACTCACCTCATCAGCCGCATGCGGAAATTGAGTTGGAATGGCATTTGGAATTTAGGAAGAACTCGCAGTCAACGCTTTTTTGTGTACCTTGACTGGTGATACATATCCTGGGTGAAGAGCAGTCTGCAGACGTAGATCGATTGACCCTCACGTCGGCCAAGATTTCCTGGGCCCTAATTTCAATCACGTCCACTTTACCACCGCAATTCCTCAGCCATCTTCTTATTAAATCAATATCCTTTGGGAATACATGCAGGATAGTACCCAGATCTTTGGTTTGGCTTGCAGAAGTGCAACTGACAACCACACATGATGGCATTCTTGAAAAGTGTGTGAGATCTGTATAAAGAAATATGAAATATTAGCATGAATAACACATGATGAATGTGAATAAAGCAATTTGCACCAGAGATTTGTCTTTAAAGTTTAATTAGAATAAAGACAGAAAAGCTGTGTGACCTAGCCCAATGATCTCTGCGACAACTTTATTATACAATTGTTATACTGCACATTCTACTACAATGCACAGTGGTGAATTGTGGTAGTTATCAAGAAGAAAATACCTGAACTAATTGCTAATGCATAAGTCTTTGAGATAAATGAACATTAAAATCCTGGGTACATTTGTTGGAAATTGACATAAACGTTCATAGTAACGTTAAATGAACATAGGGATGTAATTAGTTGACTTACCCATACTTTGGGGTACAGATGAGCAGATTCAGCAAGCAGAGGCACAAGTATCCTTTGAACAGGTAGCTCGATGACAATATACCTAGTAGATCTCCCGAATGTTCTTAAGGTAAATCTCAAGGTGTTTATAAAGGCTTACACAAGTGGGTGTGTATGTGAATGGATGAGGCGTTCATAGACACCCACTCTGCCTCCATCGCAATGGTTCTCATCTGCCATATTAACCCACCCTGCCGTCTTTCCAGCGCACATGCATAGGCCTACTCGTACAGCATATATGGCAATAGGGCCAGGCCTGTAACTCATACACAAACATGGTTGTGTGGGTCTTTGATTCTTTTGAAAGTTGCATACTTTTTTAGCCTGTGAATGCCAGTGTGATGAGTTAGTCCAATATGTGGGTAGTAGTAATGGTGACCGTGCGGAAGATGCCTTTGAAGTCTGCATGTTGTTTGACAACTTGAGTGTTCACTCCCACCCAGCCCCTTTGGGAGGGCACGGTAATAGGTGCAAAATGCCATTAATACTGGAAGGGTGGGTGGATGGGCATGAGGCGAGCGTGAAAAAGCCAAAATAATGCAGAAGGGACACAAATGTTTGTTGATTGCAGGGCCTGGGCTTTGAGGAGCGGAGTCTGGAGACACAGGGTCTTGGGAGGCCATGTGGACAATGGTGACCGCACAGAAGATCCCTTTGAAGTGTATATGGTGTTTGACAACTTGAACGGTCACACCCACCCAGCCTCCTTGGGAGTGCACGTTCATATGTGTGAAATGCCATTGATACTGGAAGGGGGATGGATGGGGACAAGTCGAAAGCAAAAGTGCACCAACCAGAGTTGGACTGGCCTGCAGGGTAATGTGGAGATTTACCAATGTGCCTCTGCGCTCTGTTCCTATTTTGTATTTTACTTTCACATTATATCATAGGAAAAGGGTGGAGCTAGATCAAAATGTGTAATATGGGGCCACTTTGCAAATTATTTCCAGTGCTTTAATTCGTTCACAGTCCACCCCAGGAACCAACCATTCAAGCATGAAACTCATAGACGATTCCGCGTGTTCTTGATTCAATGAAAAACTCAAAAAATATCCTTATTTACATAGTTGTATTTTATTTAATTGGGTGATGTTGATGGCACCAACAAACTACAAATTGTATACTTGAGGTTGAAGTACAATACGAGAAAATCCCCTGTACTGTCCGCTGTCACAGGGGAATTTGTTGCGAATGGCTCGAACGACACAGGCATGTATTACTCGTCAAATGCGGTATCCAAGCCTCCCTTGAAGCCACCATGTAAAAGACCGATAGGCCACCAGCTTGTACGACCTGTGAAAGAGAAACCTACATATTTTAATTGAATGAACCTGATAAGTGTACCAACCAACTTCAAAAAGTGCATCCGAAATTCAATGGCTTAGTTGCCCCTAGAAAAATCAAGCCGGGAAACGTTACAGGACAAGTACCCCCTATATACTAAAAGAAATAATTATAACACACCACAGAGGTTTGATCTACCATCTGCCTTGCTTGGATCCTAGTGATATAGGTGGATGTGTGTTGCTTTTGGGAGAATATACTGATGCACAGCATTAGGGCTGCAGTGGGTGTCTTGGAATGGTCAGTGCAAGGGGGGCAGATGAGTATCGGCATGAAAGCAACTGGGGGTTGGGGCTGGTGGGACCCTGGACTGGAAGGGTTGGGGTTGAGACGGCACAGGCAGTTTAGTGGAGATGAATATACACTTGGGATATGGCTTGTCACGGTCTCATGCTCTACGCAGAGCACATTCTTTCGGTAATGATACTACATAATTGTAACAACAGCATGGCAGGACTTTCGTAAGACCAGTGCTCGCGCTGAGCTGACAGGGGCAGGTGATGGTGTGTGTGTGGGCTTGCTGTGTGAGGCACTGGGGAAGGTAGATTTGCATTTCTACAGAGAGATGGATCACAATTCAGAGAAAGTAGGAGAAAAACATGAAATTCTAATGGTCTCGGTAGTCAAAATTACATCACATCTACAGTATACTTACTCGTTACTTAGATTGCGAGGCCGAACTGTTCCGCGAAGCTTGTGCATAAGCACCATCAAAATCCTTAACATGGACCTTGTGAGGCAGGCTGCCCTGAGGTCCTGTAGCTCAGTAACGCAAAGCGGTGGTCTGTCTTCTTCAGTAATGTAGGCTGTGCATCCAGAGTTTTCTCGGCAGCAGCAGTTCCCCACCTCAGTTGGCATGACCTCACAATGATTGCAGGCACACCATGTTGAAACATCTCCCACGCGACTCGGCTGCGGCTCATGCTCGGGTGATTGATCTTGTAAACTATTGTCTGTTTCCCCATCGTTTCGGCAGCCTTCTCTTTCCATTAGTTCCTCCTCTGAATGCTCAGGCTTGTACTGGTAGGGCTTAATTGACATCTCTATTGTTGACATTGTATGACAAAGATTTAACCAAAATGGGGGTGGTTTGGCGCAGGCACGACTCAGAAGCTCCTTCGAGATCCTGAAGAAGATCCGATCAAACTGGTACCAAAACACTGAGGATTTATCTGAAAATGACAGAATAGACGTCGGAATATCTGCAGAACATTCGCTGAGTCTCCCGAAGGAAATTGGAGGTCGGACTGCAGAGAAAAGGCAAAAGAAGAAGGCAAAAGAAGAAGCTTCCTGCGGAAAACAAAATGGCGGGCGCGAGGAGCTGAACGGCCGGGGAGAACACCAGAGCCTTGTGAGTGAGGAAATCACAGACGTGCAGCTGCGGGCCGGAGATAAAACAACATCCAGCTGGCCCAGGGGTCTGCCGGAGAGGGGATCGACGATCGGCACAGGCGACCCAGCAACAAGCCCGGCTCGGCCACTCATAAAGACACGGAAAGAGGTGAAAGCGGAGAGAGCACGCCGGGGGCTCCACCCTGATAAAGCGAGGCGGCGCACAGACTGTATCGCCCTCCCGCCAGCATCACAGCCGCAAGGCGGGAAGAGGTGGCAGCAGGAAGGGGACCCGCATAGACCAGTAATTTGCGGCAGACAGCAGGCGCACATACGGCCGGGAGAGCAGACTCTACCTCGGCAGACAGGACGCCGGAACATCCGCACAACAAGCGAGGAGTTCCCCGGAACAAATTGGCGCTCGGAGCCTGGGGACGAGAGGAGCAGCCGGCCCGAAAAACAGGCAACACCCAGAACAGCGGTTGGAGACCCAGGAAGGGAAACCGTGCGCACAGAGGGGGACATCCAGGAATCGACGACCCCGGGCACGGTCGGATCTGGATTAACTGAGGGACCAAAGTTAGCCCCAACGATATAATGCCAAGTCGAAAGACGGAGGGGAAGGCAAAGCAGACCAGCATAGAAACGTTGACTACACCACCTGGAAATAAACAACCTGCCCAGCCTACTACGGCAATGGCCTCCTCAGCTACTGGACAACAAGCAGGGAACACTACGGAAGGACCGATCCTGGAAGTTATAGCCGCCCTGCAAACATCCCTTGAAGCCAAGATGGACGCGGCGATAGGGGCCCTCAAGACTTCCTTAGAGAACAAAGTGGACACTGTCATGGTTGACGTGGGCCTTCTTCGGCACGACGCCAGAAACTTGACAGAAAGAGTAACAATTGCAGAACAGCAAGTGCAGCAAAACACCACGGACGTTGCGGCCACACAAACACAAATGTAGGAGGCAATACGGAAGATCAAGATCCTGGAACAGAGGGCCGAGGACGCGGAAGGAAGGGCACGAAGGAATAATATTCGCATAATCGGGCTTCCGGAGGGCGAAGAAGGCAGAGATCCCACAGAATATGTCGAATCTATGCTGCTTCAAGAGGTTGGTGCCAGATCACTGTCCCAGGGCTTTGCGGTTGAGAGGGCACATAGGGCATTGACCAAAAGACCACGGCCGGGTGCCCCCCCAAGAGCGATGATTGCCAAGATCATGAACTTTAGGTACAGGGAGAAGATACTAACATTCTCAAGAGAAGGGGGAGAGATTATAAGGAACTCCTCTAAAATCGCTATTTACCCTGACTATACGGTCATGGTCCAGCAACAAAGAGCAAGATTCGGTCCAACCAAAGAACGTCTCAGGTCGGCAGGAGTGCGATAAATGCTCTTATATCCGGCCAAACTTAAGGTACTACACCATGGCAAATCATGATTCTTAGACTCAAACGAAGAAGCTCACATATGGATGGACCAGCAGGGTCTCCCCCAGCAGGGACGGAGAAACCTGAACAATAATGAGAATCAGCCCCGGTGAAAAGGAGCACAGACCCCCAGGAACAAGACGTCAAGGTGATTTGACCAGGCCAGATGCATAGCACGAAGTAGCGACTCGCTCTAACCCAGCTGGGATGGCACAGGAAAACCAGCCCTAAATTCAGAAAGTTCTACAAGTTTGGAGGCATCACGCTGCAGCAAGGCAGTCCCTCTTCCAGGGACAGAGCAAGAGAAGCGGTGAGGCCCGAGCAGGGGGAGGGTGGCTGGGCGTTAGTTTGAAAGTTATGGTTTATGTGTTGGTTGGCTATAGGCAGGGCCGGCTGGCCCACGGCGTCAAGGGTGGAAGGAACAATGTATATGTACATGGAACAGCTCGAGTGAGCAGGTACCAGGTCGACAGACCGCAATGTAACGAAGGAAATCACCCCAAGTGCAGAGGCAAAAAGGACATGGGGGAAAGAGGCACGCCCCAAAGACCGGATGGAAAGAGAAGAAACAGGGGAAAACACAAATGGAAGGCCATGGGACAACGGAACTAGAGCAAACAATACAAATATGGGCCCTGACGAAATAACTATAGCAACCTGGAATGTACGAGGACTCAATGCTTATGTCAAAAAACTCGGGGTGTACGCCTGGTTGAACAGAATGAAAGTCAAGATAGCAATGCTAGGGGGGGCGTGGCCAGCAACAGAACGATGAGGACGTGAGTTCCTGGTGCACCGGCGGCCGCAGCAAACAGCCTGAATAAATAGCCTGCTACGAGTAGCAAATCTGCCCAAAATGCATATCCTCCTTAAGGTAAGCGCCCCTGGCGCACATGAAGAAAATTCCAGGCCAAAACGCATCGTTCTGAGCGAGTTCGGAGCTGCGGAAAGGAGGTGACACGATCGCGGCATCGCACAATCAAAATGGCCGCGCTCATCGGAGTGAAGCAGGACAGCGGGACGTCGCGCTGAGGGAGATCTGCGACTGTCCCCCCACGGACCGCAAATCGAACGATCCGTCCGCTGCGCCTGCATAAGTCAACGAAGCTGTCGGGCGGCAGCCCCTGTGTGGTCTGCGGAGAGGCTTTGGCTGGTGAGACAAGACGGGCGGGAAACCCACCACACACCCCGGCGAACAAAAGGAAATGGCCCCTCTGTGTGCGGGTCAGCTTCCGGCCCGCACGACAGAGCCGGGAAGGGGCTGCGCGGGGTGGAGCACAGAGGACTGCTCTGCCGCCGAGGTTGGTGAAAGGGAGCCCGTGACATTAAAAGAATCGCCGCCAACCCCAACACAGCAGCCCAGACTGAGATATCGTGAATTGGCTGGTGAGACAAGACGAGCGGGACACCCACCACACACCGCGGCGAACGAAAGGAAACGGCCCCCCCGTGTGCGGGTCAGCCTCCGGCCCGCATGACAGAGCCAGGAAGGGGCTGGGTGGGGTGGAGCACAGAGGACTGCTCTGCCGCCGAGGTCGGTGAAAGGGAGCCCGTGAATTGGCTGGTGAGACAAGGCGCGCGGGACACCCACCACACACTGCGGCGAACGAAAGGAAACACCCCCCCCCCCGTGTGCAGGTCAGCCTCTGGAGTTCATACCGACCAATTTTACTTATCAATAGTGAGACCAAAATACTAGCAAAAGTACTGGCCAACCGCTTACAACAGGTCATCACAACATTAATTCACCCCGACCAGTGCGCATTTATGCCGAAACGGTCGACCCGCATGAACATTCATAGGCTGCATACTGTAATAGAGAATGCGCCCACCACCCGAGGCCCCCTGGCTGTACTGGCGATTGACTTTGAAAAGGCTTTCGACTCAGTGTACTGGGAGGCAGTTTGGGAAATACTGTGTCGGATGGGGTTTGGTCCCCAGTTCCTGAGCTGGGTGCAACTCTTATATGAATCCCCCGAGGCACAAATGAGGGTGAATGGGTGGCCATCGCAAACCTTTAAGCTTGGGAAGGGAACCAGACAGGGGTGCCCACTATCCGCCATGATATTTGCCCTGGCTGCGGAACCGTTAGCAGAGGCATTGAGAACGTCACCGGCCTGTTGTGGTATTCAGTGGGAAGACGGGCGAGAGGATAGAGTCTCCCTGTACGCGGATGACTTTCTTCTTTACTTAAAAGACCCACACCACACCTGCTCCACGATTGTAGACATAATAGACAGCTACGGTACTTTCAGCGGGCTAAGAGTAAACTGGCCCAAATCAACACTGTTGCCAATAGGCACCACAACTTTTATACCGCCAGCCAACTGTCCCTTTCGCTTAGTAACTGAGCAGTTTAAATACCTTGGCATACAAATTACTAACGACTTAAGCAAATATGTGACCAATAATCTCCACCCGATAACAACCAGATTCACAGAAGATATCAGGCACTGGTTCTCTCTCCCATTGACCCCACTAGGAAAGGCAGCATTATTCAAAATGATGGCTCTCCCACGTTTCTTATACATACTGCAAAACGCCCCACTACACATCCCAGCGAAAGAATTCAAAAAGATAGACAACGCACTAAGGAAACTCCTCTGGAACAACGGACATCCACGTATTGCGCTGGGCACTCTGCAGCGCTTCATTTGGGAGGGAGGAATAGGGCTCCACCGCCTACAGTCCTACTATTGGGCTAGCCAAATGGCAGTGGTCAATGACTTATTGCACAGGGACACCACATTGCCACACAATAGACTGGGGAGCGCCAGAGGACGCGCTAGACCTCAAACTGAACTCCTTTACAAAGCGATTCGTAACTCAACCCCACAGTCTATGCTATCACACATTGCCCGAGTATGGAAAGACACACACAAGAAAATCACCCCACTACAACCACTGTGGAACAACAGGAATCTACCTGAGGTAAACAAGCTTCCGAGATGGCGTACATAGTTACAATATTATATCAGTACAGTGGGTTATATCGTAGAGGGGGGCAGACTGGTATCCTTTGAAACCCTAGAAGCCAGATTTCACCTCCCAGGCACTGAACGGTTCCAATATGCGCAGATGCAGCATGCCCTGCAAGCCCACCTCCCAGCATTTGAAGACATGGCCGAAAGCACTCCCCTCGAAAGAAACACAGTTGAGGCAAACATTGAGACTAAAGTAACGTCCACCATGTATAATGTAATCACTTCCTTTGCCACCACCGAACTAACCAGCCTAAAAAGCAAATGGGAAAGAGACACAGGGCTTATACAACTGGAAGACTGGGTGGGGGCCCTCATGTACCCTCGGGAGGTGGCCATTTCGGCCAGACTTAGACTTATCCAGCTCAAAATACTACACAGGATTTACTACCCACGGGTGGCATTATATCGCTGGGGGAAAACAACTGACCCACACTGTCTACAGTGCAAGAGGGAGGAGGTACCTTCTTCCACATACTGTGGGACTGCAACCAAATACAACAGTACTGGCAAAAATGTTGCAATGAACTCTCATGGGTACTGGGGAGAACAATACACAGAGACCAGAAGCTACTCCTGCTTGAGGTGGAGGAGGAGGGAGAAGCATCTAAATACGTGAAGTTGCTCCTATCGACGACTTCAGCAATAATTAAAAGGAACATTGCACAATTATGGGGTTCGGAAATAACACCGCAGTACGAACAATGGGTGACGGACGTCAACATATGCATTGCAATGGAACAGAGAGTATATACAGCCAGGGGGTGTCCGAGGAAAGCAGACAAAATATGGAATAAATGGGAGGAAGCCCAATGACTGTACCAACCTGAACAATGGATGATAAGGCACAGTGTACAAAAGTAATCCATTCTGACATATAGCGTGAGATACAACGGACATTGCAAGACCCTTTTCTTTCCTTTCCTTTTCTTTCTTCTTTTCTATCTTGTTCTTCTTTCACCTGACCAAGGACTGTTTCACTGGTCTTATAGGTTGAATGTTTACATGAAGAATGTATGTTTTGCGATGTTAAGATGGAAAAAACAATAAAATGTGTTATAAAAAAAAAAAAGATAGCAATGCTACAAGAGACCCATCTGACAGTGGATAAACAGGCCAGGGTGAACAGAAAATGGGGAGGACAGGTATACAGCACAACATACTCGAACTATGCAAGGGGAGCATTAATATGGATTGCACTGGGAGTACCGTTCCAGCTAATAAAGCAGGAAAGTGACCAGGAGGGGAGAATGGTGCTGGTGCACGGGATGCTTGAAAGCAGGGAAATATGCTTGATCAACACCTACGCCCCAAACCACGACGCCACTGCTTTTTTCAGGAATCTAGCGCCTAAACTGGCTCAGTACAGGGGAGCCACGTTCATCTGGGCCGGAGACTTTAACTGCACCTTGAACCCGCTTCTCGACAGGTCGGATGACAAGCACAGGAAGCCAGCACCCCCTGCCAGGGAGCTTCACAAGACCCTCACACGATTGCAGCTGGTGGACGTCTGGAGGCAGGTACATGGAGACGGGAGAGGGTACACACATTATAGCGCACCCCACGGGGTATTTACAGAAATAGATTACCTATTCACTGGCAGTGACTCTCTGATAGAATTCACGGGAATCGACATTAAAGCACGTACACTTTCAGATCACGCCCCGTTACTGGCAACATGGGCGCACACACACAGAAAAACCCCAATACCAACATGGCGCCTCTGCGCAGAAGCACTAGGAGAGGGTGAATTTGAGGCATATCTGCAGGAGGTGATAGAAGATTACTTTGAACAAAATGAGGGGAGTGTGGAGAGCAATGCCACGCTCTGGGACACCTTCAAACTAGTGATAAGAGGGGCGGCAATTGGGAAAACGGCAGGGTTGAAGGGTGCAATCGTGGCTGAGCTGGACGAAATAGAAAGGGAGGTTAAAACAGAGGAATGAAGGGTGGAAAGGGCGGGCCAGGAACCCAGGGAACTACTGGAGCTAAGAACAAGATGCATAGTACTCTGGGAGAAACTGGGGAAGCTGAATTATGGGACATACGTACAGAGATTGCACGCAGAAGGGGATAAACCCAGTAGACTACTAGCGTGGTTTACCAAAAACAGGACAACAAGAGGGACCCCATAGCAGTATTAAATGATGATACAGGAACAGAGGTTAGGAATCAGGAAGATATAAATAACCTGTTCGCCGGCTTCTATGAGTGGCTTTATGCTCCTAATCCGGAAGTGGAGCCGGAAGACATCCCAGACTCCCTAGCAGAGATTAGGTTACCGAAGCTAACAGCAGACCAGGCCCAACTATTGGACGCCCCGATTACCGTAGAGGAAATTGAAATGGTGATCTCTGGTAAAACCCCGGGCCCGGATGGGCTCCCAGGGGAGTTCTATAAGACATACAAAAGTACCATTGCCCCGAAACTGCTAGAAACATATCAGGAGGCATACGAGGAAGCACAATTGCCAAATAGCATGTCGGAAATGATAATAGTCCCGATCCTAAAGCCAGGGAAATCCCCAGTAGAATGCACGTCATATAGGCCGATCTCCCTCATCAACCAGGACACTAAAATACTTACAACGGTTCTAGCGAACCGTCTGAAATCGGTTATATCCACGTTGATCCACACAGATCAAACGGGCTACGTCCCAGGGCGAAACACGTCATGGAACCTCCGCAGATTACACTATGTGATAGAACAGACGAATCAGAGGCGAGGGGAATGCGCAGTAGTGTCATTAGACACCGTTAAGGCCTTTGATTCTGTGAGTTGGAAGTGGTTGCTGAGCGTCCTCGCCCACTTTGGCTTGGGGGAGGGATTTCTCAGATGGATTAGACTGCTGTACAGGGACCCTAGAGCGAGAGTAAAAACGGGAAGGCACATTTCAAAAGCTTGGAGGATATACAGGGGAACCAAACAAGGCTGCCCACTGTCACCGATGTTGTACATACTGGCTTTGGAGCCGTGGGCGGTCTTCCTCCGGGCAGAGTATGGGGACACAGGGATAGACATAGACGGGGTGGTCCATCAGATCTCGCTGTATGCGGATGACATCCTTCTTTTCGTCGAAAATCCACGCGCCAACCTAGCCTGCCTACTGGAGGCAGCGGATGCATACGCCAGACTTTCAGGGATAGCCATCAATAGAGAGAAATCGGTCTTATTCCCCTTAGCTGACTTAAGACAGGTTCCCATGAGACAGACTCCCAGATTTGGGACTAGCCTGGGCTCAGGGCTCCTTCCGATATCTGGGAATAGAGATACACCACAACACTGCAGAGTGACACGAATATAATACACAGGCAGCCCTAGATAGAATACAAAAGGCCATGGGTTTCTGGGAGACACTCCCATTGGGGATGATAGGGAGAGCGGCTATCCTGAAAATGGTAGTACTCCCACGGCTATTATACTATTTCACAAACATTCCCCATGCCATACCCAGAGCTTTCTTCATGAAGTTGAACACAATATCACGGAGGTTCCTATGGGGAGGGGGAAGGTGTAAAATTGCCATGACAACATTGCAGAGGGACCACGAGGAGGGGGGCATCAGAGTACCGGACTTTGAAAGATACTACCTGGCAGGGCAACTCCAATACGTAGTTAAATGGCTGGGAGAAGATGAATCAATAGACAAAATACTCTTTCAACCAGCACTGAGATCGTTTTACCTACGGGAAATCCCATAGATAGACAAACCTCTCCTCAAGCCCCTACCTAACATGCTTAGGTTAGCAACAGAGCTCTGGTCGAGGGCATGGAGACTCCAAGGGACCAAAGACCCTTGCTCGCTGCAGATTCCACTAGCGGGAATAATGGGCAAGGACACGAATACACTTGCAATGTATAGATCCCACTGGGAAGCCAAAGGAATAGCGCAAATAGGAGATTTGAGGAGGGAAGACCAATGGGCGGAGTTCCGAGATATGGTGGAAGAATATGACATACACGAAGGCCAATTCCTCCTATATAATAGAATGATGCTGACAATCAAGAAGAGGTGGCCAGAGTGGCCAGAACAAGAGGACACAGGAGGAGAACTAGATGCATGGTATGATATATCGGAAGGGGGACACACAACCTCCAGGCTATACGAACAGTTGCTAAAATCCAAGAATTCACAAGTCCTACAAACAAGAGGGAGATGGGAGGACGAACTAGGAAGACCCCTCAGTGATCATGAATGGGCTAGGGCACTGAGATACCCCAAAAAAGTATCAAGGAACGCAAGGTTCAAGCAAGCACAATTATACACTACACACAGGGCGTACATCACACCTAAGAGAATGAATGGGATGAAGCTGGGAGATCCCCAAACATGCCCCCGCTGCCCGGAAGAGGACGCGGACATGATACACATGTTCTGGACCTGCCCAGTGATACAGGTCTTTTGGGATGGAATCAGAAGCAAGGTGGCGGGAAGTGGACTCCAAATGCAAGCAGGAAATCCAGAAATGTACCTGCTGGGCCTCTTCCCAAGAGGAGGCAAGAATAGGTTGCACCTCGCAAAAATGAAAGACTTGATATGCATACTAGCCAAACGGCGGATAGCAATGGCTTGTAAATCGAGAGAGGGCCCGAGGATAGACTTATGGTGGGCAGATTTTCAGAAATGGGTGATGACTGAAACAGCAGTGTGGATGAGGGCAGTACAAAAAGGCGAAGGGGAAACAGGACAAAAAATAATGGCATGGAACTCAATGATGCAGAGCTTATTCGAAAACAGGGAGGAGAGCGGAGAGGAAGAACCGGGAGGGGAGGAGGAGCGGTAAAGGGGAAAAACACAGGTCAAACCTCCAAGCAAGGGTGGCCATGAACTAAGACACTTTCAAAACTAATGCGGGGAAAAAGACCTTAAAGCGAAGAGATTCCTTGCTTCCTTGCTTACTTGAAGACGGAACAGGCGGAGGAATACCTGCGCTTGGGGCCGACAGCCAGCCTTGTTTTTCGTTTATGTGTGTTTATGAAGTGTTAGTTTGTTTGTTTGTGATGTTATCTAAAAACCCAATAAAGAATAAAAAAAAAAAAGATTCAACCAAAATGAAAGTAACGAGTCAAATTACTTTAAGTAACGGTTCGCAGGGGCTTCGTACTGGGAAGATAGCTGAACCGAGCAGAAACGAGCCACAGGTGATCTAAACTAAATACAGTGAAACTATTGACAAAGAAACTAGAGTGTTGTCTGATCAGAAAGGGTCTGTTTACAATTGTTGAGGAAAGCGGCGTTCTGACATTTCCATGGAGACATGTCAATAACTTGCACACAGAGAATGTTGAACTGAGACGTGCATTGGCGTTGTGGAAAGGGCCGAGAGCGTCTAGTGATGTCAGCTTCAGGGGCGTGTATTGTGATTTGTTGCCGCGAGCACACTTGAACTTAGGGCGATCGATCCATGGATAAGATTAGCACAAGATGGTCACACCCAACACATTGTTTCTGCATGTGTAAAAGTGAGGAAAACTAAGGTAATATGCATAGGAACATTTTTTATGATCGATCACAGTAAGCTTAAATCGACATGCCCGAACGATCGGGACATTAACATTTTTGAGCGCACTCTTCCGTTAATGGTGTCATATGTTTTATTCCTCTATGGTAATGGCGCATATTCGTCCTCCTGAGGCAAGCTATGCAAATAGGAGGGATTGGAATTGTCTAGAAACGAATATAAACGTCTTAAAATAACTACGGTTCCCTGGAGTGCTAGGACAGTTGATTTGTATCTTTTATAGTGGATGCAATCGGGGTAGTCTTAATTTAAACCTCTGAGTCTTCTTAATATGGATCCCACTCGTCATAAATAACTGTGCCTTCTATTTTTATGTGGTCCAATACTTATGAGTCTTTGATTCTTTTGAAAGTTGCATACTTTTTTAGCCTGTGAATGCCAGTGTGATGAGTTAGTCCAATATGTGGGTAGTAGTAATGGTGACTGTGCGGAAGATGCCTTTGAAGTGTGCATGTTGTTTGACAACTTGAGTGTTCACTCCCACCCAGCCCCTTTGGGAGGACACGGTAATAGGTGCAAAATGCCATTAATACTGGAAGGGTGGGTGGATGGGCATGAGGCGAGCGTGAAAAAGCCGGAATAATGCTGAAGGGACACAAATGTTTGTTGATTGCAGGGCCTGGGCTTTGAGGAGCGGAGTCTGGTGACACAGGGTCTTGGGAGGCCATGTGGACAATGTGACCGTACAGAAGATCCCTTTGAAGTGTACATGGTGTTTGACAACTTGAACGGTCACACCCACCCAGCCTCCTTGGGAGTGCACGGTCATAGGTGTGAAATGCCATTGATACTGGAAGGGGGATGGATGGGGACAAGGCGAAAGCAAACGTGCACCAACCAGGGCTGGATTGGCCTACAGGGTAAGGTGGAGATTTACCAGTGTGCCTCTGCACTCTGTTCCTATTTTGTATTTTACTTTCACATTATATCATAGGAAAAGGGTGGAGCTAGATCAAAATGTGTAATATGGGACCACTTTGCAAATTATTTCCAGTGCCTCCATTCGTTCACAGTCCACCCCGGGAACCAACCATTCAAGCATGAACCTCATTGACGATTGCGCGTGTTCTTGATTCAATGAAAAACTCAAAAAATATCCTTATTTACATAGTTGTATTTTATTTAATTGGGTGATGTTGATGGCACCAACAAACTACAAATTGTATACTTGAGGTTGAAGTACAATATGAGAAAATCCCCTGTACTGTCCGCTGTCACTGGGGAATTTGTTGCGAATGGCTCGAACAACACAGGCGTGTATTACTCGTCGAATCCGGTATCCAAGCCTCCCGTGAAGCCACCATGTAAAAGACCGATAGGCCACCCGCTTGTACGACCTGTGAAAGAGAAACCTACATATTTTAATTGAATGAACCTGATAAGTGTAGCAACCAACTTCAAAAAGTGAATCCGAAATTCAATGGCATAGTTGCCCCTTGAAAAATCAAGCCAGGAAACCTTACAGGACAAGTACCAACTATATACTAAAAGAAATAATTATAACACACCACAGATGTTTGATCTACCATCTGCCTTGCTTGGATCCTAGTGATATAGGTGGATGTGTGTTGCTTTTGGGAGAATATACTGGTGCACAGCATTAGGGCTGCAGTGGGTGTCTTGGAATGGTCAGTGCAAGGGGGGCAGATGAGTATCGGCATGAAAGCAACTGGGGGTTGGGGGAGGTGGGACCCTGGACTGGAAGGGTTGGGGTTGAGACGGCACAGGCAGTTTAGTGGAGATGAATATACACTTGGGATATGGCTTGTCACAGTGTCATGATGCCTACCCCCAGGCATCCGGACCAAGTCCATCAGCCCCGGGAGCAGGCATCTAGACATTTAACAAAACCTCAGCAGCCCCGGCTAGGGGCTATCTGGGTTCATTCCTGGCGCCTTAGGCGCCAGGTTCATAGTAGGAATCAGTCCTGGCGCCTAAGGCGCCATGCTCATAGTCATTACTTACCTCAGGCAGACCATGATGCAAATGACTCCAATCCAACATGAATCCTGAAAGGGACTATTCTTCTACAGGGACTATTTTTTACTCGGGTGTGGTTCTAGGGACTTCTTACCTGGGACTACTTTTGAGGCTATTTAAACCACACCCGACCAGCAACACATGCTTCGCGTTATTCTGCATCCAGCAGCGTAACACTCACCGTGCCTGCAGCCTGCATCCAGTCTTCTGCCACCCCCGCCTTGAATCCGGAGCTCCTAAAACAAAGAGGAAAGAAAGGGACAAGGTTAGAAAACGAACTTATTTCTATTCCACACCTGATTCTGGATCCATCTTGTCTCCGGAACTGTAAAGAACATCATTTCTGCGCACGCCGCACCTCCAGCTGCAGCGCCGCGCCATACTCACCAGTCTTCACAGCATCCTTCGGGTCGGCGCTGCCTCCATCATTTCTTCGCCGAACTTCGGCACCTAGGAGACAAAAGAAAACCACAAGGTGAGCCGAGGGAACCAACAAATATAATTCTTACCACCATAGACTTACCTGTTTTACCACCGGAGGCATCCTTTTGTGACACTCCATATTTTCATGTGCCGCATCTGTAAAGAGAGACAAAACAACACGTTTTCCTCGCGCAACATTTACCGGACAGCGCCAGGTAATACAGAATCTTACCTGAGCGCCACCAGCTGCCACAAGAGCATCTTTTCATGAGCCAGCTGCAAGACAAGAAAGGAAGGGGGGAACAAGAGTGAACATCGGACATATTGAACTCTATGAACTTAATACTTACTGGTCCTCACCAGGAACCTCAGAGTCAATACTCTCCGGAACTCTCCCGAGCCTTCAAACCAGTGAAGTAACTGGAATCGACGCACCCCTGCAAATCCACGCAGGATGGAGAGCTCATCTTTCAAGAATATAAGGTGAGATTGCTGTGAGGGCATTTTGGAGGTGATTAGTTGGGGAGGACTGTGGGGGTGCCATCACTTGAATCCACAAGTGGCTAAATCCATCTCTCCACTTGCAGGCGAATATTTCTACGGGTTAAACAGACAAGATTAGGAGGGCAGATCCAGTCAGTCATCGCTGCACTACGCATCACGTGGGTGGAGACCGCAGCTGTCCGGGTCCGACCGACGCCCCTGTGGGAGCCAGGTGAGTGTAACAGAACGCGAAGCCTATCTACAAATCCCCACCCGGGCGTTATGGAAACCTCAGAAACCGACCAACTAGCCCTATTGTTAGGGGAACTTAGGGCAGAAGTGCACTCCGTGCGACAAGAGACTAATGCCCACAGGAGATAACTGATTGTGTCAAAGGAGCGCACTGATGATCTTGCTAGACAATTACTGCAAAACCAAGCTGGGCAAACACCATTACCTGGACTCGGGGGGAATCCAACTCCTGTTTCATCGAGCAATCCTGTGCAAGTGGTTCTACCAGGGAGCATTCCTTTAGCTCCACCCGAACATTTTGCTGGGGACCCAAAAAAGTTTGCCGTGTTTATGAAACAATGCCACTTGCACTTTTTATGCAGACTTGGAGCTTTTCCGAACGACCAAACAAAAGTAGCCTTGGTACTATCATATCTTAGTGGCAGCGCAGCGGATTGGTCAATTCCATTAGTTAATCAGGATGACCCTCTTCTTCGGGATTTTCAAGGTTTTCAATTGAGCATGGAAAGACTATTTGCCAGACATTCACAGGGACAGGCCCTGGATAACGAACTTTTATCATTACGACAAGGTAACCAGGATCTACTAACCTATATCGCCACTTTCAATAGGTTAGTGGTGGAAACCAGATGGCCAGAGGTAAAACAAATTACATTATTTCATCATAGACTTCGGGCTGAACTCAAAGACGTTTTGGCCCAAGTTGTGAACCCACCTCAGGATTGTGCAGAATATATAGACTTAGTGGTGCAGTTAGACCACCGAATTCAGAATAGAAAGGCTGATCGCGCTAAGTTCGAGAATCAGGTATTGGTTAAACCCAATGTTACCCTCAAAGGAACAGATGTATCCGAACTGATGCAGATCGGGGGTGTCAAAGGACCCTTAACTCAAAACGAAAGAGAAAGAAGACGGCAGATGCAATTGTGTCTGTAATGTGGGGCCACAGGACATTTTCTACGGGATTGCCCTATAAAAACATCTAAAAAAGTAGTCGGAGTTGCTGATAAAAATCAAACAGAGCCTGATTTGGGAAACGACCACGCCCGACAAGCGTAGAGGTCTGCTTGCCGAGCTTGAAGAAGGATACTCAGACCTCGCACTTCATCATACCTATGGTCCTTATAGATCCAAGGCAGCCATCACGCATGCACGCAGTGAGGGCATACATTGATAGCGGGGCCATAGAAAACTATGTGGACCACGAGTTGGCTTCTAGGATGAATCTATCTCTCTGCAAAAAGACCACTTCGGATGTCATCACCACAGTCGATAGAACTGAAATTGCCTCTGGGCCTGTAACCCATTCCAATGCAGAGATGACACTATTGGGTCGGGATGGGCATCAAGAGACTATTGTGTTTGATTTAATCAAAGCCCCGCAGTTCCAAATAATACTGGGGATACCTTGGTTGGAAACACATAATCCTTTTATTGATTGGCGAGAGAAGAGAATAATCTTCCTGGATTGTGCACATACTTGTTACCCAAAAAAACCCTTGAACCAAGGCCTGGCCACAGTCGCTACTCCAGTCGTGCAGTTACCTCAGGAATATCAAGAATTCCAGGATGTTTTCCAAAAGGAACAGGCAAACACCCAACCACCTCACAGATCATATGATTGTCAAATCGATCTCATACCCGATGCACAACCTCCATGTAGTATAATCTACGCCCTTACGGAACCCGAAAAACCTTCACCTACGACAATACTTGGACCAATACCTTGCTAAGGGCTTCATTTGTCCATCCAAGTCCCCTGCATCTTCAGCTTTGTTCTTCGTGCCTTAAAAGGAAGGTGACCTCAGAACGTGCATAGACTACCGCGCATTAAATCAGATCACGGTTAAGAACCAATACCCATTGCCTCTGATCCCCGAATTACTAGACCAAGTAAAGGACGCTTGCATCTACACTAAATTAGATCTCCGAGGGGCATAACATCTGGTACGTGTAAAGAAAGGCGACGAATGGAAGACTGCTTTTCGCACTAAGTACGGGTTATTCGAATGCCAGGTGATGCCCTTTGGGTTGTGCAATGCACCAGCAGCCTTCCAGTATTTTATGAACGATGTCCTTCGTGAACTCATTGACGTCTGTGTTGTTGTATACATAGACGATATTCTAGTGTACTCCTCTTCAGAATCAGACCATGTGAAGCATGTTCGTGCAGTCCTTGAGAAACTACGCCAGCACAAGTTATATACAAAATTGGAAAAATGCGTTTTTCATGCTACGGAAGTTGAATTCCTTGGATTTATCCTGACTCCAAAAGGAGTCCGAATGGACTTTCGAAAGGTGGACGCAATCCTCAAGTGGCCATCACCCAGTTCAGGTAAAGGGGTACAAAGCATGCTCGGATTTGCTAATTTCTACCGCAGATCCATTCCGGATTTCTCACATGTTGTACACCCTATCACAGCACTTTTGCGAAAACACAAACGCTTCTTGTGGACCGAAGAAGCTGAAAAGGCCTTCCAAGAGCTGAAAGCGAAATTCACGTCTGCACCTGTCTTAAAGCATCCACGCCCCAAACTTCCATACATAGTTGAAACTAATGCATCCAGTTTAGCCATGGGAGCTGTCCTGTCCCAGAAGGATCCTGAAACCGGTCAACTTCACCCAGTAGCATTTTGGTCCAGAAAATTCTCGGCACCCGAGTTAAACTATGCGGTTACCGATAAAGAATTATTAGCCATCAAATCCGCCTTCAAGGCTTGGCGGCATTATCTTCTCGGTGCCAGGCATACCATTACGGTAATCACCGATCAGCGGAACTTGCAGTATTTAAAAACAGCCAAGGCCCAATCGTCGCGTCAACTTCGATGGGCATTGTTCTTTGCCGAGTTCGATTTCGTGATCACTTATCGACCAGGTTGTAAAAATGGCAAGGCAGATGCCTTATCCCGAATAGGAATGGGAGAAACATATGCGAACCCGGAACCGGTGCCTATAATTTCAGAACAAAGAATTCTTGGCATAACCACTCTACAGACACTAGAGGATATTCAAGTAAAGATCCAACAACTCTTCGATCCAACAGCCCTGCAGGACTGGGTGAAGAAAGGCCCAGACTACTCAGTCATCAATGACCTACCTTATTATCAAGGGCGACTATTTCTACCACACAAGGAACTACAAGAACTAGTCATCTCCAATTATCATGACACCCTGATGGAAGGACACCCAGGTATCGCAAAAACTGAAGCTAAAATTAAGAGACAATTCTGGTGGCCCATCTGGCGAAAAGACGTAAAGTCATTTGTAATGTCTTGTGGCATTTGCGCCCAAAACAAAAGTCAGAAGAAAAAACCAGCTGGCCTCTTACAACCTTTGGATATTCCACCTACACCATGGCACACCTTATCGTTAGACTTTATTACAGATCTACCTCCATGTAATGGATTTAACACCATTCTAGTTATTGTGGATCTTTTTTCCAAGATGGCCCACTTTATTCCTCTAAAGGGAGTACCTTCTGCTTCAATTCTGGCCAAGGAGTTCCTCGAAAACATTGTTCAAATACACAGATTTCCTTCCGTATTGGTCTCTGACCAAGGTAGTCAATTCATTTCACATTTTTGCAAGAAATGTTGTCAACTGGCGCAAATCGACATGAGGTTATCAACCAGTCACCATCCCCAGACCGATGGTCAGACGGAAAGGACCAACCAGACCCTTGAACAGTACCTACGTTGCATGCTACACCAGACCGAAAGTAATTGGAAAGATATTTTATGGATTTCAGAGTATGCATACAATAACTCTGTACATTCAGGAACCGGACAAAGCCCCTTTTATACCATATATGGACATCACCCTCGAACCTCAGAACTAGATTAGCCTCAGCATTTAGAAATGCCTGCAGTTAGTCATTTGCACTCTACTATTACACAAGCCTTTAAAGAGGCAACAGAACATTTGAAACAAGCAAAAGAGAAATATAAGAAAAATGCTGATCAACATAGAAGTGAAACTCCACAATACCAGATTGGGGATCAAGTTTGGCTGGCTACAAAACACATACCTCTGAAGGGAACTCAGACTTTTAACCCTAGATATTTGGGACCTTACACTATTAAGGCCATTATCAACCCGGTAGCCGTCAAATTGGAATTACCCTCTAATATGTGCATTCATACTGTCTTTCATGTTTCACTTTTAAAACCAGTTCAACCAGGAACAAGATTAAGGAAACCACCCAACCCCATCTTGATAGAGGGAGAACCTGAATTCGAGGTAAAAAATATCCTGGACTCCAAGATGGTTAAATCAAAACTTTTTTATTTAATCGATTGGAAGGGCTACGGACCACAAGAAAGGTCATGGGAACCTAGTGACCACGTCCATGCACCTCGGTTGGTGAAAAGATTCCATCGGAACTTCCCAGACAAACCAGGGCTCAGGGGAAGAACAACTTTAGGAGGGGCCTTGGGGGGGGGAGTGCTGTCATGATGCCTACCCCCAGGCATCCGGACCAAGCCCATCATCCGCGGGAGCAGGCATCTAGACATTTAATAAAAACTCAGCAGCCCCGGCTAGGGCCTATCTGGGTTCAGTCCTGGCGCCTTAGGTGCCAGGCTCATAGTAGGAATCAGTCCTGGCGCCTAAGGCGCCAGGCTCATAGTCATTACTTACCTCAGGCAGACCATGCTGCAAATGACTCCAATCCAACATGAATCCTGAAAGGGACTATTTTTCTACAGGGACTATTTTTTACTCGGGTGTGGTTCTAGGGACTTCTTACCTGGGACTACTTTTGAGGCTATTTAAACCACACCCGACCAGCAACACACGCTTCGCGTTATTCTGCATCCAGCAGCGTAACACTCACCGTGCCTGCAGCCTGCATCCAGTCTTCTGGTACGCCCGCCTCGAATCCGGAGCTCCTAAAACAAAGAGGAAAGAAAGGGACAAGGTTAGAAAACGAACTTATTTCTATTCCACACCTGATTCTGGATCCATCATGTCTCCGGACCTGTAAAGAACATCATTTCTGCACGTGCCGCACCTCCAGCTGCAGCGCCGCGCCATACTCACCAGTCTTCACAGCATCCTTCGGGTCGGCGCTGCCTCCATCATTTCTTCGCTGAACTTCGGCACCTAGGAGACAAAAGAAAACCACAAGGTGAGCCGAGGAAACCAACAAATATAATTCTTACCACCATAGACTTACCTGATTTACCACCGGAGGCATCCTTTTGTGACTCTCCATATTTTCACGTGCCGCATCTGTAAAGACAGACAAAACAACACGTTATCCTCGTGCAACATTTACCGGACAGCGCTGGGTAATACAGACTCTTACCTGAGCGCCACCAGCTGCCACAAGAGCATCTTTTCACGAGCCAGCTGCAAGACAAGAAAGGAAGGGGGGAACAAGAGTGAACATCGGACATATTGAACTCTATGAACTTAATACTTACTGGTCCTCACCAGGAACCTCAGAGTCAATACTCCCCGGAACTCTCCCGAGCCTTCAAACCAGTGAAGTAACTGGAATCGACGCACCCCTGCAAATCCACGCAGGATGGAGAGCTCATCTTTCAAGAATATAAGGTGAGATTGCTGTGAGGGCATTTCGGAGGTGATTAGTTGGGGAGGACTGTGGGGGTGCCATCACTTGAATCCACAAGTGGCTAAATCAATCTCTCCACTTGCAGGAGAATATTTATACGGGTTAAGCAGACAAGATTAGGAGGGCAGATCCAGTCAGTCATCGCTGCACTACGCATCACGTGGGTGGAGACCGCAGCTGTCCGGGTCCGACCGACGCCCCCGTGGGAGCCAGGTGAGCGTAACACACGGTCTCATGCTCTACGCAGAGCACATTCTTTTGGTAATGATACTACAGAATTCTAATAACAGCATGGCAGGACTTTCGTAAGACCCGTGCTCGCACGGAGCTGACAGGGGCAGGTGATGATGTGTGTGGGCTTGCTGTGTGAGGCACTGGGGAAGGTAGATTTGCATTTTTACAGAGAGATGGATCACAATTCAGAGAAAGTAGGAGAAAAACATGAAATTCTAATGGTCTCGGTAGTCAAAATTACATCACATCTACAGTATACTTACTCGTTACTTAGATTGCGAGGCCGAACTGTTCCGTGAAGCTTGTGCATAAGCACCATCAGAATCCTTAACACGGACCTTGTGAGGCAGGCTACTCTGAGGTCCTGCAGCTCAGTAACGCAAAGCGGTGGTCTGTCTTCTTCGGTAATGTAGCCTGTGCATCCAGAGTTTTCTCGGCAGCAGCAGTTCCCCACCTCAGTTGGCATGACCTCACAATGATTGCAGGCACACCATGTTGAAACATCTCCCACGCGACTCTGCTGCGGCTCATGCTCGGGTGATTGATCTTGTAAACTATTGTCTGTTTCCCCATCGTTTCGGCAGCCTTCTCTTTCCATTAGTTCCTCCTCTGAATGCTCAGGCTTGTACTGGTAGGGCTTAATTGACATCTCTATTATTGACATTGTATGACAAAGATTTAATCAAAATGAAAGTAACAAGTCAAATCAGTTCTGCTACTTTAAGGAACGGTTCGCA
Organism: Ambystoma mexicanum; assembly: GCF_040938575.1. Classification (NCBI taxonomy): domain Eukaryota; kingdom Metazoa; phylum Chordata; class Amphibia; order Caudata; family Ambystomatidae; genus Ambystoma; species Ambystoma mexicanum. The sequence goes on from NC_090936.1 coordinate 691,401,009, forward strand.
GGGGCTTCGTACTAGGAAGATAGCTGAACCGAGCAGAAACGAGCCACAGGTGATCTAAACTAAATACAGTGAAACTATTGACAAAGAAACTAGAGTGTTGTCTGATCAGAAAGGGTCTGTTTACAATTGTTGAGGAAAGCGGAGTCCTGACATTTCCATGGAGACATGTCAATAACTTGCACACAGAGCATGTTGAACTGAGACGTGCATTGGCGTTGTGGAAAGGGCCGAGCGCGTCTAGTGATGTCAACTTCAGGGGCGGGTATTTTGCTTTGTTGCTGCAAGCGCACTTGAACTTAGGCCGATCGATCCATGGATAAGATTAGCACAAGATGGCCACACCCGCCATGTTGTTTCTGCATGTGTAAAAGTGAGGAAAACTAAGGTAATATGCATAGGAACATTTTTTATGATCGATCACAGTAGGCTTAAATTGACATGCCCGAACGATCGGGACATTAACATTTTTGAGCGCATTCTTCCGTTAATGGTATCATATGTTTTATTCCTCTATGGTAATGGCGCATATTCGTCCTCCTGAGGCAAGCTACGCAAATAGGAGGAATTGGAATTGTCTAGAAACGAATATAAACGTCTTAAAATAACTACGGTGCCCTGGAGTGCTAGGACAGTTGATTTGTAGCTTTTATAGTGGATACAATCGGGGTAATCTTAATTTAAACCTCTGAGTCTTCTTAATATGGATCCCACTCATCATAAATAACTGTGCCTTCTATTTTTATGTCGTCCAATACTTATAGGGCTTGCTTGAACAAATCTGCATCACTGTATTGAAGAACACAAAGCAGGTGCTACATCATTGCCCGCCCTTCATTAAAGCTAATCACATCCAATAAATATCAGTGGGCTATGCACACATGATACCTCTGGTACAATACATTGTGTTTCAATGATAATTATCAACTGAACTGTGTGACAAAGTACAAGGATGGGTAGTGAATCAACTCTTAATCGGCCCCATATTACTACTAAACAAGCAGTGATCCCAATCATAAATGTGGATCAGGCACAGCCTGAAAGGTATACCCTCTTTGCCTCTTAGGGTAGTGTAGGCTATAAACCTTCAGGAAGGATATGAGCTAGTACAGACACAAACCAAACAACAGTAGTAATGTGTACCAAAATAAAAGCATGTCTAACCAAGGTTCTAAAATAATAGGGTGATTTAATTAAATGAGCAAATGCAAACTAGTCAAAAACATGACAAACTACCTCTGTAAAGGAAAACGCAGAGAATGCACATTTTGAAAAAAGGAGACAATTTGGGGTGGAGACTGTTGTGCAGAGACACTGATTCAGCAGTAAAATATCATGTATTGAAGATAGCTTTAAACAGGGAAAGAGTGGGATCTTATTAATCACTGGAGCCCCTTAAAGCAGTTCAGATAGACATAACCAGTATCAGTATATGGGTTCTTCCTTTGCAGCATTTCTTTCCTCGAACTGGTAGTCTGGACAAATTCATTGCCGAGCCAGGGTCGAGTCTGGGAGCAGTTTCAACAGGATCCAAAGGTGCAGTGTGGCAGCAGTGATGACATGCAGGTCAAAGATTCCGGAAAAGGTAGAGATGTCAGTCAGCGGCGCTGGAAAACTCGGCGTTCTGCGCTGCTTTTAATGATGACATGCATTTGCCAACGCGTGAGCTCCACTGTCTCAACAAGGCTTTGTGGTACTGCAGTGGCGATGGCTTGGGTTTTAAAGAGGCTGGTGACCAGGCAGGTAGTGCCAAATTTAGGGCGCAACAAGACCCTGCGGGTCTCGGATGAGGAGATGATGGAGCTTCAGCATTGATCAAAACTCAAAGATGTGGGAGATAGTTGTCTTTCTAAATTAAAAAGCACTATGGCAGTTTCCTTGCAGCAGGATGGATGGTGTGAAATGTGCCCAAACCGTTTTCGAGGCAGTTTTGAGATAGAGGGCAGAGACAAGGGGTTGCCTCCTTGATCCTTTGTCCAAGGTCTCGGGGACAAGTCGATTCCTTTCTTCTGCACTTCCCAGCCTGGAAAGTTCTAGCGAGCACTTTAAGGGTTCTATCACCTGAAGTGAGCAGGCAGCAGTGGTCTGAACTACAGTAATTCTTGTCCCTCCAGCAGTCACCCCAAATATTCCCTTGGTCTAGCTAGGGGGAAAGAGCTTTCATCTCCCTTGGGGTTCTCAGCCTTCACCTCTCTGGCAGTGGGTTTTGGTGCAGACTGTACTCCCAACAGAGTTCCTGGTGAATCCTTCTTTTTTCAACGACCCCAAAGATAAATCATCTAAGGGGAGGTCCCCCCCTCAACACACATTAAATAGTCAAAATGCTACAGTAGATTGGTTGCCTTGTAGCCTTCTCTAAGGGGTTCAAGTCAGGCTGTTGAAATAAGTATCCTTTGCCTTCTGATGTCATACAGAGAGTGCTCAATTTGCATGAAGTGGGGAGGAATACAGGAAGTTGGGGAGCCCTAGAAAAATCCAAAATGTTGAGTCCCCTCTGTGGACTGAAGAACTCTACTCTAACTTCACCCCATCCACTGTCTTCCTTGATCAAAAGGACTCCAGCAAGTAGCACCCTGGTGTGAATTCCTTTGGCCAGGCAGAGTATGACCTTTTGAAGCACTGAGTTCTCCCTATCTCCTGGGGAAAAATCCTGCCTTTCCGCAAGGTAAGCGCTCCTGCCCAGGGAGAACAAAAGCTGTACCCGGGGCTGAAGCCATATGGCTTGTATTAGGTAATTCAGCCCCAGGTGAACTAAAACGAGGCCTTGACTGGGTAAGTCACAAGTAACTAAGCTGAGAATACAATGAAACTGGCCTTTTCATGCCATGCACCCTGTCTCTGGAACAAGTTACCAATGAAGATAATACTGTACCCCTCCATCCTACAGAAAGGACCGTAAGACCCGATTCTTCAATGAGCATCTCCCCAATTGCTGAATGTTCGACTCAACCCTTTCCCCCCTCCCATCGTCTGCTTCCTCTGCACCCCATTTGTAACCTCACGGTTAAATCCCCTTTGTACAATGCTGCATTGCTTCCCAAGTTAGTGCTTATCCCACATATGAATACATAAATATCTTATGTTGTTCATCATCGTCAAAAGATTTTTTAACAATGGTTCAACTATAATAAAATCACGAAAAATGCTATAACACGCAGTTAACATGCTGCGCTCTCTAACTCTAAAATGAATATGAAGAGAAAGGAGAAAAACAAGTTAAGTGAAAAACCAACAGAAAGATATCGATGAAAAATACACCTTCAATGACCAGTTAGAAAGAAAAATCTGATTGCGATCTTGGTTGTTGCATAGAATTGAGCGACTCATAAAACACATATAAAAAAAAACGTAAAATTTTTCACAAGAAACTGTGATCATAAAAACAGTCAAAAACAGACAAAAGATAAAAATCATCCCTGAAGATGATTAAACCATTAAACCAAGAATGATGTGCATGGGTCCATGAGTAAAACGCGTGTAGTTTTAGCAGGTTTTGTTAGAATCAATCAACTAATTGAACGTTAATAATGAGGTTTTTGTGTACAGAAACACACAAAAATGGAGGTCACAGAATTCAAGTTAATTATTTGAATCATTATTTATTTATGGTTTTATAAAGAAAATCTTTACAAATCATTAAATTAGAATCAAAGCCAATTAATTATCATTTACAATATAAAATACCCTGAAGAACAACTGAAAGAATACATTTCACAGATTCAGAAAATAGGGCAACATTCTTAAATAAGGTTTAATAAAGAATGGTAAATAGAAAATATAGAACCGAGATTAACTTTAAACACCAATTAGTCCAAAACCACTTAGACGTCCTACAAAATTCTCACTAAACTCCTTTTACAAATCATTGAAAAAGTATCAAAACAAATCTGTTACACAAACAAACAAAAAAAAAACAAAATAATGGATCTCACAAATTCATAAAATAGAACCACATTCTGACATAAGGTTTAGCAGAAGATGGTACATATAGGCATATGTTAACGTTGAACACCAATTAATCAAAACAGCTTACAGACGTCCTTCAAAAATCTCATTTTTAACGAAACATTTCCCCCGTGCAACATATTTAACCAGAGACAGTCCAATGATACAAAGGCGAGATTAGAAAAATATTTTCCAAAATAAAACATTCTTAGGGATCTCAATGCAGGACAATATATTAATACGTGTCTCAAGGATTCAACTGCTGAACTATCTCGACAAAACATACAGGAAGACTTGCCCGTTTTATTTACCTGCCTAATAATAATTATTTGAATTATTGGAAAGTAATAATATTGTTGTTGTGATAAAACCATAAAAAATTGAAGGTCATAGAAATCAATTTTATTATTTAAATGATTGGGTGTAATATACATTGTAACCAATGATCAAAACAAGTTAATGTGTTCATAAATGTGAAAAGATATCATGAAAAATGTATTTCAATAAATCCTTTACATAAAGGGAAATCAAACTCTGAGCAATTGTTCTGTAGTTTATTTTTTAAAAAAACATAAATGATAGTATTACACTAATTTGTATTGGCATATCAGACAAAGGGCACATTATTTATTAAACCAAATTGCTTGTGAGCTTATCATGTAATCTTTGGATCTGTCTACACATTTACAATATTTTCATTAGATGTGCATACATCACCTGGTCTTAACATTTATGTTCCTGTATTCCTGGTTTTTCTTCTGACCCTTGCCTGGGGCACGGGCGCACATTCCTTTTTCCCATGCCAGAGATGGACCCGACTGTCCATCTGGACAGGAAAGGGTGCTAGCAACCTGAAATAAAAGATGTTAGTCTCACATGATACGCACAGGTTTCATACCTTATTCCATTCTGAGCAAAACAGACAGCAAGGTAGATATTTTAAGGGATCCCAATGGGGACCGCTTATTTTTAAACAAAACACTGCATTGATAACCATTAACACTCTACTGTGACTCTGCTCCTATCCTGTACTTCCCCTGGCGTGATCTCCCTCTGAGGGTGCTGCCCCATCAGCCCACCATCCTGAGAGGGGTCAAAGTCAGACCTTTAGGGTGAGACTGACATAACGGGTCCCTGCTCATATATGGCACCACCACCTGTAGAAGGTGGGCCAGATGATGGGTTCAAGTAGGTGGTCCCATCTCATGGGCGGCCTTTACCAGCCCCCCATTCTCCTTCCTATCTCACGCAAGGGTATCCCTACACTTAACTCCCCTTTCCTAAAATAATATGCATAAATAAACTTTATATAATTCCATGTAAACCTTAATGATTGATAACATAAATAATGCAAAATAGATACCTGCACATACAGAACTAAACTCGAATTACTATTTATCTACAATATAAAAGCGAATTACTAAACACTATTAATAGATCCATTTCAATCTACATACATTTAACCTTGCACATTAGTTGCTTGAGTGAGACTGCTGCAGTCAGCCACACCCTTCTGGTACAGGGTGGTTTAAGTATTGGTGGAGTGGACAGGCTCTCTACCCCGGGCTGTTGCATGGAGTTGACGCACCCCAGACACTGTTCCTATGGTGGTGTCCCGTCCACCACCACATATGGGGCACCACATCACATGTGGGCCGTGCTCTGATCCATTCCAGCCGCAACCATGTGCACGCTGTGAGGCTGCTGCATCACTGCTGCTGCCTAGGCCCACGGCCGACACCTGTCCACACCTGCCATATGCAGCCCTGCTGGTGAGAGGTGTTTCGCTCTGGGGGCGCTCGAGCTGAGAAAGTATCCTTCCTTCTTCCTCGCACTAATAGTTATTTATGAATGGTTGCTTTTTTCAAAGTTCTTTCCCTCAACATTATCTCCCCTCCCCAGACAGGCCTTGTCCAGTGTTCTTTTTTTATTTCTTCTTTTCTTAATTCCATGCAGCCCCATTGTCGGCTGGATGGTTTAGTCTAAAAAGAACTGGCAAGTAATACTGTTAACTTAAGCACACAGACACAACACTAAGTAAGCACAACACTAACTAAAATACTACCCCACCATGGTGCCTATCTTTATTTCCTAATTTCCCTCACAAGACAGACATGTAGCCATCACCCGCTGTGCCCCAAATTGGTCCAGGTGCTACATTCCCATTTGCCAATAAGATGTCATGCATGCAGCAAATTCTGATTGATTCTTGACATTTTTGACAATTGTCCCCATAAGTGTATCATACAGCCACATTGTATTCAGATTGTTGGACACAAACATATATTCCCCACGGCTGTTATTCATTTAGCTTCCATAAAATGTCATTATTCAGCTCGCTTTCCTGGCTTTTTGTAAGATATTATCATATATGCGTTGCACCCCTCTGCACATGTATAATATTTGCATTAGACATGCATCATTTGCCCTTAAAATATACAATCCCATTTAAAAGGTCATGAATGCAGCGACTTAAAATTAATTTTTGACATGTTTTACTTTTATTCTGCCCTAATGTATTGTGTAACCATATTATTTTTAGATTCAGGGGCACCAGCATATTGATGTGGCTGCTGTTACTTGGCTTCCATTCGACCCTATTCATGGCTTTTTGTCAGGTATCACTTTTTGTTCCATGCAGCCCGAACTGAATTCAGTCTTAAATGGGTCCACAAGATGTACTATTTTCAATACTGTCTATTCTATGTTCTCTTCTGTATGTTTTTTGGACAAATATTGAACCAATGAGGCCATAAGTATCTTTTTTTTCTCAATTCAGCGCCTATGATCATTAATTCTTGTCTATACACAAAAGACGACATGGGCACCAGATGGACTAGACAACCATTGTACTCTTACGGATTGTGAACTTGTTCTGTGCCCACAAGCTGGGTAGTCCTATGTCCACCATTTTTTGTTTAGTATATTTACATGCCAGGGAGGAGCCGTAAGAGTAGTGTCCGATAATATGAAAATGCTCAACCTAGTTGACCAACATAACACATGTAGACTGCATCAATTGTACTTTAGGAACAGTAATTACAACTGTTAATTTAAAAAAATAGTACATTTCTTTTTATATACATTTAAACCTTAAAAATGAAATGATTTTAAAGAATAAAGAAGAACGTTGTAATTCTCTAAGCAAATACGTAAGCAAAACATATTTATGCAAATATGCAATCAAATAACCGTATACGACAAAGGTATAGGAAATTATACTCCTGTTTTATTCAATGTGTATTTTTTCACTTGTACATTTTCATGATGATTAAGTATGTACCTTTGTGTTGTAGCACCTCTTTGACACAGGAGCTTTGCCTTAAAGTAGTATAAAATGTTTATTGCACATAAAACATGAAGGCAAATAAGTCTACCTAACAAACTAATAGTGTGCAGAATGCGTAGGTTATGGTTTAACTTTAAAATACTTTCAACCATGCATGCCACACTATCACTTGTTTGAACAGTAAAACTGGGACAAAGGTTCAACCAGTAAAATGTAACCATTGTTACACTTGCACAAATGCACATCCTTGACTGGATATGGGACATAACCTTCTTTTTCGCCATCACATTGTTCTAGAAATCTCCAGGAGCTAAGTAAACCAGTAAGGAGCGCGGTGGCTGGTGGATCTGTCCGATGCACACTACTTACCATCCCCATAGTCACTCATCCTCCAGTTAACTGTGCAGGGAAGGAGAACTGAGGGCACAAGGAAATTGCCAGTTGCAACCCAAAGAAGGGTTCCTCTCAGCCCAGCACCGTTCAAAGCATGGCTCGGTCAGGTGTTTGCCTGCAAAGTACCACGCCCAGAAACAACAGAGTCAAACAAGACCCTCAAGTGAATGCTGGAGTCCAATGCAGGTCTAGTCCTCAAGACGTTACCTTAGTGGACATTGGAATTAAATGTTGAAACCTAGCACTTTTGATGCTGCACAATACAAGAGTTGTAGGAGTTTTCAGTGAAACAGATGCACTGGCAATCAGCAAGGTAGCATATGGCAGAATTCCAGATCATGCCACAGGGGTGAATCTTGAGTGATAAAAGTAATTAGGGTGCTAATGTTTGGACTTGGTGCGCATAGTACATAGTGGTTTACAAGAACCCACTCAGATCCCAACTAGCACAATGTTTCACCCTACCTTGTCAGGGGAATCTCTGATGACAGCAGGGCCCCTTCAGTCCAGTGGAGAAGGCCCAGCCATCTTCCTGTGGTGCTGTCCTGGGGACGTCCCCAGTGTTTGCACGGCACAATGAGACCTCAGGAGTGACCTCTTCTCTGCTTGTGATGAAATCTTTAAATATCAGGACTGCCCTCCAATGGCCTTGCCTCTGACCTCTCTGCAAGGTTTCCAAGGGGTGTGCAGCAGCAATGTTGCCCAATGCTGAAAGGGAAATTTATGGGGGATTGTCACTATAAATGGAACCCCAAAACAATCAGCTAAAGCAAAAGATGCTGAAAAGCTGCACCATTTCTTAAAGTCTGACACAGATAATTCAACTATATTGTGCTGACAAAGTAAGTGAATAGGTTCTTCCTCATATAATGGACCACACCTAACGTGACAAGTGAAGATTGCCTCGATGTGAAGCAATAGGCACCAAATTAATGCGTTTATTTATTAACATTTCTGACAAGTGTGTGGGAGCGAGGGGCCAACGGGCCCCTCTCTACCATCACTTCTCAGTACAAAACTCGGACCAAGTGCCTCTAGTGGTGGGTACGCCCCTCGCCCTTATGCAATGTTAACTTTGGTTTACATTCGCGTAGATGGGACCACCGAGCAGGACACAGGGCATCCATTTTTTGTACCCCCTTTCGAGTCCATCTTGGTGACCAGCCCTCACTGCGATAGTACAAAATGCCTCTCTCCCTTTTGCCCGCCGCAGTAGCTCGGAGCACATGGCCCCCACCCTCGTTCCCACTCCAGCTGGAAAACGCTGCAGCTCCATTCTCACGCTGAAGCCGGAGCTGCTTGCAACAAATAATAAATGTAACACATCCCTTTTTCCTCTGAGATCACTGTCCTGCATGTGAACCAACATGAGCCAAGCACATAGCTCGTCCATCTCCACAAAAGTGTCCTTGCCCTCTTACCCTCGCCAGTGGAAACTTATTGCCATTCTAACCCTGTGTCCTTGGAAAGCATTCCTTTCATGTGCCAGACTACCAACCATGCTATGAAGCCCACCCAACAGACCCCCAACTAACATTAGACCCCTGTTGCAGTATATCGTGCCCAATACTAACAAATGCCACATACCTGAGATTCTTGTGAGACTAACCCTATAGTTCAATGACAGTATTATAGTGGTCAAGGCCCGTAAACCTGTGACCTGTATAACCCAAATGTTGTAGATGATATAAACTCTTGAGTGATTAGTACAATGACATGATTCACTACTGAGGGTCTTTTGATCAACCATTATTTAGTGCATGCATTACTCAGAATGTATTTTCTTAGCTTAGCTTAGATAGTGACCACCGTATCTCACAACGACCTGACCTTCACCCATCCGGAGCACAGATGTCTGACGTCAATCCTCCAGCCAACCAAGCAACCAACTCGGAGGAAGAGATGATGCCCACACCTAAGACACCAGCCAGGCTGACCAATTCAGCTCCAACGTAGCATCATATGTTAAAGATGTCAATGTACTATATAAATGTGTTGTAACCTTGATGTGGGCAGAGCGCTCTCAGAGATCTAGATAAACTTTTACTTGAACTCTCGCAGCCTGCTCTTTTGTGCCTTATTCCCTGTCCAGGGAGTGTCTGTATTATTAATTTTTTCACATAGAGTCGGGGAGGGCACAAACATTTGGTGACCTCCTGCGACGTGATCGGAGAGGTGCCTCAAGGCCGGTGCCGTGCAGCGAGATCCGGGATGCCCCCCAGCAAAAGCATCGCCTCCACGGCCGACCAGCCTGTGCGCACTACGAAGAAGGGTTTCCCGGTTGACGAATACCCGACTGAAAAGCTGCTCGCCGAGGCGGGCCACGGCTTTGTTGGGGTGCGAGCCTGACTGGGGTCGGACTGCGAGCGGCGACCCTCGGGTCACCTGACTGAACACGTGAGTGCCGGTTGCGAAGGTTACGAAGGAAAGGTAAGGGGAAAATAGGGGGGACAGGTGGCAACGGTTAATAGGCAAGGGTAGGGCCTGTGTGAGTGATGATGAGGCTTTTCTGATCTGTCCTTTATATGGCCATTAGGTTTTTGTAAGAAGTGAAGAGAAAAAAGAGAAGTGGTATCCTAGCCCGAACGGGGTAGAAGGCGGCGCCGCGTAGCATTGTCTCGTCCAGTGCAGAATAAATAAGTGAAGATACAAAGAAAATCTTAGGCGTCTCGTATATTGAGTAGACTCGGAGTAGTTATTTAAAACATTCTTTTTCTGGTATGAAAGGATTGTTGGAAAAGAGTAAGAGGGTGTAAGAGGCGGGGAGTGAATTAGAAGAGTAGGCGAAACGGGAAGGGGCGGTAAAAAAGAACAAAACGGGGAGAAAATGCGCAAAGGTAGTGCATGTGCATGATAAGTGTTATACGTGCTTTTGTGTTCTGTCCATTTTTCATCAAGGATATCCAAGTACTGTGATTAATTTGTGGTTAGAGTGGCAAAATATGCAAAAATGAACTGTTGAATTTGAACATGCAACAACTATAAGGTTAAAGTTGAAAAGTGATTGATATATTTATCTTGATACATATATGTGCATACAAATTACAAGTAACTGAGAAGATTTGTGGTGTATTGTCCAGCTAGAAGGAAAGAAAGACTAGTGAAGAAGTGATTAAAAGGGAAAGAGAGGTCAAAGGGCAAGTACAGACAAAGGGAAAAAAGGAAAAGATAGAGTTATGTGGGAATAACACCACTAGCACATATCTGTCAACACCTTCCTTTATACAGTGAGAAAATACAAAATGACCATGCTCAATGGTTGACGGAGATAAAAGGGGACAGTGGGACGCCAATTTGGCCAGAAGGTGGTTCATTCAACAAAAGAGTATTAGATTTAGTATCCACACACTTGTTAGAAAGGTATAAGGGGAAACAACTACAAAATAGAAGGGAAGTACTGGACTTGTGGCGAATGTTTGAAGAAGTTACGCCTACAGCAGAGGTAAATAAAGAAAGAATGAACAAAACACAGAAAACGCAGGAAGAGGTAAGCGCAACGCCAAAGGGCGAGTGCACAACCACTACAGCTGAAGGCGATACAACCAAAATTTATCCTTTAATGTCAAGGCCAGCAGTAGGATACAGTGAGCCCCTGTACATAACAGCATGCCCCACCCCCGCACCCACAACCGGAGTAGTTGCCACAGCACCACCACCCTATGATAAAGGAGGTTTGTATGGCCCAACAAGTGCACCCCCCGTGAATCTGGCACACTTCACTGGAGAATTAGACCGCCAGCTCGCGCATGCACACATGGAAATAACGTGGCTAAGAGCATTGTGCGATAGAGGCCAAATGCTGCCAGGGGGAGGAGAGGTGCCACCATTATCCATAGCGGATCTAACACCAACATTGAGCACAGCAGGGGAAGTGGCGCAAGCAATCTCAGAGCCAGCGCGATCAGTATCATCACAAGGAACACGCATACCACAAGGGCAAGAGAAAGAGTGGCGGTCAGGGGAGTTCCTGTTCCATCTAGATGACAAACCCATGAGGATTATACACCCACCCACCCCAGAAAGTGAGAGAGGAGAAGGATGTGAAGGGAACAATGAGCAAGAATCAGAAATAGTGGAGTGACTTAGACGAATATGAAGAGGCAGCTGCCGAGACCGGGTCCCCACTGCCAAACCGGCGTTACCCAGATACACCATCGCCACCACTATGGCAGGGTAGACTAAGACAGCGAGGGGGAAATATGATATAAGTAAAATAAAGAAAGGTGCGAAAGAAACACAAGTTACAAATGCCATTGATACTTAAAGGAGCATGTAGGCCACACTACATTCCATGGGCTCAAATGGATAAAAACAACTTGCTAAAGGTCCTCCCCCCCACTATCGGGAGGGGCTGGGAAATGGATTCTCTCCTTTGAGAAAAACACAGCAGGAGTGCCGCTAGCGATAGGGGATGTGAAGAGTTTATTAGTGTCAGCAATTGATGACCAAGCAGACGCAGTGTGGGAAAAGGCCGTATTCCCCGGAATAACGATGAATTGTGACCGCCACGATGGGTCGGCATTCAATAACGTTTGAGCACAAGTATGGGATGCATTGAGACGCACGTTACCAGATATTCCAGATTTACATTTAGTGATGCAGTGCACAATGGAGGAGAACGAGGATCCTACGCAATTCATACTGCGTGTGCAGGATTTATGGAGAAGCGAAACTGGCACGGCGTGGAACCAGTCCACCGCCTTGTTTTATTTTATCATTAAAAAGGGGCTCCTGAAGGAGGTGCAGAAGGCCTTGGACAAAATAGCTGGGATAGAAGCCAAGGGATGGCCTGAAATACAGAGTATAATTGTGCACCACTGCAGGAGGATCAAAGAGAGAGAAAAGGAGATAGCACAAAAAAGGCTGGCAGACGCAGCGAAGTTGGTACAGAACAAATTAGTGAAGGACGCCGCCGTCAACGCCAGCGTAGCCACAGATAGAGAAAATTTGGGGGACGAAGGATGGGAAACAGACCAGCAACAATAGCGGCACTGAGGGCCACAGGAGGACAAGGACAGTGGAATGGAGAAAAGCAATACGGTGGACAACAGTGGCAAGAAAGACCAGCAAGAGGAAGAGGTGGGTACCGTGGCCAGAGAGGGGGGTTTGGAGGTATGGGAAATAGAGGATTTGGCGGTCAAGGAATGAGAGGTGACCACAAGGGTCATGCAGGAACGGTGGGAGATGGGGACACTACTCCAGAGATTGTAGAATGTGGCCTTCAGGGTATTTCCAGGGGCAACAACCCATGGAGAACGAACAGGTTTGGGGGTGCCCAGACCCAGGTAGCCCCTATGGACTACTGATGGGAAGTGGGAGACAGCAAGACCAATGCTATAACGAACCTCAGATGCAGCAAGGACAGCAACCGCCACCACAACCTATGGCAAGACAAAACGCAGTAAGAAGCGCAAACAATAATTGCTATGCAACATCCGCAAACGGTGCGCCTGCACCATACCGTGGCATGACCGTGATTGGAGACAATGTCTTCTCAGTGCCAGGGCAAGAAAGACATTCAGATTAGGACATCCCACAGGGAACACTTGCGTGTCCAGTCCTATCCACCACCCTATGTGCAGATGAGGAGCCACTAGTGGGGGCAGAGATAGGAAATAAGCAGTTTATCTTTATGGTAGACTCAGGAGCGGAGAAATCATGTCTTATGGAAGGGCGGTTTCTGCTCTCAGGCAGGAATTTAGAGACGCTGGGGTTCTCTGGGGCTATTTTAGAAGTTCCTTACACTAAAGAGCTTGATATAACGGTGGGGGGAAAATCCGTGCGTGGACCCTTACTGTACCACGAAGACGTGCCAATCAATTTCCTGGGGTGAGATTTGTTAAGCAAATTAAATATGACCATCTCGTTTACAGAACGAGGAATAGTGTGTTCAAGCCCAGGAGTATGCCCAGTACGAGCCACGTTGATGATCAGCACAGTAATGAACGAAGTTGTGGTGCGAGGAATACCCATTGATATAAGTATGTTTATTTATGGCATCAAGGTATTAGCACGAGCGGTGCCAGAGATAACGAGAAAAGAATGGAGAACACCATCAGATTTCATATTCCGACCAATTGCACACACAGACGTCGTGCCAGGCACGATAATGTCCATACACATCGAGGCAGTTCAAGTATCCAGCAAACGTATTGTGGTCATAGGACTGGACGCGCATGGGTGCGAGTGGAGAACTGTGTTATGCATAGACCCAAACATAATGCTAAGAGATATAACAGACGAGGAATTATTCACTGATGGTGAGAATGATGGAGAAATAATAATGGAAATAAGCATACCATGTGATATTATGATCCAGTACAGAGAGGTACACAACCCACTGATGGCTAGCATTAAGGCCCCACTGACTATATTTGAGGAAGACATGGCAAAAGTAGCACCTGAAAATTGGACCACAGGGCCCCACAATGTAGGGCTACTACATGAGGTGACACCAATAAAAATAAAACTCAAGCCAGGTGCAATACTGCCGAGGGTAAAACAATATCCCATATCAAGAGAAGCGGAGGAGGGAATTAGGGAGACCATAAACGCACTCCTGAAACAAGGCATCATAGTACCATCCAACTCCCCATGTAACACAGCGATTTTCCCGATCAAGGAAGCAAAAGGAGGGACGTGGAGGATGATCCGGGATCTCCGCCCACTCAATGACGTCATTCAAAAAGAGTTCCCATTAGTGCCTAACCCGGCATCAATATTGTGGAGCGTGCCAAAAGAATCAACATGTTTCACTGTAATTGACTTGAAGAATGCTTTCTTCTCCATACCACTCGACCCAGGATCCCAAAACCTGACAGCGTTCACATTAGGGAACAACAGGTATGAACATCGCAGACTCCCACAAGGGTATTGTGAAAGCCCCAGCATTTTTAACAGGGTGTTACGGGAAGTCATTGGAAACATAGCTGTAGAGAGCACCATCATTCAATACATAGATGATTTATTCGTCTGTAGCCATAGAGAAGAAAAGTGCAGAGAAGACTCGATAGCACTACTGAATATTCTAGCTACCAAGGGGTACAAGGTGGACAAAGGAAAATTGCAATACTGTCTCGCCGAGGTTGTATACCTCGGACAGCTAATATCAAAAGATGGGAAGCGAATACTCCCAGACAGAGCAGCTGCTATATGCAAAATAATAATCCCAAAAACTGTGAAAGACATGCGAAAGTTTCTTGGAATTTGTAACTATTGCCGAGCATGGATCCTTGATTATGCCGCATACACACACCCCTTACTACAAGCGTTAAAAGAGGCACAGAAAAATAGAGCAGCAATAAAATGGACGCAGGAAATGATAACACAGTATTTGAAATTGAAAGACCTCATTGCTGACGCCCCAGTCCTCGCGAACCCAGATTATGAGAGGGAATTTTTCTTGTTTTCACACTGCAATGGGACACTGATGACAGCAGTACTGACACAGAAAACATCACTAGGTCACAAACCATCGGCTTATTACAGTGGGACACTAGATCCAGTAATGCAAGGCCATTTCGCATGCGAACAGGCTCTCGCAGCTGTGGCCTTCGCGATTGAAAAGAGCGTCACCATTGTCATGGGATGTTCAGTAAGGCTATATGCGGAGCATTCCCTGTTCGCCATCCTTGAGCGATCAAAATCAACACTAACGACACAAAGAGCAACAGCATATGAAGTAATAATTTCAAGCCCCAACATACATGTTGTGAGGTGCAAAACAGTAAACCCAGCAACATTCACTACAGAGCCATGCACGACAGAGGACATACAGGAACACGATTGTGCCACATATGAGGGGGAAGGTGATGACATCCCAAAAGCAAGCGAAAATCCCCTACAGGAGGGAGAAATATATTTCATAGATCGGTCAGCATCAATAAACCTCGAAACAGGGGAAAAACACGTCGAAATGGCAGTAGTGCGCATGGAGGAAGATGACTATGAGACAATTGTGAAAAAGCGCCTCCCATCCCATTACTCACCACAGGCAGCCGAACTGACTGCCCTGATCGAAGCACTGCACACAGCCAAGGGCTGTGCGGTGACAATATACTCAGACTCAGCCTATGCAACTACCACAGTGCACTCAGGGTTGTCACGGTGGCGTAGAAGGGGATTCAGGAGGACAGAAGGTTCTCCAATACAGCATGCAACATTGTTGAATGAGCTAATAGATGCATTAGCATTACCATCGGTAGTGGCAGTGGTGAAATGCCAAGCCCATACCAACAACACAGATGCAATCTCATTGGAAAACACGGCAGCCGACGCAGCAGCGTAGGAGGCCGCGTATTTCAATATGACACCAACACTCGAATGCATTGTAAAAGCAACCACCACAGATCCACAAGAAGAAGCATACAATAATACCCCAATAGCGCAGATAATAGAATTACAAAGAAGAGCACCACAAGAGGAGCAAGAAATGTGGAGCAAACAGGGATGTAAACAATCAGCCACAGATCTCATTTGGAGACAGGAGACAACAGGAAAGGTTGTAATGACCATAGAGTTACTAGAAATAGCATTCCAACAGCTGAATTTCCCCAGCCATGTAGCAAAGCAACACATTGCCGCAGACATCCAGGAACACTGGTTCATCCCCAATTTGCAAGAGCACCTGTCGGAATTCATTTTAGAATGCATAACATGCCAAACATATAATTCAGGAATTACATTAAGAACACTGCGCGGTATCCTGCCCCACCAACAGGACCATTTAGAGAGCCCCACATAGCCTATGCTGATATGGGAGAGCGGTGTAATGGAGCAAGATATTTGATTGTGGTGGTGTGCCCCTTTTCAAGTTGGGTGGAAGTGGGCCCATGTCCCCACCCAGACGCAAAGTGTGCGGCCAAGTTCCTTGTGTGAGAGGTGTTTTCACGATGGGGAATATGCGATGTGATTAGATCAGACAACGGTACGCACTTTGTGAATGACCTCTTTAAGGAAGTGACATCACTCTTGGGGGTAAAACACAAACTATGCTCAATTTATCATCCGATGACGAATGGAGTGGTAGAAAAGATCAACAGATTATTAAAGATAAGTTATCTAAGATGGGTAACACATTGAAGAAAAACTGGGTGTATTGCTTGCCCCTAGCACTGTTCCAACTCAGGACTCAACCATGTAAAGACCACCATCTGAGCCTCCACGAAATTGTGACTGGGAGGCGAATACACAACCCAGTATCCCCGATTAGAAGAGCATCGGATGCACACAGGACTGCCACAGTGCTGGGGGAAGAGTTCAAGGAATACCTGACCCAGTTAACATGCGCAGTACGCAGCATAGCGCGACAAATAGCACTGAAAATGTGGCGACTGATACTACCGCACCGGCCACAGACAGTTCAAGCGGGCCACTGATGCCAGGAGCACATGTGTACATCAGCAGCTTTGTGAGGAGGTGGAATTCACCCAGGTTTCATGGCCTTTTTGAGGTCATCTATAGTGCACCCACCGCGGTGAAGGTAAAAGGATTGAAGTATTGGGTGCACTTATCAGACGTGAGGAGGGCACACAATAGTACAATCCCCCAGGAGGGGCAAGATGGTGCCACTGGTACCACAAATGAGGTTGAAAAAGGATAACTAAATTTTCAGTAAAGAGAATATGATAAAAGTTATGATATGTATTTTGTTCTGCAAGACTTATCTCCTCCTTCCTTCTTTTCTATGTTTTCCTCCTCTCCTCTTTGATTGATCAAAATATTCTCCATACACCTCAACTCTCTCTCCCTCTCTATCTTCCACCTTCGTTTCGATTATTGTTCCACGCTTTTTTCCATCACTGTTTTATTATCGTCTTCTCCATAGCAAAAGTACATGTGCAATCGAGCAAACATGACTAAAAATTATGATTAAACATGAAGTTGAACAAAGAATGTAAATACATGTATATATTGTGGTGACAACTAATTTATATCGCCCCTCCAGGTGAGAAATGGCCCAACGACCTACAAACGCAGAGAACCAATTAATGCTAGATAATGATAGGGTCGCCATTAGGGCTAAAAGGTTCAGTAACGTTGAATGTGTTTTGAAATGGGCTGCAATTTTGATGTCTGTAATGTTGTTTTTCGCAACGTTGTATTATACCCTTTTATCTTTTGTTAATTAAATGCAGAGGGGAGGAAGCGGGGCTAACATGATACGAGAAGGAACGCAAATGATATGGACTGTGGTAAAGACTATATGGAAAGAATCACATGAAATTAATGTCAACAAAACAGATGTGATGCAACCCTCAGAATCCATCACTGTAGGATCAACAAGTGTGTCAGTGTTACGTTTTAATGTAAATATGAGTAATGCTTATGAATACAACGAATATGATGGAGATTATTATTGGACAAATGAGTTAATTAACACTAGTATTAATGCATAGACAACCATATACCTCACACAACATTGCTGCTACTGATGACGACACACATGCCATATTGAATAGTAATGATACAACCTGGGCTGGAATGTTTCCAATACATTACAAAAGGGTGAAAAACAATAACCAGGAAGGGAGGAGGAGGAGGAAAAGGGGGGGCGGAGGGAAAAGATACAACATCTATCATGACCTGGGGTTAGACGAAATAGAAGATCCTCGCCACCCTGATCAATCAAATAAATGTATTCCGACATGAGTGCCACGGCGAAGCAAGCAACAAATGAAAGCTGCTACGTCTGTTCACTCATTCCGCATGCATCGGGAACACCAAAAATGTTAGTACCGCAGGAAGTGCCCTTGCCGGAGGCCCAATGTTTAATTCATATGGTTTTATGCAGAATAAAGAGCACATTCCAAGCGCACTCCATCACATTGAAAAAATTGGAGAATGAGAAAACGTGCACAGGCAGACGCCAAGGAGTAATTTGCCTCAAGGAACCATTTCTTGTCATCAAGGGGACGCGATATGCAGAAAACAAGTGACACAAAGAAACAATTGAATGCAAAGCAGAAGCCCTTTGAGGCCTATCAAATGACACTTCCAATGGATAAAAGAGGTATGTGACCCCATCTGGTCGCGACATATCACAAAGCTAACGTGGGTCACAGCATTAGAAAAACCTATCAAAATACAGAAAGAGTTGGCACATGAGCTGTGCTTCCATGGGGAGGGAAGAGTGAACATGGGAGAGACAAAGAAATACAACAAGACAATCATAATACCTGACGTGAATAAAGGCACCGCTGCACTGATGGACATGTATTGGATTTGCGGCAAACAAGCTTACCTGCACCTCCCCGCATTGTGGAAAGGAACTTGTGCTCTAGCCACCCTCCACACAGCCCTGATGGTAATACCAGAGAGCCACATCCAAGGGTCAGCAGGACAATCGGCTGGCATATCGGCAGCAGAGCAATCTGCTGGCATATCGGCAGCAGGGCAATCGATTGAACCATCGACAGCGCCCCAACTAATAATGACAGAAGCTCCAGCGTATGAACTATTGTCAGAGTAGGAACTAAAGAAAAGATTGACATGAAGTAAATGATCCTCCAATTACATCTCATCCGAATCATTGAAACTCCTTGCTGAGGTCCCGCAGAAATACAAGCTCTTTTCATCAGCAGAGACATTCTTCACCTCACTTCTTGTCCTGGGACTGCAAGCACGAGCGAATGCCAAATGGTTGCTGATAGTGCACTGGGAGTTCATTCAACTGGCTAACGACACTAAAGAGGGGTTCAACGTGATAAAAATAGAGCTCCCCGCACTGCGCCTAATGACAACGCAAAACAGATGTGTCCTAGATCTCCTCATGGCGATGGACGGTGGTGCCAACTGAAAATGCTGATAACGGACACTCTCACATGTGATAACAGCAGTACACAACCTAGGAGAAAGAATGAGAACGGAAGGAGGAGCAGAAGAAAGCACATGGCTCGACAATTTGTTCAGCTGGATACCATCATGGGTAAATGTGGCAATGAAAATACTGATCCCCATCATCGTCTTTGTTCTCCTGTTCTTTTGTGTGTGCCAACTGGGACTACGGTGTTGTGAGAAAACCATGCCAACCACAGCTATGATGATGGTAACAATGGGCCGACCGACAACGGTAGCTACCATGATAGATGCACAAATGCAAACAGGGGAATACACTACACCACAATACAGGATGACAGCAATTTACAGGCAATATGGGGATATAGTTGATAATTTGCATCATACAATGATAAAAGAACCAAGGGAGTTGCAATGGTACCAGGAAGTATGGGTAGATCTAGATGGGGATGGAGGAATTTACTTAATGTGTACACCAGATGAATATGCCAGAAGAGGAAATAGCCTAAGAAGTGTATGCAGAGCATGGATGCCCATAAAAGGCACCCCCTCGTGGGACGAGGCTGTGGCGGAAGCTGAGTACTACCGAAGGGAGAATGAAAATAATAAAAAGTAGAAATATTTGTTACTTTAGATGTAACGAAAGGGGGGAAGGTGTGGGAGCGAGGGGCCAATGGGCCCCTCTGTACCATCACTTCTCAGTACAAAACACGGACCAAGTGCCTCTAGTGGTGGGTATGCCCCTCGCCCTTATGCAATGTTAACTTTGGGTTACATTCGCGTAGATGGGACCACCGAGCAGGACACGGGGAATCCATTTTTTGTACCCCCTTTCGACTCCATCTTGGTGACCAGGCCTCATTGCGATAGTAGAAAATGCCTCTCCCTTTTGCCCGCCGCAGTAGCTCGGAGCACATGGCCCCCACCCTCGTCCCCACTCCAGCTGGAAAACTCTGCAGCTCCATTCTCACGCTGAAGCCGGAGCTGCTTGCAACAAATAATAAATGTAACACATCCCTTTTTCCTCTGAGATCACTGTCCTGCATGTGAACCAACATGAGCCAAGCAGATAGCTCGTCCATATCCACAAAAGTGTCCTTGCCCTCTTACCCTCGCCAGTGGAAACTTATGGCCATTTTAACCCCGTGTTTCCTTGCAAGGCATTCCTTTCGTGTGCCAGACTGCCAACCATGCTATGAAGCCCACCCAACAGACCCCCAACTAACATTAGACCCCTGCTGCAGTATATCGTGCCCAATACTAACAAAAGCCACATACCTGAGATTTTTGTGAGACTAACCCTATAGTTCAATTACATTATTATAGTGGTCAAGGCCCGTAAACCTGTGACCTGTATAACCCAAATGTTGTAGATGATATAAACTCTTGAGTGATTAGTGCAATTACATGATACACTACTGAAGGTCTTTTGATCAACCATTATTTAGTGCATGCATTACCTAGAATGTATTTTCTTAGCTTAGCTTAGATAGTGACCACCGTATCTCACAAGGACCTGACCTTCACCCATCCGGAGCACAGATGTCTGACGTTAATCCTCCCGCCAACCAAGCAACCAACCCGGAGGAGGAGATGATGCCCACACCTAAGACACCACCCCGGCTGACCAATCCAGGTCCAACGTAGCATCATATGTTAAAGATGTCAATGTACTATATAAATGTGTTGTAACCTTGATGTGGTCAGAGCGCTCTCAGAGATCTAGATAAACTTTTCCTTGAACTCTCGCAGCCTGCTCTTTTGTGCCTTATTCCCTGTCCAGGGAGTGTCTGTATTATTCATTTTTTCACATAGAGTCGGGGAGGGCACAAACATTTGGTGACCCCCTGCGACGTGATCGGAGAGGTGCCTCAAGGCCGGTGCCGTGCAGCGAGATCCGGGATGCCCCCCAGCAAAAGCATCTCCTCCACAGCCGACCAGCCTGTGCGCACTACGAAGAAGAGTTCCCGGTTGACGAATACCCGACTGAAAAGCTGCTCGCCTAGGCGGGCCACGGCTTTGTTGGGGTGCGAGCCTGACTGGGGTCGGACTGCGAGCGGCGACCCTCGGGTCACCTGACTGAACACGTGAGTGCCGGTTGCGAAGGTTACGAAGGAAAGGTAAGGGGAAAATAGAGGGGACAGGTGGCAACGGGTAATAGGCAAGAGTAGGGCCTGTGTGAGTGATGATGAGGCTTTTCTGATCTGTCCTTTATATGGCCATTAGGTTTTTGTAAGAAGTGAAGAGAAAAAAGAGAAGTGGTATCGTAGCCCGAACGGGGTAGAAGGCGGCGCCGCGTAGCATTGTCTCGTCCAGTGCAGTATAAATAAGTGAAGATACAAAGAAAATCTTAGGAGTCTCGTATATTGAGTAGACTCGGAGTAGTTATTTAAAACATTCTTTTTCTGGTACGAAAGGATTCTTGGAAAAGAGTAAGAGGGTGTAAGAGGTGGGGAGTGAATTAGAAGAGTAGGCGAAACGGGGAACGGGCGGTAAAAAAGAACAAAACGGGGAGAAAATGCGCAAAGGTAGTGCATGTGCATGATAAGTGTTATACGTGCTTTTGTGTTCTGTCCATTTTTCATCAAGGATATCCAAGTACTGTGATTAATTTGATGCCCACACCTAAGACACCACCCCGGCTGACCAATCCAGGTCCAACGTAGCATCATATGTTAAAGATGTCAATGTACTATATAAATGTGTTGTAACCTTGATGTGGTCAGAGCGCTCTCAGAGATCTAGATAAACTTTTCCTTGAACTCTCGCAGCCTGCTCTTTTGTGACTTATTCCCTGTCCAGGGAGTGTCTGTATTATTCATTTTTTCACGTAGAGTCGGGGAGGGCACAAACACAAGATATTTTCTTCCTTGAGAGACAGCACCTGACACATGGTGTGGATTTAGCTACTAATTAAACCGTCCCAGAAACGATATTGGGCTTTGGTACATTTTACACAAAAGACTGGGTTCTTACTAATTTAAGGTGGAAAAACGAGATGCAGAAAGCCCCGTTTTAAAAAGGAACTCTCTACATTCATGACACCGTACCACATTGCAACACTTTCTTGCGTGGAATTGTACGAATGGAGAAATTAGTAGTCTGACAAATGTAAAAGCAGCATTGCATTTCATAAATTACCAAATCATTCCTTATAAATCATGGAACTATATGTCAAAATGTGCACAGGCCCAAGCGTGTCAGGAATTGTATCAAGCAGTAAGAGAGCATGGCCTGTGCAACAGGAATATTTATTTTAACATTTTAAAAAAGTCAATTGAATTATTTTGAGATCTCATGGGATGTTGCACAGGTTTTAAATGGAGCTCCTCCCATGCAGAAGATGCAAATCTACCTCACTGTTTTTAAAGTTTTCCTGTAATGTGACAAAGTATTGCAGGGAAAGCAGAGGAAATGTAGCCTGAAAGCAGCGTAACAGTGTATTCCTTTTTCCAATAACTGTGAAATTGTTGTACAAAGTTTATAGCAATGTGTTGGACTTTTAAATAATACATTATGGTTTAAATGCATGAGAAATCAATGTTTTTCAATGTGAATTTTGCAGTGTCAAACTCTAATGGATATTTTCCGGTTAACAGAACAACAAACTTGAATTATATAAAGTGAGTATGAGAATTCCCCAAATTAAATATATCGTCTCTAGCACCATTTGTCTCCAAAAAGGTATGGTCTGGAAATGGCGCTACTAAAATACATTGTGTTTGTAATTGGAAGTGAACAGGAACATTCTCAGCGCATTTAAAATTAAGTGAGCTGTTATTTCAATCCAACCCAAAAACATATTTCTGAGCTGTGTGCACAGTGTGACACAGACAGCAAGCACTTTGGTGCAGCCTGCACCCAGCTCTTAGTAAATAACATCCTCATTCAATTGCACCCAAAGGACTTTCAAAGAAATAATTAATATTGGGCTGTGATTCGAAGATGGCCACACAATAGCATAATTAACAATTGCTTGCTAGGTTGTGTTCTGTGAAAGCCATAGATACATAAACAGAATTGTGAAGCGAAAGGGAGAATAGTAGTGTCATTTCTACTTCCATAGAAAATGATACTAAAGGAAATCCCATGCATCCCTCATTCTTGAAATTGCATAGCAGAGAAAAAATGATGATCTGACAATGTATCTGAAAAATAAAAGAGGAGTGGCACTCATACTTGCATCAGAATATCCTAAAACTATTTTCCTAGGTGGGGGCTATGGGTGATTCATCCCTGTGTTTGACATTTGCCAATGCCATTTATGGTAACTCCATCGGAGTTCTGGCCAGAGCAGGACACAACTGTATGACAATGCACCTGTGCCTCAGTTGGTGGTTGCTGAGGTGACATCTTG
The DNA here is from genome assembly GCF_040938575.1 of Ambystoma mexicanum. Classification (NCBI taxonomy): domain Eukaryota; kingdom Metazoa; phylum Chordata; class Amphibia; order Caudata; family Ambystomatidae; genus Ambystoma; species Ambystoma mexicanum. The sequence goes on from NC_090936.1 coordinate 691,424,786, forward strand.
AGGTGACAGTCTTGGTCTAGCCAGTGTTGGAGTATAAAAGGACCACTACTACTCGTTACTACAGTTTTGTTTAACTGTTCTGTTCTTGATTGTCGTGCAGAGTATGGAACCTCCGTCCCCAAGCACCACAGAGGAAGAGTAAAAGCACTCCCTCTGCGGTTATTGGGGCCACAGGTGGGTTTCCCTCGCCGGTCTGATACCACGAAACTGCTGACCCCAGACAGCTGTAGAAAAAGGTCTGATTAGTTACCAAGCGAGCACAATAAAACACACTGATGAAAACAGAAGGCAGAGTCTTACCTATGTGGAGAGTTGGTATGCCGTATACCTATGCTGGGGTACTTCGTGGAGAGGGGGGGTGATTAAGTGAGCTGGCCTCCCAGTAGTATCAAGACCAATGTCGTGAGAGGGTCCACCCAACCAACCTGCAGAGATATATGCGCAAGCTGGAATGGCGAGAAGCCAGATCCGAGACACAAAATCCGCAAGGGGCAATCCAACGGCAATTCCGAATAACGTTCCAAAGCAAACAAGTAGTCAGGAGGGGCAGAAGAGCAGAGCAAGGTCCAGAGTCGAAATCTGTGTCAAAAGTCGTGAATCCAAGAAGCAGAATAGCTGAACAGAGTCCTCCGGTGCGAACAGCTGTGAAGCGCTGTTTTGCGGGAGTCCAGCGTTTAAATCCTGTGTGTCCCTGTGTCAGCTGATCTGCGAGCGGGACCGGTGAGCGTGTCACGTGACCCGGGACCAGGAAGTGCACGCTGGAACTGTGTTGACGAATGCCGAGGCGTTTGTCTGTAGTTGCTGTCCCGTAAGCGCCATGGAAGCCGCCAGTGGAGGTATGGAAAGCTCCTATTGTACCTGGTTGTTTGGTGCTTCCGACCCCAGAGACGAGCCTGCTCACGTGACACCCCCCGGACATGAGAGCGTGTGTGAGAGCTGTGTGAGGATGAGAGGTGTATGACTGGCATACTTGAACGGAGCCGTGAGTGTGTGACATTAACATGCGATCACCAGTCATTTTTAGGTTGTACACTGTTGGTGCCCTAAAGAGTTTAGGTGTGGTGTGGGTGTGTTAAGTGTGGATGATGCCCGGTTTTTCAATTTGAGCGTCGACTAGTGGTCTAAGTCATTCTTTAAGCATTACTATAGTGGGGGAATCGGTGTCCTGTATACCCTCAATTTTCCATTTAGCTCTGGGACGTTGTCTCATTGTGTGACTGAAGTTTCATGTGGTGTCCTCCTAGAGAAAAGTCAACCACACAGCATCTGGTTTATAAAAGATATATGGTATAGATCATAGGAAAACAAAATGTAAGCATACTGTGACAAGGTCCCCTGCCTGATTCTGGGGACCATTAAGAAGGTGACTCTGGGGGCAAGGTTCCACTCCGAGCCAGTGGATTTTAGGTACAACGTGGTATGTGGAGGATCCGCTTGTCGGCTTACAGTGGTCATAAAACTTGGAAAGGGACAGTCATATCGCAATAATGCATGATCCTCACTGTAGACTGCATATGACTGGAAGGGTTCTCTCTCCTCAAGTGAGAAAGCTTGAACCTGAGCCTGGCCAGACCCATAACCCAGGCGGTAGACAATGAGGTGCTTTCCATTAAAGGAGAACAGGCTTCTGTGATCACAGGAGACAGTGAGATTAGCCCTATGATTACCATTTGATTTTCTCTGAAAACCTGCCAGACTGTCATGCAGAGACCATGTTTTAAGATTGCAACCTTACAAGCACAAACACGCTCACCTGAAAAGCACGAGGAGGTTGGTTCAAGGGAGTAGGTGTGTGGTGGCAAATTCAGGATGAGGTTGAGTGAGAACATCAAGAGGCTAGTGAAGCCATACCTAGTAAGACCAGAAAGATACAAGGGGAGGCGCTTGGCCAAAGGCAGGGGTTATGGGTGAAGCCTGATCCATTGTGAGGAAGAACAAGCCTTTGGCATGGCACAGAGGAGGAGTCTCACCAGTGCAACAGTAGAGATGTGGTGGAGAGGGTAGGAGTCAGTACCCTAAAACAGGGAAGTGACTGAGGCTCTTGTAAAGTCTGCCTCATATCACAGATCTTACAAATTCCCAGACTACAGAGTGTGGCTCAAGAGGTTTCTTTTTTGTGTAAAACAAAGTAAGGTGTTCAGACTGGTCTTTAAGCTAGCAAGTATTTGGGCACACTAATGGGCAGCTATTCCCTCATATTCCCACTGCTCCCACCTCCATATCCCAGGTGCCCCTTACTCCACAGTGGGAACCAGTGATGGGTAACTCCTACTATCAAATAAATGACTATGGTGAGGGCATACAGGCTGTAACTGTATCTGTCTGGCTCCCTCTGGGGTTCTTGTAAGAGCTTCCCTATCCTAACACTCCCCTAGGCCAATTTGTGGGATACAGGTTTTCAATATTGTTCCTTAGCAGGTACCGGCTTCTCTCTCTCTCTCTTCACTTGTGCTCCCCCAATCTTTTCTCTGATTTTACTGTCCCTATTCTCCACTCTGCTCTACTCTTGCCTTCCTCTCTATTTCTCCTTTTCCTTTCTCTGTCCGTTCTCCTCATCTGAACCTCCAATATGCACACTGTCGTCTCCCCTTCTTACTCCCCTCTACTCTCCCTTCTTCTCTCTGCCCCTCTCTTCTTGCTCTCTTTTTCCTTTTGATCCCACCCTCTTTGCCTGCACGGCATTCAAATACAGGTTACCATTCAGGAAAATTCTGTGTTCCCTCCTCTCTGCGTTCTTCAATCGAAGTGGTAAGTATAGTTGGTTCTTTACTACAGTTGGCTTTCTAAATGCGGGAGACTTCACAATGACTGCCAACTTCTGCCCTCAACTCGCAGCGTTTACTGGTGGCAGCTAGCCATGAGGATACTTATGTTGTGAATTAAAAAAGAAATTGGACCTGCACTAGAAGGGCCAGGAATGGTGTAATTGACAGTGGCACTATATTCATTGAACAGGACACATGCAAGTGGGTGGCGCAGAGACTGGGGCCCTCCCAACTCCCTCACCTGACATTTGGAAATAACCATGTTAGGCCTCTTGCCCCAGGCTCGGATGGTCCCTGTTCCCCCCTGATGGGGTCAAGCCCCCTGCCATCTCACACCCTGTAAAAAACTCAAGGGGCAAATCCTGTTGCCTCAGTAGGCAGGTTGAAGAGTAAAAGAAAATAATACTGGGAAGTCCCAGGAGGATAGCTCAGCGGCAAAGTGCTCGCCCTGGAAACAAGACAACACAAAGCAATACAGGTTCGATCCCTGGGTCCGTGCTTAGAAACCTCCGGGTATTAAGTGCGTTATAAATACGCAACTAGGAGACATTCCTGTAACAGCGCCTTGAATAATAAGGCTAGAGAAGGGTAGTGTTGGCACCTATAAACCAAGGGCTGAGAACCCGAGATAAGAGACCCTGATAAGACCATAAAAGAAAGATTTGGGAACCCCAGAAGCCTGACATTAAATCACAAAGAGACCATCTGAGAAGAAGGGTAACAAGGCTTACCTTTTTGCTGTCTGAACTGTATTGCTCCCTACATGCATCATAGCATTTGTGCTGCTCATTCTTGCTGCCTAAGTGGCACAGGGGCCCAGCTGTATCATCTGCATTGCCTTATTTTAGTGTGTCACTAAGATGTCATTGTTACCAAGATGTTTTTGCTATTGAGTGTTAATGAAATCTGGCCTAGGTACTAATCTACCTCACTTGCATTGCCCATTATCACCGTATTACCATAAATCACTGCCTAGGTGCCTTACATGCTTTGCCTGATTGACTGGCCTAGGTCTCCCTACATGTACCACTTTACTTTCATTGCGCTATTAGGGAAAATGTTAAGCCTAATAACTCTGTTCTACATAATGGCGACCCCCCCCTACCTACATGTACTAGAAGTCAGGTTCATCTGTCTAAGCACCCACCAGGACCTACACTAGTCCCCGACCTGCTCAAACTGACCAAGATAGCTATGAACAATAGCACCTCCGTCCTACCTAAACATCCTAGTTCCGCAGAGACAGCCACCTTTGTATCTCTACCATGCGTTACATCGAACAGAAACCGTAGACTCTGCGCTAGATTAACAAAATTGCATGAACCTCTCCGAAGATCTCTACCGCCCACTAACTTCAAAACAAACTATCAGCATAATATGAAACCTAGTCACACCAAGTTGTCACTGCCATCCTATAAATCCAACGTAGATGCCCTCCTAACTAATAATCTCAAGCGCAAGTTACCTGATACCATCACAGCTAAGCCCTGTCAAGCTAAAACTGTAATTAAGACCCCCTCCCTAAAAGGAGCACTCCTTAATGCGAGATCGCTCATCTCCCACGCCCTTGACATAGCCGACCTAATCACAGAAGGTAATCTCGACTTTCTCGCTATTACGGAGACGTGGCTATACAATGCGGCAGGGCCATCGCTTATGTTAGCCATCTCGGATGGCTACACAATAGTTAGACAAGACCGAGATGGTGCAAGAGGTGGCAGTATCCCCATAATTTCCAAAATGAGCCTCGCCCTCAGACTAGCTCCTACCCAATCGCTACAATCTTGTGAAACCCTATCTGCCAAATTCCAGATAAACAGTTCACAATCACTCACCATCCATCTAATATAAAGACCTCCTGGTCCTCTAGGCACCTTTGAGGAGGATACTCATAACTTACCAACAACCTCAAACCATGTTCCCAATTACTCCTACTAGGCGACTTCAACACAGGCTTTCATGACCCTATGGACAAAAATGTCTCGATTTTAGCTAATATGATCAGTGCGTTAGGTCTGTCTGAAAAAGTTAACAAATGTACTCATTTGAAGGGGAGAACTTTGGATTGGATAGCAGACTATAACTGCATAACTACCTTCTCTTCTATCACGCCTCTACCTTGGACAGACCATTCACTGGTGTCCTTCAACTTATCCACCACTAGACCTACCTCTACGGCCGCTTTACTAGTGCCACCATGCTTAACTAGAAGTAAAACGTGGATCACAGCAGAGAAAGTCATCTCTGCTATCCTACCCACTCTCAATGTACTGTCAGAAAATCTAGAGCCCAGCACCCTAGTGCATGAATTCAACAATAACATGCTCACCACACTAGACAAATTAGCCCCTCTCAAACTTAGACCGAGCAAACCCAAAGCCCATCTAAACAAATGGTTTACTCCTCAGCTGAGAGACCTACGCATCCTGAAAAGAAAAAGTGAAACTACTTGGAGGCTCTGCCCCTCATATGACAATAAGGCTAAATTAACCTCTCTCTCCTCGCTCTACACGAATGAAGTTTGCCTGGCAAAACGTAATTCTTATGACGAATGCATAGCCAAATCAAATTCCAGTATGAAAGAGCTCTTTTCCATAGTAAAAGAACTAGAGTCACCAATAGCCATACCTGATATCTGCACCAAGGACAAGCCTTGGTGTACAGATATCCAACATGCTCTAGCAAATAAAATCAACACGCTCCAAAATAAAATACAGCTAAAGATACACTGAAACTTCAGGAATCGCCTAAAATCCCCCTGCCTAGCAATCCTCCTATGGCGCATAACAAAACTTTTCATTTCACCAAAATGTCTACCTTGGAAGTAGAAAAAATTATCATTTCGCTTAAACCTACCAATTGTAAAGGTGACATTTGTCCTGCACAACTAATAAAAGATGCTGCCAGAGAACTGTCTCCCTTCATCTCTAAATTGATTAATGCCTCCTTTGCCTCAGGCACCATCCCTGCTAACCTTAAACATTCATGGGTGCTCCCTCTCCTCAAAAAGCAGACTCTAGATCCTCTCATCCCTACCAACTACCGTCCCATTACCACGGTACCTTTTCTACTCAAAATACTGGACAAAGCTGCTTACAACCAGATTCAAAAACACCTAGAACTACATAAACTCCTAGGAGATAGACAATCTGGCTTCCACCCTCTAAATGGATCGGAAACTGCCCTAATTGACTTAAAATACCAAATTGACGAGCAGAGAGACAAAGGGAGGACAGTACTTCTGCTACTTCTTGATATCTCAGCAGCCTTTGATTTAGTGGATCACAGAGTCCTCTGTAGACACCTGGACTCTGCCGCTCATTTCTCCCAAGAGGCTGTCAGATGGATTGAGTCATTCCTGAGCGAGAGAACCATGAGAGTCTTCTCTCCATCAGCAGCCGCAGATCCTACCCCCATCTTGTGCAGTGTTCCCCAAGGCTCCTGTGTCTCCCCAACTCTATATAACATCTTCACCAAGCCCCTGTTCGATGATCTGGACCATCTGGGTATCACCTACACTAACTACGCAGATGATACACAGATCCTCCTCCCGCTTTCTGGGGATCATAGTAAGGACACGGAATTGGTGAATAGGGTATATCTTATCATCCAGGCATGGATGGCCACTCATGGCCTCTGCCTGAACGATGATAAGACTGAGTTGATAATTCTGGGCACCCACACTAACATCAAAAAACTAGGCCAGGAATTTTCCTCCTTTAACATTGATGGGAATATCATCCAAGTGTCCAAGGAAGTAAAAACCCTTGGCTTCTACCTTGATTGTACCCTGTCACTTGACAAACAAGTAAAAACCCTTGCCTCCACCACGGCCTATACCTGCAAGCTGATAAGAGCTGGCAAGCCATTCCTCTCCAATGACAGTTGCATGATCCTGGCCAAAGCTTTAATAGTCTCCAGAATTGACTACTGCAATGCACTATACATTGGAGCTAATAAAACAACGATCCAGAGACTTCAAACACTACAAAATAATGCCTTGAGAGCAGCACTTGGCATAAATAAAAGAACCCATATCAGACGCCAACATAAATGGTTGTCTACTAATAATAACATTCAGCTAAAGATGCTATCTCTGACCCATGAAGCCCTTAATAACTCTGCCCCTAATTTCTTGATAGACAAACTGAACAGGAGAATTTCCCTCAGACCTACCAGAGCTGGCAACACTAACTGCCTGGCAATACCTAGATACAGGCTTACCACGATCGGTGGAAATAGCTTCCCAGTGAAGGCCGCGAAAATCTGGAACCTACTGCCACAAGACCTGAGAATAGACCAACCCTACCTACACTTCAGAAAAAATGTAATTCAACATCTCATCTCTACTGACCCCTAGTCGACCCGAGTCACCCACTACCTGCTGTAATTACTTATCGTAATATCTGGTAAATTGTACTTTGTATATTGTATATCTTGTATATATGTGAGATCTATATTTGTCTACTGTATATTGTACTCTGTTATTCTGTAACTATGTAAGCCTTGTACCTTCTTAATACTGCGCCCTGCTACCTACAGGTCTGGTGCGCATAAAAAATGAATAAACAAACAAACAAATAAAGTGTTCGGAAACCCTTGAAACCTGGACTTGCGTTGCCCTGCTGGTTAACCCAGAGGGACCCTTGGGCGTGAGAAGAATCAATATCGTTTGTTGCATTTGTAGTTCCCCGTTTGTTGTTTTTGCCACGTTGTAAAATGTTCCCAAAAGTAAAAGAAAATGACGTTTCACTGCTTTTCCGTCTTGTCCTGGTCATTGATCGCTGTGATCTAAGGGATACTTTTTTAAAGGCATCGAACTACACGCACATGTGTGTGCATTCGAGATAACGCAGAATGAGCGTGTGTTGGAGATAACTGCGAATAGAATGGCAAAATTATGCTTACAATGGCAACACTTTGCATTTTTTTGGAAGCACCAGGCTACATGACGGCAACACATGATATGGTGTGAGTAACTCAGCATAGCCTGGCAGTACCTTGCACATGACGGGGAGTTTCTAGGCGTATTATTGTAAAATCTGAGCATATGATACCAGTGGCTTAAATATACAGCAGTGATACATAGGCATCTGCAATGCCTGACGTTTGGTAAGAGTGCCAGGCAAATGGTTCCAATACATGACATATGTTTAGTAGCATATAGGTGCATTCCAATGTCTGCCATATCGATGTAGAACCAAGTCTCATGATGGGACTACCAGAACATGTGTTGCCACGACTACACTGCAACATGTATACAGCCCCTTTGCACAACTCCAAACATGCACATGTCTACCCATATAACCACACTTGTGCCAAACGAGACAAACACCAAAAAACGCATTTCAAACAACACGCCCGGCACTTTTCACCCATATTACACCCCACGCCTTTTATCTTCATTTTATTTTTCTCAGTGTTTATACTTTCTCTGCTTAGTTTAAAATAGGACACATTTTAAATTTGCTAAATGGTACGTATGAAAGGGGGAAAGAAAGCACTAGAAAGGCTGCATACATCTAAATGCCTTTTCCAAACCAAGTCATAATTGAGAAGTTTTGAATCGGGCCCAAATTAAAGTAGCGTTCGCCCAACGATGTTTAGACTTGCTAATAGCTCGGGCACTGTGCTAGCGTTGCCAAATTAGGTTCTTGGAGGCTTTGGCAAGCCATATGCTGCCATTTGTCATGCCTTGGCACGGTGTCCGTTCTTTCTTGTGCAAACATTGCCTTTCGCAATCAATATCTGTGCGCCCTTTGATGTCAAGTTGGAGAACGATGTAAGCAGAGTGATGGCCCAGCTTCTCCTTACTTCGCCCTGGGAATAATCGGTAGCGGGTATTTTCCACCAGCAAAACTCGTTTCCAAGAACTAAGAAAGATGCTGAAGCTTCTTCTGCCTCATGATTTAGGCTCTAGCCTGTTCCTTTCCAACTATGTTATGTTTGATCTTCAAATGTATTCTATACATTATGCATGCAGATCATGTGAAAGTTGGCAAAGCGTCAGTTACGTATAATATAGTGCACGTCACAAATTATTTCTCTTATTTTGGAAATGTTGCTTATTTATTCCTGTACTATTATGTCCATCAGATGTCAGTATATTTTTCAGTCAACCTCTATTCCATTCATTTTAAGTCAGCATGTTGTGGCTGAATCACGAGGATGTGCACCGCAGCCAATTAAAAGATGCACGTGAGCATCTCCGATTTGCACCTGCTTCCTCAAACCGGCCCAACTTGGAGATAGTCGCGTGCAAATGTGATTCACAAAGATTTGCTCAAGGGAATGTCAGAGGTGCGCCTGGCATTTCCAGATTTATTTATTTGTTATTTTTTCAGAGCTGGCACTACCCAGAGGAGGATCTATGTGAATACTGCAAGAAAAAGAAATTGAAGCCCAAAACACCAAATGTTTTTTTAACCCCTTTTGACCTCGTATATATGTAGGGGGAGACCCTCCCCCCCCCCCCAGCCTCTTCAATACCCCTTGACCTTTTTTTATTTACTTAATCCACCCCTCCACATATATATGTGATAAAATGGGGGTCTCGAATTTCTGTATTTTGGGCTTTGATTTTTTTGGCCTTTTCTATTTTGGTATGTAGAGTAGCCCCTCAAAGCTCACTCCAGAAAAAATGCAACCCACTAGGAAAAAAGGCCCAGCACATCTCTTGCAAGGAGAACAATGTTTATTTTCACAAAATATAGATGCGCCAGCAAAGAACTCTGCTGCCACGGAATGTTCTGGCAAAATCAGTGCAAACAACAAGCTAAAAAGGCATGCAGTGTCATCAGTGACATAAGTTACATAGTGCACAAATCCGCATGGCTGGATGGTGCAACCCTATACATAGGCTACCTGTTCCATAAGGGATGCCAGCCCCGTGTGTCCATCTTCTTCGCCGTGGGTTCCTTTTTGTATGTCATCAGGCACAAAGCTACAATTAATTGATCATTAGACATAGAAAAACAATGACTTCTCTATTTCTAATCTGCACCTGGTACAGCAAACAAGGGCTAAAATGATTCTTCGATGTCACTGTAACTCCCAAACCCCAACTCGATTCCAGACATGTCGGTGCTCTTCCAAAGCTCCCCACCCTCATTTTAGGTCTGTTGTTTTACCCCTCCCAGCAGCTCACAGCACAAATCACGTGACCTGATAGTGAAGGCAGCCTTGTCCTGCTTTCTGATCTTTTCTGTTTGATGGGGGGGTTTAACAGTTTTATGGTCGGTGGTCTGGGACTGGGTGGTACCTTGGAATGCTGTGGTCTTAGGATGGGGGGATTTTGGCACTGTTAAATGGAACTAGGGAAGGTCGGAGGCTTGTGTCCTCCTTCTCATTGGATCGCTTTTTGCAGGGAGCTCTCAACCCCCTTGTGGCCTTGTAGGGTGCATTCCTACTGGGATACAAATGCTGGCAACACGAGACACTGAAAGGTTTATGAATCTCTGTGGCTCTGGCCTTTCTCCCTGGTGCCCATGATACAACCTTTTCCTGCATGCATTTGCTAATTTCCATGTTCATGGCCTGGGCCTGCTGCCCTGGCTGCAGTGCATTGTTGGGCCTCGATTTCAATATGGCTGCTACTTTCTATGATGGCATTTGATTCTCAGTGTGTTCTATACCCATGGCATGCACTAACCTCCCCACACTATGGCCCAATACGCCCCTCCCGCCGATCCCCTACAACACAATTCCAGGCCTCTGCCTCATCTGTAACTGCTTGGGGGTCTGGGGCGATTGTCCCCCCTTCCCACCATTCCCCCCTTTCGTTAATACTACATTAACAACCTCCCAAGTCAGCATTTCTTTGTCATCCTTTTGCCTTCTCTCCCTTTCAAATCTCTCAGCTTCCCGATATGGCGGTGACCCTTCCTTTGGCACTCATGCTCTATATACGGAGCAAAAGATTTCCCCTGCTTGTGCATATTGCTCGGGGGTGCATGTTATATATTACACCCTCCATCCCCTGCTAAGTCTACCCAGTGTTCTACACATTTCTCAGGGTCTGGGGGGGATTGTGGTGGTGCCTGGAGGGGGGTGCGTGAAGGCCTTGCTCTATTGCTACCATGCGTGGCTTGTCCGGGTCATCTGTTTGGACTGCACTATCTTTTGTACCGTGAGGTGCACCCTGTACCCCAATTGAGACCATCATCATTGAGGCCTCCTCATGGATCACCTCTTTCTTAAATGGAAGAGCCATGAAAGTTTTTCCAGCCAGGCAAATGCGGCTCCTACAACCATACACTTTGGGGTCCCACAGGGTTCCTGCACATCCCCTACTCTCTATAACCTGTTCACCAAACCACTTTTTCGACAAACTGGATTCATTCGGCATAGCCTACACGAACTATGCTGATGATACACAGGTACTCCTGCCTCTCTCTGGCTCCTATGACCAAGACGCGGCAGCTCGCCACTTAATCTACAGCCCCATCCAAGCTTGGGTGGCAACAAATGGGCTATGCCTAAATGATGATAAAGCCGAGATCATCATCATCGGCTTTAAAGAGATATTAGCTAAACTGGACCAACAATGCTGCAACTTCACCATAAACAACTCAATCCTCCCTGTCTCACCATCAGTCAAGACACTAGGTGTCCACCTAGACTCAACTCTATCCATGACACGTCAAGTTAGCGCCATTGCCTTAGGCTCCGCCCACACTACTAAGCTCATCAATGAGTTTAAACCTTATCTCTCCAAACAAAATTGCCTCGCTATTGCCAGAGCAACTATCGGAGCGAAATTAGATCACTGCAACGTCCTCCTAGCAGGGACCTCTGTAAAAAATCTTAACCGCCTCCAGGTCATCCAGAACAATGCCCTTAGAGCTGCTCTCAATATATATCCAAAAGGGACCATATCACTCAAGCAAGGCGTGACGCGCACTGGCTCCCCGTGAAAGATCGGATCACGTTCAAGACCCTCACCCTCACTCACAAGTGTCTTACACTCAATGCTCCACCCTACCTCTCTGACACTATTGTTAGAGATATTTCCACTCGCCCAAAAAGAATCTGTCATGCTAACAAACTTTGCATCCCCTCCATCAAAAGGGCCAAAGCCGGGGGTAGTGGTTCCCCCATCGAGAACCTAAACTTTGGAACGCACTACCCAACTCACTCAGAGCTGAACCCTCCCTTTCAGCATTCAGGAAAGCTTTAAAAACCACCCTGTCCTACTAACCTCCCCTCAATTCTTGCCTCCTCTCCTTCACCAACTCTGTTTCCTAATTTACATATCTGTAACTAAGAATGTACTGCATGCATATTCCTATGTTTGCACTATGTAACTAAGCTCAAATGTCTGAAACAGTGCCACGATGCCTAAGGGCTGCTGTGCACTTTACAAATGGGAATACATTTTAAAAAAATTGCGCTGTTCGGCACTGCTTTGGCACAGCATTGGAGCCCCAGCTGGTAGGTACAGAAGATCAATATGCAAACATCAGGGTAAGTTCAAAGACAAAAGGAAAGACGAGTGCTTTCCCTAACCGTTAAAGTAAGTTAAGTTTTAACACAAAAGCAACGGTTCATTGGGAGAAAAATTATATAGTCACAGTGCGCATACCAATCGTAAGTAGACACTTAGGTAAACAAACAAACAGTGTACTTGTTGCCCCAAAGGGAAGAACACCTTGTCCCTAACAGGCGTACCTGGCACTATGTGGCGTGTGTTGAACTGCCTATCTAGTAGGGATAGTTTAAGGAATCTGTCCCTCAACGCTACCAATTGTGACATACACGTATGTTTCAAAGTACACACATTACACTCAAACAGAACATGGCCACTACTGATCAACTGTTAATGTTCTCGCAGAACTAGATATTAGATTCTGCCAGACGACAGCAGTTCTAATGCTTTACCAGCTACTTGTCACCTAGTAGATTATGTATTTTAATCCCCCCATGGGTCTTATGATCCCTAGGTATGATCAGTGTGGGCTTTTAAATTCCCAAAAAAATGGGCTGGTGTTGTCCATCTACTAAAAAGCTCACTCTACGTGAGTGTGAACTAAACAAAGTCTATGGGGTGTCCACTTTTCATGAATCTGGACATCCATGGGATCACGAGAGCCCTCGTGGTCCGTGAGGTCGACCGGTTTCAATGGCTGTCTAGTTTAGGCCATCTTCTTCAGGACCGTGGTTATCTTAAAAGAGCTGAGTTCCAGTGTCGGTGTGCCGAGGTCTTCGGCACCGTAGGCGAGAGCCTGCTTCCCCTGCAGGGAGACAAAGAAAAATGCGAGGGGACGGGGGTTAGTAGACCCATTGCTTGTTCTATTAAGGTCATAATTGGTGTAGAAACACTGTTTGAGTGCCCACGCAGTATTATTCTTAAAAATAAAATCAAAAGCACCAAAAGTGCTGATCCACCTTATTCTGTGGTGAGCACAGCCAATCCAGGGACCAAGTCTAAAAAGGTGCCGCACAACCGGACCTTATGGAACACCACCCCTGACACAGGACATTCTCCATGTGGCTCATGTTCGATGTGTGCCCAAAACATGCAGTGTTTCTACACCAATTATGACCTTCATAGAACAAGCGATAGGTCTACTAACCTCCGTCCCCTCGCATTTTAATTTGTCTCCCTGCAGAGGAAGCAGGCTCTCGCCTACAGTGCCGAAGATCTCGGCACACCGACACTGGAATTTAGCTCCTTTAAGATAACCATGGTCCTGAAGAAGATGGCCTAGACTAGACAGCCATTGAAACCGGTTGACCACACAGACTACGAGGGCTCTCGTGATCCCATGGATGTCCAGATTCATGAAAAGTGGACACCCCATAGACTTTGTTTAGTTCACACTCACGTAGAGTGAGCTTTTTAGTAGATGGACTTCACCAGCCCATTTTCTTAGAATTTAAAAGCCCACACTGATCATACCTAGGGATCATAAGACCTACGGGTGGATTAAAATACATAATCTACTAGGTGATGGGTAGCTGGTACAGCATTAGACCTGCTGTCGTCTGGCAGAATCTAATATCCAGTTCTGCGAGAACATTAACAGTTGATCATCAGAGGCCTTGTTCTGTTTGAGTGTAATGTGTGTTCTTTGAAACATACTTGTATGTCACAATTGGTAGCATTGAGGGACAGATTCCTTAAACTATCCCTATCAGATAGGCGGTTCAACACACACCACCTAGGGCCAGGCACTCCTGTCAGGGACAGGGTGTTCTTTCCTTAGGGGCAGCAAGTACATTGTTTGTTCGTTTACCTAAGTGTCTACTTACGATTGGTATGCTCACTGTGAATATATAATTTTTCTCCAAAGGTACAGAAGATCACAAACCCTGTCAGAGGAGCCAGAAGCTTCACGATCGCTCCCATCCACAAATGTGCCCAGGAAAAAAAGTTTTCCAACCAGTCACTCTATTGTATGCCAGCTACTGTGTGTATGTGGGTTACCCAAGAGTGTGCAAGGCCCCTGTTATTTGCGCAAGTGAACCGTTCTCTGCATTGTTTGGAGGTGCAAATGTGCAGCAAGAATCACCAATCTTGCGGCAAACGCCTCCCTCCATTGCTGTCAGTAAGTCTAAGACATAGAGGTTATGCAGCGTCATCAACCTTATTGCACACATTTCAGCTTTGATAGTCTTGAGGCCTTGGTCAGTGTCATTCGCTACTGTATCACCTCCCAACAGACAATGTGGAACCATTTGGCATCTGCAGCTGCTTGTATTCCGGCCAGCAAGAGTGATGGAAAGAAAGTCTCTTCCTTGATATAAAGTCTATATTGATCTGGTATTTCTTTGAGCAGCTTTGGTGAGTCTTGAGATAGATAATTGGACACCCTCCTTCTGCACAAGGTTTTTTTCTTTTATTGCTCTGGTAGTATACGGAATACGGGGACAGTACTGGAATTATTGTGGGGGACATCTGTCACTGGTACTGTTGTTGGGGGGAGCATGCCTTGGGATCCCACTATTAAGTGCTCTTCAGCGATCGCAAGAAGAGCTGAGTGCAACATAGTCAGTGTGCAAGTGCCCTGCATGATGGTGGGAGGTGCTGGAATGCCTGCTGACCACAGACCCAGTAATTGTCCATCACTGCTGCAGTGCCCTTCTTAAGGTCTGGAATGTACAGCATCTTGTTACGCTTGCTGTTGGCCCCCACATGGCTAAATGACCAGTTCTTTGGGAAGGTACCCACTTGAGAGTCCGCAGCAAGACTGATATGCAAATGGATATTTCCCTTCTGTGAAAGGTACATTGAGCTAGATGTGGCTGCGGACTCTCGAGTGGGTATCTTTCCAAAGAACTGGTCATTTAGCCATGTTTGTTCTCACAGAGGGGCGCCTGTAACTATTTTTTGATTGTTTAAGGGACTTAGGTTTAGTCACCCTAGGTTTCCTAGGGCCATCTAGACATGGGCCCCTTGCTCACTGTGCTCGGAGAGGCACAGCTCCACCTCACTGAGGCCAAACAAGGCTGAAACAGGTGTCTGGGGTTGCTGTTGGTACTCTTGCTCACAAGAGACTTGCCATAGCATTTCGGTGCTGGACTGCCCATGTGGGTGGGACAAAGACTGATATGTAAATGCATATTTCCCTTCTGTGAAAGGTACAGTGAGCTAATGTGTGGCTGCGGACTTTCAATGGTGGGTACCTTCCCAAAGAACCGGTCATTTAGCCGTGTTAGTTCTCACAGAGGGGCGCCTATGACTGTTTTTTGAAGGATTTAATGATAACATAAGTAAATTAGCAGGCTTCCCCATATGTTGCTCGGTGACGGGTATATCATTGGTAGTAGCATTAGTTTTTCATTTTAAGGACTATAGCCGCCTTATTGTTCATTTCAGGTAGTTTGTTTAACAGGGATACATTTACATTTGCACCATTGGCAACATTGTCATGTGTTAAAGAACCATTTGTGATGTTTTCATTTCTATACAACCCCCACCCCTTTTTATATGCCATTGCATGTAACACTACTTCCTAAATATATACTTAGTCCAAACATAGAAATAGTGAATAAACCAGCTACACCGTGCATAACCCAGGTATATATGCAAGAAAACACTGTTATGAGAGATACCTCTGGAGAGAGAGAACACTTCTTGTGCAAATAATGTGCAGCAGTGTTGTTTTATCATGGAGGTAGATCAATTGCATAGTCCAAAATGTACAATTAAAAACAGACCATGAAAGTACCAATGCTCAATATGCAGTTGTATGTGTCTTTTCAGGAATATACATGAGATCAAAGGGTCAGGATTCTCTTGTACTTTCATGTTTTACTCATGTTGGGCCAGGGGTGATGCATGGGGCACTTTCCGGACATCAGCTAGATGCACCCAGTATTGTAACTCTTGACCTTTGACCGTAAATGGAGTGGCATAGATGACCTCAAAGGAGCAGTTCTATCTAGTCTCACTTCACCGGCGCACAAAGTTCTTTATGTACACAAGGTTACCGGGGAAGAACTGGAGAGGAGGGGACATTCTTGGTGCGTCAGATTCAGCCCTGGTCGTTTCTTCAGTCCTTGGTGGCGCTATCTGTTGAGAGATGCATTTTATTGCTTTTGTTAAGGCAGACAAGTAACTTCCAAATTCGGCCGCTAGAACAGACACAGCCATGTGAGTATCAGATACTGTCCTAATTGGAGATAAAGGGGTGTGCATTCGCCACCCCGTTACCACCGCATGGGGAGATAAACTGTGATCCTTACAGATCTGCATGCACATGCTAAACAGAGCAAGGGGCAAGCAGTGCACCCAGTTCTTCTTTAACGTGGTGCAGAGCTTGGACAGTTTGTTTTTTAAGAGACTGTTGATTCTCTCCACAATACTATTGGCCTGAGTGTGGTACATTGTGCACATTCGATGCTTGATGCCCACTAATGCTGTTATCACTTTACAGAGCTCATTGAAAAAGTGTGTTCTGTTATCCGACCTAACTAAATCGCACACGCCCCACAGAAGGAAAATCTCCCTGACCAAAAACCTGGCCGCACATTTAGCATCTGGATGTGCACAAGGACCATCCTCCACCCATCGTGAGAAAGGAGGCATGACTACTGTTAGGTAGCGAGTCCCATTGCACCTTTCCCCCTTGTCCACGTAGTGTATGTGTAACTCGTGCAAGGTCCCTGTAGGGCGGGGTAGGTTATCTCGTATAGTTCTTAAGGTGAGGCCAATGCTGTAAGTTTGACATGTGATGCAGTTAATAAACATTTTAGTTGATAATTATTTTAGTTAAGGCTTCTTGCAGATTAGGGACAAACCAGTCCTCCTGTATATTCGCAGTGATATGTTGTTTTGACACATGAGATGGATGATGCAGCTGGTCGAATACGACCAGCAGCAATTTGTGTGACATAACCGCTTTGCCCAATGTCTCCTGACCCCACAAATCTGTAGGTGACTGCTTACATCCCCTCTTCAACCGTAGATCTTTCTCCTCTTGTGGAGCCCGACCTTGTAATTCAATCAGCTGTGCAATTGGTAAGGAATTATAGAATTCTGGCAGCTGTTCTCTTCCCTGTGCTACCACTGGGTACTCAGAAACATTTGGGAAATCCTCTGCTTGCTTGGCCGCTGCATCCGTGGCAGCATTACTGAGTGAGACCTTGTCTGCGTCGTTTTATGGGTGGTGCATTTCACCACCACTGTCAGGGAGGGCAGGGATAGTGCTTCAATCATTTTCTCTAGCAGTGCTGCATGCTGTACCAGGGACCCATCAGCCCTCCTAAACCCCCTTCTCTTCCAACGTGCAAGTCCTGCATGCACTATGGTGGTGACGTAGGCAGAATCAGAAAAGATGGTCACACGGGCCCCTTGAGACGCTAGAAGCACCTCAATAAGTGCTATATGTTCTGATGCTTGTGCCGAATAGTGCATTTTGCACCAATACCTCATAGACCCCATCCACTAGTCAAACTACCCCCTCTCCAGTATGCCTCAAACCAGTTCCCTGGCCGATAGTTGCTGAACCGCCAGCGAAAATAACCTCACCTCTTCGAGTGGGCTGTCTCTTGCTTTTGTAATGTCGTCTCCCTCTCCCTCAAATGTCACACAGTCATGGATTGCGAGGTCTTCCTCAGTGCACTATTCCATCAAAAAGGACTATATGGATGTTTGAGCTGGACAGGATGACCTCATGTGCGGATGCCCGCTGTGTAGTCAACATAGATTTGGAGCGCTCAAGGATGGGAAATACTGCATGTTCCACATACAATGTCAGTGAGCACCCCATGACAAATGTGGAATTTTTCTCAAGCGCAAAGGCAGCAGCAACAAGCGCCTGTTTGCATGGGAACTGGCCCTGCATCACTGAGTCTAGCACTCCGCTGTAGTAGGCCAATGGCTTGTGGCCCATCTAGCTCTTCTGCTTAAACACTGCAGTCATCAGCTGGCCATTGGAATGGGTAAACAAATCAAACTCTTGTGAATAGTCAGGAGTGGGTAGCACTGGGGCAGTAGAAATGACCTCCTTCAGGTCATTGAAACTGGTGAGCATGTCCTCTGTTCATGCAAGTTTGTGGTCATTCGTTTGAGCTTCTTTGAGGCTCTGCAGCAGGGGCATAGTGTAAGCCGCAAAGTCTAAGATCCATGCTCTGCAATAGTTACATATCCCTACGAATTTCTGCATCTCCTTGACAGTTTTAGGTTAGGGGGCACTGCGCACAGATACAGTGTGGTCAGCTATGATTTTCTTTCTGTGAACAGATATAAATTGCCCCAAATACAATATTTCTTGGAGACAATATTGCAGCTTCACCTTGTCTACCTTGTACCCCTTATACGCTAGCAGCTGCAAAAGGGTGACTGAGTCCTTCCTGCACTGTTGCTCACTGTCACTACACACTGGCAGGTCGTCTACCTGAATGATGCTACTGGACATCTGGATGTTCCCTAAATCGCCAGGTAATATTCTGTTGAAGATACTGGGGACTCACAGTACCCCTGGGGCATTCTCATGTGCTCGAAACTCATTCTCCATAAATGCAGTGAGGTATTGCGAGTCGGGGTGCAAAGGTATGGAAAAGAAAGCGTTCTTAAGATCTATCACAGTGAAATGGGTTGCTTCTTTGGGGATGCTGAACAGAATTGGTGTCGGGTTTGGAACTACAGAAAATTCCAAACGTGCAATGTCATTTCAAGGGCAGAGATCCTGTAGCATTCTCCAACTCCCCCCTTTTGCCTTTTTGATCGGATAGAAAGCTGTGTTGCATGGGGAAGGTACAATTAGGAGTGCAAAAATGGTGTCTCGCATGCCTGCCTCTGCCTCTCTAGACAGTGGATGCTGTTTCACGTGGGGCAATACACTTTGCTTTACTTTACTTTAGTCAATTTATAACGCGCTGCCGTGAACCCTAAGGCGTGAGGGCACATACAAGATGAACAAACATGAAAAACAGAAGACTGAAAAGGTATGTACCATAATATCGCAAGAGATACAGATTTCCAGCACCGTTTTTCATTCGTCAACCGTGTCTTCAAACAATTCTGGATCTGTTACTACTTTCAGGGGCACCTTTAGTTCAATGCATAATACAGTAAACCACTCACACCCATTAGAGTCTGTCCCAACCACAACAATCCCACTAGGCCCTGTAAATCTAGGTAAAGTATCGTCACTGCCACAAGCTCTGGGGTCACCACTGGATCGAAAGATGAAATCAGATGGCACCTGCCAACACACTTTCCCAATCTGGGGCACAGCGACAAGAAAAACTGTGATCCCATACACAAACCTATCTCGGTCCACAAGGATACCGCAAACCACCACCTCCTCCCCTCTGGACTGTGTTATGACCATCGCCCTCAAGGCGCACATTCCTGGGGTGGCACACACCACCCCGTCATCCATGAAGGAGATTGTCATGTTCAGTTTGCTCAACAAATCCCACCTTAACAAACTTATCAGGGAGGCCTCTGAGTACGATAGAAGTGCACACACCACCTTTCCTCCTATTTTGATTGATACCTCTTCTGTGTAGGGAACTGCAACAGCCCCAGAGAATCCTTGCATGTCAAGAGTTTCACCTGATAAAGGAAAGTTTCCTTCACTGAGGCATGATTTAGTGGCACCCGTGTCGACCATAAAGATAAATTGCTTAGTACCTATCTCAGCGCCCACCAAGGGTTCTTTGGCAGGTTGGATAATCATGGAAAGGACTGCGCACGCAAGAGATTTCTGTGGACTGTCCTAATTGGGGTACATATTGGTACCTGGGAATGTGGAAGAGTTGCCCCCCAAGATGCTGACCCCCTGGTAGGGTTCTACTGTTCCATTGGGTACTGCATTAGTTGTGGACATTTGACCTCCATACGATGGGTTCTGCTGAGCCACTTGTGGTTGGGCACTAGGCGGGGCCTGTGTCTGCAAGTGCGGGGGTCTTGGTAATAACTGGGTATAGGCCTGATGTATCTCACAGGGTATGGAGGTGACCATCGTGGGATGGAAAGGAATATGGCTGTGGCAGTGCAGGGGTAGGGTGATTGTATGCCCCCTGCCTACTTCGGCATTCTCTTGCGAAATGTCCCCACTTCCCACAGCTCCAGCACGGAGAAGGTCCCATACCACCTCTGGGGGCCATTCCACCAAACTCCCCTTCCCCTTCCAAACCCTCCTCTTCTCTGCTGCTGACCTCCTTGCTGCCTTTCAGGATATTGGGGCTGAGGTCTGCCGCCACACTGCCCCTGTCCTCCGCCTGGCCGAAATGCTGCGATTCTAACATCTGCATGCTCTGCAGCCTGCTCCGCCATGTCTGCCTGGGTAGCTATCGTTACTGCTCCTTCAACTGCTATTTTAGCTCTTTTTTCTGCACCAGGTTCGCTTCCTCAGCCTGTTGTTTTTGGGTCATTTCCTTCTCTCGCTCTTTGATCCTCTTAAAATGGTGTATGATTATAGTATGAACTTCAGCCAGCCCTTCGCTTCGATACCCACTATTTTGTCAAGCCCCTTCTGTATTTCTCAGGGTAATCCCCTTTTAATATCAAAATAAAAAAGAGGAACTGATCGGTCCCAGTGGTCTCCCATCTCTGCGCTGGGTGTTCATCGTCCCCCATGGTGTACTGCATTACGGACTGCAAGTCTGGTGTGTCGGGATATGCCCGCTGCAGCGCATCCCACACTTGCGATCTGATATTGTTAAAGGGTGGCCCCATCGTGCATGTCATCATCAAACTTCACTCCTGGATACACCTGCCTTAACACACACATCCCCAGACTGATCTCCCACAATTTCAACACACAAACTTTTCATGTCTCCCACCAGCAAAGACATTCCTGCTGTCTGCTTTTCAAATGCATATATCCAATTCCCGGTCCCCGCAGTGAGGGGTGGGAGCGTTTTGATCAAATTATTCATATCCATCTGCAATAATGACAGCTATGTGGCCACTCCTCGCCTCGCTTTCCATCCTTCACTTCCCTTTTTCCTTAGCATTGCTAGCCATCCAATCGGCTCTGCAATCGCGGTGGCCACAAGCTCTCTACTCTTGGTGATACCTGCAGTGCCTCTTGTGCTTCCCCTTTCTCAAATTCATCCATGGTATCCCATTCTCCTTCCCGCAGCTCTCTGTTTGCACCCCTGTCCAACCTCACAGTCCCATAGCCTACACTTTCCGTCCTATCACCACCATTCCCTTTTCAAAATGCACATCCTTTATTGCGGTACCGTCCAGTCTGAGAAAAATGTCTCCCGTGCTCCATTCATCCAAACCGCACCTCAGTTTGCTCTCCCCCTCCTTTACTGCCCTCAATTGGGCCAACTCAGCATGTGTTGCCTCTAATGCCTCTTCTAACTCTCTCTGTGACTTGTTATCCCTTGGTGTAATAATGTTGGGTGTCAGTCGATATGGAGGTTGTGCCGTGGCAGGTGTGGGCAATATGTTGGATTTGTGTATCCCGTGGCCGGGTGGGTGGTGAGCAGATGCAGCCCCCCTCAAGACCAGGGCTGTGGTTCTTCCTCTGGTGCTGTTGCATTCACTATGTTTGGGGCGGCACTATCATCGTGCTGGGGTCTACAACCCTCAGTATGCTGTACATCCTCTACCATTTTCCATAAGTCTAAAATATCCTTTCTCTTCTGAAGTTGTTTACCCTTATATTTGGCAGCCAGAAACGTGGACATATGTTCCAATATCCCCCTGTCATTCGTTCCCTGTTCTGGCCATGGGTGGGACAGCCCTCCTTGGGTTTCCACTACCCACTTCTTGTGATTCTTCTCTATCCTGTCCCTATACAACGGCAATGCACATATACTCCAGCGGGAACCTTACTCCCATATTGACAATCGTTATTTCCATAAAACCTTTTAATTACACGCTGTGCACAATTTTAGTATGAGTGCCACTACAAGTCCTCTGTTTCCACCTCGCAGTCGCCCCATACCTATCCACCTCCTTGCCCCAACACACACTCTTTCACTCCTCACATCAAACACTCCCACTGCTCCCACAGGCCCTTCCTTGGCCTCCACGTACTACACAATAATATTTCAACACAGCAAAACAACAAACTAAAACAACAAGCCAAAACAACAACCATTATCTCTTCTCTTTCCCCCAGCTGGAATATATTGGGCACAAGAATCCAAGCTCACTCATTATACGGAGCTCCTACTTTTATATCCCCTTATCACAATAGAAATATGGTGCCACCTCCTCCCCTAACTCGGAAAGGATCCACACTCCTGTTTTTCTCCTCGTTATCCTCTCAATTAAAATATAAAAATCCAAAAACCGTCATGTGGTCTTTTACACTCCTTTTTAACACACGCATACTACTTCTCCCCATTCACTCGTACCCTCATTGTTGTCGCTCGCAAGAGGTGTACTTACATCTGTGCATTCACCCAAACTCCTCCGTCACAGGGTCCCAATAACGGCCTGCACCCTCCCAGTAGCTGCACCCCGTTCCAAAGAGCAGACAGGAATTCTGTGAAAATGGCTCCTGTACACCACTGCGGGTTGCATGCTTGGGACTGGTCTCTGTAGGTGGGCGTGGCACCTCCAGAGATGTGTCCTCCATCTTCGCAGGGGTCATTGGGATCACATCAGGGTCACCAAAAATGTATAGATGTCCCTCAAGGCTCACACCAGAAAAAATGTAACCTACTAGGAAAAAAGGCCCAGCACACCTCTTACAAGGAGAACAAGGTTTATTTCCACAAAATAGATGCGACAGTAAAGAACTCTGCTGCCACGGAACGTGTTGGCAAAATCAGCGCAAACAACAAGCTAAAAAGGCACACCACGTCATCAGTGACATAAGTTACATAGGGTACAAATCCGAATGGCTGATTAGTCTGACCATTTACATAGGCTATGTGCTGCATCTGTTGTCTCGGAAGGATAGCTCAGTGGCAACATGCTCCCCTTGGAAGCAAGACGACACAGAACAACACAGGTTCGATCCCTGAGTCCGCGGTCCCAGCACCATCTGTGCATCTTCTTCCACATGGGTTCCTTCTTGTACATCACCAGGCACGAAGCTACAATTAATTGCTCATTACATGTAGAAAAACAATGCCTTCTCTTTCTCTTGTCTAATAAGCACCTGGTACAGCAAACAAGGGCTAAGAGGATACTTTGCGGTCACTGTAGCTCACAAACCCCAACTCGATTCCAGACATGTCGGCGCACCTCTAAAGCTCCCCACCCTCATTTTGGTCTGTTATTTTACCCCTCCCAACCCAATCATGTGATCTGATGGAGAAGGCAGTCTGCTCCTGCTTTCTGATCTTTTCTGATCGATTGGGGGGTTTAACAGTTTTATGGGTGGTGGTCTGGGACTAGGTGGTACCTTGCAATGCTTGGGTTTTAGGATGGGGGATTCGGGTGATATTAATTAGAGCTGGGAAAGAGGAAGGTTCGGAGGCTTGTTCCCTCCTTCTCGTGGGATCGCTTTCGCAGGGAGCTCTCAGCCCCTTCATGGCCTTGTAGGATGAATTTCTCCTGGGATACAAATGCTGGCAACATGAGACAATGAAAGGTCTATGAATTTCTGTGGCTCTGGCCTTTCTCATCAGTGCCCATGATACCTTTTCACGCATGCATACGCCTATTTCCATGTTCATGTCCTGGGCCTGCCGCCCTGGCTGCAGCGCAGTTTTAGGCCTCGATTTCAATATGGCTGCTACATTCTAAGATGGCGTTTGATTCTCATTGTGTTCTATACCCATGGCATGGACTAACCTCCCCACACCATAGCCCCTATCCACACCTCCCTCCACCCTAAACCCTCCTGAGCACCTACAACACACTTCTAGGCCTCTGCCTCATCTAAAACCGCTTGGGGGTCTGGGACGATCGTCCCCCCCTTCCCAACATCCCTACAGAGAATCTCTGAGCGCCTTACAAGGTTCAAAGGCTGAAAAGGTGGGAGGTGAAACAGAAGTTACAATATGTTTTCAGGATAGATAGGATAGAAAGATTAGGAAGACAAGTGGTAGCAGGGAAGGTGGTTGGGTGGGGTTATGTGCGGGGAAAGGTATGTTTTCCTGAAAGTGGTGATGGAGAGTACAGTGCAGATGTGAAGAGGTAGGGTGTACCATGCCCTGTGTGCCCAGTCAGTCAATGCTTGTTTATGTGTGCATTTTGATTTGCTTTGCTCCATTTTTAAGCTTAGTGAATCCGTGATGTTTCAAGGGCATCATTACATTTGATGAAGTGTACAGTTTTGTCCTCCAGGCACTTTATGGGGGAGATACATACACTATCTGAAGTTTAAAAAATGGCTATGTTTCAAATTAGCCTTTTGTTCAAATACCATTACCATAAAGCCCTTTGCTATCTGGACAAAATAATATCATAGTGTCTACCTCCCACCATCTAAGGAGCGCCAGCAAACGTGTTCTAGTCAACCCACCTTTTAAACAGATCTTTCAAAGAGGGAGAAACTTTACAATCAAGTTCCCTTTAATGTGGCGTGCACTTCTGAGTACCTCTCAAGGCAGCTCTTGCTTACCTTCCTTTTGCTGTCACCTGAAGGCTTTGTTCTTCTAGTTCTGTGGTATATCAACAGCAGATAGTGGTGTTCTGTGCAGGCATAGTAATTCAGATGGGTGGCTCATCCACAATGGGCAATGTGATGACAGCTCATTATGGAGGAACCGAAGCCGCCCAGTGAAAACCTGAGTACTCTCAGCTTCAGTGTGCATCTGAAGAAGCTCTCTTGGGCCACCTGGATTTTCGGAGCAACTAGGTTGACCCTGGCATTGGGTACCCCAGCTGTGCTTGCCAAATGAGCTATGCAAGGCAGGCAGTTTTGCTTCTCCACACTTGCATGGCCTACTGAAAGAATGCAGATAAATGAGGCAGACCCGAGATTGTAAGCTGTCTTGTATAGTGCCTTTCTGCCACTTTTGGTAGAATTGCTGCACATGGCTCTATAAGAAAAAGTCGTGGGTTAGTTTAGTGGGAGAGGAAGATGTTTAACCTGTGGTGCTGCTGGGTGAAGGTCAGAAGAAGCTGTGTTATGTTCTGTGTGCCAATTTGCATCATATGGGTTTGGCAGAGAAGTTTGGGAGTTTATCCATAGGAAGGAATCCAAGAGCGGATAGATTTATGCATTTATCTATTTAGCACCAAAGACAAAGCAAGCCCCGAGGCATCAAGGCGTTAACAAGAAAGACAACAGTAAACAAGAAAAACCTGAATGATACTCACCAAATAATAAACCCAAGAACCAAAACAGTGCGCAAAGCAGAAGATCGTCTTTACGAAAATATGAGTGTCTTCAGAAGCCATTTGAACCTATTTAGGGAGCTGCAACCCCTCAGATCGGGAGGAGGGGGGTTAGGGGAGGTAGAGAATTTCACAGTTTCAGTGTGGCACTATAAAAAGCGCACTGACTCACAACTTTACGTTTGGTACGTGGAACTGACAGCAGATTAGCATTGTTGAATCTAAGCATCCTGCGTGCAGGTT
Source organism: Ambystoma mexicanum (assembly GCF_040938575.1). Classification (NCBI taxonomy): domain Eukaryota; kingdom Metazoa; phylum Chordata; class Amphibia; order Caudata; family Ambystomatidae; genus Ambystoma; species Ambystoma mexicanum. The sequence goes on from NC_090936.1 coordinate 691,450,451, forward strand.
GCCAGAAAATGCTGTTGGTGCAATTGCTTGGACCACAGCCGAACAGACACTTGTGTGCTATTGTTAGAGCTCTGAAAGAGATGTGATCTTCCATAGGCAGCCAGCGTAGCCCTCTTCTGGCTTCAGAAACATGATCCCATCCTCTAAGCCCTTAAATGATATGCACTGCGCTGTTTTGGATCACTTGAGGTTTTCCAATTTCTCCCTTACTGATTCCCAGAAGATTACTACAATAGTCTAACTTGGTCCACATTATAGCTCTGGCCACCAACATGCAGTTCTTTTTGGTCAGAAAAGAACACAGTTGACTCAGCAGTCTCCGATGGTAAGCATCTGTAGAGACAGTAGAGACAGTAAGGTTTATCTGCGCCTTCATGGTAAGCTCCGAATCCTGGACCACACTTAGGGTTTTAACTTTATTTTGGATCGCTATGGTACATTCAGCTACTGAAAAAATGACTGTATTCAGGGCTACGTTTTGCCAATCTATTCGAGGTATCCGCAAGCATTGACTCAATTTTGCCGTCATTCAATACCATTCCATTCATCACCATCCAATGTTGAAGGAGAGCGTACACCTAATTGACAACCACAGTGTCCCTCTCAAAGTGTCCTGTAATTAGAATGAGCTACTGTGTCATCCTCGTAGTTTGTGTATTAGACACCTTTCTCATCCATTAGCTCGAATAAGGGCATGGTGAATTATGTACAGAGTGGGGGAAAGGCATGACCCCTGGGCTACCCCATATGGCAATTGAAACACATCTGAAGCTGCTGTACCACTGAATACCGTAGCAGATCTGTCCCTGAGAAGAGCAGAGTGCATTCATCTTTCGACTAGGATCTCATAATCAACCCAGTCAAATGCTGCTCACAGATCCTGGAGCATCAGTAGCACAATGCTGCCTTGGTTCATTGCTTGTAAAATGTTGGTCTTAAGATCTATCAATGCTGTTTCAGTCCCATGATTTCGTCTGAAGCCTGACTGAGGCAACCCAAGGATGTTATTTTCTGTTAAATGTTCCTTTAACTGCAGTTACGCTGTACAATCAAGTATCTTCAACAGGAACGGCACGTGTGTAATGGGCCTGTAATTGGTCGTGATATTAGTATCCAGAGAAGACTTTTATTTAGGAGAGGGGAGACCCACGCCTGTTTTTATTATGTCGACAACAAGCCCTCCAAAAAGGAGCTGTTCATAAACCTGGTTATAAGAGGTAGTAAGGCAGGCACACACGCTTTAATTGCGACCGTAGGGCTGCTGTCTCCTTTGCAAACCGTAGGGTTGAGCTGTGCCAAAATACCTGTGACCTCAGACTCAGTCACTGGCTTGAAGGAAAAGATGTTAGGGCAATGCTGTGCCATGGCACCCTCCGCAGGTATTTTGGTTGCAAAATCCTCACCCCCAGATGGAGCAACAATTAGCCCCTAACTCTTAAACGTAGTGCTCTCCCTGATCCGCTGCACCTTGCCTACCTGGGCATCTTGAATGGCTACAGACCATGATTTATCTTTTACTATGCGCCTGTACATGGGAATGGGATATTCCAGCTCCCTAAGGATTTTGAAGATTTCACCAGAGTCTGATTCCGAATGCGTAAATCATAGGAGGTTTCCTTTGCCTCAATGATGGCGTGCTTATGGTTACTAGCTGCTACGGCATGCATTTGCCTATTCTCAGGCGTTTGTGACTTGGCCCATCTATTATAGGCCTTTTGTTTCGCTTTTTTAAGACCGTGTAATACCAAAAATTCCTTTTTTTTACATGCAATGTCCAGGTATTTAGCAGCGCAATGTGGTCCACTGCACTGGATAAGGAGGTTTGATGTAATGTTGACAGTTCTTGTGATGTGCCATAGTTGTCCAAATCCTGGGTTGCTGGATAAAAAACGGCAGCATCGCTTCTGTTGTAAGCAGGCACGTATTTCGTGTGACCACTATGACCTTGTTCGGTTTCTTATTTTGCAGTTGCAAGGATCCCTAAACTTTAAGGTGAATGAGGAAGTGGTCCGGCCAAGGGGAAGAGAGCACACGAAGATTGAGAATGTTTCCGTTGCAGCTGGCTACCCAGTCTATGGTGTTCCCTCTTACATGAGTAGGTTCTGTTTGAATCCCAGACTTGCCAAAGTAAATTCAATGGCCAGTGCAGTGGTATCAGCAGCATCTCAGAGCCTTAAATTAAGGTCCCCACACACTATGATTTTACCATTTCCTGTGTGCAATGATAACATTGCGAGTAACTGGTCGTGAAATTCAGTCATGGGCACTGGGGGGCCTTTAAATGAGTATCAAATTAAGTCGTTTTGGGGACTGTGAGGATTTTAATATGCATGATGTCACAACCCAGCGGAATCTCCACCCCTACCTCATCAATTTTAAGGGATTTCTTATAGATTATACCCACTCCCCACCTCTATTCTGGGACCTGTCAGCTCGAAAAAAAACATACGCAGCTGGCATGGCCAAAGACAGTGCTCGCCACGCAGCACTAGGTAACCATGTTTCAGTGATGGCACAGATATCTAGATTGTGTGACACAATGTAACCTGCAATCTCAGTAGAGTGTTTGACAAGTGACCATATATTTAATAAAAGACATTTGAGAGATAATCCTTTTTCCTATCGGATATATCAACTGTATCATCTGCCTGTGCTTTTGGACCCAACGCTAATACGCAATTTGAGACTAAATGCGCATCATCTATCACTGCAGATATAGTGCCAGTGTGTGCACTTTCTGGAAGAGCATGGCCATGTTGCAGGGGTGCAGGGGTGTAGTAACATTCTCCAATTGCACGGCATGCAGAGGAGAGGAGGTGCAGGGTGGCCGGTTGCCCAACACAGGTACCACCCTTTCATGCTTCACCTGAGCTGCAGGTAATAAACAATGGCTGATCTCTGAACATGCCCTAGTGGCGTCCAGAAGGGCAGTCAAGTTACAAATAACATCCTTAACTGGCACAAAATCCATAGCCAAATATCGTTGCAGAATCAACGCGGCATGATCCGACCTTGATGAGATCCCCATCTTGTCCCTGGCAATAAAACAGCACTAATTCTGAATAATTCAGAGCAGACTCTCCCTTACCTGACCTTGTTCGCTCAAGAGCAACCTGGACCGGAATACTGAACAATAGCGAATCCTGGTAAGCCAATAGGGGGTTCCATGTGTGAAAATGGCGGCAGAAATGGCTGTGGACACAAAATATTGCTGCAAAAATGCTCACCGCAATCCATTTATAGGATGCGGGGGCCACCTCCGCAACCCACAGACCCATTATACCATTTAAGGGGAGCGTGGGGAACCCCCCAACCCTCGCTCCACTTCAATGGGGTAATGGGGTACACCTTTAATGGGTCAAACCACAGCATTTTTGCAGCGATGTTTTTTTGTACAGGCGACATTTTTGCAGCAATTTTATCACTGCATACCCAATAGAGTCCTCCACCACAACCCCACACACTCTGCACAAACCGGCTTGCCAACATGGAGGCGCTAACTCGCCACAAACGATGATAGATTACAGTGCATTGGGTGTGGTTAGTCGTTGATATGGTAGTGTGTGATAGGGCTAACGAGGGTTATGCAAAAATGCATAAGGGGGCGTAAATGTATGCTTTATATCGTTTTATAGCACAGAAAAATACATTTTGGTAGAAATATTGAGGAAACATTCAATATAATTAATATGACATTATATGTAGTTTATGCTAAAGTGAAAAATTGTTTCTAGAAGCCAATCTGCGTGAATAAAGCAGGTGAACTTAGAAGAAAATATGCTTATCGGATACCAGAAGACCTCAGAGTATGGGACCAGCGAAGCATGAGTGAATACATTGTGATTGCCTTGCCAGTGCAGAGGCATATAAAAGTGAAATGGGCCTGGATAAAAAGGATGTCTATCATTCTCTCATCTTGTTGATGTGGTCTAGTGATTAGTGCTGAATTAACCACTCACTGGTCTGCCACTTCAGGATCAAGAAAGACAGAATAGCTGTTGCAGAATCAATTAGAACAGTTGATCACCTTGCGTGTACAGAGAATTCTCAACTGAAGCCTCCAAACACCCATTGCCTCTCCATGCCTAAGAACTCTAATCGGCAGAACTCGGCCCAACAGGGAGACTGCACGCTTACCCGTGCTCAGATAACAGGGTCCGTTTCACTACATGCATTTGGAAATAAAGTCCTACATGTTGACTTTAATGTGGGTTGCGACTGGGAGATAGTGCTGGTCGTGGAGAGGAAACACAGCCACTTCTTTTACAGACACAAGCGAAGTGTACAGCGTCATTTTGGATTTTCCAAGGTCTCAGAATTATTTGATGAGTGCAATTCAATAAATGGCATTGGCATTGTGAATCCATTAGTTAACTGATGCCCATTTCATGATATTTCGAATTAAAGTGTAGCATATTGGATTAATACTTTCAACTGCAAGAAACGTGTTTTAATAGCCACATTCATTTTCAGTTTGGGGTAAGGGACTGAGATGGATGGAAAAAATACAACTTTTTGGGATTGTTTTCTGAGTGGTTGGTCTACTAAAACATTCTGGTAGGGATATATAGACAATGTGAAGCTCTTCTGTGTACTACGAACATAAACAGTTTGCTACCATCAAAGACATGAAGTGCCAACCATCGACCGGTTCATCAAGTTGACATGGAACAGAGAACACTGAGCCTTCTGACAATTTCTATGATATAACAATATCCTACGCAGTTGATCCCCAACTCTATTCTGTATGTAGTTTCACAAACCTAATGAAATTAAAAAAGGTTCCATAATCCCAGGTACAGATACATTGCCCACAACGGGAAGATGGTATTTGCTCAGCAAATCAACTAATTATTCCCCAGAAAACCTCAAAAGGAACCTCACAAGGAGTTGTGGGTGTCAGATGTAATATATTCTTGTTCTGTGCATTTGCAAGACAGTAATATTCCAACCTTTCACCAAAGATGTGTTATTGGGCGAAATCAATGACATGGACCCAAATTATAGAGCTAAGTCCAGTTTTTAACTTTTTTTCTGCCCTATCCAGTCATGATTTTAGAAGGCATTTGGGGTGCTGTCTAAACTGAAATCTACACCGAACTTCCTCAAAGTGTGCATTCCTCTGCTCTTTCTGCAGTCTTGTTTGATGCATCAAAGGTCAAGTGTAAACAACCGGAGGTCCTCATGGAAGCACACCTCACTGTGTCAAGAGGCCCCGTGTATGCTAGCAGGGTTTTCTTCTCAGTTGTGGCTCCAATGGTTTGGTATTCTATTGTGCTTGTCATTTGTATAGCACAATTATACCATTATTGTAGTCTCAATGCAATATGCACTCCCTCCAAATCTTCACTCACAAAGTGCCCCTGTTCCCAGATTGTTGCAAGACCTATTTTTCCATATGGCTTTTCCCTCTTGAGGTTAGTTTTATGTATTTTATGATAGTCTTGTTTATTTACAGTTTTCCTCTTTCCACATATGCAGGAATGTTGTCACACTTAAACTTGAGCATGTCATGTCAAACAAGTAGCCCCAGAAACCATTGTGCTAAGCTTACCCCACGTTCCACTTAAACTTGAGCATGTCATGTCAAACAAGTAGCCCCAGAAACCATTGTGCTAAGCTTACCCCACGTTCCACTTAAACTTGAGCATGTCATGTCAAACAAGTAGCCCCAGAAACCATTGTGCTAAGCTTACCCCACGTTCCTAAAGCCTTTGACCTAGAGAGGAGTCATAGCACCTGTGCATTTGCTTCTTGGCTGGTTCTATTCATCAGTACTATGCTGCCAGGGGAAAACAAGGTACATGCTAATTAAACCTGCATAGTGATGGACCATCCTGCTACCGTCTTCATTTGATGCCTATTGCTGCTGACTGCAGAGTCCATGCTGGATGGCTTGTTTTCCTGTCAGATTGAAGTGTCAGTAATCTAGTGCTACCAAGGGGGAACTTGCTCTCTTCTAAATGAAGGGCTAATTGTGTGCAGCTTGCTGTGTACCTAGTCTGTCGGGCCTCTCGCCTCATGAGCTACAAGTCTGTGCTGCTCGGGCCCTCCATTATATCAAACGTTATATTCAAGCATTCATGCACCCTGGGAAAAATAGACTTGTTTCGTTAGACACAGGTTCAAACTATTGCTCTGGGTCCCAATCCCTGGGCATTCTTCAGCTTTATTTCTTTATTTTTACATTTGTAAAGCACCCAAACCGTGGGGCACCAGGGCGCTGTTGCAACCAGGCACATGAGGCAAGTTTAAGTAAGGCAGTACATAAAATGCTGTGGGCATGAGATAATAACAGAGGCAAGGTTACTACAGACCAAGAGTCAAATGATCCTGTAAAGAGGAACGTTGTGTGAGGCAAAGAGCCACGTGTTCAGTGACTTTCGGAAGGTCCAGTATGAGCTTTCTGATCTCAAGCCTGTGGGAAAGGCATTCCAGTGGTTCGCTGCTACCCAGGGGAAGCTAGCCCTGCCTCATTTAGCTCTTTTGAATTTGGGTAGGATGAGTATGTGAGCGTAGATAACCCTAATTGGTCTGTTAGGTGTTGCTCTCTTAATTGTATGGGCCATACAACGCGAGGTGGTATTGCTCAGACATTTGTTGGTGATGGATCACAATTTAAAGATGATCCTTTCGATAACTGTGAGCCAGTGTGCTTTTTTTCTTGCAGCAGAAATGTGGTCTCTCTTCAGGATGTTTAATCCGGCTCTGAGGGAGTTATTTTGAATTAACTGGAATTTGTTAATGTTCTTTCTGGAGGTTCCAGCAAACAACACATTGCAGTAGTCCAGTTTTGCGCCCGTGGTGGCTCTTGCGATGGTCCGGTATCTCTCTGGTGTCCGAAAGTGTCTTGCTGCAGAGATGAGTTTTGCTCTGTAAGATGCTGAGGAGGCAACAGCGCTGACTTGTTTGGTGAGCGATAATGCAGAGTCAAGGTGTACACCAAGGGTTTTTACTGTAGTAGAAATGGGGATCTGGAAGCAATCTATCCTGAATGATGCGTATTGTGGGCTGAGTTTCTGAATCAGAGAGCGTGAGCCTGCCAAGTCGATCTGTGTCTTTTCATCATAAAGACAAAGGAAGTTCGTGGCCATCCATGTTTGAATAGTGGCGTAGATGTGGTTGAGGGAGTCTTTTTCATAGGAGCCTGACAAGGGGAGATGGATTTGGGTGTCATAGACATAGTTGGTGTAAAATATGCCGGTATCATCCACGATGTCAAAAAGTGGTTTTGTGAATATATTGTAGAGGGAGGAGGAGATGCAGGAGCCTTCTGGGACACCACAGGGGATGGGGATGGGGCGGCATTGACTGTGTCAGAGAAGACTCTTATGGTTCTACCTTCTCTAGGAAGGAGGCTATCCAGGAGTTGATATTGGTGGAGAAATTCGCTGATGAGGTGAGGTGGTGGCATAGGATGGTGTGGTCAACTAAATCGAAAGTGACTGATAGGTCTAGTGGGAGTAGGATTGCAGGTTTGCCATTGTCCCTGGGGATATCAAGTTAAATTTTTAAGTCCAGCAGGGCCGATTCTGTGCCGTGACCTGGCTGGAAGCCTGATTGACGCATGGCAAGGATGTGGTTGGATTCGAGATAGGATTGGATCTAGTTGTAGGCTGCCCTATCCAGAATCTTGAGAAGGGATGTAACTGGAGTGATAGGGCAGTAGTTGCTGGGATCTGTGGGGTTGAGTGAGGGTTTTTTCAGCAAGAGGTGGACCCAGGATTGCTTAAGGCTGGCTGGGACAAGGTTAGTGGAGAAGGAGGCATTTATGAATTTAGTGATGAAGGGGATGAGTGAATCAGAGCAATCTTTGATTACTGATGCCAGACAGGAGTCTCCCTTACAGTTCGTGGGTTTGAGATTGTTAACAATATTGGTGGTTTCTAGCTCAGATATTTGTCTGAAGTGGATGGCCGGTGCCTGGTGTACTCTGGTGAGTGTGGGTGTGGTCGTGGGAGTGGGTTTTGCTTGTTTGAGCTTGATTTTTTGCCGTAGCTGACCTATTTTCTCACGCATGGCATTCTGGATGTTTGTGTACCATGTCTCGTCTTTCGCAACAGCTATTGGGGCTGTGGTGGGTGTCTCCAGTTCCCTGAGGATTTTGGATAGTTCCTTGGAATTAGAATTGGCGTTTTTGATTCTTGTCTTGTAGATGTGTGCTTTTGCTGCTGTGATAGCTAGTTTGTATTCTTTTGCGATTTTGTTGAAAGCAAGTTTAGGAAGATTGGAGGGGTCTTTTTCCAGAGGGCTTCTGCCTGACGCTTCTTGGTGCGCAGGTCTTGGAGCTCTGAGCTCTGAGTTGAACCACGGGTTGAGGTGGCAGGTTGGTTTATCCTTTATAGGTAGGAGGTATAGAGGTCTTCTAGGGTTTGGGGGTCAGTTACATCGAGTGCTTCCGAACTGAGGGGTAGAATGAAGGGGGAGAGAGATCCTTTTTTTTTTTTTGCAGCCACTGCGGGCTAGGGTAGGCAGGAGAGTGGGTGTGGTTCCTGAAGTTTATTTGTCAGAGGGGAATGAGAATGCAATGATGTGGTGGTCAGACCATGGGCAGGGGGTGTTAGTGGAGATGCTCACCTGGCTATTCAGGTCAGCTATCCAGTCAACGATCTTACCTTTGTTGTGTGTCGGAGAAGAAACGCAGTGTGTAAAGCCAAGGTCGGTGAGAGTGTTAGCTGTGATTGTGGCTGCTGAGTCTGCTGGGTTGTGGAGGCCAAGATTGAAGACACCCAGTAGTATGGCTCTTGAGGTGGGTTTTACATCTAGCATGTGGATGAGGTTTTCTTCAAACGAGGTGGGCAGTCCTGGTTTCCTGTAAAGTATGTGTAAGGTGATGGATTCCTTGGGGGCCGTAGTGAGTTTGATAGTAAGGTGCTCACAGTGGTCCTCTGTGGATTGATGGGTGGGTCTGATTGGCAGGTCCTCTCTGTAGATAAGGGCCATGCCACCACCTCGGGAGTTGGGTCTGTCGCACCTGAGGATGTTGAAACCCTCGGGCAGAGCTAGGGAAAGTGTGGGACCGGAGGCCTGGTTGAGCCATGTTTCTGTGATGGCTAATAGGTCTAGTTTATGGTGCGTGATCAGGTCATTGATGTCTAGGGAGTGGGCAGGGAGTGACCTAGCGTTTATGAGAGCCCCATAGATGAGTGGGTGGTCATGAGGGGATGGGTTTAGGTTGGGTTGGCTGTTGTTTGGTAGATAGGGTGTTGCAAGGTCGCCACCAGGGATGCCTATGTAGTAATTGGTAGCTGGTGGTTGGGTTGGGCAACCATGTTTGGAAGTAGAATGGGGGAGGGGCGGTGTCCGGTAATGGTGAGATGACTTGTGATAATGGTTAAGGTCATAATGATTGGTGTAGGGGTGGAGCAAGGTCTTTGATCTTGAATTGAGGTGTGCGTTTCTGAAGAGGGTGGAGGTTGGAAGCTGGGTGGGATGGTATGTTGAGGTTCTTAGGCCAAGTTTGGTATTTCGTGTAGCAGTGCTTAATGGCTGTGGTGTGTCTGTTACTACAGAAAGCCATCTTGGTGCGTGAGTGTGCTTATCATAGGAGGGTATGGTGCTCTTAGTGTGTGTGAGCTGGGGTGGGCTGTCTGTGGCAATAGGACATAGCCCAATGCTGTGTTGTGAGGTGGAGAGGCTTGTGGCAGTGTCAGGGGTTTCGAGCAAGGGATAGTCGCAGGCATGATATGGCTAATCAATGGTGGGGGATAGGTGCAGCACTGCACCAGTGATGTGCATGGGATCCGGGTGAGCTGGCAGTGCATGGAGCGAGGAGTTAGTGCGCGGTCGCTCTATGGGGATTAGCTCTATGTGATACCTTATGTGGCCAAGAGGAGAGGCACCCACCAGCATTCACATTTCTATGTGACCAAGGAAGAAAAAAGAAAGCTTGATTGCCACAGGTCCTCCTGTAATTCTTTGATGCTCCAGCGCATTGGTGTAAAAGAATTCAACTGCTCCAAATTTCTTGCTACAGGAAAATAAATAGTCCCCATGGACTCTGCTTCCAATATAGTGCTATGTGCCATAATGGAAGACCGTAGTGCCTCTTAGTGCTGCAGATAGGTGAAGAAATAGTTCATTTCGCTATAGAACCATGAATTTTGGCCCACCTTTAGACCACAACCTGATGAACAATTTTGTCTATAAGGTGTAAGAAACCTGAGGGTATTCTTCCAGGTAGACCTCAAGAATCCCTAATTCATGTGGCCAGGGATGGGCTGGTGCTCTCAGATCCCAAACCTGGGGGCAGACGAGTGAGGGAGGATCACCTGGGTAGGGAAGCCTGGGGTTATGCTTGGGGGAATACCCCAGGAGAGATGCCGTATTCTACCAGGGACAAAGTCCCTGGAGCTTTTCTGGGTTATTCTACATCCACCTCCCTTCCAAACAAAGAAGCTCCCTTACTAAAATCCAACCACCTGTTCCACTCAAAACCCACAACTCCCAGAATCCTTGTTTTTCTCCCCGAATACTCCCCGTCATTCTTTTTCACGACCCTCTGATTGCTCTCTTCCGAACCCCCAGTATACCGCATTTACATCACACAACCATTCCGACAATTCTCCTTGTTTAAGTCACAATAGAAATTCTTCTCATCTTTGTTCAATCCACAACCCCTACCAATCTCACCCTTCTGAACTTACCCAAACCCCTAGCACGAGAACTATAATCCTGTTCAACACCTTTTCTCCATCCTACCCCGTAGGATGCTCAAAATTCCTAGCACCCTTTTTCCTGTAGAATACTCAAAAATCCTACAACCCTCTTTTTCCAACATGAACACTTGCTTGCACAGTGACAGACAGTGGGCTGATGTTGAAACTGTTCACCTGACCTGTTTAGACACAAGAGTCTGGCAGAGGCAAGCAATTAACCAGAATCACACACACCTGACTGCCTTTCTCTTCCTCACAGGGAAAAAAGGTGGCGCACAAGAGTGCAATACGAGCAAGGCAGACTGCACAACGTGAGAGCTACCTCGGCATGGCAGTTCAAAAGGAGAAGAAAGACAGAGCATACCGAGGGGATGACAAGGAGAGAAGCAACCTTGCCCTTTCTGAACAAGGCCCGTGAAACCTCAGCAGAAGGAATCATAAGACGGCGAACAATAGCCAGCGTATGGTGCAGCCTCCGCTGATAACCAATTCAGGGAAGGGCACTAGTCACAGTCGTACCAACCTTGACTGTAAGGATAAAGAAAGCCAAGCAGTTCATCACAGCCAGTGAGTCGAGGGGAGAATCGATAAGAAACCGAACTGTGTTGAGCAAAAAGTAGCCAACGGCTAAATTTAACTTTGACGGTTTTAACTACTTAACTGCCAGGAAAAAGTGTCCTGATGGGACTTCCCATGCACTTAGGATGAGCAATCTCATCCTTGGCACTTTTAAAGACATTATTGATGAAAGAAGGGGAAAACCAGCAACAGAGGAGGCCGGCATCACGTGGGTGTTCACGCAGCAAACACTGGCTGATTACCCGGTCGGTAGAAACTACTGTATCCAGAGGACCTTGGGAAAAGGCGAAAAGAGGTCAAAGTGGTCATACAGGGGTCTTGTAAAATCCTCTGTGCCATCGAAATTCTTTGACCGGCAGTTGATTGCAAAGCTAAGGGAAATTAATCCCGCTTGATGAAATGAGAGCATGAACAGTGTGTTACAAAGATTGGCAAGTTATCACCCAAAGTTCATTGAAAAAATTAGCTATTTAGTTGATTTGTTGAATACGATTTGTGAACGGTATATGCCAGGAAGAGGGGGACCCAGTGGTGGAGCCATCACCCAAAGTATATGTAGAACAGAACTTTTTTATTGAACAGAGACTTAACCGTCAAAGAACCTGATAGCTGGTACGGAACTGTTGGCTCGTGCTGGGAAAGCTTGAGTGTGTGCTGTGCTCAGGATATCCACTTTGTCTTGTACTCAAAACGTGGGGACGGGAGACCCCTGGCAATCACCTCCTGACATTTTATTTGTGAACACTTCTTTCTGTATTGAAATCCCTATCCCACAGTCTTTCTGTAATTAGTTTGAAGGATTTGGCAATCCGTTTTTTTAGTATAGGCCTTTTTATTTTGACACAACACCACAAGGACTGCCTTATTTTTAATTTGATGGTCGAAGCTTGCTCCCATCTTAGATTTAGGTTTAGTTTAGGCGTTTATCCACCGTGCATTTACAGCTTAATAAACACCCTTGAACTGTGATCACTTGTGTCTGCCACCATGAATTCCTTACAGAGGCCATCTCAGATTTTTCCTGTAAAATAATTTGGCAGCCCTTTTTGAAAAATTGAAACTAATGTCATTAGGTATCTTAATTTCTGTACATATTAATTGTTCAATTATTTACTTGTGGTAATGCGATACCTATTGTACACTTTAGAAGTATAAATGAAGCCTAATAGTAAATCATGTTTTTTTTTCTTCATAATTTATAGCAGAATATATAAATTAATTGATGAAGTTAAGAGAAGAAAAACAAAACCATGAACAATTATTGATTGATGTCTTTGGTATGCAAATGCAGTGCATTGTATTACTGATTTGTATGCTATTGTTCATTATTGAATAAATATTGATCCTATTCCTCAAACATATTATTGCTAATAACACCCCCCCCTCTTATTTCGGTCCGTATGAAGATTGCCACAAGTACAAAGAGCACAACACTGTAGGGCAGACTTTTTACACTTGCACTGTAGTGTGCAGCCTTTCTTGGAGCCACGTTGTAAGAGTGCCCTGCAAGCTTGCGTACCTTTGATAGGGTTGTCCAGGATATTTCCTATCCACCTTCATCCTCCTTCTTCCACCCCCAGTCACTTGGTGATGGAAGCTGTGGTGTTGCGACCATCATTTGGGCCCAGCAGCAACCAGCCTGGTAAACAGCTCTTTTTGTATGCTGAATGAGCGCATCTTGCATGGCAGGTAGATTGTCAATTGTTCTACCTTTCTGAGTAAATAGGCGTTTTCTTGCCTCATTAACATGTTTGTCGCTGCTAATACAGTCATATAGCAAAACTACAAATCTCTCCAATGGCTTCAGCATTTCTTCTAAATCCTGCTCAGTAGGCCTGTCGGTCAATCCACAAAAAGCTGAGGTGATATCTCTGTATGCATTCAAGGTGTCCCATGCAGCCCTCTTGCTTCTTCCTCTCTTCCTCCAAGGAAGTACACAGTGTCACAACCAGTTATTGGGTGAAACATCTGTAAGGCAGTACTACGATTTGGAATCACATTTCTTGCTAACTCATGAATGGCAAATAACCGGAAGTTCTTTCCAACTCCAAATTTAACCCATAGTTCATTAATGTTCAGACGTTGTGCAGATGTGATGGCGAGAATCACGTTGGTGTCCACAGTGTGTATTTTGGCTTTGTTATATCTTTGCTGCACAGCATCACATAAATGGAGTAGGATGCCAGTGTCTGCTTCTTCGTGTGAGCATGGAGCCAGTCGCAAGATATCTTGATGAGTTATAGAAAGACCATTGATACTATTTGTGGGAATTACCTGCTTTTTCATGTCAATAGCTGATAAGGTTTTTGCCAAGAAAGAGCACAATTCAGTTTTATTTTCATCAACCCAGAGAAAATCCTGCCAATTTTCTAGGAAGTGCGTTTCTTGGCTCAACCGATTTCTGGACACCTTTTCCCCTATTACTGTTTACCTCACTCTTCAAGCTGTCAGGCCTGTACACATCCCAGATGATATTTAGTCTTGTAACATATGGAAGCTTAGATTTGATATAGTGTATGAACACAGTACTGGCATAATCATCAAACGTTTTTGCAAATCCTGGTTGCATCATGTTGACAATTGCAGCGCCTTCAAGAATATTCATTTGGAGTGTTGGTTTGGAAGTAGTGTTTTTTCCAGGTGTGAGATCTTACAGGAAAATGAATAAATCAGACCTTTTCTGGTTCTTAGTCTCCCTAACTTCGACAGTGCGGGAGAATAGGTTTGGTTTTCGTGTCTAAAGAAATCATCCAGATCTCCATTTTATATCTGTGATGCGATGCAGAATCTAGGAAATAGTGAGCAGTCGTGCCTCAAAGATTTCAGTTGTAACTGTTTAGTTGACTTTTCACGAACTGGAGGATGGCTGAAGAGGTGGAGGTTATTCCGCTTAATAGGATCTATGATACATTTAGTTTGATTACATTAATTAGCCTGTTGTGAACATATAACTCACACTGGTCAACTCCAATTTTTTCAGTATTTAAGAATGTTTCTGCAACTGCTGGTACTATATTTCATATCTTTGCTGTCAAGTACTGTTAGATAACAGACAGTTTCACTAAATGGGTTTCCCATATCTATTGCATGAGTAAGAGACTCCATATATTTTGCAAAAGTCATCTGCGAATGCTTGTTGACCTCATAGTCATGCTCATATTTTTCCCATCTCTTCATCTTCCTAGAATTAAATTCTTCAACTAAGCAGGCCATCTCTCAGGACCAGAAACCATCCAAAAAGGCAGAGCTGTTGGGTTTCTGTTAGGCCTACAACCCCTCAATCATAGTTGACTGATGCGTTATGTTGTTCATGGGCCTGATCAATGGCAATAGCAGAGAACGGACGCTTTGACTTTTTTGTTGCAAACTTTCCTTTCATGAATTCTGCATAGGTGTTCCGTTGATGCTTTTTAAGTGAAATCATATCATGTACGTGGACAGGAATCCATCATGCATAGCAAGCATGGTGCAAGGAAAAGAACCAGGGAACAATCTCCTTCTCATATCTCTCTTACAAAAGTCATCAAAAGGAGTTCTAGTTTTGGAACGATGTACCAGAATCTAAATTGGGTACATACATCACTTCTTTCTTTAAACCAGTCATCAAGTGCCTTAACTTGCCTGCTATCCTCTGTCTTGGTTGTAGTCAGTGTAGGCCTGCTGCAGAAGTAAATGGAGACTACTGGCTGTGATTTGATGAGCCCTATGTGCAGTGGTGTATTTACACTTTCTGCTGCCTTAGGCCCAAATAAGTGCATGCACCCCCTCAACCGTATTCCTCCTCTGACAGACTCTGCACCTTCATGAGATTCCACACCTACAACAAACTCTGTCCATGTTGTCCAAACTATGATCAATCACCCCCATGTTGTACCCCATTTTGGCTCCATAACATTATAAGGACGTTTTTAAGGTTGCAAACTTGCCGGCTTTCTCTCTATTAATTCAAGCCTGTCATCTTCTATGTTATTTTATTTGAAAAAGTGTTTTCAGATCTCTGCTGCCCAGGATTTGGAGAATGCAATGTGTTCTACAGTTGAGTGCACTGGAGGTAATTGTTACAGCTACTTGTCTACTTTCGGTTAGTCCGAAAACAATCTTTTAGAGGAAGTAATGAGAACATAAGCTGTCTGCCACTGGACACAAGTGAGAGAAGGTGGGAATGAGGAATTTTGGTTTCAATGCTAATATCTGGTTTCTCTCACAGATTGCTGAGTAGCACCTCGACTGGTCTGTAATATTAATGCAACATAACTTAATTTTTACATCCGGTTTTATCAAATGGTAAAGTTTACAAATGAAATATATGCAAGTGGTACAGGCACATCTTATAAAAATGTTGAATAAAAAGAGCTTCGGGGGGTACGCTGAAAAAGATGGCTGCCTAAACGTCGAGCTCTGCATCGTATAAATCCTTCCAGCTATATTCTGCGGAATGCGTAAGCCCCTGCAGATTTGAAATGAAGAATATGAAGCAACAACATTGTGGGCAGTAGCAGATGGAGTTTGGTGCTGAACCGCAGTTCTGGGCACCCGAAACCAGGGCTGGTCTCCGAGAACGGTCCGGTGAGGGACGCGCTGCCCACACGCCAAAACCGCATGAAGGTGGGTATCAGGCTACACGACACAAGGCATACGGAGGACCAGAACCAACTTGCAAGGCACGGACGGCTGGATAAAAGCACAGCTCTACCCGGTGGCACAAGCAGCGGCAAACATAATTATGAGGCAACGGGTGGCAAATTATGAGGCGAAGCAGCATCGGGACGCTGGCTACAAAAGGTACATGCATCCCGGCCCCAGGTGAAGTAAACGGGCACTGTACATGATAATCGGGGCGGGAGCACCCACCTACTGAGCCAAGACGTTCGAGAGAGGGAGGCGGACCGTAAATGTGAAACAATATGACCCGAGGAATGGGAACGGGAGCCCCCGCAGAGCCACTATACAGGCAGGTGATCCACACTAGGAGGGACGCGTATTAAAAGGTGTGCAGGTCTGCACATTTCAAATATAAACCCACGCTGCCTGGGTGAAAACCTAAGCCCAAATACACCAGCCTCTTGCACTACCAAGAAGGGTCGAACAAAGACCACAGGAGGCCTGGGACAGTACAACCGAAAGACCCTGGTGCTGGGGCCAGACAACAGAGCACGCTGCAGCTTACCCCGCATGGTATCTGAATGAAAACCCCTTTTGATAAGTGCACGGGACACAGCACTGACTGCAGGAGGCAGCCCGCAACAATTCGGGAACAGCTTGAAATAGCAAGGAGCTGACTCCACCACACAAGATCAACCGGTCTTGGAACAGTGCTGAGACGGCGTGGGCAGCTTGCACAACTACAGCAGACAGGCACAATCTACGTTATCACGAGCAGCAACACATCATGGCAGGAACAGAGCTGCAGCCTCGTAATGGCACAGAGCATATCTGTTAGTACATGGGAACGCCAACCATATTAGGGAACTGACACTACTGGAAGGTGTAGGGGACGCGGCTCCAACAGCAACATAAGCTCCCAGTGGAGGAACAAAGCAGGACCAATGGACCACCCCCATCCAACGCACCCTGGTGAAGAGACAGAGAATAAGACTGCACGCTGGCATACACTATAGACTACCATAAAGGCCAGCCGGGCTATCCTGAATTGTCATGACACGAGGTACAAAGGGGAACAGAAAGGGCCCCATTGATGCCTACACAAGCACAAGCGCCCAGGAGCACACTGAGGGGACCCAATCAACCACTGCAACGACCAGCCAAGCCCGCACAGAAATTAACATGGCTACCTATATGGCAGCACTACAGGTGGGATTCTCAGCAGTTAATAATAAACTTGATGACATTGGCAGTAACATCGTCTCCATCAGAGCCGACTTGCAAAAGGTGGATGCTAGGGACACAGAGGCAGAGACCAGGGTGAGTGCACTGGAAGACACAGCAGCCACACACGGCGAAGACATAGAGGCTATTAAAAAGAGCCTAAAAGCTGTGCGGGTCAAATGTGAGGACCTAGAATCCAGGTCATGCTGCAACAATATCCAAGTGGTTGGCATGGCCGGGAGGGCCATAAACATCCCAAGGGAAGTGTTCCTCGAGGAGGCACCCCGCATGATGTTCCCAGATGTGCAGTTTTCACAGCAATTCCTCGTGGAGAAAGCCTACAGATTGCTGGCCCCACCGCCCAAACCGGTTGCACCCCCACGCCCCATCATTGCCTGCCTATTAAATTACTGCGACAGCAACCTGATTCTTCGGTTCCACATCAACCCGAATCCACATCTACACCGATTTTCCGAATAGGGTAGAGGCAGCCAGACGCACATATGACCACGTCAAGAAGGTGCTCAGGAATAGGAAGGTTCCATACGCCATGCTGAAACACCAGAGAAGGCCATGTCGTTCATTGAACTGAACATCCCAGCTCCACCGAATAACGGCTAACATGTGCTCCCTATTGGTACACGATTTGCAGAGCTCAATCTTGCATAGTCATTGGGACACACGCAATATGTGGTTCTCACATTCCACTCGAGCCATTTGATGCGGCTCCTGAAGGCTGAGAGTTTCATTGCTACCTGTTGTGACCACAAGGAGCCACCCACTGTTTCAGACAAGAACGTTTGGGGAATGGGGGTACACTGTCCAGTTTGGGAGGGTGGTAAGGATGGGAAGGGAGGGGGGTGGGGGATTGGTTGGTTAATTGAAAAAGCTTATGGTTAGGAAGTATACAAAAAACTTACAGAGTGTTCAATTAGATGAATAAATATGCACCTAAATTAAATAGATGGTGATGGCCGGGCTGAACTGTTCGTTTAAGCTCCTCACCTGGAACATTAGAGGGCTAGCCAAGCCTATAAAAGCACGGAAAATTCTGGCATATGTGAAAAGTCATAAGATTGATATCCTGCCACTACAGGAAGCACATGCCATACGAAGGATAGTAGATACATTCGCTCGAGATTGGGGCCCCTTACGTTTAGGTACATATTACTCTACACAGTCTAGGGGGGGTGTTGACCATCACACACCAACGGATAGGGTTCCGACTCACTAGATTCACTGGTGACCCCAGGGGGGCGCTACGTAATTATATGATATGATATGGCATTTGCAACGCTATTATACACAAGTGTTTCAAGGCGGGGGGCTCAATACAGAACCAAGAAGTAAACTGCTCAATACATACGGCCCAAACACGGACGAACCCGACTTTTACCTCTATATCATCCAACAGATATCACCAGTGGGTGATGCCAGGGTTATTTGTGGGAGGGGACCTGAACACGATCCTGAACCCACAAATAGACAGAACAACCAGAAGCACCAGGGCGCACACCAAAGCAGCACTGACAATACTGCAGGGCATGCCCGCGATGCCCCTCATGGATGCATGAAGAGAATTACACCCTCACCTTCCACTGCCTGTCTTCATGAAACTGTGTTTGTAATCATTGTAAATCACTCTGTAAGTGGGCTGATTGCAAATTGGATAGATTTGATGTAACCATCAGTGAAAAATAAAGTTTAAAAAAGAAATGTCGCTTCAGGGAGGCTGCGTAAGGGCAATCAAAAGTGTACCTTTTTTCTTTGCACTTGGCTGATAACCATGATGTTTGTTTTTTGGGATAATTGGATATAGCACTGCTAAAAATCTCATCACAATATTTAATTAATGCGTTAAAATCTTGAACAAAAAACAAATGTTGAATAAAAAGAACTCAACCCCCTTCTCATGTTTACAACTCTGGTGTTTACAGGGGGCAGAATGGAAATAAGGCAAGTTACCTGCTGCAGCCGATGCACCTCCAATCCCTTAGGCTGGAACACCATTAAAATATGGCAAAATCACAAGTGAAATTTGTGAACGTTGCCTGGGCAGAAACACCTCAGTGGAGTGAAGACAGTTGGAGAAGGTTCCTGGAATCTTTGCCCGTGCATTCTCACGGTGGCGGTAAAACCAGACCCTGAACATTCATATGTGGGAAGCAACAGCATTCCTCGTAGATACACAGTGTTACATACTGTTTACATCATTGCTGTTTGTGAGGTTATTCAAAATACCCAACACTCCAATAGTAAAATGTAGCAATTGATTGGGCGTTCCAGCACAATATTACTTTTGTGGGTGTGGTTTATGCTATGGGTCTTGCCAGCTTGCGTTTAAGTTCATTTAAAATGTTAACTCCATAGAGTTGGTTCGAGTGTTCAATACATAGGAACATATTGAGACGTGTAGGTATATATATTTATATTTATGTCCTGCTGTTGTTTGAAGTACTGTTTCACAGTAAAAGTCCTACTTTGTATTTAAAATATAATTAATGTAAAGATTACATATCAGCATTACAGTTATGCATTGTGTGACATAACATTTCAGTTGGTTCTCCTGGTAGTACTGCGCTTGCAGCAGAATGTCATCAAAGACATGATAAACGGTTACCAGTCATTTGGTCGAAAACCAAAGGATCGAATGCCATTTGATCGACAGTGAAATGGTTGAAAAAAATGGTCGATTTTTTTTTTATGGGGGCGTTCCCCCCAACCCCCTGTTTTCTTTATTAAAAATATTTTTTAACCAACCAAAACTAAAAAAATATATATAAATAAATAAATAAATAATTCAACCTTTTTTTTCCGACCATTCGACTGTCGATCAAATGGTCATTCGATCTTTTATTTTCGACCATTTGACTGGACACCATGATAAACCCAGCAGGGATGCCATTTGCCTTCTTAGAACAGAGCAGGTTCTGTAAAGATGGCTGAATGGATATCTTTACGGGAAAACTTTACAGCTTGGAAACCGAGTGTATCTTTGACACACAGTTTTTGTTCTCACTCTTCTATGGCTGTGGGTATCCTTTCACAGGTTTCTTGCGCGTTCAGATTCGCTCTTCGCCATTTTAACTACTCTATGATCTATTTCATGCTTGCACCTTTTGTGAGGCCACAGACCTCTGAAATGTGGGGCTGGGTTGGAAAATTAGTGCTTGCTTCTGAACATCATTTTAGTGCCAACTGTAGGAACTCTGTGCTTGACTCAAGCATAGGGATGCGTTTAATATTGTAAAACGATGCATCTTTTTTTAACTTTTATTTTTCTGAAGGGAAAACACTCATTTGTGCAACGGTTTTTAAGAAATGCATGTCATGTATTTGATTATTAAAGTGATTTCTTAACACAGTGGGGGTCATTTCGACCTGGGCGCAAAGGGATACCGGGCACCGGTAATGACACCAGTGCCGGTAATCCCTTTGCGCCCTATTCCGAGGTCCCTTTGCGGGTCCCTCCCTTAACGCCTGGTTTTACCAGGTGTTCAGGACAGGACCCACAAAGGGATACTGGGGTCAATAATGGTACTGCAATTTACGGTACCGTTATTGACGCTTTCCCCCTTCCCATTGAGCCCTATGGCTTTTCAAATGGGGACTTATCGGTCCCGCCAAGGTCGGACTGGACCGGTAAGTCCCCATGCCACCAAGTCGGTAGCGGTACCGGTATTGGTGCTAGTCATGGCTAATAGCGCCATGACTAGCACCAACCTCGGAATGAGGGCCAGTGTATTGATTAGAAAGATCTAAAATATAATGTGAAGTGGCCCCAATAAAACCAATGAAGTTTTGGCTGTTTTGCATATTGAAGATTATTTTGGTATGATAAGAATGACCAAAGAGTTTTATATCTGTCATATATGTCTCTAAGAGTTGTGCGACTGACTCACTAAATACCTAAAGCAAAAATCATCCTAACAATAATGCTTTAACGCTTTCGCAAATATCAAGCATATATACAAGTTTGGCCATCAAAGGCTTCAGCGGTCACAGTGAAATTACTGCAAATAGTTCCAAATTACTTGCAGTGTTGTAGATCAGTCAGACTCGGATAAACAAAATTGGCATTATGTTTAAAAAAAATGACAGTAATCTGCCACCCTAAGCCAGGGCCTAGTCAACCTTGTTGTAAATACGTCTATTCCCATATGTACGAGTCGTATGGCAACCTTTTATAAACGAATCCGCTTTTCTAGCTGTCGTAATATATCTGCCTGAAAAGGTGCTGCAGTCCATCCACTTTCAGCCAAGAGAACTCCAAGAACCTTGAGAACTGCCATATCAATATGCAGCCCACCAAATATTACAATTAATTGATCTTTGCCATGAGTCGTTGGCCAGTTCCACAGGATTTGTTTTGCTAATGCGTAGAGTGGCTGGTCGAATGTAATGATTGGAATCTGCCCAGGATTAAGGCCTTCAATCGCTGTCTTCACAATATCCATTGATTGGTAAATCATGGCCACTGGCATTGCATGGTCTGAAATAGAGGAAGCAGGGATGAAAACGTTAGTTCATAATCTTTTGGAGTTTCTTCTTGTTGAGTTGTGTGATATGCTGCCCAGGTGATTATTTCATCTCTTTGTAGGTTGTCACTACCCAGAACCTATGTTACATGCTTCAGCCAGGTGTACTCTTTCACCATAGTTGCAGCATAACTTGGTAGTCTACTAAGTTCTCTTCTACTATTAGCAGAGGACAATCAGTTCTCATAGAAGGAATAGGGGACACGCTGGTGTAGCACTCAGGAAGATGTTTAGTCACTTTCTCGACCCAAGCATTTTTAGTCATAGTCCGATCAGCCCCCATAAAATTATCATCTGGATGTTGAAATATTGATATTCCTGTACCATGGATAGAGTCATGAGCTGTGGTAGAGCTTGGATTGTGGCCTATATTGTCGACTGCACTAGTAGTGACGAGCCCTCCTTTTAAATGAAAAGGAATGACCACGTTTTCCATGTGATAGTGATGATATACTTAATTTCCAAGTTCTGATGAGATGTGTAGCACACAGTTGTATGATATGCACAGTGTTTCAACAAGTTCCTGCTTTCGAGTTCTCGTATGGATTAAAATACCTTAGAAGATAGGCAAAGGAGTTTCCCGTTGTCGGTTGTACCTGAAGGCTCTTTCAGACTCATACTCCTGACTTCTCACCAAACTGTTGTACATTAGTAACTGCACAACAGTGAGTATTGGTTGTGGCATTGTTGAAGAAGTTGACTGTGCTTTAATGTTTGGGCTGTTCTTAACCATAGCAACCAGTGCTAACAGAGATGCTGGCACAGAGTTTTCCTGACACTTGTTTCCAAAAGATCAGTTGAAGTGATTTTTCATTTTAAAGTTGTCTTTTCTCCCTATATTTGTTGCTTTAGCAAGATGAACAGTGTCACTATCTGCATCATATTCACATGCAGATCTCAGTGCAGGTCCAATATCATTATTAAATATAATGTGACAAATCCCCAGATGACGCTTTCCCCATAGGGGAGCATTTTCCCATAATGCCAGAAAGGTGAGGCCACTGCCCTACAGTCCCCCTCGGGGTGGTACAGAGTGGGAGGATCTCATAGGGAGAGACTCCTCCTATGGGAACAGGGGCAGGCTTCTAGGGAGAATGCATTATGACGCCCTCCCAATTACCCCTCACCCAACACCCTACTCGCCTCCATGCTCCATAGACCCTAACACTTTACCTAGTAACCCCATGTACCTTTGTAAATCTGGGACTCTAGGAAATACCTAGCCGAAGAACAGTAGGGACTACCCAAAGTGAGGGTACCAGATATGTACTGGGATGAGGGGGAGGTGCAGAGCCATGAAGAAAACCCGGTGGAATTGTAATGACTATTCTAGCTTTCTGCGGAGGAGTGGTTGTGAGACAGAGATAAAAACAACAAGGGGCTTGCAGAAGTTGTTCTAGAGCCGAGGAGCTGCATTCGGGAGAGAAACAGCCGCACCAGAATGAGAAGGTCATTCTTTTGGTAGTCAAGGCCAAGGGAACTGAGACATTCCCCCCCCCCGCCCCGGTTGTGTTGAACTACATCCAGATACCAGAGACAAGACAATCTGCTTCATACGGCTGTTCCGATTCACGCCAGAAGCAGTACATCTCCTGCGCCACCAGCCACCGTACTCCCGGTCTCTCTCCTTGGTTGTCCTCACCACAGCTGGGCAATAAGACAACAAACTCCATACTTCTTTTCCTCAGCATGGTTTTAAACAATATCAGGCCAATCGGATTCTTCCAGCTACTAGACTTGCGGTGTTGGTTCTCATTAGGAGTAATCATCATTCCTCCTTGCCCCTTCCTTGTCTCAGTTTTTGTTTCTTTATTTGCTATATGATATTGAGGAGTACTGTCAGAAACATTGTCTAGTTGTTGAAGGGGATGTTGGCAGTATGCCATTCGGGCATGGGTAATGGAGGGAATATCCCTAAAAGGGAAAGGAGGGTCACCATGTCTCACCTGAATATGTCATGTTGTCCCACCCCCAAGGGTTGCCTACTTCAAATATCCACCCCAGAGTCAGGATTAGGTAGCGGCTGGCGCACACTGACCACATGAGGAGAGGCTATCTCAGGGAAAGGAGTGATGACCCCATCAGATTCATCGCAGGTTTTTGACACAGGGTGGTGCACTATTGATTTACACAGTCATTCTGACAGAACTCTTCACGTTTTAGTTGAGGAAGGGAAACCCCTCTTAGAGATGTGGAAAATTAGGTTTTCTCTTTATTTTCCTGACTAATAAAACTCTATAGCAATCACCAATCCACATGTGTGTCGTTCTCCTCCTTCTTCACCCTTACAAAAAGCATCACATGATGGCCTTGCTTATGTGCTTCCATGTCAGGAAAGTAAGCAAGTTCCTGTTTTTCAGTTTCGTGGAATGTATATGTCCTGAGAGACCACTGCCAAGTTGTTTAATCCTCATGCTGTACAGATTGCATAGGTCAACATGTTTAAATATGGGTGCTATTTCATTGTCCGTTCGAGCCTCTTGATTGTATGATAGGAGTTCTGCAAATGCAATACCATGGTTAATTTAGTCTATCTCAGTTTCTTGTGTTGTTTTTTTGCAATACGATCACCTGCACTCAGTTTAGCAAGCAGGGTTTTGTCTTCTAGTTTAGGGGCACAGTCATGAACATGAGTATCAAGGCCGAATGTAGATGCTGTACACAATTATTTTCCAGCTGGGGAAGGCATGCCACAAAAAAAGCATATTGGTTTTGTATTCACTTTTTTCTTGAACACTCTGATGGGTGAATTTCATGCAACTATCAGCATTATCCGCTGGTGATATCTATCTTTTCTCTGCTCTTTGCAATTTTGTTTTATTGAACTGCAATCTACATGATTTGTGAATCCAAGCTTTACATCGTACAAATGTTGCCTCGATGCCTCCACCTTCATCCAGATGCGACAGATTCATTGTCCTTGGTAAACACCCAACACTATTAAACCCTACAAGCACATTGGATATTGTCTTATAACCAGATCACTTTGATTCATGTTTATTCTCTGCTGAACAGTGAAGAACTTTTAGTATATGTGCCCCAGGTTTCATGCTTCTATCATCAATAGCACAATTCTTTAAACTATTTACCCTATCCGCTGTACTATCTTGCCATTTTGCTACTGGGCTAAGTTAGAAATGGAAGTAGGAAGAGCAGTCTTCTTTCCTTGTTTAAACCAAAAGGGCTTTCCTCCATAGTTCCCCCTCTTCACTTCACTCCCTGTGTCTGAATGAAACTCACTGGTGTGTGTCTCAGGGGCTATTTCAGGATTGCACTCAAATCTGACACTTATAATTGAGAAGGAAAGTTTGCTTTGACTCAGCCCAATTCAGGCATGGTCCTTGAATGGGAAGGGAAAAGCAAAGGCTGCCTTGTGTAAGAAAATACAAAGATTAAATGAGAAAAGAATCCCTGAGTGCTTGCAGCCCCCCCGCCCGTCACACAGATTGTTGGCTAATTCACTTATCATCGAACATTTTACTTTGTATGGACACCCTTATCATACTGGCCTCACTAGGCCCCTTGTAATAAAAGGATACAGACTCCTGGACCGGTTAACTTGCACTCTCCTTTGCCTAGATGAGAAAGAAGTACTCTTAGCACTCAGCTGTCTCCAGTATTCAGTTTGGTATTAAATGAAGAAATATATACTCTAGGACTGTGGCCCTGCCTGCCTGCATAAAAATGGGGAAAAAGAAGACCAAGGTAGATTGGTATAGCCACCCACCCTGCTGGCCATCCAGTGTGAGAATTGTAGTGAGCGGGAAGGGAGCTGTTTGGCTCAGCCTAGTCAGGCGCTCAGAGATTTCAGCACCAGACATTGCTTTAGCTCAGAGAGAAGAGATGCTACCCAGCCTTGCCGGCCTCAGTCAGCATCGCTGGGCCCGCAGCTCCAAGAAGTATGATTTTCAAGAATCGGTCCCAGCCTCATGTGTGGAACCAGGAATGAGACACGTACACAGAGGATTTACAGTGATTGCTATAAACTTTTCTTTAAATAATAAAAGGGTTGGAAAAGGCCTCACTATCCCTATTCTAGGCGGTATTTCCCTACTTCAACCAAAACTAATGGTATGTCCTGTGTCAAGATGTCCAAAGCAAAAAGTCCTGTGTCTGAAATCCTATTCTGGTCCTCGCATTTTAGAAACAAACTCTAAGTTGGTGAAGGATATGTCTTTGGCCTTGAAAGTGCACACATGTTCAAGTTCAACAAAAGGTATAACTCCAACCAAAGTAAATAGTGTTCACAGTTCCAGGGAATGTCTCCCTTCCCCAGGTTTCTTCACAGCAAAACAAAAGTTCAAAGAAACAACTTCTTAGTAGCTCAAAAAGGGTAACGTGCTCCTCTTGTTACCATTCACTTCAGGAGAAATGACTCCCTTCCCCAAGCTATTGTGACATTCAGTGCTCAAATCCTATAGGCATGGATCTTCTTTGGGATTCTCCTTTAATAAAGCACAACACAACTTGAGTGTGAGTGTCTGACTTTCAATACACCTGGTGCACTCTCCTGCCAGGTTCTTCCCACATTTAATGCAGTTCACATAACCGAAGGGCATGGGTCTTCCTTAGGATTCTCTTTTTACCATATATATATAGTTTGTTTCACACACTTGACTTTGCCTTGTATACTCTCCTGCCAGTACTTTCATAAAATATACTATGCACAAAACCAAGAGGTATGTGTCTTCTCTTTATTTCTTCCACCTTCTTATCTTCTCGTTATATTTGCTTTACTTGATTTCACAGTTTGCCAAATACTGAGACTGTGAAGATTATTTGAGGAGACACATCCCATTCCCCTTTCTCTGTAAGCAAAATCACCTTCTATGCTTTCTTATAACAGTTCTTCGGAGTCCCAGCCCTCCATTGTGGGCTCACTGGTATTGTGTCTCATGCCCCACCTCAACCACTCTTGTTCTGGTCTGTTTCTGGCTTCCATGGTGCTCAGGCAGCTTTCCCCAGCAGCGGCACAGTGTTCCTGAAGCACCCCATCACTCCACGGCCATAAAAAGCCTGTGTGTCGGCTTCTCATCTCAGCTGCATCGTTCTTGGGTTTTGTCAGCTTTGCATCCCCCTGGCAGCGCTCTCCAGCACAGAAGCACAGTGTTGATTTGGTGTTCTGGCTCTCACGGCTCGTTCGAACCCCTTGCATCGGCTTCTCGTCTCACCACTTTGACTCCGGGCCCTCTGGGACACATTCCCGGTTCGGACACTGTCTTCGCCATGCTTGTCCCTTCTTCCTCAAACTGCACGCCACTGGCCTCCCACTTGGAGTTCAGAGGAAACTCTACCCTAACAATCTCCAGCAGATGGGAGCCAGCTGCTCCTATCAACTTCTCTCGTCCTGGCTTCTCTCATAGGCACTTTAAATTTCCCGGCAATGCATATTTCTTTCCAACAACTAGAGTGTGGCTAGGCTTCGGTGCTCAAGTGATCCTCATAACTTCATTCCTCTTCCCCATCCCAGTAGCTTCAAGGGGTTCAAGAACATGGGTTTAAAAATCAGTTCTTGCTATTCTATGGACTACAGGATTTTGAAAAAGGCTATCTGCAAGTCTTGTGGGTTGTTGAAGGGGATTATCACAATCGGCTGGATGGAACATTCCTGAAAGGAAAAGGGGGATACAGCGTTTGGTCCGATGATGTCTGACCCCCTCCCCAAAGGTCACCTTCCCTCATGTGAGCCTGACAGGCTCAGGATCGGTAGCGGTTGCCGTCCCCTGGCCACATGAGGGAGGCTACACCCAGGAAAGTAGTGATGACATTATCAGATTCAACACACTCACCAGACTCTGAGAGCTCCATCCCATCTGCAGTGGGAAGCTACCCCATGTTTAATTTATTTATTTGTAAAGCGCACAAACAGCCCGCAGGCATTGTGGCACTGTTGCAGCAGTCAGAAGGCTCCTTAGTTACAGTGCTACATGAAACAAATGTAGAGATATAACATAGGTAAGTGAGTTGGTTACATAAAATGAGTGCTACAGATATACAACAGTAGGAGCGAAATGCACAGTCACAAATGGTTAGGAATGTTAATGACCCAACAGAGGGAAAAAAGCTGGTGCTTCCCTGTAAAATACAAGGATCTGACATGCATCTTGCAGCCTGCTACGTTCAACCAGGGCACATTACCTGTCACGGTTCAAATATAATGGAGACAAAAGATGATCAATTTGTGTGGAGTGAAGGCAGTCAACAGGAAGAGATGCCAGAGGAAGACAAGAACCTGTCCTTGAGTTTAAAAGAAGTACTAGGGCATCTTTGCTCCTCTGCATCCCTCTTCCTCATCCCAGTACTGAGGGAATTATGGGACTTGAAGTCCCTAATGATTAAGTTTGTTTTCTTAACCTCTTCTGTTGTGCAATAAGCCATGAAGAGACTAGGGTCTCAGGGAAAGTTTAACAGGGGAATGTCCCCTTCCTCTTGACCTGTTTCCTCCTCCCCCATGTGATCCTCCCACAGAACACCACCCCCAGTGACGGGGATCAGAAAGAGTCTGCCTTTCCTTGGCCACATGAGAAAGGTCCAAAACCGAGGTTTTGGGAGAAATCGCAACTAACTGCTGACACTAACTGTTACTGTAACAAAACATGGTGGTTTGCCTGGGGAAACACTTTTCGCTTACGTGCAAGCAGTCATTGCTTGGGTAGCCGGCAGATTTGAACTTCTTCTATACAAGTAGACTTTGATCAAATAAAGTATGCACTGTCCCTTGGGACTGGGAAAATGCAATCGGACACAGCGGATAATAGTTTAAAATGTAACTGTTTTATTTAGGCTTTTACTACAAAGGACCCAACCTAGGGGCTGCTTCCTTAAGACCTATACAGAGGGTTATTCAAATTGGCCAGCCTCAGGGACACTTCTCCCTTCTCGCTTCCCTCTGGTTTGAGATTCTCATGTGTCCTTGCTTATTCTTGGCCAAATGGCAAAACAAAAAAGTCTCTCCTTGGTTCCTTTTTATTTTTTTTATTTTAACCAACTGTATTTATTTTGTGAGACAGACAGGAGACAGCGCAATGACATTGTAAACAGATATCTGTACATGTATTAATTTACTAAATGGCAGAAAATCATCACGCACATTCCATATATTTTGTGATCGTAACAGCCATGTGGTGACCTCATACATTAGTTTTGTGGAATGCTTATCAGCCTTTATAGCAGTGCCATATATTTGTACAAATGTGGTTTATAAGCCCATGGTAAGAATGCTGTGCATAGTTAATAAAAGGGAGCCAAGTTGCTACGTAGGATGTGTGTCTACCCTCTGCTAGTGCCGTTATCTTCTCTGAGGCTAGGATTTCCCAGAGGTTACCCCACCACATCGCTATGATAGAACCTTCTGGGTGTTTCCAGTTGTGTCTCAGAGAGATCTTCGCTGCCAGAAGGAGGTAAGCGATTAGCTTAGATGTATTTCCTGTGAGGGGTATAACCCATCTCCTCGATGTCCCAGCAGGATAATGAGCGGCTCCAGCGGTAGCATCACTTTAAGCCTCGATTTAATGTGTGAGAGAACTTCTTTACAAAATGTTTGGGCTTTAGGACATAACCATCACACGTGATAGTAAGTATCTTTTTCCGGACATCCCTTCCAGCAAGTATAAGCGGAAACATACCTTCTGTAGCACAGTTTCAATTGGCACTTCTTATCTGTAGTGCACTTGGTAACTTTGTGATTACATTCCGAGGTACCGCACCAGGACTCTTGTCTGATCTGGATACCCAAATCCCTTTCCCAGCAATATATGGCAAACTTTTCTGAGGATCGTGAGGAGCAAGCAGATTATGGAGTACTGAAATTCTCCCCTTAATTAGTCCCGCTAACTAAGTGAGCATTGAAGTTTTTAGTACCTTTCTGTGAAATCGTGAGGTGAGAAGCCCAATGGCGTAGCTGGAATGTCTGAATCTTTCTCCATCCTGCCATGAGAACTCCTGTTTGCACTCTTGAAACGTATGTAGGGATCCCTCCTTATAAAGCTGTATAAGCTCCTTGAGTCATCCCTGGTCCAGCCTGAAAATGCTGCTATTTGCATGCCAGAGGCAAATTCGGGGTTGCAACTAATGGGCGATAGCGTACCTAAACCAGGCGGGGAGCCATATTTCTTTGTCGCTATGTTGCAGCACACGATTGTGTGGCTTGTAGAGGATAAAGTAGATCATGGTGGTTCCTGAGCTACTTTTGTGAATAGGAGTGCTTCAAGGTGTAAGGGAGATCTCCCTCAGCCGGGCTCAGGCCTCGTAATCACAGCACTTGCAGGGGTTCCCTTTCCCAAGCTTCATTCACATTCGTTAGGTGTTCGCTTCCCCTAACTTATTTCATGTTTTCGGTCTCTCGCAGTCAGACTCAGACCTTTCACTGTTGTCGAAGACTTTTGAATGTGCGAGGCTTTTACTTCAGCTCTCCCTTATGTTATTTGCCCCAGTGTCTCTTGGTAGTTCCCTACCACAATCAGAAAAGTTCAAAGAAATCTTCCTCTTAAAGCATTACCTTTTAGCTTCCCCTTCCAACGGGGTTAATCTTGA
The DNA here is from genome assembly GCF_040938575.1 of Ambystoma mexicanum. Classification (NCBI taxonomy): domain Eukaryota; kingdom Metazoa; phylum Chordata; class Amphibia; order Caudata; family Ambystomatidae; genus Ambystoma; species Ambystoma mexicanum. The sequence goes on from NC_090936.1 coordinate 691,480,584, forward strand.
CCATTGCGCATTTCAGAATTCGTTCATTTTGCCGCTTTATAACAAGACATCAAACATTTTGCAGAGACTTTCGAGTGGGCTATTTCTTTTCTCTGGACCACTCCGCTACTCTGTATCACTAGGTTCACAGTTATCATCAACTTAAAGGTTCACTAATGGTTTGCATTCTTTTGTGTCTCATCAGCATCAGTTCAACCTTCTATTGTGAGATACACTGTTGTGGCTTCAATATTTCCTCGACACAAACCGGCCTTTGATGTCTTTCACTAACTCACTGGTCGTGTGCATTCCTTTCTTATCTCTGCTGCTTTGATTTACGAGTAAAGGTTGATGCCACAGGCTTGGCCTCACCTCTCCAACTCTGTCGTTCACCCGGGAGGGTCGCTGGTGTCCTTGAAATACAGTGCAAGTTTCTTCTTGTCTGGGATTTGGCTTTCTCTGCATATCATACACGGTTTTCCAGAGGCAACAACCTCCTGCAGGCATCTTCAGGGTTTCCCTACCTTTTGCTCTAGTCCCTCGATTGGTCGCCCTGTTCCAGTGGGTTTGCCTTCACCCCGGAAGATCTGCTCCTTCTCGTGTCTCAACTTTCTCAGAGTGTGTCTCTGTGTTCCGCCTTTTATCCGTGTGGAGGAAGCTAATGCGTATCAGGTATAGCACACGGAAGATATCACAGGGGCAACGTTCTGGTCTTGGAAGCAAGACCGACAGAGCAACAGAGGTTTGAATCCCAATTCCGCACTTAGAAACCGAACTCAGGTATTAAGCACGTTATAAAAAACCAATTCAATAAATAAATATCAGATGTATGTGATTAAGGTCAAGTGATGACTTTGCCTGATCTGATTAACAGGACATGTCCAATGAGAAATGTAAGTGTTAGCCTCATTACACTCAGCTGCCCTCTTGCTCGACCCAGTGTTTGTGTAGAAAGGGGGGGTTGGGACGTTGGAGAATCCCAAAAAAATAGGATGGGACATGGGGACAGGAAAGGGGGAATACCGCGTCTCACCATTGGTTGCCTTACCTCCACTCCCCGAGGTCCCTCACCCAGGTGATCCTGCCGCACTGGTCCACTGGTCCGCCCCCAGGGTCTGGATCCAAAGGCGATGGTCGTGCCCTGGCCACCAGAGGGAGAGATTCCCGGGGACTAGCAAGTGAGACACCCTTTGGTTTCTCCCATACCCTTCCCCTATGCGATGTAGCCGCACTTGTTTCGCAGGGGAGCCAGGAAAGAAAATCAACATGCCCCTGTTCTTTACCTTTTTGGAGTTCCACAGTGACTAATTAGGGTTGTAGGTCCAAGTACCATTGCATGACTCAAGGGTTAGAGTCCTTTCATTGACGTATCCATACCAAAGGTGAGTGGTCAGTGATTGTGAATTTTCTCCCTTCCAGTTCCAACACTGAGTAGTTCTTCTCGTGACAGAAGACTTTATGACTAGTGAATAGGATGGGGTGTTCTAATCCATCTTGTGTATTTGAGAAAAAACTACTCTTAACCCTGTGAGGGAGGCATTGGTCTGTAATATGAATTCCTTTGAGATGTCTGCTACTTTTAATATGGGATTTTGGCATAAGGTTTGTTTCAGGTTATTGTAACAAGCATCGTCCTCACAAACCCAACACATTTTCTAGGTTTCTGCATTTCTTAATTTATTGGTAAGTCTGGATGTTCTATCTGAACATTTTGGGATATACCTGCGATAATATCCAATCAAACCTAGGAAAGCCCTAAGATCTGTCTTGGTCCTAGGTGAGGGGGCATCTAGGACGGCTTTCACTTTTTCTTGCTGGGGCTGTACACCACCATTCCCTATAAAGAAGCCTAGGTATTTCACTGCTGACTGAGCCAGCCTACATTTTGTTGGGTTGGCAGATAAGCTGGCTTCTCAGAAGGTTCTCATAATAGTAGAAAGATGGAAAAGGTAGTCTTCCCAGGTTTTACTATAAATGACTATGGGCTTCATTACAAGTGCGCCGGAACGGTAACAACGGCTTGCCAGAGCTGCTGTGCCTGACAGGGCAGACCATGCCAAACACAGCGGCCATGATAAGCAAGCCGTAATTGAATCACCGGCACCATTGTTAACGGTGCCGGTGCTTCCATGGTCCCCATTTCCATTGAGTCCTATGGGACTCAAATGTGAATGGGGATTAACATTTACCAGCGACTGACTTCCCAGAACACTAGGGTCTTAATCCCTCAGTGATTCCAGCAATCCAGGTGGCAGTATATATTGCAAGTCCGGCGGAAACCCGGACTCGACTTCGGACGAGTTTCATATGCTCTCGCAATCAGGTAGCGATGTCTGTGAGAGGGGTGCTGGTGCCTCTTCTCTTTCTTCACAGGTCTCTCTGAGCATGTCTAAGACATCTCTTGCTTCTCTACCATAGAGTAACTCGAAAAGGGAGAAAACCGTGGATGCCTGAGGGGTCTTTCTCATTGCAATCAGAGCCCAAGGGATCCCAGTCTTTCCCATCCTCGTCTACTAACTTAGTCATAATCATTTTGAGGGTCTTATTAAATCTCCCCACCAATCCATCCATTTGGGGGTGGTAAACTGGTTCTTAAGGTGATAATGTGTAATAATTCCTTAACTTGACCCATGAGCTTACTCATGAAATGGGATCCATGATGCGTTAGAATTTCCTTGGGGAAACCAACCCTAGAAAAGAATGGTAGCAGGTGTTTTCAAATTTGCTTGGTTGTGTTGTTCCACATGGGGAAGGCTTGTGGGTACCGGGTGGTATAATCAACGATTACAAGAACATATTTATTGCCCAGATTAGAAGTTTCCAATGGTCCAATAATATCCTTCCCGATTCTAGAGAAAGGAACTTCTATTATCAGTAGTGGGTTTAGAGGGGCAGGTAGGGGAATATGTGAGCTGTTTTTTGGCATATCTCACATGTCAGAATGACGTTCTATATGACAGCATGGATACCCGGCCAATACAATTTCCCACTGATGTGAGCTTGGGTTTTAGAGTGTCCCAAGTGTCCCCCTGTCAAGTGACAGTGTGCAATTTCTAGCACAATCTTATGATGGGTTTTGGGTATTACTAATTGAGCCTTACTTAGGCCTTCCCTTGAGGTTTCCCTTCTATATAGTAATCCCTGTTTCAGGAAGAAAAAGGGACTTCCCTTTTCTCATCTATCTCCCTCAGGAATTAAATGAAATGGTATTTTATTTATATTGTGCTCGTACACAAGTGTTTCAGAGTGCAAATCACTTGCAAGAAAGCCTCTGTGAGTACTGGACGAAGGCTAGGTCAGGAAGGATGATAGGTTCATCTTCCCCTTTTGCTTCGGTGGTACGAATCTCATCGGCCTCTCCAAAGCCCAAGTTACCTCTCTGTTTCCTTGGGTTCTGTTGCTGCCTCAAAACGGGGAAATAGAGCTTTCTCAAGAACTTCCTCTGCAATTGTGTCCCCAGGAAGTATTTCAAATGGGGTCTCATATGGTTCTGTAAAAGAACTTTTATGTCTCCTTTTATGTCTCCCCAAAGGTCTGGATATATAACGCCTGCTACAACATCCAGACCAAATTTCCAGGCTAGGCCAGACTTTGGGGCCAATCTTATATAACAACTCGCAGGGGGTATTAGAACTAAGTCAGTGGGAACCATCCCTCTTTTCCTGTGAGGGATAGTGGCCTCCCTGCTGTTACATATATCAAAGCCTATGGATTCTTTTGTGGCGATAGAGGGGTCTGAGGGTATGTGGCTACGTTTCTGGAATTTTAGGGTCCCTCAATTTGTCTCAATTGAATTGTATCCCACCACTTACACCATATATAAGGAAGGCATGGTATCACAAGTATGACACTGACACAAAAGTTACAAGTTTTCAAAACCTTTATTAAATTCTTGGGGTTTGGAAAAACTCCTTTGTTGCCCTATAGCTATTATGGGAGTAGTCTCTACCATCAAATAATAAAGAAAACACAGTTATGGTCAGTCTATGTCAAATCAAAATGGCCTATACTAAAATAAACTAATGCCTGCCCTATCGCTTATACAAAAAATTATGTAAAAGGGAGTGTGTATGCAAAGGAAAATTAGTGTTATAACATAATGGATCAAGGTGGCTGACTCAGCTCTCCTCCCCAGGTTGGACAGCACGGAGTACAGCGGCCCCCGTAGACAGGATGACACATTCTGGCTCAGGTTACCAAAAAAAGTCAGTTCAAAACATGGGTCGAGGGTCGCTTGGCCTTCCACGTTGAAAGTAACTTATTTTCAGTACACCAAAAGTTCTTTCACAGTTCAACAAAAGTTCACATAGGTCTCCCTCAGTCAGGCTTGGACCTCTCAAAGCATTAACAGTTTACGTAGGTCTTCCTCAGCCGGGCTCGGACCTCTCAATGAAAAAGTATTTGATTCAATGTATATCGCGTTCAGCCGGACTCGGACCTTGCAATCACGCACTTGCTGGGGTTCCCTTCCTCAAGCTTAATTCACATTCGTTAGGGGTTCCCTTCCCCTAACTTATTTCACATCCCAGGTCTCTGTTAGTCGGGTTCGGACCTTTCACTGATGTCGAAGACTTGCGAGTGTGTAAGGCTTTTTTCATAGACCTTAGCAGGACCACTTTGACTTTCACTTCAGCTCTCCCTTATGTTATTTGCCCCAGTGTCCCTTGGTCGTGGTAGTTTAATAACACAATCAGAGTGGGCGGTTTCCTTTCACCGGACCACTCTGCTACTCTGTACCACTGGCTTCAAAGTCTCGGTAAGGAAGTTCACTACTAGTTTACTTTCTTTTACGTCTCATCAGCACGCAAGCAACCTTCAATTGTCAGATACACTGTTGCGGCTTCTATCTTTCTTGACACAAACCAGCCTTTCAAGCCTTTCGTTAACTCACCAGTTGTGTGTTTTCCTTTCTTGTCTCTGCAGCTTTGATTCAAGAGTCAAGGTTGATACCACAGGCTTGGCCTCGCCTCCCCAGCTCTGTCGTTCACCCAGAAGGATCACCAGTGTCCTTGAAACAAAACACAGGCTTCTTCTTGTCTGGGATTTGCCTTTCTCCGCTTATCCTTCCTGGAGGCAACAACCTCCTGCTGGGATCTTCAGGGTTTGCTTGCCCGTCACTCTGGTCCCTCGATCAGTCATCCTGCTCCATTGGGTTCGCCTTTGTCCTGGAAGTTCTGCTCCTTCTCGTGTCTCACCTTGCTCAGAGTGTGTCTCAATGTTCTGCCTTTTATCCGTGTGGGGGGAGCTAATGGGTATCAGATGTATGTAAATAAGGTCAAGTGCCTGACTGTGCTTGACCTTATTAACGGGGCATGTCCAATGATATATACAAGTGTTAGCCTCTTTACAATCAGCCCTCCGCGGCCTAGTGTTTGTGTAGAAAGGGGGGGGCAGTTGGAACGTTAGTGAATCCTATACAATAGGATGGGGTATGGGCACGAGAAAGGGGGGATACCGCGTCTCACCATCGGTTGCCTTAACCTAAGGTGAGTCCTAGCTTTCGTGTAGGGCGAGTCTGTTTCAATAGCTCACGCCAAACCACCGCTTTCATGGCGTCCCAGACTATATTCGGGGAAATGTCCTTGATATTTTTCTCGAAATACGGGGTAATTGCAGTTTGAATCTCTTGGTGGATCACTATGTCTTTGAGTATTGGGTCATAGAGTCCCCAGGGCCTATGCCTTAGAGGCAACAAACCTGAGATAGACTGAGACAGTGAAACGGGGGCGTGACCTGATAGCACTGTAATGTGAATGGTGACTTCTGGGATTGCTGGGACCAGAGGAGAGGAGGTTAAGACTGTGCCAATTGGCGAGAATCCTCTGTGTACGTGGGAAAAGTGTGTGTAGTCCCTTTGAATGCAATAATGTAGCCTCCAGCTATCTGTCAGGTTCATGTCCTGGGTTCGTTTCCCCAAGCATATATAAGGAATATAAAGTGCTGCCTCAATGGACTCCTTGATGTCCCGGGTTCTGTTACCCTTCCTGATCGTTCTAAGAACATATCCCAAAAATGTGCCCCATACTCCTGTATGACTGGGATCTGGCTTGGTTCTAGTCCTTCAGTGATGAGGTTGCAAGGGTCCCCCCTCCCCGCCTCACTTTTAGGTCCCAGAGCTTTTAAAGACAGTCACCACTCTAGGTTCTTGCTCTTCCTTACCTTATTTTAACTATTTAACATGATATATCTGTGAAGGTTTTAAATGGATTGAAGAGTATTGTCGTAGGATGGCAGGACTCAGTAAGCATCAGACTGAGAGAACCAAGATGGCCTCCAGACTCTTGTGAGATCAGGACCTTTTCTGGGAATTGAAGTCCACTACCTCTGCAGTAGCCACTGCAGTCTTTATGTGGTAGCTAAGGCTTGCAAATGTCATAGGTTGTCCATCATCCCCTATGCCTGGAGAAACCCTAGTCTGCCTGACAACCTGTCTGCATCCGCTATACTCTATGCTTGAAGCAACCCTGCTATGCCTGATGATGAACTCCCTACTAACTCGTGCTCTACTGGTACCTGTTCCTTAATATTCCCCCTATGATCTGTGCCTGGTCATCCTTTACATCCTTGATGCTGCCAACCTGTAAACTCGGCCCTGCATGTATCTGCCCGCCCTTCCTGTCACTCTGTATAGCTTGAAAACGGATGCTCATGGCATTCAATGCATCAAGGTACTATCTTTTATGGCACACTTTGCCCATCAACTGGTGACTTTCTTGTTTTGGTTCCTTTGTACGTTTCTTGAGTTTCCCTTTGTTTCTTGTTCATTTCCTCTTTCTAATTATTGAGTTCTTCCTTTCATACTGCTTTTTCATTATGCAATGTTTGGTTGGCAGTAATTTGCGCTAAATTACAGAACATCTTTGATTTATCAGGTTTTCTGGGACATGTAGTTTCACTTTAACACTATAATAAAGGGCAAACACGTGTCAGTGTGCCAAGTGAAACGCAGGGAGTGGCTCTGTATGGCCCTCCATGACCGTGACGTGGGTCTACTATGCTGAATACTAATTGTTAAATTTACAAAATGTAACCTAACAGTATAAGCAACTGACAAAAATCAGAAAGAAAACCGCTGAACACAATAATCACACTTTAAGCAACTCCAGCACGTGCCCATGCTTACATAAGTAAAGATAACCTAGCCTAAGGTGAAATAAGGGTGGAGGTCAAACATATCTCTACTGTAACACAGTGCACATTTCAAAATCACTCAAATTAGTGGCAGCCGTCAGTTTTTCTTCGTCGGTGTCCTTTGAAAAGATTTTTAAAACAGCGTTTTGTTGGCGTCAGTTGAACATTACATGTGAACAGGATATGTGATTACCGTCAACCTTAGTATTTTACGGCTCGACACTACATTGTAAAAGCCTTTTTTTCATTCGATTGCTTTTTTGACCTCATAAACAAAACCTGTTATTTTTGATTTTCGGCAGCATTGAAAAGTGATGGATCGAAAGATCATTTCAAAGATTTTCTATCCATCGCTCATCATTGTATACATCTCTTGACACACATTGTCATTTCTCCAGAAATTTAGATTTGATCTTAAATGACCCTGCAACACAGAATATGTGCTGTTCTTTAAATAGAAAGCAACGAGAAGGGAAGCACATTTTGGACATGTTTTCCAGTTGGATGACACCTAGTGAAACAATGTTCTCTTCCTCACTTCCCTGTCAACATCACACTATTTCCTGAACGCTTGTTTCCTGCCTACATCACCAGCTCTCGAAGTGTAAAAAAACTAAGAAAGAGACTCGATTACTATTATAAACCACGTGGGTTGGATGTGTTCCTTGTTGCTCCTGCTTTGTTTTGGTGGTGCCGCCATTTTCAGATTTGCTGATTCAGATTTGCATCCTTTCCTCATATAGCCACACAATAGACAATGTGGACATTTGACAAAAGAAAAGTAGGGCCAAAACTATGTATTTTCCCAAAGACAGAAAGCCTTGGCTATCAATGGACCCAATTTGAAATTGCTGCACATCAGAAAAGAGTGAACACTGGTGTATCAGATATGCGTGCTCCAATGTACGTTCTACCTGGCCAGGTACGGCACTGTCCACTCGAGGGGAATCCGTGCTCGCTGAGCCTCTTGCTCCCCCTGAGCAGTGCAGAGCAGGAGGGCGCTGAGGCCCAGTAATTTTACCCACCATTATTCTGATACACCAAGGTTGTTTCTACTTTCTAGCTATCCTTCACACCATGCATACACATACTGTGCGACCGCAGGCACCCGTGGCATACACCGGCCTGCTTATTGTGCAGTACGCTTTGTTTGATGCTTCATCTTTTCTGCCATTGGGTCGGCAGGAAGGGCGTGACAGATGGAAGCAATGTATGATGAGTGGTGAGGAGCTTGATAAGAGGTGACTCTGTGTTTGGGAGCACCACGAAAAGCAAGGTCTGGAGGATAGGAGTAGTAGAAAGAGCCAGAGTGGGGGCAGAAAGACATCCGTGTTGGCAATTACAGGACAGAAAATCATTGCATAGTCAGAGAAAGTGGGCGGTGAGGCCACATATAGGCAAAGTAGTGTGAGTGCAAAGAGACAGAAGTGTATCAGGGTGTAGAATCAGAGTGTCTTCAGGCCAGAGAGAGGCACAACAAAGAGTAGGGTGCACATAGATAGAAATCAGAGGTGGGAGAGGGCAAAACGAACCACAAGAAATGGACCATGGTAAGGTACCGCAATGAAGTCCATTGTGGTATACAGACTTTCCATGGTCGGGGAAATGGAGGAAACCCGTATGCAAAAAATAATTCATTGATGGATAGAAAAAAGATTTTGGGAATTTTTGATTACGCATTTATTTCTATTAGCATACATTACTTGTTTCAAAGAAATGTCTGTATCAAAACAATCAGATTTAAGATTTAAGATTTTAGTTTGAAAAGTTTTGAGTACCATTACCAAATGTCAGCATACACACCTCTGCAATGCCTTCTCTTTAGAGCTTCTCTTTAGAGCTGTGAAGTTTAGGCGGTCCAGGCGGGGAATGATTTAATGTATGAATGGAATAAAGCACACCATGCATCAGCATACTAATGTTCATCTCAACTATCTTTGACTCTTCAGTAGCAGAAGAGTTTTCACTTAGGATATTCTGAGATCGCCAGTAAAGACATGAGCAGCTCTGTTAAATCAGCTGTTATGTTTCTTCTTTCATCTTCACGGTGGGAGTTGGATTAGGTTGAGGTGTGCAGATGCTATAAAATAAAGCCTTTCTCTCCAGTGCAGCTTTTGTTGGTCTAGCTCACACAACACCACAACCCCACCGCTCCCATAGAGGGGGACTGGAATGTGGGATGTTTTTACCCATGCATCCGAGCCCTACCACAAAAACTGTGCAGTACTGGCATTGAAAACATCAAGATGGCCAGAGCTTCCCAGAAAATGCCTGGGGAAATGCATGAAGAATAGGCTGCCACCCATTTTTGCCGATGTTATGGGCACAGAAGGGCACTGCCTAAAACCACCATTGGACTACCCACGCATTGCCATTCCCAATGAAACCATTGGGAATGGCAATGCTGATTGCCAAAAGCAACCTAGAACTGTGGGGAATTCATTTTCTTAAATCCCAAAAATGGTTGCATTACCAGTACTCACCACTATCAGAAAGCCGGCGTTTTAAAACCAACTGACTTTTGTGTAAAACTGAATAAATGAACCCAAAGCAGGCCAAAGAAAGACTTACTGAGAGGTGGATACAATGTAAAGTTATATTCTGAAGTGACTTGAAGGTTTATAACAAAACTGGCTGAGCTGTGGATTTCAGCAGTTTAAGTAAATTTGGACTGAAAGACACTAAAAATCTAAATGTTTAAAAGAAATGAGTGACCTACTTTTGAGTGTCACATAGGTTGCAATTGTTTAAATGTCATAGTTTTAAACTTAGAATCAGCATTCTAGCTGCATGCGTAAAAATTGGAAGTTTGATTTGGACAGGAAAACTGGCAGCCAAAGAGACATTTAGCTGAGGCCTGGCTTAAAAAGAGAGGGAATTTTGCCCACCAGCTACCCCCGACAGGAGTTGAGACTTGCACAACAGCTGTGTTCCCAGGCCTAGCTGCCTTTTGCTGTTCCCACCAAAAGGGATATGACACTTCTCTGATTGAATTACCTGGGCTCTGCAGGAAATTGAACAACGCCCTGTCCTGACTCAGGCAAATGTTTTATTGGGGGGGGTCGTAAAAGTGGCTTCCTCCTGGAAGGAAAGGGGAGGAGCACTGCCTTTGAGAGCAAGCTGGCTTGGCAGAACTGGAAAAACCAGAAATTCAACCTTGTGCTGGGGGGAAACCACACCCCTTTGGGGCCAGAACATAAATCTAAAAAGATGGATCATTCATAGAGCGGACTTGTGAACATTTTATAAGTGATATCATTATTCTTGTGATTTTTCTGTGCACAATTGAAGACGTGTTAGGACCCGGTGGTATGTTCAGGGGGGTTTTTAGCGGAAAAGAGGATATTACTCTAAATGTATGTATGTTAAAAATCTGACACTCCACCACCTAATGCCCACATGCTTTGCGAACATTTGTGTAAATGCGGGGACAAATCCAATATTGGTAACCCGACCAAAAAGTGAAATATGTTGCCATTTTTTAACCCAAGCTCCTAGAAACGACAGAATTGGAACAGGGGCTACCATCAGTAAATGCATGATGTGTGTATGCAATGCCAAACAACTGTCTGTCAGGGAAGTATGTATTTGGATCAGATATAGATTGTGTGTAAAGTTGACAGGGGTGGGTTCTCTGTATCATAAACAGACCTCATCATGATGACACTTCATTTCATTCCCCCAATCAAGGGGAAGAGGAGGACGTGGCCAATGACAAGTGGAGTGGGGTAGGGCCTAGAAAGCTAGCCTCTCCACCCACTTTCAAAACACATAAAAGCAGACAGTCAGGACAGATAGAGGACATTCAATTCCATTTGCTGCGGAGCATGCTGATCGACGACTTCACATCCAGAGATCCAGACTTCAAATCCATCAATCTCCAGAACCTGTAGCAGTACCTAGAAAGCAGAGCAGTATCCAGAATCCAGAGAGGCTAGACCAGCAGAGCAGAGCTGACCCAGACCGCTGTTAGCAGAACCAGAGAGCTGACCCAGATCACTGTGAAGTGCCGAGACCAGACCGGAGTCCAGTCCAAAACCTGACCAGATCCGTGGCGAGGCCTATTTCTAAATATATTGTGAGTACCTAGCAGAACTGTGCAGAACCAATCTCTTAGTTAAAATAATATAATTCAATCTATTTTAATCTAACCAGAACTGCCTCCTAACTGTCACCTGTCATTTGCAAAGCTGTCACCTGTCATTTTCTATCTGCAAGCTGTAACCTGTCGCTTTGAACTTTTAAAATTTCAAATCCGAAAAACTACCTTTATTTAATCGTCCGTATCTCTGGAACCGTTTGGGCTAGGAACTTGGTTTACCTTTCCTCTGAAAGCTTAGAATCTCAGCTTGTCAACAAGCTTAGAACCGACTTGCTACACCATGCTTGCCGTAATCACAATTCTCGCACTCGCGAATTTTACCGCGATTTGCGATTTGGTTAAAAATCCAGCCACGTGTAACCATCAGCAGTCATCTCTTTCCTTGCTAAAAATGTGTTTGCCTCTTAAGAACCATCCCTGAATCATTGCTAGAGTGAGCCTGGACTAATATTAACTAGATACCACTCACCCTGAACCTCCTGAAGGGAATTAAAAGCATTTTCAGCATATTTCTCACTGCATTGTCACCATATTCAAAGCACTTGGGCCTGTGTTTCAAACTTCTGTAGTCTAAGCTTGCTGGGGTGAACTGAATTACATTTGATTACGTTTCTGAGAACTGTGTGCTTTCCTTCCATTTCCTTGCATTGCATAAAGGGGGGGAGTGAATTGCCAGAGAAAAGTGATTGCATTGTCTTTTGCTGAAATCCTATCAAGTTTTTTTTCTGTACTGCATTTTCATTCCACCTTGCATCCATTTGAAACCATAAAAGTATTGTTGCTATCTTATGCATCCTATAACCACTCATCATTGATTATAAAGAAGTGTGCTAGTGCCGGACTATCCATTATTGATTACTGCTCAGATTAAGTGTGATATTCAATTATTAATTTATTATAAAGTGTGATATATATATATATATATATATATTGTTTAAATTATCAAATAAACCTTTTAAACTTGCAAAACAGAACTACTTCTTGGCTCAGTGGGGTCAGGGGGATTCCAAGAGAGGGGTGTTATATAGGGGTAGTCATGCAGAACTCATGAACTGGACATAAAGATATATCAATAAGGGTTTTCATTCAGTATCCCAGACTAGGCATTGACTTAGCTGTAGTGTTGAATTGAATCTTCTTACAGGAAAACCAGGCGCTGTGTGATGCAACACTTGGAGGTGGTATCTGGGGAATTTCCCAGACTTCCCTCAGTCACCCCGTTACAGGCGTGACATTACCCACTTAACAGGCCAGTCCATAGTATACACCATCTGAACATGTAGTTTCTGGGAAGTGGAGTAGAGCACCCAGAGTTGCTACAGTCTGGGGAGCGTGAGGTAAAGGGGAAAAACCCAGTGAAAATCTGCCTCAGAAAGGGTTTCCCAAAAATGCCCTACAAGTAGGAACTTCGGTCTTCTCTTCAGTCTCCACTCACAAATACATAGATGGAGAGGCATTCTTTAGCGAATGCATTTCTGGTGTGCAAAGCCCTAAGTGTGTCGTGGAGTGGAGGATACAGATGGTCCCCCTGATGAAGTTCAGATGAATTGTGTAAAACAATATTGTGTTGAATGAAACATTGTGAGTTGTTAACAATAAAGTAGATTAACATATTTAGTTGGACTAAGCCCCAGGGTAGCAAGAGATGGGGATGCATATTACTCTGATCATGGTAAGATATATATGAAGTATCCTAAATAGAAAGGAACCCATGAGCTACTGACCATTGTGTTCCTTTATGTATAACTATTGTGGTGTCCATAAAGGTGTCTTACATCATATGGTTTTGTATAGGCAGGGTGTCATAGGGTTTAGCACATTTTAAGTTTTTTGGAAAAAAATCTATAATAATTTTCTATTTTTTCTATTATTTGTGATGTACTTATTTTAGGAATATTTTGAAAAGGTTTTAGAAATATATTAAATTTGATATATTTTTTATCCATAGGTATGAAATTGGTGTATGAGTGATAATGTTGTGATGTATATGAAATAAAATTGTGATTATTTATTTGTGTCATGGTTATTGTGAATTGACTTAGTACTTATTTGGTCAACGTACTAAATGTTGAGACCTGGGAAACAACAAAAGGGAGAATCGAGTGGACGTTTTTGATCTTTCGTTTAGTGATTGTCCATAATTTGTTCAAAGGAGCATGATCTAAAAACGTCAATAAATAGCTCCACGTCTCCTTCTGGTTTTTGTTCCGTGGAGTGGAGCCAGACAAGAGTCTGGCAGTTGCATTGAGAGTGACAGAGGTTACACTCCCACTGTGATTAAATGCGCACAGCAGGTGGATACACTTACTGAATGCTCCAGTAGCTGCTGTCTAGAAGGACCCAAACACTGTTACTGATATGCCTTACCCCAAGATGCCAGGCAGGGTATTTGAACTCCTGGACCGTGGATGTCAGGGCAGTGGTCGAATTGTATCAAGAAAGAATCTGCACCATTTGAATCATATACAACCTAGGAGACTGCATGTGGGGTGAAGGAAAAACCAGTCAGCAAATACCAATCACAATACACTAGATTAATGTGGAAATGGACGCACCAATCGTCATGGTTCTTGGACCGATTAGTTCCTGAGTCATATATAAAGAGGCAGACACAAGCCAGCAGTGGAGGCTTTAGGACCATCTTCCAGAGTGGTGCCGCTGTAACAGTCAGCAACACATGAGATGGCCTTGCTATGTGTGAGCCACAGTGTAGAGAAGGTAAAGCTTGCAGGAAAGGAGGAGACACCGAGCTTGCTGGAACCCTTGATCGAAAAGCTGGCAGGAGTCAGTCGTTGAGGAGTAGGTGCAATAGTGTGTAGCCTACTGAGTGCTCTCGTCCAGATATTGGTGGTAGCTGCAAAGCCACCACTTCCCACTAAAGATGTTTTCCAGAGCCTTAAGAACCTAGGCTGAGCCTGCGGTGTGCTCAACCAAGGAGCAATACCCTTTCATGCAGGGGATGAGGGGGTATTACTGCTGCAGCATGACAAATACCCTGGTGGGAGGAAAGAAATTCCTACCAAGACGACAAAGGTGCAACAGGAGGACATTTCAAGAATGTGCCCTGGCAAAATCACAAAGGGGATACATACAGCAAGAGTGTTGTCGGAGAAACAGAGCTCATGCAATCATTCTTGGATAGTGGCACAATCGGACTGCTTTCTTGTCTTGCAAGACAATCAGCAGAGCTACATGTTTACTATACTGGAACAATCCCACAACAACCTGACCCACACACCAGACCTTCTCCTTTATAGGTCAAAGCCTCATGACCGAAACTGAAACCTATCAAGAAACCTTTGAGAACAGAATCCCAATGTTCAGTACCTAAGAGGAAGACTCCCTCCTCTGTCTAATTCATTGTGGAAGGTACACAAATCTGTCATCACCGCAGATGTCTGTTAAGCCGTTATCTCAGGATAGATCTAAAGAAACATATAAACTAAAATGTACCTGGTAATGAATACAATTTTGCATGCTTTTCAACAAACAACAATATCTCTCTAACAACATTAACTCTACATTCATTAATTTAATACTTACAAAATCCATAGTTATAGACAAAGGGATCAACAAACCTATAAAGCTGGTAGTAAAAGAATGTATACCTTGTATACACTCAAAAAGGCGGTCTATTGTCTATGCACTAAATTTGATTAGAAAAAATGAAAAAAGTGCAAGAAAAGGAAAACAAATATTAAGGGCCTCATTACACGGATGGCGGTAAGGGTTTACCGGTACCGGTAAATCCTTACCGCCTTACTACGAGGTCCCTTTGCTGGTTGGGGAAATTAACACCTGCTTTTTGCAGGCGTTAAAAACCCAACCCGCAAAGGGACCAGGGAGCTAATTATGGTACCGCAATTTGCGGTACCATAATTAGCGCCTTCCCCATCCCCATAGAGCCCTATGGGACAAAAATGGGAATGGGGAAGGGCAATGGTGGAAGGGGGAATTACCGCCCCGCCAACCTTGGAATGGGGCGGTAATTCCCCTTTCCACCAAGGCGGTGCCGATATTTTACCGGCATGAACCATGGAGCTAATAGCGCCATGGTTCTCCGCCATCCGTGTAATGAGGCCCTAAGTCTAAAAATAAAGTAAGACATCAGCACGAATACAAATGCAAAAACAACAGAATACCGCATTAAAATGCTGTAAAACCCAGTGGAAAGATGTTCTGCAAAACTAATGAGTTTTGTCTAACGTCTTTCCCCTTGTTCTTTTGCATGTTCTGTACATTATTAAGAGCAGATGAACTATGTAACACTAACGATATTTTTTTGTCTGTCCACATCTTCATGTTTGAGAAGCGACCATGCTATCTGATGGCCTTTAAATCTACAGGATGTTTTAAGTTTAAAAATGAAGTTACCAGCAATAGTGCATTATATCTCCCGTATATTTTTCCATATATATATCAACATATGAAGATGGTAAAACACCGGTTATACGGTGAACAGACAACGAATGTAGCTTTAAGTGTTTATTATATATTCTACATCAAGTATATATTTTAGTTAAGGGTAAAAAAATAGCAGGAAGAAAAATGGATTCTTAAAAAAATTGATTTTTTAAAAAAATATCAAGTGTATACCATGAATAATTAATTTATTTAAGTTGAAAAGTTGTAAAAGTTTGTTGATCGAAATAATAAACAAAAAAAGAAGCGACTATAGCAGTAGAAGTCTATTTTTTAATTAATCTATCCAGTCTGTTCTTTTAGGAATGACACGTAACCTTTAAACAGTAACTGCACCAAGGGTAAAGAAAACATGATATGTGTTACTAAATGGCTAGACTGACCTACATTAGTGCCGCTACTCTGTGTATACTTTCTTATTGTGGCATGGCGTTCTTTTACCTGACGTCAAGGGTATTATAAACATAAGTGTTGTTACCTGGCTAGAGTGGCCTACATAAAATGTAGAAAATATATCCAATAATCTGTATCAGATGCTCTGATGAACTCTGCTCAAATGAAACTCCTTCCTTAAAGTTTATGCAAACATCTTCTATCAATCACCCATAACTGAACAATCAGTTACTTTGTTAATACACTAGAGGAACACTCCACAAGAATAGTACGAGAAATATAGGGATAATGTGATGCGTGACCTCACGACTATGATGTCACGTGCAATAAGGACGCTGGCACATATTTGGGCCGTAAATTGAATATTATGAAAACTGCGAGACGAATGCCGAGATTTGCATTTGGTGATTTGAGGGACGGTTAACCTGACCAAAGTGAAGGTAAGCCCAGAGCAAGGGAGGTAGAGATGTTGGCTAATACACATTGAGAGGAGAGATAGAGAACTGATATTTGGTCATATATCTTGAGGCAGGATCAAGTGATGATGAAGAATGGTTGTAGAATATTCTGGGAGAAGTAGGAGGCAAAAGTGGACATCTTGGATATACTAGAGGCTGAATAGGTGTGACAGTCTATTTTCTATAGAGGAATAATGAGATTAATTGCATTTAAACAGAAGACAATAAGATTATATTATTGCAACATTATTTTCTACTGATTCATTAAAGTACAATTTTAAGGTGGGTGACAGCAGGAGCTATTGCATGAAGGTCAGCTAATTAGTTACGTTGATCCTGTGAGTTATTATAACTTTAACATTAAATTATAAGCAACATTTATTTGATTACTTTTTGTAGGAAGGCAGATCAGAAATTATCCTGAAGAAGAACTTCTAGTCTGAAACGTGTCAATATTGGAGCTGGATAGAAAAGGGATAAACTCTGAAGTTTGCTTGATCTGCTGATAATGGCTAAAGAAATTGAATAATCACAGAGTTGCAGAAATTGACTTGATTGATACATTTCTAAAATATTGCATGTAAATGAATGAAGTGTGCTGAAAATTAACGTGATTTGAAAAATATGGATATTGTGATTAAAAAATATAATGGTTTTTACAATAGTTTCATTTTTATTTGGTTGATTGTGATTGCATACACACACACACACACACACACACAAACTCACACAAACACACACACACAAGACTATCACCTGTGCATTCACACACTATTCATACAATTGCTTGTATGCACGTGCAATAAAAATGCAAGTTCAGCACGAAATGCCTGCCACTAAGGAGTGGGGGGAGTCACCACCCTGGCCAAAGTTGCGGACTGCCACTGCATCTGGCATTGGCATGAAGGGTAAAGCAAGCATTATAGGTGTTCTTACTTGGCTAGACTGGGCCGCATTGGTGGTGCAGCCACTCTGGGCATGTTTTTATAACTTTGGAATGTGATTTTTTACTAGCAAAGTCAACAAGAGTAAGTTCTAATACGGTAAAACTGGCATATATTGGGGCAGTCTGCACAGGAGTGTATGGACGCAGTCAGCATAAACATCTTTTTATACTGGTATATATTGTGGGTAAATGCATCATAAAATGCTCCTCTGTACTGTTGGTTGCTTGCACCTATTGGATTTTTACATTTGCTGCCATATGCAATGGATTTCAAACTGTTTGGCGTTTGGCAGAATTTTTCACAGAAATTGTGCTGGAAAATGTGCAATTTTAATGCATTATTTTAAACAAATTCTCAGGGGGAGAACCTCCCTAAATCTCTCTAAATCCCCTCTGACTCGGGCTCCCACACAATCATAGCAACCACTTAAGCCCCTCCACTTAAAATATTGCATGTAAATGAATGAAGTGTGCTGAAAATTAACGTGATTTGAAAAATATGGATATTGTGATTAAAAAAAATAATGGTTTTTACAATAGTTTCATTTTTATTTGGTTGATTGTGATTGCATACACACACACACACACACACACACACACACTCACACAAACACACACACGCAAGACTTTCACCTGTGCATTCACACACTATTCATACAATTGCTTGTATGCACGTGCAATAAAAATGCAAGTTCAGCACGAAATGCCTGCCACTAAGGAGTGGGGGGAGTCACCACCCTGGCCAAAGTTGCGGACTGCCACTGCATCTGGCATTGGCATGAAGGGTAAAGCAAGCATTATAGGTGTTCTTACTTGGCTAGACTGGCCCGCATTGGTGGTGCAGCCACTCTGGGCATGTTTTTATAACTGTGGAATGTAATTTTTTACTAGCAAAGTCAACAAGAGTAAGTTCTAATACGGTAAAACTGGCATATATTGGGGCAGTCTGCACAGGAGTGTATGGACGCAGTCAGCATAAACATCTTTTTTATACTGGTATATATTGTGGGTAAATGCATCATAAAATGCTCCTCTGTACTGTTGGTTGCTTGCACCTATTGGATTTTTACATTTGCTGCCATATGCAATGGATTTCAAACTGTTTGGCGTTTGGCAGAATTTTTCACAGAAATTGTGCTGGAAAATGTGCAATTTTAATGCATTATTTTAAACAAATTCTCAGGGGGAGAATCTCCCTAAATCTCTCTAAATCCCCTCTGACTCGGGCTCCGACACAATCATGGCAACCACTTAAGCCCCTCCACTTAAAAATGTAACCAGCGACCACTGAATGACTGTCTTGGAAAGCATGACGAATTATAAACAAGGATTTAAGATTCGATCAGAAACTTCAAATACTATATTTGTTGGAGGAGGAAGGGGGAAAAGAAAAAAGCCAGTAGAAGGGAAATATAATTCCTTTTAGCGCTAATGTTGAACTTTCCTTGTGAAAAAGAATTGTCGCTTTTCTTTAAAAAAGGGAAATCGTCAGGGATGTCTTTTGAGTATGGGAAATTTGTTGAGCCTTCTGAAAGAAAGCGTTTCCATTACGGCCCTAGTGTTTTATCATGGAAAATCGGAGGCTTGTTTAAAGCGTCTGACAAAACAGAGGTGCATGGTGTGTTTCAGAAATCCGCTGGCAGAGCAGTTGACATTATTTTGGGAGTTTAAAATAGCTGCTCGGACAGGTACTTTAAAACCACATCCTTTTTTGAACATGCTGCAAAAAAATGAGGCAGAGCTGGCTAAACAGAAGTAATACAAGGACGAAAACATACCTGCCCATCAACTGACGCACACTTTCCTAGCTCGTGCTTGCGTTCGCCTCATCTGCCATTCTTTTTATCATCTGATGTGGGGATGAATAAACAGCTAGTGAAGGTTGTTTAGCTATTGTGACTGTATGTGTAATTGTAAAGCTGTTACATCATCCGTACTAACGCAAAATGTGTCGCGCAGCCCATGGAGCGATTTTCTTTGCTTATTACTTAACTCGAGTGGTTCGTAGAGGTCAAGAATGAATCGCACACTTAGACATTCATAGGTGCGACCTACCTTCGTATGACCGTACATTGCAACTGGGCATGGTATTCACAAGAAACCAAGTGCAACACACGTGTAACTTCCGAACGTCGGGAATGATGCATGCAATGGGCGAAAATTCACAAAAGTCTGCATTTGTGACCCGCTGGGCATGATTCACAGAGCTTTATTCCTATGGGATTGATTCATTGTATAACAATTCTGTGAATCAGGCTCTATGGGCCTCATCATTCCGGGCTCCATTACCGGGTTCCTGCAATGGGGACTTACCGGATTACTCCGACATAGGAGGACCCGGTAATTATTCCTTGCAGGAACCCATCCCCATTTGAGCCCCCATAGGGCTCAAATGGGAATGGGGAGGGAGGTAATAACAGGCAGATTACATCTGGCCCATTATTGCCTCCCTCTTCCCTTCGCGGGACCCGGAAAGCACGCCTGGTTTTACCAGGCGTGCGATCCGGGTCCCGTGATGGGAAGCTCGTAATCGGCGCTCCCGGAATGAAGTGGGCCGGTCCCGTACCGGTTCCCTTCATTCCGGGAGCGACAGCCTTATAATGAGGCCCTATGTGTGCTTACTGTACACAACATATACAGAGCAAATCAGTAAATCAATAGGATAAGGATATACATGTATTAAGTTTTGATAATCCACTCTCCTTTCCCTGTCCCTCCCCAGGAACTCCCACGCATGGGCATCTATAGGGCATTTAGATAATATGGCATTCATAAGTGCATTCACTGTTTTCAAGTTAACACTGCACATTAAATTCTCTCCACATTTGGTATCATTTACGCATTCATGAATACTGACTTTTCCAGACCTAGCTAACACTTACTACTCGAAATAATGTGAATCGGATTATAGAGCGTGATTGTTATGATCTTCCCCTCATTTATTTGGGTTTTGGCGCACAAGCGTCAGAGGAGAAAAAACTGTTGGTCGGGATAGTAGTAGATGGCAAGCATGGATCAATGCTCACCCGCCTGAGTGGTGTATCATTATTCCCTCCTTTTGGATGCCCCTGGCATTTGAGTTGCTGAAAGGTGAACATTATGTGTGAGCCCTTGTTGCAGTTTGTATGTGCTCTCAATTTAATTGAAATTATCCCTTATGTCCTAGACTTGTAGGAACACCCGTTTGCTTGACTTTTTTGGTTTGGTTATATTTGTTGGAGAATTGGGTATAATTTTGAACATGCATGATTTGCAAAGTAGGCAATAAGAGAGAGTGGAGGCAATCCCTGGATAAGGTGCCTTTACATAAGAGCAGTGTTTGATTGAGTGAAGTATAATTCGGTGGTGAAGGCAGAGGCATTGCTAGGCGGGGCTGAGGGAGCTATTTTGGTTGTAGCTCTGGATAGAATCTCAGGGGCTACAACAAAAAAGGATAAGTAGCCCCGAGTCTCGACGGTCCTGCATTAGTGTAGCATCAGATCTTTTTCAGACTAGCAACACCCCTGGGTGAAGGGATAGCAGTGAGAACATACAACAGGGACATGGAATGGAAGACATCATTTTTTTAAATTCACTTAGTGTGCTTCAGTTACAAAATAACTTTTAACACAGACACATGAGATATATAACGACACCTTAAACAAACACATTAAGATCTAATATCTTTGAACATTGACAGCCTGCAGCCAGTATTTACACAATTACAGATTCCATTAAGTGGTCCTGAGGGCACAATGCAGGAGAGGTGGGTAGGGCAGTTCATTTGGATAAGATAGTGGAACAGTTTTGGGGCTCCTTCCATTGCTAGCAGCTGGAGTCTAAGCCAGGCTTTGAAGAGTTCCACTGAAGAGACAGCTGTACTGGCCAGGGTAGGGAATTCCAATCAGTCAGGAAAATAAGTTAAAGTTGAAGGAGGCCTGGGGGAACGGAGGCGGATATGTTGTTTAGAGAAGAGGAGCTAATAGTTTGTGAGGGAGGGTACAGTAAAATGCAATCTGAGAGGTAGCTGGGCAAGATCATGGATTCATTTATAGACCAGTTACATGAATTTAAAGTGAGAGTGATTTTGCATGGTGAACATTCCGGCATGGTGAAAGTAGATAGAAGTGGAGGCGGATCTAGGAAGGTTAAAAACGGTGTGTGTCACAAAGTTGATGATTTTGTTGAGAGGAACATAGAACTAGAGGGGTGGGCGAAGAAGTAAGATTGTGCAATAATCCAGTTTGCTAAGCACAACAGTAGGCAAAAGTGTTTTCGTTGAGTGGTGTGTTCAATTTTGGTAGATGTTTCTAAAGTAAAGAAGGTTGAGTTTGTCGGCAGAGGCAGTGGCCTTGATGAACTGGAGGTGGGTGGTGTACGAATACAGGGAGACGCTGGTCGTACACCTTGACAGACTATGGTTAGTGGTACTGTCGGGCTCGCATTCACAGAGCTTTAACTTCCCTTGGGGCCCGGGGGACAAACAGTGTCCACCCCAGACAGTAACGAGTTGAGGAGCGGGGGGATCCGTCACAGGCCTGCTGGAGGCTTGCTGCATATGCTGATACAGCGAGCACTAGCTGGGGAGAGCAGAAGTGGCAGAGGATTGCACCCCCAGTGAAAAGGTACACGCCCAGGTTGACCACCGAAAAGGTTGTGTGAGGAGAGGAGCGGGCCTGTGAGAGGACATTATTCATGGGGTCCTCCTGTGGACTGGTGCTGGAGGTGGTGGATGCGCCGGGACCCTGGCAAGCCTGATACAATAGACGTGGGCCTGGAGCTGTGCCTGGGACGTAGGCCTGGCTTGTAGTGCTGGGTACGCAGGTACCCTACCCCCGAGCGCATTGCAGTGCGGCCATTTTTCACCAGGGATGCTGAGCCCCCCCTTGTTTCCCCGTGATGTAGCCCATATATGAGAACTGCACATCGGAAGGGGAGCTATACGGAACGGGTGGGTGCTGGAGCTCCTGTTTCTTGGACTGCTGTGCCTGAGTGCCTGACTACTGAGATCCTTGAGCTGTCTGGCAATGCTGCCCGGGACAGCAAGAGGACATGCATCACCCCAGGCACCTTAAGCTCACCATCCCTAACAACAAGGAGCTCCACAAGCTGTTGGGCAAAGTCACAGTTGCCCAGGGTGGTGTCTTGCCCAAGTTGATCCAACATCACGCAGGGGAAATCCATACCCTATGTCCGGTTGTGGTTAGCTCCTGCGCATACGCTGACACTGAGCTGTGGAAGAAGAGTCCTGACCCTTCCTGGGATTACTGCTGGACCAGGTGAAAGTGACACTTGCCTTCTAATGCTTTAAGGATCCTGTATGTCTATTTGACCCTCCCCATATTACTATCTTCAGCTTGCAGTGTGGTAGGAAGCCCCAGTGGGTGACTGGTAATCTACCTATGACCCAGGAAAAAGTGGGGCCCAAACAGACCAAGATGGACTCCTTTGTACAAAAAGGCTGCCCAAGCAGGAGCCTCCTCTGGCCCATTGAAACAGCGGTCTGGGGTACAACTTTGACTTCAATGTGTACACGAGAACTATGCATGGTGAGGGAGATAAAACTGGGTAGATTGTTGGCATGGCTTGGCTGCGGGGAAAACCCTAGATATGTAATCACCTCTACTGTGGATGAGTGCAATGAAATGTGGAGGGTGCAGGGTGAAATTAAAGGAATTTTAGCAGTTATTATGGCTTGTTATATGGGGAGTCGGCCAAGGTACAGCTGGAGGAGATTGATTTCATGTTATCTAAGATTGTGCTACCTAGGTGTCATCTGATCAAGTATAAATGTTAGAAGCACCCCTGACGGTGGAGGAGCTTGTTGTGGTCATTGAAGCCCTAAAATCTGGAAAAACATCAGGAGGGGATGGTTTACCGTCTGAATTCTATAAGGCATACAGTAGTCTCCTAGCACCGGAACTGCTGAAAGTGTATGAGGAAGCCAATGAACAAAGTTATTTGCCCACTAGTATGCAGGAATCTGTCATTATCCAAATTCTTGAGCCTATGAAACAGGAACATACATGTGAGTCATATCGGCCACTCTCTATGTTAAACCAGGATGTCAAAATCCTGACAGCTCTGTTGGCAGGGAGGCTACATCAGGTGATAGGTACAGTTATACACAGAGACCAGACGGATTTGTTCGGGATAGGAATACTTCGTTGAATCTGAGGGGGTTGCACCATGTCAATGGTAGAACCTGTCACTCTGAAGCTGAATGCATGGTGGTCTCCTTAGATGTTGTTAAGGCTTTTGATTCAATGTACTGCCCATGGATGTATGCCACATTCTGTGGTTTTGCGTTAGGTGAGAGGTTCCAGAGATGGTTCTGATCGATACATGCAGCACCGATGACCAGGGTTAAAATGGACAGGCAAATATCATGACGCATGGGAATTATGTGTAGGAACTAGACTGGGCTGCCCACTGTCACCAATGTTGTATTACAAGAGGCTAGAATAGTGGTAAATGGGAGGAGCCATTTAATATCACAGTATGCAGATGATATGCTGCTGTACCTCCAATAACTTGCCCATAATCTGCCACTAGTGATGAAAGTATTTGATAATTTTGCCGCAATCTGGGGCATAAGGGTGAGCAGAGATAAATCCTGTATTTTCCCATTGGCTGTGCTTTCCACTAGAAGTCTAGAAGACTGTGGATCCCTGAGAAATGCCTGCCATGTACCCAGACACTGTTAAGGCTGGGTAGAGAGATTCGGGACAGGATGCTAAAGATGCTTGGGATTCGAGAACCCTATTGCCCACATGTCCCACTGAAGGCTGTCATAAATAAGAACAAGGGGGATGTCAAAGAAGGAGCGCCTCGGAGACTATGGGATTGGCCACGTGTGGAGACGTTTTCATGGATGATATGTTAATGGAGTTCCCTGCAGTGATGGAGGAATGTGGGCTGAGTACAGGGCAGTTTCTTTTGTACACGAGACTGACGACGACTATTAGAGGGAGATGGCACAGAGTACCCATGGAACCTGAAAACGGTAAGGTATTTAGGTTGATGTACGAGTTGGACGATGGTTGGGAATGAGTCTCGAGATTATATGCTGTACTATTGGTGAGATTAAATTGTAAACCGCTGCGGATCAAGCAGCTATGGGAAGCCATAGCATGGAAGTTGAAAGTCAACTCATTGTTTTTGCTGTGGTGGGAGGACCTGTGAACCTGTGGAGATAGTCTGTGGCTGCGACTACAGAATGGTATAGAGCCTTACAGAGGGGATCTTGAGAGACATCATACAATATAGAAGCCTGGAATGCCCTGTTAATTGATTGTGATTTATTTTTGGTGCATCAGATGACAAACCCCACTGAGTGCACTGGTATACCTGCAGTTTATTTAGCACTAGATTTAGACTTATTCCAATATTGAGATATTGTTGAAGTAAAATGCCCTATGCCCAGAGTGATGATTTTTAAGTTGGATCATTTGAGGATTGCAATACTTTAAAATGCATGGTAAACCCCATCTTGTTATGCATCATATGATGGAGGACCAAGACAAGATATTCCCTTGATTGTGTTTGGTTGTGTTTATTGTTTATTTTGTATGGTTCTTTTGAATGTTTTGTAATGATCCTATCTCCGATTGTCTGTGTATTGGTTACTGTTCGATATGAATAAACAGATTATAAAAGAAATGTATGCCATGGTATGTCCAGCTGGCAGGAGTTCCTCCTGAGAATGGGGGTCCTTCTCCCCTATGGGGGAGTATTTCCCGCTGAGGCCCCACTTTCCTCTACCCATAAGCAGGGTATTGCAGAGTAGTCTCACCTCCTTAGCCTCACAGGGGGAACTCCCGCTTGGTGAGAAGGGATGAATTCCCTCAATGCATCAGATACCCTTCACCTAATCTCTGTGGCTTCCCCTTCCGAACTGATGGGAAAGCGGCATAGGGAATCGACGTTTCCCCAGTTCTTGTCCTTTTTGGTATTCCACTGCAAAACAGGAAGGTTGTAGGTACAAGAACCATCTCATTACTCTGGCATTGGTATCCTTTTGCAAACTCATTCAGGTCAGGGGAGAGATCTGTGATAAGTCTACATTTTCTGCCAGTCAGGTAATATCGTAAGTGGGTGACAGCCCATTGTATGGTCAGGGCTTCCAGTTCCAGAGTAGCATAAGACTGTTACCTGGGGAACTGTGTCTGGCTTGTGTACAAAACAGGGTGTTCGGCCCCCTCATATTCCTGTGATAGTGCAGCTCCTAGCCTGACCTTAGAAGCATCTGCTTGTAATAAGAACTCTTTGTTAAAGTCTGGCATTTTAAGGATGGGTTTGCTTCATAGGATGTTCTTAAGGCCGTTGAAATGTTCCTGATCTTCTCTGTTCCAGATCAATGTTTGGTGCACGGCATGTTTGAACATGTCTGTTAGATTGGCAGTGACATTTGAATAGTTAGGGATGAGTCTTCTATGGTAACCTGTCAACCCCAATAAAGTGCAAAGTTCTCTCTTAATCTTAGGGATAGGTGTTTTTAGAACCACTTTCATTTTTTCAATTAGTGGTTCAACAAGTCCATTCCCAACGAAGAAGCCTAGGTATTTTACTGCAGACTGGCACAGATGGCATTTTTCGCTGGTTGGCTCTGAGTCTGGCTTTTCTTAGGGCCTGGATGATCTTATATTATAGAGGTGATAAAAGGTGTTCTGCCCAACTACCACTATGGACCACAATTTCATCCAGGTAAGCCCCACAAAAGGAAGAATAAGGTTTTAATATTCTGCCTATTAATCGTTGAAATGTAGCTGTGTATCCGTGAAGGCCAAAAGGCAAGACCTTAAATTGAAACTGACCACATGGGTTAGAAAAGGCTGTTTTCTTTCTGTTGTCAGGATTCAAGGTACTTGCCAATATCTCTTAGTCAGATCTAAATTTGATATACATTTAGCAGAACACGATTTTTCGATGAGTTCATTGGTCCTTGGCATTGGATAGTTGTTGAACAATTATATTGATACAAAATCACCAAGACTGATCAGGTTTAGCAACTAAGACTATAGGGGAGCATCAAGGATTCTCTGAAGGTTCAATTATGTCTGCCCTAAGCATGTCCTTTATTTCCTTTTCTATTACCTTCTTTCGGGCCTCAGGATTTTTGTATGGTTTAAGATTTATGGTTTTCCCTGCCGGTGTTCTAATAAAGTGGTGTGAGAATACCTCAGGAAACTAGTCTAACAAGACTTGAATAGTGGCCTGTTGAGAAGGTGACAGTTCTGAGAAGATTATCGGATTTTCCTTAGGGGAATTGGTAAATAGGGTTGCCATAGTAACAGTAGTTTTCTCACTGGGATCTATTTTCCACTCCTTAAGTAAGGTTACGTGATAAACCTGTGTCATCGGGCATCAGTCGGCTTGTGCTATAAGATAGTTTAGAGGACCCTTCTGTTCTAGTACCTTATAGGGACCATAACACCATAAGATCATTTTAGTGGGTAATAGGATCAATACTGACTGTCCTATGGAGAAGGTGTCATTGACTGCCCATCTATTATAGAGACAGCCTTTTGTTGTCCGGGCCTGGCCTAGATATTTCTTTACAATTTCTCAGACAGCTTGCATATGTGCTTTTAATTTGTGTGCTGTTTGAGAAATTGGTAATAGGACTTCTTCTCTTTCCACCCGGGTTTTCTTCAACATGTCTAAGGCATTGCATGTCTCCTTTACATACAGAAGTTCAAAGGGAAAATATCCCAGAGAGGCTTGGGGGTCTTTCCCGACTGCAAAAAGAGCCCATGGTATCAGCATGTCCCAATTCTTACTTTTTGTCTCTACCAATTATTTTAGTATTTTGTTTCAAGGTTTGGTTGAAACGTTCTATGAGCCCGTCAGTCTGGGGATGATATACTGAGGTCCTTAGGGTCTTGATATTTAATATTTCTTTCACCTCTTGCATCAGATGAGACATAAAGGTTGTACCTTGATCTGTAAAGATCTCTTTTGGGAATCCTACTCTGGAGATGAATGGCAACATGTGTTTTAAAATGTGTTGTGTTGGTGCATAGAGGGAAAGCTTCCAGATAGCGAGTGGCATAGTCCACAATTTCAAGGATGAAGCAGTTCGCCAGCTTTGAGGTTTCCAAGCGCCCCACTATATCCATAGCAGTTCAAGAAAATTAGACTCCAATCATTGGTATTGGTTGTAAAGTTGCAGTTGGTACGGGAGTGTTGGCAGTCTTCTGACAGATTTCACGGTCTGCTATACATTTTTTGATGTTAGAAAACACACCCAGCTAGTAGAATCTAGGTATTATTTAGTTCTGTGTTTTCCCTATTCCTTGGTGAGCTGTGGTTAGATGGGAGTGTGCTAGTTCTAACACTGTGTATCTATGACTCAGGGGTAATACCATTTGTGTTAGTTGTACTCCCTCAAGTGTTATATCATCTCAATAACCCTTTCTTTAAGAAAAAGAAGGGGCTAGCCTGGCCCCGTCCATCTTCTTCAATGAGTACCTTGTTAAAGGTTTCCGTGAGGATGGGATCATTTCTCTGTGTGAAAGCTAAAGAAGGTAAGGCAACAAGCTCTTAAAGCTCTTTGTGCTTTTTTTCTCTACGGCTAGGAGGTCAGCTTCCCCAAAACCCTTGGAACCTTGTTCTGTCTCTATCTGTTCTACCACTTCTTGGGGTACTGGGAACAATGCCTTCTCTAGAATACCTTGAGCAATCTTTTCCCCTTCTTTCACTGTATAGGGATACTTCCAGTGATTATGCAGAAGCACTTTGACAACTCCCCAAAAATCAGGGTCAATGACCCCTGATATTACATCTTACCCGGATTTAGAAGTTAACCTAACATAGGTTCCTTTGGGAGGGATTAGAGTCAAATGTGTGGGAATTAACTGTATCTCACCTGGTGGAAACTTAACTTTGTGAATTGTCTGAGTTCCCAACTTCTATCAACTGGTAATGATCCTACTCCTAACACCATTCGTGGTAAGTCAGAAGAAGGGCACAGACTCTCAGAGGATATGATATACTCTTGTTCATTAAAGTAAAGGTAGAAAGCCTAACTTTCCCTATAGCTATAAGTGGTCCCTGCCTATATTACTAATTAAGGTGCTTGTTTGTCAGTCGTAAATGTCCAAAGAAAATAGTCTGCTCTCCAAAACTACCCTAACTGACCCAACCAGTAAGAAAATGCTAACTTAAGTCAGGAGTGTGACTCCCTTCTCCTGAAGGTACTGCTAGTACCAGGCTTTAATATACAATCCACAAATAGTCTCTTGTGACTTCTTGTATTAATTTCTTTAATTCCCCAAGTGGAATGTTGCACTTTCTCGCTTCACTTTGAATCCCTTTTGGCTCTCTCTTAGCCAGTTTACGGTTTTGGTCATAGACCTGGTTGTGCCTTTTTCCTGAGGGAATATGTTTTTCATGGGCTTTTAATTTTCGGTTATAACAATTCCACTTTATCTGGATCGCTGGGGGTTGTATCTGATTTAGATCTATAGGCTCATAGCCCTGTCCTTCTCTCTTTAATAATATAGTTTTCTTGTGCAGGATGGCGCTTTGTTTTCCCCTTTTCCCAGGGTATTTTGTCCCACTGTGATAAGTGTGCCTGCTTATTTGTTAACCCAGGCATCCTGATTAAACATAGTGTGAAGGAAAAGTTAAATTCTGTATGAATGCAAAACCTCCTTTGTTCATGTGAAAATAGGAACATAT
This sequence comes from Ambystoma mexicanum, assembly GCF_040938575.1. Taxonomy (NCBI): domain Eukaryota; kingdom Metazoa; phylum Chordata; class Amphibia; order Caudata; family Ambystomatidae; genus Ambystoma; species Ambystoma mexicanum. The sequence continues at coordinate 691,509,679 of NC_090936.1, forward strand.
AATAGAAATGAGACAGTTTAAATGTTTTTGTCTTGACATAAGGCATAGGCTTGGATATTTATCTTGAGCTTTTTTTGGTCGGCCTTTCTAATGTAAATAGCTAATGTCCCCCTCAGTTCTTTTCACTGAACAGTACGTTTGTAACAAAGAGGTGTTCATTGTTTAAATGTGCCAGTGAGAGCCTGTGGACTGCCTGAGCTGCTTTGTGTACTCTACCTCTAATCACTGCAAATGGAAGGCAGTCAATGCATTTTATTGCAGCCCTAAAAAACCCTAAGGTTTCATGCTCTTACCCGGAGATCCGTGGAAGAGCATGAAAACCCAGAGGCTCTGGGACAAACTCAGAGGTTAGGCAGGTCTGGCCAGGGGTGGGTGATACAGGTGTGTGTGCAGTGTGGATCCTAGTGTTTTCGGGTCCAGGTGGGCTCCATCCTTGAACCAAGATCTGTCCTCGAACTATTCAGCAAGCAGCAGTATTATGGGCTTCCATGGAAGAGGGACATTATGATTCCCTTCCGTTGTAGTGTTATGCAGACAATTAGGAGTGACATCATTGCTCCTAATTGCCTGACCTTGCCTCCTGTGACCTCCAATCTCGTATGCGTGCTTTTAGGCAGTACAGTCTATACAACGAAGCCCCCTACTGGGGTGCTTGAGTCTCAACTACACTAGTGCTTAGTGCTTGTCCCTGTTACTGCTCACTTGCTGATTTTTTCAAACTGGCAGAAGACGACAGGCTGACGGATACCCAATTAAGATCTATTACGGTGTTTCAAATCCTATTAATGCAATTGACACACTCCAAATAACGTGAAGATTAGTCTACAGCCATTGAGGACAATTGGTCAAAAAGGAAAAAACAACAACACTGAGCAAATATGTGACTTGGAACAGAAAACCATGGTGATTGGGCCATTTCAGCACACCCAAAAGTATACCTTAAAAAATACATTAGGGAACACAACGCTCCTTCATTAAACCAAGGACACTAGTCAATGCAGCACAAACATGCCAACTTCTGCCTGCATAAGGACTACAGCATGCATGAAACTACACTCAAAAAACACATTGGGCCTCATTACACGGTAGGAGGTAACCATGCCGCTATTAGCGGCATGGCTACTCCCTTACCGGATACCGGGTCCGGGTAGGCGGTATGGGGACCTGCCGGGTCATTCCGACCCTGGAGGACCCGGTAAGTCCACATTCCAAATACCATTCCCCATTCCCATTTGAGCCCCCATAGGGCTCAATGGGAATGAAGAAGGAGCTAATAACGGTACCGCAATTTGCGGTACCGTTATTAACTCTGAAGTCCCTCAGCGGGTCCCGTCCTTAACGCCTGGTCAGACCAGGCGTTAAGGACGGGACCCGCTGAGGGACCTCGTAGTAGGTCACTAAGGGATTACCGGCACCGGTGACCTTACCGGTACCGGTAATCCCCTAGCGCCTACCGTGTAATGAGGCCCATTGTACAAGTGCAAAGCAAGAAACATGATTTGATGAGAACCGCACCTCTCACCACTCTTGTTCACATAGAGCACAAGGAGTCACCCACTGCACATGCAAGTACCGAGTGTTTACAGTGCCAAGAGACTAGGGTAGACATGACCACACAAAGGATGCTTTCACACAGATAGGTGTTGCTGCCACCCCACAGAAATGATCATGTGATGGCAATAATTACATCCTGATAGAATGACCAATTTATGTTTGTGAAATGATGCCGCACATACAAGTGTCATAAAGACAAAAGAAAATGGTTGGCGATGCCTTAATCATCACACTTGCACACCTTGCAAACCCAGAATTAACATGAAGCGGAAAGATAGCCATTATGCCATGTTTAGGCAAATAACCCACGTAATCACAGGAGCGGTCACACTTCAAAACACAGACAATCCTTACCTAATGACCATCTGCACGCTGACCAATCGTCATACTTGTGTCAATCTACATTCTTTTTCAAAGTGCTGATCCTACCACACCCAAACTTGGAATTTTCAGCAGAGATGGGCACCATGCAAACATCATGACCCCATCAAACCTCAGCTGCTAATGTCAGGATCGCATAGCATCTAGGATATAACTATTGCATGGCATGTAGGGCATAACTACTGTCCTATATTTCACACCTGCTGTTGTCCTGAGGGAGCAAGCACTGCAAGCCAACAGGGTTCTCCTGATGCCTAGCTCTGTTATATGGCTATCATGCGGTCCACCTGATACATCCGGCCTGATTGTATCAGAACTATCAGACCACATGTGTAGTAAAAACAGCATCCAGCAACACCTGCACTCCATTGAATTCCTCCATAATGTGCTGCACTCGCCCCTGAGATCCCATAATGAGACCAGATGGAGCTGCATCAATACTACCAGGACAGCAGTTCATGCAGGAATGAAGTGATGCTGAAAAGCCTCATTGTATTTGGAGACACAACGCCAAACTATGTACAGCTCTATGAAAGCAGAGCTGGGGAAGTCCAGTGTAGCCACACCATCAACATAGAAGTACACACCTTCCTTCCCCAACGACTTTGCCAAAGACAACCAGCAAATCGTTACTTCAACCGTTCCAAGACAATCTGTGGTGGTACAGGACAATCTATGTACACAGGTACATGCAACCATGAAATTTGGGCTTTGAGTGAGCTGCAACCAGACCAGGAACAGTAGCTACCTGCTATCATTTATTTAATTATGTGTTTTAATTGTTTTCCTCTCGTTCTTCTTTAGCCTTTTATTCTCTTGTTTTATTCTTCTGTTCCTAAGTTTTTTTAATTCCAATTGCATTTGTATGGTTTAAGTATACACTTAATTGTATGTTCCTCTTTTTTTTGATAGGATGATTTTAACTTCTTTATGCAATGAATTTGTAAACGTTTAATTTAAACCATATACAACATTTTTCTTTTTTACACAGGTGACAAATCAAACAGCGCTGACAGCTACCCACGATAAAAAAAAAAAATCAACAAGTTGCAGGGGGGTAGCTTCAAGCGAGGCAAAAAAGGGTCTGACTTCAGCAATTCTGCTGCTTGCTACTGGCCAAAGACGTACCAAAGAAATACCAACGAAGACAGCCACATGTAACGTTGCAGTAAACCAGAAGGGAAAGGAAAATCAACTGCAACCAATGGAAAATGACCAGGAATGTAGACACCTTAAATATGTAGACACTTTTGCTGAAAGGCACAGGTTTCCAGGAATTGTGTGTAACTCAAAGTCAAGTATTATCAGATGTGCCTAACTTACAAACTAGAGATGGTGAGAAGAAACCGCATGGCCACATAGGCACTACCACTGGATTGGCCAGAGAACAGGTCTCTGGAGTGGGATGTGCCAAAATAAATGACTATGGTAAATGTGCAGAACGCATCTGGAAATGTAAATGCCATTCCAAGCTATTGCAAGGTCTACTTTGTCCTGCCAAGTAAACGTAGCTACCCAGGTGACTGCATATGCTCAGGAACTGTAGAAAATGCCCCTAGTGGCGAGAATGTCACCTCTTTCTGTCATCAGACCCGCTACACTTGGTATATATCATACAGCGGAGGTAGATGCTCATTGGGAGCTGCTTTACTGGAAATATGTTCTGAAGATGGGCAACATGTTTCATAAGGTAAGAATTAATTTCACTATTATTCATGACATTTACCTTCCCTTACACCCACAACGATTTAGAAGTCACTGGTCCCCCACCACTCCTGGCATTGTGCGCATGAAGGAAGCTATGTCTTGCATGGCAGATCTTGTGGTCATAAATTTGGGCAGGGACATTGTCCCTGCTTCTCCTATTGGAACTGGGTCATTATTGACCAGCAGAGGAGCCTGTCAATGTTTTGATATCCTCCGGGTCAAAAGGCCTAGACATGGTCCATGGTGATGATTCCAACATTTCTGGCAGATCACCATCACCAGTCCCATCTACAGGCTGGACAGCACTGTGGTTCTGGCAGGCAAGGAAGCCACAGATGCAGGCTACATAGCCTTTGGGGTGGCAGCACCAATGTGATGAACCCATGAGAGAATGGGCCATCGTCAGGGCAGAAGATAGATAGCAGGTGAGGTGGAGAACCTCATGAGTACATTACGTGTGTAACAGTATGATTTTGAGAGACATGTCACACGGGCTGACTGAGTGGGCAGGACAGGGTAGAACAAGGAAGGGCCAATCGAGAGTTCAGAGTAAAAACGACCCAGAGAAGACATACAATGGCAACCATCTTTGTCCCACCTCTTGTCTTTACAGTGGGAATATCTGTCCGTCTGCAGGATTTTAGGGCTGCATTGTGTGCACAGCACACACAATCCTGTGCATCAGTGGAGCAAGCCACATTTGTCTAATTACTATGCATTTCTCCTGAATAATGACAAAGTCCTCCATTCTTGGAAGGCAAGGCCAGTACTCAGCGCGCCAGAGATGTTACTCCCACAAGTCCACTTTGCCTGTTGCCTGAGCAATTTCAGGTCTGCTTACATGGAATTTCGGATTTTCTTCCTGGGTTTCTTGTTCTCCTCTATTCTTGAGGCAGTAGCTCTGTCGGCATTCACACAAATTGTAGCTTGCCATTTTTCTGTGCTAAACTTTCTGTGTCTGGAGGCCCTCCACCCGGTGTGAACAATGTTCACAGGGGCCTCTCCAACCTGCACCATCAGGTCCACCTGTTCCAGAGTGTTATGACTGGTTGCATGTTGGCATTTGTTGTTCATCTGTTGGGAGCAATGTAATGTATGGCATATTTCAACTATTTTGGGTTGGTCTGGATTGCTCCATAGGTGGCAATGCTAGCAACGGTGCCGGGGCTTCCGGTTCCCCACTCCCATAGAGTCTTATTGGACTCTATGGGAATGGGGACTTACAATTTGCCTGCGCCTGCGTTCCCGGGCCACTGGAATCGTAATGAGCCGGTTGCACTGGGAAGTCAGGTGCGGGTAAAATCTTACTGGTCCGGCGGCAACCCGCCAGCAGCACTGGCAGGGTTACCGCCGGACCCGTAATGAGGCCCAATGATTATAGACTCCTCCTTAACCACAGGTCGATTTCAGCATTCCTCACTTCAGTCTCATTTATTACTTGAATTTGTTCTTTCATGGTTCAATAGTCACACGTCTGTGTGGTTATGGGTTTCCTCTCGTGCCCATGCTATCTCAGGATGTTGGCCCCAAAGAAGCATAGGCAACCTAGGCTTTCTGTTATTGTTCCATGTAATAATGGGTCATTCAGAGTCTTTCTGAATAGGGATGCTTACCCTAGTTTATTTTTGCAGAAAAAGAAGTATGGCAGACTAACACTCTGAATGTGGGTCTGGCCAATACCTGTGAAAGTTATTTTATTTAATCATTTCATTCGTTTGTATACTCTAACATGTTGCCTTCCATATCCTTTGCAGCATAAGGGGTCTTATTTATTGTTGGTCATGAACATTGACCCTCTGAAGGGTTGTAAGCGATTCTTGTATTAGCAGGGGAGGTCTTTCGGGTGTGCCTCGGCTGATGTCATTTTGTCATTTTGATATCATTTTGTAACTTCTAGTGCGTAAGTAATGGGGCATGGTCCCTTCTTGAGAGATGGGTCACAATGATGGCAGAAAGTGTCCCAAATGCCTCCTTGAACAGGTACGTCTTCAGGGATCTCTAGAGGTCCCTCAGGTACAGATTCAATGCCTTCCAGGGTCTTGGACCCAGCAGCAAATTGGATTGCCCAAGCTTGTGTTTGACAAAGGATTGTGTGACTAATCTTGGTGTTTAATCACCCTTGTAATAGGGCTTCAGCTGTAAAAGATGTAACAATACACCAAGGAGCTCATTTTTAAAATGACTCATTATGTATGTGAATGGTGTAAAAGTCTATGGTGGAGAGGAGGAGCGGAATGCAACTTGCGTTTCCACCATCTCCCTTCCTCTCCACCATACAAATGCCCCAACATGTGCACTGGTGCAAATTCTGGAGATCCCTGTGGAGCCCGCCGGCTTTATGTGCCAGCATAATGCAGGCAGACTCTGTAGGGACTGATTGCAAATGCTGCCTGCCATTCTCACATGGCAGGCAGCGTTTATACATCTTGCACAGTGCAGGGCAAAAGGCAGCGTGCATGCTTTGTGGCGAAACAGAAGAGGGACTCGGACAACAATGGGTCTTGCTATATACGTATTTATTCAAATTAATGCCCTGCCTTCTAAAATAAAACTAAGGGTGCTCATTCTAGTCCAAAACAAAGCGTCCTGATTCCAGATTCCTAGCTACTAACTGGCCCTACCACTTTAGAAAAAACCTATCTACAAAAAAAGGAGGGTTACACAAACAGCCTCGGCATGGGCTTTTGCTTGACCCTGCTCTTGGAGAACTCATCTCAGTCGCAAAGTTCTGTTAGGCTATTTCTACACAATATCCAGTCCTAATGTGTAGTTTGTTGGTTAAAATATAAACATCCGATGTACAATTTTTGCTTTCCGCCTCTCTGGAAGAAAAAAGACAATTCCTCTTGCTTTATATTCTTCACAGATTATCACTGGTTAAATCCCTATGCAGCTTTTAGCAGTAGTAAAATCCATACAGCAATACTTTTGTATGTAGTTTCCTTTCTCCCACCTCTGTGGCACTCGGACTACCCAAATCCCTGTGGCTCTGTGGTAGAATTGTTACCTCACAATTCAAGCCCTTTTGTACATGTGTTGGCTTGCCCAGCCTGGATACAGATCACAAGTATTCCTTTGACTCTCCGGTCCACAGAACGTGTGTCAATGTTTTTTTTTTATTGTTGCTTTTTTAGTTTATAAAAAACCTTACACAACATATAGAAATATGCATAGCCACATAAAAAAATCAATTAATCCATTCACAATTAAAAAGCAGTAAATACATCAAGATTAACCTGTCACAATAATTTCATCAGACATTATAAAAAGGCAATGTCAACATATCTTAAGTCGCGCAAACCACACTTCAGTAAAACATTGGGCCTCATTACGACCCAGGCGGTAAGGGGTTTACGGCGGCGTAAACAGCGCCGACCCTTACCGCCTGATTCCGAGGTCCCTTAGCGCCATGGAGGATTTAACACCTGCTTTTAGCAGGTGTTAAAATCCATGGCGCTAAGGGACCTTGTTGTTAATTACGCCACCGTAATTTACGGTGGCGTAATTAACGCCTTCCCCACTCCCATTATGCCCTATGGGGCAAAAATGGGAATGGGGAAGGGTAAATGGGGATTGGGGACTTACCCCCCCCGCCAACCTCGGAATGGGGCGGTAAGTCCGCCAACCACCATGGCGTAAACGTAGTTTACGCCATGGTGGTAAAGGTACGACCCAGGCGGTAATTTACCGCCTGGGTCGTAATGAGGCCCATTGACTCTAAAACGTCCCTAAATGACCAAATTCTTTTTTTTTCCAGTTCTATTATAACCTGTTGTAAAAATGCATTTAATGCCAAAATCAGGGCAATATTGAACCCCCACATACATCTACTCCAGAAAAGGTTCACTGAAAACTCTTAATTTTTATCAAATTTGTCTTTAAATAACTCGAGTCGCATAGGCTCAAAATAAGGACAGATAAGCACTAAATCCCTAAGTGTCTCTTGGGAGTTTTTATCCCCACAAAATCGACACCGAAACTCCAGAGGACCAGACCCTAGCGTGTCTTTGTTACACCAGTACCGTGTCCTCTCAACAGTCGGTATCTGATTGAGCCTAAATCGCATGTAGCTCGTTCTTCCCCTAGAGCAAGGGAACCTCTGGAGATAAAGTGACAGACATTCTCTTGCGTGCCCATCATTAGAATATTCTTTATAGGTCGAATAAGTCTGTAAATGGTCAACAGTCTCGACCCAATCTGTCCTGAAAAGAGTCCTCTTCACTTTCCTAGGACATTGAACAAGATCATCTGTAGTTAAACCAAGGGAGTGCAAAATCAACTTCATTTTAGCACAAACCTTTTTCATAGACAGAACCGAAACAGTACTCGTAACCTCTCCTAGTGTTTCATACAGAGTATTTTTCGGGGGATCACTTATTTTCCTAAAAGAGGAGAGTTGTTTCCAAATATACCTTGCTTTAAGACATATTAGGCAGAGCTCATGACATATGACTGTGTTTGGCACTGCCATGGTTAAGCCCAATATCTCTTTACATAGTTTTCCTTGTATAATGTTAAGGGTAAGGGTCATATCATGAGTGCATAAATCCAGACCATAGAGCAGAATGGGCTCACATTTGGCAAGATAGTAACTCCTAATAGGAAGCAGAGAAAGTCTACATACCTTTTTGTTTCAGAAATTTCATTTCAGACTTAAACTTATAGGCCTTCTCTTGAAGGCTCTGTTTCCAAGATTCCAAACTAACCCTATTTGTGCGGTTATACCCCATATAGGTGACTGCCTGGACCTGGTTCACAAATTCATGACCCATAACCCACTTGTAGTCTGGGTCTTTTTTCTTTTGGAAAAGACCAGTATCTGAGATTTAGATGTGTTGGGCATGAGAGTATTAGCCACTGCATAGAGGTGTGTCAATGGAATTCACTCAGATTCTGATGCTGAACGCAACTTCCCCAGCCTTCATAGACCTTTTTCATGTTTCTTTCCCTCCCTTTAGATGGGGCTGTAGGCCCGTTCCATGCTTTCAGGTTTGCATGCACCCACTGACTTCTCCAGCCTTGATCTGCGATATTTGCAAAGCTCTCATTCCAGATTGCCTGGGTCTTGTGCTCGGTTCAGTTTCCCAGTGTTTCGTACCGGGAATGGTTTCAGTTGTCTCTGACCCCACTGCTTCTTGCCTTCGTTGGCGTCCTCACGGCGGGAGCATTCACCTCCCTGTTCGCGCTTATCTCCCTTGGACTGGCACTCACCGTGTGGAGCTTGGAGACTCTGGCTCTTTGCTTGTTTCTGATTTCAGCATTGGTTGCTGGGCGCCCGGCCCACCACTGAGCGTTAGTGGTCGTACCACCAGAAAAGATAGTTAGCTTTCCGCCCAGGCACCTTTCCTGCTCTGATCCACCTGCTTGGTCAGTGTATCCATTTCGTAGCCTCCAGCTAGTGGACCTTGCTCCTGCTGCACCACTGCTGGCTCCAGGCTATGTGAAGCTCTAGCCACCCCGCGCACAGCTTCCCCAGTCTCTCTCCATTCACAGTTCTTATTCTGTGCACGTATGTCATCACGGTAGGTGTGTCCTTCCTTTATGGCGGCCCTCAGATAACAGTCAGCATTACCTAAAGCCAATATGGAGGAAAGAGGATTTCTGGTATTTGTAGTAAAAATCTGAGAACACTCAGTTCTTTCCAGTCCCATACATGCAGACAATGTAGTCCTTTCAGGGAGGTCCTCATTGGACAGGGAGTCTTTGGCCCCTGAGGTGTGTCACTTGCGGCAAGGTCCCACTGCCCAGACCCCTAGGAACTGTTTTGCAGAGTGGGCTCACCTCCTTAACCTTACAGAGGGTGGCTCCTCTCTGGGTAGAAGGGACAATTGTTCATATGTGTCACATACCTCTCCTGTTAACTGCAAGGCTCCCCCTTGTTGATGAAGTGGGAAACGACTTAGAAAATCCACACTGCCTTGTTGCTTCCCTTTTTGATGCTCTACCGAGAAACAAAATGATTGTATATCTCAAAACCATCTCATGACTCAAGCATTAGAATCTTTTCTCAAACTCATCCATTTCAAGGGGTGAGTGATCCGTCACGAGTCGGAATCTTCACCTTGTGAGATAATAATGTAAGTTCAGGATGGCCCAATTGATGGCTAGGGCTTCAAGTTCCATGGTGGCATAGGATTGTTCTCTCTGGAACAATTTTCTGCTTGTGTATAATGTGGGGAGTTCCAAGCCATCATGTTCTTGAGACAGTACTGCTCTCAAACCGTCCATCTGCAGAATAAATTCTCTGTTGAAGTCAGGCATTGTCAGGATAGGCTCCTGATGCAGGATTTGTTATAGTCCATCAAAGCTTCTTTGGTCTTCACTTTCCCAGAGAAGCTTTTGGGGTTGGGAATTATTAAGCTTGTCGTTAAGATTGGTGGCCAGGTGGAATAGTTTGGTATACATCTCCAGTAAAACCAAGTAAACTGCAAAATAAATTTCGAAAGTCCCTTTTGGTTTTGGCCAAAGGTGTTGCTAGCACCGCTTTGACCTTCTCTGTTTGGGATCCATTCCCCACAAAATAGCCAAGATATTTTACAGCTAATGGGCCAGATGAGATTTTCTTGGATTGGCTGTCAAACCTGCTCTCTGGAGTGCTCGGGCGATCACATCAACATGGTGCATGTCCCCGGGTCAGGTCTTGCTATGTATGATGATGTCATTGAGATAGGCTCTGGAGAAACCAGAATGTGGCCGTAGGATTTTATCCATCAATCGCTAGAAGGTGGCAGAGGTATCAGGTAAACCAAAGGGCAACACTTTAAACTGAAAGAGCCCCTGCAAGGTCAAAAAGGCTGATTTTTCCCTATAGGAGAGTTTTAGGGGCACCTGCCAGTAACATTTGGTTAGGTCCAGTGTGGATATATCTTTGGACGATCCCAATTTCTCAATAACTTTGTAAATTCGGGGCATAGGGTAGTTATCGAAAGTGGAGATGGAATTTTACTTCCTGAAATCTATACAAAACGTACATGATTTGCTGGATTTGGCTACCAACACAATGGGGGGCGACCACAGACTCTTAGGGCTCAATAATGTGGGCCTTGAGCATCTCATGGAGTTCGGTATCAATTATTTTCCTCCTTGCCTCTGGAATCCTATACGGTTTTAGATTCACTGTTTGCCCGGCTGGAGTATGGATGTAGTGAAAGAAGCCTTGCACTGTACCTGGATGCTCAGAAAAGACTTCAGAGAATTGATCTAAAAGGTCTCGAAGGTTGTCCTGTTATGAGAGCGGTAGATGGTTGGAGATCAACTGTCGTTGTCAAGGTTGACAAGGATGGTGGACATGGTCACCAGAATCTCCTCCACAGGGCTGACCTTCCACTCTTTCAGCAGGTTTATACGGAAGATTTGGGTTTTCTGTCTCTGGTCTGGTTGAGCCACTATGTAATTCAATGGACCTTTTTTTTTCAAGAATTCTATAGGGATCATACCACTTGGATATCATCTTGATCTCTGAGGTGGGAAGGAGAATTTCTGATGTTCTTGTGCCCTAACCAGTTGGTGTTTGACAATTTCCCTTACAGCAGACTTTTGGGATTGAATTTCTGGGCTGTCTGGGAAATGGGTAGGATGGCTTCTTGTCTACCTCCCAGGTCTCTGTCTACACATCTAGGACGTCACAGGATTCTTGCCCATATAGTAACTCAAAAGGCAAATATCCTAAAGATGCCTCAGGTGTTTTTCTTATTGCAAATAGAGCCCATGGAATAATTGCATCCCAATTTCTACCATCCGCCTCTACTAATTTGTGGAGGATTTGTTTCAGGGTTTGGTTAAACCTCTCCACAAGGCCATCCATTTGGGATGATAGACAGAGGTTGTTGAAGTTTTGATGTGTAGAATTTCTTTCAATTCATTCATGATTTTGGACATAAAAGTTGTACCCTGGTCCATGAGGATTTCTTTGTGGAATCCTACTCTTGATAGGAAGGGAAGGAGATGTTTTAGGATTGATTGACTGTTGTTGTTCCGAAGAGGAAACACTTCAGGGTAGCGGGTAACGTACTCAACGATCTCCAATATATATATTTTCCCATGGGGCCCTCGAGAGCCAACAACCAGGATGGTTTGAAACTGGAATGGGTTTGAAATTCAGGAATTCCTGTCCCTGTGTGATCACATTATACTAACTTTAGTGAATTTGTCATGAACAGACTTTGTTATGAAACATATTTGATAGTTTAATATTAAGGAAAGAACTGGGTTCTGAGGCACAATAACCATTTAGAGGACTGACTGGATGAATTTAGCTGGGCGACTGTTACTTTAGGCATTTAGTCGCTAAGAGTAAGACTAGACACATCTACAGAGCCGTTTTACTGCCCTACTAGATCGGGAGAGAAACTCCTTTCTAATATGGCGCATAGGAAAAAGCTCCCCGAGTGAAGCGAGTGTAGTACCGGTAAACAGCAACAAAGGACTACGGATTACCATAGTAACACGGATGCCGTCTCCGCAGCGTTCGTTTACTTAGGTAGTCCATTTTCAACGGCAGACGAGATTTATACTTGAGACGGGGCGAGCAGGAGAGATATGGGACCAACGAAGCCTGTAACCACAATTACACTCAAGGTAAGAGGGTTGTAATTCTAACCTCTTAACCCCCCCTCCGACCTGCAGGAAAATACGCATCACAACGTATTAGCCTCATTACATGGAGGCGGTCCTGTTGTTAACACAGACCGTTTGAGTATGTTTTAGTCTATTTGTACCTCACCACACAGAGAATTGCTCAGCGTAAACTTGGGCATTTATATATGATGAATGTCTTGGCCCACTTTACTACAGGACATATACATTCTGTGACTTTCTATTTAATATAGGACGACCTGCAATTCTTTTGGGTCTCCAATAAGAAGTCCGGAATGGCGACCTCTCTACCTCTACCTGGCAGGCTGTTTGAAGATACCGCCACAGGTAAATTTCCCTTGGACCCCTGGGGGACGCTCATACGCAGTTAAACAATGACTCTTTCTTGTTTACTAGCACAAGAAGTATGTGCCTTTTACGAAATGCTGGGAATGCACAGTAGTTTAGCCCAGAGAAGGGTACTAGATACATCTTCCCTTATTTTCCTTTTCTTTTTCTTTTTCTTTACCAGCATAGGTAACCCCGTGTGTACGCCATTTTTAGATGACTGCAGTACTATTTTGGACTGACACAGATTCATGGTGAATACGGACAACACCGCGCAACAACTTCAACTTCTGTGGCCAAGCTGGGTGACTTTTCACCTCCGTACACAGCAAGCTCTATCGATACTCACCACAGGTGGGTGATTTTTGATTTGACAATTTTTGCAATACACTCTGGTGCCCCGACAACTTCATGTTTGTTTTAATGGAGCCACACGCTCGTACTGCGTAAGGCTAACTTGACCTTTGCTTATTTTTGCAGCCACAAAGTGGGGAAATTATTGTTCCCTACTGCAATTCAAAGGAAGGATTGCAAGCCCCCGCAAGAACCTCCCAGAGGTAATTGGTTTATCTTAGGCTTTATGGTTCCTAGTTCATTAGTGAACATTTAGAGACTGACTGTAGCAATTATAGCTTACAGATTATCTTTTTCTTTTAAACCTGGACAGGTCATGTACTGTTTGTTTTTATCTTCACTCAAGCTGGATGCAGAATAGGAATTTGATGCACACTATTTCCTCCTGATGAAAGTTCTGTACAAATGACATTGTGGAACTGAAACATGTCGAGAGACTAGTTATCTCTGTAAAATAACAGAGTGATAATTTGGACATCAATTGTTAAGCTACCAATGATTGTGAAATATGATTTATCATCTCTTGCCTTTTTTCTATGCTCCAATTTGAGGGTTAGCCTGTGAATGGCTATGTGTCAGAAAAATTTATTCTGATGACATTTGATTTAATACTTTTTTTATGAATGTTTTTGAATTATTAAACTACTGATTGTTATAATACTTTTTCACTGACCTGTCCTTTTAAGTTCTATTTCCTTATACTTTATACTTAATTCTTCCCAGAACAGATAGAATAGACACTACTAGCAGGTGCTTACACAGTGTCTACTGGGTTTCCTTCTTTATCTACATAATGTATCTGCTGGTACCTGTTCCCAGCGACTTCTGTCTCCTGGGAACAGCCAGCTGGCATCATTTTTCCCACTCCCTATTTACAGCGGAGCGCTCATGCAATTTTATGTTTGCCCATCATGCAAGGCCTGTCAATGTTAAACCCACGTGTAAGGGAGAATTCTCATTATACGGCTAATTTCCCTCACCTAGTGAGTCCCCCAGCAGCTTTGCTGGATTTCTGGAGTTTATTTTTTTCACTTGGTAAGAGTGTGAGCTTTTCCCCCACTCTTAACCATGTTTTGTCATGTGTTTTTCCTCTGTTTTTGTGATTGTGGACTCTGGAGTACACCACTACAGTAGCCCCCTTCTTTTGTGTGTTACACGGCACCTTCAGTGCAGTAACACAGGGTTGTCTTTTAGACTTCCCACTGACTCCATTTCTGAGGCTGACTACTGTCCCCCAGAAAAGGGTAAAGTTGCCATTAACTTTACATAGTCATTTAACCACAGATCCAGCACACCCCATCTTACATGGAGTACTGGAAAGGTTTAATCTTTAGCCCTTTTTATCTGTACCTCCTAGCTCTTTTAATATTTAGACTTGGCTGGTGGCAGTGGTATCTACCCTAACTTTTCTACTGCGATTATACTATAAACGTGGTATTGTTTTAGGCTATTATATTAGCCTCGAACTTAAACCCGCTTCACCAAATACTTTTTCTTTTGGCTCCGGTCGGGTTTATTCATCATTTCTTTTTGTTAAAGTCCTTCTTGTGTTTTACTTTGCGCGGCAAACCAGGTTTGCCTTCTTTGATCACTGTCTTTTGGCGGGCTTCTGCCAAGAAGCCCTCCTCTAGGCGCCTGGGTGTCTAGGTGGGCTGAATGTGAGGGAGGGGTGTAGTCACCCCCTGCACAGGGTATCCTAGGAAACCCAAGTCACACTTTGCCATGATTGGCTGAGGTGGTTGTCCGGGCTGGACAACCCCCATGCTGCGTGATTGACAGCCAGGCTGTGTGAATGGGGGATTTTCGCATAAAAGGCAGGACTCTTGGGCTGGAAGTCAGAGTCGCCACTGGAACTGCAAGAAACCGAAGAGAAGCAGAGAAGAAGTTGGCTGCTGCAACTATCCCATCCCGGTGAAGCCCTGCTGCAGTCCTAAGCTATCTACCCTTCGACGACCAGAGAAGATCCAGTACAGAGTCTTCTTCCCTTGAGCCTGGTGGGGATAAGCAGCTCATCTTCTATAGCCAGAGGATCCTCTTCATGGTCAAAATCGCTGCACACTGCTGTAGTGGTCCGGGTAGCCACCTGAAGAGCCTCTCCTGTTTTTAAGGAGCACACCTTTTATTCACCGTCGCTGCCTGCCGGCTTCAGCCCTGTGTGGTGCCAACCCCTCCAGACATCCTCCTTCTTGCCAAAGCTCCAGCAACCGTGGGTCTGCAGGAAACTACGAGGAACAACTGCCGTGGCACCAGCTTCTTCATTGAATAAGGTACTGTGTTCTGCTTGAGGAATTCGTTTGAACCCCTTTTTTCCTCCTACAAGGCTTGCCCTTATCTTCCCTCCTTCTTATAACTTTTGCTTCCTCCATTGACAATATCTAAGTACTCCTGACTATGTTGAATCTTGAATTGTCCGACTGTGTGATCCTCGACAACAGGAACCCGGTTCCACTTGACACTGGCTCCGGCCTATTGACTCTTAAATTTCTGTCCATGAGTGTTCTCTGATTCTGTCTGCCTTGACAAAAGTATTGCCTATGATTTTTGCCCCCAACTTTCTCTGGGTAACTCAGGTGCTAAGTGTGTCTTTGCGCCGGTAACATTTCTTGCCGCGGATACGCGTTTCTTTAGTAAGACCGAACTGTCATTACTGTCAAAAAGTGATCGCATATGTATTCCCGGTAACGTCTTTGTTTCACAACACCGGTCCGTAAAAATATAGGGTACTTACCTTGAAGATATACCGTTCAAAGTGAATTGGTTGGTTGTAGTATATTTTACGTGTGGTTTTGAATTAATAGAAGTGTTGTGTTTATAACAAACGGTTTAAAAATAAATGTACTTATATATTTTACCTGAAACCTTGAGTCAGTGTTTGCTTGAGTCACAGTAATTGTGGTCCCTTTGTCTAATCTCTGCTACTGCTCATATACTCTTGAGATAAGCCTGGCTGCTCCGCTACTGCTACCACTTTAACATAGTAGTACAGGCTTGTACCAAAGGTAAAACTTGTATTACCACCTGTAGTCTTAATTGTGTGTAGTAGTCCCTAAGGGCACTACACAGGATTCTGCCTAACACCACGTGATTTACATATCTGTGGTTCTCACCTCATAATGGCGGTTAGGGAGTTCCTCCTCGTGTTAGGCTACCCTAGTCATTTTGTTCTCATATTCCCCTCTCCCGAAGCCCCCTCATTTCCCCCTATGTATGCCCCCACCTGGTCTTGTCCCTGGACTTCTCGAGCTGCATGTGTACCCTAGACACCTTTATTACAGCTGTCAATGATGTCCTATCCGCCTATGGGTGACCTGCCCTGCTCCCCTTCATTCCCGCAACTGGCAGTTACTCCCCCCTTGGCAGCACTGGATCACCACCTTTACTGCATTCCCCCCTTCGATCAACCTATCGATCAACACTCTTTTTCCCACCATTTCTTTGCTTACTGTTTTGGGCTTCTGTAACCTTGATAACTTGGCCATGTCCCCTTCCTCCTCTTCATACCGCTCCAAAGTGAATCCTATTACCATACAATCCTGCCAATCTAAGGAACACGCTACCCAAAATGCGTCATAATCCTCTGCATTTGGTGGTGGCACTGCGAAGACCACCTGATCTTGCTCAGTACCATCATTCACTCCAGGGTGCTGGACCTAATTTTTGTTATCTTTCCCTCTACCTTCCTTTCCCCCATCTGTAGCAGACATTATATAACAACTTTGTTTCCTGCTGCAATTACAGTTTTTTAGGATCAACTGTCTTGCACAGAAGGTGACGAGCATCAAGACAAACAGGGGGACAGTCACCTTAAACATCACAGCCAGCCACTCAGGCCCTCAGGCAAACAGAGCATCTAGCCAACTGTCAGATGTAGTATTGTGCATTTCTTTGGTCATCTTCTCGTGAAGTGTGTGGATTGCCTTGATGGCCTCAGTCAGCATCCCATTGGTGGCGTCGTTGGCGGGTGTTGCCATACAGCAGCTGCTGCCAATTTTGTGGTAGGCACCACCTTCCATGACTGTCAACATGTCCAGGATGAATCTATTTCGGAGTGGTACCAAGCGTAGGGCACAGCATTCTTCTCTTACTGCATTGAGTTCTTTTTCAGTTGCATTAGCTAGTTGTAGCACTTTGTACATGGTAGTTTGCAGCCACTTGGCATTAATGGCTGCTTGCACCACAGGCAAAAACAGTGAGTCAAAGAAGATGGATGCTTTGCTGAACAGTCTGAAGTGGTGTGGCATGGTCCGCAAACTTTGTGAGGATTCTTCCAACAAGTAGTTAATACTCCCTTTTCTTCTATTCCTGGTATTTTACTGTCCTCCTGGTGCCCTTTGCTCTTTCACCATCTTCCTTTGCTGTTACGCTGAGTGGTTGTTGAAGGGTAATGAATCTGTTTGAGGCATGACCAATGCAGGGCTGTAGAGCGAGACCAGGGAGCACACCCCTCCCCAGTCAGGAGGCAGCTGGGCAAATGCTTTTGATCCGCTGGCCAGCCAGTGGTCCATCACCACTGTTGTCCCTCTCTGCAATGCCGGGATGCTCACCGTCTTGCAGCCAGTATTCACCCCCACTACAGTTGTCCCTGTGGCCCTGAAACACAAAGAGAATTTGGTAAGAGGCTTTATGTGAAATAGTTATTGTCTCTCATCGGTCCAAGTACAAAACATCGATATTGTCATTCCATTCTGCCTGACAACTGTCATTTTTTTTTGTCGCCACATCTTCCTGAAATCCCACTATGCCTTCTGCGTGACACTGTACCATTTCCATTTCCCACTTTCCATCATGAAAAACCCAACCCCATATTCTCATCAGGTATCTGGTGTGGCACCATTGGATATCATGTCCTCTGAATTCTGCTGTGGGTCATGAACCATGCCCCATCAGTTAGGTACTGTAGTATCATGTGCTTATCTCTTCATTTTTGGACATACTCTCCAGTTGCATATAATTATCAGCATATACTTCTTCCCCTTCATCTATCCAATGAACCACTACCATTCTCCTCTGAGACAGCCCACAAGCCTGTCTTGTTTTTCACAAAGTACACGGATGTATTTCTATCTTCCTCCCTTGGAGCTATACAGAATAACATAAGCAATAGGTAGCGCTGAAAACATGTTTACCAGTGGAATATTACGAGAAGAATTTGCATCAAGTGTAGCTTCCTCTGAGGCCTGGAGCAAATGTACATTAAGGCTCTGGGTGCACCCATAATGTACTGCACACATGCACTATGTTTTAGTGAAAAGCATTATAGATACCTACATAAAGACAGGTGCATTATGCATCCCTCTTCCCCTGGTGCTACCTCTCAGGGCAGGAATAGCCACGGTGTACCTGTAACATGTGGGATTAGAGAGCACACATAGCAGGTGCCATTAGCTCTCTCTCGCCCCACCCACTTGATTTCTTCGTACCACACGTTCCTGGATGTCCTGTCCTATACCCCTCCACCGCCATCATCTCATGAAATCTATCTATGCTGATAACGCTTCTTCTGGTTCATTTTCTCTAGGCATGTCACCAGACTCTTTATGCAATAGAAACCATAAGAGAAACAGAAACAGCAGAAAAATACAAAACAATCCTCCCACTATACATGGCACCTCTTTTTTTTATATTTTCTTCCATTCCCCACCTACTGTATGCCCATTGTCCTCCTCTTCCCCAAGCCTCCTGTAAAGTCTAATAGCACACAAACATGTTAGAGATGACTGAGTTATACTCCCCATCAAGTTGGTCCCCTCTCTTTCTCTCTCCAGAGGGGGTGATGCTGTTATCTCTGTGAATGTCTGACACGTGGATCCATGGTTTTCTTTTTTTACCTTGCACTGCTGTATGTGTCAAGAACACTACTTACTGGGGGCCAGTCAACCTAGGCTCTTGCCATTTCCATGCAAAATTGTGGATGAGCACCTTTTCTCCAGGATAGGGTGGCATAGCTTGTGGAAATGTGTCCTCGTTGTGTGTGCTTTTGGGTGTTCTTTCGTTGGCTGTTTGGCTGAGTAGTCGCTGAACCTGGCAAGACATGTATTCCAACATTTTAATGAGTTCGGTCAAATATACGTTAGATTCTTCCCCCAGCACATGTGCTGTTGCATTAGCATCCACAAATTGTACACGTAGGAGCAGAAGGCATATGCATTCTCCTGAAAGTAACAATTTCATGCAGTGTCAAATGATGATCACGCCAGGTAAGGTACATAATGGAAAAAGGACGAATGGATGTCAATAAAGACAGTTTTTGCCCCAGGTTGTTGTTAACTTTGCTAAGCGTTCTTTAAGCAGACCATTTAATCTCTCCCTCACACTGTTTGCTTGCGGTCGGTACACTGTGCAAAGGTGATGCTTTATCGTTAAATAGGTAATTCGAAAAGTGTTGTCTGTTATCTAGCCTCAGTTCATCACATACTCCCCATCTTGAAAACATGTCCTGCACCAAACATTTTGCCACTAACTTTACATCATTAGGTTCACAGGGTCCCGCCTCAAGCCAACGTGAAAAATTTCAGACGATGACAAGCATGTACCTATAGGAGGCACATCTACCTTGTATATCGACATAGTCTATTTGCAAATGCCAAAAGGGCCCTTGTGGTCGCGGTAGTGTCCATCATATTGTTTTCAATGTATGACCTGCTAAAAGTCGTTGATGCACCACACAATTCCCTGTAAACTCTACTACTAGGTTGTGGAGCTTGGGGAAACATCAAGCCTCTTTTATTTCTGCTGCTACATGTCCTTTGGACACATTGGCCGTAAAATGTATCTGCTCCAATGATATAGCCAGCAGTTTCCTAGGCATCACCATTTTCCCAATGCTAATATGTACCCACACCATATCTGTGGGAGAGAGAGGGCACCCCATCTATATCCATAAATCCTTCTCTTCCTGGGGAGTTTCCCTCTGTAGGTCAATTATCTGCACAATCGGTATTGCATTGAAATGCTCTGTGTTCTCTCACCCTTTATTCCACTTTTCCCCCGCAAGCATCATCAGCACCCTCCCCTCTGTAACTGTGTCCCTAGTGGTCCCTTCAGGCAGATAGGCCGCTTCTTTTGCTGCTTTGTCGGCCATGTCATTGCCCTGGGAGGTGAAGTCCTGCACACTCTATTATCGCTACATCTATGGGCTGTTTTAATGTGTTAATTAGTTCATTTAACAATTCAGCATGTTGTACGAGGGATCAGTCGCTTCTTATGAACCCCCTCCATTCCCAGCGGCCTAAACATGAATGTATGGTGGACGTGACATAAGCAGAGTCTGTAAAAATGTTGCCCACATGCCCTTCTGTCATGATTAGTGCACTTACCATGGCCACTAGTTCCGCTCCCTGCGCTGAGTAGTGTGATGACAATCTCATTTGGGAGGCAATAGGAAATTCTCTGTCCCTGTGATATACTACTGCAGCACAAGTGTATTGTCTCCCTGTATTTGGGTCTATGCTTGTGGACCCATCAATGAAAACATATCCCCTCCCTCTATTTCCTCCTCCTTTACCTGAATGTTCCCTTCCATCCTGTCCATGTATGCTGTGCAATCATGCATATACTCTCCTGGCGCGGCTGACTCTGCAATAAAAGTGGCTGTGTTCACGACACCTGACAACCTCAGGGGCTGGGTTTGTCAGTATAATCTCATAATCCCAAGCCCTCTGTGTGGTGATATTGGATTTGGATTTCTTCAGTATGGCATAAACAGAGTGCTCCACATACAAAACCACTGGGCACCCCAAAATATCCCTGCATCACTGGGTCTAGGCGACCACTGCAGTAAGCCAGAGACTTGTGTCCCTGCAGTTTCTTCTGCGTGAGTACTGCTGTCCTCACTGACTCGATTGAGTGTGAGAAAAGCTAGAATTGTTCTTGTAGTTGTGGCTTCCCAACACTAACACATGGACTAATGCCTCTTTGAGTCTGGCAAAATTCTAGTTAATTTCTGAAGCCCATTTTATAGGTCTCTTCTCTTTCTAGGTTCCTTTAGTGCTTGGAGGAGGGGCTTTGTGAACGTGGAGTAATTGAATACCCATGCCCTGCAACAATTGCACAATCCCAGCAATTTCTGTATCCCTTTCACTGAGTGGGGAGGTGGTGTTCTGTGGATTGTCTCTACCCTCTCTGGAGTTATCTTCTGTCCTTCTGTACTTATAATCTGTCCCAGTTACACCACAGTGTCCCAGGCTGTTGGGTGAGCAGAACTGCCAATGTATGATCCCTGTGTAGTTGGGGGGATAGACAAGCACCACAGTGTCCCAGGCTATTGAGTGAGCAGAACTGCCAATGTATGACCCCTGTGTAGTTGGGGAAGGGGGAATAGACAAGCACCAGAGTCCACACATCTTACTGCTGCAACTGCCAAATGGCACTATGTATGACACAGCCATGTCACAGCAATATATACCCTGGCTATCATTAGGAATACCATAGCCATGGAGTGGCACAACATGCAATGCCAACGTGTGGTTGTGAGTATCTCCCCCGGTAAATAAATATTACCTACACCTATGTGAACGATGGGTGCACCTCATGCTGTGCGCAGAAGTCACCTCATTGGTGTGGTCTGCGTCTGCCTGATGCAGATCTGCCCAGTACCTTACAATACACAAGCTAACTCCCACATCTGTACACATGTACATTGCAATGATTGAGACATGTACTTGCCTACCATCACTTCACGAATGGAACCATCAGACAAAACTGACTGTAGGAATGTGTGACCCAAGTGTGCAGAATAGATATGTCCAACATAGCAATACCAGATAGGAAATCTGGGGTTGTAGTGATCACTGTGCTGAATCCACACAGAGAGTCTAGACATGCTATCTAATACAAACAGTAATACCACAAACAGTAACATGTCTCCTTACTATCACTCCCATGCAGGTGATGCCGGATATGCACTCACGCCATGGCTCATGATGCCCATTCGACTGCCACGGAGCAGGCATGAGGAGGCCTACAACCGGGCACACTTACGGACATGAGGCATGATAGAGCGGACCTTTGGACTGCTGAAGGCCAGGTTCCGCTGCCTCAGCCGATCAGGCGGCGCATTGCAGTAAGCCTCGTAAAGGTAGGAAAAATAGTGCTGGCATGTGCCATGCTGCACAATATGTGCATACGCAGGAACATTCCACTGCCCCAGACATTGAGTTAGCAGATGAGGATGGAAATGATGATGACGATGACGACGATGATGATGGGATGAGTGTACAACCAGGCAGGGGTGCCATGGATGGACTACATGCACTGGGAGCACTTTTTTCTGATCAACTTCAAATGCACATGCTGCACTTCATTTGTGACACTTAAATTAAATGATTACAACACACACAAAATAAGATTGTCCACTCGCAATTTGCATCTGCACACCAGTGTATTAAGAAATTAACATATGGAACAGGTGCAAGGGGCGTGGCCTAGGCTCATGGAGTGAGGAAGCTGAATGGAGGGGGGTACTGTGAGGAAAGAGAGGCGCACACTCCAGCACAGAAGACAGAAGAAGGATCCTGAAGCCCGGGTACGGATAGACCGTGACCCCAACGGACACCTGGAGCGGCTCCTGAGCACAGAGATGCCAGTGAGGGACTGAAACAGAGGGGCCTCGAGCCGTGGTGAGGCGGTACCAGAGCCTGATCCCTGCAAAGGAAAGCTGCAGCCCTAACCGCGCCCGGAGTTATAACAGACCCTGCAGACAGCAGCTGAAGAAACCCAGCAACACAGTGAGGCAGCCCGCAAAGCAGCACCCCCGCGGGTGTACACGGATGGTGCTCTGTAGAAGGGGATAACGGCCCGGAAGGAGGGAGCCAGGACTGCCAACCGGGCAGGGCCCTCTGACAAACGGCGTGCAAATGAACGAAGGAGAAGATGTCGCCCTCGGCCCCTGACCTGAGAAACACAAGACCCCCCTGAAGGCCACTGAAAGAGGAAGCATGAAACCGATGGCTGCGGAAACGCTGGTGGAGGGCCCACACTTACACAAAGGGCAGCCTGGGCGACACCGGCCTGCAATGCTGGCGACAAACCACTGCAGAGGCTACCTCCACAACAAAGAGCTAGACCCAGCTGGCCACGAGGTAAGAGAAGGGAATCGCCACAATACAGCGGTGGATATTTTCTGCACACTACAACTGAATGGTAGCAGAGACCTCTGCAGGCCAAATATTACAGACAATCTGGGATATTAACACAGCGTTAGCTGCACTCTGAGGGGCACACACTGGACACTCTCATTCGGCACCGCAACGCCTCAAAGCTTGCACACCCTGGCTGGCTGCTTGGCTGGGCCCGCGAGGCACACCCTGTCACCAAACGGCAAGGGCCGGAAATAAGGCCAAAGTCGGCCCTGGGATGGACTTCAACAATGCAACAGACCCCGCCAACACACCACGGACCCTGAAAGACCTGGACCAGGGTATAGCGCAAATCCTCGCTGGGAAGCAGAAAAGAGGTATCCACCCTGTGCATTCTGCCTCCTCGCACATAACCACCACCCAAGATACCCCTACTAAAGACAGTGGACCAAAAGCCACAACACTAATACGCCTGGGAAAGCTGAAAGACATTCGAGGGCAGAGCGGCCTACACTCTGAACTCGGATTTACCTACAAACAGAGCGTGCTGCCCATGTCCATCTGCTGCTAGATGGGCAAGAAACAACGGCAAACACTGCCTGAGGCTGTGAAATTGCAAAGGGGCCCGTGCTGGACCCGGGCTACGCGGGACCTTGGCCGCAACCCACGGTTCTGCACTCCAGGCAGTACCTGACAATTTGAGTTGCCTATCGGACATCAACGACCTCCCACTGAGAACCTAGCACCTAGGAAGAGGACCTAATTGTGTGCATGGTAACAGGTAGGTGCAGGAACCCGTAAAAGAAGCAACAAGATAACACCACTGAAATGAGGGATCCTGACTGCCCTAACTGGTTATTAGAAAGATCGGACATCCCCAAACCGACTAGTGTTAACCTGAATCCCCTCGCGTCACCAGTGCTTGGCTTAGGGACATTGCAGCCCGACTTGGAAAGAAGAAGCAGGGCAGACAAACATCCTTGGTCGCAAACAACAAACATGTGCCCTGCCAAAGATAAGACAAAATCGACAATTATGGATTCGTTCACGGCAGCCAAACATAAGACCCCACCACCAACCACAATAGCAGCGGCCAATGATCCGCAAGCCCCTGAGAACGGCACTGGAGACGGGCAAGTACTGCAAGCCATAGCTGCACCCAGATCATTCATTGACATGAAAATTGAGGAGGTCAAATACGACATGTTACTGATGAGGCAAGATGTGCGCAACTTGGCAGAAAGAGTGACCACAGCAGAGGCGGTGCTCCTAGAAACAGCCGAAACCACTGTGGACCCGAAAGTGAGGGGCTGGAGTTGGAGAAGAAAATTGTCACAATAGAAGCGAGATCAGAGGAAGCTGAAGGGCGGGCCCGCCGCAACAATATTCGGCTACTGGGAATACCAGAAGGGATGGAAGGCTCGAACCCGACAGGGTTTTTAGAAACCCTGGTGCAACAAGAGGTGGGTGCTGGTCGACTAACACAAGGATTTGCGGGGGAGAGAGCCCATAGATCCCTGCAAAAGAAGCCACCGCCGGAATCACACCCACGCCCAATGATTGCAAAAATCTTAAACTTCCAGGATAGAGAGGTGACACTTAAGTACTCCAGAGAAGGCGGGGAGATAACAAGAGATAACTCTAAGATCACCATCTACCCTGACTACACGCTTGCAGTGCAAAAAGTGAGGAATTCCTTTTTACCAATAAAGGCCAGACTTCGCCAACTGAACTTGAAGTACATGCTGATGTACCCCTCCCGCTTGAAGGTGCTTTATAAGGGAAGTGCAGTGTTCTTGGCGACAACAGCAGCGGCCAATATGTGGCTAGAACACAACAACTTGGCTGATGGAGAAGAACCGGTTACATGAAAGCGCTGAACGAGGGAAGGGGCGGGGGAGTTGACGCTAAGAGATGAAGACTGAAGACTGAAGACCAGAGTAAGTCAACGAATGCGCACAAATGTGGTGACTCTGACATATGCTAGAAAATGAGCGGGTGGTTAGCTCGGCCATAGGACCTGAGCATAGGTAACCGACCCACAGAAAGACTGGTGCAGGCCTGTTGCTAGCACTCCACCTATGCCCGATGGCCCGAATGGCTCTGGAGGGCGAGGGAGCACCTGAGCGCTGCCGGATCCAGACAGCAGCTGGGCACAGTTATTTGTTGTTATTGTTAGTTCAATCACCTGTTGTGGTTGCGGTTACACTTGAAACACCTGTTACACAATCTCATGAAGCAGTGAGGGTTGGGCTGAATAGCCCTTTGAGCATGAAAGGGTACAAGCCTGGGCAGAAACATAGGGAAAAGGGAGGAATTCGAAGAGCAAGTATTGTAAAGCCATGATGACACAAATCAAGGTACTAACTTGGAATGTACGGGGAATGGGCAACTATCTCTGCAGGAGTCGAGAGAAATCCTACCTGAATAGAAAAAAGATCTCCATTGCCCTGCTACAGGAAACTCACCTGACAGCTGAGTCAATGTCCAAACTGAATGAATACTGGGGCGGGCAGGGGTATGGAGCAGCGTATTCAAAATATGCAAGAGGAGTGTACATGTGGGTTGACCCCGGGTACCTTTTAGACTGGCCAAGGTAGAGGCGGATGCGGAAGGCAGATACCTGATACTATGGGGCTCGATAGAACAAATGCATAATATGCATAATCAACTGCTACTTTGCGAATTGCACCTGGAGATGATGTGTGCCAAACTAGCAGAGACATTTACTGTGTGAGAGACCCCGAACTGGACAGATCTCTCCCCCCCACAAACCAAAAACCAGCAGCTTCAGTAGCCTTGAGCGGGTGCTGGGCACAATGAGCAGAGTGAGTGCCGCCTCACTGAAGCAGGGTTTCCGCTGCCGGCTGACTGGCACCCTTGAGGTCATCTTCCTCGTTGTTTTTAGCCAGGCAGAGTACCGCTGGGCCTTGTGGTTCCAGAGATTGCAGTAGATTGATGGCCACCACTCTCTTTCCGGTTTTCGCGATGCTAGTATTTCTGGCACTGGTGTTTCCGCCTCTGCTGATACCGGCATGGCCGTGGCAGATTTGGATGTACTGCTGGCATTTGGCATGTTGCATCCGTCTCTGTGGGTGTTACCATGATGGCAGTGGCACCGGTTCCGCACTGGGACGTGTGGCCGCCAACCCGTAATTCTTCCTTGTTTCCGCATACATGCTGTCACAGAACTGGTGTCACTGCTATCATGGTAACACCGGATTCTGGACAAGCAAACTTGTAATGAGGGCCATGGTGTTGATGCATGGGTACACTCATGTGTCCTAGAGATCCTCAAGCCCTCTCAGCACCGAGCCTTCCTTGCTGGCTTGCGCCTCCTGAGTGTAGGTGGCACTCAGTACCAGGCAGATCTTCGTGAACTCGGCATCTGCAAGACCTCCTCGATGGTGCGTGTAGATCTGGTCTGTGGTCACCATAACCGTGCTCCTCTTGAGGGCGAGCAGAATACCCTCAGTTGCCCGAGGGAACTGAGAATCTCACTGGGGACTCCAAAATGTATCGAGTGTCCTCCATGAGCACCTAGTCATTAAGACACCTAGGGGGTAATTCATATAATTTAGCGCACATGTGGCGGGCGCGGCTGGCGCCCAGTGTACGCGTGCGAATCTATGCACCAGCCGCATGCGCTAAAATCCATTTCCACGCACAGCGTATTCATGGATTTTAGCTACCAAAACCAGCTGTGGCGCACAGTGGCGCAGCGACCCTGCAGCATCGCCAGTTACGCCCCCAAGAACGCCCCTCGCGCAGGGAAAAGCCATCAAAATCCCCAATCCAGCGCAAAGGGCTGCGTTAACCCTGTACCAGTATTGATGGCCGCCACACAGCACACGGCAAGCGGGGAACGTGTATTACTGGGGTGCACGGGAAGTTTCACATGCGATTGGCCCTGTGCGACTAGGGTACGTGTATTTCTGGGGTTCGTGGGAAGTTTCACATGCGATTGGCCCTGTGCGAGTGGGGTACGTGTATTACTGGGGTTCACGGGAAGTTTCACATGCAATTGGCCCTGTGCGAGTGGAGTACGTGTATTACTGGGGTTCACGGGAAGTTTCGCAAGCGATAGGCCCTGTGCGAGTGGGGTACTTGTATTACTGGGGTTCACGGGAAGTTTCACACGCGAAAGGGCCTGGGCGAGTGGGGTATGTGTAT
Organism: Ambystoma mexicanum; assembly: GCF_040938575.1. NCBI lineage: Eukaryota > Metazoa > Chordata > Amphibia > Caudata > Ambystomatidae > Ambystoma > Ambystoma mexicanum. Next base: position 691,536,846 of record NC_090936.1, read on the forward strand.
TACTGGGGTTTGCAGGAAGTTTCACACGCGATAGGCCATGTGCGAGTGGGATACGTGTATTACTGGGGTTCGCGGGAAGTTTCACACGCGATTGGCCCTGTGCGAGTGGGGTACGTGTATTACTGGGGTTCGCGGGAAGTTTCACACGCGATTGGCCCTGTGCGAGTGGGGTACGTTTATTACTGGAGTTCGCGGGAAGTTTTACACGCGAAAGGGCCTGTGCGAGTGGGGTATGTGTATTACTGGGGTTCGCGGGAAGTTTTACACGCGAAAGGGCCTGTGCGAATGGGGTATGTGTATTACTGGCGTTCGTGGGAAGTTTCACACTCGATTGGCCCTGTGCGAGTGGGGTACGTGTATTACTGGGGTTCGTGGGAAGTTTCACATGCGATTGGCCCTGTGCGAGTGGGGTATGTGTATTACTGGGGTTCGTGGGAAGTTTCACACGCGATTGGCCCTGTGCGAGTGGGGTACGTGTATTACTGGGGTTCGCGGGAAGTTTCACACGCGATTGGCCCTGTGCGAGTGGGGTACGTGTATTACTGGGATTCGCGGGAAGTTTCACATGCGATTGGCCCTGTGCGAGTGGGGTACGTGTATTACTGGGGTTCGCGGGAAGTTTCACACGCGATTGGCCCTGTGCGAGTGGGGTACGTTTATTACTGGAGTTCGCGGGAAGTTTTACACGCGAAAGGGCCTGTGCGAGTGGGGTATGTGTATTACTGGGGTTCGCGGGAAGTTTTACACGCGAAAGGGCCTGTGCGAGTGGGGTATGTGTATTACTGGCGTTCGCGGGAAGTTTCACACTCGATTGGCCCTGTGCGAGTGGGGTACGTGTATTACTGGGGTTCGTGGGAAGTTTCACATGCGATTGGCCCTGTGCGAGTGGGGTATGTGTATTACTGGGGTTCGTGGGAAGTTTCACACGCGATTGGCCCTGTGCGAGTGGGGTACGTGTATTACTGGGGTTCGCGGGAAGTTTCACACGCGATTGGCCCTGTGCGAGTGGGGTACGTGTATTACTGGGATTCGCGGGAAGTTTCACATGCGATTGGCCCTGTGCGAGTGGGGTACGTGTATTACTGGGGTTCGCGGGAAGTTTCACGTGCGATTTTGCTGTCAGAGCGGGTACGTGTATCTAGTGGGGTGTACGGGGAGTTCCGCACGTGAATTGGCAGTGTGGGTCCTCCCAGGTGTGCCCTCCACCCCATCCACGGCCCCTGCAGGCTACCCACAACACAGGGGACTACCCTGCACCCCTGGGCATGACCCCCAGCCAGCAAACATGTCACCTTCCACTAGTGATCACCAACTCATGTCCCCCTGCACCCCAACCCCCCAGCAGTGAGGGGCACCTGCCAGCAGGCCCCCACTCATGTCCCACTCATGTCCCCCTGCATCCCCACCCCCCAGCAGTGAGGGGCACCTGCCAGCAGGCCCCCACTCATGTCCCACTCATGTCCCCTGCACCCACACCCCCCAGCAGTGAGGGGCACCTGCCAGCAGGCCCCCACTCATGTCCCACTCATGTCCCCCTGCACCCCCACCCCCCAGCAGTGAGGGGCACCTGCCAGCAGGCCCCCACTCATGTCCCCCTGCACCTCCACGCCCCAGCAGTGAGGGGCACCTGCCAGCAGGCCCCCACTCATGTCCCACTCATGTCCCCCAGCACCCCCAACCCCCAGCAGTGAGGGGCACATGCCAGCAGGCCCCCACTCATGTCCCCCCCTACACAAAATAAAGAAGCACAATCATGGGCCACTTCTACACCAAAAAACCACATCACGCCATCCCATTCTTGAGACGCAATGATTTCCCAATCCACCCCACACTGACATGCCTATCTCAAGACACAAACCAAAAGTCAACTATGTACTTCAACACATGTCCGTCACACAGATACACTGATTGGCATTGATTGTGTAAACACATATTTTCAAATGCATCAACCCAATGAGCAAATCCCACACATGGAAATAAAATATGAATATGTATTATGTACAAAAATAAATAAATGAAATGAAATCATACAAAAATAGAAAACATGAAATGAAAAGCATGTGCAAAAGATGAGTGAATGAAAATTATAACCAATCCAAAAAAATGTGAAAGAAAAACAGTCCAAACTCTCCCTCCACCAACGCAAATCCAAAGGAAAGGTAAAATAAAAATCCATTGCTTCATGTTCATAATGAAAAAAAAAATTCAAATTATTCCATAGTCTAACTATTTACAATACATTGTCCCAAAAAAAAATCCATTACTCCATGTCCATAATGAAAAAAAATATTCTAATTAATCCATGATCAAACTATTCACAATCCATTGTCCAAAAGAAAAATCCATAAATCCATGTGCAAAATCCAAAAAATAAATCAAATCAATCCATTGTCCAACTATGTAAAGGGTCCATGAGCCCAACCAACCAAATGAAACCTACCTAAGAAACTACATAAAAATAAAACTATATACAAATGTGTGTGGCATTGTCCATTGACCACAAATAAAAGGAAAAGGAAAAGGAAACCTAACTCTAAAAAGTATTTAAAATGGCAGCGGGCTAGTCCGACGGCTCACTTCCCGATTTCCTGGGCCAGGGCATCATCGAACTCCTGCTCGATGTCCCGGAGGCGGTCCTCTTCCATGGCCTCGAGGGTTCACCGGGACGATGACATGTGGACCTCGAGGTCCCTGCGAATTGCCTCGAGGCACTCGGCCCGCCTCAGAGCCCTACGCATGGAGTTCTCTGCCCTGACCATTGTGAGCCGTGCCTCTTCTGTCCGCTGCCGCTCCGCATCTATAGCATGGCCTAACCGCTGCCACACGGAAGACACTTCCAGTCCTGGGTCCTCCTGCCCTTTGGCCGATGCCTGCCCCTCCGATGTTGAAGGCCCCGAGCCATCATGGCTCTCACCTTGTTGCTGCTGCTGCTGTGCCTCTGCCTGTGCCCTGGCTCTTGCTGCCTGCACATCCTCCTCCGGCTGGGGTGCAGTTGTTGAGGTGGCCACCCCTGCTGGACGTCCAACTCCCGACTGTGGCAGGGATGTGTCCTCCACCAGCCTGGCCGCAGGGTCAGAGGCAGCTCCACAGGGTACCCAGGTGATACATGGGTGGGAAGATGGCATGAAGGACGACTGGCGCATAGGGGGTTCAGGTGAGGAGGGGGTCGGAACAAGGTCCAGCAAACGGAGGAATCCAGCCCTGGTGACCCGTCCCAGTAGGTCAACGCGGTCAACGAGGCAATCGAGATGACGTGCAGTGTCCTCACGAAAACACTGCAGGTCACCTTGCATGCCCCGTTGACGCAACGCCATCCCACTCAGGACAGGCTCAACCCGGTCCCAGATAGCCACGTCCGCAGGCAGAGAAAGGCCAGTTGTTGTAAGCGGATCCCCTCCCTGAAAACGGGTCTGGACGTAGGCATCCCTGCTGGTGCAGGATGATGCAGTCACAGGATCGGGGACAGGATTACACACAGGCACCTCCGCGGTGGCCTGTGCTGCCTCCTGTCCCTGCCCCTGCACTGCACCACTAGCACCAGTGGAATCCCCACCTCCAGACCCCGTGTCTGTCCCTTGCATGGCCTGCTCCTCCACCAAACCCCCCAACAACCTGGAGGACTCCGTGCCATCTTCCTCCGTCGGACCCTGTGGGGTCTCAGCTGCCCCTTCTGCTGCTGAGTAGTCCAACTCCGACCTCCGCCTCTTGGACCTACCCTCGGCAGCTGCGGCCTGGGACGCGGCACCGGACTCCTCACTCCCTGACGAGATGACAACCTTGGAGGGGAGCCGGGCCTTGCGTCTCCGGCTGGCGGTGCGATCCCTGCCGCTGTACTCCACAGCACCGTCTCTGCCCTCTTCATCAGTTGACGCTGCAGACAGGGAGGGATAGGACACAGGCATCAGGGCACTGTACAATGGACTGATACACACATGACAGTTGCACATGAGTGGCAGTGTCAAACTTCAGACATGGCATCACAATCCCCAACACACATGTCATTTCAACTCACACACATGAGCAATTCCACAGCCATATCACAACAGCCAGCACCATCCATACACATACAACAGCATGAGCATCCAAAGGTGAGCCAGACATCACATGAAACACAGGGAGTGTAGTAGACATGCACACACGCCACCACACTTACATGCATGTCTATATCTCCTCCAACTGTTGCAGTGATATCGCCATACATGTCAGATCTGCCATTCAGCCTTCTACATATCAGTGTCACATGCATCCATGTTGCATCACAGTTGCACACTTGTCAAATACACACACATGCACATGTACGCAGTGCAGATACATGCATTAGGAACCACCATCCATGCCAAAACCATGCCAATGTACATACACAGAAATTCAAACATGTGTGCTCCTACACCTGCATTTGTCCAGCATGCTTACCAACACATACACCATCAATGTGTCTCACACCTGAGAGGACACACGTGTGGCAGCCTCACACCCATGTTCATGCACATCCCTACATGGCCCTACAAAAACACATGTGTAACCTGCACACTACTGGCACACCACGACACGCACAGTGTCCAGTCACCCTGCATGTACACTTCCCGCTCGACTCCAGACGGGTCTGCCTCTCAAGGATCTGGACGTAGAGCGCTGGGCATATGCGTTCCAGGACCCTCATTTGGTGGTCCAACAGCTGGCCCCAGTGCCCCTCGGCATCCGCTGCCTTTAAGAGGCGCCGGGCCTTGTTGAGGGTCCTGGACCTGAAGTCCTCCCAGCGCTTCTTGACATAATGTAAATCGCGGACTGCCACCCCCCCCCCCCCCCGCGTTGATGGCAGTCACGATGTCCATCCGGATCCTGGTCCGTCCTTCATTGTCGGCGCGCAAACTTCCAAAGAGGGCATCATACTGCCCCAGGACTTGCTCCACCAGGACACCAACTTCCCTGGCACTGAAGCTGGTGGCCCTCTGCCTCTCTGGCTGGGGGTTGCCAGTGCTGCCAGATGGTGTTGTGCTGGACATGGCAACCCCAGAGGCAGGAGTGGGTGGGCAACTGGGTCCTGGGGCTGGGCTGTGGAGCGATGGAATCCCAGTTGGGAGTCTTCGGTTCCAGCAGGGGTGGTCACAGCAACTGCACCCCTGGCTGACGTGCAGGCAGCAAATGGCAGGGCACGTAGGCAGCAGGCAGTCAGGCAGCAGCAGATTGCAGGTGGGAGCATGCTCGGGGCTCTGGGGGGCAGTAATTCGGCCTTCTAGGCAGGAGCGTGGTCTTCCGTGTGTTTTCGCGTGGCCAGCTTGATATGGAGTGATTTGGCACGTGAAAAAATTGCACGTCAGTGTGTAATTGGAGGAAAGGCCCTTAGCGCGTAAGCGTGTCAGCGCACGTACGTGTTTTCATTGGACCAAAGGCCCTTAGCGCGTAAGCGCTTCTCTGACGTTACGCGCACGGGCGTTTCCCTCGTGACATGGGCATAGTGGTTCAGCACGCGTGAAAAAACTGCACGTCTGCGTGTGAATGCGTGTAATCCGAGGAAAGGGCCTACGCACGTAAGTGACGTGACACGAGCGGGCGTTTCCCCCAGCACGGGTTAAAGGTGAGCGGGGCAAGCAGTTTGCTGTATGTGCCTTTCGTGGAGACCGACGTGTGTAGCTGCTTCGTGTTGTTTCGCGCGCCATCACATCTTCACAGCGATTGAGGACGTATCTCTTCTTTTGGCGGGGCTATTGGCTACGCATGTTTTTCATTATCACGCTAGTCAGACGGTGAGTCACTCATGCTATTTTTCCCACTGCGGGTGCCCCTGTGTATCGCACCCGTTTTCGAGGTCATAGTAGCCTGTGTGTCCCACGCGTACATGTTTTTTGTGTTACTGGGTGCCACCGCATACTGCGGGAGGTTGATTCCACGCACGTAGGCTGCAGGGTTGCGTGCACGGTTTTACTGCAGTTTTGGGGTGCCTGAGCATAGCGTGACCCGTCACTACATCACCGGGGTCACAAACAGCGTTGCAGGTGCAAGGGGGCTGTTAACATCTTGCATCCCACCCCCTTCACCCCAATTGCCCAGGTCAATTGTGGTGTACACCTCCCATTGGCACTACTCCATCTGTGCTGGCACTACTCCATCTGTGCCATGGTTAGGAGGCCACCAAAGGTGAGGGGCGCCTCAGCTGGGCATACTCCTTGTGGTGGGCGTGGTCAGGGACATGGCTGGGGTGACCAGGGAGTCGGGGGACTCCAGGGTGTCCAGGGTGGCCACAGAGGGGGAGGAGGCAGGGGTGCGCCACTTGAGCACAATGTTGTGCCATGTATCGGTGCAGTCATGCCATCACCCCCTGTGGTTCAGGGAGATGCAGCTTCTGCATCTGGCACTGGCACCCGTGTGACCCAGCAGTCCGTTTCATTGACTGCCACGGGCCCAAGGGTAGTGGTAGCTGCAGGTGCAGCTGTGGACACCACCACCCAGGCTCAGGGTCTGCCAGCGCAGGCTGCGTTGGCGATTGAAGAGCCCTTGGAAGATTTCCAACAGGGCTGGAGGGAAACCGTAGGGGCACGCAGGGCTGCCCTGACCAAGACACGTGTCCCTGGGGCAGTAATGTCATCTGCTGCCCCAAACAGCTGGGTGTTGGCAAGTGCAGGGGCAGATGGAGCCAACAACACCCCGGTTGTGAGTCTGCCAACCAGGACAGTTGCGGTCAATGACCCTGCCACAGCGGATGTTGATGAGCAGGGTCCATTAGAGGGCACCCTGCTGCCACTGACACAAGTCAGCCCTTTGGTCGTCCCTTCACCTGCCACTCCCTTGGCTCAATCCACCAGTCCCACTGGCCATACTGATCAGGGCGGCATCAGCCAGCCAGGGTCTGCGCCACAATCCAAGAGGAGGAAGGTTGCACCTGCAGCACAGGCTGGGACCCCACACACAGCCACGACCTCCTGCACGACGAGGAAGAAGCCTTTCTGCAACCAGGAACTGGACTTCATCGTTGTCTACGTGCGGAAACACAGCTGTGACATGTTAGTGGGTGCTAATTGTCAGACTACGGCTACCCACCGTGATACCCACTGGAAGCAAGTTGCGGAACATGTGAGTGCATTCGGCCATGAGGTGCACACGGCGCAAGAGTGCAAAAAGAGTTGGAATGACCTCAAAGCGTGCCTCAAATTACAACTTGACTCTGGTGACTGGCGGTGGGCCTGCACCGGAGGAGGAAGACCTCACTCCGCATGAGTCACTCGTTGCGGAGTTCATACCATCTGAATTGGTCGAAGGAGTGGGAGAGATGCCGGACTTTGATGCCCAGTCCGGTGAGTGTTGATGTGTGTTTGTTGAGGATGTTTGTGTTTTACTTGTGTGATGTGTTGTGCATGACTGCCACTACATGTCACGTGTACATGGTTATGATGTGTGAGTAATGCAATGCTTCCCTGATGCATGTTTACTCTGCTGGATGGTGGACATGTGGAGCAGACAGGGACTGTCCACATCACCACTTATGCACCGTAGTCACATGCTGGTTACCAGTATGCCCCTCCGGTCCATGTTCCAGCTCACTGGCACTTCTGCATGTAGCGTGTGGTGAGCTTCCTCTCAGCCCAGGAACTATGCATAGCATGACTGACGTGCATGTGTCCTCTGCCTGCAAGGGGGTAGCCAATGTAGGCATGCTCCCTTGCCCCTCAACCCCCTGCTCTGCACCCCAATTCCATTTTAGCACTGGTCTGCTACAATATAGCTGTTGGTTACTTCCCTGGTCATGCCTCCTGTGTACATTCTAACATCCAGCGGCCAATCTGCCAGACATATCCATTGTGGTACATCCTTAGTACTTGATGCAGGGTGTCTCACTTGGACTGTGCAGAGGTCAGATGCCCCGCCGGGACATGAGTGCCCATTCATGCTCCATGTGCATTCCACGCATGCCCATCTGTGTCCATGACTGGATGATCACTGTTACACAAGTCCATGATGACCCAAATTGCATGGCATTTCATCTGCCTTCCCCTTGTCAACTGTGGCTCAGTACTGCGTTGCACACATGTTTAGGGTCTGACAATCTGTGAGGGTCACAGGCCTCAGCCTGTTTAATGGCCAATGACTCTGTCCAACTGGTGTAGTGTCTTCTTCACACGTGGGTGGACTCCAGAGGTTTCATCATGTGTCCTGCTTACTGTCCCATCATCATTTGCAGTGTTGTCACTTGACTCACATGAAGCTGTTCATGCTAGTCAACACTGTCTGTCAATACACAGGTCTATGGTCAGCCTTTTGATACCATGCTAGGCACCCCTGCTTTTGCACTTGGGTGGAGGGGTGCTTTGCTTGTAGATATGCTACCCATTGAATGCACATTGCACGTGATGCCTGAAGTTGACCTGACACTGCCTTTACATTTTCTGACACACACCATGGAGTCCTTGTACATGTAGGTAGTGAGTAACATACATATTTGCTGCACTGCATAGACCCACTTCAATGCAGACTGCCACCTTTCAACAGGTCTGATCACAGAAGCAATTCCAAGTTGACCCAGCATGCATGCCAGGTTCTATTTTGTGTGTCACATGTCTGCCTGATGTGTTTGTTGTCGGTGTGTGTGTGTGTGTGTGTTGTGTGCTTCGAACATGTGTAGTGACCTTTTTTCTCTCTATTTTTCAGATGATGACGCAATGGAGCCAGAGGATGGTGTTGTCATGCCAGGCACAGGGTTGTTATCACTACATCAACCCAGCACAAGTGGGGGTAGTGGGGTGGTAGGCCACAAAACCCCCCAAGTGCTACAGTCCATCTTGTCTCTGGCTGCCTATGAGTCCAGCCCTGAAGAACACTCTGACGACCATGTCGAGTTGGATGAGCATCAGGTCCATATGTCAGGGGTGAGTGATTCTGATGTGGACACTCCTCTGTCCGTGACACCTGCACTGAGGGGTCAGACAGTCTTGGAACCTCCGCCCGTGGTGGATCGGGACGCAGGGTCACCCTCCACACCAGTCACTGATGTGCCTGGGACATCACGTTGACGGGGGCATGTAGTCGTGCAGCCGCGGGCGGTGCCAACACAACGGGGACACACGGTCCTTGGGTCCCGCAGGGGTCAAGCCCAGCAATGTGGTCGCCACGCGCAACCACAGTATACTGAGTGGGAGCAAGACATGACTGCCAATTCTGAACGGCAGGCGGCAGCAATGGAGAACATCGCTGAGAGCATGGAGCGTGTGGCCCAATTTGTGCTCCCCCCTGCTAGGCAGGTGCTTCTCCAGCAGCAGGCGGCACGGTCCACGGCCCGCTCGTTCAGGCTGGGCATGGTGGCCTCGGACAGGGCACGCCAGGCTGAAATGTCGTCTCTGCATCAAGCAATTGCTGCTCACGCAGAGGAACACATGAAGGCCCTGAGGGAGGAACATGCTTCCCTCAGATCCACTCTGGGTGTCCTTCTGATGTCCCAGAGGGAGCGGGCAGAGGAGAGGTTTGCACAGCTTGAGCGTGCCATCTCGGCTGAGCTACATGCTTGCCGGGAGGTGCAGCGGTTGTCCAGCCAGGCCTTGCAGGAGGAACTCCGTGTTACACGTGCTACCTTGCAAGAGGACGCACATGTATCACGGGAGGTTCTGCATGCAGACCTACATGTCATTGCCACACAGAACCAGGCTCACCCATCCGGCAGACCTGCTGCCGACAAGGGGCAAGCTGCGGCTAATCATGGTCATGCTCCTGTGCCACGTCCTCCTTTCCAGGAAGAGCCAGACTCGGTCGACAATCTATCTCCCACATAGGTCGGGCTGTGCAGGTGTTGAGCCCATGGAGGTTTTTTATTTTCCTCAGCATCATCGCATGTGGGTGTTGAGCAGCACCCTGTACCTCCCCCCTCCTGGGTGCCTCCCCCCCGGTCGTATGTGGCCATTTCTGATTTTTCTTTTAGTTTAGTTTGTTAAGTTTCTGTTTGATAGTTAGTTTAAATAGATAAAGTAGGTTTTTCATAGTTAGTGTAATTAGTTAATATAGTTTAAAATTGCTAGTCTATTGTGCTTTCATGTGACGGTGTGGTGCTTTGTGGCTTTTGAAAGCATCCACTGTCTGTTCCAGCTGGGCCCTTCAAGCTTGTCTTGTGTATATGTTTGCTGCTTGGAGTTCTTGACTCACATATGCCACTCCTGCTTCCATAATCCATGGGCTCACAAGGATGGTTCGGTGTAACAGCCTATTACACAAGGGCAATGGACTGTCATATCTGTGGCATGTCTGCTGCTGTGGAACTTGTGTTAACAAGGGTGGATCAGTAGAAGCACTCCCTAATATTATATATTTAGAAATTAGTTTAATCAATGGTGTAAAATAATATCAATACTTTTTTTGAGGTGCGGGGGAGGAAACGTGAACCTGGCACAGGATCACTGCAACAGTATATGTAGAGGAAAAACGAGGATCCAAAAGTAGGAACCCTCCCGTCCCCTGCACTCTATCATAAATCCATCAAAGGATGGTTCAACAAACTTTCAAAAGCATTAGTAATAGTTAAACAATAGTTTTCAAATTAGATAGAAAATAAAAATAAACATTCAATGATTTCATAAAGACACCAAAAGGTGGTTTTAATTATAGTCACAATTAGTTAACCATAAAGCCTTAGTGTACAAAAAGCCAAAATGACTGTCTAAAAAATACCATGAAAACAATAAGCAATGATAGTCCATGTATACAATTTATGGCTGACGCGTTTCAGGATACATATCCCTTCTTCTTGAGCCTAGTTGATTTGGACTGCGGAACCTTAAGTTTAAATCAAGGTCAAGTGTAAATTTCCACTCAAAGCATGGTAAAACCGTTTGTGCCAATTCTTTCCGCCGTAGGCCTACAATCCTGGCACTATGCACTTTTGAAAAGAGCAGTTCTCCTTCACTGACCGGCGGAAAGAATTGGCACAAACGGTTTTACCATGCTTTGAGTGGAAATTTACACTTGACCTTGATTTAAACTTAAGGTTCCGCAGTCCAAATCAACTAGGCTCAAGAAGAAGGGATATGTATCCTGAAACGCGTCAGCCATAAATTGTATACATGGACTATCATTGCTTATTGTTTTCATGGTATTTTTTAGACAGTCATTTTGGCTTTTTGTACACTAAGGCTTTATGGTTAACTAATTGTGACTATAATTAAAACCACCTTTTGGTGTCTTTATGAAATCATTGAATGTTTATTTTTATTTTCTATCTAATTTGAAAACTATTGTTTAACTATTACTAATGCTTTTGAAAGTTTGTTGAACCATCCTTTGATGGATTTATGATAGAGTGCAGGGGACGGGAGGGTTCCTACTTTTGGATCCTCGTTTTTCCTCTACAGAACTTGTGTTAACACCCCTAGTTGGGATGATTGGGGTGTAATTGACCACTGTTCTTCTTTTGCTAGATGGGGTGTTTAATGATTCATGTGTACATTCATTGCTATGCATTGTGTAGTATGTTTCTTATCTTTAATGAACATGTGCTTGTTGAAAATCATGCCGTAGATAGTGTGTTCCACACTGCTGCTGTGAAAGATGGACTGATGGTGTGATTTCTGATGTACTTCTCTGACATGGTCCACTCATGTAATGCCTGAAGAGAAACACACAGATGAATATTAAGCATTAATCATGTGTTTCATGGACTTTCTGCAGGGGGATGAGCCTCAAGACCACCTTTGCCAGCAGACATGGGCCATTGGACGTCTGGAATCTGGACACGTTTGGTGGTGCCGACATGCGCATGTGTGCGCAAGCAGAGGAACAGGGATTGCGATCATACATCCAATAAACGATGACGTGTTTCAAGGGACTCCAGGCAAGGTGAGCAGCACAGGGGGGTCACAACACAGCAAACCTTCCACCTGGCCAGTTGAACATGCATGCTTAGTAGCAGAACTGACGGTGAGCTTGGACAAATATTGTTGTTGAAACGCACAATACAGCTCAGATGTGTTGGTGGACTGATGGCTAGTTGATGGGAAAGTTGTCTGGGGCACCTGCATGGGCAGTGGCACATACCCTCTGTTCCACCATGGTCCATTGAGGCACTTGTATTAGCCATGTAGCGTTGCAAGACATGGAATGAAGCAGCTCACAGGGATAGACAGCAAGGGACAGACTCGGGTTCAGTGCATTTCATTTCCAAGTAGAATTTGATACATGCACTGGCTACTTTATTTTGGTCATGGTGGTACAGGACTTGTTCTGAAGTCAGACCTTGCTATATGCGTCTGTCTGCTTACCCAGGGAACATTGCATGTTGTGTGAATCTTGACACATTGGTGTTCCATTTGCCACGCACCCACCGGGGCCTGACTTAATGCATTGACTGTGTATGAACCATCACAGGGGTAATGTTACATATGGGTATGAAGCATCCACACAAGATTGTCTGTTTGTAGAGTATTTTGTTACTTTGGGGCATATTTGGTGGTGTGTTTGTGTGTTTTGGGCATGCACAGATTATTAACTGTGGCTCTCTTTGCAGCATTGAACTGCTCCTGTTACCGGAGCAGAGAGTGCGCAGGCAGGAGGCCAGCACTCACCCCAGAGATAAGTTTCTCTTTGACTTCCATTTGAGTAATTTGCTGCTATGTGCATGTGAACAAGTTTGGTCTATTTGTGTATGTGTTAATGTGTGTACTACATTTTGGTGCATTCCCTACTTTCCCGTGTCAATCCTACTCCCCTCTCCTGCCCCTCATTCCGGTTATCCAGTATGCCAATGCCTGTGCCGACTGCATATCCCTCACCCTCCTTCCCCACCAGGGTCTCAGAGGCCTGTGTGAGTTAGACCTTGCAGGCACCCAGACCATGGTGGGGGTGGTTGTTTTGTGCCACTCCTGTGCCTGTACACAGGAGCTGTGACAGTAGACATCCGTTCGTGTTGCATCATTCTATGTTATGTACCACACATGGTTCAGATCCTGTTGTGACATTGTTTTACTGTGCTACCTTGGTTGTTAACATCATTGTGGTAGTACTTGGCCTTTGTGGCGTACTGCTACTTGAAGTCATCCACTGGAGGCTGTTCTGGTTTGTTTTACTGCCTGCAGGGTATTTGCTTGGCTTCTGTGTTGTCCTGCTTTGAGTTCTCTTGGATTTTGTGCTTTTGCAAATCTAGGTGGACTCTGAGGGTGCTGGCAACTTTTTACACACAAGGTGGGAGATGGTGACAAAGGGGAAGGGTGATCCTGTGGCCAGGTGGAATTCAAGGATGTCGGATGAATAACCCAGATGCAGTTGTTCAGTGGGTTGTGGTGATTTGTGAGGGAGGGGGGTGTTTTGTTGTTGATAGTTGCCTTGCCCTGCAGTGTGATGGGCACCCTGAAATTGTATTTGTGCTTTACTATGTACATGATGTATTCTGCTCATCAATGCCTGGTCATGTGTTGTGTTTACCTTTCAGGTGTGAGGGGATAGTTGTGGTTTGACATGCTGGGGTATACACATGGTGAATGTTCACATGTAATGTGTAGAGGACAGTGATGGTCACTTGATTTCACATGCATATGTTGAGTGCATGTCCCTACTGACCCAAACACTTGCACTATGATCCACTACAACCACCCTTACATATCCATGTGTACACTCTGTTTGCCTTCTGGTGCCCACTGTGTCCCAGCAGCAAATGTTCTATGACCATTTGTGGATCCTGTACATGCCTAATTTTGTTATTTTATGTAGTTTGTCGCTTAGATGTGATGCTCAGGGTATGCATCACACACAATGGCTGTTCACTGTGCTGTGCGCTGAGCAGTGTGTTGCAGGAGGTGGACATGGCACACAGTAGCTGCAGTGTTGATTATGCAATGCACGTTCTGCATGTGGACAGGCATTCATTGTTATGTTTCAAATACAACTTTTGGAATGCATTTGGGTATGACTTATTTTGGGTGGGAGGTTGTTGGTCAGTCATTTCATCTGATTCCATGTCAGGCATCATTGTCTGATGCCCATTTACATTTTTCACATGGCAATGTGTACCTTATTGGTACTGTGTTGGTGTATGGCTATTGCTTGCCATGTCATGTTGTGGTTTGGGAGGGTTTGATTGACATGCCAGTGATAGTCATGGCCTGTTTTGCAGGTCTGTGTGATTCACACCTTGCATGTGTGCCTTTTGGTCACACAGGATTGCTTGTGTTTAAGTAGCTAGGGATGCACACAATGTGGCAATTCCATGGCAACAATCTCAGGGTGGTAAGGTTGTGACAGTTGACTGTCTCTTTGTCATCATCGATTGTCACCTGGTATGTGCCAGGCCTGTGTGCACTCCGCAGGGTTGGGAGTTTAGGTGATAAATCTGGCCACAAGCTGGGACCGGGCTTCCTCGCCACGTGCCCTATCCCCTCCCATGGGCAGCGCCTGTGCCTGTGGTTGGGGATATGGGGCCACCACCATATCCACCGGTATGCCCTGCCGTGTTGCAACATTGTGCAGGACACATGCTGCCACAATGATCCTGCACACTACTGGGGGTGCATAGAGTAGCTGCCCACCAGAGCGGTCAAGGGAGCGGAAGCGTGACTTGAGCACTCCGAATGTGCGCTCCACTATGGCCCTGGTTGCAATATGGGCCGCGTTGTATCTTACCTGGGGTGGTGTGGTGTGGTTCCGGATTGGCGTTATCATGTGGTTGCTCAGAGGGTAGGCACTGTCCCCTGGAGAGGTGATAATGGTTGTGATTATTGGGGTTTGTGTATTTGTGTGTGTGTGTGTGTGTGACATGCATGCATGTGCACGGGCATTTGTACTCACCTAGGAGCCATGTGTCGCCATGCTGCCCAGCTTCCAGGGCCCGGCTCAGGGCAGACATTCTGTATATGAAACTGTCATGGGTCGAGCCAGGGTAGTTTGCATATACAGAGGTGATGATTCCCTTTGCATCGCATACCACCTGTACGTTGATGGAATGCCAGTGCTTGCGGTTTCGGTAGATGTGCTCAGTGGCCCTAGGTGGACGTAGGGCCACATGGGTGCAATCTATGGCACCGAGCGCTTTGGGGAAGTGTGCCACCCTGTAAAAGTCCTGGACAACGGCCTGCCTTTCTGCGGGTGTTCTGGGCATGTATATGTGCCTGCGGATTTAGGGGCGCACTGTCATGATTGCCAATACCTGGTGTAGGCAGCGTGACTGCGTGGCCTTTGAGACCCCACCCACTATGGCAGTAGTCCGCTGAAAAGACCCAGTGGCCAAAAAATGCAGGACATTGAGCACCTTCTCCAAGGGGCTCAATGCTTGGGAGCAGAGGGTGGGGGATGTTAGGTCATCTTCCCACTCCCTGACCAGGTCTAGGATAATATGGGGTGGAAACCTATACCTGCCATAGACCTGGTCGTCAGGCATCCCAAAAAGGCTTGTCCGTGGTGAAAAAATGCATGCCCTGGCTATTCTCCTCCTCCTGCGATGTCCCACGATCAGTGCTGCGACAAATGGGGCATTCATCGTAGCTGTATATACGTGTTTGTTGTTTGCGCGCACTTTTATGCAGTGCGCGGGGACGCTTCCGCCTGCCTTCGTGTGGCGGACGCGTTGACGCCTGTGTGCGTCTTTTGCCGTGCGCAGGTTTCCCGTATTCGAATCCATGAATATGGGTTGTTCGCGTGCGTGTGGCCGTTCCGTGTAGTTGCCTGCAGTACTTCCCCAGTTACACCTTCTTTTTCACGCGTTGTTCCCCATTTCGCGTGTTACTCCCACTGTTCGCCCACTTTTGTTGTGTGCGCTGCACTATGTGTGCTTTTGCTGTGCGCGAAGCGCACGCCGTTTGATTATGTGTGTGCCTGCGTGCGCCATGCATGGATTTGGCACACAACAAGTAGGAAAGTAGCGCAGCGCCTTCCTTGAATCACACGCGTGCACGTGCGCTTGCTTTCTCACGCTTGCGCCTCCTTGTGCCTGCTTGCGCTGGGATTTTCAGTGCACGTTTGTTCCATGAATCGGCCCCCAAATGTTATCCAGGAAGGAGCGTACACCAGGCAAGAAATAGTCCTGTTTATTACAGCTGGGCAAGTACAAATCAAAAAGCATGGTGGAACAGACCTGGCTGATAGGAGCTGACAACACCACCCACTGCGGTCAGCTATTATATAGAGTTAAAAGGTTATTTGCATAATCAAAAGCAGTTACGGTTAATGTTGCAAAATATTAGACATCCTACTAAGTTGATTGGTGGGACCACGTCAGTCTCCTATAGCTAGACATAAGTTAATCAACGATGATTGGAGCAAATAATCTTGACTCCCCTGTTCATCACCTCCCCTGTGGCGCCACATTTCTCCCCGCTCCGCCCGAAGAGATAACCCTTTGTTTTATTTGCAATATGAAATCATGCGGACTTCCGGGACTTTGGTATTCTGCCATTGGTCAGCACACATAGGAAAAGACATAAGACACCCTGGGTCCATGGGAGGGGAGACATTCACATGGCATCTGACCAATGAGGTGTCTCATGGACATCAGCAAGAACACAACATGCTTATTACTTCTACATAGAAACTCTCCTGAGGATCCCTTTTGATTGTTAAGGGTGAAACACATGTAGAGAATACAAATACAGAGAGAATAGAAATACCTTGTGAGAAATTACAAACACCATGTGAAATAAAGCATTTTCACGAACATTTATTCACCAAGTGTGGTAATTTCTATCATGGCTCTCACTGACAAAAGTTGAATACTTTGTCTTCGATTGGCGCAATTTGGAAATGTACACCTCTACTGTATTGATCTCATCTTATCTCTGGTAATCAAGATGATAGTACGTACCCAAAGCTGACAACCAAACCTTAATGTGATATATTCCTAAAACATTTAAGATTGATTTTCCAATATGCTTGTAGCTTTACTGGGATACCAAAACTCACCTTCTGATTGGTTCCTTCCCTTATCAACCCCTCGTCCCACATCCTCTTCCCATGTCCACCTGCCAAGAGGCAATTTGAAACTACTGACCACACTGCGTCAGTGTCTCCCTGAATGTATTTGTATGAGTTTCATCCTCCTCTGTCCCAGCAAGTGCCAAAAAGCTAGGCTCTCCGACCTTGTAGGTTTCTGCTGGTCCCTGTTCCCAGCAGCTGCTGTCTCCTGGGAACAGTCAGCTGCCATAATTCTTCCCACTCCCCATTTACATTGGAGCGCTTATGCAATTTTATGTTTTCCCATCAAGCAGGGCCTGTCAATGTGATACCCACTTATTTAACTTACCTTTTGTTCTCACCTCATAATGGCGGTTAGGGGCTTCCTCTTAATTTTAGGCTACCCTAGTCATTTTGTTCTCATATCCCCCACTCCCGAAGCCCCCTCTCATGCCCCCCGCGCTCCACCCTGGTCTTGTCCCCGGACTTCTCAAGCTGCATGTGTGTCCTAGACACCTTTATTACAGCTGTCAATGACATCCTATCCATCTAAGGGTGCTCTGCCCCACTCGCAATCATTCATTGATTGGGAGTGGGGCAGCTGGTAGTTACGCCCCCCTTGGCAGCGCTGGATCAGCATCTTTACTGCATTGGTATGGAAATGGTCTCTACACTGTGTAAGTGAAACTAGGTAAAATGGGGAGTGGCCAAGGATGACGGTTTTGGTTTTCTCTACCAACTTGATAAAGAGGAGGGGTCCATGGTTTATATCAATCTACTGACATCCCTCACCTGACACCATATGTGGCAAACCAGAAGGAGGACTCGGGCAACAATGGGTCATGGTATATACGTATTTATTCACCTTAAAAAGAAAAAAAAATGCCTAACTGGTTCTATCACTATGAGGGAAATGCATTGCTGTCTAAATTAAAACTAAGGTTGCTTGTCGTAATCCAAAATAAAGAATCCTGATCCAAATCCCTAACTACTAAATGACTCTACCACTTTCGTAAAAACCTAGCTAAAAAGAAATGGAGGCTTACACAAACAGCCCCAACATGGGCTTCTGCCTGCCTCTTGGAGGACGTATGTCAGCCTCAGAGTTCTGTTGAGGATTGATTCAGCTTTACCAGTAGTAAAATTCCTCCAGGATCACTTTTGTATGTTGTTTCCTTTATTCCTCCTCTTGTGTGGTAGGATTGTTACCTCTCAATTCAATCAATTTTGTACATTTGTTGGCTTTCCCAGCTTGGATACAGATGACATGTATTCTTTTGACTCCCTGGTCCACAGAACGTGAGTCAATGTAACTCTCTCACTTTCTGATACTGAACGCGGCTTCCCCGGCCTTCATAGATTTTGTTTATGTTTATTTCACTCTCTTTACATGGGTCCGTATGCCTGTTCCATGCTTTCAGGTTTGCACACACTCAGTTACTTCTCTTGCCTTGATCTGTGAAATTCCCAACACTCTCATTCCAAATTACCTGGGTCTTGTGCTTGGTTCGGTTTGCCAGTGTTTTTGTACTGGGAATGGTTTTGGCAGTCTCTAACCCTGCAGCTTCTCACCTTCGCTGGCATCCTTGCAGCAAGAGCGTACCTCTCCCTTTTTGCAGTCATCTCCATTGGTCCGGCACTCCCTGTGTGGAGTTTGTAGACTCGCACTCTCAGCTTGTTTCTGGATTTGGAATTGGTTGCTAGGCACTGCCCCACCACTGAGCGTCAGTGATGGTGCCACCAGAAAAGATGGTTTGCTTTCTGTCCATGCTCCTTTTCCGCTCAGAAGGCCAGTCTGGTCAGTGTACCCGGTTCGTAGCTTCCAGCTAGCGGGCCTCTCTCTTGCTATGCCATTGCTTGCTCCACAGCCATGTGTAGCTCTGCCCCTCCTGGACATGTTTCCAGAGGCTCTCATCTGCATACCATGGATTCCACTTCGAGCGTAGGAGTCGTGCACGGCTTCTCCAGTCTCTCTCCATTCAGAGTTCTTATTTGGTGCACATACGTCATCACTGTCATAAAAGGTGTGTCCTTCTTCCTTTACCGCGGCCCTCAGATAGTATTCAGCATTACCTAAAGTCAATACAGAGAAAGGAGGATTTCTGGTACTTGTAGTAAAAATCTGAGAACACTCTGTTCTTCTCTAGTCCCATATATGCAGACTGCATAGTCCTTTCAGGGAGGTACCCATTGGACTGGGAGTCCTTTTCCCCTAGAGGGATGTCACTCCCAGTGAGTTCCCACTTGCCCAGACCCCTAGGGGGGGGGTCATGCAGAGCAGGCTCACCTCCCTAACCTCACAGGGAGTGGCTCCGCTCTGGGGAGAAGCGACAAATTGTCCACATTCGTCACAGCTTGTATGACACCTTTTATCCTGCACATTTGCACTCTGCTGTGCAAATGACCAAAATTTGGCAGCAGGGAGCCACCTATGTGTACCTAACAGCTCCCCGCTGCCAAATTACTGAGAACTCCAAAATGCACCCACATGTATGTATTGGGCAACCGTAAAACAAACAAGGTTAGGCAAAATATATGAAGAACAGGGGGTCACCTGATCGATGCTGCACCAAGTTCACTGAAACGTTTAAACATGAACAAAGCCCCTTGAAGGACCTATTAAAACAGTCTTCAAAAATAGCACTTAATGATGTAAACAAGGGGAGAACATCTTGAAAAATATTTTTAATTCTGGGAAACTGAAAAAACAAAATTGTTTTACTTGCGAACAAATGTTTTTCCCTGCCATGCACAGTTCACTTAAGTGTAACTAAAGCTATGAACTGGCTAGAATCACAGTCTCTCTATTCAAAGCAAATTCCCTAAGAGGTTTCCCCTAACAAAATCTCTATCAACAATGAGCTGACTCTTGCAGATTTACCTTTCCTTTTAATTAACATTTTATGTGCTCCCACCCTCGTGCCTCTCAAACAGTCTTTTCCCAAACGTTGTGTAGTTTCTCAGGGTCCCTCCTGACCTCCAATGGAACCGCTATCTAGGGCAAAAGAAGGCAAAAACAGTTTAAGTCTATCAGCAGCAGTAATATCCAGTTTAAGCGACTAAAAACGGACCACAGAATTTTGCATTATAACCAGAAGCAAATGTTTCTGATACAGAGAAAATGAAAGCACCCATTAATTGCTGTGCCTCGAACAGGAATCTCTGTAGAAATGCACTTTTTTCTCATGTAAAGAGGTCTTCATTTGATTTAATGCTCAAACATGGTATTAACATTAACGCTATAGTGAAATAGGGCTGTAGGAATTTCTGGGGTTGTTCAGTACCAGGTACATTGTTTGCTGCACCAAAAAGCCCTCCTGCAGAAATACTACACTGTTGTGTTCTACCATGAGGTTGGGGCCACCGGGCTTGGGGATGCCTGCCCTCAGATGTTGGGCCTCCTGGTAAGCAGTACGAGGTGACTAGTAATGCAACCAGATTTTCAGCAATCCCTGATTACAGAAGGCCCACTCTGGCCATAACACTCCCACAACATATTTGTAGCAAATGAGTGCCTTCACACGGTTAGTTGGATACGCACGTGGCGCTCTGGCCCATGTGGCAGAGCACCAAGCCTTTTATTGATGTGGTGATGCTTCTCTGCGGTACCACATGACTGGGTGAGTGACTGTGGTTGTGCTCGCGTTTCACATGGGTAATGCTCAACAGCTTTGCCCGAGTGCCACATAACGCTACCACATCCCTCTCCTCCTTCAACAAACTGGTACTCTCGATCCCCAGTGCTGGTTGCCCTCCAAACAAACTCTTTAATTCTTTCTGGTGGCCTGGTGATTGTTCTTGAAAGGTATCTTCTCGTTTCAGGAGTAGTTGGTAGTGGGATAATCTCAGGCAGCTCTTCTTCATTTGAGGCCCAGATGTCTGGTGCCCAATACTCATCTAGGGCTGTGCCTTCATGTAGAGGGGAAATCTCCTCAATGATTGGCCCTGCCCCTTTGGCAGGTGAAGCCACCAGAGGATTGTCAGGCTTGAAGTGTCATGAACTATGGGTGATTGATGAGGATCCACTCTATGCAGTTATCATGCTACCTTCCTGAGCTTGATGATCAGGGGTAATGGATTGAACTGCAATGAGAACTTGTTCTGGGGTCTTGTGTTCAGTATTATTACCCATGCAGAACATGGGCAGTCTAGCCCCTTGCCTTTTGTTCTACTCTTCATTCTGTTTCTGTCTCTTTGCAGAATATTGTCTGTGAAAGGTTGGCAGCCTCCCTTCAGGGATGGTTGGTTTGGTTTTTCTTGGAGCGTGCCCTAGCAACATAGCACAGAGGGCCACGCCAGTAGCCTTGTGGGATGTCGAGTGGTATTCACGGAGGAACTGGAACACTGATCTTTAGGTTTCTTTTTGTCTTCCCGAGGCGATCCTCAGCGTTGTGTTGAACATTCTCATGAAATGCTCAGCATCTCCATTTGCTTGAGGCCAGCATGGCATTATCTTCCGGTGTGTGATGCCCAGGCCCTGAAGGAAACGCATGGAAATCTGCTCCCTCGAATGGAGGTCTGTGAATTTTGAAATTACCATAGTTGCGGCAGTCATGACAACGATTTCCATCTCTGGGTAGTGAGAGTACTCATTGATCACTACCAGAGTGTGCTGACCATTTGGGAGACACCCAAAATCAGCACTGATGATATCCTCTCCCAGGAGCATGGACCGAATGGGGGCTTGGGGCACTGAAGCTCCTATGGCTTGACATGGGCACAGCAGGATATTAGTGCCTCAACCGCTGGTTCCAGCCCTAGGAGTCATACTTTCTCCCTTATACAGGATTTGTCATTGCTGATGCGGTACAAACAAATCACTCTTCAACACAGACAATTCCTCCTCCCATCAGAGGAGGCTTATCAAGTGGCGTCAAGCTGACTCTGTCTTGTGCTGGCGTGACTTCATGAAGCCATACCATCGCCCCGTGGATAGGTCCTCTTTGAGAGCTTTGTAGCACTCGTGCAGTGTGGTTTCCAGGATTTCTGCCAGTGCCAAAGCTCGAGGGACGTTCTCTTCGGCCCCCATGTTTACCTGCACTTAAAGTCGCATGGCTGCTCTTGACACTCTTGGTGTGGCAGCACGCGGTGATGTGAAAGAAAATCAGCTGGATTCCCCACTCACATGTGGTATTCAATGCAGACATCAAATTCCTGTGGTTCGGAGTATGCATTTTTCTATTCTTGGAGGTGGGCGTATTGATGTCCCGTTGAATATCGGAAATGAGCGTCATTTGGTCCATCAGCATTTTGAAGTGCCTCCCATGCATGTAAAAGTGGAAGCGGTGACAGCCCTAGAGCTCTGTGATGTCCTCTTTTTCTATTTTTGAGTACCTAGGTTCTGGTGACATTAGCGTTCAATACGCAAATGCGATAAGCAGAATATTGTATTCCGCCGTGCGTTGCGTCAGTACGACACCAAAACCGCAAGAACCACCATCCACAATTAGCTCAGTGTATTTCGAGGATCAATGTATGACATTGTGGTCTCATCAGCTATTGCATGTTTGATGGCATTGATTGCTTCTTGCTACGCTTTAACCCATTCCCATGAGACACCTATGGAGTTCTGAAAGGGATGCAAGGTGGGGAATAAACCTTCCACAATAGTTAATCAAATGAAGAGCACTCCTAATTTCAGAATGGTTTCCCGGTGCAGGAGCAGATTTAATATCTCTGCCTTTCTGGGGGTCCACAGAGATGACAGTTTTGATGAAATACAAATACCAACATTTCCAATCTGTCCTTGAGGAATTCTTGCTTTTCCCTATTAAGTGTGAAGCCATGCTCACAAATTCTCTGAAGGACTGCTTTCAGCCAGAAATGGTGTCTAGCATGTGACTTGGCAAAAATCAAGATATCGTTGCCAACATTGATGGCAACAGGGATACCTGTTATGACCCCATGAATGTGTCCTGAAAAACCATAGCCGCAGATGCCACCCTGAAACTGAATGGTTTGTACCGGTATAGTCTGATGTGGGAGGAAAAGGTGGTTATATATCTAGATGCCTGATGTAACCAGATTTGGTGGAAACGTGACCTCAGATCTCATTTGGAAAAATGTTGAGCACCCTGAATGTCTGCAAGCAGATCATTCAGAGCAGGGGTCCGGTGTCTTTCATGTCTCACCATCTTATTGGAGAGGCACATGTCCACACATATGCAGACTTGATTGTGTCTTCTGGGTTTTTTCGTGATCAAAGCCGATGGTGTGGGGCCCAGAGCTTTTTTGTTTATGCTTGCGTCTTCTAGTTTCTTAAATTCTTCTACCATTTTGGAGCACATGCAAGGCAGAATACTACAGTGTTTTTGAGCAACCAATTGAATAATTTTGTCAATGTCGAGTCAGAATTCATGGGTGCATAGGCAGCCAATGCCATCAAATACTCTCCTGAATTCATCAAGGAGGTCTTCAATATCTACGGAGTGTACTAATGCAACACTGACTAGCGCTAGCTTTTCAGCCATGTCACAGCTCAGCTCAGCAGTGTTGCAGTGTCAGCCTGTGTAACATACAGTTTCTCTTCAGTTTTTCCTTAGTTTTTTTTTTTTAAATCAATTTTTATTGGGTTCGTTATAGCCACATACAGTATAACGGTAAATTATATCCACATACACAGAACCACATTTAGTTTTTTCTCCTGACCCTTTTCCCACCCACCCCTCTCCCCCCCGAGCGTACCCCACCATTCAATCCACTTCAGCCTCTTTTACGGGTGTCCCCCCTCGTCGTCTCTTGAAGAGTTTCCCTCATTTAAGCCTCCCGAATTACTCTCAAACAAAGATGCCACCAGGTGTCACCAAGCTATTAACGTATTTGTCTCACCCTCCCCACCCCTGTTGGGGGCCTTTTGCCATACCGTTGTTTCGGCATTCGCCCATTTCTGGAGATCCTGACACCAAGCCTCTACCCTCAGCCTCCTATTCGCCTTCCAACTCATAGCAATCCTCCGCCTGGCAAGTATATACGCTAAGTCTTTAAGCTTGCTCACATGTTTAAGGTGACGCGGCCTGGGGAACCCCCTACCATCCCCGCCCACAGGGACACTATGTCCAAGATTATTGCTTTCTCTGCCAGGACGTGAGCCACCTCCCCCCCAGGATCTTCTAATCTTGGGGCAGGCCCAAAACATATGCACCATTGCAGCATTTTCTTCACCACATTTCGGGCACGTCTGTGTTCCAGCATTTTTTAACTTGGCTATCTTCCCGGGGGTCATATACACTCTATAGGTAATAAACAATTCAATTTGTAGCTGTACATTTCTAGATACCTTTTTATGATATCCTTGTGCCATGCCCCACAGCCCATCACTCATCGACCCTCCCCCTCTTCTTCCCAATCATATCTTGCCTTAGTCACCTCCTTCCCCACCCGTGACATCATCAGCTCATATATCCTAGAGACTTCATGGCTCCCTTCCGACACATCACATAATGTTTCTATAACCCAATCAAGCTGTTGAGTCAGTACTGTCGTTGGCCATGTATCTTAACCACCAGCGCTTTTGCGTAAGGCACTTTAGAAATAAGATAAAATACAAATACCTTTATTAGCCTGGCATATGTAATGTATTGTCCTTGGTGCAATCCCATATCATCCACCAGCGCATCAAACTCTATCGCCCTCCCATTTTGCCATATATCTCCTAGGGTTGCTATACCCCTCATTTCCCAATGTCTCCTAAGTATCCCTCTCATCTGTCCGTCAATCCCATATAGGGCCACTAGCAGCATTTGCGGAGTGCACGGCATCGGATTCCCCAACATCCGGCAAGCTCTCTCCCATATACCTCTCCCTACATCAAACAACCTTGTCTTCCCCATCCGTTGCTGCGTCGGCAAACACATCCATTAATTTAGGAAGTAAGGGGCACAGTCTGCTCTGAGACACCTGGCCTCAGGCGTGGAGTCATCCGCTAGCCATCGTACTGCATATTGGAGTTGACTAGCTAAATAGTACACTTCGAAGTTAGGCAATCTGATACCTCCATATTCGTACGGGTTTTGTAGTTTCCATAACGCAATTCTGTTCCTGGAATTATGCCAGATAAACCCCCTGCATATACTATGCATGTCAACAAAGAAACGTCTAGATATCATATAGGGTATGTTAGCAAAATAAAGCAACAACCTGGGCAGCACAACCATTTTCAACAGTACCACTCTCCCCATCATAGTCAATGGTAGCTTAGCCCAGAATGTCATGCTGTTCTTAATTTTAGCCACAGCCTTCACCGTGTTTTCCTCTTGCTCCACTTCGACCTTATGGTATATGTCTATGCCCAGATATCTGAATGTTTCTGTCTCCCATCCTATCTGTAGCACTGGGAGTCTGTCTACCGCTCCCCCAGATATCTTCCTATGGGGAATATACTATATTTTTTAGGGTTAACTGTTATGCCCGACAACTTTGCGTACTGCCCCATTAACTCCAAAATGTACTGTAGATTCTCCTCCGGGTATTTTATATATAACAACATATCATCTGCATACATCGAAATTAAGTGTCGCTCCCTTCTGCTGATGATCCCAACCTCACCATATTGCTGTCTTAGATACCCCACCAGGGGCTCCAGCGCCAAGATGAAAAGCATCGGGGACCCTGGGCAACCCTGTCGGGTTCCTCTGCTCAATCGCCATTGCTCAGATATAGTCGCCCCCGTTTTAACTCGGGCCAACAGATTGCTGTATAACGTCTGAACCCACTTCAGGTATCCGCCCCCCCCCCATTCTCCCTTAACACCGCCAGCAACCAGGGCCACTTAACCGAATCAAAAGCCTTTACTGCATCCAATGAAATTATCGCTCTTTCCTGGGAGCTCCCCTCAGTCTGATCTATAACATGGTGAAGCCTCCTAACGTTATCCGATATACACCTCCCCGGGACATAGCCTGACTGATCTGAATGGATTAGCTTGTGCATCATAGGCTTCAACCTGTTCGCCATTACCGCTGTAAGTATTTTAATGTCCTGGTTCAACATCGAAAGCGGTCTATAGGACCCACATTCCGTCTCCGGTTTATCGGGTTTGAGCAGCGGGATGATTATCGCTTCCCGAAGGGATGTGGGAAGCCTGTCTGCATTAAATGCTTCATTCAACACGGCTAGCAGTGGAGGGAGTAACTCCTTTTCGTTTGCCTTATAGAACTCGCTCGGTAAGCCATCTGCCCCCGGAGCTTTAATAGTGGCTAGTGACTTAATAACATAATCTAGTTCATCCAGCGTCACCGGTGCTTCCAAGCTCTCCCTTTCCGTCTCATCCAACTTAGGCAGGTTTATTTCTGTCAATGTCTCTAACATGTCTATTTCTGCATCCTCCTCACCACACTTATGTAGGTCCTTATAATATTCATTAAAACATCAATTTACACCCTCCTGAGTGTCTCGTAGTTGCCCGTCTGCTCCTTTGACTGCTCTGATAGCCTGTCTAGGGGCCTCACTCTTATACAACCATGCTAGCAGCCTGCAAGGCTTATCCCCTTCAGCATGCTGTTTTACCACATACTTCTCATAATTTAGTTAGCATAGTCTCTCCCAATGCGCCCTATATGTCTGCTGTAATTGGTGTATGGTCGCTGTTCCATCAGTGCATTCCCTGACCTCCTTTATTCTAATTTCTAGCTCACTCTCCGCCTTACTCAGTTCCCGTAAAATGCTACCCTGTTTTCCGTTTGATTTAGAAATAGCCGCCCCACTGGCCACCACCTTAAATGCCTCCCAAAGTGTCCCAGCTGACTTCACACTCCCAGTGTTAAATTCAAAATACTCTGCTATGTCTTTCCTCAGGTCTTCCCTGAACGCGGTATCCTTTAGTGCCTCTGCTCTAAGTTTCCAAGTTGGGATTTTTGCCCTAGCGGGTGAGAACTGGCATGTTTTTATCAGTGGTACATGGACCGAGAGGACGATAGCCTTATATTCTGCACATGTCACTGCTCCCAGTAGCTATGGCCCAATGAACACATAATCTAATCTGGTATGTAGGTTTTGCAGGGCAGAATAATGCGAGTATCCTCTATCCCTTGGGTGTTGTGTTCTTCACACATCCTCCAATCTAAATTCTTTCAGCAGGGTAAGCAAGGCTCTCACCGCCGGGGTAGGCTTATCAACCTTGACGTCCGACCTGTCTGATCTCGGATCTAAGGTGCAATTGAAGTCCCCACCCCAAATGACTGCCATGTCCATGTATGGGCCAATCCTACCATACAGGTTCTTAAAGAAGGACGTGGTATCATGATTCGGGGCATAAATGTTTATAATATTGACTTCTTTATTTTCCACTAATCCTTTAATCAATACCATCCTCCCGTCTTTATCTATAGTGGATTGCAACAGTTTAAACGGGACGTGTGGCGCTATCCACTTGATGACTCATCTAGCATATGCTGAATATGTCACCCCCTAGGTTATTCCCTTCCATTTCTTCATCATTACCCCCAACTTCTCCTTATTCAAGTGAGTTTCCTGCAACAATGCAATATCCACTTTCATCCTTTTCAGATACATCATCACTTTATTACGCTTAATGTAAGAATTCAATCCCCTCACATTCTAGGTCAATATCTGCACCTCTCCCATTCTATTCATTTCCACTCCCCCTGTCTCCGCCCCCACCCTCCTTGTCTTCTTCCGTGGTTTGTGAACGTAGGCTCGCACCCCAACAACACTCCAACCCCCTTCCCTGCCCCTCCCATCAACTTCCCAACTCCCCCCTCGTCTCCCATTCCCAACTGCCCAGCTCCATCCCTGGATCTCAGGACATCCTGCATCTAGCCCTCTCGGCCCCAACGGTGCCGGGACTCTGAAGGAGGATACCCTACTATCGGTACCTCTACTAATCAAACTACTAGGGGGGTAAGAATGCATCCCTCCTGTCTCCTGCATTTAGCTAAATTGCTTTAAAGCCTCATTATGTACGTATTGCATACCACTATGTATATGTGTCCAGATATCCTATTCCTAAGGGCGAGCTGCGTTTAATGTCTACATCACTATACATTCACTCTAAGCCCCCTAGGATCTGGCTTCTCTTTTGTCAGTTTATGGTACAAGATACACAATACGGTTGTATACGAATTGTTCGTTTTACAACTGTTCGAATGACAATTGACCTTTTCACAATTGACCGAATTGTGAAGGTCAATTGTACCATATATGTGGGGGGAAACCCCCCACAACCCCTCACCCAACACCAAACCCCCAACACCCATATATATATATATATATATATATATATATATATATATATATATATATATATATATATATATATATATATATATATATATATATATATTCGGTCAATTGTGAAAAGGTCAATTGTGTCCCTTTAAATTCGGTCAATTGTTCATTCGAACAATTGTAAACGAACAATTTGGGTAATACCACACAATACCGAGTCACTTATCTTGCTCTCTCCGAGGTTGACTCTCCGCACCATCCGGGCAGCCCAACGTGTCTAGCCAGTTTGCAGCCTCTTCGGGCGTCTCAAAGAAAAACGCCTTATTTTTGTGAAGGATTTTCAGTTTTGCTGGATATAGCAACATGTACTTAAATCCAGATTCTCGCAGCGGCCTCTTTATCACCACATACTGTAGTCGTTGTCTCTGTACCCCTTGGTATAGTCCGGGTACGCCGTGACTGTAGCAGACCCTCTGGTTATCGTTCCACCCTTGCAGAAGTGTTCTAGGATTTTCTCCCTATCTTTATAGTTCAAGATCCTGGCGATGATCGCCCAGGGAGGGGCTCCTGGCTGGGGCTTCCTTGCTTTGGGCCCTATGCGCCCTTTCCACTGTGAACCCTTGCGTAAGTGCTCCAGCGCCAATCTCCTGTAACAGCATGTTTTCTACAGAGTTCGTCGGGTCCGTACCCTCTTCATTCTCTGGCAGTCTCACACCTGTATGTTATTGCGTCGTGCCCTCCCTTCTGCCTCCTCCACTCTGCTTTCCAGGTTGCGCACCTGTTGCTGTAATATGTGAATCTCTGCAGCGTTAGCTTTACAGGTGTCGGTATTGGTTTTCACCTGACTCTCCAGCCCATTTGTGCGCTCTGCCAGCGTACCTACGTCCTGTCGTAAGAGGTTGACGTCTATACTGACCACGTCAATTTTGCCTTCCAGTGAGGTCTTCAATTCCGTCATGGCCACATTAAGCTTTGCTTCCCACAAGGATTTCAGGTCTGCTATGGCCACCAAGATCTGTTGGTCGTCTCACAATGGGGTGACTGCCTGGTGCGGGATGCCCTCAGTATTTGTGGAAGTGTCCAGCGACTGTGATGCCTTAGCAAAGATATCCAGTGTGGGCTGCTTCCCTTTGACTTTGCTGATCTTGGACGCCATCCCTGCGCGTACCCTGGATGTTCTTCACGTACTCAAAAAGTCTTGTATTTGCAGTAATCACTGGCCATATGCACCTCCCACGTCACTTTCGATTCCAGTCTACGCACAGTGTTATCTGACCCTTAGCCCAGGCCTTAAAACCGGTATGTCATCCATATCGCTCTCGCCCAAACCTCGTGCTGGGCTGAAGTCACTCTGGGTTGGCGCTACATTGCATCCGTTCACCTCTGCCTCAATTGTGCCTTTATCCGCGCCAGGTGCCTCCCTGGACTGACCGCGTATGTGTACGCCTGTTAATTGCAATATTTGCAAACGTCCTGCCACTTCCGCCGTCTCCAGAAAGCCTCTCCTACCGTGTCCTAGATCCCCAGGCTCAGTGTTGTAGCCGACATATCTGGAATAATACTCCGTAGCAGAGGTTGAGGTGTACTCATAGATATTGAAGTGTTCATCATTGCTATCTGCTGCGTAGATCCACACGTCCCAAACAGATCTATAAGGGCCGAACTTCCCCTAACCAGGCACATTGTAGATGGCTGTCAAGTGCCCTCTATTGTCAGGTGGCCTAATGTCAATATTCAGCTGTGTATTAGCACAGGAAGCCGGGTTCCTTCAATCAATCTGAAAGCCTGGCTGCTTTCAGTGTCCCAGTACAACATACACGGGCTCAGCTCCCAGCCCCTTGCAGAGTGCTACCACCATACCCTTGCCATCCATGCTCATTGTCTCCGCCACAGTCTGTGTCTTCCGCACTGCGGGCTCTCATTAGCCTGCGATATATCAATGGCACATTGTTTCTTTATCCAGGGCTCGACTGGTGTTTATTTCAACATGCGCTGCCATAGCCTGCAGCCACCTCCGTTTGCCCGCAACAAAGTATCCCATGTATTCGCAGCATTTAGCCGGCTTGTATCCACTCTCTGTGTATTGCCCAGACCTTATCACTTTGTATCCCGGGCCTGCAGACAATCCGCGGCTCCTCCTTGCCAGCGCTCGCACACAGCATCTGCGTCCTGAACTAGAAGGACAGCAGATGTAGACGCGCCCGACCCCGGGCACAGCAATCAGCTGCAGGATCCCTGCTCCGACTCCTAGTGTTCGCTCACCATGCCCCTCAGGGGCTGCTCCTTTGTCCGCCTCACAGCAGACCGTAGCTGCGCCTCGCTCCAAGTAATTCTTGGATCGCCTATCCTCCTGTAATCATGATGCTGCTTTTGTCTACGTCACACTCGCTGAGCGACCTCGGGCAGCAGTTTTCACTTGCCAGTGACCTTAGTTCCCAACTCTTTGTCAGACGAGATCCACCATTTTGAGTTCACTTCTGCGCGATCAGCTGCAGCCTCAAGAGCCTTGATTAGTGCAACAGCGTTGTTACAGTCCATTCACCAGCTCCTCTCCTAAGCAGCACTCCTTCATACTTCTGTGTGTTTAATTGTAGCGATCCTGGACACCATTTAACATGCTTTTTTCTCGGATCAGCTCAGGATCAGCAAGAGCCTCCAGAAAGCTCGTCTCACACCATGGCTTGCTAGCCACGCCCCTCAGTTTTTCCTTAGTTATTTTCAAAAGTGGCATGGTGTTCCACTTGTAGGGGAATTGGAGCCTGACTTCCATAAACAAACATGCGCATCTTTGGCAGCTATAAGGGCGGGCGAGGCTTCAGTAGAACACACTGGGATATGCTCATCACATTAACTGCCATGTCGATCAATTCAGGCATGTTCGTTCCTCTAATCAATATTCAGCATTGCGGCAGTATCCTTTTCCTTGGTTTTCTGCCTAAGGCAGATATCATGAATGTGTCATGCTCATCATCTAAGTCTTCGGGGTCAGGTGCCAGTGCCCATCAATTTGACTTATTTTGAGGTGTTGCAGTCTTTGGATTCTGGATGGGTGTACAAAAGGTCCGGCTATGCATACTTCGGGTAAGTGACCAATTTGCCTGCATATGGAGAATTGTACCCTAAGAGCTGGGCAGCATCCCTTATAAGGCAGCAATCCTCCACAGTAATCACATGTGCGGGTTGTGGTCGATGTGTGGGATAAATCTCTCACTTTTGGTGCAAAGCTTTGGCTGCATTCAGCTGCCTTTCCGGGGCATCATTTGGCAACATCGTTCACCTCTTGGACAGTTACTGATTTGAAAGCAGCTTCCAGTTTTCGAGCTCTGACTTCCTTAAGTTTGTGCAAAGAGCCTAGCTTTAGGATGCACTGGGCCGTGAGGCCTGATTCAAGTAAAATCTGCCAGCAGAGTTTATATAGAAATCATTCAAGATCTCCATTAGCCTGTGGGTTAAAATAACCTGCTATGGTTCTTTTGGCGTCTTCCAATGAGGCATCTGCTGGATTGAGGACCCTAAATATGTTGTGGTCCCTGGGGCCAGCAGAGAGTGTCAGGGCTTATTTCTCATTTGCCTCAAAGTATTGGGTAGTGTCAAAATATAAACCAGGTACAGAAGGAGCCTCTTGAGTGTCTACTTCTTGGATGGGGATTGTGGGTGACGGGTGTGTTTTTGCTTTTCTAAGTGTAGGTGGTGCTGCAAGCTGGGCGGCTTACTCATCAGAGTCATCCATCCCACCTTCGTCGCCAGTTGTTGTGTCCTACCATGAGGTTGCAGCCTCCATGCTCAGGGATACCGGACTTCTGATGTGGGGACTCCTGGTAAGCAGTTACAGGTAACTGGTAATGTAAGCAGGTACTCAGATTGTCAACAGTCCCTAATGGCACAAGGCCCCCTCTGGCCATAACCATTCCCCAACAGATCTGTAGTGAATGAGAACCTTCACATGGTTAGTGGAATCAGTGCAGGCCTCTCTGGCCCGTGCACTAGAGCCCCAAGCTTTTTGTTGACTTGATGACGTTTCTTGGTGTCACGACGTGACCGGGTGCAGGCCTGAGGATGTGCCTGCAGTTCATGCATGCAACATGCGACAGTGTTGCCTGGTTAGCAAATAACAGTACCAGATACCCTACTCAGGGGTCATTACTGTTGCTTTGAATGAATTGTCAGCAGGCATGATAGCCTAAAAACACTCCAGGAAAGCGAGTACAGACTGCAACTCCTTTCCATAAAATCAGGGAGCACAGGACTGTTATGTGGTCTAGTGTTTCTGCATGCTGCAGATTGATCATCCTTAAGCTGTCATGCATCAGAACTGGATGTTGGAAGCAAGAGACCAAAGGGCATCCTATTACAGCTGAAAAACAAGAAAGATACTATTACAGATACTATTGTGGTTCCTTGTAATATCTAAGAGACTGGAAAGGATACCTACCTTCGGAAAGAAAATGGGACCCAGATTTTTTCGTTCATGCACCTGCCGTAATGCATCTCTTCCACTGTTTACATCCATGGAAACCGGGTATGTCCAGGTTTGGCAGGGGGCATGATGTCAGAACTCGTACCTGCCCCTGGTCCCTCTGGGACTGCTGGCGAAAGAATCCCTTGCCAACCAACACCAGGAACATACTTGCCATCCACAATATGGACGCCACACTTTCCACGCTCAGCATCCACCATAGTAGAGGAGGAGCTTCAGAACCCGGACCTTAAGACCGAGCCTCCAACGCACCGCAATGCATTGCAACTTCCTTGTTGCCAGTAATGCTAGTTTTCTCTTTCTTGTTTTCCTACCTACTCGGCCTCTGTGGCCTTCATTCCCAGCTCGTCCTTCCCTGCCGCTTCTACGGCAGCCTCTCTGCTCGTTGCCCTACGCTGTGAATTCTAGTCTCTCCTCACCTTACCCAGCACTGCACTGGCCTTCCAATCCCTCTCCTTGCCCTCTGTGTCTTAACCAAATTTGTGCTCGGGTTACCTGTTCTTGGGATTCCAATTGGATACTTTGGTATTTGGAACTTCATTACGGGCTGTAAGGAGAAGATCAGTCCTTCACAGCTTTTCCTTGGGATAACGTACTCTACCCACGTTTTTGTGCACTCAGGCTTCAGTTTTTACTTGGGTCGTGCCTCCCCTTTTACCCGCCTGCCCTGTTCTCACCCAGGAAGCCCTGGCGCCAGGAGCGTCTACCTTTCCCTGGCCACCTGGGAAAGCCCAGGAAGCCCTGGCACCAGGAGAGGAACAATGTTTTTTGCACGAAAGAAGAACCGCCACCAAAAAGCAGGTAAAGACAAAGTCTGAAATAGTATCAGTATCTTGTTCTGCAGCCCCTGCCCTCCAGTGGCACAGAGCAGGTTTAGAGGTCACAGGGACCGTATTTGACAGCTTTTGTGACAGCCAAGTCACTGCAGTGCAGAGGTTACATTTAAGTCTACACCTTTGTTCCAAAATCATCATAATTATGATAAATAAACTAACAACCTGGTGACAGGATAATCTGGAAATATAAACCCTTCCTATTTTGGTATTGTGGTTGGTAGTTCAGATGATCTTTAAAGCCACATCAGATTATACCAATGTCATCTGTGTGCTTAGACAGCAGTGGGAGGCTATGTGGATTTCAGGCACTTGCCTGTCTGCATTCCAGTGAATGGGACAATAGGGAAGGATGCACACCTCTGCTGATTCCCTGGGGGGGAGACAGGAGGGGGGAGGGAGCGGGGGAACTCCTACCTTGCCAGTCTTGGGATCTCGCAGCTCGAGATGCCCTGAAAGCCTGGATTTAAAGAGCCAATTCCATAACAAAAGCCTGTCTCACACAAGTGGGCTCCACACCAGTGTACCTTTGAAGCTGGAGGCTGGCAAGGGGCCAGGTTAGGACAGTCAGGGTGCACAAGTGGGTTTAAGGAAAGATTTCTAGACCTTACGTTTCTATGGGCTTTCCTCTCCTCCATGTCCCCTCCATTTCCTGTGGAACAAGGCACTCTGCATACGTCATCAGTAGGAAGCGGCACTTGTCACAAGGACATGGAGTGCACCCTTAGAGCAGGCTTGATTTCCTCCAAAACTGTGTGGCATTCTGCCTATAAAAGATGCGGTCTCTCACTCCTCCTTTGATTCACTTATGAACCTTCAAGGACATTAGAAAGAATGAATTTGTTCTTTTATGGGAGAGTTGATTTTTGCAAAGCCCTCAACCTTCGAGGTGAAGATGTGCTCTGCTTCATACCCATTCCCAGGGAGCGGAGGGGGGACTCTTGCTGAGGATCAAGACCTATTACACTGCTAGCAAACCTCCCTAAACTGGGAAAGCAGATACTGAAAAGTACTCATCCTGTCCAGGAGCCCCCCTGGAGTGGGTCCCTCAGCATCCTGAGAGCCAGAACATCCAGGATCCCTGTTTTTGCTGATTTATTCATTATGGGCAAATTTTGAACCACATATGATACCTTCGAACCAATGGGACCTGTCAGTGTTACCTTTGGCACTCACTCGAACTTCAAACTACCGCTGTTTGCATAATCGAACTGGCTCAATTCTGCATTGCCTCAGGGGAGCTTTGTCACTTGCCCAGCTCAAGTTTCAGCGCACCATGCTGATGGCTTTGAACTGCCACATCAAACCAAGCATAAAAACCACCAGGACTTTGCATCACAGCTCAACTCACTCAGCAGCCCGGACCAGCGGTACTCATCATTTCAAACTACGCTCTATCGTAGAACCAATCTTGATGATCCACAGCACTTGCTGCCACCTTGAAAAGTCACTGAGCACCCGCTCACACCCCACTCACCCCCTACAATCCATGCAACTCTGCGCCTTGGAACCTGGTTCGATCCATAATCACAATAGTCTGAAGCCTTGTTCAAACTTGTCAAAACCGCATTAGAATCAGGCAGTTTCAAGTGACCCAGTCCGACTGATCCCTTTATATGGTGATAGAGACTGCTTAAGTCTCTTTGCACCTTTTGCCACCAAGACACATCCTTTTTATTGGACAGGTTTGCCTTTGACATGAGAATCTCAAAACAAACTTACCCACAGCCTGAATTCTCAATCTTCACTGGGACTGGCCTTCCCATGACTATGAGAGCAATAAAAATAGGTTTTTGGGTACTGTGATGAATCCTATTGAGTCCTCACAAAGACCCTACCTCAATTCTCCTCCCAGGTGGCCAGGGAAAGGCAGACGCTGCCTGATCCTGATCCTGATCCTGGAGATGGAATTAGCTGGGTGGATCACCTGGGAGGCAAAGGGCTCCAGGGGAACAGGAGGACTCCGCTGGGTGAGACGGCGTATTTGCCTTCCTCCAAGAAGGAATTATCAGGGATACAGGAATATAATGTAATGTAATAGCATTTATAAAGCGCTACTAAGGCCATCGGCATCTAGGCGCTAAGAAAGAATGTGGGAGACTAAAAAACATGCCCATCCAACCAGTTCAGAGGATACAGAGTCTAAAAAAGATGCCTCTTCGAGGCGTTCCGAAATAAAAGCTGATCACACTGAACAAGCCATTTGGAAGCCTATTCCACATGCCAGGCGCAAGGCTTGAAAAGGCACGGACACTCATCTGAGTCCTTCGGAAATGGGGGACTATCAGAAGCTTCTAGGATTCAGATTACAAACACCTGGCAGGGATGTATGGGATGAATGTAGTCTGCAGGTTCTCAGCCCCACACTGATGAACACCCTATTGGGTAATTCACAGTCTTAAACTCAATGCGACTATTCACCGGGAGCCAATGCAATTGACGAAGAAGATCAGCGAAGTGGGACATCCAACTAGCTCCTAAGGCCAAGCAGGCAGCCGCATTCTGCAGTAGCTGCAGTCTGAGGATCAGAAAAGCCATTTTTTCCAGAAGATGCCATTACAATAATCATTGGCGCCCAGTAATGAGGCAGCAACCACCTTTGCACGAGCCTCCGAAGGAGGAAAGGCAAAGTCTTCCTCAGAATTTTTAACTTGAAAACCCAGAATTGCAGACGGATGTAATTTGTAATTCCCGAGAGCCAGAGGCCTGGACTTTAATGCCCAGGCTTTTTACTGAGTTCACAGGAAGTGGACGACGACCCAGTGACACTGGCCATAAATCATCGATCCAGGATGCCCGAGATTCTATGTTGCCCGTCACCATGACCTCCTTTTTTGCCCCGTTCAATTTCAGCTCGTTTTTTTCCATCCAATCCCCTACTGCTATCAAGCAATTCCTCAGTTGGGTCAGTGGATCACTTTTAGGGGAATCTAGCTGAAAAAGAAGCTGAGTATCATTGGCATAGGTAGAAAACTTTACCCCAAACACCTGAATCAGGTCATCCAAAGGGCACAAGTACAAATTAAAAAGTGGCAGGGACAATGATGAACCCTGAGGAACCCCACAGGACAAGACCGTGGCTGAAGAAAAAAAAGTGAATAATGATACTGTCTGAGTACACTCTTGCAGAAAAGATGTAAACCAAGCAAGGGGAGCCCCCAAGATTCCTGCATTCATCATGCCCTTCAGCAGGATACCATGGTCAATGGTATCAAAGGCTGTGGAGAGTTTGAGCAAAATCAAGACACCAACCTCCCCACGGTCCTGTAGACATGCCAGATCATCCAGCATGTGAGCAATATGTGATGGGCTGTTGTCTGAGATAGATTTTAATTTCCTAAGCTAACTATCTCAATGTGGGTGAAAATGATAATAACCAGTTATGCATTGGAAGGAAGGAAAGCCCCTTTAAAGTCACGAACATTCATAGATATGAAAGCTCCTATAACCCCCAGGAGTGTATTAAAGATGCATCCTTAAATATTACCAACTTTGATGTGGAAAATCATAATTCCCCTGTAAAACCAAACTCTTCCTTAAATCCTCATAATACTCCTTTAGGGACAATAAATAAGGCGAGAAATAAACTTGGTATGGATGTTTCAATGAGAAAACACAATTTTATCAATGTGAACTCCAAGTCCCATAAATCCCAAAGTACTGGGACGACGAAGAGGGCTGCAGATGCACAAGACTGCAAGTTGCAGCCTAATGGTGTTAATGACCCACACTTGAGGGAGACTGGGAGGCATAAAATTCCCCCTGAGGTGCAGGCCATAGAGAGAAGCAGCAGAAGGTGGAGTAGTCGTGTTTCTCCACGTTGCAGCAGAAGTAGAATTTCGAGGGAAGCGGAGACGACGTGACCACTCTCGTATGTCGAGCAGTTGCAGTTCCTGAGAGGGTCTCATCCTCTGGAGACCTTGATTGCAGAGGTTGCGCAGCAGGAAGTGTTGTATTTAGAAGCTTTCCCCTTGGAGACCAGACTTGCAGAGGTCACGCAGCGGAAAGCGTACACTTTGAAAGCTTTCCATGAAGTTAGGAGAGCTCCGGTAGCCGGCAAGCACTGGAGAGTGTGGAGAACCCTGCGGATCCCCCACTAAAATCCTGCCTAGAGTCTCCACCCAGGTGGCCAGGAGAGGGAAAATGCTTTCTGATCCCAATCCTGGGGTTGGTGTACTGTGGGAGGATCAACTGGGTAAAGACCAGGTCCAGGAAGGTGGGGTGATTTCACAGGGTGAGACATGGTACTACTCCTTGGATAACGGTAAGATCCTTCCAAAAGAGGTTATAGCCAGTGGTCGAAGTGGGCGGGAGCGGTCGGGAGCGGTGCTCCTCTACTTCTTTTAATGAAGTTTTACCGTTCCTATACTTTTATTTTAAAAAGAAACTGTTCTGGAATGGTTTCGTTTTAAAATAAAAGTGTAGGAAGCAGTTGAAACTTGCACTTTCAGTGCAGTGCACTGAACATTCACTTAATCTGCAGGCACATGTGTTTGGGGGTTTATATTGTGTATGGGAGGGGGTGTGACGATGGGGTTAGCGTGGAGCGGTGCAGACCAGTAGGAAACATAGCTCCACTACTTCTTTTCAAACACTTCGACCACTGGTTATAGCATCTTGCCATTCTTTTGTATGCTAGTCTATGGTTTAAATTAACGCAGTAAAACCTAAGATTAAAATGTCCCAAGATACTACATCTCCACAAGTATTCTTGTATACCCCTAAACTCCCATGTCCCGCACAATACCAAAGGTATGCCAATGGGAATGGTGAACATGTGACCTTTCCTGACGCTTCTGTCTCTAAGGGCTAAACCTTATCATTCATCTCTTAATAATATCATGGGAGAAAATCCATCTTAAAACCTTTTAAAGAATTAGAGAAACTGAACTTTCCCAAAAGGAACTGCAAGTCCCAGAATCCCTCAGGGACTGTAAAGAAGAAGATGGCTAAAGAGGCATGCAGGAGTCCAAGTCAAGCAGGCAAGCCTAATTGCTCTTGACAAGGTCAGGCAATTAGTCCTAAGAGCCTGTATCTGAGTCCAATTAGCCCACCTGAGGAACATAAAAGGGTGCAGCAGGGAGGAACAGTAAAAAGAAGTTGGAGCTGGAAGCAGTAGCAGAAGAAGCAGAGCATTAGGCTAGCAGTTCACAAAGAAGTGTGACCACAGAAGGGACACTGGAGCAGAGGAAGGGCAGATATCAGCTGCAGGCTCTGAGTTGGTCCTGTGCTCACAAACCCTGTTTGGCTGTGGCAGCATTGGAAGAGACTGGAAGCAACAACCAGTCTTTCCAGGTGCCTAATTGCTGCGAATTCAGAGCTGAAGTTGTGAATTCTCTCAAGGCCTGTGTGCAGAAGCAATCCGAGGGAAACTGGAGAGTAGGGGACTCTTCTTTGAGGAGGTCAGGTCGGAGCCACCCATGCAGCAGAGGGGGGTGGGTCCCAAGAGTGCTGTAGCAGTAGCAGGAGAAGAAACCAAGCCAGGAAGCAGCAGCAGCCCACAGTCGTCATGATTGGGAGTCGGAAAAGAAATCTCTGCACTCCTGAACAAGAGAAATACCTTGCCGGTAACTGTAGCCAGCTTTAATGGCACTTGGGCATACATCTAAGCAAGTAGAAGCTAATCGCAGAAGTGGGAAGTCTTGTTAATAAGGAAAAGGTAACATGCGCTTATGTAAAACACTTGCGTGTAGTGAAAGCATCTCCTTTTTTCCTTAATATTAGAAATACTTTGTTACCGAGCGGTCGCGTGGCTCCCATTAACACAGAGAACGTTGCTGGAAAGCTTAATTGAAGTAAAAATGACTGTCCCAAATTGTTTCGAGCATCGTTTAGAGAGGCCACACATGAGACAATGTTTCCCGATACCTTCGAGGCTGAATGCTGGGAATGAGTCTCCCTTTGAAGTGGCAGTTCAAAAGCAAAACGAAATTGTGCAAGCCTAATATCATTTTTAGTAAGAAGTCTACATCTTGTAACACATTAATTGCTGAAGCAGCAGTTGTAAAAGTGGTTGAAGCTGAAGCAAGAACAGGTATTATCCAAGTGGAAAGAGGAATGCCTTGTTGAAGAAAAGAAGTTTTTTTGAGCTCTTTGTCACAAGTGGAAAGAGGAAAACCTTGTTGAACATTTGTGAACTGTTGGTGGAATTCAAGTTGGAACTTTGTGTTATCAAGTTGGAACCAAAAGAACTGAAGTAGCCCTTTCTTATGAGACTGTATGTCCTTATCCTTTTGGAACTGTTGAATAGAATCCTGCTTGAATATGGGGAAGGGGACTTCACCCAGATTATAAAGAGATAGTTATCAAATATTTGTTTTATTTGAACTGCCATATATTACCGTATTGAGTTGTTGTATGTACAAGTGTGAGGGACATAAACCTTTTAGAATGTTTCCCATAGTTTATTTTAGGCAGGGAAATCCTCATTATGGTAGGGATAGTGAGGCGTTTATCCAACCTTTTGAGTCGATATAATGGCATCTTTTGAAAAATCTTCACAAAGTTGCCTGCCTCACATTTCTGACCCCTCACAGTACCTAATTGCAGAAAACCCAAAATCGGATATTAGCTACCTATAATCATACATTGAAACATAGTGTCTTCAAGGGGGAGAACATTGTTTGGTCATCTGGCACTAGCAGCACAATTGGTGAAAGCCTCCCTATATAAGGAACCAGGCGCAGAAGTTCACAACAGAAGAATTGTAACATCTTGTGTGTGTCACGATCCATGCCCCTGACCCCCTCAGGTATAACAGCCCCCAGGCAACAGTGGGGCTAAAGACCTTCACACTGGCCCCAAGGGCCTTAAAACTCCACCAGAAACATACATGGAGTCAGTCCTGGTGCCTTTGGTGCCAGGCTCATTATCAGGAATAAAGTAATACCAGTTTTGGACCTTAATCCAACATGGAGGTCTATTACACAGCTCAGTTCTTTAGAACCAAGACATGCGGTCTAGTGTTTTGGGTGTGGCTGGGCCTGGAAGTACTTGGCCTGGAACTACTTTACCTGGGCTATTTAAACCACACCCAAACAGCAGAACACGCTTCGCATTATTCTGCACTCCTGCAGCGTAACGCTCACCGTGTCCAGCTCCTGCTCATCTGTTTCTCTGGCGGCCCGATCCTGAAGCCCTAGATCTGGATTCCATAAATAACCTAGAAGAACAAGAACAGCATTAGTGAGCAAGAACACTTACCTGTGAAACCTGGAAGAACAAGAACAGCATTAGCGAGCAAGAACACTTACCTGTGAAGTAACCGGTTTTTAATCCATCCTGTGCTTCGCTTACCTCACCCATCTCTGGAGTTCGCCGCAGCCTGCAAAGGTAAAGAAACAAGGATAGCATTAATAACAATTCTTACCTGGGCAAGCAGCGAGTCCGGGCAGCACCCTGCGCTTCTCTTACCTCGCGCATCTCCGGATTTTACCACAACCTGCAAGGGAGAAGGAACAAAGTCAACATTAACAAAGCACTTACCTGGGCAAGCAGCGCTTCGATCGC
This sequence comes from Ambystoma mexicanum, assembly GCF_040938575.1. Taxonomy (NCBI): domain Eukaryota; kingdom Metazoa; phylum Chordata; class Amphibia; order Caudata; family Ambystomatidae; genus Ambystoma; species Ambystoma mexicanum. The sequence continues at coordinate 691,577,694 of NC_090936.1, forward strand.
TCATCACTGCGAAACATCACCGCAACCTGTACAAAGAAGGGAAGAGAACACAGGTTAGCAATTAACACCAATAAACAGTGCAGCTCTCTGCGCATCAATAACTCATTGTGGTCTTCGCCATCGGCACGGCAACTCCGAGATCGCAACCATCCATGTGAAAACAAAAAGAGACATTGTTAGGGAACAGCGCAGTGGAGCAAGACGCCGACAAGACAGAGAAAACGGAGCGAAAGAAAGAGACAGAATTAAGACAGAAAAGACATTATAACTCACCTGGACGACAGCAAGCAGAGTCGGAGTCACAGCCGGTCTGAACCCGACATAAGGGCAAACGTACCAGTGAAGCAACTAGGTCCACGGAACGCCCGCACCAACCACGCACCCCTGCACAGAGACGTAGGACGGAGAGTTCAATGCAAAAAAACCTAAGGTGAGCAATAACCCCAAGGGAGCGGATTTGGACCAGAGGGAGGTGGGAGTCCACCCATCACAGAACCAGTATCTTAACACTCCCATCTCCTGTTATAGGCGCTACCCAACATCTGGCACATACCCAAGCAGAGAGGAGTCCGGTATAGCGCTTAGACCTCCATCCAGTATCGTGTGGTGCCCCCGTGGATACCAGGTGAGCGTAACTCTGTGTCCCTAAAAAATGTGGTCTTTTTGAAGGAGATTTTCTTTTAGTGGGGGGTCTGTTTCCTATTTGTCGGCGATGCTGCTCTTAAGAGATATGTGGAAAAAGATTAGTGATATTGAACAGAATGCTTACAAACTATTCTGCGTTGGTCTTCTCTCTCGCCCACTGGTTTATCTAAGGTTCCAACCTAGAACCTTACTTAGGTTCTGAAAGTACCTTAGTGCCACTTGCCCATCATCTGATGAGAGAGGACCTGATGTGTTTATCCTGCAAGGTGGTGCTTCTGGTGATGATTATGTAATGTGACGAATCCAGGGAATTCTACATACCACCAAGGGGACAGGGCAAGCAGGATCTTGCTTGGGATGACTCCTGCCCTCCTCCCCCTCTTAGAGGATAGGCAGACCCCTAGCAGGAATATGTACCACCCTGCCTTATCTCAAGAAGCCAATGGCTTCATTGAGTATTTAGGGTTTGCCTCAAATCACTATGGTGATGTTGTACCTGCCTTGGTGTCTGGCCCAATGCTGTTATCCTTACAAAACCAATGGATTGCTTCATCTCCTTTCAGAGATAGATATAAAAGAAGCGTATCACCATCACAAGGAGCAATGTGAGAGTGAACCGGAAAGCAGCTCATCTTTCTGTAGAGCCAATACACAGAGGAGGGCCATCCCCTTCGAGGCGGAATCACAGAGACATGCTACACAGGTGGCCTAGAGCATCTCCAGCAAAGTCCCTGAAATCAAAGAGAATAGAGTAAAATAAGCCATCCAGACACATTCCCACACATAAGTAATGACAGGTGCACAGGCACTATGGGCCTCATCATGGGTCCAGCGATAACTGTGCCGTTGCTACCAGCAGGTTGACGCCAGATCCGTAATGATTTACCGGCACCTGACTTCCCAGTAACACCAGGGGATTACAACCCCGGCAGACCGGAAAGTCAGGCCCCAGTAAATTGTAAGTCCCCATTCCCATAGAGTCCTATAGGACTCTATGGGAATGCGGACCACAGAAGCACCGGCACCGTTGTTAATGGTGCCCGTGCTTCCGTGAAAACTCTGCAGATGGGTGCCGTTCTGCCTGGCGGGACGGCACCCGCCTGCAGAGTTGTACATTGCCGGTCCAGAACCAACAGTGCCGGTAAGCTTACTGGCACCGTTGATTCTGGACCAGCAAACCTAGAATGAGGCCCTATGTTTCACTGACACAGACTTGCAGATGATAGTAGACAACATGATGCCAGTAGAGGCACAACTCCTTGGTGCAGAGATGTGGCAGTGAGAAGAGGGACATGTGGATGAAACTGGTCTTTGCAGGCAATGCTATGTATACTGTGCCACAAGAGAAGGAAGAGCTACATAATATTTTAGGCCTGGATGCCAAGTACAGCACTGGTGAGAGTGGACCTGAGAAAGTATGGGCTGCCTAGGACCAGAAGGTGCTCCCTTTGATTGAAGTGGATAGTGTGACAGGCCTAGGGGAGGGCCATGATACAGATGAGTGGAGAACAGCAAATCCTGTCATACAAAAAGATACCATGCACACAAATATATGCACATCGACAAACATGTTTACCTACAGGTGCAAAATGTAAACATGTCAACCAACATTCCCCCCATGCCAAGTCCACAACCACTCACCTTCCTGCAACACTCATAGGACATGTATCTACAACACAACAGACACAGAGATGCAAATATACCACCTGAGTACAAGCTGATGCCATGTATGTATATGTTAGCCCATGTAGGCAACACATATCAGCAGTCCAGTGGCCATGAAGCTGCACATGCCAAATGGCAGAGGAGGAGTGGCAAGAAGCAGTATGCTGCAACATCAAGGCACAATGCCAGCCCCTCTGGACATGCCACACATGCTAGTGACTGCAGTGCAGACCCAGTAGCCACTGACACAGCCACAGTGGATCATGGTAGCAGTATTGGTACCACTCGGCCAACCCCAGCAGCCCCAACCAAAATTGCAGTACCCATGTAACAGGTAGGGGCAATTGAGCCGGAGGAAGAGGTGCCACCTGCTGACCTTGGGGGCCAGGCACCCATGCAGGAGGGTGAGGATGAAGATCTGCATGTAGGACTGCAACAATATGCAGACGACTGTGCTGATGAATGCTGCAACACTCCACCTCAGACGTCTACCCCACAGCACACACCCACTGCAAATGTCGATGTCAAGGTACAGGATCATAAAGCCCTGTTGGTTGCAGGCCAACATGACCTAGCCCACAAGGCCAGATGACAGTTTGATGCAGCAGAAGAACAGCTGTACATCCAGGAGAGAATCCTGCAACAGCTTGAATGAGACCAAGGCATCACTTAAGGAGTCCCTTGACATGCACACATTGGCCATAATGGGCATACATGAAAAGGCAAGAAAGGAGCAAGTACAGTCTACAAAAAGCAGGAGGAGCTGGAGCGAAGCAATGCTGGACTAGCAGCATCAAATAGGGGATTCACGTGTGCTGTGTCAGCTGTCGGTATCTTGCAGCGTGGCATGCTTCTCGATATGGTTCAATGTATGGAGGCCACCAACAAGGTGCTGGAGCATCTGACAACTGTGCTTGACCCACATGACCAATCACTGCAACAGGCCCGTCTACAGCTGCAGGAGGCACAGCCATCCATGTCTCATGTGTCCAACACGGCAACCCAGGACGCAAGCCCATCTCGCACATGCAGCCGCCCCACTCCCACACCGCCATCAGAGGGTATTACAGAGGGCCAGGAACGACCTGCAAAGAAAAGATGCAGGAAGTGAACTGACCACAGCAACATTCATAGGGGTGCCCTGTACAATTCACAGAGACGTTGGCATTGCACACATATGTGAGGGAACATGTGTGCTGCATGGACCCACAGCCCCAGGTGGGCCAGGATGGCACAAGGCCATGATGTGGCACGTGATATAGCATGTGTGGGGTGCCATTAATCTCTATATACCATGTGGGGTATACATATATGTCATTCCTTGAGGGGAACATGCAAGTACAGAAGGCAAGTTGTGATACCTTGCACACAGGTCCGCTGTACTTCAGATTGTCCTCCTATGGGGCAACCGATGAGCAGATGAAATGCATTTCAGCATGCATCAATACTTACTAGGTGGGTTCCCTGGGATGAGATGGCAACGTTGAGTGGTAAACATGATTGGTGGTAGTGTGACCCTGCATGCATCTGTGCTACACCATTTTGTCCTATGCAGTTGTTGAATGGGAATCATTGGTGGGATGGAACAGTCCATGGTGTGTGCAGCATTCTGTGCCACTACATTCACCTCTAGAAGTAATCACCTATTAGTGCCTATTACATGGCTGTGGATTTGTCTGAGTGTCTTGGTAATCCTCCTATGCGGGATCTCCTCTGTCACCTGCTTCATCCTCATTGTCTGCATCTGCTGGTAATGGCACACTCCAACACATTGCAATGTTGTGTAAGATGAAGCAAATCAGGATAATGCTGTACACCTTTCCAGGGGCATACATGAGCATGCCTACGGTACAATGCAACAGCGCCATTGGTTCTTCAGCAATGCAAAGGCACGCTATCACATTGTGTGTCCTCATGTGTGCTCCACTGCAGCATTTGTCAGATGCTGTTTGTGGATTGTGCACAGGTGTCAGTAGCCATAGTCTGCATGGATAGGCAGCATCACCTGTGGGAACATTGGGAGACACATTTGCGTGGTAATCTTAGATGTGTGGCATGCTCATTGGCAGTTCTGTACCTGCTTGTGTTACCTATCAGCCATGTCCTCATGTTGGTCATGCTACACATCATTCAGAGCACACTACCGTTCTGCATTGCCATGGCATCACATATGGATCCTAGGAACTTTGCGCATATATGAGTGAGTATCATGTCAGCATCACACAGCCTGGACATTGATGATATGGAAACCTGTTTGATTCTGATGCCTTCGGCAATGCACTCTTGGGGATATGAAGGCAGCATGTCTGCCATCAATTATACCCACCACGCTGAGTAGGCAAGCCACACTATAAAAGTCTGTGCTTAGGGTGTTGATGGTGGGGGCATCTGTTGGCAATATGATGTGCTTCCCCACGCATGTGATATGGGCATCCAGCACCTAGGTGAGGATGCCACCGAATGCCGACTGTGGGATGGCAGCGGCATGTCCCTCAGAGGTCTGGAAAGATCCCCTGGCACAAATATGAAAGACACTCATCACCTTCAGAATTGGAGGAATGGATGTGACATTGTTGATCTGTGCCTATAGGTCAGCAACTACACTATCTGTCAGGTCCATGATGGTCCTTTGGTGGAGTCGAGATGCTGAGTGTGTTCGCTGCTGACATGACCTTTTGGCAGATGGATACGTGGTCTTCACTGCTGTCTGTGATGTGACCTGTAAGGTGCACAATGTTGAACGTGAATTTCATGTTACCAGTGTGCATTGCATACTTTCCATGCACACACCCATTTGTTGCTTTTCCTGGGGTAGAATGTAATGCAGGTCAGGAAATAGATGGGTGTATTGGTGTTTACATGTTCTACCTGCCCTGCTATGTTGCATGCCTATTCCCATGCCCTTCCTATCCCATTGGCCCCCATATATATATATATATATATATATATATATATATATATATATATATATAAGAATTTTGCTTGCTCCACTCACTGCACATTTTGTGATGCATTTTCATCTAGTTCAACTCTGTTTTCGGATGCACCCTCTCCGTCCTGTGCTGGCATTCTCGCTCTTGCTTTCTTTCACCTACGAGTGTGCAGGTCGATGGCCACAAAGTTAGGTGTACCCCTACAATTGCCACCATGCTCTGGTGGATAGGCAGGACTTGCTCGATTAGTTGTTTGCCGTTTTTGCCACATCCATTGTGGCGTTGATTTCCGCTGTATTTACAATGATCTTGTGACATACTCACCGCCCGTTATTGGTGGATGCTCGTATGCCGGCGCAGTGGCTTTTGGACGGCAGACGACCACCATTGTTCCGTCAGTGTTGTGGCAGCACAAATGGAGGAGGGATGTTTGTTACATGAGAGTACATTACAACAGTTTCACTGTGTTTGTGATCGGCGGAAACATGTCGATTTCGCTATCCGCCACTATTCTGACCGCTTTTTGGTGAATATGTGCAGAAATGCACTTTCTGACACACTCTAAATGAGCTCCCTTGTCCTGGATTCTTTTGTGTCAAATTTCGTATCTGCAGTGCTAAATTCTGCCAATTTATTTCATGGGGCCTGATTCGCAATAGTGTTTTGCGCAAATGATGGAGATGCCTTTGCAGAAAAAAAGATGCGAACATTCAGGTGCCCTTTTTCACCCCATGTGCATTTATACATTTCAATATGCATCCAGAATTCATAAGCGGGAGGTCCATTAATATCGGCAGAAAACAAACACCTTCCCCTGTGCCTGTTTGGAACAGGGGCATGGGGTGCACAATATGATATGATATGATATGATATGGTATTTGTAACGCGCCTATACACAGGTGTTTCAAGGCGCGACGAGGCAGGGAGGGGAGGAACAAGGGGAGAAAAAACAAACGATCCTACTAGGCCAGGTGTCATTCAGATCGCGCAAGTGCAGGGGTGGGGGAGGGGGGAAAAGTGCAAGGGGAAGGGGAGGGGGGGAAGTGCAGTAAAGGTAAGTGGCGTAAGTAATAAATAAAAAAGGGCCAGCTAGTGGCAAGTGCAAGGTAAGTGCAGAACAAGTGCTGGGGAAGGGGGGGGGGGCTGTAGGGATACAGAGACAGTCCCGTAGTGCAGAGGGGTTCCAGGGGATCAGTGACTGGGACCAGGACCGAAGGCAGTTTAGAGTGGTCCAGTTGCAGGATCAGTGCAGTTTAGTGAAGAATTAATTAGCTGTTCAGCAGGGGAGAGGGAGAGAGAAAGCAGAAGTAAAGAGGAAGGTTTTGAGGTGCTTCTGGAACCGGAGGTGGTTCTCCTCAAGTTTCAGGGAGGCAGGAAGGCTGTTCCACAGGGAGGCCCCTGCCGCGGAGAGAGATCTACCCCCAGCTCGTTGCTTCGAGAAGCGGCTGACCATGAGGGAGTTGGAGGCGGATGAGCGAAGGGCTCGGGGAGGAAGATATTTGGGAAGAGAGAGTTGAAGGTATTTAGGACCCAGGCCCCAGAAGGCCTTGTGGACAATGCAGAGGGTTTTGAACTTTATCCTCGCAGCCACTGGGAGCCAGTGTAGAGATTTCAGTCCTGGGGAGATACGGTCCCTGGGCTTGAGGCCAAGGGCAAGTCTCGCAGTTCTGTTCTGGATGAGTTGCAGAGGGCGGAGAGTGGAGGCAGGCAGATTAAGATAGAGGCTGTTACAGTAATCCAGCTTCGAGAGAACCAGGGCTCGGGAGACAGTGAGCTTCTGGGGGAAGGAGAGGAAGGGAAGAATACCTCTGAGGAGGTGCAGCTGGTAGTGTGACCTCTTGGCGACGTCAGAAATATGAGGAGAGAAGGAGAGTGTGGAGTCGAAGATGACCCCAAGGTTTTTTGCCTTGCAGGTAGGAGCAGGGAGGGGGCCAAGGGAGGCAGGCCAGAGAGCTGCAGGGAAGGAGGGAGTGGGAGTACCGATGAGTAGAATCTAAGTCTTACTGGCATTAAGGCAGAGGTCATTGGCGGCACACCATTCTTGGATAGCAGACAGACAGTCAGAGATGAGGGAAGGAGAGGGGGAGGCTGAGGGTAGCCTGAAAATGAGCTGGGTATGCATAACAAGGTAACTTCCGACCCTATCGTGTATTCTTTTTTTAAGTGACATGACAGTGATGTGGACTGCAGCTGCCCTACTTGCATGTTTCATCCCCAAACAGCCCCTCCAAAGGCCCATCACTGTGAAATGCACTGCAAGGATGTGCTGAGAGAATGTCATACATTAGCGGTACTAATGTAAGCCCGGGGGTTGGCCAGTGCATCATTTGCGCTCCCCCACATTGCCCAAGAAATGTGCAGATCACCGTTGTGTTCATTTCTCAAAATAACATAAATATAAAAGCACCTGCTCTGCACATATTTCATTTGCATTCGTTTTTGACAATTTGCTTGGCAGTCTTTAATTCAGTCATTAGTGCATGCGCCTATTTGCTGCAAATTGTGGATGGTTTGGACATCCCAACGTGTTAGGACTGTGACGAGCAAGAATACCAGTAAGTAATCCAAGCATGAACTCTAAGCGGCTGTAAAAAAAAAGGCCACAGACAGAAGCAACAACAAGACTCTAAAGCAATAACAAGACTCTAAAGCAATGAAAACAGTATTATGGCCGCTTTAAACAAAGCAAGATGAGCACACTATGACATATAACCGTGTTCAGAACGGGTCCCTGGCTGGCATGGCTGGTCTCGGAAGGAGTTCACCAAGCACCAAGGGATATCTCGGGTTCCCTTTTGCATAGGCACACTCAACACTCGGGCTGGCTATGCGTGCTCTTGGACAAGTCTTCTTAAAGGTGGAAAATCATGCAGATTGCTGGAGAAGCACACAGTTGCAGGCACCGAGTGTTCTGTTGTGAAAAGTGTGGATTTAACTGAACTAAAACGTGCCGAGTCATATTACAGTGCACAGAGGTACCCAGTCTGCCACATGCCTGGGGAGCACGGTGTGCAGGTGTAAGGGAAGGTACAGAAAGAGAAAGAACCATGCACATTATTAGAATGTTCAGTGGGTAACACTGTCCTGATCAAAAGGCCTGTGCGTTATGAAGAAACATTCCGGTGAGTGAAGCTCAGAGACCTCGCCCTTAGACCTGGTGGGAGCTTGTGATACTGTTCTCCCCCTTTCCCGTGTTGAGACTTTGTGCAGCTATTGAAATGTCATAATGGCAAAAGGTACTTGAGCAAGATCAAATCCCCTGAACTCCGGAAAATGATGGCCAGACTTTGTTTAAACTAGTTCCCAGCATGTGAAGTAGAAAATGGACAAGTTCTCGGAAACGTACGCTTTTGTGAGATTGAAATCACCACTCAACAGAATATCAAAGAGATTTCCAGTTAAACCTGGAAGATGTTACTTTTCTTCAAGGAACGGAGGTAATATAGTCTCAGTGGCAATGTAAATTATATACATCTTTTAATTTTGTGGGAATCTTTCGTCTGCAGTTAAGTAACTGAGTTGCCGCCCAATTAATTAATACTCTTCAGAAAAGGACAATTAATTATATTCCCACATTTAGGATATTCTATAGTAGGGGTTTCATGTTAATTTGGTGGCATCCTTTCACCCGTGTATATGAAATGTTTTTACCAAGGGTTCTGTAGGACTTTTTTTATGTCGTCATACAAATATTGCAGGGTTGATTAAATGACTGAATAATCTCACACAGGGTAGGGGGCCGGCCATATGATAATAGTGTAGGTGTCCTTAATTAATACGTTCCAGAAAGCTTCCATTCGGCTTCTGGGAACATTTTGGTGTGGGTTATCATGCTCATGCATGTACTTGTCTGTGCTTAATTGTGGAATATTAAATGCAGGTAAGGGTTGGGTTAGAATGCTGAGCCCCGTGACACAACTAACAGGGTAATTCATGGAAATTCGCACAAAAGTGTCGCACGCGGCTGGCGCAATGTGTGCCCGTGCGAATGTCTGTGCCAGCCGCGTGCGATAAAATCAATTTCCGCGCACAGCGTATTCATGGATTCTCGCCTCCAAAAGCAGACGTGGCGCAGAGTGGCGCAGCAACCCTGCAGCAGCGCCAGTTACACCCCCAAGAATGCCCTCGCGCAAGGAAAAGCCATCAAGATCGCAAAACCATCGCAAAGGGCTGCGCCAACCCTGGACCAGTTTACCGGACTGACAAACAGCAAACGCAAAGCGGGGAACGTGTATTACGGGTTTCGGGAACACATGTGCGCGAGAAGTCTCACACGCGATCGGGCCTGGGGGAGCGTGTGCGTGTATTTCAGGGGTGCGTGAGAAGTTTTACACGCAATTGTGCTGGGTGCATGTATTTCAGGGGTGCGCGAGAAGTTTTACACGCGTATGGCCTGGGTGCGTGTATTTCAGGGGTGCGCGAGAAGTTTCACACGCGATTGTGCCTGGGGGAGCGTGTGCGTGTATTTCAGGGGTGCACGAGAAGTTTCACACGCGATTGGGCTGGGTGCGTGTATTTCAGGGGTGCACGGGAAGTTTCACACGCGATTGAGCCTGGGGGAGTGTGTGCGTGTATTTCAGGGGTGCACGAGAAGTTTTAAACGCGTATGGCCTGGGTGCGTGTATTTCAGGGGTGCGCAAGAAGTTTCACACGCGATTGGGCCTGGGGGAGCGTGTGTGTGTATTTCAGGGGTGAGCGAGAAGTTTCACACGCGATTGGGCCTGGGGGAGCATGTGCGTGTATTTCAGGGGTGTGCGAGAAGTTTCACACGTGATTGGGCCTAGGGGAGCATGTACGTGTATTTCAGGGGTGCGCAAGAAGTTTCACATGCAAATGGCCATGGTGCATGTATTTCAGGGGTGTGCGAGAAGTTTTACACGCGATTGGGCTGGGTGCGTGTATTTCAGGGGTGCGCGAGAAGTTTTACACGCGATTGGGCTGGGTGCGTGTATTCCAGGGGTGCCGGGGAGTCCTACATGTGATTTGGCAGTGTGGGTCCTCCCAGGTGTTCCCTGTACACCCTCCACGGCCCCTGCAGGCAGCCCACACCACAGGGGAATACCCTGCATCCCTGGTCATGTCCCGCAGGCAGCCCACCCAACATGGGCATGCCCCCCAGCAAAGGCACATGTCTCCTTGCACTACTGATCACCAACTCATGTCCCCTTGCACCCCCACCCCCCAGCATTGCGGGGCACCTGCCAGCAGGCCCCCACGCATGTCCCACTCATGTCCCCCTGCATCTCCACCCCCCAGCATTGCGGGGCACCTGCCTGCAGGATCCCACTCATGTCCCACTCATGTCCCCCTGCACCCCCACCCCCCAGCATTGCGGGGCACCTGCCAGCAGGCCCCCACTCATGTCCCACTCATGTCCCACTGCATCCCCACCCCCCAGCATTGCGGGGCACCTGCCAGCAGGCCCCCACTCATGTCCCACTCATATCCCCCTGCACCCCCACCCCCCATCATTGCGGGGCACCCTCCACCAGGCCCCCACACATGTCCCCCAGCCAACATGTCATCACAATCTAGATCCCTGGCCCTTATGGTCAGCCTCCAAATGCCAAACACCCACCCGAGTATTGCATCCACCCACTTAGAAATGGCAATAACATGATAGAACCCCAATTGCAAGTTTGGAAATGAACACATGTCCCTCACATACACCCAATGGGTGTCAGTGAATCACAAAACCCATATCATGATATGCATGATACCAATGAGATGATACTACACATTGAAGTTTGATGAAAAAAATGTATTAAAAGCAGCATAAATGGAATTAAAAATAAACAAATGACAATGGGAATCAAAAACCAAAAGCAGCATGTCCGTAAAATAATGAAAGACCACAAATCATAATCCAAAGGAAAGGTGTCCAAAGTCACAGTTCAAGAAAGTAAATCCAAGGTAAAAACAAAACTGAAAACCATTGCTCCATGGGTAAATCCAAAAAAAAACTAAAATCCAACAGTCAACTATATACAGATAAACAATCCAGGGTCCATGATCCCAACTGAAACCTATATAAAAATACTACCTAATAAAAAAACTATATACAAAAATGTGGTCCATTGTCCAAAAGGTCCAAAATAAATAAAAAAGCAAAGGAAACCTAACACTAACTACATAACTATTTACAAGGGCAGCGGACTAGTCCGACGGCTCACTGGTTGTTGTCATGGGCCAGGGCATCATCGAACTCCTGTTCAATGGCTTGGAGGCGGGCATGTTCCCTGGCCCCAAGATCTCGCAGGGATAATGCAGTGTCCAGCTCCAACTCCCTGCGAAGACCCTCGAGGCACTCAGCCCGCCTCAGCGCCCTCCGCATGGAGTTCTCCGCCCTGACCATTGTGAGCCGTTCCTCCTCTGCCCGCTGCCGCTCCGCACCTATCTGCTGGCCCAACAGCTCCCACACGGAGGCCACTCCCATTCCAGGGTTCTCCTGCCCTCCGGCCGATGCCTGCACCCCTGGTGTTGATGGCCCCGAGCCATGATGCCTCCCACGTCGAGCCTGCCGCTGCCTCCGACGCAACTGCCTGTGCCAGCACGACGGCATCCAGGCTGATGGAATCCACCGACGCCGTCGTGCACGTGCCCTGCCCTATGATGCCGTCACATCCTCCATCTGCTGGGGTCCAGTTGCTGGTGTGTCCACCCCTGCTGGACCTCCGACTCCCGACTGTGGCAGGGATGGGATCCCCACCGAGGTGGCTGCATTGGTCGGGGCAGGTCCACAGGGGGCCCTGGTGGCATCTGGGCCGGAAGACGGCATGGAGTACGACTGGCGCATAGCCTCCACAGAGGAGGAGAGGGTCGCCAGAGTGCCCGACAAATGTACGAGACCCCCGACCATGACCGCTCCCAACTGGGCCACGTTGGCACAGTGCTCTTCGTGATGACGTGCATGCTCCCACCAGGAAGCACGCACCTCATCACGAATGACAGCCGTGCGCAACGCGACACCAATCAGGACCTTCTCCATACGGCCAGGGGTCCCCTCGTCCGCAGGTGGAGGGGAGTCAGATGACATGGACATCCCCCCTACCTGTGGACGGGCCTGGGATGGGGCATCCCTGCTGGTGCATGGTGGTGCAGTCACAGTGTCAGGGACAGTGACATGCACAGGCACCTCCACGGCGACCTGTGCTGCCTCCTGCCCCTGCCCCTGGACTGCACCACTTGCACCAGCAGGGATGCCCCCACCAGGCCCCATGTGTGGCTCAGTAGCGGCCTCCTCCTCCTCTGTGGAAACCACCAACCTGGATGGCTCCACACCGTCTTCCGTTGTTGCAAGCCCCTGTGGGGGCTCACCCACCCCTTCCGCTGCAGCCGTGGGGGCATCCCCGCCGCTTAGCTCCACAGCGCTGTCTCCGCCCTCTTCTTCACTTTGCGCTGTGTAGAGGGAGACATAGAACACAAGCATCAGGGTACTGTACAATGGTCCCCTAGACAGGAAGAAATAGCAGATGAGTGGCACTGTCAAAGATCACTTCCATCATGTCCCTCCACAACACATGGGTCAGTGCAGGCAAAACACATGCAGTAACAGGCATGGCGCATGCTATGGACATAAGCAAACATGTCCAAGGGACTCTTGAAGCATACAATGTTGTTTTTGGACTCACTTGCATCATGGGTCATGCCTATCACATGCACACACTTCAACGTACTTTCATCCATCTGGACTCGTACACCCCAGACACAGTGGATGCAAGGATAACTAGGCTGCATCAGTGATTCTGAACATTGTCACAGACATGTGTCATGCATCCATGGCATTCAGAAGTCACAGACACGCAGGTCAGAAACACAGACATGGACACCATACATGTACATGGCATCAGCACCCATCCCTCACCCCCACCCATGTCCAGGAACAGACACTGGCGTGCTCTCATGTGTCCATTCCGCATAGGGCTCCCCATGTTGCATTTAAACACATACACCAACTGTGTGCTTCACACATTACTGGTCTCACATGCATGACCATGATGTCCCTGCACACACACACGTGTACATGGCCTATGTCACACATACAGTGTATCAGACAACCAGCACACTGCAACATTCCCTGTCTCACACAGCAATGCTTGGCCACTTACCGCTCGACTCCAGACGGTCTGACTCTCAAGGATCTGGGCATGGAGTGCTGGGCGTACGTGTTCCAGGACCCTCAGCTGGATGGTACTCATACTGCCCCGGCACCCCTCCACGAGGCGCCGGGCCTTTATGAGGGTCCTGGACCTGAAGTCCTCCCAGCGCTTCTTGACTTGCTTGATGTTGCGGGTTGCCACCCGCTCCGCATTGATGGCAACCACAAAGTCGTCCCAGATCCTGTCCTGTCCTTCCTTGTCGGCGCGTGGTGATCGAAAGAGGGCATCATAATGCCCCAGGACAAGCTCCACCAGGACACCAACTTCCTTCTGACTGAAGCTGGTGGCCCTCTGCCCCTCTGGCTGGGGGTCGCCAGTGGTCTCGGATGGTGTTTGCCCCGACATGGCGACCCCCGAGGCAGGCGTGGGTGGGCAACTGGGTCCTGGGGCTGGGCTGTGGAGCGATGGTATCCCAGTCGGTAGTGTTCTGTTCCAGCAGGGGTGGACACAGCAACTGGACCCCTGCAGATGGCTGATGTGCAGGCACCAAATGGCAGGGCACGGTGGCAGCAGGCAGGCAGGCAGCAGCAGATGGCTCGTGAGAGGCTGCTCGGGGCTCTGGGGGGCAGTAATTCGGCCTTTTGGGCAGGAGCGTGGTCTTCCGTGTGCTTACGCGTGGCCAGCTTGATACGCAGTGATTTGGCACGTGAAAATTCTGCACGTCAGCGTGTAATTCGAGGAAAGGCCCTTAGCGCGTAAGCGCATCAGCACGCATACGCGATTCCATTGGACCAAAGGCCCTTAGGGCGTATGCGCGTCTGTGACGTTTCGCGCACGGACGTTGCTTTTCGTGGGGTGCGGTGCGTGTGTTTTGCAGGCGTTACAGGGGTTCACACGCTATTACTTCACAGCAGGTGGGTGTTGGCTATGCGTTCTTCTACACGCAAGGCAGACGGTGAGTGGTACCCTGCTCCCCCAGGCCCGATCGCATGTAAAACCACCCACGAGCCCCTGAAATACACGTACCCCGCTCCCCCAGGCCCGATCGCGTGTGGAACTTCTTGCGCACCTCTGAAATACACGTGCCCAGGCCAATCGCGTGTGCAACTTCTCGCGCACCTCTGAAATACACGCGCCCAGGTCAATCGCGTGTGGAACTTCTCGCGCACCCCTGAAATACACGCACCCAGGCCATTCGCGTGTAAAACTTTGCCTGCATCCCTGAAATACACGCACACGCTCCTCCAGGCCCAATCACATGTGAAACTTCTCGCACACCTCTGAAATCCACGCACCCAGCACAATCGTGTGTAGAACTTCTCGCGCACCCCCGAAATACACGCACACGCTATTATTCACACAGCGGGTGTCCGTGTTTGTCGCGTACCCCTTTGCACGTCATTTGTCCAAGAGGGCCCAGTACGGGACATTCATCAGAGCTGTATATAGGTGCTTTATGTTAGCGCACAATTTGGCGCACATTTTTTTCCTGCGCAGGGACGCTACCGCCTGCTTTCGTGTGGCGGACATGTATGGGCCTGTGCGCGTCTTTGGCCGTGCGCTGTTTTTCCCTATTCGATTCCATGAATATGTGTTGTAGGCGAGCGTGTGGGCGTTCCGCGCACTTGCCTCCTGTACTTCCCCTGTGACGCCCACATTTTCACGAGTTGTTCCCCATTCTGCGTGTAACGCCCCGTGTTACGCCTACTTTTGTTATGTGTGCCGCGCTATGTGCGAATTCGTTGTGGCCTTATCGCACGGCGTTTGATGACCTGTGCGCCAGCGTGAGCCAGCGTGCGCCGCGCACTTTTTCAGCGCACATCCCACATTTTGCGCGTGCACGGACTTCCATGAATAGATGAGTGCTGTTTTCTATGCGATAATCGCACTTGCACTGCGATTTTCGCTATTTCACTGCGAATCGCACGTTTTCGCACGCGTGCGCCGTTTTTTCAGCGCACATTCCTTCCATGAATCGGCCTGTAACTCTAGTGTCAAATTTACCAAGAAGCTGACAAGGAAATGGGACGCAGGGGTCAAGTCCTAAATAAAAGTGGGGGGACTCATTAACATACCAATTGAATGTGGCGTCACCAGAAATTAGCATATCAAGGTGCCCTCTGAAAAAAGTGGGGGGACTCCATCCACCCGCGTGCACCGACTTGAGCCCTGTGACCTCAGATTATTGACTCGATGGACATGTGTGGGCATGGAGATGGCCTAGAAGAGACTGGAATCAAACAATGTCAGCTACCCTGCTCCTTGCGATGGGGGCGGGGAGGGAGTCGGAGGGGGCTGCCGGGGGTGGGGGGGCGGCCTACTGTGCACGTGCAGCCTGGTCACAGACTATGGTATGACTTTAGACACTCAGTAACAAGCTGCTCCTTTCATTTACTTGCTTTGGCATGCTAGAGTTTACATTTAAATTTATGCCTGAATGCTGCTGTGCACCGCGTGTCCTCCACTCTAAGGCCAACGCGTTGGTTGCTCTCCTTAAAAAGCACATCGCAAACACCGGCAAAAACAAAAGCACCATCGGTAAAGTGCTTTAGAGAATTATTGCAAGATACACTGTAACGGTTGGATATGCGCTGAATAGAACTTTACAATAAGCAGTTTGAAAATCCAAGAGGTCCCTTAACACTTTTTATACTTCCCATAGAGACGGCACAGTCGCCATTCCATTCATATAGAATGAGATAACAGCTGCCATAAGTGCAGAGTGGGAGAGAAAAAGTAAAGTATCCTAATAACTAAGAAAGGAATGACCACTACAGACACTGTGGACTGGGCGCTGTTCGCTGCTCTGTGGGCTCTGAACGTGAAGTCTTAGCACCCTACAAGATGCTACCACTTGTGGGGAACCAGAGGGTGTCTCGCCCAGGTGGCCAGGGCAAGGCCATCGCCTTTGGATACAGAGCATGGGGGTGGACCAGTGCTGGAGGATCACCTGGGTGATGGGTCTTTGGGGAGTGGAGGTGGGCAGCTGATGGTGAGATGTAGTATTCCCTCTTATTTTGTTATCTAACCCATTTTATTTTTTGGGATTCTCCAAGGTCCCAAATTCCCCCCTTTTCTAAACAAACACTGGGCCAAGCAAGAGGGTGACTAAGAGTAACAACACTAACTTTCATACATCGTACTGGACATGTCCCGCTAATTAGGTTAGGCAAAGTCAGGCACTTAACTTGAAGTGCATACACCTGATACTAATTACCTCTCCTCACACGAATAAAAGGCAGAACCTAGAGACACACTCTGAGAAAGGCTGAACTCGAGTACGAGCAGAACTTCCGGGGCGAAGTCAAAACTAGTGGAGCAGAGCGACCAACCAAGGGACGAGAGCAGTGGGTCGAAAACCCCAAGAGTTCCCTACTGGAGGACGTTGCCTCCAATAGTACATGAAAGACACATGGAGAAGGCCAGACCCCACATCAGAAGGCTGCATTCTGTTTCAAGGACGCCAGCGGCCCTCCCAGGTGAACGGCAGAGTTAGGGAGTTGAGGTCAAGGCCGCGGTTACTAACCTTGACTCGTAAATTGGAAATTGTAAAACCAAGAAAGAAATGCACAGAGCCGGTGAGTTGGCAAGCAACCTGAGAGACCAGTGTGAATAAAAGTTTGAAGTAGCAACATTATATCGCAAGTGAAGGCTGCACGCGTGTGAATGAGACGTGAAAAAAGGCAGACCTGTGAATTAACTTTGAAGTAAGCCAGCTGTGGAATCAGCGATACTAAGTAACGGAGTGGTCCGGCGAAAGGAAGTAGCCCACTCGACAGTCTACAATGTTTGAAGCGATAAAGCTAATGAACGGCAAAAGTGAATTAAGCAAAATTAACTCCTAGAGAAGGGGAGAATGAAAGTTAAATCGTGAAACTTCAGACAAAGTAGTCCTGCGGTGGTCTGTAAAGAAAGCTTCGAACATTCGAAAGTCTTCGACATCTGAAATTGTACCCATTGTTTCAGTGTCATTCTTGTGATACCATGCCTCCTCTACACACTGTAGACGGGGATGAGCAGACTGTGCTCAGATAGCAGGGTTTAATGCTTAAGGAGAACTGGCTGGCACTCCTGCAAGTACGCAGCCGCGGCAGACGGAACAAACTACTGTGGAACCGGGAGAACATGTTGCTTTTGTGTTCCAGGCACCATGTGATCTGGCGGTGACTACCGCTGCAAAGCTGACATGCTGAGTGTAGACTGCAGGCCCAGCGCACTTGTCCTAGACCTGGTCCTAGTCCAAAGATCACCGACCAAACTTCGCTATAAGGTTAATGCTAATTGCTGGGGCAGATGGCTGGTATATGCATCAGCTGTGCAGCGGGTTGCTGATGGCATGGTTTGATTGTCCCTCGTGGCGGTAAAGCTCCAGGCAACTGCCTCTCTTGGACCGGGGTTTGATAGAACACTGCGCTACTTACCTGAGCCTGTTACGCCAAGCCGATAGGATCTACAGATGGCATAGTATACATACAGTGCCTGGCTTGCGGGGCTTCTATCTATTAGATAGCTGGGTGAATTGTGTCCTCATCTATGCCGAACCTGAGACCCACAGGAAGAGCGAAGCAAACTAAAACAGAGGCTCTCCCCAACAAACAACCTCAGAAAGCTGTGTCCACCTCTGCCCCAGACCTGGCAGAGGTGCACAGCTCTCCATTGAACATCTAAGCAAGAGTCAGATACTGGACGCCATTGTGTCCTTGAGGTCTTCTGTACAATCCAAGATTGATGAAGTGAAAATCGATGTTAACCAACTACGACAGGATGTACGCTCCCTTGCTGACAGAGTGAATGTTATGGAAAGTAAATTGACTGACAATATGACTGCAACGAAAGAGCTGCAGGTTCTGGTACAATTAATTAGTATTTTCTTATCGGGCTTTGAAAAGGCATGCTCTTTACAGCTCAGAGAAAATAAATTCACAAAAGAGCTTCTGCCTCTTGCAGCTTCTGGGCCCACTTTTTCCGTCCATTCAGAATTGGGTCTCGGTTTCATGGATGACCTCCGGATAGCTCCAGATATGGCCTAACTCTCCATTGACAATGACTCATCACATTTTAAAAGATATAATGCCCGGAGAAAGATGGAAAGAAAATCCTTTCCCGAATTATATTAATAACCATTCAATTGAATTCAACATCACATTCCTTGTTTCCTCAAGTCATTTATTGAGTGTTGAGTGTACAAATAATTTTTAAAAGGCTTTTTCGGCCCACATTAAAGAACTTCATGAAGTTAAAGCCTTGCAAATTCCCACCAATAGAAGGTTAGCGATGATTAGTTCTATTGACATCTTGTAACCCTACCTTACTTATGGTGACCAACTAGCAGATTGAGCACTCACTAGGGTGTGTTTCAATTTCATTGAAATTAAGTGTATACACTGCAAAATGGAGGGGCTTTTCTAATTCATCTAGTTGCCCCATTTGTAAATTCCAAATAGATGAGATTTTACAGTTTGTGATGCTCTGCCCATTGTACTTATCAATCCGCCAGTGCACAATTTTGCCCGACCTTCGACAGCTTAATTATACCCAGTGTCATCCTGCTCTTTTTTTATTTATTACAGGCAGATTCACCACATGTGGCATGGGCACTGCTCTCTTATTTGAAGGGAGCCATGAGAGTGAGGAAAAGCTATATGGCCCAATCTGCTGCACTTAATGAGCCAGGCCCCATCTCAAGGATGCTTTAATTTTATACTGTTGGATTCTATTGTTTGAAGATCTAATTAGGGCTTTATTTTATGTTCAGGGAATTTCTTTATAGCTCTCTGTATTTTAATCAATGGATTTCTTGTATTTTTTATTCTGAATATTGTACTGTTTGCATATCTTTTTTCAATTTTTTCTGTCTTGTCCATACTTATTTTATGATGAATGTATTTGTATTTTGTCTTACATTTATGCCATAAAAATTTTGAAATAACGTATGAATTGATTGAAGAATTAACTGCACAGACAAGGATGCTGGAAAGCAGGGTGGAGAACATGGAGGGGAGGTCCTTCAGGAACAACATTAGGATTCTAGGAGGGAGAAGAGGGACAGGACCCGAACAACTATGTTGAAAATCTGTTGCTTCAGGAAACTGGCCCAGGTGCACTGACGCAAAGATTTACGATTGAGAGACTGCATATATCCCTGGCAAAGAGACCACTGCCCGGGTTCCCTCTGAGACGGCTTATTGCGAAGTTCCTGAACTTCTGGAACAGGGAACCAATCCTAACATTTTCCAGGGATAGAAGCCTTATGAAGAGAGTATCTTCGATGCTGCGCATTTACTCAGAATATTTTTCATTTTTTGGACATTTATAGAGCGCGCTTAACCCAGAGGTATTCTGCGTTGGTCTTCTCTCTCGCCCACTGGTTTATCTAAGGTTCCAACCTAGAACCTTACTTAGGTTCTGAAAGTACCTTAGTGCCACCTGCCCATCATCTGATGATAGAGGACCTGATGTGTTTATCCTGCAAGGTGGTGCTTCTGGTGATGATTACGTAATGTGACAAATCCAGGGAATTCGTCCCCTGTCCCCAAGGGGGAGTCACCCCCTTTGGGACTAGGGAGGTGGTCCTGCTAAACTACATACCGCCAAGGGGAAAGGGCAAGCAGGATCTTGCTGGGGATGACTCCTGCCCTCCTCCCCCTCTTAGAGGATAGGCAGACCACTAGCAGGAATATGTACCACCCTGCCTTATCTCAAGAAGCCAATGGCTTCATTGAGTATTTAGGGATTGCCTCAAATCACTATGGTGATGTTGTACCTGCCTTGGTGTCTGGCCCAATGCTGTATCCTTACAAAACCAATGGATTGCTTCATCTCCTTTCAGAGATAGATATAAAAGAAGCGCATCACCATCACAAGGAGCAATGAGAGAGTGAACCGGAAAGCAGTTCACTTTTCTGCAGAGCCAATACACAGAGGAGGGCCATCCCCTTCGAGGCGGAATCACAGAGACATGCTACGCAAGTGGCATAGAGCATCTCCAGCAAAGTCCCTGAAATAGAAGATAATAGAGTAAAATACGCCATCCAGACACATTCCCACACATAAGTAATGACAGGTGCACAGGCACTATGGGCCTCATTACGGGTCCAGCGGTAACCGTGCCGTTGCTACCAGTAGGTTGCCACCAGATCCGTAATGATTTACCGGCACCTGACTTCCCAGTAACACCAGGGGATTACAACCTCGGCAGACCGGAAAGTCAGGCCCCAGTAAATTGTAAGTCCCCATTCCCATAGACTCTATGGGAATGGGGACCACAGAAGCACCGGCACCGTTGTTAATGGTGCCAGTGCTTCCGTGAAAACTCTGCAGATGGGTGCCGTTCTGCCTGGTGGGACTGCACCCGCCTGCAGAGTTGTACATTGCCGGTCCAGAACCAACAGTGCCGGTAAGCTTACTGGCACCGTTGATTCTGGACCAGCAAACCTAGAATGAGGCCCTATGTTTCACTGACACAGACTTGCAGATGATAGTAGACAACATGATGCCAGTAGAGGCACAACTCCTTGGTGCAGAGATGTGGCAGTGAGAAGAGGGACATGTGGATGAAACTGGTCTTTGCAGGCAATGCTATGTATACTGTGCCACAAGAGAAGGAAGAGCTACATAATAATTTAGGCCTGGATGCCAAGTACAGCACTGGTGAGAGTGGACCTGAGAAAGAATTGGCTGCCTAGGACCAGAAGGTGCTCCCTTTGATTGAAGTGGATAGTGTGACAGGCCTAGGGGAGGGCCATGATACAGATGAGTGGAGAACAGCAAATCCTGTCATACAAAAAGATACCATGCACACAAATATATGCACATCGACAAACATGTTTACATACAGGTGCAAAATGTAAACATGTCAACCAACATTACCCCCATGCCAAGTCCACAACGACTCACCTTCCTGCAACACTCATAGGACATGTATCTACAACACAACAGATATACAAATATACCACCTGAGTACAAGCTGATGCCATGTATGTATACGTTAGCCCATGCAGGCAACACATATCAGCAATCCAGTGGCCATGAAGCTGCACATGCCAAATGGCAGAGGAGGAGTAGCAAGAAGCAGTATGCTGCAACATCGAGGCAGATTGCCAGCACCTCTTGACATGCCACACATGCTAGTGACTGCAGTGCAGACCCAGTAGCCACTGACACACCCACAGTGGATCATGGTAGCAGTATTGGTACCACTTGGCCAACCCCAGCAGCCCCAACCAAAATTGCAGTACCCATGTAACAGGTAGGGGCAGTTGAGCCAGAGGAAGAGGTGCCACCTGCTGACCTTGTGGGCCAGGCACCCATGCAGAAGGGTGAGGATGAATATCTGCATGTAGGACTGCAACAATATGCAGACGAATGTGCTGATGAATGTTGCAACACTCCACCTCAGACGTCTACCCCACAGCACACACCCACTGCAAATGACGATGTCAAGGTACAGGATGATAAAGCCCTGTTGGTTGCAGGCCAACATGACCTAGCCCACAAGGCCAGATGACAGTTCGATGCAGCAGAAGAACAGCTGTACATCCAGGAGAGAATCCTGCAACAGCTTGAATGAGACCAAGGCATCACTTAAGGAGTCCCTTGACATGCACACATTGGCCATAATGGGCATACATGAAAAGGCAAGAAAGGAGCAAGTACAGTCTACAAAAAGCAGGAGGAGCTGGAGCGAAGCAATGCTGGACTAGCAGCATCAAATAGGGGATTCACGTGTGCTGTGTCAGCTGTCGGTATCTTGCAGCGTGGTATGCTTCTCGATATGGTTCAATGTATGGAGGCCACCAACAAGGTGCTTGAGCATCTGACAACTGTGCTTGACCCACATGACCAATCACTGCAACAGGCCCGTCTACAGCTGCAGCTGGCACAGCCATCCATGTCTCATGTGTCCAACACGCCATCCCAGGACGCAAGCCCATCTCGCACATGCAGCCGCCCCACTCCCACACCGCCATCAGAGGGTATTACAGAGGGCCAGTAACGACCTGCAAAGAAAAGATGCAGGAAGTGAACTGACCA
This sequence comes from Ambystoma mexicanum, assembly GCF_040938575.1. Classification (NCBI taxonomy): domain Eukaryota; kingdom Metazoa; phylum Chordata; class Amphibia; order Caudata; family Ambystomatidae; genus Ambystoma; species Ambystoma mexicanum. The sequence continues at coordinate 691,600,069 of NC_090936.1, forward strand.
CAGCAACATTCATAGGGGTGCACTGTACAATTCACAGAGATGTTGGCATTGCACACATATGTGAGGGAACATGTTTGCTGCATGGACCCACAGCCCCAGGTGGGCCAGGATGGCACAAGGCCATGATGTGGCACGTGATATAGCATGTGTGGGGTGCCATTAATCTCTATATAACATGTGGGGTATACGTATATGTCATTCCTGGAGGGGAACATGCAAGTACAAAAGGCAAGTTGTGATACCTTGCACACAGGTCCACTGTACTTCAGATTGTCCTCCAATGGGGCAAACAATGAGCAGATGAAATGCATTTCAGCATGAATCAATACTTACTAGGTGGGTTCCCTGGGAGGAGATGGCAACGTTGAGTGGTAAACATGATTGGTGGTAGTGTGACCCTGCATGCATCTGTGCTACACCATTTTGTCCTATGCAGTTGTTGAATGGGAATCATTGGTGGGATGGAACAGTCCATGGTGTGTGCAGCATTCTGTGCCACTACATTTACCTCTAGAAGTAATCACCTATCAGTGCCTATTACATGGCTGTGGATTCGTCTGAGTGTCTTGGTAATCCTCCTATGCTGGATCTCCTCTGTCACCTGCTTCATCCTCATTGTCTGCATCTGCTGGTAATGGCACACTCCAACACATTGCAATGTTGTGTAAGATGAAGCAAATCAGGATAATGCTGTACACCTTTCCAGGGGCATACATGAGCATGCCTACGGTACAATGCAAGCAGCGCCATTGGTTCTTTAGCAATGCAAAGGCACGCTATCACATTGTGTGTCCTCATGTGTGCTCCACTGCAGCATTTGTCAGATGCTGTTTGTGGATTGTGCACAGGTGTCAGTAGCCATAGTCTGCATGGATAGGCAGCATCACCTGTGGGAACATTGGGAGACACATTTGCGTGGTAATCTTAGATGTGTGGCATGCTCATTGGCAGTTCTGTACCTGCTTGTGTTACCTATCAGCCATGTCCTCATGTTGGTCATGCTACGCATCATTCAGAGCACACTACCGTTCTGCATTGCCATGGCATCACATATGGACCCTAGGAACTTTGCGCATATATGAGTATCATGTCAGCATCACACAGCCTGGACATTGATGATATGGAAACCTGTTTGATTCTGATGCCTTCGGCAATGCACTCTTGGGGATATGAAGGCAGCATGTCTGCCATCAATTATACCCACCACGCTGAGTAAGCAAGCCACACTGTAAAAGTCTGTGCTTAGGGTGTTGATGGTGGGGGCATCTGTTGGGAATATGATGTGCTTCCCCACGCATGTGATGAGGGCATCCAGCACCTAGGTGAGGATGCCACCGAATACTTACTGTGGGATGCCAGCGGCATGTCCCTCAGAGGTCTGGAAAGATCCCCTGGCACAGATTTGAAAGACACTCATCACCTTCAGAATTGGAGGAATGGATGTGACATTGTTGATCTGTGCCTATAGGTCAGAAACTACACTATCTGTCAGGTCCATGATGGTCCTTTGGTGGAGTCGTAGATGCTGAGTGTGTTCGCTGCTGACATGACCTTTTGGCAGATGTGTGAAATCAGAAAATACAATATTAAGGCTTTTACACCATGCAAAGAGAAATACACCAACACAGGCTTGTAAAGATTCCCAGAATCTTTATTGCAACACTGAACAGTTTACAAAAACAAAGTATACAAATAGCTATTTGGCCGTCAGTACTTCACAGAGACCACCAGCAGGTTCAATGTGAGCAGTGAACAGGAATTGCTAGCTGGACATCAGCATATTTATACAGTTTCTTTGTAACGATGTCCAGCCTCCTACAAGTTAATCATGTACTGGGCTAGGGTTCACGCCAGGTTAATTCCTAATTTACATATCTCGTGCATGTGGTTTACTTCTTAATACATTTACTAACAAGTACTATTATTATCTGGATGTGAATTTACACTCTTTACCCATTTGCTTCAATGCAGGTCAGATGTTTCGCATATCATGTTTAAATAGCATTATTGTTCTTGTATACTTGTAGGTCAATATCGCCGATTCAAGTAATCCCCTGATCCCTAGGTCAAGAAAGGACAAGGTCTACATGACCCTAACATATAGCCTGCAGGCAGGTTGGACATTAACTCGCCTACAGAGGTTGAAGAGGTTAAAGTGAAAACAAGAGGACACAGGTCGGCCATTTTAGGCCGTAGGGTGACTTTGCACGACAAACCAAAATGGCGGTCTAACCTAAAATGGAGGCTTGATTAACTTAAGGTCACAACCTTGCAATACGGACTTCCTCGCAAAGCGACTGGGCATAGGCCAACATATACAATGAAGACTAACTGAACAGGGAGTGCGAGCGCTGAAAGTAATCGCACTATTAAAGTGCCGTGCTGTATTTTTGTGCCATGTGAGGTCAAGAAACCTCGTTCTTTCCAGAGTCTACCGAAGTTGTGAACCACCCCAAAGGCATACTGGCTGTAGGTATATATATTTACTGTAAGCCCTTCAGAAAGTTCAAAGGCTCGAGTTAATGCTATCATTTCTGCGGCCTGCGCGGAATTATGCATGATTCTTTTGGTTTCCACAATCGTGCTCAAGGTAGTTACGGCATAAGCAGCTGTGGATGTACCATTCGGAAGTTTGAAACAAAAGCCATCACAAAATAGCTCTCCTTGTGGGCTATTCAAAGGCGTATCTTTCAAATCGATTCTACCTTTAGTCTCTTGTTCTGTAGTGTAAAGGCAATCGTGTGACGTTTTGTCACCATCAACAGTATCTTGCGGGACAGGTAAAAGTTCAGCCGGATTTAATACACAACACCACTGAATTTGAATGTCGGGAGCAAACAAGATCAATTCGTATCTTGTCAATCGTGCGGAAGTAAGGTGTTGCGTTTGAGTTCTATTTAATAGAACATCTACAGAGTGAGGTACTATTAGGGTTAACGCATGACCCAGGACCATTCCCTCGCTCTGTTTTACAGACGCAGCAGCAGCAGCGACAGCTCTCAAATATCTTGGCAAAGCGCATGCAACAGGATCAAGGACGATGAGAAATAGCCGCACTGCCTATTCTTCCCTCCATGTTCCTGCATTAACACAGCCAAAGCACATCCATCACGTTCATGCACATACAACACAAAGGCCTTTTTATAATTTGGAGTTCCTAAAACCGGTGCCAATCACAGCGCGGTTTTGAGTAAATCAAATGCTGTCTGGTGTTCCAAAGTCCATGGCAATGGCAAAGAAATGCCCTTCCCTATCAAAGCCAGCATTGGTTTAATCGTTAATGAAAAATTAGGGATCCACAATCTACAGTAAGAAGCCATACCTATCAGGGCTCTAACTTCCTTCTGCGTATTTGGGACAGACATGCCAGAAATAGTTTTTATTCGTTCAGGTGTCAACCTTCTTCCCTCCTTTGACAGGAGATAGCCTAAATAGGCGACCTCCTGGCAACAATATTGGAATGTTTTGAGTGAAACTTTATGGCCATGTTTTGCTAGATGACAAAGCAACAACAGGGTGCCTTCTTTACAGGCACTCTCAGAATCAGCAGCCAAGAGGAGATCATCTACATACTGTAGTAACGTGCAAGTAGTCGGTAACTCGAGAGTATTGAGTATCTCTTTCAATGCTCTACTATAAATACTTGGACTCTCAGTGTACCATTGTGGTGCATGAGTGAATGTGAACGAGCGTCCACCTAGGGTAAACGCGAACAAATACCTACTATCCTTGTGTATAGGAATACTGAAAAACGAATTTTTGAGGACCACAATGCTAAAGTGAGTGGCAGAAGCCGGAATCATAGTTAGTATCGTTGTTACATCAGGTACAATGGGAAACTGAGGAGCCACAATTTTGTTAATAGTATGTAAATCAATTATAAACCGAAAAGGAATCGCATTATCACCTTTTTTGTACACCGGCAAAATCGGGCTGTTACACAAACTACCTGTAATTTCCTCAATTACTCCACGATGTACAACATCAGAAACTATAAATTTCAAAGCCTGTTCGCCTTCAACTGAGATCTTATATTGTGGAATGTGAGGCAGTTTTACTCCATGTTTCAGAATAATTTTAACAGGTTCAATTTGAAGAATGCCCACATCATTATCATCAATTGCCCATAAGCATTCTGGCATGTTACTGAATTCTGGCGGTAAAGGTCGAGTCAAAATCTGAGAGGCGAGTGATTGCTGAGGTGAAATTGTTAACCGAACTCCGTCCGAGGAGCAATGTATTACTGCATTCAATTCCTTCAACAAATTTAACCCCAGCAAATTCTCTCTACAGTTTGTAGTAAGTACAAATGGACACTGCTCCGTGAAGGGACCCACTGTTTTCGGTACCGGCAAAGAGACTGAACAAACTACAGCTGTGCCTGAAAACCCTACGGAAACATTGGATTGCCCTGACAGGGGAATGTTTGGAACTCGTGAATGGTCAATGGAACACTTTTGTGCTCCCGTATCTACTAAAAATAGTTGCTTCCTATTTCCCACCACCATCTCAACGTAGGGACCTTTCTGATGAACTGGTATAGGCGTTGGTTCCAAATCCTGCTTCGGGCAATCCTAACGAAACAGAATGTCATCAAAAGGAAGTTCTTCACAGAGGTATGCAGCAGAAGGATGATCAAAAATGTTTCTATTATCCACACTCAATACTTGTTTATCCTGTGAAAAAGGTTGCTGTGATTCTGGCGTAAACTGACCTCTACCTGGGCCCCCTACACCTGGGCGACCTCTGGATCGTCTACCCATGTTCCCAAATGACCTTTGATGCAAAGTCGGGCATTGTGCGCGCCAGTGACCTTCCTGTCGACAATAGGCACACTGGTTAATGGTTACCGGAGCCAGGGGCATACTTCCCTGTAGAACGTATTGACCTCTAAATTGCGTACTACCCCCTCTAGGGCTCTTAACAATCTGTTGTAATAGTACTTTTGTTTTCAGGTCACCCTTTCTTTTTTCAAGTGTTTCCTTTTCATTATTCACACGATTTTCATAGTACTGAGCCATGTGCAGTACTTCTGATTGAGATTTCGCCTGCCAAGCGCTTTCGGAGGACATAATCTGCAACTGAATGTCAGGCAGCAATCCATGTACAAATTTGTCAACAAACAGCCTTTTCCCTGACTCTGTGCCTAAGTCTTGTCTACTGAAATCCGAAAACACTTGTTCGAACCGATTAAAGAACTCGGTAGCACCTTCGGACTTTCCTTGGACACAGGCCGTAAGATTGTCCCAAATGATTCTTTTTTCAGGAATTATGGTTTTTAATTTTACAATAATCATATCAGGCAAAGTTAATATCACTTGAGGTGGTCTCTCGCCAGCTGGTCTTTCTCTGTCGAGCCTAACCATGTTATCCCATGTATCTCCTAACCCAGGTACATCATCTACAGTCCTAATCTGTTTCCACAAATCAACTGGCAGGAGTACGGGAAATAATAAATCAATATCACTTAAGGTGAATACCGATGATTGTAAGACTGACTCTATTTCTTTATAGAACCCCGTCGGATTCTTTCTTATATCAGGAATAGATTTCTTTATGGTGTTAACTTCCTGTCTCGAGAACGGGACGTGAACAAACTGCGATACTTAATGTGCAGGAATGACCACAGCGACTATACCTCGTGCAGCATCGGCCGCAATCTAAACCTTTGGAACAAATGTCGGAGGCACCTCTCTCATAGGCAACTGAGAAGTAGGTAGCTCTGAACGCTTACTAAGCAACAGAGCCAAATCAAGCACTAAGACAGTCGAAGAGGTATCAATCGAAAATGCTCTCTTATAAACACCCAACAATTCTGCGGGACAACAAATGTTTCTTTTTACACACTCATCCTGCAGGTATTCTACCATAACCTGTATCACTTTCTTTTGCATTTCTAACGTATACTGACTATATGTGTCATATACTTCGGCTGGAGTTATCGACATATCCGAAATCCATCTTATCGCATCCTTTGTACAAATTCGCACTTCCTCACCTATCAATTCGCGGCGAGGAGAAAACCGTTTCTGTAAGAATACAGTGCCTAAACTATCACCATCTGCTTCTTCATTCTGTAACTCTTCCAACTCCTTCCTATACACAAAAATCCTCTCGACATGCTCATATACTTTCTCCGACAGTATCTCTAGATAACGCTAAGATGTTCAAATCCCATAACCCTTGTGGGAGATCTACATCGTTTAATCTATTCCACATTATGCTCAAATGAATTCCTAGTCCTTCAATAAAAACATTTTTCTCAGGGATACTTTTTAGATTTTCGAGTGTGGAAAAAACATCAGCTTGTTCACCCCTCTCCATACAATGTTTAGCCCAAGCAATCAATTCATTCTTTTTATCTGGGGACACAGTATTACGAGTCACAACCCTTGATCCCGTTCCCTGGTCTACTACAAGCGGTGCGGAATCACTTGGAAGAGGGAGAGTAGGCACATTCTGAATATCAATAAGTGGAGGCAAGGGAGCAGGCAAAGGAGCGACGGCTGGAGGAACAACAGGAAGAACAATAGGAAGGACCAGGGGAACTATAGGAGGAGGAATAGCGACAGGAAGGGGCAAAGCACCAGGAGGAGGAACGTATGGGTGTGGCGCAGAGGCATCAGACCTTCGTTCATGCAAAAGTTTGTTAATCAATTCATCGGACGTATGAAAACCTTTTGAAGGGTACATTTTCTGAATGCCTAATTGAAACGCTCTGTCTGTGTTCCTAACTGATTCCAATTGTTTATTTTGATCATATAACAGTGCCTTTTCAGCATTCGTCATATGTCGACGCATATGTTTTCTCTACTCTTTTGTTGCTGCAAAGCTTCTGTTTTCCAACTGTGCAATGCGTCAAATGCTGCAGGTCTAGCCTGTTTCTTTATCAATACAGACTCTAAATATTCTAACTGAGGGATTTCGAAGCTACCATTGGTTGGCCACCGAAAATTAGAGTTATGTCTGGTCTGTCTGTGCCAAATATTATTAAATGCTATACTACCAAAGCCTTTCTTACAATACATAGTACATGCCGGCGACCCCTCCTGTGGTGCGGGACGGCTAACTTCCAAAGATTGTCTGTCACTGTGGAATAATGCCCTGAAGCAGGCAGACAATTTCTCAGGCATATCAGAATTCTGGTGTTACCTGGTCAAATAATTGTGCTCGCGAGTACAATGCGCCAAATTCAAATTGTCAGGGTTGAATTAAGAATCGGGTCACGATTCACCTGACCAAAGGACTGGGAGGCCCGATCGGGTTACTAAGGACAATCTAAGGACCCACGTGTCTGGTGATTTCGGCAAATTTACCCACCTCGATATATGGACCCTCGTCAAGATGTCGTGTCGGGCTACAGCTCACTGTTCAGGGATCAGATCGTGCTGTTCTGTCGAGGAATTTGCTTCTCGTCCAGAGGGGCTTTTTTGTTGATACCGTCCGACCCCGGCCGATAGCTGAGCCAACCTTCAACGAGACGAAGTCAATCTTGAGGGTCACTATTCGGGCGTGAATTCGGGTGTGAAATCAGAAAATACAATATTAAGGCTTTTACACCATGCAAAGAGAAATACACCAACACGGGCTTGTAAAGATTCCCAGAATCTTTATTGCAACACTGAACAGTTTACAAAAACAAAGTATACAAATAGCTATTTGGCCGTCAGTACTTCACAGAGACCACCAACAGTTTCAATGTGAGCAGTGAACAGGAATTGCTAGCTGGACATCAGCATATTTATACAGTTTCTTCGTAACGATGTCCAGCCTCCTACAAGTTAATCATGTAGTGGGCTAGGGTTCGCGCCAGGTTCATTCCTAATTTACATATCTCGTGCATGTGGTTTACTTCTTAATACATTTACTAACAAGTACTATTATTCTCTGGATGTGACTTTACACTCTTTACTCATTTGCTTCAATGCAGATCAAACAGATGTTTCGCATATCATGTCTAAATAGCATTATTGTTCTTGTATACTTGTAGGTTAATATCAGCGATTCAAGTAATCCCCTGATCCCTAGGTCAAGAAAGGACAAGGTCTACATGACCCTAACATATAGCCTGCAGGCAGGTTGGACATTAACTCGCCTACAGAGGTTGAAGAGGTTAAAGTGAAAACAAGAGGACACAGGTCGGCCATTTTAGGCCACAGGGTGACTTTGCACGACAAACCCAAATGGCGGTGTAACCTAAAATGTAGGCTTATTTAGTTTAAGGTCACGACCTTGCAATACGGACTTCCTCGCAAAGCGACTGGGCATAGGCCAACATATACAATGAAGACGAAACAATATTATATCAGTTTCAACAGATGGATACGTGGTCTTCACTGCTGTCTGTGATGTGACCTGTAAGGTGCACAATGTTGAACGTGAATTTCATGTTACCAGTGTGCATTGCATACTTTCCATGCACACACCCATTTGTTGCTTTTCCTGGGGTAGAATGTAATGCAGGTCAGGAAATAGATGGGTGTATTGGTGTTTACATGTTCTACCTGCCCTGCTATGTTGCATGCCTATTCCCATGCCCTTCCTATCCCATTGGCCCCCATATATATATATATATATATATATATATATGAATTTTGCTTGCTCCACTCACTGTACATTTTGTGATGCATTTTCATCTAGTTCAACTCTGTTTTCGGATGCACCCTCTCCGTCCTGTGCTGGCATTCTCGCTCTTGCTTTCTTTCACCTACGAGTGTGCAGGTCGATGGCCACAAAGTTAGGTGTACCCATACAATTGCCACCATGCTCTGGTGGATAGGCAGGACTTGCTCGATTAGTTGTATGCCGTTTTTGCCACATCCTTTGTGGCGTTGATTTCCGCTGTATTTACAATGATCTTGTGGCATACTCACCGCCCGTTATTGGTGGATGCTCGTATGCCGACGCAGTGGCTTTTGGACGGCAGACGACCACCATTGTTCCGTCAGTGTTGTGGCAGCACAAATGGAGGAGGGATGTTTGTTACATCTGAGTACATTACAACAGTTTCACTGTGTTTGTGATCGGCGGAAACATGTCGATTTCGCTATCCGCCACTATTCTGACCGCTTTTTGGTGAATATGTGCAGAAATGCACTTTCTGACACACTCTAAATGAGCTCCCTTGTCCTGGATTCTTTTGTGTCAAATTTCGTATCTGCAGTGCTAAATTCTGCCAATTTATTTCATGGGACCTGATTCGCAATAGTGTTTTGCGCAAATGATGGAGATGCCTTTGCACAAAAAAAGATGCGAACATTCAGGTGCCCTTTTTCACCCCATGTGCATTTATACATTTCAATATGCATCCAGAATTCATAAGCGGGAGGTACATTAATATCGGCAGAAAACAAACACCTTCCCCTGTGCCTGTTTGGAACACGGGCATGGGGTGCACAATATGATATGATATGATATGATATGGTATTTGTAACGCGCCTATACACAGGTGTTTCAAGGCGCGAAGAGGCAGGGAGGGGAGGAACAAGGGGAGACAAAACAAACGATCCTACTAGGCCAGGTGTCATTCAGATCGCGCAAGTGCAGGGGTGGGGGAGGGGGGAAAAGTGCAAGGGGAAGGGGAGGGGGGGAAGTGCAGTAAAGGTAAGTGGCGTAAGTAATAAATAAAAAAGGGCCAGCTAGTGGCAAGTGCAAGGTAAGTGCAGAACAAGTGCTGGGGAAGGGGGGGGGCTGTAGGGATACAGAGACAGTCCCGTAGTGCAGAGGGGTTCCAGGGGATCAGTGACTGGGACCAGGACCGAAGGGAGTTTAGAGTGGTCCAGTTGCAGGATCAGTGCAGTTTAGTGAAGAATTAATTAGCTGTTCAGCAGGGGAGAGGGAGAGAGAAAGCAGAAGCAAAGAGGAAGGTTTTTAGGTGCTTCCGGAACCGGAGGTGGTTCTCCTCAAGTTTCAGGGAGGCAGGAAGGCTGTTCCACAGGGAGGCCCCTGCCGCGGAGAGAGATCTACCCCCAGCTCGTTGCTTCGAGAAGCGGCTGACCATGAGGGAGTTGGAGGCGGATGAGCGAAGGGCTCGGGGAGGAAGATATTTGGGAAGAGAGAGTTGAAGGTATTTAGGACCCACGCCCCAGAAGGCCTTGTGGACAATGCAGAGGGTTTTGAACTTTATCCTCGCAGCCACTGGGAGCCAGTGTAGAGATTTCAGTCCTGGAGAGATACGGTCCTTGGGCTTGAGGCCAAGGACAAGTCTCGCAGTTCTGTTCTGGATGAGTTGCAGAGGGCGGAGAGTGGAGGCAGGCAGATTAAGATAGAGGCTGTTACAGTAATCCAGCTTCGAGAGAACCAGGGCTCGGGAGACAGTGAGCTTCTGGGGGAAGGAGAGGAAGGGAAGAATACCTCTGAGGAGGTTCAGCTGGTAGTGTGACCTCTCGGCGACGTCAGAAATATGAGGAGAGAAGGAGAGTGTGGAGTCGAAGATGACCCCAAGGTTTTTTGCCTTGCAGGTAGGAGCAGGGAGGGGGCCAAGGGAGGCAGGCCAGAGAGCTGCAGGGAAGGAGGGAGTGGGAGTACCGATGAGTAGAATCTAAGTCTTACTGGCATTAAGGCAGAGGTCATTGGCGGCACACCATTCTTGGATAGCAGACAGACAGTCAGAGATGAGGGAAGGAGAGGGGGAGGCTGAGGGTAGCCTGAAAACGAGCTGGGTATGCATAACAAGGTAACTTCCGACCCTATCGTGTATTCTTTTTTTAAGTGACATGGCAGTGATGTGGACTGCAGCTGCCCTACTTGCATGTTTCATCCCCAAACATTACCTCCAAAGGCCCATCACTGTGAAATGCACTGCAAGGATGTGCTGAGAGAATGTCATACATTAGCGGTACTAATGTAAGCCCGGGGGTTGGCCAGTGCATCATTTGCGCTGCCCCACATTGCCCAAGAAATGTGCAGATCACCGTTGTGTTCATTTCTCAAAATAATATAAATATAAAGCACCTGCTCTGCACATATTTCATTTGTATTCGTTTTTGACAATTTGCTTGACAGTCTTTAATTCAGTCATTAGTGCATACGCCTATTTGCTGCAAATTGTGGATGGTTTGGACATCCCAACGTGTTAGGATTGTGACGAACAAGAATACCAGTAAGTAACGCAAGCATGAACTCTAAGCGGCTGTAAAAAAAAAAAAAGGCCACAGACAGAAGCAACAACAAGACTCTAAAGCAATAACAAGACTCTAAAGCAATGAAAACAGTATTATGGCCGCTTTAAACAAAGCAAGATGGGCACACTATGACATATAACCGTGTTCAGAACGGGTCCCTGGCTGGCATGGCTGGTCTCGGAAGGAGTTCACCAAGCACCAAGGGATATCTCGGGTTCCCTTTTGCATAGGCACACTCAACACTCGGGCTGGCTATGCGTGCTCTTGGACAAGTCTTCTTAAAGGTGGAAAATCATGCAGATTGCTGAAGAAGCACACAGTTGCAGGCACCGAGTGTTCTGTTGTGAAAAGTGTGGATTTAACTGAACTAAAACGTGCCGAGTCATATTACAGTGCACAGAGGTACCCAGTCAGCCACATGCCTGGGGAGCACAGTGTGCAGGTGTAAGGGAAGGTACAGAAAGAGAAAGAACCAGGCACATTATTAGAATGTTCAGTGGTTAACACTGTCCTGATCAAAAGGCCTGTGCGTTATGAAGAAACATTCCGGTGAGTGAAGCTCAGAGACCTCGCTCTTAGACCTGGTGGGAGCTTGTGATACTGTTCTCCCCCTTTCCCGTGTTGAGACTTTGTGCAGCTATTGAAATGTCATAATGGCAAAAGGTACTTGAGCAAGATCAAATCCCCTGAACTCCGGAAAATGATGGCCAGGCTTTGTTTAAACTAGCTCCCAGCATGTGAAGTAGAAAATGGACAAGTTCTCGGAAACGTACGCTTTTGTGAGATTGAAATCACCACTCAACAGAATATCAAAGAGATTTCCAGTTAAACCTGGAAGATGTTACTTTTCTTCAAGGAACGGAGGTAATATAGTCTCAGTGGCAATGTAAATTATATACATCTTTTAATTTTGTGGGAATCTTTCGTCTGCAGTTAAGTAACTGAGTTGCCGCCCAATTAATTAATACTCTTCAGAAAAGGACAATTAATTATATTTCCCCATTTAGGATGATCTATAGTAGGGGTTTCATGTTAATTTGGTGGCATCCTTTCACCCCTGTATATGAAATGTTTTTACCCAGGGTTCTGTAGGACTTTTTTATGTCGTCATACAAATATTGCAGGGTTGATTAAATGACTGAATAATCTCACACAGGGTAGGGGGGCGGTCATATGATAATAGTGTAGGTGTCCTTAATTAATACGTTCCAGAAAGCTTCCATTCGGCTTCTGGGAACATTTTGGTGTGGGTTATCATGCTCATGCATGTACTTGTCTGTGCTTAATTGTGGAATATTAAATGCAGGTAAGGGTTGGGTTAGAACGATGAGCCCCATGACACAACTAACTCTAGTGTCAAATTTACCAAGAAGCTGACAAGGAAATGGGACGCAGGGGTCAAGTCCTAAATAAAAGTGGGAGGACTCATTAATATACCAAATGAATATGGCGTCACCAGAAATTAGTATATCAAGGTGCCCTCTGAAAAAAGTGGGGGGACTCCATCCACCCGCGTGTACCGACTTGAGCCCTGTGACCTTAGATTATTGACTCTATGCACATGTGTGGGCATGGAGATGACCTAGAAGAGACTGGAATCAAACAATGTCAGCTATCCTGCTCCTTGTGATGGGGCGGGGAGGGAGTCGGAGGAGGATGCGGGGGGGGGGCGGCCTACTGTGCACGTGCAACCTGGTCACAGACTATGGTATGACTTTAGACACTTAGTAACAAGCTGCTCCTTTCATTTACTTGCTTTGGCATGCTGGAGTTTACATTTTAATGTATGCCTGAATGCTGCTGTGCCCCACGTGTCCTCCACTTTAAAGTGCTTTAGAGAATTATTGCAAGATACACTGTAACGGTTGGATATGCGCTGAATAGAACTTTACAATAAGCAGTTTGGAAATCCAAGAGGTCCCTTACACTTTTTATACTTCCCATAGAAACTGCACAGTCGCCATTCAATTCATATAGAATGAGATAACAGCTGCCATAAGTGCATAGTGGTAGAGAAAAAGTATCCTAATAACTAAGAAAGGAATGGCCACTACAGATACTGTGGACTGGGCGCTGTTCGCTGCTCTGTGGGCGCCGAACGTGAAGCCGTAGCGCCCTACAAGATGATACCACTTGTGGGGAACCAGAGGGTATCTCGCCCGCTAGTTCCTGGGGATCTCTCTCTCAGGTGGCCAGGGCAAGGCCATCGCCTCTGGATACAGACCCTGGGGGTGGACCAGTGCGGGAGGATCACCTGGGTGAGGTGTCTTTGGGTAGTGTGGGTGACGCAGCTAATGGTGAGGCACAGTATTCCCTCTTATTTTGTTTATCTAACCCATCCTATTTTTTAGGATTCTCCGAGGTCCCAACTTCCCCCCCCTTTTCTACACAAACACTGGGCCAAGCAAGAGGGTGACTGTGAGTAACAACACTAACTTTGCACATCGTACTGGACATGTCCGCTAATTGGGTAAGGCAAAGCCAGGCACTTGACTCAAAGTCCATACACCTGATACTAATTACCTCTCCTCACACAAATAAAAGGCAGAACCTATAGACACACTCTGAGCAAGGCGGAACTCGAATACGAGCAGAACTTTTGGGGCGAAGGAAAAACTAGTGGAGCAGAGGGACGGACCAAGGGACGACAGCAGTGGGTCGAAAACCCCAAGAGTTCCCTACTGGAGGACGGTGCCTCCAACAGGCCGCGAAAGACACATGGAGAAGGCCAGACCCCACATCAGAAGGCTGCATTGTGTTTCAAGGAAGCAAGCGGCCCTCCCAGGTAAACGCCAGAGTTGGGGAGGTGAGGTCAAGCCTGTGGTACTAACCTTGACTCGTAAATTGGAAATTGTAAAACCAAGAAAGAAATGCACACAGCCGGTTAGTTGGCAAGCAACCTGAGAGACCAGTGTGTGTTAAAGTTTAAAGTAGCAACATTATATAGCAAGTGACAGTATGGATGAGACGTGAAGAAAGGCAGACCTGTGAATGAACTTTGAAGTAAGGACAGCTGTGGAATCAGCGATACTAAGTAATGGAGTGGTCCGGCGAAAGGAAGTAGCCCACTCGACAGTCTACAATGTTTGAAGCGATAAAGCTAATGAACGGCAAAAGTGAATTAAGCAAAATTAACTCCTAGAGAAGGGGAGAATGAAAGTTAAATCATGAGACTTTAGACAAAGTACTCCTGCGGTGGTCTGTAAAGAAAGCTACGAACATTCGCGACATCTGAAATTGTACCCATTGTGTCAGTGTCATTCTTGTGATACCATGCCTCCTCTACACACTGTAGACGGGGATGAGCAGACTGTGCTCAGATAGCAGGATTAAATGCTTAAGGAGAACTGGCTGGCACTCCTGCAAGTACGCGGCCGCGGCAGACGAAACAACTACTGTGGAACCTGGAGAACATGTTGCTTTTGTGTTCCAGGCACCATGTGAACTGGCGGTGACTACTGCTGCAAGGCTGATATGCTGGGTGTGGACTGCAGGCCTGGCGCACTTGTCCTAGACCTGGTCCTAGTCCAAAGATCACCAACCAAACTTCGCTATAAGGTTAGTGCTAATTGCTGGGGGCAGATGGCTGGTATATGCATCAGCTGTGCAGCGGGTTGCTGATGGCATGGTTTGATTGCCCTCCTGGCAGTAAAGCTCCAGGCAACTGCCTCTCTTGGACCGGGGTTTGATAGAACACTGCGCTACTTACCTGAGCCTGTTACGCCAACCCGAAGGGATCTACAGATGGCATAGTATACATACAGTGCCTAGCTTGCAGGGCTTCTATCTATTAGATAGCTAGGTGAATTGTGTCCTGATCTATGCCGAACCTGAGACCCACAGGAAGAGCGAAGCAAACTAAAACAGAGGCTCTCCCCAACAAACACCCTCAGAAAGCTGTGTCCACCTCTGCCCCAGACCTGGCAGAGATGCATAGCTCTCCATTGAACATCGACAACAATACTGGACGCCATTGTGTCCTTGAGGTCTTCTTTACAATCCAAGATTGATGAAGTGAAAATCGATGCTAACCTGCTACAACAGGATGTACGCTCCCTTGCTGACAGATGAGTGTTATGGAAAGTAAATTGACTGACAATATGACTGCAATGAAAGAGCTGCAGGCTCTGGTACAATTAATTAGTGTTTTCTTATCAGGCTTTGAAAAGGCATGCTCTTTACAGCTCAGAGAAAATAAATTCTCAAAAGAGATTCTGCCTCTTACAGGTTCTGCGCCCACTTTTTCCGTCCATTCAGAATTGGGTCTCGGTTTCATGGAAGACCTCCAGATAGCTCCAGATATGGCCTAACTCTCCTGTGACAATGACTCATCACATTTTAAAAATATAATGCCCGGAGAAAGATGGAAAGAAAATGCTTGCCTGAATTATATTAATAGCCATTCGATTGAATTCAACATCACATTCCTTGTTTCCGCAAGTCATTTGTTGAGTGTTGAGTGTACAAATAATTTTTGAAAGGCTTATTTGGCCCACATTAAAGAACTTCGTGAAGTTAAAGCCTTACAAATTCCCACCAATAGAAGGTTAGCGGTGATTAGTTCTACTGACTTCTTGTAACCCTACCTTACTTATGGTGACCAACTAGCAGATTGAGCACTCACTAGGGTGCCTTTCAATTTCATTGAATCTAAGTGTATGCACTGCAAAATGGAGGGGCTTTTCTAATTCATCTAGTTGCCCCATTTGTAAATTCCAAATAGATGAGATTTTACAGTTTGTGATGCTCTGCCCATTGTACTTATCAATCTGCCAGTGCACAATTTTGCCCATCCTTCGACAACTTAATTATACCCAGTGTCATCCTGCTCTTTTTTATTTATTACAGGCAGATCCACCACATGTGGCATAGGCACTGCTCTCTTATTTGAAGGGAGCCATGAGAGTGAGGAAAAGCTATATGGCCCAATCTGCTGCACTTAATGAGCCAGGCCCCATCTCAAGGATGCTTTAATTTTATACTGTTGTATTCTATTGTTTGAAGATCTAATTAGGGCTTTATTTTATGTTCAGGGAATTTCTTTATAGCTCTCTGTATTTTAATCAATGGATTTCTTGTATTTTTTATTCTGAATATTGTACTGTTTGCATATCTTTTTTCAATTTTTTCTGTCTTGTCCATACTTATTTTATGATGAATGTATTTCTATTTTGTCTCACATTTATGCCATAACAATTTTGAAATACAGTATCAATTGATTGAAGAATTAACTGCAAAGACAAGGATGCTGGAAAACAGGGTGGAGAACATGGAGGGGAGGTCCTTCAGGAACAACATTAAAATTCTAGGAGGGAGAAGAGGGACAGGACTCAAACAACTATGTTGAAAATCTGTTGCTGCAGGAAACTGGCCCAGGTGCACTGACGCAAAGATTTACGATTGAGAGACTGCATACATCGCTGGCAAAGAGACCACTGCCCGGGTTCCCTCTGAGACGGCTTATTGTGAAGTTCCTGAACTTCTGGAACAGGGAACCAATCCTAACATTTTCCAGGGATAGAAGCCTTATAAAGAGAGTATCTTCTATGCTGGCTATTTACTCAGAATATTTTTTATTTTTTGGACATTTATAGAGTGCGCTTAACCCAGAGGTATCTAGGTGCTTGAACTTAAGAGATTGGTTACAGGCATCAGATCAGTTACAGACATATGATTCATCTTCTAAAATCATATCTTTTATTCATACCATACATTACATAGAATTGCCAACATTATACATTTTGCAGCTCTAGTTTGTTGTAAGATCAGTAGGATTTACTCATTTCTACAAATTGTTGCCTATGATAGCGGTAGGTTTTTGAGGTTGACTAAATGGATAACTTACTGGGGGTCTTGATTAAAAATCCAGGTTTTTAGGCCTTTACGGAATGACCACAGGGATGTGTCATTCCTCAGTGATAGTGGCAAGATTTTCCAGTTTGGCCGTGATCACTTGGAAGCTAGATCTGCCCGCTTTTTGTCTTTTGAATCTCGGTGTAGCGATTAGGTTGCAATAGGAGGCCCATGTAGGTCTGTTGGATTGGGAGTTGGCAATTTGATTACAGAGGTATGCTGGTGCGCTGTTAGAGAGTCATTTATGGGTGAGTGAGAGGACTTTGAACTTGATTCTGTCTTGGACTGAAAGCCAGTGAATGTGTCGTCTGGTTGATGAAATGTGCTCATGTTTGGGTATATTGAGTGCTGCTCTGATTGCATTATTTTGCACAACTTGAAGTTTACTGATATGTCCAGTATTGAAACCTGCAAAAAGGGAGTTGCAGTAATCGATCCTGGAAAGGATAAGTGTTCTAGCCAGGCAATGCAGCTGTTTTCGGAGAGGAAGGATCTACTGGCTCTGATTAGTTTTGACGTGTAAGCTGCAGAAGATACACTGTATTGACCTGTCTTGTCAGGGAGAGTATAGAGTCGATATAGACCCCTAGAGTTTTTATTTCCATGGCAACATTAATGGTGTTCCCATCAATATTAAATGATTTATAGAGTTGTGGTAGGTTGTTAAGTTTGTATTTTCACCCGATTAAGATTAACTTGGTTTTCTCATCATTGAGACATAACTCGTATTGTGCCATCTAGGCCTGGATGGTGAGATAGATTATGTTGAGGGTGTTTGAGTCAGTGTTGTAACATCCTGTTATGGGAAGAGGTATTTGGGTGTTGTCCGCATAATGAGTATACGTGACACCCAAATTGTTTAGTTTGTCGAAGAGGAGTTTTGTGAATACATCATATAATGTTGGCGACACACAGGAGCCTTGCGGTATGCCGCATGAGACTGAGGCTGGAGGGCTGCTGATGAGGCAGTGAAGACCCTCATAGTGCGATTGGAAAGAAATGATTCGATCCATTTGATAGCTCAGGGGAGAAATGGGCAGCTGTTGCTAGATGCTGGCATAGGATTTTGTGGTTGACCAAATCAAAAGCTGCGGATAGGCCGAGCAGGAGGAGGATACAGAGGACCCCTTTGTCTTTGAATTGGTCTATTTGTGTTTTTAGGTCCAAGAGTGCAGTCTCAGTTCCATGGCCAGGGCGAAAAAGCCAGACTGTCTAAGGCCTAGGAGTTTATTAGATTCCAAAAATGTTTGGCTCTGTAGTTCAGCTACGCGGTCTATGCTTTTTAGTAAGAATGGCACTGTAGTGATAGGTCGAAAGTTCGTTGGAATGTTAGGGTCCAATATGGTTGTTTTCAGCAACGGTAGTACCCAGGCTTCCTTTAAATTCTCTGGTACTTTGCTAGTAGCAAATGACCTGTTGATGAGTGTGGTCATGAATGGAGCCAGTTCGTTGGCGCATTCTTTGATGAAGTATCGCATTTACATCTTGATGGCTTTAAACCTTTGATGATATTGATCGTTTCAGATGTGGTCAGGGGTGTGAATGAAAATTTGTGAGCAAATTGTGTCCCAGTGGTTGGGGCATTTGCTAAGGGGGTGGGGTCTTGTTTGAGTTTGGTTTTCTTGATTTCAATTTTGTTCTGAAGGAGAGTGATTTTGTCAGCTAGGGAGTTTAGGACGTTTGAGCACCATTGCTTTTCTTTAATCAAGTGGTCAGGGGGTGTGGGCTGGTGATTCTAACTCACGAAGTATGGCAAATTATATTTATATTCTCTGGTACTTTGCTAGTAGCAAATGACCTGTTGATGAGTGTGGTCCTGAATGGAGCCAGTTCGTTGGCGCATTCTTTGATGAAGTATCGCATTTACATCTTGATGGCTTTAAACCTTTGATGATATTGATCATTTCAGATGTGGTCAGGGGTGTGAATAAAAATTTGTGAGCAAATTGTGTCCCAGTGGTTGGGGCATTTGCTAAGGGGGTGGGGTCTTGTTTGAGTTTGGTTTTCTTGATTTCAATTTTGTTCTGAAGGAGAGTGATTTTGTCAGCTAGGCGTTTAGGACATTTGAGCACCATTGCTTTTCTTTAATCAAGTGGTCGGGGGTGTGGGCTGGTGATTCTAACTCGCAAAGTATGGCAAAGAGTTCTCTGGAGCTTGATTGGGCCTTCTCAACTCTCTGTTTGTACGAATCACCTTTGGCTTTAGTAATTGCTTCTTTGGACTCATTGACTTGAGCATGAAAGTGGGTCTTATTTATAGTTGATGGAATTTTTAGCCATTTACTTTCCGCTGACCTTTTAGCCACTCAAAGGGTTTGCAAGTCTGTTGTAAACCAAGAGTTAGCGTGAGCTATGGGTTTTGCTTTTTTAGATTTCAATGCAGCTACTTTGTCAATGGCTGCTAACATGGTTTTGTTAAAGAGGGTGACTAGTAGTTTAGGATCAGCAAACTGATAGGTGGTGTTGATTATTGGCAACAGGAGGGGTAACATGTTGTCTCAATTAATTTTATTTTAGGCTTCTTGATGGTAGAGTAGATGTGAGAAGAATAGGTTTGACCGGTTTGGTGATTATGGTGGTAGAGAATAGGATGGTGTTGTAGTCCAACCAAGGACATGGGGTATTGGCTAAGATGTCTGTGACACAATTGTTGTCAGCCAGCCAATTTAAAGTCCGTCCTTTTTCGTGAGTCGGGAGGGAGATACCATATGTGTAAACCCTTGGGCTTTCATCGAGTTGGCCAGGAGGCATGCCTGAGTATCAAGAGGATCGTTCAGGCCAAGGTTGAAGTCACCTGGAATTATTATTTTAGAGAGGGTTTTGTATTGGAGGCTAAGAGAGAGGTGATATAATTTTCAAAGGAGGATATTGGGACTGGGGTCTGTAAACGATGTCGAGGGTAAGGGTGCAGTTGTACATGAGGCAAAAGGGAGTTCTGCCGATATTCTTAGATCATAAGTGTCTTTAGCAAGGAGGGCTACTCCTCCTCCTTTGGCAGTTGTTCTGTCTTTTCTATAAATCGTATAACATTCTGGGATGGCTAGGGAGAGGGTGGGACCTGAAGCTGCATGGAGCCAGGTTTCCATGGCAGAGAGGATGTCTAAGTCATTTGCTGTAATGAGGTCTGCAATGTCGAGGGCGTGGGCTGTGAGTGATCTAGCATTAATGAGCGTTCCTTTCAAATAGTATGATCTGTATGGAGAGTGTCCTTGATGTCTGATTTCGGGGTTCTCAAGCTTTTTTGCATGTCAATTGGGGGTGGCAGTTGGTCTGTTAAAGTAGGGGTATTGGATTTTATGGGAGGTGAGAAAGTATGGGATGGCTGCGAGGTGTCTTTGCCATGGTTGGTGTGTTAGGCCACCCAGATTGCTGGGGTCTCTGCAAGGTGAGGGAGTAGGGGTAGGAGATGGAGCCATAGTGTACCTTCTGTGGAGATGTGATCTGGTCCATGAGGAGAGTTTAGATCATCTTATAGACCCTAAGATAGGGCAGGTGGAAGGAGGTGGTATGGTTGGTGTTCTAGAGCTAAGGTGTGAAGAGCCTGGGGACATGGTGGTAGTAGCTATCTCGATGGTAGTATTAGAGACGGGTGAGTATGAGGGGAGGCTGGCTATGTGAGCAATATGTGTAATCTCTCCGGATTGAGTAGATGGTATGACAATGTTGGGCTGGGTTGCAAGTGCAGGGAAGGGGGATGCTCTGGGAGGAAGTGAGTGGGGCACGGGAGGGGGTGGTGTCAGGTGCACCAGAGTCGAGCAAGGCCGTTCCCCACCTGGGTGAATGAACCTTGTGTACAGAGCAGAGCAGAGTTCCTGGGCTGGGGGGGGTCCATGAGGGATCAAAATATCGCCTACTGAGATGAGGTTTGGTAGGACTGGTTAGACAGGTCTCAGAGGTGTCAGGCCTTTCTCTAGGGGTCCTAGTACTATGCGGCTAGGGCTAAATCTGGCCAGTTTTAGCAAGAGCAATCACAAGGATAGGCTAGGAGTACTGACCTAGCAGTATCAGACTCCGTCTAAGCGGTTTTTGCACACCAATCACTGGACTGGGTTAGAGGCAGTACAATTGCGATATCAAGCTATATCTAGGTACTCAGTGGAGTTCAAATAGAGACACTGATCTAGCAGTAATAATCTGTAATTCACTGTTACGCGAGGTTATACTATGGCTAGGAAATTATTGGCAAAATCCACTGCTAGAATAGGTTAGTGGCAATACACGGGTTCCATGTCTAGGTGAAGTCATGCCTTGCATACATCAGGTACAGTGGCTAAATGCAGAGTTCAAGCAAGGCACAGTATCACACTTGATGTACTTGATGTAATCAGGTACTGGCCTACATCAAGTACAGTTGTTAAATGCAGCGTTCATGCAAGGCTTCATACAGTATCAGGGTGCGATCAGGCAGAGCATACATCCGGTACAATGGCTAAATGCAGAGTTCAAGCAAAGCACAGTATCAGGGTGCGATCAGGCAAGGGCATACATCAAGTACAGCAGCTAGATGCAGAGTTCAAGCAAGGCATAGTATCAGGGTGCGATCAGGCAGAGTGTTACGCTCACCCGGCTCCCACAGAGGCGTCGATCTGAACGGGACAACTGCGGTCTCCACCAATGTGACGCGTAGGGCCGAGATGACAGACTGGACTGGCCCACCTAACTTCGTTTGCTTGGCCCGTAGGAATATTCTTCTGCAAATAGAGAAAGGGAATTAACCACCCGTGGAGTTGAGCATAAATTCCCCCACCCCCGCTGTTCACCCCACTGATCACCTTTGATGTCCCCTCTATAGTCTCACCTGATGGTTTGAAAAGATGAGCTCTCCATCCTGCATTGAGCGCAGGGCCGCCTAGATAACCAGTTGTTTCACTGGCTTGAAAGGAATTGGTGAGTTCCAGAACAATATTGACTCCGAGATTCCCGGCAAGACGCCGTAAGTATGTAGTCCGTAAGAGTTCAAATGCCTGACTTTCACTCTTGTCCGATTCCTTGCAGGTTGCAGCTTGACCCCAGTGAAGAGTTCCTCATGGCAAATGGTAATATTCTGGTAAGGATTTGTATTATCCAACACAGTTTGAAAAATAATGTCAATATGTAACCTATTGCTTTCTCCCTTATTCAGGCACTGAGAGAAAGTATGAAGTCTCGGGGAATAATACCTCCGGCGGTACAATCAGGTAAGCCTATTGTGGTGAGGAGGGTTCCCCTTGTTAGTCCCTTTGTTTCACCTTGCTGTCCTTTTGTTTCCCCTTAGGGGCCGGGGTTTGGCGAAGATGCAGTGGAAGCTGCGCCGACCGGTGAAGAGGAATAGTACCCCCGGTGGTAAAATCAGGTAAGTCTATGGGGGGTAACTAATATTCCTCTGTGTATTCCCTTGGCTCACCTTGCTGTTCTTGTCTTCTCCTTAGGTGTCAGAGTGCGGCGGAAACATGCAGGAGTATGGGGTGGAATGTGAAGATGCTGCGAAGGCCGGTGAGTTCAGTGAGGCGCTTCAGCAGGCGAGGCGAGGCGACGGGCATAAAACAACTTCTTTCTTCCAGCTCGAAGGCGCGATGGATCAGGAATTCAGGTAAGGATCAAAGGTATTGCTCTTGTTCTAACCTTTTCTCCTTCTTTCTCCCTTTTTCTAGGAGCTCCAAACTCGAGGCGGGTGTGGCAGAAGGCTGGATGCAGACTTGCAGGTACGGTGAGCGTTAAGCTGCTGGATGCAGAATAACGCGAAGCGTGTGCTGCTCTTCAGGCGTGGTTTAAATAGCCTCCAAAGTAGTCCCAGGTAAGTATTCCTCCCCAGCCCCACCCGAGTAAAAAAATAGTCCCTAGGTAAAGTAGTCCCTTCCAAGCCTCTTTTGGCTTGGAGCTCTTGCAGCATGGTCTGCAGCAGGTAAGTTTGCAGCATGGTCTGCAACAGGTAAGTTTTAATCTATGAGCCTGGTGCCTATGGCGCCAGGACTGACTCTCCATATGAGCCTGGCGCCATAGGCGCCAGGACTGCACCCAAATAGCCCCTAGCAGGGGTTGTTGGGCTTGCTTGGGATAACTTGATGCCTGCTTCTGGGGTTGCTGGACTTGGTCTGGGCCCCCGGGGGTAGGCATCATGACAGCACTCCCCCCCAAGGCCCCTCCTAAAGTCGTTCTTCCCTGTGGTTTCGGTTTGTCTGGGAAATTTTGGTGGAATTTTTTCACCAATCAGGGTGCATGAACATGGTCACTAGGTTCCCATGACCTTTCCTGTGGTCCGTAACCTTTCCAGTCGATTAAATAAAAAAGTTTTGACTTTATCATCTTGGAGTCCAGGATGTTCTTAACTTCAAATTCGGGCTCTCCGTCTACAAGGATGGGGTCTGGTGGCTTGGTTAGTCTTGTCCCTGGTTGCACTGGCTTCAAAAGTGACACATGAAAGATAGGGTCAATTCGCATATTAGCAGGTAAGTCCAACTTGACAGCCACCGGGTTGATAATGGCCTTAATAGAGTAAGGTCCCAAATATCTGGGGTTAAAGGTCCGTGTTCCCTTTAGAGGTATATGTTTTGTGGCTAACCATACTTGATCCCCTATCTGGTATTGTGGAGTATCACTTCTATGCCGATCAGTATCTTTCTTGTATTTTTCTTTCGCCTGTTTTAAATGTGTAGTTGCTTCCTTAAAGGCTTGTGTAATTGTAGCGTGCAGATGGTCCACTGCAGGCATTTCTAAGTGTTGGGGTGAGTCAAGGTCTGAGGTTCGAGGATGGTGCCCATATAAGGGGCTTTGTCCAGTTCCAGAGTGTACTGAATTATTGTATGCATATTCGGCGATCCAAAGAATGTCTTTCCAATTACTCTCAGTCTGATGTAACATACAACGCAGGTATTGTTCGAGAGTCTGGTTGGTGTTCTCCGTTTGACCATCGGTCTGGGGGTGGTGACTGGTTGATAACCTCACATCGATTTGTGCCAATTGACAGCATTTTTTCCAGAAATGTGAAATGAATTGACTGCCCCTGTCAGAGATCAATACGGACGGAAATCTGTGTATGCAAACAATGTTTTCGAGGAACTCCTTGGCCAGGATTGAAGCTGAAGGTAATCCCTTTAAAGGAATAAAGTGGGCCATCTTGGACAAAAGATCCACAATAACTAGAATGGTGTTAAATCCATTGCATGGGGGTAGATCAGTAATAAAGTCTAACGATAAGGTGTGCCATGGTGTAGGCGGAATGTCTAAAGGTTGTAAGAGTCCAGCTTGTTTTTTCTTTTGACTTTTGTTTTGGGCGCAAATGCCACAAGACATCACAAATGATTTAATATCCTTTCGCCAGGTGGGCCACCAGAATTGTCTTTTAATTTTAGCTTCGGTTTTTGCAATACCTGGGTGTCCCTCCATTAGGGTATCATGATAACGGAAATGACTAGCTCTTGTAGTTCCTTGTGTGGCAGAAATAGCTGCCCTTGTTAATAAGGCAGATCATTGGTGACAGAGTAGTCCGGGCCTTTCTTAACCCAGTCCTGCAGGGCTGTAGGATCAAAGAGATGCTGGATCTTTACCTGAATGTCCTCTAGTGTCTGTAGAGTAGTCATGCCAAGAATCCTTTGTTCGGAAATATAGGTACTGGTTCTGGGTTCTCTTCTGCCTCTCCCATCCCTATTCGGGATAAGGCCTCTGCCTTACCATTCTTACAACCTGGTCGATAGGTTATCACGAAATCGAACTCGGCAAAGAACAATGCCCATCGGAGTTGACGTGACAATTGGGCCTTGGCTGTCTTTAAATACTGTAAGTTCCGGTGATGGGTGATCACAGTAATGGTATGCCTGGCACCGAGAAGAAAGTGCCGCAAGCCTTGAAGGCAGATTTAATGGTTAATAACTCCTTGTCGGTAACTGCATAATTTAACTCGGGTGCCGAGAACTTTCTGGACCAAAATGCTACTGGGTGAAGCTGGCCAGTTTCAGAGTCCTTTTGAGACAGGACAGCTCCCATGGCTAGACTGGATGCATCAGTTTCCACTATGTATGGAAGTTCAGGGCGCGGGTGCTTTAATACTGGTGCAGACGTGAATTTCACTTTCAGCTCTTGAAAGGCATTTTCAGCTTCTTCAGTCCACATAAAGCGTTTATTTTATCGCAAGAGTGCTGTGATGGGATGTACAACATGTGAAAAATCCGGGATGAATCTGCGGTAGAAATTGGCAAAGCCGAGCATGCTTTGTACTCCTTTAACTGAACTTGGTGATGGCCACTTAGGGATTGCGTCCACCTTTCGTGAGTCCATTCGGACTCCCTTTGGGGTCAGGATAAACCCAAGGAATTCAACTTCTGTGGCATGAAAAACGCATTTTCTCAGCTTTGCATATAGTTTGTGCTGGCACAATTTCTCAAGGACTGCTCGGACGTGCTTCACATGGTCAGATTCTGAAGAGGAGTATACTAGAATATCATTGATATATACGACAACACAAACGTCAATGAGTTCACGAAGGACATCGTTCATGAAGTATTGGAAGGCTGCTGGTGCATTGCACAACCCGAAAGGCATCACCTGGTATTCGAATAACCCATACTTAGTGCGGAAAGCAGTCTTCCATTCGTCGCCCTCTTTTACACGTACCAGATGGTATGCCCCCCGGAGATCTAATTTAGTGTATATGCAAGCATCCTTCACTTGGTCTAGCAGATCAGGGATCAGAGGCAATGGGTATCGGTTCTTAACAGTTATCTGGTTCAATGCGCGGTAGTCTATGCTCGTTCTGAGGTCACCTTCCTTTTTGGGCACGAAGAACAAAGCTGAAGATGCAGGGTACTTGGATGAGCGAATAAAGCCATTGGCAAGGTACTGGTCTAAGTATTGTCGTAGGTGAAGGTTCTCTGGTTCCGTAAGGGCATAGATCCTGCTACAAGGGGGTTGTGCACCGGGTATGAGATCGATTTGACAATCGTACGATCTGTGAGGAGGTAAGGTGTTTGCCTGTTCTTTTTGGAAGACAACCTGGAATTCTTTGTATTCAGGAGGTAGGTGCATGACTGCTGTAGTTACTGTGGCCAGGCCTGCGTTCAGATTTTTCTTTGGGTAACAGGTTTGTGCACAATCCGGGAAGGTTATTCTCTTCTCTCGCCAATCAATACAAGGATTATGTGTTTCCAACCAAGGTATCCCCAGTATTATTTGGAACTGTGGGGCTTTGATTAGACCCAACACAATAGTCTCTCGATGCCCATCCTGACCCAATAGTGTCATCTCTGCGGTGGAATGAGTTACAGACCCAGAGGCAATTTCAGTTCCATCGACTGTGGTGATGACATCTGAGGTGGTTTTTCGGCAGAGAGGTAGATTCATCCTGGAAGCCAATTCGTAGTCCACATAGTTTCCTATGGCCCCGCTATCAATGTATGCCCTTACTGCGTGCATACGCGATGGCTGCCCTGAATCTACGAGGACCATTGGTATGATGAAATGCGGGGTCTGAGTATCCTTCTTCAAGCTCGGCAAGCGGACCCCTATGCTTGTCGGGCGTGGTCGTTTCCCGAGTCTGACTCCATATGGCTTTTATCAGCAGCTCCTACCACCTTCTTGGGTGGTTTTACAGGGCAATCCCGTATAAAATGGCCAGAAGTTCCACAATATAGAAACAATGGCATTTGCCGTCTTCTTTCTCTTTCCTTCTGGGTTAAGGGTCCTTTAACGCCTCCAATTTGCATGGGTTCTGAAGCATCTGCTCCTTTGGGGTTGGCGTGGGTTTTGACCAACACCCGATTCTCAAACTTGACTCGATCAGCCTTTCTGTTCTGAATTCTGTGATCTAACTGGACCACTAAGTCTATATATTCAGTGCTGTCTTGAGGTGGGTTCACAACTTGAGCCAAGACATCCTTGAGTTCTCCTTGAAGCCCTCGATGAAATAACATGATTCGTTTTACCTCAGGCCATCCAGTTTCCACTATCAACCTATTGAAGGTCGCGATGTAGGATAGAAGGTCCTGGTTACCCTGTCGCAGGGACAAAAGTTTGTTATCCAGGGCCTGTCCTTGGGGGTGCCGGGCAAATAGTCTTTCTATGCTTGTTTGAAAGCCCTGAAAATCCAGAAGAATTGGGTCATCATGAGTAACAAGTGGAAATGACCAATCAGCTGCACTGCCGCTGAGATATGACAATACAAAGGCTACCTTGGCTTGATCGTTTGGGAAGGCTCCAGGTCTGCATAAAAAGTGCAAACGACATTGGTTCATAAACACGGCAAACCTTTTGGGATCTCCGGCAAAGCGTTCAGGTGGAGCTAATGGAATATTTCCTGGTAGGTTTATTTGCACAGTTACTTGATAAAAACAGGAGCTGGATTTCCCCCGGAACCAGGTAGGGGTGCTTGTCCAGCCTGGATTTGCAATAGTTGCCTAGCAAGGTCATCATTTTGTTCCTTTGACAAAATCAGTTCTCTCCTAAGAGCATTGGTTTCTTGGCGGGCGGAATGCACTTCAGCCCTCAGTTCCCCTAGTAATTGGGCCAATTGATCAGTTTCTGAGGTATCCATAATGCCTGGGTGGGAATTTGTAGGTAGGCTTTGTGTTCTGTTACGCTCACCTGGCTCCCACAGAGGCATCGATCTGAACGGGACAGCTGCGGTCTTCACCAATGTGACGCGTAGGGCCGAGATGACAGACTGGACTGGCCCACCTAACTTCGTTTGCTTGGCCCGTAGGAATATTCTTCTGCAAATGGAGAAAGGGAATTAACTACCCGTGGAGTTGAGCGTAAATTCCCCCACCCCCGCTGTTCTACCCACTGATCACCTTTGATGTCCCCTCTATAGTCTCACCTGATGGTTTGAAAAGATGAGCTCTCCATCCTGCATTGAGCGCAGGGGCGCGTAGATAACCAGTTGTTTCACTGGCTCGAAGGAATTGGTGAGTTCCAGAACAATATTGACTCCGAGATTCCCGGCAAGACGGCGTAAGAATGTAGTTCGTAAGAGTTCAAATGCCTGACTTTCACTCTTGTCCGATTCCTTGCAGGTTGCAGCTTGACCCTAGTGAAGAGTTCCTCGTGGCAACCGGTAATATTCTGGTAAGGATTTGTATTATCCAACACAGTTCAAAAAATAATGTCAATATTTAACCTGTTGATTTCTCCCTTATTCAGGCGCTGAGAGAAAGTATGAAGTCTCGGGGAATAATACCTCCGGCGGTAAAATCAGGTAAGTCTATTGTGGTGAGGAGGATTCCCCTTGTTTGTCCCTTTGTTTCACCTTGCTGTCCTTTTGTTTCCCCTTAGGGGCCCGGTGGTCGGCGAAGATGCAATGGAAGCTACGCCGACCTGTGAAGAGGAATAGTACCCCCAGTGGTTAAATCAGGTAAGTCTATGGGGGGTAACTAATATTCCTCTGTGTATTCCCTTGGCTCACCTTGCTGTTTTTTTCTTCTCCTTAGGTGCCGGAGTGCGGCGGAAACATGCAGGAGGATGCGGTGGAATGTGAAGATGCTGCGAAGGCCGGTGAGTTCAGCGCGGTGCTGCAGCAGGCGAGGCGGCACGCATAAAATAACTTCTTTCTTCCAGCTCGAAGGCGCGATGGATTGGGAATTCAGGTAAGGATCAAAGGTATTGCTCTTGTTCTAATCTTTTCTCCTTCTTTCTCCCTTTTTCTTGGAGCTCCAAACTCGAGGCCGGCGTGGCAGAAGGCCGGATGCAGACCTGCATGTACGGTGAGCGTTACGCTGCTAGATGCAGAATAACGTGAAGCGTGTGCTGCTCTTCGGGCGTGGTTTAAATAGCCTCCAAAGTAGTCCCAGGTAAGTATTCCTCCCCAGCCCCACCCAAGTAAAAAAATAGTTCCTAGGTAAAGTAGACCCTTCCAAGCCTCTTTTAGCTTGGAGCTCTTGCAGCATGGTCTGCATCAGGTAAGTTTGCAGCATGGTCTGCATCAGGTAAGTTTTAATCTATGAGCCTGGCGCCTATGGCGCCAGGACTGACTCTCCATATGAGCCAGGCGCCATAGGCGCCAGGACTGCACCCAAATAGCCCCTAGCAGGGGTTGTTGGGCTTGCTTGGGATAACTTGATGCCTGCTTCCGGGGTTGCTGGACTTGGTATGGGTCCCCGGGGGTAGGCATCATGACACAGAGCATACATCTGCTACAATGGCTAAATGCAGAAATCAGGCATTGACATAATATCTGAGTGTGAGATATGTGTGTTAGGGTACTGGGAGGCAAAATGTGGCGAAGGCAAGAACATGAGTCAACTGATATAGGAATCACAGAATGTGAAGCAGCAGGCATGATTATAGCACAATGTGTCATGCTGTACTAATGGTCACTCGTTTTATGTAGGCATGGGGAAGCAGCATTTTAGAGCAGTAATTCAGATCCAATCCAATAAAGGGAAAGTATATTAATGAGAGGATGTAGATAGTGTTCAGAAACTGGAACCAGTCAGCTGAAGATGATCCGGGCAACAGTCCGATATGACACAGTTCAATAAGATACAGGATACGGAGTGGATATCTTTTCTTGTGGTGATGCGTATTTCAATAACAGTCGGCTATCACACAGCTGTGCAGGACAGTTCAGGGGGCCCAGTGGGATCTGGTCACATAAATCATGTTGCTCAGAGGAATGGCTCAGATTGCAGTAGTCTGAGTTTGGAGATTGCCAGGAGGGACAAGGGTTCCGGCGAGTGACTAGTCGCTGTGTTGGGTGGGTAAGGTGGAGTGAGCTTAGGCGTGGATTTGTGCAATCGCACCACAGGATTAGGGAGAGATGCGGGGGCAGGCACGAAGCAAGAAGATGGGTATGATATGTACCTTACTTGTAGGTGGGACAGGAGTGTGTTGTTCTGCGTTCTCCTGGTCGTCACAGACAGGCACAGACAGGGGCCTTGAGTGTGGGCCTTTGGTGGGGCGCAGAGTTTGCCTGCCGGTTCCCGATTGGTCAACTTAGGCACGCGGATAACCAATCACTGCAGCAACCTACTGCAATGAGGAAGTGAGGAAGGCACTCCAGTGCCAGATGGCGCAGCTGCCATTTTGGGAAGGCCTCACTTGCTTGCAGTTGCGTGGGCACGGCAAAAGAAGCACAACGATGCCCAAATCGTGATGCTTGTTTCTATGAGCAGGGTTATGGAAATGTGGCGCTGCTCCTATAGATGTTCAGAGGCGGGTTCTGGTCGCTTCTGTAATTTTTTCAAATTTTGATCAACAAACAGCAGTTATACCACATTTAGCCACAGTGGGCTTACCTTGTGGTGAGCTGATGCCGGGGACCATCTGTGAAGGTCCATCTGCTTGCCGATGATAGTCAGTATCAGCTTCAGTGGAGGATGGCAGGACAGCAATGAAACAGGATCGAAACAGAGCCTGAGTGTGGGCCTTTGGTGGAGGGCCAGTGTTTGCCTGCGGGCTCCCGATTAGTCAATTTAGGCATGCGGATAACCAATCACTGCTCCAGCCTACTGCAATGAGGAAGTGAGGAAGACATTCCAGTGCCAGATGGCGCAGCAGCCCTTTTGGGAAGGCCTCACTTGCTTGCAATCACGTGGGCACGACAAAAGAAACATAATGATGCCCAAACCATGAGGCTCATTTCTATGAGCAGGGTTATGGAAAATGTGGTGCAGCTCTTATAGATGTTTAGAGGCGGGTTCTGGTCGCTTCTGTAATTTTTTCAAATTTCGATCAACAAACAGTGGTTATACTGTAGTTAGCCCCAGTGGGCTTACCTTGGGGAAACTGATGCTGATGCACTATGCTGTGCAGGTGCAGAGAAGGAGAAATATGTTTGCCCCGACAAGGAAGTGACTCTGGAAGCAGGGTTTGAAATACATGATGATTTACCCGGCTAAACTGAAAGTGCTATAAAATGGGAAATCCCACTTGTTTGATTCTCCTTAGAATTTGCACCACCGGGTGGATGCAAACAGCATGGGCACAATCCCAGACAAAAATATAGGAAAATACTGAAAGATAGGATTGCATTCCCTTGTGTACACATTTCTGGGATTGGAGCTGCTGTCCCTGAGCTTCTGCCCTCATAAATAGAGACTCCAAGCATGGTTCCTAATTTTTGCTGCACATGCCAGATGTCCGATCGAGATGTTTACGATCTTCTACTGAAGCTCCTTTGTTTACATTACACCAAGTTATGGTCCCCCCAGTTGCCCACGCTCTGAGTTTCAGGGAGGATCAGTATGATGGACGGGATATGCCGATGGGGAGATATGGATGCTTTGGGTATGGCTTTATGGCTAACGAGTGGTGATCTGAAACTTGTCTTGGAACTAAATAGCTTTATTAAAAGGAGCAGAGTGGGATCATATTTCTGCACGGAATGGGTGATGACAGCACTGCGACAAGAGACTTCCCTTACTGTGAGAAACCAGAAGGTGTTGTGCAGCAGAGTCGAGCCGTCTTTGCTGGTGGAGAGTCTGCTTTCGATTTTTGCTACTGAGAAGGAGGAGGCTCGATCATTTAAAACCCCTTCTGGTGTATGGAGCGCACAGTGGAGTCCTGTAGCAGAGTCGAGCAGTCTTTGCTGGTGGATAGTCTGCTTTCTATTTTTGCTACTGAGAAGAAGGAGGCAGGATCATTTAAAAACCCTTCTGGTGCGCAGAGTACACAGCAGAGTCGTACAGCAGAGTCGAGCAGTCTTTGCTGGTGGAGAGTCTGCTTTCTATTTTTGCTACTGAGAATGAGGAGGCACGGTCATTCAAAACCCTTTCTGGTGCGCGGAGCGCACAGGGGAGTCGTGCAGCAGAGTCGAGCAGTCTTTGCAATCTATGCAGGCTCGAGGCTCGTGGAGGCTTAAGTAGATGCAGACGGAACTCGGAACAGATTTAAGAACATAAACAAGAGGTAAGACCGTCCCACTTTTCAGCCTCCCCACATCCGTACACAAACTGTCACTTATTACTGCACCTTAATTTGACTGAGATCACACTAGAAGGTGGGGTTTGATGCAGGGCTGCTCTACACGTCGACAGGCAAAAATACGTGAGGAGGCTGCTTTAATGCGAACCTCAATCAACGAAGAACCAATGTCTGATGCTGTGCTACCAAATTTCCCTCAGGTAGCTAGAGCGTGGAATAAAATAAGGGATGTCCAACTTTCAGAGCCTAACAAGCAACTGACCTCCATTACAGTAGATTCTCAGGGAAAAAGCTGACAGACTGATGAGGGAATTGAGCCCCCCAGCCCTCAGTACCCAGTATGTGGGCCTTTAAAAAAGCTACTTGCTCATGTGGGACGGCATCAACATGAAACAGTCCTGTGTCCAAGGCCAGCACAGATAAAAATGTTGAAGTTTCACCACATACTGACCTTACCGAGAACTGCTGCAAATTTGGGCCCACTAATCATGGAAGAAACACAAATATTCTGAAATGTCCAATGGTGACTCAGATAGGAATTCCTTACTACTCTGAATTGGCTCATGGAAAAATAAAATGTTCACCACCCGCAGGGTATATGCCAACTTGCTGCAGATATAAATCCTCAGGTGGAAATGATGGAGTCTCAACAACTGAGTAGGGAGGAGCATCCAAGTCCTGCACCCAAACCTAATCAGCCCAATGTGAATTGGGAGGGTTCGATTTATGATGACCACAACCAACATTTAAGAGGAACTAATCTACAGACCTCTCAATCATCTGCTTCTGAGTCGTCGTCATTTTAACAAAGGAGGTTGTCATCTTCCTCCCCTAAGAACATAAAGGAATCACAAATTCCACTTCCTATCCTGAGCCAAATACAAAATGCCATAATGGCAGGCCTGGCTGTAGCCCTGAATCCGTATATTAAACTGTTTGAATCTATGAACTACTCGATAAAGGATCAAGCAACACTTCTTGCTAAGATAAAATGAAATCACTTAGAGTTGTTTTCAGAAGTCACGCAGAAAAGAATCGATATAGAGGCAGAATTGACAGTCCAGTGGAAGAATAGGCTATATGACTGTGCTCGTGGTGAGGATGCAGATAAATCTACCCTGATGGCCTCGGTCCTCAAAGCCTTGAATTGGAGAAGGTCTCACCAACCAAGAGAGTCTGTGCTGAATGACCGTCCCAGGAAAAGACAGAATTTAGGTTCAAGAAATGACAAAGGAGGTAATGAAGGAGCAGTGATAAGTCCTGCGATGGCCGGTGTAACAACTGCACGGACTGATGAGAATAATAACCATGGGCCTGGGAAATCATATCTGGAGTCTAATAGATCAATGATAGTAGGAGATAAGGGGAACTTAGATTGCTTGCAATAGTCCACAGGTGCTAAGGAGGTGGTTGTTTCACCTCAGCACCCAGATCCAGAGGATCGTGCTTAGGCCATGATTGATCTGACAGAGGAATCTGTCCCACCACCTACAGTGAGAAATGGAAAACCTTTTCCCAGATTTGAAAAAAACAACCATTGCAGATAAAGGGGGGGAGCAGAACAAAAAAACAAAAATATGATTGTGACGTTTAAACCCAAATCCAATGGATCGAGAGCTAGTCTCTGAAATCTAACTACTCCTCAACCCAATAAAAAGGCACAAGTGTTGAATCAGAAAAGACAGGAGGTCCTTACGACCATGAATCAAACAACGACAACCCCGCTGTCTACGGCCAAAGTTGTTCAGTTGCAACAAGAAATGGAAGATAGAGACTTACTCCAGATACTAGACCTATCAACCTAGTCAGAGGGCCAAGAGGATATTGATTCAGACCTCCAAAATCAAACTTACTCTCCGGTCAAGGACGACACCCCTTCTATCCTGACATGTCGGGACGACCAAAGTAAGTGAAGGGAGAGGTCTACCACCTTAATGGACTATATGGACCTGACAGAAACATCAACTTCATTTCAAACAATGGAGGAGAAGAAGAGACGTTTTCTTGCATTGAAAGTCCATTCTGTCACCAAAAATTCTAAGGACAGAGAGGAAAAGGAGGTAATTTTTTTTTTCTTAAAGAAGGAATTAAAATTGCAACCATTGACAGGAATGGCCAAATTGCGAGGTCTACCTCACTCTCCAGAAGAGCCTGTATGATTGAAGGACATACCTTTGAGAATCCCTCAAGACTAACCTATAAAATATTGGCGACAATTGAGAGGATCATTCCTTTCAAGGATGGACTAATCCTTAATCGGAAGAACACATTGAAGTTATTACATTGTACTCCAAGATTGCGTAACATTAATTCAGAGGACATTAAGATTGTTCAATTTGTGAATGAATCACGTTTGGATTGGGTGATTCTCCATCTATCCTCAATGTTGATTACAAATAATCTCATGTGGGCTTCATCAGGCCTCTTGCCACTGGTGTTTGAAATTACAGATAACCCTGACTCCCAAGTAAAAGAAATATTGGGGGGGTCATATTACTCAGGATGATAATGATGCCTACCTTCTTAAGAGTCCCCTGAAAATCCAAGAACTCCCCGGACCTGCCTACGTCCTCGATCCCCAATTGGAACTTAGAATCATCTTCTAATAAGGACGTCCAACTGCCAGTTATTAAAATTACAGTTAAACAAACGAGTGATAGCCCGAGAAAGGTCACAACAGATTGTGAAAATATGGTCCCCTTGACTCAAATCACGATTGGTCCTGGCTGGCTGGATCATTAGCACAGGCTCACATAAAGTAACAGCCAAAAGAAGCATACAATTATCTCTTTAGTATTGGCTCCTGGAATACAAGAGGCTTTATGCATCTTTTTAATGAGGAAGCCTTGATACTAAAGCAACATAACATACTCTGCTCCCAAGAGACATGGCTCAGTATTGACCCAATATGTGATGGATATGGAGTCTGCAGCAATTATGCCATTAAAGGGAAAGTGCAGAGAGCCTCAGCAGGCTTATTAACCCTGATTACATTTGGGCAAGGATTGAAAGTAATTAAATCAGAAAACCCAAACCAATACAAAGAAATGACTGTCCTAGAAAGGGACATGCCGGGATGTATTCCGGCTATCACTATAGTAGTGTTTAATGTATTCTGGAATCCTGCCAGTATTGGGGATGAGCAACTTGTT
The DNA here is from genome assembly GCF_040938575.1 of Ambystoma mexicanum. Lineage (NCBI taxonomy): Eukaryota > Metazoa > Chordata > Amphibia > Caudata > Ambystomatidae > Ambystoma > Ambystoma mexicanum. The sequence continues at coordinate 691,635,025 of NC_090936.1, forward strand.
AATAACGTTATGCTGCTAATTGATGAGGCATATCTTGAAAGAAAGGACGCAAAGGTTCTGATATGTGGGGATCTTAACATTAAGTGTTTAGATAAAGAGGGCGTACCCCTTATAATAATAATAATTAGCATTTACATAGCGCTACGAAGCCTCAGGCACCTGAGTGCTGCTTTTTTTTGTTCTACCCACAGTTTGTGGTGCTTATTTGTCGACCTCGGAAGGATGAAAGGCTGAGTTGGACCTTGCTGGGATTCAGGCTCTGCACGGATGTCAAAGCGAGCACTCTACATCCTTATGCAGGATATCCTGTCTAACAAAGCAAAACTTTGGGTTACAGAATTAAATGAGCAAAATATAAACATAATTAATGGCCAGAAAGACAGGGATATTCCAGCGAGGCCAACCTGGACGAGAGGGGGCCCGAAGGCGGGATTGGAATTCTTTTTTTTGCATCAGGGAATGTATTTACACCAACCACTTCACTAACAATACCACCATTGGTAAATAGTGACCTTCACCTCCTAACCCTAACTTGGTCAGACAAGGACGCTTGGACTGAGAACATAATGAAAGAACAGATGGAGATAAATCAAGCTGGGACTCGTCTAAAAATCCCCTCTAGAACAGTTGCCAAAATTGTGGATCGGTACAGACAAGACCTGCAAAGTGAAAAATCTGATCTGGAGCATGGTGGGCTGCTAATGTGTTTTTGGACTCAACCAAACAGGTATGGGGATAAAAATGTGCACTGTTATGATAAAGAACTGAGGGACATGAAGAGACCCTATTGAGCGGACTTAAGAAAATTAAATCAGCTACAGTCTTGCGATAGATTCTCTCTCATAAAAAAAGGAGACAACAATACAAAAACGGGATCCTTTCAACTAGGGCATTGAGACAACAGACAGATGCTGAAGTCCAGAAGAATGGTCAGACTTCTGATATACCCTTATCAATCGTATCTTGCTGACTGAAGAAATTCTATCCTCATGGAAGTCAGCTTTGATTATCCCGATAATTAAGAAGGGCGATCGAAGCGAGAGCAACAACTATCGACTGATTGCCCTCCTGGACTCATTGGGTAACATTTTTGCATATTGAGGCATCTACATCCATGGGCTAAACATGCGGGCAAAATTGATGAGAGGCAAGCTGGCTTTGTCAAAGGAGTTGGTACCAATTTGAATCTCTTCTTATTAAATATACTCAAGCGAAGGGCAATTAAATCCAAAACAAAAATGCATTTGGCATTTATAAACCATGAGAAGGCCTTTGATAGTGTCTCCAGAGAGTGCCTCTGGGATAAAATAACAACTTGGGATTGCCCGAGGGACCTCCTGCAGGCAATCAAGGCCTTGTATAATAATGCAGTACAGGTGAGATTATCAATGGAAGGTACCCTTTCAGGGAAAATTACAACTTCAAGAGGTCTCAAACAGAGATGCTTTTTGGCCCCCACCCTATTTAATCCCTATTTACCAGACCCTGTGGGTACCCAAATGGGGATTAATGCATTCCCCCCAAAGATATATGCCCAACAGCTCCCATGGATAATATATGCAGACGATTTGGTCTTAATTGACTAAACGCTGATTAGCCTGCCACGTTGTCTGAATCAGCTAAGGTCATACCTGGAGGAAAACGGGCTTAAGATAAAAGTTAAAAAAACCAAGATAATGATGTTATCTAATGGGCACGGGAATAAAAGACCAAAATTCAGGTGGTGTGTGGATGAAGAAAGGCTGGATTGTGTAGAAAAATTATATACCTGGGAGCAGTTTTCAATTTGAGTACAATTGATAAACATTGGATGGAATTAATACAACTTAAATGCAAATGCTTAAACACAAAGGCGCAAATCTTCCATGAGAGATATGGGAACTACTCACTAACACCAACTATTACCTTCTACAAGCAGAAGGTGATTCCCATTCTCACATATGGAGTGGAAGTAGCCATGTCTCTCCCCGTTAGATTCTGGGAAAGGATGGAAGGCTCTTTTTGGCAAAAGGTACTTAGACTTTCTATAGTGTTCCAATTCCGTTCATTAGATATGAACTTGGATTGCAATCCATCCATTTGATTAACCAATGGAAAACATTGACATTATATCGGAAATGTACAGAACCAGGCAGGCTTTAGTCCTGAGAACTCCTAAATGAATAGAGATTTAATTAGTAGAGATCAAAGTTCTTGGTGATTGGAAACAAGATGGTACTGAAGAGTCGAGTAATTTAGATACAACTTGGAATATTTTGGCGACAAATTGCGGGAAAGTAAAAAAACAGATTATGAGGTTATGTTGGATTGGGACCCAAGCTAGAAGACTCACATATAAAACGGCCCTTAAGCTGGAGTTGGATAATAGATCTGCCAACCAAGCTCCAGTGTACCTTTCGAAAATTCCCAAGTCCTAAGTACCGTGACTTATCCATGGGACTAAGGCTAAATATCTTGCCAACAAAAGAGGTACTAAATAATAGAAGGCAATCTGATGCAACGGGGCCAACATGCAGATACTGTAAGGTTCATCGGATAATTGAATCGATAAAACTTCTTATGATAGAATGTCCCAAATTGGCCCCACTGAGAATGAAACACCTGTCTGATTTTGGGGATCAGTTTAAAACATTAACAACGGGAGAATGGTGGAATATGTTTTTAATTGGGGAAATCCCGTCAATGATGTTTGCTGCTTTGAAATGTAGGGAAATTGTTTTAATGATGTAGAAAACAAAATATGAAACTGTGAATCTCGCTGCACCACTCTCAACAGTCTGCTGAACTTGGACCCAGTCTCGGGATCTCTGTGCACCATTTTAATCTTTATCACATCTCCTTCTTGGAGTGTGCTTTGTTGAGGCTTTCTCCTTTTGTCGCTATATCTCTTCATGTTTTCTTTGCTCCTTTTTAACTTGCCATACCAATTCTTCCATGTCCACCTTTTCATTCTCTCTCACACTTGCCAACCATGGCAGGACCAAGTTGGAGGCTGCCCTGCGCCCCCTTAGAAGGTGGAACAGCGATATATTTGTGACCCCGTTGGGGGTGAGGCGATGAGCAGCTATAGCTTCCTCGACTGTGCAGAGCGGGTCATTTCCCGCTGCTGTGGCTAACTGCAAGGATCCCTTAATGAATCTGTTGATGCGTTCCACCAACCCATTCTCTTGTGGATGATATAAGGCTGCCTTGATTAGCTTGATGTTGTTCTCCTTCAAGATATTTTCCATCTCTCTGGATATGAGTTGCACTCCGTTGTCAGTGACCAGTTCTCTGGGCAATTCTTCTCTCTGACAGAATGTTTTTGAGGAACTGCATCACTGTGGCTGTGGTTGTGTTGGGTACAAATTCAAATTCAACCCATTTGAATAAATAGTCCACTAACACTATGCCATACTTGCCTTCGTGTTCCATGAGTTCTGCCGGGCCTATGAAGTCCATGCCCAATTTTTGCCACACTCCTTCTGGCACTTCTGTGGGGTGGGGTGGAGTGGTGCTTGTCTTACTTTAATTTGTTTGTCGCTATTCACACACTCATGACACCTCTCTGTCATGGTCCTTATTTCCAAGCCCATACCTGGCCAACAATACACTTCTCTCACTCTCCGTCTTGTCATGTTGTTTCCAAGATGACTGGCCTGAGCCCTGCATATGATGGTTTGTCTCATAGCTATGGGTGGGATCACTTGGTCACCACTCATGAGCATCACTTCGTTTTCAAATATTTAATCTGACACTTTTCAATAGGGACGGAACCCCTCTAGAATGGAGCTCTCTCCGGGCCACCCTTTGCTGACCCATTCTGTGATTTTTGTTGTGGTGTCATCTTTGGCTGCTTCTTCTTTCCAGTGTCTTTCGCTAATTTTGAGGAATTCCCTACTCCTCAAGTCAATGAGTGATGCAACGACACATTCATCCTGTAGAAAGCTGGATACTGTGTCTTTGCACTGCTGGAGTCTGGACATACAGTCTGCCTGGGCATTTTTCCACCCTGCAATGTGCTGTATCTCATACGTATATTCTTGCAGCTTGGCTGCGATGCGAGCAAGGAGAGGTGTCGCTGTGCGGGTCCCTCCCGGGCTCAATAGGTGCAGTAGAGGTTTGTGATCGGTAACCAGCCGAAATCCTGTACCCCAGACGTATGTGCAGAAGTAATCCACGGCCCATGCACATGCTAACATCTCCTTTTCAATGGTGGATTAATTTCTTTCTGTTTGTGAGAGAGCCTTGGACGCGAACCCGACAATACGTTCTTCATCGCCCTTCTTTTACGTGAGGGTTGCTCCTATACCGTACGCACTGGCATCTGTGGTAATCATGGTCTTCCATTGAGGATTGAAGGGTTGTAGAAAAGGCGCATGCATTATTCCCTCTTTGACATCTTCAAATGCCTTAGCTTGTTCTGCCTTCTACTGGTACTATGTGCATTTCTTGAGCAATTCTCTCATTGGAGCAGTGGTCTCCAAAAACTTAGGTATGAATTTTGCATAGTAGTCGGATGAAACCCAAAAATGATCTCAACTCTTCTTTGCTGGTTGGGGGAGGTACCTTCACGATTGCTTGCAGTAAATCTTTCTACGGACTGATACCTCCTTGGATATGGTGTATCCCAGATATTCTACTTCGTCTGCCTGCAGTACGCATTTGTTACAGCGTAGTCGCAATCCTGATTCCTGGAGTTTTGCCAACACTTTGCGAAGAGCTGTGTCATGTGTCTCTTTATCTGCTGCATATATTAATATGTCATCCTGGAAGTAAGAGACATTTCCAATTTTTTTCAAGAGAGAGTTCATCATGCGTTGGAACGCAGAGGCCGCCAAGGACAACCCAAATGGCATTCTAGTGAATTGATACGTACCAAATGGGGTTATGAACGTCGTGAGGGGTCTGAATTCTCGATATAAGGTGATCTGGCTGTAGCCATCCCTCACGTCGAATTTCAAAAAGACTTTTGCCTCCTTCATCAGCAAAATCAGTTAATTTATGCTTGGTTAGGGTTAAGTGTCCGCCACCACCTCCAGATTTAGGCTCCGTAAGTCAATGCAGATACGTAAGTCACCCGTGTGCTGTTTCTTTATAAGCATCACTGGGCTGAGCCATTCCTATGACTCCACTGTCTCTATGGTTCCTTCTGATAGAATCTTGTTGAGCTTTTCTTGTAGTGCAACTCTCGCCGTCACCGGCAAAGGTCTCACCCTATGCTTGACTGGTACTGCTCCCTGTTTTATTTTTATCTTGTTCACATGGCTTTTAATGCAGCCAGGCGTGGCTGAAAATAATTCTGGGAATTCTTCTTTGGTGATTGACGCACCATTTTTGTTTATGGACAGGACTTGTCCCTCCACGCTGGGGTTGAGCCTGATTTGCAATTTGGCCTGGTCATCCCAGCCTAATAGTGGTGGTCCTTTTTTGTGCAAGATACACTTTGGTTTTGGTGACCCTGCTTTTGAATTCTACTGTCGCTCTGATGTACCCCAGAATATTCACATTGGCACCTCCTACGCCATGGGACTAATGTTTGTTTTGTACGCTTCTACTCTTTCTCTTCCAACCATGCTTTTGTATAAGTTTAAAGGTAGTATGAGTCTGACATCACTCTTGTTTCATGGCCATTGACTTTAATGGTACGGTGGGGCTTTTCCCTCCGAATCGTGGCGCTATTCACCATGAGCACTGTGGTGGATGCTTCTTCATCTGAGTAGGCCTCATCTCTGCTCTCTTCACTCTGGATTGCTGCCACAGTCTTCCTCTCTTTCCACGTGCACACCGACGCAAAATGTCCATACCTTCTGCATTTCGAACATTCTTTATTCCTTGCCGGGCATTCTCTGCTGTTGGCTAGGTGGCTTGTACTGGCACATCTGTGGCACTTCAATGGTTCACGTTTCGCTGCTGCGTCATCTCTGGCCTTGCTTTGTCCTTTGTCTCTTCTGCCTCTGGATTGCACCCACTGTACTTCGGGTGATTGTGCAGCGATTCCCCACTCTTTGTGCCTGCAGGACGTCTCTTCTATCGCCCTCGCAATCTGGATTGCTTTATCCAACACTATTTCCTTTTCAAGAATTAATTTGTCTTGTACCTTTCTGTTGTTCGTGTGGACTATGAGCATGTCGCAGATTCTTTCCTCCGACGTTGCTCCAAATGCGCACTATGCACCCAATTCTCTTAGCTTCACTACGTAGTCGTCCACAGGTTCAGCCGGCTCTTGCTTCCTGACATAAAATCTGATTCTGTGTAGTACCATGTTTTCTTTACATGAGAATCTCTTGGCTATTCTGCGTTTTGCTTCTTGATAGACATTATCACATTCTCCTGTCAGGGCTCCTGAGTTCAGGCCTGCAAAAGTTCCTTGTTCTTCCATGCCCATCGCATTTAGTAACATGGCCTTCTTGCGCACCGCTGGATAGCCTGTTCCACCCATAGCTTCCAGATAAGTCTGAAACAAAGGCTCCCATTGGAACGGTAGTGGTGGCGTTGGCATTGCTCCTTGCATCGTAGAGCAGCTGGGCCTGTCCGATCCTCGTCGCCAATTATGTTGTGGCCCTGAAAATGATCACACAGGCAGGAGAATGAGTTAGTGTGTTTTTATTCAACCAACACATGTAGCGCTGTCTTTATACACAAATCACCTCTCAGCTTACAGTGCAGTAACTGTGGCATCATTAATATAGTCGAGCTAGTGGTTCCTGTATTTAAGGTAAATGTTAGGCCCCTGGCAGGAGGTTGCAAGGGAGAGCATGGGACAGCCTGCCTTTCCGTTGCTTGCCTCACTCTTAATGTTATAAGCGGGAACCTCCGCTCGTAATTTCGTGGTTGTTCTGCGGGACTCGTCGCAGGACTTTCTAAAGGTCCTTTACTCTAAAGCATGTGATAAGAGACGCAAGTAAAGTTGAACTGCTGATGAGTGATTGTACTTTAAAATCAAGCTACAACACCTTTGACAGAGTGGACCAGCACCATGTGGGTGCTCAATCGAAGGTCTTTGTAAGATATCCAGCTAAGGAGTGGCAAAAGTAAAAGTGAGATAAAGGTTTTATCAGGAAGAGAACTAATAATTGTGAATCGAAGTGGTCCTGCGACGGGTCGAGCAAAATCCTGCACACAGTCAAAAGTCTTGATTTTGATGAAGTAGAGAAAGTTTGGAAAAGTAGATGCATTTGGTTCAAGCCCGGCAGAGGGAGACCAATTGAAGGTTTTGTGTTAAAGTGGGTCTGAGCCCAGCGGAGGGTGACCCGGGGCAAACAGTAAATCACCCGAGAAGTAGTATATGTGAAATCCTAAGAAGAAAGGAACTTTAATGGTTGTCGAATTACATCAGGCCCTCTGAAATAAGAGACTTTGAATGGCAAAGAGACTTTGGCACAGAAGGCCCTGATGTTGAGGTTTTGAACTGCATCCTTATGCTAGAGAAGCCAGAGAGTGTGCTAAGCTTGAGTGTGTCGAATTGTCCCGTGCTCAGAACGTGGGGAAGGGAAGCCAACGGCTTGAAAATGCTGACATACAATTTCTTGAACACTTTTCGTTTTGCATAAAACTGTTTCCCAAACTATTTGTATTTAGAAGTAAGGATTGGCAATAGGTGTATTAGTATAGGCCCTTTTATTTTGACAGACACGACTAGGACTGCGTTATTATTATTTGATGGTTGTGGTTTGCTCCCATCTTTAGATTTATGATTAGATAGGCGTTTTTCAAACCCAATGGAAGTTCAATAAACACCCTTGAACGGTGATCCCTTGTGTCTGTCTCACTGTTTGATACCATGCCTTCCTTGCATTACAGACGCTAGACAGGCTGATCTCATGGATAGATGGCAAGGTACGGTATATGGAGCTAACTATTTCACATAAACCAGTGTGTTTCTAATCTGGTTACCGGCCTCAGTCTCCTTTAAACTACTGGAGTTCCATATGGATAATGAGGGTAGGATTGTTAGTTACACCAAGCAAGCATACCTGATATAACAATGGACCCATACCTGTCCACTTGGACGTCTGTAACTGATGTAGGGGAAAACCTCCCAAGCTCAAAGCAAGTCTCTGAATAAAATATGAGCCCTGAGTGGTATTGGGAAACCCTGGAGGGAAAAAAACCGAAGGTTAGGATTCAGATGTTGTGAAACAGAAAACAGAAAGAAGAGCCGGCGGCCAAGGAATTCAGAAGTCCTACGACTGATGGTAACAGCAAGTTTATCCAAAAAGCAATCAAAAGGAAGCAAGGGTAGAGGATAGAATGGAGATTCACAGGAGCAGCGTGGGCAAAAACGAATGTCCTGATTTCCCACGTCGATCGGTATCCAGTTATGCGCAGGAATGAAAAGACAGAACGGGTTCAGGTCACTGAGCAAGGATGTGTGTGAAGTGCCACGCAATATATAAACGGGTAATATTGACGTCCCGTAAAGTATTATCCATAATGAAGATCAGCCAACGAAAGCACTATGTATGAGACGATCACGTAAAATTCAGGGAGCAGATTACCATCAATAGAGAAAAGAAAGAAGCAAATGAATTCCTGATGTCCCACAACTGGAAAAAGAGCAATGGACTGGGTAGCTAAGGCAAGGATGGGAAGACAGTAGATAAGAAGGAAGGGCTGAGAAGTAGCAGAGCTAGGAAGGTTAGGAGCCAGGAGGCACAGGAACATTTGGGAATCACTGCAAGGGAGTGTAACGATTTAAGTTAGGAACAACTGACTGGGTTTATCGGTCAGACCTGTTATATGGAGAACCTTTGCTGTTCTGGTGTTCTTGTAGCCAGCAGGCAGCCATCTTGGAAAGAACTAGACCACTGAATGCGATAGCTAGAAAGGTAACAGACTCGGAAGGATAGATCAGGGACAACACGCTTGCCTTGGAAGCAAGACTACGCGGAGCAACACTGGTTCGATGCCCCGGGTCCGCGCTTAGAAACTTCTGGGTATTAAGTGCATTGTAAATAACCCATTATATATATTATATATTCAGTCAAAAAACTTTGTTAAAGGGACGTTATGGTTAAGTTGAGCTACTAAAAACCTATGAAATTCAGTAAAAAAACTTTGTTAAAGGGACGTTATGGTTAAGTTGCGCTACTAAAAACCTATGAAATTCAGTAAAAAAACTTTGTTAAAGGAACGTTATAGTTAACGTGCGCTACTAAAAACCTATGAAATTCAGTAAAAAAAACGTCGTTAAAGGGACGGTATGGTTCCAAGTAAAACCGAAAAACCCCTCAAATCCGCTAGTTATGGTAAGCTAAGCAACCATAACTCGCGCCACCACTGTGCACTGCTAAGACTAACACTAACAATAATATCTCTGATTTTATGTACATGTAACATGGAACATACTGATCCCCCTCTACTGAATTTGATGTCCACGAACTCTTCTTATGTCCGCGGACATGTGCAGACAACAGCAACACTACCCAAAAAGTCTGGGGGGTATGCTTAATTGTTATATCATAACATATGAACATTGTACAAATTCACAAACCAGCACACATACACATTATATGTAGTAATAAATAAGAAGTGTAACCCATATATATAGCACATCAACCATTCATTTAAATACAATATGTTCTAAAATGGAATATACCAAAAGAAGAAAGATAGGCTTCCAACATATTTACCTCACAGAAACTCCACAACTAAGAGCAACAGCAAATCTACAGACCAGTAAGAACACACCTTACCAGAATCTAGTAGGTGTACTGCATTTTACTCATATATTTCTAAACTTTCTGTATTAGATACAAAAAAAGTGATATTATTTGTTTTTCTCACAGAAATGTCTAGTACTCGAGTGGCTAGAGGAGCATTTCCCACGTGAGGAAATGTCTAAAGATAGTGAACCTAATGGTAGACACTTTTCTATATAAACCAATTAATACATATTATTTTATAAACATTTAACATATACATATTTTTTTTGTACAGACCATACAAACATTGAAAATAGTAAACAAAAAGAAATATTGGATAAGAAAACATGGACCTACTCATGGACAATTTCAACAATTTAAAAAACTTTGTGGAGGATCACTTGAAACAAAAAACTAGATACCATTGTCCCACATGTACCTGTCCCCCCTCACCATATCCCAGTCAATTATCCCCAAACCCTCTGCATGAACCAAAACGTTTTGATGAGACTTCCATCCCTTCTTCACCTCATATGAACCCTCTTGAAACCCCCAATTCTCCTGAGTTTGTCTCAATTTCTGCTTCACCTTTTCTGTCATAAATTTAACATCCATATATAATAAAGTAAAATTATTATAGTGTGTCCTAATTCATTTCCTTTTTTTTTTTAGCAGTTCAAATGTCCGCGGACAGCGCGGGTGTCCAGAATGTCCGTGAAGAAAAAAAAATGGAGGTGTCCTAAGAACACTATACCTGTCCGTACTGTTCGCTAGCAGGTTGAAACTGTTCGAAGAACACACAAGATGTCCTGGATATCCACAATGAACCAAAATGGAGATGTTCTAAGAACATTATGCCTGTCTGTAATGTTCGCAAACAAGTCCAATCTGTTCTAAGAACACATTTGGTGTCCGAGATGTCCGTAATCAAACTAACACGAGGTGTCCTGAAAAGTTTGTAAATAAACAAAATTGGGGTGTCGTGAGGACACTAGACCTGTCTGTGCTGTTCGTAGGCGAGTTGAAACTGTTCTAAGAACAAATCAAGTGTTCCGGAATGTTCGTAAATAAACAAAATGGGGGTGTCCTCAGGACACTATGTCTGTCCGTATTGTTCACAGGCGAGTTGAAACTGTTCTAAGAACGCAGGCAATATCCTGAAATGTTCGTAAATAAACAAAATGGGGGTGTCCTGAGGACGCTGTCCGTATTGTTCGCAGGCAAGTTGAAACTGTTCTAAGAACACAGGCAATATCCTGAAAGATTCATAAATAAACAAAATGGGGGTGTCCTGATTACACTGTCTGTATTGTTCGCAGGCAAGTTCAAACTGTTCTAACAACACACAAAATGTGGGTGTCCGTATTGTTCGCAAGCGAGTTGAAATTATTCTAAGAATACACACGGTTTCCTGACATGTTCGTAAATAAACAAAATGGAGGTGTCCCGAGGACGCTATGCCTGTCCGTATTGTTCGCAAGTGGATTGAAACTGTTCTAAGAACAAACGCCTGTTCGTAACTGACCGGTTCCCTTCGCGGACATGCTCGCGAAGCTATCATATGACCGCGCCCACGCTGAGCGTGTGTTCTGACTGCGGACACTGTTCATGTTCCCGAACAATTTAAAACTACCTTTTCAGGCAATCCACAATATTTTTCAATAATAAATCACCATAGCACAAGTCCCAGACAGTAATCCTGACTTTCTACATACTTTTTGTGACTTTTTGAACTTTTTTTTGGTGTTTGATCTGTCTGCGGCCAGCACAGGTGTCCGCAAACCGTGCACAAGCACCCCTATAAAAGGCCACACCCCAGAGCTCATCCTCATTGTGTTTCTGGCTATCTTACAGAACAAAGTGTCTTTCTGCTGCCAAATTTCCAGATTTATTTCTGAAACCTGATGGCATCCATGGCTGCACTACTGCCACCTGGTGCTACATCTGCCTCAGCACCACCCCCACCCCCTCTATCACCTCCCCAAGGGCCTGAAGAGGGGAACAGGAGTGAGGATGCAGAGGAGGATGAAGAGGATAACGAGAATGAGGTAGTGGAAGTCCCTACTACCAGCACTCGCCGTGAGTCTTGGGTGTGGCGGTTATTTATCATTCATGGTAACGGACCTAAGGCACGTGCGAACCAAGTCACCTGCAAAGAGTGCAAAATGATGCTCAGTCGCGGGAGGCCTGGTTCGTACAGTTTTGGTACAACTACTATGAAGCGACACCTAAGGTCGTTCCACACTGGGGCCGTTCGCAAGATTGTACCTTGCGAATAGCGTAGTAGGTTGACTTCCTCTACTACATCCTTCGTTTCCGATCCTGTCACCACAAGGAACACTCCTGTGGGACAGCGTATTCCTCCAGCTGCCTCACAGGCCATTCGCAATGCTGATGACCCTTACCTTTCGAGGGTCACAGTTGTGTGTATGTACTGTGACGCAGTACTCTGCAGGGGGGAGAGATTTCGAAGTGCTTTTGAGACTCTGGTCTCAGAGCACGAGAAGATCTGCTCACTACCTAAGTAAGACCCACCCTACATCTTCCTCTCTCCACCTGCCCTTTCTTATCCCCATGGCTCCTATCCTAGTGTGTCGTGTGTAAAAAACAAAACAAATATTTAAAACAAAATGTTCTTTTCATAGCCGCCTTTCACAGTTTAAAAATAGAAGTGGAAAATAAATGGAGCAGGGCCTTGTGTATTTTTTAGAAGTCTGCGGGCAGTCCGCGAACATCTAAAATTTTGGGGTGCTGCCCTATCATAACCATTGCAGTTTTGTCTGGGAGGAAGTGGTGGCTCTGAAAAGAGCCTTTTGGTGGTGTTTGTTTGTGTTTGAAAAACTTAAAATGGTCAACACCTACTACAAAATGGATGCTGTAATTCCAAAAAAGGTCGCAAAGCATTTTGTACATTTCTCAGAAAAATCTGATTGCCAGCATAAGTAAGATGGACTCCATCTCTGCGAAAAATGTATCTACTACGAAACATCATATTTTCATTGTGAAAAGAGGACATTCCAACATCTCTTAGAAAGGCACAAACAGCCTTATTGACATTGCGCCTTGCTTTCTCCATTTGTGGACCAAATGAAAAGAACACAGCCACATTTGTCTCTGCGCAATCCGAGAAAAAATTACTTGAGAATTTGGAAACATGTCCAAGTCCTTCTTTCATTGCAAATTGCAAGGAAATTCCAGACACATGTCCTAAACTGTTCCTTCCACAATGAATTACAATTATGTCTGGATGATGCTCTGTCTCCAAAGTAGCACAGAGAGGTAGCAAGTCCAACCACTTCATTCCACATACTCCATTAAAGAGCACTTCCACATGTGGGAATCCAAGATCTACAGCTACTCCACAGCTTTCTGCATGCACCTTCAAACAATGTATCCACGAGTCTCCCAAAATCCAAACAATCTGTTTTCTGAAACACACAGCCATAGCTATCTGTTCTTCTCTCAGGAAAAATAATATCAGACAAACTCTCTCCTGGCACAACACACCCACTAAACTTTACTGACCAATCCCTTGCTCTGCTCATTCTCATTTGCATGCCTCCCCACCCAAAAATCCCCGGATGTAACACGCGAGGTTCGCGGACTACCGCCATGTCCGCGAACATATCGTAACATGACAGTCCTTCTACCATTTCCATTTCACTTTCTGTGCCATTCTCTCATTGGCTATAGCTAAGCCGTCACACGACCATCCACCAATCACTTCCAAGACCTTTACATCTAACTGCATCATCATAGACCAGCACTTCAAATGTACTGTTAATCACTCTGAGTACAAGTGTCATATCATTGGAAAACACCTTCTACAAGAAATACTCCAAGATTTCTACTTGCAGCTGCATGCATATCCATATGCATGAACACAAACTACAGGTATGCATATTTTCTGTATAGTACATGTACAATTCCTATACATTCATATAAACAGATTAACTGACTTTTAGCTTGTATAACCTATAAAATGAACTTACTGTCATTTTTCCCATCTGGTATAATCAACTGTCACTTCCAAACCTATCTGCTATTTAATTTCTTTTTAAACACACATTTGCAAAGCATGTTGAACTAACATATTTAAAGGAAAATATAAAAAGTGCACATAGTCAAACAAAATTGTATGCACACACTATGTTCAAATATCAGACAACAATACTTGTACAAAAACATAAAAATCAATGTCTAAATTAACATCAGTGCTATATACAAACAAAATTATGAATTTGTTTCCTTTACAATTGCAGTGAAGACTACTCTCCTGAAAAGCAGCAGCAGAATTTGAAGTACAAACAACAACTAAGAAGAAACCTGCTCATTCCACAAAAAAGTAAGTTAAATACCACCATAATATTTGTACTATTACTCAAACACACTGTAGGGTTAATTAATGCTATTTCTGCACCTAATAACAGAGATTGTCTAGAGATTGTGCACCATTCTGTCTACAAAAAACTCCATTTGTTAAACAGAGATTTACAGGCAGAATGGCACACAAATTCCCATTTTTCGGCGCACAAATGACACAACTCAGCCCCTAGAATTTTGATATTATAGAACAAACAACTGTTTTTCTCCACACCACTAGCTTACTTTCTACTGTCATCTGAACCCCAGTTTAGTAGCACATAAATTCAATAATACCCATCCCAACTAGTTGTAGTTGCCCAATGCACAATCACACACCATGACATACATCTTTATCATCATACTCAGACACTCATGCAACAGCACACATACATTGCAGAACACCCCAACCCATACCTTCTTTATTTTTTTCAACAGACCCTAAAGAATGCCTACCAAAAATCAAGTCTGTAGAAAGCAACACAGAAGTAGAGCAAATGAAAATAGAAGTGTCCAAAATAAACATCCATCTCTAGCAGAATTTATAAAAAAAAGTTCAAACAAAACAGCTAATACAGTCATTTAGCGAAACAAAACAAGCTTTGAGTACATAAACTTTGCCTCCTCTACCAAAATGTAACAGAAAACAATTAACAAGAATTCAGCTACCACTACTGATAAAACTGCTCCTATAAATCTTGATATAGTGCCAAGTAAGCATACCAAAAAAAAATATTTTAGCAAACATGTTCCGCCACAGAGTCCTTCAAAATCTTATAAAAACAGGAGAGAAATCATCCACAACCCTTAAAACCTACCGTAGGAAATTAATCTTAGAAGCTTTGATAGACAATGCAATCCTTCTCAAAAGAAAGTTATTTATTTTAATGTTAAACAAAATGAAACCACTAACAAAACTAATGACTAAATTACAAAAAAGACTTCTCAATAAACAAAATGTCAACAGAAATAACTTCTTAAATATCTGTGGAGGTAAGTGGAGTCACACTACAAGCACAGAACCATATGTTAATGAAGAAGCATAGAAACAAAAGCAAACAAATACAATTGCCATACATAGCAGTGGACGAGGTTATGAAGAAGTTAATAATACCATAATGGAACAAGAAATACTGCTTACAAAATTATCCCCAGAAAACATAGAATTACCTCTCCATTCAACTGAATCAGAACGTCTAGTATACAAATGGCCATGCACGTCAATGTGTAACATTCCCAAATAATCTTTCAAGTCTTTACGCCTATTCCTCAATCAGTATGTGCAAGGCAAAGACAAAATCAAAATTAAACTACTGGAAAATATGGATACCTGTCCAGTGCGCAAGTACACAGGACTACAAGGACATTCATTGGCCTGCATTTCAGGACCTACTTGCAAAACCACCTTCCATCATATCAAAATTATATCAACACATCATTCAACTATAAGAACTGTAGTCTATAAACTGTACTATGCTAAAAGTCCTGCTTTAGCACTAGCCAATTTAAATAACATTCTTCTACATGGTACAGCAAAAGACCTACTTGAAGAAATCGACTATATCCAGAAAAAATATTTTGGAAGTGAAAGCCACTTACAGAATGAAATAGCTTTAAAACAAATTAGCAATGATTCTATGCATGGCAACCTTCTACTACACACATACAAAAAAGAAATACTGAAATTTAAAAGTACATCTGCTGAAGTACCAAATCATGCGTGTGTATGTTGCCGCAGAACTTTTTATAAAAGTAACACAAAAACTGTAATCCTAACACACAAAATAGAAGATAATGAAGATTCTAAATGGTTTGAATTAGCTCTCTATCTTATAGCAGAAAACAAATACGAAATAACAGACCCCTTAATACTTTGCAGTTACTGCACTACAAAACTGGACAACAGCCAAACTCCTTCACATGCTATCACAAATAATTTGGAATTATTTCCACTATCAAAACCCCTACAACAACTCAATTTATATTAGAGCATCATAATTCAAACAGTGCACCCCTTTCAAGCAATAATACGCCTTCAACCAAAAACAGCAAAATTACCTCCCTCTGAATTGGTGAAAGGCATTAGTGGAAAAGTAGTCTATTTACCATTAGATCTAAAACAAAATGTGCACACTCTGGGAGTGCAACGTCCAATGGACATTCTTTAATTATCTTAGTAAATTGTGTACCTAAAAAAGACAAAAAAAATTGGCAACAAGTGGTAGATTTACATAAAGTTAGACAAGCCTTGCAATATCTAAAAGACAATAATGAATACTACAAAGAAATTAATATTGAAGAAAACTTGAAGGAAACCACTGAAATTATTCAAGAGTCACCAGAAGCTGGTCAGTTTGAGCTTCTAGATCCTGCTACATTATCCAATACTTTAGATCATTATACAATTCATCCATTGCACTCTAATGACACTGTAAAAGATGCACTAGAAACGTACCAAATGCGACAAACAAAAGGATCACCAATCAGCATATGGGAAAAAAGTATAGAAGCACGTGCTTTTCCTCTACTCTTTCCTACTGGCAAAGGAGGAAGGTACTATGATAGACCTATTCAAATAACAGCATCAGAATAGCGCTTGTTACAGATGTATTCGGAAGATCCCAGATTTAGACAACTACTCTTTGAAAGTGTACTAGCAACTCTATGTTACGGAGTTGCACACACATTAAAATCAGGAACCCACTTTCAAAATATGTCAGCTACACAATTATTAGAAAAAGTGGTTTTACAATCAAGTAATCAAGTATTACAAATGTACGTTGTATGATAAGAAACCTTGGACCATCCACTTGGTTTGTTACATTAAGTTGTACAGAATATGCATGGGAAGATTTACATGATTTCCTATGCATATCAAACAAAAACAAAACAAACATAAATATGCTAACACCTGGAGAACTTTGTTCTCTAGATCCTGTTAATGTTTCAATATATTTTCACCATCGCTTCATTGCTATGCTACACTTTATTTGTAATAAAACTGTTTTCCCCCTCGGAGAAGTGCAACACTTCTTTTGGAGAAAATAATACCAAGCCAGAGGAGCACCACATATCCACATGCTTTTATGGATTAAAGATGCTCCTAAATTTGGTCAAGACAATGATGCCACTGTGTTACAGTTTATCGAAAAATATGGCACTTGTGAAATTCCATTGAAAGCAACAAATGGTGATCTTCATGCACAAATTTTACAATTTCAAAGACACAAATGTGGCAAATATTGTCATCGCAAATACAAAAACAAAGGGAAATACTAAACCAAATGCTGCTTTGGTTTCCCTAGACCAGTTACAAAAACAGGTCAAGTAAACAACTTCATGTCTTCAGTTAGACATAGTGTTAAAGGTAAATCACCTAAAAATACATATTACATAAAAAGAACAGAAGAAGAAAAATATATCAATGATTACAATGCAATCATTGCCCACTTATGGAATGCAAACATAGATGTGCAGTACATTGCAGACAATTCCACTGCAGTTGCACGATATGTTACAGCATACTTAACCAAAGCAGAAAAAACAGAGCTCCAAGACCTCTGGAATGACCTGTCATCAGACAAAACACTGTCTCAGAAATTATACAGCTTGGGCATAAAAATGCTCTCCCATAGGGAATGTGGCTCCTATGAAGCAGCAGATCATTTAACCGGTACTGCTTCGTATGGAAAATCTGAAAATATAGTATGGCTAAGTCTTGGTCCTGCTAAATCTAGGAAAAGGGTTCTGAAATCATACGACGATATAGAAACAATAGCCAAACATGATCCCAACAGCCAAGACATTTTAAAAACAATTCACTGGACACATACTACCCAAACAGAAGTGCCACTTTGGAAACCATGTGTCTATACCACATAGCCCAAAACTTCACATACAAAAATAATATAAAACCTGATGAAAAAAAGGTAGATACAGAGAATCAAATTGTGAAGGCAGCTTAGTAAAACTCACCAAATCAAATTTAATTAATCATATCAAATTGTCATTAAAGACTCCTCAACATGAAGAACTATATTACATGTCCCTGCTACAACTCTTTAAACCATGGAGAAAAGAAGAAGAAATACTAGATAACTATGACTCCTACAAAGACGCTTTCAAAGCAAATGAAAGCACTATAACCAATTTAAACTTTACACACTACAAAACAATGTTGCACAATGAACAGCAATACGAAGAAGAACTCCAGGCCCAACTAGATAAGGACACTCCTGACAGTAGTCAACCTTCTGTAACAGGAAACCAAGAACCACTGGGACAGCCAGTAATAACAAATGAGGCAGAATTAGCTTTGACGGAAGTAGAAAACACCATGTGTCAGTATGAAGTTAAAGAAGACTTAACTATACTACAATCAAAACTAAACAATGAGCAACGTAGCATTTTTCAAGAAGTAACAAAAGAAATTGCACATGGTGTACAACATGAAAACAAAGAATGCAACTGCCAAAATTACAAACTTATACTACCGTACGTCAGTGGTGAAGCTGGTTCTGGCAAAACATTCTCAATCAAAATCATCAGCAAATTCCTTCAACAATTGACAAACAACAAACTGTCAGCTGGTGTCACTGCCCCCACAGGTTTAGCTGCATACAACATAGGCGGTGTCACTTTACACCGATTACTACTCCTGCCAGTAGAACACCAAAACAAATTAGACTATTACAAACTTTCTACAGAAGCTGCAATAGAACTACGCAGGGTATTAAAACAAAGGAAAATGCGACTAATAGATGAGGTGAGCATGTTCTCCAACCTAATGTTGGCTTTGATTCACCTCAGATTACAAGAAGTAGTCAGAACAAACTACGAAGAGCTATTTGGAGGAAAACACATTATTGTTTTCGGAGATCTTCTTCAATTGACACCAGTGAAAGGTGAGCCTATTTTTAAAACCTTAGGACACAAACTCTGCCGTAAAACTGTTGGCAGCAAAGGAAATGTCAACCTTTGGCAACATTTCCAATACAGAGAACTAACAGAAAACATGTGGCAATCTGCAGATCTCACTTATGCCAACATCTTAAAACGTATTAGAGTTGGTATACTATCTCAAGAAGCACAAGCAATATTGAAAACCCAGCACATTCATGCACTTTATGGCGATAATGCATGTACTACGGATGTTATGGAACAATTAGCCCACAAAAATGTCAATTTTATGGCCTTAATGCCAACTATTGCAAGCTGTTTCAAATTTAATGAAACAATGTTAAAAAAAGAAATGCAACCAATAATTGAAATTAGTGCCACAGACAAACTAGACATACATGGTATGACACTACCTATGTGTGAACAAGCCATAACAAGACTAAACCGTTTAGAAAATTCAATCTCCAACACAGCTGGATTGGAAAAAATATTAAAATTATCCTTAAATTGCAGAGTAATGCTTAAACGTAACCTTGACGTGGATCAAGGACTAGTTAATGGAGCACTGGTTACAGTTGTTGGCTTTCAAACATACCCACGTGACAACAACATTCAGTTTGTCAATATTCTCTTTGACGAATTTTCAGAAGTGAAAAAGATAGGATGGTCAACAGCTCAATTCCTTCTCTTCAAAGACATGTATGTACGCAGAGAACAATTTTCTCTAACTCTTGCATACGCAGTCACCATTCATAAATCACAAGGTCTTACTGTCATACCATGTAGTACCTGGCGTTTGTGGAGCCGATGGCGACGCGGACGCTAGTTTTGTTCCGTTCAGCATCCGCTTAGCCATGCCCCCTTTTCCTGTGTTTCTCTCTTCTGTCCTGATTCCATTGGTTGTGACGCTCCCCGGCTCAGAGTCTTTACCAGCTCTTTCCGGGTCGGGGATGCGTCGCAACACTTCCGGGTTTCGGACCTTCAGCGCCTTGCCTGCTGTTCCCGTTCGCCTTCCTTTTGTTCGTGCCTTCAGCACTTTCCCCTGTGTGGAACCTCGCGCCTTTTCCTGGCGCCTCTCCTCCCGTCTGGTTCCCCACTGCACCGGTCTTTTCTTTTTCTCCTTTCCCGTATCTTTTCTCGTACCCGCCTTCTCCTTCTCCTTTCAGCCTTTTACCTCCCTTCCTCCCTTCTCCGTTCTACGCTTTCCTTTCTTCCCTTTCTGGTTTCCTTGTTTTCTCATATGCTTCCTTTCGGGGTTTTTTCTCCCGCCAGACTCTCCTGTTTTCTGGATACCTCTGCCCTTGCCCTACAGTGTACCGGATCCTTGCCTGTTCTCTGGACTGCCTCTTCTTGCCGTCTTGGATACCTGCCTATTTGCTTACCATGTACCGGATTCCTGCCTGCCTTTTTGGACTGCCTTCGCTTACCGTTTGGGAAAATTGCTTGATATCAGGCGCCTTTGTTTGTTCTTGGCTGGCCTTGGACTATTGCCCTTCCCGGGTACCATTCCACGGAGTACCCCCAGATCTCCTGTTCTACACACCCTTCCAGAGATTCCCAGCGGTACCACAACCAACGAACATTGTAGAATTCAGGGTTTTTTTGTGCCTCGTAGGCTTTTTCCCCTCCTCGGCGATTCCGGGAGAGGAGCCCCCTGGTCTTCCTTATTGGAGACACGGTGGCTTCCTTTCGGAGTCGTCCCTACCTCCATAAAAAAAAGGAACCTTCACGGAGGAGAGAAAAGAAGGGTACCTGGAAAGAAGAAGAAGGTGAGGAGTTAGGGGAGGGGGTAACTTCAGAGTCTGATTCATCTGACAAAGAGATCACTGATTCCGGTGACAGTTTGCGACGCCCAAAGAAAGTGATGGCCACCCCGCAGCAGGCACAAGAGCTAGTAGCTGCTGTACAAAGCTTAAATCTGGAAATGCAGAACCTAAAGGCCGCTAATGCCACCCTACAACAGCGGCTGACGGACCGAGAAAGACTCTCCCCTGACTTACCTCCGCTTCCCCTTGTGTCAGGAAAGTTTGACGGCTCCCCAAAAAAGGTCAAGGAGTTTCTGGATGCATGCAATTTACATTTCGCTTTTCGCACACAGACCTTTGCCTCTGACCACGCAAAGGTAGGATTTATGATTACGCATATGACCGGGAACGCCCTAGCCTGGGCTACCCCACTTGTTAACCTACCGGACCCCGTACTGCAAGATTTCAATGCCTTTAAAAATCTGCTACAACAAACCTTTCTACGAACTGAAAGCACCTTCCTAGCCTCAGAAGACCTGCTTGATATTAGACAGGGTAGCTCAGACCTCCTAACCTACATCACCACCTTTAAACAAGTGGTGGCTGAAGCAGGTTGGCAGGAGCAGGCCCAGTACGCCATATTCCGGCGGGGTTTAAGGGAAGACCTCAAAGACGAACTAGCACGGATAGAAAGGCCTGGGTCTTTTGCAGAGCTTCTAACCGCTACCCTGCGAATCGATTTCAGGATGTCGGAAAGACGTCAAGAGAAGAAAAGAATTAAGTCAAGCGCACCCCCCCTCTGGGATCCTTCATCCTCATCGGTACCCTTCCAATGGTCCGCGAAAGAAGAACCCATGCAGATCGGAACGGCTCGAGCACCACTTACCCCAGAGGAGCGAAAACGGCGAAGGGAGAACTCCCTGTGTATGTACTGTGGGTCTGCTTCCCACTTACTCAGAGATTGTCCGGATGTACCACTCAGAAAGTCGGGAAACGTGCGCCCTCGGTAAATGTTGGGACACATAACCGAGGGGCCGTTCACAGTCCCTATGCTCCTCTCTCGGTATCCTCGACAGAGGTCTCTGAGGATTCCCGGTTGATGGTGCTCACAGTCACACTCAGAATCGACTCTAAGGAAGTCACCACTTTAGCCCTACTTGATTGTGGAGCTGCAGGAAATTTCATGGACATCCACTGGGCAGACAGACAAGGAATTAAGAGAATCGCTAAACAAGAAAATCAGAAAGTCGAAGGGGTGGATGCAAGCCCCTGAGTTCGGGCATGATTACTCACACCACCATAGCCCTCACTTTGTCTATCCAACAACACGTTGAAAGTATCGCGTTTGACATCATCAGAGCGGCCCACTTCCCCATTATTTTGGGTATCTGCTGGTTACGCAGACACAATCCCAGAATCGACTAGTCTAGTAATATGTTGGATTTTCAATCTTCGTATTGCAAGACAGAATGCTTACCCGAACCCAAGTTCGAGATGGTAAAGACCTCCAATAGCTGTGAAGTCCGAACAGTACACTGTCTACCACACTACCTTGAGGAATTCAACGAGGTAGTAACGGAAAAGACACCCATCGAACTCCCACCACATCGGCCTGAAGATTGCGGCATAGATATAAACCCAGGAGCATTGGTGCCTTTTGGGAGGATGTTTTCCCTTACACTGGAAGAAAAACAATACCTCCGCGAATATCTGGATCGCAATATGGAAAACGGACTCATAAGACCATCGAAATCACCCGCCGGAGCTTCACTGTTCTTCATATCCAAGAAGGGATCTAAGGAACTGAGGCCGTGTATTGATTATCGCGGTCTCAACAAAGTCACCATAAAGGATAGGTACCCCAGGCCTTTGATCACCGAAATCTTACAAGCAGTTCACGGAGCCAAGATCTTCACTAAACTTGACCTAAGAAACGCTTACCACCTCCTCCGGGTTCAAGACGGGGACGAATGGAAAACGGCATTCTGGACTCCATTTGGCCTTTTTGAGTATAGAGTAATGCCTTTTCGGTTAGTTAACGCTCCATCGATATTTCAACGATTCACGGACCGGCTATTTTCTGATCTACTGTGCCAAACCACGTTGGTGTACCTAGACAACATTCTCTTTCTTCTCCAAAACTCCTGAAGACCATAAAAAACACGTCAAGGAAGTTTTTCGCAGGCTTCAAACCAACCATTTGTCCGTCAAGCTTGCCAAGTGCGTGTTCGCAGCCTCCTCCATCCCTTATCTCGGGTTCATACTTTCGGACCACGGAATCGCCATGGATCCTTACAAGGTGTCTTCCATCCTGGACTGGCCTTCTCCGACTTCAGTCAAAGAGGTCCAACGGTTTTTGGGTCTGGCGAACTTCTATAGGAGGTTTATCCCCAACTTTTCTCAAAAAAGTCTGCCTATCACTTCTCTCCTAAAGAAGACGACAACATCATTCAAATGGTCAATTGAGGCCGAAGACAGTTTCAAGATCCTCAAGAAAGCTTTCTGCTCAGCCCCCATCCTACAACAACCTAACCAACACCGGCCCTTCATTCTGGAGACAGACGCTTCCTCAGCAGCTATAGGAGCTGTTCTGCTTCAAGAAATACGGAATGTTGAACATCCGGTGGCTTACTTCTCCAAGACCTTAACCCCTAGTCAAAGGAATTACTCGGTCATAGAAAGGGAGTTATTAGCTATGAAAGCGGCTTGTTTGGAATGGCGTCACCTCCTCCAGGGAGGTGAGTTTCCATTCACTATTCGGACGGACCATAAAAACTTACAGGTCCTAAGACAATTCGAGTGCTACAACACCCGACAGGCACGATGGGCCCACTTCTTCGCACAATTTGATTTTCATATCACATACATCCCAGGCAAACTGAACCTGGTACCAGACTCACTTTCCCGCCGAAGCGACTATCTGCCAGAGACAGAGACATCTTCCGAATTCATGTTCCCCAAAACAAGAACCATCGGAGTGGTTTCAACATTCCTCAGACAAGTACAGGAGGACTCTGGAGGTCGCTTCGAGTTGGAAAAACACCCCAAAGACTTGTCTTATGAAGTCAGAGACGGTCTTTATCTAGTCAAGGGAAGACTGTACCTACCCACACAATCTTTCCGCAAAATGGCACTGAACTGGTGCCATGACTCCAAACTAGCGGGACATCGAGGCGGACCCAACACTCTCGAGTATCTTCAACGACACTTTTACTGGCCAAAGATGAGAGAGGATGTGGATCGTTATGTTCAGTCCTGCATCGTTTGTCTTCGGAGCAAGTCTTCACGCCAACGACCAATCGGTCTCCTTGAACCATGTGAAGTGCCCAAGAGTCCTTGAAGCACCATCTCTACTGACTTTATTGTGGACTTACCCCCATCTCAAGGTTGCACATGTATCATGGTAGTGGTGGACTCGTTCACCAAGCTGGCTCACTTTTCCCCATTACCAGGGGTTCCCACAGCGGACAAGATGGCGGGTGTATTTCTCCAGGACATCTTTCGGTTGCATGGTATGCTAAACAAGATAATATCAGACCGTGGTAGCCAGTACACCTCCCGGTTCTGGAAGGCATTATGTGTCAGACTGGGGATTGAAAGAGCTCTCACTTCAGGATTTCACCCGCAATCCAACGGACAAACTGAATGTTTGAACGGGACTCTAGAGCAGTACCTACGGTGCTTTATCAATTCCCAACAGGATAACTGGTACACATTACTCCCACTCGCAGAATTCTCCTATAATAATTCTGTACATTCTGCTATTGGGTGTAGTCCTTTTTTTTGCACCTATGGATACCATCCTCGTTCTATTCTCCCTGTCTCTGGTCTTTCTTCTGATTTGCCAGCTGTCGATTCATCCCTCTCTCTTCTCAAGGAAACTCACAAGAAGGCACAGGAGGGCCTTCGATCGGCTCAAGCGCGCTATTGCGTTCAAGCCAATAAACATCGTCGGCCAGTTCCGGGGTGGGAGGTAGGAACCAGAGTCATGCTTTCCACTAGATACCTCCCTCGTTGGGTCCATCCCTCCAAGCTGTCTCCCAAGTTCCTAGGGCCATATGAGATAATACAAAAGATCAACCCAGTGGCCTTTCGTTTGCGATTACCCACAAACCTAAAGAGGGTTCACCCTGTATTCCATGCCTCTCAACTCAAGTCTTTCCAGGCTGACCCCTGGGCACGTCAGGCAAATCTAAACCCGATCCCTCAGGGTTCCTCACAGACGGAGTTTGAAGTTGCCCAACTCTGTGACTCAAGATATCGTAGGGGTAGATTAGAGTATTTGGTCAAGTGGAAAGGCTATCCCTCCTCGGAAAATTCCTGGGAACCCATCACTCACATAAATGCACCTTCCTTGCTTCGCAAGTACCACTTTTTTCACCCGTGGAAGCCGGGGGGTGGGGCCTATCGGAGGGGGCATACTGTCATACCATGTAGTACCTGGCGTTTGTGGAGCCGATGGCGACGCGGACTCTAGTTTCGTTCCGTTCAGCATCCGCTTAGCCACGCCCCCTTTTCCTGTGTTTCTCTCTTCTGCCCTGATTCCATTGGTTGTGACGCTCCCCGGCTCAGAGTCTTTACCAGCTCTTTCCGGGTCGGGGATGCGTCGCAACGCTTCCAGGTTTCGGACCTTCAGCGCCTTGCCTGCTGTTCCCGTTCGCCTCCCTTTTGTTCGTGCCTTCAGCACTTTCCCCTGTGTGGAACCTCGCGCCTTTTCCTGGCGCCTCTCCTCCCGTCTGGTTCCCCACTGCACCGGTCTTTTCTTTTTCTCCTTTCCCGTATCTTTTCTCGTACCCGCCTTCTCCTTCTCCTTTCAGCCTTTTACCTCCCTTCCTCCCTTCTCCGTTCTACGCTTTCCTTTCTTCCCTTTCTGGTTTCCTTGTTTTCTCATATTCTTCCTTTCGGGGTTTTTTCTCCCGCCAGACTCTCCTGTTTTCTGGATACCTCTGCCCTTGCCCTACAGTGTACCGGATCCTTGCCTGTTCTCTGGACTGCCTCTTCTTGCCGTCTTGGATACCTGCCTATTTGCTTACCGTGTACCGGATTCCTGCCTGCCTTTTTGGAGTGCCTTCGCTTACCGTTTGGGAAAATTGGTTGATATCAGGCGCCTTTGTTTGTTCTTGGCTGGCCTTGGACTATTGCCCTTCCCGGGTACCATTCCACGGAGTACCCCCAGATCTCCCGTTCTATACACCCTTCCAGAGATTCCCAGCGGTACCACAACCAACGAACATTGTAGAATTCAGGGGTTTTTTGTGCCTCGTAGGCTTTTTCCCCTCCTGGGCGATTCCGGGAGAAGAGCCCCCTGGTCTTCCTTATTGGAGACACGGTGGCTTCCTTTCGGAGTCGTCCCTACCTCCATAAAAAAAACGAACCTTCACGGAGGAGAGAAAAGAAGGGTACCTGGAAAGAAGAAGAAGGTGAGGAGTTAGGGGAGGGGGTAACTTCAGAGTCTGATTCATCTGACAAAGAGATCACTGATTCCGGTGACACTTACCCTAGACAAAGCATTGATCGACATTGGTAACACGTCTTTAAAGAAGGCATGAGCTACGTAGCACTATCACGCTTACGTACACTTGACGGTCTATTTCTAATCAACTTTGATGCAAGTAAAGTAAACGCTGATATTCCTTGCATTTTAGAATACAATAGACTTCATTCACTATACACCCCCATCTAAAAACATATCCTGTTCCACAAAAAGTTAAATGCTGTAAAAGAAAACTAAATCAAACAGAAATGCAACAGGATGTCACTGCAAATCCTCCAAAGAGAGTAAAAAAAAACGAAAACTTCATCAAGTACCACAAACAAAAAAGAAACTATTAGGGAAAGTAAACCAGGTACTTCTTCAAAAAAGGAAGACAAACTCAAAAAAAGCACTCAGATACAGAACTACCTGGTTCATTTAAACTTTCAAATGTAATTGGTGTAAGTTGCTACGCAAATGTAGCAATGAATATTCTATTTCAATTACCACCAATTGTTGACAACATTTACTTACACAGTACAGACCAATTGTGTTTGCAAATGTTAGTACTTCATAGAACGCAACAAACAATCCTGACAACACGTAAAGTGTTTATGGAATAAGACAACAATTGGACTACTCTGCTGGAATGGTGAAATTCATACATGTGGAAAGATACATGCACTCTCTGAAACAATGTCACACAAGAGCAAATCCCCAATGAGCGCTTCGTGTATATATCAATACCTAATTGTGAATCCGTTCCATTTCAGCAACTTGTACAAAATGCAAACCATGTTAGATTATGTACAACCTGCAATTTGGATAATCGCTCCACCTTACTAATACAAACACATAGTAAATACGTAATACTAATGCTTCTACTTTACAATGCAGATGGTACCAAAAACAACGGCAAGCTGACTGGATTCACACATGGTCAAGTATCAGTTGGTAAGAAAACCTTCACAACAACAATAGGTATAATCTACCACACAGGAGCCACAACCAATGCAGGTCACTATACTGCATATATAAAAAGAAAATTGGATGGTTCGAATGTAATGACAGTACTATTACTCTAAAGCAGAGATTACCAGCAAATCTTACAAACGCTTATTTAATCTTCTTAAAACCAAAATGTATTAACTAAACTTAAACATTAACAAAACTTCTATTAAAAAACTATAAACTGATAGAATATGCCAACAGCTATCTAACTGCCCCACGATTCTACAACAACTAAACAGATAAATGAATACCACTAAATTATATCATAAAATAGACAGGGCCTCATCATGAGTCTGGCGGTAACCCTTAAATGCGGCGGTAGCGCTATTACCGCCGCATTTAAGGGTCCACCAGATCATGGCTTTGGCGGATTTCCCCCAAGCTCTGAGCTGGGGGGAAATCCGTGGCAAAATTGCTGATTTTTGGCGCAATTACCGCCGGCAGGAAATCCGCCGGCGGTAATAGCGCAAATTTTCCCCATTGGGCCCAATGGGGAATGAGGAATTCCCGAATAGGCCCAATGGGGAATGGGCAATAACCCCTCTGCCAAACCCGTGATCCGGCACTAATAGCGCCGGGGGGTTTGGCAGTATGGCTATTAGCGCCAGTGTTACCGCCCAACTCGTGATGAGGCCCACAGTTAGAATACGCCAACTGGTATCTAACTGCCCCAAGATTTTAAAATAACCAAACAAATAAATCAATACCTCTTCATTATAACAAAAAATAGACAGTTAGAATATGTCAACAGATATCTACCTGCTCCAAAAATCTGCAACAAGCCAACATATAGAAAATTAGCCAGAAACAACAAGTGAACACTGAAAACAAACACATAGACTGTAGCATAACAAAAAAAGTTTGTTTTTTTTTTAATCCAGCAAGGATTTTTTTTTCACAGACCCAATGATTTTAGCAACAAACATGGAAACTGAGCAAATTGCACAGTACACTGGTTTGTAATCTACTAAATATGAGGGTAAAAAAAACTGTTGATTATTCAATGTTATAAGTTGTTACAAACTACCAATACTAACATGATCTTTTCTTTTATCACAGAAATTAACAAGGAATACATGTACTCCAGTTACTAAACCAAGCAGTAAGTATATTATAATAAGTATAACCATCGCAGCAAATCACACCCATAGTGACTTATAACTTCAGTGTTTATAAATTTGGTCTTGACTATGCACCCAAGACTCTAGGCCCTGGCCACAACCGCCGCAGTATACCACACCCATAATAGCTTATAACTTCGGTGCTTATAAATGTGGTCTTGTCCATGCACCCAAGACTGGATAAGCCACTATGGGTGTGATATGCTGCTGTGGTTGTGGCCTGGGCATAGATTCTTGGGAGCATGGCCATATGGCCATGCTCCCAAGACTCTATGCCCTGGCCACAACCACCGCAGCATATCACACCCATGGAGTCAAACATTTTAACTATGCCATATGGACACTTTTAATGTCTGCGAACATGATGAGTGTTCTTAGAACAGTTTCAACTTGCCCACGAACACTATGGACAGGTATAGTGTCCTCAGGACACCCCCATTTCATTTACTTACGAACATTTCAGAACACTGCAAGTGTTCTTAGAACAGTTTCAACTTGCCTGCGAACTGTACAGACAAGCATAGCGTCCTCAGGACACACCTATTTCGTTTATTTATGAACATCCCAGGATACCTGATGTGTTCTTAGAACAGTTTCAACTTGCCTACGAACAGTACGGACAGGTATAGCGTCCTCAGGACACCCCCATTTTGTTTATTTACGAACATCCCAGGACACATAATGTGTTCTTAGAACAATTTCAACTTGCCTACGGACAATACGGACAGCGTCCTCAGGACAACACCATTTAGTTTATTTATGAACATTTCAGGACACCGTGTGTGTTCTTAGGACAGTTTCAGCTTGCTTACGAACAATTCGGACAGGTCTAGTGTCCTCAGAACACCCCCAATTCGGACAGGTGTAGCATGCTCAGAACACCCCCATTTTGTTTATTTACAAACATCCCAGGGCATTTGATGTATTCTTAGAACAGTTTCAACTTGCTTACGAACAATACAGACAGGTATAGCATACTCAAGACACCCCTATTTTGTTTATTTAGGAACATCCCAGGACACATGTTCTTAGAACAATTTCAACTTGCCTATGAACAATATGGACAGCGTCCTCAGGACACCGCCATTTTGTTTATTTACGAACATTTAAGGACATAGTCTGTATTCTTAGAACAGTTTCAACTTGCCTGCGAACAATACGGACAGCGTCCTCAGGAAAACCCCATTTCGTTTATTTACAAACATTTCAGGACATCATCTGTATTCTTAGAACAGCTCCAACTTGCCTGCAAACAATACGGACAGTCATAGCATCCTCAGGACACATCCATTTCGTTTATTTACGAACATTTCAGGACACCGCGTGTGTTCTTAGGACAGTTTCAGCTTGCTTGCAAACAATTCGGACAGTTCTAGCGTCCTCAGAACACCCCTATTTTGTTTATTTACGAACATCCCAGGACACTTTATGGGTTCTTAGAACAGTTTCAACTTGCCTACAAACCATACGGACAGGCTTAGTGTCCTCAGGATACCCCATTTCCTTTATTTACGAACATTTCAGGACACCGTATTGTCTGCGGTCTGCGATATCACTAATTTTTTATGACCTACTTTTTGGCCATTTTTTAAAAAACTACTGGACGGATTTTGGGACCGAGTCACTGCTCCTGGTCCAAATTTGGTGAAAATCCGTCCAGCGGTTTGGGCTGTAGGCGTGAGCAAAGTTTTTTCCCCATTCAGTCTATGGGAAAAAAAGAAGTTTTGAGACCCCCCCTATAACTTTTCCCCCCCTGGACCAAACCTCACCAAACTTTGCAAAACATTTCAGAGTGACCCATATACTTCTTTTGCAAAGTTTGGTGAGGATTCATCCAGGGAGAGCGAAGTTATGAGCCACCCAAAAAGGGCTCTTCCTATGGAAACAGCAACTTAACCATAACTACACAGCCACTAGCGTGGCTGTGTAATATATTGGCATCATCTTGGAAGAGGAATCTAGGCATCCCACTCTCATTCCTTTCCATCTACATCAGAGACACCAAGAAGTGACACGATTCATAACAAGGATGGTGATGGTCCATCGTTATGTGGAACATAGGGAGGTGTGTAAAATCAACCCCTAAACCCCAAACCATGAAGCCTCTAGGTGTTTTCATTCCTTGTACAGGTGATTGGCCCCATTTAGGGATGGCTTGTGGATATGTGGGGGGCGGGCTTTAAATGTACCTTGGGCCCAGTTTTGGACAGGTCTGATGGCAAATTCACACGACCATCCCCACCTGCACAATCTCTATGCAAAGTAATGGCTGACTTGGACCTTGTGGATATTTGGAGATTCAAAAATGCAAAACGTAGGGTGTACTTGTATTCTTCGTCCATCTATTGGGTCTCCACGGGGATAGACTACCTGTTTACTGGAGTGGAACACTTGCATGAGTTTTTTAATGCATGTTACATAGGTAGGTCACTATAGGATCATCGTATGCTGTTTACTACTTGGATATTGCATAGGGGCCTATCCCGACATGGAAATTGAGGGCTAAGGCTTTGTCCGATGTGCCGTTTAAGGACCATCTGGTAGTCAAAATCATGGAATTGTTTTTACTTAAATGAGGGCAGTGTTGAAAGCTGTGAGACGATATGGGAGTGATTCAAGGTGGTGATTAGAGGGACCCGGAAGTTGCTGTTGGATGACCTGACCAGGAATGAAGTAGATATTGAGTGTATTGAGAATGCTTCAGCTGTTGACAATGCTATGGAAAGATATTTGATCACTCTTAGACAGCAGTGCATTGGCGCCTTGTAGAGGCTGGGTACATTTGATTTCGAGGCATATGTAGAGAAGCTGCATGAATGGGGAGATACCACAACGAACACCGACGATATGTTCGATAGAGGATAAATGCA
Source organism: Ambystoma mexicanum (assembly GCF_040938575.1). NCBI lineage: Eukaryota > Metazoa > Chordata > Amphibia > Caudata > Ambystomatidae > Ambystoma > Ambystoma mexicanum. The sequence continues at coordinate 691,666,132 of NC_090936.1, forward strand.
GGGAAATATGGCACTCTCATAATGAAATTAATAACATATTTCAGAGGTAATATGGGACAATGTGTGGCGACGCAGGTACTATGGAAGTGGATGATATTGAGTACACACTGTCACAGATCACACTACCTAGACAGACGCAGGAACAGACAGAGTTGTTGGATGCTCCTGTGTGAGAACTATGGGTGGTGGTTTCCTCCCTGCCATCTGGGAAAACACAAGGTGATGATGGACTTCCGGCAGAATTGTATAAGGTATTGTGATGAATCCGATCAACTCATCACCGATTCCCCGGTGGTGACATCCTCTCATGTGGGCAGGGGACGGCAGTCGCTACTTGATCCTGACTCTGGGGATGGTTCTATGAGGGAGGATCACGGGGGAGGCGACAACTACTGGAGAGAAGTTATGATTCCATTAGATGGACGCAGTATTCCACCATTTTTCCTTACAAAGACCCTATAACATTTAAGTTCTTGAGGGTTTCTTGTCATCCAACAATTTCCCCCTTACCATAAAAATTAGAAACCCCTTCCCTTAGGTCACTCTAACCAAAACTCCATGTATACTTCCAACATTCACAACACACAGAAAATATCTGCAATTTCTCACGTTTCTGCATGTGACTTTTTTAACAACATCATTTTGAAAATCCAATTGCATCTATGGATCTCAGCTCCCCTAAAGCCTCAAGTACTGAGACGAACAAGAGGAGGGAAGAGTTCATGTAGATTAAGCAAAGTCCAAAGACCAACGTGCAGACTAGTTTTTCTATTCACACTGAATTGCCTGGGACATTTATAAATGGCAGTTGCTGCATTCAGAAAGGCAGTACGGGAGAGAACCGCAGAAGAGAAGACAGGCACTTGCATGCGGCAACTCACGAACGTGAGTTACGGACACTGGCGTGGCGGGAGACAAGGAGAAGTGCAGCAAACATACCTGAAGGAAAGAGGGTGCACCGAGAAGCACAGCGGAGCTATTGGAGGTACGGTCGAGTCAGGATACAACGTTCTCCGGTCCTGGCCACAGAAGGAAGCTGGCGAGTAAACACAGAGCTGCAGGGAACACTGAAGACACCCACATTGCCTGGTAAGCCAATCCAGAGAGGACGCTTCACCGCAGAGGCACGCCATAAGTTGCAGCCACCACGAATCACTGGTGAGTCGGCCCAGAGCCATTGGGGACCGTACCAACAAACTAGAAAGCAAGTGAATGAACTATGTGAGATTGATATTTGAACATTACTCCAAAGCGATTTAAACATCTGCAAAACCTAATGTTAAATCAAGGTTTAAGAGAAAGAAGATTTTAATACTGTAAGGAACTCATGGTGGCAACAGTAAAGACAAACACAAGTGATCACAGTTCAAGGAAGTTTATTAAACTGTATGCAGGTTGGAAAAAATACCTAATCTAAACCCATATCTAAGATGGGAGCAAGCGTCGACCATCAAATGAACATAAAGCATCCTAGTGGCTTTGTGTCAAATGAAAAAGGGCCTATACTAAGAAACCTATTGCCAAACCATATAACTAATACATAAAGGGCTTTGGGATAGTCAATATGTCAGGATACCGCGCAGGAACACTTCCATCAACTTGGGGAGGCTGCATTACGTCATAGATATGACTAGCACACTGGAGGAACAATATGAACAATATGTGGTGGCCTCAATGGATGCTGTCAAGGCGTTCAATTTGGTACGCTAGGACTGGATGTACGCTGCGCTCTGACACGTTGGCATCGGGAAGGATGTTTACACCATGCCTAAAGCCAGAGTAAAGACTGCAAACATTATCTCAGAACGATGGGACATAAAAAAGGGGCTAGACAGGGCTCCCCATTGTCCCTTATGGGGTTTATCCTGGCATTGGAAGCAGAGTTTCTTATGGTGGAATTTTCTGCAGCGGAAATACTGGTAGACAGCTCCAGACACCATATTTCCCTTTACACTGACTATATACTTTAGTATATTAAGAACCTTGAGCGTAAATTGCCATACATTTTGGAGGTACTAGATAATTTTGCCACACTCTCAGGCATAATCATTAGTCATAGTGAAACCTGTCTTTTTCCACTGGGAATGTTAGCCACCCGTGAGTCTGCTCTGCTACAAGACTTTGGGCTGAGGTGGGCTTCCGGTACCTTCAAATACCTAGGGGTTGGCATTTGTCATGATGTGCGGGAATTGCATGCATATAACACCTAACAAGTACTGCAGGGTATAATTAGATCCATGGATTCTGGAAGAAGCTGTCCTTATCATTGATGGGCCGTGATGCACTGGTCAATATAATCATTTGCCCCTGTCTATTCTATCACTTTACGGATGTCCCGTTTTACATACTGTGAAGGCATCATGAAGCAAGACATAGACAACAGATTCAATGTTCAAATCAAATACTTTTATTAAATTAAATGTAAGGACTGTGTAAGACCTAACTGGCCCTATGCTAAGATGGGATTTCCCTATCTAAGGAAACTAAGTCAGTAAGTTCAACTTAAAAGTCTGTCCGTGTCCAAAACCTATATCAGCTTGCTCTTGTCAATACTTGATAGGTACAACAGCTTCAGTAGTTTAACTTTCCTTGGTTCACTTCAAGTAGAGGTTACTCGGTCTCGGCGCAGTTGTTGGGCCAGATGGTCCACCCATTACAGGTCACACAACCGATAACCTTTGGCACTTGGTTATAGTCACTTGTTCTCATTGGACTTGCTTGCTAACACAGGCTCCCACTTTGAACCAGTGTCAATTGTCCATTTACGGTTATTTTTCTCCTTGGAAGCTTCTTGCCTCTACCACAACGTATCTTTCACACCATCCACTTTGTGGGGTGTTTTCCTTGTCACCACCTTGCTTTCACACTTCACGACAGTGCTTGTCATTTGCTTTTCACTTGTCTCCTAAGCTCTTGTTACTGGCTTTCATTCAATTCATACTTTCACATTGTCCATCAGTGCCTTTTGCTTGCTTTCACCTGACTTTCATTTCACTCGCACAATGCTTTTATGAACTTTGCATAACGTTTCCTTAGTTTGGTATTCAGTAATGCCACAATGGTCACCATGGTCCCAGAAACTGATCAAATATTTTGCCGACCTCTTCAGTGGCTCGGATGGTGGTCTCGGAGTAAACCCAGGAAACTGTTGTGCTCTCTGGTCTACAGAATTTGACAACGGCGGATATACAGATTCTCATTAAAAAAAATTGCATCAAGGGCTGCAGGGCCTAATGGCCTGAATAACAACTTCTTAAACGAGAATCCAGAGGATTGGGCAGAATTCTGCTGGATCCTCTTTAAACAAATCCTAACTGCCAGACCAATTCCGCCCTCATGGAGGAAGTCAATGATCGTCCCTATCTATAAGAAGGGAGATAGGGACGATCCGAAGAACTATAGGCCTGTAGACCTGCTTGATACCCTGGGGAAGATCTTTGCCTCCTTCCTTCTAAAACATCTAAATAAATGGGTACTTGTTTCTGGGGAACCTGGATGCTAGGCAAGCAGGCTTTGTTTCAGGGGTGGGGACAAGTCTGAATCTATTTTTACTAAACATACTAAAGATGAAGGCTATTTAGACCAAGCAGAAGGTGTATATGGCTTTCATAGAACTGGAGCATGCCTTTGATAGTATTAGTCGAAATAAACTCTGGTAGAAATTGTCAGATTGGGCATGTCCTCCAGATCGTTTGGAGGATTCATCCAGGGAGAGCGAAGTTATGAGCCACCCAAAAAGGGCTCTTCCTATGGAAACAGCAACTTAACCATAACTACACAGCCACTAGCGTGGCTGTGTAATATATTGGCACCATCTTGGAAGAGGAATCTAGGCATCCCACTCTCATTCCTTTCCATCTACATCAGAGACACCAAGAAGTGACACGATTCATAACAAGGATGGTGATGGTCCATTGTTATGTGGAACATAGGGAGGTGTGTAAAATCAACTCCTAAACCCCAAACCGTGAGGCCTCTAGGTGTTTTCATTCCTTGTACAGGTGATTGGCCCCATTTAGGGATGGCTTGTGGATATGTGGGGGGCGGGCTTTAAATGTACCCTGGGCCCAGTTTTGGACAGGTCTGATGGCAAATTCACACGACCATCCCCACCTGCACAATCTCTATGCAAAGTAATGGCTGACTTGGACCTTGTGGATATTTGAAGATTCAAAAATGCAAAACGTAGGGTGTACTTGTATTCTTCGTCCATCTATTGGGTCTCCACGGGGATAGCCTACCTGTTTACTGGAGTGGAACACTTGCATGAGTTTTTTAATGCATGTTACATAGGTAGGTCACTATAGGATCATCGTCTGCTGTTTACTACTTGGATATTGCATAGGGGCCTATCCCGACATGGAAATTGAGGGCTAAGGCTTTGTCCTATGTGCCGCTTAAGGACCATCTGGTAGTCAAAATCATGGAATTGTTTTTACTTAAATGAGGGCAGTGTTGAAAGCTGTGAGACGATATGGGAGTGATTCAAGGTGGTGATTAGAGGGACCCGGAAGTTGCTGTTGGATGACCTGACCAGGAATGAAGTAGATATTGAGTGTATTGAGAATGCTTCAGCTGTTGACAATGCTATGGAAAGATATTTGATCACTCTTAGACAGCAGTGCATTGGCGCCTTGTAGAGGCTGGGTACATTTGATTTCGAGGCATATGTAGAGAAGCTGCATGAATGGGGAGATACCACAACGAACACCGACGATATGTTCGATAGAGGATAAATGCAGGGAAATATGGCACTCTCATAATGAAATTAATAACATATTTCAGAGGTAATATGGGACAATGTGTGGCGACGCAGGTACTATGGAAGTGGATGATATTGAGTACACACTGTCACAGATCACACTACCTAGACAGACGCAGGAACAGACAGAGTTGTTGGATGCTCCTGTGTGAGAACTATGGGTGGTGGTTTCCTCCCTGCCATCTGGGAAAACACAAGGTGATGATGGACTTCCGGCAGAATTGTATAAGGTATTGTGATGAATCCGATCAACTCATCACCGATTCCCCGGTGGTGACATCCTCTCATGTGGGCAGGGGACGGCAGTCGCTACTTGATCCTGACTCTGGGGATGGTTCTATGAGGGAGGATCACGGGGGAGGCACCAACTACTGGAGAGAAGTTATGATTCCATTAGATGGACGCAGTATTCCACCATTTTTCCTTACAAAGACCCTATAACATTTAAGTTCTTGAGGGTTTCTTGTCATCCAACAATTTCCCCCTTACCATAAAAATTAGAAACCCCTTCCCTTAGGTCACTCTAACCAAAACTCCATGTATACTTCCAACATTCACAACACACAGAAAATATCTGCAATTTCTCACGTTTCTGCATGTGACTTTTTTAACAACATCATTTTGAAAATCCAATTGCATCTATGGATCTCAGCTCCCCTAAAGCCTCAAGTACTGAGACGAACAAGAGGAGGGAAGAGTTCATGTAGATTAAGCAAAGTCCAAAGACCAACGTGCAGACTAGTTTTTCTATTCACACTGAATTGCCTGGGACATTTATAAATGGCAGTTGCTGCATTCAGAAAGGCAGTACGGGAGAGAACCGCAGAAGAGAAGACAGGCACTTGCATGCGACAAATCACGAACGTGAGTTACAGACACTGGCGTTGCGGGAGACAAGGAGAAGTGCAGCAAATATACCTGAAGGAAAGAGGGTGCACCGAGAAGCACAGCGGAGCTATTGGAGGTACGGTCGAGTCAGGATACAACGTTCTCCGGTCCTGGCCACAGAAGGAAGCTGGCGAGTAAACACAGAGCTGCAGGAAACACTGAAGACACCCACATTGCCTGGTAAGCCAATCCAGAGAGGACGCTTCATCGCAGAGGCACGCCATAAGTTGCAGCCACCACGAATCACTGGTGAGTCGGCCCAGAGCCATTGGGGACCGTACCAACAAACTAGAAAGCAAGTGAATGAACTATGTGAGATTGATATTTGAACATTACTCCAAAGCGATTTAAACATCTGCAAAACCTAATGTTAAATCAAGGTTTAAGAGAAAGAAGATGTTAATACTGTAAGGAACTCATGGTGGCAACAGTAAAGACAAACACAAGTGATCACAGTTAAAGGAAGTTTATTAAACTGTATGCAAGTTGGAAAAAATGCCTAATCTAAACCCATATCTAAGATGGGAGCAAGCGTCGACCATCAAATGAACATAAAGCATCCTAGTGGCTTTGTGTCAAATGAAAAAGGGCCTATACTAAGAAACCTATTGCCAAACCATATAACTAATACATAAAGGGCTTTGGGATAGTCAATATGTCAGGATACCGCGCAGGAACACTTCCATCAACTTGGGGAGGCTGCATTACGTCATAGATATGACTAGCACACTGGAGGAACAATATGAACAATATGTGGTGGCCTCAATGGATGCAGTCAAGGCGTTCATATTTGGTACGCTAGGACTGGATGTACGCTGCGCTCTGACACGTTGGCATCGGGAAGGATGTTTACACCATGCCTAAAGCCAGAGTAAAGACTGCAAAGATTATCTCAGAACGATGGGACATAAAAAAGGGGCTAGACAGGGCTCCCCATTGTCCCTTATGGGGTTTATCCTGGCATTGGAAGCAGAGTTTCTTATGGTGGAATTTTCTGCAGCGGAAATACTGGTAGACAGCTCCAGACACCATATTTCCCTTTACACTGACTATATACTTTAGTATATTAAGAACCTTGAGCGTAAATTGCCATACATTTTGGAGGTACTAGATAATTTTGCCACACTCTCAGGCATAATCATTAGTCATAGTGAAACCTGTCTTTTTCCACTGGGAATGTTAGCCACCCGTGAGTCTGCTCTGCTACAAGACTTTGGGCTGAGGTGGGCTTCCGGTACCTTCAAATACCTAGGGGTTGGCATTTGTCATGATGTGCGGGAATTGCATGCATATAACACCTAACAAGTACTGCAGGGTATAATTAGATCCATGGATTCTGGAAGAAGCTGTCCTTATCATTGATGGGCCGTGATGCACTGGTCAATATAATCATTTGCCCCTGTCTATTCTATCACTTTACGGATGTCCCGTTTTACATACTGTGAAGGCATCATGAAGCAAGACATAGACAACAGATTCAATGTTCAAATCAAATACTTTTATTAAATTAAATGTAAGGACTGTGTAAGACCTAACTGGCCCTATGCTAAGATGGGATTTCCCTATCTAAGGAAACTAAGTCAGTAAGTTCAACTTAAAAGTCTGTCCGTGTCCAAAACCTGTATCAGCTTGCTCTTGTCAATACTTGATAGGTACAACAGCTTCAGTAGTTTAACTTTCCTTGGTTCACTTCAAGTAGAGGTTACTCGGTCTCGGCGCAGTTGTTGGGCCAGGTGGTCCACCCATTACAGGTCACACAACCGATAACCCTTGGCACTTGGTTATAGTCACTTGTTCTCATTGGACTTGCTTGCTAACACAGGCTCCCACTTTGAACCAGTGTCAATTGTCCATTTACGGTTCTTTTTCTCCTTGGAAGCTTCTTGCCTCTACCACAACGTATCTTTCACACCATCCACTTTGTGGGGTGTTTTCCTTGTCACCACCTTGCTTTCACACTTCACGACAGTGCTTGTCATTTGCTTTTCACTTGTCTCCTAAGCTCTTGTTACTGGCTTTCATTCAATTCATACTTTCACATCGTCCATCAGTGCCTTTTGCTTGCTTTCACCTGACTTTCATTTCACTCGCACAATGCTTTTATGAACTTTGCATAACGTTTCCTTAGTTTGGTATTCAGTAATGCCACAATGGTCACCATGGTCCCAGAAACTGATCAAATATTTTGCCGACCTCTTCAGTGGCTCGGATGGTGGTCTCGGAGTAAACCCAGGAAACTGTTGTGCTCTCTGGTCTACAGAATTTGACAACGGCAGATATACAGATTCTCATTTAAAAAAATAGCATCAAGGGCTGCAGGGCCTAATGGCCTGAATAACAACTTCTTAAACGAGAATCCAGAGGATTGGGCAGAATTCTGCTGGATCCTCTTTAAACAAATCCTAACTGCCAGACCAATTCCGCCCTCATGGAGGAAGTCAATGATCGTCCCTATCTATAAGAAGGGAGATAGGGACGATCCGAAGAACTATAGGCCTGTAGACCTGCTTGATACCCTGGGGAAGATCTTTGCCTCCTTCCTTCTAAAACATCTAAATAAATGGGTACTTGTTTCTGGGGAACCTGGATGCTAGGCAAGCAGGCTTTGTTTCAGGGGTGGGGACAAGTCTGAATCTATTTTTACTAAACATACTAAAGATGAAGGCTATTTAGACCAAGCAGAAGGTGTATATGGCTTTCATAGAACTGGAGCATGCCTTTGATAGTATTAGTAGAAATAAACTCTGGTAGAAATTGTCAGATTGGGCATTTCCTCCAGATCGTTTGGAGGCAATAAGGGCACTCTACTGTGGTACCTTAATACAAATAAAAATGTCAGCCAGGGCTTTGCTAACTAGCCCAATCCCCACCTTCAGAGGATTAAAACAAGGTTGCCCATTGGTGCCTGCGATTTTCACTCTATACGGACACGGCGCTTTGCCAAGAAGGGGTAAGAGCTTGTACTATCATCCAATCCTGTGGATGATGTACGCCGATGATTTGGTGGTCATCGATCTCACCCCTATCGGCCTCCAAAGGAGATTGAACCAGCTTCAAAGCTATTTCCAGTCCAACGAACTTAGAATGAATGCAAAGAAAAAAAAAATTCTGGTGCTCTCCAATGCCCGTGGGAAGAGGAAACCCAAATTTAACTGGGTAATTGGTTCTGACAAGATAGATATTATAGACTCAATAACATACTTGTGAGTCTCAATAAATTGCAAAGTGAATGAGAAGTTGTGGATGGATGGGCTCAGACAAAAGTGTGTAAGATTGGCGGCACAGACCAAGGCTTTGCACAGTAGGTTTGGCAAATTTACGTTGGTCCCAATAATTACCTTTTAAAGCAACGGGCCACCCCAATCCGTTTATATGGTGCGGAAATAGTTCAGAATATTCCGCTGGCTGTTTGGGAATTACTGAAGGGTCTTTTATGGAAGCAGGTTTTTGGTTTTAGTGAAATTCCCCAGCTACAAATATAGGAATATCTTCATGAGGATGAGATTGAATATACTCCCAACAAGAGATGTTCTAAGTTCGAGGAAACAGATTAAGGATGCCAATCCGTCCTGTAGATTCTGCGGGAGAGGTGACAGGGGGAGACGATGAAGCATCTTCTAACAGAATGTGAGGAACTAATGGGCATGAGAACAAAGTATTTCTCCTCTGCAGCTCCTTGTTCACTCGCCGGGAGCTCCGACATGCAGCGCTTGTCGTTTTGGAGACCTTTTGCTGTTTTTGGTGGCCACCTGGAGTCTTCGGTGTCCCCCAGTTCCAGTGGGGGACACACAGCATTGGATTCTGCAGGTCTCTCGACCTCCTCACAGCCCACTTGGGCTGCACAGTGACATCTCCACCGATGCTTCTCCAGCCTGCTCCGTACCGGGTTGCCACATTTCTTCCAGGCAGCTCTGTCACCCCAGGCAGCTCTCACGCCCCGGGGCAGCTATCTCGTCCCGGGCAGCTGTCTCGTCCTGGGCAGATTTCTCCTTGCCATTTGCCACTTGCCATAAGTCCTTTGCCTGACCCCAATTAGTGGGACATGCCTCACCATGGTAATGGTGTTTTACAGTCCTCTTCTTAGTCTCAGTACCAGAGTGGTGCACAACAATAGAAGTGTGCAATACTCCTATTTGCCTCTTCTTAGTCCCAGTCCCAATGGCATATGAAGTGGGACAGCAAGTGTGAAAGAGGGGCAGGTTGAAAATAACCTACAAAGGTAGGGGAAAGGCAGTGTGCATTTTGATAAGGGAAAGGGGGATACCAAGTCTTGCGTGAAGACATCCTCTCCCCACTTCCCAAGTACCCTCCAACCGGGTGATCCTCCCTCGCATATCCACCCCCAGGGTCAGGATCCTAAGCCAATTGCCTTTCCCTGGCCAACTGAGAAGAGGATCCAAGGGGAGTAGATGGGAGGATGCCCTCAGGTTCCTCACAATACCTAGATCCTTTTTTCCAACCCTGAATACTAAGGTGATGGAACTTCTCCGGTGGACTGGTAGACATAGAATCTCACTGGACACTCTTTGTCTGAGAAATGAGGATGCCGGTATTAAACTGCCTCACTTGGAACTGTACTATCTTGCAGGGTGGCTGAAGTTTGTCTCATGGTGGCTGTCGGATGACGCCAACCTTAACCCCGAATTAATGCAGCCGGCTATAAACCCAGTTATGTTGAAGGAGGTATTGTGGACAGAAACTAAATGGCTTCCATGCTGCCTTTATCTCCTGGGATTGGGGAAGTAAATCTTGCACAGCACCTTGAGATTACTTGGGATACGGGAGCTCCCATTGAGCCCATGGAGGGGCCACCTTGGGTGACATCTTTCACAGCAAGATATTATTGGAATTTGCAGAGCTGGTGGATGAATATGGGTTACCCGGGACAATTCCTGACATATATCAGAATGGTTTGGATGCCAAAGGCCTTTTGGTTGTGCTTAACTGGAAAACCGGAGATTGATAAATTGCTTACAGTACAATACAGCGCAGGGTAGACACTGTGGGTCTAGATTATGTGGAGCACTGTTGGCTAGATTGCACAAAGTGGACCTTGAAGTGAAAGCACTTTTGGAGACGGTTTTTGGCACAGACATCGGGGTGACAGAGTGGGATAATGCATTATTGTGCGAACCTAAATCTCCTTTAGCCGTTCATTGGCAACTTGAACATCAGTTGGATCATATTGCTGATCTATGGTATATTGGTTTGATGAAAGTGCAACGGGGAAAAAGGGGTGGCAATCTCCAACTCAAATTGCGGCAAATGGAAGCCAAACTCATTTGTCTCTTACGCTGCACAACTCGAGGTCTCAATTCTGATCACGAGATTATGTATTTTTGTAAACACACTCTGCACGTGAACAGGTTGTTACCAGTATAATTCCAATCCCCGGAGCCTGATGCTCATTTTCTTGTGATCTGAAATTGGGGTACTTTTGGGACCAGGTTGGCCTGCACCGGGATTGATTTCCTCTTCTGTTCAAGCACCACCACTTATAGCATATTCCTTGAGCCTTTATTGTATATTTTTCCATGGCAGATCTTTTCAAGCTAGTAGGTTTTTACTTGTTGCTTAACACTATGATCATCTATTATATGATTAGATTCAATTATTGGCTCATCTTTTATTGCTCTTTGACTTGTACCTCATTTCACAATTTCCCTTTAGTTTTCTCTCTCTGTTTCGCTATTTGGCGTCCTTAGTCAGCCCATTTGTTTACCACACACTCGTTTAGCATTTATCATACTTTTTTCACAACTATTGTTCTTTGTCTATATTAGTTGCCCTCCTCTGGGCTCCCATATCTCACATTGCTCACCTCTGTGAGCGCTGACATTTTTCTCACAGTTCCCTTGATCCTTTCCCACTTCTGTGTTGTTCATGTATTTCTATTATTACTTCTCCTTGCACTACTATTTGCTTTTCTTCACACTGTCACATAGACTTTTCTTTGCCCCAATTCGCGCACATGATTTTGTTTACTTTTTTCGTCACGTGCGTCACGTCATCAGTCCGCGACGCTGCTCATGTCACTTCCGTGACGTGCATAGCACCTTTCATCTTCATACTCGCCTTCTCGGCAGGATGTTCTGGGATTTCCCTGTGATTCTTATGCCACTCGATTTGACGAGTAAGTTTGTCCAACCCATCTTCTTGCTGTTACAACCATTTTGGTGGTTTCTTGCACCCTGAGACCTGCTCCTGTTCTTTTATTATCAATGTCATTTCTATCTGACTAGTGCGTTCATTTCCATTGTATATTTATTTTTTCTAGGTGATATAGAAACACTTGCCATCACGGCCTGACCTTTGTCTGTCAATAATCTGACATTCTTGTTCTACTAAGCCGTGTATCCATACGGCCCTCCATTAGGTATGTTCCTTGCTTTTGCTTTACACCATTTTTACTTTCCACTTCAGTTTCCAGACATCCAATAGGCTTTGTTTCTTTCTTCTTCTTTCACTCAGGAGCTTACTGAATATCTTCACTTTACCTATCGTGCGCGGTAAGGTTTTTCATTTTGACATCTATTTTGACTATTGTCTTCACCATTATGGGAATCACTATCTGTCTGTTATTTGGTATCACTCCCTCATTTGATACCTGGACTTATTGGTTAGGGCTATCCTAGCATTTATCCGCACTTTGCCCCTTGCGTCCTTGTCCTTTGTGTTTTTTTCTCTGCCTGGACTTGACTTACACTATTATAGCCACTGGTGCTTGGTGCTTGGATTGTATGCTGGATAATGTCGGTGCAGATACCAACCCTGGGTACACCCTTTCTCTCTTTCACTCACTGGATACTTTATTTACAAGCTCTGTTATTACCATTGCATATTGTTCTACAAGGTAATTTAGACCCATACATCTAAACATGATGTTTTTGCTCATTATGACTATGTTCATTTTTCTCTGTAATTCCCCTCACTGCATCTATCCCTCCTTCCAAACCGGATATGTGGTATGTGATGTATTCTTTTTATCTTAATTTTTATTTCAATTGTATGTTGATACATGTAATTGTGCACAACCCTCGGGCTATTATGCATCAATGTGTTATTGAATCCTTTATGCCTATACATTATTTCTTTCGATCATGCAATATTCTGTCTAATTTTGTTGTCCATTCAATATCACCACTGTTGTTTTATTTGCTCATGTATATGTTAATAATTTTTCATTTTTTTTTTATTTCTTAATTTTGGAACATTTGTTGTCATTTATCAGCCTTGAAGACAACCTGTGTGTCGAAACATGTGTCGGCTGTTTTGAATTAAATATCAAACTATGACTGCTTTGTTTCATTGTAATGGTGTAAAGCGCATGTCCACCCCTCTCTTTCTCTAATCATTCTATATGCATAAATGGACCACTATTTCTTATCTCTTCTGTATGTAATGACTTCTTGGATTATAGGTATGGGCAAGTTTTTTTTGTGTTTTTTATGTTTTACGTCTATATATCCTTTATGGTTTGTTGTTGTTCTGGAGGTGGAGTGATTGCAATTCCCAGCAGGGTACTGCTTAATTGAAATGCCAATAAAGAACATGTACATTTTTTTTTAAAGTATACAGTGCTGATATAAAGCTAATGTAATTCTTTTACCAGCATCTGAATGGATCTTTCTGGTATTTAAAAACTAAACAAATGGGTATGTCTGGTGATTTGTGGGCATTTTAGTGGTTGTGTGTCTGTTTTTGATGGGTGTGTCTGTCCACTGAGGGGGTGGAGGGTGTTGGTGGGAGTGTCTGATCATTTATGGGTGTTTCGGTAGGTGTGTGTGTGTTTTGTTGGGCATTTTGTGGGTGTTGTCAGTCACATCAAGTGTGACAGACAGAAATTGTACGTTTGGAGGTATATACTAGGCGAACACGGATATTAGCAGATCCTAACACACACACACGTGTTGAAGCTGTTACTAGAAATGTTGTGACTTCAAAAATAGATAAAAGGAAATGACACATTATACAAGTGTAGCATTATTGATCCATGCTGATGATTTTATGTGTATTCTTTGGCCTAGAATCCCGGATGTTATATATACTGTTTGGTTTATACTTACATTTATTATATAATTATTACATATATTTATGTTGTAAAGTGTATCACATGTGCTTGGTGCTACCAACATTACATAAAGCGTACATGAGTAATTGTTTAAGGTATATTATTTAAAGTAACATTATGTGTGCATGTATACGCCACTTATAATGTGAAGCGTATAGTTTACAAGCTGTACTTTGTTTATTATGCTATTTCTGCTTTTTAGCACTCACACTTGTACATTAAAATTGTAAGGACATTTGTTAAATATGAAATGTGGTACTGTTTATAGTACACCCCAGTATGTATAATGTGTATACATGTGCACGCTTATAATGTCAAGCATATCATTTATAAGTTGTACATTATGTATTATGCTATTCTTACAGTTTAGTGTACACACTTGTACATTATAATTGAAAGAATAGTTGTGAAATATAAAGTATACTGTTTATATACACACCTGTATGTTATAATTGTAAGGACATTTGATGCTACTGCATACATTTGTATTAACATTTGGTATATAGTGCTATGAATAGTAAACTTGTGCCTACATTCATATTTATTTGTATTTAGCATTACAAACATAACTGAATTTAGTGTATACAATTGGGTTCGAATGAAGGCCTGACTGGGCCTGTAAATTGGCAATCCATTAAAGAAAAGATTACACAGGATCTTAATTAATGCAAAAGCAGTTCTGACTTTATTGCATGGGTTGATTCCTTTAATGAGACTATTGGCCTCATTACACGGATGGCGGTATTAGCACATGGACCAAGGTTGGCGGGGCGGTAATTCCCCCTTCCACAAGTGCCCTTCCCCATTCCCATTATTGCCCCATAGGGCATAATGGGAATGGGGAAGGTGCTAATTACGGCACCGCAATTTCGCGGTGCCGTAATTAGCACCAAGGTCCCTTAGCGGGTTGGTTTTTAATACCTGCAAAAAGCAGGCGTTAAAGCACCAACCCGCTAAGGGACCTCGTAGTAAGGCGGTAATGGTTAACGGTCACCGTTACCATTAACGGTGACCGTTAACCATTACCGCCATCCGTGTAATGAGGCCCTATATCACATCTGCTTTCTGACAAGGTTAATAAAGCGTCTCAAACTGATCCAATGGATATCCAGGAGCTTATTACTATGTCAGACATAGCTTGTCAAACCATTTTGCTTGAAAACATCACTACATCAATTGTTCCCCAGGAAACTAGTATATATCAGCCTGTGGATACTTGCTCAGACTCTTGTTCCATTGTCGGATTGGAACCCATTGCCTCTTCAGGAGGTACTTTGTTATCCTCCCAAAAACCTCTGTATACATCTAAATCCATTTTTTAATCCAGTTATCTTGCCGTTTGGAAAGGCTATGCGTGCGAAGAAGTCCAGTTTGCCTGAGGACAAGGACCCTACTCAAAGAGGATTTGTGATGGATCAAAGAAACATTGTTATCACCAATGTAAATAAACCAGAGCGGACTGAATCCAGAGAGGTGCTGTGAAACAAGGTCCTCTTTTAGTTACGCTATAACGCTGTCATTGCTGTATTAGAGCCTGAGATCTTCGACCCGTGCGGAGAGTGCATATCAAATTGTGGTGCTCTAGGAATGACACAGACTGTATATTATAGGTTGTGGCCAGACCAATTTGCCTTTGTTCTTTAGTCTGTACAATGTGAGTGACTTTTCACCTTCTTCCAAGTTAAAGCTCATACTGAATTGCTGTGTTTTCCTTTTCTCCTGATTCATGGTGTTTTTGTTATATGCTCTGGCATTATTGTGTATGGTGTTTGTGTATATTTTGGTGTTAGCGCCCTTATGCCTATAGGCCTGTCTGATAGCACTTTAGAGAAAAATAAAAAATAACAAATTCTAATAGATGATTTGTTTTAAAGTATGCAATTTGATAATTACAAGTTTAGCATTATTTATCAGACTAGTGGTTATTTCTATAATGGATTTCTGTACTTTTGTAAAGGGTACTTTTATTTTACATCTGTGCTGGTCACTGTCTTCAACTGAAGTGTTTAATCTTGTTACTAGGCGTGGTTGGAAAGGTTTCGCATTTGGGTGTAGAGTAAAGCATAAACAGAATGTGAATTTAGTTCAGCTGGGTGTTTCTGTCTAGTGATTGGTTAGTGTACATTATGCATGCAAAGTTCATTATTATTTGCATGTGCCGTTTGTGAATGAAAATGTGTGTTTCTTTGGCAAACAAGTTCATATTGCAGTTTTTCCAAAACACCAGGTAAGTGTATAAGGAAAAATGGTATGTATGTATTAGGTGTACTATTTAATATTGTAATGTATATTAAGTTGGGAAAGTTTAGTAAAAAAGTAAGAGTGATTAGCATTACGCATTCCTGCATATTTGTAGTGTTGCAGCATCATTCCAGTCACATGAGTAGTACAGGTGCATGCACACAATGTTTGTATATCAAATTGTGCGTATTGTACGTTAGGCAAGCGTGTATGTAGGGTATTGTGTATGTTATGCACATTATTGTAGTTTACTTTATGCATGCTTGTGTGTATGTTTTTATGCATGTATCTTCATTACAGAAGTGCTTGTGTATTATTTTGGTAATTTATGTTTCTCTTGCTTTACTTATTTATAATTATGCATGAGTTTGCCTGTGTAATTTTCCATGTCTGTATGATGATTGAAGTGCTTTATTTATTTCTCTAAATGTAGGTTTAAAGGAAAAAGGTGGCACATACACTTGTAAAGGTGGCCCAAAAGTAGGGCAATGTTATAGTTCTGAATGTTCACGGTGTCCCCTTCCCGCCCACAGCTTTAGCAAGGCACGGGACATATGCTCCAGATTGTACTGCACGTACTACTTCCTTAGACTTCTAAGGTGGCACCATAAGCAGGTAAAAAGGGTAGTAATAATTGGAGACATTATGTTTGCTGAGTGCTAACTTTTTCACCATTAAGTGACATGAAGGTGGAATGGCATGGCTATCGAGGTGGCGAATGGCAACAAATCATCGAAAACAGTTACCTACTTTGTAACAGTGTTGAAAAAACAGATTTAATTTGAATTAACTTTGGTGGAAATTATCTTGGCTACCGAAGAGGATCTGACATTTCTTTTCACATTAAAACTGATTTGGTACGGCTAGCAGGATTATTTCCCAAAACCAAAAATTATGCATTCATGTTTGGCAGCACATAAAATGTGGATGTGAGGAAGTGTTAAACCTTGTACTATAAAAAGTGCTTGCATAAATGTAATTAGATGTGCATACAAATGTATGTGGTGTGTGCATTTGTTGTGTGTGATTATGGTAATGCTGGCTGCATACTGGCTGCATACTGTTGCTTGAATAGTATTTCCTTTCTTGAGTGTATATCTTGTGATGAATGTTGCAGAATCATCACTAATTCCCCAATGGCGTCTCCCCCTCCATGGCCAGGGAAAGGCAGCCGCTACCTGATCCTGACCCTAGGGGTTGTGTAAGATGGGAGGATCATGGAGGAGGAGATAAATACAGAGGAGAGGTGATGTCACCAACAGGAGGGATGTGGAATTTCCCCCCTTTTGTTGAGGAGGAAATACAAGATCTTTAATGGCACATTGTTGTGAAACATCTGATATTTATGGTAATTGAAATGTTGGTGCAACTGTTGAAACATATGATGTAAAATCCATTAAAACCTCTTTGGACTGAAAGGCCCAGAAATCCTCAAGTACTGTGACAAGGAAGAGGAGCAAGTAGTTCATGTGGAAGAAATGTGACATTAAAAACAATGTGCGGTCTTGTTGTCAACAAGCTAATCAGCTGCGCAGAATTTTTAAATTTCAAAACCATCTGCAGCTGGGGAGACAAGGACATCAACGAGAACGTGAATGAGGATAGAGAGAGTAGGCAGGTTGCAGAGTGCGCAGAGCAGGAAGAGTGGCTGGTGGCAGAAGAAATCCCACAAAGGAATGTGGGAGCGAAGCGTTCCAGAAATCAGCTGGCAGCATTCGGGGCATTCAGAGAGGAGCTTCAGTGAAATAGAAGCAGTGGATGCGCAGCAGAGCTGTGTGTGGAGACGCGGTCCTGAAGAGCAGCGCCGGTCTCGGCAGCAAAGGCTAGAAGAGTCTACACAGAGACCCAGAGGAACTCTGCCACTGAATGGGAGCCAGCCCCTTGTGAGTATCTTTTAACCACAGCACGAAGAGCCGGTGAGTCAGCCTAATAGTGATAGGTGACCCGGGACGTGCGAAAATGCTCATAAGCATATGCAAAGTACTTTTCAGTACCAACATAATAGAACTAAATGGAAAAGAAAAATGTGGTGCAATTTCCCTGACGTGAGATGTCAGTTGGGGGAAACTTGGGACCAGCATTGCCTAAGCCAAGAGACATTGCCAAAGTATGAAAGGGGCAACTATGGTGTAATCCTCCTGATTTAAAGAAGTTGGTTGGGAGATACTTGGAACAAGCACTGGCAAGAGTCAAGAGATATTGTTAAAAAGGAAACCCTCAGATATTGGATAACGGTTTGGGGGACATTGATACAAGTAACAGTTAAGAAAAAAGAGAATTTGCAGAGAAGCCTGATAGGGATATCAGGCAGTGAAACATTTTTGGACAATGATACCTTGCAGGAGAGTATACCAGGGGATCTCAGTGGGACAAAAGTGGGATATTCCTGACGGGAGAGTAAAACAGGATATCAAGAGTTACAGTTGATGAATTTCCTGACAGGAGAGTGCACTGGGAAACTCACTTTGAATTGGTATGTTGAAAAGAGATGTGTTAATCTTACATTCTTGTTTCCTTTGAACATGTTTGTGAACCTGAAACTTTTAAAAGACATTTGTTCTGCCACCCTGAAAAATAGTAAAGACTTTCCTTTACCTTATTTAAATCAGCTCTGTTGAAAAGATACTTTGTTTTACCATTCTGAAGGGTCAGGAGAGACTTCCTCTTTTCCATATAATCCTTGTAGAAAGAAGATTTGTTTGATCACTTTGAGGAGAGTATTGGAAGAAAAAGACATTTGTAATGCCTTGAAGAGATTGGTCTTGACAGAGAATAGTCTGAATAGTTTGCTTGAAACAATCCAGGAAATGGAGTCCACCCTTGGATAAAAGAAGTGTTTTATTGTAGTTATATGTTTGAAATATTGCACTTTTCTGTTGAGTTGAACTTTGAAAGATTTAAATTGCACATTTTGTTTGTATGTATTAATGTGAGGGTCAGATTTAATTTGGACACAAGGCCATCCTGCTTTAATTCTAGTTTTATAGGAAGGGACAATCTTGTTAGGATTGGGAAAGTTAGGCTTGTATCCCAACCCTTTCTACTAATAAAATGGCTAATGTTGAGAATTATATCTCTTTGTGGCTGCCTCTCATTTCTGTAATGTGTACTGTGGTGGGTCAGAAGATGGGTGCGGACACAGTGATTACATTTCTAAAGAGTTTTCTATTAATTGATAAGAGAAAGGCCAATCTTCCCTATTTCAATGTGGGTGTTCCCTGCCTATCTAAATAATTAAGGTTCTCGTCAATCATCAGGAAATATCTAAATTAATAAGTCTGCTGTCCAAAAACGAATTCTCTACACTAGTCTAACAAACTAAGGTCAGGAGAATGCATCCCTTCTCCTGATTGTCTCTGCAGACAATGTTTCTCCTTCTGCTTCAGAGTTCTTGCTAATGGGATATTCTTAAATAATCTCTTATCACCCTCTGTTTGAGTTCTTGTAATTCTTTCACCAGATCTTTGGGCTTTTACTTCTTTTTAGGGGTTGTTCCCTAGTAACCCCTATTTGCACTCTGGGTTATTCTTTGATTCAGGCTTGATTCATGTCTTGGAGGTTTCGGTAACATGCACTTTCTTATGTATGGTATGCGATCTTGTCTATTAATGTTCCTTCCCCTTTTCCCCAGGGGTTTACTTTCTCTGTCTGGTAGGATTTAGTTTGTATTTACTTTCCACTTATGGGTTGCTCTTGCTTTTACTTCACAGAATACTCTTTCTGATATGTTCCACGTTATGTTTTTTGGATTAGGGACAATTTTCCGTCTTCCCCAGGTCTTGGTGTCCTTGTTTTACTGACCACTCACTTCTTAGGGTATTGGACATTTTCCCCTTTCCCAGGTTATTTGAGTTTGAATATTAATGATCTTTCTTTCAGTGTTATTCTCTCTTCCTATTAGCCCATTCTTTGCTTCCTTCTATGTAGGGTACATTTCCCTCTTTCCAGGGTATTTGTATATGTCTTTTAATGACCTCCCTCTCAAGCTTAAGCGTGCTTCTCTCTATCACCTTATCAAAGTTCAACTTCATCAGCTTTGTATTCAACGCTTCGTCAACTTCACTGGAATGAGTTTCTCCAGATAAAAAGACAGACCCCTTTTCCTGGCAGAAACAACATATTTCAGCTTTGCCTTCAGTCAAGTGTCCGGAATTTTATATTGTTCTTCAGGTCAGAGAGCCCGATTTATGCTGCCATGCAGAATGGCTTAGGGAGTTCCTCAAAGGAACAGGAGTCCTTGTCCCCTAAGGGAGAGTCTCTCACAGTGCAGTCCCGCTTGCACAAACCCCAAGGGAGGGTCTTTTACCTAGCCTCAACAGGGAAGGCTCCCACTTGAAGAGAAGGGACAAATTCCCTCAATGTGTCACAGTACACTGTGGAATTGTGTGCATATTGTTGCTTGAATTATGTATATCCATGCTTGAGTATATGGTTGTAATGTGTATGCAGTGGTGTGGCTGCGTATGTTGTGTGGGCATGATAATGTTGGCTGCATATTGTTGCTTTAATTGTGTATTTCTTCGGTTGAGTGTATGTTTGTAATGTGTATGCAGTGGGGGGGTGAGTATGTTGTGTATGGTCATGATAATGATGGATGCACGCTGTTGCTTGAATTATGTATTTCCTCACATCAGCTCTTCCTCCAGACAAACTCTAATTGACATCCTCTTGGTCGTTCCCTCTCCAGACCAATGGATCCCTGATATGGTATCTGTTCTCTCTCCTTTCTCCTCCTCTCCCATTAATGGTGGCACCCAGTGGGAGGTCCTTGTGGCCCCCTTCCAATCTTCCAAGACCATCATAAATGTCTATCTAAGTGGTATCGTTATGGTCATGGCTCTCAGCCCAATCTCCTCCTTCTTGATAGCCGTCTCCCACATCTCATCAATTTCCTCCCTTCTCTTGCCACTCCTTCTAGCACCTCTCTTACTCCTCTGCCACCTCCTTCCTCCTCAGCTGCCTCTCTGGCACCCACCTCCTCCTCTGCTCTGGCCCCTAAGCAACCTCCGTCTACTGCCTCTGCCTACTTCCTGACCTTTCTACTGCCTCGGCTGGGTGTACCCCACTCCTGCACCCCACAGCGGAGGTCTTTCAAATGTGGCAAGCTGTTACACGTAGCTACTCTCAACTCTCGTTCTGCTGTTAAACATTCCTCTGGCATCTGCACCTCCTCAAACACCTTGAACTGGATGTCCTCGCTCTCACTGAGACATGTTTCACAGCCAGCTCTGTCACAAGTTTTGACACTACAAGATCCTCTCCGAGCCCAGAACCAACCGGCTTGGAGATGCAGTGGCTCTGATCATTCCGAAGTGGGTCCCTGCTTCTGTCATTCCTACGCAGGCCCACTCGTCCTTTGAATGCCTGCTCTGCAGGCTCTCTAGCGCTCCTGGCCTCTCTCTGACTGTGGCCACCATCTACAGGGCACACGGCCAGGTCACCCTCTTCCTCTTAGAATGGGATGACCTCTCTGCTTCCCTCCTTGCCTCGACCTCTCAACTTCTCCTCCTCAGAGACCTCAAAATCTGCGTGGATGCTTCTAATCCCTATTCTGGGCTTTTCCACAACCTATGTGACTCTCTCTGACTTTCCATTTTACCCTCTGGTCCAACACACTCTGCTGGACACACTTTGGATGTTCTCATCTCTGCAGACATCCCTCTCTCTAACCCTCTCACCACTCCACTCTCTTGGACTGACCACTTTCTGCTCTCCTTTCACCTGAAATTTCTTGCCCCTCAAGCAAAGCCTATCCCAGCACTGCCACCTTCCTTTGCGGTCATTTGTCCCATGAAGCGTGTGTCAGTGGACACCTTTGCCTCTACTTTTTCTGCTCCTCCTACTCCTGCGGCTGACTTGCACTCTGACACAACCCTCTCTAATCTACAACATTCTATCTACAACACTCTGGACATTCTTGTCCCTGTCATGAGAATCTGTCTGAAGCCTACCTCCAATCCTATTCTGACCTTGCCGTCCTGAAACGCAAGTGCAGGATGGCTGAGAGCCCTGGTGACCCCCAAATGACATCCCTGGGTTTTCCCAAGTCTCTATACTCTCACGCTGTCTCTTCAATGTTTTTCTGGCCCCTTTGGCCCACCTGAGCTCAACCTTCACTTCTAAATTTCAGAGTTATGCGGCTGACACACAGCTCTCTTTCAGGCTTCCCTCAGCCTCCTCTCCTCTCTCCCTCATTCCTGACTGTCTATCCACGATTCAGGATTGGTGTGCCTCAAATGATCTTTGCCTTAATGTCAGTAAGAAGGAGATCCTTCTCATTGGGAACCCTGCTCTCGCTTTTCCTCTTTTAATCTGGCCGCCCTCTTTGGGCCCTCTGCCCTCACCATACTGTGAAGCAAAAAACCTTGGCGTAACCTTTGACTCCACCCTGTCCTTCTCTCCTCACATCACAAATCTTGCCAAAAAAGACCACTTTCAGCTGCACCTCCTGTCCTCACTTTCCCCCAGAAGCTCCCTGTCTCCAGAGCCCTGGTTCTCTCCAGGGTAGAGTACTGCAACAGCCCCTTTCTCAATCTGCCTACCTCTACTCTTCGCCCCCTGCAACTAATCCAGAACAGGACTGTGAGACTTATCCTTGGCTTCAAGCCCAGGGACTGTATCTCTCCACCCCAGAAATCTCTCCACTGACTCCCGGTGGCTGCAAGGATCAAGTTCAAGACCCTCTGCATCGTCCATAAGTCTTTCTGAGGCCAGGGCTCACACTGCATCCAGCTCTCTCTTCCCCAATACCTTCCTTCTAGATCTAGAGCCCTTCGCTCAGCTACCTGCAACTCTCTGAGGGTCAGCCACTTCTCCAGGCAGAAAGTGGGGGTAGATCTATCTCCTCTGTGGGTGCCTTCCTCTGGAACTGCCTCCCTACCCCATTCAGACTTGAGCCGGATTACCTGAAGTTCCAGAAGAAGCTCAATACCCTCCTTTTGTCCTCTGCCTTCTCTCTCTCTCGCTCCTATGTTAATTTACCTGTCTGCTGTGCTGACTAGTTGCTTGATTCCCTCAGAGTCTCACTGGGAATGAGGCTCCTCCACAACCAGTCTTCCTTGAACTGCCTCCTGGCCTACAGTGTACTTAGGGCCTGTAATTGTAGCCCCTACAGCCCCCATGCCTCCTGCACTTACCTAGAGCCGCCCTGACCTGGCTGCACTTGCTCAGAGCCATGCTGCCCTGTTCGCACTTACCCCTTTCCTCTCCTTTGCACTTCCCCCTCTCCTTCCTCTTGCACTTCTATAGTCGCACTTGCACGATCCGAATGACACAAAGCCTAGTAGGATTGTTTGTCTTGTCCTCCCTGTGTCTTCCCTCCCTTGGCTTGTGGCACCTGGAAACACTTGAGTACAAGCGTGTTATAAAAGCCATATCATATCATATCACATGTTTGTAATTTGTACACAATAGGGGTGGGTGCATATGTTGTGTGCGTGCATGATAATGTTGGCTGCATATTGCGTCAATTATGTATTCCCTTGCTTAAGTGTATGTTTGGAATGTGCACGCAGTGGGGAGTCAGAGCTTATGTTGTGCGTAGTTATGATAATGTTGGCTGCATATTGTTGCTTTAATTATGTATTTCCTGGCTTGGGTGCATGTTTGCAATGTGTACGCAGTGAGGGGTGAGTGCGTATGCTGGATGCAGTTGTAGAGTCTCTGTGTATAGGTTGCGTGGTTGCTGAGCACATGGTTGGTGTGTATTTTTAACTTATTTTGTATTTTTTCCAGTGAAAAAACTTGGTTGTCATAGCAATTTGTCATATATAGATACATTTTTAATAGTTAAAATCTCATTATTTGCAGAGTCGTTTTTCAATTTTGTTTTTTCAGTGCAACAGATCCAGCTAAAATGTAGGTTCCTGCAAAAAATTAGGAACATTGAAGCAGCCAATTTTGAAATATTTGGGCCGAAAAAAAAATTCCTACGGAAAACCCCATGTGAAAAGCCGTTCACAATGCAATCAAAGTAAACATTTTTTATAAACTATGAAGCCGTTAAGGTAGAAATCTAAAATCGTGCATGCACTGTCGGCTGCACCGAAATATTAATCTGGAATATTTTCAGATTTGTACATGCTCTCATTTGAATGTTATTGAGAGAAGTAATATTCTGAAACGCTGTATTGACTTCGTCTTAACCTTACCTAGGCCTTGTGCAAGCACAAAGGCATAACATAATATATTTAAAATGATAGATAGATATGGACATCAAGTAATGTTTGTGACAGTCCACAACTACTCATCCCTACCATGCCAGGGTCGGCCCATTGACTAGCCACTGAGATTTAGAAGTGGCTACTCCAGTCACAAGAGTATAACATCACTCTATTTTACCTTCCTAGATGTTGGCAATCCAGATGATTTTCTGTAGCCCCATCCTACAAAGCACTTGGATGGACAAGATGTTGAAAACGTCCGTCCAGGTGACCATATTAACATGATCAACAAAGCTACAATCCCAGTGTTCATGAACAAAAAAGTATTGGTTGAAGCCTCTATACAGGAACATTGCTTCTTGCTGGCAGTTACAGCAGTTTGGTCTGGCCACTGGAAAGAGCTAATGAAGTCACAAGAACCACAAAGCACTCAAAGCAGAAACCACTGTATCAAGGTTGTGGACATCTGCCGAGATTCAACATGCTTAGCAAAAGGTTTTCTGCTGAGTGGCTCCTCCATTATTCTGCCATCCGGTCGGATCTACAAAGTAATACATCTGCCACACATGATATAGCCAAAACTAAGGCAGGGCTTCGGGAGAAGCTGTGGTGCACAGACCTAGAAGCTAGAGTGGAGAGAATCATCAGGGTTGCTTCTACTCCTAGAGACAAAAATTCTGAACCCGCTGCCTCACATACAAGCACCTCACTGGAGCTCCACATCATGGACCAGTGACAGCATGGACTTTCGCATCATTCTAATAGACACACATTGCTCACTGGTAATGAACAATTGGTCCAGACACCCTGACAACAGATTTTTGCAATCAACAACAGCTGGAATGGAAATTCCTGTCCTAGAAAAGATATTTGCCAACCATAGTTTGGCTGATGAAGAATGTATGGGCAATGCTCCCCTTTTAGGGGAAGAATTCAGAGCGTTCACAGACTCTCTTGAAACCAAGCATAGAAAAACTACACCGGCATGGCCCGAGGTGAATGGTGATGCCCAAAGTTTAATGAAGACACTAATCAAGATGTTTCAAATCACCCAAAGTCAATAGAGAAGTAAGGACAGAGTTCTATGTCAGTTCCTACATGAATATCGAAGCACCCCTGTGATGTCATCTGGTATGGTGCCGGCAGAGACACTGATGGGCTGACTGGTCATAGGGGCTGTACCAAGCTAAGCTTTCTGGACAGTCCCCCATATTGTAATGAGCAAGTAAGAACAAAACAGCTGGCCGCTAAGTCAAAGAACTGTCAAAAACACAACACAATATCAGCATCCCTACAAGTTTGAGATTCGGGCGCAGTATGGAAAACTTAACCCACATGCACGTTTAGTCTGCCCTATGACTCTCCAGTAAAGGAAGTGAAAGGTTGGATAGTGACAGTTTAAAAAGGACACACGCGCTAAAAAGAAACAACAGCTTCTTTTAAACCTGCCAGTAAAAAGGTGACCTGGCATTGACGGGAACTGAACCTCAGACTGACGAAGGCATGGATGATAAAGCGCCACCCCTTAACTCCCTTGTACAGAAAGAAGAGGATCTTGCAAACGTGCCACAGCTGCTCGACAGTAGGTGTAACAAGATGTGCAAGCCGTAGATTCCCCAGTCTCCCATCCCGAAGCACCTGACGACCCAACGAGAGACAGACCAAGCCGCAATGTCGCATGATTAACAGACATTACAGCCAGGAAGCCTGCTGGGAAAGGTCACACATGGACGTGCCCGTAAATGGTCTTACAAAATGACAATCTGGGTAGTGGTTTTGCCATCTTGTTTAAAGGACCGGGATGTTAGCTTTATTGTCTCCATGTTACACACCTTTTAAGTATGTGACAGAAAATACAAAATGAGCATAATAAAAAGATTTCAAGAAAGTCCTGCTAAATCCTGCTAGACATACATATAACACTCCAAAAGACATTTCCTGAAGTCAAAGAGAGACTGATGAGAGCTCTGCCGAAGCACATTTTGGCCCATGGGTTGGCGCTGGAAACATGCTCTTAATGGGGTGTCTACAGTATGCAGAGGATAGTATAATTCAACGAGCAGTTCCACAAGGAAGATGTCCCGTGCCACGTAATCAGAAGACAACGTTCTGCACGCAATCCAGTGCGAAATATCCTCTCTGTGTGTAGGGGGAGAGGAGATGGGCAAGTGGCAGGGATTCCGGGCGTGTTCCTGTATTAGTTGTATGCGACTTGGGTAGTTAGAAGGTGGGGTGGAAGAGTGGTGAGGGTTCCTGTTGGTTCTCAGGCGATGGAGCCAAAGGAGGAGCATGGGTTTGGGGGCAGCAAAGGGAGGGGAAACAGGGATTCTGCAACTCCCACTCAGTGCAATGGGAGTTGGAGTCTGTTGTGATTCTAAAGAACGCCATAGGTCCATGAAGCTAGCAGGTGTAGCTGCTGTACCATTCCCTTAGCCCTCCTAGTGGTCCTCAATGTGTTCGTCGTCTCCCTATGTGCGGTTTAATATGTGTCGCCCACATAAAGCATTCGAGATCAAATTAAGAAGAAATGTAGCCTGTGCAATATAAGAACAAGAGCAACCCAGGTTCAAATCCTGGTCCCGCACTTAAAGAATGGTATCCGATAGAGCGTGCTGTAAAAGATTAATTCATTCATTCAGTCATCTAAAACAGTTGTAACGTAGCAATGTGCACACTTGGAATGTACTGCTAGTCAAAAATATGTTTAACCTATTTCTGTACCATTGTTTTTATATCTTGT
The DNA here is from genome assembly GCF_040938575.1 of Ambystoma mexicanum. Lineage (NCBI taxonomy): Eukaryota > Metazoa > Chordata > Amphibia > Caudata > Ambystomatidae > Ambystoma > Ambystoma mexicanum. Next base: position 691,692,996 of record NC_090936.1, read on the forward strand.
CAATTCTATTTAGTATCATTTTTAAAGCACTCTATCTCAATATAGGCATCCTTGCGCTAATGAGCAGTACTCATTGTACGGTTATGCAACAGCAAAGGCAATTGAGAAAAGGACTAGAAAAGTGCTGGGGTTTTGAATCGTTAATAAAGAAGATGAACAACTTTTTTCAAAGAAAATACATGTTTTCAGTTCCTTTTTAAACCTCTAGCGATCAGGTACAGTCTTTTCAGAGGTTGGCTTTTTTTCTCGAAATCTCATATGTCTTAACTCCAAAGGATTGACCACCAGGCAATGCTTTTTTTAATTGACTAGTTTTAGCATCAGGGTGTACATTGTGTGTAAATTCCTACAGGGATTGTGCTGGCATAACCTGCTTCTTATAAAAATGGAGCTGTTCCGGGTGTAACATTGCAAAGTTAATTTTAAAGGAATTATTTTCTGCCTCAGCAGCCTGTGTAACATTTTTAAAGCTGGTGCTGTATGATTTGACATTTTAAGCTGGGAAAGGCTTCTTGCGGATGTGGCCTCAATTTCTGCAAACATTTGATAGCTTTCTTGGTTATTCTTGGTTATTCGCGTAGAGACTGCCCAGGCGAGGAAAAGAAAAAGAAAATCACGAATGTGACTTGGTCACTAAAAGTAACATATTGAAGAATTTGACTTCGCTTTTTCTTCTGTTAAAATCCTGCCTGCAGAACTGAAGAAATCACTTCATTCATAGTCAAATGAGAATCGATTTTTTTGGCAACAGTTTTATCCTCAGCATATTCAGCCATGCAGTCTGGCCATAAGTCTGGTTTCCATAACGGAATTAAATGGGGCCACTACTCCAGTCTTACTGCTAGTACATGTGTCTATTTACACGCATCCAATATTCTATAGGGCCTCATCACGAGTTGGGCGGTATCCCGACTGTGATACCGGCCAACTTTATTTGCGTTAACGCCCACCCGTCTGGCGGTATTACTCCCCTTTCCCCATTGGGTCCAGTGGACCCAATGGGGAATTTTCGGCACAATTACCAGACGGTAATGCCGCCGGCGGTAATTGTACTGAAAATTGGCATTTTTCCAGCATGTACCCCCAGCTATCAGCTGGGGGTAAACATGCCAGACTTGAGATTGGGCGGAGTGGTAAATATGGCGGTAATGTTGTTGCCCTACAGCCCAACTCGTGCCGAGAGACAAGATTTTTCATTCTTGGCAATGAGGTTTATGTTTTAGTCAAAGCAAATTAGAAGCTGCTTGTTCTCAGCATCTACCAATGGTAACTTTTTTATACTGGACCCCCATTGAGTAAAAATATTGTTTTCGTGCACTCTCCACAAGCTATAACTGATTATTAAAAGCAGTCACCATAATCCTTTTGTAAAGAAACTAGCGTCTCCTTGTACATCCTCCCCTCCGACCCCCAACCCCCATTCACAGGGTGCCAGCCTCCCAGTTTGAAGACCACCGGCACACATGAATAATTTTACATTGATATAATCAGTCAAGGTGGCCATGGGAGCGATGTATACATTAAAAAGTAATGAGCTAAGTTACCAATAGAATCCTTCTCTACAAACCTTGCAATATGACCAGATTGAAAGGCACCTTTTGTGCATCAGTCACTGAGGAAACCTACCCTTTTGACAAGATTTCAGTGGGACCCACCGGTTTCTTTTATCATGCTTGACTCCCCCTCCCCCCCTCCTAAACAGTTGTATTGTGGGATTTTCCAGCAGCTCAGAAAGAGTGCAGACCGTGACCCAGAGCCAATATAGACAGACATAAAACAAGATGATGGATGTTTACCTTTCACCACTTAGCTGCATGTCACGCATGACCCAAAACCAAAATGGCTGCGTGGACGAGCTTCCAAAAGGGAGATATTATCTCGTGCAGAGATTTTAGGGATTTCCAGTTCATTTATTGGGTTAACAGTAAATACTAAGGCGCTGATTCGCTAAGAAGTTAACAGTAGAATCTCTGTACTATTCGATTCACAAAGAAGTTAACACACGGAAATAGGAAACAGTATCACTCTTTGAATGTCCAGATGGTTTGTGATGCCATGCAACTGATTACACACTGCTGCACATGTTTCCAAGGCTCATTACATGACTCAATGGTACTGCGGAATTCCACGTTGCCACGGTACATGGAAGGCTATGCCGGACAAAGCACATGGCTATTGGGTGAGTACAGCTGACGATGCTACAACCCTGTCGAAGTGGTGTGTGTGTGTCCAGCCCAATGAGCATTGTGAGTGTGCCGCTGTGACCGCACATGCATCACCCCCCTTCCATCTACCAAATACACAGCGGATGCCAAACATCATGAAGGAAGACATGACAGGGCACCACAATGTGCCCGTGCACACGCTGGCACAGCCAATCTCGTCACTGTCCCATGAACCTTGTGCCACTGCAGACACCCACCATCAATTGAAACACTGCCTCAAAAGGCACGAGAGGTGTGTAAATGAGACGACGTGTATTTACTACTTCCGTACAGTGGAGTCACTCTGCCATGTGTGGACAGCACTGCACCGTGGCATGCACACTATCATATGTCACCCGCAGGGCACAGTAAACATGCAAGTAAATGTGTAGGCCCATATCCAGTTAGCGACATACATCATGATGCCCACATGATGGCCAGAGAGCACGGGATGCCCTGATTCGCATTTACTTTTGAGTCACAGCACATTCACAGAAATGCACGAACATGGTGACGACAATGAATTAATAGTTGCACTGCAAAATAAATGATCAATGTCCACACATGTATGTCTTGATTCGAAATGGTGATGTATTGATGTAACAACAACAGGGAAGGAGGTGCATTGGTTAGGGAAGCTGTACACCCGGGGCCACCCACCACCCAAACGTGCCCACCCCCACCCAGGCCCCATTGTTCAAACACCCAAAACTACCTACCACACCACCCAAACGTGCCCACCCCTCTCACACCCTTGTAGTCCACATGTGTCCTGCACTGCCCCACACACATGCCATCACTTCCGTGTGCGCTTCTGTGCCTCTGCAACCTTGCCCGAGGGACCCGTTAGCCTACTCGAGCGCCTCCTTGGACTGGCAGTAGTGGAGCTGGATGGGGTGGTTGTGTTTGATTGCGCAGAATCTGGGATTGAGGGCATCCGTGCCAGATTTTCCTGTTGGCCAACCAACATGGCCTCTACAAGCCTGGAGGTGTGGTCGTTGCCCTCCCGCACATGGCGTGCAAGGGTCACTATAGTGCTCGCAAAGCATCCGATGGACCTCGACAGGCGACGCACTGAGGCGCTGTAGCTCTCCCTCTGCAGCCTGGATTCCTCTAGCTGCCTCTCCACCAGCTGGGTGAGGGTAGCCTGCTGGTCCTCCATCCGCTGCATGCAGGCATTCAGTTCGGCCATGGATGGGGTGGGCGACCTCATGGGACTCCCCAGTGATGTGGGGCTGAACCCCAGCTCATGAAAGGAGCCCAGGTCTTCAAATGTGGGCATCTCCCCCTGTGGGCCCGTTTCCGAGTGCTCTTGCGGGGCACTGTTATCACTGCAGGCCGCCCCCTCTGCAGTGCTGCTGCCTTTGGTGTTGTGTTGGGTGGCCATGATAGGTTCCCGTGGCACCTGTCTAGATTCAGGCAGTGTGGAGACAGTGGGGACGTCGGTGGTGGTGGTGGCCGGCACATCTGTAGTGGCTGGTAATGTGACCAGAGGTGCAGAACTGCCGGCAGCATCCTCCTGTGTGGTGGCGGTGGCTTGTGTACTTGCCGGTGCAGATTGGCTGGCCTGTTGTGCAGTATCACTGTCACTTGAAACGGCTGTGGGGACACAAAGGGCATGCAATTAGTGTTGTTGTGGTGGCAGATGGGTGCATCACATGCGTCATTAAGATTGGACATTGAATAGTGTTAGTCACATGCATCTGATTGCTGGTGTATGCATTCTGTGATATTGGTTGCCATGCGGATCATGATGGGTCCTTTGGCCCACACATGCACTGCCTCGGGGGCGGGGGGTTGTTAATGGGTCCTTTGGCCCACACATGCACTGCATGGGGGGGGGGGTTGTTAATGGGTCCTTTGGCCCACACATGCACTGCCTGGGGGGGGGGGGTTGTTAATGGGTCCTTTGGCCCAGTACTCACAACTGCATATTTACATGTGGCATTCATGTTTGGGCACTTACCAGCATCTGCAGGTGGGCTCATTCCTGCCTCAGCCTCCCCGATCCCATGGATTCCCTCTAGGTGGAGGACGCTGCTGCAACGCTCCTCCCATGCTTGCAGCCTCAGTGCGGAAGGGGGTCCTCCGCCTGTCCCACTGCTGCGTTGGCGGTGCGTGGAAATGAGGTTGCGTACCCTCAGCCTCAGGTCGTCCCACCGCTTGTGGCAGTCCTTCACGCTCCTCACTGCCACGCCCACAGCTGTGCACTTGCGTGCATCTTCGGCCCACACCTCCTTCCTCCGCTGCTGTGTGGCACGCCGTTGGTCGGCGCTGAACAGCATCTCCGCATTGTCCACAATGTGCTCCACCAAGACGGTTAGCTCCGCCTCGCTGAAGCGCTGTTTGCGCTGCCTCTGAGCAGGAATCCTGGCAGACATGCTGGTGGTCCCTTCTGGCTTCTCAGAGTTAGGATTGTGCTGGCTCTGGATGGCAATGGATTGTGCTTTTATATGATGGCCGCCTCTCTGTTTCCTGTTTTGGCGATCATGGTATTTCCGGTTCCGTGGCGGCGGAGGCGGAAACGGGTTTTGCGCCACTTGTGGCTGCGTTATTTCCATTTCCGTGGGGTTTTCCGTGACGGCGGTAACAACGTTTCCGAGTCCGTGTGGTGCGCGCGACCGACAGCGTGTAATCGGACGGTTTTTCCGCAACCTTGCGGACACGGAAACGTTTTTACCGCCGTCACGGATTTTGCACGGTCCCGGACTGGCAGGTTGTAATGAGGCCCAGTAACTTTTCAAGATTCCATTTTGAATTGGCAATATGCCACACTACTTCAATGCTACAGTGATGTGTGGAATCTGGTGGCATGGAATTATATCTCACACAAATAACTTGCCAGCGAGCATTATAAAATGTGGGGTGCAGTTATTGCCCAGCTTAGAGAGATCAGCAGGGAAATCAGTAGAGAGAGGGAGAGAGGTGTGAGTAACCAAGTTTGAATTTAAACAAAATAACCTTTGGTTTGCACTTTGCAATGTGCACAAGAAGTGTAAGGGGCATATGAAGGTCCACATCAGAGAAGCCTGCACTTACATGTTCTTTGTGAAGTGTACGCAACTTCTTTTGGAGACAGTAAAGGGGACGATGTAGTGCATCCCATCACCTCTGCCAAAAAGGGCTCATAGTGCCCTGAAGGGGGTTTGTGCGTTATACTCTCACAACGAAACTTTGTTGCGGCAATGAGGATGAACAAATGGAGTGGGGTCTTGGGGAGGGGAGACAAATATGCCTGCCCCTTGAATCACACACAACTATAACCCAAACGATAGAACAAACCAGATAATATTACCAACATAAACATTCCCTGACTGTGACAGAGTCAGAGCTCTTTCGAGGTCTGGTCAGGGTTGTTAAAAGTCAGTATGGGCCCTGGCTGTGAAGGGCAATTTGCAGTCTTTAGCTCCTTCCTAAATTAAGCCGGGTAGTGATTGAGTAACAGAAATAATTCATGGATTATTTGCGCCAAAAAAACGGGATTTGTGCGCCATTCTGCCCGCAAATCCCTGTTTAACAAATGGAGATTTGCGGGCAGAATGGCGCACAAATCTCGTTTTTTTCGGCGCAAATTATCCATGAATCAGGGACAGAAAGTCAGTGGTCTGGCCAGGCAGAGCCTCACTCCAGTTGGTTTGTCTGCAGGGCGTACAGTGGTCTACTAACAGTCTCTTGTCAGATATCAGTTGCACTGACCATACAAGGACTGTTAGGCTTTCACTGTGAGACACTGTAGTCACCTGATGAGACATCACTGGTGCACAATTATGCCCATAATGTTTGTTTTATGTACTCCAGTTTGCATTGGGAAATGTGTCCCACAATTGACCCTGGCCTTTGCAGGCATTGATAAGGTTGGCAACACTATTTGCAGGATCCTGGGTGTGATTCCTGTGGAAAATGTTGTGAAGCTGAATAATGCGGCTGTCAGTGGTTGCCTCTGTTTTGCTCAAAAGACCTGATCACCTATAGCTACCATAGAGCATCATGATGCCTCAGTGATTATATGTAACCAAAAAAGTTATGGGTGGAAGGTTTTGAATAAATCTGAACCGCTGGCACTTCTCGGGCCGACCTTCCACATCTGCGTTTTTTAGCCCGTCTGCGCCATTGTAAAAGGGGTCCAGCCATATGCAAATCAGTCAGATGCAGCCACCAATGGAAGCAGCCCAGCTTGAACTGCTAGGCTAGGACCCTTCTGCACAGAAACACAAACAACCCCAGACATGTTTTGTGACTTGTTGGGCCTCCTCAGTGAGGTGCAGCTTGCTTCCCTGTGGTGCAGCGAGCAAGGCACCCACGTCTGGGCATACCCTCTCTCACACAGGGAGACAAAGTATAAGTAAAAAAGTGATGGGTGGAAGTTTTGGAATAATTCTGAACCACTGGCACTGCTCTGGGCAACCTTCCACACCACAGTTTTTTAGTCTGCGCCTTTGCAAAAGGGGTACGCCATATGCATATCAGTCAGGTGCTTCCACCAATGGGAGTGATTATATATGACAGTCATCACCTTAGTCCAACAACAGCTGTGTGTCTCTGAAAGTCACCTCCTATTTTTAAAACCCTATTGGACTTTCCAACAATTGAAGTCATAGTATGTCAAAAATACGAAATCAGATATCATATCATCAAGTAAAGGGACAATCTAGAGAGCAAACTGATGACGCATTGATGGCTATAGAGGGAAACATTTATGTTCACTAAATAGCTCACTTGATGTGCTCTACAGTAAATGAAGTCACAGTAAGTATCAAACCCGACCCAGACATCAAACAGGGGACATGTTGTAATTCTTTTTGTTTGGGAGTATGTCTTTACGATGCTATATGGCTAAAGAGAACAGGAATTGTTCTGTCACACAGAATACACCTTTAATATACGTTCCTGCCATCCAGAGTAAAAGCCAACTATCCACCATGGCCCCCTCAAACAAGGACTCCTACCAGAACAATGCTTACGCACTTGACCAAATGGCTGCAATTCTGACTATTGGGCACTAACCTTTGTTTGTCAGAGAAAGATGGTAGAGAAAATGTCCACTTCCTATTAACAAGCATTGGCAAAGCCAATGGTTTTGGCTTTTGTGTGGACAAGGTCTCAGCATTTACCAGGCCCTTCCATAAGAGTAGTACCTGCCCATAAAATGGTAACAGCTGGAAAAATGGTGTGAGTACCTGGCCATATGACGTCAGTGTGTGCCAAATGTTTTTCCAGATATTTTTTTATCAAATGGAGAGTTAAGGACTTCAGGCATCATGTGGTCAATTCAAATGGAAGGCACTCAAATCACCATCAGGTATTGCTGTTATGTGCAAAGTACTCACAATTTGGCATGTGTTTCCCTCTCCGGCACCTTGATGCCCCTTCCAACATTTGGATGCCTCTCACCCTTTAACTTGTCACGGTCACCGATGCTGAGAAGCGGGGCACGATGCCAGAATAGGATGGCCCTGTCCAGGCTCTGAGGTATCAGGAATAAGCCATTTGTTTGTGAGAACCCAAGCACTTCTGTGAAGATGACGACAGCGGGCTGGAAAGTGCTGCTAGGTGGCCGGTATACCTGCGTGCTACAAGCTGGCATGAGGGCCACCATGGGCCAAAGTGCTGTGGGGCAGAGGGCCTCCCTGGTTGGCAGCCTCCTACTGGGCACTGGCGTGACCTAGTACAGCTTAGTACAGCTTAGGGAGAGCTTGGATCAGGGAGAGTCTTGGGGACATAACTACGGTGTGGGTGCAGGTAAGCGACTGACAGTGCTACAGAACTGTACAGTACTCAACACAAATCGCTGCCGGCAGTACACAGGAAAACACTGCACACTTAGTGAAAGTAATGTAAAAACACATCACTAGCATAGTGCTCATCCAATCAGCTACTGCTTCCATCAGAAAAGGCTAGGCCAAACATCCGTAAGTAAGGCCATGGACATTTTCATAGCCATTTTAAAACCAAACGTAACTGTAATAGTAACTTTGTTTATTTTTAATACAAAATACACTACAATATGAAACATAACTGAAAAGATGCAGTAAATATTTTTAAAAGCATCAATCAAGTCAAATAACTTTTAATTAACATTAACAGATGGCGGCCGCCATTTGGAAGAAGAACATTGCTGACAAATTCACCATACAGTAGAAAATTAGCCAACGAGTGCAAAAAGAGGTGTGTTGTGGGAGGAGATGGCTGGGAATGGGAGGAAAACCCGATAGATTTTACACAGCAATGGGCGTTAAATGGGTGGGACACAAAGCAAAACTACGTAATATTCATCCCCATATGTCAACCTGCACTGAAAAGCATTACAAACCTGCATCCAAAGCCCCTATTTTAAGCTCTCATGTTTAAGCTCTTATTTTAATAATAATAATATAATAATTCAGCGCCACCTAATAGCCAAAACTAAAAATGGCTCAGTATTCCATTTGAGGATAGCTAATGTACGTGCAAACTGCCCACTTAGATGCGTGCTTGCTTTCTGTCTGTCAATGGAGCTTGTGCACGTGTGTAAAACACAACCCATTTTAAAATCAATTCCTTCTGTCATTAAAGAAAACGTTTCCATTCATGTATGACCCACCAGGGAAAACATTTGACATTTTTACATGTAGGTATTCTGTTTGTCTGCATTAAAATTAAATGCAGGAATTCAAATGTGACTAGTGATCCTTATCTTATTGAACTGAACCATAGTAATGTAACAGCATTGACATCTATAGGCCTTTGTAAATAATAACAGTTGTGTACAGATAGTGAGGGTTGTGAACGCAGTGTTGGCTGTGCTGGATGTGAGGGCTGTGAGCCAGCCTATGTCTGGAGTGAGGCCTGTGTGTAAGGTGCAGCACATATGGGGTAAGGAAGATTCTGTTAAAAGCTTCCAACCTCTCCTCGGAAATGGTGATTTCCCCCCACAAAATGGAAAGTGCAGATAACAAACCTCCTTCACCGGTAAAACCATATCAAAGAAAACCCACCGATTTCACCAATTTGACTAATTCATCAAATATACGAAAGAGAATTGAAAACAGAACAGCATGACCACAACTGATTGTGTTCCCTATGTAATCCTGTTCAATTTAATTGTATCACAAACAATCGAACGTGTATTATATGCCACTGCATTAGCACCTACAATGACCACTACATTAAAAAGACGGTAATACGTATAACTGAATGCATATTGCATTTAAGAGTACCTTAACCTGCACAAGAACAGGTGTAATTGCACTGCAGATCTCTTCACGCAAGGGCATCAGCAGGCAAGTTGGTGCCTGAGAAAAGTTATTTATTTTAACAATCCTGTGATCTATAGAGTCAGTGGGCCTCATTCCGAGTCCGGCGCTAACCAATGGCGGTAGTAGCGCCTTGGTCGGCACCGGACCCGTACCGGCACCGCCCTGGTGGAATGGGAAATTACCGCCCTATTCCGTGTTGACCAGGGTGGTAATTTCCCATTCCCCAGGGCTCTTCCCCATTCCCAAATGAGCCCCCATAGGACTCAATGGGAATGGGGAAATTGCAAATAACGGTGACCGTACTTTACGATCACCGTTATTGGCTAAAAAGCCCCTTTGCGCCCTCGTCCCTAACGCTTAAGGACGAGGGCGCAAAGGGAACTCGGAATGTGGCGGTAAGGGATTACCGGCACCGGTCTCGTTAACGGTGACCGGTATCCTTTACCGCCATACTCGGAATGAGGCCCAGTGTCTTAAACCTATAAATACAGTAATCGGAATTAAATGTACATAAGCAGGAGCTAAAAGGATCTCCTGGGTATCCAGCATTGACCTGTGACCAGGAGCTACCACTGGGGAATGAGGAACTAGTACACAGAGTTACACAACTCTAACTTCCACATAAGATGCACACCTTTCAATGTGTCCATTATTTTGTTTATTTTTATTTTTTATTTGGATTGCCTGACAAAATCAACCTTTCAAATATAATACAAACATACAGAGATATAAACAGAAACAATTACATGTATAACTTTCCTATATGCAACAATTTGAATGACATTGTAGTAATTGTATAATGTGCAAAGCATACTTATTTCATCATAAATTATGCTTCCATGTGCTGACTCTACAAGGCAAATCATACAGTGATTAAAACAAATCTATTGCAAGTTCTATGCAAATATTCATCTGGTTTATCATTTCAGACACTATTTGGGGTCAATGTTTACCGATGATAATGATGAGATCTAGATATTGCACAATGGCGATTCTAATTGCCTATTTTTTACTGGTGAATATTCTATTCTATGCCATATTTCATCTTCATTCATCGGGACATACAGATGTAACAAGTTACTAAAATAGATTTTTCTTGCCATAATTAGTGCTGGACAAGTCACTACCAGATGTTGCAATGTCTCTCGGCAATTCAAATCAAGACAGAAAAGACACTGGTTTGACTCCTTAGGTGTCCATTAGGTATGATCCCTTATGCTTTAAATGTTGTATAGATATGCCATGATGTTTATTTATCAATTGTCCCCAACGGACAAAGTTGAATTCACATAGGTGTGTTTGTATGGCATCAGTTGGGAGACAGAAGTACCACCTCGTAGCTGTTGCTGTCAAGCTAACCAGGCTGTTCTTGGTTACAAGCAGGAGGCAAATAGCTCCCAGCGCCCATCAATTTCGAAACCTGACCATATTATATATAATGAATAAACATGGTGAATCAAGTCATCTGGAAATACCTATTTAATTACAACTTTTTAGAAAACAAAATAAATCTAAATCTTTCAAAATAATTTCTTAAATCCTTCATACATCAAAATACATCTTTAGAACTTAAAATTATTTTCCAAGTGATTACAATGCCACCTATAGGTATTGAAAAAGCCAGAAATAGGGAGGGAATCCTTCACAATGTTATTGCTTCTTAGAAGATGGGCAATGTTCATGCATAGCAATAACATGCCAACAATAACTTGACATAGTTCCTCCTTCTGTTAGCATGAGTTCTGCCTGAGCATCAGATGACCATATGCCTAAAATGTTTCATTTCCCCTGGGCATTAACAGAACTTCTTCCAGGGGTAAGGTGGCATCATGAGAAAAAGAAGCTAAACCCTAAAACACATAATACTCACATACATACTTAAATAAGCACAGTAGGTGCGAGAGGGGCAGGGTTATGACCTTGTGAATGGGGGTGGTGGGGGGGAGAAGGGGACCTGTTCTCAATCTGGAACAGAAGGCTTACTAAGACAAAAGCCACAACCAGCCCTGCCCCAGATATGTGAAGCTGGAGTTGCGGAGCCTCCACCATGTGCCAAAAATGTCATCCCTGGTACTATTCTTTTTCTCTCAATGCCTCCCGATTTAGTTGCTCACCAACATTCTTTCTTTTCGATTTCAGAAATGCTACTGCTCGAATCCCCTTGGGAGCGCCCAAAAAGACCTGGTGGTCCAGATTCAATCAGAAGCAGCAACAGCAAAATGGCAACAAACACGACCCCTGAGCCTTCATCACAACCCCACTGTGTCAATTTCTGCAGACAAGCTTAGAACTCACCAAAACAGCACGAAATAGAATTTCCAGACTCAAAGCATGACAGAGTAAGAGCAGGAGAAACATTAAAGAATGTTTATAACACCATGCTGTAAAATGGGGAGGATTTTAGGAGTGTTTAAAGACTCCAACACGCGTAATCCAACCCCTAGGCAAAAGGCAGGCTCTGATTAGAACAGAAGGCCAGGTGAGCCATTGGGAAGGGGAGGGAAGTACAGAACCAACAGCCCTGAACTATAAAAGCAAACATCAGGAGAGGCGGATGAGGGTTGTCCAATGAGGGCACAGGAAGAGCCCAAGGAGGACCAAGACACCAAGCGAAGATGGGCAGAGGAGTGGAGTGTTGGAGAGTTGTTGGCAGAACTGAGAAAAGGTGAGGTATTTGAGAGAGAGTGATACCAGCTTTGTGTAGTGCAGTGTATTGAAGTGTAAGATGTGGGAAGGGTGTGTGTAGAAGGTGTAAGAGAGAGTACATTAGAGGTAGTATGAGAGATAGGAGTAGCAGAGTGGGTTAGTAGTATTAAGTGTGAGTGAGAGTTAGGAGATAGTGAGTATAGCAGAAAGAGGTATAGGAGTGGGCTAGGACGAGTGGGGTTTAGGAGAGAACCGAGGAGAGGGTGAGGGAAGCGAGAGTGAGTGTAGCGTAAGGATGAGCAGGGCACTATATCCCTGAGTTTAGAGAGGAAGGAATAGTTGTGCAAAGGAGAGGGTAGTAGAGAGAAGAAAAGCAGGAGTAGAGCGGAGGCAGTGATAGTAGTAGGACGGATCTGAGGACTAGAAGGGTAGAAGTGAACGGAAGAAAGTGAGGAGAAGGGAGAGTAATAGAAGTGAGAGTAGTAGTAACAGTAGTGCAGGGAGAGTAGTAGTAGTGCCAAAGAGGGAGTGTAGTAGTAGTGCAGAGAAGGTAGACTGGTAGCAGAGTGAGATGGAGAGGGTAGTAGTGTGAAGAGGAGGCAGCAAGATGAGAGGGAATCTAGTAACGATGAAGGGTGGGAGGCAGAGGAGAAGGATGTTGGGGAGGAGAAAGCTGGATCGAGTTGATAGGATGAAGAGTAGGGGAAGGAAGTGAATAGTAGGGGGGCATAGAGGGTTTACAGATCTAGTGGCACATACGTACACCACCCCTTTAAGACTAATTACTGATAGTGTCAGAATAAGTAGGAAATCCCTGGGAAATTAAATATCTGGAGAATCAGGGAACCATCTTTCGCCAAAGACAGACAAGAGACAGTAGGGGTTACTGGTCAGTAGCACTAACCAGGGGTTACTGACATCTGGGCTAGGGAGGGATCATCATGGAAGGTGAGGGAGAGAGAGAAGGCCCTAGCACCGCCTCTCAGACTGAGACCCCTTTTCCATCCAGTGCCTTGTTTAAACCATCTGCCCGTTCATAGACTGACTAATGTACGCATTGAAACTAGTCAATATACTTTTGTTGTCACTTTCAATAAAAATCCTCAAATTTCGGGTGACTCCCACAAGCTATTAAGGCCATCTGTGACATAGGAAAGACAGACATGTATTAAACTGTACTCAGGGCAGGAAGATGTGAATAATGACCCTACTTTCTGTGAGGAATTGAAGCCCACACTATAATGGAGCTGATTAAATCCCTCACCACCAAAGGATTGTGGCCAAAAAGCTCCTAGAACGAGCTCACATCTGTGATGAACAGGCTCCCTCCTGCAAAAACAAGGGAAATACCAAATCCCAAGTACGCACCTCCATATAAAAATATAGCTATCCACTGCAAATTCACAGAAACTGTTAGGTCCCTTCAACTCACAGAAATCCCTTGTGGTTCCATGCTAAAAAGTTATCATTTGTGGGGTTAGGGATGTACACCTGGGCACCTAAAAAGAGAAATATCGATATGTCAGGTCTAGTCTCTCTGTGGTTACCTTGAAATAATTCAAACAACATTTGTAACTAGAGGCGTTGCTGGGAGGGGTGGCGGGGGCTGAAGGGGCTATATACCCTGGGGATTTTGGTTGTAACCCTGGATAGAAGCTCTGGGTCTGGCTAGCTAGCCCCGAGTCCTGATAGTCCCGACATTAGTGCAGCCCCAGATGTTTTTCAGACCTAGCAACACCCCTGTTTGTAACTCCAGCAAAAATGTTCATGCAACCTAGTGTTTAAGGGGGTATTTACCGTCTAGAGCAGTGAAACAGATGTCAAAAATGAAGTGACACTAACTTACTAAGCCGCACTGGTACCTCGAAACACGAGACGGCCAAACAAATTGAAGATTATTTTGGTTGCAATGCTCAGGATGTTCGACGTCATTGTGTCGATTCGTGTGTAGGTTGCAGGGTTTTAGAGCCCAGTAGAATTCCTGCCTTTTTGTGAGTCGAATTGCGGGTTGCTTTGAAGCTGTAGATGGCTTGCCTCAGAAAAATAGCAAACATTTATCACAACTTTTGCTGCAGCACAACTTACACGCCCTTCCTTGCTCCCCACCCCCCCAGCAGGGTCGGACTGGGCCATGAAATTGTATCAGGCACCAGTTAAAAAGTGGGCCACAGTTGCAAATGGCAATTCATTCCTTTTGTGACACTGCTTGAATGATACCCAAGGGGGAGTTTTTTTTTTAATAAAATGTGATTCAAATTGTGCATTTTAAAGAATATTTCATCAGCAATACGGGTCAAAACTATTAGCCTCATAGTGAAGTGACTCATCAAACTAGCCTACATTGGCCAAAAAAGTGGCCCACTTTGACCAAAAAAACTGGCCCACCACCAGCCTTTTGCGTTTTTGGTTCGGCCATGGGCCTATTGCCCTATAGGCCATTCCGAGCCTGCTGCCCAGTCAGCAAAAATCACAACTTTATCAATCATTAAACAACAACACTTTCAAAAATAGTGTTTAGTTAATTATTTTCTGGAAATTAAAATCTTACCTTTGTTTCTAAGGAAACAACGACGGGCCTGCTGCATGTGACGTGTGCACTGCTATAAGGCAGGGTCTCCGGCAGGAAGCCTGGGATTAGGTCTGCCAGGCACCAAGGAGCATCCAGTGATCGAACAGTAATGTTGGGGGGCTCTATCCGCGCCCCCGATGCGGTCCCGCAAGCCCCGCCACACATAGCACACGGAGACACGGTGTTGCTAGTTCGGGCTTCCCGGTCGCTCTGACGCGGCCGGGAACGCCCCCTTTATTTAAACAGCACGCGGCGGCGTGACGTGTCACGCCGCCGCGTTCGCCCGTCATCGGGCAACGCCACACTCCTCCTTTTCCGGGAGGATCAACAAACAACACAAACCTTTCAACTTTATTAACCCAATAACCACACTTATGAAAACTTCACTGCACACCCAGAAGAGCAGAACCCCTTTAATTGCAGCCACCCCCATTAGGATCCCCAAACTCACTGGCCATCTGTCCAACAACATAGTCACTGAGGTAGGCGGGCTTCCCACGCCCAGATCGCTGGGGGTACCTCCGGCCTACCTCCGGCAATCGATGTCCATCGGTTGCTTCACCTCGGAGGGGAGACTCCGGCACCTCGTCCTGGAAGCTGTCGTTGAACGATGTGTAGGGAGGATCAGGTTCAGGGGGGGTTTCAGTTCGCGAATCCCCCAACTTCTTGAAGAAGCTGACGTTCCGGGTGACGGCCGACCTGCCATCAGAGGCCGTGACCATAGAACCTTTCACCGCCACCACATCCAATGGTTCGGGTTCGTAGGGTAGTGAGAGTTTGCCCTGGGGATGTCTATTCCGGATTAGAACCTCATCCCCTGGTTCAAGCCTCTGAGGTTGAAGGCCCCGTCGAAGATTTTCCTGCTCAATCCGAAGCCGTCTCTCAACCTCAACTCGCTGATCATCAATGACCCCTGGTTCCCTGTCCCCCGCTTCCGGCAGCAGTCCTCGGGGGCATCTCCGGAACAGCACCTCCGCCGGGGCCACTCCGGTGGCGGCATGTGGAGTGGTACGGTACACACGGAGAAATTGATAAAGGGCCCGTTGTAGGGATTGGCCTTGTCCCTGAGCAATTCGGAACGTTTTGTTCAACGTCCGCATCAGTCTCTCGGCATCTCCATTTGCCCGGGGCCACAGTGGGGACACCTTCCTATGATGTACTCCACAGCTCTCCATCAGCTCAGAGAATCTCTCGCTTTGAAACGGCGAACCATTGTCGGAACAGAGTGTGTGTGGAAAGCCATGGGCCGCAAAGATCTTCTCAACAGCGATCACCACATGCTCGAATGCCACGGACTCCACAAACTCAACCTCTGGATATCTGGAGTATTCATCTATTATCACCAGGAAATGAGTCCCCACTGACGTCGAGCCAAAGTCCGCATGAACGATCTCCCACGGCCTCGTGCCCCTAGGCATGGCCTCGATGGCAGGCTCCCGTTGGAGAGGGGAGGCTGCTTGACACCACACACATGCTGCCACGAACTCGTCGACCTTTCTCTCCAGTTCGGGAAACCAAACCTTCGAGCGGAGTCGCGCCTTGGTCTTGGCGGGCCCTTGGTGTCCGTGGTGGGCGAGACTGATCACCTCGAGGACCTTTGATTGTGGAACAACAATGCGGTCCCCCCGGAGCAGCAGCCCGGAGTTAGAGAATGATAACTCTTCCTTGACCTTCCACAACTGTTCCAGCGATGCTCTAGCTTCTGGTGTGCGTCCGGCCACTGCCTCCAGAATGGACTTCCAGGATCCGTTGTGCATCGATTGTTTCAATATCTGAAAACACTCATCTCCTGCTGCTGCCACCTCCAGTTCCTCTATGGACATCGCATTTGGTGTTGCCGCCTCCACAACCATGCTTATATGACTGTCCGCTTCCTCTTCACAGGTATCATACCCCTCTCCCCCACTCGCTCCAGGATGGCGGGATAAGTAGTCCGCCGCATTGTTGGCTCCTGGTCTGTAGACAAGGGTGACGGAGTATTCAAGTAGGGCAAGCATCCATCTCTCGATTCTTGCCGGGGGTTTAGATGAGGACCCTGCCAGTATTGGAATCAGTGGTTTATGGTCTGTGACCACGGTCACCGGGTGCCCCAACACGTAGAGCCGGAAGTGGCGGCAGCCCCATAACACCGCCAAAGCCTCCCGTTCAATTTGGGAGTATCTCTGTTCCGTGTCTGTGAGAGCCTTGCTGGCATACGCCACCGGTCGAATGGTCCCCGTGATGTCTATTTGGGTCAACACAGCACCCAGCCCGAAAGGGCTCGCATCGACCACAATTTCTGACTCCAGCGCTGGGTCGAAGAATGCCATAGTGTCCTCCATGGTGAGAGCACCTTTGATGTCTTCGAAGGCAGCTTGTTCCAGGGGGCCCCAGTGCCACAGCGTATCCTTCTTGGTGAGCGCCCGAAGAGGTTCCGACCTTGCGGCCAGATTCTGGATGAAACGCCCACAGTACGTGACCATCCCTAGGAAACTCCTCACCTCCGTTACCGACTCAGGTGCTTTCGCCGCCTTAATGTCTTGGACCTTCTTCGGATCTGGCGACACCCCGCCCTCCTTAAAAATGAACCCAAAGAACTCGATAGACGAGCGCAGGAACTCACATTTCTCCCTGTGAAGGGTGAGGCCCAGCGACAGAAGGCGGTCTAGAGTCTTCCCCAGTCTCTGCATATGGTCCCCCTCGGTCTTGGCAAACACCAGAATATCATCGCTGATATTAAGGACGCCTTCCAGATCTGCCAGGGCGCCCCTGATGATATTCTGGAATACCTCGGCGGCCGACGACACTCCAAAGCTCAGCCGCTTGTACCGATACAACCCCCGATGAGTAGTGAAGGTTGTAATGTACCGGGACTCAGGGTGGAGTACGACCTGATGATAGCCAGCTCTGAGGTCCAGCTTGGAGAACACACGAGCCCCTTGGACCTCAGCAATAATGTCATCGATGGTCGGTGTGAGGTGCCGCTCCCTCCGGATGGCTTTATTGGGGAGCCTCATGTCCACACAGATGCGTACTGAGTCAGGTTGCTTAGGTTTTCTGGCAACCACAATCGGGGACACCCAGGGTGTCGGGCCCTCCACTTTCTCGATGATATCGAGGTGCACCAAATTGTCCAGTTCTTTGTCCACCAGTTCTCTTAGATGGAAGGGCACTCTGCGGTGTTTCAGCGCAACAGGTTGCACGGACTCATCAATATGCAGTCGGATCGGTTCTCCTGTCATCTTACCGATCCCATTGAAGAGTTTAGCGTAACGGTCAAGGAGGTCATTTATGTCCTCTCGGTGCACGGCGTATGCAAATCTTACGATCCCCAAAGCTTCCGCAGCCGCACAACTAAGCAGGGTATTGCTACTGACTGGGGTTACGTAAAATCGAGCCTTGATGTGCGACCCATCATGCTCCACCTTCGCTACAAACGCCCCATCCAGTGGTATGGGATCTTGACCACCGAACGCAAATATACGGGCTCTCGGCGTTACCAAACTTGGGGGGGGTCTAAGAGAGTCATAATGTTCCCTGGCCATCACATTAACAGATGCACCTGTGTCCACCAGGACTGGGACCGGGGCGTTGTTGATCTCAACGATACACCGTGGCTGCCTTCTGCTCTTCCCTTTGAGCATCTCCACACTCGAGACAAAAAATATGTTTTCCTCGTCCTCTTCATCAGCCACCTCCGCCTGAGGATCACCCTCACCCTGTTCCACCTGGGCTACGCTGGGCTGCTGGTATTGGCGAGGGGCCCATATCCGAGCCTGACCTCTCGGTACCATCACGGGCAGGGCTGCATGGCACACCCTCGAGAAGTGATCTGCCAGTCCACACCTCCCACAGACCTTTCCAGCCGCCGGGCACTCCGCTGCGTGAGGGAGGTCATAGCCGCACTTTTGGCATGACTCACCGGCTCTTCCTGCCCTGTCTCGGGGCCCTCCGCCCGGACGCCTCGCTCTTCGGCCACCTCGCCACACGACGCACACCTCCTCCGACCTCACTGAACGAGACCCAGACTCCATCTTGACAGCCCGGGCTTCAGCTACCTCATGGCACCGGCCTAGCTCCAATATGCGTGGCAGCGTGATGCCAGGCTCCCTGAGGACTTGTCTCCTGAGTTTCCCCGACGAACATGCTTGAATGAGCATGGTGCGGATCATGTCGTCCGCATCCCCCCATGCACATCCCAGAGAAAGACGGCGTAGGCGACCATAGAAAGTGTCCAGCGTCTCCTCCTCCTTTTGCTTGGCCGAGAGCATGACAAACCTCTCATAGTCCGCGTTCGCAAGAGGGAGAAAATGAGTAAGGAGTGCCGCCTTGGCCGCATCATACGTGTTGTTGGCAGGCGTAAGGGACTCAAAAATGTCTTGGACTGCGGATCCAGCCGAGTACAGCATAGTGGCGATTCTGCTGTCATCATCCGTCACGTGTGCCGCTCTGAAGTACATATCAAGACGACTCACCCATCTCCTCCATCGAGGCCCCATGCTTGAGGGTGGACCTGACGCGTCAAACTCTGGAATGGGCTGCAGAGCTGCGTGAGCGGTGGGCACTGGTTGTTGAGCCATGATGGGGGGTGTAGGCTGGCCCAGCAGCAGACCTGGAGGAGCCTGAGTCCCTGGGGGTGCAACAGCCGGCTGTTGGGCGGTCCGCGGGGCAGCCCCCTGGCCACGATCCTGGGGTTGCGACGTTGATGAAGTGTCGTCGTCTGAACCGTCAGATCCGTCCATGGACTTGAGCGCACAGGCACCCCCACCTACTGCGTTGGGGGCCGCAACTCAAACCCGCGACCATTCAGGCGTTCGTGCAGCAGCCTCAATCTGGTCACCCCAGCACACCACCAGTCCCCATGGGGTAAATCCGGCAAGACCCACCACGCCAGGTGTACCTGATGATGAAGGAGATGAAGAAAGAGATGCACCGCACCCTGATGATGAAGGTGATGAAGAAGCTGACATGCAACCACTATTGACTGTCCATCCCAATTTAGGAAGTTCCAAAAATTAAGCCTGGAGCATGGACTGGTTTCAGGCAAGCCCAGTCATACCAATCCTTCTCCGAGCTTCCACACGACGTATGAGTCCCAGAAAAACTCAAAAATCCATAACAAGGATATGGGCGTGCAGATTGAGCCACCCGCTCTTAATGTGTCCAAAAATTAGGCTCATAAAAAGTTTCTGCTCCAAACCGGAGCCTGAGAAAGATTTATGGCCTCGAGACAAAATGGCCGCCGGCCGCGTGTGCGTCCTCGCGACCCGGCCTTGATCGGAGCGAATCTTCGATCCGCTCCGTTACGAAAAATATTGTGAAGTCATTCACCGCCGGGCCCGGGTCTCCTCTACACCTCGTCGCCACTGTTGGGGAGCTCTATCCGCGCCCCCGATGCGGTCCCGCAAGCCCTGCCACACATAGCACACGGAGACACGGTGTTGCTAGTTCGGGCTTCCCGGTCGCTCTGACGCGGCCGGGAACGCCCCCTTTATTTAAACAGCACGCGGCGGCGTGACGTGTCACGCCGCCGCGTTCGCCCGTTATCGGGCAACGCCACAAGTAATAGTGCTGTCCTTTGATTCTCTACTGTCTCTCGCGGTACAATCATGAATTGCAGGGAGCTGAGGCACAGTACACCCGTTGCACTGACTGAAAACATAGCCTGGTTCTCTTCTATGGTGGCCTCGCTCGCATCTCATGAAAAACACTCATGTGCAGACCTTAAGACCTTAAACTCTTAAACTCAAGGCGCCATGAAAGGGGCTTCAGTGATTTCGTTTCCATCTCTTCGCTTTCGGTGATCGTACTTTGAATGGGAAATGTGCATAACTGTGAAGGCGAGTGTCGCCTACGCCCCCCGCATCTCCCCCCAGCATGCTCTTCCGGGTAGTATTTCATTAACTGTACAAATACGCAGAGGTGGTGTCCTAATTGTGCAAGTGCCTTATCTAGGTTGAATATGAAGATACATTTAAGATTCTCCAATCTTGTGGCATTTGCAGGGTTCTAAATTACAGCAGACCCAAGCGGGAATTGTGGCCCCGCCTTTGTGGATGTATCACATGCCAGGCGTAATGCCACCAGACGGCTCTGGCTTTTCCCTGTGCATGCCGTCACACTATGACCCTCATTATGAGTTGGCTGTTGCAGAAACAAAGTGCCGGTAACGTATGCCGCACTTTCCGGGGAACTCATAATTAACCCCTATGACTCTTTCTTTCTGGGTGCAGATGTCACATTCATCCCCATTAAAGGCCCTGTCCCTTAATCTAAGGCTAGAGAAACTGTATGGTACAGTGTGGCCCATGCCACACTGTGGACTAGTATATTAAAGTATGATAGGTAATTCCTAAACTGTATTCACTATGTCTTGCATTCACTGTATCGTCGTGTAGCTCCTTGCATTAATCTTGTAGCATATGGATGCAAGCATTGAAGTTATTCATAATTACTGTTTAAATGTTGTGCTCTTCATGTTGTGTCACTTACCTACAACTAATCGACATCATATGTTAAGAAATAGTGTCCGGTGAAACATATGTGGCATGCTGCATAATACGCAATTCCAATAAACAAAGTTTATTAAAGTCAGGGATTTCAATGGTAAATTGAATGGCAACTATGTTTTAACATCAGGACTCAGTCGGGTTAAGGGTGACGCTGCATTCCCTGGAGCTACAGAATGTGGCAATGGCTGTTTTAAAGGGTCCTTTCTACACTGAAATCTCTTAAGGCTTCAGGCAGTCCTGCCAGGGTCCAGGCCAGGTGCAGGTCACCAGGTGGGCCGAAGTGACCCACCTATATATACATTCAGTGAAAAAACTTTGTTAAAGGGACGCTATGGTTAAGTTGCACTAATGAAAACCTATGAAATTCAGTGAAAAAACGTTGTTAAAGGGAAATTATGGTTAAAAGTAAAACTGAAAAAAACTCAGAAATTCACCAGTTATGGTAAAATAAGCAACCATAACTAGCACCACCACTGTGCACTGCTGAGACTAACACCCAGGACATCAAAGATGACATCACAAATATCATTGATAATATCACTGATGACATCACATATTTGGGCCACTTCTTTTTGTTCATTGACATATCTAGGCTTCAGGATGTGTCACACTTTTAATTAGTTTTGGGACTCCACCCCTGTCCTGCGGACATCTGAACACAAGCGTACATGATCTCGCTGTGCCCCCGAACACTGTGCCTATCCGGACCTGTCCACTCGCACGTGTTGCAATTTTAATTTGTTCGGGGACTCCACCCCTTTCCTACAGACACCTGGGCCCATGCGTACCTGATCTCGCTGTCCCTCCAAATATCACACCTGTCCAGACCTGCCCGCTCACACGTGTTGCACTTTTAATTAGTTCGGGGACTCAACCCCTGTCCTATGGACACTGACACGCATGCGCACCTGATCCCATTGTGCCCCCAAACACTGCGCCTGTCTGGACTGTCTGACCACACCTGTTGCACTTTTAATTAATTTGGGGACCCCACCCCATCCTACGGACACTAGCACGCATGCACGCACCATTTCCCGCGCAATATGTGTCCGCAGGACAGCCGTCCTATCCGAGGTCATCCGCGGACGCCATCATGTGACTGCACCTGCGCTGCGCGTCAGAGGAGTATCCACGGACATTGCCCGTACGCCCGGACAGTTTATAACTGTATCCATCTCACAGGCTCCCAACATTAATCCTGAGTGTGGAAGCTTTTAACCACCATTGAGGGAGAACCTAAGGCACGTGTGGACAAGGTTAAATGCACTGAGTACAAGGTTATACTCACTCAGTCGCAGAACACCAGATCTGTATAAATATGGGACCACCTCCATGCGGTGCCACCTCAGGTCAAATCACAAGGTAATGGTGCGAAAGGTCATACCTTTCGAAGGGGCGAGTAGGTTGACATCCACTATCACACCCTCCTCATCTGCTCCTGCTACCACAAGAGAAACTCCTGTGGGGCAGAGGATCCCTGCAGAAGCCTCACAGGCCATACATGACACAGTCAACCCTTACCTTTCGAGGGTGACAGTGCTCTGTTTGTACTGTGACACACCGCTCTGTAGGGTGGAGCAGTTCCAAAGTGCTTTCGAGGCTGTGGTCAGTGAGCATGAGAAACACTGCCCCATACCTAATTAAGGCCCACCCAACATCTTCCTCTCTCCACCTGCCCCTCCGTCCCTGTGGTTGGTGCCCCTTCCCTTCCCCTCCCCCGTGTCACCTGTGAAAAAAGCACACAAAAATATAAAAAAACAAAAAATAAAAAAATGGTTCTTTTCAGAGCCACCTTTCACAGTTCAATAATAGAAGTACCAAAAAAAAGTTGCAGTCCCCTACGCAGTCTGTGAAGTCCGTTGACAGCGTGGTAGTTCACGGACATCTAAAAAATGTGGATGTGGTGCCATCAAAAATATTACCCTCTTTTGCGTGGGAAAGTGGTGGCTCTGAAAATAGCCTTTTTTGTAATTTTTGTTTTTAAAAGTTTTTTAAAGTTTTAAAGTAAACTAAGCAACATTCTACTGAACTAAACTTTTTCTTTCAACTTCAAAACAGTAGGCATTCTGTTTTCGCCATGCTTCCATACATTTTTTGTTCACCTACTGGAAAATGCTTTCTATATTTACAAAAGGTTCATCAAAGCATTTTGAGTATTTTGCCAAAAAGCTGATTACCAGCATCCGTCAGATGTACTCCATCTCTGCGGAAAATATTGGCAGTGTCAAATTTAATATTTTCATTATGGAAAGACATTGTGCCATTCTCAAAAGATGACATTCCAGAAGCATACAAAAAGCAGATAAACCATTATTGAGAATCTATCTTGACTGTTCAATTTGAGGACACAAAAAGTTTGTTGGATCTCCATATGGGTCGCTGATTTATTTATGAAAAAATAATCTGAGCAGCAGGAAACAGTTGCATAAGGCTTTTTAAAAAATCCTTCAGCACAACTTGCAGAGACACTGTAGTCACAAACCCCAAACTGTCCCCTCCACAATGGACAATCACAATACACCATACTCTCACACAAGGAAAGCAAGCTTACCCAGTTCAATCATGCCATGAAACTTCCACTTCTGGCAACCCAATATCTCCAGTAATGCCATGATTCTCAGCATGTACCTTCAATGAGTGAATTGAAGAGTCCCCCAGAATCCACACGCTCTGCCTCCTGAAAGACATAGCCATAGCCATCTGCACTCCTCTCAGCAAAAACACCTTCTCCAAAACTCTCTATTTGCATACCACACCCAGAAAACCTGATAGGCTAATCCCCTGGGCTGTACACTCCAATGTGCATGCCTGGCACCCTCAAAAGACCCAGATGTAGCACGTGCTGTCCCCGAACTACCGTTGTGTCCGTGGACAGATTTTCCAATTCAAGGGGGCGGGGAGAGAAATTAGACGCAAGGTAAGTTATGTACTCTTCAGATTTGTTTTGCTATACCTACTCACATGCACTCTATATCATTTTCAAAAGAACTTTGTGAGTACATTCTGAATATTGGCAGGAAAGATTGCATTTCCACAATCTGTAAAAGTAATGCCATCACAAAACAAAGTATGTCCACCATCCTCCAGAATGTTATCATTAGGGAAGGATGACATCCAAACACTGTTAAAAAATTAATTCAACCCTTTGTTGACAAGGCGCCTTCCTGGGTCTTGTTGAGGGCAAAAGACATTGGGGTATCTCCATAGTGCCCTAGGCGGTATATGTGAAAATATAAAATTTCCACATGGAAACAACTGCATACGTGTCTTCAGAAATTCTTTGAACACACTCTGCAAACTTATTGCACAAATATACCCCAAACTCTGTCCTCCACAATGCACCACAATGACATCTGGAGTTTGGAAAACAGACATATTTTTGCAAAGTACAAATAAACCCTTCAAGTTTTGCCCAGGCACACAGCACCAAAAAGCCTCCACTCCCTCCAATCTAAGGTTACCAGAAATGCCACATATTTCTGTGTACCTTTGAAAATTGACCATGAACAATCTCCCACCATCCACACATTAAGCCTTTTCATCTCTGCAACCACAGCCATCTTCCCTACACACAGCAATAAAAAAATGATTACCCTCTCTTCCTATGAAGCAGAACCTGAATATCTGATTGGCTAATCCCCACCGTCCGCTTTCAATGCCAGACATCCTGAAAAGACCCAAATGTGGCAGGCCCTGTCCACGGCAACACACCATTCCACTATACAGAATCTTCTCCAGAGACTGTACTATGCAAAAAGTCCTGCTTTACAACTGCAACATTCTCCTACACGGGGCAGCCAAAGAACTCCTTCAGCAAATAAACCATAAAATATTGCTTAGAAAATTCAGTAACTGTAGAGAACATTAGCGAAAACCTTACAAATGCCAATCTTTTAATAAACACGTACAAAAAAGAAACAGCAACGTTTAAAAGCACATCTGCAGAAGTACCAAACCAAGTATGTGTGTGATGTCGCAGAACATTTATAAAAATAGCACAAAAGCTGTAGATATGACTTACAAAATAGAAGACAAAGAGGAATCTCAATGGTTCCAATTAGCTCTATATCTTATAAAAGAAAGCAAATACAAAATAACTGACCACTTTGCACATACTGGAATACAAAGCTTGATAATAACCAAATCCATTCACAGGCTTTCACTAATAACTTGGAAATAGTCCCACTTCCAAACCGCTCCAGAAGCTTAATTTGTATGAGAGCATTATAATCCAAATAGTACGACCATTTTAAGCTATGATACGCCTTCAACCCAAAACAGCCAAATTGCCTCCTTCTGAATTACTAAAAGTCATTTGTGGCAAAGTAGTTTATTTGCCATTGAATCTTAACGAAAATGTAGAAACTCTAGGAGAGCAACGGCCAATAGATCACTCTTTGATTATCCTAGTTAATAGTGTACCAATGAACACAACTAGTAGACTTAAACAAAGTTAGAAAAGTCCTACAATATCTAAAAGAAAACAGTGACTACTACAAAGATATAAACATTGAACTGAACTTAAGGGAAACCACCCAAATAATGAAGGATTCCTCTCCATCTGGCCAATTTGAACCTGTGGATCCTATTACAGCATCCAATATTTTAGACAAGTATACAGTTCACCCACTACACTCCAAAGACACCATAGACGAAGCATTAGAAACATATCAAATGGATCAAGCCAAAGGATCTCCAGTAAGCATATGGGAGAAAAGTGTGAAAGCATGAGCCTTTACTCTTTCCTACAAGAAAAGGGGGAAGATATGATGAAAGATGCACACAAATAATAGCATTAGAATACCACTCTTTACAAATGTATTCTGAAGACCCCAGATTCAGACAAAATGTTGAATATATATTCAACCTCCGGTTCGAAAGTGAACCAGCAACTCTATGTTATGGAGTTGCACACACCTTGAAAACAGGATCCAATTTTTTAAACATGTCTTCTACCCAACTCCTTCAAAAGATAAAAGACAAAGGCCCTCATTACGACCCTGGCGGAAATCAACCGACCGGACCGCCATAGCGTAAATAGCGTTTCCGCCATTGCACGATGGAGCAAAGTGCGGCTCATTCCGACCCATCGGGCACGAGCACCACGCCATGGCGGAAGTGCAAAGTCCGCGATGGCGGAAATGATCCCAAAACGGCCCACACCGCCGCCGTACGGCACCCTAGGTGCAATACCGCCACCCATCTTAGCGGACACCGCAGTGAGCGCCAACCGGAAAGTACGGTGACCGTAAATATACGGAAACGGAAGTAAAAGCATGGTCCCGGAACGGGAAACATCACGCCGTACACCTATAAAACCACAAATTCCACACAACCATTAAAAATACTACCCTGAGACACATCCCAACCCGTCATCCACCCTAGTGAAACCAAGAAAAATGGGAAAAGTAGCGAAGAAAGCGTGCGACCGCAAGCGGCAGGTCCACTTCTCCCGTGAGGAACTCACCGTGCTCACAGAGACCCTCCAGGAGAATGCTGCCGCCGTCTTCTCCATGCAAATGACCAGGACGGCACTTGCGAACAAGGCGGCCATATGGGCCCTGGTGGCACAGCGGGTAAGTGCGGTGGGGACCGCACCCCGCAACCCACAGCAATGCAGAAAGCGATGGGACGACCTGCGGATACGCGTCCGTAGCATACTTTCTGCCAACCGCAACATTGCCACAGCTACCGGGGGAGGATCGGAATCACCCATCAAGTTGACCCCCTGGGAAGAAATCTGTACCTCCACCATTGGAATGGAGAGCATAGAGGGAGTCGGAGGGATGGAGAAAGGAGTGCAGACATCCGAAGAATCAGGTAGGTGTCCCAAATAAAACAATGCCAAAACCACAATGTCCAATCATGTGAAGTACCACGTGCCCACATAGTGCAACAGTAACACATGTCCAGGAGAACGTCCACATACATAGGCCTGATAGCACACTTTAAAACTCACATCAAATACATAAATAATTAAAAATCCTAAAAACACCCTCTACACGTGCAGCAGGCACACCCTAACTGCAGGCTGCCAAACAACTGCACCCTCACTCCACACACAAATGAAACCACCTCCAAGGCCCCGACCCAAATCACCCTCAGGTACCACCCCAATGCATGTGATACATTGCCATTCCAATTCCCACAGACCCATTAATAACGCTCGCCCTCCTTTACTCCACCACAGGGTCCGATCCAAACGACGAGCTCCAGGACACCCCTACCAGCACACCTGCAAAGAGGGCCAAGACCAACGGCCAAAGACCCTCCACCTCAGCTGCACGCATCAAGACACGGAAGCAGCACAAATCAAGTGGTAGCACAGAGGAGGGAACTCCAACAGGCACCCCAGCAGCCAGCATGCCCACAACAACACCACCACAGGTCCCCCCAATGGATGCCACAGTAGGTACTGCTTCTGGTGGCAGCAGCACCATAGGTGACACTGCATTAATGGCAGCATGCTCCGACACAGAAAACGGGGATGTCGAAGTTAGATCCATCCATGACCTGTCTCAATCCCCCTGTCCGTTCCATCCCGTACACCATGAGGATACCACGCAGGGGCACCCACAAGACGACGACTGGCCATCCCCCACAAGCCCTGTGGCAAGGCAACATGAGGTGATCAGCCACTCTGTGACACCACCGCAAATGGCCATGGCCCAGCAGAGGCAACAGTCCCTCGACCAGGTAATCGTGCAACAGCAGCAACTGGCCACGCTCCTCAAGGACCATGCCGATGAATGTGGGGGCACTAAGGCAGACATAGAAACATCAACTGAGACACTTAGGGCAGAAATGGAGAGAAGTACAGAGACACTAAGGGCACAAATGGAGAGTAGCACCGAGAGCCTGAGAGTACAAATGGAGAGAAGCACCGAGAACCTGAGGGGGGAACTGCATGCGACGTCCAAAGACGTATGTGCCGAACTTGCCGCAGTGCGCCGTGTGCTCACTGAGCTCTCACAAACCCTTAGGGACATGCATGGACGTGAGCAGGCAGAGACATCATCCGTTGCAAGTTCCGTCCAGGGCAGCCCCCAACGTAGATCTGGGAGGAACCTGCGCTCCACAGGCAGGGGTGCCCCTGATACCCGCAGAGGGGGCTTGCAATAGCGACTGCCCACTGACAATGAGCATCTTTGGACACTGGTGTTCGGGGGGGAGGTAGGAGGGTGGAGGGGGTGTGTTGGGCTCACTTGGGTGGCGGGTCGATAGGGTGTTTAACATGATATCACATATGCCATAAACAATGCACGATCATCCAATGAGATGTGTGGACATTGATCTTTGTGTACGAGGCCATTATAGGCGTACAGTCCATATTGTGCATGTTCCAGACACACACAGTGCCACGAGTCCCGTGTCCATGTATCAGCCACCAGGCGTGAGTGCTAGAAGCATGCATCTATGAGATGCTGACGAATGTCATGGCCCTCCTGTGCCTTGCAGACTCCTTGAGGTGCTGCCACATCCCCACCCTCATCATGACCATCTTCAGGTGCTTGCAGTTCTGCGTCAGGGGGCATGGGCACATTTCTACGTACGCACATGTTGTGTAGCATGACACATGCCATCACCATCTTTGCAACCTTCACATGGCGGTACAGGAGTGCCCCGCCAGACCTGCTGAGGCAGCGGAAACGAGTCTTCAGTAGGCTGAATGCCTGTTCTATGACTACACGGGTATGTGAGTGGGCATGGTTGTAGTCCTCCTCATGCTGGTCCCGTGGGTTCCGGACTGGTGTGAGGAGCCATCTCTTCAGTGGATACCCGGCATCACCTGTATGTGGACAATAAAGGAATTTTGAGGAATGCCATTGCTACGTACGCACCCCCCCCCTTCCTGCCAGGTCATTGCCGCATCACATACCCCACATCATCATGCATGAAATGAGACTCACCGAGTAGCCAGGATCTGTTCCCTGCGTGTCGCTCCATGTAGCGTGGTATTGTAGAGTTCCTCAAGACCATAGAATCATGGGTTGATCCAGGGAATCGGGCACAACAATGTGTAATGATCCTGTTGGAGTCACACACCATTTGTACATTCAGAGAATGAAATTGTTTTCGGTTGCGGTACTGGGCCTCCATGGCATGTGGGACGACCAATTCCACATGGGTGCAGTCGATGGCACCAATGCAACCCGGTATGCCGGCAAGTGCATGGAATCCCACTTTTGTGTTGGTAATTTCCTGCTCCGAGCGTGGTAGAGAGATGTAGTCGTCTGCGTGCTGCAGGAGGGCATCAAGCACTTGCAATAGTGTCCGTGAGAACAGTGGCTGTGATATGCCATGCAACTGTCCGACTGTGTGCTGGTAGGTGCCTGTGGCCAGGAAGTGGAGTACAGACACCACCTTCAGTAGGGGTGGGATGGCGGTTGGGCTATCTATCATGCTGACAAGGTCAGCCTGTGTCATGTCCACAATGGCGGTTATGGTGTCCCGGTCCAAACGGTAGAGGGTGTGGATCTGCTCATCAGTGAGGTTGAACGGGTGTGCTCGGAGGCGTGGGATTGCGGGCTGCCTGCGTGGTGGTAGTGGCTGTGCTGGCGGCCCTTGCTGGCCCTGCCTTGCCCTCCTCCTCCTCCTGCGTCTCCTCCGTGCGGCCGGTTGTAGTTGGTGTTCGTCTTCTTCTTGAAGTTGGAGTACTTGCAGTGCTATCAGGTCCCCCAGGGCCAACATAGCTAGTCCTGCCGGTAGCATTTCGGAGTGGGTGTGGTTGTGGGAGGAGACTGGGTGTGCAATTTATGTGTTTTCAGGCTGTATGGCCTCCACCTGTGGTGATTCATTCCACCTGTGCAAGCTGCTCTCCCCTTTGGGCGAGCACGTCCCGCACACAACGCTGCAATTCGACGAATGGCATCTTGCTATTCCAATCATGTATTTGTACCCGATGGCAGTGTAACATTGGTTGATATGTTCATTCGGCTATGGTCCCATTGTTTCACATACTATCTTTGCAGTCGCGAACAGACTTGTGAAGGGTCAGTGGAACGTAGTACTCGAGTAACGGTGGACCCTCATGCAACACTGTACCGAGGTACACCGACGGGCGGGGCGTCCCATTTGTGAGTGAAGGCAGTTGCCATTTTCACACACAGCCGCACTAGATGGATTAATTTGTGATTTCAAGCGGCCACAGATGCCTTTTCGACGTGATGTTGCAAATGAGGAATTCGAAGGGCGGCGCTTTCGGTTTTCAGCTAGCGGCGAGGAGATGCCCACAGGTCTGTCTGCAAATATAACGTTCTATTGTTCAATGTCCTTGGGACAGGGGCCATGGCGAGGATGCAATGATTGATATGAATAGTTTGGGATGCGCAATAGCGAAGTGGGCGATGAGGCCGGACGTTCCCAAATACATGTTACTTCACAACACTGGAATTACGGGCTGGGGCACAGTGGATTTTGCAGGCTGCATAACGCACAGACTCAATGGAAATTTCACATGTTATGTGAGTATGGAAACAGGCGTTTTCATTACGGGATGAAGGAATGATGTATGGATGCATGAACAGATGATTTGATACAGAGTTTGCCATGTACAGGGCTTCTTGGAATCTATCCGCCTCCCCTGCGCTATGTGATGCAGGGCTGCCATAGTGGGACCATCGTCTATCTGGCCTTGTTGAGCCCTCCCTGTCTCGACGCGCCTTCAGACACTTGTGTCTATGCACGTTACCAATCCCATCTGATGGATTCTGTTTTAACAGACGCATGCACAGGTACACTCGTTTCTGATAGTGTTTTCACCTCGATATAGATAGTTATGATTCGCAAGTGGTTTTTGGGTGGTGATGATCCTTTGGAGTGGGCTAGCATGCATATGGCTGTGGATTTGGTGTGATCATTGAAGTGAGTAATTCAAATGTAGTTCTGATGGCCATACTATTCTTTTTCATTTCATTTGGTTGACAGGTATCTCCTCCCCTTTTGCCACTGCCATCTGTATGCCACTCCTGCAGATGGATTTTACTCCCGACACCTGCTGCTTCGTGTTAATCAGTGGAGCAGCATTACGATCTTATGGGACGATCGCCAATGGGCCACATGCCCTTACGCAGTACTAGTGGCTAGGAGCAACATTTCGGCCTTTCAGCTGGACTAGTGCCTCCCTATTGGGACGGCCCTGCGGTTCTAGGCGCTTCCATGTTGCCTTTTCGTACGAGAATGTAGCCCCTGTGTACCATGAAGGAACAGGGCGTCACACAAGAAGTAGCTGGTCATTTATTGCGGATGCAGCCCACAATGGTGAAATGTGTTTTGGAGTTCATGGCCTAATGGCTGTATGGGCTTGGTGAATTTGTTGTGCATTAAATTTCTATTCTGATATGAACCGTGTAGCGTTCTTCTTTGCAAGTGATGTGGCATATTCCTATTTGGGGAGCGATGTATTGTGAGGAGATCTGCATTGGGTTCCAGCTTCGGAGTATAGTTGCGTGGTACTGTGCTGGGCGCGTTTGCCTACGAAGCCCAGTGAGGTCAGGGATAAGGGCTGCCAATATGACTGTTTTGATGATGTCATGCTCAGGGGCGGGGGATTAGCTTTTGTGTAACAGATGCCGGTCAGCCAGTTGGATTGGTGGAAAGATGTGATTATCGGAATATTGCTGGTCACAGGTGCCTGTGTTTGCGTGCGTTTCTTGGTGGGAGACTGAGGTCATGTCCATTTGTATAGCTTCTGTATTCGTGCCATCTGTGCCCTGCAGCTCCCATTGGCCCCTCTTGAGATTCATTTGTTCGTTGGCAGGCATGGATGACTAGTACATTTCACTGGTTGCATTGTGTGACTTCATTGCACCTACGGGGAGTTGTACAATGTGGCCAGGGAGCGGTGTACAGGCACTCAGTAGGGCCGTTTACGGTTGGTTCGCGATGCCGTACTTCTCACCATGGCGGAATGGTACTTTCCGCCGTGCTTGATGGCGTTAGGTGCATGTCCGATAGGGTCAGAATTCGCGTACCGTTGCGCCATGGTGGTAATTACGGCTTGGCATGGCGCGCGCGCGCGCGCGTACTTGGTGCAGTTAGCGTTGGCGTTCACTACGGTGTCGCTAATGGCATCGTACTTTGCGGTGACGGGTCATGATCGCACCGAGCGCTATTCGATGGTGGTATTGCATTTCCGCCATCGTTTTTCGATTTCCGCCAGGGTCGTAATGAGGCCCAAAGACAACATTTTGCAGTCAAGTATCACAAATCTCTTGGCAAAAATGCATGGTACATCAGAATACTGGTTCCTACGTTCACACTGATGTACGGTGTATGCTAAGGAACCTTGGCCCACCCACATGGTTTGTCACTTTAAGTTGTGCAGAATATGCTTGGGAGGATTTGCATGACTTCCTGCGCATAACAAACCAAGATGAAGAAGGGATAGACATGAAAAACCATGACAACACTGCTCTATTGACCCTGTAAATGTATCAAGGTATTTTCACCAGCGCCTTATTGCCATGCTGCGCTTCATCTGTAATACAACTATTCCTCCCCTCTGAGAAGTGGAACACTTCTTTTGGAGAAAAGAATTTCAATCCAGAGGAGCACCACACATCCACATGCTTTTGTGGATAAAAAATGCTCCTAAATTTGGTCATGACAGTGATGCCACTGTTTTGCAGTTTATTCACAAACATATAACCTGTGACATCCCTTCAGAAATCACATATAGTGAGCTACATATACAAATGTTACGCTTCCAAAACATAAGTGTCAAATATCTAGTGCAAACGCAAGTGCACATCCATCAGCACAAAAAAGAGAACTATGTCTTCTAAAAAAAACAATTGGAGGTCCAGCAAATGACACAGAGACAGAACTCTCTGGTCCCTTTAAATTTTCCAACACAACTGGTGAAAATTTCTATGCAAATGTAGCAATCAATCTTCTGTTCCAATTGCCACCAATTGTTCTAAACATGTACTTGAACGGCTCACACCAGTTGTGTTTGCAAATGCTTGTCCTTCATAGAAATGTGACAAAGAATCCTGACAACACTTACAGTGTTTCAGGAATAAGGCAAGAATTGGACTACTGTGCTGGAATGGAAACATTCACCATAAACACACAGGAAGATCCACAAGAATTTCTAATCTACTTACTGCAAATACTGGAAAGCAAAAATATACCTATAAATGAAATCTTACAGATTTCATACACGTGGAAGCATACATGCACTCTCTGCAACCATGTTGCACAAGAGCACATCCCTAAAGAATGATTTGTGTATGTATCTATACCTAATTGCGAATCAATTCCATTTCACCAGCTGGTGGAAAATGCATATCATGGCATATTATGCACTGTTTGCAATTCAGACAATTGTTCCACCTTACACATAAACTCACATAGCCAATTTGTAATAGTAATGCTTTGAAGGTACAACGTAGAAGCTACCAAGAACAACTGCAAGCTTATTAGCGTCACACACGGGCAAGTATCTCTTGGCAAGAAAACCTTTAAAACAGTAGGCATACCACACTGGTGCCACAACCAAAGCAGGTCACTATACTGCATACATTAAAAACAATATGGTTGGTTTGAATGCAATGACACTTCCATTTCTCTAAAACATAGATTACCAGCAAATCTAACAAATGCCTACTTAATATTCATTAAACCTAAATTTAGTCACTGACCTGTGAAACTATCATGCGTTAGTGCACTTCAGACTCTCCCTTAAGTACTACACAAATCAAGCAAACATAGTGTGCAAGTTAAATTCACATACATGTACTACATTTTTTGTAATGCTCTATAGTTTTTTCCCCAATGGCCCAATGATTATGCAAACAGAAACTACAACTCGGCAAAACAAACAGTAATGTTGTTTCAACTATAGTACTTAGAACGTACTAATTATGAGGGTCTACAAAGTTTAGTCACTGACCTGCAGAACTATCAACGGTTAGAGTACGCCACTGTAAAGACCGGAGGGGGGTGTCTGTACTTCTGCTCTCTATATGGCAGAGGAGCGGCACAGTGGACCCCAGCCAAGAATCTCTATTGTGGTAGCAATGGACGAGCAATCAAGGTCTAGCTTCTCAGGAGGTGATGCAGGCAGGTTCTTAAGTACAGTGTAGTCCCCAAGCCCCCACAAAGGAATGTCCGCACACTGTATTAGTTAAAACACAGTCTTTATATAATTAATATTCAAGGTTATGTACAATATCACGATAACTCACTTTGTACTTGGTTATCTATAATGGCACATATACAGTTCTACGTGGTACCACAATTACTATTAGATCTCTTTAAAGTGCATCAACTGCATGGTTAAATGTCACACAAATCAATGTGTAAAGGAAACCAACAATAGATATAAGAGGAACGCAGTTGGTTAGAACAATTGGCAGAATACTGGCCTCTACCGTTAAACACAGTTCTGTGTGGAGATCCCCCCCACGTGGGCAACCTGTAGAATAAAGATATATCACAAGCCCAGTCTATATATTGTTCACAAGAGACTTTCAAATAGTTCAGCAACCCCAAAGTACCTGGTGTTGTAGAGTTCCTTGTCGGGAAATCGACGGCCCTTCTTGAGTGCACTCCCTTTAAGGCAGGAGCCACGGGTCGTCGAACATCCGGCGATGAACAGGGTGAACTACGGCGGTGAAGTGGCAGCTTCGTTCCTAGCGGTGCTCGTCGGCGACGGAGCGTAGACGTCCTGCAAGGATGAGGCGTGCAGGGTACCTCGATGTCGATAGTTCAGGACCACAAAGAGTTTGAAGAACTGTGGCCCAGCAAGGGCGTCGAGTCGTCGGGTGGCGGGGAACCCACCGTCGGATGCTCCTTGGCGCGTCGACGGCCTAACCTTCTCTGGTGGAATAAGGCAGGCAGCGGTGCGGACGAGTGCATCCGTGAATCAAAAGTTCTTAGGCACAGGGAGCACGGCGGCTCCGGTCGGCGACAGCGGTCAGTGACTATGATGGACAACAGTGTCTGGGTGCTTCTCCTTGTGATTCTGTGGTGGTCCCCGTCTCCTGTCGGCAGCCTGTCGTAGGTCTGTCTACCAGGGAGCTTTGGCAAAGATCAGCTGGTGCACGATGGTCCCTCGTAGCTCAGGAAGAGGGCGCCCTACCAGGTCCTCTCTGGGTCAGTCCTTGGAGACACAGCAGCTTTCAGATTGATGAAGAAGGGTAACAGCAATTATTTTCTTTCAGCAGGGCTTCAAGGTCAAGCTTCAGTTTCACTCCAGTTACTCTTCGTAGTTTGGACTTCAGCTTCTGAACACGAATTCTAGCAGTGAGAGGCCCACAGATATACTAGTTGCTCTCCTATTCATTCTGCTGGGTCACACTCAGGCAACCAATCGCTCAGAAGGGCATTCATGCAGGCAGGCATCCAATCAGGTGCATAGTGCATTCAGGCCATTCACTTCTCTCCAGACACTCACAACAATTTATGTGTATTGGGACAAGTACCCAGCCATTCAACACTCCACACTGCATCATACCAGTTTCGGGCAGGGCTGTCTCAGTCAATGTGTCAAACACCAGATACTAGACATCCAAAACACAGAATGCGTATTCGTCACACACTCCATTCACCCAGGTCCCACCCACAGGGTGTACCCACAACATACAGTCACTGGGAAGGCTCCAGCCATTCTGGCCTGGACTTCACAACAACACCATATATGGAACTTCCAACCAACAGCCAGTCAGGGGGAAGGGGCAGAGTCAGGGCTTCCCAGGACTTTGGGAAAACAAGGTAACAGGCAATAGAAAGCAAGAGGCCACAGGGGCCACCTGGTTTCCTATCAGGAATCAACTGATTCCAATGACAGGGCCTGGGTATCACAAAATGGAGGATACTCAGAGCACATGTCAAATTCAGTATGGAACTACCACCAGCCCATACCCTGCTCTGTGGGCCACACACAGGTGCCCAAAAACATACACTAGGGGCGCAGGGTTGTTACCTTCACCCATGGGTACCATAAGGGTATCCCATGGGTCTGTACACCAAACCAAAAGAGAGAGCTGCACCGCCGGGAGTCCCACATAAACTCCTGCATGGAAAACACAACAGAACACACGATAAAAACAGTAAAGGACAAGGATAAGGAGGCCCTGTCCCTCCGATGCATTTCCAGCATCACAGTCGCACCCCCCCAGACTGAGGTTAGGGTGCCTAATCTCCCACAAGATAGACACCCTCATCCTGACGGTCAACATACCTTCTGGAAAGGCCATCTGCATTATCAGAGCCAGTCTCCAAACTCAATGATGGCTTACCTTCCCCTGCACTCCACGCATATTTGCTCCTCACCCCTGCGCCTCTACCCCTCTTGCCCCACACGTTCTAGCAATGGAAATTACCTGGCTGCACTGGGAATAGCCCAGTGTAGCAGCACTGTGCACTGTAAACTCCCAGATGTTATTATGTTTCATGAATCAGACAGCAGCGCTGGGAAACACTCAGAACGAAGCCAATCACTACCACTTGCAGCTTCTTAAGTGGCCCTGCGATAGCCCAGTCTGGCCCCCTTGAAGAAATCAGGACCTGGGTGGCAGTGCATCCTTCTAAGCCCACCCTCGTGGCCCTGGGTCTGAGACCTCTGGTTAATGTGACTAAGCAGCTATCTGAGAAGGCTGCATGAGCTTGCAAACCTCTCAATTACATACCTAGGGATACAATAGAAACTCCTTTCAGGCCCATCCAAACCTTCAAAAAGTGAAACAAAATATTTAGAAAAATAAAATGGCATGCACAAAAATTATCAGAGAGAACCCCAGCTCAAGCGAGATTTCTCATCCAAAGTTTAACATAAAAAGTTCAAAACAACTTATAATTGAAGTTTGACCTAATTACCACACCCTGCTCAATATGCCAAGGTGCCGCAAGTAAGCTTCAGGATGCCTAGAAGCAACACTTGCAATACTTTGTGATGACCCGTAGGTAATTACCCTGGCACCAGTCACCTGGGTCACATATTGCCTATCTATCGATCAGCTTCTTACTGGCCCATTCAGGAAAGGGATTGTGCATGTTTATGTGCCAGTGTCTCTGCTCCCATGGGACTAAGGACTCGGGAGAAGGCTCATCTGAACGCTGAACATCCCAGGGGCTACTCAGCAGGCCCAGGTGCTCCCACGAAAATCATTTGGGTAACATTGCGATTCTGTATTTATGTGTTTGCGCCAGGGGCGTTGCTATGGGGGGGCTAAGGGGCCTTTAGCCCCCGATCTTTTGGTTGTAGCCCCGGATAGAATCTCAGGAGCTACAGCCAAAAGACTAGCTAGCCCCCAGTCCCAACAGTTCCGACATCAGCTTAGCCCCGGGTCTTTTCCAGACCTAGCAACTCCCCTGGCTTGCGCTGAGAGTTCAATGCGTTCTTCAGAAGAGTTCTGCCATCCCGAAATACTAGAACTCCAACTTTATTTCTAAGGGCACCAAAGGCCCCGCTTTGTACCAGGTACATACAGAGAACTTCACAGGTACATGCAGCACTGCAGAGCGCACATCTCACTTCCCAAGGTGAAGCAAGAAAAAGCATACTTATGGCTTTATATGTGTACGTAAATAGGCACACTGCTGACGACAACCTGGTTTAGGGAACACATTAGCAAGTTATTTAATCAGATAGAAAAAGAAAGAATTGGCTTATCTATTTTGGGGAATATGTACAGTATGTTTCCTCTAAGAGAAACCTTGTGACCTGGATAAGTGCGACAACGATTCAGAAACAGAAATGAGCCTTGCCATTGAGATGGGCAGAAAGCCACGTTTGGAATAGAGGATCCTCCCAAGGAAATATGGCTACCCTAATTTGATGAGGTAGACATTTTGAGCAGAAAGCCCGAGGCAATACATTTAATTTCTAAAATGTATATTATCTTTTCAGGGAAAGGAAGATCTCAGTTTTGTTTCTGAAAAACATCCCAGATAACTGCAAAATACTTTTTCAAACTTCTTTATAGATTTTTCAGATCATTTTAAAATTCTATGAACATGGGCACTTCACAAGCTTAGATGTTCTGTGAGGAAAGAGAGAAGAATGTACTGTTATAGTTATTAGCAGTAAGGGGGTGCTTCTTAGCCAATCATATGGCTGAGAACGGGAGCGTTAACTGGCAGTATTGTGCAGCATTCCTAGCAAGCTAAGGGGGCAGAGGAGGCTGCACAAATCGCCAGCCTAGAGATAGCCCTGCAGTGGTTCCTTTGCGCATCTCTCTGGTGTCTCCCCTGCTTACTGCCACTATGGAAATAAAAAGCGCGCTACATCGTTCGCAAAATAACTTCTTGTTTTATTTTATTTTCAAAGTGGAAAACTTTTTCAGAGTGCAAACTCTATTCCCACACTAAAAACAGTGAAAAATCACAGTACCCAGGCATTTGTCCCGGTTCTGTAAGCATTACTGCCGGGCAAGCTTACTTTACTTAGGGATTTAATTTGGCCTCCTGCCACTCCGACCAGAAATGCCCACTATAGCCCACCCCAGCAGCCATTAAGGCCATCATTTCATCGCCTATTTAGAAAAAAGCTAGTAGCTGATGTATTTGTTATGGACATTGCCAGTGGTGGAAATGGAAACAATGCACTCTGGGAACCCTCTCCTCGTTAGGGTGGTGGGAAGTGGGCAGGGGGGAACCAGGGCAGGGGAAGGAGGAGGGATGTGGCCCAGGTCAGGCCATGCAACACAGTATCTCATCATGGAACCCAAGCCTGGTGATTTGCATAAAAGCAAAGTGCTTTTGGCGAACATAAGAATGCCCACAATCATAAATTTGAAACATGTCTGTGATCCAGTTGAAGTGGGAAAATGGGAGAACACACTTATCCCATTCTCATTCAGACCCTGGCCTAGAGGATCACGGCCCAAGCACCCCCCGCGAGAGGAGTTTGACCCGCTCACCTCCCTACCAGACGACAAGGTACCATGTGTTTGTGGCCCACATGCACGAGGAGCATGCCCACTACCATGCCCTGGCCAAGCCGACGCCTGCGATATGGACCAGATCGACTAAAAACAACAGCCACAAGTATCCACATCGTTAGAGATGCCATGACGACATAGCCCACAGACAAGAAAACACGTGCCACCATGCACACTGGTCACTCACACACCAACCTACACGAAGAACATACTCAGTGCTATGACGTAGCGGACTGACACACTCACGGACATGCATCGTTGTTATTTTTTCACATAGGCTTCCTACAGCACCGCAGAAATGCAAGATACCTGAAGAGCTTGTGTATATGCTTGAAGACGCTTCTTGCTACCCTGTCCTCATAGAGACACCTTTGTATATATTTCCTGCTACGGCACCCATGTTATGGATTACATACCACCTCCCAGGAACTAGGCCCAAGTAGGCCGCAAAGCAAGAGTCCCCTGGCCAGAGCCTCTAACACAAAAAACCCTCTTGAGACGAAAAGCAATGCGCTGACCATGCAGAATGAGTCTCAGCGAGAGCCCACCACCAAGGCCACAATGTTGCAACTCACATGCCGAGCTCTCAGTACCAAGGTTACACCTGCCGCCGCCAAGCGCCCCTCTAGGCCGAAAAAAAATCAAATGCTCATAATTCTGCTCCAGCTACGGTCTCTACACACGTGACCAAGCCAAACTGACAAGATGCCAAGCTCACGAGACAGAAAGTCACCGGGGTCCCACGTCTGGGATGCAGGCTGCAACAACGAAGCGACAAGTTGGACACCTACACCGATGGGAAAGGCGTGATCATCAGCCACTAGCAAAGACCTGTCCATTGTCCACCACTAACACATAGTTGCACAATGTTTCCAACACCAGGTACCTCGCGGGCTGGGAACAACGATGGTCCCAGGCTTAGGGGCTCACGAGGGAACCAATCAGAGTACAAGAGGCTCCTCACTGACGCCATTTCAGTTAGCCAATCACCAAGGGTCCCCGTGTAACCAATTTATTGTAACAAGTGTTAGGGACAACCCAAGTGTGCCACCTGACCTGTCCTTATCCACTAATATTCCTCCATATAATCATCTATACTAACCCTACCACTCGGGGAGCCAACCCGAAGTGGCGATAGGTTTTATGACGGTTTTTCCCAGGTGACGCGATCAGCACATCATACTACGGTAAAAAGGGCCTGCGAGCGCCACTAAGAACGAGAGCGTCTCCCCGGATGCATACGGGCGGAGAACGATCCCTCCCGTTACTATAATTAACAGCAGTAATTACTTTGCTCTTGTGTGTGCCTCATACTCTTTTTGGGACGCGGGAGAAGTTGGGGCCTCCCCAACCCCGGAGGTCCGCGGACGGCTCTGCCGGTCCCCGGGAGATCACCCCGACACAGTAAGAAACCGTAATTATATACTTAAAAATATCTTCTCCATCAGAACACCACACCTTCAAAAGCTGTCGCTTCATCATCATCACCTGGGTGGCCATCCACTTCCCCAAACTTAACCCATCCAAAATGGAATACTTCTTCATCTGCACCTGCCAGGCACAAACCGGACCTCACCCACGGGATCAAACAACCTGCCACATACAACCTATACATATCTCTCTACACACCTGTCAAATCCCTAGACTTCACCATAGACCCCACCTATCCTTCACAGAGCCCATAGCTGCTGTCACCAAAACATGAAACCTACAACTGCACCTACTGGGCAAGATAAGACACATGCTTCCCCCAGTCAACTCCCTCACCTTTGTCCAAGTGCTAGTTCTCTCCAGCAACCTTGATCCCCTGCAGGCCATGCAAAACACAGCAGCAGTAATCATTCTGCACTTACCCAAACACTCACACAATACCTCAGCTTTCTCCCATGACCACGGGCACCCCACATCCCATACAATTGCTTTCAAAGGACGTTGCATCATATAAAAATCCCTGCAACACAGAACCCCATCCAACCTTCAAAGCAGACTGAAGCCCATCATCCACAGAAATACTAGACGAGCCAAACAAAATCTCCTTTGCATTCCACTCTGCAAACTAACCTCCACACAAAAGCAAGCATTTACCCAGTGGGAACCCAGAGCCTGGAATGACCTACTACTTGACATCTGTATGGCACTCGCCATCATCACTGTCCAAAAGGCCTCAAAACATACCTTTTTTCCCACATCTAATCCAGCCAGACCAACTCCCCTGCCTTCTGTCTATCCTGATCTTCCTGTCCTGAAAGTATTGTAACTCCTTTTTCATCTCCTATCTTTTGAACTTTGCAAAGTGCTCCAAGACCTTCTCAGTGGGCCAGCATTGGACAGAAATTAAAATCAAATAATATTAAATAAATACAATCACCTACCAAACTTCATCAGCACTCACAGGTGCAGTCCATATGCCAACGTACCATCCAAGGTAAGGAGAGGTCAAACTATAAAACACAGCCTCCACCAACCAGTGGGGAAGGGTGATCGAGAAGCTGCTGAGCGAACGAGAGGATTGGCATGCAAGAGGTTTATTTGGAAGAGGTAGTTGGAGTTGGGGAGAGATGTATTGGAAAAAGAGGGGTAGCATCTGAAAAGAGTGGCATTGGAGGAGGGGAGGTCATACTGGAGGAAGAAAGCTACGATTAGAAGAGAGGAATACTGAGTTTGGACAATGAGTCATATTGGTGGAGGAAAGTGGGCATCGGGAGTGGTGCATTGAGAAGGGTGGAGAGAGAAAAAGTTGCTCCCTTCTAGAGAGGAAGAGATTGGTGGTGAGTTAGCTGGCTAGGAGGGGAGACGTAGTTGCACTGCCTGGGAAAGAGGGAGGCAAACAGGCAATCCAATTAGACCATAAAATCACAGTGGCTCTAGTGGACCAGGTTGGTGTAGAGCAGACTCCAGAGCTGGGAAGAGGAATGAGATGGTGCAGCCTTACCAAGGGGCAGTGAAGCTACATCAGTTATGGCAAGGAGAGGACTATCCCAGGCCCAAGACCTTAGTACAGCACTGGTTGTCAGTAGACAGATGCCTGTGCATGTGCATCACATGACTCCTAGGAGAGCAGACATGTGGTGGAGAGGATTGACCTATGTCTTAAAAAGCTAGCAGAGAGGGGAGGGGGTGGTCCAGGCGCCAGAGCATGTGGTATGGTTCCTTCACGGCTCCCGGCCCCAGCCTGGCGGCGACCAGAAGAAAAGCAGCATTAAAATGGCAAGATGCTGCCTGAATCGGGGTGAAGTGACTCCTGATCATCCCAGGCGGCAGTGGATGGATCAAGGGCAGCACTTGGCTGTGGAGCTCAGCACCTGAGTGGCATCGGCGAGCAGCCACACAAAATGGTGGCCCGGGATCGGTGTGCAGCCTTGGCGAACTTGGCTCCTTAATGTCAGCAGCAGTGGGCCGGGCTATGCCGGTGATGGGGTCTCCAGCATTGATAATGGCTACAACACGAGCAGACGCCGACACCCCCTGGTCTAGGCAGGCGATGGCACCTCGGAGAAGCAACAATAGAGGCAGGATTTCAGCTTGGTCTTAGCATTGTACAGCGCCCCGCTCGGACCGGGAGTCCTGCAGTCCCAGCACCGGGTCTCTAGAAGAGAAGCGTCGGAGGTGCAGTGCCTCCAGCCGCTCGGGTTGGGGGTCTCTGTGACCGCTCACCTCAGAAGAGGAGATATCCTTGCTTGGTGTCGCCGTTGGCTCATGTGGGGTCCCGCCAAATGCTGCCCTCAAACATGCACAGAGGTGCCAAGCTGAACTGAACCGGTGGCCAGCCTTGCCATTAATGGAGGCGCTCCCGCCAGGACGAGCAGCAGGGGCAGCGGCACTCCAGCTCCAGGGGAGCCGCCTCAGCCCCAGCGGCATTCCCAGCACTGGGAGTGCCACTTCCCGCTCCGAGAGATGTGAGAGTGAGTGGATACCTTGGAGGCATGGGATCACAGTGGATCTGACCGGGCAAATGGGAGCAGCCGGTGTTCAGTCGCTAAATACTGCTTATACTCCTAACCTGCCTGGGACCCCTGGCACACGCAAGGAGGTTCCGCTTGGCACCAGGCACCTCAGCAACACACAAGTGGACGGGCGAGCACGGCTGACCAGTGATCCGACTGTTGGCCCAAAGGGGGGCATATACCTGGGCAGATCATGGCAAAACCAAGTAAAGCCGTCTAGCAA
The DNA here is from genome assembly GCF_040938575.1 of Ambystoma mexicanum. Classification (NCBI taxonomy): domain Eukaryota; kingdom Metazoa; phylum Chordata; class Amphibia; order Caudata; family Ambystomatidae; genus Ambystoma; species Ambystoma mexicanum. Next base: position 691,736,199 of record NC_090936.1, read on the forward strand.
CTAGAGATTTCTACCATGCTAGCCACAGGCACAGTGAATAAATCTAAGAGAGGGGACCGAGTCGAAGCCATGATTCATGCAGAAGACGCTAATCTGGCAGGGTGCACGCAAACACAATTAGTTACTAAAACAGACATGCAGGAGCTGCTTATGCCCATGACTATTGAATACCAAAGAGGCACTAAGGTCCTGATGCAGAAGATCACCGGCCTAGACAAAAAGGTGGAATATGCTGAAAGTAAGATAGCAGACAAGGAAACAACTCTGGGTGAACAGAATTATGAGATTGGCGCAGGAACAGACAGGATCGCAGCACTCAATTCCAGGTTTGAGGTGCTGGGAATGAAGCAGGAGGACAGTGAAAATCACTCCAGATGGAGCAATATTCCACTGCGTGGGATACTTTTGGCAATTCCTGAGTCGAACCTGGAGGAATACATGGGTGACCTCTTCTACTCCATTCTATCCCTCCCCTCTGATGGTCCTATGGAACTGGACCATCGCTCTCAAGCGAAACAGTCCCAGGCCTTCCCTCCTGGTGTCTTAGCAGGCGTTAATTTCTTTAAGGTCAAGGACAAAATCATGAGGAAGGCTAGGGACTCGCCACAAATTCACTTTAGAGATGCAGCAGTGATGCTGTTCCAGGACCTAGCCTACCCCACGCTGCGAGAGAGAAAGAGCCTGAAACCAATAACAGTGGCTGCATGAGTGGAACTTAAGATATTCGTGGAGTTTCCCAACGGCATTACAGCGCACAGTGGAGGGGAAACACTGGAGAATCTGAACAATGAAAGAGGCTGAGAAACTCCTGAATTCCTCTGAGACAGATGAAGGGGACGGAGGAATAGTGACGACTGGGCAAGACCACCGAAAAGAGGCAAAAGAATCATGGACCAAACTTAACAGGAAACGGAGACCCAGAGGGCCAAAGAAGACCGGCAGGGGAGAGTTCCGGAGCTGAATCGTATCTTCTCGCTCAGGAGCGCAGAGGCTGTAGGTGCCGGGGTCTGGATCACGCCACCCCCATAGGTCCTGATGCTGACTAATTTACTATTAACTTGAGGCCCACTCAGGGAGGAAGACATCTCGGTGCACCGAAAGGCCTCACATTATGGACGAGAGAAATGGGTCCCCGGAGAGACATTGAGGAGGTCAAACACCCCTCTTAGATGGTTAGCCAGGCAGTTTCATTGAAATGGAGGTTTGTCGCGGTGAGGGGATAGTTGGTAAACCCGTTCAACTATGAGCTTGGTTTTATTTGTTGCGATTGGGGGAACGGGGAAAATGTTTTGAAAAAGGTGTTGTGTTTGTGGGGAGGTGGACGGGGGTCACAGTGGTTTATGGGTGAAATCATCTAGAAGGCAGTCGGGGCAGCGTTGATACACTGAAAGAGATCCACATAATTACGGGTCTGCGGGCAACGGGGTGGGAGATGGGAGGGGAACTTACGCACCTCGACTCACTCCCTCCATAATAGGTAGCCCTGAGAAGGAGCCTGTCCTGGTGACTTGGTACATCCAGGGCCTGAATTTCCCAGATAATTGAAAATCGGTATGCCTACAGGAAACTCACCTGTTACTGGCAGATGAGCAAAGAGCCTGGTTCCCACGTTTCACTAAGTGTTTCTTTGCTACGGCCGGGGCTAAGAAACAGGGTGTAGCAATCCTACTTAGGAGGGAGGTCCTGATCAATGGGATTAAAACATTGCGCGACCCTATGGGCAGATTTATTATGATAAAGGGCCGTCTGTTTAAGCAACCCCTCACCATTATCTCTATTTAGTCCCCCAACTCTTCACAAGCTCGATTCCTACAATCTATCACTCCAGCCATTGTATCCTTTGCTGTGGGACGACTTATAGTAGGGGGTGATTTTAACCTAGTTCCAAACCCAGAGGTGGACAAGACCTTACAACCAACTAGGTAGGACTACTCAAAGGCAGTGGGATTTGCAGGCTTTCTTAGAGAGGTGGGGGTGATAGACTTTTGGAGATCCCAGTCTCTGTGATTCCACATTCTACTCGCACGTTCACAAGGGCCTCTCCAGCATCGACATTCTCCTCATGTCTGGGGAATTGTTCCCATGCTTAGAAAGAATTTACATACTATCTGCTGATCTGCTCTCTGTTGGCACTGTGCACCTGGTCACCCTCTGTTCCCTGGGCCCAGGTACCTGCTCACCCTGCCACCCTCCTTCACTGCCTCCTGGCCACTCCTTGCACTGGGGACTGTATCTGTACCCTTACAGCCCCCCCCATTTTCTTCTTTTTCTGCACTTATCAGACTTACCCAGTCTCCTGACTTAAACACAGCACTTGCAACTTGCTGGCTGCACTAGCACTGTTTATTGCCCCCATTTTCTATTTATTTTTTATTTAATATTATTTATCTGCCCTCCTCTGCTCCACACTTTCCACTCTCCCCCTTCCATGTACTTTTTCCCTTTTCCCATTCCCATGCACTTGCACGTTCTCAATGTCACTGGGCCTAGTAAAATCGTTGTTGTGTGTTGTGTTCTCCCCTGTTCCCCTCTCTTGCCTAGTCACACTCTGAAACACTTGTGTACGAGCGCGATACAAATAAAATATCATATCATATCATAGTACACGGGTACTTTCGGATCACACACCAGTTATAGTGGGTATTGGTGTATCAGGCATACCGAGCCGAGCACCAAAAGTTTAGAAGTTACAAGACTTCCTCCTACAGGATCAAGAAATCAGGAATTAAATTGCAGAAGCCCTCATGGATTATTTCAGGGAAAACTGGAAGAAACCCCCCTACCAATTATTTGGGACGCAATGAAAGCGGTTCTGAGAGGGGAATGCATAGCAAAGCTTGAAGAACAGCAGAGGCTAAGCTCGCTACAGCTACCTAGAAAACACTCACAAGGTATCCCAATCAAGAAGGGTGTGGGGGGAGCTAAGGAAGGCTAGATCACAACTTGAAATGCACCTAGTGGGCAAATCGGCCAGAGCGCTGGAATACACACAACAATATAATTATTCAATAGCAATAATAAACACAAACTAAAGAAGGCACATACCTGTAATAATATCCTGGTCCTCAAAGACAATGAGGCGGCCTGCCTCACCACAGACAGCGAAATATTGCAAGCCTTGGCAGCCCATCATAGGGAGGTTATCTTGGGGACTCATATTGAGGAAGGGGCACAAAACTACTTCCTAGCCTCCACCCCACTAATGCCCCCCGTGGGAATGGTCAGCGCCCTTGGAGGAGCCCATCTCTGTGGAGGAGGTAAAAGGAGGTAAAAGGAATGATAGCCTCCCTGATAAACAGACCCGTACCCAGACGGGTTTACAGCACACTTTTAAAAAACATACGCCCACATCTTGGCGCCACACATAGCCAATCTGTACAATCATTCGAGAGCTCCAGCCGCATCACCCCCACAATGGAAGAATCCCTCACAATAATGATTCCCAAACCGGGCAAAGACTTAGAACTCTGTAGCTCTTATAGGCCAATTGCCCTGATAAACAACAATGCAAAGATCTTTACAAGATCCTAGGGACCAGACTGGCAAATATCATACATAAACTAATTCATCCGGACCAAACAGGATTTGTCCCGGGACCCACCACACATGACAACATGAGGGGGACTTTGAACTTAATTGAATGTGTTTGCAGATCGGGGAAGGAATTGGCGGTGGTCTCCCTAGACACACACAAAGCTTTTGACCTGGTGAACTGGAAATACATAGGCAAGGTATTAGATTCCTTTGGCTTCAGCCCCAAGTTCGCTAAATGGGTCTTAGCCAACTACCAAAACACACGCGCACCTTTAAGAATCAATGGCCCTCGTTCTCAGGAATTACCGATATCGAGGGGCACCCGACAGGGTTGCTCCTTATCACCACTAATATTTGCCCTCACAATGGAACCATTTGCCACTAAAATATGAGCCAATCCAAAGATAAAAGGGATACAGGTGGGAACAGTCGAGTACAAATTATCAGTTTACGCAGATAATGTCCTCCTCACCCTACCCCATCCGGACACCTCCCTTAAGGAGCTATGGGACGAAATCTCTAAATTCGAGGGGGGGCATCAGGATTCAAAATCAACTATTCCAAATCTTTGGCCATGTGGGTAAACATCTCGAATGAAAGCCGAGTGACCCTTGCAGAGAACAGCCCAATCCCATGGGAGGCCTCACGCATGCCTTATCTAGGAGTCGAAATCCCCACTGATGTCAACAGAATATACAGAGACAACTTCCCCCAACTGCTCAAGGAACTCAGCAGCGACATGACTCGCTGGCATATGCAAGAGATATCATGGATGGGCAGAATCACAACCCAAAAAAGAATTTAGTTCCCAGGTTCCTCTATTTTTGCCTAGCACTACCAATAATAATTCCCGACGAGGAATTGCAAAGGGAAATGCTGAGATTTATCTGGGGAGGAAGAAACCACGAGTAGAAAGGAGAATTATGCTGAGGGGCACACCAATGGGAGGCCTGGTGGTGCCTGATATAACTAGATAGTACTTAGCAGCACAGCTCTCCCTTGCATTCACGTGGCAGGATGAGGTGACCCCCCCAAAGTGGAGGAAGTTGGAGGAGGCATGGAACCCAGTTCCTCTCTCGATGCTCCCACACCTAAAGGAGACTCACTGGGGAGGGGAAGGGGGCCCCCTTTTCTCCACCAGAAACACCATCCATAACTGGAGAAGGGCAGCGTGGCGCTGGCGAACCAGGGGCTTATTAGGCCCTCTCAACCCGATCTGGCACGACCCGCACTTCACCCCGGGATGGGATCTGAGGGGATTCGCCAGTTGGATAGAGGGTGGTTTAGCACAGGTAAAAGACTTTGTTGAGAATGGGGCACCATTTACATTTGAGGAATGCAAGATTAAGTTTAACCTTACAGAGGGAAGGAGGTTCAGATATGCACAATTGAGGCATTGGATGTCCCAACATAACATGAAAACAAGGGGAGGCAGGGAGCTCGATGCCTTGGAACGTACCATCACTGCGGGGATCCTCCAAGGGCAAAGTCACTACACTCTACAGGCTCCTTGATAGAACTAACCCAGAGAAGAGGGAGGACTACCTGCTCAGATGGGAGAGAGACCTGGGCAGGGAGCTGGAGACAGGGGAGTGGTCCCGGATCTGGACCGGCACACTTAAAAGCTCTAGATGCACTACAAATAGAGAGGGAGCAATTAAGGTGTGTTATCGGTGGTATCTCACCCCTGAAACATTGCACAAAAGCAACCCAACTATTCTACCTCAACGATGGCGGAGATGTGGGGTGACCGGAACATTTTTCCACCTGTGGTGGTCATGTGATAAATCTAGGAGGTTTTGGTGGGAGTTCCAATCACAGATAAAGCAGATCATGGGCCTAACAATTCCATGGGATCCAGGGATAATATTGCTGGGAGACATAGGCAATGGGGCATTCCCCTTAACAAGCCAAATGGCAGCACTAATCACCCACCTGCTCACGGTAGCAAAAATAACAGTAGCCCACCTCTGGAATTCTCCGGAGGGGCCAGCAATCGCCATGTGGTGGGTAAAATGTTAGGACACCGCCATTAAAATGCTATGAAAATAAAACATTATTTTTGGAATTGCATTCTTGTGTCAGCCTCTTTCAACTTTCCCTCGAATCCCATGTGACAGCTGCACAAACTTGCCAACCTTCCTTTTGGTCTTAGTGGGGCTCTAAGGACCAAGCATGGGCATCTGTCCTGCTAGGCACAAACCTGGAAGTGTTACATCTTGGATTCCATAGAGTATCTCCTCGTTCCCAGACCATCTTGTTTTGTGTCATCAAGAATTATGCAGCAGATCCCAAACACAGACATGCTCTTCCTGCCTGACTACAGATGGAAGACATGGTTTTTAAATCCTCAGCTGCTGCCACATCAGCCATAATTAGCGTTCATCACCAAAAGGGAAATAATGATAAAAAATGCCTGGTAAGCAATAGGAGAATTAGCGCCTGAGAAGAAGCACCTGAAAAGAGTGAATAGACAATCTGGCGAATTATGGAAATTTCACTTCAGTCAAGAATACTATCCAATATTCCAGGGCTCTGCATTAAGTGGCAGAACAGGCGGACACTGGAGAGAGAAGTACAAACTGAAGAGCAGGAGCAAGGAGGAGGGGGGACGTTTACTGAGAAAACTGTCATTGGGAAGCCCAGTCCATCTTTTTGCGCCACTTAGAACAGTGGCTTTCAGAGAGTATGGTGAAAGCCTGGGAGTATACCAAATAGAAGCTGGCTATATGACCTAGGAGGGGATTGCCACCAGAGGTAAAGAACACCTGTTTATGGTGATTCAAATGAGACTAGAGGAACAAAGAGATTACGAGGGTAACCAGTGGTTGGCGGGCAAACACAATAGCACAGCTTGATAAAAACCCAAAGCAAGGGGTGACAAAATACTTTCTGGTAGGAGGGAATCAAAAGGTTTTGATATAGGCAATGGAGGGTTACTAGAGGGTGTAATTACCTAATCCTCAAGAAAGGAGAGATCTAGGAATGAGATTGTCAAGGAGCAAGCAGGGTGCTAAGTCCACAAGAAGAAGATTGTCAAGATGCGATCTAGGTGTTATATGCTTGAAACTGTGAATTATGCAAGGAACACATTGGGCACTACATCGCAGAGACTGTATATTAGTTTAAGGAACCCTAGAGCGCTCTAGCACCTTGAAGCGTCTCTTCTGCTAGATAGGATTACCAATAAAGATCTCAGACCAAATAACCAGACAAACTCAAAGAATATGGCAAAGTACTACTTTATTTTCAATTTAATAAAGTAGGGTCAACTGGCAGACATCGGACCGGTGCATGCACACTCACACACAAACTTGATTACACAGAGATTTTATACCCCAATATGCGTCAATTATGACATCATCCTAGGTGGCATACTGTAAAACCTATCGACGGAAGGGTATGGTTAGAGGAACATGTCTACTGTTTGGTTGGCATTCCAACCCAACCTTGGACTTTTGGCTCGGGTAGCAGCAGGTAGCAAAACGAAACCCAGGTGCGCGAGTCACGTCAGATTACTCACCACTTTCCCAATTAGTCCATAATCTCTCATCAGTCTGGCCATGAGCCAGAGTTTCCCGTTTGTAGTTGACATTGTAGCCTGCTCTCTGTTCTGGGACATTCAAAGCAGTGTAAGCACATCACTATCTTCATCCACAGCTTAATGAATAGCCCTTGTTTTTGACTTCTGGATCAAATGTGAGAAGACTGTAAATGTATCCATTTCGACCTCCTATTTACTGCGATTTGATTTAATTATGCTGGGTGTCATTGCTCCTCTTGGCCTCTAAAGACTTGCTAACTCCTTCTTGTAGGAGCCTGATTCATTGTTATTTGTCCAATACTTGGCTCTTGCAAATGTTTTCTTCTTCTTTAATCTTAGAGAAATATGTCTCACGTCCATGGCTTATCCATTTGCCTCCCTTTGCGCTTTGCAGCTATTCCTTAAAATAGCATCCTCGATCCCAGGCCAACATGGAGTCCTCTTCGTTTTGCACACAAAGCTAATTCTCCGTCTCCCGACTCTGCAGCTCTGGTCTGTTTCTGAGGTAACAGAAGGGAATCTTTACACAAGCCGGTTTCCATTTTCCTATCATGGCCGTCCTTCCCAGGTGATATTTTCCACTATAGCAAGCTTCTGTATGTCTCATCTACCTTGCGTTGTTGAGTATTTACACTTATTGGTCAATTAGTTACTTCATTCTTCTTTGTTTATATGATTACTTTATCATTTCGTACATGTTTCTTTTATAAGTTCAGTCACATCGTTACTCTTCAGTATTTTAATATCCTTTCAGTACGTCCTCGTATAGCTTCTTTATAACATCGCTGTGCTATGTCAGATTTCACTCAGCACTACATGATATCCAGAGGTGCGTGCAGATATCCCGCCACACAACATCAACATCGTGGCATAGCCTACACCAACTATGCCGACGATACGCAAGTCCTTCTCCCACTCACAGGATCCTACGAACAAGGCTCAGAAGCCCTAGCTAATATCTACACAGCCATACAGACATGGATGGCAGCAAACGGCCTATGTCTCAATGGGCACAAAAACGAGATCCTCCTGGTAGGCTCCAAAGAGACCCTCAGCAAACATTCTCCCCTATACGCAACCTTCAATATTGACAACACACCTATCGCAGTATCGCCTTCAGTCAAAGCGCTAGGAGTATTCCTCGACTCCTCACTATCCATGTCACGCCAGGTCAGTGCCATTGCCACCTCAGCTGCACTCACCACCAAAATCATCAACGCTGTCAAACCATTCCTATCTACCAAGAACTGCCTTAACATCGCCAGGGCCACAGTAGGCACTAAACTTGACTACTGCAATGCCCTCTTCCTAGGCACCTCTGCCAAAAACATAAAAAAGCTACAAGTCACACAGACCAATGCCCTCTGGGCAGCCCTGAGCATCTCTAAAAGGGAGCACATCTCTCAGGCTAGGAGAGAGGAAAATTGGCTGCCTGTTAAAGAGCGCATCTTATTCATGACCCTTGCAATCACACACAAGTGCCTCTCACACAATGCCCCCCCATACCTATCTGACAGGATCACCCCACTTACCTCCTCCAGACCCACGAGGTCTCACCTCACCAACCAGATCTATGTGCCATCTTTCAAATGAGCTAAAGCAGAGGGTGCAAGCTTTCAACACCTAGCACCAAAAAACTGGAACGATCTCCCTTCAGCCCTCAGAAACAAAACGTCATACTCAGTATTCAGGAAAGCTTTAAAACTTTTCATATAGCCTGTCTACTGCACCACCTCGTTTACATAACTGTAACATGCCACTAATGTCTCTGCTTCTACCAGTTCCACTGTAACCATGGAAACACTACTGTTGCCTTACACTGTTTATCCCACCAATACTATGGCCCTCATTACGACCCTGGCGGAAATCGAAAAACGATGGCGGAAATGCAAAACCGCCATCGAATAGCGCTCGGTGCGACTATGACCCGTCACCGCAAAGTACGAAGCCATTAGCGACACCGTAGTGAACGCCAACGCTAACTGCACCAAGCACGCGCGCGCGCGCCATGCCAAACCGCAAACACCACCATGGTGCAACGGTACGCCAATTCCGACCCTAGCGGACATGTACCTAACGCCATCAGGCATGGCGGAATGTACCATTCCGCCATGGCGAGAAGTACGGCATCGCGAATCAACCGTAAACGGCCCCACTGAGTGCCTGTACACCGCTCCCTGCCCACAAAGTACAACTCCCGGTAGGTGCAATGAAGTCACAATGCAACCATTGAAATGTACAAAGCACCCATGCATGCCAACGAACAAAAGCAACACAAGAGGGGCCAATGGGAGCTGCAGGTCACAGATGGCACGAATACAGAAGCCATCCCAATGGACATGACCACAGTCCCCCACCAAGAAACGCAGGCAAACACAGGCACCTGTGCCCAGCAATATTCCGAAAATCACATCATTCCACCAGTCCACCTGGCTGACCGGCATCTGTTACACAAAACCCAATCCCCCGCCCCTGAGCATGACAACATTCAAACTGTCATATAGGCAGCCCCCATCCCTGACCTAACGGGCTTAGTAGGCAAACGCGCCCAGTACAGTACCACGCAACTAAACCCCGAAGCTGGAACCCAATGCAGATCTCCTCACAATACATCGCCCCCCAAATAGGCATATGCCACATCACTTGCAAAGAAAAACGCTACACGGGCCAAATCAGAATAGCAATTTATGCACATCAAAGACACCAAGCCCATACAGCCATCAGGCCATGAACTCCAAAACACTAATCACCATTGTGGGCTGCATCCGCAAGAAATGACCAGCCACTACTTGTGTGTCGCCCTGTACCCCCATGGTACACAGAGCCACATTCACGTACGAAAAGGCAACATGGAAGCGCACAGAACCGCAGGGCTGTCCCAATGGGGAGGCACTAGTCCAGCTGAAAGGCCGAAATGTTGCTCCGAGACACCAGTACTGCGTAAGGGCATGTGGGCCATTGGCGATCGTCCCATAAGATCGTAATGCTGCTCCACCGATTAACACGAAGCAGCAGGTGTCGGGAGTAAAATCCATCTGCAGGAGTGGCATACAGATGGCAGTGGCAAAAGGGGAGGAGATACCTGTCAACCAAAAGAAAAGAAAAAGAACAGAATGGCCATCAGAACTACATTCGAACAACTCACTTCAATGATCACACGAAATCCACAGCCATATGCATGCTAGCCCACTCAAAAGGATCATCACCACCCCAAAACCACTTGCGACTCATAACCATCTATATCAAGGTGCAAAGACCATCACAAACGAGTGTACCTGTGCATGCGTCTGTCAAAACAGAATCCATCAGATGGGAATGTCAACGTGCATGGACACAAGTGTCTGAGGGCGCCTCGAGACAGGGAGGGCTCAACAAGGCCAGATAGACGATGGTCCCACTATGGCAGCCCTGCATCACATAGCGTAGGGGAGGCGGATAGATCCCAAGAAGCCCTGTACATGGCAAACTCTGTATCAAATCACCTGCCCATGCATCCATTCATCATTCCCTCATCCCGGGATCAAAACGCCTGAATATTTACTCACATGACATTAGAAACATCCATTGAGTCTGTGCGTTATGCAGCCTGCAAAATCCACAGTGCCCCAGCCCGTAATTCCAGTGTTGTGAAGTAACATGTATTTGGGAACGGCCGGCCTCATCGCCCAGGTAGCTAATGCGCATCCCAAACTATTCATATCAATCATTGCTCCCTCGCCATGGGCCCTGTCTCAAGGACATTGAACAATAGAACGTTATATTTGCAGTCAGACCTGTGGGCATCCCCTCGCCGCCAGCTGAAGACCGAAAGCGCCGCCCTTCGAATTCCTCATTTGCAACACCACGTCGGAAAGGCATCTGTGGCCGTTTGAAATCACTAATTATTCCATCGAGTGCGGCTGTGTGTGAAAATGGCAGCTGCCTTCACCCACGAATGGGACGCCCCGCCCGTCGTTGCAACTCGGTACAGTGATGCATGAGGGCCCACCGTTACTCGAGTACTACGTTCCACTGACCCTTCACAAGTCTGTTCGCGACTGCACAGATAGAATGGGAAACAATGGGACCATAGCCGAATGAACATAACAACCAATCCAACACGGCCATCGGGTACAAATACATGATAGCAATAGCAAGATACCATTCCCCGAATTGCAGCGTTGTGCGCGTGACGTGCTCGGCCAAAGGGGAGGGCAGTTTGCACAGGTGGAATGAATCACCACAGGTGGAGGCCATACAGCCTGAAAACACATGAATTGCACAGCCAGTCTCCTCCCACAACCACACCGAAATGCTACCGGCAGGACTCGCGATGTTGGCCCTGGGGGACCTGTTAGCACTGCAAGTGCTCCAACTCCAAGAGGAAGACGAACACCAACTACAACCGGCCGCACGGAGGAGACGCAGGAGGAGGAGGAGGGCAAGGCAGGGCCAGCAAGGCCCACCAGCACAGCCACTACCACCACGCAGGCAGCCCGCAATCCCACGCCTCCGAGCACATCCGTTCAACCTCACTGATGAGCAGATCCACACCCTCTACCGTTTGGACCGGGACACCATAGCCGCCATTGTGGACATGACACAGGCTGACCTTGTCAGCATGATAGATAGCCCAACCGCCATCCCACCCCTACTGAAGGTGGTGTCTGTACTCCACTTCCTGGCCACACGCACCTACCAGCACACAGTCGGACAGTTGCATGGCATTTCTCAGCCACTGTTCTCACGGACACTATTGCAAGTGCTCGATGCCCTCCTGCAGCACGCAGACGACTACATCTCCCTACCACGCTCGGAGCAGGAAATTACAAACACGAAAGTGGGATTCCATGCACTTGCCGGCATACCGGGTTGCATTGGTGCCATCGACTGCACCCATGTGGAATTGGTCGTCCCACATGCCATGGAGGCCCAGTACCGCAACCGAAAACAATTCCATTCCCTGAATGTACAAATGGTGTGTGACTCCAACAGGATCATTACACATTGTTGCGCCCGATTCCCTGGATCAACCCATGATTCTATGGTCTTGAGGAACTCTACAATACCACGCTACATGGAGCGACACGCAGGGAACAGATCCTGGCTACTCGGTGAGTCTCATTACATGCATGATGATGTGGGGTATGTGAATTGGCAATGACCTGGCAGGAAGGGGGGGGGGTGTGCGTACGTATCAATGGCATTCCACATCATACGTTTCTCGTCCACATACAGGTGATGCTGGATATCCACTGAAGAGATGGCTCCTCACACCAGTCCGGAACCCACGGGACCAGCATGAGGAGGACTACAACCATGCCCACTCACGTACCCGTGTAGTCATAGAACAGGCATTCGGCCTACTGAAGGGCCGTTTCCGCTGCCTCAGCAGGTCTGGCGGGGCACTCCTGTACCGCCATGAGAAGGTTGCAAAGATGGTGATGGCATGTGTCATGCTCCACAACATGTGCGTACGTAGAAATGTGCCCATGCCCCCTGACGCAGAACTGCAAGCACCTGAAGATGGTCATGATGAGGGTGGGGATGTGGCAGCACCTCATGGAGTCTGCGAGGCACCGGAGGCCCGTGACATTCGTCAGCATCTCATTGATGTATGCTTCTAGCACTCACGCCTGGTGGCTGATACATGGACACGGGACTCGTGGCACTGCGTGTGTCCGGGACATGCACAATATGGACTGTACGCCTATGATGGCCTAGTACACAAAGATCAATGTCCACACATCTCATTGGTTGATCGTGCACTTTTTATGGCATATGTGATGTCATGTTGGACACCCTATCGACCCGCCACCCAAGTGAGCCCAACACACCCCCTCCACCCCCCTACCTCCCCCCCGAACACCAGTGTCCAAAGATGCTCATTGTCAGTGGGCTGTCGCTATTGCAAGCCCCCTCTGCGGGTATCAGGGGCACCCCTGCCTGTGGAGCGCAGGTTCCTTCCAGATCTACGTTGGGGGCTGCCCTGGACGGAGCTTGCAACGGATGATGTGTCTGCCTGCTCACGTCCATGCATGTCCCTAAGGGTTTGCGAGAGCTCAGTGAGCACACGGCGCACTGCGGCAAGTTCGGCACATACGTCCTTGGCCGTCGCATGCAGTTCCCCCCTGAGGCTCTCGGTGCTTCTCTCCATTTGGACTCTCAGGCTCTCGGTGCTTCTCTCCATTTGGACTCTCAGGCTCTCGGTGCTACTCTCGATTTGTGCCCTAAGTGTCTCAGTTGATGTTTCTATGTCTGCCTTAGTGCCCCCACATTCATCAGCATGGTCCTTGAGGAGCGTGGCCAGTTGCTGCTGTTGTTCGATCAACTGGTCGAGGGACTGTTGCCTCTGCTGGGCCAAGGCCATTTGCGGGGGTGTCACAGAGGGGCTGTTGTCCTCATGTTGCATTGCCACAGGGCTTGTGGGGGATGGCCAGTCGTCGTCTTGTGGGTGCCCCTGCGTGGTATCCGCATGTTGTACGGGATGGGACAGACAGGGGGATTGGGACAGGTCATGGATGGATCTGACTTCGGCATCCCCGTTTTCTGTGTCGGAGCATGCTGCCATCAATGGGGTGTCACCTATGGTGCTGCTGCCACCGGAGGCAGTGCCTTCTGTGGCATCCATTTGGGGGACCTGTGGTGGTGGTGTTGTGGGCATGCTGGCTGCTGGGGTGCCTGTTGATGTTCCCTCCTCTGTGCTGCCACCTGATTTGTGCTGCTGCCGTGTCTTGATGCGTGCAGCTGAGGTGGAGGGTCTCTGGCCGTTGGTCTTGGCCCTCTTTGCAGGTGTGCTGGTAGGGGTGTCCTGTAGCTCGTCGTTTGGATCGGACCCTGTGGTGGAGTAGAGGAGGGCGAGGGTTATTGGTGGGTCTGTGGGAATTGGAATGGCATTGTATCACATGCATTGGGGTGGTACCTGAGGGTGATTTGGGCCGGGCCCTTGGAGGTGCTTTGATTTGTGTGTGGAGTGAGGGTGCAGTTGTTTGGCAGCCTGCAGTTAGGGTGTGCCTGCTGCACGTGTAGTGCGTGTATTAGGGGTTTTTAATTATTTAAGTATTTATTGTGGGTTTTAACGTGCGCTATCAGGCCGATGTGTGTGGACGTTCTCCTGGACATGTGTTTCTGTTGCACTATGTGGACGCATGGTACTTCACATGGATGGACTGTGTGGATTTGGCATTGTTTTTTCTGGCCCACCTACCTGTATCTTCGGATGTCTGCACTCCTTTCTCCATCCCTCTGACTCCCTCTATGCTCTCCATTCCGATGGTGGAGGCACAGATTTCTTCCCAGGGGGTCAACTTGATGGGTGATTCAGGACCTCCCCGGTGGCTGTGGCAATGTTGCGGTTGGCAGAGAGTATGCTGCGGACGCGTATCCGCAGGTCGTCCCATCGCTTGCGGCATTGCTGTGGGGTGCGGGGTGCGGTCCCCACCGCACTTACCCGCTGTGCCACCAGAGCCCATATGGCCTTCTTGTTTGCAAGTGCCGTCCTGGTCATTTGCGTGGAGAAGACGACGGCAGCATTCTCCTGGAGGGTCTCTGTTAGCACGGTGAGTTCCTCACGGGAGAAGTGGACCTGCCGCTTGCGGTCGCACGCTTTCTTCGCTGCTTTTCCCATTATTCTTGGTTTCGCTAGGGTGGTTGACGGGTTGGGGTGTGTTTCAGGGTAGTGATTTTAGTGGTTGTGTGGTTTTAGTGTATTTATAGGTGTACGCCGGGATGTTTCCCGTTCCGGGCCCATGTTTTAACTTCCGTTTCCGTATATTTCCGGGCACCGTACTTTCCGGTCGGCGCACACTGCGGTGACCGCTAAGAGGGGTGGCGGTATTGCACCTGGGGTGCCGTACGGCGGCGGTGTGGGCCGTTTTGGGGTCATTTCCGCCATCGCGGACTTTGCACTTCCGCCATGCCGTGGTGCTCGTGCCCGATGGGTCGGAATGGGCCGCACTTTGCTCCTTCGTGCAATGGCGGAAACGCTATTTACGCTGTGGCGCTCCGGTCAGTCGCTTTCCGCCAGGGTCGTAATGAGGGCCTATGTAATATGTTTTCATAACTGCTCAACTAAGAATTCTGTAACAGCGCCATGATGCCCCAGGGCTGCTGTGCGCTTTATAAATACAAATAAAAAATAAATAAACATCCTTCCACTCCTTCAGTGCAAGGATACATTTGATACGGTTGTCTGAGTGTATATCGTCTCTCGTACACATGATGCGGTATAGGCATAACACATGGAGTCGATATAAGGCCCTTGTCCTGCTGTTCCAGTATGACGGCGGTGAGGGGGCGGGAGGTAGGGATCATGCGTACACCTGTTCCTCTACATTTGGGATGACCCTTGAGAAACTTTGGGCAAACCCATCCTGACACCTACCAATAGTACTCCTTAATATTTCTAGTTTGATGCCCTTAGGGCCAAGGACCTGATTCATCCCCATCCTGACAAAATAAAGGCTTTGAACTTAAATGTTTGGCTTGTTTGTCTATTGCCGAACCTTCTACACAATGGCACAGTTCTATTTCACACAATATGCAGTGTTTAGTGAACCAATTAGAATTTCTTGGGGGTACAAAAGGGAGGCGAGGGAATATCATGGACTACCACCAGCAGTGACTTGGCTACTGTGTTTCTGTGTTTCCACCTGTTGCTAGCATGAGATGAAATTGAGCAATAGTAATGCTGCTTCTTCCACTGCTGTTCTTACAAGCAGCATAGTCAGCTATCCGAGGTTGCAATTTCTACCCAACAATGATGCCTTGTAGCAATCATGTATCATCTGAAGGTTGGAAAAACACGCCGAATACTAACACACAACAAAAATAATAACAAGCAGTACTTGGTGGCTTCATATCTCAGGCAGCCCTTTCTCTTCTCCCATAACCTTTAGCATTTTGTATTATGTAATGAGAGGAGTATCTAGAGTACCCCCTCCCCATATCTACCAATTCAAAGAGACTTGCTTCACACAGTGTACAATGCATCTACTTTACTGAAAGATAGTGAGAAAGAGATAGGGGAGGCAGCCTGATGACAGTGGAAAAGTGAGAAAGAGAAATGGGAGCTGTCTGCAGACCCCAAAGTTGTAGGGAGGCAAAAAGGTTGTTCTGCCTTGTTAGGACTTTTTCACGGTTTGGTATGACTTGTAATGCTTTGTTATGTCTTTTATGCCTTGCTATGATTTGCTATAAGTGGCTTCAAGATCGTTTGCAACCCCCGCTGCCATCATCCTACCCAGTGAGGCATCCACTGACTCCTCACCCCACTAACTTCTAACACACTTTAGTATACCAAGCCACCCACACATGGCAATTGCACACCACTCCCAACATATATCAAACCACAGAACACTACACTGCTACAACCAACTTCCTTACCACAGCCCCCGTCAATGCTGTCTAGCACTGGGGGCACATGATACTCCGCTCCAGACAAAAATGCCTCTATGCTCGGAACACAGGGTACCTGTGAATAGGCCTGCGCTAAGATCTCAGAGAACTTCCGGTCTATTTGTCATTTTTCCACCAACCTTTCTCACCCCCCTCTTTTTCAGATCTATCCTTTACCAGGGAATTGTAAAAGGCAGTAGAGCGTGATCTGAATCCTAGTGTTAAAGCATAACTATAGCAATGCCAACAGTATCATCCAATGCTCAGTGGATCCAGGGTTACACTGGCAATTCTTTTGTGAGAAACCTGGGGCAGGGAACAACAACAGGTGCATTATTGTGTTAGGGTTGACCTCCTGGCTCTAGCACAGATGCAAAGTATTTCTCCCGAGATAAGCGTACTAGGTACATTCAGAAATCCTTTTCGGTCATGTCTAGCTTTCAGGAATGGATTGTGGGAGAAGGGCAGTGTAGGGATTTGCCCGGGCCCTCTATCCGAGCAAAGAACATATCACGTGGGAGCCAGGCGAACTGTCCACCTCTTCTTTATTCAACAAGGCAGGAACTGCCCGAACTCCTTCCCCCGAATCCCTCACTAGCCCAACGTCACTTCCCTTCCCCGGGGAAGATAAGACCACAACAGCGGTCTGCCCACACAATGATGTGGGCGGGCTGCAAGCCCTGGGAGACGACCTGACAGGCAGTTCAAATACACGGAATGTCCAGACAGAAATAGGTTGTAAGTATATTAAGTGCACCTAGAATACATATTTACAGTTAAAGGGAAGGGGAAGCTGTGAAATCCCCATTCTCTAAGTGTGAGGATTCAAAGGTTATTAACGGAAGTCACAGCGATTCAAAGGTTGGCAAGAACTCTTCAATGTCCACAGGGATCAGAGAGTTGCCACAAATGCACAAAGCAGGAATTGGAGTCCAAACACAATGTCAGCTGGCTGAAGAACCAGGATTCTAGTTAACTAATGGCTGATTAGTTTAGTGCAAGATGGTTTGATTTTGAATGTAGTTCCAATGGCTTAAGATATGGGTTTGGAATATACTGCTACCGCATTCCTTTGGGGTTCCTGCGCTCTCTCATTTTGGTTTCATTTGGCCTTCCCATTCAGTGAGAATTGGGCAAAAGAAGCTAACTTTGGGTCAAATGATCATGCAAGATTTGTGTCGCAGCTGTGAAATATCTGTGAAAATACTCTGTGAATGTGTGGCAGGTTTTGATTTAATCCGTCAAATAAACAGCTTTTAGGGTTACACACTATTTAAGGTATAGAATAATGGTGTATTGTTCTAAATGGTTCTTCTTGAGTGTACACTGCAAGGAGAAGTAATAGAGTTCCTGTAAGGTTTTGAACCAGGTGGCAGCCTACGTTGTGCAGACCAAGTCGCTGGATATGGGCTGCATGCTGCCACAGGGCTCGTCATCCTGGGCCTGGGTGTAGCATGAAGAAGGTCCCCTGGCAACCCCCATCATTCCATGCGAGGAATGAAGGGCCATGTCACATTTCAACCATAGCTGCTTCTGCCCTTTTAAGGAAGTAGAGAAGCAGTAGTCCCCTGAGCTAGCAGCGCTTGCACGCTCAGCTCCCCTCCTATGGGCCAAGAAACCTCACTTAAATCTGACCAGGGAAATGTAGGGGCCTGAGCTAGCCCAGGTAATCCAATAGGCAGTCATTCAGTCCTCACTTAAACCTCCGCTCCCATATAGATAAGATCAGCTAGGCAAAGGGAGACTATACATAAGGCAGGGCCACCAGAGAGGAACTGGAAGCCCTCCTTAGGGCTGGGATGCACAAGCCAGTCCACATATAAGCAACCTAAAGAGGGAGTTGGGAACTCCAAAATGGCAGATGAAGTTCATAAAGCTGTGGTCCAGCAGACAATAGAGGTTCACCCAGCCACAGGAAACCAAGACTCCCAATAGGAGCAAGTACTAGAGCAAGAAGACTGGTGGAGAGTCCCTGGAGTCTGGGGAGCACAGAAAGGAGGAGGCTGAAAGAGAGACCCAAAGGACTGGGTTAAGGAGGAGATTTGAGGCTCACAGGCCGGAGTAGGAGGCTTGGCAAAGACAGGCCCTGAAGGTGAGGAATTTAGAAACCCAGTGGGCTGGGAGAAGTAAGACCCAGGAGGGTGAGAAAGGAAGGCTCAGAAGGTGGAGGAGGGAATCTGAGAAGTTGAGGAATCTAGGGCCTCATTATGCGTTTGGTGATATCCTGGATGTAAATCCGCCCAGATGGCACCAAACTGTAAATCCGTTACCGCCACTTGGTCTGGTAGAATCTCTGCCAGATTACAAGTGGTGGTGGCACAGTTGATTCCCATTTTTCCAGAGTCCTTTGGACTCTATGGGGCTTTTTGGGAGTAATTACCATGGCAGTATTTCTGCTGCAGTAATACCACCTATTTTAATGGTTTGTCTGCGGTTAATGGGAGGATTTACCTCCAGCATGATGCTGGAGCTTAATCCACCACTCCAGGGCCATACATATAGTATGGTGGTGTGGGAAAAGTGGCAGTAATTCCATTACTGCCAATTTTATTCCTGAAGCACCATACTTGTAATGTGCCCGCGACTCTGGCTCCTATGTGGGAAGTGTCAAAAACAAGAGAGTTAGAGAGCCATAATTGTTGTAAGAGAAGGGGTGAAGAAGGGGGCCAAAGAGGTGAATGAGGTGGGAGAGTTAGAAGAGGGTTGGACCTCTTTATCTATTGTAAGAGAGGCGGCAAAAGTGGTAAAGAAGGGCAGGAAGGATAATAGATGGCTGGTGCGAGAAAACACCAATCACAGGTGGCTAAACAGGAGAAAGAGGAAAGAGATGTTGAGTTTGTGAAAGAGTTATTGAAATAGGGGATGATTGAAGGGAGATTCCAGGAGAAGAGACACAGAGAACTGTGATGTAAGTGAACTGGGTGGACCCCAGCTGGGCCATACAACTGGGGGTCTCCAAACAGCCCTTTAAGATGAGCAGCAGCACCCTTGATATAGATGGGGATGCAGATTCCTACTCTTGCATCAAATAATAATGACAACTCAATAGTTTGGCAAAGGGAGTGCTTTAATGACAAGTACAGAAAACAGGGAGTTCTATGAACATCAGCAACCGCTCAATCTTCCTTCTCGCTTAAACTCCAATTAATTTCAGAAAAACAACATCATTTATACCAAACACTTGTCATCAATGACATGTAATCTTAAAACCCTAACATGCAACTCAATTGGTTATAGGAAGATAACTTTAATATAGGTACTATATCTGTATATGGTAACGGGGAGAGGGGATTGGATACTACTGTCAGGTGGGGCAACTAAGTCCTTCCTTCAAACTGGCCACTGTAAACATCACAAAAAGTATGACGTCCCATTGGCTCGACTCTCTATAGGACCCTAGATTATATGGTCCACTATGATTGGGATGGCATTGAGCCCACACATACCTTTCCATGCAGAATATTGAGGCCAGGTGCAGGGACTAAGTCTGTATCTCAGCTTCCCTGCAATTTATGTTACAGCCATTCATCACCTTAGTGGCTGTGTGTCAATTACTGCTTTGTAGTTTGGCCTTGAGTCTGTCTTTTGGTCTGAGAAAGTTAAGGAAGATGGGTACAATAAGGATCCATGCGTAGGTGTGAAAGTCTCATCCCTTTCGGCCTGCCTTGCCACGTGACTAGGACACCATAAAACAGGCCTCTTCTTCGTGCAATTTTGTGTATTTGATTTAATTTTGTCAGTCGGTTATCATCTGCGGCTTATCTCAACCTTGCTGAACAGGAAACTCTTGTTATTCTTCTCTTAAATCATACGCTTTGCTAGTCTATTCTAGTATGACACGACCTTGGCTTCCTTGCATGGTTACCTTGAGCAGGATTTGTCTCCTTCTTTAATTCTTGAATTGTTAGCTGAGGCCCTCTCCTCTTGAGACCTTTAGTAACCTCTATTCGATTCTGCTCATGTGCGTAGTGGATTTTCACTCATCTATAAAGTGCTTTTGAGGTAGATATGTATAGTTGGCGCTTACCGCAATCTATTTTACTATTAAGCATAAGCAAGCTTTCACGATTTCTTTGCTTCTTGCGGTTCCCGGCGTACGTACACGTTTAAACTGGCTTAATGTCTTCATTGTGCGTATGGCATAAGTTTATTCATCTTGAAATCACCTGTTTCACCCTAGGCCCAAGATGTCACTTATCCATGGTATTTCGAATCATTATCAGCATTCTTAGGTCATTATATTCTTATATGTGCATCAGTTCGATTTCTCATGACGTCCCCAGTCATCTTCATTTAGTATCTTCTTGGCTCCTTCGGGTATTCCATTCTGACAACCGTCCCTTTGTCGTGTCTGTAGGTATGGATTTCTCAGTGGGTACCTTGATGTCCAGGTTTGCTTAGGTGCCGGTACTTCAATAGGTGCTGTTCTTCCGATGGGCACTGGGCAGAGCCCAACTGCGGCTCTCTGCTGGTTTATCTGTTCTTCATACGTCACATATTTTGGCGCAAATGTTCCTGGCACTTCGAAGGGGGTGGCTGGGGTGCAGCTGATACTTGGTACTTCCTCTTCACTCCCCACTTAGGGCGATTCATCGACCACTCTTACTTCTTTCCTTGCGTTTACTTCTCTGTCATCCTCTGGATCTGGGCATCTAGGTCTGCAGAAATATTCCCTTGGAGTGCATATCTTTATCACTCCCTTTAAACATCCTGCTGCTCATCTTTGTTCCATGTCATAAATTGACATTCTCCACTTGGATTGCAATAGATCCATTTTCTCAAATATTTTCTATGTTTCTTCGGATGCCGAAACTTTGTTCCTTCTGGTGCATAAATGCTGGCCTTCACAAAGTCTCTTATTTCTTCATCAGTCAGGTCTTTGGGTTTCCCTCCTGACTCGACGTCAATCATTATTTTCATCACTATGGCCTTTTTTGCAGTTTTCTGGCACTGAGAGATTATTATCTTGATAACACAGAATCCAAGCAAGATCATCACCAACAGGGCTCCTAGGATCTTGAATGTGTCTGCCATCCATTGCAGAACCCATGAAAACAGTGATCCAAACCAACTGTCATCATCAACTTCATCAATCATCTGATTTTGTAGTTTCGTCAGCATACCTATGGTTTCTGTTAAGGTTCCATTTTCGTCATCATGAGATGGTATAAATGTGCAACACGATTCTCTGATTTTTGCACAAACACCACCATCCAAAGCTGTGATCCTATCTAGGACATATCTGTTCTGGAGAGTCATTAGTCGAATCACTCTTAACTCTTCCTTGATTGCGTTGAATCCCTTTATCATTGTGTTGATGGTCTGCAGTAATTCCCATCTTGTTATCTGCAACCATTTAGTATTTGCTCCAATCTGAACTCTTGGCATCAGGATTGTCGTGGACACTGATGAGGTCAAGCTGAACAGCCTGTGTTCGTATGGGATTGCATGAAATGCTTCTTCTGATTTGGCAGAGAAGTAATTCTCTCTCGTCATTCGGCTCATCAGTTCCACTGCTCTCTTCTTCCTCATGTGAGCATCTGCTTTCGGGAAACTGTCACTATTCAGGTCCCCTTTTGGAATCACCAATGCTGGAACATGGACATTCACCAGTGTGCACATACCTCCCCAATTCTTCAGCAACCTAATATATGCTTTGGATCCACATGCCCAATAATGATCCATGATCACTGCAGTACCAGATTTGTCCACAGTTCTGATTTTCTCTCTTTTTCCTTGTACCATTGTTTCTGAAGCACAGTTTGTCATTCGCCAATGGCACTATCTGTAGGGGTCCTCCTCTGTCTTCGACCCATGTTAGCAGTCTGGCCATTCTCGGCCATAATGGTTTGCATATCCTCTGTGCATTTTCAATGGTTTCCTTATAGTGTCCAATGATCTTCCATGCTCTGCAGATCACTGCTCTTTTCTCCCATCCATCTGGTGAAAGCATTGTTCCCCAGATTTGCATTTGGCCTCTGTTCTTCCATCTTCGCATTTCTTCTGGAGATTTCCCTTTGTCATTTACTTTCTTGTTTGTTTCCCTTCTGATCTCCGCTCCTTTAACTCCAGGCTTTTCCTATCTTATCACAATGTTCTTTGTTTTGCCATTGTTTCTCGTCTTTATGTCTTGGACATAATCATCTTCATCTGGATCCTTCGCTTCAGTTGCCCATTTGAGTGAAGCATCACTTCCCATGAACTGACCTCTGGTCTTGCACATTGCTATGTGCGATAGACAGTGTGCTGTCTGCACATCTACTTCAACAGCTACGAAGAATTTTGACTTCTCCATGCTATAAGGTAGGAGTGCACACACAAAGCATTCTTCCTCTGAAGTTCGTCTTCCAAATTCCTTCATGTGTTGGTACCATATGGTGTTTCCCAAGTGTGCTGTGCTGTCCAAGTGATCGTTCAATTCACTAATGTCTTCTTGTGTGCTCCTTAAGGTCTTCCTGTAATTTGCTATAACCACATCCATAAACACATCTGTATAGCTTCTTCTTGCTGGAGGATTCTCAGGTATCTTCATCAATGACTCAGGCATTTTCGTCTTCATTACTTGAGTAGGAGAAAGTCCAGTACGTCTTTCTTTATCCCTCTGGTTCTTTATGGCTCTGTTTATAATCGTCCATATTGTTTCTGCCTGTATCTCAGCACTTGATCGTCTTGCAGGATTTAAGCTTGACCTCTTCATAATTGAGTCAGACGTGCTTGTCGGTGCTGTCTCTGTCTGTTCATTCTCTAAAGTCTTTTGTCTCTTTAAAAGTTCAGTTTTCTCCATCTGTCTCTCAACTTCTCTGTGTGGAACTTCTCATCATTGTTTGTCCGAGCTTTCCCCATTCTCTGGAATGTGATTCTGAACTTCTTGACACTAGACTAGGTGTGTATGTGCTCAGTATTTGTGTATGTGTACCTTCCCTCAACCCCTTCTCGGGTTTACCTTACCGACCCTGTCTCTGGCGTTCATTTGTTACCGCAAGTTTTGTGCATGTGTCATTATTTATCACATCCATCTCAAGTTCAGTCACTCGATCATTCTTTCTAGGAACTGGAATGACTATGTAAGGTCTGGGTACCTTTGTAGGTTGCATGTGTACATCATAAGGTGGGTGCACGGAACTTGAACGCTCTGTGCACCAATGAAAAATTCAGTTCTAATCATCAATGACAGTAATATGATGATGAATACTATGCACATGTAAATGATGCATGTATAAGTAAGCTTGCAGCATTTGTTCCTTGGCCAATATGGACGTCTCTCCTCATGAGGGAGGACAACGTTACTGTTCTGGTTTCCCATCTCGATCATTTAAGGAAGCAAAACTAACTTTTAATACATACTAACATTTGCCTTTTTTATCTGGATTCTACTGCCTCTGTTTGCAAATTACAGATGCTAACCTGCTTATCCTTTTTGTCAGAATAATAGTCTGTCTCTTGTCTCTGGAAACAGTTCCTTTCCTAAAACAAAAGTTCCAAATGAGGCAATAGGTTCAGCAAGTCTTTTTAATGTGCGCGTTCAAAATAGACCAGTTTCCAGTCAATGGGCCTCATTCCGAGATTGGAGGTAGTCATGGCAATATTTGCGCCATGACTGCCTACAATAACGGGTCCGGCACCGGTATGGTTCAATGGGGACTTACCGGTGTAGTCTGGCCTTTGCCGGACCGGTAAATCCCCATTGAAAAAGCCAATCCCCATTCCCATTTGAGCTCCGATAGGGCTCAATGGGAATGGGGAAGGTGCTAATAATGGTACCGCAAATTGCGGTACCGTTATTAGCTCTGAAATCCCTTAACGGGTCCCGTCCATACTGTCAGGAACCAGGAGTGGAAATGCTGGAGTCGATGGAAGTTCCGAAACCGAGGATCTTTCTAGTCCTCATCCAACATGGCGCTTTGCCTTGGGAGTTCCGAAACCGAGGATCTTTCTAGTCCTCATCCAACATGGCGCAATGCCTTTAAAAGCAGGCTCCGCCCCCCTGCTCGGCGCGTTGTATCTGTTGCTGTTTCTTTCAACGCTCCGAGTGCTGTTTATTTGTATCGTCCTTCCGTGATTCAACTCCTTCTACAGCCCTCCCGTAGCGAGCCTGAACTACGCTCGTTTCCTTTCCTCTCTTACCTATCCATTCCGCCAGCAGTGTTGGTTCTACTTCCGACCTTTTGGACACAGTGCCTCTCCTTCGCACCGTGTTCTCTATTCCTTTTCGGCTGCCTTTCGTCCACTACCATCTCGGCAGCTCCTTTCTTACTTGATTCTGTACCCCAGTCCTATGCTGTGTTTTGCTCGCCTCCGCGAGGTTTATCCATTTTACCATTGGATTGTAATTTCACCTATCTGGATCCACAACAAGAGCAGCTGTGCCATCTCTTCGAATCATCATCCAGATCATCTATGAACTAGGGTTTTTTCTGCCTCGTGCTTTTTCCCTAGATTGGAGGCTGGCCCCCTGGGGTTCCCCTAGGACAGGTCTTTGCCTCTGTCAAGGTGGCCTCCGGAGGGGCTAGACCTTACCTGCACGAAAAGAAGATTCGAGCACCCAAAGGTGCAAGGATAAAAGAAAGGAGACTCCAGAAGACTGAACCTGGCCGTCAAGAATCCACCTCAGGAGAGTCAGGTGAGGAGAAGGGGGAGGTAGACTTAGAACTTGACAGTATACAACGCCCGTGTAAAACCATGGCCTCCTTGGAACAATACCAAGAACTAGTGGCAGCTATGCAGAATCTAACTGCAGAAGTCCAAGCACTGAGAACTGAGAATATCGCCCTCCGACAACAGGTGGTCTTACACCGTGACGACCGCGGGGATCTACCCGCTATGCCCCTTTCTTTTGGCAAGTATGATGGTCACCCAGGGGGATTAAAGGACTTCCTCGACGCCTGCAATGTTTATTTTGCCTTTCGCACCCATACCTATGAATCCGCCAAGTCCAGAGTCGGATTTATTATTGCCAACCTCATTGGCAACGCACTGGCTTGGGCCACTCCCCTGGTAGCCAGAAATGATCCTTCCCTGAATGACTATGACCGTTTTGTGGAAACCTTTAGGGAAAGGTTCGACAGACCAGAAGTAGTCTACTCTTCCCTGGAAGCTATATTAGATGTCACACAAGGGAACACAGACGTCCAGACCTACATATCCCGCTTCCAGAGATTGGCGGCTAAGGCGGATTGGCCGGACTCTGCTCAACAAACAATATTCCGAAGAGGGCTACACGATGAAATCAAGGATGAGTTAGCTCGTGTAGCTCGACCCTTGTCCTGCCAAGGACTGATGACTCTATCTCTACAGATCGAATTCCGTCTATCAGAACGGAGACAAGAAAGAAGACGAATCAGAGGCACCCCTCAGACTATCGGTCTACCAGCTCCTTCTCCCACATCCAGGTCAAACCTCACTCCTGAAGAACCTATGCAAATAGGAGCCACCCGAGGACCTCTCACCCCTGAGGAACGCAAACGAAGAAGAGAAGCCGGATTGTGTATGTACTGCGGTTCCTCTAAACATTTACTAAGAAACTGTCCGGAAGTTCCTCCTAGGCGGAAGGAAAACTACAACCCTCGAGCTGTCGCAAGGGAAGTCTCGGGGGAATTGCTAAGTACCCTTGCAACTGCTCAAGACCCATGAATAACCCCGAGGAAAACAGTCTGATGGTGTTCCGTGTCAAGTTGTGGCTATCTGACTCGAGTCCCACTGAAGTTCTTGCCATGTTAGATTGTGGAGCAGCCGGAAACTTTATGGACTCCAATTGGGCTAAGGAACATCAGGTTTCCTCAAGACCAAAGACAACTCCCATACCTGTAGAAGGTGTGGATGGGAGGCCTTTATCTTCCGGACCTATTACTAAAGAGACTATACCTTTGAGGATGGAATTGAGCCACCATTCTGAATATTTGGTGTTCGATCAGATCCGAGCTGCGCACTTTCCAGTGGTCATTGGTATCCCTTGGTTAAGACGACACAATCCTCAGATCAACTGGAAGACCAATAGAGTGAGCTTTAATTCGCACTTTTGTAGGTCCACTTGTATGAACCAGTCAATCAGCTTAACTCACCAGGGCGGAAGGGCAGGTCCTGCTCTAAGTCCGGCTATCATCGCTTTGGTTCCAACACATTACCAAGAGTATTCGGAGGTGTTTTTAGACATCCAACCACGTGAGTTACCTCCTCACAGGGCAGAGGACTGTGGTATCGACCTACTTCCGGATGCCACAGTTCCGTTTGGACGGATGTATCCCTTGTCTCTCCCTGAAAGAAAGGCTCTACGGTATTACCTAGACTCCAATCTTCAGAACGGGCTTATTCAGGAGTCTAGATCCGCTTGTGGTGCCTCCTTATTCTTTATTCCAAAAAAGGATAGTGCAGAATTACGTCCCTGTATTGACTATAGAGGTTTGAATAAGGTGACAATTCGGGACAGGTATCCCATGCCTTTGATCAGAGATATTCTGGAGGCAGTACAGGGGGCTATTTACTTCACCAAACTGGATCTAAGGGGCGCTTACCACCTCCTAAGGATAAGAAGAGGGGACGAATGGAAGACGGCGTTCCGCACCCCATTTGGACTCTTCGAGTATCGGGTGATGCCATTCGGACTTGTCAATGCCCCAGCCATTTTTCAAAGATACATGGACAAGGTATTCACGGATATGTTGTTCGTATCTGTTGTAGTGTACTTGGACGACATCCTGGTATTCTCCCGGACATTAACCGAGCATAGGGTACTGGTTAAGAGAGTACTACAACGTCTTCAAGAACACAAGCTATTAGCTAAACCGGAGAAGTGCCAATTCGAAACCACCTCTGTATCCTACCTAGGATTCCTTTTGTCAGAAAGAGGCATAGAGATGGATCCAGGTAAGGTTAAAGCCATCAGGGAATGGAGAGAACCCAATACCGTCAAGGAGCTACAAAGCTTCTTAGGGTTAGCAAATTTTTACAGAAGGTTCATTCCCAACTTCTCCAACCTAGTGCTTCCTCTGACCTCCCTGCTAAAGAAGGGTGTCAAGTTTGTCTTCGGAGAGGAACAACAGAAGGCTATGCTAACCCTTAAGGAGTGTTTTTCTTCTGCTCCTGTTCTGGTACAACCAGACCAAACCAAACCTTTCATCTTAGAGACTGATGCGTCGATAGGAGCGATAGGTGCTATCCTATTGCAGAAGGCCGCGGATGAGTGTGAACATCCAGTGGCATACTATTCTAAGACCCTCACCAGCAGCGAACGCAATTACTCTGTTCTGGAAAGAGAGCTATTGGCCATCAAATTAGCCTGTCAAGAATGGCGTCATCTCCTACAGGGCGCTGCCCATTGTTTTGTCATCAGAACGGACCATCGTAACCTTCGGGTACTCCAACAAATGGAGTGTACCAATGCCCGACATGCCCGGTGGGCTTATTTTTTTTTGCAATTTGATTTTGTGATAACCTACATACCCGGCTCTGAAAACAAGAAGGCGGATGCATTGTCACGAAGCATAGGGGACAGCTCAGGGAATTACGAAGGGCATGACCGTATTTTCCCCGATCTTAAGGTTTTAGCAACTACTGTCTCCTTCCTCCAAGACCTGATACCTCAATATCAGGCTTGCACAGAACTCCCTTCTTCGGTCCGCTTACGTAGTGATGGGTTGTACTACCATGAAGACGCACTTTTCATTCCCACTAAAGAACTGCAGAAACTCATTCTTTCCTGGTGTCATGATTCTCCTTTGACAGGACATCCCGGAATCCGAAAGACCTATGAATTGCTGCAACGAGGTTTCTGGTGGCCAAGGGTAAGAAAGGATGTGCACCAGTATGTCACTTCATGCTCTATATGTGCTTCTAATAAATACCGCACTGGCAAACCACTCGGTCTCTTGCAGCAGCATTCCTTACCATCACGACCATGGGAACACGTGTCTACAGACTTCATTGTCGAACTCCCTCCTTCTAACAACATGACAGTAATAATGGTCACAATAGATTCCTTCAGCAAGCTGGCCCACTTTTCTGCATTCAGGCAGATACCATCCGCTTCTGAGACCGCTGAGGTCTTTCTTCGAGACATTGTCCGACTGCATGGATTACCCCGGACTATTGTATCGGACAGGGGATCTCAGTTTACGTCCAAATTTTGGACTTCTCTTTGTCAGACTTTAGGAATCCACCGCGCTCTTTCCTCGGGGTACCACCCTCAGAGTAACGGGCAGACAGAAAGGCTGAATGCCAGCCTAGAACAATACTTGCGGTGTTTCTGCAGTCCACAGCAGGAGAGGTGGTACCATTTCCTCTCGCAAGCAGAGTTTGCATACAATAACACTCTGCATACCTCTATCCAAATGAGCCCTTTTTTGTGCACGTATGGGTATCATCCTCAACATCTACCGGGTCTTAGTTCTCCAGCCACAAGGATCCCTGCCTTGGATGGTATCTTACAGGAAATACAGGAAATTCATGGTCTTGCCAAGAAGGCACACCAGGCCAGTCTACAGACTCAAAAGAGATGGGCAGATAAGAACCGGGGATCTAATCCCAACTGGGGTGTGGGTCAACTGGTTTGGTTGTCAACCAAATTCCTACCTAGATGGGTTCATGCTGGGAAGTTTTCCCCTAGATATCTTGGGCCATTTTCTATCCTTCAACAAATCAATCCGGTAGCCTACAGGCTCAGACTTCCCGACTATCTCAAGAGAGTTCATCCGGTTTTTCACATATCCTTACTTAAGGAGTATAAGGAAGATCCGTTCCTTAGACCCATCCACAAGGGTCGCGCCCAGGTACGAAGTATCCCGGAAGAATACGAAGTGGCTTACCTGGTGGATTCCAGATACCGCAAGGGCAGACTCCAATACCTGGTACACTGGAAGGGCTATCCAGTGGAAGAAAGGACCTGGGAACCAGTTAGCCACATCCACGCACCCAGACTTCTCAGGAAGTTCCATTATCTCCACCCGGGCAAGCCGGGGGGCTCCCCGAGAGGAAGGAGGTATACTGTCAGGAACCAGGAGTGGAAATGCTGGAGTCGATGGAAGTTCCGAAACCGAGGATCTTTCTAGTCCTCATCCAACATGGCGCTTTGCCTTGGGAGTTCCGAAACCGAGGATCTTTCTAGTCCTCATCCAACATGGCGCAATGCCTTTAAAAGCAGGCTCCGCCCCCCTGCTCGGCGCGTTGTATCTGTTGCTGTTTCTTTCAACGCTCCGAGTGCTGTTTATTTGTATCGTCCTTCCGTGATTCAACTCCTTCTACAGCCCTCCCGTAGCGAGCCTGAACTACGCTCGTTTCCTTTCCTCTCTTACCTATCCATTCCGCCAGCAGTGTTGGTTCTACTTCCGACCTTTTGGACACAGTGCCTCTCCTTCGCACCGTGTTCTCTATTCCTTTTCGGCTGCCTTTCGTCCACTACCATCTCGGCAGCTCCTTTCTTACTTGATTCTGTACCCCAGTCCTATGCTGTGTTTTGCTCGCCTCCGCGAGGTTTATCCATTTTACCATTGGATTGTAATTTCACCTATCTGGATCCACAACAAGAGCAGCTGTGCCATCTCTTCGAATCATCATCCAGATCATCTATGAACTAGGGTTTTTTCTGCCTCGTGCTTTTTCCCTAGATTGGAGGCTGGCCCCCTGGGGTTCCCCTAGGACAGGTCTTTGCCTCTGTCAAGGTGGCCTCCGGAGGGGCTAGACCTTACCTGCACGAAAAGAAGATTCGAGCACCCAAAGGTGCAAGGATAAAAGAAAGGAGACTCCAGAAGACTGAACCTGGCCGTCAAGAATCCACCTCAGGAGAGTCAGGTGAGGAGAAGGGGGAGGTAGACTTAGAACTTGACACATACCAGCTGGTCAGACCTGGTGTTAAAGGAGGGACCCGCTAAGGGAACTCATAGTAGGGCGGTAAGGGATTACCGGCACCGGTCTCCTTACTGGTGCCCAGTATCCCTTACCGCCCTACTCGTAATGAGGCCCAATGTCTCTTATCTGTTTCGCTCCGGCTGACACGTTGTTCCTTGTCAGCATAAACAAAATGAAGTCCTTAGCAACACCTTCACGATCTGTCCCTCGAAGGAAAGTTTTGCGATCTTCTCTGGTGATTCTGCTGTTGATTATAAAGTTCAACCTGTATTACGATATCATGCAGGAGCATACTCATCCGTTCAGAGTTCGCTGGCTCTCTGTGGAAAGTGAGGACATCAACGCTGGCATGTCTCCCCACAAGTTCTGCAAAGTCTTCAATTAATCAAAAAAATACGTTGCTAGCTAGTCTGCTATCTTCTTGTGACAGGGACATTTGTCTTGTGCTCGCTGTATTCCGGAAGCAAAAGAAACTGCTCTGTAATCACTGTGAGCGGCCTCCTTATCAAGGCATAAATTTGTTTTCAGAAATTGATTAGCAATGTTTGCTTATTACATTGTTCTTGATTAGCAAATAAACCCATTTTATTAGCAATTTTGTACTGATGTTTTTAATGCCACCAGAAGATACTTGTACCCAAGATATAAAATAAGCAACAATACAGCAGTTTTGTTTTGTATACCGCTGGAGTAAGACATTAGTGAGATAAGTCACGCCTTGCAAATCTTTCTGTAAAATGGTGCATGTCACCACAACCCCACTTTACATTGGCACACTGCTGCAGCCCAGAGGCCAGCCATGCACAGTGAAACTTTATTTTGACATTTACTGCAAACAAAGTAAAGTTTAAATAAAAGTTTCCAACATCCCTTGCAAATGGTACTGGCCCTTCTTAAAATCTACTCGACTATGCGAGTGGGCGAAAATACTTTGCGAGCCCTGTATGAGTGTCTGTAAAAAGATTAGCTGCATGAATGGACACAAATAAATAGACTTGATGAAAAGGCTCTTAAAACAGTCTGGCCAACTCTCTCTACTGCAGGTACAAATATATAATGCAATCATAATCATAGAGCAAAGTGAGCTCTGGAAGCCAACTACAGTGTACAGGTTTGCAGTAGGTCTGTAGATGTACTCACTGAATAAACCATTGATCGCTACTTTAAGTAAATATCAAGTTAGCTTTGTGTATTCATTAAGTAAAAGACTAAGCAGAGTGAAAGGCATAGCAGGCAGAGAACTGGGCAAACTAGACAAATTATTGTAGTTTGCAGCCATCTCACTTTCAGGGTAGCGGGTATAAACCGACATAGTAAGATAGAATGTCATTGAGTATGGTATCAGCTCATGGATTGAGAACCAGTTGCAAGCTGTATGTAACCAGCAGGCCACAGGACTAGGTTTGCCATCAAAGCATGTGGTCGTGTGGTCATGCACATTTTCAAAAGTGTCCACTCGTCAATATGATGCATCTTCCCCAACAAAATTAAATCTAGTTGACACTGAGATTTAGATACACTTCACTGTAAAGCATGGAGACACTGCAGTGTTTTACAGTAGCAATCATGTAATTATGCATTATGTAACCTATTACATTTTTAGAAAAGGAATTGAAAGCCTTTTAAACAAAAAACACATACTGGTCTTTGGCAGGCAGGATACAGTTAGCTTAATAACAGTATTATCCCAATTATTTCTGGTTTGCAATTATTTGAAAAATAAAAATAAAATGTGTGTAGCTCTCCCACACAGGCCTTTTGGCACATGAGTGAAGGGGTGATTACTGTTGCACTCTCTCTTCATTTGCCCCTTTGAACTTGCAGAGAACAGAGAAAATAGGGTGGAGAGAGCTCTGAAGCTAAGAAAGGAATACAGGGTGAGATGTGCTTTCATTGAAGAGGGTAACTTAAATAGATAACTTTGCTACACAAATGCCAATTTAATTAGCAAACCGACAGAATTGCATAGCAAATTGCTCCACGACACTGCTTATTTTATGCCTTGCTTATTGTCTTTTCATTTTCAGGATCTTGAAGAAACTCTGTTATGCTTGTGATTCTTCCCACCAACGATGGGTATGACCTCAATACTAACTCGAAATAGATCAGAGTCTTTGGTGAGGTCAATATTGCATGACACCATGAGTAAGTCCAAATAAGGCTACTATATTGAAAGAGTCATGATACTGTATTATTTTCCAATTTACGTGTCCTCGATCAAAATCTGGCATATCCTTTCTTTTCGAGGCTTCAGTGTGCCTCAGTCTAAAGTCTAAAATGAACAGGCTATTTTGGTGGCTTATATGTGCAATTCTTCTTCTTCCCTGCAACTAGGATGCACAGAGTGCCAATGTTTTTATGTGCCCTTTTTCCTTTATTTTGCTCAAAGGAAGTGTCCAAAACTACGCCACAACTTGCACAAAGTGTTCTATGTCTTCGCTTTGCTTTGCTGATCATGCGTCCTTTTCCTCGTCATGGATCTCGTCTGCATGTGCTGTGGTTCTTCCCCATTGTCTGTAGTCTCTACGCAGTGGGGGGTGGGCAGAGGGTCTTCTCCGATGTATGGCTTGATATCGCCCAAAAAGATCCAAGCACTTCTTCCCTGTAGTTTGACTGCAGGGGGTGTAATGTCCTCCACTCAAAAGGGGCCTTTGAACCTTGGATTGTCCCACTTTTTTCTTGTGTGGTTTCTCACCAGGACTGTTTCCCCAGGGAATATGGGAGTCATATGAAATTTCGGAATTGGGTCTGTTGTAGTATCTCCTCCTGTGTTCTTTGCTGCCCTGCACCCTGCTTGTCGTTGCTGCAGCTGTCCTGAAATGACAATATGTCATGCAATTCAAGTAGTTTTGCATTTCCAATCCTAACACTTCTCCTGTTGGCTGGGCATCACATCTAGTTCTATTCTGGGGTGTCAATGGCATGCACATCCTTCTGCCTGTCACGATTTTGTGCGGCGTGAGATGACATTGAGCTTCTTGCATATGCCATTCCCTTGAGGATGATACGCCGAAGAAAACTTGTGCTTTATACCAAGCAATAAGCTAATCTGCTCAAATACTGCATTAACAAAATGAGGACCATTGTCTGATCTCATGACTTCACACACTCCCCATCTGGGAAACACCTCCCTCACCAAGATTTTGTCTGCACAGGTAGAGTCTCGGTGTGTACATGGACCTGCTTCTATCCATCTAGAGAATGGGCCCACCACAACAATTAGATACCTGTACCCATTACATACTTGAATCATGTTGACGTAGTCGATATGCAAGTGCTGAAAAGGCTCATTAGGCCTTGGGATAACTCCTCTAATTACACTTAGTGTATGCCCAGCCGTGAACTGCTAACAGATTATACAGTTCACCATAAAAAATGCAACGTGTTCTGCCAAGTTCGGTATGAACAAGTCTTCAGCTATTGTTGCTGCTAGATTCTCCTTGGTCATGTGCGCTGGATAGTGTAACTGTTCCAGTGCTTTCTTCAATAAGGCTATAGGCATCACTGATTTACCAGTGCTGTCTTGTCGCCACAAGCTCTCAGAGGGGTTTAAAGAAAACCCTCTTCGCTTCTATAGGTCCTTTTCTTCCTGTGGTGCCTCCCCTTGGAGCTCCACTAACTGGGTCCTGGCCAGGTTGCCATAGCCTTCAGGCTTGCTCTGTGTAACAGTCATTACCTCATGCACATCAGTTATTTCTACACTCATGATTATATCTTTTTAGCCGCCACACACTTGGCTTCAGTGCCTGCTGCTTGATTTCCATGTGAGATAAAATCTGTCCCTTTCGTGTGGGCGGCGCATTTCACGACCGCTATGCCCACTGGGAATTGTAGTGCCTTAATGAGCCTGTCCAATAGAGCTGCGTACTGCACTGGTCACTGTACACTGTCACTTCCTGGTCTGCGTGATTCTCAAGCGTGAGTATCAACGCCAATAATTCTGCAGCTTGTGCTAAATAGTGTGAGGGTAATCGTGCACTAATGAGTACTCTAAATTCCCCATTTGCCGTGTGCTTCACCACAGCGGCACCTGTATATCTTTGTCCATCATTTTGATCAATCCTCGAAGAACCATCAACGAAGACAATTTCTCCTCCTCCTGCCAATCCTTTTTCTTTCACTCAGGGAATCTCATCATATAATTCTTCATAGTTCGCGCAATCATGTATTGGCTCTCCTTCAGTCACTGGCTCTGCTATAAACATAGCTGCGTTCACTATTTTGCATCAAACTATTTTAATCGTTGGATTTGATATGACCACTTCATAAGCAGAAGCTACCTGAGTTGTCAATGTGCCTTTAGGTTTCTCTAAGATGGTAATTAGTGCGTGCCCGATGAATAACATCATTGGGCATCCCATCACAATGGCTGTAGCCTTCTCTATGGCGAACGCTGCGGCAGCTAAACTTTGTTCGCACGGGAAGTGACCCCTCATCACTGGGTCTAAATTCCCACTGTAGTATGCAAGGGGCTTGTACCCCAGCGTGGTTCTCTGCGTGAGTACTGCTGTCATAACACTGCCATTTGTGTGAGAAAACAGGTAGAATTCCTCTGCATGATCAGGATCCCTAAAACTGGTGCCATACAGATGGGCTTTTTTAGTTCAACAAACCCTTCTTCCATACTCTCGGTCCGCACAATGTTTTCTTTCGTTACCTGTGCTTTCTTCAAGGCTTGTAACAAGGGTCTGCTATAGGAACTATAGTCAAAGACCCATGCCCTGACATAGTTGCGTGATCTGAGAAAACTCTGCATTTAAAGGATAGTTCCGGGACTTTTTTTTTATTGTCCCTACGGGTCGGCCATGTGTTTGTAAGCATAAATCGGTAGATCGTAGGAAACTTTCCTATGGACCTTACCCGACTTTTCGCCCATTATCGCACTCGAAATCAGCCTCCATTTTGTGATAATCCTATCATTTCGCCCCATCGACCTGGCTCACCTGCCTTTGCGGCACTAAATCAAATCCCCCGCCCCTGAAACAGACTTTATCAAAACATTCATATTCCCCGCCTCTATCCGTGACGTGACTGAGCTGCGTAGGCAAACGCGCCCAGGCGTCTTCTACGCGACTCCACACAGACCCCGGAAATCAACACAGATCAGCTCACAATACAGCGCACCACAATTCGGAATATGAAACTGTACTTTGAAATCAAACCGCAAGATTGTAAATGTGGTAAAGTACATTTATTTGACATCAAATGTTTAGAGAATATTCAGCGATTTGCATTTTTATTTGCTCATGTTCCAAAAAGTTCGTATTGAGGGAAGCGATGTTCGTGTGCAGTACACAGGGTGTTGGTTTACGATAAAAATAAGCTCTTCGGTCGCACTGATAATCGCATGGCTGTTCCAACAACGAGGCACTAGGCCACCACAACGGTAGGTATGTTGCATCTAACCGTTAGTACCGCGTAAGGGCATACTTGTACTTGGCGATCGTCCCATAAAATGGTCAGGGTGGTAACGTTGTTCACGCGGAGAAGCAACTGGCGGCTGTAGAAGCCGTCCGCCGGTGTCTGGTACTCGTGACACAGACAGTAGTGAATGATGTACCTAAAAACATAAAAAATGAAATTAGTCTCACCATCAGATCCTTATTCAAATTATTCATTTCATAGCGAGGACAGCGCTACTGGGTGTACACAAGTGTTTCAAGGCGTGGCGAGGCATGGAGGGGGGGGGGAGTGGAGTACAAGGTAAGTAGCATAAAATAATAAATAAATAGGGCCAGCTGGTGGCAAGTGCAAGGTAAGTGCAGAACAAGTGCTGGGAAGGGGGGGGCTGTAGGATACTGAGACAGTCCCCCAGTGCAGGGGTTGACAGGGAGGCAGTGCAGGTGGAGAGTGGAAGGGCCCAGGACCGAGGTCGCAGACAGTGGACCAGTTGTAGCAGGGGAGAGGGAGAGAGAAAGCAGAAGCAAAGAGGAAGGTTTTGAGGTACTTCAGTAAAAGCAGATGTTTCTCCTCAAGATAGTGCGCGGTAGAAAACAATATGCCACATAGAACGAACAATTACAACTGAACCCGTCTTTAAAGCCACTGTATAGTAATGAAATTGCGGTATAAACTCATCAAAAGTTACTTACATTATATTTGCATTTTCCATTGTGTCTCTGTGTAGGGCAGACCCGAAACACCACTCCTTCTTTGCCGACGTTACTTCTTCTAATGAACGTGGCTCATCGTTTCGTTTCTGAAATTTTATTCATTATCTTTTCTTAGTCTTTCGGGATGTCCCGGCCTGTCAAGGTCAAATCACAATAGAACCTTATACTGGGTCGTGGGCCGTTCCGCCACCCGAGCAAAACATCAAAGCAGCTGACCTTCACTTTGAGCGAGCACACATTTCTAGTTTGGGCCTGCAACATGAGGAGACTCGAAAGAACAGACAATCAAATTACAATCATTTAAACCGTGATGTGTATTTCTCAATGAGCTCTGCTTTAGGTGGACATGGAACAGAGGCAATGTTGGGTGGCAATGCAGTTGTCCCCTGCATAGGTTCGTTCACCACTCCATGTATGTGCCTATCGAGGACATCTACGATAAGTCTCTCAATAAACTCATATTGCATATACTCAAACACTGGTTTGATCACCCATTGTTTACTTCTTTTAGTGAAGGCCTTATTGTAGCGAATTGTCCCTAAAGTTCCGGTCGTCCTACTTTGTTGACGGCCAACATTATGGTTATGTGCCAAGACCGCTAGAAGAGTCCGATTTATCATGCCTTCCATGCCAAAATGCAATCTTTTGGGCCTGTACTTTAGGCACATATTGTGGAACACCTCCAAATCTCCTGTGTGGCAGAATTCCGTGAGTCCCCTCAAATCTCTTGTTATAGTTTTATCAAATACAATCTTTTCAATGGCCTTGTGAGTGGGTGATGAAGGAATCAACCACTTCTTCTTCCGTGCCTCCTCTGTGGACAAATGGCCATGTTCACATTTGTGGAAATGTTCATTTGTCGACCATCGATGTACGTTGCTACAGTGCAACATTACTGACCGCCATTTTTCCAGTAGAATTTCCAACGACCCTTCACATGTTTTTGAGCTCCACCAAAGATGGTTGCTGATTGACTTGGACCACTGTGAAATACCTTGCATATCTTTTTTTTTTCCTGCAGCCGACAATTTTTTATTGATTGTTTTTGCAAGATGCCATACGTCAAATTGGTGATTTATATTTTTGTACTCTTCTCTCATTGTCTTGGCAATTGAAACGTGTCTGTCCGTGGCTATCAGGTCGATCACCATTCCCCGCGATTGTAGTTCTTGCAATGATGCTACAAAGCCAACTTTCTCCATGGCCACTGAGGATGTACTTTATGACACCTGCACGACCACCGAACTCACAATTTTCTTACTTTCCATGTCCTGAAAGTGGTAGGTGCAGTACTTGGCTGAAAATCCTGGGCTGTCGCACTGTCCATCACCGGCTAGCCTGAAGCGTTTGCCCGCGAATGTACTTTCCATTGACATTTTTTCCATTCTCCAAGCTTCGCTGATGGCTGGAAATAGATAATCGGTTTGGTATTTGTAGAACTGAGTTTTCGCAATGAAATGGATTCCCACAAACTGAAAGAAATACTGTAACTTTTTAAAACTTGAACCACTAAAAAGTGCGGCCGCTGCACAAAGTAGATTGCCTGCTGGCAGTTGCCCCAGCATGGGTTGTGCAGACCATGCGAACGGATGATATTGTGTACAGGTGGCATGTATTTTAAGGTTAGTGCCTCGAATTGCACGAGTCACATTAATCAATGGCTCCCCACATACTTCCCCACCAACCCAATGCCCACATTTCATCATCATAATAATATCCATCAAACAGCTATCGAATACAATGAATTTGGCCTCTTTCCTTATACTGTCACTCTGCATCCCAGCTGGTTCGGCCTGTAACGTTGAGGACATGTCACTCGCATGAAAGGTACAATCTCTGATATCGTCTTCCGCTATGCTGAGTGATATTGATGGTGTTTCATTGTCGTCCATGTCATTCTCTTCCACTGCAACAACTGTTCCTTGTCCGGAGATGGGAGAAAAAAACAATGTCTTCAACTTTCGCGCGCTCTTATTTTTTGCGGGTGTGGATTCTGTGAATTGATCTCCGACTGCATCCAAACTACCAGGAGGACATTCACTATCAATGGCTGGTGGTGGTATAGCTCCGTTGTCAATCACTTCATATTCTTCCCATTGGCACGATGCATCTCCAGTCTCAAGTCCCTGCCAAAAGGTTTGACAAGCAACATCTCTCGTTCGCTTCACTGTCTGTGTAGATCTAGTTCTTACACCCACTCGCAACTAGAGGACAGATTAGAAAAGGGATGTTCAGTTTAAACACAACTTACAGTATTGAACTATTGACAGTGAAAGACAACATAATATAGTGAACAGGACACTAACCTTCTTTTGCTTTCTTTTCTTTGAAACTTTCTTGCCTCGAACTTCAACATCTGGACGCTGTTGCTCCGACTCGTGTGTGCATGTCTCCACTTCCTCTCGCGCTGCAACGACTATATTTTCATGATAAGCACATCCATCACTCACTGAGGCTCCATCGACTCCCTGAAACATAGAACTTTCATTAGTATGTATTATAATATTGAAAACACAAAATGTACTTGGGGACCAATACCCATACGTACATCTCAATAGCAAAACACGAATGAACGCATTGTGTAGAACATTCAAACGACAATAGTTCACGCATTGTTGATCTAGTTAGATTGAACTGTCAAGATCCATACCTCGGGCTCCGCATAGACTTCCATTGATGATATTATTGAAGATGACGCTTCAGCAACTCCCTGAAACACAGTAATTGCATTAGTATGGTTTTCTATTTTGTTTAAAAGAACATAAACTTTCTGCAGGCGTCAACGGCTCATCTAAATAGACCTGCACAAATGATCAGTTGTCTAAAATAAATAATGGATATCTAAATATTATTCGATTTGCTCCATCGTTGGAAGTGTCACCACCCAGAGATCTGCATCAACTACTAGGGGTGATGTTCTTGTTGAAGAAGCTCCGTCAGCTCCCTGAAACATAGTACTTGCGTTAATAAAGAAGGAAGTATAGCGGATGTAATCACGTCATTTGATCTCGCATGATTGATCTGTCAGTATCCATACCTCGAAATGCATAAGAACATCAAGGGACGCTGTAACTGCGGTGCACACTTCTGCAAGCTGTTGCGCCGACCCGTAACTGCATGCTCCCCCTTCTTCTTGGACTAATGCTCCATCGACTCCCTGAAACATAGGACTTTCATTAGTAATGAACACAATATTGAAAAAAGAAGACACATAGGAGGGCGACGACAGAAGGACATACCAATGGCTAAAAACGAAAGAAACATTGTGTGTAACAATCACGCTACAAGAATGCAAGATCTGATGATCTCCATCGATGGAACTGTCCGGAAACGTACCTCGAGCATCTGAGTGACATCTACGGTTGTCGTCAATGCGTTGGACTCCTCAGCATCTCCCTGAAAGACAGTACTTGCATTATTTTGGATAACAATAATTATAACTGAAAACAAAGACTAGAGGACGAGTACTGTGGTGTACCATTAGGTAAAATAATTACACGATCAATTAAAACTATTGATTTACATGCCTAAAACAAGTCAGTGTCAGAATAGCTAAGTAAGATTACCCGATAGGCGCTTGAAGTGGCTGATGACTGCAATAACGACACGGATGGAGAATCTTCCGCCTTCATATTGAGTGGATACATAAATGGGGAAATTATTGTTAGCTAATGCTACACACTACCGCAATGCCGAGAGATAAATACGTAAACTTGACTCACCAGTGGAGGGATGTGGACGAATAGAGTGGGAATAGCGGTTGAGAGCAATTTTCGCCTCGCTCGCGGTGTTTTCTTCTTTATTAGCAATGATGTGGAGTACATGTCTGGGCTAAAGTGCCTGCTGCAGATGCGGTATCGATCACCCCTCTTGTCCGCAAAGACTTCTAGGACTCTACTTTCTAGCTCAGAG
Organism: Ambystoma mexicanum; assembly: GCF_040938575.1. Lineage (NCBI taxonomy): Eukaryota > Metazoa > Chordata > Amphibia > Caudata > Ambystomatidae > Ambystoma > Ambystoma mexicanum. The sequence goes on from NC_090936.1 coordinate 691,776,513, forward strand.
GCTGGATATCCGCAATATCGGACCCATTCTCTTATCTGATCTATTGTCTTAGGGAAAACATGCATTATAGTACCTTCAGATTTGTTATGGGTCTTCGAAGGGCAACCGCCAATGGAACAGGCAGGCATTATGGAAAGTTCTGAAAAGTAAAGATCAACAATTCTCTATGAATACCAATGTGTTAAAACATTAAATGACACATAAAAGGTTCAATGCAAGGTCCGTTTTGGTTCTTGGAACTATACACGTTATTCACATGCGGATAAGTATTTCAATAACTTTCAAAAAATAGAAAAAGTAATTTGACTAAACTCAGAACATGTGACTAGTTCCTTGCATGTACTGTCGTGAACGAAAAGAAAACATGGATGCAATTTGATGACTACTAGCAAATAGATATAAATTAAAAAATTGGACGCAAAATGATTATGGTACATGGACTTACCTTGACGAACAAACAGTTAGATGCAGGGATCAGAGTAGTTTCTTGTCGTAGAACAGGGAGCAGTTCACAGGTTGCAAACTGACGAGTTTGCTCAAAGTGGTCACGGAAGTTCACAGAGACGAAGAGCAGATAACCAGCACCTTCACGGGTTGACTAGCAAAGCGCAAAGAAGTTCTCATTAGAAATATGAAGTGGGTTATAAAGAATTCGAAACAGGGGTGTGTTTGTGAATGAATGACGTGTATATGTCGTGGCATTATGCGGATTGCAGGGGGGCGTCCAGCGTGAGGGGGGATGCTTGGCAGGAGACACGGGGTCTGGAGGTAGACATGGGAACAACAACCCATGCTCTATAGACCACTTTGAAGTGTACATGGTCTTTGGCACCTCTTGGCCTTTATCGCTCCCTGACAGCTCCACTTGCCAGCAGCGCAAGTACCCTGGTGCGAACTGCCTTTGATAGGGCGGGGGGTGGATCGGGGCGGTGGTCGTGCAGACAAGACACAGGAAGACTCGTGAATGGAGACACACTTATGTGGATTGCAGGGGGGCGTCCAGCGTGAGGGGGGATGCTTGGCAGGAGACACGGGGTCTGGAGGTAGACATGGGAACAACAACCCATGCTCTATAGACCACTTTGAAGTGTACATGGTCTTTGGCACCTCTTGGCCTTTATCGCTCCCTGACAGCTCCACTTGCCAGCAGCGCAAGTACCCTGGTGCGAACTGCCTTTGATAGGGCGGGGGGTGGATCGGGGCGGTGGTCGTGCAGACAAGACACAGGAAGACTCGTGAATGGAGACACACTTATGTGGATTGCAGGGGGGCGTCCAGCGTGAGGGGGGATGCTTGGCAGGAGACACGGGGTCTGGAGGTAGACATGGGAACAACAACCCATGCTCTATAGACCACTTTGAAGTGTACATGGTCTTTGGCACCTCTTGGCCTTTATCGCTCCCTGACAGCTCCACTTGCCAGCAGCGCAAGTACCCTGGTGCGAACTGCCTTTGATAGGGCGGGGGGTGGATCGGGGCGGTGGTCGTGCAGACAAGACCCGTTTGCCGCAGGGCCTCACCAAGGAGAGGCCATCTAACTGAATGTAAGAGGATGGCTGCAGGATCTACTACATGGAAGGCAGGGGGGTGAGTTTATAAATACCTCACCCTCCCAGGAGAATATATGGGGGTCATCTCTGTACCCGGTGCCCAAAAAGAGGATTTATTATGATCAACCATATTTATTATTTACCTATAACCATGTTTTGTATCAATAAAATCCAACAGCTTTTTATTGCCAACGCTTGATGCCAACCCACAAAATAATATATGTATGACTGCTGCATATATGGGTTCAACGGTTATGTGGATTGAAGGTGTGCGGCCAGCGTGAGGGAGGATGCTGGCCGGAGACATGTGGTGTGACAAGACAAGGCACTGGAAGGCTATTCAACGGAGACACACTAGATTCATTTAAAAAATCAAAACAACCATTGTTAAAATATATGTTGGGCTTTATTTTAGATTTTAATTAAACATAAATAATAAACATTACACATTGTAAAGTTGAGGTTGCAGCACATCGAGGGAAAATCCGCGGTATTGTCCACTGTCACTGGGGAAATGTTGTCTAATGGCAAGTACCGCACAGGCAGGTATTACTCTCCGAACGCGGTGTCCGAGCCTCCCGTGAAGCCACCAAGTGAAGCAACGATAGGCCACCAGCCTGTACCACCTGTGAAAAAAAAAGATGCAAACTGTATTAAACTGACCAAACTTTCTTATCAATGTCGATTCAGGTAACACATGTCATTTTTCTTAGAAAAAAATTATATCTAGAAAATGCACTATATGGAACCAATTTACATGCGTTCGAATGATATGTAAATGTAATTTTATATGTGGGAGACGACCATGAAATAGTAGTGGCATCACTGACATCACAAACAGAGTATACTTACTCGTTACTCGGATTACGCGGACGAACAGTGCCACGAAGTTCGTGCATAAGCACCATCATCATCCTCAACACGGTCCGTGAGAGGCAGGCTTCCCTGAACTCTGGCAGCTCGGTGATGCATTGCGGACTTTGCTCGCCTTCCTGCAGACTTTGCTCGCTTTCCGAAATGTAGGCCAAGCACCCGGAATTTTCACCGCAGCAGCAGTTCTCCTCCTCAGTTGGCATTAGCTCGCACCGATTGCACGTGCACCAGGTGGAGACGCCGTCCATGCGACATGGTCCAGGCTCTTCATCCGTTGACTGGTCCTCCCAACTGCCGTCCGAATCCCCATCGTTTTCGCGTGCTTGCCTTTCCAGTAGTTCCTCCTCGGTGTACTCGGGCTCGTATATATACGGCATTATTGTGGCCATTGTGCGGTAAAGATAGTAAAATAATTTACAGAGATGGTACAGGTGTTCACACGGGCTACAAGCGGCGAAGGTAGCTGACCAGAGCACTGAAACGAGTCACAGAATACTCAAAGTAACACAGAGAGAGGAATGGAATCGAAAATCTGCTGCTGTATGTTGTGAAACGGTCTGTTTATACTTATTGGGGAAAGAGGCGTCCTGCCATTTCCATGGCAACACGTCAATAGCTGAGGCGCAGCGATTGTTGACACGAGACGTGCTTGAAATGGGCAGTACGCGTCTGCTGATGTCAGGCTCAGGGGCGGGGGATTTGATTTAGTGCCGCAAAGGCAGGTGAGCCAGGTCGATGGGGCGAAATGATAGGATTATCACAAAATGGAGGCTGATTTCGAGTGCGATAATGGGCGAAAAGTCGGGTAAGGTCCATAGGAAAGTTTCCTACGATCTACCGATTTATGCTTACAAACACATGGCCGACCCGTAGGGACAATAAAAAAAAAGTCCCGGAACTATCCTTTAAGCCCTGCAGAAGTGAAGGGCTGCTGCGTTTGCTGTTTGTGCTGTGGCAGAGTTTCATTTGGGACACACGCTGGATTACGCTTGTGTGCTGTGCCTTTAAGCCCGTTTACCCACCCCATCCAGGAAGTGCTACTTAAGGCTCTACTCATCGCCCTTGCTGTATTAAGCCCTGCAGCAGTGAAGGGCTGCTGAGTTTGCTGTTTGTGTTGTTTTGGCTGCAGGCGGTGGAGGAAGGAACCATATTCATCTGTCTGCCTATTTTAGCTTCGTTTCATGTTCGAGGAACTGTAAAAACTGCTTGCCCGTCAAAATAAGTGAACAGACCTGCCATCAGTATTCTGAAGCTCTGTTGGCACGAAGGTGGGTCTAAGTCCTTACACGAACACGAACTGCTATGCCATCAGCCTAGAGACTGCGGAGGTGCTCTCTTTGATCCCGGCAATTGCTTACCCCTTTCACTTTGTATGGCAAGCAGGGAATTGTTTTCTGATTTATTGGGACATGTATCGTTCCATCTAACCTCCATATAGGAGGAAACTTTTAACTGGAACTTCTTTGCGGGTCACTGGGGGGGAGAGACGGACTAAGGCTGCTCCTCAAGCTATCGGGCGGTCCTAGGACCGCCAAAAAAAAAAATTACGTATATTTTGATATTGTATTTTGTTTTTTATAGGCTGCTAGTACAAAATGTAACCGACAAATGAACTCTATGCCACACTTACTTAATGAAAATATAACCTTAGGGGCTGTGAGGTGTGCTCTCCCCTGTTGATTACTAATTTATGTGTTGGTCATTTGATGGTGCACATTTTTCTCGAATCTAACCCCTGCGTTCCGATTTTACTCTATAGTTGTATGTGCTCCAGATGAGGATTTTATAGGACATTTTAATTCTAGCTCTTTACTTCCTGTTGAGCTTGTTAGAGTATTTTCTCTTCTTTTGTCCTTTTCTCTCCCAATTATTTGTACTCTCAAGCACCTTCTCATTTAATTAAGCCGGCACTGAGAAGAGACTTTGGATCTGTAGAGACACAAGGGATTAAGCTGACAGATGCACACCAGGTGCTTACCCTGGAATGTGAGGGGGGGGGGAATTAAAGCCCCCATGGAAGAGGATCTTGCCGGTGCTATACCGATGATTCAATCCTTGAAAGGGGTGAGATACCTATATCTATAGAGTTAACAAAGGGGAGTAAGATGCATCCAGTTAGCAATGTACTAGCCCCTATGGAGCAATAAAAAGATCTAGAAAACTTGGGTTCTATGCCAACAGAGGCATGTTTAGTCAACGCGGACATGTCTGCCAGTGGGTATGAACTCACTGATGCAGAATGTCTACAGGAAAGTATGTTTGGTACCAAAAGGGTGGTCTGCTTTCATGCATCTACCCCATTTCAGGAGGCAGACTTGAGGAAAAAAATGAAAGCAAAATGTTGTCCTCTTTTTGACTCTTTTAGTGGTCTGACGAGAGAAAGTGTTAAGGGGAAGCATTTATCCAAAAAGAATTCCACCACTCATATTTCCCCGGCGGTGTTTATATTTGGGAACCCTAAACAGGATATTGCGCTGAGTTCAAATTTGTTGAATCCGACCAAACACATTAGTTGGGGGGATCTCGACTCCATGCCATCAAAACCTCAATCAGGGAGTGGGCGAGGAAGACATGGATGACTCTTTTATGCAAATGGCGGATGCCACGGGGGACCTCCTTAAGGAAATTATTGATCTAGAGATGCCATGTTCTAATCGTAAGGGTTGAGGAGTCTATCTAAGGGGGCTCCTGTTCGAGTAGTATCTAAGAGTACAGGAAATAATACTATTAGGGACCATTTAGGGAACAAGGACAATAACCTCGTAATACCAGCTAAAGAGATAGCGAATCCTCTTATTAATGTGAAAGATGGTAATACCCAAAATGAAGAAGGAGAGGGTTTGAATGATCGGTCGGGAACTGTGGATAGATCCACCGAACCCAACCTAGCGATACCAGAGACTAGACCCGTATGCATGGGTAGACAGGGAAATTGTTCACCCAGCAATGGGGGTAGAGGTGACTATCTATTTCCTCTCCTATCCAACCTACACATTAGTTTGAACTTGGCTCTTAAAACCCTGGGTGAGACAGAGGAAACTCTGGGTGGATCCCTAGCGGGACAGCAATCTGCCTTTAATGAACTAACTATACGATTGGCTTTCTTAGAAGGTCTTGTAGAAGGTAAGACTAAGAAAGACCCCAACACCAAAGAGACTAACCGATTTGATAAATTTAGGGAGGAACAAAATATTAGGATGACCACCATGGACGCAAAGATTACCACATTGTTGGAATTTATGCTTTGAGGGGAACGCCCAGCTCCTTCCTATAGAGGGGTAAGAGATGAACAATCCCCATGTCTGGAAGAGAAGATTGTGCAGAATAATGAGCAAAGTGATAGACCGAGGGCTCTAGATAGTCCTTCTACACTTTTAGATGCAATGGCGACAGTTTGGGTGGGCTGATCATGAGCCCATTAATGAACCCTCTAATGAGGAGTGCGCTTGAGTATCATTAGTGAAGACTCCATTGTTGTTCACCAGACTCCTCCGAAAAAGGGGGGAAAGTGTAAACAGAAAACCAATCATATGAAGAAAATACCATCTCAACCAGATGACCGAACTCCGGTTTCCCCCAGACCCCAAATACAGGGAGCTTCACCTCTTAATATATCTAATTACGATATTAATGAGTTACTCCAGTTGCCTATTCGTAGGCGGAAATAAACTAAAAAGGGGGCTAGGATGTTGAAAAAATCTAAAAATATGCCGAATACTAAAATTACGGGGAGGAACTCTAACCTTAAAGCTATTAGAAATATATCAGCTCAAAAAGAACAACCTAGTGGCAGCGGTAGTGGCAGTGTTCCCAGTATTGATGAGGGGATGATCAAGGGGAAAGTAGCAAGTAACACCGACCAACAGGTGGAGAAGAAAACACAATTCTTGATACCAGAAATCAACTTAAGGCAGGACAAGATCGCCCTCAAACCAAGCAAATTAAGATGACAGCCTTTGGGAAAATAGTTAGCACCAAACATGCTAGAATTTCCACAGGGTCTCAATTAATGAGCATATTACCAGTGTCACGTTTGCAATGATCGGTTCCTGGTATTCGCCTGGATGTCTCTTTGTTTAGTGGGATACAGCCCATGGCTAATAACCAGAGTAGAATTATCTTTGATAATACACCTAAGTGCTCTATAAATACCCTGGCTGTGAATACTCAGGAGAAACAGGAGAATCCGATAGCAAAATCATTTATATCTAACGGCAAGGAGCAGCCAGTTTTCAAACAGCCTGCTGTGATGAATAACACAGGAAAGATAATTGGCTGGATTAATAACAACAAGGCCAATTCAGTGGCTAATTTGAATAGAACTAATTTATTAAGCCTGTTCAAAAAAATACCTTTACTCCGTTCTATAGCAACAGATGATATAGATGCTATAGCTCTCCCAGGACATAATAATTACCGAATGGTAAGTAGTTTCCATCCGGAGATGGCGGCCGACATGGTTTGTGCACAAGAAAAGAATCTTGAGTCCCTGGGTTTTGGTCTGTTAACCTTAGCCAATGCTAAAGAGGCTGATAGCTTCCTGGCATACTGTCACGACCCTCAGCCCTGATCCCCACTGGCAAGCCCATTGGCCAGGTGAAATCAGGGCTCGCATCACTAATAAGGCCTGGCATCCACTTCTCAGGCCCTCTTGGCGCCAGGCTCATCAGTAAGGAAAGACATCTGCTAGAGGAACTACTTTATTCAGGCTTTCAGCCAACATGGAGGCATCCACATAGCTTGATTCCTAGAACCAAGCTATGCGGTTTAGTGTTTTGGGTGTGGTGGCCTAGGGATTACTTTACCTGGACTACTTTACAGTGGCTATTTAAACCACACCCGAACAAGACAACACGCTTCACGTTACTTTGCTTCTACAACGTGACGCTCACCGTGTCCAGCTTTCTCACGAGCCTGGTGAATTCCGGACCTGCAGAAAAACCAAGAACATCCTTAGCAGCAGAATCTTACCTGCATTCATCATCCTTCACTGCTTGCAGCTGCTAAGCAGCTCTGTTGGTGGAGTTCACCACCCGGATCGAAGGACCTGAGAAAAGGAGGAAGACATCATTAAAGGAGATAGTGGAGACATTACAACCACAAAGCGCTTAAAGACTTACCTGGTTGGTTGCTTTTCGGCCGGCATAGCTCCGGAACTCCATCTGCGCTGGGAACTCACCGCAACCTACGAAAGAGAAAGCGCAGGTCAGTGAGGACAAGACATCGCTGCGCTACGCGAAGCGCCTCCTTACCGCATCATAGCGATATAGTGCGCCATCATCTCCCGGTGAGAACCAGCATATCCAGTTCTCCAAGCGGACACTCCATGCTCCTAGGGAGATAGAAAAAGAGACATTTAGAACAGAGAAAAGGCGTGCAAGAATTACGATGCCATCAATCTCAATAAGACCTATCTAAAAGACACTACAAGGGCATCAGTCAGTGAAGTAACTGGACTGCCCATGCCCACAAAAGACAACGCCCCCCTGCCCAGAGAGTAGGGCGGAGAGCCCACCGATTCCGACAACCAGGTGAGAAGAGAACCTGGAGGGGCTGGAAACACAAGGGAGGTGGGGGAAAACTTACCTTGGTCGCCCAGTCCTAATATAGTCTTCATTTCCAGGCGGAATCCCATCAACACCGAGACCACACCAGGGAATCATTGGTAAGGGCACCAATGACCAAATAGCTGGATGGCGTCCCCGTGGATACCAGGTGAGCGTGACAGAACGCGAAGCCTCACATAAATAATCCACCTGGGCGCCATGGAAACATCTTAAATCGACCAATTGGCCCAGTTGTTGGGGGACCTTCGTGCTGAGGTTCATTCAGCCCGACAAGAGACTAATGCACTCCGGAGAGACCTAATAGTGACCAAGGAGCGCACCGACAAAATCAGCAGACAATTCTTGCAATCGCAGGCAGGGCAGACTCCTCTGCCTGGAGGAAATCCACTGATACAAAATCCTATCTCACCATCTTATACCCCCACACCAGTACAGATCACGCTGCCTTGAACAGTTCCCCTGGCACCACCAAAAAGGTTTTCGGGCGACCCACAGAAGTATGCAGCATTCATAAATCAGTGTCGTCTTCACTTCCTTTGTCGGCCTGGGGCATCTCCAAATGACCAAGCTCGGGTAGCTTTCATCCTATCATACTTGAGTGGAAGTGCAGCGGATTGGTCGGTGCCATTGGTGACCAATAATGATCCGTTGTTAGAGGACTATGGGGGGTTCCAGAGAGAAATGGAAAAACTGTTTGCTCGCCATACCCAGGAACAGGCAGTGGATAACGAACTTTTATCCCTCCGGCAAGGGAACCAAGACTTGTTAACATACATTGCTACTTTCAATAGACTGGTTGCTGAAGCCAGGTGGCCAGAAAACAAAAGAACCACGTTATTCCATCGAGGCTTACGAGTCGAATTAAAGGACATCTTGGCCCAGTTAGTTGACCCCCCAGAGACTGTACCGAATTCATAAATCTGGTCATGCAGCTAGACCATCAGTTGCAGGACCAAAAAGCAGACCAGTCCAAAGCAGACTCTCGAGTAGTTTATGTTCGGCCTAAAGACAATGCGCCACGGGGGTCAGACAACACCGTAGAACCCATGCAGATCAGAGGGATACGACCTCCATTAACGAAACAAGAGCGGGATAAAAGAAGACAACAGCAACTTTGTTTGTATTGTGGAAAACCAGGACATTTTCTGAAAGACTGCCCAATAAAACCCCCAAGGAGGACAGTCGGGGCCACAGAAAAGGATGATGTTAAGGAATCAGAAAACTACCAAGCTCAGCAACCATAAAGGTCAGTTTGTCGAGTAATGAGAAAGAGCCACTGACCTCACACTTTGTGATACCCATGATCTTAATAAATCACCAACAATCGTCAAAGATGCATGCCGTAGAAGCGTACATCGACAGCGTAGCAGTTGGGAACTATGTAGATCAAGATTTGGCAGCAGAGATGGGGCTCCCTTTGTGTTCTAACTCTACCAGGGACAAGTTGACTACCGTGGATGGGACAGAAATCGCCTCCGGACCAGTAACCCAGTGCACAGCAGTAGTAACCTTGCTGTGCCAGGATGGACATCGGGAGTGTATTTCATTCGATCTTATAAAGGCACCTCAGTTCCGGTTGATACTAGGGATGCCATGGTTGGTTGCTCACAACCCTTTGATAGACTGGCGGGCACGGAAATTAACCTTCTCCAGCAACTGCTCCCTCACTTGCTACTCTCCTGACCCGGAACCCGTCTCCTGTGTCTCCAAGACTTCCAATACTAGAGCCTCTACTCTGGGAGTAACAAATACTTTGCCAGATGAATATCGTGACTTTCAGGACGTATTCCAAAAAGACCAGGCTAACACATTGCCGCCGCATAGGCCTTCTGATTGTCAAATTGACTTTATTCCTGGGGCACAAATCCCTTGCGGCAGGATCTACGCTCTTACCGAACCAGAAAACCTTCACCTGAAATCCTATTTGGACCAGTACCTTGCAAACGGATTTATCCGCCCATCTAAGTCCCCAGCAGCCAGCCCTTTGATCTTCGTACCGAAAAAGGAAGGGGACTTGAGGACCTGTATTGATTACTGCGCAATAAACCAGATAACCGTGAAGAACCGCTACCCCTTGGCTCTTATCCCGGAAATGCAAGACCAAGTCAAAGATGCCCAGATCTATACCAAATTAGACCTCAGGGAGCATACCACCTGGTCCAGGTCAGAAGCAGAGATGAGTGGAAAACCGCTTTCTGTACCAAATATGGCTTGTTTGAATATCAAGTCATGCCTTTTGGCTTATGTAACTCTCCCGCAGCATTTCAATATTTCATGAATGATGTCTTCAGAGAACTGATTGACGTTTGCGCCTTAGTGTACATTGATGACATCTTGGTCTATTCAGCCTCAAAACAAGATCATATCAGGCATGTTCGTTCAGTCCTCACCAAGCTCCGCCAACATTGTTTGTATGCAAAGCTGGAGAAATGTTTTTTTCACGTCACCGAAGTAGAATTCCTTGGTTTCATCCTTTCGCCGAAAGGCATCAGAATGGACGTACAATAAGGTTGACGCTATTCTAAAATGGCCATCACCAATATCTCTGAAGGGGATACAGAGCATGCTAGGCTTTGCAAACTTTTACCGCCGGTTTATCCCAGACTTCTCTCAGGTTGTGCACCCGATCACAGTACTGCTACGAAAAAGCAATAAAAGGTTTGCTTGGACTGAGGAAGCAGAAAGAGCCTTTCAGGAACTGAAACAAAGGTTCGCCTCCGCTCCAATCCTGCGGCACCCGCGTCCAGACCTCCCTTATGTCGTAGAAACTGATGCTTCCAGTATGGCAATGGGAGCGGTCCTTTCACAAAGGGACCCAGAAACTGGCCAGCTGCATCCTGTGGCCTTTTGGTCAAAAAAAGTCTCACCCCCGGAAATTAATTACGTTATCACGGACAAAGAACTCCTAGCCATCAAGTCCGCTTTCAAGGCATGGTGACACTATCTTCTGGGACCTAGACACACCATTACAGTGATCACAGACCACCGGAACCTGCAATATTTCATAACAGCCAAAGCCCAGTCTTCACGCCAGTTACGGTGGGCCCTCTTCTTCGCCGAAGATGACTACGTGATCACCTTTCGACCAGGGGTCAAGAATGGGAAATTTGACGCCTTATCTCGAATGGGCATCGATGAAACGGCATATACAACTCCAGACCCGGTACCCATCATACCTGAAGACAAACTCTTGGGTATCACAACAGCGTTATCACAAGCCAAATTACAAAACAAAATTCAACAGCCAATGAACCCGGATGCTTTCCTCGCATGGCAAACTCAAGGAGAACAATATTGCATCATGGATCATTTACCTTATTTTAGGGACCGGCTATATGTACCCGAGAAGGAGTTACAACCGCATATCATTTCAGGTTATCATGACTCTCTGATCAAAGGACACCCTGGAATCGCTAAAACTTTAGCCAAGGTAAAAAAGAACTTTTGGTGGCCTACCTGGCGTAAGGACATTATCCATTATGTTCAGACCTGCAGCGTCTGTGCACAAAATAAATCACAGAAACAGAAACCATCGGGTCTCCTACAACCACTGGACATCCCTCCCGCTCCATGGCACACTCTTTCCCTCGACTGTATCACTGATCTAACATAACACCTAGCCAAGGCTTTAACACCATCCTTGTAATCGTGGATTTGTTCTCAAAGATGCCACATTTTATTCCTCTCAAGGGCCTCCCGGACGCATCCACCCTAGCAGAAGTATTTCTGGAAAACATTGTCAAGCTGCATGGCTTTCCATCAGTTCTGGTCTCCAATCAAGGCAGCCAATTTGTATCCAATTTTTGGAGAAAATGTTGCGCAATGGCACAGATTGACGTCCGGCTATCCACCAGTCACCACCCCCCGACAGACGGCCAAACCGAGAGGACCAACCAGACCCTCGAGCAGTATTTACGGTGCATGCTGCACCATGAATTGAGAGATTGGAAGGACTTACTGTGGCTAGCCGAGTACGCATATAACAACTCCGTACATTCTAGCACGGGCCAAACATCTTTTTACACCTTGTATGGCAGACATCCACGTACATCAGAACTTGACCTTCCTGCCAGCTTGCAAAAGCCTGCAGTAAAGACTCTTCATACAACCATCACTCAGGCATTCAGAAAGGCGAAGGAACATCTTATTCATACTAAAGAAAAACAAAAGCACTTCACCGACCAGCATCGGAAAAAGGCCCCAGACTATCAAGTAGGAGACCAGGTTTGGTTAGCCGCCAACTACGTCCCCATCAAAGGGACCCGGACCTTCCATCCTCGATATTTGGGACCCTATACCACTAACGCAATTATCAACCCAACAGCCTTCAAATTGGATTTACTACCTGATCTACAAATCCATCCGGTATTCCATATGTCCCTCTTAAAACCAATGCAACCCGGTACACGAATCAAGACACCACCTCAACCTATACTAATAGATGGAGAACCAGAATTCGAAGTCAAGGGCATCCTGGACTCTAAGTACTCTAGAGCCAAGTTGTACTATCTCGTCGACTGGAAGGGGTTTGGGCCTCAAAATAGATCCTGGGAACCCAGTGAAAACATCCATGCACCACGTCTGATCAAGAAGTTTCATCAGACCTTCCCAACTAAACCTGGACCATGCAGGAGACACACCTTGGGAGGGGCCTTGGGGACGAGTGCTGTCACGACCCTCAGCCCTGATCCCCACTGGCAAGCCCACTGGCAAGCCCATTGGCCAGGTGGAAACAGGGCTTGGATCACTAATAAGGCCTGGCATCCACTTCTCAGGCATAATAGTGAATGGCTTCTAGCTATTGTATTACTTCCAGGAAATGGATTAGACCCAAATATCTTGCTGAACCTGTACTGGAATCCTCTGAAAGTACCATTTGAAAAAGTGGAAGAGACACTTGGAGAGATTCTGGGAAACTGGTATGAGAAGGGTTTTGGTGATTGTATTGTGATGGGAGGAGATTTTAATTCTCTTTCTGCAGAAGGTGCTATGTGGAATGATAGAGGGGCTACCCCTAAGGCACTTCACTCTAATCTTAGTAGAGGAATACGATGGGATGAACTTTTGGAGACCTGGAACTTGGGAATGCTGGATCACTCTACTGATTGGAATTTACCCAAACATACCTGCAAGAGGAGTCCTAACAGTTCTAGGATTGATTTATTTTACATTTCTAATGGATGGAGACATGCCTGTGGCTACATGACATATAAAGATGTAGATTTAGGCGATCACATTCCTCTACTCTTTACCCTGACTATGGCTCTCACGGTTTTTCAAGTAAGACCAGAGTATATGGGTCTCACAGCTGTAAAACAAGGCAGAGTGGTCACTTGGAACAAGAATATGGTTAGGAAATTTAATTCCCTTATTCTTGAGCATCTGGCCAAAGTTTCACACCCGAACCCACGGGTTGGGGTCCTCTCCTCTGGGGGGAATTACTATAATAATATTATGATGTCTTGTGCCTATAAAATTAGCAAGTTGGGTGGGTATCCCTTCCATAAACCTGAAAACTTCATCTGGGAGTCTAGAATTTACAAATCCAAACTTAATAAACGTAGGGATTTGAGGACTCTTAAGAAACTCTCCCTTACGTTCATTGAATCGCAGGTGGCGGAAAAAAAATATTATTCAGAGACATAAAAATTTGGTGAAGTCCTTGAAAATTGACCAATATCTGAAAGTCCACCAGCAGATGATGGAAAGTTTATGTAAGAGTATGGAGGGCAAATTTTGGGTGACTGTCAACACCACCCTCACCCTCGCTATATATAGACTAGAGTGTCTGATTCAAGCGGAGGCCTGGTGCACTTACTACACGAAGAAATTTGCACTGCCACATAAATTCACTATGGGACTAGACATGGATCTGGGTCCCTGGTTAAGGGAGGTTGCTCTTGGGACCTTGATGACATTACTTGGACAATTAATAAACTTAAGCCGTCAAGAGTGCCAGGCCCGGACGGCATCCAACCCTTTGTAATAAAGGCGGCACCGGAACTATGGTCTAATTTATTAAAACCCATATTCGATTACATCTTTGAGACCCATGCTATTCCGGAATCTTGGGTGCAATGTATTATAGTCCCCATATTTAAAAAGGGGGATGTTCTAAACCCGAGTAACTATAGACCTATTGTGCTCTTAGATGCGGCTAATAAGGTCTTTGGCATCCTACCTCTAAGAGACCTCAACAAGGCGGTAAGGGTGAATTCTTGTCTTAGTAAATTTCAGGTTGGCTTGAGAGAAGGTCTGGGAACTAATTTGAATGGCATGACTCTGGCCCATATAAGAGACTTGTTGCATCAGTCTAATATAGGAGGCATCTTTATACTTCTCGAATGCATTTGACGGGGTTGTCAGAGCGAGATTGTGGTAAAAAGTGTTGGCCATGAAGATCCCCCGCAAGATTGTTCATCTCCTGGCTCTTTTACACACAAATACTTCAGTCAGGGTCCGATTGACCAAGGAAGGTGCCTTGTCACAGGCCATTGCCACATATGCGGGGGTTAAACCGGGCTGTTTGCTCACGCCAACTCTCTTCAACCTATACGTGTACGTTGTGGAGGGCATGTGGCAGGGCCCCTCCATTGCACCGGCTAGGTTGGGGAATTTGGCTATCGAGTGGATGGCATTTGCAGACGATTTTATTTCATTGGATCGCACCCCCCGTGGCCTTAGAAGAAAGATGCTCCTTTTTTACCAATATGTGGTTGCCAATAACCTTTCGTCAAATGCATCCAAATCCCAGATGCTGGTATTTAAAAAAAAGAACAATCCAAGCCTATACTTGGACTATGGGTGATGATCCGTTGGAACAGGTTCAATCACATATTTGGGTTATAACCTTACAAATAGGACCATCCTGAAAACCTGGAAAAGAGCATGGATGAGAAGGCGGGTAAACTCAAATTGCAAATTTGATTTTTTAAAGTCAGGGTGTGTACATTTTCGTTGTTTCCTCTAAGGCGATTCTATCTTGCTAAATGTAAGCCCATTCTCTTGTATGGATTAGATATTTTTACCCATGACATGAGTTTGAGTCTCAATATCATCCAGGGGAAACTGTGGAAAGAACTTCTCGGTCTATCAATGGCAATCCCCAATGCAGTTATCCGTCGTGAGTTATGCCTTGTATCACTTAAAGCTAGATACCTCTGGAAACAACTATCTATGTTTAGGAAAATAAGTGATCCCCCACCTAACACTCTGTACGAATCTTTAAGTGAGGTTGTAAGAACTGATTCTGTTGATCTATCAGAGAGTTCTGTTCTAAAATGATTACTTTACTAACCTCACTAGGTTTATGTACAGAGGACCTCATACAACATCCAGGGTTGGTTAAGAGGTTTCTATTGAAGGCTGACTGGGTGAAAACGGTAAATTGTGTAGATTCGTACTCTACTTATAAGGAGTATGCCATTTACGGTCATGCAAGGGAATGTTTGCCCCTTTACTTACAAAGGTTTCCATGTGATAGGGTCAGATCTATATATATGCGTTTCAGGCTCAACCAGATGCCGACTCGAGAGAGGATGCGCACTGGTCTCACACAGATGATGTGCCGAAATTGGGTCAACTTGAATTTCATTGTCGCTTTCGTGGAGGACTTGGTTCGCCAGAGACACTTAAGCATTTAGTACTTTCTTGCATTCATTTTTGAGCCCAAACGTGCTGTCTCTCTTAAAGAAAGATTTTACAAAGATTTGGAAATGTCTAAGCATCTTTTTTGGAGCCGATGTATGTGGGGTTTAAATATTTCTTTAATTCTAGTACTGAATATGTTTTTGCAGGGAATTATGGAAGAATTGGAAAATATGAATTTGGCTATGTAATGTCTTTCAAGTTCTTGATTGATGGCATAAAGGAAGTTTCATTTTAGCTATGATGTATTTTCTGTGGTCTTAATGAGTTTTATACATAGGAATGATGATTTTAGAGATAATGTGTCCTAATAATGTGTTTTTTATTAATGTTTTTTCTACACGTAAAATGTTGTGTAAGGTTTCTTGTAAACTAAAAATGCAACAATAAAAAAAACTCTGCATTTGTTTTATCGTGTGTGGTTTGGCTGTTTTTGAAATGGCCTCATCTCTTTCAGGGGTAACCCTTTTCCCCTCATGTGGGATTAGCTGGCCTATGTACAGCACTTCTTGTTGACAGTATTGTAACTTCTCCTTGTCAACTTTATATCCGTTCTCAGCCAGTATAGTCAATAGCTAAATAGAATCATGCCTGAACTTCTCCTCTGTCGTGTTGCAAATGAGGATGTCATCCACGTATTGTAAGACAATACTCTCTAACGCAATATTGCTCAAGTCCATCTGCAGGACTCAGTTGAAACCCGTGAGGCAGCCTTGTGTTTTTCAGACGAATTTGTCTGAACATGAACAATGCTAAATCTTGTGAATCTTTGTGCAATGGGATTGAAAAAAATGCATTTTTCAAGTCAATCACTGTGAAATACCTTGCTTCAACTTGTATATTACACAGGATCGTGGATAGGTTAGGGACTAGAGGGAACTCGGCCTCGACTATCTGGTTCAATGGTCGTAAATCTTGAATTAAACGCCAAGACCCTCCCTTTGATTTCTTGACAGGGTACACTGACATATTACAGGGTGACTCTGACGTCACTGAGATGCCCTGCTCCATCATGGCAGAAATTGTCTTAAAAATCACTTCATCTGCTTCCCTAGACATGGGATACTGTCGTGCTTTCGGTAAAATTGCTCCTGGTTTCAGTTTAATCTTCACTTCACTGACTCCTTTCAATAAGCCTACGTCATAGGGGCCTGTAGTCCATACTGAGACAGGCACCCTTGCCATGTCGTCCTCAAAATATTCAGGACGTTTTTGTGCCAGCATCATTCTCTGAGGCACTTCTCTTTTGATCATTTTTACCAAATAGATGAGATTAACCTCAACTGTTATCTCATCTTCACTTGTTCATTCTCCAAACAGACCGTCATCAGTGACATCAGTCAATCTGTAACCTTCCCCAATGTCGATTACTGCACACCATTGTCTGGCTTCATCATCATAACCGTCAAGCAGAGCCATTTCTCTTTTCACTATGGCCGCTTGTACTGTCAAGGGAAACACTTGTCCCTTTTCCTCATGCATAGGTATTCTTGGTCTGAATAAAAACTCATCGGGGGTTCTCATAGTTTTGTCTGTAAGGCCTCGTAGCCATGCCATTAATATGCGCACTCCAGAAGCAAATATTTCTGGTTACACTAAAATAGCTCTCATAGCCATTTGTCCTGCGTATGCTCTAATCATTTTGCATACGTTCAAATAATGCATTCCTGGAGTCGAACACACTATGCCTTTCTCCGTGAACGAAATTGTCATGTTTAACTTTGTCATTAAATCTCGTCCCAATATATTCACCGGGCTTGCCTTGAATATAGCAGTGGAACATTCATGTCACATTCTCCTATGGAGACTGGAAGTTCTTTTGTAAAAGGAACACGACTTGTTGCTCCTGTGAAGCCCTGAGTAGTTATGGCATCGCCGGACAAAGAAAACTTGCCTTCCCATATACACGAGCATGTCGCACCTGTGTCAACTAAGAAAGAATATTCTTTATCCCCTATACAGACATCTACCTTTGGTTCCTCATGAGGGTTCGGTGTTACTGATAGGATAGAACACATCAGGTCTCCCAGTGAGCTGTCCTATTCTATATATAATCTTGTCCCATTATGAGTGAACGGATTTCCCCGTCACTTGTAGCATTTCTCATCCCTGAATTCAGTATCTGTCCTGCACCTGTTGTAGCGACTGTTGAGACTGTCCCTTTGGAAAATGTGTCACATTCTGGGGTTGCAAACTTTGCTATACTCCCGGTGCTTGCTGCTGCACTGTGTGATGCTGTGCAACTCCATTTCCACCTTGCTGCGAGAACGCAGATGGATTCACCATCCCTCCTCTTGAGAGCTGTTCGTTTTGCACCATGCCTTGACTTCTGCATGTGCGTGCTAGATGCCCTGTCATTCCACACGTCCAACATATTGGCGGTTGTCTGATCATTTGCCCATTTTGTATACCCTGGTTTCCATTTTGCATATTTTGAAAACCTCCCTGGTTACTCTGCCATCCTCTTCCTCAAAGGCCTCTTCCCCTCTGGTAAAGCCTGTCATTGCTTTGGTCAAACTGTCGATGGCTATTGGCCTGTTGCATGTTTGATCCATCTGTATTAGTTATCATTGCACCCTCAATGGCATACTCTGATCATTTTTTCTGTACCAATTGAGCCTCTTCACCTTTTCGTGAAGCGTCAGCCTCTTCACCTTTTCGTGAAGCGTCCTTTTTGCGATTCTTTTCTTGCAGCAGCATGCAATAGTGCGCGATGGTCAACTTTATTTCAGACCATGGCCTTGCCTCAATCCCTACCAGTTTCTTGAGCTGCTTCTGTACCTGTTCTGGCATCCATTGGCACAATATATGGTAAAACATGGGTATAGACTTCCCCCAAGATTCATGAGTTTCCAGCACCCAGGCGTCTTGGAAATTCTGAATGTAAATCAAAGGATCATCTGACGCCTTCATGTTGCGTGACATTAAAGCTCCCATATCAGAAGTGTCCCGGCATATTACTCAAAGCGCTTTCCATACCGCGGTTCTGCAATTGTTAAACGACGCTCCGTCATGCGCCGTGTTAACTGTAGTCACTCCAGGGTAACCTGCTCGTGCCCACACATTGTCAGCTCTCACCAAGTATGGCGATTAAAAGACCCTTAATATCCCCTATAGCTAACGTGTTCGCTCCTGTCATTTTTTCTAACTCATGTATCCATTTTACGGCTCCCGATGTCAACATTAGGAGCTTATTTTTCAGGTTTTCTCTATCCATGTGAGGCCAAGGTATATATTGCAGTCTCGTTTCTCCTTTTTCTAGTAAAGGGAACTGTGACACATGACACTCCTTTTCCTCTCTCATTATTTTTCTGTCTACCGCAGTGGTAATATACCTGCATCGCCGTCTACCTGGCAATATCCTTGGTCTATTCACATATGGTGGTGGAGACACCCCCCTCTGACCGTATGATACTCCTTCATTGTGTGGCTAACTCTGATGCCTTAGGTATAGACCCACTAGAATCTGACCATCTTACTCCCTTTCCCCTAGAGAAGTGTTTTTTGCGTCTTCTCTCGGCTTCTCTTTCTTCACATTCTTCTCATTTGTCTCTTTCTGCGTCCGATATTGTCTGTGCCCAACTCGTGCAACTTCTCTCATCTTCCTTATTTCTGGTTAGGGTCAGCCTATCTAAGGACAGCTCTCTAATTCTGCTACTTTGTGAGGCGTCCTCAGTATTGTACAACTGAGTACTCTCCAGACACTCATCCTCTTCTTCCCTTTGGGGTACTCTTTCTAGCCCCATCTCATCATATATTCTATCGATCGTCTCTCCAATGCTTCTGTTGTCGAAGTCATTTTCGATATTTGCCCTAGACATGAATTGTACTCAGGGAGGAATTCTTCTACATATTCCCAGCCTACTACTGGGTCAGGTTTTTTAACCTCTCTTTCCAGATATTAAAAATCCCGTGCTCTCTGTTTTCGCTTATGTTCTATGTCGTCATCAAACTCTTTACGCTTCCTCGCTTCCGCTCTGACCCTATCTTCTTCTTGCTTCCTCGCATCTCTTCGGTCATTTGCCCTTTGCATTTCCTCATTCCTTCGTCTTTTTATTCTCTTCTCCTGTAGCTTTTGCTCTTCTTCTTCTATTATCCTTTGTTCTATTCGATCATCAGCTGTTCTCTGCTTGTGATCGCGTTTTCTCTGTTCTTCTGCCTTTTCCTGTTTCCTGACCCGTTCATCATGATACAGCTGCTCTTGTTTCTGTCTATCCTTTTTCTTAGCCCCTTCGTCTCTTGATCGGTATTCCTTTTCTTTTTTCTCTAACTCATCCCGTTCTACCTTTTGTCTCATGTGCATATAATGCATTTAAAGCATATAATGCTAGAGTATGTACAAGTAATGCTTGTAAATGGCTTCAAAGTCACAGAGGAGTATCTGTTGTTTCAGCACCGTACCATCACAGCACAATCCTTGAAATCCTCGGGTAGCATATCCTCACAGCAAACAGCCACTTCAGAAAGCCACTTCCAGAAAGCGTGCGCCTTTACCATTGAGTTTCAATAAAATCTGACCTCCCATCCATTCGTTCTGTGCGAATGCCATCTCATCAGTCCGATCCTCATCTCCCTTCCATCTCTTTTCCTCTCTTCCCATATCTAGAGATGTACTTGCTTGTGCTTGGCCTCCTTTTCCCTTCTCGTGCCTCCCCTTGACCTTTGGGACTTTGGAGGTAATATCTCTGTCCTTCTCTGGGCTTTTGTCACTACTTTTCGTAGGTGACTCATATGACGGGTTGCTATATCCCGTGGCTGCTTTAAGTTGCCTCACCGGGTATAATCCTTCGTCTTTACTAGCTTCGCTTTTTGTTTCAGATGGGGCGGGTGGCGCAGAAGGCTCTTTACCCCCTCTGTGCATACATTCAGTATCCAATCTAACTGTGGCTCCTCCTCCTTTTCTTGTTGGTATATTTTCCAAAGCTCTAAACTAGCTAGGCGTTTGTCTAACATTTTGCTCGTGTACGTGGAGTGCAAATATGTCTTCATGTGCTGTAGGACCGTTTTCGACAGCGAGCCACCTTAGGGCCATGGCATAAACATTTTGTTTGCGGTTCCTTTAACCCATTCTGCACTGTACTGTTTAAGCTTAGGTGCATGCTTTGGCAGCTGTTTGCACATGTGCGCCAGTGGGGTAATGTCTTCCATCCTTAACCTGTTTAGTCTCTCCTCCATTCAACACTTTATTATGTTTTACGTTTCACAACCAAAATCAACAATATGAGCAAGCACCAATTGTCGCAAGCTCCAATACCGTTTTATTTTTTCCTGAACAAAAAATTTCACTTTTACTTTTGTCAACTAAAGCCATCAATACATACCATGCAACATCACATTACTACACTCGTGCAATTTTCATGCTATCTTTTAAAGGTTTTTACCTTCCAGCGTAACATGAAACAGACAAGACAGACTCCGGCCGGCTACACAAATCTCATGCCATCTGCTTCCTCAGATGCATTCTGACCCTAATTGTATTCCGACATGGAATTTAAGCTATTTTCTTTCAGATCGTCTTCAATCGATTCTGGTCATCTACGTCGTCCTTTCAATTCAGGACCTTAAATGAAAGCTTCTTCTAGCGCTCTTTAAAACCTAGGAACCTGGGCGTATACTCTCTTCTACCTCAGTCACTCCTGGTATCTCCCTCTATTGCTCGGCCACCATCGAGTCAATATGTTCCCCTTATATATACATTATACTCTTACTCTGATGTTATTTTTTGTCCCACCTACCTCCGTTACTTTCCCTTTACTTGTTTCAAGGCCTGTAACTTTTTGCCAAAGCATTCAGTCTTTTTCACTCACTGTTTGCATTTTTTTCCTCTCCGGACGCTCGGGATCACCGCCTTCATTACCGCCTTTCCGTGCTGCTCGTCCAATCAGCTGCTCGTAGAAGTGGGAAGGGATTCTTGGGGGAAAGCAAAGGTTCCTTCAGACCTAACCTGCAGGGTTTTCGATTACACTAACCACGATCTCCAGGGAGCTTCTCGTTCTATCAGCCGGATGACAAAGGAGTCGGGATATTGCTGTGGACCTGAAGTTACTTATGTCGATGGCCAAAGGGTGTCTCATCTAATCTAACCATCCTTTGCTACCAAGTGAACTGGATGGACCCCAGCCGGCCCATAAGAGTGGGGGTCTCCAAACAGCCCTTTAAAATGAGCAGCAGCACCCTCGAAATAGAAGGGGATACAGATTTGTACTCTTGCATCAAATAATAATGACAAATCAATAGTTTGGCAAAGGGAGTCTGTTTAATGACAAGTACAGAAAACAGGGAGTTCAATGAACATGATTACATGGTCCACTATGATTGGGTTGGCATTGAACCCACACATACTTTTCCACTTGTGCTTAGCAGCATGCAGAATAATGAGGCCAGGTGCAGGGAGTAAGTCTGTACCCCAGCTTCCCTCCAATTTATGTTACAGCCATTCATCACCTTAGTGGCCCTGTGTCAATTACTGCCTTGTAGTTTGGCCTTGAGTCTGCGTCTTGGTCTGAGAAAGTTAAGGAGGATGGGTACGATAAGGCTCCATGCGTAGGTGTGACAGTCTCATCCCTTTCGGCCTGCCTTGCCACGTGACTAGGACACCGTAAAAAAGGCCTCTTCTTCGTGCAATTTCGTGTATTTGATTTCAGTCGTTTACCATCTGCGACTTATCTCGACCTTGCTGAACAGGAGACTCTTGTTATTCTTCTCTTAAATCGTATGCATTGCTAGTCTATTCCAGTCTGACATGACTTTGGCTTCCTTGCATGGTTACCTTCAGCAGGATTTCTCTCTGTCTTTAATTCTTGAATTGTTAGCTGAGGCCCTCTCCTCTTGAGACCTTTAGTAACCTCGATTCAATTCTGCTCATGTGCATAGTGGATTTTCACTCATCTATAATGTGCTTCTGAAGTAGATATGTATAGTTGGCGCTTGCCGCAATCTATTTTACTATTAAGCATAAGCAAGTTTTCACGATTTCTTTGCTTCTTGCAGTTCCCTGCGTATGTACACGTTTAAACTGGCTTAATGTCTTCATCGTGCGTATGGCATAAGTTTATTCATCTTGAAATCACCTGTTTCACCTTAGGCCCAAGATGTCACTTATCCATGATATTTCATCTTTTATAAGCATTCTTAGGTCATTATATTCTTATATTTGCGTCAGTTTGATTTCTCATGACGTCACCAGTCGTCTTCTCTTAGTATCTTCTTGGCTTCTTCGGGTATTCCATTCTGACAACCGTCCCTTTGTCGTGTCTGTAGGTATGGATTTCTCAGTCGGTACCTTGCTGTCCAGGTTTGCTTAGGTGCCGGTACTTCAATAGGTGCTGTTCTTCCGATAGGCACTGGACATTTGCCATACTGTATCTCTTGCATATGTTAGGGAAGCTTGCACTGCTCTTGCAGTACCTGTGATGTATGTTAGGGACGTTTACTGCCCCAGCCATGTATGGAAGGGAATCTTGCAATGCACTATTCTAAGGGAATCCTTACATAAAATCGAAAATTAAAAAAACGAATGGGAGATTCTGACCGAATTTCGGCCGTACTAAAATTACGCATGGCCAAAAATGTCAAACAGGTCCCCAGTTTGGTTGCATTACAGTGAACCAGGGCAGCGCGGGCTGCATAGGTGTCCCCTGCCTCCTTGTTAACTGTAATTTTAGCAGGGGTTGCACCCGTCACAATAAAGTTTTTTTTAAATGAAAAATTAAAATGGTCCCTGCGACACTGGTTCCCATCCATGCAAGTGAAGGGAACCAGCGTCAAAGGGGTGCGGGAGACGGCACTACACAAGGAGGTGTGCCGTCCACAGGTAAGTAAGGGGGTGAGGGGCAAGGGGATAGTCTGAAATGGCTGGGGAGAGAAAACCAAAAGTCATTTTCCGTAAAATAAATTTTGTTTTTATCTCTTTCGAACATTTCAGCTTCAATCTAATCTCAATAATCCCTACCGCAGGTGCCATAGGAGATTGGCCATTGCAAACTTTTTCAATCTTCTCTTGAAGGAAGAGCAGGTATCACTTGGAAAAGATACCAAAAGCATCCTTCACACACTAACAAGGCGCTCCATGGGGAGGGTTGTACATACGTTCTGAAAAAGAGCATTTCAAAAGCTAACTTCTTATTAATACAGAACAGGCACAACATCAGCAGCAGCACTATTGCATGCTTCCCTCACACAAGAGAATAATTAGAACATGGACAGTTCCAGTGGAGCTTCGTCAAGCTTCCTTCAAAGAGAGAAGAAGTACAACATAGGAAAGCGCAGCATTTAGAATGGATTAATGAGATTAAATTAAAGCTGCAATGTTGGAAGAAGAAAAAAAAGGAAATTTATTTTACGGAAAATGACTTTTGGTTTTCTCTCTCCCAGACATTTCAGACTATCCCCTTGCCCCCCACCCCCTTACTTACCTGTGGACGGCATATCTCCTTGTGTGCTGCCGTCTACAGCACCCCTTTGCGATGCTGGTTCCCTTCACTTGTGTGGATGGGAACCGGTGCGGCAGGGTCCGCTTTTCATTTAAAACACATTTTTTAAACCTTATTGTGATGACTGTGGGGGACACCCCCGCAGCCCCTGCTGCCCTTGTTCACTGTAATGCAACCGAATGGGGGACCTGTTCGAAATTTTCGGCCGTACTAAAATTTTAGTACGGCTGAAATTCGGTCAAATCTCCCATTCGTTTCTTAATTTTCGATTTTATGTACGGATTCCCCTGCGGAGTTTATGCGGCAGAATCTTGCAGGGCCCGCTCTATACTTTACTTGTTCATTCTGTTGAAGAAGTCTGCAGTGATGCTGCCCATGGTCTATTTTGTATGTTAATGTTAATGTTAAAGGACATTTGTACCGCGCACTATCACCACCAGAGTGGTCCCCTGGCGCTCTGGCGGCTCTGAAAAAGGGGAGGAGAGTGGGTGGGTTAGTGGGAATAAGCTGGAAAAGTGCAAGAGAGCAGTGATGTGCTGTTGGCAGCCTCAGCCCGGTGGGTCCGTCAGCTGGGCTTGGGGTGTTTTATGGTCCGTAGTCGTCGTGTGCTGTTGTGCGAGTCTATGTGTGGTTTGTTTTGTTGTTGCATTGTTGTGAAGTTTGTGCGGATTGCTGCGTTTAAGGCTTGTGGTTGTGTTTGGTTATAGTTTGAGAGGTGTATGCAGAGGGATGGATTGTTAGTTGGTTGGTTAGTTGGCATTGCTGTCCTTGCAATTGTGGGATTCCATCTAGGTCTGGTACATGCTAACATTCACATTTCTATCTAGATGCCGCGCAAGCTAGGTTCATAATTCTAAGTGTGGTGCATGCTAAGAATCACATATGCTAACAATCACATTTCTGAGGTTCCATCCAGGTGTGGCACTCGCCAACAACCACATTTCCATCAAGATGCAACGCGGGCCAAGCCTGAGAATTCGGTCCAAGTGTGGCACATGCCAACAATCGCACCTCTGCCCAGAATCGGCGCAAACTATGCTTGAGAATTCCATCTAAGTGTGGCACATGTTAACAACCACATTTCTGTCTAGATTTGGCACAGACTAAGCTTGAGAATTCCATCTAAGTGTGGCATATGCTAACAATCACATTTCTGAAAATTTCATCTAAGTGTGGTATATGCTAACAATCCCATTTCTGAAAATTCCATCTAAGTGTGGCATATGCTAACATTCACATTTCTGAAATTCCATCTAAGTGTGTGAAATTGTATGTGAAATAAGCCTGCGTAGAATCTCCCCAGGCTGTGCTACTTCTCTCTGAGGTAAGCATGAGAAACACATCCATTGGTCCTACCCACATCGTACTAGCATTATCAGGAAGGAGCCATCTTGTGCCGTTTTTATACGGTACCAGTTCAAAGAGTGAAGCTTGCAGTGTTGCTGCCCACAGTGTAACAGTTTTGCAGGTAGCAGAAAATGTATATTCTACTAGGGTGCCATAAATTCTTGTACCCGTGATGAGCACAGGAATTCGAGAACTTGTGACTCGAAGATTCCACACAAACTTTAGCAGCACTGAGCAATATATCTGACTATCTTTGTGAGAATATGCTAGAAACAGCATTTTGTTGTTGCTTCACTTTTTCTGAATCTTTTTTTAATTTTAAGTTAGAAAAATTGTTATTTGCATAGACCTCATCTGCCGTTTACATGTTGTAGAGGTTTTATGCATTGGTGCACCATTTTGAGTGCATGGGTGGAAGGTTGTGTGGTTGGAGTATGCACAACGTGGGTGGATAATGTTAGGCGTCATAAGTAAGGGACAGAAGTGTTTTCCCATAGTGGAGCTGTGTTTGTTGTGGCAAACTAGTTGTGCACATGTAGCAGTAAAGAGTGGCAGTCGCCAATATTGTGCATGTGCCCTGGCGGTTATTTAGGTATGTTTAATATATGATTCACGCAGGAACCCAAGACTCCCAAAAAGGAGTTTTCTGTCCCAGACATGAATCTTTCTTTCCGTGACAACTGCGATTTAAACCGGGACCATCATCACTTGCATTTCCATTCCCCAAATTAGGATCGAAAAGCTTATTTTTTTCCAGAGAGTGTCACAGAGATGGGCCCTTTAGGAACTATGTGGTGATTATGGATCTTTTGAGGCTCAGCTTGGTACATAATAGAATCAATTGCGTGTGTACCTCATATCAGGCATAAATGGCATTCGTTGGCATTCCTGGGGCATTTGAACATATGACAGCAATTAGACATGTGCGGCTCTCCCTTACAAATGGCGCCTGTACCAGGTGCATGAGGCATTAACCAGACATTGAGTAGCATTACTGAGCACTTGATGATGCACATTTGAGGATTACACGCAGGAAAGATAGCTCAGTTGGTTGAACGTTCACGGTGTGATCTGCAGGTCGCAGGTTCGAATCCCAGCAGGCCAATTCAGCCTTTAATTCATCCAAGGTTGATCAATGAGTACCAAATTCAGCTGGGTGATAATGGTAGGTAAATATGTTCTATGTACTGTGCTTTAGCGAAAGGACTATATAGATATCAAATCATTATCACTTAGCATAAGATAGTAACAATTGGATATATACATGGGCGTAATTATAGGGGGACGGTCGCCCCAACATTTGTGGCATGCGTTTTTGTCCCCCCCATCTTTTGGTGGGAGGGCCGGGGGCCGCATTGTGGCTGCCGCCTTGATTGATCATAAAATTGGACAGCGTGAGCCTGGCTGAGGTGCCCAACCAGGCTCACACTGTCTCATTACATAATGCACACATGTGCTCAGCTGCGTGTATGTTTGCTGGTGGGCAGGGCTGAGGGCTGACCCTAGTGAGGGGTCACATTTCGACAATTACATTTGGGGCCAGAGGTGTATTTAGCATTGCACGAGTGGGGGTGAGGTGAGCCACTAAATGCAGTACGTGTAATATTCTCATTCACACACCCAAACGGACCACCCCCGCCCCAATGTACCTTTTTGGTAACATTAGTGGCAGATGCCATTTTTACACATAAAACTGCAGGATCATTGCAGATGCAGGAAACCCATCTATTAAAGCGCTATCCAGGCGCTCTGGGGCAACATATATTTAAACCTTCAGATTTGCATATGGATTGTACCGATAGAAATGATTTCACAGAAAAGGACATTGCAAGGAGCATCATCAGTTATTGATATGTGGAGGCACCATGGTAGTGACTTTAGAATAAATTGCCATAAGTAAGGCAAGTGGCAAATAAGTTTGTGGTGCAAAATACGCTAAAATGCACATTTGTTATGTATGGAGAAACTCTATAGTCATCAGGCTTTTTTTATTATAATAGCATGCTATATTAACATAAGCTTTGAAGTGAATCAAAATCGCGTACAGAGCTTCAGATAAGACACATTGGGCCTCATTACGAGGCTGGCGCTCCCGTAATGAATGGTGCCGGTACGGGACCCGGCACCCTTCATTAAGGGACGCCCTATTACGAGGTTCCCTTGCAGGACCCGGTAAGGACGCCTGGTAAAACCAGGCATCCTTAGCGGGTCCCGCGAGGGGACCAGGGAGCTAATAACGGGCCTGTTATTAACAGGCCCGTTATTAGCTACCTCCCCATTCCCATTGAACCCTATGGGGGCTCAAATGGGAATGGGGATGGGTTTTTCCAATGAGGACTTACCCGGTCCTCCAAGGTTGGAATGGCCCGGTAAGTCCTCATTGGAGGAACCAGGTACTGGAACCCATTATGGAGGCAGCCATGCCCTTATTAAGGGCATGGGTGCCTCCATACTCATAAAGAGGCCCAGTGGGATTAAACGAATTGCCCAGGATCACACACTTTGGTTAAATGGTGAAACTGGGATGTGGACAATTTAAGCAACTGTGCACATCTTCCCTGATTTAGTTGATATAGATATTTATTAAGGTATTGCTTTGCATTTCATGCACTTAAATAATTATTTATAGCAGTGTCTTGGAAGCAAAGCACATTACATAATAAACTAGCCTTTTATAGTAGAATAACTGTATACTATATACATTGTCAGAGAAATATGTTGAGGAATGAGAGTATGGCTTTAGTTTTATTCTCCCCATCCTGCACACAAAGTCACAAAAGTATCATGCATATTAACGTGAGCCTAAAAAAAAACCCTTGTGTTTTAAAGCCATGGCCTCATTATAAGATCGGAATGGGTTTAACGGCGCTGGTAATGGTGCTGGCGCCGTTAAACCCATTCTGCCCTATTACGAGTAAAACCAGACGTCCAGAGCAGGTCCCGCGAGGGCACCAGGGAGCTAACAACGGGCCCATTATTAACGGGCCCGTTGTTAGCTCCCTCTCCATTCCCATTGAGCCCTATGGGGGCTCGAATGTGAATGGGGAAGGACCAGGTTCTCTGAAGGAGGAAATACCGGGCACTCCAAAGTTGGAATGGCCCGGTATTTCCCCATTCAGGGAACCCGGACATGATTTTGGAGGCAGCCATGCCCGTATTAAGGGCATGGCTACCTCCAAAGTCATAATGAGGCCCATAGTCATTATTTCATAAAAGATGCAACATTATGCACCCTTCTCACTTCTGATCACTCCCTCCCATTCACATATCAAAAGAGACAAATGTCCCTCCTAATAGTCGCCCCTCCCTCACATCAGTGCCTAATGGATCAGAGTGTAATGTTCTGTTGACACAGAGAAACGTGAGGAGCCTCTGCTTCCTGGACCTCCTTGGGACTTTGTCCTGGCACCGGGACACCTCTACCATTCGGACCGGGTAAGGTGTCCTGCTGCCAGGACAATAAGTATGCTGAGCAGGAATTGCTGGGCACACATTGTCCTGCCATTGGGGCACCTTTCCCGTTGGGCACACTCTTTGAGGTGCTGAACAGGAGTGACGTCCCACTGACAAAAGTCCGGTTCTGGCCTCCCACTCGGTACACTAGTGCTTGGGGTCATTTGAACACAGGAAAACATACCTTAATGTTAATGAGTCAGGATGTTGTAAGTAATTGATGAAATCAGAATAAGCAACCTAATGTGCTGTTTTAAAATCTTGCAGGCATCCATTTTGTATTATGTCTATATGCTTGTTTGATTCAGTGCCCTGTTGGCAATAATCAAACACCAATCAACACTGCTTGCAGGCCCTCTTTAGGTAGAGAGGCCGCAGGCTTTTTTTACTGTTGTCAATGCAGTGGATTCTAAAGACCAACTGTGGTGCTATACGTTCCAGAAGACTGGCGTGTCTTTAGAATTGAATTATAAAGATATGCCACCAGTCTTATGAAAGTTATAGCAGAGCTTTGGTAATAGACTCTCGTGGTGTAGTAGTTTCGTTTTATCCCTCAGAGCCACTGTGCACCATTCCTCCACCCTGCCCCTTTCTTTCCGTTGTCATGTCCCCCCCAATATTTTCAGCAAAGTTACTCCACTGGCTACATACACATGTATCTAATACATTTTGATTGTACCTACACTGTAAGGCTAGAACAAACATAAGATGGTATCATCCTCAAATAGAGGCTACATTTGGCGCACTGTATTGTTGCAACACCTGGGAATGTGGGTCTTTACTTAGCACATGATGATTAGACTTGTCATGTACAGATATAATTGCTATAAGATAGCAGTAAATGGCCATATAAGGCTGTACTGCCATAAGCATGTATTTATTTTATTTGTTATGCACCCAAGCCCGGAGGTATCACAGCATATTTACAGAAAGCTTGAAATCTCTTGTTACAGTGAAGGAATAGTTACACAACAATAGAAAGCAGAAAAATCCCAATACATTCAGGGTTAAAGAAAGACACAGTAGTTTTTATAGCGCAGTCTGAACTCTATTTGTAGAAAGTTTTCAGCACACTAATCTAAATTGCAGGAGTGGGAGGGACTGGAAATAAATTGCCAGTCCGGATGGTGTAGTTCTGGACCTAGTATTTATTGAAAAGCCATGTTTTTAGGATTTTCTTGATTTTTTTGGTTGCAATGGCTCGCTTCTCAAAGTCTCTAGGAGGGAGTTCCAAGTTTAGGGGCTAAGACCTGAAAACTACACCCCCCTGACCTCGTACATTTGAAACGAGGTACACGGAGTTGGGAACTGTTGTTAGATCTCAGGGTTCTTGTCGAGGTATTCGGTGTTATTGTATTGATGAGATACATGGGAGCTGTTTTAGCTAAGCATTTGTGTGTGATACAAAGAGTTTTGAAGAGTATTCTTACCTTGATTGGAAGCCAGTGAACCTCCCTCCTAGCCTTAGAAATATGGTCAGATTTTTCAATGCCAAGTGCTGCTCTCAGCACTTTATTTTGTAGGAGTTAAAGTATCATAAGATTTGTGTTGGATGAGCCTAGTAATAGCACATTGCAGTAATCTAATTTTGACAAAATTAGTGCACGGGCAAGAGTAATACAGTTTTGTAGGGTCAAAAACTGGCGACTTAGTGCTATAAGTTTGGCGGTGTAAGATGTGTCTGATGAAAGAGTATTGATATGCTTGGTCAAAGTTAGGTCGGAATCAAGGTAAACACCTAGCGTTTTAACCTGTTGGAGGATTGGAATGGGTGTGCCATCAATGGTGATGGAGGAGTAGTCAGGGTGGAGCGATTTGATTTTTGATGATGTCCCCGTGATAAGGATCTCCGTCTTTTCGTTGTTAAGGCAGAGGCTATTTACGGCCATCCAATTTTGGATTATGGCGTACATTTTATTTATTAGAATTGTGTCTTGCTCATGGTTCCCTGTAATGGGGATCAGAATCTGGGTGTCATCTGCGAAGTTCGTATAGATGACACCCATGGCGTCAAGTGCAGCAAAGAGGAGCTTAGTGTAGACATTGTTAAAAGGAAGTTGAGAGGCATGAACTTTGCAGAACCCCTATGGGTACTGGGATGGGACCGGCTGCTTCCCTGCCTATGGCACAGCAGTACCCCATGTCTATGTTAGTTCAAATGTGTCTACTTGTGTCATAACATGACACCATCCATGGAAAATCAAGGCAGCACCCTTAAAATATGGTTGGTATCTAAAACGATCTTATGTCTGCGTTAGTATCGGTTTGGTATTTTATGAAATGTAAGCTATGTTTTTTAGACCAGTCAGTCACTTCAGGTGATGCAATTGGGCTTAAATGTTGTGTGATGTTATTTTCTATGATGTCATCAGGGGCAAAGGTCATGTGACATCACTTCCTGTGAAGTCATGCCCGCTACCCCTGGCATTTTGCTGAATTGACGTCCCTGAGGAGAACTTTATTTTGAGCACTTGGGCAATGGGGTGCAAGCTCAAAAGACGAAGAACAAACATTAAAAAAGGGGAAAGAAGCAAGAAAGCAACGCTAAGACTTCTCTGCTAAGATCTTCATTAAATGTGCACTTACTATGTTCAAATCCTGGCTAATACATTGCGCTTCCCATTATTCCGAGATTGAGCAAATGAGAACCAGTTACTTGAGTAATGGTGGCATCTGTAATTTGTTCCCAGCGCTCCAAGGTCGCATCAGTACTTTACAGAACGTCGTTATTTTTAAAGGAAATTGCCAGGTGGATGCCATTTTTGCTTCCTTTGAGCCCGTCTGAATGTTCAGAATTCAATCCATATCGTTATTAGCTGCAATCTGATCAGTCTTATTTCAGAGGCATACAGGGGCACAGAAGAAAGCATTTTTCTTCATTGAAGAATAAGCCATCCAATATCCAAGGAAGGTTCCTTTCATCAAGACACTCCCCTTATCTACGACTATCTTTTATTCACTGCATTTTAAACATGACAGACAAAATCCAATTTGACACACCAGATTGAATGCTAAAACATGGGAAAATGCTTTTCATTTTCGTGTAAAGAAGCTGTTTATTCTTACATTACCAGTGCTCATTTTAACACTAGACGTATTCTACCAAGATTACAATTAAAACTCTTTCTTTATAAAGACAAGCTTGTTATTTAAATACTACAAAATAAAAGCACATTTAATTTACTAACACGCACTTCTCCACCACAAATTGAAAACATGTCTGCTTTTAGCACTATGTCCTAGTAGCCTTATAGAGCTCATGATGGCAAACAATCTTTTTACCATATATTTGTCAATGTGGTATTATTTTGCCACTTTGTTTTTACTGATTTATTTACTGCAAAGGGCATGTGGGGGTGTTTGGGTTTTGTAGCACGGAATGAGCCAAGGCTCTTCCTTGACAATAGGAATTTCATCCTGCAATGGAGTTGCGTAGCCAACAAGTGCGGCCGCGATTGGCTGATTCTGATAATTGACACAGCCACTGAGATGACAGAGAAAATCTTGGTCGATCTTAAAACGCTTGAAGAGGAAATACAAAAAGTGGCACCTCTTGAACTATACAAAAAGAGATTGGACAGCTTAATGGCTGAAAAAAATACGGTCAAAGAGGATACATTGAGGGAACGTGTTCGTAGAATGAAAAAAGACTTCACCAATTTCAGCCATGAGAAGGCATTTCCATATACACAAGAAAATTATCACTCTTCTGAACAAACAGAAGGAATACCACCCCCCGCCCTATGGAGCATAGGGACAAAAAAAGAAGGTGTCCTTCAGAAATACGTCATTCAGCTCGAGCGACGGAAGCTCCTATGGAGATGCTCCTGCCAACCGCGGAAAGTTTAACCATCGAACACCCAAGAGCGGAAACAATTTTCGGGGCAGAAGAAACTGTAATAGTGGGCACCATGGAAACAACCAAGAAGGTAGAATTAATTACCAGCATTTTTAGAGAAAAACCCGGAGGACTGGGATATGGAACCCTTGTGGTAAATCTATCCAGTTACCAGCCTACAAGGGAAGACACGAAAACTTTGGAAAAAGGGATGGGCTATGCCTCTACAAACTTGCATAGCCCATTTATGTTCTGTTAAGAATTCCACCAATTTATGAGGAAGATCCACCTTAAGCAAATCTTCCAAAATAAGGCAGACGAACCAGAGACGTCCGACTCAGGTCTACAAAATAAATCTAAGTTCTGTGTACCAACATCTGCACAGAGTGCTGAAGCGCTGGTGTTCCAAAACAGGGTGCTCCATGATGTGGAGAAATTGGAAAAACAGTCAAAAGGGAAGAGCACATTCCACAATGTTAGCCATGGAGAAAATGGAGCCATGAGGAGTTTATTAAACAACAAAAGGAATTGTAATTCGTAAGGCAGATAAGGGGGGAGCCACAGTGAATGTAACTGGCAAATTTTGGACCTGGCATGTTACCAATCGTTGGCAGAAGATCCAACAACAAGACTCATGAATTTAATCACTCTCAAAGTATCTAAAGCTGTGGAGAGAGGATGGATCACCCAGAATGAAGCCATCTTTCTGATAAAGGACAAGTCTCAGATCCCACAATTCTAGACACTTCCAAAAATTCATAATTCACTTAATGTCCCACCGGGTAGACTAACTGACTCAGGAGTAAACTCAATACTTGAACCACTTTCTTGGTTCGCTAACAAATTTCTCCAACCTCTAGTAAGAAAAATGGCAACACATGTGCTCGACACCACGCAAATGATTAGAGGTAGAAGGGATGGATTTTGACCCTCAGACTGAAATACTGATGGGACTAGATGTGGTCACGCTCTACACAAGCATCCCGCAGAGAGCCTCTCTGGGAATGCTTGAGGAGAAACTCCTCCAAGACCACACAGTGAAATCCACCACAGTCTCATTTATCTTATGGTGCGCAGAGATGGCCCTCATGGAGAGCTACTTCCATTTTGACATAGAATTCTTCAAACAGATTCAAGGAACGGCCATGGGGGCCACTCTGGCCCCGACGTGGCAAATTTGTACATGGAGGGTTTAGAGAGTTCAAAAAATGTGAACGCAATCAACCCATATGTGACAAATATTAAAACATGAAGGCGCTATATTTATGACATTTTTGTCATCTGAAAAGGGAAAATGAATGAACTTGAGAAATGTTGTCAATGGATTAACACACAAAACAAATTCCTACACCTCACGTCCAAACATAGTACAACATCATTAGACTTCCTGGATATCACACTCACGACTGACTCTGAGAACAAAAAGATGTATGTGAAGCCCTTTAATAAGCCAACAGATAAAAATTAGTTATTCAACTTCCCATCCACGCCATGTACGTGATAACCTGCCATTGGCTCAAAAGAAATAGCACCAAGAGATCCGACTATCAAGTGGAAGCAAAGAAAATGTAGAACTCCTGTATAACAGAGGTTATCCGCACAGAGTCACAACCGATGCACTTAAAAGAGCAAATAATAACAACAGAGGCGCTCTCCTCGAATACAAAGAACAGAGGATATTCAAAGACAAATCTGAACGGATGGTGTTTGTCAATACTTTCGCCACCTACCCAATGGAATAAAAAAATCATTGGAAAAAACTGTGATCTCCTGGAGAAATGTGAACAGCCAATACCAAGACCCATCATTGTCTTTAAAAGGAGCCCTAACATTAAAGATCATATTACACGTAAGGACGTGAGCCTCAGACCTACAAAACAGAGGACATTACCCCAAAAATGGGGCTTTCCAGAGATTTATGGTCATTTTCCATGTGGACGCTGAACATGCTGCCCTCTTACAAACAAAAGTACATCAGTAGAGATTGACCTATCCACTCCATGGCAACAAAAGACCCACACCAATTGTAACTCATTCATGGTCATTTAGGTAATCTGGTGCCCCTACAAAAAAAATGATATTCAGAAAACCGAAAAGAAAGTAAAATTGCACATTAGTGAGCACAGAAGCTGTATCAGAAATTGCACGCCAAATGCACCACTAGTCGATCATTGGATCGAGTTTGTACACAGTCCTAACAAGCTGAAATGGTCTGTCCTTTACAAACAGAAATCAGGAATGGATAGCAATAAAGAGAAAAGGACACTACTGAAAAAAGAATAGCAGTTTCTTTTCCTGACCAACACCATGCAAACAGGTTTAAACAAGAACATTGACTGGCTGATGTAATGCTACTAAATGCAGGTCCATAGTTCATCATTGGCGCAAGGGAGGGACACTATAGAGAGGTTGATGTACTTCTAAACATGTAGCGTCACACATATTTTTTTTACCTGATTCCCCACAAGTAGCAAGACCAGGTACGATCGTAAGCCAGGTAACAAGGCATTTAACATACCTATCCAGGATGACAGCCAGGCATGACATACTCGCCAGCTGGCTCACAGTTCCCAGTTGACCCGTTTCCTAATACAGCATCAGGCACATGTGCTGATGAGGAGATACGAACTGAAGGCAGTAAGAAGAAGCCAGAAGCTCGGCAGGATAGTGGAACCCAGCTATGAAGTCACTTGCGGTAAGACTAATTTCTTGACGAAGCGTTCCAAGGACAACGTTTGTCCCCCGGAAGTAAGGGCAGTTAGATCACAGGTCTCTCTTATCTTACGATTGTTACAGGTAGAACAGCCGGTTGCTCTAATTGACATTTAAGTCAGAGGGGCAAGTTATTAAGCCCAGCCGAGTCTGCGGCGTTGCATGCTGCGGAGAAAAACTGGCGGGACCTGTAATAGGAAACCATTTAAAGAAACAAGTTTCCTGCTACTGGTTTGACTCTGGGTAAATCCGATAGCCTGGGTGCTCGCCACTACTTAGAACTTAAGCGCTTTAAGGACCCTCCGAGATGAAGGACATAAAAGATCCTTTTAAATACGGTCATAAAATGCCAGCAGTAAACCGGTAGGGGATTTTTAACAATTATGTTCTGAATCTGTTTTTGCGTAGCTCTCCGTTAAGTTATGGACCCGGAGATATCGGTAAAGGACAATTGGAACGTGGCAGAGCATGATTAACACCACTCCAGGCACAGCGAAGAAAGCAATCACGAGTCTCTAGACCACCGAACCAGAATTAAACGGGTAAGAAAAGAAAAACTAGAATAAAAACACTGAATTACAAACATGACAAACACAGGGATTGATATTCTAAAAATAAACATATTAGATTGAATGTTCATATTTATTTTCCTCCTTATTTAGAGAATGCAAGAAATGATTATACTTAGAAGCATTCAAGCCGCTCTTACTTCCCGATTGGTGCGAGGACCCGAGCCTATAAGGTAACATGGGCAAATGATACGAAAAGCGGTGAGTGATTTGGTAGTGATCGCTGCTGTTCTCTCGAGCCTGATATTTAACTGAGCCAGAGGGAGCCATAATGCATAATGAGAGGCCAGACGTGGGGAGACCTTGCAATGAGCAAGTATAGATCGGTTATAGACATAGGCACGAAGGCAGAGAAATGTTTATTCATTTTCTCAAAGAACACCAATAAGGGATAACGGAGGATAGACCCTTTGGTGTTGGTTCGATGTTTGAGGGGTGATGCCTGCTGTAGAGTTGGTGAAGAAGAAGTAGCAATGACGTTTTTGAGATGATGAATGATTAAAAGACACAACATCTATTTTTGATGTATTGCAAATAGTTGTCAATGAGCTATTTAAAAATCATGCACACATAGATATTGACTATTCTATAATTGCTGTTTTGTTGTAGGGGGAGACGTCCACAGGCGCATTTATTGCAGAATGACCCAAGACTGAAGATTTGGGACTCGATAGTGATTTAGACACATCGAATGAAAAACATTGTCAGAATTATGTACCTATTAGAAATACATGTGGTGTACTAAATGTTTGGCCCATGATGAATTTCCGAGTAATGAACACATTGAAAATCTAAGGAAAGAAACATGTTGGGCACATTGCATGTTCTCTTATGCATTGAGTTTCTGTGTGTATTTGAGATGATGAAAATAGTATAAATGGGATGGAAGTTGAGTGGTGTGTGTCGAATGAGGTATGTCAGGTGTATATTTTCACAGCACATGTCACTTTAAATGGCAAAAAATGAAATAACTTTTGCTTGAAATTGAGGTTTGTACTTACCACGTTGGTTAGTGTTTACTGACCTGCTGTATGGAATTTTGGCAGACTAGCACCAAATGGTGTTTTTAATTGTGTACCATAACTATTAAAATATGTATTTTTTACACATTTTGGTTGTTTGAATTGCTTTGGATGCCTAAAAGGTGGTGGACCTAGATATAATTGAGGCTAGCAACAAAATTTCCACAATTACAAAACCCTTCTTGTAATAGAAAAATATATTTAATATTGTCACATATAATTTCCAGGTTCTGGAATGAAAATATTTACATAACATAAATTCTTTGACATCTTATTCTCTTCTTTCACACTTTCATTCATATACAACGTAAACAATGTTTTTCTCTTGGGGGTGTGGCTACGAGGGCCATGTAGGGGGACGCGATCTGGAGGAGCTCCCGAGATCCTACAACGATCCGGGCAAAAAAGTGCGTGATGACGGGCCGTTGACCGCTGAAAATACACATGCCGGTGTGTGAATGATTGGGCTACGCGAGGTGAACTTCTGGATGGTACAGGAGGAACGGCGGCAGAGATTGGTGCAGAAGAGATAAGGAGCACCGTAGACAAAAGACAACACAAAATGGCCGACCAATGCCCGGAACAAAAGAAGAAGCAGGCCGCACGGTGACCTAGCGAAAGGGGCGTACTGAGTGCACAATTGTCACTTGTGCTCAACACAGGTCCTCTGGGTCATGTCGAATAGGACGGTGAGGCCGAAGGCGAAACAGCCCACCTTAGACGACTTCGCTAAGACGTCCTCTGGTCAAGACATTACCAAGAGCAGGGACAAGCCGCCTGCAAGCGGCATGACGACTTTGGGCGCTAACCAAGAAGTCCTGGCTGCGATTGCGGACCTAAGGGCGGCCTGGGAATCTAAACTAGAACTAGCCGTCACTGAACTAAAAACGGCACTGGACCTCAAGGTCGGAGAGGTGCAGGAGGACGTTAATCTACTCCGACAGGATGTCAGGGCTTTGGCGGAGCGCACAGAGTCCCTTGAGAAGAAAGTTAGCCCGAATACTGCGGATTGCGCCTCCCATAAAGCCGAATTGCATGCCCTAGTACAAAGAGTGGGCAACTTGTAGAGCAGAGCGGAGGAGGCGGAAGGACGAGCCCGACGAAACAACATATGCATCGTGGGCCTGCCCAAGGGATTGGAGGGCCACGATCCCACGGAATTCATTGAATCCATGCTACTGCAAGAGATACCCGGAGGAGCCCTATCCCAAGGATTTGCAGTGGAAAGGGCACATAGAGCCCTAACAAGGAGGCCGCCGCTGGGGAACCCGCCTAGGCCGGTGATAGCCAAAATTCTTAATTACCGTGACCGGGAGAGGATATTGGAACACTTTCGTAAGGGAGGAACGATCACACGAGGAGCGGCAAACATCACGGCTTACCCGGACTACACCCTGTCTGTGCAGCGTAGCCGCATGAACTTTGG
This sequence comes from Ambystoma mexicanum, assembly GCF_040938575.1. Classification (NCBI taxonomy): domain Eukaryota; kingdom Metazoa; phylum Chordata; class Amphibia; order Caudata; family Ambystomatidae; genus Ambystoma; species Ambystoma mexicanum. The sequence continues at coordinate 691,814,948 of NC_090936.1, forward strand.
GACGGTAAAGCGGAGATTGAGAGAGGCGGGCCACAAATATATGTTATTGTATCCGGCAAAATTGAAAGTCATTCATAAACATAAACTTTGTTTTTTGAGACCCCGGAGGATGCCATGGGATGGCTCGATGCGCAAGGATGTCCCCAGGAGTCAGAAGTTCGGACGGAGAAAGAGTTCGGAAGAGATAAGTGATGCACGAAGAAGGTGCCGCAAGATGGTGCGGCACGTGGGACTTGAATATAGTCGCTTGCGCAGCCTTCAGTAGGGAAGGTCAGACTATTGCACTACATGTCATAAGCACTGTGGTTAATGTTGAATTAACTGGAGCCTTACGGAGCGTTTCTCTCTACCCCATAACAGTTTCAGTTAAGTGGCCATTAGGGCGACTTCACCCTACTGAGCTCTGTGCATCGTTTAGTGCTTGCAGGGCTAGATGTGGGGGAGCTCCGAGAAGAGAGCTGGGCAGCAGTTGGGGTGTGTGATGTTGGGGAAGGGACGGGTGGGGGGAGGGGAGGAAAGTTGGGGATTTATCGTGTACATAGTTATGGGGAGTTCGAGCTGGTACGAGAAGCTACAAGCAAAAATGGAGGGCTGTATCTGTATCACGTGGGCAAAGGGGAGGCGCTACATGGGAGGCAAGAAGACACTCACGAGCCATGGGAGACCTTAAGATTGTAAAATGGAATGTCAGGGGACTTAACAGCTACTTAAAAAGAAACAAAGTCATGATGTACTTAAAAAGACAGAGGATTGATATTGCGCTGTTGCAGGAAACACATCTGACGCAGCAAAAATTGGAACTGGTGGGGAAGAAGTGGAGAGGTACTGTAGTGGGCTCTCCGTACTCTGCCTACGCTAGGGAAGTGCTGGTCTGGGTGGCACCGCACGTTCCGCTCCAATTTACGCAAGAGCTGGTGGACACGGGGGGTAGGTTGGTCATATTAAAGGCCTTGGTAGAGAATAAAGAGGTGTGCATTATAAATACATATGCCCCCAACCAAAACACTGCTACGTATTTTAGAACCCTATGTACTCATCTGGGCGCGTGTATGGGGGGAGCGGTTATCTGGGGAGGGGACTTCAACTGTGTGCTCGACCCAAAGGCAGACAGATCTGATGGGAAGATTGATAGGCCCACCCCGGCGGCCAGGGTATTGCAGACATTACTAGATGACTTTCGGCTGGCGGATGTTTGGAGACTGAAACACCCTAATGAAACACAGTACTCGGACTACTCAGCTCCGCAGCACCTGTACACGAGGCTGGATTATTTTTTTGCCACCCCAGATTTGATGATAGAGACCACCCAAATAGAATATAGAGCGAGGGTCCTGTCGGACCACTCGCCTCTGGTGCTGACCTGGCAGCGCTGCCGCCCCAAGGCGTGGATACCGACGTGGCGCCTCCGGGCGGAGACGCTCAGAGACCCAGTCTTCAGGGAAGACATCAGGATTGCGATCTCACAGTACTTTGAGGTAAACACAGGCAGCGTAGATTCGGCGTGCACACTCTGGGAGGCCTTTAAGGTGGTGTTGCGGGGTGCGGCTATTGCTAAGTCAAAAGGCCTTCAGGGTGGGGTCCTAACAGAACTAGAGGAAGCGGAAGAGAAACTGGAGCGTGAAAGCAACAGGGCAGGAGGGGACGCGGAACTTGTACTCAAGTTGCAGCAGAGGTGTGCAGAGCTTTGGGAAAGGCTCTGCAACCTTAACTACAAAAAGTATGTTTAGAGGCAACATGCAGCTGGGGATAAAACTGGCCGCTTATTGGCGTGGTTATACAAGAGCAAAACCCCCAGGCCCCCGATTAGGATAATAACCACAGAAGACGGGGAGGTGGTTGACACCCAGGAAGGAGTCAACGAGGCATTTTTGGAATATTATAGAACATAATATGAGGACAGAGGAGGGGACAATCAGGAGGAAATTAGAGAAACACTAAAAGACATGGAATTACCTAAGATTAGTGATGAAGAAAGGGAGGAACTAGACGCACCGATTACCCTGGAGGAATTAGAGGAGGTGGTGAAACAGCTGCCCACCTGCAAGACCCCAGGTACGGACGGATTCCCAGCTGAGTTTTACAAAACATATAAAGCAGAAGTACTCCCCCCTATGCTAGAGATGCTCAATGAGTCTTTTGAGAAGGGTCGGCTATCGGACACGCTCAGAGAAGCACTAATCGTGCCGCTCCCCAAGCCCAACAAGCCAGGGCATTGCTGCGGCTCCTATAGGCCGTTGTCAATGTTGAACCAGGACAGCAAGATCTTGACGGCGGTCCTGGCTAATAGGCTGAGAAGGGTCATCAGTAACCTGATACACCCGGATCAGACAGGTTATGTCCCCAACAGAAATATAACCCACAACCACAGGCGACTCCACCGGGTGATTGAAGAGGGAAACAGGAGCGATGGGGAAATGGCGGTGGTGTCCCTAGATGCAGTCAAAGCTTTTGATTCAGTGAGGTGGCCATGGTTGCTGGCGGCCCTGGAAGAATACGGGATGGGGCCGGGTTATGTTAGGTGGGCGAAATTGTTGTATAGTGAACCACTGGCCAGAGTACGCACAGGATCGGTGATATCTGAAAGGTGGCAAATCAGTAGAGGCACCAGACAAGGGTGCCCCTGGTCCCCGATGTTATACATTCTGGCCCTAGAGCCCCTGGCAGTGTACCTCAGACAACAATATGACATGGTCGGTATTGAAGCAGGGGGAGAGAAACACCTAATATCCTTATATGCTGACGATTTGCTACTGTATTTGAAATATCCGGAGGAAAATCTTCAGTATATTCTAGAGGTCATGGAAAAGTATGCAGAATTGTCCGGCATTGCGGTGAACCCCCAAAAATCGAGCATGTTCCCATTGGGGAGCTATATAGGAGCCCCTCTGGAACGGTTGCCAGTGTTGTCCGTACCTTGGGCGGCTGATTCCTTCCGCTACCTCGGAATAGATGTATATCATACTGTGGAGGAGGAACACTTGCATAACACAGAGGTGGCTGTGAAAAAATCCACACAAATATGAAGTTTTGGGAGAAGCTGCCGCTGGCGAAGATGGGACGGGGGGCGATGCCCAAAATGGTGGTCCTGCCTAGGCTGTTACATTTCTTCAGTAATATACCATACTTGATACCCAAAAAGTTTTTTGTCAAACTGAACAGCATGTGTAGGGACTTCCTGTGGCACGGCACTCGCAATAGAGTGGCGCTATGGAAGCTACAAAACTTCCATGATAGAGGGGGAATCAAGCTGCCGAACTTTGAGGCCTATTATGTAGCCAGTCAGTTGCAATATGTAACCAAATGGCTCTCTGATGAAGAAACTCCTGAATCTAGGCTGTTTGGGCAGGACTGCACCCCGTTTTACCTAAATGAGATTATCTGGGTGACTAGACTTGAAATGAAAGAACGTCCGGGTATGCTGTTGCTTGGGTGGAAGATGTGGCACAGAGTATGCCAACTGATGGAGAACCCATGCCCGTGTTCCCCACAGGTGCCACTAGTTGCCTTAGCTAGGGGAGACAACCAGCTCAGGATGATAATCAGGACCTATTGGGAATCGGTTGGGCTGGTCACATTGGGAGACATATGGCAAGAGGGGCTATTAAAGAGTTCGAAGAACTGGGAGAAGAGACAGGCTTGCATGGAGGCCAATATGTCACGTATCGTAGGCTAGTGCAGACTATTCGCAAAACCTGGCCAGAGATAGTACTGGCGGAAGAGCCAGACGTTCTAATGGGAACAATATATGATATTTCAGAAGGAGGGTACGAGATCTCTAGACTGTATGAGATGGTGATGACCCGGGTGGGGAAGGATTTGACTCACCTGAAGCTGGACTGGGAAGCGGAGGTGGGGGCACAGATGACCGATGGAATGTGGGAACGTGCTATAGGATACCACAAGAAAGTGTCCAGAAATGCTAGATTGCAGCAGATACAGTTATACATAACGCATAGAGCCTATATGACCCCGAAGAGAATATCTAAGTTTGCAAACGCAGGAAGACAAGCATGCCCAAAATGCGATGAGGAAGACGCAGATATGACACACATGTTCTGGTCTTGCCCAGTGATTGAAGCTTTTTGGGGGGAAGTGGCACGGAAACTAGCGGATAAAGGGGTCTCGCTCAACATAGATACAGCCTGGGCCTGCCTGTTGGGAGGGTTTCCCAGACCACGGAACACTAAACACCTTGGGAAACTGAGGGACCTGGCATATGTGCTTGCTAAAAGAAGGATAACTATGGGCTGGAAGCAATGCCACAAGCCACGGGTAGAGGTATGGTGGCGGGACTTGCAAAAATGGGCGGAGGCTGAAACGGTGGTGTGGCAGGAGGCATGTAGCAAGTGCGGGGAAGAAGATGTGGGTAACCTGATGGCTTGGAGAATGTTAATAACAGGACTGTTTGGCACAGTAGTGGATCCTGCAGCTTCGGAAGGAAGCGATACCCAGCCACACGCAGCGGATACAGAACCAGAAATGCAAATAAGCTCTTGGGGGGGGATTTGGGGAGCAGTAATGAGCGTTAATTGATGTCACAAGTGTATTGTAAATAACGCTGCAAGTTTGGTTTGTAGTGTTTATTTGTTTTCAAAATAAAAATCTTTTTAAAAAAAAACAATGTTTTTCTCTTTCAAAAGAAGTGGGACCTAAGTCATCACACACAAACATAAAACAATCCTGCCCGTATCAGTGTTATTTCTTCTGTATCTTAATACACATTTAGATGTTCACAGAGTAGTTATGTCAAAGATGTCAAAGAATTTTTGTTGTATAAATATTTTCTGATTCCAGAACCTGGAAATTACATGTGACAATATTAAATATATTTTTCTATTACAAGAATGGTTTTGTAATAGTGGAAATGTTGTCGCTAGACTCAATTATATCTAGGTCCATTACTTAATTCTCATATATCTTACCTGGAGGACCTATGATATTTACAGGTACCATTATATCTACCCCTGCCTAAAAGGTAGGCAGCAATTGTGAAGGTCTTCCCCTGGTTAACTAACAGCATGGACCACAAGCCCATTGTACGTGTTGTATAAAGGGTATTTCCCCTTTTATTAAGGGCTTGCTTTTTGGATCAGATTGCCCTCTACCTCTCTGATGTTGTTGGATGTTTGTTGCTGCTTCACTTTTTCTGAATCTTTTTTTAATTTTAAGTTAGAAAAATTGGTATTTACATAGACCTCATCTGCCGTTTACATGTTGTAGAGATTTTATGCATTGGTGCACCATTTTGAATGCATGGGTGGAATATTGTGTGGTTGGAGTATGCACAACGTGGGTGGATAATGTTAGGCGTCACAAGTAAGGGACAGAAATGTTTTCCCATAGTGGAGCTGTGTTTGTTGTGGCAAACTAGTTGTGCACATGTAGCGATAAAGAGTGGCAGTCGCCAATATTGTGCATGTGCCATGGCGGTTATTTAGGTATGTTTAATATATGATTCACACAAGAACCCAAGAATCCCAAAAAGGAGTTTTCTGTCCCAGACATGAATCTTTCTTTGCGTGACAACTGCGATTTAAACCGGGTCCATCATCACTTGCATTTCCATTCCCCAAATTAGGATCGAAAAGCTTATTTTTTTCCAGAGAGTGTCACAGAGATGAGCCCTTTAGGAACTATGTGGTGATTATGGATCTTTTGAGGCTCAGCTTGGCACATAATATAATCAATTGCATGTGAGGCTTCACATATAGTACCTCTTAACCTGCATAAATGGCATTCGTTGGCATTCTTAGGGCATTTGAACATATGACAGCAATTAGACATGTGAGGCTCTCCCTTAGAAATGGCACCTGTACCAGGTGCATGAGGCATTAACCAGACATTGAGTAGCATTACTGGGCACTTGACGATGCAGATTTGAGGATTACATGCAGGAAAGATAGTTCAGTGAGTTGAGCGTTCACGGTGTGGTCTGCAGGTCGCAGGTTTGAATCCCAGCAGGCCAATTCAGCCTTTAATTCATCCAAGGTTGATCAATGAGTACCAAATTCAGCTGGGTGATAATGGTAGGTAAATATATTCTATGTACTGTGCTTTAGCGAAAGCACTATATGGATATCAAATCATTATAACTTAGCATAAGATAGAAAAAATTGGATACATACAGATTTATCTAATACATTTTGACTGTACCTAGACTAAGGCTAGAACAGACATAAGATGTTATCATCCTCAAATAGAGGATACATTTGACACACTGTATTGATGCAACACCTGTGAATGTGGGTCTTTACTTGGCACATGATTATTAGACTTGTCATGTACAGATATAATTGCTGTAAGATAGCAGTAAATGGCCATATAAGGCTGTACTGCCATAAGCATTTATTGTATTTGTTATGCGCCCAAACCCAGAGGTATCACACCATAGTGACAGAAGGCTTGAAATCTCTGGTTACAGTGAAGGAATAGTTACACAACAATAGAAAGCAAAAAAACAATACATGCAGGGTTAAAAAAAGACACAGCAGTTTTTAGAGAGCTGTCGGAACTCTATTTGTAGAAAGTTTTCAGCACACTAATCTAAATTGCAGGAGGGGGAGGGACTGGAAATAAATAGCAAGTTCAGATGGTGTAGTTCTGAACCTAGTATTTATAGAAGAGCCATGTTTTTAGGATTTTCTTGAATCTTGGGTGCGATGGCTCGCTTCTCAAAGTCTCTGAGAGAGAGTTCCAAGTGTTAGGGGTTAAGACCTGAAAACTACGCCCCCCTCGACCTCGTAAGTTTGAAATGAGGGACGCGGACTTGGGAACGGTTGTTAGATCTCAGGGTTATTGTCAAGGTATTCAGTGTTATTGTATTGATGAGATACATGGGAGCTGTTTTAGCTAAGCATTTTTGTGTGATACAAAGAGTTTTGAAGAGTATACTTGCCTTGATAGCAAGCCAGTGAACTTCCCTCCTAGGATTAGAAATATGGTCAGATTCTTTGATGGCAAGTGCTGCTCTCAGCGCTTTATTTTGTAGGAGTTGAAGTTTCACAAGATTTGTGTTGGATGAGCCTAGTAGTAGCACATTGTAGTAATCTAATTTTGCCAAAATTAGTGCACGGGCAAGAGCAATACAGTTTTATGGAGTCAAAAACGGACGATTTAGTGCTATAAGTTTGGTGGTGTAGGATGTGGCTGATGAAAAGGGTATTGATCTGCTTGGTCAAAGTTAGGTCGGAATCAAGGTAAACACCTAGCCTTTTAACCTGGTGGAGGATTGGAATGGGTGTGCCATCAATGGTGATGGAAGAGTAGTCAGGATGGAGCAATTTGATTTTTGATGGTGTGCCCGCGATATGGATCTCCGTCTTTTCTTCGTTAAAGCAAAGGCTATTTACGGCCATCCAGTTTTGGATTATGGCGTAAATTTTATTTATTTGAATTGTGTCTTGCTCATGGTTCCCTGTAATGAGGATCAGAATCTGGGTGTCATCTGTGACGTTCCTATAGATGACACCCATGGCGTCAAATGCAGCAAAGAGGAGCTTAGTGTAGGCATTGTAAAAGGTAGGTGAGAGGCATGAACCTTGCGGAACCCCTATGGGTACTAGGATGGGATTAGCTGCTTCCTTGTCTATGGCATGGCAGTGCCCCATGCCTATGTAAGTTCAAACATGTCTACTCTTGTCATAACATGACACCATCCATGGAAAATCAAGGCAGCACCCTTGTTAAAATATGGTTGGTATCTAAAAAGATCTTATGTCTGCGTTAGTATCGGTTTAGTATTTTATGAAATGTGAGCTATGTTTTTTTTACACCCGTCAGTCACTTCAGGTGATGCAATTGGGGTTAAATGTTGTGTGATGTTATTTTATATGATGTCATCAGGGGCAAAGGTCATATGACATCACTTCCTGTGAAGTCATGCCCGCTAACACTGGCATTTTGCTGAATTGACGTCCCTTAGGAGAACTTTTGAGCACTTGGGCAATGGGGTGCAAGCTCAAAAGACGAAGAACAAACATTAAAAAAGGGGAAAGAAGCAAGAAAGCAGCACTAAGACTTCTCTGCTGAGATCTTCATGAAATGTGCACTTACTATGTTCAAATCCTGGCTAATCTATTGCGCTTCCCATTATTCTAAGATTGATCAAATGAGAACCATTTACTTGAGTAATGGTAGCATCTGTAATTTGTTCCCAGCGCACCAAGGTCGCATCAGTGCTTTACAGAGCGTCGTTATTTTTAAAGGAAATTGCACATGGATGCCATTTTTGCTTCCTTTGAGCCCGGCTGAATGTTCGAAATTCAGTCCATATGGTTATTAGCTGCATTCTGATCAGTCTTATTTCAGAGACATACAGGAGCACAGAAGAAATCATTTTTCTGCCTTGAAGAATAAGCCATGCAATATCCAAGGAAGGTTCCTTTCATCAAAATACTCCCCTTATCTGTGACTATCTTTTATTCACTGCATTTTAAACATGAAAGACACGATCCAATTTGACACACCAAACTGAATGCTAAAATATGGGAAAATCCTTTTCATTTTCGTACAAAGAAGCAGTTTATTCTTGCATTACCAGTGCTCATTTTAACACTAGACATATTCTACCAAGATTACAATTAAAACTCTTTCTTCATAAAGACAAGCGTCTTATTTAAATACTACAAAATAAAAGCACATTTAATTTACTAACACGCACTTCACCACAAATTAAGCACATTTCTGCTTTTACCACTATGTCCTAGTAGCCTTATACAGCTGAGGATGGCAGTCTTTTTACCATATATTTGTCGTGGTATTATTTCGCCACTTTGTTTTTAACTGATTTATTTACTGCAAAGGGCATCTGGGGGTGTTTGGGTTTGGTAGTAGGGAATGAGCCAAGGTTCTTCCTTGACAATAGAAATTTCATCCTGCAATGGAGTTACGTAGACAACAAGTGCGGCTGCGATCGGCTGATTCTGATAATTGACACAGCCACCGAGATGACAGAGATCTTAAAACGATTGAAGAGGAAATACAAAAAGTGGCATCTCTTGAACTATATAAAAAGAGATTGGGCAGCTTAATGGCTGAAATGAATATGTTCAAAGAGGATACATTGAGGGAACGTGTTCATAGAATGAACAAAGACTTGACCAATTTCAGCCATGAGAAGGCATTTCCATATACACAAAAAAATGATCACTCTTCTGAACAAACAGAAAGAATACCCCCTATGGAGCACAGGGACAAAAAAAGAAGGTGTCCTTCAGAAATACGTCGTTCAGCTCGAGTGACAGAAGCACCTATGGAGATGCTCCTGCCAACTGCGGAATGTTTAACCGTCGAAAACCCAAGAGAGGAAACAATTTTCAGGGCAGAAGAAACTGTAATAGTGGGCACCAGGGAAACAACCAAGGTGGTAGAACTAATGGCCAGCATTTATTAGAGAAAAGCCTGGATGCCTAGGATCTGGAACCCCAAATAACAAGAAGTATGTGGGCCTTGTGGCATATCGATCCAGTTACCAGCCTACAAGGGAAGAAACTAAAATTCTGGACAAAGGGATGGGCTATGCCCCTACCAACTTACATAGCCCATTTATGTTATGTCAGGAATTCCACCAATTTATGAGGAAGATCCACCTTAACCAATTCTTCCAAAATAAGGCATACTAACCAGAGACATCCGTCTCAGATCTCCAAAATAAATCTAAGTTCTGTGCACCAACATCCGCACAGAGTGCTGAAGCGCTGGTGTTCCAAAACAGGGTGCTCCATGATGTGGAGAAATTGGAAAAACAGTCAAAAGGGAAGAGCACATTCCACAATGTTAGCCATGGAGAAAATGGAGCCATGAGGAGTTTATTAAACAACAAAGGAATTGTGATTCATAAGGCAGATAAGGGGGAGCTACAGTAATTTTGAACCGTGAAGACTATGTGACAGAATGTAACTGGCAACTTTTGGACCTGGCATGTTACCAACCATTGGCAGAAGATCCAACAACAAGACTCATGAATTTAATCTCTTTCAAAGTATCTAAAGCTGTGGAGGGAGGATGAATCACCCAGAAAGAAGCCATCTTCCTGATAAAGGACAAGCCACAGATCCCACCATTCTACACACTTCCAAAAATGCATAAATCACTTAATGCCCCACCAGGTAGACCAATCGTCTTGGGAGTAAACTCAATATTTGAACCCCTTTCTCGGTTCGCTAACAAATTTCTCCAACCTTTAGTAAGAAAAATGGCATCATATGTGCTTGACACCATGCAAATGATTACAGAGGTAGAAGGGATGGATTTTGACCCTCAGACTGAAATACTACTGGGGCTAGATGCGGTCACGCTCTACACAAGCATCCCGCAGAGAGCCTCTCTGGAGTTGCTTGAGGAGAAACTCCTCCAAGACCACCCAGTGAAATCCACCCCAGTATCATTTATCTTATGGTGCGCAGAGATGGCCCTCATGGAGAGCTACTTCCATTTTGACAGCAAATTTTTCAAACAGGAACGCCATGGGGGCCACTATGGCCCAGACCGTCGCAAATGTGTACATGGAGGGTTTCGAGAGTTCAAAAATGATGAACGCAATCAACCCATATATGAAAAATATTAAAACATGGAGGTGCTATATTGATGACACCTTTGTCATTTGGAAAGGGACAATGAATGAACTTGAGAAACGTTGTCAATGGATCAACACACAAGACAGATTCCTACAGTTCATGTCCAAACATAGAACAACATTATTAGACTTCCTGGATATCACAATCACGACTGACTCTGAGAACGAAAAGCTGTATGTGAAGCCCTTTAATAAGCCAACGCATAGAAATGTGTTATGTAGTTCCCATCCACGCAATGTACGTGATAACCTGCCGTTGGGACAATTCTTAAGGCTCAAAAGAAATAGCACCAAGAGATCCGACTATCAAGTGGAAGCAAAGAAAATGGAAGAACTCCTGTATAACAGAGGTTATCCGCATAGAGTCACAACCGATGCACTTAAAAGAGCAAATAATAACAACAGAGGCGCTCTCCTCAAATACAAGGAACAGAGGATATTCAAAGACAAATCTGAACGGATGGTGTTTGTCAATACTTCCAGCCACCTATCCAATGGAATCAAATAAATCATTGGAAAAAACTGGGATCGCCGGGAGAAAAGTGAACAGCCAATACCAAAACCCATCATTGCCTTTAAAAGGAGCCGTAACATTAAAGATCACATTACACGTAATGACATGAGCCTCAGACCTAAAAAACAGAGAACATTACCCCAACTCTGGGGCTTACCAGAGATTTATGGTCATTTTCCATGTGGACGCTGCACATGCTGCCCTTTTACAAACAAAAGTACATCAGTAGAGATTGGCCTCCATGGCAACAAAAGACCCATACCAATTGTAACTTATGCATGCTCATTTAGATAATCTGTTGCCCCTGCAAAAAAATGTATATTGGGAAAACTGAAAGGAAAGTAAAATTGCACATAAGTGAACACCGAAGCTGTATCAGAAATCGCACGCCAAATGCAACACTAGTCGATCATTGGATTGAGTTTGTACACAGTCCTGACAAGCTGAAATGGTCTGTCCTTTACAAACAGAAATCAGGAATGGATAGCAATAAAGACAAAAGGACACTGCTGAAAAAAGAACAGCAGTTTATCTTCCTGACCAACAGCATGCATACAGGCTTAAACGAGAACATTGACTGGCTGACGTAATGCTACTAAATGCAGCTCCATAGTTCATCATTGGAGCGAGGGAGGGACCCTATAGAGAGCGTGATGTACTTCTGAACATGTAGTGTCACACACATTTTTTGACCTGATTCCCCACAAGTAGCAAGACGAGGTACGATTGTAAGCCAGGTAACAAGGCATTTAACATCCCTATCCAGGATGACAGCAAGGCATGACATACTCGCCAGCCGGCTCACGGTTCCCAGCCGACCCGTTTCCTAATACGGCATCAGGCACACGTGCTCATGAGGAGATACAAACTGAAGGCAGTAAGAATTGAAAAGGGACTAACTAAGATACGGCTAGAAGCCTGAGAACAATTCCACGAGCTCCAATCAGATGAGAGTTTACTGAAACAAGTACAGATTAAAGACTCAGCCAGTAACGTCTCAGACGTTGATGTCTCAAAGAAGAAGCCGGAAGCTCTGCAGTAGAGTGGAACACAGCTATGAAGTCACTTTCGTTAAGACTCATTCCGTAAAGAAGCATTCCGAGGACACCGTTTGTCGTCCGGAAGCAAGGCCAGTTAGATCACAGGCCTCTCTTATCTTACGATTGTTACAGGTAGAACAGCCAGTTGCTCGAATTGACGTTTAAGTCAGAGGGGCATGTTACTAAGCGGTGTTACATGCTGCAGAGAAAAACTGGCAGGACCTGTAATAGGAAACCATTTAAAGAAACAAGTTTCCCGCTACTGGTTTGACTCTGGGTAAATCCGGTAGCCTGGGTGATCGCCACTACTTAGAACCTAAGTGCTTTAGGAATCTCCGATTTGAAGGACACAAAAGATCCTTTTAAATACTGTCATAAAATGCCAGCAGTAAACCGGTAGGGGATCTTTAAAAATGATGTTCTGAATCTGTTTTTGCGTAGCTCTCCGTTAAGTTATGGACCCGGAGATATCGGTAAAGGACAATTGGAACGTGGGAGAGCATGATTGACACCACTCCAGGCTCAGCGAAGAAAGCAATCACGAGTCTCTAGACCACCCAACCAGAAAAGAAAAACTAGAATACAAACACTGAATTAAAAGAGGGCATGACAAACACAGGGATTGACATTCTAAAAATAAACATATTAGATTGAATGCTCATTTTATTTTCCTCCTTATTTAGAGAATGCAAGAAATTATTATACTTAGAAGCATTCAAGCCACTCTTGCTTCCCGATTGGTGCGAGGACCCGAGCCTATAAGGTAACATGGGCAAATGATACGAAAAGCGGTGAGTGATTTGGTAGTGATCGCTGCTGTTTTCTCGAGCCTGATATTTAAGTGAGTCAGAGGGAGCATAACGCATAATGAGAGGCCAGACGTGGGGAGAGCTTGCAATGAGCAAGTATAGGTCGGTTATAGACATAGACACGAAGGCAGAGAAATGTTTATTCATTTTCTCAAAGAACACCAATAAGGGATAACGGAGGATAGACCCTTTAGTGTTGGTTCGATGTTTGAGGGGTGATGCCTGCTGTAGAGTTGGTGAAGAAGAAGTAGCAATGACGTTTTTGAGATGATGAATGTGACTAAAAGACACAACATCTATTTTTGATGTATTGCAAATAGTGGTCAATGAGCTATTTAAAAATCATGCACACATAGATATTGACTATTCTATAATTGCTGTTTTGTTGTAGGGGGAGACGTCCACAGGCGCATTTATTGCAGAATGACCCAAGACTGAAGATTTGGGACTCGATAGTGATTTAGACATATCGAATGAAAAACATTGTCAGAATTATGTACCTATTAGAAATATGTGTGTTGTACTAAATCTTTGGCCCCTGATGAATTTCCGAGTAATGAACACATTGAAAATCTAAGGAAAGAAATATGTTGGGCACAGTGTATGTACTTTTATGCATTGAGTGTGTATTTGAGATGATGAAAATAGTATGAATGGGATGGAAGTTGAGTGGTGTGTGTAAAATGAGGTATGTCCAGTGTATATTTCCACAGCACAAGTCACTTTAAATGGCAAAACATGAAATAACATTTGCTTGAAATTGAGGTTTGTACTTACCACGTTGGTTAGTGTTTAATGACCTGCTGTATGGAATTTCGCAGACTAGCACCAATGGGTGTTCTTAATTGTGTACCATAACTATTAAAATATGTATTTTTTTTACAAATGTTGGCTGTTTCAATAGCTTTGGATGCTTAAAAGGTAGGCAACAATTGTGAACATCTTCCCCTAGTTAACTAACAGCACGGACCACAAGCCTATTGTATGTATTGTATAAAGGTTACAAGGTATCTTGGAATGCAACTCAGTGCAAGCCTAAATGATGCTCCATGGGTTGCAACCGTAAAACGTAAATGTAAACAACTAACTTTGCAGGCATATGCCTTGAATCGAAAATATGGAAAATTTTCCCTAAAGCCTGTACTTACCTTCTATCAGCAGAAGGTAGTTCCAACACTGATTTACGGCACGGAAAATGCATTCGGATGTTCACATGATCTGTGGTCAACCTTGGAAAATACATTTTGGACCAAAGTATTGCAAATTACCAAAGGGTATGACCACGGCATGCTTACGATAAGAATTATTGTTAATATCTATTAACGCAAGAATAAGTTGGAATTTAGTATCACTGTTTAGTAAGACCAAACGAAAGGGCAAAATTCCACAATTTGAGATGTTTCACGCCAATGAAGTCTACAATGCCAACTCTATTTTAGCAATTTGGAATGATCGTTGCGAGGAGATCCTGAAGGAATATGATGTCGACACAGATCTGCTACACGAAAATCCAAAGAGAAAAATGTGGCAACAGGACTGGAACTCCACTGAAGAACAGAGGAGTCGGTCAAGAGGCATGACAGATGTACCATGCGAAGCGAGTAATTACAGAAGGGTTCAGGAGTATATTGAACTTTTTCCAGATACAAGACAAAGAGCCCTGTACCTGTGCTTCAGATTAAATGCCTTTCAGACAAAAGAGAGGCTATTAACACCCAGTATGCAGATTCTGTTTCCAGGATGAAGAGACCCTGAAACATCTTGTTTTATTTTGCAGAGAACTGCGTTCACAAAGAACAAGACACTTAGGAGTTCAGTTTTCAAAACAATCAACATTATGTGCAAATGACTGGTGGCAAAAGATGTTTGACGGTGTGGATAGGAAGTTAATCTATGCACTAACTCATCTTTTAGGCGAAATTAAAACGAAGCTGGACTCGTCCAAAGCGGATGATAAAAGGGAATAAAAGTCCAGGGGTATTGCATTTGCAAAATTGAAACTATTAGATGAAAACAGGTTTTTTTTCCAGGCTTCCCTTTGAATCTTCTCCTCACACTGTGTTTTCATTGGAAAATTTGGTTTTGGACTTTGAAGTCTGATTTTTAACTTGGTCGGCTGGGTTGTACTAATTTGTTTTCATTTGATTTTAAGGATGGACTTTTGTATTTGAAGTAGGGATGTAACGGTATAACGGCATACCGTTAAAGATACCGTGAACCACTTAATTGAACAATAATAACCGTCACATTGTTTATACCGTTATACCGTTCATACCGTAAAGTGTGCTATTCAATCTGATTTGGAAAGGCTGCAGTAAGCAAGTGCTGCACAGTCTTGGTCTTGCACTGCTGGATGTGCCGTCTGCCAAGTAGTTTCAGTTGGAGCAGTTTTTAATGCCATTCCATAAACCACACGTGCCTGACACAAAATCAATATGTTAGCAATAGGAAGAATAGATTCAGTGCCAAGAAGGAAAAGGGTGTACTTTGGGTTGGCGGCTTTGGGGTTTATATATTTATAATGGATAATGTTCTCTAAACATATGGCAATGGGGTATTTCTCAGGTTCTATCATTGAATTTACATATAATAAGTCACACTGCAAAATTCACTCATCTATGTGGGTATTCCCTGCTGCCATACCAAAGGGTAACACGTCCGTGATTACTGAACACCTTTAAACGCAAGTAAACTAAAGGCTGTAACGTAAAGAGTGTGCGCGCGCGCGTGTGTGTGTGTGTGTTCATCTTCACCAGTAGCCAGTGGGAGAGCATAAAGCCTAAATGACCACTTAAGAAAAGCTATTCAGTTTGCTTTGCCAGTTGCAGCAGGGCTCCCCCCCTCTCCCCCTCTCCACACGTGTGTTTGGTGGAAGCAAGGCATTTCAGTGGAAAGTATGTTGAAAAGCCCAATTCTGGCCCTGGTTGCCTGGTTTTGTTTGTGGTGATAAATCTGTCAATTTATGACCTTTTAGAAAATATTTGTTAATATTAGTTAACTCCACCTGCTATACCGCGATAACCATGATATACCGTCATTTGGCAAGAAGGTGATCGTACCGTCATAAAACTAATACCGTGACACCCCTAATTTGAAGTTGTATTTTTTAAAGGTTTATATAAACTAATAAAATAAAAAAAATAAAATAAAAAAAAATAAAAGGTATTTCCCCTTTGATTGGGGGCTTGCTTGTTGGTTCAGATTGCCCTCTAACTCTTAGATGTTGTTGGGTGTTTGGGTAAGGCATTATGGGGTGTGGGTGAATGAGAGGGTGGGGATCAGGGGAGGCGGGAATAGGAGGCCTCCCCTGGTTTTTGCTGCTAAAAGAAGTAATAAATGTTCTGCTGTAAAAACACATAGAAGACTCAGCAGGGGTCATTCTTGCTTGGCATTAGGACCCTTATCCAATTTAACAGCCCTCAGAATGTTCCCCCCCACACTTAGGGCCTGATTCATGGAATTATCTAAGTGGAAATTCAGGACTTTGTGTGCCAAACTGCGTGCAAAATCCTGTTTGTCGATTCATGGAATTGACTGTGTAGCACTTTTTCCTACTTTGCGGGGTCTCTGCGCAGGCTCTGGACGTCTCTGCGAGTGGGCGAGTCCCTTGCACGAGACACCACGCACAGAGCGTGGGCGTGTTTTGCGCAGAAGGCATGGAAGGGGGCAGAGCTCAGTAAATGAGGAAGAACAGGGAAAAATGTTAGCGTTATGAGGGACGGCCTGCCAGCAGTCCATCGCTCGCCTACTACTGCGCGGAACGATATGTATTCATGAATCAGACTGTGCAACCTCTTGGCAGGGAAATTACCATGCAAAGCCCTCATACTATCCGCCAGACGAAGGCAGGCCTACAGACACTTGCGCATAGGATTCACAGTGCAGAGGTAAGATCAGGTGTCGGATTTAGGGGTAAATATACGCAGCCGGGGTTCCTATCTGACTTAGGGGTGCGTGTACGCAGTGTAGCCGGGTGCAGGAAAGGTTTGCGGGAGTTCGCACGCAGATTTTCTGAGTTTTATCCGAGTTACGATAAATCATACACATGTTTTCGAGGTGCCGGTACCATTTACGGGGGACCCCGCAGAAGGTCCCCGAGGTGCAGGCCTGCTTGCGGGGGACCCCACGCACTGTTTTGAGGGTGCATGTATTCACACCCACGGAGCACACAAAGATAGCTGTTTCTGGCTGTTTTTGCTTTGCGTGAGGGCCTGTCAGGGGCATTCTGCCAGTGACTTGCGTATACGGTTACATTGCGCAAACAATTCCATAATACACAGAGCGCAAAGGGAAATACTGCACAGAGGCGTTCTCTGTGCACGGCCTTTGCAGGATTTCTGCGCACTTTTCCATGAATCGGGCCCTTAGTCTATAAAATATAGTAAAAATGAAATGGATTATATGCAGAGCGAGCTTGAGAGAGTGGTAAAGAAAGCACAGGCCTCTTAAGAGAAGCTTTTGAAAGTGTTGGATAAATAGGGAGATTCAGAAGTGAAAAGGTTTGGGGGTTGAAGGCTCGTAGATGGAGAAAAACCCATTACAGATGGCTGAGCTGCCAGGGCTAGGCGAGGTTCCTCTGCCAATTTGGAATTGCAACAAACTGTAAGCAACCAAATGCTGCTCACCGTGCGCAAGTCCTAGCAGAATGAGAAAGCAATGCAGCTCATTTGTTGTGCAAATGTGGGAAACAGAAGTTCATCCTGAGAAGAAACCTCCACCCCTCCCTTCCTCCCAACCCCCTGACCACTGACAATCTCTCAAATGGAGCAGGATATTTGCATACATTAATGGATATTATGAGCAATTTACTGTGTCCGGAGAAATCATATTTACCTGAAGAATGTACCGCAGCAGGTCCTAAACCTGCATGACACACAGAAAGAGTATGAATGTTAGTTATATAGTGAACAATTCAGAAGGCACAAGGAAAACCTATTTTTTCAGCTGGACTACAATACACAACAGTGACATACTAGATGTCAGGGGTTAGCTACTGTACTATCCTATTGGAGACAGGCTACGACGGGCCTATGGGTAATAGAGCAAGCTCAACCCTCCGGCCCCTCCATGTTAATGTGGACCATTTGTTACGGCCAATGTGGGCTAGATTGATTAGTTACTGCATAGTGTATCTTATATTGTTGACCAGTAGGGCTACATTATAAGTTTGGCAGCGCAGGAAAAGTGGCAGTAAATGTGGCAGTAAATAATTATGTTATCACTTTTCCCGTACCGCCAAACTACAGGTTTGCCATTGGGGGTTGACTGATTTACCACCAGCCAAGAGGTGGAGCTAAATCTGGCCCCCACTGGCAAACAAACAGCTGGTATTACGGGCACCAGTAATACCAGCAATTCCCTCATGGAGTCTTCATGGAATGGGGAATGACAACCATTGTCGGCACCTGTAATATCCCGGTAATACGGAGATATTAGGAGCTGGTAACATTAGGCCAGTTTGCAGGTATCCCACCGCAATTACCAGATTGATACCGGCAAACTTCCAATGACCTCATATTAGTGTAAAAGTCAAGAATAAACCTAAGAAAAATTGCCTTTACTCTTCAGTTTTACTCTCCGTCTTGTAAAAAAGTAAACAATGCCTGCATATTACACTTTGCAGCCAGCGTTTAGTAATGGATTCCTGTGGAATCTGCTTGCTCTTTTAGCAGGTGCTAATTTGAGGTGGAATCCATAAGAATCTATGGGCCTCATTACACGGATGGCGGTAAGGGATTACTGGCACCGGTAAGGGCACCGGTGCCGGTAATCCCTTACCGCCCTATTATTACGAGGTCCCTTTGCTGGTCCCTACCTTAACGGCTGGTTTTACCAGCTGTTAAGGACGGGACCCGCAAAGGGACCTTGGAGGCAATTAAGGTACTGCAATTTGCGGTACTGTAATTGCCGCCTTCCCCATTCCCATTGAGCCCTATGGGGGCTCAAATGGGAATGGGGAAGGGCCAATGGTGAATGGGGAATTACCACCCCGCCAACCTTGGAATGGGGAGGTATTTCCACCATTCACCATGGCGGGATCGGTAAATTACCGGCGGCAACCATGGCGCTAACAGCGCCATGGTTACCGCCTTCCGTGTAATGCGGCCCTATTTGTTTTGTAGCTGCATGAAAATGTCATGCAGGTGTAAAATGAAGTGCACGCACAAGGCGGAGAACAAAAGCACAGCAGAGATGTGAACTCCGCTCCATGCCACTTCTCCGTCCTGTGTGCACTTGAAAATGGGCTGGAGTGGGAAATGGAAGTATAAAGTAGTACATCTTGCTTTTACGACTTCCATTTCCCAAACTGCCCATTTTAAAATGACCCCCTTTAGACACAAAAAGTAACGAATTGAAATTTACGAGTTTGGCAACTTGCTGTCTTATTGGTGCCTGGGCCTATGTTTATGTCCTATTGCGACTCGGATTAGAGGGCAGGAAATGATCATCCCATCATGTTGGTTCTTGTTCTCATTGGTATTGTTTTTTTCTACATCTATGGGAGGCATCAACTAATTCCCTGCGCTGTGACCTTTCTAGAATTTTTTGTGGGTTTTTATTAGCTGGATTTACTTGTAGTTCTGATATTACATTCTGAACCCACCAGTACAAAAATGCAAAATCAACAAACTGACAATGTGTTGCCTCAAACACAGGTCTTTGGTGGGAAAGTAAAATGCCCCAAGTGAAAAGAGATACAAAAAAAGGGCAGGAAATGATAACAATATTGAAGGCCCATCTAAAAAGGCAGCAATTTTATGAGGGGCTGTGTCATGCCAGGAATTTATGTTCATGTGAGTTTTAGTGGCGTGCATGAGTGGGGAGATAATATTTACAGTTTATGTAGCGCACCCCACGAACTGAATTGTCATTTGGTGCTTGATAATAGGTGTTTTTACTAAGCAACTCAATCGAATTCTATTTAACAACCTTAGAAGGCTTAAAGGTAGTCTTCAGCCCTGTGCTATTTTACCAGCCAGTTGACAAATGGGTTGCAGGCAGAAAAATACAAACAGAAATTCAGGAAGGCAGAAAAGTATAACATCAACAGTTCACCCGAAAGGGAGTGGGCTCCAAGAAGGATGCAGGTGCGGTGCCATATGCGGTTAAGCTAACTAAAGGTGGTCCAGTTTGGATAAACGATGGATTGCAGTAAACTCAAGGCCTTCACTTGCCCATAATGCAATAAGGCAATATATGACTTGACAAGGAAAGAGAAGGTTGATTTCTTAATAACGCATTTCATAGAAAGTTTTGTCATCCCATTCAATAGGTCAATCGAGGGCAGGAGAAGTTAACCTCAAAACAGCTAGAGAACTCCAAAATGTGTCGATAAGTAAGGTGAGAGATGAGTGTTCCCTGAGGAGAGTAGCTACCCTGATACCTGTATCATCCAAGTCACGTTTAAAAGGTCTCATCTGAAATTCGAATCTAAGAAAAAACTGGTTGATATCTATACATGTTATATAATTCCCCTAGAGCAAGTCATTTGATGAATAATCATTTTGAAAGAGAAGTCTGCTCTGTAGCTTATGCTTTCTTTGAAAAAGCAGTTGCCCTACACTGTAGGATGAGGTGGATGCATTGCTTAACAAATCAAATATTAGACCAGCTTTCAAGTCGCTGTTCCGTTCCTGCTGGTGCATCCAGAGAACCACATACTGTCGTGTTCTCTGGTCAATGGAGAGTTTTTGTCGCCTTCCGCTGACAAAACCTGGGCCACCTTTGTTTCCACTTTCTCTTACCAATCTGACTACTGTTAGGCCCAAGAGGAAACCTACCTTATATGCAGTGATCCCCTGCCTTCTTACTTGGTCAAATCGTGGCTTTAATCCATGCTTGACGCCTGTGTTCCAATCTCTGAAAGGTAAGATCTACTCAAAGACTGAATGTTTGTTATGCATCTCTGTTTCTCAACTGTGCTTCAACTACACCTTTCCTGTCTTTTCCTTCTGCGTTGCCTCCCCTTCCTGTCTCCGCCTATGTGCCTCAACTTACACAACAAGATAAAGAAAACAACACATCCCCACTGGATTTACAGGATAAATCATCCATTTTTATTCCATTTGCTCATGCCATATTTCCTGCTGTAAAGTGGCTTGTTGTGCTCTGTTTACTTTGCTTTTGCATTTATCCTGATCATCTTCTATGAACACTCCACATGCCACAACATTTGCTGTGATCATTTTCTGAAATGTACTGGGAGGTTCTTCCACATCGGTATGAAGTTTCTTGAAATGTGACCCAATCCTTCTTATCGGTTTGTCCTTCCTTTCAGCTGTGATCATTGGCCTTTTTATTGACCACTGTGTTGAGGGGCTGAGGACCAAATGATGACATGGCTTTGAGTGCAGTAGGCTGTTTCACCAGAGCCGATCTCGAAAGTCTGGATAATTTGCTTTCTGTGTATAATCAGCATATTCCTTCATTTTAAAGTTTTCCTGATCTTCTGCAGCAAAGTGGACTCATTCCAAGAGAATTGGGTCTTTGTGAGGAAATGAGGCATGTGCGGTATGATGGAACCACCAAATATTAGCTCTGAGGGACATCCTTACGTGGGGCCATGCAGTCTTGTAATTGACTTGGTGTCTCGGCCAACAAACACTTATTAAGGTCACTTATTTATTTTGATGTTGTGCATAACTTGTTAAATCACACCATTGATCTTTGGCCATAAAGGCGTTCCCTTATTGCAATAAAAACCAAGGTACTCAGCAAATTAACTGAACTCACACCCAGTGAATGGTGGGCCATTATCAAATTTAACAAATGACGGAATCCCATAGGCCGAAAATACTTTGTCACGTGCAGGGATGACCAGCGCTGCAGATGTGAAGGGGACCGCTTGCATCTTGAGATTCCATGAAAATTCATCTGTGATTACCACAATGTAATTACCAGCTGGACCATAGGAATCAATGGCAACTTCCTCAAAAATGTTCTCAGACAGTGGAGTCATGCGCAGTGGTTGAGGGAACAGATATCTAGTGGTATATAATAGAGCAGCGGTCGCTGCCCTATAGTTAAGGTAAAATGGAGTTACATAGGAAATCCAAAAATTGAATTGCTAATAACTTTTGTCTCGTGCGATGGATTTGGCTGAATGATTGCACAAAAAATATTTGGCTCAGGGGTTCCCCATTTCCAAAATAGACAGCTATATCTCTGGTATATTGCATGAAACCAGGTGTTTATAAATGAAACAGCCACCATCTTTTTTTCTCTCAATGCTAGAGATAGCCACGGCTATACCCTTCGTTAGCTGAAAACGAAAAAGCAGGAAAATGCCACGGAAAACGCAGATATAAGGACTACAAAACAATAACCAAGGGTATTTGTAGATCATAACCCCAGTTATAGAAATATATATATATATATATATATTTACAACTACAGTGACATCAGGGGTGGACTCCCATCCATGCAGTAACCAGGTCCAACCCTGCTTAGCTTCAAAGTAAGGAAGGTGCCAGCCCCCTCAGGCCATGTTGCCTAATAAACAAGCACAAATTACAAGACCTCTTTGAGCCACATGACCCGAGGAAGCCAGCCTCTTTCTTGCTTTTAAGCTAATCAGGGTTGGTCACGGTTACTGCACGAATGGGAGACAGTACACATTCCAAGGTGCCATGTGTTTTCTTAGTTTTAACTATCTCATAACTGTGATGAATCCTGTGGAGTCATCACTGATCCCCAGCCTGCGATATCCTGCCATGTGACCAGGGGATATCAGCCGCTAACTTATCCTGACCCCTGCGGTGGTATTCTGAGGGAGGAACACATGGGAGGAGATGGCTGTCGGGGAGACATGGTGACCCCATCGAGAGAGATGCAGTATTAATCCCTTATAAATGAGGAAGACGCTAAAATTCATAAATTCCTGATGGTATGTTGTCACTATACAAATCCCTCCAGTTACAAAAACCTAAAAACCCTTTTTAACAAACATTGTATGAGGAATACCATTCACACCTCATATGTGCATAACACACACATAACATTTCCTGTCTCTGATGATTTTGTACTAAACAAAAATCCCAGGCAAAACCACCTTAGAAGTCCTATGGACTCCAACTCCCATAACGCCACAAGTTCTGAGACAAGGAAGATGAAGAAAGAGTTAGTATGGACTGAAAGAAACCCCAAGCTAAACACACAGACTGGGTATTACAATGGAGATCAGCTGCGCGGGATATTTAAAAATGGTTTACACTTTCAATCGGAAATCGGAGAGAAGAGAAGCAGCTCAGGCGAAGCAGGAAGCAGAACCGCGGTTGAAGGCAGACACACGGGAACAGACCGTGCTGAAGGATGCATGTTCTTTCAAGCTGCTGCTTGTCAGGATTTCTTACCAGAGTGGCAGGAGACCCAGTGAAGCGTGGCAGACTCCGGGGAAGAGCTGCGAAGGAACCAGCAGCAACAGCGAGGTTGTGAAGGATGCCATCATGCCAAACAGCAGCAACTTTACCAGCAAGTGAATGCAAGGCCGGCGGGAGAGCTAAAAGAGGGTCTGCAAAGCAGGAGATGCAATTCCCGAGTGAAGACATCGCAGTAGCAACGTGCCATGGGTCAGAAACGCTATCAGACACCAGTGAATTGGCCCAGTGATGGTGGGAACCCCCTGGCGTACCGAACATGAACAATTAAACGTACATTTTGAATGCCGACCAAGTAAAACAGAAAGTCAGTTTGGGGGAAATTGGAGCAAATGTTATCACAAGCAGATTAATGTTAATGAAGATGTTGCAAGACAGAATTTATTTGCACAAGTCTCCATATCTTAGATATCAATATGAGGAACGTTGGAGCAAGTATTGCCCCAAGCAAATGAATCCTGGTGAAGAAGTTAAAAGACAGAACTTGAACAAATCTCCATATATGAAATGACAATAGGGGGAAAGTTGGAACAAGTAGTGTCTAAAGCTAATGATGTATAGACAGTGCAGGAATACAACTGTGCTATTCTTAAAGACAAAGAGAACATTGAAAGAAGCCCTGGTAAACGAAGTATATCAGTCAGTGAGCCTTTGGGGAAAAGATACCTGGGGGAGAGTATACCAGGGGATCTACAAAACCCAGAAGGGGAATCCTGACAGGGGAGTAACCAGGTAATCCATGTAACGTGTATGAAAAAAAAGACATTGTGAAAAGAACTCCGGGCAGGGGAGTATACCAAGAAGCCATTCTTGAGAAGTTGTTATTTAAAAGAGATACTGTTACCACCCTTGGAGATATATTGTGTGGAAGAAACACTTTTGCCATCCTTATAAAAATATTGTGTAGAAAAGCATATTTTGCCATCCTTGAAGCACTATGTCCAGCTTATATTTTTGTTTCCTCCACAAAATTCCCATAGGCTTTCTCCCATCCCTAACATCTATGCAAATAAAAGGTGCCGAACCTTGCACCAACCAAGGTGCAATTTTCAAAATGGATAGAAAGCTATGGGTTTAACAAGCAATTCTATAAAGGGAATATATGCAAAGCTCAGAGGCCTTGCCTGCCACACTATACAAGGGCATTCTTCTCAAACATGCCAGCTTGCTTTCAGTCTAACAGCAGACCAGTTTACACATGCCCGTACTCGTTTCACCAAATGTTCATAGCCGATTCTTTCTTCATTGCCCTGCCAGCTGTGAATTGCGAACAGTAAAACAAATGTTGGAATGTCAATTTCTACTGCCCCTAGAAAATACTATGCATTCAATGGACAGAATAAAAAGAAACGGCAGTGCTTGTGCTAAGAGCATGATCACCCCACTCCACCCACCCCATAATTACATGTATCTCCCTGCAAAATTGTCTATAGAGTTGAGAGGAAATACAATGGGTGCCATCTTCAAAAGAAGGTAGATATGAGGACCCAGTAGTCAAAATAAAGGGCTTGTTACATTTCAGATCAGCCATCAAAAGGCCTGTTCAACATTGGACCACTGGTCTTTTCTTAAGTCCCTTGGGAAAAAGTACAGTGGAAGAGCAAATCAACAAATTCACAGTGGGGGCTTTATGTGTTCGTGTACACTTGCAATCTTTAATGTGCCAGTGTACTTTACACCCTGAGACCAAGTTATGAACTGCTGAGAGTTATTGATGAGCCATAAGGATATTTTGGCTAAGGGAGTTGTCTTGTGTGACATTGTTCATTTAATTTGTTTTTTGAAAGATTTTCCAAGCTTCCTGGCCCAAACAAATTCCATTGCTAACAACATTTTCTAAAGTGGACATTAATGGGCTGCTTTATGCAGAATAAAAAAAATGTCTTTCATTGTGAGCTTGTGAAATTCTAATAACAGATCAGCGCTCTAGAATATGGTGTTATTAAACCGCTCCACAGGCTACACCCGGAGGGCGGGGGAGTTTAGGGGTGGGGGTAACAGCCCAGCAGCCCGAGCTAACGGCCCGAGCGCAGCGAGGGCAGTTAACGATGGCTCTGGGGCATTGCCCCCCGCCCTCCGATGCAGTCCATGGAACGGGTTACTAAAGTAATTAGCACCCTTGTTTACCAAAGCGGTAACCCGGGGTGCTAAAAGAAAAAAGAAAAACATTATTTTCATTTCATTCATTCTGCAAATGACCCTTTCTGGAAATCTACCTTGGGGGTAAAACTCTGAAACCATGGTTATGAAACCAAATTTAGTTGCACTGGATTTAAAACCTGTTTTTTTCTCTCATGAGGGTGCGCTTTGTCTTCCATTGCTAAAGTCTAAAAAGGAGAGAAAATTGTCTGTACAGCTTATGTGCAGTTGTCTTTCCCTGGCGTATATGGAGTGTGTGCTTTTTGATAAAACGATCGGATCTGCGCGTCCCATTTGCTCCTTTTTAATTCTGTCAGTTAGGTGGCCCTCCAACGCCATATATAAGTCAAAACGGTTGGTCTAGGAGTAGAGATAGCAGGGGGATGGGATGTGAGCAGGGATGGACTGGGAACCATAAGAGGGCCTGGAAATATTTTCGAAGTGGCCCCATATTACACATTTTCAGCAAGCCCAACCCTTTTCCTATGAGAACATTTGGAATTAAAATAGTTTACCACACACTAGAGGCCCTGGGTGCAGAGGCCTACTGGGAAATCTCCAGAGTTCCCTCTAGGCCAGTCCACCTCTGGATGTGAGGAGCAACACACACAGCCAGTGGGTGCAGATTTGCTTTTTGCCCACCCACTGCCAGCATGTAGCTATGCTACTGCCTATAGCTATCTACCTGACCCTCTGTGCCCTGACCTCTCCCACCAAAAAAAGGTAATGGATTAATTGCAGCTGTAAACCAGATCCTGGTGTAATAAAAATGTCTTAACCAAGTATTCCTTTAGCGGTTTTTGTACTTCCTACAACAAGTTTAAACTTGAAACACCTTCTATGTTCATTTAATGAAACACTCAACTTGCTACTGTTTAATGCTACATTACTGAGTAAACATGGGCAGCTGTGGAAACCATGTTGATGTCATCTTCCAGCCTATAACAACAACATATATATTTTGCATAGGCCAGAGTAATTTGTTCAGTGCATCTCAGTCTTTCAGTTTTGCATCCATAGCAAAAAGCAAAGGTTCAACATGCTGACAGAATTACTCCCTCCCTGTTTCACTGAGAATTCACTTTTTAAGTTTATAAAATAAATACGTCCAGCAGCAACTGGAAACCACCACCAGACAGTGTTAGCTGTTTGTAAAATGTTCATCCCCACTTCTTATTAGTGCCTCTAGCTCCTGGCTAACATTATTTGATTACATTGATGCCCAGTTGAAAGTTTGGTGTCTATTTCAGGGGAGGAGTGTGCACAGATGTCAGTTTCTTTTCCTCAGTTTTGCACAGTTCTAAATGTGTAGATGCATCTTGTGTTGCTGCAAAACCAAACCACCTAGCCTTGGAGAGAGGAAATACTTGATAAGTGGCAATCAAACTGCTAAGTGGCCACCCTTGAGCCAGTCCTTGCTTTGCACCCAACACCACTTTTCATTCTGGGGCTTGAGGTTTGTTTGGTTGTGCTCATAATATGTATGCCCATACTCCCAGCATGTAATACACTGGTGGCAAAAAAGCAGGGCTGGTTCAAGCTGTCACAAGCCATGGGTCCACTTGCCAGAGATCAATAATATGCAAAGCTATTATTTTGATACTACAGTGCTAGTCATGCCTTTATTTAACACACAATCGGCTCAGTGACTGGTTCCTTGAGGTTGTCCAGTTTTCTCTGGTTTTTAACATAATGTAAACCCTTTCCCTTGTGCTCCAGCGAACACTGCTGACCCAGTAAATCTCTTTTCAAGGGAAATAAATTCAGCGCCGATAACATTTTTCTAGTGTGCTGTTGCCATGGCAATAGATGTATTTTCCAAACTCTTCTGCAGCCTTTTCGCTGTGAAATTTAAGTCTTGCTTCTCCACCCATCCCTTCTCCTTTTCCTGTCTCCACGTACCTCTTCCATAACTCCAAACTGCCTATCATTGTAGAGGAAATATGTGACAATTGCATATCAAAATTACAAACTGGCAAACCTTGAGCCAATTATGACTTTTCAGCAAAATGATCTTTGCATTCTGGAATTTGTAGGTCAGGTGTACTCATTATAAATAGTATGGGCCGGCATGAAGAGGTGAAGACAGTGAATTTAGTGTCTTTAATATTAATAATACATACATTATTGGTCTATATGAACTCCCACTCAGTGTGAAGGCAGCCTGATTTCTGGCTACTTTTGGATACTATAATACATTTGTACTCACATATATTCCTTGCACTGAATTCCTGTTAAAGACAAGCATAGGCAAATCCAATAATTCTGGCTCTTGACTAGGCCTTTGATAGGCACTGCCATCATTTGCTCAGGTACTCACTTCACTTGCCAGCTGTTGCCACACAATGACCAGGTTATGGCAGTGCCTCGCAAATGTAATGCAATGTAAATGGTCTTGTATAGTGGCCTTATGTCACTATTGGTGGCTTTGCTTCCCATGGTTCTATTAAAAAAAAGAGAGTGGGGTTCATTAGTGGAACAGTGGGAGAGATGGACGTGAAACCTGTGGTGTTAATGTGTGCAGTCAAAAGTACAAAACGATTTCTATGGATTTGGCAGAGAAACCTGGGAGAATTTTATCCACAGGGAAGACCCCAAGATCTGATAGACTATAGCCCTTTGCGTCTGGTTAGGCGCTGATATGGGAGAGTGTGATAGGGCTAAAAAGGACACCTTAATTGCGCCTCGGTTAGCATTGATGTGCTAATGGCTAGGCCTATGGTGGCTGTCTGTGGGAGGTTTGTGGTGTTGTGTAAGGTTGTATGGGATCTTAGTGGGGAGGCAATTAGTCAGGGGAAGGGAGGGGAAGCCACTGAAAGGCATAACAACCTGCTACCCTAAACCCCTACAACTGGCCATTTTCAGACAGGTCCCTTTTCTCTAGAACACAATGCCACCTGTCATTGCCACTATCTGCATCTTGTACTCCCTCTGCCTCTCTCTCTATCTCATAGGTGCATTGTAACCCATAAGGAACAATACCTATACTATCCCTGCACAGCATCAAAAACTGTTGTCTTTGCCAATGTGTGTATGTAAATGTTATAGCTGACAGAAAAAGAGGAATGTATTCCCAATGCAGGGCAGCTATTGAGGGCCGTTTGTCCATATCTTGTCTGGAGAATGTGGTGGCCGTTGCCTTTTACTTATAGTCTGCATGGGTAGTAAGAAGTGGTTTCCAGAAATTACAAATTCGTGCAGGGCCTTTGGCGAGGGGGGGCTGATGTTAAGGGTAGTGGGGAGATTTGGCATTGTACAGATGTTATGGTGGTTATTTTAGTTGACATGAATATTTAGAAGAAAGATGTTCCAGAATATGTATGCATTTATAAAAATTGTTACTCTTTTTTTAATGATTTTGTATAATATTGTATGTCTTTTTATATATATTGTAATGTATTCTTCTAAAGACAGTAAATCAATGATGATTATGATGAAGTCTAAAGACTAAATTTGGTACCAATATTATTATTTAGCTACCGACATTTGGTTTGTCGATACATTGCTGAAATACATTTCAGAAAATGTAATCCAAGTGGTTCAGAAATTCAAATATAATATAAGATGAGAAAAAGCATTTCGTAATAATTGCTTCAACATCAAATTAAGTCTATCAAGGAAAGTTGTAATGAAGGATTTGTGTGTTTAAGGAATACCTAATCCGAATGTCTGGAATAAATTCTGCATGAAAATCTGTACTAATTAGAATGCTGAAGATATGTTCTCTGAACATTCTTTAACGGACAACAAAAAGGTCCGGTCTAACATGGACATGGAAAGAAATTACAAATTGGATTTAGAATAAGTGAACTGTGTGATGAAATATTTTCCTATCTTTTGCTGTATGACAGTGAAAGTTTTAAGCAATATTTGGAAAGTAACTTAAGCCTTTAATTCAAAAGAGAATATTGGAGAATACAACTAGGGATAACCAAACTGGAAGAAGTAGTGTTGGCCTATAAAAGATTACAGAAAAAAAAAACCAATGTACATAAATATTCTGGCAATTCAGTCAGTGCAATATGATATGTTACGGTTGCTGCTACCATGAACCATTAAATAATTTGAAATGTGCTATATTTTCCACAATTAAATACAGATGGGGAAACTAGTTTCTCTAGTTTTAACAAACAAAACTTGATATCCGCAGTTGTTAACTTTTGCTAAGTGAGATATATAGCATGAAAGAGGGCTATTTTGTGTTGCAAATATTATAATATGTTGTGGTTATGTCTATGTTAAGGCCGTGTCTATTTTTCCCCATCTATGAATAAAAAGGTTTTAACAAAAATTACATATTTGCTCTTTTTTAAAAATATCAATAGCAGTTTGAAATTGCCCCTAGAAAACTGCTATGCCACTTTTCATACTCATACATGATAGTTTCCATCCCTATAGTTAAGAGCCCATTGATATGGTAGTTTGTACAGTACCACAGAAATGTGCTATTCTAGTTTTCCTTGCTTTGCTAGTTTCATATTGCCCCAGTAAAGAGCATATTGGAATGCTTTTTTCTACTTTGCTC
Source organism: Ambystoma mexicanum (assembly GCF_040938575.1). NCBI lineage: Eukaryota > Metazoa > Chordata > Amphibia > Caudata > Ambystomatidae > Ambystoma > Ambystoma mexicanum. The sequence goes on from NC_090936.1 coordinate 691,844,924, forward strand.
CCAGAAACGTACAATGGCTGTTTCATTCTGCCCCCTGAAATAGGCCAGTTCAGTTTCTATATCGTCATTCTAGTTTCACATTGCAACACCTAAGCAAATGGTTTCTGTCAGTTTCTACATTGCACTGGGTAACCATATATTCATCATTAGGCTTTAATGCTCAAATTTAGTCTGACAATAAAAATTCCAAACATCTAAATACTTAACAAAAGTGCAAAAATAAAATGTCTTTTAACACAAAAGAAACTCTGTATGCTCAGCACACCTAAAAAAGAAAAAATATTGAATCAAATAACATACGGCAATAAGACCTTTAAGCGATCATAGGGGTCTATGAACTAGAACTGAACACTCTTTTTAAAATAAGCCACAACCTTGTGAGATGTCACAAGGGTGATGGGAATCAGCAACGAGACCAAGACAGATGTTGCAAATTTGTGGACTCTCAGACCCTCCTTCCTTACATTGAAGTCTTATTGGGTCAGTGAACACTTCTATGATCTTTCTTCATTGCCCGTTTTGAGAGGTTTCCAACCCCTAGTGTCATCTTTAGGTCTGGACTTCACAAACAAATGAAAAGATGACTTCCTGAAGGTTTCACCCAGTGGGCTTTCTCTCTCCTCTATATCCGGGGCTTCTTCCTGACTCAGGCCCTCATTAAGAGTGAGCCGGTCCGGAATTAAGGTGCCGGTAACAACATTACTGGTACCATTTCCAGACCAGCTCACTCTGTGTTTACCGGTGGGGGCTGTGAACAACTGGCAGGCCTGACCTGCTGGTATTTCAGGCCCCTACCAGCAAATACTGAAGCACCAGCACAATTAACAACAGTGCCGGTGCTTCAGTGTTCCCATTCCCATGGAGTCCTATGGGGCTCCATGGGAATGGGAACTTACAGTCCAGCCGCCGCCTCTGTGTTACGGGGATATCGGGCGGCAGAAACGGTAAGCCGAGGTTGCCATTAGGCCGCCGGTACTACCTGTGGCCAACCGGCAACCTCGTAATGAGAGCCTCAGTGTTTGAGTGTTTGAGGCTTGCTTTGCAGTGTAGGATGATGAGGAAGTGTGTCTGGGACAGATCTGGGAGAGGCCGGGACGGTCACCTCCCACCCACGCCCATGCGCTACTCCCCCTGGCACTCCTCGATGATGCTCCATGACAAGCTTGCTCCTCCTCCCACCTTAGGTCCAAATTCTTCAGATTGGTTTCTTTCCCCTATTTCTACCTTGGGCCAGATGTGCCCTCACAAATACTCTTGTTTCTTTTTCCTCACTTTGCACCTATCCTTTCTCTTGCTGCTCCCGAGCTTCCCACTTCTGTCTTGTCTTCACTACCCCCTTCTGATGTCCACCTTCTTTCTCATGGTTGCTTTCCCCTGCAACCTCCTCCTATCATAGTCACCTGCTCTTGACCTTTCAACTACGTCTTCACTGATGTTTAATCCCCCATTCTGATCTCTCAACCTCTTTCTGCCCACTCAGCCAACTCCTCCTGAATCTTCAGCCACCTCCTAATGATTCTCACCCTCTTCCTCCCTTTTTCAATGATCTGTACCTGATTCTTGCTTCTTCGTCCTGATGTTTCAACCACCCCTTTCACCGCCATCCTAATGATGTTTGCATAACCACCTGTTATTTCACCACCTCTCCCTAATTCTCACTTCCTTTTCCCCCACTGGTGTCACACCTAACGTCTCCAAAGCGCCTTCTCCTCTCCATGTGCAACCTTGTCCAAATTCCTTCCAACTGCTCTTTCAGACCTTCAAATGGCTGGTCCGCTATTTTAGATTGCACTTGTATTTTTTTTATAGAATCTTCAGGCTGCCATTTGATGTTTTTGAAGAAGGCATCTTGCATATCACTTGGACGCCCAGGGTAACTAGTTCTTTATTCCCAATTCACTGAGTGAGCCCAACTGGCAGCACCTGAGGCATTTGTTGCTGACCACGACTTTGCTCTGCAAAACCACAAAGAGAGACTCCACTCCTTGCAAGGAACGTAATGCAACATCACGTTGGGACCAGAAAATACTTCTTGTGGTCGAGTAAGAGGAGAAGTACTGGGAAAAAGGAGGTGGACCGGGAAAAAGGAAAAGGATAAGGACTGTGATGAAGGACATGGACCTGGACAAAGGAGGAAGGCAGGAATGCAGAAGAAGGACAAGTACAAAGGAGAAGAAGGGCTAGGACAAAGGAGGAGAAGCTGGGGGACAAAAGAGTACAACGTCTCGGATAAAGTAGGGGAAGGGTTGGGTTGAAGTTGGAGGACTGGGATGAAGGATAAGGACTGTGACAAAGGAGAAAGACCTGCACTGGCATGAAAGAGAAGGACTGTGGTGAAGGAGACACACATGGACAAAAGCAGAGGACATGGATGAAGGGGAAGTACTGGAACAAAGGGAAAGAAGGGCTGGGACAAAGAAGGAAACGTGCTGGGACGAAGGAGGAAAAGGGCTGGGACGAAGAAGATGGAGAACTGAGATGGAGGAGGAGGGCTGGGGTGAAGAAGGTGGACTGGGATGAAGGAGAAGGATGGGACAAAGAAGAGGTATGAGGAGTGGAATGAAGAAGATGGATCTGGACACAGTAGGAGTAGGGGATGAAGGAGAAGAACTAGGATAAAGGAGAAAGACTAGGATAAAGGAGAAAGGCTGTGACAAAGGATAAATGCTGCGGCAAAGGAGGAGAAGGGCAGGGACAAAGGAGGTTGGGGACTGGGAAAAAGGAGGAGGTGGACTGGGCTGAATGACGAGGACTGGGACGAAGGAGGAGAACTGAGGAGGAGGAGGAGGATTGGGAAAACAGAGAAAGGCTGTGATGAAAAAGAAGGTGAAGGATTGTTATAAAGGAGGAGGGGGCTCAGGTGAAGAAGAAGAAGAAGGGCTGAGATGATGGAGAAAGGACTGAGACAAAGAAGAAGGACCTAGACTGGGATGAAAGCGAAGGACTCGGGTGAAGGAGATGGGTGTGGACAAATAAGAGGACGGGGATACAAGAGAAGGGCTGTGACAAAGGAGGAGAAGGTCTGGGACAAAGGAGGAGAAGGGCTAGGACAAAGAAGGAGGAATGGGACAAAGGAGGATGGTGACTGGGATGAAGGAGGAGGACTGGGAGGAAGGAGGAGAACTGGGAAGAAGGAGAAGGATTAGTAAGAAGGAGAATGACTGTGATGAAGGACAAGATGAAGGATTGGGGTAAAGGAGAAGGGGGACTCAGGTGAAGGGGAAGGAGGAATGGGATGATGGAGAAAGGACTGGGACCAAGGAAAAGGAGGACTGAGACCAAGGAGAAGATGGACTGGGACCAAGGAGAAGGGGAAGGGGGATTGGGACCGACAGATGGAAGACTAGGATGAAGGAAGCAAAGAAATGGAACTAAGAAGCAGTGCTGGGAAGAGATAGAAGCACTGGGATGAAAGAAAGGGGAAAGGGGTGGGATAAAAAAGGGGAGAAGAACTGGGGCAAAGGAGAAAAAGAAGGACTGCAATGAAAGAGAAGGGTAAGGAAGGACTGTGTTGAAGGAGAAAGACTAGGATGGTGCAGAAGGACTGGGATGATGGAAAAGGAGGAAGACGGGAATAGAGGAGATGAAGGATTGGGACAAAGGAGAAGAAGTGCTGGGATGAATGAGAAGGTGATGAACTAGGACTAGGTGGAATGAAGAAGTAGGGCTGGGGAGAAGGAGAAGGACTGTGAGAAAGGAAAATGAGATGGGCTGGAACAACGGTGAAGGACTGAGACAAAGAGGGGGCTATTGGATGAAGAAGCAGGAGTGGGACAAAGAACAAGAAGAATGACTGGGAGAAGGACTGTGATGAATGGGAGGGAGATGGGCTCAGATATAGGAAAAGGACTGGGATGAAGGGAAAGGACTGGAAAAAAGAAGGAGAAGAACTGGGATAAAAGTACAATTACAAGAAAAAGCACTGGGATAAAGCAGAATGAGTGGGACAAAGGAGAGGAAAAAGGATTAGGATGAAAGAAAAGGGCTGAGGCAAATGAGAATGAATGGGATGAAGCAGGAGGACTGGGATGAAGGAGGAGAAAAACAGAGATGGAGGGGAGAATGACTGTGACAATGGAGAATGAATAGGCGGAGGACCGGCACATATTAGAAGGACTGGGAAGAATGAGGGGAAAGGATGGGAGGAAGAAGAATGACTTGAAAGAAGGAGAAAGACTGTGAAGAAGGAGATGGATCGTGAAGAAGGACTGGGAAGAAGAAGGAAAAGGACTGGGACAATGGAAAAGGAGAATGAGCGGGACAAAGGACTAGAGATGAAAGACAGGCTGTGGCTTAGAGTCCTAAAATAAACATATAATACTTGGTTCTGACAATTCTTTTTAGTTTACTTGTGCCAGCACAGAGACATGCTTACAGAAGAAAGAATGTTGTGCGTTAGGAAACAAACAGGATGTTAAGATACATGCACACCAGAAAGGAAAAGGCAAGATAGGATGCATGCACTAAGCTTGGATGCATGCCCATGATTAAGAAAACAAAAGATCTGAATTAAAACAAACCCTTATACTACCAAAGTTGCCTTTTCCAAATTCCAGCTATAACTAAAAATGGGGATTCCGGACTTTGTCGGTTTTAATGGAAATTACATTATAGGTTAAGATTGAATTGTAAGCTTTGGCAGTATCAGTCACTACAGATATGTAAACCTTACCATAGGGGTGCATGTTTGTTTGTTTGTTTGTTTGTTTAATCATTTGTAACGCGCTCCAGACCCAGGGGTATCAGGGCGCAGAAGTAGTTTGAGGGCATTAGAGAGCCATAGGTCAATATGGCCGATACCTCCCTGGACTGGCAGATTGGGAAGGGAGGAAAGCAGGGAGACAGCCCAGCCCGGAGTTACTATGAACTTCTTCCACATCGGGAAGTGGGTGGACAGTCCAGTGTTACTGAGGCGAGGAGGAGGGTTAGGAGTCAAGAGCGAGAAGATTGTTGTCCCTCCATATAAGTGATAAGTGGTGAGAGGGCGGGGAACGTGGAGATAAGGTAGGAGGAAATTAATTTTGCATCTAGAGTATGTCCTACTGAGTGTGTGGCACCAGATCTCAGCCAATTCAGGTCGAGGGCTTCCTGGTTGTCTAGAAATGGTCATGCCACAGGGTTTTACAGGGCAAACCATACATTGATGACATCTAGCATGGTGAGGGGAGGGAGGATCAAGATGGCCACTAGAGAGTCGCCTAGAGCATTAGCAAAGTTTGTTATATCCGGGCAGATATTTCACTAGGAGAGATTTGCAGTTTGCGTTGCAGGCTTGTCTCTCAGAGTGTGAGATGGTGATGTGTGATATGTGGAGGATGGTGGTCCCACCTGCTCTGCTAGTTCGGCTGCGTGCGATTAGAGTTTAGCCTGGGGGAATGCCTCGTGTGCGAGCGGTCGAAAGTAGTCTGAGAAGCAGGATTCTGTTATGAAAGGATGGTTTTTGGCGACAGACCTGGCGTTAATTAGGATGCATGAGAGATGGAAGGACAGGGGTTTTGGCCCCTAGAGAGCCAGTCGGGGTGGAGATGGGATCCTCCCAGTGGAGGCACTGCAGGAGGCATCGTGTGAATATGGGGGACGATAGGGAGGGAATGTGTCGGAGGGTGTTGTCTCAAGTGATATTGGTAATATTTTATTTAGTGATCATGCCCCTGTTATGATGCATTTAAGACTTAGATTTAGGTGTGATAGGACTTTCTCATAGAAACTGAACACCTCTATATTGTTGGATGATGATATATTGGAACGGATTGTTTCGGAAGCGAACTATTTTGTTATGGAGAACCGCTCAGATGAAGTCAGTGTGGCGAACACGTGGGAAGCCTTTAAATGCTGCATGCATGATGTCTGTTTGGGGCTGTCTAGTGGTAAACGGAGGAGGGAGGAGAGAAAGAGACGGGATCTGGACCTACGTATTGGTGAGAGTTCTCGGAATTTGATGCTTGATCCGACTGACTCAGTGAAATTGGCGACTTTGAAAAAAAGCTTAAAAAGGATATGGAAGACTTTTTGTCACTAAGGGCTGAGCGTAGTTTGTTCTATTCTAGGTGTACTTATTTTGAAAAGGGTGAGCGTTGTGACAGATGGCTGGCATACAGGTTAAAGAAACAGAGGTCGGAGTCAGCAATTGCCTCTATGATTGACAGGGAGGGCAGAATCACATTTGATCCGAGGAATATTAACTCTATTTTTCGTAACTTTTACGAGAAATTGTATGCTAATGAGGCTGGTAATACTGGTAAAGGTGAGGACTTTTTTGGCGACTTACATTTGCCAAGGATTCGGGATACAGAACGTGATATACTTGGTGGTATGGTATCGGTTGATGAGATCAAAAGTGCAATCTCGGAACTGAATGTTGGTAAATCCCCGGGCCCGGATGGTCTCCCTTGTGAGTTCTATAGGATCCTTCCGAATTCGGCCTTAGAGCTATTAAGAGATGTGTTTGTTTCTAGCAGGTTGGATGGGATATTGCCTAAAAGTACAAGACATGCATCTATCTCAGTCTTTTTGAAAAAGGGGAAAGATTGTAATCTTCCTGAAAGTTATCGTCCAATTAGACTTATCAATACTGATAATAAGATTCTTGCCAAGATCCTTGCTATGCGTCTTGTAAAGTTGTTGCCTGCTTTAATCGGTGAGAAACAATCTGGGTTCATGAGAAATCGACGTACTTCTAGTAATAGAAGTAGAGAGGGTGAGAGCGTAGAGGGGGTGAATGCATAAAACTAGGGAATGCTTAGAGGGGGAGAGTGCGTAGAAGAGCATGTGACGAATATAGTATGACTTAGAATGCAGAGAATGTCTGAAAGGGCATATAACTCATCTTATCTCACCACCACGCTTACTCTGTCCTTACATCACCACTCAACTAGAACACAGAGATACTATGACACCATTCGGTATAACTGTTCTCATACCAACACTCGCCGCTCACGCCACATCATTCTTAGTAATCACTGCTGGTTACACACCCCCCAGCCAGGCGTTCTCCTCAGGCCTAACGCAGCCACATCCGATCTGGATAAATTCTGCCAGAACGAACACATATTCCTGACCTCTCTACCGGCACACCTATCGCTAGAAAGCAGCTATCACACAGATCCCGCACGAGCTGCACACATACCCGGTGAACACTCGCACCCTTTTTTTGACTATCTCTACTATCTCTACTGATATGAATTTCGGTTCCCAAGGGTTTTCAACCTACCAGCGCCTTTAGACCATACCAGTGGTATATAAGGCGCTATATAAATGCAAAATAACAATAACAATAACAATACCAACACGACGGCTGATGTTAGGACTAATGGGGTGGTTTCAGAGCCTTTCTGTTTGATGCGGGGCATGTGCCAGGGTAGTCCTTTTTCCCCTCTGCTGTTCATTTTAGCGATTGAGCCACTAGCCATTTGCATCAAAAATTAACCGGATTTGCAAGGTGTTAATTGTTGGGGTGTGGTGCAAAAGGCATGGCTTTATGCAGATGATCTTTTGTTGGTGCTGCAGAATTTGGAAGTGTCCCTGCCCTGTCTGATGAGGATTTTGTCTGATTATCATGATTGCTCAGGATACAAGATTAACCACTTGAAATCGGAAGTGTTGCCCTTGTCCAGCAGGTGTGATAAGACTCTGGTTACGGGGCTGGGGTTTACTTGGTGTGATGTGCGTTTTCGCTATCTGGGGATCTGGCTAACTTATCCTGTCTCCCTTATGGTTGATGAAAACATGAGTGTGGTTGTTCGGGATAGTAGATTGGATTTGGAAAGGTGGTCACTGCTTAATCTTTCACTGTGGGGTAAAGTTAATGCCCTGAAAATGAATTTGACACCCAGAATTAACTTTGTATCTAGCATGCTTCCATTGAAAATTAAGTGTTGTTATTGGAGAGGTCTGGAGCGTCTTGCTCAGGAATTTTTATGGGACAGAAAACCACCGAGACTTAGTCTTTGGAAGTTGCAACTTCTGGTACATTTGGGTGGTTTAGGAGTCCTGAATTTTAGGGCTTACCATTTGGCCTTTTCGGCTCATTCTTTTGTTCCATTTTTGAGAGGTGAGTTGGAAAGCTGGGCGGTGGCGGAGTCGAATGCCTATGGGCCGTTGGGCCCCAAAGCTTTGTTGTCCACAAATACTAAGATTTCTGGAGGTAGTATGTTGACAACGTCATTTTTGCGCACCTCTGGGTGGAAGTCTTGTCATTGGTAGGTCATGATGCATTTAAATGCAAGAATGCCTCTATCTGGCTGAATCCTAGGATTAAGGACAATTCCAGGACAGTTTTTTGGCCGGATTGGTTCCTTATGGGTATTAACCAGATCTCAGATTTGGGAAATGATGATCAGTGGATGACTGCGGCTGAGTTGAGGGAGAGATGGAATTTGGGGGGCATTTCGGACTCTGCTTATAGATGCCTGAAGAGGTCTGTGGGTGAGGTTGACTGGTCTGACACTTTGGATGTGAATATTTTTCTGGCTGAGGCGGGTGGGAAGGAAGGTGGTTTGGCCAGTAGACTATACAAGCTTTTCGTATCACATTATCAAAGTAATGACAATTTGCAGAGAGTTTGGAGTGAGAGAATTGGGTCTGAGATTGATATTGGTGCCTGGCGGAATATGTGTGGTAATGTCTCCTTGTGTTCGTTAAATCTGAGTGAAAGGTCTCGACAAATTAAGATTCAGAATCGCGTGTATTGGTGTCCTGAAACACTTCATAAAAGGGGCATGACTGACAGTGAGGATTGTTGGGGTTGCGTTCAGGAAGTTGGGTCACTGGAACACATGCTATGGAGCTGTGTGCGGGTCCGAGATTTTTGGAATAAAGTCTGTGATGTGTGTGACAGGATTTCAGGTGGAGGGTCGGTCCTGGATTTTAGGACGATGATCCTAGGTGATGATTTAGGGTTGGCTGATGTCAGCTCTGCACTTAAAGTGTTTTTTTAGGGCTTTCATTGTGGCCAAGCGGTTGATTCTCCGAGGGTGGAAGGGTAGGATCCTGCTTCATTTGAGGAATGGGCAAGCTGTCTATATATGAGAAGATCTGGAATGTGTTTAATGATTTCTTTTAGTTTTTTTTTTTCTTTTACTTTTATTTCTGTAATTTCTGAGTTTTTATGTCTTTACTGTACATACTTGTAAATAAATAAATAAATATATATATTTTTTTAAAGAGTATGTCCTACAGAGTGTGTGGCACCGGATCTCAGCTGATTCAGGTTGAGGGCTTCCCGGTTGTTCAGGAGTGGTCATGCCATGGGGTTGTGCACGGCGAACCATACATTGACATCTCCTAGCATGGTGAGGTGCGACCAGGATGGCCACTAGAGAGTCTCCTAGAGCATTAGCAAAGTTTGTTATATTTGGGCAGTCTGTGGAGGAGTAATAAGCTGTGGTTAAGAGGGTTTGATGGGAAATTTCACTAGGAGGGATTCGCAGTCTGCGTTGCAGGCTTGTCTCAGAGTGTGAGATGGTAGAGGGCGCTAGAGAGCCACCCAAGATGGCTGCTTCCTGAGTGAGCTCTGTGCGGCTCTAATGAATCCTGCGACATCGCCGCTCCTGTGGTAGCTAGATAATCCCAATCCTCAACTGTGTATATCCACGGTGTCCTGCTGATTAATTTGAGATAAATCTCATCTCTGACACTCGATCACAGCCCGAGATACAAACTTTTGAATCCGGTGCCTGCAGGCTGACAGACAACATTTGAGGGGTCTCCTGGGGACTCGTGGCGTTGGACGAGGCGGGCACCTGGCAAAAACACAGTCACCCGGAGCGTGCACTGTGCCGCTCAAGAAGGCGGGTGGACGTGTGCGTTTTGGCACTCGAGAGACGCGGTGGTCTCCGTCCCCACGGCGGCCTGGTGCGGGACCAGCAGTGCAACAGCCCGGGGCGCCGGGGCTCCGTAGCGGTCCAGGTAGGAGAGCGCTGCGGCGTGTGCGACCAGCGGCGCGGCAGCTGGGTGGGCCCGCTCCGCTCCCCCCGCCGCGGGCAAACCTCTTGCGGGCTCGGGTCCCGGCACGGAGACGCCAAGGCGAGGGAGCGGTCCCTCATTGTGGTCTCTGGGCGGGACGTGCCCATCTCCCTTGAGCCCTTCCCGGCGGCATACAGCAGGCGAGGTCCCCCCGGGTCAACGGGCTCTGAACTTCAGCAACAAAAGCACCTAAGTCATTGCCACTGTACATTGGATTTCTCACAACAACGATCTTCGTGGAGGCGGGGGGTTGGGGCGGCGGGCACCACAGCGCAAGCCAGGCACGCAGTGCGGCGGGAAGGCCCACGCTCTAAGCCACCAATCAACGGCTTGAGTCAGGACACGCAATTCTGCATAGTCACTCCCAGGGTAAATCGGACTCACTGCAACCCTAGCGAGACCCGACTGGGTCATTAAGCAACTGAAGAGTTGGCATACTCTAGCTACACGAAACTTGGGGACAATTGGGCAACAGAACACCTGAAATCGGCTTGCCTCGACCGCTAGGTCCCACGAACCAGCGGCCGCATCTCATAGTTGCACTGTTGGGAACTGAAAACATACTCAGGTACTCCATCCTTCGTCACACAAACTCAGCACCCATGCTGCTCCGATAATAGAAACGCGCACTGTTGCCTACTGGCGCTGCTGGAGAGGAGAAAAACAACAGGTTCAGCCGGGGGCCCTCCCCCAGAGGCGCAGAAGCGCAGAAAGTATTGCCTAAATCGAGTAAAGACACGAGGCCCCCCCTTATCCGCGAAGACCATAGGAAATCTGTCGGGAGTGCGCCAGCGCGCCTCTCCCGACCCAGGCTCGCCGCGGGACCTAAGAAACTGCACCCTACCTGCCGTACACAAATACTGCAACGTCCACTGAACGAATTATATGAGCCCCTCGAGAAACGGAACTAAACGCCACCGTCATCTGGGTCCAACCAGGTGCTGTCACTGATTAGAACTAACAAAACTTAGCTTTCTCCCACGAGCCTCTCCCAAAGCCATCATGGGGAAAACAGATAAGACTCAGAAGAAACTGAATTTTGAAACTAGCTCCTTGAACAAACCCACGACCAGCAGCAGATCTGAATCCCCTACGCCGGACGCGGCGCCAATGGAGGTACAGACCCCACAATCAGATATCAGAGAGATCCTGATGGACCTAAAAGCCGGCATCAGTGGCCTGGGAAGCAAGTTGGACACCTTATCGACGAAGGTAGATCAACTCCAACACAGACTCGATAAGCAGGCAGATAGACTCGACACCGTCGAACAGCGCGTGTCCGACTTAGACGACGGGACAGCAGCGCTGACCTCCCGAGTTTCCGAGCTCGAAACCCAGATGAAGGTAGTATGCGCTAAAAATGAAGATTTAGAGGGCCATTCCCGAAGGAACAACATTAGGATCATTGGAGTAAGAGAGCAACAACTTCCGGGTATAATGGAAGATCATGTCGAACAGATGTGCATAGCACTCTTCGGAAGAGAAATGTTGTCTCAGCTTTTTGTGGTAGAAAGAGCACACAGAATCCCGAATACTAGACCAGTGCCAGGCGCAAACCCTCGACCGATAATAGCTAAGCTATTAAACTACAAAGACCGGGATGCGATACTCAAGGCAGCCAGAGACAAGGGGAAGCTCCAGTACGACGGCGACCCCATTCAGCTCTTCCCAGACTTTTCCCAGGCAGTACAGACACAGAGGAGGTCGTACATAACAGTCAGGCGGCGCCTGCAGGATAATCATAACCTTTATTCTATGTGGTACCCAGCAAAACTCTGTATTCAACATGAAGGGAGGGCACAATTTTTCAATACACCTGAGGAGGCCAGCGACTATTTAGACTGGGCCGGCTGCAGGCCCTGCGGGAACAATCCGAGACCTCGACGTGAGGATCGAGTGAGAAGAGACGCTCTGTAACCCATGACTCTAACAATAGGCGGATGATGTCAGCACGCCTCCGTTCTCATTCATGCTAACCACCACAGGAACAAAATCCTGCTATCAAAGGGAGCCCGGTACCCTCTTGGCGGGCTACTAGCACCCCTAGCGCAGCAATGTTTACAGTTCGGTTTCCAAAGGAGGGATTTCCGCGGGCCAGTTGGGGGTTGCCCACACTAGGGAGGGAATCAGGTTCTACGCGTCCGCCTTACTCACCCCACTCTCATTTCACAGCAAATATGATGCACTCCATTGATGCCCCAGAAGCCAAGCCCTTCAGTCACTTATTCAGTTCAAGATATCCGTCTCACCTTCACATCCTGACGAGTAAGAACCTACCTGGCCACCTGAATGGCGGTAACAACATTTAAAATCACCACCTGGAACATTTGTGGTGGTAATCAACCGGCGAAGAATAGGAGAATCTTCCAGTATCTCCGTAGACATAAGTTCAACATCACCATACTTCAAGAAACCCATCTCCTGCCAGCGTCGGAACTGAAGTGGGCCAAATCCTGGGATGCCAATGGTACTTCTCGTCGTATTCGTCCTTTGCCAGAGGGGTTGCAATCCTCATTGAAAGGAAGTCAACTTTTAGTCTCATCAAGTCGCAGAAAGACACTGAGGGAAGGGCCCTGCTGGTGAGAGGGATAATTGCAGGGAAGGAAGTGGTGATTGTGAATTCCTACGCTCCAAACGCTGATGGACCTGACAATTTCAACTGCGTGATGTCCCAACTTGGCAGGATCAACGCTGAAACCATCATATGGGGTGCTGACCTTAACACGCCAATCGATCCCAAACTCGACAAATCCCATAATACAACCGGGAACCTGTCTAGAGCCAGCATTCAAGTTCGAGAGATATGCCGAGCGTTTGATCTATCCGACACCTGGCGACATCACAACCATGATGCGAGAGACATCACATTTTATTCGCCCGTTCACAACACCAGCTCCAGGATAGATTACATTATGGCATCCACCCACTGTCCGTTCTCCTGGGGAACGAGTCAAATTCTACCACGCACATTCTCCGACCACTCAATGGTCACACTTGATGTCTCCCTGGCAGGCGCAACAGTTCCCGGACTAAACTGGAGATTCAAGCCTGGCTCGCTTTCAGACGCCGTCTTCGCAGATGAATTGCGTCAAGAAATAATAGCCTTCATCGAGATAAATCAAGACTCTGTCAATTCAACCAGCACCGTCTGGGAAGCACTGAAGTGCTTTGTACGTGATATATGCCTTGCTAAAGAAAACGGTATTTTAAAGTTGATCCGTAAAGAACTCTCCGACAGCGAACGTCAGTTGAAGGAACTAGAGACGAAAACCACCACAGCATCAAACCCTCAAATTCGGGCAGAGCTGAAAGAAGAGCTTCAGAAGTTCAGGGAAACAGCCGAAAGGGAACTAAAATTCCTCGGCCGCAAGCATCAGATCCGACAATATGGAGAGGGCCAGAAGCCAGGCGCACTGCTTGCCCGATTACTATCGATAGACCGAACCCCAACCTGCGTGGAATGCATTAAAGATGCACAAGGGCAGCTGGTATACTCGGAAGGAGACATCGCCAACGCATTCCGAGATTTCTATCAGAACCTGTACAGCTCTAGAGGCAACTCAGACCCTAACTCTTTACAAGAATATCTCAATGACACTGAGCTGTACTGGGTGGAGGCAGTCCTGCGAGAGCCATTGAACATACCAATAACAGCTGAAGAAATAATAGATGCAATAAAATCCCTCCCGAGCTCCATAGCGCCGGGACCAGACGGACTCACTGGAGAGTTTTACAAGACCCATGCGGCCATCTTGGCTCCTCTTTTGCTACGAGTCTATGAGGAATCTATTGAGCGCGGTTGCCTTCCCTCCACACTACGTGAAGCCAATATAATAGTGTTACATAAAGCCGGCAAACCCGCTGATGAATGTGCGTCATACAGGCCGATTTCTTTGATCAACCTGGACAATAAAATCCTCGCAAAAATTCTTGCATCACGGCTTCTCCCTCTCATGCCAGCTCTAGTAATTGGAGATCAAGCAGGATTTATCCTGGGACGCAGCACCACCTATGGCATCAGACGGCTGTTCGGCGTCATCGATGCCCTAGACCCAACACAGCAGGCAATAGCAGTGCTCCTCGACGCCGAGAAGGCATTTGACTGGAATGGCCATTCATGCTGGCAACGCTTAGACAAATGGGCTTTGGCAAGTTCTTCATTAAGTTAGTGTCTCTGTTATATAACGACCCACGATCATATATCACACTGGGAAACACTAGGTCCTCAAGCATATCACTAGAACGCGGAATGAGACAGGGATGCCCACTCTCCGCTCTAATCTTTGGCCTTACTATGGAACCCTTGGCTTCGCGACTGCGTGAATTCCAAATACACAGGAGTCTTAAACTGGGTCCACATAAATTAATTGTCTCCCTTTACGCTGATGACGTCATATTGTTTATCGGCAACCCCCAAGAGAAACTTAACCCGGTAATGCGCGAAGTGATAAGTTTTGGTCAAATGTCGGGTCTAAAAATTAACCACTCCAAATCTGTGGTATTTCCCCTGACCCCTAACACAGTGGAATTTGTAGACGATCATGGTTTTAAATGGGAGAACTCGAGGGTGCACCACCTGGGTATATATATGTCTCGCAACCACCACGAGATATATAAAGATAACTATGCCACCACGCTCAATTCCATTCAAGACCGAATACATAGGTGGAAAACGCTCCCGCTAACGCTTTGGGGCAGGGCCTCTCTGACGAAGATGGTCATCCTTCCTAAGCTTCTGTATTTGTTCACAAATATTCCGCTACTCCTCCCCAAATCCTTTCTCCTGAAAGTTAAAACTGCAGTCTTGGAACTACTATGGGCAGGCAAACCTGTGCGTGTAGCGTATAACACTCTAGTTCTACCAACGTCAAAGGGTGGTCTAGCGCTCCCAGATATAGAAAAATATTATTGGGCGGCCCAGGCGCATTTTTTAAGCTACTGGTACATGTCCCACTTCGTTCGCCCACATGTGCAGGTGGAACGAGCTCTTGCCTCACCCGACTTGCTCAGTGCCGTTATTATAAGTCAAATCCCAGTCCCGTACAACACACTAAATACGGTCCTTTCCACATACACAATCTGGAAAAGGATGGCTGTTAAATACGGTGTGACCGTAAGATATTCCCCTCTACTACCAATCAGATTCATCCCGGGCATCCCGCTCACGAATGAAAAAGTATTCTTAATATGGGCCGATAAGATCAATATCCACTCCTTCGGCGATCTATTCCTGGAGGGCACCTTCCTAACCCCACAAATGGCCAAAGACAGGGGCGGTAACACCTCCCTAGACACCTTCCTTTACTTTAGATTACGCCACACCCTACATAAAATGTTTCCCACATTTCCTGAACAACCCCCTATATGGGATCTGTTACACAACACCATCCAGGCGCAGGGAGAAGGGAGGTTGGTTTTGCTGCTCTACAAAACCCTTGTGGTGGACACCGCTTCACCTAATGCTAAAACACAGCAGAAATGGGAATCAGCCATCCAGGAGCCAATAAACGCTGAAGACTGGTCCTATATCCTACGTCAAACTCAAAAAGTCGCAGTGAATACACGCTATAAACTAATGCACTTCAACTTTGTGCACCAAAGCATCTGAATCACCCAGAAGCATCAGCCCAGTGTGGACGATGTGCGGCGGCACACGCAGATTTTTTTCACCTAGCTTGGGAATGTCCAGGAATTCGACGTTTCTGGGTTTCATTTTTACAAATCACTGCTGACATTATAGGGGAACAGGTGGCTCCGCTGCCATTAGCAGCCCTTCTTGGCCTCACTAAATACCTACAACCCGCGTCCCGTAAACTAGCTGCCCTTCTTCTTGTGCTGGCCCGGAGACGAATCGCTATGGCATGGAGCAGAGGTGGAGAGATGAATTTATAAGAACCCTATCATTACATGCTCGCCCCCCAAACATCTGGGGGGCATATATTGCATATTTGCTAAACTGTACAGAATCATCTGATGCCGAGAGCAACTGAACTTGGCATAGGGCTTTGGAACTGAGAGCTATTACATACTCATGACCTCATTCTAATTGGCATTAAGCAAAGAATGTATTGATATTTGTTGCTGTGGATGCTGGAGGGGGGGAGTGGCTATATAGACGAACCCGGGGGTGGGGAATGCTGTATGATTTTTTGTCCTGTTTCCTCCTTCTCTTTCCTCCTCTTCTCCCTTCCCTTCCCTTCCTTTCCTCCTCTTGTTGTCTTGACAATGCACCATGTTGGTGCAATTGTTTTCTGATGGTATGAAAATCTCAAAAATAAAGTTTAAAAAAAAAAAAAGAGTGTGAGATGGTGAGGTGTGATAAGTGGAGGATGGTGGTCCCACCTACTCTGCTAGTTTGGCTCCGTGCGATTAGAGTGTAGCCTGGTGGAATGCCTTGTGTGCGATGGGTCGAAAGTAGTCAGAGAAGCAGGATTCTGTGATGAAAGGATGAAAAGGATTTCAGAGGAAATAAGGTGGTATATTTTGTTGGTTTTTGGTGACAGATCTGGCGTTAATTAGGATGCATGAGAAAGATGGAAGGAGAGGGGTTTTGGCCCATAGAGAGCCAGTAGGGGTGGAGAGGGGATCCTCCCGAGGGAGGCACTGCAGGAGGTATTGTGTGAATATGGGGGACGATAAGGAGGACAGAAGAGTAGGAGTAGGTAGGAGGGGAGAGTTTGTTGGGGGAAGGTGAGGTGTCTTTCGGGGGTTATGAGCATTCAGAGAGTGTGAAAAGAGCGCTTGTAATGTGCAGTTCCTTGGGGGAAGGGGGAAATGGTGTGGAGGTTGATTGTGAGAGGGAATTGCAGGAGTGGAGCCAGGGGTGCGAAGGGGGCTGGAGAAGGTGCAGCATGGCGACTGGGGTCGCCGAGAGGTTTGGTTGATGAATGAGGTGGAAAGAAGAGGGTACAAGATCAGAGAGGATGCTGGGTTACCGATTTCTAGGGGAGTGTTGGGAGGTCTGAAAGGGGTTAGTGCCAGGGCTGTTGAAAGCAGTGTAAGAGAGGGGTGCAGGCAGGGATCTGGGGAGCATGGGGAGGAGATATTGTGGTGTGTGTAGAGATGAGAGGATCCGGGTGTTGCGGATTCTTGGGTGCCTCTGGCGTGTGAAGGTCAGCCGAGGAAGGGGTATTGGCGAGGGAAGCCCAAGCGGTGCTTAGGGATATGGTATGTGTCATTTATAATGTGCATGTACACAAGATGCGTAGACTGAGGGATGTGGTTGGGGGAAGGCAGGGTTCAAGGGTGGGAGAGTGCGGTGTGGGAAAAATAGTGGTAAGGTCTGTGGGGGTGCAGAGGGAGATGTCTGGGGGCTGGACATGTGGAGGGTGCAGGGGATGGAAGGGGTAGGCAGACCGGTTGGCCGTTTTTTCAGTGTGCCATAGTGCCCCTCTAATCTTGGAGTTGGCTGACATGCTAGAGTCTGTTGCGTCTTCTCTGGCAGCTAAATTGGTTACTGGGAGCGCTTATCAAAAGGAAGCTAGATTAGAGAAGGTAGTGTTTAAAGCACCACTGGAATCAAGCCCGTACCTCCAGCTACATTTAACAGTGTCAACCTTGAACTTTTGCCATTGTTCTAACTCTAGCAGCACGCTGAAGCACAGCTAGAATGAAATAGTGAATACACTCAGAATACAACTTGAATTAACTCTGCCGCAAAATACAAAGTGCAGCTAGATGTAAAAGGGAGGCAAATTTAAAGTGCTCCTGGCTTCTACAAAGTGGCTAAGCTCCAAGTGCAACTAGGTTCACACAGTGTCACAATACAAGTGCTGCTAGAATTAAAGCAGCGGCTACAATAGACACCATTCACAATTCATAGGTCTTGGGGAGGTCATGGACGTCCACATCCCACACCTTTAAGTAATTAAGACGATTGCCCCTAAGAAATTTTAAAAAATACAGGAAAGACATACACTTCTGGATTTTTTTGTGATGCAAAGCAACAAAACTCCCAAAAAAGTAAGAATACAGAAAATAAAGAAAGGACACACTTCCTAAAAATAACATTATGAGATCCAAAGTCCTCCTTGAGCAGAAGTCGTTTGGTGCCTATGATCAAGTTTCAAAAACAACCTTGGAATTCTAGTTCCTGTTGCTGGGAAACTGGTACAATCCGTCCCCACTAACACTCATGTAAGGTAGAGACGCCCGTTCTAATGTATGTGCCTGAGTGACTTCTGAAGACCTTTATATCTGCAAAGGCGCTCGAGCTATACTCAGTACTAGTTCAGTTATAATGTAGTAATGAATGTATTTATATTATTTGGTGTTTTGTCTAGCACCCATGCCAGGGGGAGTGGTTCCAGGGTGTTTTGGTTATCAGCTGGTACAATTACCAATTATTACTCACAATTGCAACCTCAATTTGCACATTTCAAATGTATGCCCTCAATTTTCAACCTCTGGAGCACGAAAATGCATGCGTAGTCCGGCTATGTTTCTAACCTTTGTCTCTGTGGCACCTCCACCTCATCGTTGGTGCTTGTGTGCTGAGGGCAGAGCTATCCATTCGGCTCTAGTTATAGCTCTGCAGTGGGGTGCAGAAACTCTAACAACTTACGTGGTTAGTGTTGCATTCCCTGTTGCTCCTCTTGAAGCCAGCTTCCATTTCATGACAGACCATTCGAAAGCATGCCCTCAGAGTTTCAGACAGTAGCATTATGACAGCAGAGTGCGGTATTAAAAAGAACACATTTTAGCAATGGAGCTGTGAATAGGAAATAGAGAGTCGCACAAAGGGTATAAATCAAAAAATAATGTATTTAAAATGGTAAGTTCGCACGGTAGCCTTGTTCCCTGAGTACAGTGTCATTCTTTAAACTTTGAAGACGCAGGTCCAAAGTAAGTCGTTTTTTAGCCTCTGCCATAATGCGGTAGCAGCGGGAGGCATAGCAGCTGGCAGACACAAAATCTGTAGACATATCTGCAACCCTCCTGCCTTCGAAATATGTGCTTTTGTTTCATAAGATTGTATAGTCTCAAGATACAGTATTTACAACATATAATGACAATCTTAAATTGAAGGAGCTGGAAGTCTGGATTTCAATCGCTGCAGCCCATTTTCCTCACTTAAGTGCTGCAGTTGCAAGTCCTCCCCGACACTTACGGTTTCACTCTTTTCCATCAATCCGTCTTGAAGTTCAATCTTTCCTTTTTTTGTGAACTTGGAAAAGTTTCCACAAAGTTCATGTAAGGAGTCCAATGTCTTCAGTGAGTAGAAACTATTGGTAGGGATATTTCCTTGACCAAGACTCCCAGAGGGCTATTGAAATGATGACAATGATCACAACATAAGTGGCTAGTTCATCATTGCACCACTTGTCCGCGCAGGCGCAAGGATGGCTCTGCAAGCTGTCACCAGAGTTCAGCGGAGCTTTCTGGCGGTGAGGGCGAAGAGCTTGTATTCTGCAGGAAAGGAAGAAATGAACAGTTCAGTTTTTAAGACTATCACTTGGTCCCCTATTATACAATGTATCCAAAGGACAGACTAGCATTACAGAATTTTTAAGAGAAATTAAGGGATGGTAGTTAATCCTATCAAGCAGTAAACTCTTGGTTAAACAACACAGGGCCTTGTTATAAGTATGACGATAATGGTAAAACAGATGGTATTTCTGAATAATGCCAATGTTACTGCACCACCTGATTATGGGTTTAGAAAATCCATACATTTGAAAAATCACCTGCTGTGACGTGGCGGTAATACCGCCACGAAAACGGTAATAACTGTCCAGGCATGTGGTAAATCTCCCTATCACTAATGGAGCCTTATAGGACTCTATTGTGGGGGATAACACTAAACCTACATCGGGCTGTCCATTATTGTTACTGCATGCAGTAACAGTAATTCAGTTTGGTGTCACTAGCACAGCTAATACTGGCACAATTCTAATGAGACTAGCTTGAAATGCCAAGCAACGATTGTCGGCCAAAAACTGACACGCGATGTGAAGTCACTGAGAGTCGCTGAACGCGGCCGGATGCACCACACAGGGCACTCTTGAGTTTTCAATTAAGAGATACTAAAAACTTGCTACAGTCATTGGAAAACGAATACCTCCTGAAAACTACTTTAAATGTTATTCTGTAAAACGCGTACTTAGCACTAAACACATTGTGCCGCCAACTAACGTTCCAACAGACTAATTTAGCACAGCTCAAACACATCTGATGCTTTAACACGATACCAATTAGCCTTGAAAAAGACCGTATGGTCAAAACACGTGTTGGCTTAAGTCTTGGCACTCCATGATTTTGGGATCACTGGAAAACTGTAATGGCACTTGAATACTAAATTCTAAAAAAGAACGTTGGGCTCGGCGCGCAGTATGATTGGTGCTCACGCTGACCTTGCACGATGCAACATTATAGTCTATAGATTGTCACACCAGGAACAGAAAGTGATGGCAGTTATTTTTAGCCTGCAAAGCGAGATTTTCTTTCGTTTTGTTCTGAAACACCCAAACGGAAAGGAAATCATATTGCTAGCCGCGTTAAGTGACCTTAGATGGAATGGGAGACCCAGGAGTCAGAAACCTAACAATACATCAGTTTTGATTATTAAATGTTAATGCAAGAAAATGATATATTGTGGTACAAGTAAATCTTTCAGCAATTACACTGCATTGAAATATGGATCTGCTGGCTGTAAACCTTCAGAATTCCAGAGCTGTCCATACGAACTCAGCTGAAAGGAAGTTCTTACAGAGTGAGTTGCATCTTTTAAATCTGAGCGTGTTATGGGGACACCACTGTTGTAGTCATTGGATATTGATTTGCCCTTCTGACTAATTTGCTTGATTGACAGATATGTAAAATGCTACATTTTGCACTTCTTTAAAAACAATTTAAAAAGTGGTGCATTTGAGAATCAAGGAAACATTAAAAACTATGTTTTTACCTCTCTGGACACAAATGGAGTTTCTCTATTCAAGGGTTTGATACATTAGCATAAGCTCTGTGTTCAGGGGTAGGCTTGAGCGTTAACAGCCCGCTAGCCTGCGCCAAGGAAGGCCCGATCAAAGCAAGTGCCACAGTGAAGTCTTAAGGCCATTACCAACCTGCACTGGCTTATTTCGCCGGATGCTAAAAGTGTTACTTTTGGTAAAAAAAGAGAAGTTCCGTCTGGCACCTATTCATCAAAGGGAACATCAGCTCGATTTAAGATGGCTGCCATGAAAAAGCGAGCGGCATTCGAGAGCGAGTTCCATCTCGCTTTCCATGTCTGTGTCCGTGGACGACAGAGGGAGGTGTGGGCCTGAGGATAGCTCAGACAAGCAGGAAAATCAAGATGCGAGGTGAGAGGAGGCATTGTTGCCAACATGACCCATTCCAATCTTTAGGTGATTATCCCAGAAGTCCCAGAATGCAAAGAAAAACTAGGACTGGATAAGCACCTACAGATTGGAAGGAGCCAACTATGTGGGGGGGGGGGTGCAGAGTGGCCAGCGAGTGCAGGCAATAGTTTGTGGGAGGCCAGACCATGGGGGAGCAGCAATCAGCTGTCCTGAAATGCTGGCTTATGTTGGTGGATCCAGCACGGCATTCCGGGGCGCTGATTTGCTGGTACCCTCACGCCGGGTGCTTATGATTATTCGCTTGCCTCTGACATGAGGCAAGCCTGCACTTCACACGCTTGAAAAGCGGCAGGGCCGACCCAGCCCTCTAGCCTTCCAGAATTGGTAAATAGAGTATCATTAAATTAGGTAATATAGCTATTGCAGCGCCTAGAAACAGGAGAAATCACGGTATGAAACGCAGAAATTTCATTCACATTGAAACAAGTATGTACAGTCCTCTGTTTTTTTGCTGGGCTTCCTTGAAAAACATAGTGCATTAACCTACACGGCAACATACAGGGTTTCCCCTGTCCAGTTCTGTTAAATTGTTCCCAATTGTGATTTGAGAGAACCCCCATAATCATTCTAGAAGCAAATGCATTTCACTTGTAGCCTAATTTGTAATGTCTGCAGTGTGGCAATAAAGAGAGACCTGGAATTGCAGCAAATTTGCCAGCATTTTACCTTATCTGCGTTGAAAAGCAAGTGCCGGGTTTGTACCACGTTGCACCCTTACCAGCTTGGCCTGTTCATGTTCTTCTGTACATCTGAAGGAGATCACGTGACCTCACAATTCAGATTTCCAGAGAACAGAAGCCTGCTGTAGCTTGTACATCACCCATGACAGCTGGACTCATTTTGCAGGGACACGCCGGTGCATAGTACATGCATATTTCATTAGCGATGTAAAAGCACAACATCAGGCTGTGCATCCAGCCTGAGCATTTCCTGTTTATGGGTCACCATCAGTTCACTGCAATTACGCAACTCTGCACTGAACCTTGGTTCCATAAACAGGTAATATGTAAACACTCGGATTAAAAGTAATGTATGTATCTGTGGATCCCCTAAAAGGACTGTAGTCCTTTCTTGGCTCATAAAAGAAACGCAAATTATAACATAAGAAATACAAACAACTGGATTATTGTACAAACCTTCAGCAAAAAAGCCCAGACAGACTGAAGGTTTCTACATAGATATATGGTTGGCGCTGTTTGCTTAGGAGGACATCTACATATCAGGCAACAGTTCTACCCGTTTCCTTCCATCGAACATGTTAGGGGTAGATTACAGAAACTTTGCAGCAGTGAAAATGCAATTTGCCACAGAAAACACATTGCCAAGTGCACAAACAGTTTCAATGCTTTTTCCACTGCCCAAACATTGCCCTAGTGTACAAATACAAAGAAACAGTTTGTTTTTTTGCATTTGGGCATTGTCTGCCTAGTGTTAACTGTGTTTGCCTACTAGTGCAAGGTTTCTGTAATGCTACCGCCTTTAAGGTTTGTCCTCAAACAGGTGGACCCCAGCCCCTCCAAACCATCAAGGACAACATTGACTCTCTCACCCCCGACTTGGCCGACCTCTGCAACCTCTCCTTCGCCACTGGAGTTTTCCCCACTGCTCTTAAACACTCCCTTGTGCTCCCTCTCCTCAAAAAACCTTCTGCTGACCCTTCCATTGCAGCAAACTACCGCCCGATCTTTATCACTCCTTTCCTGGGCAAACTCCTTGAGAAGTTGGCTATTTCCCAGTTTACCGTCCAAACTGAATCCGTTGGCTGCTTCCACAACCACCAGTCTGGTTTTAGATCATACAGAGGCACTGAAACTGCTCCTCTGAGCACCCGTGAAGATCTGCTCTCAAATCTTGATTCTAACTCTCCCTCTGTCCTCATTCTACTCAACCTCTCTTCTGCCTTCAATATGGTGAACCACAACCACCGGATCGCACGTGACTGTGATACCCTAGGCATCACTGATCAGGCACTGGCGTGGCTAACCTCCTTACTCTCCGACCGCCCATCCCAGGTCGAACTGGGTTCTTTCCTATCCCGTCACTCTCTCTACTTGCAGGGTTCCCCTGGGATCTAACCTATCCCCCTGGTTTTTCAATGGCTACATGGGCCCCCTGGCCCGTATGATAGCCACCTTCTTCTCCAACTTTCAGTGTTACGCGGATGACACGCAGCTCTTCTTCAGGCTACCCTCAGCCTCTTTCTCTTCCTCACTTATACCTGACTGTTTGGCCACAATTCAGTTGTGGTGTGCTGCAAATGACCTCTCCCTCAATGCCAGTAAGACAGAGATTGTCCTCATTGGGACCCCTGCTTCCATCTTCCCCCTTTCTCTCTGGTCGGTCTCCCTTGGCCCTGCACCTCCTCCAACCAATGAGGCAAAAAAACATGGGGGTCATCTTCGACACCACTCTCTCCTTCTCGTCTCACATCAGGGACATCACTAAAAAGTCCCACTACCAACTGCACCTTCTCAGAGGTATTCTTCCCCCAGGGTCTCACCGTCTTTAGAGCCCTGGTCCTCTCTAGGCTGGACTACTGCAACATCCTCTTTCTCAACCTGCCCTCTTCTACTCTCCGTCCTCGTCAACTCATCCAGAACAGAACCGCAAGACTTATCCTTTGCCTCAAACCCAGGGGCCGCATCTCTCCAGCAATGAAACCCCTTCACTAGCTCCCAGTGGCTGCAAGGATTAAGTTCAAGACCCTTTGCATTGTCCAAAAGGCTTTCTGGGGCTTGGGCCCACTCTATCTGCACGCTCTCTTCCTAAATACTCGCCCATCCGAGCCCTCCACTCGTCTTCCTCCAACTCTCTGCAGGTGTGCCTCTTCTCCAAGCAGAGACTTGGGGGAGATCTTTATCCTCTGCAGGTGCCTCCGTCTGGAACAGCCTCCCTGCCTCTCTTTGTCTTGAGTCGGATCTCCTTAAATTCCAGATGCTCCTCAAGACTTTCCTCTTCGCCTCCTCCTTCTCTCTCCCCCTCCCTTGTTAACCACCTCTCTGCTCTCTCGCTCTCTCTCCTTACATCTGCTCAGTTTCACTGACTGCTGCCTGGTGCACCTTCAGACCCTCACAGATCCCCCGCTTTCCTCGCCAGTCTCCTGCACTTGCCCCCGGGCTTTACACTTGCCACAGCACTACTGCACTTTGGCTACGACCCATGAGAGTGGTATCTCTCTGCACTTAACCCATGTTCTGACTGGACTGGGCGCACTTGTCCCGGTTGCCCCACCCACGCACTTCCTTTTCTGTTCACCTATATGATCTGAATGTACCATGCCTAGTAAGATCGTTGTCTTGTCTTCCCTATGTCGTTCCCTCCCTTGCCTGCACTTTGAAACACTTGTGTTTAAGCGCACAATAAATAATCAATCAGTGCACTCCAAACTTGCTTGCCATTTGTTTCCTTTGACACTTTCATTTCAAAGGCCTGCATGTGTTTTACGTTGTTGCGATTAGTTCCATTGAAAAAACACATAAATAAAAAAAAAAAAAATTCGACCATTTGGCATTCGACCAAATGGTGTCGACCAAATTGCAGTCGACCAGTTTGCTGTCGACCAATTCACTGGACACCGTTATGTGTTGCGAGAAGCATATCTCCACACACTCTTTGATGTTACCCTGGCAAACCACAAACTCCACATAACACAGTGTTTTCGCAATATCTGTGGTTTCCACTTTTTAATAGAAAACAGCTACCTAACACAGCCTGAAGTAGCTGTCTATAAAATACATAACAAAACTCAAACAAAGCATACAGTTAGAATAAATCCCATTAGGTACATGTAATACTCTGCCCATATCTGACTTGCACATTTCCAAGTGTTTTGAATTAGAATGTGCACGTTTTGACCCTATGGGCTAAGATAAATGGGTCTTCTGCAGAGCTATTGCGAGGAATTCTTTCTTGTTATATATTTAGCTTTTCTCCTATGGCACGTACACCCTGAGGGATGCATGTGCTTTGAGCACAGACCCAAATAAGGAAGACATGGAGAGAGATTAGAACCTCTCATTCACACGTCAGAAACAGCAGCACTATCCTTTAGATAAAGAGTACTGCAATTCAGATCAGGGATCTATGGTGAAACAAAATATGCTGCGCATTGCCAACACAACATTATTGCTAATCTGCTCTTCTTTCCTTCAGCTAGTGGGAAACCAAAGGGCAACACCACCAAGTGAGCAACAGCAAGGAGTTGGTTGGTGTGGTCTGGTTGGCATTGCTATTCAAAACAAATCATGCTTTTATGGCAGCTTTTCGGTGCAGCAAAAAGTTCAGTAGACTTAGCGATAGAAATAGTATGGTAGTGCTTCGTAAAAGAATATGCATTCACA
Source organism: Ambystoma mexicanum (assembly GCF_040938575.1). Classification (NCBI taxonomy): domain Eukaryota; kingdom Metazoa; phylum Chordata; class Amphibia; order Caudata; family Ambystomatidae; genus Ambystoma; species Ambystoma mexicanum. Next base: position 691,870,587 of record NC_090936.1, read on the forward strand.
TAAGAGTACGGAAATCTCTCTCGGAGGTTTGAAGAGAACAATCATTTTGTGTACAACTCAGCATTACAATGGGGAAATGGGCAAGTTCAACAAGCATCAAAATAGCTCAACCAACCTCATTCGTGTAATAGTGTCCTGTTTACTTTGCAAATCCTATTCTGCAATGAAACCTGTATTCTGTGCCTATGTAACTAAATAATAACTAGCGCCTAGAGGCCTCAGGGTTTTGCGCGCTGAAATAAATGCAAACACAAATAAATAAATAAATAATAAAGGGTAGACTTATATTGTCTCAATGCACTGAGAACAGATTATTACCCAACTCAATGTTACCTGCTTTATCAGCCTTGGGGGGGATAAAATATTCCCACCACGAATAAAAACTCTGGCCTTCAGACAACAGATGGAGCTATAATTGGGAAGTTGTCCTTTTAAGATCTTTGTTTAACATGGTCTTGGCAGACACTGTGCTTACAGATTGAAATCCTGGCAAGGCCACTTTAGCCTGATCTACTTCTGAATATAAATACATAAAGGCACAACCATCTTGCGATGATTATGCATAGTAGTGCACATTAACTGCAAAATTGAGATATACACTACAGATCACCTGCTTACTGGACCAGATCAATAAACACGCCTGCATTGCACTACATAAAACCCAATAGCATAACAAAGAAGACAGTTCGCAGAGAGAACATACATGTTATAAGTGGTCAATTGAGTTAGTGCAGGAAGAATCACGTTGTCTTCTGTGTATGTTATGCCATTGACCTAGTGTACCAGCCATATCTGGCTCGTTGCATGCAAACTTCGCATGCGGTGTGCATTTATACATTTATGTTCTCGCCTGGAAATTCGGGGGAAAGTAACTCAAGGTGTTTTCTCACAGAATAAAAATATAACATGTTTAGAAAATATTCAATTAAAATGTCACTGCTATCTTACAAGCCACGGCTCGGGAGTGTGTATTACAACTAGGAACACTCGTGCACGGCTCACATATTGTATGACCAGGGGAACGAGGGGAGGTTCGTTGACTGGTGAAAATGGACATTATAAAACATGTTAAGAGTTACCCAATGCCCACGTGTTCCCAGCTAGAGATGACAAAAACACAATTCGTTAAGATTTGCCAAATTAAATCCATCGGTGCTTACCTCCTTGCCGCGTTCATCTTGATAAAGGAGATTTTGTGAGGGGAAACCCCACTTGCAGGTCAGTAAAGCACAGTAGGAACTTGCTGGGTGAGAAAACTCCCGGTTGTCCTCACTCGCTCTCCGACTGAAGCAACGCCGCCTGAGCTCCCTCTGCCCTGTTTCATGCAATGCAAGTGGTCTGTCCAGCTTTACTATTACCGAGGAACACTTGCACTGTACACGGTCCAGGCAGCTGTGAAACAACCCCCAATTGCTCACGGAAAAATACGCCACCAACCAGGTTCTATCTACCCAGGGTAAATCAATGCCATGGGGGAATGGAAAAGCCTTCCTCTGATGACGCTGAACTTAAACAGACTGGCGAATCCCCCAAGAGCGCCAGGGCTGTTCTGAATTCACAGCCACCCTCCCTCCTTTATAAAAACGAACCCTCTGACAGGCCTCATCATTTGAAACTAGACAGAAGCACAGCCCCCCTCGCTTTGTTTTTGCTGCAATGTGCGAGCTTTGGCATGCGGAGTGATTTGTAGACAATATGGCGCCCGAATACTAAACTGCAACCACTACGCCATGCCCCCACACCGCAAAAATCCCGCACCGCAGCCCCTCCCAACATCATTAAATCATTACGTTTTATTGGCTTGCCCTTAAAAGTAATTACACAACATTACAAACAGGAATTTTCAAAAACTCCTCTTACCATAGCAATTGGAAAGGCAACTAAGTTGAGAAAAACATCCTTCAAGTATGTATGTATGTTAGGTCGCTTGTGCAGTGCTTAAGGCACTGCTCCGAGGTAGACCCAAAGGCTACAGGGGAAGAATGGAAGGAGGTGTGGAAATAGAAGAGTTCAGAGTCCAGCAACGGGAGGCAGTGCCAAGCAAGGCTAGTTTCCATGGTTGGTGACAGGAACCCCTTCAAGATACTTCAGAAAGCCATAGGGCAAGAAGAGAGAAGCAGGTAGTTTAGGAGGTGACACAGTCATGTTCGCATATGATGGGAGTACTTAAGCAAATTATGTTAATGGCTGCCAAATGGTGTTGGTATCTGGGCATATGAGTGGAACCTGGCAATTGGAGCGAATAGCTGAGGATATGGTGCCAATGCGCCTAGATGCCTCTGGACTTTGTGCGCTATATAAATGACAAAATAAATGCCTGGAAACTGACCACCCAGATATATGAGACCAACAGCCATCCAATGGTTTGAGTACTGGGAATATAATGCCAAAATCTGGCAAATGGTGCCATGGTTTAGCACAAGATGCAAGTATGTTGGAATTATCGAAAAACTTAGCAAGCTGCATGAGCTTTTGGCATCTGATTACAAAAGCTGGCATTTGTCTGTGTACCTGGGAATTATGCAAGTATGTTGCAATATGATGGCCATAATGGTTATGTGATTTGAGGTTAACACAATATAGAAAAACTGCCAAACAATGGTAACCAGGGCATGCAGTCCCAATACTGGTAAAATCGTGTGGTTACTTATGCATGTGATTCAGATGCTAGATACATAGTAAATATTTTTGCTACATGCAAAGTCAAACGTATGGCTTTGTCAATGCTTATTTTCTTTCTATGCACCATCAGGATGGGCGCTGTGTAAGTTTCTGGCTGTCGTTCGCTCGGAGGCTGAGGTAAAAAAAAAATGTTTATATCTTATGTTAGATATGCCATCCAAACTGGATCTTAGGCTATCAGACATGGTTCAACATTCGATGTTTTTATCGACCCAAAAGTGGAGTTGAAGGGGGGTTAGACACTCTTGCAGTAGTACTTGGGCATGCTTAACCTTTGGCACAGACTTACACATGTTGGCTTTCCTTTAAATGGTTTATAGCATCAGGCATAGTTCTGCTCAGGAGGTGCCCAGTTGATGCTATTTACTTGCACAAACAATGGAAGTTCTGAAGGACCTTGCGGCAGAGGATGGGAGTATGAATAGTTTCAGAATTGTACTGTTTGACATCGCGCACTGATGACCGTTTAAGCAAAAGTATGGCCTGATAAGGCTTCGGGGAGGGGGGAAGCTGCAGTGCCAGGATATGATATGATATGGCATTTATAACGCCCTTATACACAAGTGTTTTAAGGAACGACGAGGCAAGGGGGGAGGACAGACAACGATCCTATTAGGCCAAGTGACAATGAGATTGCGCAAGTGCAGGGGAGGGGGGAAGGGGAAAAGTATCAGAAATATATAAAGAGTGGAGGTGTGCTGCCCAAGGGCTTGTGGTGTTGAGGGCATGGATGTTAGGTATATACTGTTATATCAATAGTATGTTTGTTTGTTTGTTTGTTTATTCACTTTTATTGCGCACCAGACCCGTAAGTAACAGGGCGCAGTAAGAAAATGCAAAGCTTACATAGTTACAAGAGATACAATATATACAATAAAGGCTTACATAGTGTCCGTAGTTATAAAATATACACAATATACAATAAGGACTTATGTGGTTACAAAAATATGCAATGTACAAATATACAGGTTACAGAGAGGCACAAGGTTTAAATGAGAATATAAAGGCGAGTGAGACTCAATTGATCAAGGTACGAAATAGACCTAAAGGTAGGAGACTAGGGGTCGGTAGAGATGAGGTATTTGATGACATTTTTACGGAAAAGTGGGAAAGGTTGGTCTACTCTTAGATCAGGTGGCAGTAGGTTCCAAGATTTAGCAGCCTTCACTGGGAAACTATTACCACCAATAGTGGTGAGTCTGTATCTAGGTATGGCCAAGCAATTGGCATTGCCAGCTCTAGTAGGTCTGAGAGAGGTTCTTTTATGAAGTTTATCTGTGAGGTAGCTAGGGGCAGCGTTATTTAGAGCTTTGTGAGTCAGTGATAGGGTCTTAAGCTGTATTTTGTTACCAGTAGACAGCCATTTATGTTGGCGTCTAATGGAGGAGATATGGGTTCTTATGTTTATGCCGAGTGCTGCTCTCAAGGCATTATTTTGAAATGTTTGAAGCCGCTTGATGGTATTTTTACTAGCCCCACTGTATAGGGCATTACAGTAGTCAGTTCTAGATAGTATTAACGCTCTGGCCAGGATCAAGCAGCTGTCATTAGAGAGGAATGGCTTGCCAGCTCTGATCAGCTTGCAGGTGTAGGCTGTAGTGGAGGCCAGGGATTTTACCTGTTTATCAAAGGACAGGGTGGAGTCCAGGTAGAAGCCAAGGGTTTTTACTTCCTTGGAGACTTTGATGGTATTTCCATCGATGTTGAATGAGGAAAATTCCTGACCTAGTTTTTTGATGTTGGCATGTGTTCCCATGATTATCAACTCGGTCTTATCATCGTTCAGGCATAGGCCATGAGTGGCCATCCATGCCTGGATGATAAGATATACCCTGTTCACCAACTCCGTGTCCTTGATATAATCCCCAGAAAGCGGGAGGAGAATCTGTGTATCATCTGCGTAATTGGTGTAGATGATACCCAGATGGTCCAAATCATCGAACAGGGGCCTGGTGAAGATGTTGTATAGAGTTGGAGAGACGCAAGAACCCTGAGGAACACCGCACAGGATAGGGGTAGGGTCTGCAGCTGCCGAAGGAGAGAAAACTCTCATGGTTCTCTCACTCAGGAATGATTCAATCCATCTGATAGCCTCAGGGGAGAAGTAAGCAGCAGAATCTAGGTGTCTACAGAGGATCTTGTGGTCCACAAGATCAAATGCAGCTGAGAGATCAAGTAGGAGCAAAAGTACTGACTTCCCTTTGTCTCTCAGCTCATCAATTTGGGATTTTAAATCGATAAGGGCGGTTTCTGTTCCGTATAGAGGGCGGAAACCAGATTGTCTGTCTCCTAGGAGTTTGTGCCGTTCTAAGTGTTTCTGAATTTGGTTATAGGCAGCTTTGTCCAATATTTTGAGTAAAAATGGTACAGTGGTAATGGGGCGGTAGTTGGTGGGGATGAGGGGATCTAATGTCTGTTTTTTTAGGAGAGGGAGCACCCAAGACTGTTTTAGGTTGGCAGGGATGGAGCCTGAAGTAAAGGAGGCATTAATCAGTTTAGCAATGAACGGAGATAGTTCCCTGGCAGCATCTTTTATTAGTTGCGCAGGGCAGATGTCGCCTTTACAATTAGAAGGCTTCAATGAGAGGATGATTTTTTCTAAATCCAGAGTAGACATTTTGGTGAAATGGAAGATATTATCGCGTGTCTTCGGTGGGTCGCTAGGCAGAGGGTTTTTAGGTGAGTGCTGTAGATTCAGGGTTTCTTTTTTGTGCTGGATTTTGTTTTGGAGCATGTTAATTTTGTTTGATAATGCCTGTTGGATGTCTGTACACCAGGATTTATCCTTAGTACAGATATCGGGTGTGGCTATAGGTGACTCTAATTCTTTTAGTATACAGAAGAGTTCCTTCATGCTAGAGTTGGATTTGGCGATGCGCTCGTCATAAGAATTATGTTTAGCCAGGCAGACTTCATTCTTATAGTGTGAGGAGAGCAAGGTTAATTTGGCTTTATTATCGGTGGAGGGGCAGAGTCTCCAGTTAGTTTCGCTTTTTCTTTTCAAAAGGCGTAGGTCTCTAAGTTGTGGCGTGAACCATTTATTTAAGTGGGCTTTGGGTTTGCTAGATCTGAGTTTAAGAGGGGCAATTTTGTCCAATGTAGTGAGCATGATATTATTGAATTCATGGACTGGGATGCTAGGATCTAGATTTTCTGGTAAAGCATTTAGAGTGGGAAGGATCGCAGGGATTACTTTATCAACTGTAATACTCTTTTTATTTCTTGTGAGACATGGTGGCGCTAGTAGAGGGGCAGTAGGAGTGGGTCTGGTCGTAGATAAGTAAAAGGACACCAGTGAGTGGTCTGTCCAGGAAAGAGGAGTGATGGATGAAATAGTAACTGCACAGTTATAATCCGCTATCCAATCCAATGTTCTCCCTTTCAAATGGGTGGGTTTATTGACTTTTTGAGACAAGCCTAATGCCGTGATTGAGTTAGCTATGTCTGTAGCATTTTTGTCCATGAGGTCATTAAAGCCTATGTTGAGATCCCCTAATAGGAGTAATTGAGAGGTTGGTTTGAGGTTATTAGAAAGTATATTATGCAGGTCCTCCTCGAAAGTGCCAAGAGGACCCGGCGGTCTGTATATTAGATGGATGGTGAGTGATTGAGAATTATTTATCTGGAATTTAGCAGATAGAAATTCACAGGATTGTGACAATTGGGTAGGGGCTAGTCTGAGGGATAGGCACATTCTGGAGATGATAGCGATACCGCCTCCTCGTGCACCATCTCTGTCTTGTCTGGCTATTGTATAGCCATCTGGGATGGCTAGCATAAGCGATGGTCCTGCTGCGTTATGTAGTCATGTCTCGGTAATCGCAAGGAAATCAAGATTGCCTTCTGTGATTAGATCAGCAATGTCAAGGGCATGGGCGACAAGCGATCTTGCGTTGAGAAGTGCTCCTTTAAGGGAGGGGGCCTCAGTAACAAAGTATGGACTTTGAATGCCCAGAATATAGAGAAGCAGGAATTGTCAGGGCGATTGAAGGTCTCTTAACAGTTTTTCCCACACTGGCCATCGTTGGAGGTACTCCTTGTTTGCACCAGGGTTGAGATGAGGTTGCAAATGCAACTTATATTGGGCTGGCTCGCGGTCTGTTGAGGTTTGCACCTCAGGAGTGCATGATGGAGGAGAGGTATAGTGGACCTGCCACATATTTTGAGGCAAGTGAGATGCAACACTACATTGCGAGAACATGCACAGTGATGGGCACTAGAGAAGCCACTGTAGGAGGTTTTACTAACAAGTAAGCCTAGAGAGAGAGAGAGGGGAGCAGAGAGAGAGGAGCTGTTGGGGATCCCAGTAAGGGAGAAATATGGACGCAGATGTTCTGTGAGAAAGGCATTGATATGGCAACTGTGACCGGGCCTGGCAAAGCAAAAGGATGGTAGAAGAGCAGTTGTACTCCCAGAGCCTTCTGCCTGCTTTTTTGGTTTTGCGCACAGATTGTTAGAGATTATGAAGGTACTTTCAGGACTGTAGATTTCAGATAAGGGAAGAGAGGAAATGGGATGGGGTATTTTTGGACATTGAGCAATTGGCTGATAGCAGCTACTTGGAGGTCTTGCAAGATACTCAAACCCGAAAGCTGAATTTTTGTTCCCACATGAGTTCCGAGGCTTACTATCAACAGGGCACCAGGAAATAAAGTGCAGGAATTTAATTTGGGTTCTGAGCGTAGGACTTTGCAGGTGCTTTTCTTTGGGTTATTTGTTTAGTGCTGGGGAGTTTAGAAACTAGCACCCTCATTTTAACAGGGCCCCCCAGGCATACAGCAGCTTCTGCCTCTGCTCCTGCCTGGATTAGAGGCACAGAGCAACAGGATTTATTTATTGAATATTTGTATGGCGCCTATACATCAAAAAGTGTTTACAGGCGCCACAAGACAAGGTGGGGTACAGGGGAGAAAATAACAGTAACGGCTCTACTAGGCATTGTGACACTCGGATCGTGCAAGTCAGTAGCAGGAAGTGCAGGGGGGGGTGAGGGGGATGTGCAAGGGGGAGAGGCCCAGGGGCTGGGCAAGTGCTAAGTGAGGCCCAAGAGGGCAAATGCTCAGGCAAGCGGGATAGGGGTCAGCTAGCACGAGGGAGAAGAGTTTCATCAGACTCTGTACGCTAGTCGGGAAAGGGTTCCCATAGGCAAGTGCTGGTAAGGGGTAAGGGGGAGGAGGGCTGGTCAAAGGAGGGCCTGCCCCAGTAAGGCTCATGAGGAGTACAGGCCACCAGACATAGAGGCAGGTGGAACTAGCTGTCAGGAATCGAGGGTGGAAGCTGTGGGATCGATGGACGCTCTAGTCCTCACCCAAGATGGCTGCCTTCACTATAAATTTAGGCCCCGCCTCCAGCTCGGCGCGTTGTATCTGTGTATTGCTTACACTTCTACCAGCGCTTCGAGTAGCTCGTTACTTTTTTCCGAGTATTCCTCCTAGCTCTCGTTTACGGCGTGAGCTTGTTATTTTCTCCTGTGTCCTTCTACCCTTTCTGTCCGCTCTGTGTTCTAGTTATATGTAGTTTCTCGTAACCTACTATCTGTGTTCAGCCTTTCTCGCTCGCGATCCCTTTCGCGTTCCGCTTCTGACTTACCTTCTGTTTACTTTTCTCCACTTGCGAATCCCTTCGCACTCAGCTCCTCGCTCTGCCTTTCTGAATCCTTTTTCTCCGCTCGTGATCCATTTCGCGTTCCGCTTCTGACTTACCTTCTGTTTACTTTTCTCCACTTGCCAGTCCCTTCGCACTCAGCTCCTCGCTCTGCCTTTCTGAATCCTTTTTCTCCGCTCGCGATCCCTTTCGCGTTCCGCTTCTGACTTACCTTCTGTTTACTTTTCTCCACTTGCGAATCCCTTCGCACTCAGCTCCTCGCTCTGCCTTTCTGAATCCTTTTTCTCCGCTCGCGATCCCTTTCGCGTTCCGCTTCTGACTTACCTTCTGTTTACTTTTCTCCACTTGCGAATCCTTTTGCACTCAGCTCCTCGCTCTGCCTTTCTGAATCCTTTTTCTCCGCTCGCGATCCCTTTCGCGTTCCGCTTCTGGCTTACCTTCTGTTTACTTTTCTCCACTTGCGAATCCCTTCGCACTCAGCTCTTCGCTCTGCCTTCCGGTACATTAAACTGCTTGCGGCCTCTACCTGCTTCGGTGTCCGAAGCATCTGACACTCCCGGCATTCTGAAGTGTCCTGACTGTGAAGAAAGCTCTCACCTTTCAATCCATCATAACTGAACCTTCTTCATCTCCGCCTGGGAGAACCTGCCTTATACCTGGCCTGGAACCACTCCTCACCTTGTCTGCAGATCTTCGTTCAAGGGTTTTTTCTGCCGTTCCGGCTTTTTCCCTTGGGCACCGAGGCTGGCCCACTGGGAGCCCCCCACGGCAGGTATCCACTTCTGCCACAGTGGCCTCCGGAGGGGCCAGACCTTGCTTGCACGATAAGAAGGTTAGATCACCTAAGGATCTTATCTCTAACAAGAAGAAGGAACGACCCCGGATCCGGACTACGGTAAAGGACTCAATATCAGAAGATTCAGGTGAGGAGAAGGGGGAGGTGGAGCCGAAGTCTGACAGCATACAACGCCCAACTACAAACATGGCATCTTTGGAACAATACCAGGAACTCGTAGCAGCTATACAGAACCTGACAGCCGAAGTACAATCCCTAAGGGCTGAAAACATAGTCCTTCGCCAACAAGTAGTGTTGCGTCGAGATGACCACGGAGACCTACCCACGATGCCTCTCTCATTCGGCAAGTATGATGGTCATCCAGGAGGTCTCAAGGATTTCCTGGACGCCTGTAAAGTATACTTCACATTCAGGCCTCATGCATATGAGTCTAGCCGTGCCAAGGTCGGATTCATAATTGCCAATCTCTCTGGGAATGCCTTATCATGGGCAACTCCACTGGTCTCCAATGATGATCCTTCCCTAAATGTCTACGATCAGTTTGTGACAGCCTTTAAGGATAGATTTGATAGACCTGAAGTTCTATACTCCTCATTAGAAGCCATTCTTGATGTCCGTCAAGGAAATACAGACGTGCAAACATATATCTCTCGCTTCCTCAGACTGGCTGCAAAGGCGGACTGGCCGGACTCGGCTCAACAGACGATCTTCAGAAGAGGACTTCAGGATGAGATCAAGGATGAGCTAGCGAGGATAGCCAGACCACAGTCATTTCGTGACTTGATGACCTTGTCCCTCCAGATCGAGTTTAGGCTGCATGAACGCAGACAAGAAAGGAGACGTCCACGGGGAACCTCACAGACGATAGGCCTACCCTCCCAGACTCCCATCCAGAGACCGATATCATCCTCCGAAGAGTCAATGCAGATAGGAGCCGCTCGTGGACCTCTGACTCCGGAAGAAAGGAGACGGCGCCGAGAGGAGGGATTGTGCATGTATTGTGGATCCTCAAAACACCTGCTGAGAAACTGTCCAGAAGTTCCTTCTAGGAAGAAGGAAAACTTCCACCCCCGGGCTGTTGCAAGGGAAGTCTCGGGGGACCTGCCAGTTACCCTTGCAACCACTCAAGAACCCTGGCAGAGGGCGAAGACAGTAGTTTAATGGTTTTCAAGGTCCATGTGAAGTTATCTGAAGCGACATCAGTGGAGGTATTGGCAATGTTGGATTGTGGTGCCGCGGGTAACTTCATGGACATTAATTGGGCTAAGGAGAACCTAGTCGCTACCAGACCCAAGCCCAGACCCATACCTGTTGAGGGTGTGGATGGTGTTCCTCTTTCTTCGGGTCATATCCTGTGGGAGTCGATTCCGTTGCAGATTAGAGTAGGCAATCACCAAGAACTCCTAGTATTTGACCAGATACGTGCAGCTCATTTTCCTTTAGTTCTGGGAATACCTTGGCTGAGGAGACATAATCCTCTTATAGATTGGGCTGCCAACAAGGTGTGCTTCGACTCCCAATTCTGCAAATCAAACTGTCTGAATACTACTGCGGCCATGGTGGTGACTGGAGAAGGTTCCAAGGCTCCAGGCTCCTTAATTGTAGCAACAGTTCCACCCCAATACCATGAATACACCGAAGTCTTTCTGGATACTCTACCTAAGCAGCTACCCCCACATCGGGCAGAGGACTGCTCAATCGACCTAGTGCCTGATTCTATCGTTCCTTTCGGAAGGATGTATCCCCTGTCCCTTCCGGAACGAAGGGCCATCAGAGAATATTTGGACGCTAATCTACAGAACGGGCTTATTCAGGAATCCAAGTCATCCTGCGGTGCATCATTGTTTTTTATCCCCAAGAGGGATTCGGAGGAGTTGCGACCATGCATAGACTTCAGAGGACTTAATAAGATCACTATAAGGGATAGGTACCCCATGCCCCTTATACGAGACATCCTGGAGGCGGTTCAAGGGGCTAGGTATTTCACCAAGCTAGATCTAAGAGGGGCCTATCACCTTCTTAGGGTCAAGGAGGGGGATGAATGGAAGACCGCCTTTCGCACTCCGTTCGGCTTGTACGAGTATAGAGTCATGCCGTTCGGTCTTGTCAACGCTCCGGCAGTTTTCCAGAGGTATATGGACAAGGTGTTTGCTGACATGTTATATCTATCCGTGGTGGTATACCTAGACGATATCCTCGTCTACTCCAAATCTCTTGATGAACACAGAGCACAGGTCAATAAGGTGTTGAGAAGACTCCTTATCCATAAGTTGTTGGTCAAGCCAGAAAAATGTCAGTTTGAAGCCACTGCTGTGTCCTACCTTGGGTTCATCCTTTCTCATGAAGGGATCGAAATGGACCCAAGAAAGGTTAAGGCCATTCACGATTGGAAGGAACCCGGAAACATAAAGGAGCTACAGAGTTTTCTGGGTTTAGCCAATTTTTATCGGCGTTTCATCCCCAACTTCTCACAAACTGTGCTCCCCTTGACCTCTCTACTTAAGAAGGGAGTACGATATTCTTTTGAAGGAGAACCTCAGAAAGCTTTCCGACTCCTTAAAGGAAGATTCTCCACGGCTCCCATCCTGATCCAACCGGACCAGACAAGACGATTCATCATGGAGACTGACGCCTCCATTGGAGCAGTGGGAGCCATTCTCCTCCAAGAGTCGGAGGACGGTCTTGAGCATCCTGTAGCGTATTTTTCCAAGACCTTAACATGTAGCGAACGGAACTATTCCGTATTGGAAAGAGAGCTACTAGCCATCAAGCTAGCTTGCCAGGAATGGCGTCATCTCCTACAGGGAGCTGCTCATAGCTTCTTGATTCGCACTGTTCACAGAAATCTCAGGGTACTCCAGCAGATGGAATGCACCAATGCCCGTCATGCCCGATGGGCCTATTTCTTTCTACAGTATGACTTTATTATAACTTACATTCCTGGGACGGAGAACAGGAAGGCTGATGCCTTATCCCGAAGTAAGGGGGAAGTATCAGGATTATATCAAGGACATGACTTTGTTCTCCCCAAGCTCAGGATTTTGGCTTCCACGACCACCTTTCTCAAGGAGCTTATACCCTTGTATCAGAGTTGGCCAGAACTCGCGCACATTACCACCAAAGAGAAGGATGGATTGTATTACCATGAGGAGGCGCTCTATGTACCCACCCAGAAGCTTCAAAGAATGGTTCTTTCCTGGTGCCATGACTCGCCCTTGACAGGTCATCCTGGCATCAGAAAGACATACGACTTAATAAGTAGGGGCTTCTGGTGGCCAAGACTAAGAAAGGACGTGAGTCAATACGTATCTACCTGCTCTGTTTGTGCTGCAAACAAGTATCAGACGGGTAGGCCAATAGGGTTATTGCAACAACCTCCTCTAGCAAATCGTCCCTGGGAACATATTTCCATGGATTACATTGTGGACCTTCCGGTGTCTTCTGGTATGACTGTAATTATGGTCACTTGTGACTCCTACAGCAAGTTGGCGCACTTTTCAGCCTTTCAGCGACTGCCTTCAGCTTCTGAGACAGCAGCCGTCTTTCTCCGTGACGTAGTCCGCCTGCATGGTTTGCCTAGGACTATAGTCTCTGATCGTGGTTCCCAATTCACCTCAAGATTCTGGGCCACTCTCTGTCAGGTTCTGGGAATCCATAGGGCTCTCTCCTCGGGTTATCACCCCCAAAGCAACGGCCAAACGGAAAGACTTAATGCCAGCTTGGAACAGTACCTTAGGTGCTTCTGTAGTCCACAGCAAGAAAGGTGGTTTGAATTTCTCCCCCAGGCAGAGTTTGCTTATAATAATGCAATTCACACCACCATACAGATGAGTCCGTTCTTTTGTACATACGGTTTCAACCCACAATATCTACCCTGGGTTAACACACGATCGACCAAGGTTCCGGCCTTAGATGAGGCTCTCAGAGATCTGCACGAGGTACAGGAGACAGCCAAGAAAGCTCATTTAGCCAGCCAGGATGCCCAGAAGAAGTGGGCAGACAGGAGCAGACGCTCAAACCCCGACTGGAAGGTGGGACAATTGGTATGGCTGTCAACCAGATTTCTTCCCAGATGGGTTCACAAGGGGAAGTTTTCTTCTCGATTTCTAGGACCCTTTCCCATTGTTCAACAGATCAATCCGGTGGCTTTCAAACTTAAACTCCCGGATTCCCTCAAGAGGATTCATCCTGTCTTTCACACTTCTCTTCTCAAGGTCTACAAGGAAGACCCATTTCAGAGGCCTGTTCATAAGGGACGCCCTAAGGTTGATCCTGCCCCGGACGAGTACGAGGTGGCTCGTTTGATCGATTCCAGATATCGTAAGGGCAGGTTACAGTACCTGGTACATTGGAAGGGCTATCCTAAGGAGGAGAGAACCTGGGAGCCTGACTACCACATACATGCTCCTCATCTTGTAAAGAGGTTCCATCGTTTTCAGCCAGGCAAACCGGGGGGACCACCAAGGAAGAGGGGGTATACTGTCAGGAATCGAGGGTGGAAGCTGTGGGATCGATGGACGCTCTAGTCCTCACCCAAGATGGCTGCCTTCACTATAAATTTAGGCCCCGCCTCCAGCTCGGCGCGTTGTATCTGTGTATTGCTTACACTTCTACCAGCGCTTCGAGTAGCTCGTTACTTTTTTCCGAGTATTCCTCCTAGCTCTCGTTTACGGCGTGAGCTTGTTATTTTCTCCTGTGTCCTTCTACCCTTTCTGTCCGCTCTGTGTTCTAGTTATATGTAGTTTCTCGTAACCTACTATCTGTGTTCAGCCTTTCTCGCTCGCGATCCCTTTCGCGTTCCGCTTCTGACTTACCTTCTGTTTACTTTTCTCCACTTGCGAATCCCTTCGCACTCAGCTCCTCGCTCTGCCTTTCTGAATCCTTTTTCTCCGCTCGCGATCCCTTTCGCGTTCCGCTTCTGACTTACCTTCTGTTTACTTTTCTCCACTTGCGAATCCCTTCGCACTCAGCTCCTCGCTCTGCCTTTCTGAATCCTTTTTCTCCGCTCGCGATCCCTTTCGCGTTCCGCTTCTGACTTACCTTCTGTTTACTTTTCTCCACTTGCGAATCCCTTCGCACTCAGCTCCTCGCTCTGCCTTTCTGAATCCTTTTTCTCCGCTCGCGATCCCTTTCGCGTTCCGCTTCTGGCTTACCTTCTGTTTACTTTTCTCCACTTGCGAATCCCTTCGCACTCAGCTCTTCGCTCTGCCTTCCGGTACATTAAACTGCTTGCGGCCTCTATCTGCTTCGGTGTCCGAAGAATCTGACACTCCCGGCATTCTGAAGTGTCCTGACTGTGAAGAAAGCTCTCACCTTTCAATCCATCATAACTGAACCTTCTTCATCTCCGCCTGGGAGAACCTGCCTTATACCTGGCCTGGAACCACTCCTCACCTTGTCTGCAGATCTTCGTTCAAGGGTTTTTTCTGCCGTTCCGGCTTTTTCCCTTGGGCACTGAGGCTGGCCCACTGGGAGCCCCCCACGGCAGGTATCCACTTCTGCCACGGTGGCCTCCGGAGGGGCCAGACCTTACTTGCACGATAAGAAGGTTAGATCACCTAAGGATCTTATCTCTAACAAGAAGAAGGAACGACCCCGGATCCGGACTACGGTAAAGGACTCAATATCAGAAGATTCAGGTGAGGAGAAGGGGGAGGTGGAGCCGAAGTCTGACACTAGCAGGGGAGGGGGAGGGAGAAGGAGGAGGAGAAAATGAAGGTCTTTGAGCTGCAGGAATTTAAGTTTAAGGAGATACGGCTCAAGACGAGAGAGGATCAGGAAGACCATTCCAGATGGAGGTTCCTGCTGAAGAAAGAGATCTACCTCCAGTCTCTGCTTAGCTAAGCATTTGACTTGCAGAGACTTAAAGCTAGAAGACCAATGAATTCTAGCGGGGAGGTATTTAGGAAGAGAGAGTTGGATGTAATGTGGTCCCAGGCCCCAGAAAGCCTTGTGGATGATGAAGAGGGCCTTGAATTTGATCCTTGCAGCCACAGGGAGCCAGTGGAGAGATTTTAGGGCTGGAGAGATGCAGTCCCTGGGCTTGAGGCAAAGGATAAGTCTCGGGAGTTCCTTTGGGAGGACTGAATGTAGTCATCGAATAAGGAGAGGGGAGTTTATAGAGGTATGGAATTATGGAGTTGCAAGGACCTTTCTGTGTGTGATGACATTTGAGCCAGTAGGGGCACTGGCACATATGACATGGCCGGTACATTAATGGGATTTATGTTTTGGGGTCTCTCTCATACTATAGCAGTTACAAGGAAGTGCTTGAGTCCTCGAGCTATGATATGAATGAATACGAATGGTCAAGTTTCTGCTGGTTGATATGGGAACAATGTATCTATTGCCTGATCTGATCAAGATGTACATTACCAAGGTCTTGCAAACTAGTTTTCTTTTATTGTGGGAGGATTGGAGCCTCATACTTGGATTCTTGGTAATGTACAAATAACTGGTAACAACAAGTCACTACTGTAGGCATAGACCTGCCACCATCCCAGGGACCCTCCTGGGACCCTCCACAGCACTCCTTGATCATCGTTTGATGTCCCTAAAACAGTGGAAGAGTGTACTGGTGCTGGGAAAAGATTTCCCAAACATGTGACATCTTGGCCTCTGAGAGCCCTCACTGAAACCTCGGTCAAAGTGGATTTGGGATACCCCTACAAACCACCCGCAACCTGAAGATAAAGACCCCATGGCACTCTATTGGACATTGGCTTTGGGCCGGGACAGGCCCAAGACAGGGAGTTGAGGAAGGGTCATTATTTCAAGTGATAATGATCGCTCCCAAGATCTATAAGGTTATTAGCAATAGCTGTTTTGGATTTGTGATGATGCAGTAAACATGTTACTTTAATAATAAGTTAAGTGCACTAAAAGTGTTAGTAAATTAAATGTGGTTTCATTTTGCACTATTCCGGTAACTAGTTTGTCTTTATAAGGTAAGCATTTCAATTGTGAACTTGGTTGAACTGGAACAGATTTAGCATGAGATTGCTTATGGTGCAATAAAGTGATTTTTTTCCCTTTACTAAAGTGTTATGCCACCGTGAAAAAGTCACCAGGTAAGCAAATTATTTTTCCTGACTCCTAAAATTCTTTCCCCAAATATTCTAGGAGCATCATAATTATATATTATTGCCTCCAATACTAGAATATTTGGGGGAAAGTGCTTGATTGTCTGGAGGGTGCATTTTTAGGGACATGTTGCCATCTGGTGGCCATTTCCCTGGCACCATGATCACTGGATACCAGGGAAAGCGTTGTTACATGTTTTGGCTTTCACTTTGTCGTGTTAAATTATATCAGAGTATCTTGTTGAAAGAAATCTTGCTGGGAATTTTTTTGCTGTTTTTTTTAATGCAGATAAATACTTTATGTTGTTTCCTTGGCTGTTTCTGAAGTCAGAATGTCTGGACATCAGTCAATACTAGTAGTTATTTATTGCATTCCGAACATTCTTATTGCCTGAGAGGAGGTCAATAATGACTTCCATGTGCTTATAAATGTTATTTGACCCAATTTAATCGTAATGTAATGTCAAGTGGTTTTGTATAACACATCTCTGAAATTTGTGGTGGCCTTGTGGCATGGGGATCTTCCAATATAAGGAAGGGTGTTTAAAAGGGCGAGTGTTAGGAAAGATTTCATATTTGAATGTAATTTTCCCTCCATGTGTCAACCCCCAAACTTGTTGCTGCTGTTCTACACCCTGATCTAACCTTTGCCAGAGAAGCGCAGCCCTCAGCCGCACTCCTCTGGGCTTTCGCTCACTTCTTATGGGGAAAATGACATGCCCTTACGACAGTCAGCACTGGGAGACTTTGTTTCCCTTAGTCCTTTCCTCATGTTGCAGCTTTTGTGCAACATGGAACAAGAGTGCAATGTAACTTACTTTACCGCACCCTTGGGTCTCTAGTCATTCCAAAGGCCCTAGAAACTCTTGCTGGACTTATTATGAACTGTGCAGATGTGTCACGGACAGGACTGGTGGCAGCTATCGTTTATCTTATGTTTTGAACCCTTTTTTGCCAAGTTATCCGCGCTTACCGCGTTTGGCACGAATAGGTGGCCTGGCTCCAAAATGGCCATGTCACGAGGTTCTTTGTCCTGTCCTTTGGCCATCTTTCCTCTTCACCTTCCCCAGGTCGAGCCGACCCGGGTCAGTCCTTATTTGGTCATGCACTTTCCCGCGAAACCCAAAGCTTTCGCGGGCTTCTGCATGCCTTGTGTGTGTGCCTCCAGGATGTGGACTGGGATGTCTGTTCCCAATACACATCCTGGGTGCCAGAGAGTCTGGAGTGTCCTGAATGCCTGGGACCACCGTGGTCCGTGATTGGTCCACATATGGAGTGAGTGTTTGTTAGCAGATCTCCCATTGGGTGCTCTCCGTTTTGGCGCAAAGGGAACTTTGGATAAGAGGAGGCCGAAAACACCACTACCATGTAGATGTCCTGAGTTCACACGAACAAAGGATAAGGAGCCAAGTATCCTGCAACCAGAAGCGAGTCGAGGAACCACTGATGACCCGCTGGAAGGTTTGGCACCCTGAGTCTGCTGTCGTCCTGCGGGACCCCTCTGCATCTGATCGTCCTAGAAGGTCTGCGAAGGCGCTTCGACCCATTGGAATAGTGGGACCAACTATTCTCGGCACCTTCACCAAACGCTGCAAGTAAGCCTCTTCGGAAGTGTCCCTGGGCCAACCAGTGGGCTGACCAGCTTACGCAGGACGTTTGCTCTGTCATCGCCGCGGTTTCGAGGAAGCCCTCAAAACTTGGTATACTGCTTGCTATGTGCCCACGGCACCCTCACACTGAATTTCGTACACTTGGCATTCCCAGGTCTGAAGTGAGACGAGTGCGCCCGGACCGGAGTAAACGCGGTTACCATGTTGCCATGCTGTGGCAACGGCCTGTGCAAGTTTGCTGCGCTTGGGACCCTCTTGACCCTGAAGCCTGCTACCGCGGAAACTACACGGTGTCGAGACGTCCTGGTTGTCGCATCCGAACCTACCAGCGAAGTGGACTGAACTGAAGTCTGGGTCTACCTGCGTCGGGGGCCGTGAGTGGTCCATACCCCAACGGGTGGCCCCTCGCGCAGGAGCCCATTTCTTTTCCGCCGCTGTTGCGAAATAGCAACTCTATCCCGCACTCTCAACCTGCCTCTGCCCGCAAGTGGAGGTCCTGCTTGAATAGTGAGGACTTGTTCTTCATCGACCGCATCCACCTTCCTGAGCTGCTACTGACCCTTGAAGAGACCCTATTTTGTCCAGTGGCACAAGCGTGTGCATGTACTATTGAGCACAAGGCTCCTTTCTTCGCAGGGCTTGGACTGCCTCTTAGTTAGGTGTATTCTTGATGTGGAACTGGGTCTAAAGATTACTTGCACTGCCTGTTTTCCTCCCCATCTAGGTGGTCTACATATTTTGTGCTTCTTAATTCGTTAGATCCCTCTGGTCTTGTATATATATCGTGTTGATTGTGATGTGTTGGTTTACTTCAGTATTATTGTGAGTCTTTGCTATGGTCTATGTTACAAAGGCCTTGTGATAAATGTGTCTATATTTTTAATATTACACCTGTTGGGAGTAATTTGTAAGTGTCCTTGCTTTGTGTGCTCATTGAGGTCTTTCAGTCACCCTCACCCCTCTTGAGACTTAGGCCCTCATTACGACTCCGGCGTTAATCAATGGCGCTAATAGCGCCATGGTTAACGCCGGTAACCTACCGATTCCGCCAATGGTAAATAGGGAATTACCACCCCATTCCATGGTTGGCGGGGCGGTAATTTCCCATTTACCATTGGCCCTTCCCCATTCCCATTTTTGCCCCATAGGGCTCAATGGGTCTGGGGAAGGCGGTAATTACGGTACTGCAAATTGCGGTACCGTAATTACCTCGAAAGTCCTTTTGCGGGTCCCTACTTTAACGGCTGGTCCAGACCAGAAACTAGGTTGGCCTTCTGAACCTCTGCCCCTCCAGGTCAGAGTTCAGAAATCCATCTTAACAGCGAGGCATGTATGAAACATGCAGTGTGTTGAAGGGCGGGCAGATGTAACAGAGTGCTGAGTGCTGCTATAGTTCTATGTGGTGTGTGCTAATTGGGAATGTGTTCTATCCAGACGGAAAACCACAAGATCTATTAGGTGATAGTGCTGGAACATTGTGAGAGCCCCTGGCATGGTTAGCATGTGGTAGATGCACGTAGGAACTCAGAGCTGCTACCCCAAGGCTCCTGTCTACTGGGCCTTGGGGCATTCAGCCGTGCAAGTGCATTGCAGGGCTGTGCAAAGGAAGGAGATGGAATGGGGAATAAAGGAGTGGACATGTGCTGGGGGAGGGCCCGAGAGGGAAGTGCTGAGGGGAGCCGAGGAGGAGAACCTCAGGTTAAGTGCAGGTGACTCTCAAGGTGGGATGGGGCAACTCAAGAGGCTTGCAGGGCAGTGCAGGTGGGGTGCGGGTATTGACTTGGAGGAAGGGCCTGGGATCCAGTGAGATTCATGAGGATCAGGCCATCAGTCACAGCGGCAGTGGGGTGATTAGCAGGGAAGGGAAAGAGGGAATGAGGTGGAGAAGAGCAGAGTTTTGAGCAGCTGCCAGAACTTAAGGAGGTCCAGTTCAAGTCTGAGAGGGGCAGGGAGGCTGTTCCAAAGGGAGGCACAAGCTGAGGAGAAAGGCCCAACCCCCACTCTCTGCTTGGAGAAGCGTTTTACAGTAAGAGAGTTGGAATTAGAGGAGCGTAGGGCTTTAGTAGGGGAGTATTTAGGGAGGTAAATTTGGAGATAGTTTGGTCCCAGGCTTCAGAAGGCCTTGTGGATGATGCAGAAGGTCTTGGATTTGATCCTTGCAGCCACCGGGAGCCACTGGAGAGATTTTAGTGCTGGAGATATGGTCCTTGGGCTTGAGGCCAAGGATAAGTCCTGCACTCCTGTTGTGGATTAGCTGGAGGAGGCAAAAGGAGGAAAGATGGAGAGTGAGAAAGAGGCTGTTGCAGTAGTCCAGCCTGCAGAGGATCAGAGCTCTGGTGACATTGAGCTTCGGGGGGAAGGTGAGAAAAGGAAGAATGCCTCTGAAGAGGTGGAGCTGGGACTTCTTGGTAAGGTGCATGATGTGAGGGGTGAAGGAGAAAGTGGAGTTGAAGATGACCCCAAGGTTTTTGGCCTCACAAGATGGTGGAGGAAGAGGGCCCACAGAGGGTGACCAGAGGGTAGGAGGAAAAGAAGGCACAGGTGTCCCATTGAGGAGGATCTCCATTTTTCTGGGACTGGGATAGAGATCATTGTTGTCACACCATGGCCTAATGGCAGACAGACAGTCAGGGATGAGAGAGGAGGAAGAGGGGGGAGGTAGAGGTACGTTTGAAGGAAAGCTGTGTGTCATCTGCATACCACTGGAAATGAGGAGAGAAGGAGGAAATCAGATGAGCAAGAGGGGCGAGATAGATATTGAGCCATGGCGATATTATAGAGCCCTGGGGGATGCCATGGGTAGAGAGGGTGGCGGCAGAGGAGAAATTACCTAGTTGCAATTGAGAGGGGGGGATAGTGAGGAAAGAGGTCAGCCAATCCAGTGCCCGGTCAGTGATGCCGAGGGTGTCACAGAGTCGTTTTATGAGGATGGCATGGTTGACAGTGTCAAACGCAGAGGAGAGATCAAGGAGAATGAGAACAGCAGGAGAGTAGGAGACAAGATTTGCCAACATGGTTTCACAGTTGTTCAGGAGAGCAGTTTCCGTGCCTCTGGACGCCCGGATTCCAGATTGATGGTCAAGAAGGCAGCCAACAAGATCAGTGTGGAGGGTCATTTGGGGGAAGGCCAACCTTTCCAAGAGTTTATCCAGGAAGGGGGTAGTAGAGATAGGGCGATAATTAGCCGGGCATGAGGGGTCAGCAGATGGCTTTTTTTAGGAGAGGGTGCACAAGGGAGTGCTTGAGGGATACAGGGAAGGACCCAGTGGTGAAGGAGTGATTACAGAAGTCAGCAAGAGCCAGAGAGGAAATGTTGTCCTTGATGGTTCTGGAGGATCAGGGGAGCACCTGTTTGGAGGTGGCCTTCGTAGAGCAGACCACTTTAGAGACCTCATCCGGTGCTATCGGCAGGAGGGCAGAGAGTGAGGGAGTGGGAGGAGGGGGGCCAAGGCAGTCAGGGGAGCAGGCATGGGAGAGGGGGTGGGGGTGGAGGAGAGTCAGGACAGGATGTCCTGAGTTTTGGATGTGAAGTGGAAAGCCAGGGCAGTACAGAGAGCCTGGGAAGGAAGGAGAGAGGTGCAGACTGCAAGTGGATTGGCAGGTTCTTTGCAGATTTTGAAAAGTCTGGCCATGTTGTTAGTGGCTCCAGAGATGCGGGCTTGGATGCGGGCCTGCTTCTTGGAGCGGATAGAGAAACAATATTGCCTTTGGAGCAGGCACCAGGCCAGTTTGTCAGTGGATGTGCCCAAGGTCTGCCACTTCCGTGCAGCAACTCTGCACTTGGTTTCAGAGATGCTAGATCAGAGTCATACCAGCTGTTCTTCTTGTTGGCAGGATTTTGGCGGAACCTCATGACAGAAGCAAGGATATCAAGGCTGTTGGAGATGGCAAGGTGCAGGTTAGCAAGGACAGAGTCAGAGGGAGACTCAGGAGTAGGGGCGGGAGGCGGGATGAAGGTGGAGGCAAAATCAGCAACTGACACTCGCTTCATCGGTCGAATGACGGTGAAGGAGGATGGCACTGCAGGAGGTGGCTCAGATATAGGCCCAAGGGGCCCCAGGTAGGAGGAAAGAAGAGAGTGGTCAGACCAGGAGATGGTGGTGGTGACAGGATCAGAGATAGGAATGTCACCAGAGATGAGGTCATCAAGAGAGTGGACGGCAGAGTGAGTCGGACTGGAAGGAAGAATAGTGAGAGAGAGGGAGTCCTGGAACTGAGAGGTGGATGATTCAAGAGAGTCAAAGTGAATGTTGAAGTCACCAAGGAGGATGAGTTTGGAAGAAGAGGTTGAAAGGGATCAGGCAAAGTCAGCACATTCAGAGAGGAAGAGGGGAAAGGGGTCAGTGGGTCTGTAGATAGTGGCAGAGGGAGAGAGAGAGTTGTTGAGACTCAAAGCCTACATACAAGGCATTCAAAAGAGGAATAAGATTGAGTAGGAATGATATAAGGAGGGACCCACTCAGGGAAAATCAGGGCCACTTCACCCCCAGGCCCGTTGAGTCTGGGTTTGGAGAGGGTATTGTAGTCATCAGGAAGGAGAGTGGCAAGAGCAGTGACAGAGCTGGCATTGAACCACATCTCGATAAGAGCGAGGAGGTCCAGGTCAAAGTCTTCGAGAAGCAGACAGATGTCAGAGGAGTGTTTGACAGCTGAGCGAGTGTTCACAGCAGCTAAGTGAAGCTGGTTACCAGGTTTTCTGAGTGGGTATAGAGGGGCATGCTACTTCCATCGGTGGTGGTGGAGAGGTAGCTGGGATAGCAGGAGAAGGGAGGAGGTTTATGAGAGAATGCAGGGCAGGCACTGGTCGAGAAGGGGAAGGGTAGGTTGAGAACCTTGGGCCATGGTAGTGCCATTGACATTAATGATTCACCGAGAGGATGAGAATTATGCAAGGGGTACTTCCTACCTGGTGCCACCATTAATGGGTGAGGAGGAAAAGGGAGAAACAGTGGAGACCAGATGGGGGATCCAAAGGTCAGGAGAGGGGACAGTAAAGAGGATGCCGTAATAGTCTGTCTGGAAGCGGCATTGACAGAAGTGTCTGCAATAGGTAGGCCTGGATTAGAGACCAGGAGAGCTTTTTTCAGCTTTTTTCTTCCAGAATTCATGAGAGAGGTAAGATGGGTGATAGAATAGCAGTTAGAGTAGATTGGAGAGATGGATAGTGCCATGGGGTTAGATGGGGGGAGAGATACGCAAGGGGAGCTGCACAGTACACAGGAATACACCAAGTGGCCTAGGAGCCAGGCAGGCACAAAAGAGGAAAACAGTGCACCGAACAAAAAGCACACCTAGATTCAAAATTGCCACAAAGCACTAGAAACAGCACATAATGGAGGATGCAGTTATTTTAAAAAAGCACACCAAGCTTCACATTTGCCTAAAAACACAATAAAAAGCACATACTGGAGGATACAGTCATTTTAAAAAGCACACCTAGCTTTGAATTTGCCAAGAAGCACTAGAAACAGCACAAAAGGAAGAAAAAGATAAAAAAAAAGGTGCTCTTGAAGTGGATTTATGGGTTTCGCACTGGCAGGCAGCAGAAGGCAAGATATATGTAAGATGAAGGGCAGATGCACATATCAAATGGGAAGGAGATAAAGTTTGCAGTCAGGCTGGGGGAGGTAGGGTTCAGCAGGGGGACCAGATAAAAGTTTGTGATCCAGGAGCACTTGATCTGGGCTGCTAACAGTTACCGCGTGGTTGCTCATTTTTCATAGTCCCGAAATGTAATGGTACAATTAGGTAGATCATTGTGCAGCATGGGCTGGCGACAAGTTGTAGGTGCCGCAGCATGGGGAGGCTCCCTCTAGCGCGAACAGAGCAAGCCTGGGCCTTCATGTGGGCCTAAGTGCTGGGGGCCGGCTCTCTCGCCTGCTTCTCCCGGAAGGCCAAGTGAGAAGAGAGTCTCGCCAATCAGCAGCAATGCAACTCCATCGCTGTGGCAACCCTCAGAGGCACCCCGGTGCCGAGGATGCGGGCGGCCATGATGAAAATGCAAACAGTGAAGTTAGTGCTGCACACAACACGTATTCAATATTAAATCAGGCCAAAAATTGCATGTTTGCAGCATGATGAGTAAGTTAAGTCTTCTATTGCTTTTTGAAGTACACTGCGAGGCAGCACGCCTTAGTGCACACAATCTCCCAAATGGGCTTACATTAACAGGATGTGCGCCGATGTTCCCCAATGGTCAGGACACGGTGCAGGGTGGGGTGGAGGGAGAGGGGAGCCAAGAAACCACCACGCTGGAGGAAAGAAGAAATTGTGTTAGAAGATGTGGCGCTGCCCCTTTTACAGGGATGCGCACGCGGCGGCGTGACGTTGCACGCCGCCTGGGGCAGCATAAATAAAGGGGGCATTCCCGGACACGAGCCGAGCGACCGGGAAGCCCGAACAGCAAGGACGTGTGTGGTGTGGTCCTTGCCAGGTTGGGGGCTTACGGGCATCGCATGGGGGGTCTGGACAAACCCCCAACAGAAGAGCTTTCACTTCCTCTGCTCCTGCACTCGTGTTGCCTGTACCAAATTAAACATCTATTTTTATTTTGGGGAGGGGACACTTGCATAATCCTGCATATTCAGCAATCAATATGATCCTTTTTTTTACGTGCCCTTCTACCCCAGACTGCCTTTAAATGTATTAGATAGCTTAACATGTGCATATTGATTGTTATATTTGTAGATGTGTGTCAGTGGGGGAGTGGACGGGGTCCAACTAGTGGGAACAAATAACTACTTGTCAATGGGACATCTTTTTTATGGACTCTTTGTAGTCCAGGAAATAACCCAGCAGGCTGGAGGAATGGCTATGGGGGCAAAGGACTGGCCCACTGTTACTTATATACAATAGGTATTAATATTTTTGTTTTTGAATTAATGATCAACATGATCTTATACAATTTACATTAAGCTAGTAATATTTCATACAAGTTCTAATATACTCATACAGAGTGTCAATAAAAATGCACATTCAGTTGATTCTCTGTGATAAATTCAATATGTCTCAACAGCAGATCAAACATAGACAAGGTCACTAAAAGTACACGTTCAAATGGTTCTCATTGAGGAATGTGTATGTCTCAACAGCAGATCAAGAAGCTGCTACAATATGTTGACAACTGTCCAGTTTTTTAAATGATTGCATACCAAGTATTTTTTAACAGCTTTGATTACTGTATATGTGCTTTCCATAAAGAAGTTTTGTTGGGCAAAAACCTACAAATGCCCCCCAAGTAAAGATTCCTCTCAGTCTTATTCATTTTACAATATAATAGTAGGTCCTTGGTAATTTCAACTGAGTTAACGCACAGTCGACAAGAGCGTTCAACACAATGCATTCTCATCCAGGAACCTAGATTTTACATGGTAGGCAATAGATTGAATTTCATTAGTAAATAGGTTCTTCAAATATGTGGACAAGGAGATTCAACTATATATTGGGGTAGCTCAGTTAAAGCTGGTGCTTACGGTATGCATGCAAATAGCTCAATGTGTACATGTCTACCCAATTTTGTTCTTAATCTATGCTAGTTAACCCATCCCCAAGCTTACGTTTGAGTATACTTGTAGATGTAGCATTCATGTTTATTTTATGTACGTACTTCAGCATCGAGTTTAGTCATTTAAAGTAAACTGCAGTGTTCGTATGCTGAATTAATCGAGAATTAATGAGCAAATAATGTATTAGCCCTCTTAATGTGTTTGCCCGCGCTAGTTGATATTAGATGTACGCGAGATATATTGATTGTATTCCTCGAGATTTAACAGATGTAATGAAAATTATGTCCTAATGCATGCCAGGGAGGCACATGTGGGCAGACCTACCATTTATTTTTTAGAGATAAACCTTCCATAAGCTCTATTTCTTCCCAGTTTTGATGTATCCTTACTTCACAACCATATAGTAAAACTGGACACAGTTGTGCATTGTAGCTGTCTATCAGGTTTAAGACTATATACAACATAGTTCTTCAGTTGGTTCTTAAGTATATAGGTGAGTTGGGTACATTTTTGTTTTAACATATTAATGTGAGACTTCCAGGTTAAGCAATCGTCATTTATTATTCCTAAATAAGGGTATTCAGATATCAATTCGATATTAGTTTTCTCAATATGCCATTTAAAGTGTTTTTCTTTTTAGATCAAATGCCATAATTTTGTTTTTTGATTGATGTATTTTTAAACCGCTGCAGTCAGAATAGGCATAGAATGCATTTATTAATGCTGGTAGACTTGTAGGTGTAGAATCCAGTAGCACCAAGTCGTCTGCCTAACCAACCCTACTGATTTTAGTGGAGCCTAGACGAAGTGGAGTAGTCATGTCATATCAGTGGCTTCATTCAGTCAGTTAAGTATTCATCAAACAAAATGGGAGCAAGAACACAACCTTGTTTCATGCCATTATAAGTTAAAATGTTTTGGCAGATACGGCCTTGCGTGCCCCTTTAGATTACTACTGATGTATTTGTATGTAGGGCTATAACCATGATTAAAAGGCCACTTCTGATACCCCAATGTGGCAGTTTCTGCCGGTCGAGAATAGGTCTCTTTAGATTGTTCAATAAGTTGTGTAAGAGCCAATTCATTTACCATCATAGATGATTTAGCGGGATCATATTTAGTGTACTCACCCAATGGTTTAGCTCTGAGAGAAGCATCCAGGTGAACAATTTGTTGCGAATAGCTAGCAATCTACAGTTTTAAAAGTGTTCTCGTGGGCCCCTTTCATTAACAGGGGTCAGAATACTTTGAGCCCACATACTGTGAAGGATCTCTGTTTTGCTTATAAGTGTGTATGAGGCATGGAGTAAGCTTGCCCAATTTAGTGGGACTAAGTGAAGTAGTGCGTTGTATAGGTAATCAGGGTCAGACGCCCTAGACGTTTTAGAGGCTGTGATGAAGGCAATAAGTTCTGTTAAAGTGCCTTGTAAATACATGGTTTGTTGCTTCTGTTTCCACTCCATATTTGTTTGTTGTGTATCATGGAATATGCTTCCTCAATGTTGTTTATGCAAGCTACTTCTGAGACATTCATGGTTAAAGGGTGCAAGATGTCTTTGTTATTCATTCGTTTACAAAATTCGTGGGACATCTTCCCCTTGAAAACCTTATAAATTGCCTACGACTTATCACATATTTTTTGTTTGAATGGAGTTTTAGCCAGTTCTTATGTGCTCTTTTTACGAATATGGAAGGCTAAACTCAATAGTTCAGCATTAAGAGCACTACACGGTATAGATTTAAGATCATTATGTAGTGTTTCTTTGCCTATTAATTATTCAATCAAAATTAGATTTACTTTTCATTTTTGGTTGTAGTATTAAATCCATTTTAAACAGAGGGCTCACTCTACTGAAACATTAAATGCTATATTGAGTGCTCATAAAGTTTAACAAAGTCCAGTTCGTCAATAGTACAATTTGTTATCAAATGTGTAAAGGCGGCTTAGTGTGTTTAAGTTAGTTTAGCATTAAGTTCCTGCAAAGAAGTTTTGTTCTACTTGATTGCCTTGGTTGCCTATGTAAATATTACCAACGTTATGATTTATGCTAACTGGCTTGCTGATTAAAGGACCTGCAATGATACGTGGTAAATGAATGTTTTCTTCTCGTGTCACAATCGTCAAATCCTCGATTAATTGATAGTCGTTAAATGATGTAAATACATAGTCAAGCAGGCTTACGGATTTCCCTGAGGAACGTGTGTAACCACCTGGTTGGTCACCTTCACAACAACCATTTAACATACAGATATTTTGGACTAGCATAGCACGTCCCCATTTCAGTCCATTTTTATCTGCCTTATTTTGTGTTAGCTGAGTGGTAGGAATGGCCCAAACGGTGTTTAGTAAGTTTCCAAGGTCAAGGTTGTATTCCAGGTCTAGGCAATTAGCATTAAAATCATCAACTACATCATTTTATCAGAACTGTATACATTTGATTCAAGGAGAAAAGTAAGTGTGTTAATAATAGCAGGTGTTTTAGTAGTACCATGAGGTTCATTAAAGTCAATGATTAGTAGCTGTGAGCCTTTATCCAACAATGCTATGTCGCCAATTAAGCCTACTAATAAGTATGAAGATGGATTACTAACAACGATTTCAGTTAAACTGCATATATTGCACTTGTTAAGAGCCCTGCTTTGGGCCTTACCTTGAGGCCTTGCTCAGCTTGCGAGGCAATGTTAATTTGCCCATCCATTGTTATCGGCTGTGTTAACCATGTCTTTTGAAGTGCCTAGAAAGACAGTCGAACTGCATCCTTCCAAGAAGTGACTATATCCATGAGTGTTCCATGTGCAAATATTAAAGGGGTAGTTCGGTCAGAAATGTTATTCGCCCAATCGATCAGGAATGCATTCAAGAGCATACATGGATCATTCTTAAAAAAAGAATCCAATGCAATTTACTTGACATTTTCTCACTTTAACACATGCTAAAACAATGGGTCAGGTACTGCTTTCTTGTGCTACTCTTATATGTTGATCCACCGCCCTAAGTTTAAGTGCCCTTGTGGCACTAATTCAGATCACCAGCCTTTAACGCTGACATCACGAGGCACTCACGATGAGCTCCACCTATTTTAATGATGTTAGGGGCAGCGTAGTAAGCATACCTTGTCATCACTAACGTCATAACGTTAAATAACGCAGCACCAGGAACATAAACACACACATCCACAACAGACGCAAAACGATAAAAACAGTATATTTTGAAGAAAACAGCAATAGTCAGGAGCGTAACAAGTACTTTTAATTTTAACATAATGCTGAAAAGAGGTAATTAAGTCCATGAAAACATGAGTAACTTTTCCCAATAGAGGTTACAACTAGCAAACATCGATTGCTTCCCATTTTTTGTTTAACTGTGAACAGTGATCTTATAATGCTGATTCCATTCATCGATTGATTAATCCTAGTCTTTGCATTCTTCACAGAAAGTTATTATCTTCCATCACTGATTTCTGATCGAGACACATGGCTTTCCATTGCAGAGAAGAAATTAGTGGCTTAAATTTCAAATGCAACACTTTCACATCTGCATGTTTTCTGAACTTATAGGCTGCCATGTTGCTCCTTATGACTGCAACTGCAAAAGGACAGATTGGTATCTGGCAAACGTCTCAGATCATGGTTATCACAGATGCATTGTCAATGATTTTTGTCCAATTATGGTTGAAGAAGCCGTCTACTGGTAAACTGTACCCATGACAGGCGCACATCGGTAGTATATAACTATGTAAAATTGAGAATGCAAATATATATTTCCAATTTATAATTAAATATACATAGTACATATTTATGTTAACTGTCAATTTAAGTTAAAATTAACGCATATGATGTCTATTATTAATGTCAAATTGAGCATTCATCTGTCACAATGTAAATCATATAGCATACAGCACACTTGCCATCCTCACTTGCATAAATATTATTTCAAACTTTGCTTAAATTGGGCCTCATTACGAGTTTGGAGGTAGCCATGCCGTCATTACCGGTATGGCTACCTCCAAACTCGCGTCCGGGTCCCGAAAAAAAGGGAATTACTGGGCTATTCTGACTTTTGCAGGTCCGGTAAATCCAATTTGCGGGACTGGGACCCGGTACGTCCCCATTCCCATTTGAGCCCCCATAGGGCTCGATGGGAATGGGGAGGATGCTAGCAACGGACCTGTTAATGGCAGGTCCGTTGTTAGCATCCTGGTCTGCTCGCGGGTGCCGGTATGACGTCTGGCCAGACCAGACGTGCATACCGCCACCTGCGAGCAAACTCGTAATGTGGCGGCCCGGTATGAACGGTGCCGGTACCTTACTGGCACCATTCATACCGCCGCCACAAGGATCGTAATGAGGCCCATTGTGTCTTGCGTTTCCATTCTCCCTATGTGATGGATGACCAACCGCTTCGAAAGATAGTTCTCAGTAATAGAAACTTAACATTCCTACATAAGCTTTCAATGTAGTGAATCTTATCACTTCTTTGTGGATATTGAACACATTTTGGCCTTCAAATTGTTAGTGTGGTGGATTCAAAGACACATAACAATGCGACCCTTCATCCAGCATTCACAGCGTGTCAGAGGGAGTTTGGTTTTGGGAAAACATGCCACAAAATTGAACAATATTAATGGTAAGCTGTGCAGTGAAAAACAACGAAATATTTAAATTATCCAACATATTAAAATATTTACTTCCATTTCAACAGTATATAGGCGACTGGTCCCAAAACATTTACATATTCTTTCAAAGATGACCCCAGGTGAGTTGCAGTCAGGCTCGGATTTCCCAATAATTCAATAGGGCAATGCCCCCCAAAAACACAAATAAATAGTGTGGGGCAGTTTATTTGGCCAAAGTGGCATACTTCTTTTCTGAAATAAACAGAATTTGAATACAAAAGCGGTGTGTTAATATATAGAGCTGGCATGAACGGACTGGGAAGGGAGGAGGGGGCAATTTTGCACCAGGCTGGGTGGCCTGTTGCAGCCAGGTCAACACGTGCAATGTGCAACAATAAAAAGAAAAAGGTTTACATTACTAAAATTCCAGCACATCAGGGATGTTATTTGGGGGTCAGGTCTCCCTTGCGACCTATGTGGTCTCCCTTGCAATCTCTAAAAAAATTAGAAAGAAAAAACAAGTAGGTTTTTTTTTTGTAAAGCAAGCACCATATAGCTCTTTACTTCTGGAGTGGCTAGCTTTCTTGTTCAGGCCCCTTAAAAAAATAAGAAAAATAAGAACAGGAGTGCCACAAGTCTAACACTTTCAGAACTGACCCTAAATAAGAAAGAATAGAAATACCAAATAATGTGTCTTTCTGGAAACACCTCAACTTTCATCCTTCTGAGGTCGATAAATGAGTACCAACACAGGTTGGGTGATATTGGGTGTATATTTTTTCTATATGAAGTGCTTAAGCTTAAGTGCTATCTAATAACACATCATTATTATTTGGCCATGGGCACCTGCTTGCATTCATAGTTATTTGGTAATATGGGCCTATACACACTGATCTTAATGATGCATATGGCCTTCCATTCTTTTATGAAATGTACATCACATTATAGTGATATGTAACCATATTTTTCGTATTGTACAATGCTATGTGATGCCACTTCCTGTTTTGTCAACGGGTGAAAGGTCGTGTTCCATCGCTTCCCACGATATCACTTTGGGGTGGGGTCAAATGACATCACTTCCTGTGATGTCATCAGGGGGTCAAGGGTCATGTGATGACACTTCCGCTACCCCTGGCATTTTGGTCAAATGACGTCCCTGCAGCATGTCTCGAATGAATGCAGTTTTGAAAGTCTTCCTGGCTTCTGTGTATATCTATTCCAGCAATCACATTGATTTCTGCATTGATGCATGCACGCCTGGTTGTCCTCCACATATGGGCCTTGTAAGAAGGCATGGTATCTCAATTATGACACTGACACAAGAGATACAATTGCAACATTTTCTTAAATTCAAGGGTTTGGAAAAACTCCTGCTTTGCCCTATAGCTAGGATGGGCATAGTCTCTACCATCAAATAATAAAGAAACACAGTCCTAGTCAGCCTCTGTCAAATCAAAGATGGCCTATACTAACAAAACCTAATGCCTGCCCTATCTCTTATACAAAAACGTGTGTAAAGGGGAATATGTATGCAAAGGAAAATCAGTGTCATAACATGAAGAATCAATGTGGCTGAGCCAGCTCTCCTTCCCACATTGGATAGCACGGAGTCAGACGGTCCCCGTAAACAGGATAACACACTCTGGCTCAGGTTCTCAAAACAAAGGCAGTTCAAAACGTGGATCGAGACCCACAAGGCCTTCCACGTTAAAGTCACTTATACCAGCTTTCAAAAGTTCTTTCACAGTTCAACAAAAGTTCACACAGGTCTCCCTCGACCGGGCTCGGACCTTTCAAAGCACAAAGTTCACGTAGGTCTCCTCGTCGGGCTCAGACCTTTCAATCATAGCACTTGCAGGGGTCCCTTCCTGAAGCTTAATTCACATTCTTTACGGGTTGCCTTCCCCTAATTTATCACACTTTCGGCCTCGCTCAGTCAGGCTCAGACCTTTTCCTGATGTCGAGGACTTTCAAATGTGTGAGGTTTTTACTAAACACCTCAGCACGACCGCTTTGACTTTTCCTCCAGCTCAGATTCTTGTATTATTCACCCCAGTGTCTCTTGGTCCAGGTAGTTCAGTATCACAAGCACAAAAGTTCAACATTCACCTTTTCACTTCCATTTTTCTCAGAGTTAATCTTGATCATTACGCGTTTTAGAGTTCATTCACTTTGTTGCTTTATAACAAAACATTTCACCTTTCAACGAGACTTTCGAGTGTGCTACTTCCTTTCGCCTGACCACTCTGCTACTCTGTATCATCCACACGCGTGCAGCCTTCAATTGTGAGATATACTGTTGTAAATTCAATCTTTCCTTAACACACACCAGCCTTTCATGTTGCTCGCCAACTCACTGGCTGTGTGCATTCCTTTCTTGTCTTTTCTGTTTCAATTCACAAGTCAAGGTTAATACCACAGGCTTGGCCTCGCCTCCCAAGCACTGTCGTTTACCCGGGAGGGTCGCTGCACCCTTGAAACACAATGAAGTATTTTTGTCTAGGATTTGGCCTTCTCTGTATTTCTTTCATGGCTCTTCAGAGGCAACAACCTCCTGCAGGGGTCTCCTGGTGTTCTCTTCCCTTTGCTCTCCTCCCTTGTCAGTCGTTCTGCTGCAGTAGGTTTGCCTTCACCCCGGAAGTTCTGCTCCTTCTCATTCTCCACCTTGAGTGTGTCTCTATGGTCCCCCTTTTATCCATGTTGGGAGAGGTAATGTGTATCAGATGTATGCAATTAAAGTCAAGTGCCTGACTTTGCCTGACCCAATTAGCTGGATATGGGCAATGAGCTGTATAAGGGTTAGCCTCTTTACTGTCAGTCGCCCTCTTTCTCAACCCAGTGTTTGTGTAGAAAAGGGGAGGTTGGGATGTTGGAGGATCCTATAAAATAGGATGGGGCATGGGTACGGGAAAGGGGAGAATACCACATCTCACCATCGGTTGTCTCACCCCCACTTCCCTAATACCCCTCACCCAGGTGATCCTCCCACAATGGTCCACCCAGGGTCTGGATCTAAAGGAGATGGCTGTGCCATGGCCACCTGAGAGAGAGATCCCTGGGGACTAGTAGGTGAGACACCCTTTGGTTTGTCACAGCCTCCTCAGTAAGATGGAATTGTGCAAAGGCCACATGCACATGTTCATGGTGCACATTGGCAAGACATATTCCTTTGCTTAATATTTCAATGTTGGCTAATACTGTGGCACATAACCTTTGGTCTATTGCTATCTGCAGCAACTTACCATGATTTCTATTTTCCAGCGAGGTTAGACTTCATTTATTTTATTTATTTAATGTTTATTTGTAAAGCACCAATACAAAAAAGGGTGTTTCAAGGTGCCACAAGACAAAAAAGGGTGTCAGAAAATAAAAAAAACAATAATGGTCCTGCTAGGCCTTGCGTCATTCGGATCATGCAAGAGCAGTAACAAGAAGTGCAGGGGGTGGGAGTGTGGAGGGGGAGGTGTAGGTCATGGCAGAAGGGAACATGATAGGATGGGAGGGAGGTGTGGGGCAATAGGAGGTATACAAGTACAGGGGGAGGAGGGGATGAAGAGGGCCCAAGGGTCTAGGCAAGTGCTAAGTGTAGGCCAGGTGGGCAAGTGCCAGGGGAAGCAGGGAGTGAAGACGACAGTGAAACGCAAGGGCGGGGGTAGACCAGGCTTGGTAGGGATGAATACCCCACCAGGTTTGTCAGGGAAAAGGGGCCCAGAAGGGCAAGTGCATGTTGTGGAGGGGGGCAGGAAGATAGGGTGCTGGGGTACACTGGGAGAGGAAGGCCTGGAGCCCTGTGGAGCTCAGAAGGGACCAGGCAGTCAGTCAGTCACTATGACACAGGGGGCATTCGCAGGGGGGGAATGAAGAAGAGAAAAGTTGGGTCTTGAGAATCCTCCGGAACTTAAGGAGATCAGGCAGAAGCCCAAGAGGGTCATAGAGGCCATTACAGAGGGATGCTCCTGCTGAGGAAAGAGATCTACCCCACACTCTCTGCTCGGAATATAGTCTGATCTGCAGAAAATTGCAGCTAGATGACCGAAGGTCTATAAGAGGGAGGTATTTAGGGAAACAGACAGATGTAATGGGATCCCTGGTCCCAGAAAGCCTTGTGGATGATGGGGAGGGTCTTGATCCTCGCAGCCACTGGGAGCCAGTGGAGATATGTTTGGGCTTGAGAGATGTGGTCCCTGGGCTTGAGGCCAAGGATAATCTTTCAGTACTATTCTGGATTAGTTGAAGGGTGTGAAGGGAGGATTTAGGCAGATTGAGGAAGAGGCTGTTGCAGTAGTAGAGCCTGTAGAGGACCAGGGCTCTGGAGACATTAAGTTTCTGTATGTCTGCTGCTCCAATTTTCTTCTTAGATTCTTCAACTATTGTGAGTTCATTACAAACAGGGCTCGAAATTAGGGTTGGATAAGCAGGAATTACAAGCAGTGCCTGGGTATCCAGCAGTAACCGGTCATCAGGAGCTACCACTGTGGAACAAGGAGCTAGTTTATAGCATTACATTAGTTGGCCTGGGGGTGCCAAAAGTACCTCCTTGTGATTGTTGGTTTTAACCTAACCAGTCTCTTCTACATTTGGTTTGATTTGAGTCACATATTTGAAATAATCAGACTGGCATTTATTGATCTAATATAAATCAGTTATATATACAGAAATCAAATAAAAATAAAAATGTTACAGCCTATCTAGTGACATTACTTCACAACCAGTAATTAATTAAAAATACATTATTTAACAATTACATCTCAAGTGACATACTATTCCATTTATTGTACAATGAAACCAGTTTCCAAACGCTGTGCAAAAGTTTAAAACTGGCGTTGTTAAACATTGTGAAGAGAGCCACACATCATTTGAATCTTGAAGTCAACCTTTCAACAAGTTCAAGTTTGGGAGGGCAAACCTCTTTTGCAATGTTCTGTGGCATAGACTAGGTCCTGGAAACAAAATCTGGATCAATTCCACGCAGTTGCATGGCCAGCACATACAATGTCAGATCTTTTCCAAATTCAAAATCTATCTGCTGGAAGATTGGCTTTGCCACCCACTGTTTGTTTCTTTTGGTAAATTCCTTGTTGTAACGAGGCATCCAGAAAATTCCTGCAGTTTTTGCTTGTTCCATTCCAACGTTCTCATTGTGTGCAAGAACAGCCAGTCTTGTTCTGGCCTCCATACGTCTATGCCAAAATGCAACCTTTTAGGCCTTTATTTTAGGAACATATTATGGAACACCTTGATATCTCCAGTGTGGCAGAACTCGAAAAGTCCCCTCATGTCTCTTGAAAGCGTTTTGTTATACACAATGTTCTCAAGTGCTGGGTAAGGAGGGGAGCCTGGAGCCAACCACCTTTTCTTACGTTCCTGCTCCTTGCTCAATGGTTCATGTGCACTTTTGTGGACATGCTTTCTTTCTTTCCAGGAGTGTATGTTAGAACAATGATGCATCAATGAATGCCACTTTTCAAGCAGAATATCTACAGATCCATCACAAGTTTTTGAGCTCTACCAAAGATGGTTGCTTATAGACTGTGACCAATTTAAAATGTTTTCTATAGCCTTTTTTTCCATCAGCTTTGATTCATTTCAAAATAGATTTTGCTACATGCGATACATCATATTGATGCCTTATGTCTGGGAACTGCTCTCACATGGCCTTGGCTATTGAAACATGCCTGTCAGTCGCTATCAGGTCTATTTGCATTCCTCAGGATTGCAGAAGTTGAATGGATGTAATTAAACCATGTTTTCCATGGCAACAGAAGATGTACATTCAGATATTTGCACAACGACTGAACTCAGTATATTTTTGGTTTCCATGTATTGGAAGTGGTAAGTGCAGTATTTAGCAGAAAAACCTGGACTGTCACACTGTCCATCACCAGCAAGCCAGAGCCTTTTGCCAGCGAGAGCAGTGTCCATTGACATCTGTTTGAGTGTCTATGTCTGGCTAATAGCAGTCCCCATTGAACAAACCATTCCCCATTCCCATTTGAGCCCCCATTGGGCCCCCATAGGGCTCAATGGGAATGGGGAGGGCGCTAATAACGGGCTGACGAATGGCAAGTCTGTTATTAGCACCCTGGTCCCTTAGCGGGACCCGTAAGGGACGTGTGGTCAGACCACACGTTCCTTACGGTTCCCTCCAAGGGACCTCAGAATAGGGCAGTAGGGGATTACCGGCACCGGTCTCCTTACCGGTGCCCGGTATCCCTTACCGCCCTACTTGTAATGACCCCCAATGTATTTTGGTTCCTTTAATAGCCAATCGTCCAGAAGTATACTGGTTTGTGATTACATGGTAGTGGATAAGTCCTCAACACTAGGAAGAGTAAAGTCCACATCACAAGCACAATTGTCAATCAGTAGCTTCGGTTTTTCTGTGTGTGATATTTCCAATTTGTCCACATGTATTGGGGAAACAGGGAACATTGTCCGTTTCTTAGATAGCATTTTTGTAGAGGGTGTGGATTGTGTGAGCAGTTCTGTAAGCACTTCGGAAACATCTTCAGTCTTGTCGGTTTCTTCTGGGTGATGTGTGCTGTAACAATGATCCAGGGTTACTTTTTATGGGTCACTGCTGACATTCAATTCAAATTCTGGCCACTAGACATCTGCATCACAACACAATCTTACGAGGACCATGCTGAGCCTCAAAATGTAGCTGCTCCCAAGTAAGAATGGTTCGGCAAGAGACATCATTAGTTTATGTAGTTGTCTGAGTCTTTATGCTCCTCTTCTTCCTAGGCTTTTAAACATAGAGAAAAAATGCTTACTGTATAGCCCACATACAGAATATATGAATTACAACATGAAAATGTAATATCAATGAAATAACTGATAAATGTATTTTTTTTAAAAACGTTTCTGTTATGTACCCTTTTCTTCCTAATTTTCCTTGAAACAGTCAAGTTGGATTTGCCGACCACCAGACCAAGCTGAAAAACAGCATTTTGAAATTGTATGAACCGTGAACTGTGCTCTTACACTTGAAGAATCATATCTACATATGTACAGATATAACAAAATGTCACTATGGAAACCATTAGAACATATTCAATATTACACCACAATTCAAATGGATGATAACTGATATTTTACAATATCTTATGCCTACCTCTGGTCCATATGTCTCATCAATTTCACCCACTTCAGTAGTACATTTCTGGTACATAACAAATTCAAAGAACATTGATTAAATTGTCAAATAATGGAATGTTAAAATCTTTGATCTCACAGAGTACATCTTGAGAAAGATGATTTAATGATTGTCGATCTTACAATATAAGGTAAACTATGCAAAAAGATATGGCTAATCGTCGGATTAAAATGTCTACATTATTTTTGACATAAAGTCGAACACTGTGTAAATGTAATATTTTAAAAAGACATATTTCAAAACTGTACCCAATAACCTTCAGAGATGCTGCAGGTAGTTGTTGTGAGATCATCCTGCAAAACATATTGTTTACAGTGTGGCCCCTTTAATGTGTTGTAATGTTACATTGTTTCAACGATTCCAGGGAAGCATCCATTCCTCCAGGGAAAAGAGCTCTGATTCCCAATGAGTTAGTTCTGATACTTCCCCATGGATGTTACATCAGACTAGCTCCCAAATTTGTTTAGCTTGGAAATCCGGACTAGATGTACTCACAGGAGTTATTGATCCGGATTTAAGGGAAGATGTGAAAGTCCTTTTACACAATCATGGGGAGACACCATTTGACATCCATCCTGAGCATATAATATCACAAGGTATTCTCGAAAGGGCCTTACTTCCCAGTTAAAAGAAGAGACGGGGGGACATGGCTAGAATGCAAACTGCGAGGATGCAAGTTCATTTGAGCTCCAGTGACTGCCAAAAATATCCTGTACAATATCCTGATTCGTGGTGGAAAACGAGTAAGAAAAACTGCAATCAGAGGGGAAACACTTGCAGAATGAATGGGTGAGGTGAAAGCCGTGTTCTCCCACTCGCTACAGAGAAAACCGAGATTGACTGGAGTGTCTCCTTGGTGCGTAGCTTTTCCTAAAATGGCCACCGTCAGAAGCCCGGGCTCAGGAGGAGCTTGAATGCGAGTGGAATGCTGACCAATGCGGGGAATGTGGTCGGTGACTGTCGTACGGGACACTGAGTGTGGGTAGTGGAGACCTGTGCACGACTTCCTCTGTGTTTCTAATTGTGAGGATCGGACCCACTCGGGTCATACGTCGCCATAATCGGGGTGCATGTGTGCCCACGGGGGAAGCCAGGAGACCGCTGAGGAAGGAGGCGACCTGAAACAGTGAGGGAGGACAGCAGTACTCTGCCTACCTTGGGGGTGCCTGGAGAGGTCAGGCACTGGGCAGAGGGTGACACCGGTAAGAGAGCACACCCGCTGCACTGTGGGTGGCGGAGTCCCTCAGAGATCCCCACTGACTCTGCCGCCCTGAGCGGGGGCTGTGCGGATAGTCACGACTGGAGGGCGAAAGGAGATGTGGATCGGGGACGGCAAGTAAAATAACAGATCTGCAGCACTACTGGGCTGAATGAGGTGGGCCTAAGAACAATATAATCACAAGCGGGCATGACGGGGTAGGGTCGGAGGAAGGCCCCCTCTTTTCGTTGTAACACGAGCAGTGTCACTCGAAATAACGTGCCTCTCTCTGCCTGGAGCCAGGCACCAGCGGGCAAGATGTGCTTGACCCACCCACTCATAGCAGCTAATCATAGGGGACCCAGCACATCTGGGATCAGAATCAAGGGTCGCTTGGCGTGCTACACCAGGAATTAAGCACAATTCGGGAAAGAAACATACATGGCCAGAGGCGCATAGGGGCAAGAACTGTTTGCGAGAGACTGCCCTATAGGGTGGGAAATCGCAGAGCGACACCTTGCTAAATTGTCCAGACCTTACGTTTGGAACACCACACAGGTCCTTAGACTCCAGTAAAATGCCCTACAGTAAGAGGACAGAAAGCATAGCCTCCCACTCCACATCATTGTCAAGGATAAACTCAAAAAGGCAGAGCAAGATGAACCAATACTCAATTGCTAGCGTTGTAGTGCCGGTGGACCGTGTCTCACACTCTGACGGCTCAAATACAGAAGACACCCTCTCATTGAAGGACATGATGGCTGCCATTGCCCATTCCCGCTCCTTGATGGAGAAAAAAATGGACGGCATCACATCAGAGGTCTCCTTTCTCTGCCACGACCTGCACAAGCTCTCCTCCCGTATGGTACATGGGAGGTGGAACAGCACGTTTCAGGGACAGAAGATGGAATCAGAGGTATTAACCAAAAACTATCACAAGCTTTGACTTGCCTGAAAACCCTAGAAGCCTGGGTCGACGAGGGGGAAGGCAGGTCACGCCGCAACAATGTGTGTATCCTCGGGCTTCCCGAGGGGGCAGAGGGGCCCAGCATGGAACTCTTCTTGAAAAAAGGGCTGGTGGATATTTTTGCACCCAAATCCTTCGCCAAATTCTTTTCCATAGACAGGGCCCACAGGATGCCATCTGGAAGGCCTACCACGGGCGCACCCCCTAAAAAAGTGATTTGCAAACTACCAGGATATGGATGCGCTTCTCCAGATGGCTCGCACGAAGGGAGCGATCGCCCATAATGGCTCCCGGATCACTTTCTTTCCTGACTATATCCTTGAGGTATAACGTGCCAGACAATCATTTGAACAGTTGAAAAGGCAACTGTCCTCCATGAACGTGAAATATGGTCTACTATTTATTTATTTGTTTTATTTATTTGCATTTTTAAAGCACTCACACAGCCCGGGGGCATCGAGGCGCTGTTACAGGAGTTTTTGTCTTGGTTGCATATTTATAACATGCTTAAATACCCAGAGGTATCTAAGCACAGACCCGGGGATCAAACCTGTGTTGCTTTGTGTCGTTTTGCTTCTGAGGCAAGCACATTGCCGCTGAGCTATCCTCCTGGGACGAATTTCCTCGCCCAACTCAAAATCTATTACAAGGGTGCCACAGTGCACTTCACTGACCCACAGGAGGCCTGGCGCTGGGCCAGAAAGCCATATCGAGGGTGAGTGGACAATAGTGCCAAGAAGTCAAAAAGGGAAACCCCGCCCGCGGCCGGACTGTGCCCCTCCTGAGATGCACCCTTGAAGGTTGGAACCAAATGACCCAGAACAAGAGGACCCTGCAGGGCATCAGCCTGGATAAAGACAACAGAGTGAAATCATGGAGAACTATGGCGCACACAGCAACAGACCCCTTGTGGTGCTCTTCGAACTTCAAATTTTAATTTGCCACGGAATCACTATAACGGCGGCAGGAGCCATGGTAGTTTGTGATTCTCTTTTACCCCCCACCTGTCTTTTCTTTTTCTCTCTTCTTTTGGCAGTTCCCAGGCCGGTAAAGGTATCGGAGCTGAATGCCGGACATCGCCCAAGGCCCTCGTTTGTGGGCACGGTGGCAAACTATGTTTCTGGGGACTGCTGCCATACAGGCTGTTTAATTGGCAAGCATTGTTCGGGCGACAGATGCTTCAGGTTGGGGCGGAGTGTGGGGTGGGGGAATGGGGTTTGTTTATTCACAGTTAATGTTGTTCGATGTTATGGGCTTAACCGTAGAATCCCAAGCATTCACTTACCAAGACAAGACTGAATATCGAGAATTCACTTACCACACTGAGCCAGAAATCCATAAAACTCATGGCATCCACTTGCATCCCTCAGAAGCCTAGGACAGATTCTAAAGCCCTCAAGCTTATGACATGGAATGTCAATGGTCTGGGATCAAGCAAAGCCTAGTCTCTCTGCTCCTGAACAGATACTCCCCGGACATTGCCCTCCTTACAGAGATGCACTTAGCATGCACAAACTGTACTCTGTTTCGTAAGACAAATTACCAGATGGCACTGCATGCTGGATTCACTATGGGCTCCCGGGGGGTTCTGATCCTCCTGCACAGGCGCCCCTGCTAACACTGACCTTAGTAGAACAGGACCCCAGAGGGAGATTTGTGGTGTTGATAGGTACACTGGGGGAGGAAACCCTGTGCATATTGGCCATCTATGCGCTGCCGGCGCTTGGGGATGAGCTCATAGAAGATATAATGACCATATACGCAAAACATCAGCCAGATCTATTATGATGTAATTGACATGGCAATCGACCGTACCCACGTCTGTGGACGAAACCCCAATACCCCTACTAGGCTGGCAACGTTTGTGTCAGCCATGGGTCTCTGTGACATATGCAGGCAGCTTCAACCACATGAGCAGGACTACTCGTTCTACTCGGGGGCCCACGCTTCGCTATCTAGCCCTGGTGGCGCATAGGGTGTCCAGCCCGACATTGCTACCCCGAGGTGTTTCAGACCACTCAACCCTTATGATAGAGTTAAACACAAACAGGCCGATCCCCCCCAGATCATGGCGATTGAACTCCTACTATCTGAGATTTCTAGAATTCGTTTATTATATTCATGAGAAAACCACTGAATACTTTGAAATCAATTCCCCCACTGTTGGTAACCCCACTGTGATATGGGAAGCCTACAAAATGGTGCTCCGGGGAGAGGTGATCTCCTGGACATCGGCTAAAAAAAAGGAACAACTACGGAAAGTGAAGGAAGCCAAAGCAGCAGCAAATGAGTGGGAAGCACATTACATACAGCATGTTACTCCAGACACGCAACGATCCCTCCAAAAGACCAAAGAATGTCTCTGAAACGTAGCATTAGATAATGCCGGACACGCATATGAAGTGGCAATGGCACGCATGTATGAGCAAGGAGATAAAGCGGGCAAAATGATGGCCAGGCTTGAGAAAAGAGACGAGGGGCATGGCCATTTAAGAGAAATTATAGATGCACAACACAAGCTGGTGCAACAAGACTCAGACATAGCGGAGGCATTCGCAGATTATTATGCAGCACTCTACAAGGGCGCGACTGACCCAGTGGACCCCTCTATAATGAATGACATTGTGCTCCCTCAGCTGTCGGAGGTGCAGCGCACCCAATGGGATAGGGACCTTACTGATTCCGGAATAGCAGAGGCCGTTGCCCAGTTGAACTCCGGGAAAACACTGGGCCCAAGCGGCTTCCCAGTGGAAACCTGGAAGAAGCTGGGTGGGGAAGCCATGGCACACCCCCTCCGGGAGATGTTTCTTCATAGTAGAGACCAGGGAGTGCTCCCCCCAGACCTGTGAAGAGCTAGTATTGTGGTGATACTGAAGCCATTAAGCCCCCTGAACTATGTGCCTCATATAGGCCAATTTCTCTGCTCAACGGTGAAGCCAAGATCCCTACAAAAATCCTTGCTACCAGATTGCAGGACTTTATGCCTGCGCTGGTCTACTCCTACCAGTGTGGTTTCATGCCAGGCAAGTCCACATGCATGAATATATGGAGGCTCAATCTACTTCTGGAACGGGCTCCGATTCTGGACACCCCGCTCGCCCTCTAAACGATTGATTCCGAGAAGCCGTTTGACTCTATAATCTGGGAAAGCCTCTGGGAGACAATGCACAGGATGGGCTTCGGCAAAGGCTTCCTGAGATGGGTGAAATTACTCTACAATGCCCCTCACGCGGAAGTTAGGGTCAACGGATGGCCCTCTAGGTCTTCCCACTGGGCAGGGGAAACATGTCAAGTGTGCCTTCTGTCCCCACTTCTGTTTGCCTTGGCTATAGAGCCCTTGGCTCTGTGGCTTTGCCAGGTAGACAAATGGTTAGGGTTCTTCTGGCCTGAGGGGGGAGAGGACAAATTCTCCTTTTTTTTTGTTTTAAATTTTTTATTGATTTATTCAAACAAAAACAATACAACCACACACGCAGTGTATGCATCAACAATACAAATGTTTATCAAGTTATTCTGGCCACTGCTTCCCCCATCCCACCCCCCCTAACGAGCCTATTTGTTCCACGCACTCTGTATCTGCATCGCGTGGTGGGGTCTCACCCCCTGTAGATCTTGTCAGATCTTGTGCCGTTCCAAACAACTCCGTTATTAAGGATCTCCATGCTATCAGGCTTCCCGCCTCCTCCTCTCCCCCTATATCGCTCGCCTCCTGCCATACCATGGTTTCTGCCTCTGCCCACTTCTGCAAATCATTCCACCAAACCTCCACCCGTGGTTTATGACATGTCTTCCATCCCATGGCAATCCTTCTTTTTTCAAGCACATATGCTAAATCCTTCAATTTGCTAACATGCTTAAGTTTCTGCGATCTGGGGAACCCCCCCCCCAGCAAGCAAGCCCAAGCTGTATTTACAACCATTGTGACCCCCTTGTCCTCTAGTTTTTGTGCTACTTCACCCCAGAAGAGCTCAATTACCGGACATGCCCAGAACATGTGCACCATGCCAGCCTTTACCTCATCGCATTTGGGACATGCTTGTCTCCCAGCGTCCTTGAACTTGGATATCCCATCTGGTGTCATGTATGCTCTATGCGTAATATATAGCTGTAACTGTTTCAGTCTAGCATTCCTTGACACCTTATTGTGGTATCCCAAAGCACGTTCCCACATCCCGGCCTCTAGTGGGGCGCCCACTTCCGCTTCCCAGTCTAGTCTCAGTTGTATTAACTCCTTTCCGACCTTGGACATCATCATCTCATACAGTCTGGAGATTTCATGCCCCCCCTCTGTCATATCATATATCATGTCTACAGTAGCATCTGGTTCTCCCTCCAGTACTGTTTCAGGCCATGTTCTTCTGATTCTCTGGACCATCGTGTGATATGTAATATACAGGCCCGTGTGTAACCCCATCTCTTCCCCCAGCACTTCGAACTCTATGATGGTCCCCTCCCGCCAAATATCCCCCATTGTCACTACCCCAACCGCCTCCCAGTGGTTTCTAAGTATCATCCTCAGCTGCTCATCTCCCCCCGCCAGTGCGACTAGTGGTACCTGCGGGGAGCATGAGAATGGGTTGTCCATCATCTGGCACGCTCGGCGCCACATCTCCCACCCGAGCTTCATCATCTTGGGGCGCCCCTCCATTTCTGTCTTGGGCAGCCAGATCAATTCTTTCAGATAAAATGGGGCACAATCATGTCCAAACAACCTGGATTCGGGGGTCAGTTCATCTGCGAGCCATT
Source organism: Ambystoma mexicanum (assembly GCF_040938575.1). Classification (NCBI taxonomy): domain Eukaryota; kingdom Metazoa; phylum Chordata; class Amphibia; order Caudata; family Ambystomatidae; genus Ambystoma; species Ambystoma mexicanum. The sequence continues at coordinate 691,914,552 of NC_090936.1, forward strand.
TAGCTATATATTGCAACTGGCTCGCTACATTATAGACCTCATAATTGGGCAGTTTTATTCCCCCTTTTTCATAAAAGTTCTGCAGTTTCCATAATGCCACTCTGTTCCGGGTACCATGCCAAAGGAAATCCCTATACATGCTGTTCAGTTTGGTGAAAAATGTCTTGGGTATCAGATATGGAATATTTCCGAAATAGTGTAGGAGCCTGGGCAGGACCACCATCTTAAGCATCGCCCCTCGACCCATCATCGCTAGTGGCAACTTCTCCCAGAACTTCATGCACTTCTTAATTCTCGCAACGGCTCTTACGGTATTGTGTCTGTGCTCCTCTTCCATCGTATGGTACACGTCTATCCCAAGATACCTGAATGTGCTAACCGCCCATGGTGTTTGTAGCACCGGTAACCTCCCCATAGGGATTCCCCTATAACTACCCAGCGGGAAGATACTAGATTTTTGGAGATTCACCGCTATGCCGGATAGCCCGGCATATTTATCCATCACTTCTAGTATGTACTGAAGATTTTCCTCCGGATACCTCAGGTACAGCAGCAAGTCATCGGCATACAAGGAAATCAGGTGTCGTTCTCCTCCCACCTCGATACCTATGGTATCATATTGTTGCCTAAGGCATATCGCTAGGGGCTCCAAGGCTAGTATATAGAGCATTGGGGACCATGGGCACCCTTGTCTGGTGCCTCTACTTAATTGCCATCTTTCAGATATCACCGATCCTGTTCTGACCCTTGCTAACGATTCACTATATAGCATCTTTGCCCACTTTATGTATCCAGGCCCCATTCCATAACTCGCTAAGGCGGCAAGCAGCCATAGCCACTTGACTGAATTAAAGGCCTTAACCGCGTCTAAGGACACACAATTGCCATTTTGCCCTCGTTCTTGCTCCCCCAATCAACCACCCGATGGAGTCGTCTATGGTTATGAGTTATATTTCTATTCGGGACATAGCCCGTCTGGTCAGGGTGTATTAGTTTGCCAATAACTCTGCGCAGTCTGTTCGCCAGGACAGCCGTCAATATCTTGCTGTCCTAGTTCAACATTGACAAAGGTCTATAGGAGCCACAACTATGCCCAGGCTTGTTGGGTTTGGGAAGCGGTATTATGATCGCCTCTCTGGCTGACTCCGGCAGCCGTCCTACCTCAAACGCTTCATTTAACATTTCTAACATTGGGGGGAGCACTTCCTCCTTATATACTTTGTAAAATTCACTTGGGAACCCATCTGACCCTGGGGTCTTACTGGTAGACAGCTGCCTCACCACTTCCTCCAACTCCTCCAAGGTAATAGGTGCATCAAGCTCCTCTCCTTCCTCTGCACTTATCCTGGGCAGTCCTATGTCCTGCAGTGTTTCTGTGATCTCCTCAAGACTACTACCCCCCTCATCCCCATATAGTAACTTATAATATTCTGCAAACTCCTGATTAACACCTTCCTGGGTGTCAGCTACACTACCATCTTCCCTCGCAATCGTTCTAATCATGGGTCTGGGAGTTTCGCTCTTGTATAGCCATGCTAGAAGTCTTCCTGTTTTATCCCCCCCCGCATGCTGTCTCTCTATGTATTTTTTATAGTTGAGGTTGCATAATCTTTCCCATTGCTCCGCACATTTCTGCTGCAGTTTCAGTATCAATTCCATGTCTGTACCTCCCTCCTTCAATGCCTTTTCCAGTTCCCTTTCGGTTCCGTGTATATCAGCCAGTATCCCACATTGTAGGCCAATCGATTTTGCTATGGCTACCCCTCTCATCACTACCTTGAAGGCTTCCAATAATGTACTAGCCGAGTCAACACTACCCGTATTTGTCTCAAAGTAATTTATAATCTCCTCTCTTATGTCTTCCCTGAAGACGGGATCCTTAAGTGCTTCTGCCGAAGGCGCCATGTCGGTATCCTTGCCCTCGGGGGGCAATATTGCCACCCAATGACCAGGGGCGAGTGGTCCGAGAGGACCCTTGCTTTATATTCTACTTGAGTACACTCCATCACCACGTCCGACGTAGCAAAGACATAGTCCAGCCTTGTATGCAATTGCCGCGGGGCAGAATAGTGCGAGTATTGCTTATCATGGGGGTGTTTTATCCTCCACACGTCCGCTAGACCAAAGTCATCCAGCAGAGTATGCAACGCTTTAGCCGCCGGGGCAGGTCTATCAATCTTCCCATCCGATCTGTCTACCTTGGGGTCTAATATGCAGTTAAAATCCCCCCCCAAATCACTGCCCCACCCATGCATATACTAAGGTTATGGCACAGAGTTCTGAAATATGCTGCCGTGTTTTGGTTGGGGGCGTATGTATTCATAATGCTTACCTCTTTATTCTCTTCTAATCCCCTCAGTATAACCGTCCTCCCATCCCTTTCCGCCACTTCCTGCAACTGCTGAAACGGGACGTGCGGCGACACCCAGATGAGTACTCCTCTAGCATAGGCGGAGTATGTCGAGCCCACCACAACCCCTTTCCATTTCTTCACCACCATCTCCATCTTTTCCCATGTCAGGTGTTTCTCCTGCAACAGTGCAATATCTATCTTTTGTCTGTGCAAGTACAACATAACCTTATTCCTTTTTAGGTAACTATTTAGTCCCCTGACATTCCACGTAATTATTTTAAGGTCCCCCATGACCCATTAGAATCCCCCTCCACCTCACACCGGTGCAGTCCAGATCCCACTTCCATCTTAATCTATATAGGCTTGTTTCCCAATTCAAACTCCCTCTAACTACAAACACCCCAAACTCCCTCTCCCCCTCCCACCCTCCTCTCTCCCCAACTTCACCCTTCCCAACTGTTGCCCAGCTCCATCCCTGGATCTCAGGCACCCCCGCATCTAGCCCTTTCTGGTATAACCCGTACTCGCGGCTCAGCAGGGTGAGGCCGCCCTATTGGCCGCCTTTTTACTAGATCTCGGGGGTAGGTAAGTGCGGTCCTGGCACTCCTATTTGCTTAGAGTTGCTACGCCCAATGCTTCCGTTTTCATTTGCGTTTTAACATACTATATTCCAGTCCCATAGAGTCATAAAGTTCAAGGGCTATGCCATGTCTATCAAGTAATTCAAGGCGCTATACCCGGATTCCCCACTCTCCCACCCTCGCAGGGTACATGACATAGGCCCTCATTACGACCCTGGCGGAAAGGGGAAAACGATGGCGGAAATGCAATACCGCCATCGAAAAGCGCTCGGTGCGACTATGACCCGTCACCGCAAAGTACGAAGCCATTAGCGACACCGTAGTGAACGCCAACGCTAACTGCACTAAGCACGCGCGCGCGCACCATGCCAAACCGCAAACACCACCATGGTGCAACGGTACGGCAATTCCGACCCTAGCGGACATGTACCTAACGCCATCAGGCATGGCGGAATGGACCATTCCGCCATGGCTAGAAATACGGCATCGTGAACCAACCGTAAATGGCCCACTGAGTGCCTGTACTCCACTCCCTGGCCACATTGCACAACTCCTGGCAGGCGCAATGTACTCACACCATGCAACCAGTGAAATCTACAATTCACCCATGCATGCCAACGTAGAAATGCATGCAGGTGTTCGAAGCGCCCCGTGAGTGGGCATCCATGTACGGCATTTCACCATAGCCGTACTGATGCAGCACAGGCATGTGAAGGTACAAGACATCAAAATGGAAATCAAGAACACATGACACAAAACAACAGTAGTCCCCCATCGCTTGCCACCAGCGCAAGGCAACATCCAAAACAGCATCCTGAGGGGGATTGCACCAGACCTGTACTCTTGCCAGTAAACAAACCAACCATCAGCAGAAGCATGTACCACACAAGTTGGCAGAGTGACTGAGCAGCCAGGCACATCCCAAGAGGGGCCGATGGGAGCTGCAGGGCACAGATGGCATGAATACAGAAGCTATTCCAATGGACATGACCCCAGTCCCCCTCCAACAAACGCACGCAAACACAGGCACCTGTGACCAGCCACATTCTGAACATCCCATCATACCATCAATCGACCTGGCTGACAGGCACCAGTCGGCCAAAAGCCAATCCCCCGCCCCTGAACAGCACATCATGTAAACAGTCACAATGGCAGCCCCTATCCGTGACCACACTGTGCTACGTAGGCAAAAGCGGCCAGTACTGTACCACACAACTCAACTCAGAAGGCGGAACACAATGCAGATCATCTCGCAATACATACCGCCACAAATCGAAAATCGCCACATCACCTGCAAAGAATAACGCAACACGCCAAATATCGGAATACAATTTAAATGCACATCCAAATGACAAAGGCCTCACAGCAATTTGTAAAATAACACCAAAACATCCATCATCACCGAGGGCTGCATCTGCAATAATTGACCAGCTTCCACTTGTGTGACGCCCTGTACCATCATGGCACACAGGGCCAACATCAACGTTCCAAAAGGCAACATGGAAGCGGCAAGAACCGCAGGTCCGTCCCATGAGGCAGGCACTAGTCCAGCTGAAAGGCCGAAATGTTGCACCTAGCCACCAGAACAGCGTAAGGGCATGTGGCCCATTGGCGATCGTCCCATAAGATCGTAATGCTGCTCCACTGATTCACCCGAAGCTGCAGGTGTCGAGAGTAAAAACCATCTGGAGGAGTGGCGTACAGATGGCATCTGCAATAGGGCAGGAGATACCTGTCACCAAAATGAAACACAAATTAACCGATTGCACTACATGACACATGATGCATCACTATCTTCATTCAACACACCAAATCCACACCCATATGCATGCTAGCCCACTCCAAAGGAATATACACACCCCTAAATCAGTATCGATACATAACGAAACCAATCGAGGTTAATACACCATTGGCAACGTCGGTTACTGTGCATGCGTCCGTCAAGATAGAACCCATGACATGGGATTAGTAACGTGCCTAGACACAAGTGTATGAAGGCGCGTCGAGACAGGGAGGATCCGACAAGGGCAGATAGACGTAAGTCCCACTATGGCAGCCTTGCATCACATAGCGCAGGGGAAGGGGATTGAATCAAAAAACACATGTACATGGCAGACCCTAAATGGAATCATCTGTCCATGCATCCATTCATCATTCCCTCATCCCGCAATGAAAACGCATGAACATTCACTCACATAATATGTGAAACTTCCATCGCGTCTGTGCGTAATGCAGTCTGCAAAAACCACTGTGCTCCTGGCCGGATCTGTAGTGTCGTGAAGCTAGATGGACTTGGGAACGTCCTGCCTTATCGTCCACTACGCTATTGCGCATCCCATTCAATTCATGTCATTCATTGCTTGCTCGTTATGGGCCCTGTCCCAAGGACATTCAACAATAGAACGTTACATTTCCAGGCAGACCTGTGGGCGTCTCCTCACCGCTACTTCGCAACCAAAAATCCTGGCCTTCGAATTCCTCACTTGCAACATTACGTCGAAAAGGCTTCTGTGAACGCTTGCATTCACAATTACATCAATGTAGTGCGGCTGTGTGTCATAATGCTAACTGGCTGCAATCACAAATGGGACGCCACGCCCGTCGGTGAAGTACGATACTGTGCTGCATGAGGGTCGGCCATCGATCGAGCCCTACATACCACTGACTCTTCACAGGTATGTAAGCGGCTGCAATCATAGCATGTGTAACAATGGGAGCATAGCATGAAAATCAGTCAAAGTACATCACACTGCCATCGGGATTTGATACATGATTCCAATCCCAAGATGCCATGCGGCCAAATGCAGCCTTACGTGCGGGACGTGCTCGGCCAGAAGGGATTGCATCTGCCACAGATTCATTCAATCAGCACAGGTGGAGGCCATACAGGCCGACAGCACATATATAGCAGACCCAAACCCCTCCCACAACCACTCCCACTCCAAAATGCTACCGGCAGGACTAGCGATGTTGGGCCTGGGGCACCAGATAGCACTGCAAGTGCTACAACTACAAGAAGACGACGAACAACAACAGGTACAACAACCGGGCGCACAGGGGAGACGGAGGAGAAGGAGGAGGAGGGGGGCAAGGCAGGGTCAGCAAGGCCCACAAGCACTGCCACTACCACCACGCAGGCGGCCCGCAATCCCACGCCTCCGAGCTGATCCGTTCAACCTCACTGCTGAGCAGATCCACACCCTCTACCGTTTGGACCGGGACACCATAATCGCCATTGTGGACATGACACATGCTGACCTCGTGAGCATGATAGATAGCCCAACCGCCATCCCACCCCTACTGAAGGTGGTGTCTGTACTCCACTTCCTGGCCACAGGCACCTACCAGCACACAGTGGGACAGTTGCATGGCATTTCACAGCCACTGTTCTCACGGACACTCTCCCAAGTGCACGATGCCCTCCTGAAGCACGCCGACGACCACATCACACTACCACGCACGTACCAGGAGATTACCAACGCAAAGGTGGGATTCCATGCACTTGGCGGCATCCCGGGTTGCATTGGTGCCATCGACTGCACCCATGTTGAATTGGTTGTCCCACATGCCATGGAGGTCCAGTACCGCAACCGGAAACAATTTCATTCAATCAATGTGCAAATGGTGTGTGACTCCAACAAGATCTTTACGCATTGTTGTGCCAGATTTCCAGGATCTACCCATGATTCTATGGTCCTGAGGAACACAAGAATACCACGCTACATGGAGCGACACGCAGGGCACAGATCCTGGCTACTCGGTGAGTCTCATTCCATGCATGACATCGTGGCCCATTTGATGCGTCAATGACCTTGCAGGAGGGGGGGGGGGCTACTTAGCACTATCATTCCACTGACACCCTTTATTCGTCCCATACAGGTGATGCCGGGTATCCACTGAAGAGATGGCTCCTTACACCAATCCGGAACCCACAGAACCAGCATGAGGAGGACTACAACCATGCCCACTCACGTAGCCGTGTGGTCATTGAACAGGCATTCGGCCTACTGAAGGCTCGTTTCCGCAGCCTCAGCAGGTCTGGCGGGGCACTCATGTACAGCCATGAGAGGGTTTCTAAGATGGTCATGGCATGTGTCATGCTGCACAACATGTGCATACGTAGGAATGTGCCCATGCCCCCTGACGCTGTACTGCATGCACCTGAAGATGATGATGATGAGGGTGGGGATGTGGAGGGACGCCAGGGAGTCCATGAGGCACAGGATGCACGTGCAATCCGACAGAGCATCATAGATGCATGCTTCTAGCAACCACGCATGGTGCCTATTACACGGAAAGGGGACCTGTGGCACTGTGTGTGTGTAGTACAGGCACATAGTGGACTGTACGCCTATGAAGGCCTCGTACGCAAATATCAATGTCCACACATGTCATTGGATGATAATGAAGTGCTGTATTGTTAATGTGATTTGATTCATACACCCTATGGACCCGCCACCCAGTGAAGCCCAACACACCCCCTCCACCCTACTTCCTCCCCCCCCAACACCAGTGTCCAGATATGCATGCTGCCCGTGGGTAGACGCTATTGCAAGCCCCCTCTACGGGTATCAGGGGCACCCCTGCCCGTGGAGCGCAGGTTCCTGCCAGATCTGCGTTGGGGGCTGCCCTGGACGGAACTTGCCACGGATGACGTCTCTGCCTGCTCGCGTCCATGCATGTCTCTGAGGGTTTGTGAGAGCTCCGAGAGCACACGGCGCACAGCAGCAAGTTCAGCACAAACGTCTTTGGACGTCGCATGCAGTTCCCCCCTCAGGCTCTCGGTGCTTCTCTCCATTTGTGCTCTCAGGCTCTCGGTGCTTCTCTCCATTTCTCCCCTGAGGCTCTCACTACTTTTCTCTATTTGTGCCCTGAGTGTCTCGGTGGATGTTTCCATGGCTGCCCTGGAACCCCCGCATTCATTTGCATGGTCCTTGAGTAGCGTGGACGCTTCCTGCTGTTGCTCGATCAGCAGGTCGAGGGACTGTTGCCTCTGCTGGGCCATGGACATTTGCGGTGGTGTGACAGGGGGGCTGCTCAACACATGTTGCCTTGGCACAGGACTTGTGGGGGTTGGCCAGTCGTCGTCTTCAGGGTGCCCCTGCGTGGTTTCGTCATGGTGTAGGGGATGGAACATGCAGGGGGATTGGGAAAGGTCATGGATGGTACCTACGTCGCCAGCACTGTTTTCCGTGTCGGAGCATGCTGGCATGACAGCTGTGTCACCTATGGTGCTGCTACCACCAGAGGCAGTGCCATCAGATACGTTCTTTGGGGGGACCTGTGGTGCTGGGGTTGTGGACTTGCTGGCTGCTGGGGTGCCTGTTGCAGTCCCCTCCAGTGTGCTGGCACTTGATTCCTGCTGCTGCCGTGTCTTGATCCTTGCACCTGAGGTGGAGGCTCTTGGGACGTTGGTCCTGGCCCTCTTTGCAGGCGTGCTGGTAGGGGTGTCCTGCAGCTCGTCGTTGGTATCGGACCCTGTGGTGGAGTAAAGAGGGGCGAGCGTTAGTTATGGGTCTGTCGGATTTGGAATGGCAACGTGTCAAATGCATTGGGGTGGTACATGAGGCTGATATGGGACTGGGCCTTGGAGGTGGTCTCATTTTCGTGTGGATTGAGGATGCATTCATTTGGCTGCCTGCAGTTAGGGGGTGCATGCTGCACATGTAGGGGTTGTTTATGGCATCTTGATTGATTTGTTTATTCATTCTGACTTTTAGAGGGCGCTGTCAGGGCAAAGTATGTATTGCACTATGGGGTCACATGGTACTGCACATGTTCGTGGTTTGTGGATTTCGCATTGTTTCTCTTGGCAAACCTACCTGATTCTCCGGATGTCGGCACTCCTTTCTCCATCCCTCCGACTCCCTCTATGCTCTCCATTCCTATGGTGGAGGCGCAGATCTCCTCCCAGGGGGTCAACTTGATGGGCGACTCTGATCCCCCCCCGGTAGCTGTGGCGATGTTCCTGTTCGCAGAAAGTATGCTGCGTACGCGGATCCGCAGGTCGTCCCACCGCTTGCGACATTGCTGTGGCGTGCGGGGTGTTGTCCCCACCGCACTTACGCGCTGTGCCACAAGGGCCCATATGGCCTTCTTGTTGGCAAGGGCCGTCCTGGTCATTTGACTGGAGAAGACGACGGCGGCATTTTCCTGCAGGGTCTCGGTCAGCACGGTCAGTTCCTCTCGGGAGAAGTGGACCTGCCGCTTGCGATCACACGCTTTCTTGGCTACCTTTCCCATATTTATTTTTTGAACTGGGGTTGCTAACGGGTTGGGATGTGTGTCAGGGTCGGATTTTTAATGGTTGTGTTGGGATTCGGATTTTATAGTTGTGCGGCGTGCTGTTTCCCGTTCCGGCCACATGCTTTTACTTCCGTTTCCGTATATTTACGGTGCCCGTAATTTGCGGTGCCCGCTCATTACGGTGCCCGCTCATTACGGTGACCGCTAAGATGGGTGGCGGTATTGCACCTGGTGCAGCGTACGGCGGCGGTAAGGGCCGTTTTGGGGTCATTTCCGCCATCGCAGCCTTTCGGATTCCGCCATGGCGTAATGCTCGTGCCCGATGGGTCGTAATTAGCCGCACTTTGCTCCTTCGTGCAATGGCGGAAACGCTATTTACGCTGTTGCGGTCCGGTCAGTCAATTTCCGCAAGGGTCGTAATGAGGGCCATAGTGTCTTCACTTATCGTGCTCCTGGGGATCTTGTTCCTCATTCTGCGCCGGGCGGCCCTGTAGATCCAACCACGACGCCACATCCTCTGGGGTGTCAAAGAACAGTGCTCTACCTTTGTGCAGAACTTTCAACTTTGCTGGGTACAACAACATGTACCTGATGTCCGCCGCACGCAGTCTTCTCTTAACCACAACATAACTATATCGTTGCCTTTGCACTAACATAGTATAGTCGGGGTATGCCGTAACCCTGGAGGAGGCTCTTTCTATCGTTCCGCCCTTAAGGAAATACTCCAGGATCTTTTCCCTGTCTTTGTAATTCAGGATTTTTGCAATGATCGGCAGCGGCGGAGCTCCAGGCCGTGGTTTCCTCATGAGGGCCCGATGTGCCCTCTCCAACGTGAATCCCTGCGAGAGTTTATCCGCTCCCACTTCTTGCAGGATCATATTCTCCACGTAATCTGTGGGGTCCTGGCCTTCTTCTCCTTCTGGTAGACCGACCACTCGGATGTTGTTCTGTCTCGCCTGTCCTTCTGCTTCCTCCACCCTGTTTTCGAGGTTGGCAACCTGCTGTTTGAGCACATGGAACTCCTTCGCATTATTCGTGCTTACATCCGTGTTGGTCTTCACTGCGCTTTCCAAGCCGCTAGTTCTTTCTGCTAGCGCTCTAACGTCCTGTCGCAGCAAAGTAACTTCAATCCCCACAGCATCTATTTTATTTTCTAGGGCCGTCCGCAGCTCTGCCATCTCTGCGCCCCATTTAGTACTCAAGTCCGTTATGGCCGCTAGGACTTGCTGGTTTTCTCCTCCAGGGGGGTCATTCCCTGATGCCTCCCCCGTCTTTTGTACTGGGGACGAAGGGGTTCGCTGCGTTTTTGCAAAGGCGTCCATAGTGGGTTGCTTACTTCTGGACTTCAGTCCTTTCACCGACATTTTGCAATCTCGCTACGTCTTATATCAGCTTCCCTGTGCCGCTGTGGCTTCACCAATATCAATCAGTCTTCGGGTGACCCCTGTGGGCCGACTGCAAGGCAGCGCACAAGGTCAATCTCAGAGTGGGCTGTGTCCTCCCACGTTCCTCCTTTAAGCAATGTTTTTGGTAGCTCCCTCAGTACCTGCAATATTAGTCTGATGTCCGATATAGCTTTGTCGTTAGTGTGGCAGTACTGATTCTATGTCCCTCCTTTTCTCCAGTGAGTCCCCCCAGGTTCATATTGGTACCCTTGGAGTGCCTGTATGGAACATGTGCGATATGCTTTGTGTCTTTGAGTGGGTTATGTCCTCCCACGTGTCAAGTCGACTTTATTGATTATTCTACAGTTGCGCTGTGCCATTCTCATCCATACCCATCACAGCGCGGCTTGCCAGACACTGATCTGCTTTACAGTGTTCCATAAGTTTTGTCGCTTACTTTAAATTACTCTGTGCCAGTCTCACCCATTCTTCCCTCAGCATAGCTCGCCAGTCATTAGTTATTCACCAGGACCGTGGACTGTGTAACAGTGTTCCTGAGTCTTCTTATTGGTTTTGAAACTACGCTGTGTTAGGCTCACATATTCAGCTCCAAGCGCAGCATGCCAGGCATTAAATTACACCAAGACAGTGGTCTGCGTATCAGTGTTCCTCAGGCAGCTGCAGCCATTCACCTAGTGAATGCACAGTGATAGTTCAAGGCTGCACTGCCTTCTAGACGCTCCTGCACCTAACCAGTGCTTGGCTCAAGAACTCATTAGCCCCAGCTGATTCACTCCCACATCGGACTTGTATGGCTGAGGGCACCCTGTGGGAATGCCCGTGCTTTATATATTTGCTGGCGTTATGATGGCCCACAGCACGGGAACAATGTTGAGCTGGCCGCGCTGATCCACCGCTACAATGATCAGCTTCCCGATGCTTACTGCAGGGCCGTGAGCCTGCCGCTAATAGTTCTCCCCGCCCGGGTGCCTGCCCATATGTTGAGGTGCCGGACGCGCACACGCAGGACCTTCGATCCGGCCCGTGCCTGGCGACCGCCTGTAAGCGGGTCCTCCGCCTCTCCTTCGCTTGTCATGTGCAGCCCCGCGCTGCAACAGTATCTTTTCCCGCAGGCAGCGGGAGCCACACACTCGCTCGTATAGCGTGGCACTTCTCTTCCGCAGCCCCGTGCTGCAACTGTATCGTCTCCCGCAGGCAGCGGGGGCCGCTCGCTCGATCGTCTGGTGTGGCTGGGGGCTGCCTTGCCTCCAAACTCCGTTTCCCCCAGCCTTACACGCGGCTATTGTCCACACTCTCTGTGTCTGCTCGTCTCCCTGCCCCTCACACACCGTGTCTTCCGCATACCCACCGCACACCATTTAGTGGGCAGGGATCAGCACGTCTTCTCAGGGACAAGATCTCACTGTTCGCATCGCTGTTTGCATCACGCTCGAGTCCATATGGCCGCTCCCACTGCCACGGCCGTTCCTCCTTTGTTCACCGCCATCTTGGATACATTGTATCAGTGCAGCCGGGTGCTTCAAAGTCTTTTATCCTTCTAATGCTTGCACAGTGGGCTTCAGTTTCCATAGTCCTGTTAGGGCATACATTCCCACGCTCGCGTTTCTATTTTTGGAGCAATTTGATGGATTTGAATGCGTTTCCATAAGGATCAGAGTCGGATCATCGGAGCAGCTCTCGCAGGCACGTCCTAGTCCATGGCTGGTTGGGGAGGACCAACTCTCCTTATATGCTGATGATCTCCTGATATATTTGGGCGACCCTGCCCACTCTTGCCCAGTGGTCACAGAGATATTGGCGCACTTCAGTGCATTTAGTGGATTGAGGGTGAATTGGGGGAAATCCGTCTTCTTCCAGGTAAAGATGGAGAATATGCAATACCAGGAGATTGCCCATATAAGATTGAGCGTGAGGGCTTCCGTTATCTGGGAATCCAGATCTCACAAGTCATTGTGAACCATGTTCCCAATAACCTACATCCGATTGTTAACAGGTTTGTGAATGATGTCCGACATTGGATGCTTCTCCCCATGACACTACTGGGCAGGACAGCGCTCTTTAAAAGGTTGGCGCTCCCACGGTTCTTATACATTTAGCAAAATGCCCCGCTCCTGATTTCGGATGCAGAATTTCAGCGAATAGATGGTTCCTTAAGAAGACTGCTGTGGGGAGGGGGACACCCCTGCATCGCTTTCAATACTCTGCAGAGATCGGTATGGGAAGGTGCAATAGGGCTCCCACGGCTTCAGACCTACTACTGTGCTAGTCAAATAGTGGTGATAAATGGCCTATTTCATGGGAAATGGATGTGGGTGGTGTTGACCCGGAGGACTGGATTTTGACCCTGATGCACCCACGGGAAATTGCGATCAGTTCTAGGCTTTGCCTAATACAGCTAAAGATCTTGCACAGAGTGTACTACCCTAGGATTGTGCTCCACAGATGGAACAATGCCACAGACCCGAATTGTTTGCGATGCCGGGTGGAGGAGGGCACCTTTATCCATATTTTATGTGAATGTCCTTGGATTCAGTCCTTCTGGCGGCAATACTGGAAATGACTGTCTGAGGTTCTGGGGAGAACAGTACCATTGGACCCCAAGTTGTTGTTACTGGGTATCCCGCGGGAGGACTCTGCCACCCACTGGAAAAGCTGTTTCTGTCTACAGCGATTGGCCTAATAAAATGCAATATAGCACAGAGATGGGGCTCACCTGAGAGTCCGGCCCTGGCCCAGTGGGCGGCGGATATGGACGTGTGTGCAGCAGTGGAACATCGTAGGCAAACCCTTGAAAATCTGGGGCAAGTGGGAGGAGGGTAACTGATCTAATATGGCCTATTTGGGAAATCTGCTACATGGGAATGTGCAAAGCATTATAGCTTCAATTTACGTGCATAAACTGTTGTTTCACTGTTGTTTCATTGCTGTCCCTGGATAGGACAAATTGTAGGGGAGTGAATGCGGGGTAGGTATTTGCAGTTGTCTTTATGTATGTAAAATAATAAAAAGACATATAAAAAAAGAAGAGACAGAAAAGGAGGTGACAGAGAGAGGAGATCTAGGTTTTGGAGAAGCTGATGAATGACCTATTATCAATAATAGCCAGGATGATGAGCCAACTGTCCTCCCAGACATGGCTTTTGCTCAGAGAAATGATCCAATTTTAGCAGAGGCTTTTTTACAAGTAATCCCGGAGTCTGAAGGCAGTGATAAAGGAGGTCCCTTCTTCTTTCTAAAATAGGGACTGTTATATTGAAGGGAAACCTCAAGGGAAAGAATATGTAAAACCCAGTGGGTAATACCCAAAACCCATCGGAAAATAATTCTGGAAATCGCCCACTCACATTTAACAGGGGGACATATAGCACAAGCTAAAACACAAGTTCATATCAGTGGAAAGTTTTATTGGCAATGAATATATGCCGACATTAAATACTGTGTGCAGACATTTAAAATATATCAAAAGACCAGCACAAATATTCCTCCGCCTGCCCCTTTGAATTCACTACTCTTAATAGAGGTCCCATTCTCCCGAATCGGGATGAACATCATTTCTATTTTTTATTTTATTTTATTTTTTACAAGCAGCCCTCGGGCATCGTGGCGCTGTTACAGACAAACTTACTTAGTTACAGAAGTGCATACAAAACATCCAAGGCGTGAGAATATAGCATTGAGAAATCCAAGGTTCTACCCTTCAAAACCTCTAAATGAGGCAATTTATTTTGTCTTAGTGATTTTTGACTACACTACCAGGTATCCTGAGGACTTCCCCATGAGAAATAGTACAACCCAGCAAATACTAAAACATCTGTTGCCATTCTTTTCCCGGGTTGGGTTCCCAAAAGAAATTCTAACAGATCAGAGAACACATTTTATGAGTAAACTCATGGGAGAAGTTAAATAATTACTTCATATCACTATGTAAAGAACCTCAGTTTATTATCCTCAAACAGATGGATTGGTAGAACGATTTAATAAGACACTTAAAACCATTCTAAGAAAACCAGTTGACGAAGACAGAAAAGATTGGGATTGCATGATTCCCTGGGCCTTATTTTCCTCAAGTATCTACCGGATTTTCATCTTTCAAGCTACTGTATGGCAGAGAGCCAATGGATGTCTTGGACATGCTTAGGGAAATCTGGCAAGAGAGGGAGGTGGCCCCAACACCACTGTCTCAAACCACAAATCGGTTACGAGAACACATGAACCTAGTTAGATCTCTAGTCCATACCCACATGGAGAAAGCTCAACAACAACACAAGCTTTCATATGATAAAAAAAAGTTAATTTAAAAACCTTTCCAGTGGGACATAAAGTTGTAGTTGTCTTGGCCACTTCAGAGAATAAATTAATCTCAAAGTGGAAAGGACCTTATGAGGTATTGGAACAGATGGGAACATGCCAATACAAAGTAGCCCAACCAGGCAGACGCCAAAAGACTCATGTCAGCACATCAACCTTCAAAAGGAGTTGAAGGAAAATCCATCCTCCTCCCACACTACTATATTTTCTTGCTTGGCATCTCAAGAAATCGAT
Organism: Ambystoma mexicanum; assembly: GCF_040938575.1. Lineage (NCBI taxonomy): Eukaryota > Metazoa > Chordata > Amphibia > Caudata > Ambystomatidae > Ambystoma > Ambystoma mexicanum. Next base: position 691,929,680 of record NC_090936.1, read on the forward strand.
AACATCGAACTCATACCCCCAAGAACTTCCCAATGATAAGAAAGTAAGTTTGAATGCTCTTGTTTCCCCATTTCCAGATGTATTTTGCGAGACACCAGGGAGAGTACACAGAATGTACCACCATATACAAACACTACTGGGGAAAGTAGTTCACTTAAAACCCTGTAAACTTCCAGAGGCTGTGAAATAGATCATTATTAATGAAGTGGAAAGTTTTCTCAATGCTAACATAATCAAACCTTCTTCAAGTACTTGGTCAACCACCATTATGTTGGTGACCAAACTTGGAGGTGTTGCATAGATTTTAGGCAAGTCAACGCCATATCAGGCTTTGATGCATATCCCATGCCTCGTATAGACGACCTGATAGACAAACTGGGGAATGCGTTTACTTGTCAACATTGGACTTAACTAAGGAATACTTGTAGGTTACCTTAAATGGTCCAGATAAAGAAAAAACAACATTTTCAACACCAATAGGACTTTTCCAATTCAAGGTCCTACACTTTGGTTTACACGGTGATCAGCGACTTTCCAATGATTAATGGGTGGGATTTTACAACCCTATTCTGATTTCTGCAGCTCGTATATTGATGAGATTATTATTGTGAGAAACCTGAAGGTTTCACCATAGCTAGTCACTGGAGATTTGTCATCCAGGTGGCCAGGCCACGGCCATCCCCATTGGATCCAGTTCCTGGGGGTGGACCAGTGACGGAGGATCCCCTGGTTGGGGGGTCTTCAGGGAGTGGGACACCGACGGGTGAGATGCTAAATCGCCCTTCTTTCAACACCTTTTCCCCATCCTATCACATAGGATATTTAGAAACACTGCCCCCCCTTTCCACACAAACCCTTTCACGCACCACGAAAGACAACGGACTAACACCAGAGACGGTTACCTAACATGTCCCAATACAAGGGTCAGGCAATGTCAGGCAATTGACCAGAATCACGCACACCTGACGGCCCTTTCCCTTCCCCACAGGGATAAAAGGTAGAGCATGAGAGCACAATACGAGCAAGGCAGAGCACACAACGACACAGCTAATCCTGCGGAGCAAGTAAAGAGGAAGAGAAAGGCAGCAAGAACCGAAGGGGCGACAAGGAGAGAAGTCACCTTGCCCTTTCCGATCCAGACCTACGAAAACTTCCCTGCATGGAACTGTAAGACCGCAAACAAAAGCTAACGTGTGTTGCGGCAGATGTTAATGGTACACGGAGCATGTCTACGCAGATAAGCAGGACAGAGAGAGATGTCTGCTACCGTGGTACCGGCCTTGACTCCGGATGCCAAAGAAGCCAAGCAGTTCATCACAGTCGGTGACAGTGGCGCTGGTGACTTTGAAAGCTGGTGGGGCGTACATTTCTCCGGGAGAATTTTGAAGTGAGCGAGCGAGCCCAACCCACATCATTGTAAATTGGCTTCTAAAGTGTGCAATTTACTGCCCAACCCCACAGAAATATGACATAAAAGCATTAGGTTTTATATACTAATGGTGGGACATTATTCTTTCGTGTGCAGGTGTGATGGTGTATTTTACAGCAGTTTGTATTGAGAATACCTGGTACTATGGTGTATGTATAAAGACATTCATTATATAGATATCCAGTAATGATGGAAAAATAGAATTTTGTCATGCTGTTACTGGCATTCATATGCCTTCATCCTGATCTGCTGTGCTGGCCAAACTTAATTCTCTAATGTCTTATATTGAGAACACAGATTTTTCATCAGGGCCATACTAAGTCACAGATAATACCCCCCTACACAGTGGTGTAGCGACCATTGGGCAGATTGGGCTTTAGTGTCCCCACCTTGAAATGTTGGGGAACAGGAGACAGTTCATTCTCACAGCAGTCCTTAAGTGTCTGGTTTCAGACGTGAAGGAGAGAGTTAACCAAAGAGAATAGTCTCATTAGAATGTCTAAAGAAGTTAGATGCTCCCACACAAGTAAGTTTGCCCTTCTCCCAAACTCTCTGAAGTTACCTCCTCTCCTTACATTTGAAGGATTAGCCCCCTGCCCACCGAAATGTGCTGCCTTATATATTTTAAAAAAACATAGTCCCTGTTAGCAAAGGCTGTTCTGTTCCACCATGCCTCCGAGTGTCAAATGCCAAAAGTGGTGAGGTTTAAAATAAAACTGCCTTTGATGTTGAAATGCAATTAGGTAAAACAGCCCAATTAAAGCACTACAGGATGCAGGAAGGAGGCCTGGGCAGCAGAATATTCTCAGCATCTGGTGTTGTCTGTCCTGTTTGTAGGAGGGTTTTCTCACCTTGACTAATGACCAATGACCAGCCTGGTCCCATGGCTTGCTGTCCTCGACATGTTAGGCCCCAGTGGGACAAGGAGGTGTCATTCATCCTTGAGGTACTGGGCATCACCCCAAGCACCAGTGCGTCCCCTTATTACTGCTATCGTGTGGGGGGGGGGTCTAACACTTGAAATTGGCTGCTTCGGTTTAACACAGCTGTGGCAAACCCAGCAGGTGACCAGTGTTCCCTCCAGAATGGGTCAGTGATTTACCCTCAATGAGCATACATGCACGGGAAACATATTCCGAAAGAGTGAAATTGTGTTTTCAATGGATTTCCACTCCAGCAACCGTGGTAAATTTGCAAAACCCCAAAGGCCTGGCCATGTTTGGAAGTGTGCATTAAATGCGGAAAAAATTTGAAGTTGCATAAATTATGTAACAGAATAAAACGTGAGGTAATTCTGAAGGACGGGCAGCTCGTCTTAACAATATAAAAAATGCTATAAAAACACCCCCAGCCCACATCAGTGTCTAAAATACATTGCATGTGACCAGAACCAAAAGTCCCCCAGTAGCTATTTTACAGTGGTTTAACCACAATACGTTGGTGGGAGGGGATGCATTACAGCTCCTTAAAGGCAGAAAACCCCATCACCCAATAATACAGACAACTACCACTCTTAAAGGCAATCATAATGGAAGGAAGAGAGGTCAGGGTCAAAATACAGGGTTAACTGTTTACCCTCTTGCTAGAGCAGGTTCATCTGTGGCATTCATTAAGTGGTATCTAGGCACAGTAGTTGCCATTCCTTACGGGTTGCTGTGCTTTGCACCTTCGTAATTTAACCCATAACTTATAAAGGCAGGATTCAGCGGGCGGCAAGAGGCACTGCGCAGCTGCAGTTGGGTGTGGTCTGGCCATTAAAGGGGACTTGGTGGCAGGAGGCCTGAAAGGTGATAAGATGGCCATACAAAACATGTGTGCAAAAAAGGGAAGTAAAAGTGAGAAATGGGATGAGGGGGCAAATACATCAGTGAGGCTGATTATCATATCCTTAAACCAGCAGCAGAGCAGTGATCTTAGTGTGGAACGCATAGTGAGTGACATGCTAAGAGGTGCTATAAACATGCTCCTTTTGAAGCCTGCTAACTCTCTGCCTGACCTTCCTTAAATAATGCCATTTTTGCAACTTTTGCAATACAAAATGAAAGAATTTAAAAAAATTGTTTTACCTGTGTTGTATGTTAACCTTGTCTGATTTAACGAGGTCTGTTGCAAAAGTATTAAGCGGGTTAGACCGCTAAATAGAACATACATTTGAATTAAGTGCGGTGAATCTTCGATTATTCGTTTCCTTTCCAAATTCTCATGTCTGCATTTGCTAATATTTATAAGTGAGCAGTCTCATGAAAAGTGGAACATTCAAAAATGCGCATCATCAACTGTTTATAAACAGATTGTATATAAAATACCGCCTGTGCATTATTGATTTTGACAAGTGCCACAAATTGGAGGCGAATGTATTTAGGCTTGTGACTCCAATACTTGGGGAATAAAGACAAAAGTGTGCTTTACTGTTTCCCCTCAATAAATACGTGCGTATATGCTAACTACATGATGCTAGCTGAGGTGCCTTGCTCATTAATCACGAATTTTGCCAAAAATTAATTGTGCTCGTAATGCGAGTGCTCATAAATATACTTTTTACATGCTGACTTTAAAAATGCCACATTTTCAAAGTGCGCGCGTTTAAACTTTGCCAAAAATTAGAGGCACTACAGTACAGACTGGGCACACTGTACCAACCCGTATGCCACATCTGTCACGCTGGCAGTGAGAGCCGAGCGTGATGCAGGGCCTACCTGGCCTTACCAGCGTCGGCAAAACACTTAACATCACAACTAGGCCCTGCATTCTCGGTGCATGGCTTGGGCAGTCCTGGGAGCACCGTGCGGAAGTGTCCTTCTCACTCACACACACACACTTACCAGCCTGGCTGTGTACGAGATGCGGGCCCTCTGCTGTTCTCTGGGCAGCTCAGAAGTCTTCTACTTCTACAGTCAACAACAACTCGGCAGGAACTGAGAAGGGGGCCCCCGGGTACAAGCGTGCGCCCATCATCCCACCCACAAACATGAATGTCATTGGCTGACAAACAGCCAATGACATTCCAATAAATTCCTTGTTGCTATGCCAATTTACAGTGGGTGTCAGATCCTGACACTGGTGCGGTGTTTGCGCACAGATCAATACTGGCGGGGCCACCTCTCTAGCGCCCCGCCAGCATCTTATATTCCATGAAGCTACGTAAAATGCTACGAGCTCCACGCAGTTTACATTGAAAAAAACTGCGGAAAATGGGACGCGCCCCTGCTCTGTCAGTGTGGCAGGCCCAGCAGCCATGAAGACAGCACACCAACATTAGACCGGCTGGCGGATTCATTATTTAATCATTTCATTTGCTGCCACACTGCAAAAATTATGCAGAGCAGAAGGCGAAGATCAGAGAACTTGTGTGAACACTGTTCTGTTCTCTGCAGAGCCTGCACACTTCCTTGGTGTTGTGGAGGGTATAGGTGGGGCGGCGGCGCCCCCCCCCCCCGCCCTATTAAAGCGGCCGCCACTGGTCGGTGAGTCGAGGGGAGAGCCGATAAGAAAAGGAACTGTGTTGAATGAAAGTTGCAAAGTGGCTAAAGAAGGGAAGTTCAAAGATCATTTAATGTTAAGGGGAAAACCATCCGCAGAGGGGTCTGGCACCACATGCGTGCTTGCTCGATAGACTCTGGTGAATCCCGCATTTTGGAACTAAAAGGTACCAGAAAGCCGTAGGAAGGCTTTAACCCAAAGGTCAAAATGGTGGTACAGGGGTTTTGTTAAAATCCTCTGTACAGTCGAAAGTCTTTGACCGAAATACGAATGAAACACTAAGGGGTAGATATCCTGCTTAATCAGAACGGAGGAAGACACTGTGGAGCAAGAGTGAACCCGAAGAAGGGACGCCTGACAGTGTGTTGTTTAAAAAGACATTAAGACCTGTGAAGTGCAAGAGGTGAAGGTGCTTGTGAAAGGCCATAGTGAACCCGACAGAGGGAGGCCAAAGCCATAGTGAACCCAACAGAGGAAGGCTGAGATTCAAAAGGGGTCTGCACCCAGAAGAGGGGGAGCCCTGAAGAGGGGGACTCAAGGGTGAACCATCATCACCCTAAGTGCCATAAGAAAGAAACATTCTTTTTGTTTTATTGAATGCATCAGGTCTTCGAGGCAAAGAGACTTTTTGCTAAAAAGAGACTTTTCAAAAAAAACATTTCTTTATTGGCATTTTTTAAAACACAAACTAACTGGGGTACAAACGCGCGCACAGCATGGTGACTGCCGTCCACTCCTCCGTATCTTTTAGTTAATCCCATGTAATAAACATTCCATCTAGCATGAGATTCCCCAATGTTTGTACCCCCGGCCTCTCAAAGTGGTGTTGGAAAATGTTCTCATGGGTAAGCGGGAATCCACAAACCCAGTATACTGCAAACAATTGTAAATACCACGCGCCCTGTCTGACTATGTGTTTAATCTGACCCGAGGCTCTTCACGTGTTTGCCACTGGCTGTATCTCCGTTCTTGCTTCCCTCGCCAGGGAACCCAAGAGCAGCCCCCTAATGTCGTTCGGATGTGTGGTCACTTTTTCAAGAAGGGTATGTGGAAGTTCCGCTGAGGGGGACCACAACCAAACAGAGTATTGTATCTGGGCTGCTAGAAAATAGGAGTAAAGATCTGGGTATTCTAGGCCCCCTTGTTCATATGGTAAAGTTAACGTGTTGTACGATATCCTAGCTTGGCCACCAGCCCAGACCAGCCGGACCATCAAAACTCCTGATCCGGGACCAAAAACACAATGGGGGCCGAGTCGGGACATTATTAAAAATGTATAAGAGCTTTGGGAGGATCACCATTTATGCCAGTGAGATCCGAACCGCTTGGGAAATAGGAAGAAGGATCCACGCATCCACTTTGTGTTCCAATTTCTCAAGCGTTACCACGTAGTTTTCTCTGTATAATTCCGGTGGGGACGGTGATAGGAAGATACCCAGGTAACGAATACCCAGTGGGCAGCAACCAAAGGCCTCGCCAATGTCGGAGCGGTCAATGCTAGTAGTCAGTGGGAGAACCTCCGATTTACCCCAGTTGATCCTCAATCCAGAGAGGTCACCAAACCGAGAGATTTCCTCCATGAGTGGCTGTAGATTTTGTCTAGGATGTTTCACATATAATAACATACCGTCTGCATAGAGGGAGATTTTAGAGAAGTGGGAGTGTATCCTTACCCCTCTGTGCGCATTGTATTCTCTTAAGGCACAGGCCAGAGGTTCAATGCCAGGGCAAAGAGGATGGGGGATAGTGGGCATCCCTGTCGGGTCCCTCGCGTAGGATGTACATAGTCGGACAGCATTTGGTTAGTGTACACCTTTGCTCTGGGAGCCGTATATAGCAGCCGTACTCACCGAAGGTAGGTAGTTCCAATACCTGAGCGGCGCAGAACCTCAAATAGGAATGGCCCTTCCACCGAGTCGAAGGCCTTCTCAGCATCCAAGGCAGCCACCACAATTGGGATCTGCGGTTTCACGTTATCAGTGCGAACAGCCGGCGCAGATTATTCTCGGTGGAGCAGCCAGGTATGAAGCCAACTTGGGCATGGGGAACCAGCGCAGGCATATAGGGGAGGAGCCTGTCAACCAAAATCTTAGCCAGGATCTTATGATCCGTAAAACTAAGGACAATGGCCTGTATGAGGAACATATACAAGGGTTCTTATTGGGTTTGAACAGCACAATTACAAATCCAGTCCTGGTGGATTCGGTGAGCAATCCTGACACCTTGGCTGCTTCATAAGTGTCTCGCAAATGCGGGATTAGGAGAGCGGGATATTCTTTGTGCAGTTCAGCTGTGATGCCATCCAGACCTGGTGCCCCACCGTTAGGGAGAGAAAGGATCACTCTGTGGAACTCCTCGTCATAGGGGAGGTCATTCAAGGAGCACCCTTGAGCAGGGTCCAGCCATCCCAGGGAAATTCTATCAAGATATGCCGTGTCCGCTGGTCATTTGGGTGGTGTACAATCGTTCATAGAAGTCGCGGAAAACATCATTGATTTTCCAATAATCCCTACTGGGATTCCCCTCTGTGTCCTCGACCTCCACTATGGTATCGAGCTGATGTTCGCGTTTAATAGCCCAGGCTAGAATTCAGCTTGGGTGGTCCCCCTCACCATATGCTGTCACTGCTATGGGATCCCCCAGATATTGTTCCTCCCTGGCCGCAAGGAGGTCCATTTCTCCCCTTTTCGTCTGAAGCAGTGTCCGTATCTCTGGGGAATCCAGGAGGCCTTGTTGCAGTTCTAGGTCTTTGATCTTGCGCTCTAGGATGGACATGGATCTACAGATGGCTTTCAAAACTCTGCCCTCCATTGCTATGCAACATCCCCTTATATATACCTTAAATGTTTCCCATACAACTCCTGGATCCGGGACCGAGCCCACGTTAACCTGAAAAAAGGTCTGAATGTCCTGTCTAATTTCCTCTCGGAATACCACTTCTTCTAGTGCGTGAGCTCTAAAGCGCCAGTGCAGATGCTTAGGGGGTCGACTCGGGCCCTGAAAGTTTACCAGCCCCAGAGAGTGATCAGATAGGGTTCATGGAAGTATCTGAGCTCTTATAATATTGTGGGCTAGGACAGGCGACAAATGACGTAGTATATTCTAGAAGAGCAACCATGCACTCCCGAGTAATAGGAATATTCCCTGGATGTGGGGTGTAGAAGACACCATGAGTCGTGTAGATCATGATATTCCACTATGGCGGCCCATTTCTGTGCTGCTCTTGGGAGAAGGAGATGGGTGGAGGAGGATCTATCTAAATCGAGGGAGAGAGTAACGTTAAAGTCACCCGCCCATATGACTTCAAATTTCAAGAAAGCGGGCAGACGGTTATCACAACGTTGAAAAAAATCTGGGGAGTCATTCAGCATATATGTTCACAATAAGGACCAGCCATCCTGCGATCTCTCCCACCAATAGCAGAAACCGACTCTCATCATCCCTAATTTGATTATGGAGTTTGAACTATAAAGTGCAGTGGATGTATGTAGCTACCCCACAAAAGTGTGAAGTGAAGGAGGAGCAGTAACTATGCACAGTAACTATGCACCCCCACCCAGTGAGATTGGGTAACCAACTGTCACGTGCTAAGTGTGTTTCTTGGTGACATAGGATATTCCCCTTGTGATTCTTTGCATAATTTGTGATCAGGTGCACTTTCTTGGAGTTGGTGAAACCACGTATGTTCCAGGTCAACAGAGAAATATCTACATTGGATCCTTTATCATCTCTAGGGATGCTCATAGTGTGGTTTTACGGGTATTACCAACGGATATTTATACAGTAACTGTCATGGGTACCAGGCAGGTAGTTGGGGCAAGCTGGGTGGAAGCTTGGCAGGCCGGGCATAGGCACACAAAAGACCCATAGCAGATACCTCCTTTTAATTCCTTCCTAGTGTTTGTAGGAACTTCCTGGTTACCACTTCCTGTTGCTAAACAGGAAGTGCATCACAATTCATGAGCTCTCTAGTGTTTTGGGTGTGGCTGGTTATATAAGCCAGACCCAAGATTCTTCCAGTGCTTCGTGTTGCTTACTGTGAGCTGCATCAACAACACACTTGCCGTGCTCTGGATCAGCCAGCTTCTGCTTACCTGCTTCGGATCATCCTGCTTCTGCTTATCCGCTCCGGATCATCTTACTTATGCTTACCTGCTCCGGATGCTCCTGCTTCTGCTTACCTGCTCCGGATCATTCCGCTTCTGCTTTCCTGCTCCGGATCATTCTGCTTCTGCTTACCTGCTCCGGAGGAACCTCTGTGCTTTCTCCACGCTGCAGCTATCTCCAGTCAAGAGGGGACTTCTACACCGGCACCTGTAAGAACAAAGAAGAACTGCGTTAGCATGCGCACTTCAGTAACGCTGCGCATACTCACCGAATCTTCCGGCGACGCTGGATTCAGGTCAGTGGTACGAGCGCAAAAACCCCTGCAAAAGAAAGAAGAGACATTATTCATTGCGCTCACCCAAACAACGCAGAACTTATTTCACTGCGTTCTCTCTACTAACACAGTGTATATATACCAAAGCCTCTGTGCATACTTACCAGACAACCAAGTCTCCAGTAGCGCTTAACCCGATCCCAATCCACTCCTGCAAGGGAAAGGGAGAGACATTACCTGGCGCGCTCGGATTTAAAACGCTGCGCATTCCTACCAGCAGCTGACTTCTACACGCAGCGCTACTCACCCCCAAAATACTTTGGCAAACAAAGACAATATGGACAATTCAGGACACTCAACATCCTCCGCGCAACGTTCACTTGTGGAAAGGACTTTCTAGCCAGTGAAGAAACTGGCGCCTTGAACACTCTGCCTCGCTGAGAAGGCATATAACAGCGAGTGGCATCTGAACTCAGCCAACAGGCATTGGCATCATTCATATGAGTGAATCGCGCCCCTGCAAATGCAGGATGGAGTGCACACCCTAATAAAAATCAAGGTAAGCCCTTAGGGGACTTCACAACACACAGTAAAGAGAAGGGAAGGGCCCAGGGGAATCAGGTGAATGTAGGTCTGAGTGTACATCTTGTTTTTAACAGGTATCCCTCCTGGTGAAACAAGGGGAAGTGAGAACTCAGGGTCAAGGGAGGCTTATCCATCACTCCTGCAGAGACACAGGTGAGTGTGACAGTAACTCTGTGCCCCACTGACATCTATCTTCTGGGAAGAGGAGCTTTTGTTCCCTACCAGAGCTTCCAATACTCATCCATTCCGCTGCTTCACATAACACAACGCTGCAGACCCAAGTAACATTTTGACACAACATGTCTTGAACAGTCCCCTTGAAGCCTGCCCCCACCCATGCCAGAAACAAAAACATACTGGCCCCTAGTACCTTCCCCCACCCTAATCACTCCCAACAAGTAACTCCAAACAACGCCTTCTCGCTACCAGGCGCTGGGGGGCTGTCGGCGGCTGGAATAACTCCAGGTGACTGAAAGCTTAATTACCATATTCTTTGCTCCATTACCCGTAGCTATTAGGATCCAAGTGTTTGGTCCCAGCATTTGGGGGCACATAGGCACCCGCTGTTGGAGTGCCACCACATCGTAGACATAACAGAGTGGTTGCATTGGAAAACTTAAGGTGATCTGCGGCGGGATGCCTTGGATCTGGGATGCCCATAGCGAAGCTTTCAGCAGCCTCTGGAGAAGTAAAGAAGGAGACCCTGCCATTGTGCACCACCTTGAGCTTGGGCAGAAATAACATTGAATAGGGAACCTACTTTCTTCTCAGGAGGTGTTCACTGTCTGAAAAGTTTTCCTTTGATCCTGCACTTGCAGACTGAAATCAGGGAAGAGGCGGATGGTCGCCGGCCCCAGCGCAGTTTCTTCTTTTCTCTGGCGTCACGGAGCAGGATGTCTCTGTCCCGGTAACTGAAAATCTGTGCTATAATGCTCTCTCCAGGGCCTCAGAGGAGGGTCTGAACACCAGGGATCTGTGTTCACGTTCTACCATGAACATGCTCATGACCAGTGGGTTTTCCAGTCTTCCATAAGGAGTTTTTCGACAAATGACTCCATGTTATCCACAGACATGGATTCAGCCACCCCCATGATGCAGATGTTATTCCTCCTGGATCTTCCTTCAAGGTCATCGTTTTTAGCTACCACTCTCTTGACAGTTTGTTGAAGGGTGGCGACCTCCCGCTGAAGAACCGCCATCTTGTCCTCCCTGTCGCCAATCCTCGCTTCAGTCATACGGCCACAGAGCTTATTGATCTGGACTGCAGAAATGTCGACTTTGCATGTTAAGTAGTCTATTTTAGCCCCAAGATTGTCTGTACTGTTCTTAAGGGCTAGCAGAGCCTGGTGCAAAGCCAAAACGTCTAATTGCAAAGGGGCCGGCTTCTCCGCTGGTAGCGAGGGGGTGTGATCCGACTTGCAAACTGGTCTATTTTGCCTTGCCTTTTACAGTTAACCATATTAGGGTGATGGGCAGCTGCGTTGTTCTTAACCCCGAGCTATCGCTATGCTTCCAAAGACTGTTAAAAAAAAAACACGGGCCAATCCACAAACTATTTGCTGTTAATTGTTGGAAAAGGACTGACACAAGGGGACCACATGGGATACAATCTTCAGGTAGATGTCACTGTGGTTATGACTTCCAGCGTATAATGCCATATAGTGTCCCCACCGTGGATACAAGAGGGCCATAGGAGATATTGGGGGTCATTACGAGATTTGCAGTAAAAAAATGTTTTTACCGGCATGGAGGCAATACCGTGTCCGTGTAGCAATGATGCCTCTAACAGCGGTCGATTACGAGTTTGCGTGAACGCGCTTTGTGGCATGCCAGTATTGACAATACCGGCTTCCCACAAAAGTCCCAAAAACCTCCTTTAGCGGCATCATGGAAAGCGCAGACAGCCCTTCCGCCTCTGCCTCCGTCCACCTCTTAATAACGGGTCCGGCATTAGCGGCCACCGCTAGTAGCGGGCCCCCCTAATGCCAGAACCGGAAATAACCTAATCTCGCCGGAACGGGAAACGGCACAGCAGCCATCTTGAAAAACACAATCCATTGCCATCCTCGATACACAGGACCTGGAGCAACTATCCAACACCAGAACATCTTCTACTACACCAGCACCATGCCAAAGGCTGTTAAGAAAGGGACATCCCGGCAGCGCAAGGAGCGGTTCTCCGGAGATGAACTGACCATGCTTGCTGACACTCTGGCTGAAAATGCAGAGGTGGTCTTTGCCAATGACGAAAAAAGAGCAGCACAGTTAAAAAACAAAAAAAAAAAAAGGTGATTTGGGAGCTAGTAGCCCAAAAAGTGAGTGCGGTAGGCAACACCCCCTGCACAGTAAAATACGTCCGAAAACGTTGGGACGACCTGCGCCTCAGATTGCAGAACATATTATCTGCCAACCAGAGCCAGGACCTGGCTACTGGTGGTGGCCCTAACTCACCTATAAAACTCAGCCTCTGGGGGGAAACCTGCGCCAGCACTATCGGACTGGAATCAATTGAAGGTGTGGGAGATATGGAACATGGAGCCACGTCATTAGCTGATGGAGGTGAGTGTCCTAAGAAAACACTGTATTGCAAAGTATGAAGCTAGTCCAACAATGTGACCGTGCCATGAGGCAATTCATGGCCCATTACACACACATGGACACATCCCTGCCTAGATGCCGCCCTCAGCACTGACACATCCACATGCATGCAGCATGCCAATGCCATACCTGAGGCACAACCCACAAACATGGAAATGGCATGTGTCACACTGCACGCATTCCACAACAGAAAGGCATGTCACACAGCATACACCACCTCATACATGTGTGAACCAGACGCATGCATGTATGATCCCTGTTAGGGAGAATTCTCTCTTTAGGCTGAATTTCCTAACCTAGTGAGTCCCCCGGCAGCTTTGCTGGATTTCTGGAGTTTGTTTTTTTCTCCTGCAAGAGTGAGACTCTTTTTCTCCCACTCTTGGACATGATTTATAGTGTTCCTTTGACTGTTAATGTGTTTTTATGGGCTATGGGGTCCTTTACTCCATAGGGTCTCATGTGTTTTTAATATGTATGTTACACAGCACCCTCCGTGCAGTGACACAGGGGTGCCATAGTGACACCCCACCATAGACTCCATACCCTGGGACTGACTACTGTCTCCCAGGGCATGTAAAGTCACCATTGGCTTTACTAGTCCCAAATTATTAACAGAAACCGGTACAAATCATCACATTGTGGACGTACTGGTCAGGGCAATTCGATTGCCCCGGGGTCTGTTAGTCGAGGGGGCACGTCTCCGTCCCCCCTGATCGAGTTTTGGCTGGTGGCAGTGGATACTACTTTTTATATTTGACCGCGAATATATCCCTATGGGATTTTCCAATTGTTCGAGGCTACCAACTTTAATTATTTAATTCTCATAGCCTCGAACATACCGCCGGTTTAATTAATTAATATTAATTCGCCGGTTGGTATTTTTTGCCAGGACTCAATTCTAAAATGGCGTTTGTGTTCTCTTCTGTGACTCCAACCAAAGTCGAGCCCTTTGTTCCACTTTTTGGCGGGCTTCTCCACAGAAGCCTCCAAAAGTGGTGCCACTCTGTCTGGGTACCACAGGGGGTGTGGGAGGGGGTTTAGGCACCCTGGACTGAGTTACCTTGGTAACTCAAGTCGCACTCTTGTGTGATTGGCCCAAGTGGTGAGCCGGCCGGCTCAACACTTAGCATGTTTGATTGACAGCTAGGCTGAGTGAATGGGGGTGTGCTGCATAAAAGCAGGGCTTTGGGGACTGGAACTTCAGAAGTCACCACAGGGCCTGAGAATCCGACGAGGGAGAAGCTGAGCCAACCTACCACGACGACACCACCGGTGGAGCCCTGCGGAACCGACTCACCACTTCCCGACGACAGAGAAGATCTCCCGACTTTAGAGGCTTCTTCCCCTGACTGGTGGGCACAACCAGTCTACCTTCTTCTTTTCGCATCCCAGGCCGTCTTGTGGTCAAATTGCCCGTGCCAAGCACCCCGGTAACCGGATAGCCACTTACCACTGGACCGCGAATAAAAGGACCGCTCCTTTTACCTGAGAACTCCGCAGCTGGTTTCTTCCCTGGCAGTGCAACAGACTCCTGTCTTCCTCCCCGACGAGATCCTCTCTTCCCCCGGAAGAAGCACCGACTTCCATCCGCTGCCAGGAACAACTGCCCCCGCTGGAGTCGTCTCACCACTTTAAGGTACCGTGTCCTCCAGGCCTCCCTTTCTAAAGATTGCTACAAGGTAATAATAATCCCTTAACCTTCTGGACTGGGTTGGCCGCCTTGACCTTCTAACGGGTCCCTTTCTTTTGGTCCAATTCTTTTTTTGAACATTTGCAAGACTCTTGTGCACTTCAACCGTGTGACCTTGGACACATTTCGTTCTGATCCTCTTAAAGTGGATCCGGCCTTCTCAACTCTAACTTCACGGTTTTACTTGCCTCCCTCTCTTGTTTTGTTCCTATGAAAGTGTTGGGATCTGTTTCAATTCATACTCTGCTTTTCTTTCCCTTTTAAAACGAATTATTAGAGTGCCATCTGCGTTAAGCTCTCACCGCTGTCTGAAAATAAGTGAGGCTTTACTTAAGACTTGTCTAAAATTCCTCTAAGGGAGTGTATATCTTTTAGTGACCGTGTTTTTGAATTGCTTACTATTAGTGCCTGTGTGTTTTTCTAGATGTGGTTTTAAATAAATAATTATATCTCTTTTACACCAAGCTCTGGTCAGTGTTTACTTGTTCTACTGTGCTCTTCTGACCTATTGTGAATACTCTGTATACTGCCTAACTCTTCTTGAGGGAAGTCTGACTGCTCAGCCACAGCTACCAAGTGAATCTGTGTGGTGCAGACTGCTACCAAGTGGGTTTACTGCCAAACACCTGTAGTCTTAAATCTTTTGCAGTGGTCCCAGAGGGAACTGCACAGGTTTCTGCCTAACAATCCCCTCATATAGCAAGCAACCTGAATGTCACAACTCCAATACTCAAATGTGTAGAACAGCAACAATACCAATGTATGCATGATGCATGTAGAACCATCATTGATGCCGTCACTCTCTCGGGTCCCCCACAGGCTCAGATCCTGACAGCGAGGCCAGGGACTCTGCAGCACAGGCAACGGCTCCAAAGAAGGCAGCCAGGGGCAGGGAAAACGGCAACAGGCCTTCTACTTCACAATAACCCAGGCAAGGCACATCTGCCACAGAAGGCGAAGGCACCACAGGATGCAAAGTCACTGGGGCGGCAAAGGGCCACTGCCACAGCACCAGTGCCCACAACAGCTGTATCCACTGCACAGGAGCCAGTGGCCGATGGGGCTCGGTCTGCTGCCAACAGCTCTGTTGGGGAGGCAGCTGCCACGGCACCGCAGCGTGACGAGGTACAGAGCCAAGGCCAGTTGTGTGTCCCTGTGGATGTGTCATCAGACCTACCTGGCACACCCAGCCCCCCGCCATCACCCCAGATCACACCAATCAGCACCCCCAATGGCAGCACACAGGGGCAGTCTGGAGGGGAGCCAGGGACAGGGAGCTGGAGCCCCACAGAGGACCCTCATGAATTGGGGCCCTTACCACATGCAGCATCCACCTCCACTGGTGTCCATGATGGGGAGCAGCGAATGCCACTGATGGTGCAGCGCCAGGAGGAGCTGACAGGGCTAGTCAGACAGTTTGTAGCGGATGGTGCCCTGACAAGGCAGGATGGCCGGGACAACACAGCGGCCATGAAAGTGTCCATTGAGGTGAGCACAACTCGCATCTGCGAGGAGTTGTCTGCAGTGAGGCAGGTCCTTAGCCGAATTGCGGATGCCTTGGAGGCACAGCGTCCTTCCCCGAGACTGGAGAAAGCGGGCACAGGCTCCTCTTCGAGCCCTACACAGACCAGCCCCCTGCGCAGGTCTGCGTGCACCTTGCGGTGCTCAGACATGCCGCCTCCAGAGGCGGGAAGTCGCCAAAAGTAGCAGGGGCAGCCTGAATATGGCAATTTATGCAGACACGCGCAGCATTCGATTGCACACCATGTGTGGGGGAGCTGTGGGGGGAGGGGGAGTGTGGGGGAGTTGTGGGGGGAGGGGGAGAGGGTGTGTGTGGGAGTTGGGGGGGAGGGGGAAAGTGTGTGTGGGGGAGTTGTGGGGGGAGGGGGAGGAGTTGCGTGTGAGGTGGATGGTATGAGCACTTGTTACTTCTTACTGTTAAATACACCCGTGTATCTGAAAAAATACTAGCCTGGACATTCCTTATTGTGTATGTGTCGTTTATTGGTTTACAGTGCATAGTGTTCATGTACTCCCACACCCAGTGCCCTCAGTCCCACATTCATGCACCCTCAGCTCCCATGTCTCTTAGAAGTATTGGTCAATCACTGACTGGCGCACAGCACGTCCCTCCTGTGCATCGCCACCGCGATGATGTACAACCACATCTTCTTCATCATCACTTGGTGGTTGTTCAATGTCAGGGGGCAGAGGCACGTTCCGTTGGATGCACATGTTGTGCAGCATGACACATGCCATGATGATCTTGGCCACCTTCTAATGCCTTTAGAGGAGTGCCCCACCCGACCGGCTGAGACAGTGAAAACGTGCCTTCAACAGGCCAAATGTCTGCTCGATGACCACACGGGTACGGGTATGGGAACGATTATAGTCCACTTGGTGCCTGTTCTGCGGGTTCCAGACAGGGGTGAGGAGCCACTTCTTCAAGGGATAGCCACTGTCACCTACATGGGTGCAAAAAAAGGTATGTGTAAGTCAATTCCTGATGGACACCTGTACTTATCACTCATGCCTGCAGATTTCTGTTGTTCACATGCACATGTCCCTGGTTGTAAGCACACATTTTACCTTGCCACAATGTGTGCTATGCCATGGTTTTATGGTGTGGGTTGCGTCTTCCAGTTCATACAGGGTGTACACTGCCTTGATGTTCTGCATGCACTGTGGATGTATTCCGCTGTGTTTGTTGTCATTATGTGATGTGTAGTGATTCGTATAATTTTGTTACTGGCAGCTTTGCCAGAAGTCTCAGCATTATTTGTCATTCAGCGCTTATTTCCATACTGTGCTGGTGGCCCTGTGACAAGCAGTGCATACCCTTGGTGGTATTGATTTGTGCACTCTCATGGATGCTTGTCCTGTGTTGTGAATTGCTGCGGACATTTACATTGTGCATACTCACAGCATGTTGCTGGATTGTGTTATGGAGGGTGAGGTCTGATGATGGATGGTGGACATGTTGTGGGATGTGAGCTGGTTGTAAGTTAGGCATGCTATAATTGGTGTGCAGCTTCCATCATTGCTATGGGGATTGGTAGTCATGTTCAGTTAGTGATGCTTTGGGGCACAGTGTTTTGCGATGTGGACTTTGTGCTGTCTCCACAACAATGGCGCCATGGTGGTGTGTGCATCTCTCCCCCCATTACACTGCCATGTGCCTGTCATGCGACTTATCAAGCAGCCAGGCACGTCGTCCTGCATGTCGCTCCATGTAGCGTGGAGTTCCGCAGGACCATTGAGTCATGAGTTTATCCGGGAAATGGGGCACAACAATGTGTGATGATCTTGCTGGAGTCACATACCATCTGTACATTGATGGAGTGATATAGCTTATGATTGCGGTACACCGCCTCCGTGGCATGCGGGACCACCAATTCTACATGGGTGCAGTCAAGTGCACCAATACAATTTGGCATGCCTGCCAGTGCATGTAAGCCAACTTTCATGTCAAATATCTCCTGGGCGGTCCGTGGTAGGGTTATGTAGTTCCTTGAGTGCTTCAGGAGGGCATCCAGCACTTGGTTCAGCATGCGAGAAAATAAGGGTTGTGATATGCCATGCATGTGCCCCACTGTGTGCTGGTAGGTGCCTGTGGCCAGGAAGTGGGGATGCGCATTTCGATCAGGATGACAATGTCGTTGTGTATCATGTCCACAATGGTGGTGATGGTGTCCCGGTCCAGACAGTACAGGGTGTGGATCTGCTCAAGGGTTAGGTTGAAAGGACTGGCTCTGATGCGAGGGATTGGGGGCTGCCTGCGTGGTACCACTGGCTGCACTGGTGGGGCTTGCTGGGCCTGTCTCACCCTCCTTCTCCTCCTGCGTCTCCTCTGTGGTACCTGTTGTTGTTGCTAGTGTAGCAATGCAAGCATGTCCTCCAGCCCCTGTATTGCTACTACAAGTGGAATCATTTTGGTGTGCAAAGGGGTGTGGTGTGCGGGTGTGCTCGTTTTGTGCTGGGCCAGACTCCATTGCCTCCACCTGTGCTGATTGTGTGCACCTGTGGCAGTTGGGAACACTGCACATTGCTGTTTGTGGGTGGTTCGCGATGTCGGTATTGCCGGCATCCCGGTATCCCTTATTACTGCCTTCATGATGCCGGTATTTGCATGTCTGCCTCACTTGTGATGTCCTCCTGTTAGCGCCATCCCGATATTGCTGGACCGAAGGGCCACATGCCCGCGCGCATGTAGGTACGGGGGAGCACGGTATCAGTGGTGGTGCTAATACCAGGTTGTTGAGTCGGAATAGCCCGGAGCGGTATGCGGTGTCGATAATCCCTTACCGGCATAGTTTTTCCATAACCTCTAACCTCGTAATGACCCCCATTGTCTTCGGGAGAATGTGCTGTGATTACGACTTGCAGCTTGCAGTACCATATAATGACCCCCCATGCCCCAAATGAGATCTCATCAGAATTTGTTGCAATAATGTTAGGGGGTGATAAGGGGGATCCCAGCAGATTCTTTTGTAATAATATCAGGGGGTGGAGAGGGGAGGGTGTACACCATTACAGGAGATAATACTTGCTGCCGTGGATTTGCGCTCGCCTCTCACTTTACTCACTGATGGCTGATATTCCAGTGTCTCTCCTTTATACATGAACCAGCTACCACCATCTGGGAAACTCAGGATGCGTACTCTGGTGCAGATGGCGAGCAGGGTTGCAGCGCGGAGCTTCCAAGTGCCCGCGTCCGGCTCCCTTCCTGGACGAGGAGTCAGGTAAAGCTGCTTGGGACCGGCACAGTACTACAGTGCAGGGCTCCTCCTCCTGACTCTGAGCACAGCCGGGGTCCCCATCGGAATGCCGGGGGGAGGACCCATGCCCAGCCGGGTGCCACATTCACAATGAGCCAGAGGGGTGGGGGCCGAGGGGGCACCTGGGCTCCCGTGACCGCACAGACGGCCCGGTGGCCACAGGGAGCCCGCACAGAGGCGCAGTGTGCTCCACGCTGCCCACAGCAGGTCCAGAAGCCAGAGGTCTCACACAGAGGGACTTCAAGGATCCAGAGCGGCACTGATCAATGCCACCCCTTTTAGGGACTGAGATCTCTGCCACAATGGGGTCTCAATGAAGCAGGATGATTACAAAGGACATCGCACCTTTTCAGGTGGCAGCCATTTTCCAGATGCGCAACAGCGCCCCACCTGCTAAAAAGAAACGTAACCGCATCCGGGAAGTGTCCAGGAAATGTCTGGCTGTTTGGCTGTTCGGCGGTGTGGTGGCGGTGTGGTGGGTAGGGCTCCTTCAGTCAGATTCTTTTTTTCATCTTTTACTTATTATGCAATGTCGTTTTGAATATGTTGCACGTATTGGAACTGCATTGATATACATAGTGGCGTGACACCAAAACTTTGATGGTATTGTGCTGCCTCATTACGACCCAGGCGGTAAGTTACCGCCTGGGCCGTGACTTTACCACCATGGCGTAAACTACGTTTACGCCATGGTGGTTGGCGGACTTACCGCCCCATTCCGAGTTTGGCGGGGCGGTAAGTCCCCAATCCCCATTTACCCTTCCCCATTCCCATTTTTGCCCCATAGGGCATAATGGGAGTGGGGAAGGCGTTAATTACGCCACCGTAAATTACGGTGGCGTAATTAACTCCATGGTCCCTTAGCGCCATGGATTTTAACACCTGCTAAAAGCAGGTGTTAAATCCGCCATGGCGCTAAGGGACCTCGTACTCAGGCGGTAAGGGTCGGCGCTGTTTACGGCGCCGTAAACCCCTTACCGCCTGAGTTGTCTATTCTATATGCTGTATCTAAACAGAGATCAGTGATTATACTGGCCACGTGAAGTATTCACTCAGACTTAAGTGTTCAAAGTTTGATAATATTGCATCTTTCAGTGTGTTCGCCTCAACAAGCGAGATCTATTTGAATTGTTCTGTTATATATTGACCTATTCACGCTTTACTAAGACTTATGACCTAAATGTGTCATGTTTAACACAATCTATTCAATTGAGCTGCAGTATGACTCCCTGAGGCTTCCAGTACGGTATGTGAGTAATCACTGGATGGTAATACGTTTCTGACTGAGCAATATTTATATATCACTAACATACCACTTAATCTACATCATTTGTTTATTGTCAGTGGAACTACTGTATGACTTACGTGTAAACCGGTTTTGTGTTCAATATAGCGCTGATTCCTGATTGGTTAATAGTTTGTAATTGACCTGCGTTCTTCCTGCCAATATGGTTGGGAGTCTTTGCAGGGGGAAATGCTTGAATGAAAAGCGCTTGATCTCTAGTCTCAATATGACTGCTCCTATTCAATTCCATGCATCATATGAGAGGGAAGACGAAGTCTTAATCTATCCCCCTCGCTCGGATTATACTATGCATGGTGAACGGGTTATGGATTCTGAAACTGCCCCATACAGCCTTCAATCTTTAGCTGTAGAACCGAACAACAGCATGAAGTTAGTGCCGCTAGTGAAGTTGCCATATATGGGCGACAAAGACCTTACTCTTTGTGGCCAATTCGGTGACAAAACGTCGACTGTGCATACTTTTGGCTCTATGTCCACAGTATCCCTGACTAAAGACAAATGATATTTTCAAGGCAGTCCCCTATATGGCACGTGTATTTCTGATGTTTCTAATTTGTCTCTAACTGTGCAATCCGAATGGAATAAGCACTGTTGTGTCTCACTGGGACCTTCTTCCCCCACGTTTGTGCTTCCCTCTGAGGTGGAAGAGGTTTGTCTCCATAGTATTCAAGAAGTCACTGCTGACCATAACATATCAATTCATAAGACTCCCAATGTCGCAAAACCACATTATCACTCCACAAGTTCCCCAACTCCTGTGCATCATATTTCATTTCCAAAAATTGATTTTGGCAATAAGATACTTGATCATACACTTTCGCCCCATCCCAATTATGAGCAAACTAACCTTCCCGACCGTGTTAATAATCAAACTGTCAACCCATCCACACAAGAGGATGCTTCTGAGTATCCAGTGATCTCATGGATACTCAATCTCTTAGATAAAGGACACGAAAAGACACATGAGAACTTGGACTATATTAAACATGTGATTGGTGACCTATCATCTGGGAAGATCAGTAAATTGGGGGGGGCTTTATGCTTGCACATGCGAATTTTCAAGTTCAGAAAATGCTTACATTAGATTCACTAATAGCAAAAGCTCATAAACCCCCTCCCCATCAATACACACCAACTCGAATTCGACTCAAACATTAGAGAATGGGGTACTTTTGAATACGGCTTCAGGAACCTATGCTCAAGTGGTTTCGGTGGGGCCGATAGACGACTGCGCACACTTAATTTCTGGCGCCGTCCCACTACTTGACGCCGTTAAACTTAACGCACCATAATTAGATGATGTCTTTAGATTCCTGACAACCAAAAGGAATATTGCTCAGGGGATCAAAAGGGATATCAATCTTAATCTCGCTCCTAATCTTACCACTTTACCACAATTAAATTTGGACCAAAATAGCCCTTATTGAGGCCATAGAAGAGTTGAATAAACAGAATACATCTTTGCCCACAGTATAGGCAACCTCCTCTGGGATCCCCGCCCTGAAACCTCACATGAGATTATATTCCCGCAATTTTAAACCCGCTCATGCAAGAGCGCTTAAACGCAATAACACATCAAAATGTAATAACAATGTGACAATAAAGTCTCAAGCAAAAAAATCCCAAAACTTGCCCGACTTAAAATCTGGCGACAAAGATATATTGCCCCTTCCTTCCAACGATGATCCAATCATTGACTTGGAACAATTAAATGATTAATCGAAATGACTCCTAAATATGAGCAAACACGAGGGATAATGGAAAACAAAAGAAATCTAAAAAAACAATAAAAAAATAATCTCCTAGCTTCAGAAAATGTTATGTTGATTCCTACTTTACCTTCTCTAACTCCATCCACATCAAGCACTAGTACTACGGTTGTAAAAACGCTTAGTCCATCTTCACTTCCTCTTGATAATCCCACTGGAACGGAAAAGACTATTCAAAGTCAACTATTGCAGTTCTATCCAATTACATCTATAAAAAAACCTGGATCTGGGAACAAAATTCAGTCTAGCACTGTACTACTTTCTAAACCTTCGTCCGCAAACCCACTTACACAAGTGGTTGACGTAGCTTCTCCAATACATGGTTCGCATCTTCCTACTCAAGCTGTAAAAACTCACCCAACATCAAAAAATCCATCCCTGTTAGGAACATTCCTGTTGTCTCAGCCCCCCATAATCCTTCACGTATTATAGTAAAGGATTCTTCAGATTTGCCCTCATTTGTGCCTGCTCTCAAGGTACACTTGGATGGGACTACTGAAGAAAGTGACTTCTCCATCGATATGCCCAATATATTAGGCTGGACAAGTGATCCAACCAAGAATGGGCAACAAAGAATCAATTGTTCGTTTCTCTTCACTACCTTTAAATATAGTCCCCAACTAAGGGCATTCATATCAGATGATATAGAGTGGATTGGTTTGTCCAACCTTAACAATCATTGCATGATTTCTGGCAGATATTTACTGAACATTTTGCTTCTAATATGGTCTCAAAGGGAGGACTTTGAGAATCGAGGCCTAACGCTTTGTATGTTTAACTCAATAGAAGAGGCAAATGATTTTCTTGATGCGCCATTACCCATTGTTGCCAAACCAGTTTCGATGGACATGCCAATTTCCGACACTTCTAGTTCTAACAGTGACGTAACACCACAACTGACTGCATTGTTGACCAACGCTGCCAACCTTACTTTGCTAGGTACACTGTTGGCCACTATATCTGAAATTTCAAAAACGGCCAAGCAAACGTAGCCTTGATTTTTTCACAATTACTTCATGGAATTGTTGTGGTTATTTGAATCTAAAATCTTGGCTTGAATCTTTACACTGTGATGAAATCCCCGCAATTTATCTCATCCAGGAAACCATGTGCACCCACTCGTTTGATTTAGATGGCTTTACCACCTTTTCTCACCCTGCGAAGGCAAGGCTGGCGGGCCGACCTTCGGGGGGAATTGCTATATTATTAAATAACAATGCCAACTCCAAAGTGATCGGTTCTCAATATGACATTTTGGCAGTAGAATGCCAAAAGATGAGTTCTCCTGCTTGGGTCTTTTTGATCATATGTATTTATTTTAATCCTTTAAAAATACTCTTCAGGAATGTTTTGATGTACTAGATCTAGTACTTGAAGAGGCCTTGCTTAACAATCCTGACTATTACATCATTTTTGGCAGCGATTTCAATGCAACATGTAATAGAGCTGTGAGTAACAACTCCAACTTGCTGGGGGTTGGCTCCAGCTCTGAATCAATCCGCCTAGGGGAAGTATGGCTACAATACTTTGACTATTGGAATTTGCACTTGGTCAACTTCAATCCTGGCTCCGCTATGGTTACCTGGAAAAGAGGAGCAGCCTCATCCTGTATTGATTATTGTTTTATATCAGCAAACTTACTTCCTTTGGTCAATCCTATTTGGATTGTATCTACCTCGAATGGCAATCACAATCCTATTAACCTGTGCATTAACACACGGTTGTTACTTCTTTCCCGTAAACCAGATTTGCCGCTTATCCAGTCCGATCGCAGAATGCACTGTCTATTGGTCGCCCAAGCTATGTAGGCATCTTACATATCTAATTAACAGGGATACATGGCGCGTATACGACAACAAATTACTTGCTATCTCTCCCCAAGAAAGGGAGGAATGGAATTCACTTATAATTAAATCACATCTTTTTGAGCTGGTTCGGGTAGCTAAGAACAAAGCTCTGGTGCACAAGATCCCTTTCAATGCAGAGCTAGCTCAACACAAAAGATATAAGAATGCAGCCCTAAAAGCCTTCACCAGGGCTTCCATCTCTCAAGAAGAGTACCTTCTCTGAAAACATGATATTAAACAAACGTATAGGAATCAACTAAAAGTTATTAAACATCAAAAACACTGTGCTGACAATCAGAGGCTTCTCATACTGCTCTGTAAATGGGACGTCCGCAACACATGGTCTATTTTGAGAGGTACCTGTAATTCAGGCAGTATGAACTTAGGCTCTAGTATCTCTGCAGATGTTTGGAAAATGTATATTTCAACAAAATGTAGTCTACCTGCACAGTTTGCATTTTGGGACTCTGCAATTTCAAATTCGGTGAATGTTGATGATCTTTTATTCTCGATAGCAGATCCTGAGGGCGATCGGACGAATGAAGAACTCGAAGTAGACAGGCCCAGATGGCATACCACCTTGCATCATAGAATCTGATCCGCAATTCTGGGCGGCTATACTTTGCACCAAATTCGATTACATCCTTCGATCAACGAAAATTCCTGTATCATGGTGTAATGCTATTATTATCCCCATTCATAAGAAAGGTGATCCCCATGACCCAATTAATTTTAGTCTGATTGCCCTAATAGATGCTGCTGCAAAGATATTTGCTATTCTTTTACTTAAACATCTGGAAAGATACATTGTTGAGAATAATATTTACTCAAGATATCAAGTGGGCTTTAGAAAAAACATGAGCACCTCTCTCTATGCTGTGGTGCTAGCACACTTGTTGGCGATGGCACAAATCGCCAAAACAGGCCCAATATATGCGGCAGCATTTGATCTTTTGTCTGCTTTCGATGCAGTAATGAGAGAAGTCTTGTGGTGTAAAATGTTGAAGTTAGGCTTTCCACGTAGATTGGTACAGTTGATCGCATTATTACATACAAATACATCATTTCAGATTTGCCTCAATCAGGAGGGTGCCATCACTGCCCAGATTCCTACTATGACAGGGGTGAAGCAGGGCTGCAACTTAGCAGCCACACTTTTTAACCTTTACATATGCGATAGACAGCGATGTATCCAGCTAGACTAGCAACCCTACACCTACATTGGCTTTGCTTCGCTGATGACATCATTCTACTTGACAGAACACCTGCAGGCTTGCAGCGAAAACTTAATGTCTTTCATGAGTTTGCAACTGCCCATAATTTACAAGCAAATTCTGCAAAATTCAATGTTATCTTCTTTGCTAATAAAAAACGACCAAAACTGTATAAATGTTCTATGGCTGGCCAAAACATCCTTCAAGTCCCATCTCTACGGTATCCGGGGTACCAATCAGCAGATACAAACTCTTTAAAATCATGGACAATCGGGCTTAAAGCAAAAGTTTGTCAATTACTGTCTCAGATGAGAATCATCATTGGGAAATATGGAAAATTCTCATTAGTCCATGTGCTAGATTTTTATACCCTTAAAGTAGAGCCCACATTATTGTTTGTCCTAGATTTGCGTTTATTAAATCTCGATGAGATCTTAAACAGGATACAAGGCCACATTGGGAAGTCCACGCTGGGACTAGCATCTGCCGTTCCGAATTCTATAGTTCGTCATGAACTTGGCCTCTTATCGCTCTCCGCAAGATATACCTGCCGGAAGCTAGCCATGTATGGTAAAAGCTTGGTGCCTTCACGTAATTCTTTGTACCAAAATCTCAATGTGCTTTTGTTAGCCCAAAAGGTTCCTTCGCCTGTGTTTTTCGCTAATCAAATGCAGGATATTCTTGCACACATAAATTCGTCTTCTGATGATTTAATCATGGGTCTCCCGAATGTGAAAACCAAACTGTACGAAATGGATTGGATCCTAACTATTGATACTAATTATAGATATAAAACTTATAAGGACTATGCTACATTTGAAAGAAAAATAGATATTCATTCTGCATATATACTTAAATGTCCTTGTCCTTGGGTCTGTCGTACTTACATGAGGTTTAAATTAAACCAATTACTGAGCCTAGAGCGTGTGCACTATAAACTTCCTCTATCACAAGGGAAAATCAGTTCATGTCGATTTTGTCTTATTGCCTCCCAAGATGAAACAATAAAACATTAGTGGTGTATTGTTCATATTTCGAAAATAGTAGAGCGCAGTTAATGGGCGATTCTTGCCCAGATTTAACACTTGTTGCACGACAATCATTCTGGGAACGTGCTATGAGAGGAGACAGTACACGCTTGATACTTGCACTGTGTAGATACTTGCGCAAATTAGAAGAAATAATAACTCATATGACCCAGATATAGCGCTTATGAATGTAGGTACAAATCAGTATCTTTGATCTATGTTCATATGTTAATGCAATAAGATGATTGATTATATCATCACTTTTTTTATGTATTATTTCATTTCTGATATGTTTAACTCATCTTGTGTATTTATATGTAATCTGTTTTTGTATATCGAATGATTTTAATTCTGATTTTGACGACATGTATTGGAAAAGTACGTCCTTTTCTCTTTTAGCTTTTTATTAGATGTATAATGTTTGTGTTCTGTCTGATTGGATGTTTTGTAAAGGTTTCTTTGTGAACCGTATACAAATGAACAATAAAAAAAAAAAGAAACGTATCCATCAAAGAACCTGGCAGCTGAAAACGAAAACAGAACTGTCAGCTTGTGCTGCGAAAGCTCGAGCGCGTGTTGTGCTCAGAAGTGCCACCTTATCCCGTACTCAAAACATGGGGAAGGGAGACCCCTGGCTAACACATC
This sequence comes from Ambystoma mexicanum, assembly GCF_040938575.1. NCBI lineage: Eukaryota > Metazoa > Chordata > Amphibia > Caudata > Ambystomatidae > Ambystoma > Ambystoma mexicanum. The sequence goes on from NC_090936.1 coordinate 691,956,430, forward strand.
CTGACTTATTATTTGTAAACACTAATTTTTTTTATTGTAAACCTTATCCCACACTCTTTCTATATTAGTTGTAAGGACTGGCAATAGGTTTTTTGGTATAGGCCCTTTTGTTTTTTACCAGACCCCACAAGGACTGCCTTATTTTTCATTTGATGGTGAAAGGTTGCTCCCATCTTAGATTTACGTTAGATTAGGCGTTTCTCCAACCTGCATAATGTTTAAATAAACACCCTTGAACTGTGATCACTTGTGTCTGTCTTTACTGCTGCCACCATGAGTCCCTTAAATTATTTATAGCCAAATATGGGAAGATCATCTCCATCATCTTTACACCATTATGAGAGCCCTACGAGAAGCCAGGCTGACAGCTAATGCTGGAAAATATAAGCTAGCTCAATCGGCTGTATAACATCTAGGCTTTTTTGTAGGAAATGGCAGTATACAGCCTCAGAAAGAGAAAGTAAAAGCTGTTCTAAATGCGCTAACACCTAAGACCAAAGGAGAATTTAGGGCATTGTTGGGTCTGATGGGACACTATCGAAGGTTTGTCCCCAATTTCTTAGAAAAAACATTGTGACTGACTGACAAACTAAAGAACGATGAACCTCAAAAAGGTTTGTTGGACCGATGAGGATGGAGTCTGTTATGATAGTTTCAAACAAACTTTGTGTCAAAATCCCATATTAAAAGTGGCAGACTTCTCGAAAGAGTTTATATACCAGACTGACGCCTCTCTGACTGGACTGGGGGCTGTATTGCCTCAAATACACAATGGCTTAGAACACCCCATGTTGTTTGCCAGTCGCAAATTATTTCCCAGAGAAAATAACTATTCAGTGTTAGAATTAGAAGTGTTAGCCATCCTTTATCGCAAACATTAATTAATTAATTTAGCATTTTATATAGCGCTACGAACCCTCGGGTATCTGAGCGCTGCTTATTATTACCCACAGTGTGTGGTGCTCATTACCTCTCGGGAAGAAAATGTGTCCTACTTACTGATCATTCTCCCCTTGTCTGGCTAAGTCAGCGAAAGGAATCCAACCTACGTGTTATGCGATGGTTCCTGGACTTACAACCATACTGTTTCACAGCAGAACATCGGAAAGGAAAAGATCAGAGCAATGTGGATTTCCTTTCATGGTTCCCCTGTGAAACAGATCCGTCCCATCGCATAGGGGAAGGGTATGTGAAAGACCAGAGGGTACAATCCATTTACAATCGAAAGACTTTGATCTTCAAACTGTGTGAAAGGAAACTAAGGGAGGAGAAATCCTGCAAAATTCAAGAGGGGTCCGAGCCCGACCGAGGGAGATCCAGGGGTGAAGCCATCACCCAACTACCTAAAGAGAAGGAGGGTCTGAGCCTAACCGAGGGAGATCCAGGGGTGAAGCCATCAACCAAGTACCTAAAGAGAAGAGGGGTCCGAGCACGACCGAAGGAGATCCAGGGGTGAAGCTATCACCCAAAGTTGATTGATAAAGGAACTGTTATATCATTTGTGGAATACAGTACATGAGGGGTCAGCACCCAGAACAGGGGGACCCAGGGGTGAAGCCATCACCCTACATGAACTGTGATTAAAAATTGAGAAGGGTCAGTGCACAGAAGAGGGGGACCCAGGGGTGAACCATTATTTATTTTATTTATTTATGTATTACATTTGTTACACGCCCAGACCCTGAGGTATCACGGCGAGGTTACAGACAGCTTAGTAAAATGGTAGGTACACAGATTACAGAAATATACAATGTCATGATCAAATATACAGCAAGTTTACATTTTTACAGAATTACGGTGATCATTAGTACAACAGGAGTATTTACAGTGTTGGAGTTGAAGAGAGCATTAGCACAGGAAGAAAGTGGCTTTATTTACAAGTTAAGGGAAGTACGATTTCATTGTTATTGGTTGAATAACCAGGTTTTTAGCAGTTTTTGAAGGCAGTGAGTGATTCTTCTTTTTTGATGCTGAACGGGAGGGAATTCCAATGTTTGGAGGCTAGGCATTGAAACTGCTACCCACGGCTCTGGATTTGCTATAGCGGGGTGTTGCCATTAGCAGTTGGTTGTTGGATCTGAGCACTCGGGCAAATTCTTTTTTAGCAATGTCATTGTTCAGGTAAATGGGTGCTTTATTGTAATAGCATTTGAATGTGATGCATAATGTTTTGAAGATGATTCAGGCTTTGATGGGTAGCCAATGGGAATCTCTTCTTATCTTGGAGATGTGGTCGAATTTTTTTATGCCTAGTGCGGCTCATAGTGCTTTATTTTGTATAAGTTGAAGTTTGTTGAGGTTGGCATTTGAAGTTCCGAGTAGTAAGACATTTCAATAGTCGAGCTTTGATAAAATCAACACCCTGGCTAGGGTGATGCAGTTTGTTGGTGTCGGGAATTGCCGGCTTAGTTCTATTAGTTTGGCGGTGTAAGCGGTGGTAGATGAAAGAGTGTTTATATGTTTGGTCATAGTGAGGTTGGCGTCAATGTAAACTCCCAGAGTTTTGACTTGCTTAAGTACAGGTATCATGGTACCATCGATGTTGATGGCTGAGTAATCATGGTGTAGAGCATATATTTTGGTTTGGGAGCCTACGATGAGAATCTCTGTCTTCTCATCGTTGAGGCAAAGGCTATTTAAGGCCATCCAGTGTTGTATTTTGGCATAGATTTTATTGATGGTCAGTGTGTCGTGGGAGTAGTTCCCTGAGAGAGGTATGAGGATTTGGGTGCCATCTGCAAAGTTGGTGTAGATGACACCCATGTCGTCAAGAGCTGAGAAGAGGAGCTTGGTATATGCATTATAGAGTGTGGGTGATAGGCACGATCATTATGGTACTCCGATGGGGACTGGGATGGGATCTGCCGCTTCTTTGCCTATAGAGACCCTGGATGTTCGTTCATCTAGGAATTATCTCACCAATTATCACCCTAGCAAACGTTCATTTGGTTAAAGGAACTTTTTGTTTGAAGTATATTGAACACGTCAGGCCCACAAAGGGAAGAGACTTTCAAAGGAAATGAGACTTGGCCATTGATAGTCCTGAGAGCTGCAATTGAAACTGTCCTCTAGTGCTAGAGAGGCCCGAGAGTGTCCTGTGCTACAAGCTCCCATCTTACCCTGTGCTCAAAACGTGGGGAAGGGAGACCCAAGCTACCGCATCCTGACATATTATTTGAGAACACTTCTTTCTTTTCTTGAGAACTATCCCACATCCTTGTATTGTATTTGTTGTAAGGTTTGACAATAGGTTTCTTAGTATGGGCCCCTTTTTTTGACACAGCGCCACTAGGACTGCCTTATTTTTCATTTGATGGTCGACGCTTGCTCCCATCTTAGATTTAGGTTTAGGTGTTTTTCCAACCTGCATACCGCATTCATTGTTCAATAAACACCCTTGAACTGTGATTATTTGTGTCTGTCTTACTTGTTGACACCATGAGTTCCTTACATATGGTGTCAGAGTGGGATATGATCCAATTGATAATAGTTGGAGAACCCTGTTAAATGAAGAGAATCTAAATACAGATTTCCATGCCCTATTCTGAGAAGTCTTAGAATCAAAACACAAACCCTATCAAACCTATCAATGGTGAGAAATCAATGGAAAGTATGACCTCTCCCTTCCAGCCCTTAGAACAGAAAATGGGAGTCCAATTCTTCCCCTTGACCTCTCAAGCTATTTTTCCCGACCGAAAAATGATAGAGGAAAATAGCTATAACCTCTGATGTCCCTACAACTACCTCATCCCAGAAAGAGATACAATTGTGATATCCCTGGGCTTACGGGTGGGTTCTTGTACCACCTCTGCCATGTATGTGGTACCCGTCAAAATGTGGGGCATAGAGATCTTTCCCTTTATATCATGCAAAAATTAGCCGCAATTGGCTGTACTCAACTTTTCTTCCCTTTCCAAAACTATTCAGCGGGGTGAAGTACTAGAAACTCTTACATATGAGAACCTATGGAACTCTGCACCTGAGAGAAACCCTAAAAACCCAGGTGAATTTGATAAGCCTTCAATAAACTATCCCTTCCTCTCCCCTGAAGACCCAAACCCTGCAACATTAAAAGTAGAACCCTTGATAGATCATCATATTTCTTGGCAACAGAAGTACAAAATCCTGTCACTAGAGAATTCACTCGCAACCTCATTCCAGAAAAGAGGGAAAGATTTACAGGAAGCATCCCATTTCCCCAATTTGAGCACAGAGGAAGAGGGAAGTTCAGGGGAGGAAACACTGTAGAAATCTGAGTAGAGGGAGATGACTCTTACACTTGTGTAGTGTGCACTTTTACTTTATTGGGGGGTCCGATAAAATAAAATAAAGGTCCCCAGTCCTAGATAATAAAATAAAAGTGCACACTACACCAGTCAATGCTGAAATCTATAATGTATTTCAGCACTGGACAGCTCCCTCTAACTCGTGGTGTTTATTGTTCATTGGGGGGTTCCCCCCAAACCCCCTAACACCCAGGCGTCACTGCCCAAACCCTCCTGCAAGCCCCATTTAAAAAAAGTAACCCTTGTCCAGATCTGAAATCTATAATGTATTTCAGCACTGGATAGCTCCCTCTAACTTGTGGTGTTTATTGGGTGGATCCCCCCAAACCCTTCTAACCCTGAGGGAATCCCCCCAACCCCATTTTCAAAATGTAACCCTTTCCTCGACGCATTGAATTTCCAACCCAAACATCTATACATCTATTATAAAGGAATGTTTGAGTTGGAAATCCATCAAAATTCATTCAATGAATATGCTTTTCGATGGAAAAGCATTTCAATTAATGAATTTCGATGGATAATGATTCAATGGAAATTATTTCAATGGAAAGGCTGCACACCAATGTTTTTTATCCCCCTGAATAACAGCAGAAGAGGGTCAATATCTAATGTTTCTCTAGATGAGTTAGAAACCTCTCAATTTGAACAGTGTCTATTCTGTGGAGAGTGGGGCCACACTCTGGAAGTCTGCCCCGACAATATAGAAGAAGAGTTGATAGATGCTCAGGAAAGGGTTAAAAATCACACCAGTGACAATCCCGATAATATGCAGGAAGGCTTGGACCAACAGTCTAGGTGTTCCCTGGTAGAATTTCCCCATGACACACCCTGTCCAACCAGCATAGTGGAAGGGCATGTGAGAAACCTAAGGATATTCTCCCAGTAGAACCCAGGAATCCCTTATCCAGGTGGCCAGGACACAGTCATTGCTGTTGGATCCAGTTCCTGGGAGTGGACCAGTGGGGGAGGATCACCTGGGTGAGGGAAACTAGGGTTATGCTTGAGAGGATATCCAAGGTGAGGCGCGGTACTGTACCGAGGGGGAAAAAGAGGACGAGATCCCTGAGGCCTTACTAGGTTACAATAGATCTGATCTGCCCCCTCCATTAAATCTCTCCTATGCAGATCCAATAGACCCTCCATACAAAACCCATCCTCTAAGATCTCTAACCTGCTTGCATCTTATTCAAACAACCCCGGGCATTCCTTTCCACATTCTTGTAGTTATTTTGTCCCGAAGACCCAATCTACTAGTACAGAGCACTACTATCCCACAATCCCCTATGTTCTGTTCTCCATCCCGGTCATTCTCGTCCATTTCACAAACCTTCCTTATCCCGTCCCGTAGGATAGTCTGACATTCCAACCCTTCCCCTTTCCAATACGAAAACGAAAATTCCCAATAACACATTATCCCCATCCTACAATGCAGAACATGTAGAAACTCTACTGCTCCCCTTTATTCAACACCAACACTTTTCCCTGATGTAGAAAAAAGCAGACTTGTAATAAGTCTGTTTACCTGACATATCTCGACACATGGGTCAGGCAAAGTCAGGCAATTGACTTAAAGCACACACACCTGACGGCCCTTTCTTTTCCCCATAGGGATAAAAGGTGGAGCAGGAGAGCACAACACAAGCACCGCGGACAGCACGACAAGACAGCTAACCAGGTGCGGCAGTTCAAGAGAAGGAGAAAGGCGGCAGGAATCGAAAGGGTGGTGAGGAAGAGAAGTGACCTTGCCCTTTTTGCCCCAGGCCCGCAGGACCTTCGTAGAAGAGAGCCTATGACCACGAACAATAGCACAAGTGTCTGGCAGCGGATGTCAACGGTACACGGGGCAAGCCTACGCCCATAAGCAGGAGCGAGGACGCTCCTGCAGCCGAGGTACCGGCCTTGACTCCAATGTAGAGGAAAGCCAAGTGATTCATCACAGCCCGTAAATCGAGGCGAGAACCGATAAGAACCAGGCTGTGTTGATTGAGAATCGCAAAGTGGCAAGTTTGAACCAAGTTCAATGAACTATGAAAGAACTGTAAAAGTGTTAAGGGGAGATCAGCTACCGAGGCAAACCGGACCATGTTTGTGCTAACTCAAGGGACTCTGGTCGATCCCCATCTGATAGAAAATACAGATGGCCATAGGAGGGACACCAAAATAGGTCAAAATGATCATACTGAGGGTCCAGCAAAATCCCTGTACAATCGAAAGACTTTGATCTACAAACTGTGTGAAAGGAAACAAGGGAAGCGAATCCCACCAACATTGAACGGTGTAAAAGAAACGGCAAGAGTGAACACGACCGAGGGATGCCAGGGAGAAGGGGCAAAGTCTAAAGTTCAGAGAAACAGTGTGTTGACAGATGTGAACCCGGTTGAAGGATGTCCACTATGAATTTATTTATTTATAGTTTTTATAAAGTGCTACTCATCCATGGGCCTCAAAGCGCACGAAAGACAAAACAAGACATACAGAACAAATTGTAGGTCATGGTACAAAAGGCCTGGTCTAAGCTCTAGAGAACAGCTCTCTAGGTACCTAATCTGGATCTAAGTTGAACAAATGGGTTTTAAGACTTTTTTTTAACTCACGGCAGGACTTAGAGTACCTTTACTTTACTTTACTTTACTTTATGCTTGTTACGCGCCAAAAGCCCGCAGGCATCAGGGCGCGGTGAAGCGCAGTTTTGGTCCTTTGCAATTTATGTCTCTCGATAATTCGCTGCGCTAAGTTATTGGAAAAGTCTAGTTTTCAGAGCTTTCCTGAAGGTAGCGTAGTTTCCTTGTTGTCTTAGTTGCCTGGGGAGCTCATTCCAGTATTTGGATGCTTTGACGGGAAAGGATTTGCCCCTTCCTGATGCCCGTTTGGCTTCTGGGATGTTTAGGAGGCCAGTATCAGCAGATCTTAGGCCTCTACGGGGTGCATACCAGGAGAAGTGCTTCTTAAAGTAGGCAGGCGACTTTCCAAAGAGGCATCAATGGACAATCGTTAGCACTTTAAATTTGACTCTATCCTCGATTCTGAGCTAGTGTAAGTCCCTCCTACTGTCCGATATATGTCCTTTTGTTTCTTCCTTTTAATGATGCGAACGGCATCGTTTTGCATGACCCGGCATTTAGCTAGCTCCCTTTTTGATGCTTCCAATAACAGCGCATTTCCGTAGTCCAGGCGTGATAGCAGAATAGCTCTGGCGATGGAGGCTGCGTTGATCTCATTAATGTATGGTTTGATAGCTCTTAGGAGACGCAGGTAGTACAGATTATTTTTATATAAGTAACTAACCTGTGCGCCTGATCCCAAGGAAGCTTCGACCATCATTCCTAGGGTTTTTACCTTGGGTACCACCGTTATGGCTCCATCTTTAATACAGAAATTCTTATATTGGGGATCTAGCTTGGACCTAGCTTGATTCGATCCAAATATCATTAATTCCGTTTTGGTGTTGTTTAGGCACATCCAGTGCTTCTGCATCCAGGTGTCGATAATATTATAAACCTTCTCGATCTGCGCACTGTCCACAGCATGGTCTCCTGTTAACCCAAATAGTAGCTGAGTATCATCAGCGTAATTGGTAAAAATCACGCCAATTTTTTCTAAATGCGAGCAGAGGCTTCTTATATAAAGGTTAAACAGGAGAGGGGACAAACTGGCACCTTGGGGAACTCCAAACAGTATCGGGGTTGCTTCGGAGAAGTTTTCGCCCCAGTGTATTCGTGCCATCCTGTCCTTCAGGAAAGAGGCCAACCAGGCCTGTGCTTTAGTTGAGCACCCTACAAGTTTATCCAACGCTGACTGTAGCAATTGGTGGTCTACTAGGTCAAATGCAGCGCGGAGGTCGAGCAGCATGAGTAACCCAGTCTTCGATTTCTCTGTCAGTTCTAGCATATGTGTCTGTAGGTCTAGCGTTGCGGACTCTGTACTGTGGGCCGCTCTAAAGCCAGATTGTTGGTCATGTAACACGTCTGCATTTTCAACATGTTTCTGCAGCTGATTGGTTGCAATTTTATCTAAAATTTTTAAGATAAAATTGGAGTTGGTAATCGGACAGAGGTTATTGGGGTCCTTGGGATCCAAGCCTGCCTTTTTTACAAGCGGTGTGATGGTCACTTTTTTTAAGTCCTTCGGGACTACACCTTCTAGGAAGGAGGCATTGACTAGCCTTGTCAGTACCGGGGCAAAAGGTTCTTTGTTATCCAGGATGATCTTAGTGGGAAGAATGTTTTCAGCGCAGGAAGTGGGTTTAATGCCTGCCATTACCCTGCACATTTCTTCCTCTGAGACTTCTGCAAAGCTAAAAGTTTGAACAGGAGTTTGTTCCAGGATAAGGGAGCCTGAACATCGAAGGTAGAGCTGCCAAAGGTTTTGAGGTTATACCTTGGCTGAATTAGTTTTAAGGGGTCATAAGACCGCAGATTACAACCTACTGGGAGAGTGGTAAGAAGATTCATTAGGCATTGAGGAGCTTCATTGTGAACACATTTGTATGTCAAAGAAAGTAATTTATGCATGACATGTTGTTTTACAGGTAGCCAGTGTACACTATGTCTGGCACTTGTGAGGTGTTCCCTTTGATTGGTGGAAACATGGGGTTTCATAGAAAGTTCTGCATCCAGCTTTCTGGATTGAATTTGATTGCCGGCTATGGTAACATTCTTATACTCCGGAAGCAGGTTTTTTAAATCTTTGAACTGATGCTAAGATCAAGAGAGTTCATAATCATCCAATCCTGGATAGCGTTATAAATGTGATCAATAGTGTCAGAGTCCGTACTATAACAGCCAGTTAGCTCAATAATGATTTGTGTGTCATCTGCATACTTCACCAACTGAACACCAAGGCCATCCAGAAGGACAAGCAGTGACATGATGTAAACATTGAATAATAGAGGGGAGATACACAACCCCTGGGGAACACCCAGGTGGTAAGCGTGTGTACTGAACTGAGATTCTACACTGCCAATCTGGCACTCCTCGGGCCGAGGAAAGAAAGAATCCACTAAGCAGCCATATCAGAACAATGAGCCTGTTCACTTAACCTGGTGACCAACAGAGTGTGATCAATCAGGTCAAAGGCTGCGGAAAGATCCAGCAAACAAAAGAGAGAAGAGCAGGTTTACCTTTATCTATGATATTAGCATTATTAGATTTAAGGTCGGTCAGTGCTGTTTCTGTCCCGTGCATGTGCATCAAACCTGATTGTTGCTGGTTCAGGATGCTGTTATTTTCAATAAATTCTAGGAGTTGTGTGCATGCAACACGGTCCAGAATTTTTAAGAGAAGAGGCACATTTGTCATCGGTTGATAATGTTTGAATATGTTGGGATCCAGGCTATTTTTCTTAAGGAGTGGGGTAATCCATGACTCCTTTAGGATCATAGAAACAGTAGATTCGGCAAAGGACAAATTGACTAATGTGGTTAACCAAGAAGCGAGGGTATCAATGCAATCTTTAAAGATGGATGAGGGACAGCTATCTCCTAAACATGATATAGCTGTCATGCCAACCACTATTTTACAGATATGAGCTTCTGTACAAGGCTGAAACTGGAAACCCACATGGGGATTGATAGAGGTAGGGGAATCAATAGGCTGAGCAGAGCATGAGTGACTGGTGGTCATTTCTGTGGTATTCAATTGCTGGACTGAAATAGATTGCTGATGAGCCAGGATTTTAGTAACACATTTGTCATGAATAGATTGGCACCAGGCTGCATCCTTAGGTACAATTGTCGCCTTGGTATGTTCCCCTCAAACTCTTTGGGGATGGCAAATAGCTCATGTACGTTTGGGTGGGCTGAGGCAATCCTATCATAGTAACTTTGAGATTTGACTGCACTGACTGCTGACTTCAAAGTTTTGACTGAGTTTTTGTAGAGATCTAATAGGGAGGCAGAGGGATTTTTCCTCCCCGCTCTCTCAGCTTTTCGCTTGGCTCAGTGCAGGGCGATAATAGAATCTCCAAAACAGTCACTCTTGTTGACTTATCTCCAAAACAGTCACTCTTGTTGACTTTATTCGTCACATGTTCAGATTTTGTTAGGGGCTAACACATCTATGATGTCATTGATAGTATTGGTGATATGGATGGTGAGACTGTCAGTGCAAGAAAAGGTATCAACTGGGGATATTTTGGCCAGAGGATGAGAGGCTAAAGCGGCAAGGGTGACCTTTTTTAGGTTTCTGGTAACAACAGAATGTTTAGGGTGAGACTGCAGGAGCGAGGGGTAAGTGGACATTATAGGTGTATCATGCTCTAAAAAGTAATCGGACCACAAGCAGGGCTCAATGTTTATATTGCTGGTAGCTATTTGATAGGTAAGGACCCAATCTATTGTGTGTCCATCTCTATGGGTCGGAGCAAGTAGCATCTGGGAAAAAAAGCAATAGTATCTAGAGCTGAAAGCAGCGAAACTGCCAGTTTATCTTGTGAATCATTCGCCTAAAGATTAAAATCTCTGAGAACAATGATGGGAGTGGTTGCCCTAGTTAAGCTGGTAAGCAGGTTAGTAAATTGCTCCTCGAAGAGAGGAGTAGTAGAGGGTGGCTGATAGATAACCGCAATGGTGAGAGACCTATTAGCATAAAGTTTGACTTTGGCAACCAGGCTTTCACCACCCTCAGGAGATAGGTGGGTGTTCACATGAATGTCGAAACACTTTCTGACAATAATGGCTACTACTCCACCTCTACGATCAGAGCAATCTGCTCTGAAAGTGCTGTAGTCTGGGGGAATTGCCTGGGTTGTGGCTATTGGAGTTGTATCTGTTAGCCATGTTTCAATGATAGCCATGATATCACATGGTGTCATTGTGAGATAGTCATATATTTCAACCCCATGTTTTAATAAAGAATGGGTGTTGAGCAAGGAGAACTACATATTAGTATCCTGTCGACGAGGAACAGTTCTCTCCAAAGGAATAGGAGTTGTAAGATCTGCCAGTGCTTACATGATTTTAAAAAATCAAGGAAAAGACTACTCTTACCTATCAATCCGTAAAGAGCAAAAGAAAAATCACCGAACAACCTGGACACAAACCGGTACTAACCAGTTTGCCCCTAACGCGCCGGCACTACCGCGCCTGAGGACTATGCAAATGCATGCAAAAACTATAATGCCGAAGGGACTTGAAGTCTGGAAGCACTAAAAGAAGTTTTAAACAGTGTGACAACTCAGAAAATGCAATTTAGCACATGTGGGCTAACATACACACCAACAGGGTAAATAAAGGTAAGTTACATATAATTAAAATGAGTTCCTAAAATAATAAAGCAATCGATCAACACAACTTTTAAAATGTACAAAATGCTGCAATAGGGTGAAGCTAACGTGTGGCGCAGCGTAAGAGTATAAAATGAAGAGAGAATCAAAAGGAACTGTTTGAAAAGATATTGAAAAACTAAGGGAAAAACTAAGGGAGGAGAAATCCTGCAAAAGTCAAGAGGGGTCCGAGCCCGACCGAGGGAGGTCCAGGGGTGAAGCTATCACCCAAGTACCTAAAGAGAAGAAGGGTTTGAGCCCAGCCAAGGGAGATCCAGCGGTGAAGCCCTCACCCAAGTACCTAAAGAGAAGAGGGGTCCGTGCCCGACCAAGGGAGATCCAGGGGTAAAGCTATCACCCAAAGTTGATTGATAAAGGAACTGTTATATCATTTGTGGAATATGGTACGTGAGGGATCAGCTCCCAGAAGAGGAGTACCCAGGAATGAAGCCATTACCCTACATGAACTGTGATTAGAAATTGAGAAGGGTCAGCGCCCAGAAGATGGGGACCCAGGGGTGAACCATTATCACCCTAACAAATTTTCATTTGGTTAAAGGAACGTTTTGTTTTAAGAATATTGAACATGTCAGGCCCTCAAAGGGAAGAGACTTTCAAAGGAAATGAGACTTGGCCATTGATGGCCAAGAGAGCTGCAATTGGAGCTGTCATCTCGTGCTAGAGAGGCCCGAGAGTGTACTGTGCTCCAAGCTCCCATCTTACACAGTGCTCAAAACGTGGGGAATGGAGACCCAGGCTACCGTATCCTGATATATTATTTGAGAACACTTCTTTCTTTTCTTGAGAACTATCCCACACCCTCGTTTTGTATTAGTTGTAAGGTTATTGGCAATAGGTTTCTTAGAATAGGCCCTTTTATTTGACAAAACACCACTAGGACTGCCTTATTTTTCATTTAATGGTCGACCCTTGATCCCATCTTAGATTTAGGTTTAGAATAGGTGTTTTTCCAACCTGCATACCACATGCATTGTTCAATAAACACCCCTGAACTGTGATCATTTGGGTTTGTCTTACTTGTTGCCACCATGAGTTCCTCATACTACACACACCTGTCACTTTTAAACTCTCCCTGTCAGGGTAAAAGGTGGTGCACACAGGGAGCAAGGCTGGGTATGAGAAGGAGCACTCTTTCGGGGCTGATGCGAACCAGGCTATCAAAGTTGGAAGGCCAAGGGGATGATCAGCAGTTGCAGAGAACGAGAGAGAGCCAGCGAGAATTCCAGACTTTCGGGAAGCCATAAGTCTTCCATGACTGAAACCGAGTGGGGAGAAAGAATATACCTTCAAAGTACTTCAAGGTGGCCCGCTACCCTCCCGGGCGAAAGACAGAGTTGGGGAGGAGCAGAGGAGGTATTGGTAATGCCCTGACTGCTACATGAAAGGCGTTGAAGAAAGAATCCCAATTAACACGACCAGTGAGTTCTCCAAGGCAACAAAGGCCCGGTTTGTGTTAAAAGCAAAAGTCACTGTAACAAGAGTTGAAAGTTGCGCGTGTGCCAATAAAACACGTAATGGAAAAGACAACTGCTGAAGTGTAATGAAAGTATACAAAGTAACAGAGTGGTCCTGTAAGGCAGAATCGCACATTCCAAAGTCTCTGTGAAATGTTTCAAGTTGTGATAAAACGGAAAACGAGGGCAAGAAAGTAACCGCAATCCCGAATCAGAGTTGATGAAGTGAAAAGACACCAAGTGGGCAAAGTAAAGAAATAATAATTCTAAGAAACTACAAGAACCAAGAAGCATTGGTGTTTTGAGTTGATGAAGATTGTCAAATTGCTTAAAGAGAAGCATTGTTGTTGCGAATTGATGAAGGTTGTCAAATTGAAAGGTCGTGGAGAGGAATATGTAAAATCCTTGGCGTTTCTAAAGTCTTCGACAGCCCATCGGAGGGAAGCCTGTGTTGAATTGTGGTAGAGTAAAAGTCAAGAGTTGAACTGTGTATTTATGGCAAGGCAGACAAAGCCTAAAGAAGATATTGAACTGTCAAAAGCTTGAAGCCCAAGCCTGAACTGTTGATTTGTACCAGTAAGCGAAAGTGTGCCAGACCGATAGAACTGTACCAGCCACCTATCCTTTTAAGAAAGTCCCGAGACCATGTGCTTCTGAACATTGGGAAGGGAGTTGCTACCAAAGCCATTGTGACATTTCTTTGAAGACACTATTTTCCTCTTGACATCCTCTTTACACATTTGTCATTTGAGAAGGAGGGCAAGGTTCCTTTTATTTTTTAGTATAGGCCTTTTTATTTTAACTAGACTGACTTGGACTTGTTTGTTATTTGTTTAATGGTCGAGACAACTCCCATTCTAGAATTAGGACTTGTTAGGAATTCTCACAACCCTACCAAATACAAAAATAAAGGTTTACGAAACTTGCTTCTATTGTGTCTGTGTCTGCTGTTGATACCATGCCTTCCCTACATTTCATTAATGCATGTGTCTGCGATACATACATCAAGATTGTTGATCAAATGCTTTGTAATTTGCCTACATTATTGCAAATTATCCAAAAAATAAGTTATCTTACATGTAAAAAAGATATTGTTAATCAATAACTATTAGTATAAATCAATAAATTATCACTTCTCATACCTCATCCTTCAGACCGGTTACAGTAGTAGAATAGTACGTTGTTGAAGTTTCAGGCTCCACCTTTATAACAGTAATTGTAATAATTAACATGTAACATCAAAACAAAAATTAAATATAAAAGATGGTTGATAGTGACAAAGAAGCCTACAAGCTAGTTTGCATCAAAAGCTAATATTATAACTAACAATAATCAATATGTTTTAAGTTGAACTTGAACAAATACATATTTTATATAGTCGCATCATCTGAAGGAAAATTCTAAAGAAATTACTTGAAATATGAGTGAGGATGTTGTTGACTCCAGAATAGTGGTCGATGTAGCCTCACGGTCCATGGATTGATGAATATATTCATACCATTGTTCAATAGAAAATGGACATTAGTATTATAATTTAGACCACATCAAAAACGATTAAAAAAAGTTTGTGTTCAAGTTGCTTGGCCTCACCATTAGGATGTTGGATGTGACTGTGATTTCCTCCATGCTAACGGTCTCTAATTCCATCAGTGCGGTCTATGTAAATACAGACATGGTCATTTAAAAAAAATGACCTATTTTTAAAGGATGCAATGTGAGTGTGTGTTTGGAAAGGCTCCCATTGCACTGAACTATTCGAGTATCTCTAAAGTAGGGATACACAAAGTGATCTAAAGTCAAAATGTACAAACCACAGAGCATCTGGTCACAAAGGAAACTTGTGTAGTAAAATATCAACGGAAATATTCACCATAAACTGAAAACCGTTCATTGTGTTACCTATTCACAGACTATTTCCATATATTGAGTGGTCATTCATAAGACATATTATAAAGGCAAATTTAGAAAATGGTAAAATACATTTAAAAATTCAGCGTCCACTGTTCACCTGGGTCAGAATGTGCTGAAATTCAGTTGAAACTGCACTGGAAAATAATTTGCAAAGTTGTCCGGGGTAATGCTTTTTAGTGTACTGTGATTGTTCGTACATATCTTCGGAGAAGTGCATGCTGCAGACACGGTATCGATTGGCCCTCACGTCATCCAAGACCTCCTTGGCCCTGCTTTCAATTTCAATTTTGGACACTGGAAATCTGCAGTTCAAGAGCTATTTTCTTATTAAATTTAAATCCTTTGGAAATACATGCAGGACTGTACTCTGACTTTTAGCATAGCTATTATTAGTGCAACCCAAAACGATACAAGAAGGCATTGTTGGAGTGTCCCTATGATCTGTTAAAGAAATATACATAAATATTACTATTAAAAAAGTATCACAGTGAGTAAATAAAACATCATATTCGTTTGCTAATTAAAATCATTTACTTTCTAAAAAAATGTCACCTAAAGCAAACATTCATTGAAACCATGCATTGCAAAAGATTACATTTGGAAACAATACTCTGTAATATTATGTGCTAATTACAGAGATAAAAGTGCATAGGACGATTGATTATGGTGTAGACTTATTGAATAAAATAAAATGAGAATAGGATGTAGAATGAGTTTAAATCAATAGAAAGTGGCCTAGCAGAGAACGTTGCCACTGCAGAAAATAATAGTAAAGGTTGACTGTCTCTTACTTAGAAGAACAGATAAGCTGACTCAGCAAGCAAGGTAAAAATTGGAGAGCTGTCGATATCCGTGTCGATATCACAGATGTTTTCTTGTTAACTCCCACACTGTTCATAAAGGATTACAAAAGTGGGTGTGTATGTTAATGTCTGACATGTTCGTTCACACCCACAAGGCCTCTGTTAAAGACCAGAGGAATGGGGATTCACAGTAGTTGTATCCCAATCATAGCAGAGATTTGTGGGCCCATCAAAGACTCCCCACCTTCAGAATGGAAGACTCAGCCATGGGGCAAACTTACTGGGCCTCATTACGACCCTGGCGCTAAGGGGTCTGCGCCAGCGTTAGCTGCGCGGACCCCTTACCGCCAACTACGAGTTCCTGGAGCGCCATGGTCATTTTTCCGCCCGCTTTTTGCGGGCGGAAAAATCCATGGCGCTCTGGGACCTTGGTGTTAATTACGCCACCGTATTTTACGGTGGCGTAATTAACTCCTTCCCCACTCCCATTGAGCCCTATGGGGCCGAAATGGGAATGGGGAAGGGTAAATGGGTCAATGGGGACTTACCGCCCCGCCGACCTCGGAATGGGGCGGTAAGTCCGCCATCCGCCATGGCGTAAAGGGACTTTGCGCCATGGCCGGAAAGTCCGTCGATGGCGGAAAAAATCCGCCAGGGTCGTAATGAGGGCCACTGTCTTTTAATATCACCAGAAGACAGGGATCACACAGGACAACGAAGATGCTGAAACGGTCGCAATATCTGACCATGTGTCACAAGGTTTTATACAGGTGTAACGTCACAAAATGTATTCCAACCCCGAAAACCTACGGGGCATAACCACTGGTCAATTTGGGCTGGCCATAGACACATTCTATAGGGGTTAACATGTTCGTGGGCTAGCGAAATCAGGTGGTTCCTCCTGGGACCACCTCTAAATATTGCTAACTACACTGTTGCAGGGTCGCAGGATTACCATTGGCCCATGCAACATTTTATTCTATCTCATGAAGGGAGCTTCTGGATTGGCTAGGGAGGGTCCTCCCAGGCCTAGGACCCTGTCTGTGCACAGAGCGGAGTGTACCTTTTCAAGGTGATGTGAATGAACATGGAGGGCTGTGTGTTCTGTATTGTAGCCACTGTCTGATCACCTTAAGCCTGAGAGAGTGCAAGCAGGTTGCAGTTTAACTGGCAACACTTGTATCAGCCGTTCCTCTGTCTCGCTCGGACCAGCTCCTCTTCCCACCACGAGCAAATGGGCATTGTCCTGTTCTGCTAGAACACGAGTGAAGGGACTGCAAAACAGAGCTCTTCTGCTTGTAATTAGAACATTTTTTGCTTGAATTCTTGCAGGTGGCTTGCCGCCCTGGCAATTGGGGACTTCCCATCTTCTAGAGGTTCTATGTCATTTCTTCACAGGATGTTTTTTCACTGCATTTTTTTACCGCAGATTTTTCAAAGAAAAAACTCATTGAATTTTTAATTTTTTAATTTTGGGGGAACCCCCCCCAAAACCCCTCATCCACTTTTATTTTTGTATATGTTTGGGAACACCCACACCCCAAATATGTTATTCCAATCCCCCTAAAAAATTAATTGAGTTTTTTTCTTTAAAATATTCGCGGTTAAAAACCCTGCGAAAAAACATCCCACGATGAAAGGACGTTATACCCTGCTAGTGTCCTTGGGTGCCCTGTTCTCCAAGGCTCTGGCTGCAGGGATCATGTCTCCCCTTCCATGTCTTATGAGGTCTGCGCTGCTTCCTCATTAAATCCAGTGGCCTATAATCTCCCTATGTGTACTAATAGCTTCTCATGATTAATTGAAGTAAAGCATGTGCAAGCTTGGTCCATGTAAACACCTTGCTTCTTGCGGGTTTCTTGCAGTTTCACCTTGGTAAAGAACCTAACAGCATTAAATGTCATGTAAGTGCAGTAGTGTTAGGAAAGATATCCATTTATGTGTCATTTTCCCTCCAGTTGTGTACACCCCAACTTTTTTGCTGCTGTTTAACACCATAGTCTGACTTTGCCAGGGGAGCCCAGTCTTCTGCTGCACTCCTATGGGCTTTCGCTCACTTTTTATGGGGAAACTGACATGCCCTTAAGACATTCCGTACTGGGAGACTTCATTTCCATTAGTCCTTTCCAATGTTGCAACTTTTCTGCAACAAATAACAAGTGTACAAGGTACCTTCCAGTACAGTACACTTGTGTCTCTCAGTCATTTCCAAAGGCCCTAGATACTCTCGAAGGATTTTTTAGGAGATGTGTAGATGTGTCACGGACAGGGCTGGAGGCAGCTTATCTTTTCATGTAATTTTAACCCTTTCGTGCTAGGTAAACCATGATTACCTCACTTGGCACGAATAGGTGGCCTGGCTCCAAAATGGCCATGCCACGAGGTTCTTTGTCCTGTCCTTTGGCCATCTTGCCCCTTTGCCTTCCCCAGGTCAGTCCTTATTTGGGCATGCATTTTCCCGCAAAATGCCAAGCTTCGCAGGCTTCTGCATGCCTTCTCTGTGTGCCTTCAGGATGTGGGCTGGGGTGTCTGTCCCCATTACATATCCTACCAGAGAGTCTGGAGTGCTGTGAATGCCTGGGACCACCGTGGTCCGTGATTGGTCCACATATGGTATGCCTGTATGTGAGCAGATCACCCATTGGGTCCTCTTCGTTTTGGCACGAGGGAGATTCTGGATAAGAGAAGCACCCAAACACCCATATCATGACGATCTCTGGAGTTCTCACTGAACGAAGGATAGGATCCATGTATCCTAAAGCTAAGAAGCCCAGTGGAGGAACCGCCGGTGACCCATTGGAAGGTTTGGCACCCTGAGCCTGCTGTCGTCCCGTGGGACCCCTCTGCATCTGGTCGTCCTAGAAGGTCTGCGAAGATGCTTCGACCCATTGGAATAGTGGGACCAACTATTCTCAGCACCTTCACCAAAACCTGCCAGTAAGCCTTCTCGGAAGTGTCCCTTGGCCAACCAGTGGGATGACCAGTTTACGTAGAAGGCCTTTGCTCTATCTCCGCTGCCATTTCGAGGAGGCCCTCGAAACTTGGTATACTGCTAGCTCTGTGTTCACGGCACCCCCACACCGAATTTCGTACACTTGGCATTCCCAGGTCTGAAGTGAGACGAGTGCGCCAGAACTGGAGCATACGCGGTTACCGTTTCGGCAAGCCGTGGTGACGACCTTTGCAGGTGTGCTGCATTTGTGCCCCTCTTGCCCCTGAAGCCTGCTGCAGTGAAAATGGCCTGATCCAACAACCAGGAGTGGAGAAATTGCCACGTTTGGGAATCATTGCTGTATCTTCGTCGCTGAAAGCCGCAGAGCCGCCACATTGCCGCACTTGAACCGAAGTGTATTCGACTGCCGAAGTTTGGTCCGGAGTGCGCTGGGGGTCGTTGAGTTATTGCAACCCTAGCCGGTGGCCCCTAGTGCCTCCATCCATTTTTATGCATGAGTGGCCCCTGAGGGCCCCTCTCCTTTATACTGCTAGTTCGAACTAGCAAACTATTCCCAACTCTTGGAATTGACTCTGCCCTCAAGTGGAGACCCTCCTTGAATAGTAGGAACCTATTCTTCAACGCCTCACCCACCTTTCTGAGCTGCTAGAGACCCCTGAAGAGACCCCGTTTTGCACATTGGAACTACCGCCTGTGCTTGCATTGCCTGTACTTTTGAGTATTAGGCTCCTCTCTTCTTAGGTATCGGACTGCCACTTAGTTAGGAGTGTGTTGGGTGTACAAGGGGCTAAAGACTATTTGCACTGCCTGTTTCCTCCCCCTTTTAGGTTGTGAACCCATTTCGAGCATTAACCCTTTACACCCCATTGGTCTTGTATATATGTATTTAGATAGGATTGTGTTGGTCTAATAAGTACTACTCTGATTTGATGTGTGTGCTTGAAACTCAAAAGCCTTGAAATAAATGTATATGTATTTCTAATATATCTACACCTGACTGGGAGTGATTTGTAAGTGTCCTTTACTCTGTGTGCTCATTGAGGACTTTCAGTCACCCTCACCCCTCCTGAGACCTAGTCTTGACTGCCGCCAAGCTACCTTGATTGGTCTGGCTTGTCCAGAAGGTTACCCTGTTCCAAGAAACTAGGCTGGCCTACTGAACCTCTGCCCACCAGGTCAGAGTTCAGAAATCCATCTTAACAAATTGGTGTACAGCGGGGGGATAGGACTGAAGGTATCCAGTGTTGCACACTAGAGAAGGCATTTCAAGTTATTCCTATCCAGGGCACATAGTGACTTTGTAGTGATAACTGTAAAAGGCCAAAGACCTATCTAATATAATTGAAACAAGTACCGTCATAACCTTAAATGCTTCTGGGTCAAAAACATTGAGAAAGATGTGTACTGAGAGAGGTTTGTCTGCTCAAGGTAAAAAATTTGAAATGATCCAAAGAGTCATGGAATGGCAAGAGTTACAACTCAATGCCATAGCCTCTGATGATAGTGCAGAAGGGGGTGGAGCAGCTTCCACTGGCAGAACTGACAGTTCTGTCGCTGCCCTCATCAGTGGTGCTTGTGATGACAGGGAGGATGCTATGTCTAATGTTTCCTCTGCAAGCTCTGATGCGGAGGCCATGCGCTGGAATTCAAGAAACAAGAACTGCTGTTTAGGCAGAAGGAGCTTGAATTTCACATGGATAAGCTGAAAATAGAGCAGGCAGAAAAACAGGGATCACCAGTTGGAGATGGCCAAGCTTCAAGCCTCAAACGGATCCAAGGGATCTGGACATGGGTCAGGGGTTTCCTCTCATCCAAGATTTCCTAAAGACCTGCCGGTGTGTATGATGAGAAGAATGACATTATGGACTGGTTGAATGCATTTGAGTAGGTTCTTAATGCTGATAAGATTGCATGGTTGCTCAGCAGACTGCCTCATTCTGTCTGCAGTGCCATTATGGAAATGTCAAAATCTGAGAGTTGATTTTGCAATGTTAAAGCAAACTCTCATTTTGAAGTTTGGGAAGACTCCTGCCCAATACCTTAAAAGGTTTAGAGAGTATAAAAAGAAAAAAGGAAGTACTTGGGTGTCATATGTGACTGATTCTTTAAAAAAAACTTGACTGGCTGGGTTGAAGGATATAACATCTCCACCTTTCAGGGTATGATATGCCTTGTCATGCTTGAACATATTTTTGCATCTTGTTCCCCTGAATTTAAGCAGCATTTGGCAGATTCAAAGGAGTTAGATCCTAAGAAGCTGGCCATTGCAGCAGATTTGTGGGTGTACATAGTGTGTCCCATAAGGACAAGACTCATCCTGGTAAGCAGGAGGAGGGGAAAAAGCCCAAAGATAAGGAGGGTGGGGGACATGACAAAACTTCTTCCCAGAGGGCCACCAAAAGAGAAATAAGGGTAAGTCACAAGACAACACACAGGGTAATGGAGGATATCCTCGAAAACAGAACTATGGTTACAGTAAGCCTCCCTATGTCAACAGACCCAGTGGATCTTGTGTGGCTTGTGGAGCAAGTGACCATGTGAAGGGGGACCCCAGATGTAAGGTCAAAATCTTGGGGGTCCGGAAGAACAACCAGGGGGCGCCCAGATGTGCTGAAGCATCTCTGTCGGTCTCCTCCCTAGGGTCAGCATAAAAGGGATTTGAGCCCCCTAACCCCACAGGAGAGGAGCCACGACCCTCCCAGGAGCGGAATGATTCCCCCGGGCACCGGATGAGAGAAATCCCGGTCTTCGGAGGTGCTGCAGGGCCAGAGATTCGATCTTCCTTGCCACGGAGCAAGTCTACGTGCCTCGCGTCCCGCCCGTAGCTCCACGGCTGTGGCAACATCCCTGTGGTGGGGGAGGGGGCAAGTGCCTTTGTCCTGTTGCTGCACCTCACTCAGCCAACTTTGCTGGGCCCCACTCGCCCCCCCAGTGAAAGCGAGGAGGACAACTATCGACGCCCTCCACCACCCCCAATCGAGGTGGCATCCAGATTCCTTCGCCTGGCGGACTGGAGGAGGCGAACGCCGAGACTGCGTGAGCCGTGTGGTGTGGTGGCACGGCGGTAGGCGAACCCGGAGGAGCGGCTGCTGGGGGTGAGGCTTTGCGGGCCCGGGACTTCTCCATCATGTCCCCCCATCTTCGTTGGAGCCCGCTGTGGAGTGCTGCTGAGCTGGGGGGTGCCCTGCAACTGGCTCCGATGGACTCCCCACTCCGGATGGCTGCTGAAGGTCCTGGCCGTGGACCCCGAGGACTCGCAAGTGAGGAGCGCCTCTGCTCCGAGTGGCAGTGAGCCCCCATCTAATGCAAGGTTGGTGCACCGGGCCCCCTGCCCCCATCACCTGGAGGGACTCTCCCACCCTCGCCGGCCTCTGTCTCCAAGCTAGGGAGGGGCCCGGAACCTGAGCATTGCCCCAGCCTCCTCTCAGGGGGTTCTTGCCCAAATCATTTTTGGAGGGGTGGTGCATGATCAAGGCATGGGAGAGTCTCAGTGCTCCAGCCCTGCCTCCAGTGCAGGTGCGCCCCCCACCATTACCTCAACTCACTCTGATCCAGGCTCCCTCCTGGGGCCCAGCCCCTGCACCCCTTTTGCTCTTACGCTGTCTCCTGCTGGGCTGGGCCTTCCGACGGCCTGTCTACCGCTCTCTTCCCATCTGGCAAACCTCTATAAGACTGTTAGTGAGTCTGCAAGAGCTGTGTATTGCTCCCCTCCTCAGTCTTTAGCCCTGTTGGATAGTTCTTACTTGGAGCACTGTTCTCCTGCATAGGGGCTCTCGGAAAGGCACTCACCACCTGACTCCCAGTTTTTGTGGGCACTACCTGTGTGGCCTCACGTTGAATCTTCTCTCCTCTCCCCCATTGTGCTAGCCTGGGTCCCTATATTGCCTCCCTCAGCTGGCATCCCATAAGAGGCTTGGTCTGATCTCCTATGCTGTAGGATCCCCCATGAACTAGGCTGAAGCCCTCCAGAAATTCCGTCGCTCACCACCCGCCTCCTCCCTGTCTCCCGCCATGGCCGCTCCATCGCAACCATAGCCATTGGACGCTAACTCAGTCGCCAAGGGCATGATGGCCCTTTTGGAAGAAATTTGTGGCTTTATTTTTTTTTTTTAAGTATTTTATTGGCATTTATATAAGTACATAATAACCATCAAACGGTAACATAACAAACAACCAAACAAACAAACAACAACTAATTAACTACCACAGTCTTCGTAGCTCAACATGTTGTTCTTAAATTGTGGTGAGGGGGAGAGGGGTCGGTAATCGGAATACCCAAGGTCGCGGGGGATGTGTTTCCGGATTGTCCATTCCTGGGGGTAAACCTCAGACAAGTCTCTGGCAGGGGTGAGAGCTCAGGGGGGTTTGTGATCCGAGGCGTATTGGAGGTCACGCAGCAGAGCCTTGCATGATTCTAGGGTGTCATTGGAGTCGTCATCGTTTGAGTGGATTCCATCCTGCCAGGGTCTGGGTCTCTGCCTCTGTCCACTTTTCCAGGTCCTTAAGCCAACGTCCGTGCCTCGGGCCCCCTGGTGGTTTCCATGCCATAGCTATGGACCTTTTTGCCAGGATGCAGGCTAGGTCCATTAGTTTGACCAGGTGTTTGTATTTGCTGAGTCTGGGATGGGCTCCCAGTAAGCATTCCTTTGGGTTCGACTCGTATCTTGTGAGTCCCGCTTCGGTGCAAGTGCTTTCCACCATGGACCAGAATTTCGCCGTTTTGGTGCAGGTCCAGAACATGTGGATCATGTCCGATTTATCATTTCCGCACCAGGGGCAGTTCAGTGATGCTTGTTTATTAAAGGTAGCAACTCTTAGTGGGGTCATGTATGTTCTGTATAGCACATTCAATTGAACTTGTTTGAATCTAATGTTCCTCGACACCTCTTTGTGGTATAGTAGTATTCGCTCCCATTCACTGTCAGTTAGTGTGGTCCCTAATTCGGTTTCCCATTTTTGTCTCAGGGAAGCGCTTTTTGGATTAGGTCTATCATTCAGTTTGATGTATAAGCGGGAGACCGGCTTCCAACCGTCTGCTAGATCGTACATCTCCTGGAGAAGGGGGTCCGGTGGAGGTTCCTCTGGCCATACCGCCCACTGTGCCCTGGCTGTCCGGTTGAGGCGGTGGTACCACAGGAACTGGGTGTTCGAGATGCCTTCATTAGCTTGTAGCGATTCAAGCTCTCTGAACATGCCGTCTTCAAACAGGTCACCCCATGTGTAGATTCCGGCTCTCTCCCATTTCCTGGCTGTCGCTAAGTCTGCCTGAGTTTTGCATACATCCGCCAGGATGGGGGTGTTGGGATTGTAGGGATTTTTTAATTGTCGAAGGAAGCCAATTCTGGCCCATATCTGCCTGCCCAGGGTAACTACCATGGGAACTTTGGATGTTTGTTTCGTCGGGTTCCAAAGCATTGCTTTGGGGAATAGCTTGGAAGTTGCATGTCGCAGGAGCCCCACTTCGGCTGACGGGTCATCAGAGAGCCATTTCGTCACGTGGCTGAGCTGTGCAGCTAGGTAGTACCTTTGCAGATCGGGTAGTTGTATCCCTCCTTCCCTGTACGGGAGCGTAAGTGTAGACAAAGAGAGCTTGTGTCTGGATGACCCCCATATGAAGTCCTTGATTAGAGAGTCTAGTTTCTTGAAAAAGGGAGGTCTGATGTAGAAGCAGACGCTCGTGAAGTGATATAAGAAACGGGGGAGAACTATCATCTTGACTATTGCCGCTCTACCCATTACTACCAGTGGTAGCTTTGACCAAAAGTTCATGGATTTGCGGAGGGCTCTTACTGCTTTTTCAATGTTGTGTTCGTGCGTGAGCGCAGAGGTATGACACACTTCGATTCCCAGATACTTAAACTTCTCTAATTGCCATTGTATCCCGACGTCTGGAAGGTCGGACTTATCTAGACCCCTGAGTCTGGCCAGTGGGAACGCACACGACTTCAGCTTGCTAAATGTTATCCCAGAGTATCGGGCATAGTTGTCGAGGATGTCCAATGCGACTTGTGCATTGAGCTGAGGGTTATTCAAATACAGGAGGACGTCGTCTGCATACATGGATATTATGGCATGGTCACTGCCCAGCCCAATGCCCGCGTCGAAGTGTTGTTTCCTGAAGTAGAGAGCCACTGGTTCCAGGCCCAGTATGTATAACATCGGGGACAACGGGCATCCTTGCCTCGTGCCCCGCTGTATCGGCTAGGCTTGGGACACCGTCCCTCCAGTCTTCACTCTCGCTACCGGTGTATTATACAATACCTCGACCCATTTTACAAAGCTCTCG
This sequence comes from Ambystoma mexicanum, assembly GCF_040938575.1. Taxonomy (NCBI): domain Eukaryota; kingdom Metazoa; phylum Chordata; class Amphibia; order Caudata; family Ambystomatidae; genus Ambystoma; species Ambystoma mexicanum. The sequence goes on from NC_090936.1 coordinate 691,981,404, forward strand.
CCAAAGCCGAATTCCCTTAGCGCTTCGATCAGCCACTCCCAGTAGATGGAATCGAAGGCTTTTATAGCGTCTAGCGATAGCACTGCTAGGTCCTCATCTCGATCATAGGTCTCTGCCATGTTGTGTTTGAGCCTCCTCAGGTTCGCGGTAGTATTGCGTCCTGGAACAAAACCATTCTGGTCCTCGTGAATCAGGGTTCCTACCACCCTCGCCAGCCTCTTAGCCAGAATTGTGGTCAGGATCTTGCAGTCATAGTTTAGCATGGCGATTGGGCGGTATGATTTACAGTTGTCGACAGGTTTGTTGGGTTTAAGTATAGGAATGATAATTGTTTCTTTCATGGAGTTGGGTAGGATTCCTTTTTCGTATGCCTCCATATACACCTTGTGGAGTATTGGGGTAAGGGTCGCTTCATACGCTTTATAAAATTCTGGCGGAAGCCCGTCACTCCCGGGGGTCTTGCAGGTGGATAGCGATCTAATCGCCTCCGTCAAGTTTTCTGGAGTGATTTCCACGTCCAGGAGCTCTCTTTGGGCCTCCGTCGGTCTTGGGAGCTCAATCTCAGCCAGTGTAGCCCTTATATCCTCCACTGGTGTTTTGGTATCGTGGGCATACAATTTGGAGTAGAAGGCCACAAATGCAGAGTTAATATCTTGTTGCGTCCTGTGGGTTGTCCCCCTTTCGTCAGTTATTTCAGTTGGGAGGTGCCTTGGGAACTTGCTTTTGTACAGCCAGGCCAACATTCTACCAGGCTTATCTGCTTCTTTGTATGCCCCGGCTATGTAGGTCGTGTAGTCGAATTTAGACAGTCTATTCCAGGCCAAAAGGCACTCCTCCCGGGTGCCCTTCAGTTCTGTTTCGGCGTCCGGCATGATGTCGATTTCGGATTCCAAGTGTGTAATCTTATTTTCCAGTTCCTCCAGTTCCAACTTCAGATGCTTGCGGATGCCACCAGCACCGGATATAACTTCTCCCCGTGTTACAACCTTCATGGCCTCACATAATGTGCTCCAACTTGACACTGAGCCTGTGTTAATGTCTACGTATTCCTCCAGTTTAGCACCAAGTTCCTCCTTAAATGCATGGTCTGTGAGTGCTGCCGGTGGCATTCTCCAGAGCGGGATTGGCGGTCTGGGTCCTCTAGGAGCCCATTGCATAATCAGCGGTGAGTGATCGGATATGGTTCTGCCTAGATACAATGTGGAGTCTACTTGTTGAGCCAGCTCACGATCTATGAACAAATAGTCTATCCTCGTGTGGACCTTGTGCGGGGCCGAGTAATAATAATAGCACCTCTCAGTGCGATGTTGTTCCCTCCAGATGTCCACTAGGTCGAGCTGCTCTATTGTGGTGTTTAGCGCATTAGATGCAGGGTTATTTAAATGACGGGGGTTCTGATCTGTCCATAGCTCCGTTCCTGATGCAGTTGAAGTCGCCACCCCATATGAAGGCACTCTCTCTGCGAAGAATCATTTTAGCACTGAGCATTTCGAGGTGTGAGGGTATTCCGTGTTGCGGAAAGTATGAGTTCACCAGGCAGACTGGCATGGATTCGATAGTACCCCATATAATTAGATATCTGCCCTCATTGTCGGCTTCATAGTCCAGTAGCTGGAAGGGCACAGTCGGGTTCACCCACGTGAGCACTCCTCTAGCAAATTTGGAGTATGGCGCCCCTCTTCCGATCCCACCCCATCTTTCGGATAATTTGGCTGTGGATTCTTCCGTGAGGTGAGTTTCTTGAAGCATCGCTATCGATACCTTTTTCCTGCGCAGGTAAGAGTGGATCCGATTCCTTCTCAGGTACATGCCCATGCACCTCACATTCCACGTCATCACCTTAAATTGGAGTGCCATTGAGTTGGTGTCTTGGTTTCATCATTCCGGTCGCCCCAGTTTTCACGGGGTGGGCCTTTCTCCAGGTGGTAAGGCTCTCCCCCTGGGTACTGGTGTTTTCTCATCCTCTGCCTCCAAGGGCCTCTGGTCTCATGCTTCCCCTCTCCTAGTATTTCGAGGACTGTGGTGTGAACAAAACAATTAACAAAACTGGAACTGGTGTGCCCAGCAACGACAAGTTCCTGCTGCTGCTCAGGCGCTCTCGTACCGTCAGGACCCATCCGGGTGTCAGGCACGAGGGAGGTTGTTCAGGCAACTGGCCTGTCCTGAACTGTTCGTGTAGGTAGGGCTCTGTGCCTGGCGTGGGCCGAGCGAGGGCCGCATCTACGTTGCTAACTGTTGGGTGATTTTACTTTCTCTTTGGTCATTTGCGTTGCGTCCGAGTTAGCTTTATGAGTCATGGATTCGTCCATGCCTCAAGCGCGGGGGATTCTTCAGTTTTCCGTGGGTTGAGGATCTTTATCTGCGGCTAGATTGTTGTCTTCCAGCCACATGTTTGCAGCTGCTGGGGATTCCAAGAAGATCGCCCTCCCCTTGTGGATCACTTTCAGTCTGGAGGGGTATAACAGCATGTACTTCAGGTTCAGTTGCCTGAGTCTGGCTTTAATCGGCACAAATGAGTTCCTCTCCCGTTGGACTTTCGGGGTGTAATCGGGGTAGATTGTGATCCTAGAGCTCCCGCGTTCAATGGGGCCCTCCTCTCTGGAGTGCCGGAGGATGGTCTCTCTATCCTGGAAGTTGAGTACTTCAGCGATTATAGGGCGAGGATGTGAGCCCGGCGGGGGTCTCTTCTGAAGTGATCTATGCGCCCTTTTGATCGAGAATCCTTGCGTTAGTCTTCCAGCGCCCACCTCCTGTTGTATCAGGGATTCTATATAGGCTGTCGGATTCGAGCCCTCGCTTCCTTCCGGGACCCCAACTATTCTGATGTTGGCGCGTCTGGCCCGGCCCTCAGCCTCCTCAGCCCTGGCCTCAAGTGTGAACACCTTTCGTTCCAGGTCCAGTACCTTAGCTCTCAGCTCCGCTATGTCGTCTGATGTCTCCTTTATGGTTGTTTCGGCAGTCGTCACTCTTTCTGTTAGGTTGCGGGCATCCTGGCGCATGAGTTGTAGCTCCGATTTAAACTCCCCGATTCTGGAATCTATAAATGTGCGCAGTGATGCAATTGCCTCCAGCATCTGGGCTTGATTTTCGGGGGAGTCCGCCGGTTTTGCTTGGAGGTTCGGGGGTGGAAGTGCGTGGTTGCGGAGAAGTTTTCGCTTTAGCAGATACATATGTGTCCATGGTGCTTGTTTTCGTCTTATTCCTAGCCGCCATGATGAGGGGCGTTCAGAGACGCCACTCGGTTGTGTGGGGGTAGATGGTAGTGGACGTCGCTTCCTCAGCAATGCCCCCACCAGCCCAGTGATTTTGGTGTGCGGTCTGGGGGAGTTTATGGTTTCGGAGGTGGGGTGGTCCGTTTTTCGCGGGGTCAGTGTTCAAGTTCTCGGAGGGGCACACAACAGCACATGTTCGATTGGTTTATGCCCTCACCCAGTGCTCCCCTCACCTCCACCTTCGTTTGCTGTCGATGGCGGGGCTTGCCAGGGGGTCAGCGTGTCCACTCACGGTGCCGTAGTCCAGGGCCCGGGCCCAGTCTCCCCGGACGGGAGCGCCCGGTTGTCTCCCCGGACGGTAGCTGTGGCAACAGAAGATCGGACCCGGGTGGAGAGGGACACTCCTCCTCCTTGTTTCGGTCGTGGCAGCAGCTTGTGGATCGGCTTCGCTGCGAAGGCGGCTAGCGTTTTCCTCCGGCATTGGCTTCAAGAGATGGCCATCTTAGGTCCCGCCAGCAGGGGGGGGGGACCTTTGCTGGGAAGAATCCGTGGGTCTGGAGGTCCGAACCCAGGAGAAAACCACAGTATCGTGTCCGGGGTCGGTTCTCCTTCCCTCGGAACCGGTTCTTTCCATCTCAGGTGTGATTTCAGGCAGGCAAAAGGATCAAGATACGGCGTCTCGGCTGGAGCACGGCGACTCAGCTTCCACTCGCCATGAGCTCCAGGCCACGCCCCCAAATTTGTGGCTTTAGAGCAGACATTGCTGTGAGGCTAGACACACTGGACAAAAGAGGTTGACACCATAGATGATCGGGTTCAAACTCTGGAGGCGAACACAGCATCCCTCGACCTACTCGAGACCCAGTTTGATATGCGATTGGCAGAATTGGAAAGAAGGGAAGAGAAATGCGCTCTAAAGCTTGACGACATGGAGCACCATTGTAACCTACGATTCCTGGGTTTTCTGGAGTGAGAAGGCGAGACGCAATCGGATATCGTCAAAGCTGTCAATGCTGTCATTAGTTCCCTTTTCGACGATGCCAATACCAACAAACCCACTACTGACAAGGCTCACAGAGCAGATGCTTCCAGCAAGGGTCCTAGATCTGTTCTAGTGATTTCACTACTTATTGGAGAAGAGCAAAATTTGGGACCTGGCTCAGAGAAAGTGCCAGATTACCTGGGAAGGTGCTCAAATCTCGATTTATCAAGACTTATCTGCTCTTACGTTGGCAAGGCGACAACTCTGTGCGCCCTTGACCAAAATGTTACAATCTAAGGGGGCGCGCTACAGGTGGTGTTACCCCTTATCGCTTTCTTTTGAACTGGAGGGTAACAAGTATGCTTTGGTCACGGAGGATGACATACACAGAGTTTCGGAGGATCTCCTGGGTAGCCCCGGTGTCAAGCCCGCTGGGGTTGGTCGGGAGAGAGAATTAACTGGTCCCCGAAGGGCTAATGGCACCATAGAGAGACGCAAGGTCCAAGGCCATAGAAAATTCAGAAGGGTCGCTCCTGCCTCTCCTAGTTCTACCAACGATTGATTATACTCTGGCTACAGCCTGATCTACCCTGCCGGGCTGGATGACTTTGTACCTGTCTTGCTTAACGCGATATCCTTTGTGGGGTCCTTGTGGTCTTGTTCATTTATTTCTTTGTTGTAGAAGTAACAATGAGTTTGCTCTTTCTTTTTCCTCCCCCAGCCTGGGCCTCGGCCGGGATGGGGGAAGGTCTGTGATGATCCTGTTTGTGCATAGTTCCGGGGGGATGAGGGGGCTCTCAATGACAATGATGCTGAGTTTGGAAGCCCTGAGCGGGGGGTCACTGGTGGCCTGGCCTTACAACCATGCTTGTGTGGCTAGAGGCTCAGGCACTCTGGGTTGGGGAGGGTGGGGGGTGGGTAGTTCTGTTCTGGGTTGTTCATATTGGTTGTGTTTTTCTTATGCCAAGTCGTAGCTGGTGTTTTAGGGTGTATCTTTTTTTAAGTATTGTCACTACTCATAGTTGCAAGAAGGGGCGGCGGATATTGTGTACTCCCTAGGCGGAGCCACAAGAGGTTTCCATCCCCCTGATGGATGATACTTTTCATGCGCTGACTGTGGGGTCGCTAAATGTGCCTGGGTTAAACTTGCCCACTAAAAGGTTATTGGTGATTAGAGGGTTCAAAAGGCTCCAGCTGCACTTTCTCTTTCTACAGGAGATCCACTGGGTCAAGGGGAAGGAGCAGAGACTTAGTGCTCAGACCATACAGCATACTTTTTCTGCACCTTACTTAGTAAAGAAGATTGGGGTTGCCCTCCTAGTATGTCCTAAAGTCCATTTCATACTTAAGGCCCAACACTGCAATCCTGAGGGGCGATTCATCATGGTTAAGGGGGAAGTGAGAGGGAGATTGCTCACAGCAGTCTGTATATACGCTCCGAATAAGGCCCAGGGTAATTTCTGGGAGGAAATGAAAGAGAAAATCATATCTTTTACAGAGGGTATCCTATTGGTTGGAAGGGATTTTAACATGGTTCTAAACCCGGAGTGGGACAGAAAGTCAGCTAATCTGCATGTTGATACGCGCTTACAAAGGAAGTTGGCTGCCACATTTCAAAGGGTTAACAGGGAATTGGGTCTGTCCACTCGTGCACACCCAGGCAGGGACACAATCCTGTTTTCACGTTCTTCTCCAAACCACATGCAACTTTCTCCAGGATAGATTACATTTTGATTGATACCTCGCTCCGAGAGCACTTTTCTGATTTCAATGCTGAATCTGTCCCGTGGTCTGACCACGATATCGTCAAGACCCGCATAGGAGTCCCCCTGCCCCCACCTGCCAGGTCACGGTCGTCATGTAATGACCTCTTACTGCAGGACAAAGAAATGGTCCAGACCCTCCTACCCCCATAACAGAGTTCTTTGCTATTAATGATAACAGGGAAGGAGGTGTGATGGGGTCTGGAACGCATTCAAAGCCACAGTCAGAGGTACCATCATGGAGATGGGCTCAAGGAAGAAGAGGGAGAGGGAGGGTGAGGACAAAAAACTAAACGAGAAAACAGAAGTATGTGGAGAAAGGGGAAAAGGCTGATAAGATACTAGCCTGGAGGTTAATGGAACGTAGAATCAGCAGGAGAGTAGATTCCATCTGTCCATCTGAGGGGGGCAAATGCACAAGCAATGCCTCGATAGTGGAACTATTTTGCCGTTATTACAAGCACCTCTACACGTCAGGATACTTTGGGGAAGGCTCAGACATCAACCCAATTCCTAGACTTCTTGCCCATCCCCCGTCTCCCTCCTGAGGTGGCTGACCCCCTTGAACTCCCCATCACGCCACAGGAGGTTATAGACACCATTATCACACTGAAAGGGCTATGCCAACAATTGGGTATTTTCCCTATTTTTTGGTTTTTGGGGGATCAAATCTCAAATGGGAAAAATCAAGATAAGCATTAGTACAGTAGAGAAAATGATTACCCCTCTTTCTGCTGACATCACTTAGATTGGTGATGCTTCAACAAACCCTTCATATTTGAATAATCAACATGAAATAGCTAAATTTTAGATAACCATGTATGTAACAAAATTTCTACCACGAAAGAACGAGTGTATAATTAAGAAAAAGCCATTTTATTAATTGTTTACAATAATTAAAAAATTGTTATAGCTGGACAAAACACAACCTGTTTGGTCACAGTTAACAATTATTAAAAGATTGTCAATTAAATATGGACAACAGTAGTAACAAAAACAAAAGACAACAAATTACATTGGGGTAGACATCAAATATCTTGAAAAATTCATTTTTGTGACAAGACGCTTATTATTTACAGTCTTACAGATAGTCGACATGTTTCGGCCTTGGCATATATGAGACACTATCTCTATTGTCCTTTTCTGAGTAATTGTAAGGGCCTTCTTCAGGACAGAATATTTCTTATAGTCAATGGTTTAGTCTTGTATACCCAATTTTCTTGATGACCAGCAGTGATTGCACTCTAAACAATGACATAAAAACACATAAAATACATTATATAATCATTGGTGGCAGATTATCTTACACTTACACATAGAAAATACATAATTATATCCATTCCCAGTTTTCCAGCAGGATGGCATTGTTTCCAAGCCCGTTATAAACAGATTACCCAACCATTATTCTGGGAATTACCAAGCAACAGCAATCTATAACTTACATGTGATATGAGTGTGAGAGCTTCTGCTTCCAAATCAGTCAATTGGGGATTCTTATTTCTTGAAATGCGACGGCCATCTATGTTGGTAGTAACTTATCAATTTCTTCACTACAATCAACTTTGGTGGAAACTCTCCTTCTATAATACAAAGTTTATATGTTTAGATTATTGCTTACTGCAAATAATTAGCCCTCCTATCGATAATTATTCAGTGTTATTACTATTCATGGCGCTGATATATATATCTTTTATTTTTAAACAGAATCATGTTTATTATGGTTATTTAGTTATTCCAGCTTGCTTATATGTTGTTTATTCATATTGCAGCATGTGAATATCTTATTCTTTTTACCATGTTTCCACACTTAAGTTAATTGACTCAACAGCCGGATCACATCTCTTATTGCAAATCTATTATGGAGTTGGTCAGCCACCTTAACCTGAAAAGCGCCCCTTAATGTGCATTTTCATGTTATCACAAATTATATATATATAAACATCTCTTCAGGACAAAATCCCAGCATGCGTTAAAAACGCCTCTCAATAATACCTTTGTTTTTTATCCGATGGTAAACAAAGGCGAAAAACCACATGGATCGCATAGCTGCACGGGCTCGCTTCCTTTATTGGGTAAATGCAGCCGGTTCCACGTTTATTATCTCGGCTGGAGAAAACCTCCTTGTTCAAACAAGGGAGAAAAAATAAAATAGAGGGCAATTCTGTTTATATAGGCAGTACTGAGCGGTTGTCTCTTCCCACATCCGCTTACTCCCAGTAGGAGAGCGCTTACAATAGAACTACAACAACCGTACTTACTTATGATTTTCGGAATGGAACCCTGAGATTTCTTCTTCGTGCCATCACCGCAAAGTCAAACAATTTCTGACCTACGGCGGCAGCGTTTTATGACGCGATGATGTAAGTCACGTGACCTATCAAGTTACTATCACATTGCTCGTGTCACATGATACTAACAGCAAAGATCTTGCTAGGAAAATACAGGAACAGGGGTACCCATCACAAGTTATTCACAGGGCTCGAAAAAAAGCTTGCAGTACAGATAGACAGGTATTTCTGTCAAAACAAGAAATAGAAAGAAATGTACCCCGATCAGTCACCTCCTAAGAATATTCTAAAACATTGGAATATTCTAAAAACAAACAAATTCCAACCAGAACAACCAAGGTTTGCGTTTAAACGTAGCAAAAACCTAAAAGACAACATTGGTGCATGCATATGAAGTACCACACAAGAAAGATGCACATCAAAAAATTCTATGGTCATTGACACCAGTGACAGGCCATTTTAGATGTGGTAAATGCTCTGTGTACACGCTCACTAAAGACATAAAAGTCATCGACCAGTATGGACTGCAGTGGTTATTAAAGACTTTTTCGAACTGTCGTACCAAATGGGTGATCTATGGCATAAAATGCCCATGTGAACTCATTTACATCAGCAAAAGCAAACGAGAGATCAGACAACGGATTTGTGAACACCGGTCCTATATTAAAAATCAAGTCACTGATAAACCCATGGTGGCACATTTTAAGGCTAAATCACATAAACATACAGATCTTTTTTGGTTCGTTATTCAGACAACCAAATGTCACCCGGGGCAGCGACTGTGATCTCGCCCTGAAAAAACTTTAACAACAATGGATATATAGACTGAACTCGGTAAATAAGCGTCTGAACTCCTCGATTGAGTGGAGTCTATTTTACCATTAATATCCCCACACCCATCAGTAGCAGGAGACACCAATGGGCTATTGAGCCCTAAAGGTAGGCATCAGTAAGGACATATTGGAAATCAAGTGAACTTTAAGCACAGTCCCCTCTAGGTAAGACACACAGTGTGCCCTTCCAGTAAGACATGTTTGCCTTCTGGAGTGGAATCTATAACATGAGACAATTCCTCCAAAAATATACCAGCACCATTAATGTTGTATGACAAATTCACCAGAGCATACATAGGCCAATTGCTAATGGCAGATGCGGTTCGAGGAGTATTCTCCATGGTGACTGCGCTCTGTGGCTGCTGCAAGATGGCAGCGCCTGTAACCTAAATGATCCAACAGGTACACGACTATGATTATGGAAATTGCCATTGTTTTGTACGGTACTCAATTAAATTAGCCAAGTTATTGTATATTCTGAACAATCAAATCAAGCGCTAATGCAGAAACATCATCTGGTGACAGGATTTATGCCCAACAGAAGATGGTGCCTAAAATTAGTTAAAATGACCCAGCGCACATGTGCAATAGATCACGGAAGTATCTTCCACTTGACTGAACAAAGACAAGCAAGCGAAAGTGCCGACGGTACTGCCAAACACTAAGAGTTTGATACATAGATAGCACAATTACGAGCACGACCGTGTGTTCAGCAGTTATAAACAACTTATCTGTACTATCTGACGGCATGCAGAATATTACATCGCATAGCCGTCCTAGCATTTCATTGGGAAGTAAAAACAGTATGCGAGTCCAGTCGGAGTGCGAACTTCAAGTTACCCTGAATTGACAGGTCAGAAGTTTAACTAGGAACATTACAACTAAAAATAATGTAGTCACTGAAGATAGTGACACATATCTGCCACACAAGCAGACATAAGAAATTGTCCATCCTCTGCCTTTCTATAGATTGAGGACCGCCATCTCACGGAAAAGCGGGGACCACAAACCTGAAATCACCCTGCTGTAGCAAGGATTTGCAAATATCCAGCTATAAACAGGGATCTGCCGTTCTAGCCATAACCTTACCACAGGTACCTGGAAGTTTTCATTGCAAATATTTCCTTTAAAATTGTTGAATATAAAACCCATAAACATATATCTTAAGGAGAATAGAAATAATGGAAGTTCCCCTTCTTCTCTTGTCTGTCTTTTTGGTTTAGATAACTCCAAGTCACATCAAATATCTAAATGTGAAAAATAAAAAAGTCTGATACATCCAAAAAAGCAATAAAAGGTGGGCGTGACTCTATAGTTTGTGAGATAGTATACAGAGTCAAACTATCTTTTGGTCAAGGTTTTAAAATATTTGTTTTCTTTTATATTTTTAGTGAATGTCAAAACGGCACCCCCAAGTGGGGGATCTTACTGTTACATACTATGTTTTGCCGATGGTCCTGAGGAAAGCTCAGAAGGACAACTTTAAGTGGGATCTGATGCAAGACACAGCCCACCTCCTGAGCTGGAAACACCAATGTGTCAACCTGTTTAGAGCAGCGATCTAACATTTACCAATTTCGAGATCTACTAAGAAATTTTTTTGATACCATTCTAGATAAGTGTGATTATGCTGTCACTGTCACTAATCTCAAGGTCACTCTAACAATTCACATTTTACTGGACTTAAATTCTACATCAATGCTCGGGACATCGTGGTCAGCCCAAAATCTTTGTGCTATGTTTTACACACTATTTCTACATCTGTTAGAAAAAACATTTTAAAATTTGTTTTGTGTTTTACGATTTTGATTAAAAGGTATGTGATCATTCCATATGTTTCTTGACCAAATGTTGTGCCTAAATCACACAACTGTACTGTAGTCCTCACCCACCTTGGTGGAGCATAGACGTGCAGGGTAGACTGGGCTCAACCTCCTTGTTCTCGCCCTTAAAGAGCATCCCTATTCTTCTTTGCGTCAAAGCTCCCTGAGGAGTCGCTCAACTTCTAACTCTCTCTTGTCTTTCTTTATTTGTGCTTTCCTTTACCGTTCTTCTTCCTTCCACCTTGCTATATCCTCAAGCTCTCTCTGTATGTCCTTTCCCTTTCCTCTCGCTCTCATACTTCTGCTCTTTCTTTCTCTCTACGTACCCTTTCCATTTCTTCCTTTTCTTCTCTTTTCCGCTTTTCTACTTCCTCCATTATTTCTGCCCATTTGTACGCCTCATCTGCATCTTTGTTATGTAATAGTTCTCTGTTCTCACACCCTATTTCCCCTGCAGGTTTCCCATCTAATTTAAGTAATATCTTTCTGCTTACCCATTAATTTGTGACTATTGCCTCATGTCCCTCATTAACTCCTGTCTTCCCCAGGTCATTTTCTTTCAATCTCTTCTGTATTTCGCCATGCTCCTTGCCTTCGCCACCAGCATTGTGCACTCCCTTTATCACTTGTTTTGCCCCGCTTTGCCCCTCTTTGCTACTGTAGGCTGGAGGTGCAAAGGTAGGATTGGTATAACCTCTGGTGCTTTTAATTCCCTCGCTGGGTATAACCCTTGGGTTTCCGTTGCTGCTCCTGTGTCCTCAGTTTGAGGAGGAGAAGGGGGAGCCGAGGGCAATTCGCCTTCTGCCTCTCGCTGGCATAGCATCCATTGTCACCTTGTCATGACCCTTTATCCTCCTGAAACATTCTCCATAATTCTAATATGGCCATCTGCTTGCTTAATAAAATAAGTGTCTAGTTATTGCTGTATACATTTGGTGAAAGGGGGGGACCAAGGAGCCCGCCTTCTGTGATATAAGCTAGCTACTCCTGCCAACTCTATTGACAGGTAAACCATCATCCATGACTCAACCTAAAATGCTAAACCCACAGGAAATCTGATATTTACATACCTTTTATCATCTGTGCCCTCAAGCCAATCGTCTAAGCTGACTGCCCAAACTGATCGTCCCAAGACTGAATGTTCCTTAGCCAAAAACAAAACTTCAACAAGAACACTCTCCACAAAACCAAAACCAAAACCTCAACACAAATATCGTGCAGAACCTTTCCACACCTTCCCCTTTTGCCAGATAGTTGAGTCTAAACTTAAACTACGTAAGCTGCTGATGTCGTCCAGACACCGGCGCTCCCACAAACTGCCACTTTCTGCCTTTCCGGTCTGCTGGGCATCCCATGGAAAGGGGGCAGGACATTTCTCCAACGCGGCTCCCATCTACCTCTCCACAGTGCAGGTGCTGTTTCAACGTCGGTTTCCGCGGGTCACCTTATAGCCCTCCAGGCATGCAGCGCGATGAAACGGTCTTTCACCGACCAGACATATCGACCATCCTCTGCTACCAGCTGTTAAAGATCAAAGGAATGCTTACTGACAGTAGTTGTATCCCAACCATAGCAGAGATTCCTGGGCCCATTGAAGACTCCCCCGTTTGTTGGCTAGGGATATCAGGTGGCTCCTCCTGGGACCACCTCGAAATGTCACTAACTACACTGTTGCAGGGTCGCAGGATTACCATTGGCCATTGCAACATTTTATTCTATCTCACAAAGGGAGCTTCTGGATTTGCTAGGGCGGGTCCTCCGAGGCCTGGGAACCTCTATGGTCACAGAGCAGAGTGTACCTTTTCAAGGTAATGGGAACGAACATGGAGGGCTGTGGGTTCTTTTTATTTTTTATTTTAAAATGTTGCAGTTTATTACTAAACTTTTCATTTACATATTTATAAATGTACACATAGAAAAAAAGGTGTGGATTCCTTCCAGTCTTTGGGCCTCATTAGGACCCAGGCATTAAGGGGTTAACGGCGCCGTAAAAGGTGTCGGCACCGTTAAACCCTTAACGCCTTACTACGAGGTCCCTTTGCGGGACCCGACCATAACGGCTGGTCTAGACCAGCCTTTAAAGTAGGGGCCCGCAAAGGGACTCTCAAAGTAAGTACGGTACCGCAATTTGCGGTACCATACTTACACCTTCCCCATTCCCATTATGCCCTATGGGGGAAAAATGGGAATGGGGAAGGGCCATGGTGGCATGGGGAATTACCGCCCCGCCAACCTTGGAATGGGGTGGTAATTTCCCATTCCGCCATGGCAGACGCCGGCATCGACCATGGTGCTAGTAGCACCATGGTTTTCCGCCAGAGTCCTAATGAGGCCCTTTGTTATTCATCACTATTTATCAGTTCTCAACGGCGATGATTTTTCAGAAGCTATGTCTTTTATCATTGTCATGATGTTGTTCCAAAAACGAATAATGGTAAATACGAGTTTCTTTTTGTTTCCCAAAAGAATTTGGGCCCATCGTTCCTTGGGTTCCATCTGGCTGTTGGATGTCATAAACATTTCCTTATATAAATTTAATTTATCAATCTGCGCTGGACACTCCATTATTATATGCTGTATAGATTCAATGTCATCAGGTTGTTGACAGAAACGACACAATCGTAATGTTATGTGAAGTTGCTTTGTTTTTGTCAAGACTTCTCGTGTCGGCAGCAAATTGAAGCGTAGCCTCAAAAATGCGTCTCGTATCACTTGGTCAGGAAAAATATTGAGATACATAGGCAGCTGGTTGATCGCTCTTATCTCGCATTCACTATTTAAGGCCAGATGGTATTGTGCTTTGAGATGTACAGTTGTCATCCAATCATTAAAAATAATTTGCTTTTTTGCATATTGTGGATGTTGCATTAACATTTCGGTAGAAATGTCTGCCTCCTGTAGTTTTTGGGGTATCTCTTTTTTCCATGCATTTAATACTGTGTCATTGCTTGAATTAGATTTGTCACGCAAGATTTCAATTGCCGGTATGAACTCATTACTGATCATGTTCCTGTATAGATCAAATTGTTTCCAGGTTACCATTGAGTTTAAGGATTGGGTGGCTATTTCATAGCAGATGCGAGGCATGGGAAAAGATGCTGGTAATGCCAGAACTTTTCTGCAGAAGATGACTTCCAATTGCTGCCATATCGATCCTTCTAGTTTCACCATAGCTTTGCTGACATAGGTCAATATTGCCACCACTTTCTGTTTATAGAAAGCTATAACAGGCCTAAATGGAAAACTTCCCATATTTTCAGTGTATAAATAGGCCTTGGCGGGCCTTCGATTTAAGCTGATCTGCCCACTCTTTTTCAACTCTTGACTGGTTGAGCCAAATTCCGAGGTATTTGAATGTTTTCATTTGATGTCATTTTTTCCCTTCCAAGTAGATTGCTGGTAATTTCAGATTGCTGGCAGATGTCTGTTTTAGAATTATGATTTTTGGTTTTTGCGCATTTATCTTCAGCTCATTGATGTTCATATATTCTTCCAACTTTGTGAAACTATTTTGAAGCCTTCTCAGTGTTTTGTCGAGCAGCACAATCTCATCTGCGTACATCATGCTCGTCAGTCGGACGGAATTAATCTTTGGTGGATTAGCCGTGGGAACTTTAGTGAACTCCTCAAAATCAGAAGTACATAGATTAAAGAGGGTAGCCACGAGTGGGCACCCTTTTTTCAGTCTGTTGCAGGATTCCATCACAACTGTTGCAATTCCGTCATTTGACATTGTGATTTTTATACTTGTATTGGTATAATGTTGCTTAATTGGTTCTAGAATGTCTTGTGGGCACTTCCATTGCGTCAATATGTCCCACAATCACTGTCTGTTGACCATGTCGAATGCTAAATGCAGGTCAATGAACGCTGCATAGACTTGGATGTTTTTCCCTATAGCTTCTGGTTTTACAAGATTCAATAGAAATAAGTTGATGTTCGTGCTGACTCTTTTCACAAACCCTGTTTGTCTTACAGAATATCTTTGCATACTCTTTGCCCATGCTGTTAGTTTCTCCAATAGAAATGATGCAAATATCTTCACTAGTGGGTCCAAAAGGTCTGTGGGCCGGCAGTTAGCGGGAAGGTTCCTGTCACCCTGCTTGTATATGGGGATCAGGAGTGCTATTTTCAACGTCCTGGGAATGCAATTAGTTTCTGTGATTAGGTTAAATAATTGTGCACAGAACTTCGCCCATACGTTTTAAGATATCATTTGAAAGCCCATTCGGGCCGGGTGCACGAGAAGTGTTCTATTTATGGATGGACCTCAGTACGTCATCTTGGTCCCATTCCAGTGACCATTTTGTTGTTTCCATGGCCCGTGGCGCTTCAGCCGGTTGATTTTCTTTGTTGGAAATGTTGGATCCATAATTGTTCTGGAACATCTGAACTTAGATGGACTCGACGATTTGTTTGGGAGTTTAAGAGATTCCATAATTCTCTTGAGTTTTTATTCTTAAGTGCTTTCAAGATATTTTATCGCAACAAGTTGCTTCAACATGAATCAAGATGTTTTCAGCCAAGTTTACACAGTTTGGGTAACGGTACTTTTCTTTTTTCATCAGCATCAATTTATCTTCATTGGACGCTTTTAATATTGTTTTCAGATTTTTGCGGAGTTCTGTCTCTTTTTCCACTATTTGGGGGTTATAATAGTGCTGATGTTTCTTTCTTGTTATTTGATTGCCTTTTACTGGGCAATTAAATGGTCTCAGTACCCAGTCATATTTCAATTTCTCAGTCGCTTTAAGGTGCATATTTGAAAAATGTTCAGACAGTATTCCCAATTGATGTTGGTTAATATGGAGTCTATTCAATCCGGTATTAATTTCCAAATTTTGGGAGTTTGATTTTTCTTTTTGTTGGAACTGCACTCGACCATGTTACTGTAAGAATGTGGTGGTCGCTATTAGGGGACTGTATGTTTCCGGTATTATGCATACTTCCCTTTAAACTGAGTGAAATGTAGATGTAGTCTATGATGGCTGTCGTTTTACCGTGTGACCATGTGACCAAGTTGGCTTTAGACACCCGGTTTCAGTTGATTGGCTATCAATAAGGGACAGGTTTTGATTATCTATTTCTCTCTTCCACCTTTGTACACTTGATGGTAAATTGCAGTGATCGAGTGTACATCCCTCAGAGTTAAAGAGGTGGAAGTTCAGATCACCACATATAATGTATTCAATCTGTGGGAATTTCTGACTAGCGTTATCCAAGGCAGGGAAAACGGTGTCAATGAATGTTTAATCGTTTATTGCGACGGGATTCCAATACAAATTCATGATACCTAAATAATTCATCTGTATAAGCCCAAGGGTTCAAGTTGGTCGATTCCGAGATGTCAAAGTTTGCACAGACCTTGACCATCGTAAGCTGACCCGTTGACGGCCTTCCTTTGTTATGCTGTATCGCCGGATTCATGTACGTGATGTAGCCATCACAAGTTGGTTGATCAGAGAGCCAAGTCTCTTGGAGACAGATTATGTGAAATTTAGTAAGCTGGTTCATGATCTGTTGGAAGAGGTGGGCATGACCTCTTGAATTCCATGAACAAAATGTGAAATACCGCTCTTTCACATGTCCAGTTGTTTGTTACATTTGCCCTTTATTGTTATCAAGTGTTATAGCATTTGAATTTTCCATTTCTCGCCAGATGAAATGTTTAGTAATCTTCTATCTTATCATGTTATGTCTATTTTCTTGAGTGTTCCTTCTTATTAGAGAATTTCGCATAGCTCTTGATGACTCCTTTCTTCCGTCATTATAACATATAGTCGATTGAGAGAGCTTGTCCATGTATTCCAATTCATCATTGAATTCTCAAGCTTTACCTGGATCTGTAAAGCAAATATCCTCGCATTCCCATTTCCATCCCCAGTTTCTTTGTGTGTCTTGAGTGGAAGTCAATCGATACTATATCTAAAATCTGGTCATCATAAAACTGGATCAATTTAAGATCTTCTGTCCGTATGGATTAGAGATGGGGAATTGCATGAAGCAGTCGCACGATGTTAGTTCTATTTAAGATGAGCCCATCTTTCCGTTTTTCGATTGTTTCCAATTTGATTCCATGTCTGATTGTCTGCTTGCGTGGATCCGTAAATCTAGGCAATTTCAAATGGATCTAATTTCTTTCTGTTGTCGTACCAATCTGAGGATTTAAGTTTCTATTGTTGAATCCTCATTATCAGATGTGAGAAGTATCAGGGTCGAATGATGCCAAGCTGTCGAATCTAAGTCGGTGGTAGATATGTCCTCACATGATAGGTCGACAGTTACCGTCTGTAGCGTGAGGCCTTCCTCATATTGATCAATAATAATTAAAGAGGAATAATTCGATACTGTAGACAATTCGATAGCAGTCCCAGGAGCATTGCCCATATGAACCAACATGTTCATCAGCATTTCATATTGCGCCTGTTCATCCACCTGCACCATCTCCATATGTTGCTCCCTGAGTCGTTTATCCGTGTTTATACTCAAGGATAGCTCAGAATCTCTTTTCATTCTTTGCTGCAAGAAAATATTCTTTTTGGTGGTGGTTTAAATATAACCACCTGCGGTGTAGAGATGTTTCTCAAAAAGGCTCTGGACCCGTTGTTTCTCTTTTTGATGTATTTATTTGGTTCCTGTTTGGTTGGTTAATATTCTGCCTTGGGACAAAGATATGGCAGATTTCTCTCTCTTTTTGAGCCGTCGTAGTAGTTTTTATTTTCTTTGGATCTTCAGGCTTCTCCTGAGGGGTTATAGTTCTTATGTTACATATTCGCTCAACACATTGCTCGGGATTCAATTGCGGCCGTTCCCCATGTAGTGGTTGAGGTACGGCCTCTCATGGGGTGGTGTAAAGTTATTCACCTCATTATTATTGTCAGGTATTCTCACCAATTGTGATTTCACTTGTGTATTTATGTGTTTTTCAGTGGTATTGTCATTGTGCTTTGTGTCTGCTAGGAATTTTTCCCATTAGCAATGTTCAGAGTCGTTATGAGAGCGGCGGTCATCTGTATTTTTTCGGCACAAACGTTCATTGCTATTTCAAAGAGTCTGGTCTGCCATCTCACACATGTTTCTGTTATGTTATGTTATGTAATGTTACTTGGCATTTATATAGTGCCTTATGTATCCTTGGTATGATCTCAAAGCGCTGGTAGGTTGCACGCCCTCGGGAACCGTAGTTCAAGTCAGTAGAGAGAGAAAGAGTCATAAGGTGCGTGTGTGCACCGGATATGTGTGCAGCCGGTGTGGTAGTTGCATGATATCTGCTTGTTAGCGGTAGGTGTAGCTGTTGGGAGGTCAGGTATATGTGTTCATTGTGGAGGGATGACACCCAGACTGATTTGTGGCTGCGTTAGGCCTGAGGAGACGCTTAAGCTAGCGGTGTGCTTAGCTGATGTTTAATTAGGATGATGAGGAGTATGTGGCGGGTGTTAGTATGAGAACAGCTATACCAAATGTGTCATAGTATCGCTGTGTTCTAGTTGTGTGTTGATGTATAGGAGAGAGTAAGTGTGGTAGTGTAATATGGTGGTTATCAGTTCCATCCACTCCATCTGTTCCATCCACTCCATCTGTTGTGTCCACTCCATCCGTTCCATCCACTCCACCAGTTCCATCCACTTAAGACCCACTTAAGACCCATTTGCCTGATGTTATCCAGTCCCAAATGAGGTCGTATCTTTAAGTGACTTTAAGTGTATCCAGGGGACTGCCATTTGTTGGCAGGGGCTGTGCCTTAGAGGCCCGTCCTCTGAGGTGTGCTCTTTTTAGGGAGAATTCTCAGAAATGTGCCAATTCCTCTCTACCTTAGAGATCCCCCAGCTCTTTTGCTTGACTCTAGGACTTTCATTTTTAACCTGGAGTGTGTGAGACCTTTTCCTTTTTCTTTTGGTTTAGGGGTCTGACAAACTCCATAGGCATCTTTTTACATTGTGGCACACAGCACCTTCAGTGAAGTGGCACAGGGAAGTCTTTCAGATTTCCTAAATGTTTAAACACCTTCTCTTGGATAAACTACTGTTTCCAAGAGCAGTAAAGTGAAATTGACTTTACTTACATTTGTAATTTTCTAGACCCAGCACACACCATTTTACAATAGGGTGCTGGAGGGGTTACTTGGTATCCCCCTTGTCTAGTTGCTCAAGTAACATTTTTATGTTATCCTTTCTACAAATAATGGCTGGTGGCAGCGGTTTACTTTTTAATACCGTTGTGTGTTTTTACCGCAGGCTGTGTTCACATTTTGTCAAAATGGACCCGGTCTTTTTGCCATTTCTTGCCGGAAAGGTCCTTCTTGAGATTTACTCTGCGTGCCAAACCAGGTTTGGTCCCTTGGTTTGTTTGGTCTTTGGTATGATTCACAAATGAGGGAGGTGCCCGAAACTCTGTGCTTGATGCCCTTCGTTACAGGAATGCACCCAAATGTGATTGGCCTGCTGTGTGATTGACAACTAGGCTGGAATGAAAACTTGCATAAAAGGCAAGGCTTTTTGGCTTGGAAGGCAGAGTCGACCACTGGACGAAGGAATCCGAAGAAGAACTTTGAAGACATGCCTGCTGCAACTCCTGGACCGTTGGTTTGCCCGGTGAAGCCCTGCTACTGTGCTGAAGCTCTGAATTCACCTCGACTAGAGAAGCCCTGCAAGGACAACTTCTCCCCTTGAGTTGGTGGTACCAATCAAAGTGAACTCGTCTGGACATCCTCTCGAAGCTGGCTGTAAAAGTGCCAGCGAGAGGAACACCAGATTGAGTGCATCACTTAAGTTGGATCCGAGCTCCAGGAAGATCCTCTAGACTCCCAGGAAGCAGGACTGACCAAGCCTCAGCCACCTCAGTGTGCTGGACCCCAGATGTAAGGAAAGTCCACAGTGGTAGCCGAGAACCTGTCATGATGCCTACCCCCAGGCATCCGGACCAAGCCGATCAGCCCCGGGAGCAGGCATCTAGACATTTAGTAAAACCTCAGCAGCACCGGCTAGGGGCTATCTGGGTTCAGTCCTGGCGCCTTAGGCGCCAGGCTCATAGTAGGAATCAGTCCTGGCGCCTAAGGCGCCAGGCTCATAGTCATTACTTACCTCAGGCAGACCATGCTGCAAATGACTCCAATCCAACATGAAGCCTGAAAGGGACTATTTTTCTACAGGGACTATTTTTTACTCGGGTGTGGTTCTAGGGACTTCTTACCTGGGACTACTTTTGAGGCCATTTAAACCACACCCGACCAGCAACACACGCTTCACACTATTCTGCATCCAGCAGCGTAACACTCACCGTGCCTGCGGCCTGCATCCAGTCTTCTGCCACGCCCGCCTCGAATCCGGAGCTCCGAAAACAAAGAGGAAAGAAAGGGACAAGGTTAGAAAATGAACTTATTTCTGTTCCACACCTGATTCTGGATCCATCTTGTCTCCGGACCTGTAAAGAACATCATTTCTGCACGCGCCGCACCTCCAGCTGCAGCGCCGCGCCATACTCACCAGTCTTCACAGCATCCTTCGGGTCGGCGCTGCTTCCATCATTTCTTCGCCGAACTTCGGCACCTAGGAGACAAAAGAAAACCACAAGGTGAGCCGAGGGAACCAACAAATATAATTCTTACCACCGTAGACTTACCTGATTTACCACCGGAGGCATCCTTTTGTGACTCTCCATATTTTCACGTGCATCTGTAAAGAGAGACAAAACAACACGTTTTCCTCGTGCAACATTTACCGGACAGCACCGGGTAATACAGACTCTTACCTGAGCACCGCCAGCTGCCACAAGAGCATCTTTTCATGAGCCAGCTGCAAGACAAGAAAGGAAGGGGGGAACAAGAGTGAACATCGGACATATTGAACTCTATGAACTTAATACTTACTGGTCCTCACTAGGAACCTCAGAGTGAGTACTCTCCGGAACTCTCCCGAGCCTTCAAACCAGTGAAGTAACTGGAATCGACGCACCCCTGCAAATCCACGCAGGATGGAGAGCTCATCTTTCAAGAATATAAGGTGATATTGCTGTGAGGGCATTTCGGAGCTGATTAGTTGGGGAGAACTGTGGGGGTGCCATCACTTGAATCCACAAGTGGCTAAATCCATCTCTCCACTTGCAGGAGAATATTTCTACGGGTTAAGCAGAGAAGATTAGGAGGACAGATCCAGTCAATCATCGCTGCACTACGCATCACGAGACGGCAGCTGTCCGGGTCCGACCGATGCCCCTGTGGAAGCTAGGTGAGTGTAACAGAACGCAAAGCCTATCTACAAATCCCCACCCGGGCATTATGGAAACCTCAGAAACCGACCAACTAGCCCTATTGTTAGGGGAACTTAGGGCAGAAGTGCACTCCGCGTGCCAAGAGACTAATGCCCTCAGGAGTGAACTGATTGTGTCAAAGGAGCGCACTGATGATCTTGCTAGACAATTACTGCAAAACCAAGCTGGGCAAACACCATTACCTGGACTCGGGGGGAATCCAACTCCTGTTTCATCGAGCAATCCTGTGCAAGTGGTTCTACCAGGGAGCATTCCTTTAGCTCCACCCGAACATTTTGCTGGGGACCCAAAAAAGTTTGCCGTGTTTATGAAACAATGCCACTTGCACTTTTTATGCAGACCTGGAGCTTTTCCGAACGACCAAACCAAAGTAGCCTTGGTACTATCATATCTTAGTGGCAGCGCAGCGGATTGGTCAATTCCATTAGTTAATCAGGATGACCCTCTTCTTCGGGATTTTCAAGGTTTTCAATTGAGCATGGAAAGACTATTTGCCAGACATTCACAGGGACAGGCCCTGGATAACGAACTTTTATCATTACGACAAGGTAACCAGGATCTACTAACCTATATCGCCACTTTCAATAGGTTAGTGGTGGAAACCGGATGGCCAGAGGTAAAACAAATTACATCATTTCAACGTGGACTTCGGGGTGAACTCAAAGACGTTTTGGCTCAAGTTGTGAACCCACCTCAGGATTGTGCAGAATATATAGACTTAGTGGTCCAGTTAGACCACCGACTTCAGAATAGAAAGGCTGATCGAGCTAAGTTCGAGAATCGGGTATTGGTTAAACCCAATGTTACCCTCAAAGGAACAGATGTATCAGAACCGATGCAGATCGGGGGGGTCAAGGGACCCTTAATTCAAAAGGAAAGAGAAAGAAGATCACAGATGCAATTGTGTCTGTACTGTGGGGCCTCAGGACATTTTCTACGGGATTGCCCTATAAAAAAATCTAAAAAAGTAGTCGGATTTGCTGATAAAAATCAAACAGAGCCTGATTCGGGAAATGACCACGCCTGACAAGCGTAGAGGTCCGCTTGCCGAGCTTGAAGAAAGATACTCAGACCTCGCACTTCATCATACCAATGGTCCTTATAGATCCAAGGCAGCCATCACGTATGCACGCAGTGAGGGCATACATTGATAGCGGGGCCATAGGAAACTATGTGGACCACGAATTGACTACTAGGATGAATCTACCTCTCTGCAAAAAGACCACTTCGGATGTCCTCACCACAGTCGATGGAACTGAAATTGCCTCAGGGCCTGTAACTCATTCCACCGCAGAGATGACATTATTGGGTCAAGATGGGCATCGAGAGACTATTGTGTTTGATTTAATCAAAGCCCCGCAGTTCCAAATAATACTGGAGATACCTTGGTTGGAAACACATAATCCTTGTATTGATTGGCGAGAGAAGAGAATAACCTCCCCGGATTGTGCACATACTTGTTACCCGAAAAAACCCTTGAACCAAGGCCTGGCCACAGTTGCTACTCCAGTCATGCAGTTACCTCAGGAATATCAAGAATTCCAGGATGTTTTCCAAAAAGAACAGGCCAACACCTTACCACCTCTCAGATCATACGATTGTCAAATCGATCTCATACCCGGTGCACAACCTCCATGTAGTAGGATCTACGCCCTTACGGAACCCGAAAACCTTCACCTGCGACAATACTTGGACCAATACCTTGCTAAGGGCTTCATTCATCCATCCAAGTCCCCTGCATCTTCAGCTTTGTTCTTCGTGCCTAAAAAGTAAGGTGACCTCAGAAGGTGTATAGACTACCGCGCATTAAATCAGATCACGTTAAGAACCGATACCCATTGCCTCTGATCCCCGAATTACTAGACCAAGTAAAGGACGCTTGCATCTACACTAAATTAGATCTCCGAGGGGCATATCATCTGGTACGTGTAAAGAAAGGCGACGAATGGAGACTGCCTTTCGCACTAAGTACGGGTTATTCGAATACCAGGTGATGCCCTTCGGGTTCGGCAATGCACCAGCAGCCTTCCAGTATTTTATGAATGATGTCCTTCATGAACTCATTGACGTCTGTGTTGTCGTATACATAGACGATATTCTAGTGTACTCCTCCTCAGAATCAGACCATGTGAAGCACGTTCGTGCAGTCCTTGAGAAACTACGCCAGCACAAGTTATATGCAAAATTGGAAAAATGCGTTTTTAATGCTATGGAAGTTGAATTCCTTGGATTTATCCTGACTCCAAAAGGAGTCCGAACAGACTCTCGAAAGGTGGACGCAATTCTCAAGTGGCCATCACCCAGTTCAGTTAAAGGGGTACAAAGCATGCTCGGATTTGCTACTTTCTACCGCAGATTCATTCCGGACTTCTCACATGTTGTACACCCTATCACAGCACTTTTGCAAAAAAACAAACGCTTCTTGTGGACCGAAGAAGCTGAAAAGGCCTTCCAAGAGCTGAAAGCGAAATTCACGTCTGCACCTGTCTTAAAGGATCCACGCCCTGAACTTCCATACATAGTTGAAACTGATGCATCCAGTTTAGCCATGGGATCTGTCCTGTCCCAGAAGGATCCTGAAACCGGTCAACTTCACCCAGTATCATTTTGGTCCAGAAAGTTCTCGGCACCCGAATTAAACTATGCGATTACCGATAAAGAGTTATTAGCCATCAAATCCGCCTTCAAGATTTGGCGGCATTATCTTCTCGGTGCCAGGCATACCATTACTGTAATCACCGATCACCGAAACCTGCAGTATTTAAAAACAGCCAAGGCCCAATCGTCACGCCAACTTCGATGGGCATTGTTCTTTGCCGAGTTCGATTTCGTGATCACTTATCGACCAGGCTGTAAAAATGGCAAGGCAGATGCCTTATCCCGAATAGGGATGGGAGAAGCATATGCAAACCCGGAACCGGTGCCTATAATTTCAGAACAAAGAATTCTTGGCATAACTACTCTACAGACACTAGAGGATATTCAGGTAAAGATCCAACAACTCTTCGATCCTACAGCCCTGCAGGACTGGGTAAAGAAAGGCCCGGACTACTCAGTCATCAATGACCTACCTTATTATCAAGGGCGACTATTTCTACCACACAAGGAACTACAAGAACTAGTCATCTCCAATTATCATGACACCCTGATGGAAGGGCACCCAGGTATTGCAAAAACTGAAGCTAAAATTAAGAGACAATTCTGGTGGCCTACCTGGCGAAAAGACGTAAAGTCATTTGTGATGTCTTGTGGCATTTGCGCCCAAAACACAAGTCAGAAGAAAAAAAACAGCTGGGCTTTTACAACCTTTGGATATTCCACCTACACCATGGCACACCTTATCTTTAGACTTAATTACAGATCTACCTCCATGTAATGGATTTAACACCATTCTAGTTATTGTGGATCTTTTTTCCAAGATGGCCCACTTTATTCCTTTAAAGGGATTACCTTCTGCTTCAATTCTGGCCAGAGAGTTCCTCCAAAACAGTGTTCGAATACACGGATTTCCTTCCGTATTGGTCTCTGACCGAGGTAGTCAATTCATTTCACATTTTTGGAAGACATGTTGTCAATTGGCACAAATCGACGTGAAGTTATCAACCAGTCACCATCCCCAGACCGATGGTCAGATGGAGAGGACCAACCAGACCCTTGAACAGTACCTACGTTCCATGCTACACCAGACCGAAAGTAATTGGAAAGATATTTTATGGATTTCCGAGTATGCATACAATAACTCTGTACATTCAGGAACCGGACAAAGCCCCTTTTATACCATATATGGACATCACCCTCGAACCTCAGAACTAGATTCGCCTCAGCATTTAGAAATGCCCCCAGTTAGTCATTTGCACTCAACTATTACACACGCCTTTAAAGAGGCAACAGAACATTTGAAACAAGCAAAAGAGAAATATAAGAAAAATGCTGATCAACATAGAAGTGAAACTCCACAATTCCAGATTGGGGATCAAGTTTGGCTGGCTACAAAACACATACCTTTGAAGGGAACTCGGACTTTTAACCCTAGATATTTGGGACCTTACACCATTAAGGCCATTATCAACCCGGTGGCCGTCAAATTGGAATTACCCTCTAATATGCAAATTCATCCTGTCTTTCATGTTTCACTTTTAAAACCAGTTCAACCAGGAACAAGATTAACCAAACCACCCGACCCCATCTTGATAGATGGAGAACCTGAATTTGAGGTAAAAAATATCCTGGACTCCAAGATGGTTAAATCAAAACTTTTTTATTTAATCGATTGGAAGGGCTACGGACCACAAGAAAGGTCATGGGAGCCTAGTGACCACGTTCATGCACCTCGGTTAGTGAAGAAATTCCATAGGGACTTCCCAGACAAACCAGGGCCAATGGGAAGAACAACTTTAGGAGGGGCCTTGGGGGGAAGTGCTGTCATGATGCCTACCCCCGGGCATCAGGACCAAGCCCATCAACTCTGGGAGCAGGCATCCAGATACTTATTAAAGCCCCAACAGCCCCAGCTGGGGGCTGTTTGGGTTCAGTCTTGGCGCCTTAGGCGCCAGGCTCATCATGGAAATCAGTCCTGGCGCCATAGGCGCCAGGCTCATAGACTTTACTTACCTGATGCAGACCATGCTGCTAGTGAGTCCAAGCCAGCGTGAGGCCTGGATGGGACTATTTTTCTACAGGGACTATTTTTTACTCGGGCGTGGTTCTAGGAAACTTCTTACCTGGAACTACTTTGGAGGCTATTTAAACCACGCCCGAACAACAGCACATGCTTCGCGTTATTCTGCATCCAGCAGCGTAACGCTCACCATGCCTGCAGTCTTCATCCAGTCTTCTGCCACGCCCGCCTTGAATCTGGAGCTCCTAAAAACAAGAGGAAAGAATAGGACAAGATTAGAAAACAAACTATTTCGAATTCCTCACCTGATTTCGGATCCATCTCACCTCCGGACCTGGAAAGAACATCATTTCTGTATGCGTCGCATCTCCAGCTGCAGCGCCGCGCCATACTCACCAGACCTCGCAGCATCTTTCGATTCAGCGCTAACTCCATCATTTTCTTCGCCGAACTCCGGCACCTGAGGGACAAAAGAAAACAACAAGGTGAGCCGAGAAAACCAACAAATAAAACACTTATCATCATAGACTTACCTGATTACCATCGGAGGCATTATGCTATAACTCTCCGCATCTTCATGTGCCGCACCTGCAAAGGGAGAGAAAACAACACGTTAAACACCAGCAACATTTACCGGACGGCGTCGGGTAATACAGACTCTTACCTGAGCGCCACCAACTGCCATGAGGGGTATCTTCTTACGATCTTAGTTGCAAGACAAGGAAGGAAGGGGGGACAAGAGTGAATCATCGGACATATTGAACTCTATGAACTTGATACTTACCGAACCTTGCCAGGAACCTCAGAGTCAATACTCTCCGGAACTCTCCCACGCCTTCAAACCAGTGAAGTAACTGGCATCAACGCGCCCCTGCAATCCACGCAGGATGGAGAGCTAATCATTTAAAAACATAAGGTGAGGTTCCTAAAAGGGGATATCGGAGGTGAAAAGAAGGGAGAACGAGAACAGTGGGAGGGGGCTATCACTCATATCCACGGGTGGCTATATCCCTTTCTCCATTTGCAGGAGAATACTTCTACGGATCAAGCAGACGAGATTAGGCGGGCAAGTCCAGACAGTCATCTCGGCGCTACTCATCACGTTGGTGGAGACCGCAGCTGTCCGTGTCCGATCGACGCCCCTGTGGGAACCAGGTGAGCGTAACAAACAGTGGCTAAAGGGAGGTTTCTAAGAATTGTAAAGCAAACCATAAAATGTGACATCATCCGGCCTTGATCCAATCACTCAAACGCAAGTCGGAGATGAAGTTTTGAGCCAATCCCAGTGCACAGAGGCAAGCTTAGCTAAGCCGGCCCATACACCCACTTTGTGATGTCATTTGAAAGGATAAATAGAGACAGCTGACAACACATAGGGACTCACTGATTCACTCACTTTCCTAATTCCGCTAAAGCACCCTGATCCAGCATTCTACATCCAGCCTTAACATCTTTCTAGATCCAGATGCCAAGGCTCTTGCCAGCAATAGAGAACTATTAATTTTCTACAAGGCCTAATCCTCAAATTTATTCTTGCAACCCAGTGAAGCGCTGTGGTGTGAGAAGGCCTTTTGAACTACTATCCTGAAATTCTCTGGCTGGCTACTCCAAGGCTTGCCTGACGAACTCGCTATCCAGCTGATTGAAATATCCCCAGACAAGGAGTGACCTTGGGGGGGTCTCAGGAGAAGGGCGTGATACGAGTAGTATATCGTTCAGAATATTGAACCTATAGATAAAAATAAATAAGGGTTTCAATTGCGCACTACACGCTGGGCGTGAGTTGGGTGGGTGCCGGATTGAAATCACTTACTCTGTAAAACCTGATAGTATGGAGAAGCCTGGTTTGTTATCATTACATAATCATTACCCTTTATTACAGAATCATTACCCATTGTTAGACAATCATTACCCATTTAGGGATTAGTTATCCATCATTGCATCCTATCCAGTTATCCATCATATATTCTGATTAGTACTGATTAGTAGTGACATGAAGTACATCATTAGACAATCCACATTATTCTGCCACTTTGTATGCATTTGCAGAGCTATACAATGAGGCCTGTTATATATGAAGTGCCATGTAGAGACACATGTTATATTTGTAGAGACACATGTAGCGATATGTTGTTATGTATTATGTATTTATGTAGAGAGACACGCATTGAGTGTGCACTTAGAATATGCATTGAGCTTTGAGTATAGTGCTTGGTATGAATGAATGTGTTAGGCACTACATTCGAGAATAGAGAAAGCATGAAGCCATTCCACTGAATGAGACACACAGAAGCGCCGCGAAGTGCGGAGAGATTGTTATGAGTTAGTGTACAAAGTATTCGTAAACAGTTTGCTTGGCAGACAGAGATAACATGACCTTTGTCCGAGAGGATAGGGATGCTGGCCTTATCAGCATCTTGGAGGCCTGGTGCTTCGCAGAGAGAGAGAAGTTGTGGGTAGGCAGTGCCATGGAGAGGGAGAGCTTGTTTAGGCAGAGACATGCAGAAGGAGAGAGCGAGTAAAGGGAGAAATATGAGGAGAAGGTGCAGGCAGACAGAAGAAGTACATGGCATAGATATGGTATAGATATGTAGAAAATGTCACGATGACAGAACACACAGTAATTGAAAAGTACAAGACATGCATCACAGACACTTAGGCACTGCTCATATTTAGAATTGCTGACAGACAGAAAGAGAGGCATTTTAGCTTAGAGAGAACAAGTGTAACCATGGATATGTGTACGTCATTGAATAGTATAACCAGAGGTGAGGAGATTGTAGTTTTTTAGATGTGGATGGAGATGACTTGGAGAGAGATGTTTTTGCTTGGCATGAGATCGAGAGGCGAATGAAAGGAAGTTGCCATTGAGGGAGAAGTGTTTTTGGTGCATCAGAATCCAATGGCTTTGGGAGTTCGGAAGCTTGGGTAAGCATTCTGATGAGAGCAGAGTTCGAGAGCTTGGCAGAGGCATTGAGGCAGTTCGAGTGACCAGACTGACAGAGTGAGCTGGAGAGGGGAGTATTGCTGAATAAGACATGTGCGTGGGGAATTAGAGCAGACTCTCACACAGAGCTTTGGCTGACATGATAGATGGGGTAATCAGACAGGGTTTGTCTTAGAGAGAGAGTGTGAAGTATGGTGTGGAATGGAGAGGAATGGTGTGGCTATTAGCTGGTTTGCATTAGAAGCCTGTAAGTTTATAGTTATTGCATTGCATGGTAGATTTGCACCAAAAGCATAAAAGGTGCAAATTCGAGTTTTGCATTATAGTAGTGTTTGCATCATGCATTGCTATGTTTGAATAAAAGTGTTTCTATTGTTGAATCGATTTATGTGTTTTCTTTGTGTCTTATGTTAATGTGTCAATTGGAGTAAGATGGGAGTAATCTAGGAGTAGCACAGTGCACAAAGGCCCTAAGCTACAAGAGCCGGCGGGGCAGAGTGATCCACATCTCCCTAGGAGGTTGTCTAAGACCGATACATGGTCACCCACTAGGAGTAGGTCAAAGGTAGATTTGTAGCACGGTCTCACAACACTAAGAAACCACATTGGTCCCGATGAACGAGGTGGGGGCTCCCTCCCAGCTTCAACAGCACGACAATGATCGCTTCTCTCAGTGATGTGGGTAGACACCCTTTCTGAAAGGCATCCTCGTACAGCCGGCAGAGCCGAGGAGCCAGCAATTCTGCATATTCTTTGTAAAATACGTCCGGTAGCCCATTATTCCCTTGGGTTTTCCCTATCCCCATAGACGCTATCGCTATCTTAATCTCCTCCTCAGAAATGGGTTCCTCTAACTGTGCTGCCTCCTCTGTCCACAGCCGAGGCACGGAGGCCGGTCGCAGCATGTCCTCCAAATTTCCAACTTCCACTGCTCCCCTGCCTGCATACAGCCTCTCATAGTACCGCTAAGGTGATCTTCGGGGTGAAAAAAACCATTGATGTTGCATTTTTAACACTGGGAGAATTCTCACAAATGTCCACAATGCGTATATCACTGTTGGTGATAAATTGAAGTAGGATCACAGAGAGAAATAACCCTTATACTCGAGATCGATTGATATAGGAATTCTTGACATCACAGAAAAATCTCTGAATTTGTACGGCAGTTAATTTAACAAGTTTCTTGGAGACTACCAGCACTTCCTTCAGCGGTCCGTTATTGTTTGACTCCGGTTGTACTGCTGCAGTATTTTTGGCACGTCACGCCACTATCTTTGTGGCAGAGGACTGAGCGACAAATAGTCCCTCCAGGTTATAGGTTGTTTCTTCCAAGGCATTCCTGTCTTGTTCTTTGTCTTTCTGTGGGCCTGCAGTACCACAATGTTGCATTATTGCGTTTTCCCCAGTGTGAGCCGATGACTGTTTTAATTTACGGCAGCTCACTTGCTTAGCACTTTGGTGGCATTTAGATTGAACAGTGCCCTCTGCCACATTGGTCTCAGCAAATTCTCAACTAGTGTTGAAGCTAATGTAGCACAGTTAGACAGACACGGGTGTTTTTACAATACACCCTGTCGTCTTGGTGAATGATTGCCATTTGGTGCAGGGGAACATTGATTTGTTGTGCACGGTAAGTTAAAGGCTACATTAGTAGCCCTTCTCTTCTTTGTTGAGAGGTCCTTGTACATCATAGCTTTCTTGAGAGTTTTCTTCTTCTTGCGTTGGTACCAAGCTGTGGAGTTCAGGTCAGCCCTATTAGTACCTGTATGTTGTGTACCAGAAGCCCCATTTAGCTGTTTCATTAGCGCCTCTTTGAGCTCAATTATGTTCGGGTTGGTTTTATCCTGCGACTTAGCTAAGGCACAGACTGCATTAGTTAAGTTTTGTATACAGGCCATTATTTATGCAAATTGGCCGCAAGCCTTTTGTAGACTTGCAGCCATATCGTCACATTTTGAATTTAGATGTTCTAGTAGGGTCTCCAATATGTTGAACATAGCAACTGATGAGCTGCTCACGTTACTCTCAATTGCAAGGCCTGACTTCTCCAGAGGTCCCACCTCCACTGGTAGCTCCCCCACAGCTGAAGATTCCAAGTAATCAACTGGCTCCTTACAATGGGACCCTCAGGGGAAAGCCCCTAAGACAGAGGCCCCAGGCGCATAAGGCTGGAGGTGACATGTAGGAAGGAAGGGACACCCCCCAACCTGGCCTTGGTGACAATAAAAAGGGTGGGATGGTTGGGGGCGGAGGGGGCAACACTCAGCCCGTTTCTGCTGTTGCACACATGGGCCAAAGAAACACGGGATGAACAAAAGAGACACCCAGCCTCTTGGGCGCCGCTTTTGTATTAGATAGGGGATGTGAGTTAGCATCTACCTTTTACCGGTTAGTATCACAGGGCTAGCGTAATAAAGACAAAAGGAGGTTCTCCAAAGGAACAGGACATGGCACCAGGTATACAGAAGTAAAGTTCGAGGTGCCTGCATGCCCTCAGGCAAAGATTTCACTATAAATGCAAGGGGGCTCTAGTAACCCCCTTCTCATTTCTCCCTGATGCTGAATGGTGCCACAGTACCAAGGAGCTTCCAGAATTTCCTGCCCTTCCCACTCAAGTTGCCAGAAAATGGTAGGAAAATATAACGCTTGGGTGAAGGGAAAAAAAAGGAGAACAACGGGTGGAATATAGGAAGTGGTTGGCAGCACAGCGATCTCCCTCCTTCCATTCCCAGGTTGCCAGTAAAATGGCCTGCTGCAAATAAACATGCTTGGGAATTGGGGAAAAAACTGGAGGTGTGTTATAAAAGGCTGGTAAAGGATGTTTCTTCCTCCCAAGCAGCCAGGAAATGGCACAATGAAGAACATTTGATTGGGAGGCCAATTGAGCAGTGGAGGGGTCATAAGTGCCCAGGTACAATTAAAACAAAGGGTGTCTTTGCCTAAGCAGCCAGAAAAAGGTACAAATACGCTTCCCCCGCCCCTTTTTTGGCTTAAGGATAGACAGTGGGTCTCAAACAGAAGAGAAAAGAGGAGGTGCACAGCTTAATGCGGTGCAAAAGTCATAAGTGGAACAAATGGCGGCCTGGATCAGCCCCGAGTTGGCCCTACGAGGAAGTAGGGCCCCCATGCACCTGATACCATGATGCCAAAAAGCATATCAGCTATTATTGTGTGTTTTGTTTTTTATGGCTATGACTGTTATGCGGTTAATGAAACTTACTGCCTTATATTTCCACCCTTCTCCACCTCTCTCAGTCTTTACTACAATATATATTGGCAATTATTTGGGTGAGGGAATGCTATCACTGTACCAGGCCTTCCACCGCACTATGCCACTTCCAGGCTTATGACAAGAGAACGTTGGTAGGGTTCTCAATTCCATTCGTCTGATTGTTTGTGTCACAGCAGTTGTTGCAGCTTCTAACCTCAGAGTGATTACTCCGGCACCAGCATTCGCTGCAGCAGATAAAAGCAGCATCTCACGCGACCTTCCAACCTTGTCACCAGGATTAGCAGTGTTTACTACTGGGCTTAATAATAATAAATTGAGCAGCGGAGTACGTTTTACTGGCAAACTTGCTATTACTGTAGAGATGTTGAGCCCCTGTCCAGTACTGGGAGTGATTAGGGCCTTTACTACAGTTTAAATCCTTTTAATTTTGGCTATTTGATGGTGCTGAAATCCTCAACGGATAAGATTAGCACAAGATGGCAAAGCCCAACTCGTTGTTTTCGCATGTGTGAAAGTGAGAAAAACTAAGGTGAGATGCATAGGAAACATTTTTAAGATCGATTACAGTATGCTTAAAAAAACGTGCCCGAAAGATCGGGACAGTAACATTTTTTAGCGCACTTCCCCTTTAATAATGAGTTGTTTGGTCATGACCTATGAGATACATTTACTTAAACTTGATACACCTGTGCTCATACCGAAGTTACCAACAACAAGACGGACGGCTTCCTGTCTTGTTCTATGGGGAATAAAATTGGCCTATCTGAGCCTCGGTACGATAAAATATCTATAAATACTTGGGTGTCAGGAAAAGGATCTGTGACATTGCATACTTACAAGCCACGCAATTCAGCAGAACAACTGGCTTTTTATGAGTGGAATTGTTTACCGGCGGTGCATGGGACAAGAAGTAAAGACCATACCTAACAACAATATCATTCTTAAAGGGGTAGTTTAGTCAGAAATTGTGTTGGCTCAATCGATCGGGCGTGTATTTTAGAGCAGACATCGATCGTTCTTAAAAAAAATTCCAATGCAACTTACCTTCGTTTTTTTCACTTTAACACATGCGAAAACTACGGGTTGGGTACAACCATCTTGTGTTAATCTTATCGGTTGATCCATCACCCTAAGTTCAAGTATCCTCGCGGCACTAATTCAGATCACCCGCTCCTAAGGCTGACATCACTAGACGCTCATGCCCCATTTCACAACCCCAATGCACATCTCATGTCAACGCCCTCTGTGCGCAATAGATTGACTGTCTGCATGGAAATGCCAAGACGCCTCATCCCTCGACAAGTTAAAACAAATCCTTTCTGATCACACAACATTGGAGTTTCTTTCTCCTTCGTGTCAGTATATTTCATTTCGAGCTCCCCAGACTTGTTTCTGCTCTGTTCAGCTATCTGCCAAGTACGACACACTGAGAACCGGTACTTATACTGCCTAGCATGAATTAATTGAGTAGTTGCTTTTCATTTCTTATATTGTGGACAAATGTCTTTACCAAACCATATTTAAACATATGTCCTTGCGAACTTTTAAAGTTTGAGCCTATTAATCATATCTTTTCACAATGTATTTTTGTAACATGGAGTTTTCTTTTCTTGACTTTCTTTAACAATCAACATTAATGGGAAACCTCTTTTCTTTACTGTATACAAACAAAAATGTTTTTGTTTACCTCACTGTTGATTCTGTGCTTCTTCATTATTCAAGTACTATAGCCACAATTCAGCCCTATCTGTATGAGCCCGAATATTCAGAAGAGGAAACCCATGAAAGAGAAAAAATTCGAGACAATGTGGAATCAGATGAAAGTGATGAGGATCAATCACCGGAGTCCGAAGCCAGTCGCATGGAACACGTTTCCACCTGGTGTACCTGCCATCATTCTGAGCTTATACCTAGTCTGGTGGAGAACTACTGTTACAGAGAAAACTCTGGCTGCTTGGCCTACAATACCAAAGAAGATGCACGACTGCTATGCGTTACCGAACTGCTTGGCTTCAGGTGCGCCTGCCTTACAAGATCTGTGTTAGGAATGATGATGCTCCTTATACACGAACTTCGAGCTACAGTTCACATTTGTGATCCAAGTAACGAGTAACTTAACTCTATACATGTTGTGTGTTTGACGACCGAGGCGGCTAGCATAATATGGTGTTACCCAACATCAATATAACTTCGATGAATCACTGATGAAAGAATCTTTCTGCAAATTGAATAAATTACTCATTCTAATCTGAAAACAAAGTGTTCTTCTTTAGATTTATTGTCCAACCAATTAAGTTTCTTTCACTTGGAAGTATCTCCCAAACTGTTTTTGCTGGAATGTTCCTTCACATTTCTAATTGATCCATACTTGAAATATCAAGTAGTGTCAGTACTTCGCATGAAAAGATACTTTTTAAAGCAAAACAGTGGCTTACATTTTACAAGGGAGTGCAAACAAACAAAAAAACAATTATTGGATTCATTCAAGTAAAATATTTCTGTATCTTTTACACAGGTGATACAGACTTGTGGCATATATCGTGCCTTTACATTGTGGGTTCATGGAAGGCTGGGATTTCACGTTCAACGAGCAATACCAGTCTGTGTGGTTCGAGCCATTTGTGATGAATTCCTCAGTGACCACGGACAATACCCTGGATTTATACAGACAGTACCTCGACCGCAGCAGTATGATTTGTAGTGTCATTGCTATCCACTTTACCAAACTAAATAAAAGACACAAAAAATGAGTTAATATGAACCATTGTTAGACATTTCTTGCAAGTCCACAACAGGTCCAAACATCTAAGTGTATCATAAAAGATTGGTGTGCTTTAACAAGTTTACTGGTCTATTACGCTCCCCTCATCCACATCCATCCCCCCTCCACTATCAATGGCTGTTCGCACCTGTGGACGTCTGCTCGTAAGGGGGGTAGGAGGATGGGAACGCTCAAGGTGCCGAATACCATGTATAGCACAAATGGTTCTTTCGCTTGGGGACCTTTATCCACATGGCCACCCCAGACCTGGTGTCTCTAGACTCGCCTTTGAAGACCCCGTCCCTGCAATCAACATATGCCTGTGTCCTCTGACTGTGTTTCGTGCCTAACACCCTCCCCTCATCCACATCCATCCCACTTCCGCTATCAATGACAGTTCACACCTGTGGGCGTGAGCTTGCAAGGGGGCTGAGAGGTTGGGAGCGCTCAAGGTGCCGAATACCATGTACACCACAAAGGGTTCTTTCGCATGTGGAC
The DNA here is from genome assembly GCF_040938575.1 of Ambystoma mexicanum. Taxonomy (NCBI): domain Eukaryota; kingdom Metazoa; phylum Chordata; class Amphibia; order Caudata; family Ambystomatidae; genus Ambystoma; species Ambystoma mexicanum. The sequence continues at coordinate 692,016,627 of NC_090936.1, forward strand.
CTTTATCCACATGTCCACCCCAGACCCGGTGTCTCCCGACTCCCCTTAGAAGACCCCGTCCCTGCAATCAACATATGTCTGTGTCCTTTGAGTGTGTTGCACGCGTATTGTGCTCCCCTCATCCACATCCATCCCCCCTCCGCTATCAATGAGAGTTTGCACCTGTGGGCGTGTGCTCACAAGGGGGCTCGGAGGATGGGAACACTCAAGGTGCCGAATACCATACACACCACAAAGGGTTCTGTCGCATGGGGACCCTTATCCACATGGCCACCCCAGACCCAGTGTCTCCAGACTTCGCATTGAAGACCTTGTCCCTGCAATCAACATATGTCTGTGTCCTTTGACTGTGTTCCAGGCCTATTGTGCTTGTCTCATCCACATCCATCCGCATCTGCTATCAATGACAGTTCACACCTGTGGGTGTGCGATCGCAAGGGGGCTGAACTGGCAGGATTGAGGAGGTCAACCATTGTCAAAGAGGTGAAAAGAGGGTACCAGGAATGGCCCTTATGACCCCCATGTGAATATCAGCCCACAGAATGAGTAATGAAAGAGGTAACTCGCTCTTTGGCCTATCAATGACTACACCTCTACCTCACAGATATGAAAAACGCTACTTGATCAGACTGCAATTCAAACATTATGCAGGTGATAGTTTAGAGGAGACACAGGTCTCATTAATCGATCAGGTCGACTGACTCTGAAGACAGATACCGATGATGTCATTAGTGACATCACAACATAGTGACCTTTAGACACTTAGTAAATATGCATTCATAAAAGAAAATACATAAACATGCAATAGCTTATTGCATATTGGTACGATGGACATGTTTTTGACTCATATAGGCCAGAGGAATACTACACTTATGTAACGTTTAATGATTTAAGGCTATTTACCAAGGCAAAAGTGCAAGAAACACGCAAAACGCAAGAAGTATATATGGGCCAAGGTTGCACATGCTTTACTGGAACTAACATTGAGAAACTATTAGTAGACATAGGGAGACTATAGGGCCACTGGATTTAATGAGGAAGCGGAGCAGGCCTCATAAGACATGGAAGGGGTGACATGATCCCTGCAGCAAGAGCCGCGAAAAACAGGGCGCCCAGCCAAGGGCACTGGCAGATGGAAAGTTCCTGATTGCCAGGGCGGCAAGCCACCTGCAAAAATTCAAGCTAAAAACCTTCTAATTACAAGCAGAAGAGATTTGGTTTGGAGTCCCTTCACACGTGATTTAGCAGAACAGGACAATGCCCATTTACTTGTGGTGGGAAGAGGACCTGGTCCCAGCGAGACAGAGGAACGGCCTATACAAGTGTTGCCAGCTGAACTGCAACCTGCTCGCACTCTCTTAGGCTTAAGATGATCAGACAGTGGTTACAAAACAGAACACACAGGATCTGTGTGCAGCGAGGTGCGCTTGACACGTCCGTGGGTGCTTTCCTCTGATTGATTGCAGAGAGTGGAGAGCGAAGAGCACGGAGAGCACGGAATGTGGAGAGCGGAGAGAGGCGGAGAGAGACCCGGAGAGAAACCCTGCTTGGTCCCTGCTGCCGTTGAGCGTGGTGTGGAGGCCAGCGTAGGTTGAACCCAGTGCAGGTTGCAGCGGGCTTGAACTTGGGCCTGTGTGGCAGCCAGTTGGGGCTGTGTGCTGGCCATTCTTGCTCAGGTCTGTTATTTGTTGTGACCCTGTGGCCATGAGTGCTAATGCCCACACACAGAAAAGCTCTGTTCGTTATCCGAGCTGTAGGTGTGTTGAGAGGAGCTTAAAAGTCCAGTCCCCTCTAGTTCTATGTGTCTTATTCCCCAAACTTGTTGAACTCCGTGGAGTTAGGACAGAGCCTTTGTGTCTTTGGGCTCTGCAGGCTCGGGCGCGAGGACACAAGGACACGAGGACTCTGCGAGGACTTCATTACGGCTTCATTACGGAATACATCAGAGACAATAGGAAGTGGAACAGCGACGAGGACTAGTGCCGTCGCCGCTGTCTTCGGCGTCCCATCCTATTGAAAGAGAGCAAGCATCCAGTGGAGTTCCAAGCATGGTTGCTTCTATGGGTCCGAGAACCCGCCAATGAACAAAGACCTCCACCACCTTGGAAGATGCCCCTCTCCCGCTCCACTCCTCAGTATTACTGAAGTCCATATCTCCAACATCACCTAGATGCATTCATCCGAAGAATGGACCGGAAGTGAACCACACTGCAACTACCTCAGTGACGGTGAGTAACTCCTCTCCCGTGGCTGGAGACACTTGGCGGGGTGCTTCAATTGAGCATTCCACAAGTGGGGATGAAGGTAGGAAGACAGCACACCTCGTCATTGAGGATGGAATGGTGGACCATTCCAACGTGCACTATGCAGGAGAACAAAATCGTGCCCCTCTGCATCCGGATCTTAAACTGAGAAACAAGCTAACCACAACCCTGTGCATGTCGTTGCTGGGGGAACAAAACTCAGAAGCGGCATCCGCATAGGTGGAATCTGCCAACTCACAGTTTGGTGAAGAGTCACTACAGGACCAGCAGTTCACTGATACCGATAAAGGAAACATGAGGACGAGAAATACAATGATGCAGTTGTTGGTAGGTGTGCACCATGTCATAACTAATGAAGTAGGTCAGTGTATGACCGCAGCAAAGAGCCATACAGTAATCACCCAGAACGCACAAGATAATGACCAGATATTTTCATTGACCTCTACAAAGGCTGGCATCCCTCTCAAACATAAAGCTATCATTGCGAAACAACTATGGCAAAAAAGGTACTCACAAGGAATCAAGTCTGAATCTCCGTTACTGCCAACTAAACCACCACCTAATGTGAATACTAACCCAAGGGCAGCACGATTATCATTAGACATTACGGAAATTGAAAGTCTTATGAGTAACCATGAGAAAAGAAGAGAATTCTTCGGCAATTCAGGTGACCAAAAAACTAGGGATAACCTTATCACTTCAACACCAGTTGACAGAAGTTCATTAATCAAGCCCCAGTTAGTCCCATGTCACCCTTCAACAACGCATGATTAGAGGGCTAGATTCCAGGAATCTACGACCTATGAACAAAGAGAAGCACAGAAAGAGATGCAGAAGAAAATGGATGAGCCCCCAGATAATAAATGTCACTGCGAGAATTCTTGAGGATGGCAACGAGAGCCAATACCGACGACAATGCTTGACTTGCAGAATATGCTAATAGCAACTTCCACTCAAGCTATGATTCCTTTTTTGAAATTACAAGAATCCAACATTGAGCCACTCAAAGATCAGGCGACCTTATGGCCCTCATTCACTCAAAGCAGATTAATCTAGAAGCTTTTATGGACAGAATTCAAGACCGCCTAAATATAGAAGCAGAAGCGGTGACGAACACCAAGTGCCAGAGGGTTGCCCGTAGGGTTTCCCCAGCCCGGGGAGCAAGGGGGACTCATTCTCATTCCCCTGGGACAGACTGTTTCTCTGCGTTATCTCTGTTGCTTCTTTGATTCATAAATCCACTCCGTCCCGGTGCAGGAAGATCCTCATCGCACCAGCGTGGCCGAGTCCGATCTGGTACCCGGACCGTCTCAGCATGTAGTGTCCCCTCAGTCAAGCTTCCAGTGTTCGCAGTTCTTCTCACCAGGGAAGGAGGCGCAATACAGAACCACGAACCAGGATCGCTGAACCTGAAGGCCTGGCACCTGCAGCATTAGCGTTCAAGGGATACGATCTCCCGGCAGACTGCAAGGAGGTGCTTGCCAAGACCAGGACATCGTCTACTTTAAAATGCGACAGACACAAATGAAAGATTTGCTATTTGGTGCTGTTCACAGAAGATCGACCCTCTGAGAGTCACGGCTCTTCAAGTACTCCCATATTTGCTGTTGGCCAAAGAGGGGCTGGCTCACGCCTCCATCAAGGTTCATGTGGCGGCTATCTCCCGCTACACCAGATCTCTGGGATGGTACTCATTGTGGTCACACTGTCTGGTCAAGGAGTTTGTCAAGGGACTGTTCCGTTTGTTCCTGCTGGTGAAGGCTATGGCCCCGGCGTGGGTACTCAATGTGGTACTCTCTAGGCTCATGGGTGCTCCATTTGAGCCTATGCATTCTGTTCCACTCAATTTCCTGTCTTAGAAGACCGCTTTCCTTGTGGCCATTGCCTCTGCATGAGTGGGTGTGATCCAGGCACTGTCCTTTAAGCCACCAAACTACTCTCCATGAGACAAGGGTGGTGCTGCGGACGAAGATAGATGGTCACAGCGCAGAGCCTGGTGCTATCTCGCGCTCTTTGCTGGGTGCATTCCTGAAGGCGATACAACATATTCGCAGCACTAAAGTGACACGAAGGAACAGGCCTTCCAGGCCTTCCATGGGAACAAGGCTCAAGTGGAGCCAGCATGTTGTGTGGAAATTGGGCCTTGTGAACTGGGAATGTGGGCCTGCAGCCTGTCTCGTTTTGGACCAAACACAAAATGGTGTCGTAGGTTGTGGGCATTTCTAGGGCTAAGATCCTACTTCTGTATGTTGTGGGGTCTTTATGGGATACCTGGTGATGCTTACTGCTCTCCCCTTGTAGGTTACAGTGCCTTATTTGGAAGCACCTGGGGTGGGGTGGTCGAATAGGCTCATTTCCATCCCAACAATATATCCCACAAAAGGGCTAAAATCCTGTCCCCTAAAAGGGCTCAAATACTACCTCAACCTACTAAAGGGGAGGAAGACCTTGTGGAGGAGGAAATATTTGTCAGAGATTATTGAAAAGAAAGATGAGGACACAGACCTAGATGACTATACCCTGCATCCCCAACAACGACAACCTTATCCTCTCCAACAGAGGACAAGTGCTATATGCTGACTTATTGAAGCGAGCAGCAAAGAGATTTAACATAGAGATTGAAGAACCACAAGAGGCTGACTTCATTGAGTACGTCCTCAGACAGCCTGACTCACAGGCCTGTCATGCATTTATACCGCACACCGCTACCACCAAGAGGCAGTCTCCAGGTGCTCGTGGTTCTGGAAGAAGGGGGGGTGGGCAGGTAAGTGAGGATAGGAGGAGAGATGCTTTAGAACCACGAGTAAAACTGTTGTCTTTTTGCATATGGAGGTTGTTGTGGAAGGCCCAGTGTGTTGTAACCGTATGGGTAATACTAGTTCCTCGGGTGTGTGCTAGTGTTTGTGTTTTAGTGTTTTTTTTGGTTGTTTATGGGGTGGGTTGTGCAGAGTGGTAAAATGGTGTCCATAAGGGATCCAGAGTCGCAGGTGGCCGTAGCTGTAAGATAGCTGGTGTCTTGGTGTGTACTTGCTTTGACGATTTTCTGGACTATGTGGGGTGGTTCATGCCAGGTGTGCTTCCTGCATCTCAGAGAATTGAATCTTGGTTTGTGTGGTGTGGCTAGCCCAAGGTCTGGAATAGTGGCATTGAATGTTGCGCGAGCAGGAAGGGGAAGTGGGTTAGTACAGCGTCGAAAATACAATTATCTTTTCTGTTCTTTCGATCAAATCTGCCTTTAAATGTCATCCTCTCCCTGTAAGAGCAGCACCCCACCTTGATCCTGTCAACATTGTTACTGTAATGTGTATTTGATGACCTTATGTATATATTGTCCTTTATTTAGAAAGTAACTAAACTGTTCGTATGTCCTGCTCTCCACCACTGCCTGAATCACTTCTTCACTATTTAAGGCTCCTATATCCTCTTCCAAAGGACCCTGCTTAGGGACTGCGCCATGTTCTACTTTTATTAGGCTATACTATTTCCCATAGCAGCGCTCATCCTTCTGTTCAATATGTACAATACAAATACAACAAAAATCCCTTCATTAAGCTGTTCCGTGCCACAACCGTCCTGTGTAAGTAAATCCCTGCCAGTTACATATAGAAGCATTGCACTCCTCGCCTAGTTTTGAATTCAGAACCACCCGAAAACCTATCTAACGGCACAGCTCACCCCTGGACTTAACTTAAGATTCTGATAGACACTTTCTTTTCAAAGTGCAGGTAGTCCAGTGCAGACTTGGCTCCATAGAACTGCGCTCGCTTTTCAGAAGATACCCACTCTTTTGACAAGTGGATGAACAGCTCTCCACTGGGTAGTCTGGAGAATTACCATATTTGCTGCAGACCAAACCCATTAACCCAGAATTGAAAATACAGAGACACCTACTCAGCCACTATATATTGGGGGCCAGCACAAGGTTGATTTCTTATTGGCAACTGCTGCAAAAAGGGGGCGGAGGGTTTAGGGGAGGCACCACTATCCCAAGCTAATTCACACCACCATGCTTTTGTCAGGAGAATACCAACTTCAACCTCTCAAGAGGTAAGAATTGTTAACTCGCCAGCTCTCATGGTTCTGTTACGCTCACCTGGCTCCCACAGGGACGTCGGTCGGACCCGGACAGCTGCGGTCTCCACCCACGTGATGCGTAGTGCAGCGATGACTGACTGGATCTGTCCTCCTAATCTTGTCTGCTTAACCCGTAGAAATATTCTCCTGCAAGTGGAGAGATGGATTTAGCCACTTGTGGATTCAAGTGATGGCACCCCCAAAGTCCTCCCCAACTAATCATCTCCGAAATGCCCTCACAGCAATCTCACCTTATATTCTTGAAAGATGAGCTCTCCATCCCGTGTGGATTTGCAGGGGCGCGTCGATTCCAGTTACTTCACTGGTTTGAAGGCTCGGGAGAGTTCCGGAGAGTATTGACTCTGAGGTTCCTGGTGAGGACCAGTAAGTATTAAGTTCATAGAGTTCAATATGTCCGATGTTCACTCTTGTTCCCCCCTTCCTTTCTTGTCTTGCAGCTGGCTCGTGAAAAGATGCTCTTGTGGCAGCTGGTGGCGCTCAGGTAAGAGTCTGTATTACCCGGCGCTGTCCGGTAAATGTTGCACGAGGAAAACGTGTTGTTTTGTCTCTCTTTACAGATGCGGCACGTGAAAATATGGAGAGTCATAAAAGGATGCCTCCGGTGGTAAATCAGGTAAGTCTATGGTGGTAAGAATTATATTTGTTGGTTCCCTCGGCTCACCTTGTGGTTTTCTTTTGTCTCCTAGGTGCCGAAGTTCGGCGAAGAAATGATGGAGGCAGCGCCGACCCGAAGGATGCTGTGAAGACTGGTGAGTATGTGGTGGCGCTGCAGCTGGAGGTGCGGCGCATGCAGAAATGATTTTCTTTACAGGTCCAGAGACAAGATGGATCCAGAATCAGGTGTGGAATAGAAATAAGTTTGTTTTCTAACCTTGTCCCTTTCTTTCCTCTTTGTTTTAGAAGCTCCAGATTCGAGGCGGGCGTGGCAGAAGACTGGATGCAGGCTGCAGGCACGGTGAGTGTTACGCTGCTGGATGCAGAATAACGCGAAGCGTGTGTTGTGGTCGGGTGTGGTTTAAATAGCCTTAAAAGTAGTCCCAGGTAAGAAGTCCCTAGAACCACACCCGAGTAAAAGTCATTTGCAGCATGGTCTGCCTGAGGTAAGTAATGACTATGAGCCAGGCGCCAGGACTGATTCCTACTATGAACCTGGCGCCTAAGGGGACTGAACCCAGATAGCCCCTAGCCGGGGCTGCTGAGGTTTTACTAAATGTCTAGATGCCTGCTCCCGGGGCTGATGGGCTTGGTCCGGATGCGTGGGGGTAGGCATCATGAGAGCACTCCCCCGAAGGCCCCTCCTAAAGTTGTTCTTCCCCTGGGCCCTGGTTTGTCTGGGAAGTTCTGATGGAATCTTTTCACCAACTGAGGTGCATGGACGTGGTCACTAGGTTCCCATGACCTTTCTTGTGGTCCGTAGCCCTTCCAATCGATTAAATAAAAAAGTTTTGATTTAACCATCTTGGAGTCCAGGATATTTTTTACCTCGAATTCAGGTTCTCCATCTATCAAGATGGGGTCGGGTGGTTTGGTTAATCTTGTTCCTGGTTGAACTGGTTTTAAAAGTGAAACATGAAAGACAGGATGAATGCGCATATTAGAGGGTAATTCCAATTTGACTGCTACCGGGTTGATAATGGCCTTAATAGTGTAAGGTCCCAAATATCTAGGGTTAAACGTCTGAGTTCCCTTCAGAGGTATGTGTTTTGTAGCCAGCCAAACTTGATCCCCAATCTGGTATTGTGGAGTTTCACTTCTATGTTGATCAGCATTTTTCTTATATTTCTCTTTTGCTTGTTGCAAATGTTCTGTTGCCTCTTTAAAGGCTTGTGTAAAAGTAGAATGCAAATGACTAACTGCAGGCATTTCTAAATGCTGAGGTGAATCTAGTTCTGAGGTTCGAGGGTGATGTCCATATATGGTATAAAAGGGGCTTTGTCCAGTTCCTGAATGTACAGAGTTATTGTATGCATACTCGGAAATCCATAAAATATCTTTCCAATTACTTTTGGTCTGGTGTAGCATGCAACGTAGGTACTGTTCAAGGGTCTGGTTGGTCCTCTCCGTCCCGTCTGACCATCGGTCTGGGGATGGTGACTGGTTGATAACCTCACGTCGATTTGCGCCAGTTGACAACATTTCTTCCAAAAATGTGAAATGAATTGACTACCTCGGTCAGAGACCAATACAGAAGGAAATCCGTGTATTCGAACACTGTTTTCGAGGAACTCTCTGGCCAGAATTGAAGCAGAAGGTAATCCCTTTAAAGGAATAAAGTGGGCCATTTTGGAAAAAAGATCAACAATAACCAGAATGGTGTTAAATCCATTACATGGAGGTAGATCTGTAATAAAGTCTAAAGATAAGGTGTGCCATGGTGTAGGTGGAATATCCAAAGGTTGTAAAAGGCCAGCTGTTTTTTTCTTCTGACTTTTGTTTTGGGTGCAAATGCCACAAGACATCACAAATGACTTTACGTCTTTTCGCCAGGTAGGCCACCAGAATTGTCTCTTAATTTTAGCTTCAGTTTTTGCGATACCTGGGTGCCCTTCCATCAGGGTGTCATGATAATTGGAGATGACTAGTTCTTGTAGTTCCTTGTGTGGTAGAAATAGTCGCCCTTGATAATAAGGTAGGTCATTGATGACTGAGTAGTCCGGGCCTTTCTTTACCCAGTCCTGCAGGGCTGTAGGATCGAAGAGTTGTTGGATCTTTACCTGAATATCCTCTAGTGTCTGTAGAGTAGTTATGCCAAGAATTCTTTCTTCTGAAATTATAGGCACCGGTTCTGGGTTTGCATATGCTTCTCCCATCCCTATTGAGGATAAGGCATCTGCCTTGCCATTTTTACAGCCTGGTTGATAAGTGATTACGAAATCGAACTCGGCAAAGAACAATGCCCATCGAAGTTGGCGCGGCGATTGGGCCTTGGCTGTTTTTAAATACTGCAGGTTTCGGTGATCGGTGATTACAGTAATGGTATGCCTGGCACCAAGAAGATAATGCTGCCAAGCCTTGAAGGCGGATTTGATGGCTAATAACTCTTTATCGGTAATCGCATAGTTTAATTCGGGTGCCGAGAACTTTCTGGAACAAAATGCTACTGGGTGAAGTTGACCGGTTTCAGGATCCTTCTGGGACAGGACAGCTCCCATGGCTAAACTGGATGCATCAGTTTCAACTATGTATGGAAGTTCAGGGCGTGGATGCTTTAAGACAGGTGCAGATGTGAATTTCGCTTTCAGCTCTTGGAAGGCCTTTTCAGCTTCTTCGGTCCACAAGAAGCGTTTGTTTTGTTGCAAAAGTGCTGTAATAGGGTGTACAACATGTGAGAAGTCCAGAATGAATCTGCGGTAGAAATTAGCAAATCCGAGCATGCTTTGTACCCCTTTAACTGAACTGGGTGATGGCCACTTGAGAATTGCGTCCACCTTTCGAAAGTCTATTCGGACTCCTTTTGGAGTCAGGATAAATCCAAGGAATTCAACTTCCATAGCATGAAAAACGCATTTTTCCAATTTTGCATATAACTTGTGCTGGCGTAGTTTCTCAAGGACTGCACGAACGTGCTTCACATGGTCTGATTCTGAGGAGGAGTACACTAGAATATCATCTATGTATACGACAACACAGACGTCAATGAGTTCACGAAGGACATCGTTCATAAAATACTGGAAGGCTGCTGGTGCATTGCCCAACCCGAAGGGCATCACCTGGTATTCGAATAACCCGTACTTAGTGCGAAAGCAGTCTCCATTCGTCGCCTTTCTTTACACGTACCAGATGATATGCCCCTCGGAGATCTAATTTAGTGTAGATGCAAGCGTCCTTTACTTGGTCTAGTAATTCGGGGATCAGAGGCAATGGGTACCGGTTCTTAACCGTGATCGGATTTAATGCGCGGTAGTCTATACACGTTCTGAAGTCACCTTACTTTTTAGGCACGAAGAACAAAGCTGAAGATGCAGGGGACTTGGATGGATGAATGAAGCCATTAGCAAGGTATTGGTCCAAGTATTGTCGCAGGTGAAGGTTTTCGGGTTCCGTAAGGGCGTAGATCCTACTACATGGAGGTTGTGCACCGGGTATGAGATCGATTTGACAATCGTATGATCTGTGAGGTGGTAAGGTGCCGGCCTGTTCTTTTTGGAAAACATCCTGGAATTCTTGATATTCCTGAGGTAACTGCACGACTGGAGTAGCAACTGTGGCCAGGCCTTGGATCAAGGGTTTTTTCGGGTAACAAGTATGTGCACAATCCGGGGAGGTTATTCTCTTCTCTCGCCAATCAATACAAGGATTATGTGTTTCCAACAAAGGTATCTCCAGTATTATTTGGAACTGCGGGGCTTTGATTAAATCAAACACAATAGTCTCTCGATGCCCATCTTGACCCAATAATGTCATCTCTGCGGTGGAATGAGTTATTGGCCCAGAGGCAATTTCAGTTCCATCGACTGTGGTGATGACATCCGAAGTGGTCTTTTTGCAGAGAGGTAGATTCATCCTATTAGCCAATTCGTGGGCCACATAGTTTCCTATGGCCCCGCTCTCAATGTATGCCCTTACTGCGTGCATGCGTGATGGCTGCCTTGGATCCACAAGGACCATTGGTATGATGAAATGTGAGGTCTGAGTATCTTTCTTCAAGCTCGACAAGCGGACCTCTACGCTTGTCGGGCGTGGTTGTTTCCCGAATCAGGCTCTGTTTGATTTTTATCAGCAACTCCGACTACTTTTTTGGATGGTTTTATAGGGCAATCCCGTAGAAAATGTCCTGAGGCCCCACAGTACAGACATAATTGCATCTGCCATCTCCTTTCTCTTTCCTTTTGAGTTAAGGGTCCCTTGACCCCCCCCCGATCTGCATCGGTTCTGGTGCATCTGTGCCTTTGAGGGGAACATTGGGTTTAACCAATACCCGATTCTCGAACTTAGCTCTATCAGCCTTTCTATTCTGAAGTCGGTGGTCTAACTGGACCACTAAGTCTATATATTCTGCGCAATCCTGAGGTGGGTTCACAACTTGGGCCAAAACATCGATGAAATAATGTAATTCGTTTTACCTCTGGCCATCCGGTTTCCACCACCAACCTATTGAAGGTTGCGATATAGGTTAGTAGATCCTGGTTACCTTGTCGTAAGGATAAAAATTCGTTATCCAGGGCCTGTCCCTGTGAATGTCTGGCAAATAGTCTCTCCATGCTCAATTGAAACCCTTGGAAATCCTGAAGAAGAGGGTCATCCTGGTTGACTAGTGGAATTGACCAATCTGCTGCGCTGCCACTAAGGCATGATAGTACCAAGGCTGCTTTGGCTTGGTCGTTCGGAAAAGCTCCAGGTCTGCATAAAAAGTCCAATCGGCATTGGTTCATAAACACGGCAAACTTTTTCGGGTCCCCAGCAAAATGTTCGGGTGGAGCTAAAGGAATGCTCCCTGGTAGAACCACTTGCACAGGATTGCTCGATGAAACAGGAGTTGGATTCCCCCCGAGTCCAGGTAATGGTGTTTGCCCAGCTTGGTTTTGCAGCAATTGTCTAGCAAGATCATCAGTGCGCTCCTTTGACACAATCAGTTCTCTCCTGAGGGCATTAGTTTCTTGGCGCGCAGAGTGCACTTCTGCCCTAAATTCCCCTAACAATAGGGCTAGTTGGTCAGTTTCTGAGGTTTCCATGACGCCGGGGTGGGGATTTGTAAATAGGCTTGCATTCTGTTACGCTCACCTGGTTCCCACAGGGGCGTCGATCGGACCCGGACAGCTGCGGTCTCCACCAACGTGATGCGTAGCGCCGAGATGACTGTCTGGACTTGCCCGCCTAATCTCGTCTGCTTGATCCGTAGAAGTATTCTCCTGCAAGTGGAGAAAGGGATTTAGCCACCTGTGGATATGAGTGATAGCCCCTTCCCACTGTTCTCGTTCTCCCTTCTTGTCACCTCCGATATCCCCTCTTAGGAACCTCACCTTATGTTTTTAAATAATGAGCTCTCCATCCTGTGTGGATTGCAGGGGCGCGTTGATGCCAGTTACCTCACTGGTTTAAAGGCATGGGAGAGTTCCGGAGAGTATTGACTCTGAGGTTCCTGGCAAGGTTCAGTAAGTATCAAGTTCATAGAGTTCAATATGTCCGATGATTCACTCTTGTCCCCCCTTCCTTCCTTGTCTTGCAACTAAGATCGTGAGAAGATACCCCTTGTGGCAGTTGGTGCCGCTCAAGTAAGAGTCTGTATTACCCGACGCCGTCCGGTAAATGTTGCCAGTGTTTAACGTGTTGTTTTCTCTCCCTTTGCAGGTGCGGCACATGAAGATGCAGAGAGTTATAGCATAATGCCTCCGGTGGTAATCAGGTAAGTCTATGATGATAAGTGTTTTATTTGTTGGTTTTCTTGGCTCACCTTGTTGTTTTTTTTTTGTCCCTCAGGTGCCGAAGTTCGGCGAAGAAAATGATGGAGGTAGTGCAGAATCGAAAGATGCTGCGAGGACTGGTGAGTATGGTGCGGCGCTGCAGCTGGCGATGCAACGCGTACAGAAATGATGTTCTTTCCAGGTCTGGAGGCGAGATGGATCCTAAATCAGGTGAGGAATTCGAAATAGTTTGTTTTCTAATCTTGTCCTTTTCTTTCCTCTTGTTTTTAGGAGCTCCAGATTCGAGACGGGCGTGGCATAAGACTGGATACAGACTGCAGGCACGGTGAGCGTTACGCTGCTAGATGCCAAAATAACGCGAAGCATGTGCTGTTGTTCGGGCGTGGTTTAAATAGACTCCAAAGTAGTTCCAGGTAAGAAGTTTCCTAGAACCACGCCCGAGTAAAAAATAGTCCCTGTAGAAAAATAGTCCCATCCAGGCCTCACGTTGGCTTGGACTCACTAGCAGCATGGTCTGCATCAGGTAAGTAAAGTCTATGAGCCTGGCGCCTATGGCACTAGGACTGATTTCCATGATGAGCCTGGTGCCTAAGGCGCCAGGACTGAACCCAAACAGCCCCCAGCCGGGTCAGTTGGGGTTTTAATAAGTATCTGGATGCCTTCTCCCGGAGTTGATGGGCTTGGTCCTGATGCCCGGGGGTAGGCATCATGACACTGTTCACAAAATTGAATCTTATACTAAATACACATTTCTACATTGGTCACCTCTACACAAATAACACACAACGATTCCATATTTTATGTAGCATCTGTTCCTCAAAATCCCGCAGCTGTGGGGTCTTGTTTCAACTTTCTACAGAATTTTGTTCTTTTCGCTATGAATACAATTTCCAAACTTTATGCAAATTTCCAAATGTATATGTTTAGCTTAGGGATGTGTATGTACATTTACACAATTTTAGTATTAACACATTTAACCTAAAACCACATGTATTGCCATTCCTGTCCAGAACTTGTTACACAGTTCTGCTGCCTCTTACAACGTGCAGCCAAAAATTAGACTAACAGATATGCCCTTGGTATATTTTTCACCACTTTGAATCATAAATTATGAGTCTTTAAAAAATGTTCTTTGTTCATGCTTAACAGCAAATGGTACGCCCCCTTTTCTCTCCCTGCGGTCCAGGAACAGCCCCCTCCTTTGGGAGTCCCTACCAGGAGCAGTTTACAATCCCCTCACACCTCCGTTTCCTGGGCTGAAGGGTCTGGCATTGTTCATTCGCCTTCTGTAGACAAAAGTCTGTGGTAACCCACAATTATGATCTACCAGTGAGTTTCAGCTGAGAGAATTTCCCTCCCCCTCGTAGAAACCTGTTTGTCCACTTCCAAAGGGTTGTAGCTCAGCCAAGCTAATTTATTCTTAATTAAAGATCCAGGAAAAAAACAAACTTGTTGCATCAAACATAAATACATTACTTTCTTAGCTTTAACTCTGTGGGATAAAAAGCAACTGAGATCTGTATTCTTTTTAGCCACAATCCTTTTTATGTTTGCTAATCTGGCAGACCTTTTAGTTTAAATACTTTTAAGTTTCATCAGGAGCTCATCTGACAGCTGTCATCCACAGTTAGCCCACGGTACTGCACCCAGATTTTGACAGGGGCTGTCAGTTTACAGACAATTCAATTTGTCTGAGGAAATGTTTTGCTCTTTACACTTTAGAACTTTGTATATTTGCAATGCTTAATTAGATTACATGAATTTGGGCACCAAACAAGAATTTAAATGTTGAGAAGTGTTTTGTATAGGCATTTTGGAGTTTTTAGCAACAAAGCAAATGTCCTTCATAGGTGCATTTTGGAGTTTCCTTTGCAAAGTGCTGCTTCTCTCTCTGCACTCTGTTTGCTGGTCATGGAGCCCACTGGCACCTTTTCTACAGTGTGTGCTCTATCCCACCACACATGCACCATGGGTGGCTGGTTGTGCATCCATCTTTTTGTGTGTTTGACAACGCACGGTTTTGGAGGTTTTTGGTGCGCACAAGAGTTTTGCTGCCATTGTTGCAGTTTCTTTCACCATCACTAGCAGGGTGATGCCGTATAGCAGAGCAAAGTGGGTCAATACATCCCACAGAGCCCCCCCCCGACTTGCAGGCCGATTCATGGAATTATTAGCGTGGCGCAAGTGGCCAAAAACGTGCGAATCGCAGTGGAATAGCGAAAATCGCAGTGCAAGTGCGAAAATCGCACGAAAAGCAGCGCACATCGATTCATGGAAGGCCGTGCGCGAGAAAACCATCGGATGTGCGATAAAAAAGTGCGCGGCGCACGTTGGCGCACAGGCCATCTAACGGCGTGCGCCAGGTTACAGCGAAAATCGCACAGGCCACAGTGAAAATCGCACATAGCGCGGCGCACGCAACAAAAGTAGGCGGAACACGGGGCGTAACACTCGGAATGGGGAACAACTTGCCAAAATGTGGGCGTCACGGGGGAAGCACAGGGTACAAGTGCGCGGAACGCCCACACGCTCGCCTACAACACGTATTCATGGAATAGAATAGGGCAAAAAAGCGCACGCTCAAACCAGCGCACAGGCACAAACACGACCGCCACAAGAAAGCAGGCGGTAACGTCTCTGCGCATGTAAGAAATGTGCGCCAAAAGGTGCGCCAACAAATAGCACCTATATACAGCCATGATGAATGCCCAATACTGTGGCCCTCCAGGACAAATGACGTGCAAAGGGGTACCCACAAACACAGACACGCGCTGACAGAAAAAAAACATGTGCGTGTATACCGGGGTGCGCGGGAAGTCTCACACGCGAATTGGCCGGGTACGTGGATTACAGGGGTGCGCGGGAAGTCCCACACGCGATTTGTCAGGGTACGTGGATTTCAGGGGTGCGCGGGAAGTTCCACACGCGATATGGCCGGGTACGTGGATTTCAGGGGTGCGCGGGAAGTCCCACACGCGATTAGGCAGGGTACGTGGATTTCAGGGGTGCGCGGGAAGTTCCACACGCGATTTGGCCGGGTACGTGGATGTCAGGGGTGCGCGGGAAGTCCCACACGCGATTAGTCAGTGTATGTGGATTGCAGAGGTGCGCGGGAAGTTACACACGCGATTTGGCCGTGTACGTGGATTTCAGGGGTGCGCGGGAAGTACCACACGCGATTTGTCAGGGTACGTGGATTTCAGGGGTGCGCGGGAAGTTACACACGCGATTAGTCAGGGTACGTGGATTGCAGGGGTGCGCGGGAAGTTCCACACGCGATTTGGCCGTGTACGTGGATTTCAGGGGTGCGGGGGAAGTTACACACGCGATTTGGCCGGGTACGTGGATTTCAGGGGTGCGCGGGAACTTCCACACGCGATTTGGCCGTGTACGTGGATTTCAGGGGTGCGCGGGAAGTACCACACGCGATTTGTCAGGGTACGTGGATTTCAGGGGTGCGCGGGAAGTTACACACGCGATTTGGCCGGGTACGTGGATTTCAGGGGTGCGCGGGAAGTTCCGCACGCGATTTGGCCGGGTACGTGGATTTCAGGGGTGTGCGGGAAGTTCCACACGCGATTTGGCCGTGTACGTGGATTTCAGGGGTGCGCGGGAAGTACCACACGCGATTTGTCAGGGTACGTGGATTTCAGGGGTGCGCGGGAAGTTACACATGCGATTTGGCCGGGTACGTGGATTTCAGGGGTGCGCGGGAAGTTCCACACGCGATTTGGCCGGGTACGTGGATTGCAGGGGTGCGTGGGAAGTTCCACACGCGATTTGGCCATGTACGTGGATTTCAGGGGTGCGCGGGAAGTGCCACACGCGATTTGTCAGGGTACGTGGATTTCAGGGGTGCGCGGGAAGTTACACATGCGATTTGGCCGGGTACGTGGATTTCAGGGGTGCGCGGGAAGTTCCACACGCGATTTGGCTGTGTGCTCCCAGGTATTACCTGTACACCCTCCACGGCCCCTGCAGGCAGCACACACCACAGGGGGCCACCCTGCACACCTGCTCATGTCACCCACCACCCCCACCCCCCAGTCACCAGGGGCACCCTCCACCAGGCCCCCACCCATGTCTCCCACCACCCCCACCCCCCAGCAGTGCAGGGGCATCCTCCACCAGGCCCCCACCCATGTCTCCCACCACCCCTACCCCCCAGCCACCAGGGGCACCCTCCACCAGGCCCCCACCCATGTCTCCCACCACCCCCACCCCCCAGCACTGTGGGGCACCTGCCAGCAGGCCCCCACCCATGTCTCCCACCACCCCCACCCCCCAGCAGTGCAGGGGCATCCTCCACCAGGCCCCCACCCATGTCTCCCACCACCCCCACCCCCCAGCCACCAGGGGCATCCTCCACCAGGCCCCCACCCATGTCTCCCACCACCCCCACCCCCCAGCAGTGCAGGGGCATCCTCCACCAGGCCCCCACCCATGTATCCCACCACCCCCACCCCCCAGCAGTGCAGGGGCAGCCTCCACCAGGCCCCCACCCATGTCTCCCACCACCCCCACCCCCCAGCAGTGCAGGGGCATCCTCCACCAGGCCCCCACCCATGTCTCCCACAACCCCCACCTCCCAGCAGTGCAGGGGCAGACTCCACCAGGCCCCCACCCATGTCTCCCACCACCCCCACCCCCCAGCAGTGCAGGGGCATCCTCCACCAGGCCCCCACCCATGTCTCCCACCACCCCCACCCCCCAGCACTGTGGTGCACCTGCCAGCAGGCCCCCACCCATGTCCAACCCATGTCTCCCACCACCCCCACCCACCAGCCACCAGGGGCACCCTCCACCAGGCCCCCACCCATGTCACCCACCACCCCCACCCCCCAGCAGTGCAGGGGCATCCTCCACCAGGCCCCCACCCATGTCTCCCACCACCCCCACCCCCCAGCCACCAGGGGCACCCTCCACCAGGCCCCCACCCATGTCTCCCACCCCCCCCCACCCCCCAGCACTGTGGTGCACCTGCCAGCAGGCCCCCACCCATGTCCAACCCATGTCTCCCACCACCCCCACCCCCCAGCACTGTGGGGCACCTGCCAGCAGGCCCCCACCCATGTCTCCCACCACCCCCACCCCCCAGCCACCAGGGGCACCCTCCACCAGGCCCCCACCCATGTCACCCACCACCCCCACCCCCAGCAGTGCAGGGGCATCCTCCACCAGGCCCCCACCCATGTCTCCCACCACCCCCACCCCCCAGCCACCAGGGGCACCCTCCACCAGGCCCCCACCCATGTCTCCCACCACCCCCACCCCCCAGCCACCAGGGGCACCCTCCACCAGGCCCCCACCCATGTCTCTCACCACCCCCACCCCCCAGCAGTGCAGGGGCATCCTCCACCAGGCCCCCACCCATGTCTCCCACCACCCCCACCCCCCAGCAGTGCAGGGGCATCCTCCACCAGGCCCCCACCCATGTCTCCCACCACCCCCACCCCCCAGCAGTGCAGGGGCAGCCTCCACCAGGCCCCACCCATGTCTCCCACCACCCCCACCCCCAGCAGTGCAGGGGCATCCTCCACCAGGCCCCCACCCATGTCACCCACCACCCCCACCCCCCAGCCACCAGGGGCACCCTCCACCAGGCCCCCACCCATGTCTCCTACCACCACCACCCCCCAGCGCTGTGGGGCACCTGCCAGCAGGCCCCCACCCATGTCCAACCCATGTCTCCCACCACCCCCACCCCCCAGCAGTGCAGGGGCATCCTCCACCAGGCCCCCACCCATGTCACCCACCACCCCCACCCCCCAGCCACCAGGGGCACCCTCCACCAGGCCCCCACCCATGTCACCCACCACCCCCACCCCCCAGCCACCAGGGGCACCCTCCACCAGGCCCCCACCCATGTCTCCCACCACCCCCACCCCCCAGCACTGCAGGTGCATCCTCCACCAGGCCCCCACCCATGTCTCCCACCACCCCCACCCCCCAGCCACCAGGGGCACCCTCCACCAGGCCCCCACCCATGTCACCCACCACCCCCACCCCCCAGCCACCAGGGGCACCCTCCACCAGGCCCCCACCCATGTCACCCACCACCCCCACCCCCCAGCCACCAGGGGCACCCTCCACCAGGCCCCCACCCATGTCTCCCACCACCCCCACCCCACAGCAGTGCAGGGGCATCCTCCACCAGGCCCCCACCCATGTCACCCACCACCCCCACCCCCCAGCCACCAGGGGCACCCTCCACCAGGCCCCCACCCATGTCTCCCACCACCCCCACCCCCCAGCAGTGCAGGGGCATCCTCCACCAGGCCCCCACCCATGTCTCCCACCACCCCCACCCCCTCAGCCACCAGGGGCACCCTCCTCCAGGCCCCCACCCATGTCACCCACCACCCCCACCCCCCAGCCACCAGGGGCACCCTCCACCAGGCCCCCACCCATGTCACCCACCACCCCCACCCCCCAGCCACCAGGGGCACCCTCCACCAGGCCCCCACCCATGTCACCCACCACCCCCACCCCCCAGCCACCAGGGGCACCCTCCACCAGGCCCCCACCAATGTCACCCACCACCCCCACCCCCCAGCCACCAGGGGCACCCTCCACCAGGCCCCCACCCATGTCACCCACCACCCCCACCCCCCAGCCACCAGGGGCACCCTCCACCAGGCCCCCACCCATGTCTCCCACCACCCCCAACCCCCAGCAGTGCAGGGGCATCCTCCACCAGGCCCCCACCCATGTCACCCACCACCCCCACCCCCCAGCCTCCAGGGGCACCCTCCACCAGGCCCCCACCCATGTCTCCCACCACCCCCACCCCCCAGCAGTGCAGGGGCATCCTCCACCAGGCCCCCACCCATGTCACCCACCACCCCCACCCCCCAGCCACCAGGCCCCCACCCATGTCTCCCACCAGCCCCCACCCCCCAGCAGTGCAGGGGCATCCTCCACCAGGCCCCCACCCATGTCTCCCACCACCCCCACCCCCCAGCCACCAGGGGCACCCTCCACCAGGCCCCCACCCATGTCACCCACAACCCCCACCCCCCAGCCACCAGGGGCACCCTCCACCAGGCCCCCACCCATGTCTCCCACCACCCCCAACCCCCAGCAGTGCAGGGGCATCCTCCACCAGGCCCCCACCCATGTCTCCCACCACCCCCACCCCCCAGCCACCAGGGGCACCCTCCACCAGGCCCCCACCCATGTCACCCACCACCCCCACCCCTCAGCCACCAGGGGCACCCTCCACCAGGCCCCCACCCATGTCTCCCACCACCCCCACCCCCCAGCCACCAGGGGAACCCTCCACCAGGCCCCCACCCATGTCTCCCACCACCCCCACCCCCCAGCCACCAGGGGCACCCTCCACCAGGCCCCCACCCATGTCTCCCACCACCCCCACCCCCCAGCACTGTGGGGCACCTGCCAGCAGGCCCCCACCCATGTCTCCCACCACCCCCACCCCCCAGCAGTGCAGGGGCATCCTCCACCAGGCACCCACACATGTCCCCCTGCCCCCAGGTCCTGACGATACTCAATCATGGCAGTAATGGGCAGCATACCCAGCACAAACACCCAGGCAAGGATTACATCCACCCACATAGTGAATGCAATTACATGATACAACCCCAATGGCAAGTATGTAAATGAACACATGTCCGTCACACACACATACACAATGGGTGCAAGTGAATGTCAAAACCCATATCATGACATGTATGAAACCAATGAGAAAATACCACAAGTGAAAGTTAAAAAAACATGTATTAAAGATGAAAAATAAGTAAACAAATCAAACATACAACAATGGAGATGAAAAAATAAATGGTCCATGTCCGAGAACAAATGTAAAAATAAAAAAAACAAAGTAATCCAAAAACAAATGTTGTCCAAAGCAATATCATGTGGAAGGAAAATAATGAAAAACCATTTCCTCATGGTGAACACAATAATCAATAAAAAAAATGTTTCTTCAAAAAGCAAACTATATACACGAATATTCCAGGGTCCATGAGCCCAACACCATAAATGAAACCTACTACTACCTAATGAAAAAAATATATACAAAAAAGTGGCCATTGTCCGAGCGGTCCAAAAAAATAAAAATGAATAAAGGAAACCTAACACTAACTAACTAAATAACTATATACAAAGGATGCGGGCAAGTCCTGCGGCTCACTCGGTGATGTTGCTGGCCAGGGCATCATCGAACTCCATGTCGATGTCCTGGAGGCGGGACTCTGTCCTGGCCCCGAGGTCTCGCAGGGATAACCCCATGTTCAGCTCAAACTCCCTGCGAGCTTCCTCGAGGCACTCAGCCCGCCTCAACGCCCAACGCATGGAGAACTCCGCCCTGACCATGGTGAGCCGCTCCTCTTCCGCCCGCTGCCGCTCCGCACCTATCCGCTGGACCAACTGCTCCCACACGGAAGACACCACCATCCCAGGGTTGCCCTGCCCTCCGGCCGATGCCTGCCCCTCTGATCTTGATGGCCCCGAGCCATGATGCCTCCCACGTCGAGCCTGCTGCTGCCTCCGACGCCACTGCCTCTGCCAGCACGACGGCATCCAGGCTGATGGAAACCACCGACGCCGTCGTGCACGTGCCCTGCCCGATGATGCTGTCACATCTTCCATCTGCTGGGGTCCAGTTGCTGTGTTGTCCACCCCTGCTGGACCTCCGACTCCCAACTGTGGCAGGGATGGGATCCCCACCGAGCTGGCTGCATTGGTCGGGGTAGGTCCACAGGGGGCCCTGGTGGCATCTGGGCCGGAAGACGGCAAGGAGAACGACTGGTGTATAGCCTGCACAGAGGAGGAGAGGGCCGCCAGATTGGCCAACACATGCAGCAAACCCCCGAACATGGCCGATCCCAATTGGGCCACGTCGGCACGGTGCACTTCGTGATGACGTGCGTGCTCCTCCCGGGAAGCATGCACGGCATCACGAATCACAGCCGTGCGCATCGTGACCCCAATCAGGACCTTCTCCACACGGCCAGGGGTTCCCACGTCTGCAGGTGGAGGGGAGTCAGGTGACATGGACATCCCCTCTACCTGCGGACGGGCCTGGGACGGGGCATCCCTGCTGGTGCATGGTGCTGCACTCACAGGGTCAGGGACAGCGACATGCACAGGCCCCTCCACGGTGACCTGTGCTGCCTCCTGCCCCTGGCCCTGGACTTCACCACTTGCACCAGCAGGGATGCCCCCACCAGGCCCCATGTGTGCCCCAGTTACGGCCTCCTCCTCTGTGCAAACCACCAACCTGGATGGCTCCTCACTGTCTCCCACCGTAGCAGGCCGCTGTGGGGGCTCACCCACCCCTTCCGCTGCAGCCGTGGGGGCATCCCCGCCGCCTTGCTCCACAGCACCGTCTCCGCCCTCTTCTTCACTAGCCGCTGCGTAGAGGGAGACAAAGAACACAAGCATCAGGGTACTGTACAATGGTCCCCTAGACAGGAAGCAATAGCAGATGAGCACCACTGTCAAAGTACACTTCCATCATGTCCCTCCACAACACATGGGTCAGTCCAGGCAAAACACACACAGTAACAGGCATGGTGCATGCCATGGACATTTCCATGCATGTCCAATGGACTCTTGAAACATTTAATGATATGTAACTCACATGCATCATGGCTCATGCCTATCACATGCACAACTTCACCTCAGTCACATCCATCTGGCCCCAAACACACCAAACACAGCGGATACAAGGGTAATTTGGCTGCTTCACTGAATCTGTGCATTGTCACACACATGTGTCATGCATCCATGGCATGCACAAGTCACAGACACGCAGGTCAGGCACACAGACATGGCTACCATATATGTACCTGGCATCAGCACCCATCCCTCACCCCCACCCATGTCCAGGTACAGAGACTGGCATGCTCTCATGTTCAAAATCTGCATAGGGCTCCCCATGCGGCATTTGAACACATGCAACAACCATGTGGGTCACACATCACTGGTCGCACATTCATTACTATGATGTCCCTGCACACATACATGCATACATGGCCTATGGCACACATACAGGCAAGTATCATAGAACCAGCACACCGCAACATGCCCTGTCTCACACAGTAATGCTTGGACACTTACCGCTCAACTCCAGACGGGCCTCCCTCTCAAGGATCTGGGCGTGGAGTGCTGGGCGTACGCGTTCCAGGACCCTCATCTGGATGGAACTCATGCGGCCCCGGCCCCCCTCCACGAGGCGCCGGGCCTTCACAAGGGTCCTGGACCTCAAGTCCTCCCAGCGCTTCTTGATCTTCTGGACGTTGCGGGTTGCCACCCCCTCCGCGTTGATGGCAACCACACAGTCGGCCCAGATCCTCTCCCGTCCTTCCTTGCTGGCGCGGGACGATCCAAAGAGGGCATCATACTGCCCCAGGACATGCTCCACCAGGACACCAACTTCGGTGGCAGTGAAGCTGGTGCCCCTCTGGCCTGGGGTTGCCACTGGTGCCAGATGTGGAAGTGCCCGACATGGCAACCCCAGAGGCAGGTGTGGGTGGGAAACTGGGTCCTGGGGCTGGGCTGTGGAGCGATGTAATCCCAGTCGGGAGTCTTCAGTTCCAGCAGGGGTGGACACAGCAACTGGACCCCTGCACATGGCTGATGTGCAGGCACCAAATGGCAGGGCACGGTGGCAGCAGGCAGGCAGGCAGCAGCAGATGGCACGTGGGAGGCTGCTCGGGGCACTGGGGGGCAGTAACTCGGCCTTCTGGGCAGGAGCGTGGTCTTCCGTGTGTTTTCGCGTGGCCAGCTTGATACGGAGTGATTTGGCACGTGAAAATCCTGCACGTCAGCGTGAAATCCGAGGAAACGCCCTTAGCGCGTAAGCGCGTCAGCACGCATACGCGATTCTATTGGACCAGAGTCCCTCAGCGCGTAAGCGCGTCTGTGACGTGACCCGCACGGGTGTTCCCCACTCAGCACGTGATGACGGAGCACACGTGGAAATACTGCACGTCAGAGTGTCATCGCGTGTAATTGGACAAAAGTGCGTGTACACGCGATTGGCCTATGTACGTGTATTTCAGGGGTGCGC
Source organism: Ambystoma mexicanum (assembly GCF_040938575.1). Lineage (NCBI taxonomy): Eukaryota > Metazoa > Chordata > Amphibia > Caudata > Ambystomatidae > Ambystoma > Ambystoma mexicanum. The sequence goes on from NC_090936.1 coordinate 692,040,386, forward strand.
GGGCACTTACACACGCAAGTACGTCAGCGCACCTGTATCCCGTGGTGCGTGGGAATTTCCACACGCTATTGGACTGGGAACTGGATTCCAGGGGTGCGCGGGTCACACGCTCACCTAGAACATGCGCAAAGCATAAATTTGCGCACTTTAACAATAACAAGCTCAGACGCCAGGATGAACATACCGTTCCTAGCAGCAGTGGCAGTGGGCTACCAAAGGAGGAGGAGGAGGATAGTCAGGGCCAGAATATTCACACCCAGAACCAGCCTTTTCGGGATGCCTGATGACCAGGTGTATGGGAGGTACAGGTTTCCACCACACATCATACTGGACCTGGTGAGTGAGTGGGAGGATGACCTCACATCACCCACCCTGTGCTCCCAAGCACTCAGCCCCCTGGAGAAGGTCCTCAATGTACTGCACTTCTTAGCCACTGGATCATTTCAGCGGACAAGTGCCATAGTGGGTGGGGTGTCACAGGCCACCCAGTCACGCTGCCTACACCAGGTCTTGAACATCATCACTGCACGCCCATCAGTCCGCAGGCACATATACCTGCCCAGAACACCTGCAGAAAGGCATGCTGCCGCCCTGGATTTTTACGGTGTGGCACGATTCCCCAAAGTGCTAGGTGCCATCGACTGCACCCATGTGGCTCTACGTCCCCCCAGGGCATCTGAGCACATCTATAGGAACCGCAAGCACTGGCATTCCATCAACGTGCAGGTAGCATGTAATGCCAAGGGAATCATCACCTCAGTATATGCCAACTATCCCGGGTCCACCCACGACAGCTTCATTTACCGAATGTCCACCCTAAGCCGGGACCTAGAAGCTGGGCGGCATGGCGATACATGGCTGCTTGGTGAGTATGTATGCCACTGCACATGCATGCATGTTGGATACTGAGCAAGGTCACAACCCCACCAATGATACCAATCACCACCTCCACAGGGGACAGTGCCTACCCTCTCAGCCCCCACATGATGACGCCAATTCGGAACCCCACCACGCCACCCGAGGTAAGATATAACACAGCCCACATTACGACCCGGGGCATAGTGGAGCGCACATTCGGAGTGCTAAAGTCACGCTTTCGCTCCCTTGACCGTTCTGGCGGGCAGCTGTTATACGCTCCCCCAGTAGTGTGCAGGATCATAGTGGCAGCATGTGTCCTGCACAACGTTGCAACACGCCGGGGCCTGGATGTGGACATGGTGGTGGCCCCACATCCCCAACCACATGCACAGCCGCTGCGCATGGGAGGGGAAAGGGCACAGGGGGAGGCAGCCCGTACACAGCTAGTGGCTAATTACTTCACATAGTGATCACACCCCTGTGGAGTGCACACTGGCCTGGCACATTCCATCTGACAATCAATGATGACTCAACCTGACACTGATCCTGAATGTCTGGAGATTCAACCGTGAAAAGCATATCAGCCTGAGATTGTTCACCCGGAAGTGTTACAATGTGTGCATCCCTACCCACACACACCACCAATGCAGTTTTGTGAAGAAACACATTCAAGCAGCTAAAATGAATACCCACTTGCTAAATGCAACAAGAGGACAGTGCCATGTCACCCAACCCATCCCCAGCACCGCCACACAACACACCGTGCCATGTCATGCTATGTGCAGGTAAACAAAGTAATCCCCACAACATGACATGTGTCACGATGTACAGTGTCCCCAATTGAAACTTGCTACACCTGAAATGCTCACTGTAATGCAGGACCAACAACAAACTTGAGCAGGTACTACCATTAACATGACTTCACTAATGTAATAAATCAGTAGTCTCACCACCTGGAAATACCTGCACTCCCACCACTTCCAACTGTACAGTGTTGGTGCCATGTAGAGTTGTAGGTGCACTGCTGCCAACAAGGACCCCATCTCCAGACTAGAGGGCCTTGTGTAGACATGAGGAAGGGACCTGCAAATTGGGAGGCAGACACAGATGATGAGTTACACATCAATGCAACATGCAGTGTACAACAGAACAGCAATATGCACTAGGAATGTATACACAGTATTGACTAGACTACCCACACATGTAGTGGGAGTCCAATGTCACCATGTACTTCAATGTCACTTGGGCACACCCTTTGCAAGCCCATGGAAACGGGAAGCAGGAGGGGTGTGTGTGACTCAAACCCAGGCATCTGAACCAAATACATGACAAGCCTGCATGTGCCCAGCCACAATGCAGCGTATGCCCACAGGAACCACGGAAGCCAACAAATTGTCCCAAAAAAATTGGGAAAATTATAAAAATAAAAATAAAAATAAAATAAAAAAAAATCAAAAATGGCCATTAATGGGCCCGGGGGGGTTGGGGAGGCCACCCAGGAGGTCCGAGGACAGGGTGCACACCAAAACCCACCTGTGTGGATCCTGGGAAAAAAAAACACCTCCATGGGCTCATGGCCCACACGGTACCCTGTTGTGGGAGTATCACTGCTGTCGCTATTATCACCCTGTGCAGCTGCATCCGGAGGTGGTTGCACTATGGGAGGCAGCCCACGCAAGGCCCTACTCTGTTCCTCCATGGCTGCAAGCATGCGGGTGTGGTAGGTCTCGTTCTGGAGGATGATGCGGAGGTCCCCATGCAACAACTCACGGGATGCCCGGACCTCCGCCCTTGTTGCTTGCATCTCAGCTGAGAGCGTACGGGTTAGACGCTCCAGCTGCTGTTCTGTCCTTTGGTGTGTTGAAGCCTCAAGCTCAACAAGAGTCGTCCTGAGTTGATGGAGCTCCTGCCTCAGGGCTTCCCTGTGGCCCTGGGACTCTATGGAGATGGCCTCCTGCAGAGTCGCCAGTGCCGCCCGCCTGTCCCTGTTGGACGCCAACATGTCCTCCCTGTGTGACTGGCAGATGGAGTCGGTTGCCTGCTCTAGTCGCTCCATCAGCCTTTCAGGGGGGACAATGGAAGTGGCCACCCTATCCATGGCCTGAGCCATCATCTCGGATGATGCTGCCTGTTGGGTAGCCATACCGTAAATGGATTGCTCCCATGCGGTATTGCCAGGTGGCGTACGGCCACCACGTCGGCGGGCACCACACCTGTCTGGGGCAAGGCGGACTGCGCCTTGCTGTGCCGGCACTGCCTGAGGCTGCAGGACTGCATTCCCCCTCTGATCTGCTGGCCCAGGAACAGGATCAGATGTCGCGGAGTGTGACCCTGCATCCGTAACCACCAAAGGCCTAGCTGCCAACACTGACATCCCCATTGAGGGTTCTGACCCTGGTGCAGGTGGGTGGGACAGAACAGAATTCCTCCCTGGAACACTCACCTGCGACGGCACGTAGGTCTCATCATCCGAATCAACAGCTGAGTACAGCTCGGGGGAGGTGCAGCCAGAGACACCCCTTGAGAGCACGACCTGCAGCACTTGTGGGTTCTCACCCACCAGCACACCACGTCCCTCACTGGTGGTTGGTCGGCCCTCGGATCCCTCCTGGCTCTGCACCATCTCCACAACCCCAGCAGTATCAGGTGCGTCTTCCCCTGCAAAGACATAATAACAAAGAAATGGAAACAGGCATTAGCACCATGGCACACAATGAGGGCTGAGAAGCAAGAGAACCAGTACTTGATTGACACATGTCCCACATGACTAAGACCCTCCCATGCATGCACCCTCACTGCGTATGAAGGGCAGGCAAATGGCACACACTGATGACACAAAGATGGAAGATGAACATATTTCCTGCATGCTGCCTGGCAGTGGCATCACACATTGGCCTGTGATTGCCAGGTGACACACACATGCCATCACACAGATGGCACGTACCATTGCTATTGAGGCAAGATGGAGAGGAGGGCAGCACTTATTCATTCAGTCCAGTTCCCGCATGTAATAGCTTTTTTAAATCAAACAGGTCTGATTTTCACCTGGAGCTGGCAGTCCCAAATGGTCCAATTGCACAGGGACATGTGTGAACATATGATATCCAGGTAACAAAGTCACTCCACTTTACCATAGCCATGCCAGACATGTGACTAGAGGACTGAGAAATGCCTAGTATAAGTGGTGGAATGCTAACAATATGCCTGAATGAACAGAGAAAAATAAGCAACAATGTTGTGGCAAGGTGACACTTCAAGGGCAACTGGCGTGCTGTTGGGCTAGATGTCTACTGTTGGCAGAAGGGATACTGCAATGGCCAAATGCAGCTGCGCAGGATGTATTGCATGAAGCACATGCCTGACCCATATGACTCAGGCGCACACACTCTCACCTGGCACACAAACAGAAGCCCTCACACACACACCATGCACATGGATGACACACACATGCATGTGCACTCACCGGACAATGCCTCGTAATCAGCCAGATCTCCCACGCCTTGGATCTGTTCCTCCGTGACGTAGGTCCCAGCGACTGACTCATGTGGAGTGAGTTCCATGTCTACTACTGGAGACCCACCTCCAGTCACTAGAGTTGCGGCATGACTTGAGGCCAGCTTCTTCTTTGCCCTGCGCTTTAGGTCATTCCAGCGCTTATAGCAATCATTGGCTGTGCGCCTCACGATTCCAAGGGCACTTACGATGTCCGCAACGGTCTGCCAGTGTGCCTGGCGTTGTGCAGGTGTGGTCTTGGATCCTGCAACAATGACCATCTCGTTATCATGTCCGGACACATACTCGACAAGTGCATTCAGTTCGTCATCCGTGAAGCTGGGCTTCCTGGACGGGCCGGACTGTGTAGCCGTGTCTGGGGCATCAGCCTGTGCCGGACGAGCACTCTTCCTCTTCCGCTTGGAAGGTGGTGGTGATCCTGAGTGTCCTGCGCCGCTCTGGACACTAGGGGCAGGAGCCCTGGTGGGCTCTGTATCAGGTGTGTGGGATTGCACACTCAGCATGGGAGTTGGTGCAGGCATTGGCTCAAGTGTAATGGTGTCAGGGGGAATGTCAGCAGGATGGACTAGGACCGACACTGTCCTGGCTGGGTGTGTGAGAGCTGGGGTGGATGGAGCCGCAGCTGCCCCTGCAGCCTCTCCGCCCTGCCTACTTGGGGCAGCAGATGACCTTGCTGCCCCAGATCCACGTGGCATGATGGCATCAACGTGCACCAGCGCACGTGTCGTAGCCCTGCTGACCTGGAAGTCAGCCATGGAGTCAGCCAGGTCTGGTGCCACAATGGGCTGGTCCAACAAGGGCTGAGCATGGATGGTGTCAGCCACATCAGCCTCAACGGGAGGGGGGGAGGGGGGGATTATGGGTGCCCGTGACTGGACCTCCACACATGGGGGGACAGGCTCACCCTGCAAGTTACGACCACGTCCCCTACCGGATCCACCACGGCCACCACTTGTGGCTCTTCCACCTTTGCCACCCTTACGGAATCCTCGCCTCCCAGCCATGGCACTGATGTTAATGTGCGTATGGGAGTGGATGTCGACTATTGTCCTGGGCAATTGGGGGTCAAAGGGGTTGGGTACCAGATGGTAATTGTACCCTAGTGCTCTAGCAAGGCTGAATGTAACCCCTGGGGAAAGATGACGGGTCACGCAACGCACAGGAGGCCCAAAAAAGGGAGATGACGTGCACGCAACCCCTCCTAGACCACGTGTGCAGAAAGAAAAACCTGCACTACGCTGTGGCACCCAGTAACACAAGAATGAACGTATGCGTGTCACACGCAGCCTAGAAGGACCTCTGAAGGGGTAGGCTACACACGGGGCAAGCACAGATGTTAGATACGTGCGTGACTCACCGTCTGCCAGGTAAAAGAGCGTGAAAAATGAGCGCGTTTGGTTGGCAACACCCCCGCCAAAAGAAGATATGTACGCTGTCTGAGGAGACAGGACAACAGTAGAAGGGAACACTGTTTGAGGGAACAGGCCCAGGTAAACCAGTACAAGAGAAAAAATAGAAAAAGCTGTCAGAGGTAACAGGGAGTACGAACTTGAAACGCCGTGAAGTAAATCGCGTGTGAAACGACAAGAAGTACAGAATTCACCCACTCGCTCTCCACGAAAAGCAGTACAAGGAATTGGTGTTCTACACGTACCTTATATGCAGGCCCACACGTACAGCGTCACTTACGCGGCGTGTACGTGCTAGGCCCATTCCCACCAATTACACGCTTTGTCACTTCTGCGTGTAGGTCCATTTGCACCAATTACACGCTTTGTCACTTCTGCGTGTAGGTCCATTTGCACCAATTACACGCTTTGACACTTCTGCGTGTAGGTCCATTTGCACCAATTACACGCTTTGACACTTCTGCGTGTAGGGCTATTTCCACCAATAACACGCTTTGACACTCGGACGTGTCACGCAACTTTTTCCTACGCGTGCACGTGACTTCATAGACACGCATACGCGTTTACGCGCTAAGGGCCTTTCATCGATTTACACGCAGACGTGTGGGATTTTCACGTGCAAAATCACTCACTACGTATCAAGCTGTCCACGCGTTCACACACGAAAGACCACGCTCCTGCCCAGGAGGCCAAATTACTGCCCCCCAGAGCCCTGAGCACGCTCCCACCTGCCATCTGCTGCTGGCTGACTGCCTGCTGCCCAGGTGCCCTGCCATTTGCTGCCTGCACATCAGCCAGGTGTGCTGTTGCTGTGACCACCCCTGCTGGAACCAAAGGCTCCCGACTGCTTTTCCGTCGCCCCACAGCCCAGCCCCATGACCCAGTTGCCCACCCACTCCTGCCTCTGGGGTTGCCATGTCGGGCACTACAAGATCTGGCACCAGTGGCAACCCCCGGCCAAGGAGGCAGAGGGGCACCAGCTTCAGTGCCAGGGAAGTTGGTGTCCTGGTGGAGGATGCCCCTGGTGGCTGGGGGGTGGGGGTGGTGGGAGACATGGGTTGGACATGGGTGGGGGCCTGCTGGCAGGTGCCCCACAGCGCTGGGGGGTGGGGGTGGTGGGAGACATGGGTGGGGGCCTGGTGGAGGCTGCCCCTGCACTGCTGGTGGGTGGGGGTGGTGGGAGACATGGGTGGGGGCCTAGTGGAGGCTGCCCCTGGTGGCCGGGGGGTGGGGGTGGTGGGAGACATGAGTTGGGCATGAGTGGGGGCCTGGTGGAGGCTGCCCCTGGTGGCTGGGGGGTGGGGGTGGTGGGTGACATGGGTGGGGGCCTGGTGGAGGGTGCCCCTGGTGGCTGGGGGGTGGGGGGGGAGGGGGTGGCGGGAGACATGGGTGGGGGCCTGGTGGAGGCTGCCCCTGCACTGCTGGTGGGTGGGGGTGGTGGGAGACATGGGTGAGGGCCTGGTGGAGGGTGCCCCTGGTGGCTGGGGGGTGGGGGTGGTGGGAGACATGGGTGGGGGCCTGGTGGAGGCTGCCCCTGCACTGCTGGGGGGTGGGGGTGGTGGGAGACATGGGTGGGGGCCTGGTGGAGGCTGCCCCTGGTGGCTGGGGGGTGGGGGTGGTGGGTGACATGGGTGGGGGCCTGGTGGTGGGTGCCCCTGGTGGCTGGGGGGTGGGGGTGGTGGGAGACATGAGTTGGGCATGAGTGGGGGCCTGGTGGAGGGTGCCCCTGGTGGCTGGGGGGTGTGGGTGGTGGGAGACATGGGTTGGACATGGGTGGGGGCCTGCTGGCAGGTGCCCCACAGCGCTGGGGGGTGTGGGTGGTAGGAGACATGGGTGGGGGCCTGGTGGTGGGTGCCCCTGGTGGCTGGGGGGTGGGGGTGGTGGGTGACATGGGTGGGGGCCTTGTGGAGGGTGCCCCTGGTGGCTGGGGGGTGGGGGTGGTGGGAGACGTGGGTGGGGGCCTGGTGGAGGCTGCCCCTGCACTGCTGGTGGGTGGGGGTGGTGGGAGACATGGGTGAGGGCCTGGTGGAGGGTGCCCCTGGTGGCTGGGGGGTGGGGGTGGTGGGAGACATGGGTGGGGGCCTGGTGGAGGCTGCCCCTGCACTGCTGGGGGGTGGGGGTGGGGGTGGTGGGAGACATGGGTGGGGGCCTGGTGGAGGCTGCCCCTGGTGGCTGGGGGGTGGGGGTGGTGGGAGACATGAGTTGGGCATGAGTGGGGGCCTGGTGGAGGCTGCCCCTGCACTGCTGGGGGGTGGGGGTGGTGGGTGACATGGGTGGGGGCCTGGTGGAGGGTGCCCCTGGTGGCTGGGGGGTGGGGGTGGTGGGAGACATGGGTGGGGGCCTGGTGGAGGGTGCCCCTGGTGGCTGGGGGGTGGGGGTGGTGAGAGACATGGGTGGGGGCCTGGTGGAGGCTGCCCCTGCACTGCTGGGGGGTGGGGGCGGTGGGAGACATGGGTTGGACATGGGTGGGGGCATGCTGGCAGGTGCCCCACAGCGCTGGGGGGTGGGGGTGGTAGGAGACATGGGTGGGGGCCTGGTGGTGGGTGCCCCTGGTGGCTGGTGGGTGGGGGTGGTGGGAGACATGAGTTGGGCATGAGTGGGGGCCTGGTGGAGGGTGCCCCTGGTGGCTGGGGGGTGGGGGTGGTGGGAGACATGAGTTGGGCATGAGTGGGGGCCTGGTGGAGGGTGCCCCTGGTGGCTGGGGGGTGGGGGTGGTGGGAGACATGGGTTGGACATGGGTGGGGGCCTGGTGGAGGCTGCCCCTGCACTGCTGGGGGGTGGGGGTGGTGGGTGACATGGGTGGGGGCCTGGTGGAGGGTGCCCCTGGTGGCTGGGGGGTGGGGGTGGTGGGAGACATGGGTGGGGGCCTGGTGGAGGGGGCCCCTGGTGGCTGGGGGGTGGGGGTGGTGGGAGACATGGGTCGGGGCCTGGTGGAGGCTGCCCCTGCACTGCTGGGGGGTGGGGGTGGTGGGAGACATGGGTTGGACATGGGTGGGGGCCTGCTGGCAGGTGCCCCACAGCGCTGGGGGGTGGTGGTGGTAGGAGACATGGGTGGAGGCCTGGTGGAGGGTGCCCCTGCACTGCTGGGGGGTGGGGGTGGTGGGAGACATGGGTTGGACATGGGTGGGGGCCTGCTGGCAGGTGCCCCACAGCGCTGGGGGGTGGTGGTGGTAGGAGACATGGGTGGGGGCCTGGTGGAGGGTGCCCCTGCTGGCTGGGGGGTGGGGGTGGTGGGAGACATGGGTGGGGGCCTGGTGGTGGGTGCCCCTGGTGGCTGGTGGGTGGGGGTGGTGGGAGACATGGGTTGGACATGGGTGGGGCCTGCTGGCAGGTGCCCCACAGCGCTGGGGGGTGGTGGTGGTAGGAGACATGGGTGGGGGCCTGGTGGAGGGTGCCCCTGGTGGCTGGGGGGTGGGGGTGGTGGGAGACATGGGTGGGGGCCTGGTGGTGGGTGCCCCTGGTGGCTGGGGGGTGGGGGTGGTGGGAGCCATGAGTTGGGCATGAGTGGGGGCCTGGTGGAGGGTGCCCCTGGTGGCTGGGGGGTGGGTGTGGTGGGAGACATGGGTTGGACATGGGTGGGGGCCTGCTGGCAGGTGCCCCACAGCGCTGGGGGGTGGGGGTGGTAGGCGACATGGGTGGGGGCCTGGTGGTGGGTGCCCCTGGTGGCTGGGGGATGGGGGTGGTGGGAGACATGGGTAGGGGCCTGGTGGAGGCTGCCCCTGCACTGCTGGTGGGTGGGGGTGGTGGGAGACATGGGTGGGGGCCTGATGGAGGGTGCCCCTGGTGGCTGGGGGGTGGGGGTGGTGGGAGACATGGGTGGGGGCCTGGTGGAGGCTGCCCCTGCACTGCTGGGGGGTGGGGGTGGTGGGAGACATGGGTGGGGGCCTGGTGGAGGCTGCCCCTGGTGGCTAGGGGGTGGGGGTGGTGGGAGACATGAGTTGGGCATGAGTGGGGGCCTGGTGGAGGCTGCCCCTGGTGGCTGGGGGGTGGGGGTGGTGGGTGACATGGGTGGGGGCCTGGTGGAGGGTGCCCCTGGTGGCTGGGGGGTGGGGGTGGTGGGAGACATGGGTGGGGGCCTGGTGGAGGCTGCCCCTGCACTGCTGGGGGGTGGGGGTGGTAGGAGACATGGGTGGGGGCCTGGTGGTGGGTGCCCCTGGTGGCTGGGGGGTGGGGGTGCAGGGGGACATGAGCAGGTGTGCAGGGTAGTCCCCTGTTTTGTGGGCTGCCTGCAGGGGCCGTGGAGGGTGTACAGGGAACACCTGTGAGGACCCACCCAGCCTAATCGAGTGTGATAATTCCCACGCACCCCTGTAATACACGTACCCAGCAAAATGGCGTGTGATAATTCCCACGCACCCCTGTAATTCACGTACCCTGCCAAATCGCGTGTGATAATTCCCGCGTACCCCTGTATTACACGTGCCCTGGCTAATCGCATGTAAGATTTCACGCATACCCCTGTAATACACGTTCCCTGGACAATCGCGTGTTGAACTTCCCGCGTACCCCTGTAATACACGTACCCTGGCTAATCGCGTGTAAAACTTCCCGCGTACTCCTGATATGAAGGTTGCCCTCTTTGCGTTCCTTGTTTGGCAGCTCTGTAAACTGGTCCAGGGTTAGCGCAGCCCTTTGCGATGATTTAGCGATGTTGATGGCTTTTCCTTGCGCGAGGGCGTTCTTGGGGGCATTACTGGCGCTGCTGCAGGCTCGCTGCGATACTCTGCGCCATGGCTGGTTTGGGAGCATGAAATCCATGAATACGCTGTGCGCGGAAATCGGTTTTAGCGCACGTGCCTGGCGCACACAATCGCACGCGGACACTCTGCGCCAGCCGCTTGCGACACTTTTCTGCGAAATTCTATGAATTACCCTGTAGATGTCTAGCCGATTCCATGCATAGATCCCCACACAGTCGGCATTGCCTACGATCTTGTGGTATTATTAAACTAGGCACTGTGTATTTAATTCTTCTTTTCGGTGTTAAATTTGACTTTTAGATAATCCCACACCAAGAAGTTTCCAAGAAAACTGTGAATATATCTCAGTATTTTATCTTTATCCAAGATATTTCTCATGAATCTTGATGCATTTCTCTTTGTTGCAAATTAACCGTTAGTTGCCCATTACACCATTACACTGTGTCAACAGGATGTTCTCCATGTGATTTTTATGTTTCCCAAACGACCAATTTAGCACTTTGTATGGTGCCATCTCAAGCCATCTCATTTGCAGTAGACCAAATTTTCATTATACTACTATTTGACATAAAGTTTGCTCTAGTTAGTATTGCCCCATGCAGTAAACCCAGCAGAGAATCAGCTGGAGCGTTGCATACCTTCCAGAGCATTGTTAAGCAACTCAGGTATAATTTCACATGGATTGGTGTTGCATTACATTCCAGGTAAAGCATTTCAATGGACTTTCAAGGAGGTAGTCTTAGCAGTTTTTTCAGTATAGTTTCTTCCAATTTACTAATTTCCTTAATATGGGACGAGTCCCAGATCTCCGCCCCATAAAGGACAATGGATAGAATATTTGCCTGATAGAGTTGTAAAATTGCCTTAATGGAATAACCTGTGCCCTTGTATTTGAAGGAACCAATGTCTCTGGCTAATGTTGCAGATTTAAATTTTATATTTTCTAAATGCCGTATCCCTGCCTATTCTGCGTCCAAATGGATGCCAACATATTTAAAGGCCGAGACTACTTTGACTAAAACACCATCCAATGACCAATTAAACTTTTTCACCTTCCCACACTTCGGGCGAAAGACCATGAGGGTAATTCATAGAATTTCGCAGAAAAGTGTCGCAAGCGGCTGGCGCAGAGTGTCCGCGTGCGATTGTCTGCGCCAGGCACGTGCGCTAAAACCGATTTCCGCGCACAGCGTATTCATGGATTTTAGGCTCCCAAACCAGCCGTGGCGCAGAGAATCGCAGCGACCCTGCAGCAGCGCCAGTTACGCCCCCAAGAACGCCCTCGCGCAAGGAAAAGCCATCAAAATCGCTAAATCATCGCAAAGGGCTGCGCTAACCCTGGACCAGTTCACTGGGCTGGCAAACAGCAAACGCCAAGCGGGGAACGTGTATTTCAGGGGTGCGCGGGAAGTTCCACACGCGATTGGCCCAGTGCGAGCAAGGTATGTGTATTTCAGAGGTGCGCGGGAAGTTCCTCACGCGATCGGGCCTGGGGGAGCGGGCTACGTGTATTTCAGGGGTTCGCGTGAAGTTTCTCACGCGATCGGGCCTGGGGGAGCGGGCTACGTGTATTACAGGGGTTCGCGTGAAGTTTCTCACGCGATCGGGCCTGGGGGAGCGGGCTACGTGTATTTCAGGGGTTCGCGTGAAGTTTCTCACGCGATCGGGCCTGGGGGAGCGGGCTACGTGTATTTCAGGGGTTCGCGTGAAGTTTCTCACGCGATCGGGCCTGGGGGAGCGGGCTACGTGTATTACAGGGGTTCGCGTGAAGTTTCTCACGCGATCGGGCCTGGGGGAGCGGGCTACGTGTATTTCAGGGGTTCGCGTGAAGTTTCTCACGCGATCGGGCCTGGGGGAGCGGGCTACGTGTATTACAGGGGTTCGCGTGAACTTTCTCACGCGATCGGGCCGGGGGAGCGGGCTACGTGTATTTCAGGGGTTCGCGTAAAGTCTCTCACGTGATTGGCCCCGTGCAAGCAGGGTACGTGTATTCCAGGGGTGCGCTGGAAGTTCCACACGCGATTTCAGCAGGGTATGTGTATTCCAGGGGTGCGCGGGAAGTTCCAAACGCGATTTCTGCAGGGTATGTGTATTTCAGGGGTTCTGGGGAGTACTACACGTGAATTGGCCGTGTGGGTCCTCCCAGGTGTATGCTCCACAACCTCCACGGCCCCTGCAGGCAGCCCACACCACGGGGGACTACCCTGCACCCCTGCTCATGTCCCGCAGGCAGCCCATCCACCATGGGCATGCCCCCCAGTCAACCCACATGTCACCTTGCACTACTGATCAACAATGCATGTCTCCCACCACCCCCACCCCCCAGCAGTGCAGGAGCAGCCTCCACCAGGCCCCCACTCATCGCTCGCACCACCCCCACCCCCCAGCCACCAGGGGCACCCTACACCAGGCCCCCACTCATGTCTCCCACCACCCCCACCCCCCAGCAGTGCATGGGCACCCTCCACCAGGCCCCCACTCATGTCCCCCTGCACCCCCACCCCCCAGCAGTGCAGGGGCACCCTCCACCAGGCCCCCACCCATGTCCCCCTGCACCCCCACCCCCCAGCAGTGCATGGGCACCCTCCACCAGGCCCCCACTCATGTCTCCCACCACCCCCACCCCCCAGCCACCAGGGGCACCCTCCACCAGGCCCCCACTCATGTCCCCCTGCACCCCCACCCCCCAGCCACCAGGGGCACCCTCCACCAGGCCCCCACTCATGTCCCCCTGCACCCCCACCCCCCAGCAGTGCATGGGCACCCTCCACCAGGCCCCCACTCATGTCTCCCACCACCCCCACCCCCCAGCCACCAGGGGCACCCTCCACCAGGCCCCCACTCATGTCTCCCACCACCCCCACCCCCCAGCCACCAGGGGCATCCTCCACCAGGCCCCCAATCATGTCTCCCACCACCCCCACCCCCCAGCATCCAGGGTCACCCTCCACCAGGCCCCCACTCATGTCTCCCACCACCCCACCCCCAAGCAGTGCAGGGGCACCCTCCACCAGGCCCCCAATCATGTCTCCCACCACCCCCACCCCCCAGCATCCATGGTCACCCTCCACCAGGCCCCCACTCATGTCCCCCTGCACCCCCACCCCCAGCAGTGCAGGGGCACCCTCCACCAGGCCCCCACTCATGTCTCCCACCACCCCCACCCCCCAGCCACCAGGGGCACCCTCCACCAGGCCCCCACTCATGTCTCCCACCACCCCCACCCCCCAGCCACCAGGGGCACCCTCCACCAGGCCCCCACTCATGTCCCCCTGCACCCCCACCCCCCAGCAGTGCATGGGCACCCTCCACCAGGCCCCCACTCATGTCCCACTGCACCCCCACCCCCCAGCAGTGCAGGGGCACCCTCCACCAGGCCCCCACTCATGTCTCCCACCACCCCCACCCCCCAGCCACCAGGGGCAGCCTCCACCAGGCCCCCACCCATGTCCCCCTGCACCCCCACCCCCCAGCAGTGCATGGGCACCCTCCACCAGGCCCCCACTCATGTCTCCCACCACCCCCACCCCCCAGCCACCAGGGGCACCCTCCACCAGGCCCCCACTCATGTCCCCCTGCACCCCCACCCCCCAGCAGTGCAGGGGCACCCTCCACCAGGCCCCCACTCATGTCTCCAACCACCCCCACCCCCCAGCCACCAGGGGCACCCTCCACCAGGCCCCCACTCATGTCTCCCACCACCCCCACCCCCCAGCCACCAGGGGCACCCTCCACCAGGCCCCCACTCATGTCCCCCTGCACCCCCACCCCCCAGCAGTGCATGGGCACCTTCCACCAGGCCCCCACTCATGTCCCCCTGCACCCCCACCCCCCAGCAGTGCAGGGGCACCCTCCACCAGGCCCCTACTCATGTCTCCCACCACCCCCACCCCCCAGCCACCAGGGGCAGCCTCCACCAGGCCCCCACCCATGTCCCCCTGCACCCCCACCCCCCAGCAGTGCATGGGCACCCTCCACCAGGGCCCCACTCATGTCTCCCACCACCCCCACCCCCCAGCCACCAGGGGCACCCTCCACCAGGCCCCCACTCATGTCTCCCACCACCCCCACCCCCCAGCCACCAGGGGCACCCTCCACCAGGCCCCCACTCATGTCCCTCTGCACCCCCACCCCCCAGCAGTGCATGGGCAACCTCCACCAGGCCCCCACTCATGTCCCCCTGCACCCCCACCCCCCAGCAGTGCAGGGGCACCCTCCACCAGGCCCCCACTCATGTCTCCCACCACCCCCACCCCCAGCCACCAGGGGCACCCTCCACCAGGCCCCCACCCATGTCCCCCTGCACCCCCACCCCCCAGCCACCAGGGGCACCCTCCACCAGGCCCCCACTCATGTCCCCTGCACCCCCACCCCCCAGCAGTGCAGGGGCACCCTCCACCAGGCCCCCACTCATGTCCCCCTGCACCCCCACCCCCCAGCAGTGCATGGGCACCCTCCACCAGGCCCCCACTCATGTCTCCCACCACCCCCACCCCCCAGCCACCAGGGGCACCCTCCACCAGGCCCCCACTCATGTCCCCCTGCACCCCCACCCCCCAGCAGTGCATGGGCACCCTCCACCAGGCCCCCACTCATGTCTCCCACCACCCCCCACCGCCCTGCCACCATGGGCAGCCCCCACCAGGTCCTCACAATCCCCAATCATGTGCGTAATGGTCAGCCTCCACAGCCAAAAAGCCCTACCAAGTAACCCATTCACCCACATGGAAATGGAAATCACATGTTACACCCCCAATGTTCATGAAGCTAATGAAGCCATGTCCGTCACACACAATGGTTGCAATTGAATGGGAAAACACACAACATGACATGCATGAAACCAATGAGATGATACCACACAGTGAAGTATGCAAACAAAATTGTATTGAAAAAAAATAAGAATGCTAAAGAAAGAAAACTAACTACAATGTGAATGAGAAAAAAGTAAGCTGCATGTCCGTATGAAAAAATGAAACTTGAAATCCAAATAGAAAAAAATGTTGTCCAAAGTCAAATGTAAAAAAATATCCATGCAATAAAGAACTATGTACAAAAATAACAAGGGTCCATGAGCCCAACTGAACAAAGGAAACCTACTAAAAAATCTACCTAAAAATCAACTATATACAAAAAGTGGAGCAGTGTCCGTCGACTCCAAATCATAATACGAAAGAAAGGAAACCTAAAACTAAAGAACTATATACAAAGGTGGCGGGCAAGTCCAGCGGCTCACTCTGTGGTGTCCCGGGCCAGGGCATCATCGAACTCCTGTTCGATGTCCCGGAGGCGGTCCAGTTCCATGGCCCCGAGGGTCCGCAGGGACGACGCTGTGTCCTCCTCCAACCCCCTGCGGATTGCCTCGAGGCACTCGGCCCGCCTCAGGGCCCTCCGCATGGAGTTCTCCGCCCTGACCATTGTGAGCCGTGCCTCTTCCGCCCGCCGCCGCTCCGCACCTATGGCGTGGCCCAACCGCTGCCACACGGAAGACACTCTCTGTCCTGGGTCCCCCTGCCCTCCGGCCGATGCCTGCCCCTCCGATGTCGAAAGCCCCGAGCCTTCATGGCTCCCACCATGTTGCTGCTGCTGCTGCTGCTGCTCTGCCTCTGCCCGTGCACTGCCTCCTGCTGCCTGCACATCCTCCGCCGGCTGGGGTGCACTTGTTGATGTGGCCACCCCTGCTGGACCACCGACTCCCGACTGTGGCAGGGATGCCTCCTCCACCAGCCTGGCCGCACCGTCAGAGGCAGCTCCACAGGGCACCCAGGTGACTGATGGGTGGGAAGATGGCACAGAGGACGACTGGCGCGTAGGGGGTCCAGTTGAGGAGGGGGTCGGAGCAAGCCCCATCAGACGGAGGAATCCGGCCTGGGTGACCTGTCCCAGCAGGCTGACGTGGTCAACGAGCCATTCGAGATGACGTGCAGTCTCTCCATGAAAAGACTGCAGGTCACCTCGCATGGCCCGTTGACGCAACGCCACACCAGCCAGGACAGGCTCAACCCGGACCTGGATAGCCACGTCCGCAGGCAGAGGAAGGCCAGTTGACGTCAGCTCATCCCCTGCCTGGAAACGGGTCTGGACGTAGGCATCCCTGCTGGTGCAAGATGATGCAGGGACAGGATCGGGGACAGGATTGCACACAGGCACCTCCGCGGCGGCCTGTGCTGCCTCCTGTCCCTGGTCCTGGACTGCACCACTAGCACCAGTGGGATCCCCACCTCCAGACCCCGTCTCTGGTGCTTGCACGGCCTCCTCCTCCACCAGACCCCCCATCAACCTGGATGACTCCGTGCCATCTTCCCCTGTTGGGCCCTGTGGGGTCCCAGCTGCCCCTTCTGCTGCCGAGGAGTCCAACTCCAACCTCCGCCTCTTGGACCTCCCCCCGGCAGCTGCGGCCTGGGACGCGGCACCGGACTCCTCACTCCCCGACGAGATGACAACACGGGAGGGGAGCCGGGCCTTGCGTCTCCGGCTGGCGGTCGGATCCCCGCCGCTGTGCTCCACAGCACCTTCTCCGCCCTCTTCATCAGTTGACGCTGCACACAGGGAGAAACAAAACACAGGCATCAGGGCACTGTACAATGGACACATACACACATGACAGTTGCACATGAGTGGCATTGGCAAACCTCAGACATGTCATCACAATCCCCAACACACATGTCATTGCAACTCGCACACATGAGCCATACCACAGCCATATCGCAACTGCCACCACCATCCATACACATACAACAGCATGAGCAGCCAAAGGTGACCCAGACATCACATGCAACACAGGAAGTGCACCACACATGTACACACACCACCACACTTGCATGCATGTGTACACCTCAGACGGGCATCCATGTCACATCTGCCAATCAGGCTTACACATACCGCAGTCACATGCATCCATGTTGCATCACTGTTGCACCCTTGTCAAATACACACACATGCACATGTACACAGTGCTCATACATGCAGCCCAATACAACATACATGCGTGACATCACGGACATGTCTACTTACATACACATACATACAAACATGTGTGCACGCACAACTGCATTTGCCATGCAAGCCTACACACACAAGCACCATCCATGTCTCACACATTACAGCCCTCGCATGTGTCAGCCCCACGGCCATGTACACCCCCACCCATACTCGACCCCATACAAACAGATGTGCAACCTGCACAATACCGAATAATCACCACACGCACTGCTCACAATCAGGATGCATGTACACTCACCGCTCGACTCCAGACGGGTCTGCTTCTCCAGGACCTGGACCTGGAGCGCTGGGGATATGCGTTCCAGGACCCCCATCTGTTCTTCCGACAAGTGGCCCCGGCGCCCCTTGGCATCCGCTGCCTTCAAGAGGCGCCGGGCCTTGTTCAGGGTCCTGGACCTGAAGTCCTCCCAGCGCTTCCTGACATGTTGTAAGTCCCGGACTGCCACCCCCTCCGCGTTGATGGCAGTCACGATGTCAGTCCAGATCCGAGTCCGTCCTTCCTTGTCGGCGCGGGAACATCCGAAGAGGGCATCATACTGCCCCAGGACTTGCTCCACCAGGACACCAACTTCGGTGGCACTGAAGCTGGTGCCCCTCTGCCTCTCTGGCCGGGGGTTGTCAGTGGTCACAGATGGTGTTTGCCCCGACATGACAACCCCAGAGGCAGGAGTGGGTGGGCAACTGGGTCCTGGGGCTGGGCTGTGGAGCGATGGAATTCCAGTCGGGAGTCTTCGGTACCAGCAGGGGTGGTCACAGCAACAGCACCCCTGGCTGATGTGCAGGCAGCAAATGGCAGTGCACGTGGGCAGCAGGCAGTCAGGCAGCAGCAGATGGTAGGTGGGAGCGTGCTCGGGGCTCTGGGGGGCAGTAGTTCGGCCTTCTGGGCAGGAGCGTGGTCTTCCGTGTGCTTACGCGTGGCCAGCTTGGTACGGAGTGATTTGGCACGTGAAAATCCTGCACGTCAGCGTGAAAATCGAGGAAAGGCCCTTAGCGCGTAAGCGCGTCAGCACGCATACGCGATTCTATTGGACCAAAGGCCCTCAGCGCGTAAGCGCGTCTGTGACGTGACCCGCACGGGTGTTTCCCACACAGCACGTGATGACAGAGCACACGTGGAAAGACTGCACGTCAGAGTCTCATCGCGTGTGATTGGTGGAAATGGCCCTACACGCAGAAGTGACAAAGCGTGTAATAGGAGGAAATGTCCCTACACGCAGAAGTGACAAAGCGTGTAATTGGAGGAAATGTCCCTACACGCAGAAGTGACAAAGCGTGTAATTGGAGGAAATGTCCGTACACGCAGAAGTGACAAAGCGTGTAATTGGAGGAAATGTCCCTACACGCAGAAGTGACAAAGCGTGTAATTGGAGGAAATGTCCGTACACGCAGAAGTGACAAAGCGTGTAATTGGAGGAAATGTCCCTACACGCAGAAGTGACAAAGCGTGTAATTGGTGGAAATGGCCCTAGCGCGTACACGCCGCGTAAGTGACGCTGGACGTGTGGGCCTGTATAAAAGGTACGCGTAGAACACCACTTCCTTGTACGTGCTTTTCGTGGAGAGCGAGTGGGTGAATTCTGTACTTCTTGTCGTTTCACACGCGATTTACTTCACGGCGTTTCAAGTTCGTATTCCCTGTTACCTCTGACAGATTTTTCTCTTCTTTCGCTTTTACTGGTTTACCTGGGCCTGTTCCCTCAAACAGTGTTCCCTTCTACTGTTGTCCTGTCTCCTCAGACAGCGTACAAATCTTCTTTTGGCGGGGGTGTTGCCAACCAAACGTGCTCCTTTTACACGCTCGTTTACCAGGCAGACGGTGAGTCACGCACGTATCTAACATCTGTGCTTGCCCTGTGTGTAGCCTACCCCTTCAGAGGTCATTCTAGGCTGCGTGTGACACGCATACGTTCATTCTTGTGTTTCTGGGTGCCACAGCGTAGTGCAGGTTTTTCTTTCTGCACACGTGGTCTAGGAGGGGTTGCGTGCACGTCATCTCCCTTTTTTGGACCTCCTGTGCGTTGCGTGACCCGTCATCTTTCCCCAGGGGTTACATTCAGCCTTGCTAGAGCACTAGGGTACAATTACCATCTGGTACCCAACCCCTTTGACCCCCAATTGCCCAGGACAATAGTCTACATCCACTCCCATACGCACATTAACATCAGTGCCATGGCTGGGAGGCGAGGATTCCGTAAGGGTGGCAAAGGTGGAAGAGCCACAAGTGGTGGCCGTGGTGGATCCGGTAGGGGACGTGGTCGTAACTTGCAGGGTGAGCCTGTCCCCCCATGTGTGGAGGACCAGTCACGGGCCCCCATAATCCCTCCCCCCTCCCCCCCTCCCATTGAGGCTGATGTGGCTGACACCATCCATGCTCAGCCCTTGTTGGACCAGCCCATTGTGGCACCAGACCTGGCTGACTCCATGGCTGACTTCCAGGTCAGCAGGGCTACGACACGTGCGCTGGTGCACGTTGATGCCATCATGCCACGTGGATCTGGGGCAGCAAGGTCATCTGCTGCACCAAGGAGGCAGGGCGGAGAGGCTGCAGGGGCAGCTGCGGCTCCATCCACCCCAGCCCTCACACACCCAGCCAGGACAGTGTCGGTCCTAGTCCATGCTGCTGACATTCCCCCTGACACCATCACACTAGAGCCAATGCCTGCACCAACTCCCATGCTGATTGTGCAATCCCACACTCCTGATACAGAGTCCACCAGGGCTCCTGCCCCTAGTGTCCAGAGCGGCGCAGGACACTCAGGATCACCACCACCTTCCAAGCGGAAGAGGAAGAGTGCTCGTCCGGCACAGGCTGATGCCCCAGACACGGCTACACAGTCCGGCCCGTCCAGGAAGCCCAGCTTCACGGATGACGAACTGAATGCACTTGTCGAGTATGTGTCCGGACATGACAACGAGATGGTCATTGTTGCAGGATCCAAGACCACACCTGCACAACGCCAGGCACACTGGCAGACCGTTGCGGACATCGTAAGTGCCCTTGGAATTGTGAGGCGCACAGCCAATGATTGCTATAAGCGCTGGAATGACCTAAAGCGCAGGGCAAAGAGTAAGCTGGCCTCAAGTCATGCCGCAACTCTAGTGACTGGAGGTGGGTCTCCAGTAGTAGACATGGAACTCACTCCACATGAGTCAGTCGCTGGGACCTACGTCACGGAGGAACAGATCCAAGGCGTGGGAGATCTGGCTGATTACGAGGCATTGTCCGGTGAGTGCACATGATGTGTGTGTCATCCATGTGCATGGTGTGTGTGTGAGGGCTTCTGTTTGTGTGCCAGGTGAGAGTGTGTGCGCCTGAGTCGTATGGGTCAGCCATGTGCTTCATGCAATCCTTCCTGCGCAGCTGCATTTGGCCATAGCAGTATCCCTTCTGCCAACAGTAGACATCTAGCCCAACTGCACGCCAGTTGCCCTTGAAGTGTCACCTTGCCACAACATATTTGCTTATTTTTCACTGTTCATTCAGTCAGTTTGTTTGCATTCCACCACTTTCACTAGGCATGTCGCTGTCCACTAGTCACATGTCTGACATGGGTATGGTAAAGTGGAGTGACTTTGTTACCTGGATATCATTTGTACACACATGTCCCTGTGCAATTGGACCATTTCTGACTGGCAGCTCCAGGTGAAAAATCTGACCTGTTAGAATTAGAAAAGCAATTACATGCGGGAACTGGACTGAATGAATAGGTGCTGCCCTCCTCTCCATCTTCACTCAATTGCAATGGTACATGCCATCTGTGTGATGGCATGTGTGTTTCACCTGGCAATCACAGGCCATTGTGTGATGCCACTGCCAGGCAGCATGCAGAAAATGTGTTCATCTTCCATCTTGGTGTCATCAGTGTGTGCCTTTTGCCTGCACTTCATACGCAGTGAGGGTGCATGCATGGGAGGGTTTTAGTCATGTGGGACATGTGTCAATCAAGTACTGGTTCTCTTGCTTCTCAGCCCTCATTGTGTGCCATGGTGCTAATGCCTGTTTCCATTTCTTTGTTTTCATGTCTTTGCAGGGGAAGACGCACCTGATACTGCTGGGGTTGTGGAGATGGTGCAGACCCAGGAGGGGTCCGAGGGCCGACCAACCACCAGTGAGGGACGTGGTGTGGTGGTGGGGGAGAACCCACAAGTGCTGCAGGTCGTGCTCTCAAGGGGTGTCTCTGGCTGCACCTCCCCCGAGCTGTACTCAGGTGTTGATTCGGATGAGACCTACGTGCCGTCGCAGGTGAGTGTTCCAGGGAGGGATTCTGTTCTGTCTCACCCACCTGCACCAGGGTCAAGACCCTCCATGGGGATGTCAGTGTTGGCAGCTACGCCTTCGGTGGTTACGGATGCAGGGTCACACTCCGCGACATCTGATCCTGTTCCTGGGCCAGCAGATCAGAGGGGGAATGCAGTCCTGCAGCCTCAGGCAGTGCCGGCACAGCAAGGCGCAGTTCGCCTTGCCCCAGACAGGTATGGTGCCCGCCGACATGGTGGCCGTACGCCACCCGGCAATACCGCATGGGAGCAATCCATTTACGGTATGGCAACCCAACAGGCTGCATCATCCGAGATGATGGCTCAGGCCATGGATAGGGTGGCCACTTCCATTGTCCCCCCAGAAAGGCTGATGGAGCGACTAGAGCAGGCAACCGACTCCATCTGCCAGTCACACAGGGAGGACATGTTGGGGTCCAACAGGGACAGGCGGGCGGCACTGGCGACTCTGCAGGAGGCCATCTCCATTGTGTCCCAGGGCCACAGGGAAGCCCTGAGGCAGGAGCTCCTTCACCTCAGGATGACTCTTGTTGAGCTTGAGGCTTCAACACACCAAAGGACAGAACAGCAGCTGGAGCGTCTCACCCGTACGCTCTCAGCTGAGATGCAGGCAACGAGGGCGGAGGTCCGGGCATCCCGTGAGTTGTTGCATGGGGACCTCCGCACACTCATCCTCCAGAACCAGACCTACCACACCCGCATGCTTGCAGCCATGGAGGAGCAGACTAGGGCCTTGCGTGGGCTGCCTCCCATAGTGCAACCACCTCCGGATGCAGCTGCACAGGGTGATAATAGCGACAGCAGTGATACTCCCACAATAGGGTAGCCGTGTGGGCCATGAGCCCATGGAGGTGTTTTATCTTCCCAGGATCCACGCAGGTGGGTTCTGGTGTGCATCCTGTCCTCGGACCTCCTGGGTGGCCTCCCCAACCCCCCCGGGACCATCAATGGCCATTTTTGATTGTTTCTTATTTTTATTTTTATTTTGATTTCTTTTATTCCCAATTTTTTTGGGACGATCTGTTGGCTTCCGTGGTTCCTGTGGGCATACGCTGCATTGTGGCTGGGCACATGCAGGCTTGTAATGTATTTGGTTCAGATGCTTGGGTTTGAGTCACACACACCCCTCCTGCTTCCCGTTTCCATGGGCTTGCAAAGGGTGTGCCCAAGTGACAGTGAATTACACAGTGACGTTGGACTCCCATGAGCTGTGTGGCCAGTCTGTAGTCAATACTGTGTATACATTCATAGTGCATATTGCTGTTGTGTTGTACACTGCATGTTGCATTGATGTGTAACTCTTCTTCTGTGTCTACCTCCCAATTTGCAGGTCCCTTCCTCATGTCCACACAAGGACCTCTAGTCTGGAGATGGGGACCATGTTGGCAGCAGTGCACCTACAACTCTACATGGCGACAACACTGCACAGTTGGTAGTGGTGGGAGTGCAGGCATTTCCAGGTGGTGAGACTACTAATATGTAACATTTGTGATGTCATGTTAATGGTACTACGTGCTCAAGTATGTTGTTGGTCCGGCATTGCTGTGAGCAGTTCAGGTGTTGCAGGTTTCTAATAGTGCCACTGTACATAGTGAGACTGATGTCATGTTGTGGGGATTACTTTGTTTACCTGCAATTAGCATGACATGGCACAGTGTGTCGTGTGGCGGTGCTGGGGTTGGGTTGGCTGACATGGCACTGACCTCTTGTTGCATTTTGCAAGTGGGTATTCATTTTAGCTGCTTCAATGTGTAACTTCACAAAACTGCATTGGTGGTGTCTGTGTGGGTAGGGATGCACACATTGTGACACTTCCAGGTGAACAATCTCAGGCTGACATGGTATTCCCGGTTCATTCTCCAGACATTCAGGATCAGTGTCAGGTTGAGTCATCATTGAATGTCAGATGGAATGTGCCAGGGCAGTGTGCACTCCACAGGGGTGTGATTTCTATGTGAAGTAATTAGCCACTAGCTGTGTACGGGCTGCCTCCCCCCGTGCCCTTTCCCCTCCCATGCGCAGCGGCTGTGCATGTGGTTGGGGATGTGGGGCCACCACCATGTCCACGGCCAGGCCCCGGCGTGTTGCAACGTTGTGCAGGACACATGCTGCCACTATGATCCTGCACACTACTGGGGGAGCGTATAACAGCTGCCCGCCAGAACGGTCAAGGGAGCGAAAGCGTGACTTTAGCACTCCGAATGTGCGCTCCACTATGCCCCTGGTTGTAATGTGGGCTGTGTTATATCTTACCTGGGGTGGCGTGGTGGGGTTCCGAATTGGCGTCATCGTGTGGGGGCTCAGAGGGTAGGCACTGTCCCCTGTGGAGGTGGTGATTGGTATCATTGGTGGGGTTGTGACCTTGCTCAGTATCCAACATGCATGCATGTGCAGTGGCATACATACTCACCAAGCAGCCATGTATCGCCATGCCGCCCAGCTTCTAGGTCCCGGCTTAGGGTCGACATTCGGTAAATGAAGCTGTCGTGGGTTGAGCCGGGATAGTTGGCATATACTGAGGTGATGATTCCCTTGGCATTACATGCTACCTGCACGTTGATGGAATGCCAGTGCTTGCGGTTCCTATAGATGTGCTCAGATGCCCTGGGGGGACGTAGAGCCACATGGGTGCAGTCGATGGCACCTAGCACTTTGGGGAATCGTGCCACAGCGTAAAAATCCAGGGCGGCAGCATGCCTTTCTGCAGGTGTTCTGGGCAGGTATATGTGCCTGCGGACTGATGGGCGTGCAGTGATGATGTTCAAGACCTGGTGTAGGCAGCGTGACTGGGTGGCCTGTGACACCCCACCCACTATGGCACTTGTCCGCTGAAATGATCCAGTGGCTAAGAAGTGCAGTACATTGAGGACCTTCTCCAGGGGGCTGAGTGCTTGGGAGCACAGGGTGGGTGATGTGAGGTCATCCTCCCACTCACTCACCAGGTCCAGTATGATGTGTGGTGGAAACCTGTACCTCCCATACACCTGGTCATCAGGCATCCCGAAAAGGCTGGTTCTGGGTGTGAATATTCTGGCCCTGACTATCCTCCTCCTCCTCCTTTGGTAGCCCACTGCCACTGCTGCTAGGAACGGTATGTTCATCCTGCCGTCTGAGCTTTTTATTGTTGAAGTCCGCAAATTTATGCTTTGCGCGTGTTCTAGGCGAGCGTGTGACCCGCGCACCCCTGGAATCCAGTTCCCAGTCCAATAGCGTGTGGAAATTCACACGCACCACGGGATACAGCGTGTGACCCGCGCACCCCTGGAATCCAGTTCCCAGTCCAATAGCGTGTGGAAATTCACACGCACCACGGGATACAGGTTCGCTGACGTACTTGCGTGTGTAAGTGCCCGCGCACCCATTAAATACACGTACATAGGCCAATCGCGTGTACGCGCACTTTTGTCCAATTACACGCGATGACACTCTGACGTGCAGTATCTCCACGTGTGCCCCGTCATCACGTGCTGAGTGGGGAACACCCGTGCGGGTCACGTCACAGACGCGCTTACGCGTTGAGGGACTCTGGTCCAATAGAATCGCGTATGCGTGCTGACGCGCTTACGCGCTAAGGGCCTTTCCTCGGATTTCACGCTGACGTGCAGGATTTTCACGTGCCAAATCACTCCGTATCAAGCTGGCCACGCGAAAACACACGGAAGCCCACGCTCCTGCCCAGAAGGCCGAGTTACTGCCCCCCAGTGCCCCGAGCAGCCTCCCACGTGCCATCTGCTGCTGCCTGCCTGCCTGCCTGCTGCCACCGTGCCCTGCCATTTGGTGCCTGCACATCAGCCATCTGCAGGGGTCCAGTTGCTGTGTCCACCCCTGCTGGAACTGAAGACTCCCGACTGGGATTACATCGCTCCACAGCCCAGCCCCAGGACCCAGTTGCCCACCCACACCTGCCTCTGGGGTTGCCATGTCGGGCACTTCCACATCTGGCACCAGTGGCAACCCCAGGCCAGAGGGGCAGAGGGGCACCAGCTTCACTGTCACCGAAGTTGGTGTCCTGGTGGAGCATGTCCTGGGGCAGTATGATGCCCTCTTTGGATCGTCCCGCGCCAGCAAGGAAGGACGGCAGAGGATCTGGGCCGACTGTGTGGTTGCCATCAACGCGGAGGGGGTGGCAACCCGTGACGTCCTGAAGATCAAGAAGCGCTGGGAGGACTTGAGGTCCAGGACCCTTGTGAAGGCCCGGCGCCTCGTGGAGGGTGGCCGGGGCCGCATGAGCTCCATCCAGATGAGGGTCCTGGAACGCGTACGCCCAGCGCTCCATGCCCAGGTCCTTGAGAGGGAGACCCGTCTGGAGTTGAGCGGTAAGTGTCCAAGCATTACTGTGTGAGACAGGGCATGTTGCGGTGTGCTGGTTCTATGATACTTGCCTGTATGTGTGCCATAGGCCATGTATGCATGTATGTGTGCAGGGACATCATGGTAATGCATGTGCGGCCAGTCTCTGTACCTGGACATGGGTGGGGGTGAGGGATGGGTGCTGATGCCAGGTACATATATGGTAGCCATGTCTGTGTGCCTGACCTGCGTGTCTGTGACTTGTGCATGCCATGGATGCATGACACATGTGTGTGACAATGCACAGATTCAGTAAAGCAGCCAAATTACCCTTATATCCGCTGTGTTTGGTGTGTTTGGGGCCAGATGGATGTGACTGAGGTGAAGTGTGTGCATGTGATGGGCATGAGCCATGATGCATGTGAGTTACATATCATTGGATATTTCAAGAGTCCATTGGACATGCATGGAAATGTCCATGGCATGCACCATGCCTGTTACTGTGTGTGTTTTGCCTGGACTGACCCATGTGTTGTGGAGGGACATGATGGAAGTGTACTTTGACAGTGGTGCTCATCTGCTATTGCTTCCTGTCTAGGGGACCATTGTACAGTGCCCTGATGCTTGTGTTCTTTGTCTCCCTCTACGCAGCGGCTAGTGAAGAAGAGGGCGGAGACGGCGCTGTGGAGCAAGGCGGCGGGGATGCCCCCACGGCTGCAGCGGAAGGGGTGGGTGAGCCCCCACAGGGGCCTGCTACGGTGGGAGACGGTGAGGAGCCATCCAGGTTGGTGGTTTGCACAGAGGAGGAGGAGGCCGCCACTGGGGCACACATGGGGCCTGGTGGGGGCATCCCTGCTGGTGCAAGTGGTGCAGTCCAGGGCCAGGGGCAGGAGGCAGCACAGGTCACCGTGGAGGGGCCTGTGCATGTCGCTGTCCCTGACCCTGTGAGTGCACCACCATGCACCAGCAGGGATGCCCCGTCCCAGGCCTGTCCGCAGGTAGAGGGGATGTCCATGTCACCTGACTCCCCTCCACCTGCGGACGTGGGAACCCCTGGCCGTGCGGAGAAGGTCCTGATTGGGGTCGCGATGCGCACGGCTGTGATTCGTGATGCCGTGCGTGCTTCCCGGGAGGAGCACGCACGTCATCACGAAGTGCATCGTGCCGACGTGGCCCAATTGGGATCGGCCATGTTCGGGGGTTTCCTGCATGTGTTGGCCAATGTGGCGGCCCTCTCCTCCTCTGTGCAGGCTATCCACCAGTCGTTCTCCTTGCCGTCTTCCAGCCCAGATGCCACCAGGGCCCCCTGTGGACCTGCCCCGACCAATGCAGCCAGCTCGGTGGGGATCCCATCCCTGCCACAGTCGGGAGTCAGAGATCCAGCAGGGGTGGACACCAGAGCAACTGGACCCCAGCAGATGGAGGATGTGACGGCATCATCGGGCAGGGCACGTGCACGACGGCGTCGGTGGTTTCCATCAGCCTGGATGCCGTCGTGCTGGCACAGGCAGTTGCGTCGGAGGCAGCAGCAGGCTCAACGTGGGAGGCATCATGGCTCGGGGCCATCAACATCAGGGGTGCAGGCATCGGCCGGAGGGCAGGAGAACCCTGGAATGGGAGTGGCTTCCGTGTGGGAGCGGTTGTGCCAGCGGATAGGTGCGGAGCGGCAGCGGGCAGAGGAGGAACGGCTCACGATGGTCAGGGCGGAGGACTCCATGCGGAGGGCGCTGAGGCGGGCTGAGTGCCTCGAGGGTCTTCGCAGGGAGTTTGAGCTTGACACTGCGTTATCCCTGCGGGACCTCGGGGCCAGGGAACATGCCCGCCTCCAAGCCATTGACCAGGAGTTCGATGATGCCCTGGCCCATGACAACAACCAGTTAGCCATCCGAATAGCCCGCTGCCTTTGTATATAGTTGTATAGTTAGGGTTAGGTTTCCTTTGTTTTTTTGATTTTTATTTTGGTTGCGATTGGACAATGCACCACTTTTTTGTATATAGTTCAGTTTTTAGTTAGTAGTCATAGTTAGGTTTAATTTGGTTGGGCTCATGGACCCAGGATGATCTTCTTCATGGTTCTTCATTGGCTTATTTTAATTTTTCAGATTATTTTCTTGGACATTCATCTTGTTTTGTTTGATTTGCTTTGTGTTTTTTCTTATTTCATTTCCATTCTACTTGCTGTTCAATACATATTATTTTTTTAATCTTCAATGTGTCGTATCATCTCATTGCTTTCAGGCATGTCATGTTGGGTGTTTTGTCATTCACTTGCAGCCATTGTGTGTGACAGACATGTGTTCAATTGCATTATTTAAATTGGGGTTGTAACATGTAATTGCCTTTGATATGTGGGTGGGTGTGATAGTTGGTTGGGCCTTTTGGCAGGGGAGGATGGGCATTACGGACATGATTGGGGAATGTTGGGACCCAGGTGCAGGGGGGCATGGATTGGACATGGGTGGGGGCCTGCTGGCAGGTGCCCCACAGTGCTGGGGGGGTGGGGGTGGTGGGAGACATGAGTGGGGGCCTGGTGGAGGGTGCCCCTGGTGGCTGGGGGTGGGGGTGGTGGGTGACATGAGTGGGGGCCTGGTGGAGGGTGCCCCTGGTGGCTGGGGGGTGGGGGTGGTGGGAGACATGAGTGGGGGCCTGGTGGAGGGTGCCCCTGCACTGCTGGGGTGTGGGGGTGATGGGAGACATGAGTGGGGGCCTGGTGGAGGGTGCCCCTGGTGGCTGGGGGGTGGGGGTGGTGGGAGACATGAGTGGGGGCCTGGTGGAGGGTGACCCTGCACTGCTGGGGTGTGGGGGTGGTGGGAGACATGAGTGGGGGCCTGGTGGAGGGTGACCCTGCACTGCTGGGGTGTGGGGGTGGTGGGTGACATGAGTGGGGGCCTGGTGGAGGGTGACCCTGGTGGCTGGGGTGTGGGGGTGATGGGAGAAATGAGTGGGGGCCTGGTGGAGGGTGACCCTGCACTGCTGGGGTGTGGGGGTGGTGGGAGACATGAGTGGGGGCCTGGTGGAGGGTGACCCTGCACTGCTGGGGTGTGGGGGTGGTGGGAGACATGAGTCGGGGCCTGGTGGAGGGTGCCCCTGCACTGCTGCGGTGTGGGGGTGGTGGGTGACATGAGTGGGGGCCTGGTGGAGGGTGCCCCTGGTGGCTGGGGGTGGGGGTGGTGGGAGACATGAGTGGGGGCCTGGTGGAGGGTGACCCTGCACTGCTGGGGTGTGGGGGTGGTGGGAGACATGAGTGGGGGCCTGGTGGAGGGTGACCCTGCACTGCTGGGGTGTGGGGGTGGTGGGTGACATGAGTGGGGGCCTGGTGGAGGGTGACCCTGCACTGCTGGGGTGTGGGGGTGATGGGAGACATGAGTGGGGGCCTGGTGGAGGGTGACCCTGCACTGCTGGGGTGTGGGGGTGGTGGGAGACATGAGTGGGGGCCTGGTGGAGGGTGACCCTGCACTGCTGGGGCGTGGGGGTGGTGGGAGACATGAGTCGGGGCCTGGTGGAGGGTGCCCCTGCACTGCTGGGGTGTGGGGGTGGTGGGTGACATGAGTGGGGGCCTGGTGGAGGGTGCCCCTGGTGGCTGGGGGGTGGGGGTGGTGGGAGACATGAGTGGGGGCCTGGTGGAGGGTGACCCTGGTGGCTGGGGGGTGGGGGTGGTGGGAGACATGAGTGGGGGCCTGGTGGAGGGTGACCCTGCACTGCTGGGGTGTGGGGGTGGTGGGAGACATGAGTGGGGGCCTGGTGGAGGGTGACCCTGCACTGCTGGGGTGTGGGGGTGGTGGGTGACATGAGTGGGGGCCTGGTGGAGGGTGAGCCTGGTGGCTGGGGTGTGGGGGTGATGGGAGACATGAGTGGGGGCCTGGTGGAGGGTGGCCCTGCACTGCTGGGGTGTGGGGGTGGTGGGAGACATGAGTGGGGGCCTGGTGGAGGGTGACCCTGCACTGCTGGGGGGTGGGGGTGGTGGGAGACATGAGTGGGGGCCTGGTGGAGGGTGACCCTGCACTGCTGGGGTGTGGGGGTGGTGGGAGACATGAGTGGGGGCCTGGTGGAGGGTGACCCTGCACTGCTGGCGTGTGGGGGTGGTGGGTGACATGAGTGGGGGCCTGGTGGAGGGTGACCCTGGTGGCTGGGGTGTGGGGGTGATGGGAGACATGAGTGGGGGCCTGGTGGAGGGTGACCCTGCACTGCTGGGGTGTGGGGGTGGTGGGAGACATGAGTGGGGGCCTGGTGGAGGGTGACCCTGCACTGCTGGGGTGTGGGGGTGGTGGGAGACATGAGTCGGGGCCTGGTGGAGGGTGCCCCTGCACTGCTGGGGTGTGGGGGTGGTGGGTGACATGAGTGGGGGCCTGGTGGAGGGTGCCCCTGGTGGCTGGGGGGTGGGGGTGGTGGGAGACATGAGTGGGGGCCTGGTGGAGGGTGACCCTGGTGGCTGGGGGGTGGGGGTGGTGGGAGACATGAGTGGGGGCCTGGTGGAGGGTGACCCTGCACTGCTGGGGTGTGGGGGTGGTGGGAGACATGAGTGGGGGCCTGGTGGAGGGTGACCCTGCACTGCTGGGGTGTGGGGGTGGTGGGTGACATGAGTGGGGGCCTGGTGGAGGGTGACCCTGGTGGCTGGGGGGTGGGGGTGATGGGGGACATGAGTGGGGGCCTGGTGGAGGGTGACCCTGCACTGCTGGGGTGTGGGGGTGGTGGGAGACATGAGTGGGGGCCTGGTGGAGGGTGACCCTGCACTGCTGGGGTGTGGGGGTGGTGGGAGACATGAGTCGGGGCCTGGTGGAGGGTGCCCCTGCACTGCTGGGGTGTGGGGGTGGTGGGTGACATGAGTGGGGGCCTGGTGGAGGGTGCCCCTGGTGGCTGGGGGGTGGGGGTGGTGGGAGACATGAGTGGGGGCCTGGTGGAGGGTGACCCTGCACTGCTGGGGTGTGGGGGTGGTGGGAGACATGAGTCGGGGCCTGGTGGAGGGTGCCCCTGCACTGCTGGGGTGTGGGGGTGGTGGGTGACATGAGTGGGGGCCTGGTGGAGGGTGACCCTGCACTGCTGGGGTGTGGGGGTGGTGGGAGACATGAGTGGGGGCCTGGTGGAGGGTGACCCTGCACTGCTGGGGTGTGGGGGTGGTGGGTGACATGAGTGGGGGCCTGGTGGAGGGTGACCCTGGTGGCTGGGGTGTGGGGGTGATGGGAGACATGAGTGGGGGCCTGGTGGAGGGTGACCCTGCACTGCTGGGGGGTGGGGGTGGTGGGAGACATGAGTGGGGGCCTGGTGGAGGGTGACCCTGCACTGCTGGGGTGTGGGGGTGGTGGGAGACATGAGTCGGGGCCTGGTGGAGGGTGCCCCTGCACTGCTGGGGTGTGGGGGTGGTGGGTGACATGAGTGGGGGCCTGGTGGAGGGTGCCCCTGGTGGCTGGGGGGTGGGGGTGGTGGGAGACATGAGTGGGGGCCTGGTGGAGGGTGACCCTGGTGGCTGGGGGGTGGGGGTGGTGGGAGACATGAGTGGGGGCCTGGTGGAGGGTCACCCTGCACTGCTGGGGTGTGGGGGTGATGGGAGACATGAGTGGGGGCCTGGTGGAGGGTGCCCCTGGTGGCTGGGGGGTGGGGGTGGTGGGAGACATGAGTGGGGGCCTGGTGGAGGGTGCCCCTGCACTGCTGGGGTGTGGGGGTGATGGGAGACATGAGTGGGGGCCTGGTGGAGGGTGCCCCTGGTGGCTGGGGGGTGGGGGTGGTGGGAGACATGAGTGGGGGCCTGGTGGAGGGTGACCCTGGTGGCTGGGGGGTGGGGGTGGTGGGAGACATGAGTTGGACATGGGTGGGGGCCTGCTGGCAGGTGCCCCACAGTGCTGGGGGGTGGGGGTGGTGGGGGACATGAGTTGGACATGGGTGGGGGCCTGCTGGCAGGTGCCCCACAGTGCTGGGGGGTGGGGGTGCAAGGGGACATGAGTTGGTGGTCATTAGTTCAAGGAGACATGTGCCTTTGCTGGGGGGCATGCCCATGGTGGGTGGGCTGCCTGCGGGACATGACCAGGGATGCAGGGTAGTCCCCTGTGGTGTGGGCTGCCTGCAGGGGCCGTGGAGGGTGTACAGGGTACACCTGGGAGGACCCACACTGTCAAATCACATGTGGAACTTCCCGCGCACCCCTGATATACACGCGCCCCCAGGCTATTCGCGTGTGGAACTTCCCGCGCACCCCTGAAATACACGCGCCCAGGCTATTCGCGTGTGGAACTTCCCGCGCACCCCTGAAATACACGCGCCCAGGCTATTCGCGTGTGGAACTTCCCGCGCACCCCTTAAATACACGCGCCCAGGCTATTCGCGTGTGGAACTTCCCGCGCACCCCTGGAATACACGCGCCCCCAGGCTATTCGCGTGTGGAACTTCCCGCGCACCCCTGAAATACACGCGCCCAGCCTATTCGCGTGTGGAACTTCCCGCGCACCCCTGAAATATACGCGCCCAGGCTATTCGCGTGTGGAACTTCCCGCGCACCCCTGAAATACACGCGCCCAGGCTATTCGCGTGTGGAACTTCCCGCGCACCCCTGAAATACACGCGCCCAGGCTATTCGCGTGTGGAACTTCCCGCGCACCCCTGAAATACACGCGCCCAGGCTATTCGCGTGTGGAACTTCCCGCGCACCCCTGGAATACACGCGCCCCCAGGCTATTCGCGTGTGGAACTTCCCGCGCACCCCTGAAATACACGCGCCCAGCCTATTCGCGTGTGGAACTTCCCGCGCACCCCTGAAATACACGCGCCCAGGCTATTCGCGTGTGGAACTTCCCGCGCACCCCTGGAATACACGCGCCCCCAGGCTATTCGCGTGTGGAACTTCCCGTGCACCCCTGGAATACACGTAGCCCGCTCCCCCAGGCCCGATCGCGTGAGGAACTTCACGCAAACCCCTGTGATACACGTAGCCCGCTACCCCAGGCCCGATCGCGTGAGGAACTTCACGCGAACCCCTGTAATACACGTAGCCCTCTCCCCCAGGCCCGATCGCGTGTGAAACTTCACGCGAACCCCTGATATACACGTAGCCCGCTCCCCCAGGCCCGATCGCGTGAGGAACTTCACGCGAACCCCTGTAATACACGTAGCCCGCTCCCCCAGGCCCGATCGCGTGTGAAACTTCACGCGAACCCCTGATATACACGTAGCACGCTCCCCCAGGCCTGATCGCGTGAGGAACTTCACGCGAACCCCTGATATACACGTAGCCCGCTCCCCCAGGCCCGATCGCGTGAATAACTTCACGCGAACCCCTGTGATGCACGTACCCTGCTGAAATCGCGTGTTAGACTTCCCGCGCACCCCGGTATACACGCACACGTATTTTTTGTCAGCGGGTGTCCGTGTTTGTGGGTACCTCTTTGCACGTCATTTTTCCTGGAGGGCCACAGTATGGGACATTCATCATGGCAGTATATAGGTGCTATTTGTTGGCGCACCTTTTGGCGCACATTTCTTACAGCCGCAGAGATGCTACCGCCTGCTTTCTTGTGGCGGTCGTGTTTGTGCCTGTGCGCTGGTTTGAGCGTGCGCTTTTTTGCCCTATTCAATTCCATGAATACGTGTTGTAGGCGAGCGTGTGGGCGTTCCGCGCACTTGTGCCCTGTACTTCCCCCGTGACGCCCACGTTTTGGCAAGTTGTTCCCCATTCCGAGTGTTACGCCCGTGTTCCGCCTACTTTTATTGCGTGCGCCGCGCTATGTGCGATTTTCGCTGTGGCCTGTGCGATTTTCGCTGTGACCTGGCGCACGCTGTTAGATGGCCTGTGCGCCAACGTGCGCCAACGTGCGCCGCGCACTTTTTTATCGCACATCCGCTGGTTTTCCATGAATCGACGTGCGCTGCTTTTCGTGCGATTTTCGCACTTGCACTGCGATTTTCGCTATTCCACTGCGATTCGCACGTTTTTGCCCACTTGCGCCGCGCTAATTATTCCATGAATCGGCCTGCTAATGTTCTGTGCGGCTCTTCAGTTTTTATGGGTGGCTGCACTAAGAGGTGCTGCATTCAGGTCATAACAACGGCAGAGGATCTATGGCATATGTTCATGAGTCGTAACCAGGAGGCGTGTATACATTGTTTAATAATTATTGGGAGGAAAATTATTTCTATTTTAGTTGTTTTATTAAGAGGAAAAGGAATGTGCAATTGTAATGATTTGGTTTTCATATGTAACATTTTAAAAGTTGGCTTGTCCAACTGTATAAAATGTAAAATATTTTTGTTAAGGTTTTTTCCGTGAATTTCAAGGGTTTTGTTATACCATAGCTTTTTATGAGCCTCCAGCCATGACCTTTGGCAACGGCCTTTGGCCATTTCCACTGTACATGTTCCCTCAATATGTTTCTTTTTGACCCACTATTCATGTATTTTGGGCCCACTAGCCAGGGCCTTCGGCTGTGGCCACTGTACATGTATTTTAGGCCCACTAGCCATGGATATAATATATCATTGCGTGAGTAGGCCATGCAGAATTGTACAGCTTTAGAATCGTACTACTAAATCATGGTCTCCAAGGTTAAAGTGTTTTCTGAAAGAAAGCTGTGATGAATCCAGCACATTTTTCCGTTCTCCCCAAGGGGGAGACGCCGCTTTTGAGACTAGGGGGGTGAGCCTGCTATGCAAAACACTCCCTAGGGTATTGGGCAAGCAGGATTTACCTGGGGGGTACCCCCCTAACCCTTAGCGCAGAGCGGCTCACACGTGAACCAATCTGTACCATCTCCATTACACCCCTTGTCCAACAGGGATGTTGCATACATGCAAGTTGCTCTCATTGCTAAATAAGTAGTCCCTTTAACAATGCTGTGTTAGGTTATTGACCCGTGATTGAAACTGAAAGTCCATGGCCAATGGGATTGTGTCTCTCGTTCCCAGGCGGAGAAAATAAGTGGCAAGCCCTTACCTGTAAGGGGAGTGGAGAAACGGCAAAAGAGGGTAACTGCCGGAAAGGCGCGAGAAGCAGAGAGATCAGCAGAGTAGGATCTGCTGCTGCTGCTGGCAGAGCTGATGCAGCCTGGAGGCAGGACCGTGGCGCATAAGTGGTGGGCGGAGAGCCCGCACAATTCTGCTGATTCCAGGAACGCTGGGGATTCCCATGCCAAGGTCTCAGAGAGAGAGAGCGAGAGACATAGAGAGAGAGAGAGAGAGAGAGGGAGAGAGAGAGAGACTGTGCCACCACCGAAGCTGCAGAACTGCAGTGCTTGAGCGAAGAAGGGGGAAACTTGTGAACCGAAAAGGATAGTTCCCACTCAGAAGAAGCCACCACCTTCTCCGGCTACAGGCCCTGCAAGAACACAGATATGAGGGCCACAGCCGGGAGAGGGAGGAGGGTGGCTAAGCTCCACAAGACCCCAAAAGGGAACCAAAAACGGCTAGCAAACTGAACAAATACAAAGGGAGCCTGATTGCCCTGAAAACAGGCTGAAACTGAAAGACAGACACAAATAGGAGGGAAAAGAATAGAAAACCAGGAGGGGACTACAACAAACCAAAGAGTGTGAAAACGGTCCCCAAAGGAATGAACCCAAAGCATAAAAACTAGAAGGAGTGACAGAAAACATGAAAGAAGCAGAAACAACCATCAGGATTGAATATAAAAGACACTTTTCTCAAAATAAGACCCAGGAAGGGGCTACTAGAAACCAAAGAGTAAGACAAAGAGACATTTAATAAAGAAATAGATACATCAAGACACCTGGTTACGGGATGTGAAAGTCTAGTAGAACTGTACAAAAAGGGTTACCGAAATACCATGGACGTCAGACTTTTAAAATGACCAATCTTGGTCATATATTTATTCAGCAGAACCATGTTTTAAACTCTAATATCTTTTATATATGGCAGGAATTATCTAGAAAGCTCAGGATGATAAATATGCACTGATTTTCTAGAGGTTTGATGTATATTATAATATATGAACCGCAATTTGAAGGGATTTCGTGGTAATAAGCTTGAAATGTATAAACTGATTAGCGCAATCTATGTATAACAAAAGTGAGAGGTTTTAAAGGTTGTATAACGATAATGTAGTGTGCTTGTGTAAAGTAATTTATCGACGTTTCATTCCCCTGTGCTAGTGCTGGTTGGATAGAAGGCACAGCCAGGGCCGGCCCGAGGCATGGACAGTATGTGCAGTTGCGCTGGGCCCTACACTCTTAAGGGCCTCGCAGCCACCAGCTGCCAAGAGAATATGAAGTAATACAATGCTGCGCTGACTCCAGCCAGATGGCTGCTTCCAGTGCCGGTCTTAGTACGGCAGCACTCTCCGCTTCCAACCCCCTGGGACTCTCCTCTGCCACCTGTTAGGCAGAATTATATGCAGTACCCTTTGGGAACACCACACACAATTAAGACTACAAACCAGTACTACACAGTTAAAGTGGTAGCAGTAGAAGAGCAGCCAGACATATCTCAAGAGTAAGTGAGAAGTATCAAATAGTTACACAAAGGACAGCAGTTACTATGATTCAGGCAAACACTGACTCAAGGTTTTCAAGTAAAAGAATATACATTTATTTCACTCTTCAGTTGTATAACATTACACTATTATAAGCAAGTTCATAAATCACAATCTTAATACACCACAACATTTACCTTTAATTCCAGACAAGTTAAGATCACAAAACGAAGTGGGAGCAAAATGGCACTCCAGCAATTTAAAAGGGAGGAAAAGACAAAGTTATTATAAATTAAATGAAACCAAGAGGTAAGTACTCATGGCAATTGAACAAGAGGAATTTCAGTGAGGAGATCAGCTAGAAAAGGCTTAAGGCCAAAGTCAATGGGTCAAAAGTCTTTCGCTGAAGATCAAACAGTTCAGGGTAGTTAATGGTAAAGTTTGTGGCACAGATTCCGGACGAGGTTGGTTGATAGAAAAGTTAGTTCAAAGAGAAGAGAAGGACAAGCACTCGGATTGGAGAAAGATTTCAAACACTTTTACCACGGTTGAACAAAATGGACAACCAGATTTGCACAGTACCTTAAAACTGAGAGGGAGCTGTAGCTGAGGCGGACGTTCCTGGTGGTTCCTGCAGGCTCACGGTTCCTGAAGCAACTGTCAGACTGACACAAAGTAGGAAGACTGGAGGGTACTGCGCCACCTATGGAAGAAGCCAGCAGCAGAGCAAAACAACAAATAAAAGGTGCGCTCCTTAAAACCCAAGCAGGGTCCGACCTTCCTGGCTTATCGGGCCACTGTAGCTCTGTACAGCGAATTCGACCAGAGGAGGGGTCCTGGCTTGCAGTTTGGGCAAACTGGTTGGTCCCACCAGCTCAAGGGAAGAAGTTTCCTGGAGGATCTTCTCTGTCTTCGGATTCTGAAGATTCGGACCTGCAGTAGGGCTTCAGCGGGTGGTTCAGTCGTTGTAGGGGTCCTCTTCTGTCAGCTCCTCATTGGTTCTTGCGTTCCAGTGACAACTCTGTCTTTCCAGTCCCCGAGAAAACCAACAAACAATGGTGGGAACCTCCAAACCCGGCACCTAGAGGTAAAACAATACATATGAAACAGGTGGTGGTGCAGGAAACACGAGAGCAACTGAAGAACAAGGCAAAGGGTATTACATCAAAAATTCATTTTATTTTGTTATAGATCCTAAAAAAGTCTTTAATTAATTCATTTTGTAAAAAACATCCTATATAACAGACATTCATTCATTCATACTAATACAGCTCAATACAGCTCTAAAAATAGTACATTTACATTTTTTAAAGGGAAATGTGAAGAAAGTGCAACAACTGTTCCATTGTTAGGATAAAAGTTACGCTTTCTAAAAAAACAATTAATGGGATCAAAAGAAAACAGATACAAATTCTGTGTAATGGAAATGTCAACAACACTTCCAGTGTTCAATGAAAATGGTTCATTCCAGACAAAAGTTATCGACTATTAGTGCCCAGACTGTTGATGCCAAGATAAATAAGTCTTCTTAGTCAAATAGGCTTCTTAATACATAGTTTCGACTTGAATAGTTATCTATGTCTTCATCAGGATAGGGATGAACCTAACAACATTTCTAAAAAGAAAAAGAAAAAACAAAAAACAATGGTACAATTAAAATTAGATGTTAAAAAACCTTAATTCACTCCGTTGCTCTCTGTGAATACCAATAGTCCAAATATGGGGAGAGGACAAATTAAGTCATACTCTGAAACCAACCCAAAATTTGACTAAATGGAGAGGGTTAACTCCAATTTATTTAATGTTGCCCACTAAGGGGCAATGCATATCTCAAAAGGCCTCACATACCTCCCTTTCTCTACAAAAGGATAGAGAATTCAATGCATCAGGAAAGAGAAAATCA
Organism: Ambystoma mexicanum; assembly: GCF_040938575.1. NCBI lineage: Eukaryota > Metazoa > Chordata > Amphibia > Caudata > Ambystomatidae > Ambystoma > Ambystoma mexicanum. The sequence goes on from NC_090936.1 coordinate 692,078,744, forward strand.
TTTCACATTGATGGGACACTATCATTTCGTGTCAATATATTTTCCCTAGTTTAACACCCCGCTCCCCCCATGTCTCCATTTGGAATTCCATTCAACAATCAACTAAAGTAATACCTGAAAACCATACAGCGGATGGTAAACTGGTCTTGTCTTGACCAGCTTCTCCTCTGTATTAGAGATAAGTTCAAAGCTAATTTCCAAAACATATTTCAAAAAAGAAGGTTCAAAGCAAATTTCTGAAAAAGCGCTTACCTCACGCAGAGTGACCGTCGCCCACGGAAAGTCCCAGCAGACTGAGGAGACCAAGCGGAAAGCGCTAGTTCCTCTTTTATGTCGAGGATGTTAGGGGCATAGGTACAAACAAAGGACCATTATCGTGTGTCCCCGAGTCACAGACACAGAAAAAGGACCAACGCCATATATGCACCTACCGAAGGAGAGTTGTTTCTAACGCTCGTGTGTTCTACCGCCGTATAAGTGATCTGGTGCCAAATTTTTACAGTTAAATGGCCGATCAGTGTGCAAAAGAAGAAAAAGAATGTCAAGTGTCCTCATTTTGTATGCTTCTTGTAGCCCGAATATAGGTGTTCTTCAAAACACATAATGTGTATAAAAATGAAATAAACTGTGTATTGTCGCCAGGAACTCAAAGATACATTCAGTTTTGAAGTTTTAAAATTAGAAGACCAGACATCGTACTGGTAATACAAGGAGGAATGAAATCCAAATAACTTTATTTTAAATTATTTTCAAAAAATCCTTCTTAACTCCATTCCTCCTGTTGATTCAGGCCTGCAGTAAGGCTATTAGTATGGTATATCCACCACTGTTCTCTTTGCGCAAGACGTGTGGCCACATTAGCCTTATCTGTGCCACATACTCTTTCTACAGCCCACCATTGCAGACCTTCTGGGCTGTGTTTTAGTTCCAAAAAGTGTGTATTCAAAGGGGCATTGAGTTGTTTGGTTCTAATCTTCGAACGATGTTCGCCTATTCATAATTTGACCGGTCTATAGGTGGTCTTTCCTATATATGCCTTCTTACAAGGGCAAATAATAGCGTAAATAACATTAGTACTGAGGAAAGTGGTGTGTTGCCTAAGTTTCCAGTCCCTCCCATGGATATTAACAATGGAGGTGGCTGAAGTGCTAGCACAGTTGCAACAGTTACCACATGGGAAATGACCAACAATAGGGGACATGCCCCAAGTCATAGAAATAGTGGGTTGTGTATCTTGCAGATGGTTCCTATCTGCTTTCGAAACCCAGTTTTTGATGTTCTTGCCCTTTGACCTGCTTTTTATCCAGTTTTCCCTCATTCATACAGCCTGCTGTCAATCACACAGCAGGGTGGCTGTCCTGGCAAGGACAGTCCACTCAGCCAATCAAACAGGAGTGAGACTTGGGTTGCCAAGGGAACCCATGGCAGGGGTCCAAAGACCCCTCCCTCACATCCTGCCTACCTAGACTTTCAGGCGCCTTAAGGAGGGCTTCCGTGCAGAATCCCGCGTAAAGACAGCGAACAAAGGAATCATCCCCGGTTTGGCGCGCAGAGAAAAACACAAGAAAGACTTTAACAAAAAGAAATGGCGAATAAACCCAGCTGGAGCCAAAATAAAATGCACTTGGTCAAGCGGGTTTATGTTCCAGGCTAATATAATAGCCTAAAACACTACCACGTTTAAATAAGATAATTGCGGTAGAAAAGTTAGGGTAGATACCACTGCCACCAGCCAAGTCTTCATGTAAAGTGAGTGGAACAAGGCTCCAAGAGACACAGACAAAAAGGGATAAGAATTAACCCTTTCCAGTACTCCATGTAAAATGGGGTGTACTGGGTCCGTGGTTTAAATTGACTAAAGTCAAGTTAATGGCAACTTTACCTTTTTTGGGGGACAGTACTCAGCCCCAAAATAATAGAGTCAGTGGGAAGTCTAAAAGACAATCCTGTGTCACTGCACTGAAGGTGCTGTGTAACATACAGGAAACATATGAGGCCATGGAGTAGGTGAGGCTCCAGTGCTCAAGATCACACAAAAAGTGAAAACACACACAGCAAAAACACATGTAAGAGTGGGAAAAGGGCTCACACTCTTACCAGGGGAGAAAAAAATCCTGGAAATCCAGCAAAGCTGCTGTGGGACTCATTAGGTAAGTGAAATCAGCCATTTATGAGAATTCTCCCTAACACCACCTTCCCAGCAGCAGGGTCGGACTAGGCCATACAATTGTCTCGGGCACCCATACAAGTGTGGCTCACAGTTGCAAATGGCAATTTATTCCTTTTGTGACACTGTATGAATAGTATCCAAGGGGGAGATTTTTTATAAAATGTTATGCAAATTGTGCATTTTAAAGAATATTTATTCAGCAATAATGGTCAAAACTATTAGCCGCATAGTGAAGTAGCTCATCAAACTGGGCCACATTGGCCAAAAACTGGCCTACTTTGAACCAAAAAACTGGCACACGCCAGCACTTTCCGTTTTTGGTTCGGCCTTGGGCCTGTTGCTCTATGGGCCAGTCCGAGCCTGCTACGTAGCCCGTCAGACCCTGTGGGGTTTGACAGAACTTATTGTTCTCTTTGTTTTTGCAGAGCGTTTAAAGTGGAAGCTCTTTACAATTAATGGTCCATTTAAGAGCAACTGTTTTGGACAAGGCATTCAAAGGGGGGATTTTATTCTGAAAGGGCATACAAAAAAATTTGTTTGCAGCCCATATCTGACGAGAGTTAATTTTCATGTGTTCGCTTTTGGTGTATCAAATATATGTATTTTTTGGTAAAATGTCACATTTTGCTCGCATCATATATAACATGCCTTTGTCAAATCATACAAAGCACCTCCTTATCTTTTTTTACGTTATCTTTTGTTATGAGTATGAGTCTTGAAAGACAGCCTACAAGTGATTTTTATCATTTTGTGGAATTGCATTCTGGGATTTGTAGTCTTCAAAATAGGGGGGAAATAATGTTACAGTTGTACTATTTTTGTTTAATATGTTTCTATAAGGATTCCATAATGCAGGAGCACTTTTTAAATCCTCTTAATAAAACAGAGCGTTGTTGGAAGCCAAACGTTGGGCTGAGGCGGGGAAAGGATCAGAGGGCAAATTGGTTGTTGTGCTTTACCAGGTCCATGGATGTGGGGCACGGTTGCTGGATTTAAGATGTCCTGTGCTGATTTTCAGGGTACAAGTTGAGGGTGCATGTGGGTTGACAGCATCCGCCCACCTTTTACACAGTGCTGACACTTTCCCCTTGTGTGTATTTGAGGCCGGCATGCAAAAACAGCTTGTTTGCACAAGTGCTCAGCCACCAGGATTTGAACCCAGGTCCTCAAGCACTCAGGGCACTCACCCACAAAACCACATGAAGGTGTCTTCAAATCACACGTCTTGTATTGGTATTTTCCTTTCCATTTAATATTTCAAAATACATTTTTGGGTTTAAAGGGTGTGCACCTTTTATACTTTTTCCAGCAGTGTTATAGGAAATCTCCTCTAGCTGGGTATTTTTCAGGTATTGATGATTATATTTTTGAAAGGCAGTGCTCCTTTGCGTTCTGCATTTTCTTTTATTAGGAAAGGCCAGTTGAATTAAATATGTGTATTGCACTTTAAGATAGGTTCAGTCCATATGTATATTTTAATGAGCACCCCAATGTTTTGGGACTAGAACCCCATTATTAACATTTGAAGGCCTGCAGAATTGTTTAGTCTGACTGCCTCAGTACCTTTCTGGTAAATAAGCTTTGCTTCATTGCACTTTAAAGCAATGCTGCAGCAAAGCCAATTTTCCCATTCTGTTCAAGGGCACATCCTTGTAATGTGCAGTCACATTCGGTATGCTTTGATTACTTATCAGAGATCTTGCTTACTCTTTGTCCTGCTCTTCCTCATCACAGTACTTTCTTTTGGGTTACGTATCTCTATAGCATGTTTCTACGTTACGATGGTATGACAAAACTGCGGATAATGATGGGCGCTGGGGGGCTTCAATGGCCCAGGGATGTAGCGATTATGCTTAGGTATAGATTCATGGTCTGATTAGAGCAGTCGTATTTGTGCTTAAAACTTATTGCTTTATTATTGCATTTGCAATTCCACAAGGCAAATATGAAAAATCTTAGTGGCAGATACCAACAGTTGTTTAAACATTGGTGACTGCAAACAGCCGACGCGCATTTTGACCTAAGTCTTTTTCAGGGCCAGTTGAGTATTATAATTAGCTCGGAATAGGGCTGGTAGCGCTATCTTTGTGAAACAGGATCCCTGCTCCCCTCTGCCGATTGCGGCACCAGATCAGGCTAATCAGCCCCACTGGCACACGGACTCGGGAGGACCAGCTACCAGCCCTATTCAGAGCTAATCATACTACTCAACTGGCCCTGAAAAAGACTTAGGTTGAAACGCACGTCGGCTGTTTGCACTCACCAATGTTTAAACAACTGTTGGTATCTGCCACTATGATTTTTCATATTTGCCTTGTGGAATTGCAAATGCAATAATAAAGCAATAAGTTTTAAGCACAAATATGACTGCTCTAATCTGACCATGAATCTATACCTAAGCATAATCGCTACATCCCTGGGCCATTGAAGCCCCCCAGCGCCCATCATTATCCGCAGTTTTGTCATCCCATCGAACCATTCAGTCAATTAAGGATCTGGAGTTGGTCCCCAGACGAACAAGGAGTGAGGCTGCAGGTTGCTCATCAAGTGTTCCTAAAGAAAGGTGCGCGGTAAGTAGGGAGTCCTGTCCCAGATAACTCCAACCAACTGCAACCTGTTTCTACGTTACACCTTCTCTGGGCACAGCAAGGTACAGCACAAACAAATCAACAAACCCGTGCAGCAGGGAAATAAAACGTGCTTTTAATAGTCTCAAAAACAAATGTCACCTCGACTGTTCCACTCACTCCCACCTAATTATCACCCCTATAATTGAGCTTAAATTACAATAGCATAATCCGAGCCTCCGGTCTTGACAAAGAATTGAGCTTAAGTTACAATAATTAATTCTGCATTAGGAAGCAGTCGACTGCATACGGCTCGAATATGTATTCTCAAAAGTTGTGGCAGAAGGCGAATGCGTTCTCGTGCCGAGCCTAAAAATGAGCGGTGAAATGAACCAGGACGTGAAAAAGGAACGAGACGAAAAGACAATAATTCCCAGAAACTAGGCAAACTAAAACAGCAAGTAAACGATAGCCATCGAAGAAGGCAAGGCTAAAGGGTGCAACTGAAGCAGTTAGCTAATCAAACAAATGCACGAAACAATGGTGCCAAGCAAAAACTGAAAGAAACGTAATAACGTTCGAAGATGACAGAGCACGCAAGTTTTTGGAGCCCTGTAATGTCATTTTTTGCTGTCAGAAAATCCTATTAGTAGGCAACTCATAGGAAAATTTGACACGGTCCCGCCGTGGTCCCCACATTTAACCACCCGTGCAAACGGTTGTATTGTTTGCTTTGGTGCATAGTCTCTGTAAAACGCCACTGCGGCAGGATGCACAATATACACTTTCTAACTGAACGAGAGGGCTATGCCTGGATGTAGGTGCTTTTGGTGTAAACCTTTTTATTTATAACGAACTACACCTCCCGTGAAGCCTTTACAAAGCCGGAACTTGCGTGACCGTGACGTGCTGCGAGCGTCTGACACGTTTAAACTCACCAATAGGAGAAGCAGTTTTTACCACGTGACGTTGTTGGTTCTTGTTGCAGAATTTTTAAAAAATCTTCGCCGCTTCTGTATTTCATGATAACACCGCTCTTTCCCGTTTGCTTGACCGGTGACTTCCAAAGTGCAGCCCGTAAGTAAGGCGAGGAGGATCTTCGCGTTGAATATTTTACGGATATTTGTTGTTTAGCACATGTTCATTGCGGAGTCATTTGAGCTGCTGCAATTTGCGTGGCTCTCTTTTGAGGGCAATAGTGATACCGTGGTGGCGATGAGACTCGGACTGATTCTTGATGGTCACTAGCTACTAGGGTCTTCCTAGATGGTTTTGGTGTACAGTGGACCGTACGCGTTTTGCGAGACTCTCCAGATATTAGGGATGTATTCCGTGTCCTGCACACAAAGTACCCGGGACGTGGAAAATCCTGCTTCTCGCTTCATGATGAGTCTTACCAGTGCTCGAAGTCGGAGCACGCACTCTGTGTAAAACCCAAGATATGAGAAACCGCTTCTTAAACACGTCGCTTTGTTTAAGCGCAGTAATGCAATTAAAGGTTGATAGCAGAAAAAGCGGCGAGGGGGTTATTGTGTGGGAACGTTGTCACATGGGGGGAGCTAACGTGGTGTTACTGCATTCATACCAATATTCCCCATTTTATTCTGGAGATTCCAGTCCCGGATTTAATTGTACATTATTTTTATGTCCTGGCCTGCGGTTAGACCAAGGCTGGGGGCAACCAGCAGACACGTGGGTTGCGTTCACGCAGCAGGATTACAGGCAGGGATCACCTTGCTTTATGTTGGGATCACTGGACATGTCAAGGCTGGGGGCACTAGACATATACGGACCAGGGGGCACCTGGTCAGTCTGTGGGCACTCGGGCTCCTTCATGGGCTTGGGGCACCCAGGCCTGTAATGCCAGAAGTCACTGGCGTTGCCCAACAGGGACACCTGCTTCCCAAGGTAGAGTTGCCCAGCAGGGGCTCTACTGACATTGCAGACAGCCATGAGGGACAGCGTTGCCCGACAGGGTCGCTGTCATAATGGAGGGCCCTGTGGGGCAGGCCCTCAGCCAGTTACGCAGTGCCAGCATGGCGCTGTGCAATAATCGCACAGCAACCACACCATGTTGCGCAGCTTTGATGAAAAGCTGCGGCCGCTCATTCTTTTTATTGATGATAGTCTTGTGGTCACTGTCACGAGATAGGAGCACGAGCCTGGGAGATACCACATAGCTCTCAACCATTTCTGTTGCAAAGGCGGGTGAAATCACCCGATTTTGTTTTTGGCGGGTGAGACGCCCATTTAAACGAATGGGCGTGCAGGAGGCATGGCGGGTGAGTCAGCCCTTTACAAGGCGGGTGACACCCGCCAAAAGCGTGTGAGTTGAGAGCTATGGATACCATGCTCCCAGGAGGGGTAACACATTACAATGGTGACACTTGTAGTCGGGGCAGGTTTTAGCTAACTTGTTGCCCAAGGCGAAACGCTAGAATGCGCCCCCACCTGCCCCTCCATCCAGTGGTGTAAAACAAAATGGGGGGGGCCCTGCAAGCCCTGCTGAGGGCCCCCACTTCCTTTGTCAGCTGGGCAGGGACAGCATGGGGGCCCCCTGAACCAAAGGGGTTTCAGGGGCCCCAATTACGCCATTGCCGCCCCCCGCACACATCACTCCCAAACTACACCTGTGTCGCGTGACAAAACCCTTCTTCAATATCAATTAATAATTGCTATACAAATGAAGCTAGTTCTATCACATTGTAATTTAAGTACTTTACAGAAGAAATCTAATGTGAAAACCCAACTATTGCTGCCCAATTAATTGGTTCTTATTTCACCTGGTTTTAGGAAAGGCCTTGCCTGAATGCAGTTTCAAACTGTCCGTACTGGCACACTGAGGTGTGAGCAGCCTGACAGGGGTCTACGGGCCCACTGACCCAGAGTTGCAGGAGTTCTGTTCGTACCCCCTCACTTGTATTTCGCAATGGGCTATACTTGACTAACGATATGAATTTTTTTCTGGTAGAAAGTTATAATTCCAAGATGGATAGTCTGGTACACCCCTATTGTACTCATTCAAAATACCTCTGAGTGGGAAAGGGGACAAATGGCACCAATGAGTATTCAAGTCTGCTTTGCATTAATTCACAAAGCATTTCAGGAATATAACGGTGATGAGAGATTATATTGATAAACAAGACCTGTAATAAAAGGGTTGTGTGTGTATCTAAATACGTAACGGGCCCATTGCTTGGTGCATAAATCATTGTTCACAACACTCACTAACCATGAACCATACATACTGCTTCGGACAGCTTACGTTTTTGTATACAAATATATAAAATGGCTGCAACATCGGCCTCTCAAATGGAGTACAAGGGCTCTTTTGCTTCTTGTTTCAGGAGAATTTTAGATGAGGGGTTCTCTCATTGTGAGCACGCCCAGCCCTCAATACAGAAACATCTTTAGGGAATTATATCTCTAGACAGGAAAGGATACCCTACAAGAGACACCCAATAAACCATGCACAAAAGGATGATTAATTTGAATGAATCTCCAAGCAATGCCTTTATTATTTTAAGCTACATACCTACAGAATGTCAGGGCAGGGATTGGGGTGGACAGGGCAAAGTTTAGTGTGATCGAAGCAGACCCTATTTACCAGAACGGCGGTTTGGCAGTGAGAGTAAGCAGTTTCAAAGGTTGGCATGTGTTTATGAAATCAGCAGGGCTCAAGACCTAAAAAAACATAGGCGTCTGTGGAGGTGGGGGGGGGCTGGCTGGCTCATTGATATACATACAGGAAGAGAACACCTCTTAAAGTAAAATAAGCAAATGTAATTCAGTTCCGTTTATAAAAAAAAAAACAGGAAGTGCAAAGGAGAAATGAACATTGGCATTTCAAAAAAGTAATCACCACCTGAAAAATAACACACACAAGTTTTTCCTATAACGTTGTCAGCAAAGTTTCAAAGGTGCGCAAGGTTTCTACTTGCCTACACCCTTGTCCACACACTCCTTTCGGGCCCGCTAGTGCAGCATATATCCTTCCTGCCTTTGTGTGCTCCTGATGGGTGTTTCTAGTCTGAACTGGATCCTCAACCTTATCTACATTACTTGGGTGTGGTTCTAGGGCCACCCCCCCTCCCCAAAATCTCTCCTCCCTTTATCCACCTAGTGTGGTGCCCCTTTACTAAGTCGACACATACCCAATGAGGAGTCATTCTTTACCCTCCACTTCCCCTAGGTTCACTCTGGCACTGACGGACTCGTCCCCTTGACAACGGGACGCAGCATGCAGTTGCCAGCATGATCGTGCTTAGTTGTTTTTACAGGCAATTGGGCTCCCTTAACCCTTTAAGTGCCATGGGTATTTCCCCCCAGTGCCAAGGCCTTTTTTGATGATTTCGGTATGTGGGCATTCAATGCCTTGTAACTTTTTTATTACATGAGATATCTCAGCCAAATTTGGCTCCTTTTTTTCCCCCCATATGTAGGCGGTCGTAACGCCACCCAGGAATCCTAGGTTGCTGTAGGGTGGGGGGGGGTGAGAGAAAATAACCAAAAAGGGAGAACATTTTGTTTGCGAATAAAATGATGTACAAACAATTCTGTGGTTTTTCCTTGTAAGAGCTAGGAACAAATGGTTTGCTGTGCTGAATTCCCCAATTTCCTGGCTTTCAAGAACAGGTTGAGTGGAAACGAAAAATTATTTTGATATGGTTATCAACGGTTTTGTGAGAGGTAGGCGATTTTGGCCATTTTTGCCAATTGGACATGCATGGACGGAATGGAAGAAAAGGGTAGGAAAACCAAATTGGAGAACAAGAAGGCATACGTTTCTGAAAATTCCAAGTTTAGGAAGGGGTCATTTGCGTAGGTCAGGCAACAACTAGGTAGGGGAAAATGCCATAGATTAGGGGGAAAATGACCGAAAAAAGTTGTTGGACATGGTTGGCTTGGTACGGCAATGGCTTCTATGAATTTTGAGACAAGCAATGCTCCGCTACATTCCCCTGACTCGTGCAGTTAAGAAAGCACACATTTTTTTGTAGTGTTTTTTTTTTACAAAACAAGCAATACCACAAGCCAAACACAGCCATGGTACACAGGAGTTTTATACTTGCGGCCTGAACAGACGTACTTAGCATGTGTAAATCAGGAAAACCAATGTGGTGAGGAACGGCAAGCATACATTTTTTTGAAAGAGCACAGGCAGACCTTTTCAAGGGTAGGTGACTTGTGCAGGTTACAAAAGTGTATGGTGCCTTAAGCAGAGACTAAATGTAGGGCACATTTGGGAAATGAACGCGTTGTGTGACCAAGAGCACCAGCAAATGGGTCAAAACGTTATGAAAACCACACAAACACAATAAATGTTATACCTTCCCCCGTTCCCACATGTGTACCAATGAAAACGGTACCTCACATGTGTGGGTGCGCCTACCTGGGCGCCAAGGGGAAAGCTGAACACACCCCTAACCCAGACATCTGAATTTCACGATTTTTCCAGGCGGGCACACCATACAGATATGGGCTTCGGGTGTCCAAGCCACCAAGGAAAACGGGGAACCCCATGAATTTCCAAAACGAGGACACCCTTGGGAATCTGTAGAGGTCAGATTTGCGCAAATCGGCCTAGAATTTATTAGCCACAATCCCTGACAAATGTGATGTTTGGTGTGGAGAAAAACACAATCTTCACTTTGTCTGGGATTCTGGGTAATAAATTCTGGCCTTCTTCGCGCAAGTCGGACCTCTGTGTATTCCCACGGGTGTCCTCTTTTCAGAAATGCATGGGGTTCCAAATTTTCCTTGGTGGCTTGGATACCCTAGACCCAAATCTGTATGGTGTGCACGTTACTCAAAATCCTGCTATGCAAAAAGAGTTGGGGTTACGGTGATGCTGGAAATGCATCTGAGGCACAGGGCCTCCGTATCCATGTCCTTTACTGCTTTTTATTGTGTTCTCTGTCGTGTTATCCACGCAGGAGTTCATGAGGGACTCCTGGCGGTGCAGCTCTCTTTTGGTTTGGTGAACAGACCCATGGGATACCCTTATGGCACCCATGGGTAGCGGTGCAACCCTGTGCCCCTATTGTACATTTTTGGGCACCTGTGACCCACAGAGCAGGGTATGGGCTGGTGGCAGCTCCGTGCTGAAATGACTGGTGCCCTGAGCGTCTCCATTTTGGGATGCCCAGGCCCTGTCATTGGAATCGGTAGATTCCTGATGGAGACAAGATGGCCCCCATGGCCTCTTGCCTTCCATCGCCTGTTACTTTGATCTTCCCGAAGTCCTGGGAAGCCCTGACTGTCCCTTCCCGCTGACTGGCTGTTGGGTGGAAGTTCCATATATGGCAGTGTGGGGAAGTGCCGACCAGACTGGCTGGAGCCTTCTCAACGATCGTATGTTGTGGGTACGCCTGTGGGTGGTGAATAGAATGTGTGACGAATACGCATTCCGAGTTGTGGATGTCTAGTATCTAGTGGTTGACACAATGACTGAGACAGCCCTGCCCGAAACTGGTATGAATGCAGTGTGGAGTGTTGAATGGCTGGGTACTTGTCCCAATACACATAACTTGTTGTGTCTGGAAAGGAGTGAATGGCCTGAATGCACTATGCGCCTGATTGGCTGCCTGCCTGCAGGAATGCCCTTCTTAGTGATTGGATGCTTAAATATGACCCAGCGGAATGAATGGGATATCAACAGTATATCTGGGGACCTCTCACTGCTAGGAATCTTATTCAGAGCTGAAGTCCAAACTACGAAGAGTAACTGGAGTGAAACTGACGCTTGACCTTGCTGTTGCTCTCCTTCACAATCAGAAAGCTGCTGTTTCCAAGGACTGACCCAGAGAGGACCTGGTAAGGCGCCCTCTTCCCGAGCTACGAGGGACCATCGTGCAACAGCAGATCTTTGCCAAAGCTCCCTAGTAGACAGACCTTCGACCGGCTGCCGACCCGATACGGGGACTGCTGAGGAACTCCAAGGAGAAGCACCCGGACTGTTGGCCGCCACTTTCGACGACCGCCATCGCCGACCGGAGCCGCTGTTCTCCTGTTTGCCTAAGAACTCGAATCCCTTGACGCTCTCGTCCGCATCGTCGCCGCTGTATCCTGCTGGAGAAAGCCTGACCGTCGACGCGCAGAGGAGCATCCGCGGGTGGGTTTCCTGCCACCCAAAGACCAGAGACGCCGACGACTCGACGCCCTTGCTGGGCCGCAGTTCTTTGCGGTCCAGCACTATCGACACCGAGGTGCCCTGCACGCTTCTTCCTTGCAGGACGTTTACGATTCCCCGTCAACGAGCACCGCTAGGAACGACACAGCCACTTCACCGTCGTAGCTCGACCTGTTCTCCGTCGGACGTTCGACCCGTGACTCCTGCCTTAAAGGGAGGGCACTCGAGAAGGACCGTCAATTCCCCGATGAGGAACGCTACGCCATGTACTTTGGGGTTGCAGAACTATTGGGAAGTCTAGTGTGAACAATATATGGACTGGGCTTGTATTTTTATCCTACAGGGTGCCCAGGTTGGGGGGGGGGGGGGATCTCCACACAGAGCTGTGTTACGGTAGTAACCAGTATTCTGCCATTTGTTCAACCATCTTGCTTTCCTTCCTCTCTGATGGTTTCCTCTTTATTTTGATCTGTCATTCTGACCGTATGCACTTTAATGAGATCTAATAACGTTCATGGTACCACTTTAGAACTGTATATATTTATCATTGTTGATTTTCCGAGTACAAAGTGAGTTATCGTGATACTCTACATAACTTTGAATATTGATTATATAAAGACTGTTGGCTAAAAGACAGTGTGCGGACATTCCTTTGTGGGTGCGTGGGAACCAGCCCGCATCGCCTCCTGAGAAGATAGGCCTTGATTGCTCGTCCATTGCTACCACAATAGAGAATCTTGGCTGGGGTCCTCTGTGCCTCTCCTCTACCATATAGAGAGCAGAAGTACAGACACCCCCCTCCGGTCTTTACAGCTACCAGTGTTTTATGCTTTCCCCTTGGCGCCCAGGTAGGTGCACCCACACATGTGAGATCGTTTTCATCGGGACACCTGTGGGAACGCGGGACGGTAGGCCATGTGCTGTTGGCGGTGTGTTTCGGTGGGTGAGCAGAGTGAAATGTGCGGAAAATGCATTTTATTTATTTGCCACGTTTCGGACTTTGCTGGGGTGTCTGGGTAATAAATTGTGGGCCGATTTGCACAAGTTAGATCTCTGCGGATTCCCACGGGTGTTCTCTTTTCAGAAATGCATGGGTTTCCCTGTTTTCCTTGCTGGCTTCGACACCCTAGGCCCAGATCTGTAGGTTGCCCACATGAACAAAATGTGCTGTGCCGAAAGGCTTTGGGTTACGAGTGGGTTACCCTTTTCCTTTTGCGCCCCGCTAAGTGCACCCACACATGTGAGGTACCATTTTCGTTTTGACACGTGTGGGGACGCGGGAAGGTAGGCCATGTGGTGTTGGTGGTGTGTTTCGGTGGGTCGCCAGAGCGAAATGTCTGAGAATTGTCTTCATTTCCAGCCAATTTCAGAGACTTTTCCCTCTGCCTACTCAACGAAACACATCGCCAACAACAGATGTCATACGTTCCCACAGGTGTCCCAACGAAAACGGTACCTCACATGTGTGGGTGCACCTACCGGGGCACACAAGGAAAAGGGTAACCCACTGGTAACCCCAAGTCTTTCAGCACAGCACATTTTGTTCATTTGGGCCTAGGGTGTCGAAGCCAGCAAAGAAAACGGGGAACCCCATGCATTTCTGAAGAGACCCGTGGGAATCCACAGATGTCTGATTTACGCAAATCGGCCAAGAATTTACTACCCAGAACCCCCAGCAAAGACCCACATGGGAGAAGGGTTCCCAAAGCCAGGGATATTACCGCCGACTTTGCTGGGGCCCTGGCTGCCCTGCATTACAGCTTCTCCCCACCAGGGAGTCTCAGCAGTGTGCCAATACCTCCCCGAAGGGAAAAGCTGTAATGCAGCCCAGCAACAACTCCAGGACGGTTGATGTCCCTGGCCTTGGACATCATGTATATTGAGAAATGTGAAAGACTCCTTTCCGACAATATCAGTTATTGCAAAGTGGATCGGGATCCCACTCCCAGACTTCAGAGAATGATTAAAGATAAGGTAGGTAAAGAGGTTGAGTTAGGCTTGATCAGCAAACAGGAAGGAGAGTATTTGGCTAGGGAGACAGCTAGAATCCCTATTTTTTATATCCTCCCCAAGATTCACAAAAGTGTAGAGAAACCTCCTGGCAGACCAATAGTTTCCAGGGTTAATTCCGTTTTGGAACCCCTGTCCAAATTTGTGGATATATACTTGAGACCTTTTGTGATGAAAATGCAGAGTTATGTTCAAGATACCAGAGATGCTATTTCCAAAATAAAAGGCGTGTCCTTTAGTCAGTCTACGGATGTGTTGATGTGCCTTGATATCCAATCTCTGTACACGAATATTCCGCAGCGTGCTACCTTGGAAGTAATTGAAGAAACATTACTTTTAAGAGAAGACAACCATCCTGTGAGTAATGCGTTCATTTTGTGGTGTGCGGGAACAGCCCTTGTCAATTTCTACCAATTTTGCGGTCAATTCTATGTGCAAGTTGAAGGCACGGCAATGGGGGGCCGCTATGGCTCCTAATTTAGCGAACTTGTATGTGGATATGGTAGAACAGACAGTTGTATACTCTAACTTGAACCCTTTCAAAAATCAGATAACCAAATGGTTGAGGTATATCAATGTCTGTGGTATGGCATGGCTCAGTAGAAGAGGCTAAAAACTTCCTGACATGGTTGAACACTCAAAATAGATCTCAAATTTACGGCTACTTTTAGCGTGAGGGAAGCCAATTATCTGGACCTCACATTTTATCATAACAATTCGGAATTGTGTGTGAAACCATATGTGAAGGCAACAGATAATGCTTTGCTTCGTTATAAAAGCCATCATGCAAAACATGTTCGTGACAATTTACCTTTTGGACAATTTTTTTGCGGATCAAACGCAACAGCAGCACTAAAGAGAATTATGAAGAAGGTGCTAATGTTTTGATTGAGAAACTGAATAATAGAGGTTACCCTTCGAGAGTGGTGAAACAAGCTGCTAAACGAGCCTTCAATAATGATCGAGGATCTTTGTTTGAGAAAAAGAGCAAAGACACAGATAACCCTCATTTGGTTCTGGTCAACACCTTTAGCAACTTATCTTACAAAGTTAAGGGGATTGTTGTTAAGAATTGGAACAAATATATGGGTACTGCCCCTCCGGTGGTAGCTTTTAAGAAAAGCACAAACATTAGGAATCTGGTTATGAAAAATGATGTACAACGTATGGTAGCCCGTCCACGGCTAGAGTACTCTTTGGGACCTTCCTCAACCTTTGGGCCATCACCCTTATGGTAATTGTGTAATGTGTCCTTTACAAAGAAAGTGTCTGTGATGAACCTAGGTCTTAAACATGACTGGCTGTTGAAGGAACATACAAATTGCAATACGACCAATGTAATCTATATGATTAAATGTCCGTGTGCGCTAATATACATCGGCAAGACCAATCGGAAATGCAAGACACGCATGATTGAACACAGGAGTTGCCTGAGGAATAATATTGAAACAGTTCCTTTGGTCGCTCATTTTAGATCCATGGGACATTCGGAAAATGAGTTTGAGTGGTGCATTTTGAAAAAGATTACAGGCAATTGCCAAACACTGATTAACAAAAAATTGGTCAACCTAGAACAAAAACTAATCTTTATGACCAAAAGTCATCTTACAGGTCTCAATGAAAATATTGAGTGGCACAATGTGAGATGATTCTGATCCGATTGAAGATCACATGTAACGTTTTTTGCATTTCCTTCAGGTAACGCCCTTGTAATGTGGCGTAATATTGGTGGTTAATTAGGTAATAATGTGACTTTATGGTGGGACTGTGATTCTTCTTGTTAATACTCATACCTGCAGTTCCAAGGATGGGACCTATTGTTGTGCCTTGGCTTTGATTGTGCCCGCTGGGCTTCACTCTACCCATATCAGGTCGGGCGCCACGAGTTGTGCTCGCCTTTCTTGGAAAACCCCTTTTGTCTCTCCCTCCTCCCTGTCGACCAGCTGCTCGTAGTATCGAGCGGGCTGGGTTTATTTACAATGCGAGGACTGGGAGTGATCACGTGATGGCATTTTGTTGTCACGCATTTGGTTGTTGATTACGTGGTTGCCCAGCAACGTACACTCTCCTGCTTTCACACGTGATGTGGCAGCGTTTTTTGAGCCGAGCAGGTCGGGTGAGCGAGGTCGCTTCAGTTTGCCGTGTAGACTGGAGTTTGTTTGAATATACTCGCATTGAGCATACACAAGGTAAGCCAGCATCTGCAGGGCACGTATTATGTACAGATCATTTGAGTGTTTGTAAGAAATGGAGGTTATACTTGGAACCATCAATAAGCTGTTGGCACTGGGTTTTGGCTTGTAGGTCCTGGCTACTGACTATAACTGGGAGATTACTTCTGTATGGTTGACTGGCCACGCAATTTTGATACGTTGGTAGACCTTTCAGAACCTATTGTTTACTCTTGGAACACATTGGAAGCGCTCCAAGACCTACCCTCCGTTACTAAAGTTGGACTAAGTTGCTAAGGTGAGGTTACACGTTGGTGGTGGTTGGTGTTTTACTTAGGTGCTGATATAGATGCTTGTGACGGTATAACAGTACCTGATTTTAATATGTTGTTGGGGGGCAATTGGCCCCATTTGTTTCGGTACAGTCTGACCAGGTGGACCTTGTTGGATGTGAAGACCTTTGCATATGGAACTGAGGATAATTATCCTTTTATGGCCTAAGAGAATTATACCCTTGGGACACATGTCACAGGTAGAGATATATTAATATTTTCCTACTTGTTTTTACCCTTTTTTTGGTATTGAGGGTGAGGGCTAAGCGAAGTACTTTAAACATGTGATGCCCACATATTGATATGTTTTATGTATGTTTATTGTACCTGCAGATTTTGGAGTACCATTATTGAATTTAAGAATTAGAATCTTGAGTGGAAAAAACGCCACGTCAAAGCACAAGATACATGATTGCCCCTGAGGAATGTCCAGTTATTACTTAACATTCAGGACAGAAACTTATATAAATCGGGCTTTGATGGGTACAGTGTTGAGCAACAATTGATTTGGCTCTGTGCCTCTGCCGGTTCTAATTATTGTTTCTTGGTTTTTTAAAACCAATTTGTGTTTTGTATATTGTATTGTAACGTGCATATGCTTTTTATGTATTTTAAAGATGTATGTCAGGATTTTGTTGCTTTGATTGAATATTAAAATGTCATGTTGTATTGTCTGAGGACATACACCCTATATTGTCTTGTTCATATGGTGATGTCTAGGTACAGACCGTGTAATCTAGTAGTGCACATATGAGGGTTCTGGAGGATTGCGCCCAGCTGATTGGGCTCACACAGTGGGCTCTGATGATTTGGGTTGGTGTTGGTAGGTCCAGCATTTTGGTAAGCATATTGTTAAGAAATAGCATTGTATCATGTTCATCAACACAATCGGGAAGGCCTACAATACGCAAGTTGTTCCTCCTGTTTTGATTTTCAAGTTTTCTGTTTGTTTTTGCAGGGATTTAATAGTGTTTAAGAATTTTGTACTGTGTGTTTAACATCATCTGAATTACTGCCTCTTCAACTTCTGTAATCCTTGACTCAAATGTGGAACATTTGTCATCCAGTTGCAGGAGTTTGACACTTGTTGCTTCCATAAACGGTCACAAGGCTCCAATTTCAGGAAGGATGCCCCGCATGTTTGGGTGAAGTGGTTCTTCTATCGGCGTAGGTGAATCACTGTCTTAAGAGTGTTGGATGGAGACGATGGACCCTCCTTAATTTGGACTTTTCTGATGTCATAATGGGTCACATGGTGTATTTAAAAAAAAAAAAAAAAGTTGCACAATCTTTAGGTATTTTAGAAAAATGTATTCCTTTAAGTGCCTCCGGAGACTAATGTCATGGGTACCAGGCAGCTAGTCGGAGCAAGCTGGCTGCAGGCTAGGCAGGCATGGCATAGGCACACAAACACCCATAGCAGATGCCTTTTTTTAATTCCTTCCTGCGTTTGTAGTAACTTCCTGTTGCCAAACAGGAAGTGCATGAAAGTCCATGAGCTCTCTAGTGTTCGGGTGTGGCTGACTATATAAGCCACACCCTAGATTCTTCTAGTGCTTCGTGTTGCTTTATGTAAGCAACATCAGCAACACACTCGCCGTAATCCTGCTGCTTCTGCTTACCTGCTCCGGATCAACCTGCTTCTGCTTACCTGCTCCGGATCAACCTCCGCGCTGTCTCCACGCCGCAGCTTTCCCCGGACACGAGGTGAAACCTACACCGGCACCTGTAAGCATAAATAACTTTCATTAGTGCGCTCGCTCCAGTAACGCTGCGCATACTCACCGAAGCCTCTGTGCATACTTACCGGACCTCCGAGGCTCTCCAGTAGCGCAGAACCCAGGCTTGTGGCGCAAGCACTCCATAATCCGCTCCTGCAAAGGAAAGAGACATTCGGTGCGCTCGAACCTATAGCGCTGCGCATACCTACAGGCGGTTCTACGTTCTACAGGCGGTTCTACGTTCTACACGCAGTGCTACTCACCCAAGATACCTTTGGCAAAATAAAGACAATTCGGACAATACCGGACTCTCAAAATCCACCGCGCTACATTCGCTGTGCGGAAAGGACTTTCTTGCTGGTGAAGAAACAACCACATGTAACACTGCCTCGTTGTGAAGACATAACAGCGTGTGGCATCAGAACTCGGCAAACAGACATTGGCATCGGCCCTACGAGTGTAGAGCTGCGAATCTCCCATAGAATCGTGCCTCTGCGAATGCAGGATGGAATGCAAACCCCAATAAAAACCAAGGTAAGCCCTTAAGGGACATCACAGCACATAGAGAGAAGGGAAGGGGCCCAGGGTAATCGGGTGAACCCAGGTCTTAGTGTGCATCTTATATTTGACAGGTGTTCCTCCGGGTGAAACAGGGGAAGTGAGAACTCGGGGTCAAAGGAGGCTCATCCATCGCTCCTGCAGAGACACAGGTGAGTGTGACAGAACATGAAGCCTTCCTCAACAACTCTGCCCGAGCGATGGAAACCTCCGAGGTAGACCAGCTTTCCCTATTGTTAGACGAACTACGGGCCGAGGTGCATGCAGCCCGCTCAGAGACTAATGCCTTAAGGCGTGAACTGGTAGTCAACGGGGACAAAACAGACAACTTGGCAAGACAGCTCTTACAGACCCAAGCCCGTCTAGCACCCCTACCAGGTGGAGCCCCACAGGGGCAGCCTACCGTGGCACCTGTAGTCAGCCCTGTTCAGTTATTGCTTCCAGGCAATATCCCTTTAGCACCCCCAGAATATTTCTTTGGGCATCCGAAGAAGTTAGGAGAGTTCATAAATCAATGCCGCCTACACTTCATATGCAAACCAGACTCTTTTCTGAACGACCAGGCTAAAGTAGCCTTCGTCCTCTCCTATTTAGGAGGACACACGGCATACTGGTCTGTCCCTCTAGTGCTTGGGGACGACCCCTTGTTGAAAATTACCCAGGTTTTCAACGTGAACTGGAAAAACTATTTGCCCTTGGATGATGAGCTGCTCAGTCTGCAACAGCGTGGTCAGGATCTTATTTCGTATGTCGCTACATTCAATCGTCTAATAGCCGAATCAGGTTGGCCAGAGGAGAAACGAAT
Source organism: Ambystoma mexicanum (assembly GCF_040938575.1). Classification (NCBI taxonomy): domain Eukaryota; kingdom Metazoa; phylum Chordata; class Amphibia; order Caudata; family Ambystomatidae; genus Ambystoma; species Ambystoma mexicanum. The sequence goes on from NC_090936.1 coordinate 692,098,210, forward strand.
AACATTTTATACAGGACTAAGAGGAGAATGAAAAGATGCCTTGGCACAAATAGTTAATCCTCCTGAAGTTTGTAGCAAATACATCGATCTTACTATGCAACTAGACCACCGGTTACAGGATCGCAAGGCCGACCGAACCAGATGAGAACACAGACCAGTATATGTCCCACCGAAAGAAGCGTCCAATCGACAGGCCTATGAAACACATTCTGAGCCCATGCAATTGGGTGTCCTCAGAGGACCACTCATCAAAGCAGAGAGAGGACGGAGGAATCAGGAAAAACTTTCTTTATACTGCAGACACCCGGTTGCTTCCTCCAGACCTGCACCGTTAAACCCCCCCCCCCCCCCCCCCCCACGGAAGACCATGGGGGTCCCGCATAACACAAGGGAAGACACAGACGCGGAAAACTCCAACCCCCGGCAGATGTAGAGGTCGGTCTGCGAGCCAAGAATGGAGCACTCAGATCTCAAATTTCAGTATTCCTGTGGTTCTGGTAGATCCTTCAAAACCCACCCGAATGCATGCCCTCAAGGCTTTCATAGACAGTGGGGCTATTGGGAACTACTTGGACGTAAACACTGAAGAGACCTTGGGATTGGCATTCCACCGCAAGGACACCTTTGAAAGTGTGACAGCCGTGGATGGCACACAACTCCTTTCGGGACCAGTAACACAGTGTACTTCCACTCTCACCTTAATCTGCCAAGATGGCCATAGGGAAGGTATTAGATTCGACCTTATCACAGCACCCCAATTCCAGCTGATTCTTGCGATACCGTGGATAGAGACGCACAACCTAAGGATAGATTGGCGAGCGAGAACCTTAATCTTTCCCACGGGATGCGTCTCTTGCTATGACAACAAAGGGACCCAGAAAAGCCCATTGTTAGCTTCACAGGAAAAGATAGCAGGTTTAGGTTTGGTGGGGACCTTACCAGAGGAATACCAGGAGTTCCAGGACGTGCTCACAAAGGAGCAAGCTAATCCGTTACCACTACATCGAGTTTGACTGCCAGATCGATCTGCTACCAGGGGCACAAGTACTGTGCAGCCGCATTTATGCATTAACCAAGGAAGAAATGCTCATCTACATGCTTACTTAGATCAATACCTGGCCAACGGTTTCATTAGACCATCTAAGTCACCAGCCGCCTCCCCACTTTTCTTCGTACCAAAGAAAGAGGGGCGGGGGGGTTTAAGAATGTGCATCGATTACCAGGCCCTAAATCAAGTCACCATAAAGTAACCATTACCTCTGATACCAGTACTTGTAGACCAGGTGAGACGAGCAAAGATTTTCACAAAACTAGACTTGGGTGGCGCATATCACCTGGTACGCATTAAGAAAGGGGACGAGTGGAAGACTGCGTTCCGTACCCGCTATGGTCTGTACGAATACCAGGTCATGCCTTTTGGGCTTTGCAATGCCCCGGCTGCGTTCCAGCATTTTATGAACGATGTGTTACGGAACTCCTCGATGTCTGCGCAGTCGTCTACATCTGACATTCTGATTTACTCCACCACTCCCCAAGAACATGTAACCCATGTGCGAGCAGTACTCCGTAAACTGCGTGAAAAACAACTGTATGCAAAACTTGAAAAATGTTCCTTCCGCGCCAGCGAGGTTGAGTTTCTGGGATATGTACTGACACTGCAGGGAATCAAGATGGACAAAAGAAAAGTGGAGGCAATCCTCACTTGGTCCTCACCCACGTCTGTAAAGGGAGTGAAGAGTTTTAGGTTTTGCGAATTTCTATCGACGCTTCATACCAGGATTCTCGCATTTAGTACACCCAATTACGTCCTTGCTGTGTAACGCCAAAGATTCAAATGGACACCAGCGGCGGAAGAAGCCTTTCGAGCCCTCAAGGAAAAATTCACCTCAGCCCCAATACTACAACACCCGCAGCCCGATTTACCATGCATCGTGGAAACGGACGCTTCAAGCATTGCCATGGGGGCCCTATTGTCCCAACAGAATTCCCAAAACCTTATGCCTTCATCCCATTGCCTTTTTGGTCAAGAAAAGTTTCTCCAGCAGAATTGAACTATGCGATTTCTGAGAAAGAACTCCTAGCAATCAAGAGTGCACTGTGCGAATGGCGACATTACTTACTTGGAGCAAATCACACCATCACAATAATAACAGATAATCGGAACTTGCAATACTTACGCTCAGCGAAAGCTCAGTCTTTAAGACCGCTCCGTTGGGCCCTATCCTTAATGGAATATGACTTTGTGATCACCTACCGCCCCGGAGTTAACGGGAAAGCGGATGCATTATCCCGTATTGGCACAGGAGAGGAAGTCTATAATGCCCCTAACCCGGTGGAGATCATACCTAGCCACAAAGTTCACGGCTTCTGCATTGGCCCATCGCCGTTAAACACGCTGCAGGAAGCAATAAAAAAAAAAGTATGTCTGAAAGGGACCTACTGGCTTGGGACAAGGGAGAACAGTTCACCATTCAAGACGAACTAACATATTACCAAAGACATGTTATCAGGATCTGCAACAAGCAATTATGTCCGACTACCACGACTCGCTGTTGGAAGCCCATCCAGGTATAGCTAAAACCATGAAGAAAGTAAGCAAATGTTATTGGTGGCCAACTTGGCGAGAGGATATTGCTACATAGGCACCTGTGAGGTGTGTGCACAATACAAGACCTCCAGGCAAAAACCAGCCAAACAGGAAGTACATGAAAGTCCATGAGCTCTCTAGTGTTCGGGTGTGGCTGGCTATATAAGCCACACCCTAAATTCTTCCAGTGCTTCATTTTGCTTTCTGTAAGCTGCATCAGCAACACACTCACCGTGATCTGCTTAGCAGCTCTGGATCATCCTGCTTACCTGCGCCGGATCAACCTGCTTCTGCTTACCTGCTCCGGCTCAACCTCCGTGCTTTCTCCATGCCGCAGCTTTCCCCGGGCACGAGGTGAAACCTACACCTGTAAGCACAAAGAAGAACTTTCATTAGTGCGCTCGCTCCAGTAACGCTGCGCATACTCACCAAATCTTCCCGCTACGCTGGAATCCAGGTTCATAGCCCAAACGCCCAAATTCCTGCAAAAGAAAGGAGAGACATTACTTATTATTCTTGCTCAAGTAATGCTGTGCATACTTACCGACGCCTCTGTGCATACTTACCGGACCTCTGAAGCTCTCCAGTAGCGCTGAACCCAGGCTCGTGGCACAAGCACTCCATAATCCGCTCCTGCAAAGGAAAGGCGAGACATTACTAGGTGCACTCGAACCTATAACACTGCGCATACCTACCGGCAGTTCTGAGTTCTACACGCAGCGCTACTCGCCCAAGATACCTTTGGCAAAATAAAGACAATTCGGACAATACCAGACTCTCAAAATCCACCGCGCAACATTTGCCGTGTGGAAAGGACTTTGCTAGTGAAGAAGCTAGCACATGGAACACACTGCCTCACTGTGAAGACATAAGTGTGTGGCATCAGAACTCGGTAAACAGACATTGGCATCATCCCTATGAGTGTAGAGCTGTGAATCTCCCATAGAATCGGACCCCTGCGAATGCAGGATGGAGTGCACACCCGACTAAAAACAAGGTAAGCCCTTAGGGGGCATCACAGCACATAGTAGAGAGAAGCAAAGGGGTTCAGGGGAATCGGGTGAAACCAGGTCTGAGTGTGCATCTTATATTTGACAGGTGTTCCTCCGGGTGAAACAGGGGAAGTGAGAACTCGGGGTCAAAGGAGGCTCATCCATGAGTGTGACAACATACCAGATGTGCGAAGTTATTTGGTGTGGCAGTTATTCAAATTCAAGTTTCCAAAGCAAGTTATGGTAGCCACACCTGTGAAAATGCCTTAAACACCCACCACCAGCCTTTGTTTAACTGAGGTGCTTTTGTTGTTCAAGAAACGTACTGCCGGGATATAAGCGCTGCTCACGTTGCGAACAACCAGAGCAGCCGACAGGAGGTGCAGACTAGCTTCTTCATAGGATAACGCTGCCTGGGGCATGGTTCACGGAGCAGCTGTGTGGTGCCTCCAAGTTGGCATCAGAGCTGGAAAAGCAGCACCAAGGACTACTGGGGATAAAGCAGGTGCTTGCTGCGATAGTTTTATAAACTTATTGTTGAAGGGGTTCCAGTTATCAGTATAAATTACGCCAGAACTGGAGTGCAGAAATTAGGCAGCCATCCTGGTCTGCGCTAAGCCACACCCCTGTGATAACACTTCTTGTCACATTTGTTTTTATGAGCAATTTTGGCTAAACAATTTTGCAAAACTAATGTATGCCTTGGCATTGTTGGCTGATTTGCATTTGAAGCTTTCCAGGGCACGTTTCCAAGTGTGACGCCATGATTCTTCAGCTACTGAGACAATTCCTGATGCATCATAACATTAGAAAAGGTTTCCTTCGTCAGTTCTCTTCGTTACCAATTGTTCAAGCACAATAGTGTCTCAAGCCCACTTTTAGTACGTCAGTGTGGGATCCAGGGTCCCATTTGTATTGTCGGAATAAAAAGTATATTGTGCCTCAAATTGTAATAAATACATTAATATTGGCCTACGCCAAGCCGCTCGAAGGTCATTTGCGAGATCTGTTACAAGGTCCTGACCTTTAATCTATGTAGGCCGCCATTTTAGGATTTATGTGGAAAAGTCACTCTGGGAGCTAAAATGGTGGACGATGTCATTGCAAAATGCAACATGGGCGTCTTGACCTCTGTACATCGCTAATGTGTAATCTGCCTGCAGGCTACTTGTTGAGGTCATGAACCGAGACCTCGTCCTACGTTGACCTAAGTGTAAAAGGATGACTTGCGCAATGAAACCAATCCACGAGTATATATTATGATGTATTTACACATTGGACAAAGAACATCCATTTTATTATATTGTATTAATGTTTAAGAAGACCTGCAATACGAAACTTAGAATACACAGTTAATGCATACGCCTATTGTTACAAGTAATAAAGAACAAACCAGTTAGATGCGGTTAGTTGAGACTCAGCAATGAACCCTAGAATTGGTGACGTATAAAGTAGAATATTAACCCGAAGAAGGGTTGGCCATAGTGCTCACAAAAAGTATAAAAAGCGAATGCATTCTAATGTAGTGTCTCTCACTGAACACACTGAACCACGCTGGAGTTTGTTGTGTTGTACTGAGGGCCGGCCGATAGCTATCTGACATTGCACTGTTTTGTAATTGTATTCGATAGAGAATAAAGTACTTTGTATGTTCCTTTGAAACCTGTGTTTGGTGTATTTCCTTTTGGGGTAGTCGGCCTCGATATTTTGTTTCTCTTTTCACGGTATGTACTGCAACCTAACCACATTGCTTAAGGTGAATTTTGTTGACATCCTCTCATTTAAATGAAGTCAATCACTATAATGGGGAAATACGTGGGAACCCCTTGATATATATATATATATATATATATATATATATATATATATATATATATATATATAATTTATTTTTAAAACATGCTTAGTCATCCCTTGAGATTATGTTGGAGCAGTAGGACGCAAGCCAGGATTTATACCCAGTGTTCAGCAACCCCTAGCCTGATGATCCAAGGAGTTTGAGGTGCATAGGTAAAGCTTAAAAAAATGTGCAATTACCTGGGCAACAGTGTCGTCGCTTGTATATGCTAGCGTTTCAAATTCGGAATTTAACGGACAGGCTTGGACTGGTCTATAGGGCAATGCCCGAACCAACACCACAAAATACTAATGTGGGACTTTTTTATTTTTTTTTTTTTTTTTTTTTTTTTTTTTTTGGGTCAAAGTGGGCAGGTTTGAGAAGTTAATTCACCATGCGGCTAGTAGTTTTGACCAGTTACTGAATAAATATTCCTTTAAAAAGCACAAAATCAAAAACCTCCCCTTTGGATGCTACTCAAATAGTCGGTTACAAAAAGGAATGAATGGCCATTTGCAACAGTGGGCCACTTTTTGTTACCTGAGACAATTGTATGCCACAGTCCAACACTGGTCACAGTATGTATTTTTCAAAGGAAAAATAACCTGCTGGCAATTTGACGCTATACCGTGGTTGTCAGTATTGAGCAGGTATTAAAAAATCCCCCTTAAGGTTACAACATTTTAGTCAAAACCGCTTTACAGCATAAGATGTTACGCACTCTACCTTTACTTTGATTTAACTACATGGCAAGGCCTGGCACACCCACCATACGCATTTTGGGGTCCCAGATTAAAAATTGAGCGTTTTAGGGCTCCATATTTTGGAGCCATTTCCATGCTAATAAACCACTTCAGCATTCACACCACCACCGGGAAAGAAAGCGCACCAACCACTTGCAACCCATCACACTCCCTAGGATAAGCCTTTGTCAAACCAAAGGTTTTAAAAACCTATTGTATTGTGAAACCTAGGCCTCTCCCACTACACAGGGCTCTCAAATCTAGCTGTGTCCTCCCATAATCGGCCATTATATTGTGAAACCTATTATTGTATTGTGAAACCTAGGCCTTCTCACACTATACAGGGCCGGAGTGGGGCAGTCCAAGCAGGTCAACGCGAAGGCACATCGGCAACAGCATAGACTTTTAGATTGAAAAGATGCCGAAACCGGTGGGTCATTAACTATTGTCACGTGACAGCTGCAATCTCAGAGGCGCCTCTCACTTTGCAGCAGACAAACCTATTCTACAGATTTACTGCCTCACGAGAGATCTTTAGCTCCACCACACAACCCTATTTCCTTACAACAGCACCCAAGACTGTGCTTAAAACGGAGCAGGGAGAATGAGGGGCTACACCCTCTGATCCCCAGCCCAGTTGGATCTCAGAATGAGGTAAAGTTAAGAGATATGCATTGAGAAGTGGTCAAGCACCATCTTCAAGACATAAAGACAGATCAACTGGGGTGCACCAGTCAACTTTAGTCCCTATGAAACAGCACCCCAAAAGTCTTTTAGCCAAGCAATTAAATGACGGTGTCTTGTTATGGAGAATAGCCTAACTTGGTAAGCGACATGATGGCCATTGAGAACGCAAAAACCTCAGACCATCAGGACAAGTGTTATTTATCAGAATTAGAGCAATAAGCAAACACTACCATGTTTGAAGCTTGCATCGTCCTAGGAAAAGAAATACAGGCAGCCGAGAATTCGACTGTCTCCCCTTGCCTACTGAAAATGCAGGTTAAAGTGAGCAACGAGATACCAGATACATTCCTGCCACATGGAGACCGATTGGACAAATCTTTGGTGACAAGATATCGTAGCTCCTTGCCATTCCGGAGCAATGTATCAAGCAGTAACGACTATTTATGGTGCTTCTACATCTCTTGCCGCCCTGAACTTGTCAGGCAATCATTCATATGCCTATATGACAGTGGCCCTCGAAGTAAAGATGACTACTCAGTTAAACAAATTTGGGTCACTTCTGGTAAATGCTGTGAGGCTGATGGCACAGACCTGTATTAACTGTCTAAGTCCCTGTCAGTCTCTGTACCATTTGAAAAGCAACCCAAAGAAAAAGTTAACCGAAATACAAAGAGAAAGTAGGACAACAGATTGAACCTCTATAAAGCAGAAATCAAACGCAATCTTATGCGAGGAAAAAAAAAACAGACTAAAAACTTGGATTGTGCAACTTTTTGCGTAACCTTGCCTTTGTATGAAAAAAGATACTCCAAAAAGCCCTTGTACGAAATCAACAACACCACCAATGAAACTCAGTAACGATGAGGCAGCGAAGGCTGTAAAGCAAACAAGGGAAGTTCCTGCAGACAGAACAAAAAGGGAAAACTAATTCCGGCGATGATCTGAAACGTCCCAAGACCCCAACAGTTGATTCACTAAGGGTCTTGCTGAGAAGCAAATATGAAATCAAGAGTTGTGCTATAAAGAAAAAGAGAGGACACATACCAAAAATAACACATTCCAACCTCAAAGGTCACAAGTAAGCATTGGGTCCTAAATTAGATTCCCAAGCTTGTGAAACTCAAAAGTATAGAAACCGCCCTATGACCGAACTAGCGCTAAAGGGAACTTAACGGTTTATAGTGATTTTTTCGAATGCCATTATGTCAAACATTTCACTGAAAAATATTTTGAATGTCTTTATTTGTATTAAATGGGGGGGTTCCCCCGAAAACCCTGTTTTTTTAACACTTTCAAAACCCAAAAAAAAAAATTAATACATTAGAAAAAAAATAATTGACGAAATGTTTGAGATAATTGCATTTAAAAAAAATGCATTCGAAAAAATGACAGGATACTGGAACTAATAGCTTTCTAGTCAGGCATAGGAGTAGGTTTTGATCTTTGAATCGATTTGTGAATCTGATTGCCAAGACCCCTTATATAGAAGTAGACTGCTTGCCCCATTAACCTCAATTCCACAACTGAGCACGATATCGGAAGACAAAGGATGTTCATCTATTTGATGATGATTAATTGGGAATGTGCTGCTCATTTCCATTCAAATACAGTGGAAAGGGAGGCAATTCTGCTTCATGGCTTTGAATGCTATTATGCACGACAATCTGCAAAGAAGAACTTCAAGCAAGAGAGACCTACAATCAAAGTAACAAGTTATTTCGACAAAGAATATCGGTATGAAGTTACTCAGAACCAAGAAGCATCATCCTGGTGTTGGCGCTCCTCTGCTCTACCAACCTCAGTCCGCAAAAGACCAGGCTTTATCTAATAACTGCATATTCTTAGTTGGAAATCTAGAGGACTCTTTCCTAAATGACTTCACTATGAAATGGGAAAACTGCAACTTACTTCTATAGGAAACATGACCGAGGGCAACGCCTTTGTGGGATGGCTTTGTAATCACTAAATTTGAACAAATAAACAACAAAAAAAAGTATTCCAGGTCGACCAAGGGGTTGGCTTGTAACAGCTGTAAAGGTAACCAAGGCTCTCACAATATCAGAAATTACAACTAGGTCTGACACGATCTTGGCCATAACGATCACAAATACAATGGCTAGGCAGAATGTACCCCCCAGCACTGATAATTTAACATCTATTTTAAGCCACTGAAAACAATCCAGGACAATGTATTGAATGAAATTGAAGATTTGATAATGGCATGGCTTAATCAAAATCCACAAGGCCGTATCGTTACAGCAGGGGATTTTAAGTGTTTAGTCACCAAATTCAACTGGGACGATCTCAAAGGTGAAGGGCAAACTGTATGCACCACATGCACAGTGGGGGAAAGCCAACCTGGGAGGGAATTGGTCAAGATTACTCTCAAGGTGGGCTTTCATCCAAACAAATGAAACGGTGGCCTTGCCAAAGACATACCAACATGGTTGAATGCCTTCACGTCCTCGGTTATCGATTATACTTTTAACAAATTTTGTGGAGAAGCAAGTGGGATCGCTCGTTATGGTGAAACGTAAAATAGTGACCACTAAATGTTAAAATCTCTAACAATAGGAGTATCCAGGGAAGGGATTGACAGTGTGTTGAACAACTCGTTGGTAGTCTAATTCGAAAAACAGGGTAGTCCAGTACTGTTACAATCCGACTGCAGCGAACTCAGATTTACTACAATGGTGGAATTTGTTGAGCAGTCACGAAAAAACACAAACTCCACTTCTGAGAACTTCCCCAAACTGGCTCAGGAGACAGAGAAAATGGTGGTCTGCCTAACTTTATTTGCCTCGTCATCCCCACAAGAAGAAACAAGACATTGAGTTACAAAGCCATGAACACATAATGCGGTTAGAGATTAGAAAGTTGCTTAAACTAAGAGATATGACCTAGGTGGACAAAGTTGATAAATAATCAGGAATTGTTACATAAAATCCTGAAACTGGACACACGAGCGATTTGGTGGACACTAAACAATAAAAAATTAGCAACGTTGAACTGTTTGTAAATGACAGGACCATCAATAAATTAAGTTTAATTTTTTTTTTTTAAAAAAAACACATCTAATATTTTTTAATACAAGGGTTCATACAAAATGAACAAAGTTAAAAGAGCATCTCTGGTAGCTCCTGCGGTAACTCCTGCCTACTGGGTGACACCCAGCAGCTGGTTTTATCTCCTAAATCTTCTGCCTCTGAGAGAACTTATGTTTTTTCACGCCTAGAAACAATTGTGTAGAGGCGCATTATAAATGCCATATCCTGTACTAGAATTGGGAAGGGCCGGAAAGGTGTCTGCCTTGGAAAGTAAAACTACAGTTAAAGTGTACTTGCTTGTAAAAGATTTAATTGGTAACTGTAAACTCTGAATAGTTACAAAAAGGTATTACCTTGGATATGTTCTGCCATTCTGAAAAGTATTTATAGGATTTGCTTACCTTTAAATAAGATGTGTGCCTTCTTAAATAAGTATTCTCAAAGTCTAACTTTCCTTAGAAACTGTCTCGCCATTCTAACAAAATAGGTAGAAGGTTAACTTACCTGTGAATTGGGTTCCCCTCTTCCCAAAAGTAATGCTGTTGGTTTCACCTTATTATTCCTATTGGGATAATTGTATGAGTGGCCCCAATTGGGTCTTGCTTTCCCTGACTTGCTGTTAGCCTGTCCAGAATAAGTCTGCCAGGTCATGCTTACCTTTTTTAGGTTGCTTCTTACAAAAGTATATAAGTTTTACTTGGAGTAAAATGGTGTTATCCTAAAATAAGTGTGCTTCCCTTTTTAGTCTGGGAACTGAAAAGCAACTGTCATTGAATATTGCGCCCCAATGTCCAACTCCCCTAGGATAACTGTTATCCTGAATCTGAGTTGTAGCTGTATACTGTTCTGGAATAAGTGTTCCACTTTTCTGAAAAGTATATTGTCCTGTTGACTTACTATGATTTCTTGCGTAGTGTCATAGTACGACCGTTGGGGGTCTACGACCCTTGTATTAAAGCAGCCCTCCAGATAAGGTGCATATTGTGCCTTTTTATGCATGTAATTGCAGCCAATACAGATAATTTTATTTTCTACTGTGTACCGTTTACGCTATAGTTTTTTATTTAAAAAATATACATTCCACCACTAGATGGCACTGTAGCGTTTCTTTTGTCATCGGCAACATAAAATGTGTTCATACCCATAACTTCTAATAGCTTTATATGCTAAACAGTAAGGTTTACTTCGATGTCTTTAGTTGAATTTTCATTAACCATACATAACATGGTAGGGGTTTGTGACGAATCTCCAAACCTAAGTTAGTTTATGGCAGAGCTTATTATTATTTTTAAAGCGCTGAAAAGTGGTTAAATCGGGATGTTTTGCCTTTTGCATCTTAGTTTTCCATTCAGAATGTGGAAAATAAAGATGGTGATATTTTGGCCCAACATGCGGCTATAAGGATTTACATGTTGTCATGATGATTTTTTTATGCAATTTGTTTTGCAAGTAAATGCTATAGGACCGTATTATTATAGGTCTTGACACCCAAAAGTTAAATTTTTGTTCCAAGTAAAACACGAAAGAAGGTGGCTGTGCCCAAATTGAAGAGTGGGTTAAAATCAAAGATTTGCTGTTTAGCGTACGTGTGTGATCCTGGGCAAATAATGTAATCTCACCCTGACTTCAATTGAAAAATTGGAGTGCTTATGAATGATTAAGTTTTACACCCTTACAATAGAACCATTTTAATAATTGTATGGCCACATTGATGTATCCTGGTGCTCCTCGGTTAGTGACTCGAATACTGCTGCATAGAATTGCATTATTGCTGCACTGGCCCTCCCCCAGTCTTGTAACACTGGATTTGACAGGCAGACAGTCTCACCAGCCAGTCAGTGCACCAGAGATTCTACTATAGCGGACTGTGGAAGAACCAACATTACATCTGCTCTCCTGTTGCTCCCAGCCACTGAAGTTACTTGGGCCTTCGAGAGTAATGCCCCACAGTCTGCAAAGTCCTGTTTTGCTATGATATTGAGTCTTTCATTGCACACCATCTGCCATTTTCACACTTTCTGGGACCTTCAGGATCTGCAAGAAGTGGAAGGGTTAGCCCAAGCCTACTTTTTAGCCTAGGTGCATCCCAGGATGTGCGCACTTGCATTTTGTTAGGCAGAGAGGTGAGGGGAAGCCTTTTCCCGAAACTGGCGGCATTAACTTTTACAGTGTTTGTTCAGAAAAATGTACTTGAACAAACACAGTAAAACTTTAAAGCTGTTACTTTCAAGAAAGTCCTCCATCACCTCTCTGCATATTGCGCTTTACAATATACTAATCGGTAGTTGGTTCCCACACCAGACCATGGGGGGAGGTGGGTAGAACAGTGGGGGCAGAGCCTCTAAGTTTGCCTTTGCCTATTTTCTGAAGTGGCCCCTCCCATCACGACTTAATTTCCCCCATGGCCCGAAATGTAGGTTTTGTTCCTCCCCTGCATGGGAGGGAGGTCCGGTAGGTCGGCTCACTCTCACAAGCCAGCAGCCACCCCCATGACTCCCCTCAGTGCTGAAATAAAGGGGCGGGAGCCAACACATCTGCAGTAATTCCTTTACTTGCTGCACCATTGCCCGTGGCAAACCTGCTCTGTAATGTATAATTTATAAAGTTATGCTGGCTGTAATAAGGCTTGCGCTTGCTCTTGGGCTATACCACGAGGGTGGGCTGTTGCCCCATGCAGGGATGAATGGTTCAATTACCCTGCACAAGAGATGCGGGGCAGCCCGGGAACTGAATATATTTGCCATTAGCACATGCAGGAAGGCCACGTGCCGAAAAGAGATGCTCAGTTAGCATGTGTAGAGAGATGTGCTGCTGCATGTGTACGGAGGCTATGCCAATAACATGTGGAAAGGGAGTATGTGTGCTTACATGGCACTTTTAGCCAAATTCCTTCATCCGTTAAGTACTGTGGTAAGTTATTCTCCCATTTCGAATGGCACTTGATTTATTTAACGCAAAACCAAGCAGAATGCCAGGGGAGCACTCTTGGGCATTGTGGTGGGGGCTGGCGAGGATGTATCGGAGTCAGGCTGAATAAGGAAAGGGGAGGGGGGAATCGGGTACACATTTGACCCCAGTACATTTCTAGCTCTCATAGTAACTTGTGTGAACAGTCATTCTTCATTGTTGCATTTCTTGTAAGAAGGAAGCGGCGACTCGGCGCTCTTCCCCCTGCGCCACACCCATCAAGGCTGTGTCGGCCCTCCATGTAATTGGAACTTGAAGTGCAGGCCGCCCTCCTGCTTGGTAGCTTTCAACCCTTTCTTTGGATGCAACGTTAGCATGTGCTTTGCCAACATTATCCTGTGCAGAAGGGAGACCTGCCGTTAAGACTGGCAGAGAGATGTGCTATTATAGCATGGGCAGAGGAGATGCAATGTTAGCACTCGCAGAGAAGAAATGTCCCTTGTATGTACTTAGTAAAGATGTCATTTGTACTTGCCAAGACGAAATGTGCCATTAGTATGGGACAGAAGTGCAATTATCATGCATAGCCCAGATGTGCCATTAGCATGTGCAGAGACAGGATGTGGAGTTTGCACATGCTAACTGCACATCCCATTGTTGCACAGGATGTGCAGTAAGTACATGCAGGGATGGGATGTGTAGTTGGCTTGTGCAGAGGGTATGTCCCATTAGCATGTGCGTTGAGAAGGCGTGTCGCTAGCATGCACAGCTCTTCTGTCCACATGCGTGCAGTTAGCACGCATGTACAGAGAGCTGTCCCACTAGTATGTGCACAGAGAAGATGCGCCTTTAGCAGACGAGAATAGATTTGCCAATAGCATGCGCAGAGAAGAGATTTGAAGTCACTATGGGTAGAGATGTCCTGTCAACGTGTGCAAGTATCAGGCTGGCTAAACGGAACGTGTTCTATCAATACGTGAAAACAATGTCTGCCATTAGCATATGCATAGAGATGTGCTGTCAGCATGCGCATGGTGTAAAGGTGCAATTTATACATGCAAATGACACAAATATTATCTACAATTGCTAACAGGACATCTCTGAAAATGCTGAAAGGAGATGTGAATTTATCATGTGCACAGAGTACGTGTTGTACTCGTTAGTATGTGTCGAGAGGCGATGTGTAGCTAGCTTGTTCAGGGAGGGGATATGTCATTATCAAGTGGAATTATGTGCTGTTACTATGTGCTCAGATGGGATGTGCTGTTTGCTTGTGAAGTGAAGGGCTCTGCACAAGCCAGACAACTTTGATCTACAACTCTTTTGGTCTACAGGTCTGATTTTGTGTATGCATTGGGTATATGTGTTGGATACGTTTTACACTCTTGCAGAGGTGAAAACTCATTTTTACTCGAAATTGCATTTACTCTGCAATTTGAAAAATCATGCGTAAAATACTCCCGCCTCAAAATCGTATCTGGAGCACTGACTGCAAGTAATCAAAAATAACTATTGTTGTTGGCTTCGCTAGTACTACTGTTAGGCCTTCCAAATACGGTTATATGCTTTGGTCTGTGCACCTTCAAGCTTAGTGTTGTGTTTTGTGGTTATATATGTGATGGTACTTATTCCCCCAAGATTTATCTGGGCCTACTTGTCTTAAAATCATTTACTTTTACAACACTTGGTGTCTCTTTGGACCATTTGTATAACAATTCCTTTGTACTGATTCTACAGCCTGCTCTACCTCCTAAAATGAGCCTGGCTGCTCTGTGTACTTTACCCTGAACTTGGGTGGTACAGCCCTATACTAAGAGTGGACTCTCGTACTGTCTAAGTTGAATGGTTTTACTAGGGGCTTCAGAAAAACTGTCCTAACAAGCGTTGCTTCAGCCCGCGTTTATTGTTGGCCAAATGCAAATGGCCAGATCCTTCTGTAAACTCCCATGTACTGGAGATTACATCTGCGAAACTACCAAGCCATAAAAACCCTGACTGGTTTCTGACCATCTTTTAAGGTCGTAGTTGCTTATGACCTCTCCTCTGGCCTATGAAACCCTGCAAAATCCGTTGTTCCCAGACGCTCACAATTTACCTTGCTAACTCCTGACTGTAGAGTTGAATCATTTATTTAAAAAGGCGAATTTTATGCATGTTTATAAATTCCCTGTGTATGTATGCCAGTGTACATGTATGTCTAAGAACTACTTTCTCTTTTACAGTGAATTCTTCATAAGTACCCTCCCTCGCATGCGCATTATGCAACTCCTCACCCAGCTTCTAGGCACTTCGTAGCATGCCTTATCTGTATCATGCTTGTATTTAGTTGTCCATTTTTGGCATTTTACCTTTTTGTGTGTGTGCAAATCGAATTTGTATCAACTTACACTTTACATTGGAAATAACACATCTATTCACATTTAACTACACTGGCTAAATATAGAAATGCTACATCGCACCAATTTTGCCGCACCCCCAGTCAGAAATATGGGGCATGCAACATGAACCCCTCTCTCGGTGGGGGCCTTTCTTGACCACCCCAATATTGATGATTGGGCTGGATTTCAGGTTCAGGTTATCAGGACCAAAGTGAAGAGACTTGCCCACTCTACCACTGGAACGTCTTATCAGGGAAACTTAATATGCTCTTTAGGATTGTACCCTGCAGAAAACATTACAGTAAAACTGTGTAGGTTTAAAAGGTGTGCACCTTTTTATACATGGTTTGCAACTTTATAGGAAACTCATCCTTCCTTGGGTTATTTTCCATTCAATTTATTGATCTCCTGAAATGGAAATGTTTGTGTATGGGGGACGAGGGTTGAGCAAATTAGTCCCCTATACCCCACTGGTGGGGACCACTCGGTTAATAATAATGAACATGTTTAGCACTGCGTAAGCCTGCAGGCTGTTATATAATGTAGGGGCTGCATGACCCCTGCACTGAACAGTCGGATGAGGTTTTCTAAATGTTTTTTGAAGCGCAGGACCACAGCGAATCACGGCAGTCCTTCGCTTGAAAGACATTAGCAGGGCTGGCTGAAGAGGAGCAGAGGCCCATTTAAAAAATCTGCTTTGGTGGGCAGGGGTGAAAAGAGGGGGCACTGCCAAGACCTGGTATTGGGACGGCTGGAGAGCGCAGTTCAACATGTTTGGGGCCCTCCATGCTTAGAGCAGAGGCAAAAAGACTCGAGCACCTGTGGGGTGTACACATTATAAGAAAAAGATTATCACGAAACGGCCACCCAGCAGGTAGCTCAAACCCTGAAAGTCCACTCAAAAGCTAGTACTGATTTTCTCAGCAAGGGGCGGACACGGAGAAACTGGAGTAAAAGGGCAAGGATTTGATGAGCCCACTTCAGTATACCTCGAGGGAGGAGATAGCCAGAAGGGCTCCAGCAAATCCAGCTTGTAACAGGCGGTCTGCAAATAAAATATGTTGCTGTGTCAGAAGACTGCTGACTGCCAACATGGTGGCAGATGCTGACGCCCACGCCCCCCCACATCCGAGGCTATTTTTCTTTGAAAAGGATGAATGGATCTGGACATGTGTGCAGGCTGTTTTCAGAGTGGGGATCACGGTGTCCCCGCACTGAATGCAGCCTAAAGGGCGGGACGGCATCATTGCTTTCTCGCCCTTCAAAACACGTTTAGAAAACCTTATGCCTGTAGTCTGTTATCAGTGTGGGAAGCACAAAACCCCTGCACTGATGGCACAGCCTAGCGCAGCTGCTTATATAAGGTGCTGCACATTAAATTAACCTTCGCTTTTGCATCCATGTAGAAGACTGGGCAAGTAGAGCTGCCTGTGACTCGTGCTGCTCATTCTGTCACTCTTCTTGATACAATGTTTGAGCCCGGTCCGGTCGCCTCTGCCTCGCCTGGAAGCTGTGGAGCACAAGCCCAGACTGGCCAGGCTAACTAAATTGATCCTCAAGAAATCCTCTTAAAATTATATGTAAATAACTAGAAAATGGGCGGCATTGTAAAGCAAACTGCAATTTTTATGTGTGTATATATATATCATTCCTTGAATTGGGCACATAAGATTGATTTCTACTGAGTCCACAGGGACTGTATAAAATGTGCGGACCCATCAGGACTTTGATTGGAGGGGCTCTGCTGAGATGGTTACCCATGGACGTGTGTGGTTGAGTTGCCCAGTGGTGCAATCCTACTAGAGTAGAGTCCTGAGCACATCAGTGAGGTAATGGGGGATCTGGCTACTATGGGGGTTAGGACAGCGATAATTGACATGGTTCTCAATATTTTTATTAAAGTATGATGAGGCTTCGCTTTCTTGCTCGGTGATCCCTACCTATTTTCTAACTGAAGTGCTTGTTGCCGGTGTTAATGTCCAAAAGGAACCAATCCACTGTCGAAAGGTAACCTCTCTGACCCTACCACCATATCCTCTAAAGAGGAGAAGGACTCCCTTCTCACGAAGGTACCAATTTGTAAAGTTCTTCAATAATAGGTAATTGCTAAATAGTCTCTGGATAAATCTTGTAACTGTCTTTGTAACTCTTCAAGAAAGGTTTGCAATTTTCCATTTTCCTTGACCTTTTCAGTTTTTTTAAAAATGAGGATGGTTTTTTTTTTTGGTGGCTAGATTTGCTTTGGTTTGTTAGCTGTTTATTTAGCTTCACTGGTCTGTTTTCTTTACAATGAGATTTATAGTAGTGTCTCCTTTTTACATTCTCTTGGTCTTGTATGGATTGCCTTGTGACTCTTCCCCTTCCCCAGGGTGGTATTGTTTGTATGTCTTTCCCTTTTCCAAAGGGAGACTTTTTATCATGCTTTATACTGAGACTAGTTATTTGCTTACTCTTTTTGCAGCCTGTTATCCTGGTTTCCTCCTTATTTGGTTGGGAAGTGTTTGAGAGCATTTTCCTTCTGGACCTCTTCTCGGGTCACCAGCCGCTGTAATGTACCTGGTGTTTCGACTGTTTTTCTATACTCTGACATGGGGGGACCGATGTATAGAAGGCCAACTTATTTTGTGACTGGGACACTTCTGGGAGCTGTAACCAAACCAGTTCAAGGTAGCGGTGAGGAGTGGTCTAGGCTAAATCTGAAAGGTGGTGAGCTTGTAAAAGGTCCACAATGCACTCAATGGGAGTCACAAATTACACTTGGACAATATGTATAAAAAGTTAGTTATGGCCAAACACTATGAAAAATGACTACTAATAGGTAGAAGTATCACACAACACTAGTAATGGAATACATGTACACTAGGGCATAATACAGATCAGACTCGCGCAAAAGGAAAGTACAGATTAGATTATGCACTACAGGTCCACAGAGAATTAGCCTTCGCTTCAAAAGTCCTTCCCTAAGTTGTCTGGGTCCTTATGCCCAAAAGTTAAGAAACATTTCTGACACATTTGTAGTGCTGGAGAAAATGAAATTAGGGTCTCTGGGGTCCAGTGAACGATTCCAAGTGTTTGAGGACATGTTATTCTAACTAACAGAGTCCTCTGCTATCGAAGGCTTGCGCAAGCAATGGCAAAATAGAAACTTTTGTAAAAGTTAGCAACACTTTTAAAGTGAGTTAGGGGCAGGTAAGAACTACCTTAAGTCGCCCCAGCCCCTCCCTCGTATGCCGATTCTTCACAGGACTTGGCAGGTCGGTTGAAGAATGTCCGAGATTGCTTTTGCCGCTGTCGGCCTCATCCCTTGATTCGCAGGGGTTGCAGGCTCGAGCATATCTCCGGTCTGTGTCTTTGGCTGCTGCAAGGACTCTTGGTGGCAGAATGCAGCAAAGCCCGATGCAGGACCCCTCTGGGGACTGGACTGGACACGACTCAAGTGAGATGTTTCGGACGATGGCCACTGCAGCACAGCGATGCAATGGGACTCCCTTGCTGCGGTCAGACTTTTCCCTCCTATATTGGGTCACCTTGATGCTAGGACTCGGAATGCTGATGGAAGTCTTATAGGACAAGCTGAGGAGCCTCCAAGTTCCAGGCCTCAACGCGGAATGTCGGCAACACGGTAGCCCAAACGGTAGCCCACACTCGGAGCTGGTAAGCCACCGGGTGGTCCTGGGACACTTTGAGGGCTCTTATTAGTAGGGTACTGAGCAGACATCCGGAATGGATGTTCCCTCCACTCCATGTGTTGCATCTCCCTTGCAGGACTGGTGAAGATGGAAGACGGGGCTCTTCAGGACAGCAGCAGAAGTTGGAAGCCAGGCCTCCTTCAGACGGGCCACCGGTCTCCTCACAACTGGACCAGAGTCTTTGCTCCTTCAGCTTTCTGCAGGATCTCTCCAGTGGGCGCAGGAGTCCTCTTATCCCAAAAGCCAGGTAAGAGCAGAAACTCCCACTAGCCAATAACCTAACTAGCTCCCCCCTTCCCCGCCCCCCCAATCGGGACCACTGGTGGGAACACTCGCATATCACTCGGACACACAGAAACCAGTTTGTGGATTGGGACCAGCTAGTCCCAGCCCACATCCTGCCAGCAAACCCACATAGCCCTCCAGTAGCCCGCCAAAAGCCTCTGCTTTCCGGTGCTTAGTCCATGTAAGTGTTTCCCTGGCCTCACATGCCAGGCAGAAGCCTAAATGACAAGGGGGCTAAAGGATATGCGAAAAAACCTTGTAGCATTGCCATGTCCACGAGCCACAGTTGGTAGCCAAACACGGTAAGCACTAAAAAATGTTAAAAAGCCACTGCTGCCAAAAGGTTGTCCTTTAGCACACCTAGAGTTACCAAAAATACCCCGTGGTCTAGTCTAGGGCAAAAACATAAGTGTACTGCAATGTACAATGAACGTTACCACAAATTATACGTTGTTAAATGTAGTAACTAAGTAACTAGACTAAGGGAAACAATGTTTCCCAGTACTGACAGCCAGAACGACCTGTCTGTTTCCACAGAAGAGAAAAATAGTGTAGTGAAGTGTAAGGTTTCACTGCACTGTACTGGTCAGGATCAAAAATAAAAGCAAAAAGTTTGGGGGTCTATTAAAATGGATGGAAAGGTGCATTAAAGTGAAATCGCTCACATCTGTCGGCATGCCTCTCCTCCCTTTGGGCTCCTTTTCCTCCACCCTTCGGGCTCTTTTTTTCCTCTCCTTTTCCATGATGAGGATGGGGACACGCTCTGTCCTTACTTGCACAGTGGTATCGGCGATGTTGGAAGGACCTATGGTCCACCTTGGTACTTCCATGGCCTCACCACCACCTCCTCTTCTCGGGCTCCTACCCCATGGACTTATCGATCCGTTGGTGCTCTAGCGTTTCCGCCTCTTTCTTGGTTCCACTTTGTCAGGTTTCTCGTGTCTAGCTGTCGTTAAGGTTTTCCTGCTTATGGTTTCTTGTCGGGTTGACGCTGTCTAGTGTCCCAACCTCTCTTGGTTCCCGTTTCTCTCGTCTGGCTGAGGCCATGACTCGTTGTGTCTCAGAACTTCTCATGGTTAACCTGCTTTGGGCTTCTTATGTCGGGCTGATGCTGTAACTCTAGCGTCCCAACCACCCTTTTTCGGTCTTCTGTGTCCCTCCTTCGAGCTTCAGGCGAGTTTCAGACTTGTGCCTCTTTCTTGCGTTGACATCGAGGGAGCCTCCAGCGATGGCGATGCCGGTGTCTTAAACTGACGCTTAGGGCAATCAGGACCTGGCAGATTCCCACCTGTGAGGCTTCAACTCCCAACAGGCAGGCCGGAGGTTCTGCTATGGAGAAGACACCTGGTGGCTCGAGCACCTCCACGAGACGCCACACCAAGCACACCCCCCACCCCCAATGGCCGACAGTCGACCATACCATCGACCGAAAAGCCACATGCAGTGTCGAAGGGAAGGTCCGAAAAATCCATGTCCTCTGGGCCATTGCGGTCACCATCGCCACACGTCGGGCCCTTGAAACGGTCCTTTTCCGATTATCGCAATCAAATCGGGGATGTCCTCTGGTTCCAGCGACCAGACGTCAAGACATGTCGACAGCCCCTACTGAAAATTCAAAGTTGTATGACTTCTAAGGCAAAGACGTCAAAACTCAGGCCTCCACATCCCAAGCATCAATTGCAAGGTTCAAAGATTAGGGATTATTCTAACCCTAAAGACACCCTGTCAGGGGCAATGCATCACAAACAGCCCCTTACCCCACAGCCTTGGCCTACACCGGTTCCCTCAGTGTTGCCAAGTTCCTCCCAGTGGACCCCAGAAAGGTTTGATGGGGTCATGAGGAGAATGTCCAGTTTTGTAAATTTCTTTGATCAACATCCAGATCAACTTACCAGCATCCAGGCCCTCCCCCCCCCCCCCCCCCCCCCCCCCCCAAAGCGAAGTACCTAACAAACTGCCTGACGCCAAAAGAGCCCACCTGGACGCAACACAAACTAATACTTTGACATATCAAGACGTGGCGCATGACACATTACCACACTCAAGGCTCCCAAGACCCCGGCTCGTTGGCAGACCCTGAAGACAAAGGGATCAATACTATGACTATGTGTATATCATCAAATTCCCCAGACCATACAGACCAGTGGCTAATTCTTCGGTGGACAACCAGCTGCAGTACAATGACCTGCCCTTAAAGGCTGCAGAACACTTTAAGATCAATACCCAGAAAGCTCAAGTTGATAAAGACTTTGGAGAGGATGTCCTTGGGGATAAGAGATCTGCAGCAATCATCCCACTGCTTCAATCTGTCCATAGGCATATTCCGCCTTCTCTACGTGCCCCTTAAGACCAGCCCCATCAGAACCATTGTACATTAGGGGGCTGCTAAAGCCCAACTCTCTAGTAGTTGCCACCACAAGTGTGAGAGCAGGGCCACCATTAGCCTCTGCCAAAGCTCCTCCTAATGAGGAGAGCAAGAATATTTACACCCTAGGCAGGAAAGTAGCTTCCTCAGCTGCCTATCAAGTGAGGATAGCTAACACTACGCTATTGGCCAGCTATAGTTGCCACAAGTGGGACTAGGTCGCACAACAAATGGACTCGGTCCGAGAACCCCTAAAGACACAGCTCTTACAAACTTGCTGAAGGGAGACCAGTAGAAAGCTGCATTCTTAAAAATAACTTACACAAGGGGCGTGGCCAGCGACGGAGCTATGAAGTCGTAGGTCTCCTGTGCTCCCGGGCCACGGCAGAAATCCTGAGGAGATCCGTTACGTTGAACCCTACGGTTTTGTGTGGAAACGGCAGGACTGGAAGCGGAGGTGCCGGTGATCTGCCTGACTCCTGCCTACAGCGTTAATGTGGCAGGGTTTCGGGGAAACTTCGCTTTGTAGTGCGGGCTGTCCGCGTGGGTCCAAGATGGTGGCCAGAATGATCGCTGAAGATTCGGGGAAGAACTGAAAGCTGCCGAGGAGGAGCAGGGACCCGGCATTGCGGCGGCGGGCTCGAGGCAAGTGAGGGCCAGGCCTGCCTGAGAGGAGAAGGCACCTGCAGCGGGTGAGGAGGTTGTTGTCCCGCTGAGGGACAGCGCAGGACTGCTGAGGGGAGGCTGCGGGGAAGTACGCCGCAGGAGCAGGACGGTGGACTGGCCCACGCTCCGCGAGGGTGGTGGCACCTGTGGCGGAGGATTGGAGGGCCTGGCGGTGCCAGGCGGGATCGGATACCTTGGTCTGGACTGCGGTTTGGAGGTGAAGGAGCGCGGCCGCAGAGGTGTTGATAGCTTGACTGGCACGTAGCCTGGACACGGCCCTGGACATGGTTGGCCGTGGCTGGGACGTGCAGGCTGGAAGTTTGAGGCTGAGCGGAGGGGTGCTGGCGGCGGGCAGTGAAGAGTTGGATACGCCCTCCCCCTGAGGGCAGGTGGAGTCTCTGTGAACAGGGGGGGGGGCTGGTGACATCAGAATACAGGGGGAGCCCTGTGTAGAGGACATCCTGGAACGTGAGAGGCTGCGGCGGAGGAGCTGCAAAGGCGGAGGTGATGGGTTGCGGCGGCCTGGGACTGGCGAGAGATAAGGTGCGCACCAGTGAAGTTTATGGAGAGTGGGAAGTTTGGAGGGCCCATACCGCAGGGGGGTGGTGACTGACTCCCGCCCGGCAGGGCTGATAGACTCCAGGGGCCCTTATCGGGTAAAGATATAAGGACGAGCAAGTCAGTCACGCAGTATTTCTTCAGGACTGGACACTGAATTAATTTTTTGAAGTTCCAGCTGGTGGAGTGTTGGGGCCGCTCCTACACTGCCCGCCCCCTACTGTCCAATATGGGCAAGAGCCAGCAACGGATGGCTAAGTACACTGAGGCAAAGGATGGGGCTCCTAAGCAAGATGGCCCAGAATGACTGGCGGGGGAGAGTTCAATCGGTGGGGAGGAAGGAGCAGTGACTTTGGACTCATTGATGGCGGCAATACAAGCTTCAAGAGTCACCCTTCAGGAGAGTATTAAGGAGGTGGGAGTGGACGTCTCCTTGGTCAGGGCGCACCTCTGTAAATTTTGTGAAAGGGTTACGGAGGGAGCAAAGGGTTTCCATGGTGGAAGATGTCGTCCAGACCAGAAGCTCCAGAACCAGGTGGCGGGCCTAGTGGGGGCGACACGGGTTTTGGATGGAAGAGCCGAAGATGCGGAGGGCCACACCAGGCGGTGCAATATCCGCCTGATCGGGGTCCCGGAGAAGGAGGAAGGTCCCAGTACAGAACTCTACGTTGAGAAATTGGTTCGCAGGATGTTTGGCATCAAGGGTTTGTCTAAACTTTTCACAGTGGAAAGGGCTCAGTGCTGGGAAGGCCCCCGCCGCTGGGCGCGCCGCCAAGGGTGTTAGTGGCCAAAATCATTAACTTTCGAGATCGGGATGCCATCCTGCAGGATGCATGCAGAGTGTGCTGCTATGAAATTGGGCAGGCAAAGTTGCAGATATTCCCGGACTTTACTCTGGAGGTGGAAGCGGCAAAGGAGGTCATGTAACGCTTTGAGGAGCCGACCCCGGGAACTCAATCTGAAGTATGATGATCTTTCCGGCGAAGTCGAAGGTGTTGGGGGGGGGGGGGGGGGGGTATGGTATTTCACGTCCCCGGTAGGTGAGTGACTTCCGGAAATCGGTCATCCGGATGTCAAGGTGGGTGGAAGGGGATGGGGTTCGGACACAGGTGGTGTGGTGCTGGGGGGGGGGGGTGGAGGAAGCCCCCAGGGGTTCATGACGCTATTGGCTGCTACCCGCGAGAGGGAAAGGGTGGGCGGGCTAGGTAAGTCGAGGGGTCTACAGCATTGGAGTGGGGAGGTGAGGGGGGGTTAGGTCCAGGGTAGGGTCTAATCGCCCACATTTGTTATGGGGTTTGGGGGGTGGGACAGGGCAAGAGGGGGGGGGATTTGGGTTAGAGCGGCAAGTTGGAGGTAGGTGCGAGAGGATGGGGGCTGGGGTTCAAAGAGGGGAGGAAAGATCTGGCACAGCGGCAGTAAGGTGTGGACGGGATGGAGCGGGGAGTGGAGACGTCGGAAAGAGGGGATAACCTGAGTGAGGCTTCAGTATCTCGGATGGTCAGATGGGTAAGTTTGAAACTCGGGACGTGGAATGTCCAGGGACTAGGGAGTTACCTGAATAGACGAAGGGTGGGGGAATTTCTGAAAAGGGCAGGGGATACAGGTGGCCCTTGATACAGGAGGCACACGCATGGGCAGAAGTGTTAGGGAAGCTGGGGAACATGTGGGGAGGGCAAGCAATTGGTACATTTTCTACCCAGGCAAGGGGGTTGCTCATCTGGGTGGCGAGAGGGGTCCATTGCTGGTGGAGGGGGTATGGAAAGAAGAGATCGGTAGGACAGTGCGTGTGCAGTGTTCGTGGGAGGGCAGGGCCGTCTGCCTGGTGAACGCCTATGCGCCAAAATGTGGATGACGAGGAATATTTCCCCTCAGTGCTTCGAATGGTGGGGGCACATAAAGGGGACATGATTATATGGGATGGGGATTTTAATTGTCTTTTAGATGAGGTTAGATGGGTCGGGCAGTAGTGGGGGGGGGGGGGGGCGCGCACCTAAGAGGCATATGGCAGGATCACTACATAGAATAATGAAGGAACAGGACCTGGTGGAGGGTGTGGAGGGAGAAGCATGGGGAGGAAAGGGGCTATTCATATTATTCGGGTGTGCACAGCTCATATTCGCGCCTGGATTACATTGTAACGTGAAGGGAAACATTGTCAGAATTTTGGGGACGCAACGTATTTGGGGCGCACTGTCAGATCATTCCCCCTTAGTGGTCACGCTATTTGGAGGTTGAGGAGAGGCCCCCACGGACAGTTGTGGCGTCTTCAGAGGGAGGCTTTGCGAGATGGGATGTTCGTGGGTGAGTTTAGGGATGGGATCGGAGCTGAATGAGTTGAATGAAGGCTCGGTGGACTCGAGGGGGTGGGGTGTTATGGGAAGCCTTTAAGGCGACCATTAGAGGGAAGTGCATGACTGGGATATTAGGGAGGCATAAGCGGCTCCTACAAAGGTTACAGCGGACAGAGGCTCGGGTGGGTGGATTTGGATAGGGAGGCGGCGGCGGGGGGTGAGGAGGTGGGGGATTTACTGGCACAGGCGATAGAGCTCCATCAGGAGACCCTGGGGGACTGTCGCATTTTGACAACAGCAGACCAGCAGACGTCATGTGAGATTGCATGGGGAGGGGGATAATGTGGGTAAGTTGTTGGCCTGGCTGATTAGTAGGGAAAAGCTGCATCGGATGATCACGCAGCTTAGGTCAAGCATGGGGAGATGGTGGGGACCCAGAGAGATATCAATGATGCATTTGTGGCATTCTATAGGGAGTTGTATATGAGGATGGATATGTGGAGGCCGAGGATCTCCTGGAGACGTTGCAGCTGCCGAAACTGGGGAAGGGCCTGCGGGAGGAACTGGAGGCTCAGATTGAAGAGGGGGACATTCGCTGGGCGATCCGCGCATTACGGAGAGGAACGGCACCGGGTAGCGATGGACTCCCAGTGGAGTTTTACTCGGTGTTTGCTGACCTCCTGGTGCCACAACTCCTGAAGGTATACGAGGAGGCCTTTCAGACTGGCTGTCTCCCGGAGTCGATGAGGGAAGCAGTGAGCAGTCATTTTAAAGGAGGGGAAGGACCCGAGGGATTGTGCAGGGTATCGACCAATCTCCTTGTTGAATGTCGATGGGAAAATTCTAGGGAAGATCCTACCTGCTATGCTGGCACGGGTGGCGCCGAGCTTGCTCCATCCGGATCAATGCGGGTTTATTGGGAGGAGGAATACGTCCGGGAACATCGCTCAGCTCCATGTTATGGATCTAGTGAAATCACAGAAGCGGGAGATGGCGATAGCATAGTTCGACGCTATGAATGCGTTTGATTCCCTGGAGTGGAAATGGCTATTTAGGGTATTGCGGGAATTGGGTTTGGTGCGAACATCTGTAGATGGTTGGCTCTTCTGTACAGATGGTGAGGACGAATAACTGGTTATCTGGGACATGGGAATTGGGAAGGGGGACGCGGCATGGGTGTGCGGCTTCCCCAATTCTGTTTGCCTTAGTACTGGAGCCACTGGTGGCATTCCTGCGACAAGAAATGGAGGAGGCGGGCATTGAGGCAGGAGGGCATAAACAGTTTCTCTATATGCGGACGACTTGTTGTATGTGGTGGATCCTAAGGTGTATCTCCCAGAACTTTTGCGTAATTTTTGATATGTCGGGTTTCCATATTAACCCTGGGAAATCGGTGCTATTGCCGTTAGGGGTGCTACGAGATTGTCCACTAGAGGAGCTGCCGGAACTTGGGTTAAAATGGGAAACTGAGTCGTTTCAATATTTGGGGATACGGATATTCCATGACATGGAGGATAGGTTTGTACAGAACACAGGAAGATCTCTATCTAAAATAGGTGATTCCGTCCAGTTTTGGAAGGTGTTGCCCCTGTCCCTGATGGGCAGGGTAGCGCTGTGTAAAATGGTGATTCTTCCGCAATTACTTTATTTTTTTGTTAATGTACCGTATGTAGCAAAGTGTTTTTCAAGATGCTGGACGCTAAGATTAGAGAACTGTTGTGGGGTACGGGGAGAAGGAGGGTTTCCTTAGAGATGCTATGAAGGACTAGAGAAGAAGGTCTTGGTCCCACGAATTATGAACAATATTTTGTGGCAGCACAACTGCAGGCAGTGTTATTGTGGGACCAACCGGGAGGGGTAAGGGGGGGTGGACTTCTACACGGACTGGTGAGGGATCTACTGCCCAACTACAGGCCGGTTGAATTACTTCGGTTCCCGCTGGATGATGAGGGTAGAACGGTAGTGTTTGAGGCGGTGAGAGAGACCTGGCGGAAATATGTTGGTGGGAGGAAGATGAGGGAAGACACCCATGGGGTGTGGATCGGAAGCTTTGCCAGGCGATTGGAAGGGTAGGAATCCATAGGCTCGGAGAGAAGGGATGCGAGACGCTGGGAGACCTATTTGAAGGGTGGGGGGGTAGGGGGGGGGGGGGAACTACTCACCTGCCAGGAATGGTGTCAGACGTTTGTCTTACCGCAGGGTCTTTTCCTAGCGTATGGGGCGGTGGTGCGCAGATTAGCGGTGCTATGGGCGAAAATTCCAGAGGAACCAGAGTTGTGCCCGGTGCTTAGAGTATGGTTACACTAGGCAGGTGGGGCGGTGCAAATCTCACGGATATACAAGGCCCTGCGAGAGGGGAAATCAGAGGGGGATTTGAAGGTGAAGGAAAGGGGGGAGGCGGATATGGGGCGTCAAATATCAGGGAAGGAATGGGCCCAGGTCTATGAGTTAGTTCGGAAGACATCAAGGAATGCCCGGTTCCAGTTGATTCAATTGAATATTTTACATAGGACGTATGTGACTCCAGTGGTACTTCGGGCAATGAACAGGGAGTTGTCAGATGAATGTCCTAGATGCGGTAGGGCGCAGGCAGGGTTTTATGACATGGGAATGTTGGCTAATAATGAAGTTCTGGGATGAGCTCCTGAAAGGAGTGAATGGCCTGATGGGAACTATGTCCGGAAATCTGTTTATGGGGTAAACTTCCCGGGGGGGGGAAAGGGTATAAGATGCGGAACAGAATGGGCCGATTCTTGCTTGCGTTGGCAAAGCGCTGTATGGCGATAGCTTGGAAAAGTCCACAAGGCCCAGCAATTAATCAATGGTGAAAAGATGTACGGAGGTGGGGGAACTAACTGTTTTGAAAGAGGTGGACCCGGAGCTGGGGGTGGAGGATGTTACGATTCATTGGACCCAATTTTGAAATGACCTGTCGGGGAGGGGGGAGAATAACGATATACGACCCCGTGAAGCAATACTGGTAGGGGTGGAGAGGTGGGAAAGGAAGAGGTTCAAGAGGAAGGTAGGGATTTGGGTACCGGTAGCAGTCCCGTTTGACCCTTGGAGGAACTGTGGATGAGAGAACTGCTGGCTGTGACTGAGGAAGAGAATGGAAATCGGGTGGGCTGATCTGGACACTGGAAGGGGGGGGGGTAGGGTGAGTTGGGGTCTGATTGAAGTTAAATATCAAAGTTTTTAAAGTGTTTGGGGGGGTGGGTTGAGTTGAGAGGGGAGGGGAGAGTGGGGGGGAGTTGGGGCTTCTGGGGTGTTATTAAAAATGCTAATGGTGTTTAAAAAAAACGTACACACAGCAGACCATGTGGGGCGAATTGTGACAGAAGGTAACCTCATCAAACTCCATGCATGGCTACGTCAATCGAGTTTCAAATTGGAGACCCGGGGCCACCCTTTTAAACATGCCCATTGAGCCCAATGCATGTGTTGATGAGTGCTAAGGAGGAATGATGCCCTCAAATCTCTGGGACAACTAAAAAACAAACACTTTGTGCAGAGGAGGTTCAAATACATGTCGGTTTAGAGGACCAAACTCCCAGCAGTCCTCCAACTACAACCAAGGTGAGCAGAGTTCGTCACGGGGTTCCTCTCAAGGGCCGTCCTCAACAAAACTTTGAAAGGGGCCACAGAAGGTCCAGAAGTAGAGTAAGATCATACTCTAGAGGGGGGCACCACCCCTCCTAAGTAATGACCATCTGCTACAGGTCCCCTGCCATGCCTCTCCAGTAAGGTCGTTTTTCTCATTTTAACCACGCATGGGAGGTGAACACATCCGACAAGTGGGTACTTTCCACAGTGGCGAGAGAGCTATTGCATAGAGCTAATGCAAACACCGGCCAACCAACCGCCAAGACAAACTACACAGGAAGAACAATTCTTTGTGCTAGAAGTCAAGGCACTGCTACTAAAGGACGCAATGGAAATGGTCCCAGCAAACCAGGTAAACAAGGGTGTTTATTCAATGTACTTCCTTGTGCCAAAGAAAGGCCTAACAATGCGCCCTGTCCTAGACCCGCGCCCCACGAACACGTGTCAAGCCACAAAAAGTCTGCATGACAACGCTACAAGAGGTAATCCCACTGCATAAAGGGGACTACATGGCAACCTTGGGCATGAAAGATGCATACTTTAATATTTCAATGATATTGGCGCACAAGATTCCTGCGCTTCAAAATAGTGAATCAACACTACCAATTCAAGGTGCTTACCTTTGGCATAGCCTCCTCTTCAAGGGTATTCACCAAGGTACTAGCGGTAGAGGCAGCACACTTACGCTGAGAATCAATTCCAGTGTACCCTTATCTGGACGACTGGCTGATAACCGGGGAATCCCCCTCACATTTGCAAGCAAAAATCTATCTTCAGTTTCGATTGGGATTCTCAATAAACTAGAAAAAAATCAACTTGTTCCAAACAAAACAGTTCTTGGGAGCTGTCATAAAGACAGAGGGTTTAAGACGAAAGATTGCAAAATGTACTGCTACAAATACCTCACTATCTAGCGGTCGTCAAATTACTGTATGCAAAGCAGTGCGCTTGCTTGGGATGATGCCTTCATGCATGTATGGTTGCGCATGCACTCAATGAAAGAAAACTGGTCTCACACAAGCAGTTGGTGGGACGATCTAGTGGTTGATTCCCTAACACTAGTTCAAGCGCTATACTGGTGGACAAAGGAAAATCTGTTTAAGGGAAAACCTTTTCACAACCCTACAGTGCAAGCAATTGTCACAACAAACGCATCCCACTGCGTGGGGAAGCCATTACCATTACCACACAGCGCATGGCCTGCGGACCCATAATCCAGCCCAAAATCACATAAAACCTTTAGAGATACTAGCAGTGCTCAACGCCCTACAAGCTTTTCAGTTGCATCGGTCAGGCCAAACGGTACAATTCCACAGACTCAACCACTGCCATGTTATACACAGCCCAGCAGGGAAGCGCTCATGTATGCCATGTCTTTTTTTTAAAAACATTTTTTTAGAACAAGCGGTGAGGCACACTGTCTGTCCAGGCTAGCTCAAAAGATGTGGAAGTGGGCACTCAAGCGCAACATGTTCCTAGTGTTGCAACATGTTCCAGGGGAATTCAATTCTCTAGCAGACTCGTTAAGCAGAGATCCTCTAGCTGAACAGCACGAGTGGCAGCTCAGCAGAAATATTTCAGACTATCTTTTCCCTCTGGGGCTATCCTCCGTTAGACTTGTTCACCACAAGCCTAAACATATAATGCTTAGACTTTGCATCCAGGGTTCCCCAACCCGGATACAAGGGAACACCCTGTGGATGAGCTGGTCAGGGAAATGTCGAAGCATTTCCTCATAACGCTGCTACTGAGCAGGATAGTGAACAAAAAGCACCAGGAACCAATAACTCTAATCCTGTTTGCTCCTATGTGGGCGAGACCACCTTGGTGTCCGCATCTGTGCAAACTATGTGCGATCCCATGACACTCCAACATGCTCACCCAAAAAGGCGGGGGAGGGGAACAACGTTGCACCCACACCTTCAATCTGTGAACTTGGCAGCTTGGCTCCTAAAGTCATAGTTAGACCATCTTAAAACTACCTCAAAGGTGTATGGAAATCCTCAAGGAGGCACGCAAACCAAATGCCAGAAACTTACGTTAACACATGGAAAAGATGTGTAATATGGTGCCAGTCAAAACATGTAACCCCCATTGAATGTACTCCATCACACATACTTCATTACATGCTCCGCTTACTAGACTCTGGTCTAGTATTCAACTCAAACAAGGTTCACCTAGTGGCTCTATCCGTGTACACCACTTCCCAAAGTAAAGTTTCCTGGTGGAAAGCCCCTGTCATGAAGGCATTCATGGAAGGGGTGTAAAGGCTTTAACCCGCCCCCCCCTCACCCCTTATTTCAAACCTGCCTCCAAACTTGCAAAACTCATAGGTCCCCCTTTTGAACCTATGCACACATCCAGCCTTAAACACCTAAAATATGAAACTGCTTTTATGGTGGCCATCACCTCCATAAGAAGTCAGTGAACTACAAGCTTTGTCAGTGCAAGACACTTTCTTATCTTCCACAAAGACAAGTTGGTACTAGGAACACACCCTAGGTTTTCACATTAGTTCATATCGAAGTTCCATGTCAACCAGTCCATTGAACTACCATCTTTCTTTCAAAATCCTTCAAATTCAGCTGGGAAAAACCTTCATACACCAGATGCAAGGAGGGCAGTTTTTTACTATGTAAAAAAATAAGCTACGAAAAAGAGACCAACTGTTGGTCTCCATAGCACCTGGCAGGGAAGGTGATCACGTTTGAAAACACCATTTCCAGATGGATCGAGAGTAGCAGAGCTGTATGCATTTCACTATGAAGGAAAACACTGCCTTTCATACCAAGAGCTCAATGCATCAGTGGTACACAAGCTACTTTGGCCTTTATTGTAAAGGTCCCGCTGGACTCCATTTGTAATGTAGCTACATGGAGCTCTATAAATAATTTTACTTGGCACTGCGCATTGACACACATTCGAAAGCAGTTTCACAGGTGGGACAAATGGTGGTAAAACATATTTGCTGCGGTACCTCTCATAACCCACCGCCTTATCCAGGCACTGCTCGCTAATCTTTGCGTAGCATGTGATCGAAGTAGATCCACAAGCCTGAAAAGGGATACATTACTTACTGTAATTGTATTTCTGATGCTTGTATTTGCTGAGATTCACATGTGCCCATCCTCCATTCCCTGTGGAGTAGAATGTGCCTAGTGTTTAATGGCTTTATCTACTCTGATCTGCTTTCTTACATCTATACTCGTACTACACTTTGTGCTACCTCATGTCAGAAACGAAACATTTGGGGGGGGATTTTATTTCACCAGTATAAAATACAGTATGATGTGTCTGGATGCAAGGCAATGGGAGACAAAAATGCAGGATCTGCTGATCTCAATTACCTAACCTTGGGCTGGCCGTGTTATCGGGAGGTACTATTGTATCTGATCCAATTCCTTCACTATTGGAGGGTGTGGGGGAGCCAGAGGAGGAGAAATCGTGTCACTGCCTTCATCGCCACCACACAAATCGCCTCCCATTCAAGTTCACTGTGGGTTAAGGCTATCTTGATTAGATTACCATATTTTCCCCCCTCTGCATTCATCCCACGCACAGGGCAGTTTGCCCGTCATGCAGCTGGCTCCAGTACTGCATCCACAAAGAAATGTTACTGAATGTTTTATCTACCTTGACCACACTGGTGGCAGTCTTACAACACCGGCTCCCTGCACCAGCCCTGGTTCCAATGCCTCGCAGGTTTCCTCGTACAGATGTCCCAGGGCCCTCCAGGGAGGTGGACAACATCCCCCGGCCCCCCAGAAAGCAGAAACACCTGCCAGTAGCGCAAAGGCTGTCGGACACTGGGACTAACACTGATCCTGACCAGTTGGATGATGTGGTTGACCAGCATTTGTCCCACATGGACACATTTGACTGTTTCTCACTGGTAATGGGGAACAAGATGACCTTCCGCCTAACTCGCCCCCAGATGAGGTGGGGGCCTGTCACGCGCTTATGTCCAAATCGGCCAAGATGTTCGGCCTTGCCCCCAGAGGAGCAGCGTAAAGGGTGTGCAGTATCAGGGCAGGAGAGAGCATCCTGCTGTTACAAGATATCTGAGAAGATGGCCTAGTCCCCTTGACACATACTACTACTTTCCCGGATAAAAAGGTGCAGTTTGACAAAGTATACTCCCCGGAGAGCGCTGCTGCCTGCCCCAACCCATGCCAGACTTCGTTGTCTCTGCAGTGGCCAGGAAATGGTCGGCTAACCCATAGTCTTCCGGGCAAACACCTCCGTCAAGGTTATTACCACCGCAGCCACGACTATCAAAGCAGCAAAAGCTATTGCCATACTAGCATGCTACGACAGTGAACTATGATACACAATGGGTCACCTGCTAGACTATCTTCCTGAAGCAAACAGGAGGCCATGGACCTCTTCAATGAGTGCCAATTGTCATCAGACCATGCCACCGCGGTCTCAGTGGACATTAGATACTGGGTTTTGCCAGTTAGGGAATGGAATGGTCCTACACAGACAGGGTTGGCTAAAGTCCACAGACTTTCGACCCAATGGCCAGTCCAAGTCGTTGATAAGCCCTTTTTGGAAAAAAGGTAGATGAGGCCCTGCAGTCCATCAAAACGAACACTGAAACCGCTTATTCCTTGGGCATCCTAAACCAAAGATGCCAGCCCTTTTGTTCTGGCAAAGTGCACTATGGCAGGACTTTGTGGGATCTCTCAACGGTCCAGTCCTTCTCTTACAAGACCCCGTACTCACCAGGGGACCAATAAAGAAAAGTCCCGGTCCTACAGGGTTTTGCAATGGCATTGTGGCTCCTCCCAATCTAGGGGCCAATCCAGCAAACAAATATGACCAGCCCAGGGCCAGGCCCTCCCACTTCAGCGCCCTGGTGAGATGACCACTGTCATGGGCAAACATGACAACAGTCACAAATGGGTGCTGTCCTGTCTCCAGCAGGGCCACTCGCTGGAATTCGTAGACTAACCACTGGACATTCTACCCACACAAACCAGAGAAGTTCTCCTCTTGTTGGAAGGAAGTGCGAGCTCTACAAATAAAGGGTGCAGTGGAGAAGGTTCCAAAGGACCAAGTGGCCACAGGAGTCTACTCTGACTACTTCCTGGTAAGGAAATAATCACTGCACAGCTTGTCATGGGTGGGGAGGCCCATGCTAGATATAAAGGTGCTCAAACAGTTCCTCAAGGCATAGACGTTCCACATGGTCACTACAACAGGTGTTGTCCCAAATGCAACACAGATTTCTTGGCGTCCCTCGACCTTGGACTCCTATTTTCACACATTCTTCTGCTCACACCGGCGCTGCCTATGTTGTGTGGTGGCAGGAGTGTACTATCAATGCCTTTCCATTCGGTCTGCTCCATGGGTGTTTACCAAATGCCTAGCACCAGTGGTGGCACACTTGCGGCAAAGGGGCATCCACGTCTATTCATATATAGACTGGTTGGTGAGAGCCCCCTCCTATCCGCTGACAGAAGCCAACCAGCATTCAGTATCTACAACTGCGTTTCTTCAACATCACCAAGTCGTGCCTGAACCTCGGAGCAAGACTCGACACCGGCACCTGCACCATCAGGCCCTCAGACAAAAGGGTGGCGGCTCTTCTGGAAAAGGTGCGCTATCTCAGCAGCTCCCAAGTGACAGTCCGCAACTACAAAGCACTCCTAGAGATGCTGCCGTCATGCATCCTGTTGATCACCAACTGCCGGCTACACATGAGGCGGTACAGGAATTCCTGGATGCCTATTGGATCCAAGCCTCTGGGTCGACCGCATTGCCCTGACACAGGCTTTCAAGCAGAGTCTTCGCTGGTGGTCCGCGAGAAGACATCTGGTGCAGGGAGCACCCTTCAAGTTGCCGGACCATCAAGCCACCATCACGACGGATGCTTCACTGGAGGGCTTGTGCGCCCACTGTCTGGACCAACACACCAGAGGCCTTTGGTCAGAGGAAGAAAAGAGCCAGCAGTTGTTGGAACTACAGGCAGTCATTTGGGCCCTGCAATCCTTCCCTCTCCCGCCTGACGGGGAAGGTGGTTCGGATTCACCTCAATTCCTCTGCTGCCTCTACACACCTTCACACTGTATCTGTCCAAACTGATATTTGTATCCCCTGCATGGGCGAGACAGTTTTGGTACTCTACCTCCTTCCCTCTCGCCATTGGCGCAGGTCAAGCTGCACCTGCACCAATCGCTCCTGTCAAGGAACCAGGGGGCAGTGCTGCACCACGAACCAGCCGCTCTCTAATGGCCTGTCTCCTGTGTTTTTAGTATTTGGGGCTCTGTCCTTGCCGCCAGATTGCCAGGAGGTCCTAGCAAGAGTTCCGTCCACCTTGAAGTGCTTCAAAAGCAAGTGGAAACTTTTTGTGGTGCTGGAACCATCGACTGCAACCCCAGACCATTTGGCTGGAAGACATGTTGCCTTATCTGTTGTCGCTAACCCAGACTGGCTTGACGCATTCTTCCATTAAGGTTCACCTGGCAGTGATATCCAGGTACAACCGCTCCACAGGGTGGGAGGGGGCATCCCTGTGGTCCCATCGGCTGGTGACAGTCCCTGTGTGGGCTGTTCCGATCTTTTCCACCTGTACATCACCCTGCTCCGGCATGGGAGCTAAATGTGCTGCTTGAAAGGCTCATGAGGCCACCCTTCGAGCTTATGCCCCAAGCATCCACTAAACTCCTTTCTTGGAAAACTGCATTATTGGTGGCCATCACATCGGCCAGGCGAGTGGGTCAGATCCAAGCATTTTCATCCAACCCGCCCTACGTTTCACAGGGACCAGGCTATTCTGCGTACTAACCCAACCTTTATGCCAAAGGTGCCAGTGGTTTTGCCAGTAATTTTTGCCACAGTCTCCAGCGGAGCCAACCCTGCACATGCTGGATGTTGTGCGTGCCGTCAAGTACTATGTGGCACGTAATAAGTCTTTCCATACAACATATCAGTTGTTTCATTTGGACATTAATGACCTGGGATGGCTCTCTCAGTCGCGCATTTCAAGATGAATCGCACCCTGCATCTTTCTGCCATCACCAGGCCGGCAGGCCGCTGCCTGTCGGGCCCTGGGCACACTCCATCAGTGCTGTGGCTGCAACTACTGGTTTTTGTTCCGGAATCCCGCTGCCCGACATCTGCCGTGCAGCCACCCGGAGGTCTGTGCATACATTCACCAGGTTCTCTTGTATCGACAGATTCCACAAGAGTCTAGAGTCAGCCAATCGGTTCTGCTGAACCTTTTGGCATGTGGATGCTGGCAGAAGCCAGCTCCCAGCATACCTCTCCAGTGGAAAGGTATGCTGGGAGCTGGCTTCTGCCCGTGTGTATTGTTAGAATACCGCTTTGTAATCTATTTGCAGCATGTGAATCTATGAAGGGTCCAATGCTGGAGAAGGAATAAGTTACTTGCATGTAAGTCCAGTTATCCAGCATTGGTATGTTCCATATATTCACATGGAACCCTCCCACCTACACTGCATGGCTTGTCTTTTGGCTCTTACTGACACTCGTGTGGCATTGTCAAAATCTGAAGATGGCCGTCAGGGGAGGAGCTAAGGGAGGTGTTCCTATTGGCTGTGGGCAGTATGACCCAACATCTCAAATGAGCACAAAAGTGACAGTTTTCAGTTTGTGTAAATTGCTGTTACAGAGGATTCCAAGCCTGACAGGGAATTTTCACAGCATGTGAATCTATGAAGGATACCAATGCTGGAGAACTGGAGTTACAGGTTAAGTACCTTATTTCTTCTTCAAGGTAACTATACTCCTTAATGCGTCATATCTCAATTCAAAGCAGACGAGGGGCCTTGTCTTGTAAAATGAATATATACCCCTGCTAAATCCGCCTTAGACTGAAAGGCGAGAAAGGGAAAGACTCTTAGCTATGCCAGAACAGATCTACATCAAACAGTGAAGGCAAGCATTCTTTAATAATGGGTGAAGCACTTCTCAAGCAGTGACATGCACAGTGAGTTTCGGTACATTGTATTGTGTGGCTCGGAGCAGTGGTTTAACATGGCAAATGATGAGCAGAATATGCGCTTGCATAATGGCGATGTGCCTGGGGAGTACATATGATCATGCCTAATTTAACTTATTTGCCCCACAGCACGTTGGTGTATGTATTCTGTCACATGATGTGGGATGTAGTTATATTAATGTGCCCAAAAGCTTAATCACCCCTCACACTGCCTTTTTAATGTGTTAAGTAATGGTCCCATTTGCATTACTTTATTTACCAGAACCTGAGGTGGTGTTGGAGGTTCATCTTTTGATTTTTCTTTACACAAAAACATACCCAATACGTATGGTTTGGAAATGTTGAAGGTATGCATCGAGGAGTTAATGTTATGAACCCAGAGGGACTCTGCACTGCAGGTTTGAAAAAAGTGAATTTGTACGAAGGAGCGAAATTCGAAGGCCAGTAAAGACTGACTAACCATGTTGGGAACAGCGACTTAAACATCCTGTTCTAGACTCAGTCCTAATGGCTCTAGAAGAACTGTGATGGTTAGGGTTTGGGTAGCCGTATCGGATCTAAAGCCAATTTAGAATGAACTAGCAATGTATGCCTCCACCATAAGATTCTCATTGGGCCGTGTCCACATGGTTTAATAACCTTGCATGTAAGGACGGGGCTTTTTTTTTTTTCTTAAATTGAGGGTAGATTCGGAAGTACAAGTTCTTTTTGATCAATTTGGTAATGTTGACTCTGTTTGCAAATGCTAATGTCATTGGGCGGTAAACTGGCGGCTTGTTTTTGTTGTATTTTCCCCTACCCCTGCCTGCAGACAAATCCGGGGGGAAACATGGTTTGTCATTACCTTAGGTTTAGGGAATGATATGGTAAATATTCATATTTTATTCAGTTTATTTTTGATGGCTTGGAGACCAGCCACCAGGACGAACAATGGTTTTTAGTAAATGTTTGAGAGGGATTGAAGTGCCTTTCCTATATGGAGTAATATTGGTAAGCATGGCAAGAGTGTTTGGCTTGGTGGAGAGGACGCTAGAGAGCCTTCCAAGATGACAGCCTTCCTGTGAGCTCCGTGTTGCTCCCACTAAATCGAATGCTGTTGCTGCTCATCTATTGCTGGAGTGATTCTGCTCAGAACGCAGTAATTAATCTGCCCCTCGCCTGACGGTTCATCCCGGATACCCAGTGGAGAACCTCCCCCCCTGTCGGCGTGGAATGGCCTCCGGCAGAGACGCGGAGAGACCAGTCTGTGGAGGGCGGCCAGCCGCGGGACGGATCTGCGCCTGACCAGAACATTCAAGAGGTGCCACGGCGGAGCCCCAGACCGCCGAGAGGAGCCAGCAGGCGCGAGTCCGCAGCGCCGAGGAGAGACCTGCGGGGCCTCTGCAGACCAGCACGGGCGAGCAGGACAGCGCCAGATGCCCGTGCCTACGCCGGCTTCAGACCAGGTACGACACTCAGTACGCTCTCCTAGTCACTTGCCCGCGCAGCGGGCCCACCTGAAACCCTGGTCCTCCCGTGTGACATAAAGATCTTGAACAACCGCTGAGGCGCCGAGGAGAGACTTGCAGGGCCTCCGGAGAGCAGCACGGGCGAGCAAGACCGCGCCAGAGCCTAAACCGGCTGCGGACCAGGCACATGAGCCCTGCATGCCCCTATAGACACTTACCGCGCGGCGGGCCCGCCTGAATGCCCGGCCCTCCCGAGTGGCATAAAGCTCTTCAACGGCCGCTGGAACTCTGGGAAACCCCGCGCCCAAGATCACACGCGCGGAGGGACCAGGGACCAAGGCCGCTCGTCCCCAAACCACCCCAAAAACACATCCCACAGCGCTACGGCTGCTCCAGAGTGAGTGGCCCCAACCATAGACCACCGCGAGGGCCCAAAACTGAGGCAGTGTACCCAAAGCCCATCTCATCCCATCGGTGGACCTGTGTGGAAACGGGCAAAATGGAACTGCACAGTAATATAGGATCACGGAACGTCGGCAGCGAAACCCAGCGACCTAGATGCACCTGGCCCCAACAGAACCACACCATTCAGCCCTGATCCAAAGGTATCACCTCAAAGGCCCCCCACAAAGCCTGTCACCAGCATAATACCGAAGGGCCGCATACTGCCGGAGACACCAATATCTCGCCCAAGAGACAAACGGGCGCGTGCCCCCTGAGGTTGATATATCTTTGCCAGACGCAATCTGAGACTCTGTCCCAAGATCTCCCCAAGGCTGTAAAGACACAGGGGCAACATGCCAATACCTCCAACAGAGGTCTCTATCCCGCCTAACACAACGCGGCGCCTAGTACAAGGTTATCACAATCACCCAGCCGGAACTCTTTGGCTTGTCCCGTGTCACCTCCTAGGCGCATTAGCGTCCGCACCTACATGGATCATGGGGAAAACCGACAGGTCGCAAAGAAAGCTGAACTTTGAAAGCAGTGCCTCGGCCAAAACGACCTCACAGCAGACCACAATCTCCCAATCAAGCACCAACCCAAGATGAAGGAACACTCTATTTCGACATTAGAGAAATTCTCCTTGAACTTAAAGCAGGCATAGGTGGTCTAGGGAGCAAACTCGACGCACTCTCTTCCAAAGTTGACCAGCTCCAACACCGACTGGACAAACACGCAGATAGGCTGAATACAGTTGAGCAGAGAGTATCTGACCTCGACGATGGCGCAACAGCCCTAACTTCCAGAGTATCCTCACTAGAAGCGCAAATGAAAGAGATGTGCCAAGAACGAGAACTTGGAAGGTCGCTCTCAGCATAAAATAAGGATAGTCGGAGTGAGATAACAACTTGCCACCAAAATGGAGGTACACATGGAGAAGCTTTGCATAGATCTCTTTGGAACAGAGACCCTCCAAGTTCTTTGTCGTCGAGAGAGCCCACAGAGTTCCCAATGCAAGGCCAATCACAGGAGCAAACCCTTGCCCAATCATAGCAAAACTGCTAAACTACAGAGATCGAGATACAATTCTTAGAGCCGCCAGAGAGAAAGGAGATCTTCAATACAAAGGCAATAAGATTAAATTCTTTCCAGACTTCTCCCAAGCAGTCCAAGCACAAAGATCGTTCACAGCCGTGAAACGCAGATTGCAAGAAAACCAAATCCAATACTCAATGCTCTTCATGGCGAAACTATGCATCCAATATGAAGGTAAAACCCAGTTCTTTAATACACGAGAAGAAACCAGTGACTACCTGGACCGCTCCGGCTGTAGGCCCGCCGCACACAACGGAAGACCACCACAGAACAAAATCTCAACAGCAGTTGGGAGCCAGCCCCCTCTTGGAGGGCCACCAGCGCCCCAAGCACAGCAATGTTGGCTGTACGGTTGACAAGGGACTGTTAATTGTGGGCCAGTTGGGGGGGCCCTCCGACCGCCTATATGGATTAAGACTCCAGCCATATCCTAGAGTCCCAGCCCGAACATAATCTTCTCAAATGGCAGTGACAATGTTCAAGATCGCCACCTGGAACATCCGTGGTGGTAACAAACCAGCGAAAACAAGGAGAATCCTCCAATACCTACGAAGACATAAAATGAACATTGCCATATTACAGGAAACTCATCTCCTGCCTTCATCAGAACATCATTGGGCCAAGTCCTGGGGCTGTCATCGGTATTTCTCATCCTATTCGTCTTACGCCAGAGGTGTAGCGATCCTAATTGATAGAACTAATTTCAGCCTTATTGACTCAAGGAAGGACCCTGAAGGGAGAGCCCTACTAGTGAGAGGGATAATCGAAGGAAAAGAGGTAGTGATAGTAAATTCATATGCTCCGAACACCGATGGACCAAATAACTTCAACTGGGTGATAACCAGTTAGGAATGGCCAATGCAACAACCATCCTATGGGGAGCAGACCTCAATAACCCAATTGATCCCAGGCTCGACAAGTCCAACAGGAAATCCATCCAAAGCTAGCGCCCAAGTTCGAGAGATCTGGCAAACCTTTGATCTATCCGACACGTGGAGACAACACAACCAAGACACCGTATGTTGTGGGTTGCAGAGTATGTGGACCCATGAGTATGTGGACCCATTAATTCCTGTGTATAAGAAAACAGTAGGAAGTCTGTACCATCTGTTGACTGTTCCTTTTCATTTTCACGAATGAGCTGATATTATTCCACTGCAGTTGTGTGCAGTTAAGCCTGAATATCTACTAGCTGTTTGGTATAAAGTCAGTGAAATGGTGGTCTGAGTATGCTTCTTTTCACGAATAAATAGGTACTTCATAAAGCTTATTTGAGGGAGAAGTTTGCCAACCTAGTGCCTGCCGTTTGATGTGCTCATAGGTTTTGCTTAGGTAGGTGGAATGGACAGTTATCCTTTGGTTTCAGCTGTGGGGTTAAGGCCAACTAAAGGAGCATTCTTAATATTGAACCTTTCAAACACCAATATGAAGCAGTAGCCTTAAACTGGTGCATGAGAGGATTGACTTTTTGGGGGCAGGTTTTTTTTTTCCAGATCTGTGAAAACTAGAGACCTGGTTCAAGTGTTAGGAAATCTGAAGCAGTGGAAAAAAAGTAACTTAACCATTCCGTATACTTAAAATGGAAGTAGTATTCATCACATTTCTGACTTGCAGTAGGGCTGAGATTTGATGAATCACATGGATTCCATTGCGTCATACCTTGTGTGCATCCATACAAATGAGAACTTTGTAAAAGGGTAAAGTTTTCGATTGTATGAAGGGCATCTGTGATTTAGGCCCAATAATGGGGTCTTGTATTTCCTTACTGGGACAACTGTTGCACAGAGGCTGCCCGTGAAGTGTTGGCAAAATTAAAACTGTGCCTAAACTGAAACCTGGTGACTGAACATCTTGTTTTTTCTTCTTAATCATGTGGTAAGAAGACATGCTTTGTAATTTTATGTGTCTTTTCTCCCTCTAGGTGGTTTGGAAAGTTGCACATTTGCAGATACGCCTTGTAACGATGAATGATGCTAGGGAGTTAGGTAAGTAGTAACGTTTTTGATTGTGAAATGTTCAGTTTTTCTTTACTTGGCCAAGTATTTTGAAACTGGGAGTGTGGGCAATTTTGAATGCCAGCTAGAAAGCCGCCTTTAGGAATGTCATACAAGTTCCTAGACTGGTGACGTAACTTAGTATTTTTGTTTTTTAATTACAATTTGCGAGAGGGCATGTATTAGAGACCCTACGTCCGATGGGGCATATATGGCACTAGTAGAACAGCTGAAGTCAACCATGGTTACTTGACTAGGGAACATATCATCCTAATGATAGCCATGCACCCAAAAAGTAAGGGCCATTCTCCAGCATGGGGTCTGGCACGAATTCACATGCTCATGAATATTCCCCGTCAGGCCGGGACTCCTCGGTATAGAAAAAATCAGTTTTGTTTCTGATCTGTCTTTCTTAGTAGTAACCAATCACTGGTCTATGGGTCATACTGCCCCCAGCCAATGACTGCCCTCTCCCTAAGCCCCGCCTCTGGCAGCCATCCTCAGATTTTTACCGCACGTTCAAGTGTTGGAGTCCTCGTGCTGTAGCTCTTGAGCTTTTGCTGCGTTTTCGCGCTTTTTCAGGAGATTTTTCTCATTTTTCGGTTATATAGAGCCTCAAGCTCCACCGTTTCTACATCCGATCAACGGGGTTGGAGTTTTCTGCGCCCCTCAAGGGTAAAGATTTTGTCGAATTACACTTTTGGAGGATTCCAGAAGTTCTGAGGCCTACCCCGGACATGGCCCAGGAGAAAGGAAGCTCGACGCCCGGGAAGCTGTTCAGGACCTGCCCTGGATGCCAGCTTCAGAATGTTTTCAAGGAGGACGAGCATTTGTTATGCCTCTACTGTCTCCATGAGGACAAGACGCACACGGAGAAGGACTGCGTTTTGTGGGAACATGTCGGAGCGCACCATGAAGGATCGCCACCTCCGTCTCGCCAACTGGCTGAAAGGGAAGAGCCCGTCAGGCGAGAAGAAGAAAAAGTCAGAGCGGTCTTCTAAGTCCTGTGAGGGCACCCCGGCGACGGGGGCCCAACAAAAGGCTAAGCACCGCGAGTCCGCAGACACCGGGAGTGCCGAACGGTCGGGCTCCTTGGCTGCCAGGCAGGGCGCATCCTCCCCGGCGCCATCAACCACGAGCCAATGCTCTGGCTTGGGTAAGAGGAAGTCTGAGAACCCGGCAAAGCTTCTGGAGAGGCCCTGGTTGATCTCGAAGTTTCCGCCAGAGGGGGAGTGAGGCTTGGACCCCCCCCCCCCCAAAGATGAAGGCCCCAGGCGTACAGAAGGTGACGATGGCCTTAATTCACCCTGCTAAGACCTCGATTGAGGATGTCGCCGCGGCCTGGCTCAGCCTGTGGAGGCTACCCCAGTGGAGGCGACCTCAGGACCCAGAGTCTCCCTGCCACCGCGAGGGAGTCATCTTTCAGGCCCATTGAGAAGACCCCCACAAAGTCCTCATTGGAAAAGGTAAGGGAGGGGCTGGTGGCCATCGTGGATACGGACATGACCTCTGAAGAAGAGCTCATCAAAGTCATGGAAGAGGCCCAGCCCATTGGGAGGTCGTTTCCGCCGCAGGACACTTCGTCAGCGATCAGTCCTTATGCTCGGAGATAAGGACAAAGTTGCCTCTCCCCCCAACGGAGGTACCTGAGCCAGACCCGACGGGGTAACTGGAGCCAGGACCTTCGGAAAGTCCACCGCATAAGAGGACGACTCATCATCCTACGCCACCTCTCCCACCTCTGCGGCCTGCTCTGCCTTCCCCCGGTCTACTACCCACGGGGATGATACAGGCACGGACACGGCTAGGACGGGTACAGATGACGACGGGACGTGTACCCCGTCGCCCCCTGCTCGGGCGTCCCCGCATGACGATATTGGATCCTTTCATGCCATGATTTTCGGGGCATCCGAGCTCTTCCAGCTCTGCCCAGAAGAGAAGAAGGAAGGGTTCCTTTACCAACGGCGTGAGGCTAAAAGGAAGACGGTCCTCGCCGCACCGCTTCTTGATGGCATCTGGGATGAGGGGCTCGCCCTCCTCAAGAACCCTGCCACGGCGCCGGCAAAGTGGGACCGATACGAGAAGTACCGGGTCCCCGAAGCTGCCCCCTTGTGCCTTCGG
Source organism: Ambystoma mexicanum (assembly GCF_040938575.1). Classification (NCBI taxonomy): domain Eukaryota; kingdom Metazoa; phylum Chordata; class Amphibia; order Caudata; family Ambystomatidae; genus Ambystoma; species Ambystoma mexicanum. The sequence continues at coordinate 692,141,916 of NC_090936.1, forward strand.
GCGCAACCTACCCCGGATTCGGTCGTCTCGGCGGCGGCAAAGAAGAAAGCTGGGGGGGGCATCGGCCTCGACATCAACTTCCCCGTCGGACGGCGAGGGCAGGAAGCTGGACACGATGGGACGACGGATCATCTCGTCCGCAGCGACGACTATCAAGGTGGCCAACGCCCTGGCTATCGTAGCCCGCTACGACAGGGAGTTGTGGATCACAATCGCCCCTCTGTTGGACTTCCTTCCGGACGCCAAAAGGGCTGAGGCACTTGAAATCCTACAGGAAGGTGAGATTTCTTCGGACCACGCCATCACGGTAGCAACGGACATCGCTGACACCGGTTTCCGTCAGTTGGGCAACAGCGTTTGCTTGAGACGAGGATGGCTCAAGGCCACGGATTTCCGCCAGGACATACAAGCGAAGGTTTTGGACTGGCCCTTCGATGGGAACAACCTGTTTGGGAAGGCGGTTGATGAGTCCCTTTAGCCCATCAAGACAGACTGCCCGGGCACTGGGAGTGCTCCAACAACGACGGCCGTCCTTTTGGCGCTCCGGAGGCAGACGAGGTGCCTCCAGGGGATCAGGCAGTGGCTCCTCCACGTACCGCCAAGCGGCAAGATCTTTATCCCAGGAAGCCTACAGGGGACGCAGCCAGTCAAGTGGTGCCCGTCGTCGACGGGGAGGTCAAGGAGGCAAGGCCGCCTCCAAACAAGATTGAACCGACCGTGGGGTCGGGCCCCCGCCGAAGCACCCCGGTGGGAGGCCGGCTGGTGAGGTTTGTCTGCGTGTGGGAGTCCATCTCTACCGACCGTTGGGTGCTGGACGCCCTGGCCCAAGGGCACGCCCTCGAGTTTCAGGAGAAGTGGCCTTGCGTTCCACCCGTGGCCAGGAAGGAAAATCACGTCCCTCAACTACTGTTGGAAGTAAGGGCGATGCTCAAGAAGGGTGCCATCGTGCTCGTCCCAAAGAGGCTTCGGGGCTCCGAGTTTACTCAAGGTACTTCCTCGTAAAAAAGAAGACAGAAGGATGGCGCCCCATCCTGGACCTGCGACGACTGAACAAGTACATCAAGGCACAGAAGTTCCGTATGGTCACCCTCCAGCACGTGCTGGGACAGCTGGAGGAGGGCGATTTCCTGTCGTCGTTGGACTTGGAGGATGCGTACTTCCACATCCCCATTCTAAAAAGACACCGAAAGTTCCTCAGGTTCGTGGTCCAAGGGCGGCACTACCAGTTCAATGCCCTCCCGTTCGGATTGAAGTTGGCACCCAGGGTGTTCACCAAGTGCCTCTCACCGGTGGAGACGCAGCTGCGCCTACAGGGGATCCACGTCTACCCCTACCTGGACGACTGGCTCATCCGGGCAAGGACAAGGGAGCTTGCCGTGGAGCACACTGCGAAGACCGTCCAGCTGCTCATGGACCTGGGATTCTCCAACTTTCCAAAATCCCACCTGGTTCTGTCGCAAGTCGCCCTGTTTCTGGGAGCCAAGCTCGACAGTGGCGCGGCTGGCCTCACCGTCGGAGGAAAGGACCAGGACCATTCTGGGCAAGGTGCAGCGTCTGCTGGCCACGGACATGGCCAGGGTAGGATCTATCCAGTCCCTCCTCGGGATGATGTCCTCCTGCATTTATCTGGTGCGCTTTTGCAGGCTTCGGATGCGCCCCTTACAAGAGTTCCTCGACGCCCGCTGGGTCCAGTCGAGGGGCAGCTTCGAGGACAGGATCCCTCAACGAGATGTTCCGTCAGGCGATCCGGTGGTGGGGTACCCGCTCCCATCTGCCGGCGGGCACGGACTTTCAGACCCCAGCTCACCAGGTGACGGTGACTACGGACGCCTCCCTGGAAGGTTGGGGAGCGCACTCCGGAGATCTTCACGCGAGAGGCCTTTGGCTCCCGGAGAAGTCACTCCACATCAACATCTTGGAGCTCCGCGCAGTGTTCTGGGCCCTCGGGTCCTTCCGTCCCTCAAGGGCAAGGTGGTGAGGATCTTCACCGACAACACCACCATGATGTTCTACATCCAGAAGCAGGGCGGAACCAGGTCCCCGGCCCTATCCAAGGAAGCCCAGGATCTGTGGCATTGGGCCGTTGCCCAACGGATGTTTCGGGTGCCTCTTCATCTGGCAGGAATAAAAAACACGATTGCAGACTCACTCAGCAGGGAGCTGCGCTCGTGCCACGAGTGGGAACTACACCAGGATCAAGTGGATCGACTCTTCCGACGATGGGGCGAACCCCAAATCGATCTCTTCGCGACAAATTCCAAGTGCCAGAGGTTCGCCAGCAGGTTCCCCCAGCCGAGGAGCATGGCTGATGCTTTCTCGGTCCCCTGGGACGGCCTATTTCTTTATGCATTCCCTCCGCTGCCGTTGCTGCTCCGGCTCATCAACCAGCTCAAGAGGTCCTGGTGCAGGATGATCCTCGTCGCACCGGCGTGGCCGAGACCGATCTGATTGCCGGACCTTCTGGACTTGTCAAAGTCCACACCAGTCAAGCTGCCGACGGACGCAGACTTTCTTTCCAGAGAAGGAGGCGCCATTCTTCACCACAACCCGGAGTCGCTGAACTTGCAGGCCTGGCTCCTGCAGCAGTAGTTTGGAGGGTACGACATCCCGGCCGACTGCAGAGAGGTTCTTGCAAAGGCCAGGGCGTCCTCAAGTGCTACGGACATAAATGGAAGAGGTTCTCTGTCTGGTGCCGTGCACAGAAGAATAATCCTCTGTGGATTACGGCTCCTCAAGTATTGCCGTGCCTACTGTCGCTGGCCAAAGCTGGACTGGCTCACGCCTCCATCAAAATACATCTGGCTGCAATCTCCCGATTTACCAGGGCTACGGGACGGGCGTCCTTGTGGTCTCTAATCCCTGGTGAAAGAATTCATGAAGGGACTATTCCGATCATTCCCGTTGGTGAAGGCTCCTGCCCAGGCGTGGGAGTTTAATGTGGTGCTGACCAGGCTCATGGGGGGGGGCCCATTCGAGCCTATGCATTCGGCGCCTTTTGAAGTTCCTGTCGTGGAAGACAGCTTTCCTCGTGGCCATCACCTCCGCACGACGAGTGGGAGAGATTAAGGCCCTATCTTGCAAGCCTCCATACTTGACTTTTCATGACACGAGGGTGGTGATTAGGGCGCACCCCTCCTTTATGCCCAAGGTGCCGTCGGACTTCCACCTCAATGAGCCTTTGGTGTTGCCAGTTTTCTTCCCGTCGCCTTCGTCGCCGGCCGCGAGGACTTTGCACTCGCTGGATGTAGCTAGAGTGCTGAAGTACTACGTGGACCACACAGAGTTTTTCGGAAGACGTCACAGCTGTTTGTGAACTTTGGGACTGTGAATCAAGGGAAGGCTCTCTCGAAGACTTCCATTTCCAGATGGCTCTCCGGCTGCATCATGCACTGTCACCGGTTGGCAAACCGACCGCTGCCCGGCCGTCCGAGAGCCCATTCGACCAGAGCGATCGCTGCTACCACGGCGTTCCTGTCTGGTGTGCCCCTGCTGGACATCTGCAGGGCTGCGACGTGGAAGTCGACGCACACCTTCACAAGATTCTACTGCGTCGATCGGGACTCCAGGGAGGAGTCCAGGGTCGGCCAAGCAGTGCTGCGCAACCTGTTCGCCTAAGGTGAGCCTGGTGGGAAGGTAAGAGATGCTTAATGTTGAGTTGTTGTATTGCTTAATGTTGAGCCTGTTGCCACCTCCCGTGGTTGTGCATGTGTGTACTGCTATGTATTCTCTTGTTCATGAGCATGTGAATCCATGCCAGACCCCCTGCTGGAGAAGAAACAAGTTACTTACCTTTTAACTGTTGTTCTCCAGCATGGGTCTGGCATGGATTCACATGCGAACCCTCCTGCCTACCCCTCTGCGGCTCTTTACTTGGTCATACTGCCACTTTACGTGCTACCAAATCTGAGGATGGCTGCCAGAGGCGGGGCTTAGGGAGAGGGCAGGCATTGGCTGGGGGCAGTATGACCCAGAGACCAGTGATTGGTTACTACTAAGAGACAGATCAGAAACGAAACTGATACTGATTTTTTTCTATACCGACGATTCCCTGCCTGACTGGGAATATTCATGAGCATGTGAATCCATGCCAGACCCATGCTAAAGAACAGTTAAAGGTAAGTAACTTGTTCCTTCCAGGACCATCTACTAACTAGCCAAGCGCAAAGTCGCTCATTCCGATCATTATTTCTACTTCGCATGCACACACATTCTTACTGCCCAAGATTGAATTATCACTTTCTAATTAGCTAGAATTATTTTCAGATTGTTAGGCTGGATTCATTTTAAACATAACCTACTATAGAACTGCAACTGCTAAGTTGCGTTGTACAATCAAGCACCCATGTATTCAAACTGTCTTTAGGGAATTATACGTTTTTAATCCCAAACAAAACTGATGAATCTTGGCCCAACATGTTTCTGCCCCCCACCCGCCTCACATTTTCCAGTTTTGATTGAGCCTCTACATTAAGAATGCATATGCACGATCATTTGTAAGAGCTTGCTACATGGTGTCCCAAGTAGATTTCAGCCTGTTCCTTGGATCTTACACTAGATTGGCACCTACACCTCAAAGGCATTCATGGTCAGAGGAGTCTTTTTTTTTTTTTTTTTTTTTTTAATTTTTTTTTATTTTTTTTAATGAATCGTTAAAGCTTAAACACTTCAGGGAATGTCTCCCCTGAATTCCTCTCACCCCTTTCCCTTTACATGGTAGTCTCTATAATTCAAACCACAGTATTATCAGATGTATCAACTGGTTGACCTCCTATCCAGGGAAACTTCAAAACCCATCCCTGAACAAGATTTGTATTAGTGTTGGAGTTGATTTCTCTTCTAGACAATCTTCAGTTTAATAATTTAGCATGTAACAATTCCACCCTAATATTCTGGGAAAAGAAACCAGCTTGTTTACAAGAACTATTTCTTTGACATCAAAATAATGTGACCCTGCCTGCCTTAAAATGAGATTGAAATGGAATCTAAACCAGGCCTAATTTTCAACTTCACCCTAAATTCATGCATAGAAACTAAGTCATTTTGAATTTTCTGTGAAGGAATTAAGCAATCATTTGCTAAATGTAAGACTACTTGAAGATAAATCTGGGCTCGGAAAAAAGTTAACATCAAAACCATTTTTTCAAGTTATAGCTCAAAAGTTAAATGTGGTCCTCCTAAGAGACCGATTTTAAATCTAGAATGTTACACTATCTAGGACAAACTATTGATCTGTGTTCTGTCCTCTTTCCTCCATACTTTGAGGCAGGGCAGAGGGGTTTTTGTAAGACCCAAAAATACATGTTTGAAAGCAAAACTGTGTGCACGGGCCAATGCACTTCCTCCCCATGCCCTGCCCTTCTCTTAGGTCTACTGCCATCAATCACCTTCTTTGTGTGTTCAACGCAAGGTGGCACTGCAGGCCTTTTTCTTGCCCTTTACTTGTCTGCTGTCTTATTTTCTCTTCCCTCGCCCTGGTCTGCCTATGCCTGCTCAAAAGGGCTTTTCGTCTGTTCTTTTGTGGGTGTCACTGTACAGCATGTGATCCTTGCCTGCGCTGCTTTGAGTTCCGGGTCCCAGATATATACTGTGATGCCTGTTTTTACTGCGATGCCCCTTCAGCACGCTCAGTCGTAGGCTGCTATGGTGGGAGTATGTTTTAAGCGCCTAGTGCCTCCACACTTGGACATCATCCAGGAAAACTTTGTGGTGGTTGCTTGCTCTGGCAGAGAGGCTTCTGCAGTTGTCCCAGCAATGCCAGCACTTGTCCAGAGATACCTGTGGGGAACCAGAAGGACGACTCAAACGACTGACCTATTTCAAGGGTGTACATTCAAAGTAAACTCCTAACTGGTCTAATCTGAGACAAATTTCCTACCTAAAATTGATGGTGCTTGTAAAACAAAACGGTCCTTAGTCTAAAATCCTATCCAACTAATCTGGCCCTACCAATTTGGAAAACTTCACTAAAAGGAAAGGCTGAGGCTGGAGCAATTGCCTCTATTTTAGGCTTCTGCCTGGCCCAATCAGTTGTCGTTAGATTCAAGTTAGTCAACAATTCACAACTTTCGTGCAGACTTTGCCGGTCAAACTAAAATAACCCCTGTATGGTTCCCTCTTAACACAGTTCTCTTAACAATTTCGTGGCTCTTGGACTCTCTCAATCTATGTAATTCACATAGGGCACTTACCTGTTCCTATTTCTCAGGGTCCCATAACCTTGTCTGCTCTTCCAGCCTGGATGCATAGTGTTTGGAACAATTTCAGTCCAATTCACAAAGGGCGCTTGACTGTTTGGATTTCTCAGCATTCTGTAACCGTCTCGCCTTTCACCGCCTTCATTGAAAGTGTTATCTATCTCGTTCTGATTCACAGGGGCACTTACCCGCTTGGGTTTCTCAAGTGCTGTAACCTTGTTGGATTTCCGGGCCTTAATTCAAGTGTTTATACCTGGATATATATATATATATATATATATATATATATATATAGTCTCTCTGTGGGTGCGTTTACTTCCCAGTTGCTGATTGTGCAGCTAAGGTCCTTTTGGCGTGTAGCGCAGGGATCCCGGCTCTCCCTGGAGATTTGGTCTGGGCGTCAGTTCCCTGACCCCAGGCCTGCCAATGCTTCTGTGGTCATGCCACCAGAGGAAACTGGTGCCTCTTAGTCTCTGCTTCTTCCCTGACCTCAGCTTCTCCGTTGGACGGGACGAAAGCCTTCCAGCATCTTAGTTTGACTCGCCCTCTATACTCCCACAGACTCCGTTTGAGCTTATCTCCTCTCGAGACTGTCCTCTGCATTGGAATCACTCTCCTCTCATTCAGTTCTTCCTGGTTTTATGTACGTCATCACAAACCAAGAGGGTGTGTTCTTCTTTGACTGTGGCGCTCAGACGAAAACCAGCGTTGCCTGAAGCCAAAGAGATCGAATGAATGTGACTGGTTTTTGTAGTCCAAACTGTTAAAACCATTTTTTTCCAAGTACCATTTAGGCAGACCTGTTCTGGACTGGAGGTTCTTATCAGACTGGAGTCCTTTTCCCCGAGAGGGGAGTCGCGAACAGTCGGGTCCCACTTGCCCAGACCCCTAGGGAGGGTCCTGGAGAGTGGGCTCGCCTCCCTAGCCTCACTGGAAGGGGGTTCCAATTTGGGGAGAAGGGACAAATTGACAAGATTCGTCATATGTTAATGGTAAAGGATATTTGTACCGTGCACTATCCCCACCGGAGTGGTCACCTGGCGGCTCTGAAAAAAATGGAAAGGTGGGGGTGAGTTAATGGGAATAAGCTGGGAAAGTGCAAGAGAGCAGTGATGTGCTGTTGGCAACCTCAGCCCGGTGGGTCCGTTGGCTGGGCTTGGGGTGTTTTACGGTCGGTAGTCATTGTGTGCTGTTGTGCGAGTTTGTGGTTTGTTGTGTTGTAGCTTGTGGTTGTGTTTGGTTGGAGTTTGAGTGGTGTATGCAGAGGGGTGGAATTGTAAGTGGATTGGTTAATTGGCATTGCTGTCCTTGTCTGGGTGTGATGCTTGCTATCATTCACTATTCCATCCGAGTGCAGCTCTTGCTAATCTTCAATATCCGATCTAGATGCGACGCAGGCTAATGCTAAGAAGTGCAACTAAATGTGGCATAAGCCAACATTGTTACACCTGTCTAAATGTGACGCAGGCCAATCTTCACATTTCTCTCTAGGCGTGGCACTAGTTAGCCTCGGCAAGTATGTTAGTATGTAATGGAAGGCCACATTTACAGTCCAGCCAAGAATAGATTTAGGCTGGTCGTCACACATTTCTCCAAATATGCACAGTGTAAGTCTAGGGCAGTCTATGTTGTGGAAATGTAAGGTAGATTGGCAGGGGCTTTCTGGAGTAAAGTAATTATTCTACACCGCAAACATGCCACACTTAGTTTTTGTTGGTTGCTGGCTTCATTGGCTTCCCCTGCAGACACCTGTACTCTCTATGGAGCCGCCTCTGTTGGAGCCGTCCTTTGCCCCAGGTCCTTGGCCGCAGAGGCTGCACGGGCAGAGGGCTGTCCTGGGAGGGTCACTGATGACCTTTGGCACTCGAATCAGAATTCGGGTGGAATTGGCGGAGAGCAGGGCTTAGCCAATCAGGGTTGGAGGGAGGTGGGACCAGGAAGTGGGTTTCTGGGGTGCGCTGCACGCGGGACCGGGGGCTGCTGCCCTTGTTTCAAAAATGGGCTTGGGGGCCTTGCTGGGCAAGCGGCTCACTTTTTGATATCCCGGCATACGCCACACAGGGGTTTAGCTGGATTCTGGGTTCAGAGGCTAAATGTTTTTTTGGGGGGGAGGGGTAGGGGGTGACAGTGAGGTTCCCCTTCCTGAAGCAAAACTATTAAAACAGCAAGGCAGATGTTTCCCACTATGGGTCTAAGGCTGCTGGACAGCTCCGAGGATCTACATCTAGGGGCTACACAATGTACTGGCAGCACTGAGGTTCACACTAAACTGGCTAGGCAGGTGAAATCAATGGGGAAAGCCCAAACCCTCACGCCCACCCCTCCCCCGCACACCCCCCCCCCCTCTGGGGGGTGTTAAAGTTTAGCAGGCATTATGTACTGTAATGCACCAATTTTTCTTCACTGCTAAATATTGGTTTTGTGGGATGTTTTTTTATAGACTTTTTTAAAACACCATCTATTACCTTCTCTTATGGAGCTGTGGCTTGGGTGAACTCCCGGTGCTTCGTTGAGCAAAGGTCTTTTCAGGCCTTACTTTGATGGTTTACCCCAAGGACGTTATTGCTTCCTACCATGTCACACTTTTACTTGGACTCCTGGCTAGGGAGGCCATGCTGGCATCCAATCTCTGAATTCCTGGTTCAGGCTTGTGCGAGCCCAACAGCCCTTCCCACTGTAGCCTTAGCAAATCAATTGTACTGTAGGTTTCAAATGCTTACACATGCTGACCCTTTAAAGGTCTGATTAAAGAGACTTTCTCCACCACAGGAGCATGGAAAGGGGGCTATGCCAGACGCACCTACGGCACCTTTGCAAACCCCTTTAATTCTGCAACATCTGCATAAACTGGGAAAACCCTCTAGCGGCCAGCCGACACCACCAGTCCACCCCCCACAAAACCTCAGCTCCCGGATTCCACAAAGACCCTAGCAGATCTCCATCCCCCACAAAAGGAAAGGAAATGAGTAAGCTCTCAGGTCATTCATTCCACGACAGCTGTGGACTCCATCCGATTCCCCGAAACTGCAATTCTGGAAATGCCTTAGTTGAAGGCAAGCGTTTCTGCCGAGGTGCTGTCCGTCAGGACATCGGAATGGTCTGGAATCTGCTTAACAAAGGATGTGCAGGGTGAGGCCAGGATAATCTGTGGAAAACCCTGTTACTTGCACCATCCAGAGAATACTTACTTGACTGGCTCCTTACGTCTGAAGAGTAGCTCGCTACTTGGCGGCTGTCATTCTGTAGTTGCTGCTGCGGCTACCGTGTGGTGAGGTTTTTTTTTTATTTTTGTGACTTTTCTTCTTTTATTAGCTTGGCAATATAGATGCAAGAACTGAGTGTCTTTAAACCTTTTGATCACATAATTGATAATGTTAAAGGATATTTGTACCGCTCACCATGACCACAAGAGTGGTCCCCTGGTGCTCTGGCGCCTATGAAAGGTGGGGGGGCGGGCGCGGTGAGTTGGTGGGAACAAGCTGGAAAAGTGCAAGATGGCAGTGATGTGCTGGTGCCAGCCTCAACCCGGTCAACACCGTTGGCTGGGCTTGGTGTTTTCCAGTCAGCAGCCGTTGTGTACTGTTCAAGTCTGTGTGGTTTGTTTTGTTGTAGTGAAGTTTGTGCGGATTTTTGCGTTTATAGGCATGTGGTTGTGTTTGGTTAGAGTTTGAGCGGTGTATGGAGATGGTTGAAAATTGTTAGTGGATAATTGATAGGCAATGTATGTATATCATCAAATGGTGCAATAGAATACAAACTGGTACTTGGTGGACAGGTTGAAGAATTGCAATATCTTTCAAGATAGTCCGTTCAATGATTGCCGAACTATAACCAGCATCCCCTGAAGTGGACCCAAACATCTTTAGGATGGCTTATTGGTGGGAGCATGGGTATGTATCTTCATTGTTGGGCCAGGTTAAATCACATTGCCAATTTCTTATGGGTGTGTTCTGTTTTTTTCCAACATCCTAAAATCTTTCTCCTGACAAGCAGGAAACCATATGTAAGAATCTTACCTTTACAATAAGTATCGTATCAGAACAACCCAGGATGCACCACAGCAGTTTTATAGCGATGGAGTACCATCATTTTGGGATAATTCCACCCAAACATCCGACCAGAATTTTTCTAACCAAATTGTATAAATCTGCATTTTGCATCTTGCACAATGAGGATCTAACTTAACACAATTGTATTCATTGTCACATCAGTATAATGTAACCTGTGAAGCATTTTAAACTGGTGTAGTCTAAATTTCGTTTGCTGCTCAACATTATTAATCATTTAATCACTATACCCTTATCGGTTGCTCATCTTGAATGAGATTGTGCGGAGCCTGCTTCGTTTTGAATCAATGAATAAAATATCGATATGAAGTGATTATGTGCATTAGGACTATACAGAAAAATCGTACCTGGATGCATTTTAGGCTGGTCATTAAATGCAGACGATTTAATGCTGCAAGCGCACGCATGCATAAATATTGCAGAGTAGTTGGGATGTTCTTCACCATTTTGTCTCATACTGGTGGCTCTATACATTTCTCCTCAAGAAACCAGTCCCCCAAACAGCAAAATCTGGCTCTAGAAGACAATAATGTGCTTTTTGAGGACTAATGTAGGAAACCTATTCGATATACACGCTCCTAGGATCGTGGTCCCAGACACCAAATTCCTACCTCCCCTGCCAGTGCTATGATCTGGACATATCTTTAATTTTGATACATTCAGGCCCTGGGTTCCATAAGTGGTCAGCTCAATGAGAATGTTAAGAAAATAATATAACAGTTTATGCAATACCATCATCTTTAATGTCAGAATGTGTGTATATATATAATATTAAAACGGGGGGGGGGGGGGGGGGGGGGGATGGGAATCTCTCTACCAGTACGAACACAGCCCAATGACCTGTTGGGTGAATAACCCCTGGCTGAGACGCTACTAAGTCTTTAGCTCACTGTCCCTTTCACAGAGAAGACATTTCCCTGCATATCAGTCTGTCCTTCCCAGGGGCAGTCCAGCACCAAAATACTAGGCAATCTTCCTCTGAACAAGAGTACCAACTGCAACCCAATACACGTGTTTCAGCCTTGTTGGGCATAATCGGTGAGGTGAAGCTGAGCCTCTCTAAGAACAGTGAGCAAGGGGTCCACGTCTGGATCGCCCTGTTAATTTAGGCTTTTTGCTTAGATCACATGCTATGCATAGGCCGACATCTAGTGGAAGCTACAAAGTATTAGTTTTCAAAACTCAAAGGGATGTCGACAGGGCATGCCAGTAATACTATCCCGTGTGACGTCCACTGTACCCTTGACCCTTCACACTTCGAGGTCAATCAGATTGTTTTGTTCTGCCATTCTAGACGGACGCTTATAGCGGAGTTCCTCTTGGGCTTATAGCCATATACTATTCTCAAATTACCGATGGTTTCTTCTTACTATCCTTTATATCACCGACTTTGGAATACCAGATGCTGGTGAAGGAGAAGAAAAAACGACCGTCGGGAGACTCCTGCGATGGATCTGTTTTGGCCTTGGAAGGCTGCTACGGGCTTCGGCCCATACAGTAGGGAGAGAGAGGGGTCGGGGGGACATTTTAGAATGTATATGCCCCTTTTCTTACACTACATTGGCGTAGCTGCTGTCATTCCGTAATGGACAAGACCCCCTTTAAATTTTGCCCCAAGTGAAATAAGAAATTTCCTTGGGTTGATAAACACCTCGTGTGTAACCGGTGTCTCCCACGAGACCACGTTGAGGGTTCTTGTCGAGCGTGCAGGCTCTTCAAGCCCAAGCCTTTGAAGGACCGATCTACCAAATGCTGGGCCCACTACGCCAGGCAGTTCAAGACCATGGAGGTAGAGTGTGCCTTTAGTGACGTCAGTAATGCCGCGGTATCCGAAGGCGACAGGGTTACTCCGGTTATCCAAGCGCAGGCCCCCAACCCTGGAAGACAGGCCGGCGGCCTTCTTTTGGGGACAACACCCGGTGGCGGAAGCACGATCACGTCATCCTTCACTAAACACACACCCCACGGCAGAGACTCGACACCTGTCGAGCAGACGGCAGCGCACGATGTCAAGGGAAAGGTCAGTGGAATTGTAAGTGATTTCAATCCGGCATGTCACCTCGGTCAATGCCTAGCGTGGGATGCACAACTGAAACCCTTATTTATTTGGGTCTATAAGTTCTTTTATTCTGAACGATGTAGCACTTATATCACGCCCCTCTTTTACCCCCCCCCCCCTCTGGGTACACTGAACCAGGAATCAGGCTGGTTTACAAAGTTAAAATATTTATTTTATGATTGAACAAGATATATCACTATTTTTAATGGTTATACAATAAGCACCAATGGGGTGATGTCACACTAAACTATCTCTTTAGTCACAAGGAGCAATGATGGGAAAAATAATGCAGCACAGAAATAATCCTTTTGTGTGTGTGTTCAATCAAATGGCAATGTCCCTGCAGACACCTCAATTTCCCCCCCCCCCCACCCCCCAATATGCAATATGAAGGAGATGGAAGGAGAGGGGACAGGTTTCAGGAATGCAGAGAAAAACAGGAATGATTGGCAAACTGTCAAAAATGGTTTTAAAGTGGGCTTTGAATGAATGGGTAAAACACTAAATCTGGATTTAATTCACTGAAATTGTTTAAATACTAATGGGAGCCACTTTGTATGGTTTCAGACGCACACTAGCAATGATATGAGAGGAAGATGAAATGTGAAAACTTAATTTTGAGGTTGGGTGCAATGAAAAGCTATTTTACACATTATAGATTTTAGCCAAACGAAAAATTCTCGGCAAACTTTTCCGTGCGCGGTAAGCGCGATTGTGGAAAAACTAAAGGATTTGGGATGTGGTTTTGGATTCTTTTGAAAGCATAGCATGGAAATTGAAGTTATGGAGGTTTTCGTGGAGGTCGTTTTTTTTTTCAGAAAGGCAAAATTGTAAAACAAGGATGTGCTTTTAAAATACAAACCGTGTTTCTTTACACTAGGGATAGACTGAAGATGCAAACTACACGACGGCACAGCCACCATACCAGGACGTCTCTGCATGGTCTTTGCCAGCCGAGACGCTTGCCTTCTTCAGAAGAAATATATCAGCGCAAAGATATTAACAATATTATTACAGAATGACTATAGGATAAGAGTTCAGCCACGACAAAAATGATTCCTAACAATACAGTTCTGGATATAAGAGATTTGATTTGGATAGGGATGACTATGGACAGTACATAGGCTAGTGACAATACTATACTATGGATACTCACTACCAATGATTTGAATGGAACCGTTGGGGATTCTGGTCAGGGATACTTTTTGGGACAGACTGTTGGGCACACCGGACTGGTCTGGTTCTGCGATCAGCGAGGCGCTCTGGTCTACACTGCACAGCATGACTGGACTGGATCTGCAAGGGCACTGCACGGCACCAGATTGGGATTTAATGTGCCCTTCTGGTTATGAAGAAAATTCTTTGGCAGGCAAGCAGTTTCAGCACCCCTGGCTGCTTCTTTGGTTTCCCCTTTAAGGTTAGGGATGGGTTCTGGAAGTTAGGCCCAGCTGAAAGTGGTTCAGCTATTCTGAGCCTTTCTGTTTGCAAAGTTTCTGTAGCCTGGAACAAGGAGTATGAATGGATCTCCTTCGGGGTGCTTCGCCAAATTCGGAATGGTGGGTGGATCAGTGTGTATTTCTAGGTCCTCATCTGTCTCTATGTATGTGTTTGATAAAGGGTTGGGTATGCTGAATTATCCTAGGCACACCCCCTAGGTAGTCTATTGGCTAAAGTCTGCTCTCTCCCTTGATTGGAGGAGAAAACTGTCACCGTGATGATGTAGTTTGAGGCTAAACATCCTCCCCTTTGCCTTTTGCACATAAAATCTATTTTTGATCTTTACATGTGTACAATCTTGATACCAATAACATACATAGATCACATATTTTGTGAAGAAAACCCTCTTCCAATCCTCGTTGCAGTGGGATCTTGGGTCTGGATTTGACAACATTTCGCACTTTTTGTCCGGGACACATCTGATTTGTCCAGAATTTTCTACATATGTGCGCATGATATCTGGCCATAATCGTATGAAGTTGCATGCTTCTGACATAAATACAATTGCTACAAAACCAGAATTTTCACTGTGCTTTCCCTGAAAATCGCACAGATTTGTGGCACCTCTTAAAATGTGCACAAAAAAATCACATTAACACTGCTTCTAATTCTACAATTTTTACAAATTTGCAGTCCTTTCAGTCTCTTTAGAAATCTGCTTTCTGTGCATTGTGAATCAACAAAAATGTCCGTCTCCGCCTCCATCTTGTAGCTCAAGAGCAATCCCAGCCTTCTTCCTCTGGCAGAGGCCACAGTTGACACTTACAATCTGCATATCCTTTCAGCCAAGGAAGGTTCATTGTCTCCCAGGACCAGCCCCAGTGCCCCTCCCCTCAACACCTGAATGTGAGTTCCTGGGCCAGAGCAGAAGGGAGGTGCCTTGCCCAGTGGGGAGTTGCTTTGTAGTTTTGGCTTGCATCAGGCTTACTTTAAAAATCACTGTTAAATTTTTCTTTGTTGAAAATAAACTTGCAATTTTAAAACAGGCAACCAGAACTCGAATTCCAGTCTCTAAAACATGGAGATTAAATAGTTGCAACCTATATTACTTTTGATCGCAGGTCACTTAATTTATAGACATTGATTTCCATTGCACAAGTTTAAGCTTCTGATGCAACTAATGACGTCTGTCATACAGGCGGCCGCTGGTACTGTGCCCATATTTTGAGATTTTCGCAGGCAAGCACACTTTTTACTGTGGATATTTTGATGATAGATTCTGTGTGTCTTGACATTGTGTGTTCATAATGATTCTTTAAATGAAGTGACGGGTAACACCCAGCAAAGATATTGGATGTTTTGTGGTGTCTTGGTCCGGTATTTTGTATTTTCTGCAACCAAGAAAAAGGGTTGAAGAGCAATTTCTGGGTTTCTTGCAATAAAGCGCTGCCTTTCCTGCATTGTTCATTTTTACTTGGTGGGCAGCTCAGTAACATGTTTCAGCAGTAAGGTCTCCTTTCCACTACTAACAGCAAAGTAGATCTGGCAGCCATCTTTTCCGGTTTGAAGGCGCAATTTTCATAGGTTTTGGCACGCATAGGACTTTTGCTGATTCTGGTGCCACCAGCACACAGTGATGCCGCGGGGCAGAGCCTAGTGGGTTAAAATATCCCACAAAGCCCCCCCCCCCTCGCGAGTTGACTGACTGCCCGTCAAGGGGAAGTCACGAGATTGGGATGTTCAGTTTTTTCTTTCTGGTCCAAATGGAAAGATGTGTCTGCTTCTCCCATCAGTGGTAGATCGACGGGTTCTCTTCGCTGGTTCCGGATGAGAGTATGGAGCGATACCCTGGGCCCCTTGGGTCTTCCCTTCAGGTCCCTGAGTGGTCCTAATTGATACTCGGGATCCATGGTTTCAACTTCTAGGATGACAAAACAGAGCATATTTGTAGACCTTTTCCCCACTACTATTCATGTAGTGGGGCAGACGTATACATTTTGACATGACAATCTTTTCTATTTTCAATTTATTACTAATTATAACGGATGGAATAGTTTTATAGTTGGAATTCTAGGGATCTGGAGTGTCCCCCTCTGGGTTTCCAGAGGAATCCTCTAGTTGCTGCAGTGCGCGCCTAGGATCGCAACACTTCTGTTGGTTGATATGGACCCACTTATCTCCCCCCTCACCCTTCCCCCCCGAACCCCCCCCCCCCACCCCCTCTCCCCCAGCCAAACTGCCTTTGGGGATATGGATTTTTAGGCGACTGGTGATATTTTGTCTACAATTTCAAAAGGTCCCCGCCAGCTAGGAAGAAATTTGCGTTGTTTGGCCTGGTTCCTTTGGAAATTGTAGAAGTAGATCCGGTCTCCTACTTGGTGGTATTTTCTAGTTTTAAGGTCATAGTGGGTCTTCATACTGTCTGCAGATCGTTCTAGATTCCGCTGAGCATAGGCAAAAGCATGTTGAAGGTGTTTTCTCAGGTTTTCAACATACTCGTGAGTTGTGGAGGCATTCATCAATGTCTGCTCTTGGGTTCTGTAGAGCAGATGCTGGGGAAGCACCATCCTTCGTCCAGTCATCTGCTCAAACAGTGACATTTTTGTTGCAGAAGAAGGGGTAGATCTGATGGCCATCAGGACAAGAGGTAGTCGGATGTCCCAACTTGGCCCAGAATCTGCCACAAACTTTTTTAATATGCTCACAATTGTCTTGTTGTATCCATTAACTCCACCACTAGAAGCTGGCCAGTAGGCAACGTGTAGTTTCCTTTTGACCCCAACCATCTCCCACATCTTTGTCATTACTTCGCTAGTGAAATTGCTTCTTCGGTCTGACTCAATCCCTTGGGGTAGTCCAAAACGCGAGAAGATGTGGTTGATCATCAGGGCAGCTGCTGGTTCTGCCTTACAATTTGGGGCCGGGAGACATTCCACCCATTTAGTGAACAAGCATGTCACGGTCAACATGTACTTGTTCCCCCTAGAGGAGCGAATCATGGGCCCAATAAAATTGACTTGTAAATCTGACCAAGGCAGTGTCATCCCTCTTTTGGAGAGGCGCACGGTGTGTGAGGGATGTTGGCTGAAATTGTGCATACACAAGACACCCCTTCAAGTATTGTTCGAGGTCCTGCCCCATGTGTGGCCAGTATGCAACCTCTTAAGATTTCAAGTGTCGTATGAAACCCCCTATGACCGGTTGTGGCCGCATCATGGGCGTGACTTAGCATCAGGCTTCGGAATGAGGTAGGGACCACCCACTGATCATGGCCAGCTAGGTATCTCTTTACCAACAAACCGTCTTGAATTGGGAACATTTTTGGACATTTCTTCAACACTCTGAGGTCCCCTTTCCGTATGTAATTGGTATCCATTAGGGGGAAAGTTCTCAGGGTCCTCAATGTGTTGATAAAACTTACCAATTATTGGATCCCCTTTTTGAGCCGTAATCAAATCAGCGTCTGGGGTCTCCTTACTCCATTGTGCAGTTGAGTCCATTGTAAGCATTTGTCTGGGACCGAATGATAGCAGTGACCTGGATTTCTCCCAGCTGGGACTCAATCTCTTTTAGATCCCCTTGGATGGCTCCGGTTTTGGCCAGCTGATCAGCTAGGTCATTTCCACTTTTGTCTGGTCCCTCTACTTTAGAATGACCCTTTATCTTTTTCCAGTAGATGGTCATCCCATTCGATGTGACAAGATCATCAATATTTTGTATTAGCCTAGCCCGCTGCACCATCGCTTGTTGAGCCTTTTCCATCCAGGCCTCTGGTAAGCGTGGACCTCTGGGGTGCTCCTGACCCCCTTTTTTATCATATGGTCCTGCACCCCCAGGGTGTCCCTCGCAGCCTCCCTGCTCCAGCCGCTGCTTCCCCCAGCCTTGTCCTGCCTCGCTCGCCCTCTCCCAGGCCCCTATTGGCCCACCCCTCCCTAAGCTGGACGTCTCCCGGCAGCCCTCTGCCCGGCAGGCCACACGGCTGGGGGCCCCAAGGCAAAGGGTGGCTCCTGCATTGGCGCCTCCGAGATGTGTCTGCAGGTGTCTGCAGGTGTCTGCTGTGGAAGCAAAGGAAGCCAGACGCCAACAAAACCGTGAGTGTGTCATGGACGGGGTGCAGAGCAATCACTCTACTCCAGAAAGCCCTTGCGACTTTACCTTGCCTTCCATAGCGTAAACTGCCATAGAATTGCTCCTGCATACCTAGAGACTCCTTGACCACCAACCTAAATCCATTCTTGGCTGAACTGTAAATGCTGCACTCCACTACACTCTGGTGTGCTAACCGATGTTAACTAGTGACACACACAAAAAGAATGGTCAAGATTACCCTGCGTCATCTTTATACAGGTTTAACAATGCCACCATGTGCAAACTTTAGCTGGCGTTGCATCTAGATAGAAACGTGAATGTTGGTATGTACCACACTTAACTGTGAATGATAAGTGCCACACTTAGAGTCATGGTCACTGGCCTGCCTCACAGCTAGACAGAATATTGAAGAATAGCAATGCCACACTCATATGGAATTATGAACAAGCATCACACCTACACACAACTGCAAGGACAGCAATACCAACTAATCGATCGACTAACAATTTCATCCATCTGCATACACCGCTCAAACCCTAACCAAACCCAACCACAAACCTAAAACGCAGCAATCCGCTTAAACTTCACTACAACAACAAAACAAACCACACATAGACTTGCACAACAGCACACGACTACCGACCGTAAAACACCTCAAGCCTAGCCAACGGACTCACTGGGCTGAGGCTGCCAACAGCACATTACTGCTCTTGCACTTTTCCAGCTTATCCCCACTAACTCGCCCTCACCCCTCCCTTTTTTCAGAACCGCCAGGGGACCACTCCGGTGGTGGTAGTGTGCTGTACAAATATCCTTTAACATTAGTTTTCCATGTTTCAATGGTTTATTAGCCCATAGCATGCCTCTGGTTTTCCAGTTAACCAGGTGCTCCACAAACCTGTTCCGTACATAATCCAAATCTGTGATTATGACCAGTTTGTGGAGTTTGTGTTGGACAGCAGTGAGGATAGCTTGATGCACAGCCATCAACTCTGCCACTTGACTACTTCGGGGACCGATTTTGTACCCAGCGGAGGGTTCTGGGGCATCATTCACCCATGCATTCCCTACGCTGGCCACAAGTTGTTTTTCCCCATTGTCAACATGGTAGGAGCATCCATCCGCATAGACAGTGGGCATTCCCTCACACTTGTCGTCATCATAGACTTTGTGTGGGGAATTGAGGTATGCCTCCATGTTGTCCTTGATTTTAAGACTTTCGTCCTCGAGACAGTTTTCTCTGGCACAAACGGGCAAGTCAGCCAGACCTTGCGTGAGGGGACTCTTCTTGGTTTTGGCCATATCTGACCTCCACAGGAAAGCCTTGTATTGACTGAATCCAGGAAGTCATTCAGGAATTACTCTTTTCCGTCCCGGATTATGTCACTTTGGAGATATTGCAGAGGCTGGTGTGGAGTCTCCACTATGATGTGTGTCTCCCCCCCCCCCCCCCCCTGGATAAACGGGCGGTAATTCTTCAATGCCCACACCGTTGCCAGGAGTGCCTTCTCACAATCGTTGAATTTTTCCTCCACAGAGGATAAAGTTTTACTCTCATAGGCGATTACTTTATTGATCTTGTCATGCTTTTGATATAATACTGCAGTCAAGCATGAATTTGAGAACCCCGTTTCCAAGAAGAACTCCTTGTTTTTGACAGGGTAAGCTAGGCAAGGTACTTGTGGGAGGCTTCTTTTGAGTTGTCTTACTGCCTCTGGTGTTCTGGACCCCACTCACTTGACCCCCGCCTCCCCTTTCAACAGATGAATTGGGAGTCTTGTGATCTCTGCGTAGTTCTCAATGAACTTTCTGCTGTAATTAGTTAGTCCAAGGAGGCTCCTTAGTTCCCGCAGAGTGGTGGGGTCTTTTTAATTTCTGAAGTGCTTCCACTTTCTTTTCCTTGGGACAGAGACCCTGAGGACTAATCTCATGCCCCAAGAAATTGACACGGATTCTGCACCACTGTGCCGTTTGAAAGTTTTGTTCCGGCAGCCCTCAACTGTGTCAGAACATAACGGATCTCCGCTATGTGTTCCTCCACAGTTGATGTTTTGACTAAAACATCTACGTAGGCCAGGTTACCAGTTTCACCCAGGTTGGGCATAACCTTGTGTAGAAAAATGTTGAATTCATTGCCGGAGTTGATATAGCCGAAGGGAGTCCGGGTCCATGTGTACTGCTGCCCCCCGAAGGTGAAAGCCAGCTTGTATTGGTCCGCCCTACTGACGGGTAGAGTCCAGTACCCATTGGTCAGGTCAATGGCAGTGAATACCTTTTATCCCTGGATCAGGGCCAGCCCCTGGTCCATGTAGTGAAGAGGCCATCGGGAAGTATGGACCCGTTTGAGCTCCTTTAGGTCGGCACAGAGTCTCCACTGGCCATTTGGCTTCAAAATCCCCAGCACCGGATTATTGAAGGTGCTGTGGACTGGACCAATTATCCCACGGGGCTCGAGGTTCTTAATTATTTCAGTAAGGGACTCCATGGATGCGAGAGGCAAGTCATATTGCCTCACAAACACTGGAGTCATGCCAGGGTCCGTGGGAATTATGTGAATGTCAGTGCGACCACAGTCATGAGTCCACCGCAAAGAGGTCTTGAAAATCTAAGAAAACTTGTTTCAATTGTTGCTTCTGCTCCAGAGTCTCAGGCATCAGCTAGGTTGACCTCTCTTCAACCATCTCCCTGAAGCCTGGCAAGACTTCCGGTTTTGCTATCTCAGTGGCCTCCTCCAGCTGGGTGGAGAAGTCCCTGGTCTAAGTGCTGATTTGGACTGGTGGCTTCAGGTGGGGACAGCAGTCCTCATGGACGTGGAATATCCTCTCATCCCTCCTGAAGTCACAGGTCACATCTTCCTTACCATAAGGGCAGGTCCTAAAAGTTCATTATCTAAATCTATGGAAAAATGTTGATCAACCGCCATTCCAATAATGGTGCCTGTGGCTAGAGTGATACTCTTTAAGTCGCTGTTGTCCACCTCTATTGGAATGGTGTCATGTTCTATGTTGACTAATGGTGTTGGGTTTACCCCCAACCCTTGCTGTTGGAAATGAGCATTAAGATGAACCTAGGAGTCAGGGTTTTTCAGTTTCTGTCCTCTAACTTTCACTTCCAGTGAGAATTGTCGAGTCCTTTCTGGGATGGTGACTTCCTTTCCAATCTGAAATTCAACTGTATAAGGCAGCAGTTGAGCTGACCTAAATTCTTTCTCTGGGTCATCAAAGCCCAGGGGAATACCCGCTAATCGGGGACAAGCTTTGAAGTTTATTAGGTCCAAACTAATGGCAAAGCGATTGAGAATGTCACTGCCTAAGTAAAATGGAGCATGGACATCTCGCATGACCCAACAATTATGGACTATGCTCTTGTTGCCTATGGACATTTTGAGCATACACCTGCTAGGCAGGAGATGTTTGGAATTGGGTGTTTCCAGGTCCATTTCCCATTTGTCTATCAGTTTAAATGTGGGAATGGCTGGATCTTTTGGGTGTTTGCAGAACTTGGCTTCGCTGATGAAGCTCTTACCGTTGTTCAGACACGCTCGGGTGTGAACTGTCCTCCCCTTCATTTAACTGAATAGGGATGAACTGCTCTCCAATTTTCTGAATATCAGCCAGGCTTTGAGCTGATTTCTCCTCTTTCTGCACTATAGGAGTGGGATTTTCCGATTGTGAATTTATAAAGAATTTCAGTGTGTTTCCTTCCAGTGTGGAATGACACCTTAGACTGGAAGGAAGGTTGATTTTCAGAAATAGAGGACCCGCCATCACCAGTCTGTTCTACTGTAATTACTGTCACGTCTGGGATTTGATTGTTCTGGAAGTGAGATTCTATTTGGTCAGGTTTTTGTTCAACCATGTGGCATGTGCCGTTTAAACTAACATGGTTGACACTGTTTCAATTTTATTGGTCGGTTAGTTTGGGTCCAGAGGACCTTATTTACACAATCTATTGGTGGTGACAACCTACGCAGCATGTTTTTCCCTAGTGTGCCCTCTGCAGTAACAACTATGACTGGGTGCTTCACCTTGGGACGCCCAATTTTAAGGTCCAAATCCGCAGTCCCATCGACGGGAATTTCCTTCCCGTCGAAGTTCTGAAGTTGCCCAGGAACAGGGCGAGAGGAATTTGGTATTCTCCCCTTCCCGAATTCAGTTTATCAAAGGCCCTTTTTGACAGAGGGTAGCTTGGGATCCAGTGTCCACCAGTGCCAAAATTGTACATTACCCCTGTATTTGGACCAGGGCATAAAATCTTCCCTCTTTTTCCTCAAGGGGGCAAAGATAATGTACATTTTTGGACAACTGGTTGGTTATTTTCTTGGTTTTGGACACTGACCGGGAGGTGATTTGGGCAGGGTTCTGTTTCAGAGTCTTGGGAATCTGAAAGAAAAAGGTGACGGCTAGAGATGGGGGAAGTTTTGGGTGCCCCTGGTTCTGGGCTGCCCCCCCTTTTTGGAGGCAGTTGCCCGGATGGGTTTGAACCAGGGGATTTTGATGCTGATGATTCTGGGGATTGATGATGGACGGTGCTAACTCAATCCCCACATCTACCAAGTCTGGATTTGGATCCTTTGGGACCCATTTTTCTTGGGGAAGAGTTCCCCCATCTTGGAAGGAGAAGATCCTTTTCCTAGGATCCTCTGAGGATCCCTCTCCTTCAAACTGGAAGACTTGTACCTCCTCCTCAAAATGGGTCTTTTTGGGCTCTTTATTTCTCCTCCCCACCCCCCCCCCCCTCTGCTCCTTGGGTGGCAGATTCTCAGGGGCAGGAGATTTTGGTTCTGGTTCCTGGGTTTCCAGGGGCTTTTTACAAGTGGGGAAGGAAGCTTCCTTCAAGGCTTTACACCCCCATTCCCCTTGTGCTTCCTCCCTGGGAACCGGTGGGTTGTCCGGGTTCCCCCCCCTCTGTCATTACTCTGGAGCACCAGGTCCTGGACTTGAGGCATTCTGCACCGCCATGCTCCTCTGAGGGTTCTGCTGAGCTGTTCTGTCTGGGCTCTGGAAAGTGGGGAAAGAAGGATGGATTATTTTGGGAGTGAAAGTTTTGCGGGTGCCTTGGGGGAAGAAATTTTGTCCAGTATTTGGGGGATTACTGCCCTCCTGGGGGAAGTGAGGAGGGAAGTTCCTTGGGTTAGCTGTCCGGTTGGCTATCCCCCCTTTGGCTGGAGGAGTCCACACACCCCATGATGGGTCTATTCCCCTTGTAGCTGTGGCTGATGTAGTCAGGGGAGTTAGGGGTCCCATTTGTGGGGTTGCCTCCCTGGCTCCCTGTTTGTGATTGGCCAGAGGGCCTTCTGGGTTTGGGATTGTTTTGATTCTGTGCAGGCAGGTTTTTAGGCCCATCTCCAAATCTAAAATGGGGGCAACCTTCACCTCCGCCACTTTAGCAGCAGCAGGGGGTGTTGGTGGTTTTGAGGCATTTGGGACTATTTTTGTTTTCCACTGGTTTTTGCACCTCATAAATGCACGTGGGTTGTTCAATGACCCAGTCTAGTGACCTTTTCTCGTGAAAGTCCCTCACTAGCTGCGTCATGATGTACTTCGGGAGAGCGTGGAAGAAAGTATTTACAAACTCTTTGCTGTCAGTGCGCACCCTTCTAGTGGTCTGCGCAAAGGCACGTTTCAACTCTTGAACAAATTCTTGTGGGGCCTGATCTTCCCCACATTGCAAGTTATAGGCTGCCTTGGGAGCCTCCTGTGGATTCCTGTGCACAGAAAAATGTTTCAAGATGGCCGCCCTATAGGTGGACCATCTGGAATGATTCTGATCCTCCAGCCCTGCAAAGAAGCTGCAGTACTTGGGAGAGAAGGTCCACTTTACATATTGACTACAGATTTCGCAGTCCTTCAAATGGAAAGTCTCCATTTGTTCAAAGAGCTCAAGGTGCTCCCAAACCGAATATTTCGCATTCTCATGATGGGGCGTGATGATGCTCCTAATGGCTTTGATTTTGTTTTAGGGGATCCTTGAGCAAGGCCCTCTTGACCTCGTTGGCTTTTTTGGTTTGGGTGACTCTGACTCATCCTCTGACCAAGAGGCACTGCTACCAGAGGTGCCTGCCTGGTCTTCTAGGCTCTCCCGGATTCTGCGAGCTTAGGAATGGCTGGCAGAATGTGGGGGCCTAGTTTCTTGAGTCCTGTGGCACTCAAGTCTTCTGATTCCTCCTTGCTCCCAGGATATGCTGAGTACCAACTTCTCTCCAACCCCCCCCCCCCCCCACTGTCCTAGCTGGGCAGAGGTTTTCAGGATGCCCTTAGCAGGCCTACTCTCACAGAGTTCCCCACTAAATTTTACCACCTGGCCTCGGGGTAAATGGTATTTTGAGGATCCATTTCTCCTCATTGGAGAAAATGGCCCTAGCACATCCATTCCTGGGCGGTGCTGATCTATGAGCCCCATATTCCTCATTGGATTGAAATCTACCATCCCCGTGGCCCTTGGCTCGTGTGCGCCAGTGGACATGGGGGTGGCGGAGTCCATGGAGTGGAAGAGATGAAGGCCTCTGGTACTAGGGTTCCTGAGGTTATGCTCAGGTGTTTCCCTTTCCCAGCAGACCTAATCTCTCTCAGCCCCTGCTTCCTGTTGCCATGCAAGAACCTGACCTTTCTGTTTCTCTATCAAGGCCTTGCTAGACTCTCAGTTGTTCCTGCATAGCTACCTGTCTGTGGAGCCTTTCATTTTTCTCAGAGCCTCATTGTCTCGCTGTGCTTCCTGTATAACTTTTGAATACTGGGCCAATTTTTGCTGCAGGAAGGTTACCTCCCGAGTCTTGTCCTTACTGGCCTGGTCACATTTTGCCAGAGCATCTTCCATCCTCCTGGAGTGCTCTAACAGTTTTGTGTAATCATTTTGGAGCTCACCCAGTCCCTGGAGGGCCTGGGTGATTAGGTGATTGTCTTCCATCTTATCTTTTAAATAACTGACTGACCTCCTGGCCTAATGTGTCCCTTTCCTGAATAAGAGTACCCCTCTGTGCAGCCAGTTTATCTTTGTTTTTGGAGTGCACCAGCCTTCTGGCACTCTTCATCAAATTCTTCCTGGGTGTCCAGGTCTCTGAGAATTTATTTTCTTCTTTTTCTTGGTCTAGGTGGTTTTGCAGGGTGACTAGCTGCTCTGCGCAGGCCCTATTAAAATGTATTTGCTGTTCCATCTTTTTCTGGCTCTGCAGTAGAGTCCAAACTTTCTTGGCACTCGTTCTGCAGCACGAGCACTTTGGTATCCTGCTCTACCTTTTCCTGCTGCAGGATATCCATACCTTTATTTTATCAGGTATTGCCTGGTTTAATTTTCTGATTCATAGCTCTTTTGTAGCCTTTGCTCTACAGAGTCCAGATCAGTTTGGGCTTTTTCTAATGATTGTAGTTGCTTGTTTGCCAGATCTAGGTTCTCAGCATATTTCTCCGGTATTGCTCCAATGTGGAGGTACAGATATGCCGCTATTTGGTCAATCTTACTTTGCTCTTTTACCTTGGGGGCCATATACAGTTCACTCAGTGCCATATGTAATGTACCCTGATCCTGCCATATATTCCGGTTGCAGTGACCTGTTCTTTAATTACCTGCAACCACACATTCTGATCCTGCTCTATCCATTCACCCCTGACAAGTAGTTTGTGCAGTAGGTGGTGTTTTGCGATATTGATTTCTACCAAGGTCGCCATTCCAGAAATATTTTCCTTTCTGACTTACAGGAGTTATTTTATTTTGCATTAGTTGCCAATTCTCAGACAATGGGGGGGGGGGGGGGAGTGTTTCTTTGCCTAATGGAACCAAACATAAAATTAAAAACGTTATCAACTGTAACACCAAAACAGTATATGTGATCACATGTACATACAAAAAAGTATACGTGGGCAGCACAACAAGGAAACTTAAAACCAGAATTCAAGAGCATACGAGAACCATTAACAAAGATATAAGATACAAGATACCCATTGTGCTATCACCATCTAACAGAACATACAAATGAATTCATCAACGATGTAAAGTTCTTTGGAATAGAAAGTCACCAGACCACAGAGAGGAGGAAACTTGGAGAAAATTCTCAGAACTAGAGAAGCCTATTGGATTTGTACGTTGGACAGCTGCCTTACAGGCTTGAATTCGGACAATGAATTAAAACATCTATTGTAAAAACAGTATTGAGCCTTTTAATCACATTTGAAATTCTAAAGTCACAAATGCTTATGCATGTTAGTCTAAAGCAAATAGCTAACAATAAGCATGCTAAAGCAGTTTGCAAGCACTTAAGTGCAAACACCAGATTTAGGTAAGTATCAAATCGAAAATGTATTTGAAAAATAGGTAAGCAAAGAGGCAAACACGTGAAATACACAATCACGTAATCATGCTTCCGCAGAATAGCAAAATGTGAAAAGTAAAAGAATAGCATCAAGTTATTTAAATGCACTATTTTGCACCCACCGAAATGAGCTACAAAAGCCATTAATTACGGCTTAGAAGATGTCATATATGAGGAATACAATTGTTCTGTTCCCAAACCAAAATGGCGGACTTGCCACCACGTAAAGTATACCATCACGTGACCGCGCTTCCGACTAATGAGTGTCACCATGGGAAAAAAAAATCTTCATTGTAGCTTTTGCATAATAGCAACTGTTAAAAAGCAAATTAACACTACAATTGGGTAAGTGCAGAAGTATACATTTAAAAAAATAAAGTCATAAAAAACCCTTGGCTTAGGAGGTTTGGTCTAAACTGGCGACATCCGATAGTGGTAAAAAACTGAATGTCGTAAATGTAAGTAGTCCAATAGGTCCTTAGAGTCGCGTCTCACCAGGTCGGGGGTTTAGCCAAGTACAAGACCCCTTGCTGAATAGTATGAAGTATAGGTGACCTGGAAGGAGACTGCGCCTGATTCTTGCACACAAGACTTATTTTTTTATATTTTATAATTTTTTATTATTTATGTTTCAGAAAAAATTGCCCTTAACGTTGATGACACGTGTTTCGGTCCTCCAAGGACCTTTTTCAAATCGCAAAGTTGCTACAAGTCTCAAGGCGGCCCCCTTGAGACTTGTAGCAACTTTGCGATTTACGCGCTTAATTTGAACAGCAGGGATTTATCCCAATGACATATGGAAGCTCATCTTTCACATTATGTGACAGGGGCTTCTTACATGACCATAAGCCCTGATTTGAAAAAGGTCCTTGGAGGACCGAAACACGTGTCATCAACGTTAAGGGCAATTTTTTCTGAAACATAAATAATAAAAAATTATAAAATATAAAAAAATAAGTCTTGTGTGCAAGAATCAGGCGCAGTCTCCTTCCAGGTCACCTATACTTCATATTAAAAAAATAAAGGGTGATAGAATGCAAGTGGAATGAGACAATAAAACTGCACTGTTCCCAAACCAAAATGGCGGACTTGCGAACACGTGATGCAAAACATCACGTGACCGCGACTCCTAGCGAAAGGAAGCAGAACGGCACAGCGGTTATCGGGCCGTACGATCCCACATCTACGAGGATAGACTTCTGCAAACAGCGAAAGCCTGAGCAACAAAGGACACAGAAGGTAAGTACTATCTGAAGAAATCTATAGAAGCAGACACATTTTAAGATTCAGATTAGAATCAAGTTATAATCACAATACAACAATGGTTTTCTCTTCTCCCCAGCCTCATCAAAAATTCACCAAAGTGAATTCAAACAAATACATATTTATTGGCCAGAGAGAAAAATCGGAAGGGAGTGTTTTATGTTACCTATATGTTTACTAAAATATAACTTTGTTTTCAACAATGTTAAAGCGGAAATGAGAGTACTATGTAAAAGTCTAATTTTGTGCAAAAGCAAACCATACAAGTAAGTGCTTGCAACACATTCAAAGGCAAAAAAGTGAAGAATGTTTTTCTTTAATTTCAGATAAAATATTCCTTTGTTGATACTAAATCCCTCCTGAAGATTTGCATGGCAATTTAAGACAGTGAAACACGTGTAGAGGGCACTAATTTGAGGACATCAATTGATTTATTATTTTTGAAAATAAACACAACTATGGACAAACCATAATAACTGGATTACATCTTTCATTATTTTTTCAAATAATAAGTTCGCTGAGAGCGCATATTTGGTTTTTGTCTTTTTTTAAAAAAAGACAATTTATTATATTAGGTTTACAGGTTGATCGGCTTCAGACCTAAAGAAAACCACAGTGGAGCCCAGTGACCAAGCACGCACTAATACATTTTATAAACTATTGGAAAAATATGGCTTGCCAAAAAATTGCATAAAGCTGAAAACAAGGGACCAATTGGACCTTAAACTTTGCACTGTTATTTTATTTTTGCAAACAGACCAAATTCCTTAGAGCGTTCTATTGAAGGGTGCTTTTCAGTGTTGCACAGTGTGGTAGCCCAACAGGGTTTATGTACCCCGTCAGTTAGCACGCTGTATTCGACTGTCTCAAGTGGCATGTCTAATTCAGAGATCCCGGACGTGCCCCCAATCTTGTAAATTATTTCAATCCGGCACGTCACCTAGATCAATGCCTAGCGTGGGATGTACAACTGAAACCCTTAATTATTTATTTGTGTCTGTTCTTTTATTCTGAACGGTGTACCACTTACAGCATGCCCCTCTCTTTTAATGCCCCCCCCTGGTCACACTGAACCAGGAATCGGGCTGGTTTGCAAAGTTAAAATATTTATTTTATGATTGCACAGGATGTATCAATATTTTTAATGGTTATACAATAAGCACCAATGGGGTGATGTCACACTAAACTATCTCTTTAATCACAAGGAGCAATGATGGGGGGGGAAAATAATGCAGCACAGAAATAATCCTTTTGTGTTGAATCAAATGGCAATGTGATTACTATTTCCCCTGCACACCCCTCAATCCTCCTAATATGCAATATGAAGAGATGGAAGGAAAGAGAACATGTTTCAGGAATGCAGAATTCAAGCAAACCTTATCAATCCCAATTTCCCCCCAGCAAACACCAGAGAAAAACAGGAATGATTGGCAAACTGTCAAAAATGGTTTTAAAGTTGGCTTTGAATGAATGGGTACAACACAAAATCTGGATTTAATTCACTGAAATTGTTTAAATACTAATGGGAGCCACTTTGTATGGTTTCAGACACACACTAGCAATGATATGAGAGGAAGAAGCAATGTGAAAACTTAATTTTGAGGTCGGGTGCAATGAAACGTGCAGGATGTCTCTGCATGGTCTTTGCCCGCCGAGGCGTTTTCCTTCTTCAGAAGAAATATATCAGCGCAAAGATGATTTTAACATTACAGAAGGACTATAGGTTCAGGCAAGACAAAAAGGATTCCTAACAATACAGTTCTGGATATAAGATTTGATTTGGATAGGGATTACTATGGACAGTACATAGGCTAGTGACAATCCTATACTATGGATACTCACTACCAATGCTTTGAATGGAACCATCAGGGATACTTTCTGGGACAGACTGCTGGGCACACCGGACTGGTCTGGTTCTGCGATCAGCGAGGCGCTCTGGACACCGCACGGCAGGACTGGACAGCAAGGCGCTCTGGTCTACACTGCACAGCACGACTGGACTGGATCTGTAATGGCTCTCTGGTCTGCACAGCACCGCACAAGATTGGGATTTAATGTGCCCTTCTGGTTATGAAGATAATTCTTTGGCAGCCAAGCAGTTACAGCACAGCCTAGCTGCTTATTTGGTTTCCCCTTTACGTTTAGGGATGGGTTCTGGAAGTTAGGCCCAGCTGAAAGTGGTTCAGCTATGCTCTGAGCCTTTCTGCCTGTAAAGTTTCTGTAGTCTGGAACAAGGAGCATGACTGGATCTCCTTCAGGGCGCTTCGCCAAATTCGGAATGGTGGGTGGATCAGTGTGTATTTCTAGGTCCTCAGCTGTCTCTATTTATGTGTTTGATAAAGGGGTGGGTATGCTGAATTATCCTAGGCGCACCCCCTACGTAGTCTATTGGCTAAAGGCTGCTCTCTCCCTTGATTGGAGGAGAAAACCGTGTCACCGTGATGATGTAGTTTGAGGCTAAACATCCTCCCCTTTGCCTTTTCCACAATCTATTTTTGATATTATACATCTTTACATGTGTACAATCTTGATACCAATAACATACATCGATCACATATTTTGTGGAGCAAACCCTCTTCCAATCCTCGTTGCGGTGGGATCTTGGGTCTGGATTTGACAACTTTTCACACTTTGTCCGGGACACATGTGATTTGTCCAGAATTTTGTACATGTGTGCGCATGATATCTGGGCATAATCATGAGGTTTCATGCTTCTGACATAAATAAAATTGTTACAAAACCAGGTTTTTCACTGTGCCTTTCCTGAATATCGCACAGATTTCTGGCACCTCTTAAAATGTGCACAAAAGAATCACATTAACACTGCTACTAATTCTACAATTTTTACAAATTGCGCAGAGTCCTTTATCAGTCTTTTTAGAAATATGCTTTCTGTGCATTGTGAATCAACAAAAATGTCTGTCTCTGCCTCCATCTTGTAGCTCGAGAGCAATCGCCGCCGCCTTCCTCTGGCAGAGGCCACTGTTGACACTTACAATCTGCATATCCTTTCAGCCAAGGAAGGTTCATTCTCTCCCAGGAGCAGCCCCAGAGCCCCTCCCCTCTTAACGCCTGAATGCGAGTTCCTGGGCCAGAGAGCAGAAGGGAGGTGCCCTACCCAGTGGGGAGTTGCTTTGTAGTTTTGGCTTGCATCAGGCTTACTTTAAAAATCACTTTGTTAAATTTTTCTTTGTTGAAAATAAACTTGCAATTTTAAAACAGGCAACCAGAACTCGAATTCCAGTCTCTAAAACATGGAGATTAGTTGCAACTGATATTACTTTTGATAGCAGGTCACGTAATTTATAGACATTGATTTCCATTGCACAAGTATAAGCTTCTGATGCAACTAATGACATCTGTCATACAGCTGGCCGCTGGTACTGTGCCCATACAGGCAAGCACACTTTTTACTGTGGATATTTTGATGATGAATTCTGCATGTCTTGACATTGTGTATTCATAATGATTCTTTAAATGAAGTGACGGGTAACATGCAGCAAAGATATTGGATGTTTTATGGTGTCTTGGTCCAGTATTTTGTATTTTCAGCAACCAAGAAGGTTTTAAGAGCAATTTCTGGGCTTCTTGCAATAAAGCACTGCCTTTCCTGCAGTGTTCATCTTTACTTGGTGGGCAGCCCAGTAACATGTTTCAGCAGTGAGGTCTCATTTCCACTACTGACAAAAGGCAAAGTAGATCTGGCAGCCATCTTTTCCGGTTTCAAAGCGCAATTTTCATAGGTTTTGGCAAGCTTAGGATTTTTGCTGATTCTGGTGCCACCAGCACACAATGATGCCGCGGGGCAGAGCCTAGTGGGTTAAAACATCCCACAGAATCTGTCCTCTGGGCACTCTCGATCGAGATCGCCACATGACCGACCCCAGCCGTCGAAGGACGGTACAGACGTTGCGCGAAAAACTCCAACCGGAGACCGATCATCCACGGACGAGGCTCTGTTCAGCCTGCACCCGAAATTCTACGATCTGCATAGTCTGGTACATGAGCCCTTAGTCAGGGAAACACGCTTCAGGGGTCCAGTGTAAAGAGAGGGAGTCCAAGAAAAAGACCTCTAAGACCCCCTCATAGGGAGAAATCTCAGGTTAGTCCCAAAGAACCTGTATCTCATGATTCTGTCTTCCACCTTGGAAAAAGAAGGCTCCTCCTACCTTACTTCATCCCACAGATGAAGATTTAGGGCTACCTTCTCAACCAATAAACATCCCTAGTTCTACCAATGGTCGCTGAAGATAAATGTGGTCATGAGGGGAATGTCCTTCATGGCCAACTTCTATGAAAAGGACCCTTCCTATTTTCCTATTTTCAAAGTTTCCACTACCCCCCCCCACTACAGCACCCTCTGGCTCACAAATCGCTGCTAAGGTGTCCCGCCCGAGAATCCAGTGCAAGCCACAGTCCTTGACCCCTGACCCAGACTCTGATCATGAAGACCTCTATATTCGAGAGGCAGCATCCCCTTATGGGGATGATGCAGCTGAGGACCGTGAGGTTGACTCATAGACAAATATGTATGTCATGGACGCACCTGTTAATCATGATCCCCCGGTCATGGACTCTCCCATTGACAATCAACCCCTGTTAAATGAAGTACTCATCAAGGCGGCAGAGCATTTTCAAATACAACCATCGCTGGAGACCCCTAATCTTACGCGGTCAGTAAATTCCCCCCCCCCCCGGCCATAGAGAAACTGTTTAGACCTGACCTGCTGTACATCAGAGGGCAACTAAAGCCTGATTCATTAGTTGTTAAAACAAGGAAAAGGGCTGTTACTCCCCTAGCTTCCCCTGAGGCCCCGCCTGCCAAGGAAAGCAAGAGACTTTACACGTGGGAATAAAATTATGGATGGCAAGGTCAAAGTGTACAGCAGAGGAAGTGATCGGCATGCACATCCTAATGCCTGTAGAAGACTAACTACACAGACAACGTCCTCAGATGCCATTCCCAGTATCTTGCAGCCTGCCAAAACCTTGAGACCCATACGCTAGCCATGATGGCATCCAAGACCAGATGTATGAAAACCAGCTAGCATCCTTTTTTGTCCTCTTCGCTTCCATCTTCGCGTGCATCCTGGCCAATTGCAATACTGCTTCTGATCTTCGTCATTCGCAGGAATGAAGGTGCAGCAGGAACTTCCAGTTTTCGCACAAACTCCTCCTTCCATGGCAGTGAGGCGATCCAGGTCATATCTATTCTGTAGTGCTACCATTCGTACCGCCCTTAATTCTTTGATGGCGTTGAAACCGTTCACCGTGGAGTTAATTGTCATCTCCCACCTGGTGATCTGCAGCCACTTCGCATTTGCATATGCTTGTACCCCTGGATGTATTATTGGCGAAAAGAACATGGCTGCTCTACTGAATAATCTGTGGTGCTGGAATGTCGCTGAGCGCTGTTTCTGATTTACCCCAGGGGTAATTTCCTGTGAGTGTTTCCCCTTGTCTTTTTATTCTCGTCAGTCTTTTTTATGGGGGTGGCACCCTGGGATGTGCTGCCAATTTGTCCCAGGGACCTTCTTTTGTTTCCCTTGTCTATTTTGGGGAAGTCTTGCATCTTGATGTGTTTCTATGGTACTACCAGAGAGGGAACATTGATGTGCACCAGTTCACACACGCCACCCCATGATTGCGGTAGACTGTGATATGCTTTGGCTCTGCAGGCCCAGTGGTGATCCATTAGTACTGGTGTTTCAGCACCTCCCTCGGGAAGCTTAACTTTTCTTTTGTATCCTTCTTTCATTCCTACATCAACCTCGATCATGATGATAACAGTGTGGGTGACGTAACCGGTATTATTGTGATAGGCTCTTCCTCCTTGTCCAGCCATGTGAGCAGTCCCGCACTTTTTGCCCACTCCTTGTAGCACTTGTATTTTTCTTCCTGTACCGCAACTACCGTAGACTTTGCCAACGTCAGTATTTTGCTTCCGCTACTCTGTCCACCCAGCCGTTCGTCATGTACACCTTGTCATAGATCAGGATTATCAGTATTTCCCAACACCCGGGTTCTCCTCCCATCTCCCTTGCGTTCCATTTACACGGCAGGTAGTCCAGTGTTTCTTCTTTTGATTCCCCTTTATCTGGTCTGTCTGTTATGTACTGTAGTCCCTCAGTGAGTTGCCAATAGTTGTCAAACATAGGTAGTGTTTTGATGAAGTGGTCTTCGTATGGGCATGTGGACTTTGATTTCCACCTTAGTGTAGCCGATTTACCTTGGAATTGTCCTCTCGTCTGGAACAGCGCAGATATAGGAGGCACTCTGCCGTGGACACTGGTACTTCAGTGACCAAAAATGTCCGGGAGTCACTCGTGGCATGCGGGATCAATGAGCAGACATAGCAGTTGTCGTATCCTTACCAAGTTTGAACATGTTTATACCACATGTTAGAGACATGTGCGGACTCTGTGATATTTGTCGACCCCATGTATATCAATGGAAACACTAAGTTTACCTCTTACGTTTTGTCCCGTGCTACTCGTACCACCTGACAGTGCTCCTTGCAGCCGAAGTAGGGGAAATGTTAGTATTGGGTTCTGTGGTTGCATGCAAAGCATAGTAGGCCTGCCAGACAGCGGTAGCGATCAGTCCAGTGGTCAAAAATACCCCCAACATTTTAATCAAAATTGTTGCGACCACTGGCATGTTACTCCTACCTACCTATGCTGCCGTTCTGCAGCTCTTGAGACAAGATGATAAAGGTGCTCGCCTGGAAATTCTGTAACGTTTTTGCGTTATTATTGTTAGTGCTTGTTACTTGAGCCCTGCGAATCAAGTAGTTGTGCAATGCCCATGCGAGAAGTTCCTCCCACACCCGCCTAACCGCCCTCTCAGAGCAAGTAGGGCCGCATGGAGATGTGGATCTGAGCACACTATAAATTGTATAAATGCGTTGTAATACACGCGTGGCCTCCTGGGCCTGAAGTAATTTGGCCTTTTAATTCCGTGTACAAACGGGTGTGATAGTGCTTCTGAGTGGTCTATGGGAGGCAACATTTAAGCTTGGCCAGTGATCGGTACGTTTCTTACCTTATACTTGCATATAACGGTACAATGTGCGAGAAGAGAGCATGCATGTTTTTACATAGTGTTGTGCATATGGTCGGTGTCTCTTATCGATCTAATTTGTTTATTAAATCTAGCTGATTTCTTATTTTATTATTTATCACAGTACTCCAATATCATTCTTCACATTCCGATTTCTATCACCCGTTCTGTGTGGACCTCTTGTGTCTGGGTTCTCTGAGCATGGGGTGTGCTGTGGGCTGTGATTCGCTTATGTCCTTGAGGGGGGGGTATTATCTAATACTTGTGAAGTGTCTTTTCCGTCGTCGCGATTGCAGATGCGTTGGTCCTGTCTCTGCTGTGATGGGGCGCGGTCGGTGCTTTGTAGGGCTTGATGTCATGAATGTGTGACTAAACATCTTTAAGAGTTTGACTGCTCTGGTGCCACTTTTTCTATCACATGTGGCCCCGTAAATCTATGGGCGTTCCACTTACTCCTACTGTTCCTAAAGAGTACAGTGTCTCCTTCTTCCACTGCCCAGTTTGTTCCCGTTGTTGGTAGTTTCCTGTAGATTGTTCTCTGACCCGTCCTGTGTCCGTTGAATCTGAGAGATAAAGGAGGCACCAGTAACCAAGAAAGTGACATAATAATACATTTCTCTTCCAAAAACATCCTCCGTTCCTTCAGTCGTACATGGCTCTTGTGGGTGGTGTCAAGGGAAGGTGCATTTGGCGTCCGGCCACCACCTCATGGAGTGTGAGGTGGTGGTCTGAACCAGGTTGGTTTCTTAACTCAAACAGAGCCAGAGGAAGGCAATGAAGCCAACTCTTCTTGGTCATCTGCTGAGTTTTTGTGATGGATTCTATTAGGAGACCGTTGAGGCGTTCAGACTTCATTGGCTTACGGGTGGTATGCACAGGCAAACTTATGTTTGATCCCAAGCAATTGAGTGATGTGCTGGAATAGTTTGTTGTCTCACCTTAAAACTTCATAACCCCCCTCCCCCCCACCTTGGAAATACCTCCCTCACTAGAAACTTTACTGCCCGCAGAGCATCAGCATGGGAGCACGGGCCAGCCCCGATCGAACACCACAATCCTGTATCGGTTGCCTTGACCTACGTTGATCATGTCAACGTAATCAATGTGTAAGTGTAGGAAGGGTCCCTCGGGCCGCACTACAGTTGATCACTTGCAGCGTGTGACTGGCTGTAAATTGTTGGCAGGTGAGGCAATTACTGATGAAATTTGCAACATGTGCATTTATTTTGGGACAGAACCATGACTTTTATTTGTGCTGCAATGACTTCTTTTCTTATATGGGTGGGGTGGTGTAATTGGGCTAGCATTGTTTTTAATAGGGCCCAGGGGCATGACTATTTTTCGTGTTTTTATCTCTATAGTGCATCTGTTAGAGACATTGTGCATCCTCCTTTTTACCTACAATTCTTTCTCTGCCATTGGGGCTGCTGCCTGTAGCTCCATAATCTGCGTTTCTGGGAGGTGTGTGTAGCCTTCTTTCATTATCATCTGCCTTGCCCTCCCCCTTTTTTTTTTCTTGGAGGTCCCACATATCGCCAAAGTATGCAGCTTGTTTTGCATGGGAGTCTGCTGCTTCATTACCTCTAGATATTGGGTCTTCATGTCTGCTCTCCTAAATCCCCTTCTGAGCCATTTTATTAATCCTGAGTGTACTGTAGACGTGAAATAGGCACTGTCAGAATATATTACTCTTTTTGCCGTTGCTTTCTTATAAGGCCAATATGAGAGCCACCAATTCTGCTGCTTGCGCTGAATATTGTTGGGGTAACTTGACACATTTTACTGGTGCATATGTCCAATCTTCCCTTAATCGCACTACAGCTGCACCTGTCCTTCTCATACCATCACTTTGATCAATTGTTGAGGACCCATCAATATACAAAATCTCACCCCCTTCTAGGGCATTTTCTTCTATTCGGGTGGACGAGTAGTATTGAATGGCATATGTACAATCGTGTGCATGTTCGCCTTCTGCTACTACTTCTGCTGCTATGACCTGTGCTGGGTTAACATTGTTGCATCTCACTATTTTCAACTCCGTTCTTGACAAAATTTCATATCCCATTGCTCTCTGGGTAGTTAGTGTGGTTTTTGGTTTGTGCAAAATTGCAAAGGGGGCATGTTCAACATACAGTGTGATGGAGCAACCCATAGTGATGGAGGATGATGTTTCTACTGCAAATGCTGCAGCAGCCAGGTGGTGTTCGCACAGAAAGTGTCCCATTACTTTGTCTAAGTGCCTGCTGTAAAATGCTAGGGGTTTGTGTCCCATACTTTTTTTTTTGTTAGTACTGCTTTCATTACTGCACCATCGCAATGCGAGAAGATGTCAAACTCATTTTCGTATTTGGGGTGCCCCGAACTGGTACTGTTGAAATGGCCTCTTTCAGTTCATTGAATGCATCAGTCATCTCTTGTCCACCCCAACTTTTTCACCCTTCTTTGTGCTTCCCTAAAAGCCGCCAGTAGGGGTCCTATGTAAGTGCTGTAGTCCAAAACCCATGCTCTGCAATAATTACACAGGATAGTTGCAGTTCCCTGATTGATTGTGGCTGAGGTGTATTCTTTATTGCTTGTGCCCTTTATGGTGCTATGCTCCTCCCTTTCTGTGATACAATCTCTTAGGTATAGGACCTGTTACTGGCAGTACTGCAGTTTTCCTTTGGCAACCTTGTACCCCTTTTTGGCCCACACTGAGCATTTTCAGAGTCCTTCCTGCATTCTTCCTTGGTGGTGCTGCAGATGAGAATATAATCGACATACTGCAATACTGTGGTGTCAAGTTCAACATTCCCCAGGTCCATCTGTATAACCCTGTCAAAGATGGATGGTGACTCGCAGTAACCCTGAGGTAGCCTAGTGTGTTTCCATTTCGTATTGCAGTATGTGAAGCTTGTCAGATCTTGTGAGTCCGGGTGCAGTGGTATTGAGAAGAATGCATTCTTGAGGTCAATCGCGGTGGACCGGGATGCCTCAGCTGGTATTCTGCTCAATATTGTGGGGGGGTAGCTGCTATCGGGTATTCTGCCTCTTCAATTTGGTTAAGTGGTCTCAAATCTTGTATGAAAAGCCAAGACCCTCCCATGGCCTTGCGCAGAAGGTACACCGCAGTGTTGCATGGTGATTCTGATGGAACCAATATACCCCTTTCCACTAGGGCGCTTATTGTCTCATAAATTCCTTCATCTGCTTCTTTTGAAAATGGGTATTGTATCACGCTGGGTAGTATTGCTCCCTTTTTTAGTTTTATTTTTACCCCTCCAGTGCTCTTTATGCACCCCACATCATAGGGACTAGTAGTCCATAGTGAGGCGGGTACAGCGGCCAAATCTTCCCCTCAGAAATCAGGTTGTGTGGGGAGGGGCGCTTCTAGTGCTATTGCCATTTTCTAGGCAATCTCCTTGTATGTCACTTTCAACCACACGTAGACGCTCATCTGGAACACCATCTCTCAATCTCCTTGTTCATCTGAGAACAGTTCCGTCTGACACATGTTAACCTACATCCTTCTGCCAGTGCTATTACCGCCCTCCATGCCTTTCCTCCCTCATCCTGGGCGTGAACCGCAATCCAGTCTTTGTTTGTGACAATACTTTCGATGTCTGATATTATTGCCCCTTCCTCACCCGTGGGCGTTTCTGGCCTGAAAAGGTATGCAGCGGGCCACCTCCATACCTTACCCTCAAACCCCAGTAGCCATGCTATTGCCATGTCTGTCCCATATTGGACGATCTGTGTCCACTGGCTCTGTCCTGCCACAGTAAGCCTGAAGTATGTGTCTTGCCGTGAGCATGTGTATGCCTGGTGTTGAGCATATTATTCCTTCGTCAGTGAAAGAGATGGTCATGTTCAACCTACTCATGATGTCCCACCCTAGTATATTCACTGGTGCTTGGGTTGAATATAACCAGGGCAGAGGGAGGTCATGATCACCGACCGATAAGATGTTATCAGTGAAAGGAACCACCCCTTGAGCCCAAGAAAATCCCTGTGTGCAATCCACCCCCCCCCCCCTCCCTGATGCAGGATCTGGTTGCCCCTGTGTCAACTAGGAAAGAGGTTTTGTCACCTAGTGCCACCTTTTATGCGTGGTTCCTCCGCACGGTTAGGTGTTACCGACCGGATGGGACACAACAAAGATGTCTGTGGGCTATCCTATTGGGGGTATAATGAATGTCCGCTGCCTGTGTAGGGGTTATGCCCCTTGATCGCCACTCCCCCATACATGTTATGGGTACCATGGTGTCCATGGGTTGTTTGTCGTCTCGTAGTTAGTTGCTGCACCACATGGACATGTTGTGTGGCTGTCATTTGTTGTGCCTCTTGCACAGGTTGGTGTGATATCTGATGTGTGCTGGGCATAAATTGTTGCTGGTGGTGTTGCTGTGATTGTGGCATGGTGTATTACTGCCCCCCCTTTGCACCTGGCCCGTCTGTTGTGAGTCTGGTTGGTGGTAGTTGTTTGGTCCCTCTTGGTAGCCCAGTTGTCCCTGTTCACCCCCTCCTGGTTATGCCGGCCTTGCCCTGCACGTGCATGCTACATGTCCCACCAACCCACATGTCCAGCAGGTGGGCGGCTCCCGTGCCTGCCATGGGAATCCCCCTGTGCTATACAAATATCCTTGTTGCCCATATTGGGAATATCCTTGAAACCCATCCCCCGGTTGGTGTGCTGATGGTCCAAACCCCCCTCCCCTTTTGAAACCTCCTCCTATAGTTGTTTGTGTAGCAGTTGCCCATTGTCATGTATGTTGAGTTGCTGTGAGTTGAGCGGGCAGTTGTACTGATGTGGAGGGGCTCGTTATTGGTGCTCCTTCTAGGGCATATTTCGACAGTTTTTTCAGAACCAATTTTGCCTAATCTGCCTTCCTGTCCTTCTGTTTCACTTTTTCTTGCCATAATCTACAATTTTGTACTATTAATTGTACCGCTGGCCATGCCTTTGCTTCTATCCCCACCAACTTCAATTGCCTCTGCATAGGTTCTGGGGTCCCCTGTATCAGTATGTGGTAAAATATAGCTAGCATTTTAGCCCGAGGCTTCCGCGTTTCCAAGCGC
This sequence comes from Ambystoma mexicanum, assembly GCF_040938575.1. Taxonomy (NCBI): domain Eukaryota; kingdom Metazoa; phylum Chordata; class Amphibia; order Caudata; family Ambystomatidae; genus Ambystoma; species Ambystoma mexicanum. The sequence continues at coordinate 692,181,450 of NC_090936.1, forward strand.
AATTTCTCAGATGTAATTAACAGGGTCCTCATTGGCACGCATTTTGCGTGACGTAATTGCTCCTATGTCTGTGTCAGGGTATTGTACCCTCAATGCCTGCCATACTGTGTGTCTATAGTTCTCAAATGGCGACCCATCGTGTGACGTGTCGCCGATTGTCACCCCAGGAAACCCTGCCCTCTTTCAAATGTCATCTGCAGCGTCACCCAAAATTGATATTAAGAGCCCCTTGACGTCCCCAACCGCTAGCCTATGTCCCGCAGTTAATTTTTCCATTTCGTATATCAACTTCCTCGCCACCCCTGCTTAGGAGGGGTAGTCTACACTTAATGTTTTGTCTGCATGTTTCCATGGTACATTTTGTGGCCTTGTCCCGCCCCTTTCCAAGAGCGGCATCTGTTTGAATTCTGTTATTTCCTCTGGTGTGCGTCTATGCTGTGTGATGTGCATGTCTTGATTCTCCTCCTCCATGTCTGATAAATAGTCAGTAATTTGACGTGCATGTGGTGTATTCCCTGTGCTCCTATGATCCCCGCGTTGGCCTTTCTGGCCCTTATGTGCTATTGCTGATCTTTCCTTTCTGCACCCAGGAAGGTCTCTGAGCCTGTTGACATATGGTGTGTGCATGGTGGATGTTGTTGTTTGTAATATCCCTTCCCTCTGTGTGCTTGCGCCCTCTCGTTCAGCTGTGCCTTCCTCACATTTTGTGCATTCTCGAGATGACCCTGGGCGTGTGATGTACAGTTACTAAGCCCTTCTCTGCTCTCATCGCTCTGTCCTCCATGACTTTTCCTCATCGTCACTGCAGAATCCTCTCGAATGTTTAGTTTGTGCGTAGGCGCGAGTATCGAACCGTTACTGTTTTTAAATCTGTCTGCGTACTTACTTGTATCCCCTATACCTGCCCCTACTTGAGGTGTCGTAGCTGCTCCGCCACTGCATGTGCTCAACATACTCCTTGTTGTTCTGTTACTTTCTCTTAGCTCTTGGTCACCTGGCTGTTCGCCCTCACTCTCCATTTCCGCTTTAGCTCTATGTAATTCTTTCATTATGGCGTCATTTACCTGGCTCAACACCCCTTTTTAAAAAGAAATTTTTTTATAAACACTCCAAACATTACAAACAATAAGGGCTTTCGTGATTAAACTTCAAACATTACATTGCAGGATGCACTCTTCAGTCTCCCGCCCCCACCCCCCCCCCCACCCCCCATCCCACCCCTCCAACTCGAGCCCCTGCATCTGTTCATCCTTGGGCGTGTCTACTGCCATTGTCTCTTCCATGTCATCATCACTGTGGTCAGCCTGGGAGGGACCCACCATCGAGGCCACCAATTGCCTCCATGCTATTAGGGGTCCAACATCTCAAACTCTCCCCCCCCCCCCCCCGTGACTGTTTCATACCAAGCTGCCATTTCTGCCTCCGCCCACTTAATGAGGTCTGCCCACCACGTCTCAATTCTAGGCCGATGGGCTGCTTTCCAGCACATTGCAATTCTCCGTTTGGCCAAGATGTAGGCCAGGTCCTTCATCTTACTAATGTGCCTCAGGTTGCGCGGTCTGGTAAAACCCCCAAGCATGCCCAAGCTGACTCCACAGCCAGCATAGCCGCTTTCCCTGCTAAGCGCATCTTCAGCTCTGTCCAGAACCTTCTCACCTCCGGGCAAGCCCAAAACATGTGCAGCATTCCAGCTTCCTCCTCACCGCACCTAGGGCATTTCTGTATCGCCAGGCCACCAAATCTGGCAATTTTACCGGGGTCAAATATGCCCTATGAGTGACATATAATTGGATCTGCTGAAGTCTCGCGTTTCGGGACGCCTTCTTATGATACCTTTTTGGGCTCTATCCCATTGCCCATCCGACATGGGTTCACCCACCTCCTCATCCCAGTCTCGCCTCAGTTGGAGCAGCTCCTTCCCACCCTAATCCCCAGCAATTCATATATGCGCGATATTTCATGGCCACCCTCCGAGATAACATACATCGTCTCTATGGTAGCATCAGGTTGTTCCGCAAGCACTGCCGCAGACCACCTTTCTCTCACCCATTTAATAATTCTAGAATAAGTAATGTGTTGGCCTTTATGCACCCCAGTGTCCTCCATTTGTCTCTGAAAGTCCAACGCCTCGCCCTCCTGCCATATATCTCAAAGGGTGGCCAGGCCCATCGGTTCCCAGTATCTACGGACCCCTTTTATCAGTTGGGAGTCTTCCTTGCATAACGCCACTAACGGCACCTGCAGGGAGAAACGGGGCTGGGTCTCCCACAGTTTGCCATGCTCTACGCCACATTTCCCAGCCAAGCACCAACATTCTCGCCATTACTAGTATCTTTGGTTTAGGCAACCAAACTGTCTCTCTGAGGAAATAGGGGGCAGGATCCCTGCACAACAGCCTGGCTTCAGCCGTTTCTTCAGACAGCCACCTGGCCACATATTGCAGCTGTCCTGACAAATAATATAACTCAAAATTCGGCAGGTTTATACCCCCTATCACACAAGTTTTGTAGTTTCCAGAGGGCCACCCTGTTCCTGGAATTGTGCCATATTAAACCCCTGCACAGGCTATGGAGTTTGTCAAAAAAGCTTTTAGGGATCACATACGGGATGTTTACAAAAAAGTATAACGGTCTGGGCAGGGCTACCATCTTAAGCAGAGCTGCTCTCCCCACCATGGCCAGGGGCAATCTGGACCAAAATCCCATGCTATTTGTAATGCCTTCAACTGCCTTCTCTGTATTGTTTGTGTTCTGCCCCCGTCGTGTGGTGTGTATATATATATATATATCGATACCTAGCTATTGAAACGTCTCAGTTCGCCATGATATTGGCAAAACCGGTAGGCTTCTCGGTGGTGCGCTTCTATACCTCCCCAGGGGGAACGCTGGACTTCCTGGGGTTCACTGCTATGCCCGAGAGGGTAGCGTAACGTTCCATCACCACCAGGACATATTGTAGGTTCTCCTCTGCGAAGCGCAGATATAAAAGCATGTCATCGGCATACAATGATAGAAGATGTGTACCTCCTGTAGTGCGGATCCCTATCTACCCGTATTGTTGCCTGAGGCAGACTGTCAGTGGCTCTAACGCTAGGATATATAGTATGGGCGACCAGGGGCAACCCTGTCGAGTGCCCCTGCTAAGTTGCCATTTATCTGAGATTGTGGTGCCCGTTTTAACCCTTGCAATGGGGGAGCTGTATAACATCTTAACCCATCTCAAATACCCCGGCCCCATCCCGTATTCTTTCAAGGTCGCCAGCAACCACGGCCACCTCACTGAATCGAAGGCCTTGACCGCATCCAGCGAGGCAATTGCCAACTCGCCGGGGTCCTTCTCGGTTTGGTCAATAATGTGGTGAAGTCTCCTATGATTGTAGGTTATGTTCCTGCCAGGGTGGTAACCCATTTGGTCGGGGTGTATAAGTCTGCCAATGACTCGTTTAAGACTATTAGCCAGCACGTCTGTGAGGATTTTACAATCCTGATAGAGCATCTTTAGGGGCCTATATGACCCACAGTCTGTGAGGGACTTCGGCAGCCTACCACGCTCCTATTCCTCATTGAGCATCGCCAGCAGCGGCGGGAACAACTCTTGTTTCTAGGTTTTATAGAATTCACTGGGGAGGCTGTCCAACCCCGGAGCTTTGCATGTGGGCAGGTGCTGAATCACTATCTCTAGTTCGTCTGAGGTGATTGGGGCGTCCAGGTCTGCCCGTTACAGGCCCTCTAAAGAGGGCAGACCTATGTCTTCTAGTGTTTCTTGAATCTCTTGGTCCATATTTTCCCCCATGTCCTCATATAGTCGTTTATAGTATCTGAGGAACTCTTCGTTTACTCCCTCTGGGTATCCCAGATCTGGCCCCCGTCATCCCTGACTTCTCTGATCAGATTGTGGTGTCTCATTTTTATATAACCAGGCCAGCAATCTGCCCGTTTTGTCTCCTCCCGCATGCAGCCTTTCCACATATTTCTTAAAGCTCAAGTTAGGTAATCTATCCCAGAGCTCACTTCTGGCTTGTTGCAGCAACCTCATCCTTACCCCATCCTCCCGAGAGGCATGGCCCTTACGTATCATGTCCTCCAACTCCCTTTCCATTTCTTGCAATTCCCATGCTATACCCCCTTGGAGCCCTCTGGATTTTGATATGGCTTCACCCTGCACTACTACCTTGAATGCCTCCCATACTGTTCCCACAGATTGCACACTGCCGGTGTTAATGTCGAAGTACTCAGTGATCGCCTCCCTCGGGTCCTCCCGAAATCCCGGATCCTGCAGGGCCTCAACTGAGCTTCCACGTCGGGGATCCGTGCCCTAGGGGGTTGGTGTCGCCACTCCAGGACCAAGGGGGAGTGGTCCGAAAGCACCCTGGCTTTATATTCCGCGCCCACCTTTTCTCCTAACTCAGCAGCGGCAAACACATAATCCACCCTCGTGTGCAAGTCATGTGGCGCCGCATTGTGTAAGTACTGCCTGTCCGCTGGGTGCAGCCGCCTCCAGACATGTACAAGGTCAAAATCTGTCAACGGGGCCTGGAACGCCTTAGCGGCCGGGGAGGGTTTGTCTAGTTTACCGTCTGATCTGTCCATTTTGGGATTCAAAGTGCAGTTGAAGTCGCCTCCCCATATGATCGTGCCACTCAACAGGGGGCTAATTTTGCCATAGAGTCCTGAATTAAGGTGCTGTATCTTGGTTAGGGGCGTATAAATGTATAATACTCACTTCCCGGTTTTGCAGCATCCCCTGCACTACAACCATTCTACCTTCAGGGTCCACCGTCGACCGAATCAGCTGAAACGGTACATGCGGTGCCACCCATGTGATGACTCCCCTTGCGTAAGCTGTATATGTGGCTCCCTTAATACCCCCCTCCCCCTCCATTTCGTCTTGACCACCTCCAGTTTCTCCCTAGTGAGGTGGGTTTCCTGTAATAATGCTATATCAATCGTCGTCATCCTTAGGTACATTACTTTATTACGCTTTAGATAACTATTGACGCCCCTCACGTTCTAGGTCACCACTCTGAGACTACCCAACGCCATTTATTTGGTATCCCGCCTCCCCTCCCAGTTCCCCTTTCCGCCTATGACACAAAGTTTGGCTCGCTCCCCTCTCGCTCCCAACAAACTCCCCCTCCCCCCTTTCCCAACTTCAAACCACTGTACATAACCCCTTCCCTCCCCCCCCCTTCCTGCCCAACCCCAAAAAGTGACCAGCTCCATCCCTGGATCTCAGGCCCCCCCCTGCATTTGCTCCTGCCTCGGAATACCGAGGTCAAGAACCCGGCAGGGTGTCACCGGACTACCGGTGACCTAACTAAACTTCTCGTTGTGTTGGCTCTGTTAGGCTCCCGCACTTATATCAAGATTTCTTCGTACTATCAGATCATACATGCATGTATAGCCCTAGCAGCACCTTCCCATAAACCATGTCTTATGCTATATTCAAGTCCCATTGTCTTAGGCTGTGACACCCTAGGTGCCGCAGCCACATGTTACTGTTCTTCTCCTTCTCCTGTCTGGATTCCTGATTCTTGGGGGCAGCTCTGCGTGTCCAGCCACGCCATAGCGTCCTCCGGGGACTCAAAAAAACAGGGTTCTGTTCTTGTGGAACACCTTCAGCTTGGCTGGGTAGATCAACATATACTTGTGGCCTGCTTCCCGCAATCTTTTCACATTCCCAAAGTTCATTAGTCTGCGCTGCACCTGCAAGGTGTAATCTGGGTTTGCGGTTATTTTTGCCGACCCCCTTTTTATTGTTCCACCCTTCCGAAAATGTTCACAAATTTTCTCCCGATCCCGGTAATTCAGAATCTCGGCTATCACCGGCCTAGGGGGGGGGGGGGGGGGTGTCCCGGCGGTGGCCTCCTCGGGGCCCTGTGCGCTCTTTCCATAGTGAACCCTTGGGTCAACACTCCTCCGGTTATCTCCTGCAGCAGCATAGATTCAATATACTCCGTAGGGTTGGATCCCTCAGCTCCTTCCGGCAATCTCACGATACGGATATTATTTCTTCGGGTGCGTCCCTCCTTCGCCCTAATTGGTTGCCCACACGCTGCACCAGGGCATGAACTTCTAATTTATGGGCTGCGCAGTCTGCTGTATTCGGGGGCATCCGTTTCTCTAGGTCCCCCGTGCGTTCCGCCAGTGTCCTGACATCCTGCCGAAGAAGGTTCACCTCTTCCTGCACTGCCCCGACTTTGAGCTCCAGAGCCGCCTTTAAGTAGTTCATGGCCACTCCCAATTTGGTCTGTCAGGCCACTTTCAGATCCGCAATTGCAGCAAGTATCTCCTGGTTCGTGCACATGCTGTCTGTTCCCCCTACGGGGGTTTTGTCTTTGGTCCTGGCCCCTTCTGCACCTGGTGATGATTTGGCATAGTCGTCGAGCGTGGGCTGCTTGCCCTTTGTTCTTAAGGATTTGTTGGTCATCGTGCTGTATCAGAAAAGTGTGGGCCAGCCTGACCACTTAAAGCCCTCGGCTTAAATAAAGTTAGACGGCTCTTAGTGTCTGGGCCCAGCCCGTCCGTGTCAGGGGTATTTGCTGGCTGCCTATTTAACTCCTGGAATGGGCTATGTCCTCCCCGTAATGAAGTAGGCTTATTCGACTCACTCGAGCCCCAGCCCAATTGGTTCGGGTCCTCGGGTGTATTTGCTGGCCCCATGCGCATCAGCCCTGAGCCCCAACAAGGTACTGTTGCTTCCTCCCTGGCGGTGGTATCTGTAGCGCTATCCACCGGGCACAGTTCATGAGCAGGCAGTATTGAGCTTGCCCCTGAGTTTCCAGTGCAGGCCCTGGAATGGGCTGTGTCGTTCCACCTTGTTGTTTGCGCTGTTTAGTCCACACAAAACTGGAGCCCCATCTCAGCAGCTTACTTGTCATGTCAGCCTTTTATGGCTTAATGTGTAGGGGCCCCTGCACTGTATGATGCTTGATCCCTGCTGCGCCTGCCAACTCTACTGCGACAGTTTATGGCCCTTTGTTTGCCATCCGCCATCTTGTGCCGCTTCGAGACTCGGGCTCCCCAATTCTTTCGGCAGCTGTAACTCGCCTGTCCCTCTGCGGATCGAGTCGTCAAAATGCTCTGTTTGTGCCCCTGATCTTCATGCTTCTCTGGGTGTGCTGCAGGCATACATGACCAGGGTAAAGCACATCCGTTTCAAATGATCAATGTCGGATCCGTGAGAGCCCTCTGAGAACACGTCCGCTCAAGCAGCCATGTAGCCACGCCCCCCAGCTGGCCCAACACCCTTGCATCTCTATTCTTGGTACTCGTTTCTCTGTCCTCTCGTGCTAGTATGCTCTCTATTATCCTTCCCTCCTTGTACTTGCGTGTACCTTCTGACAGAATCTTTTTTTCCTCGAGCGTCATTTCCCAGTCACTCTCTTCCCTTCTTTTCTACTATTCTCCTGTTCCTTATGTGCTGCTCTGTCTGCAATACTCTGTATTCTTACTTTCTTCTTCCTCATGCTGTTCTAATTCTAATCTCACTCCTTTTTCTCTCTCCAGCTCTACCTGTCTCTCCAGCTCCTTTTTCTCTCTCCAGCTCTACCTGTCTCTCCAGCTCCTTTTTCTCTCTCCAGCTCTACCTGTCTCTCCAGCTCCTTTAGCTGAAGTTTTTTAGAGTATGGTTCGCGTCTCCCTTAATTTCGGCTAGTTTTTTCTCCAGCACTGCTTCTACTTCTTTCGTGGTGTTCCCTTCTTCCCCGTTCACTCTCCCTCTGCGTTTGTCCTAACTCCGCTCTGTCTATTGCCTGCATCACCCCCTCCTCCTTTCCTGTCACCCCTGCAGTTTTAATGGCACGTGCTATCCATTCGTCTGATCCTATACCTGCTAACTCGATCTGTGCTTTCTTTATGGCATCAACGTTCACCTGTGTCCTTTTTCATACCTATTGTTTCCCCTGCATGTAACTCTTCCTGGTCGTGTTCCTCTGGAGCGTACGGTGGTGGCTTGTATGTAGGGTTTGAGTATCCCTCTGCGGCTGTTAATTCTTGGGGCCTTGTTGCTTCCTTCAGCTCCCTTATTGGGTATAGCCCTTCGGTCTTTTTCTTAACCTCTTTTATTGGGTATGACCCCTCTGCCTCTTCCTCACTCTTCTCAGCGTTCTTTGCAAAATTGCTGGGAGGGGCCTGCGGCGTGCTGTACCCTTCACTTTCACTCAACTTCTTTCTTTACCTCCTGCATGCTCATCCCAGGGCCATACTCCTGAAACATCCTCCAGAGTTCAAAAACCTCTAAATGACTTGCCAATTTCTTCCCCTTATATGTGTTGTGTAAATATGCTAGCAGTGAATGTTGTGCTTCCATTTTAAAGCTACCATTGGGCGGCCATGGTATCCTTAGCTTTTCGTCTGTCCCTTTAGTCCATTCAATACTGTATTTTACTATTTTGTCTGTGCGGTGGTAGTGTTGCACAAATGTGTTGTAGTGGTGGTGTTAATGTGTGGTACTCATTGTCAGTTCCTAACCCATAGTATATTTTTAAATATATACCACTGCTACCTGTCCCCTAGTTGGGGACTTCCAACTCTCCACCTGTCAATAGAACTATTCACTACCAATTTGTGTCGACCTGCACCGGGCTGCCGCCCTTCAACGCACCTCCCTGTGCGGCTAGGGTCCCCTTCGACCCGTGGCATGCGAGGTACCTTGCGACCCGTGCTCTCGGGCCAGTGCTTGCTGCTCGGCCTGTGCTAGTCTCCTAACCCCTCCTCACCTCCCCTCTACTCTCACAGCCTGTGCTGCATATGTCCGTATCGCGCCACTTGTACGGGTTGCACAGCTGCTCCGCACAACCCCTTGTGACGTGCAGGCGTTCTGTGTGCGGCCGCCTGAACACCTTTACCCCACCGTTGCCACGAAAAGGAAACGCAGTGTCCTATGCAAGCCGTATGGGTGACGTCACCAGCTAACACAACGTATTACATATACACAGTTTGAACATACAATGCGTGCCAATTTCCACATGTGAAATCACCACAGCTGTCTTCCCATTACGCCTTGAATGGAGTATCCATTGATCACCCTTTTCAATATAATTGGGCTGCACCCGTTGCATCGCCTTGCGTGTGATGCTGTCCCTCACCCGGGGAACTTAACTAGCCAACTATCTTCCGCAATCTGAGAGATACTCTAGCTACCTCCTGCGGGAATACGTCATCTATTCACCGAGCTAAAACACTCAATTAATAGGAATCCATCTACTCGCCGAACTATAGGAATACCACACCCCCACCATACAGGTGTCTGTCATCTAGACTAATCAGCATGGCCCTCCGTCCAACACGTGGTGACTTGTCGCCCCACCCAATATGCTCACTAGCTGAGTTGTGGACAATGGCAGGTGCACTGGGCACAGGAATATGAAGGGAGGACAGGTTGGGGCGTGGGGGGCGAGGGTGAGATGAGGGCCAGATATGAAAGGGACCTGAATGCCAGACAGGCCCAGATCAGGACAGCGGCGCATCAGGGGAAACTATGCAAGCCCTGCGCCTCAATTCAGGCTAGAGATGCCAACTAACCAAGTCCACTAACAATTTCCCCCTCTGCATACATCTCTCAAACTCCAAACCAAACACAACCACAAATCTATAGCACAACAAACTGCACAAACTTCACTACACTTCAACAAACCAAAGACACAGACTCGCACAACAGCACACGCCTACCAGTCGGAAACGCCCGAGGCCCAGCCAACGGACCCACCAGGCCGAGACCACCAACAGCACATCACTGCTCTCTTGCATTTTTCTTGATTCCTCCCACTAACTCACCCTCCCTTCCTCTTTCAGAGCCGCCAGGGGACGACTCCGGTGGTGATGGTGCACGGTACAAATGTCCTTTAACATTAACACTAGAAGGGACTACCTGTGCTCCGTTACCTACTACAATTTATGTGCTGATCAATACTGATACACCAAAGTTTGTGACAATGCAGGACCACCCGCCACCCTATTTACAATGCTTCTCCCCGCACACACAACATAGTATTGCTCATTGTTTGGACCGTATTCACATCGGGCTCATGTCTGCCAGTGCCGCTCGGATGCGGGCACCCCTCCTAATCAGCTCGCCACCTCCCCTCATCTGGACCACGTCTAGACACTTGCCAACGTTGGCAGGAAACTTATGAAGTCGGCTCCTGACGGCCGATCTCTGGATTGTGCGGTCCGATAGTCTTGCAGTTCCGCAATGGTCCTGCAGTCCTCCAAGGGGTCAATGGCAGAGGGGGCCGCGTTGCCGGGCCACCTTGTTGGACTGTCTCGCTGGGATCTCAGTAGTGCCTCCAACTTGTTAGGGTAATTTCTGGTGGTCGGCAGAGCCGTACCCAAGGTCCGCGGACCTCCAGCTCTTGGAAGGCTCTCACTCCTTACTTATTCCAAAGAAGTAGGAGGCCCACACGAGCAATAGTTACTGCTGTTTTATTACAAGGAAACAGATGGGGACAGGTACATGGAGCGTAGGGTCCAGGCAACTTCTCGTTGTAATCGGGCTCGCAGGCCCCTTTTGTTTCTTAGTGATGTAACAATGGGCGTCCTCCGTGAAGTCTCTTCCCTGAATCTACTGTCGCTCCGGGTTGGTTCCCCGAGTGGTAGGTTCAGTATAGACCCATATAGTGGAATGTTTTATTGGTAGAGTAGAGGTCAGGTAGTATGCTTGGTTCGCCCCTAAAGGTCGATACTTTTAAAAAGGTTACATGGAAAGAGTTAGTGATTGGGTGTATGGTGATATAGTCAGTGGTTAGCCCTCCCCGTGCCCTGATTGGTCCATCCGCGAGCCCCCAAGCCTGGGACCATCGTTGTTGCCAGATAGCGATGTACCTGGCGTTGGCAACAATCTGAGACTGTCAGTGGATGACAATGGACAGGTCCTGCTACTACCATTAGAGCACTCCTTTCCCGTTGCCGCAAGTGTCTGAGTTGTTATAACTTTGTTGTGAGCTATGTCCCAGTCGTGGGACACCAGGGCTGCTTCGGTTTTCGGAGTTGGCGTTGTATCAGGTCGGCTTGGTCACGTGTTGACTGTGGCAGAATTATGGGGATTTGATTTGTATTCTGCTCAGGATGGCCATAGCAGTGTCAGGTGTCACTTTGGCTCGGAGAGCACGGAATGTGAAGTGCAACATCAGGACCTTTATTCGAATTTGTTTAAAGCGCACGTCAGCCCGGGGGTATCGTGGCGCTGTTACATGAAGACATACTCTGGTTACAAGGGAAGGAAGATGATTACAAAGCAAATTTCATTACATGACACATTACGTAGCAGACGTAAGAGAGCAAGTGTAGGTGAAGTAGGGAAGATGTTAGTTGAACAGTGTAGTTTTAAGGGATTTGTGAAAGGAGTACAGCAATGGTTCTGCTCTGAGTGAGTTGGGGAGGGCATTCCAGAGCTCAGGTGCTATGTGTGGGAAGCCAATGCCGCCGGCTTTGGCTCTTCTTACAGTGGGTACTCGGAGTTGGTTGGCGTGATGGCTTCTTCTAGGACGGGTGGAGAAGTTCTTTGTTATCGGTTCAGATAAGTATGGGGGTGCTGTGATTGCTGCACTTGTGTGTGAGTGAGAAGTTTAAAGTTGATGCTTTCCTTGACTGGGAGACAATGGGCGCGTCTTCTGGCCTGTGAAATATGGTCGGTTTTGGGGATGTGTAGTGCAGTTCGGAGGGCATTATTTTGCACTATTTGAAGCCTGCTTAGGTTTTTAGTCGATGTGCCTGCCAGGAGGGCGTTGCAGTAGTCCAATCTGGCTCCTATAGTTGCTCTGGCTATAGAGAGGCAGTTGGGCGTGGTAAGGTAGGGTTTTATGGCATAGATGAATTTGGTGGACAGAGCAGATGCTGAGGCGATGGCACTGGTTTGTTTGGTCATGGAGAGTGTGGCGTCTAAGTAGACTCCTAAGGTCTTGACGGCAGCGGAGACAGGTATGCTAATACTGTCAATGATCATGCGAGGGTAATCGCGGCTGAGTTAAGTTAGTGTTTCGCTGGGGGTTAGGATGATAATTTCGGTTTTGTCTCCGTTTAAGCAGAGACCATTGATAGCCATCCAGGTCGGTGCAGTGCAAGACCCTTGTGGGACTCCACAATTTATAGTGGTGTGGGGGGCGCTGGCCTGGTCTGAGTACACTTTCATGGCCCTACCTTCAAGGAAGGATGTGATCCAAGTGGTTGCCTTGTGAGAAAAGTGTGCAGCATTGAAGAGGTGAGATGTGAGAATGCTGTGGTCGACCAGGTCGAATGCTGCAGAGTTGTCGAGCAGTAGGAGGGGAGATCAGGTTTGCCTGTGTCCATTATCTTGGTAATTTGATTCTTTAGATCTAGAAGGGCAGTTTCAGTCCCATGGCCTTTGCGGAAACCGGATTGTCTTTTGCTTAGGATGGTGTTGGTTTCCAGGTAGTGTTGGATTTGGTTGTGTGCAGCTTTGGCTAGGATTTTGAGAAGGAAGGGGACGGTGCTTATGGGGGCGATAGTTATTAGGGGAGGCAGGATCGAGAGGGTTTTTTTCAGAAACAGGTGAACCCAAGCTTCTTTCAGGCATAGTGGTACAGTTCCAGATGCGAATGAGACATTGTTGGGGGTGAGGGGTGATTAAGGAGGGTGGGCAGATATCCCCTTTGCAGGTGGAAGATTTTTTTTTTTTGAGGTCGTCCTTGACTTCCGTCTGAGACTTCTCTGAAAGCGGAAAGGGGTGTTTGTGAGTGGTTGGTGGGAGGTGTGGGCAAGCAGGTGGGGGTGTTGAGAGCTTTGCGTTGGGAGGCTATTTTGTTTTGGTGTGTGCTGACTTTATTCAGGAGGGCAGACTGAATGCCTGTGCACCATGCTTCATCCTTGATTTCGTCTGGGCTGGAGGCAGGTGTGGTGAGTTCTTTGAATATGAAGAATATTTCTCTTGATTTGGAGCTGGCATTAGTAATTCTCTGGTTATAGGATTCGGATTTAGCGTGGAATATATCTTTATTGTAGGTCGACGAGATCGGTTTGAAATCGTTAAGAGAAGATTGGTTAGGAGCTGATTCCCATCTTGATAGAGCTTTGCGCTTCTTGGTACGAAGGTCAGATAGTTCTTCAGTGAACCAAGAGTTGCAGTGCATTGACTTTTTTCCCTTTTTTATCTTCTAGAGGGGCAATGAGTTTGATGGCTTTAGTGAGTGCGCTGGAGTAGATGTTGGCGAGGGAGGTAGGGTCATGGGTAAATGGAGGCTTGAGATCAGGGATATCGAGGAGAGGAATGAGATTGGAAGCAGTGAGTTTTTTTTTAGCTTCTTTAGCGGGAGGGGCATGAGTTAAGGTTTTAAGGGTCGGCGTGGTAGGAATGGAGAATTGAATGAGGTATTGGTCTGTCCATGGTAGGGCCGAGATGGAGGTGATAGCAGATGAGCAGTTGTGATTGTTGGGGAGAGTTCTCATCTATGGCTAATTTCCCTCACCTAGTGAGTCCCCCAGCAGCTTTGCTGGACTTCTGGAGTTTATTTTTTTCCACTTGGTAAGAGTGAGCTTCCCCCCCCCCCCACTCTTACCTGTGTTTTGCTATGTGTTTCTATCTGATTTTGTAATTGCGGGCTCTGAAGTACACCACTTCAGTAGCCCCCTTCTTTTTGTGTCACTAGCCCCCTTCTTTTTGTGTCACACAGCACCTTCAGTGCCGTAGCACAGGGTTGTCTTTTAGACTTCCCTCGACTCCATTTCTGAGGTGACTACTGTCCCCCAGAAAAGGGTAAAGTTGCCATTAACTTTACTTAGTCAATCTACCACAGATCCAGTACACCCCATCTTCCATGGAGTACTGGAAAGGGTTAATTTGTATCCCTTTTTATCTGTACCTCCTAAAGCATTGTTTCGCTCTTTTAACATTTAGACTTAGCTGGTGGCAGTGGTATCTACCCAAACCTTTCTACCGCAATTATATTAGATAAACGTGCTACTGTTCTTGGCTATTATATTGGCCTCGAACATAAACCTGCTTGACCAAATCGTCTTTCTTTTGGCTCCGGTTGGGTTTATTCGCCATTTCTTTTTGTTAAAGTCCTTCTTGTTTTACTTTGCGCGGCAAAACTAGGTTCGCCTTCTTTGTTCACTGTCTTTTGGCAGGCTTTCTGTTTAGAAGCCCTCCACCAGGCGCCTGTGTGTTTAGGTGGGCTGAATGTGAGGGAGGGGTGTAGTCTCCCCCTGCACAGGGTATCCTAGGAAACCCAAGTCGCACTTTGTCATGATTGGCCAGGGTAGTTGTCCGGGCTGGACAACCCCCCCTGCTGGGTGATTGACAGCCAGTCTGTGTGAATAGGGTTTTTTCGCATAAAAGGCAGGTCTCTTGGGCTAGAAGCCAGTCACCACTGGAAATACAAGGAACCGAAGAGAAGCGGAGAGAAAGACGGCTGCTGCAACTACCCCATCCCGGTGAAGCCATGCTGCAGTCCCGAGCTATCTTCCCTTCAACGACTTAGAGAAGATCCAGTCCGGAGTAGTCTTCCCTTGAGCTTAATACCAGCTCATCTTCTACAGCCAGAGGATCCTCTTCCTCTTCGAAATAGCTGCACACTGCTGTAGTGGTCCGGATAGCCCCCTGAAGAGCCTCTCCTGTTTTTAAGGAGCGCTGCCGGCTTCATCCCTGTGTGGTGCAGACCCCCTTCAGACGTCGTCCACAACGAAGCTCCAGGAATCGTGGGTCTGCGGGAAACGAACAGGAACAACTGCCAGGGCACCAGCTGCACCACTGGAACAAGGTATTGTGTTCTGTTGAGGAAACTGGGTGAATCCCTTTTTCTTAATTTCCAAGGCTTGCCCTTGTCTTCCCTCATAACTTTTGCTTCCAAATATTGACAATATCCAAGTACTGTTGGCTATGTCGAATCTTGAACTGTCTGACCGCGTGATCTTCGGCAACTGGCCTCGGTGTCTTTCGACCCTGGCTCCGGCCTTTTGACTTTTGAACTCCTGTCTGAGTTTCCTGATTCCGCCTGCCTAACCAAAATATTGCCTGTGATTTTTGCCTCCAACTCCCTCTGGGTATCTCAAGTGCTAAGTGTGTTTTTGCCCCGGTAGCATTTCATGTCACGGATACGCGTTTGTTTAGTAGACCGAACTGTCAGTGATCGCAATCATATTCGCGGTAACGTGTTTTTGTGCTCAACACTGCTTCATTCCAACACAGGGTACTTACCTTGAGACTTACTGTACAAAGTGAATTGGTTAGTTGTAGTATACTTAACGTGTGGTTTTTATTGAAGTTTCATAGAAGTGTTGTGTTTATAACGAATGGATTAAAAATAAATGTACTTATATTTTTATACCTGAAACCTTGAGTCACAGTAATTGTGGTCCCTTTTGTGTAATCTCTGATACTGCGAATATACTCTTGAGATGAGCCTGGCCGCTCCCCTACTGCTACCACTCTGACATAGTAGTACAGGCTTGTACCAAAGGTAAAACTTGTATTGCCACCTGTAGTCTTAATTGTGTGTAGTGGTCCCTAAGGGCACTGCACAGGATTCTGCTTAAAAGTGATCAGCTAGCCAGTCAATGGATCTGCCTTTGTTATGAGTGGGAGCAGCAATTTTGTGTTCGAACCCCATGTGTGATAGTTCTAAATTAGCGGCTGCTTTGTCCTTCGGGTCAGACCTTGGCCGTGAGGGTTTTAGCCAGGGCTGTTCTGCATGCTCAGCATCTTGGGCTCTGTACGAGTTGCTCTGCCTTCATCGATTCTGGTTTGAGGCCTACTTTGGCTTCGTTGCATGGTGTCCATAAGATCCGGGGATGTGGGTTTGCAGTATGGTTCCTTGTACACCTGCCAAGGTATAGTCTTGTCATTGGGATTAGTAGCATGAAGTGTCTGCAAGCATATACACACTCATCTTGCGTTGCGTTTCTGCGTTGCAGTTGTTGACCTATATGAAAAATAACAATGCACGTCTGTGAGGGTACACGGTCCGCTACGTCATAGCACTGTGTTCTTTGTGTGAGTTGGTGTCTGATCCAGGTGCGAGACAGCACGTGTTTCTGAGCGTTGCGGCTATGTCATTGTCATATCAACGATGGTGGCTTAGGTTGTGGACCATGTTAGTCAAGCTGGTTCATGTGGTCGGTCTTGGCTCGGTCTTGGTTCCCACCTCGTGCGTTGTGCGGCCTGGTTTAGCAGGAGTGTGGGCACGATGGATCTTTGCACCCCTGTCCACGGCCTTGGATGTCCACTCATCTCACTGAGGGTACTTGGGTTGTGACGTCATCGACCATAGTTTGTATGTGAGTCGGGGGAAGGGACCATCCAATTTTCCTTCTTCAGGTCCACCTGGCGGCTTTGTCAGCCTATACCACTTCCCACATTAAGGTCTCATGGTGGAAGGTACCTGTCATCAAAGAAAGCATTCATAGAGACAGTAAAAAGACTCCACCCCTCCAATTTCAAACCTGCCGCCAGGATGGGGATCTCAATGTTGTACTCGCTAAGCTCATGCGACCCCCCCCCCCCCCCTTTGAGCCAATGCACAAGTCTAATCTCACCTGACTTGCAAGACTGTCTTCTTAGTGGCCATGTGAAATACAAGCATTTTCAGTGCAGGATCCTTTCTTTGTTGTACACAAGGACAAGCTGGTTTTACGTACTAGCTTCTCCCTGAAGTTCATCTCTAAATTTCACGTAAACCAGTCTGTTCTACCGGCTTTTTTTCAGGAACCCACCAGCTCAGCTGAGGTAAAACTCCACACACTAGATGTAAGGAGAGCGGTCCTCTACTATGTAGACAAAACCAGACTGCTAAGAAAAACAGATCAGTCTCCGTAGCACCAGGCAGAGAAGGTGACCGCATTTCAAAGAATGCCATCTCCAGGTGGATAGCCAAATGTATACAATTGTTCTATTCCCTATCAAACAAAACACTGCCTTTTACTCCCAGAGCTCACTCCACAAGCAGCACAGGAGCCACTCTGGCTTTCATTGCAAATGTCCCCCTAGACAGCATTTGCAAAGCAGCTACATGGAGCTTTATACACACACTTTCACTCAGCATTACTGCATTGACACTCATTCCAAGACCGATACACAGGTGCGACAGGCAGTTCTAAGACATCTGTTTGCCCATGAACCTTCTCACATCCCACCACCTTATAACACTGCTCGTTAATATATGCACAACATGTGATCTAAACAGATTCCACAAGACTCAGAAGGGATACATTACTCACAGTAATCTTATTTCTGATGCTTTTATCTGCCTATATTCACATGCGCCCACCCTTCCTCCCCTCGGAGAGAAGGCGCATGGATGCTTATGAGCCTGTCTGATAAGTATCTGCTTGGATACAACTGTACTCGCGCTACACTTCATGTCAGAAAAATAAGATTCTGAGGGACCTGGACATGTGAAGGATCATGGGTACAGTGGACGTCGCACTAGGGATAGGATCACTGGCACGCCCTGTCAACGTCACTTTTCGAGTTTTGAAAAAAACTGTAAATCTCTAGCTTCGGGTCTGGCATGGAGTCACATGCTCATGAATATTCCCCATCAGGCTGGGAATCCTCGGTTAAGAAAAATCAGTTTAGTTTCTGAACTGTCTTTCTCCTAATAAACAATCACTGGTCTCTGGGTCATACTGCCCCCAGCCAATGATTGCCCTCTACCTAAGCCCCTCCTCTGGCAGCCATCTTCAGATTTTTACCACACGTTCAAGTGTTGGGAGTCCTCGTGCTATAGCTCTCGAGCTTTTACTGCGGTTTGCCTTTTTTCCTAAATTTTTGCTTATTTTTCGGTCAATTTGAGCCTCAAGCTCCACCGATTCTTCTTCCAATCAACGGGGATTCGTTTCAGAATTTTTCTACGCCCCTCAAGGGCGAATTTTCATCGAGTTTCTCTTCTTGGAGGATTCCAGAAGATCTTTGAGGCCTACTCCGCGTGGACATGGCCCAGGACAAAGGAGACACGCCTCCTACCGGGTCCAAGCTGTTTAGGAACTGCCCTGGATGTGGATTCCAGAATGTCTTTGAGGAAGAGCACTCCTGGTGACTTTACTGCCTTCACGATGACCAGTCCCACGTGGAGGAGGACTGCGCGTTCTGTAAGAACATGTCCGCCTGGACATTGAAGGACCGTCAGACTCGACTCACTAACTTGCTGGAAGGGAAGAGCCCAGCAGCAGGTGAGAAGAAGTCAGAGCGGTCCGCTAAGACCTTTGAGGGTGCTCCGGCGACAGGGGCCCAACATAAGACAAAGCACCGTGAGTCCACGGGCACAGGGAGCACCATTGTTTCGGGCTCCTCTGCTGCCAGGCAGGGCGCTATGTCTCTGACGCCATACACCGCGAGCCAGCGCTCTGGCAAAAGGAAGTTGGAGAACCTGGGTAACCTTCGGGAGGAGCCCCGGTCGATCCCGACGGAGAAAGCCAAGGGGAGAGAAGCGGTGACCCGCCCCCCTAAGGTGAAGGCCCCAGATGTGGCCAAGGTCGTGGAGGCCCTGATTCACCCAGCGAAGGCCTCGATTGAATGAGTCGTGGCATCCCTGGCAAAGCCCGTCGAGGCTACCCCAGTGGAATTGACTTCTGGGCATAGTTTCCCTGCCACCCCAGAGTGAATCATCTTTTCAACCTATCGAAGACCCCTGTGAAACCCCGGGATGAGAGAGAAGGGGGGGGCACGGTAGCCCTAATGGACACAGATACCACCTTCAAAGATGAGCTGGCTAGCGTCAAAGGTCCTGGACAAGAAGTTCTAGGAAGTCTGGTCCTACAGGAGGGATCCCGACGAGGCGGACGTAGAGAGCGACGGTGGAGCCAACAAGGAGACGGAGGGTCCCACGCCCCAGCCGTTGTTCCCGTCGCAACCGATGCCTATGCCACAGGACAACTTGGGGGCGATCTTGATGGCCATCCAGACCCTGTGTACAGAGATGAGGACAAGGTTGCCCTTACCCCCAGTGGATGATCCAGCGGCGCCTGGACCGTCGGGGAGCCCACCGAACAAGCAGAGGCTAATCCCTCCCCCTGCCTTTCCAGGCTTCACCTCCCTCCTCCTCCGCGGGATGAGACGGGAACGGAGATGGCAATGACTGGGATGGACGACGGTGACGATGGGACGGATCTCCCATCACCCCCTGCCCGGGCCTCCCGTCCCGACTAAATTGGCTCCCTTCACGCCATGATCGCCAGGGCATCAGAGCTTTTCCAGCTTTGTCCCGAAGAGCAGAAGGAAGGTTTCCTCTACCAACAACGGGAGGCCAAGAGGAAGACAGTCCTCTCAGTCCCTTTACTGGACGACCTCTAGAATGAAGGACTATTGCTGCTCAAGAACCCGTCCACGGCTCATGCGTAGAGGGGACCGGTATCAGAAGAAGTACCGGGTCCGTCCCGGATTCCGCCCCGATGTGCCTCAGAATTCAGCCATCCCTGGATTCAGTGGTCTTCCCGGGGGCCAAGAAGTCATCTGCAGGAGCGACGGCATCAACTTCCACTTCCCCACCGGACGGCGAGGAGAAGCTGGACGCCATGGGACGAGTCATCTCGTCAGCGGTGACGACCATCAAAGCGGCCAACGCCCTCCCGATCGTGGCATGCTAGACAGGGAGCTGTGGCTCACGATCGCTCCCCTCCTGGATTTCCTGCCAGACTGTTGGGGAGAATTCTCTGTTAAGGCTAATTTCCAAAACCTAGTGAGTCCCCCAGCAGCTCTGCTGGTTTTTTGGATTATTTATTTCTTCTCCTGAGTGAGACTCTTTTTCTCGCACTCTTGGGCATGATTTGAGAATGTCCTTTGACTGTGAGTGTGTTTTATGGGCTATGGGGTCTTTTACTCCATAGGGCTTCATGTGTTTTTGGTATGCATGTTACACAGCACCCTCAATGCAATAACACAGGGGTGTCAGTGACCCCCAAACATAGACTCCATACCCTGGGGCTGACTACTGTCTCCCAGGGCATGTAAAGTCACCATTGGCTTTACTAGTCTCAAATTGTGAACAGAACCAGTACAAATCATCATATTGTGGAAATACTGGTAGGGGTAATTTGATTGCCCCTGGGTCTGTTTTCCAAGGGGGCACTGTCCGGTCCCCCCCTTGTCAAGTTTCTGGCTGGTGGCAGTGGGTACCACGCGAAATATTCCACCGGAATATTTCTTATGGGACTCTCCCATTGATTTTAAACGCACCACTTTTTGGTGCAATGTTAAAGATACCGCCGGGTTATTTTATTTAATATTTATTCCCCGGTTGGGTCTTTTTGCCAGGACTCGGTTTTAAAATGGCATTTGTGTTCGCCTCAAACTAACCCAAGTCAAGCACTTTGTTCCACTTTTTGGCGGGCTTCTACACAGAAGCCCTCCAGATGGTGCCACTTTGTCTGGGGTCTACAGGATGTGTGGGAGGGGGATTAGGCACCCTGGACTGAGTTGCCTTGGCAACTCAAGTCGCACTCTTGTGTGATTGGCCCAGTGGTGAGCCGCCCGGCTCACCACTTAGCATGTTTGAGTGACAGCTAGGCTGTTGAATGGGGGTTTTTCTGCATAAAAGCAGGGCTTTGGGGACTGGAACTTCAGAGGTTGCCACAGGACCTAAAGAATCAGAAGAGGGGAAAATCTGAGCCATCTACAACGACGACACCACCGATGGAGCCCTGCTGTACAAAATCACCACGTCCCCGACGACAGTTCTTCTTCCAGGAGAGTCTTCTTCCCTTTGAGCTGGTGGGACCAACCAGTTTGCCCTTTTCGCCTTACTGGACATCTCGTGGTCGAATCGCCCGTGCCAAGCACCCCGGCGGCCGGATAGCCACGCTTCACCACTAACCGCGAATAAAAGGGTTGAACCTTTTAACCAGGAACTCCGCGGCTTGTTTCTTGCCTGGCAGTGCAACAACCTCCAGCCTTCTTCCTCGTCGAGATAGCTTCCTCTGGTCGAAGCCACGACTTGCACCCGCTGCCAGGAACAACTGCCACCGCTGGAGCTTTCTCACCATTTCAGGTACTGCGTCCCACCTGGTCTCCCTTGCAACGGATTGTCCAAGGTGTCCCGTAAATCCTTGACTCTCCAACTGGGTTGACCTCAGACCTGCTAACCTTGCCTTTCTGAACTGCTCCAACCTCTTTTTTTACCTTTTCTGCAAAGACTTTGAGTGCATTTCCACTGTGTGATCTTGGGCACATTCCGCCTTGCTCTCCAAGAGTGGACCTGGCCTATGGACTTTTGGCTCTACAGTAGACCCTGCCTTTCTTGACTTGCTGTGGTTTCTTAAGTGTTGGTACTGTGTTATTTCCATACTCTGCCTTTTCTCTCCCTTTTTAACAAATTATTGGAGGGCCATCGAAGGTTACACGCTCACCTCTGTTTCGCTAATAAGTGGTGTCTTAACCTAGACTTGAATAATTAACTAGGGAGGTGTATATACACTTATAGGGACTGTTTGAACTTGCTTGATATTAGTGCCAGTGTATTTTCATAAGTGTGTTTTTAAATAAATAATTATATACTTTTAATACTAAAGCTCTGGGTCAGTGTTAGCTTTTTCTACTGTATTTTTAGTCCTATTGTGTATACTCTAAATACTGCCTAACTCTTCTTGAGAGAAGTCTGACTGCTCAGCCACAGCTACCAGGTAAATCTGGGTGGTGCAGACTGCTAACAATTGGGTTTACTGCTTACTCCTGTGGTCTTAAACTTTTTGCAGTTGTCCCTAAGGGAACTGCACAGGTTTCTGCCTAAAACAGACAAGAGGTGCCGTCGGACCACGCCATCACGGTGGCCACGGACGTCGCCAACGCCAGTTTTTGCTAGATGGGCAACAGCATTTGCCTTCGCCGGCACGGTTTGCTCAAGGCCACCGATTTCCATCAGAACGTCCAGACCAGGGTACTGGACATGCCCTTCGACGGGAACAACCTGTTCAGCAAGGCAGTGGACAAGTCCCTGCAGGCATCAAAGCGGACACAGACGGCCGGGCATTGGGTTCTCTCCACGACGACCGTTCTTTCGGACCCCCGGAGGCAAGTCTCAAGGTGCCTCCAAAGGATTTAGTGGCGGTTCCGCGTGGTGCCGCCCAGCAGCCCGCTTATTGTCGCAGGAGGCATACAGAGGCCGCAGCAAGGCCGGAGGACATCAGTGTCGTCGCCAAGGTGGCAAGGCCGCGGCGAAGCAAGATTGAACAGGCCGTGACATTGGGCCCCCACCCAAGCACCATGGTGGGAGGCCGGCTGGCGAAATTAGGTGTGTGGGAGTCAATCTCCACCGACCGTTGGGTGCTGGATGCTCTGGCCCATGGGCACACTCTGGAATTCCAAAGAAATTGTCCCCGTCTACCACCTGTGGCCAGGAAGGAAAACCACGTGCCACAGCTACTTCGAGAGGTACGAGCAATGCTAAAAGGCACGATAGAACTCGCCCAGAAGAGGCTCTGGGGCTCCGGCATACCCACGGTACTTCCTCGTCCGAAAGACCAGCAGTTGGCGACTCATCCTGGACCTTCCCCGCCTCAACAAATACATCAAGTTCCAGATGGTCACCCTCCAACACGTGCTGGGACAGCTGGAGGAGGGCGACCGCCTATCGTCGCTTGACTTGGCGGATGCCTACTTCCACATCCCAATACACAAGGGACATTGAAAGTTCCTGCGTTTCATAGTCCAAGGTCGGCACTACCAGTTCAAGGCCCTACCCTTCGGTTTGATGTCGGCACTGAGGGTTTTCACAAAGTGCCTCGCACCAGTGGCAGCGCGGCTGCACCTGCAGGGGATCCATGTATACCCCTCCCTGGACGATTGGCTCATCCGAGCAAAGTCAAGAGAACTCGCCGTCGATCACACGGCGAAGACCGTCCGACTGCTCACGGATCTGGGATTCTCGATCAACTTCGCGAAAATCTCACTTGGTACCGTCGCAAGACTCCCTGTTCCTGGGGCCAAGACTCGACACAGTGGCGCGGTTGGCTCCACTGTTGGAGGAAAGGACGAAAGCCATCCTGGGCAAGGTACAACGGCTGTTGACCATGGACATGGCCAGGGTGGAGTCCATAAACTCCCTGCTCAGCATGATGTCCTCGTGCATCTACCTTCTGCGCCTATGCAGGTTGCAGATCCGACCACTGCAGGAGTGCCTCGACGCCCATTGGATGCAAGCGGCGGGCAGTTTCAAAGACAAGTTCTCCCTCAACGAGACTTTCCGCCAAGCGATTCGGTGGTGGGGCAGCCGTGTGCATCTAGCGGCAGGTATGGACTTCCAGACCCTGGCACATCAAACGGTGACGGACGCCTCCCTGGAAGGATGGGGAGCGCACACCAGAGATCTCCACGCGAGAGACCGTTGGCTCCTGGAGGAGAGATCACTACACATCGTCCTGGAGCTCCAAGCAGTGTTCTGGGCCCTCGGGTCATTCCTCCTGTCCCTCAAGGGCAAGGTGGTGATGGTCTTCACCGACAACACCGCCACAATGTTCTACATCTGGAAGCAAGTGGGCACTAGTTCCCCAGCCCTATCCAAGGAAGCGCAGGATCTGTGGCACTGGGCCTTTGCCCACGGGATGTTCCTGGTACCCTTCCATCTGGCACGAATAAAGAACACCATCGCCGACTCACTCAGCAGGGAGCTGCGCTCTTGCCATGAGTGGGAGCTTTGGCAGGATCAAGTGGATCTCCTGTTTCGACGATGGGGCAATCCCCAGATTGATCTATTTGTGACGAACACCAAGTGTTGGAGGTTCACCAGCAGGTTTCCCCTTCTGGGGAGCATGAGTGATGCCTTCTCATTCCCCTGGGACTGCCTGTTCCTGTATGCGTTCCTGCCATTGCGACTCATCAGTCAACTCAGACGGTCCCGGTTCAGGATGATACTTGCACCAGCGTGGCTGAGGCAGATCTGGTTCCCAGACCTTCTGGACACGTCGCACCCCCCCCTCACTCCCCCTCCCCCCACCTCCCCCTCACTCCCCCTCCCCCCACCTCCCCTCCAGTGAAACTGCCGACGAACGCAGATCTTCTCGCCATGGAAGGAGGCGTTGTCCTCCATCACGACCCGGGATCACTGAACCTGCAAGCCTGGCTTCTGCAGCACTAGAGTTCGGAGGGTACGATATCCCGGTGGACTGCAAGGAGGTGCTTGCAAAGGCCAGGGCGTCCTTGAATCTTAGGGGCTATGGACACAAATGGAAGAGGTTCTGTCTGATGCTGTGCACAGAAGATCAACCCTCTGCGGATTACGGCCCCTCGAGTGCTGCTGTACTTGCTGTCACTGGCCAAGGCGGGGCTGGCTCACGGCTCCTTCAAAATCCATCTCTATGGTCTCATCGCCTGGGGAAGGAGTACATGAAAGGACTGTTCGCTCGTTCTTGCCGGTGATGTCTCTGGCGTGGGAGCTCAACATGGTGCTAACCAGGCTCATGGGTCTGCCATTCTAGCCTCTGTATTCGGCACGGTTTAAGTTCCTATCGTGGAAGACAGAGTTTCTTGTGGCCCTCACCTCGGCACGACGAGTGGGAGTAATCCAGGCCCTCTCCTGTAAACCTCAATATCTGACATTCCACAAGACGAGGGTAGTGCTGACGACGCAACCCTCCTTCATGCCCAAGGTGCCGTCGGACTTTCATCTCAACAAGCCCTTGGTGTTACCTGTTTTCTTCCTGTCGCCGGCTGAGAGGACTTTGCACTCGCTGGATGTAGCTAGAGCGCTGAAATTCTACGTGGACCACACACAGAGTTTTCAGAAGACCTCACACCTCTTTGTGAATTTTGGCCCTGTGTACTAAGGGAAGGCCCTTTCGAAGGCTTCCATTTCCAGATGGCTCTCCGGCTGCATCATGCACTGTCACCGTTTGGCAAACCGACCGGTGCCTGGCCGTCCGAGAGCCCATTCAACCAGAGCGATAGCTGCTACTAAGGCATTCCTGTCTGGTGTGCCCCTGCTGGACATTTGCAGAGCTGCTACTTGGAGTTCGACACACACCTTCACGAGCTTCTACTGCGTCGACCGGGATTCCAGGGAGGAGTCTAGAGTCGGCCAGGCAGTACTGCGCAACCTGTTTGCTTGAAGGTGAGCCTGGTGAGGAGGTAAGAGATGCTTAATGTTAAGTTGTTGAAATGCTTAATGTTGAGCCTTGCCACCTCCCATGGTTGTGCATCTGTGTATTGCTATGTATTCTTGCATTCATGAGCATGTGAATCAATGCCAGACCCCATGCTGTAGAAGGAACAAGTTACTTACCTGTAACTGTTGTTCTCCAGCATGGGTCTGGCATGGATTCATATGCAAACCATCCCTCCAACCCCTCTGTGGCTCTTCTCTTGGCCCTACTGCCACTTATCGTGCTACCAAATCTGAAGATGGCTGCCAGAGGAGGGGCCTGGGTAGAGGACAGACATTGGCTGGGGGCAGTATGACCCAGATACCAGTGATTGGTTAATAGTAGAAAGACAGTTCAGAAACGCAACTGTTTTTTTTTCTTTACCGATGATTCCCAGCCTGACTGGGAATATTCATGAGCATGTGAATCCATGCCAGTCCCATGCTGGAGAACAGAAAAGATTGTAGTTCGGGAGGATATCTTGAGCTCACACCATACACTTGATCTAAGTTTACATTTTTACAAGTCCAACATCATTATTCATAAAGTCACTCCAAGTGTTCCTTCAATATGAATGTTTTTAATTCTTCTAGAGAAAAACACAGCCGATATGTGTTTCGACCACCGGTTGTTTTCAAGGCTGTACTAAATTACATTCATTCAATATATACATTTTTCAAAAACCATACCATATTCTGTCACGTCAGGATGATGGAAAATTCACGGCATAATCAAGAATTTCAATCGGTGTATAAAGAAGAAAAACATAAATTTAAGACCGCAAATTAGTGTCTCAATCAAAATATCTCTGTTTGATCAACAAAAATAGTTATTATCTGTATTCCACAATTAGATCCACTAATGTATTAATTTTCAAATTAAACTGAGTCAGCATAAAAACAATTAGACTGCAATATATAAACTTCAGGCATGGTTAGTTACTCCAAAATAAGAAACTTGTACCCAAACACCTTGTGAAGCCATTCCAACATGACCAAAATGTGAGTTGCCAAAATAAAGGTATAAGTGTCTTAAATCTTATTAGTGCTTTGTTAAACAGTGTTACTATAATCGGTGCTTACCCCATGTACACTCCCTATATCTCTATCAAATGATCACACTTGATCTTATGTTGAAAATTCAGAGTTCCAATCCTATATAGAGAAAACCTTGAATTATTATACTTTAGTATGTAGAACTGAAATGCCATAAACTATATTCATAAAGGATTGCAAATGCTCACCCACCTGTACGGATGAGTCTATTGAGTCAAATGAGTATTGGAAACTCCCGTAGTCTTATAATTGTGAGTTCTAGGCTCCAAAATTAAAAAATCGCCTACAAAAGACACAATGGGCTCAATTTAGTACAAGTGTCTGAGTCCCATCTCTTTTACTTCATTCACTTGCTCTGGTAATCTCAGTAATAGGCTCCAATCTGTACCATTATATCAAAAACATCACCTCCCTCAAACTATTTTTCCTTTAGCAGTCAAAAAATATATGTAATGAGTTCAACTTGATCCTAGTATCAAAAAACCATCACCTTTTTTAAACCACTTGTTGACACTATCACAATCTATCACTTTCCCCACAACAGTTAAATTGAGACACAATAAACCGACCCTTTCCCTCTCAAAATTGGCATTGGCTTACACATACCATTTACTGGGCTTGATCCAATCTATGTTCATCTTGCTTCACAAAAGGGGGGGTCCCACGCATTAATGCCTCCTTTTTAAATGCTAAATGCGAGCGAAAAAGCGGGCAACATCGCGGTGAAGTCACGCGCATGCAATGACGTCATACGCTCGTGGTCGCAATGAAGTCGCGCGCATGCGATGACATCACACGCACGTTAGACGTAAACAAAAATTAGCTGCTTTTTTTCACTTCAATTCCCAAATTGTTGTTAGCCTATATCTGCCTTAGATGAGATATATTTAAAAAATGATATGAGTTGGCCAACTGAGACTTTGCTTTACAATAAACCCTAGCTTTGGGAATACAACCTCGTGTCTGGCGTATCTATAGTGTGTGGTGACTTGCCTTGTTTCCATAACGCAAGGGACCCCTAGGAGTCTCTTTCAAGATGGTGCCCGAATAAGACCCTCCCCCACTTGTTCCATTGTGTACGTTGTAATTGAGTAAAGGTGGAGAACGACGGGCGGGACGATCGCGCCGGGATCAAGGTGTTCGGGGCACCCTGTAGAAGTGATGAGAGATTCCTTTGCAGATCTGCACACATCTGATCCCTGATTGACGTATCTGGCTAGAGAACAAGGGGGCGAGGGGCCCGAAACGAGGCAGAAGCCAAGAAACGCAGACACGACGTCATTGGTTCCGTTAGTATACAGACGAATTGTGTCCTGGAGGAAAAATTGATTTATCAGGTGAGTCGTACCCCGATTCAAAATAATCCTGATATTGGTTGAGAGTTGACTTTACAAAATCAAACGCCCGAGGTAAGGTTGATTAACCAGGGGGAAGGTTGAAACGGGCCTGGGGTATTGTCCACCCTAGCAGGGTTTATCCGCTGCGGTAGACAATCTTTGGAAGATGGCCAAATTGCACCAGCTGGGGGAACGCCGGCGTATGAGATGTATGTGAAGTATGGTGTGGGAGCGATAATATTCTGAGACTTGGCATAGGCAAACCAGAAAGCAACAAGACCATCGGTGCCGATAAATGGTAATTTGGAAAGAGTGTTGATAAGAAAGTGCGTCCCGCAGCATTTGATATCGTTAAGGACTGGATAAGGGAAGCAATGCTCCGATTTAGAAGTAGAGCGAAGCATGCGCGCAGGCATAAATCGAAAGGTGAAGTAGCGGAAGAAAAGGAGGAGTGGTGGACTGAGTCTAAGGAGGTCAGGTAGACGTGACCAGTTGAATATAGAAAAAATATACCCACAACGAGAATTGAACATAGCAGATGAAGTGATAGAAAACTTATTGATCCATACAAAACAAGGCCCAAGATCAGAAGCGAGGCCAAACACGTCAGTAACTATTGCTCGAGCCCCTCCCGTAGCTCACTCTCCCTCCCGTAGCTCAAGCCCTCCCAGAGCCACAGACCGCGCACGTAACAACTTCCTATTAGCCAACCAGGCCCACAGCAGACACTCGACGTTCCTATTGTCCCATCCGCACCTCCCGCCTTAGATAGACTTGGTTCCGTCTGTCCCTCCAGGGGTTGAAGTTGAAACCACAGGGGCAAGAGGCGGGACTGAACAAAGTGGATGCACGAGGGTAACTCGCAGTGCGATCAGCAAAGAAAGGAAGGTAGAATTGCAGCAACAGGCAGAAATGTATATAGATGGGAATGATGGGACGGCAGCATTGGCTTCGATGTATGACTTCCGAAGAAGCAACGAAAGACAGGTAGTGTTGGAATGGATGGGTGAATAATTGGTGGAGAGATGGAAACAGTTAATTGGGAAATAACCACCGCAGCGATTGTTGGACTTAAATGCATTAGCACGCTGTAGACGGAGATGAAGAAGTGAGGGAACATGTGTATGGACTTTTTGAGCTTAAAAATGAATTGTATAATTATGCTATAATGTTTACTGCACCTGGGTACAGGGGTAAGGATATCGGGAGAGATGGGAAGGGAGCGGTAGAGCCATATATACAGCAATGACATTCAATGTCAGTACAGAGGGGTGACAAATTGAAAGTATGTATACGAGAGGCGTTCATCAGATGGATGTCAGATCCCAGTATCCCCACAATGGAGATGCATGAGATATTTGAATATTCCATGCCCATGAAAAGAAAACCACTGCAGTTGATGGCTGAACATTTAATAGACAGATATATAAAAATCGGCAAGGCCAGCCCACCCGAAATAATGGCAGTATATAAGAGCACTTGAGCGAGGGACAGGAGAAACAGCCCTACAGCTTGATCTGGGAATATTATTACACATGAGAGAAGGGGGAGGGACTGTAAGTGGGCCATTCCCTATGATGGAGGTCCCACCTACCTTTGTGCCAAAAACAGAGGTTTCCGCAACGGGCACCGTAGCAGCGCAGGTAACGCCAGACCATTATACCGCCCAGTATGTACATGTCCCTTTTTCCAGACTGGAGGTGAACAACATAAAGCAGATGATTCCCGATATAAGAATCCTGCAGGATTTTACAAGGAAGTAGAGTCCTGCCTGCAATCATCCGTCCTTACCATGGGTGACATAGACCTAATATTCCCAGTGATCCTGCCAACAGACATATAGAAGCAAATAAGAAAGGTGGATGACGTAACGGCCTATGGCGCCACATGGGCGGACTTGATGATGGAAGACGGGAATAAAGCGGTTGGAGGGACACCAGGAGTGAACATAGTAGCATTACCAGCATGCATAATACAGAAATTAAAAGAAATTGTCCCAGAGAAAAGAATTCAATGGGACAAGTCGACTGCATGTGTGCAAGGCAAGGATGAGTTAGCAACAGATTATTTCAATAAATTCGAAGAAGTATTCGCAGACTTCAGTGGGCAGGATGTGAGCTCGGAAGCGGGGGAAGAGGCTATTTGTTCATAAATATGTGAGGGGGTTGAGACTTCCAATTCAGAACCTAATGACATCAAAGTGCATGGCAAGCAAAAACGCTGGGTGAAGTATTGCACATGGCCCAATATTATGAGACGAGAGAAAGCGGGAAAGGACCAGGAGTAGAAAGATGGAGTAAATCTGAAAACAAGGGTGTTACTGCAGCAAGTAGCAGGACATAATCGAGGAAGAGGGAACGCACAAGGGAGGAGTAATTTGAATATGCATGGGGGGGCCAGTGGGACCAAATCAGTGTGCATACTGTAAGGAGGAAGGACACTGGCGAGCGCAATGTCCACATTTACAGAATAGAAATGGACCTGGTCAGACGACAGCACAGAGGGCACCAAGGAGTGAATGGACCAAATAGGAATAATATGCAGCAGCACCACAATAATGAAGGTAATCAAAACCAAGCCCAAAACCAAAGTGCTCCTAACCAGAGTCGGGGGTCAGCAAAACCAACAGTATGGGAATCCGAGTGGGGGAAATGGAGGAAAGAATGGGAACATTTTCAATACGCAGCCAAATACGTATTACAGTAATAGTAGTGACTACACATCGGATGATGTCTTATTTCCCCAGTAGGACAGCCCAGGGCAAGGGTTGGAACCAGTGTCTATTCCTGTGAATTAGAGGACCCTACGTAGAAATGGGAGTCGGGGAATAAGGAGCACCGCTTCCTTGTAGATACAGGCGCGCAAAAGTGTTCAATAGACCATCACATGGTTCCGGATATACCACTGTCAGGGCAAAAGAATGTTTCTGTAGGGTTCGCATGTACTCCAGTCATAAACCCAGTGTCCCAACCAGTTACTATAGGACCATTCACTGAACATTGTCCCTTTCTCCTAACAGAAAATTGTGGGGAGAACTTGTTGGGATTGAACTTGTTGAAAAAGATAGGTGCGATTATACATTGTATGTCAGACGGGGTGTTTCTGACGATTTGGCCTCAAGATGCCCGTGTCAGAATTCATGTCTGAAACCTTGCCAGAAGAGTTAAGAAAAGTGCCAACCTGTGTATGGGCGATGCATGACAACGATGTAGGATGCTTGAAGATAGAGCCAGTGAGGATCAGTTTGAAAGGAGTTACACTGCCAAGAAGTCCCCAGTATATAATTTCGGCAAACGGAGAGACAGGATTGAAAAGTATTGTTTCAGATTTGGTGAAATTAGGGGTAATTGAAGAAATTACAGGCAGTACATGTAATGGCCCGATTTTTCCAGTGTTTAAGAAAGGAGGCAATGAAGTACCATATCGTTTCATAATTGATTTGCGCGCGCTAAACAAAGTAGTAGATCCACAATTTCCTTTGGTCCCAGACGTCCCTACAATATTGACAATAACTGCCTCAGCAGAATACTTTAGCATAATTGATATAAAAAACACTTTCTTTAGCATTCCGGTGGACAAGGACAATAGATATTTGTTCGCGTTCACATTAGGGGGACGATCATTTACATTCACACGCATTCCACAAGGATATACGGAAAGTCTGAGTATTTACAGTAGAGCGTTAAGAGCAGCTAGACATGCTAGAATTACCAGTGGGGTGTGTGCTATTGCAATACATAGATCTGTTGATCGCTGCTGATACAGAAGAGATTTGTAAAAAGCACCGTATTACTACTGTCACACCTAGCGGCACATGGCCACAAAGCTAGTTTGAAGAAGTTTCAATATAATCGAAAGGAGGTAGCTTATTTGGGCTACCTACTTTCGAAAGAAGGGAGAAGGCTAACGCCAGAACGCATAGAAAGTATTTCTTGTATGCCTATTCCAAAGACACAGAAAGGAGTCGGAGCCATAATAGGCATGGCTTCTTATTGCCGGCCGTGGATCGGTAATTTTGCGTTAATTGTGAAGCCAATGGTGCTATTAACTAATAAGGATGCGGTGATGCCTTTGCAGTGGAATGAAGAATGTCAGATTGTTTGATCAATTGAAAACTGCATTATGTTCTGCTCCAGTTCTGGGCACGCCGAATTATGAAAGTTTTTAGATTATTTTTATGCGAGAATGAAGGATGTGCAATAGCTGTTTTGACACAGGAACAAGGTGAAAGAAATAGGCCGTGCAGCTATT
This sequence comes from Ambystoma mexicanum, assembly GCF_040938575.1. NCBI lineage: Eukaryota > Metazoa > Chordata > Amphibia > Caudata > Ambystomatidae > Ambystoma > Ambystoma mexicanum. The sequence continues at coordinate 692,213,115 of NC_090936.1, forward strand.
TTTCTTCTGCGATGGACCCTGTAGCGCGCGCACTACCACGATGTTTGCGATCTGTCACGGCGGCAACTGCATCAGTGAAACAAACGGAAGGGATGGTATTGGGGCATACTTTAATTCTGATGGTGCCACATGCCATAGATGTCCTATTAAATAGGACAGACGCAACACCTCACCTCTGCTAGACTGTCAAGATATGAGATTATCTTATTTGCGCCCCATATCCAAATTTTGAGGTGTAGCGCTTTGAATCCTGCAGAATTAATGCCACTGCCCATAAAAGAAATTGGTGACAACGAATCACCACCCCATGATTGCTTAATGGTCACTGAGGAAGAAACGAAGGGGACAGTTGATTTAAGTGACATCCCACAAAAGGAGCCAGATGGAGGGTTCTTTTGTGACGGCTCTTGTTTTAAACTACCTGATGGCACATCAACTGCCGCTTACGCTATCACTACCCTAGAGAGCATTGTAGAAAGCAAAAGAATTCCCTACCACTCGGCACAAGCCGCAGAAATAGCATTGACCAGAGCCTGTGAGATTTCTGAAAATGTGAACGTGAATATCTATACTGATAGTCAGTATGCTTTTGGGGTGGTTCATAACTTAGGTCGACTCTGGGCTGAGAGGGGTTTCTTGACATCGCATGGGGCCAGAATTCAACATGGCCCTTTGATTGTACGATTGCTGTCTGCACTCACGTTTCCAAAGCGCCTAGCAATAGTGAACTGCGAGGCACATAAAAAGATAACATGCAAAGTGGGAGAGGGAAACGCATTTGCAGACAGAATTGCGAAACAAACTGCCACTGATTTGAATAATAAAATGATGACAGTCCAGACTGAGGAAGTACCCTGTATGATAGAAGATGGAATTGCCACTGTCAAAGAGATGCAGGCCGAAGCCACGGCCGATGAGATACAAGGGTGGGCAGAGGGCTCTGCTGAGTTAGATTTAGAGGGTTGTTGGGTGGACCAGGGAACTAAAAACTGGATGTTGCCAAATTCTTATGTGACTGCAATGGTCACAATGGCTCACAGCCCTACCCACATCTGTGCAAAAGAAATACAGCACCTATCTACAGTATGGCAGAATGTAAATATAAAGAAGAATGCAGAGGTTGGTGCAGAACTGCATTACGTGTTTACAACACAATGTAAGAAAGGGAACAGTGACTCCAATAGGCAGTTTTGGCCCGCCATCTATGCCTTTTGCGGTAATCCATTTTGATTTCATAGAGTTGGAGAGGTGCCAAAACTTGAAATGTCTTGGTGGTGATCTGTGCATTCAGCAAGTGGGTGGAGGCATATCCCTTAAGACTGCACAGCAATGAGTACGACAAAAGTAATGCTTAAAGAATACTTTTCCCGTTGGCTTGCCCCGTGTCATATGGTCAGATAACGGTCCACATTTTGTGGGCGCAGTGGTATTACAGATATGTGCAGGTCTTCAGATTGATAAGAGATTTCATAGTTCGAGGCATCCGAGTTCGGCCGGTCTTGTTGAGGGGCACAACGGAATCCTCAAGTCAAAAATTAGCAAGATATGTGCAAGGAGCAAGTTGAGTTGGGTGGATGCATTACAGATAGCGCTATTGTGCATGCGTAAGTCTGTACAGGCTAGAACTGGGCTCTCCCCGTATGAGATTGATACGGAGGCCGGCGAATGTTTGGTGCGCACCTCAGCCAAAGTGAATGAGTGAAGTGGAACATCCTGTACTTAGCACTTATTGTGGCCTTTTAATGCAGAAATTGCGTTTGATTCATCAGCAGGTGCAGGAGGCTCTACCCGTAAGATATACTGGTCCGGGGCACGTGCTGGAGCCAGGAGACTGGGTGCTGCTTAAGAACTTTGAGAATCGTCGTTGGCACCCAGGTGGCGCGGCCCCTATCAAGTGCTTCTGGCAACGCGGGTGGATGGGAGGAAGTCGTAGATCCATGCCACCCATGCCAAAAAGATCCCATCTTCACTGAAAGACTTGCCCAATCCGGACGACCGGAAAGAGACAGCGTCCCAGAAACGAAAGACTGCTGCCAGTCCACCGCCGCTAAATCTGTCAGAGCGGGAAGTGAAACTCGAAACAAAGCCTGAAAGGATTGCCAAAAAGGGGAAGGGCAAAGAGTGCCCCAACGTTGCCCAGCAGAACCTACATCACTGTTGGCCGACACGAAATCTGCATTGCAAATAATGACGGATACTAAACGTGTACCCCTTTGGCGCCCACCAGCACTTGCCATTGCGCCAGAGCCAAAGACCGAATCCGCATCACTGTCGCGGCGCACACCAGCATCTGCCATTGCGCCACAGGCTGACTCTGAACCTGGATCTGGAAGTGCACCGGTACAGTTCACGGATCACACAATACCAGGAGTGAGGCGATATGATTTGCAGCCTCGAAAGACAGTGATCCACAGTTCTTTGATGTTTATGCTAACCTCTGGTTCTGCTCATGGACGGAGAAGGAACTAGAGGTGTAGAGGAGAAGCGTGAGAATTGTGTAAGTCGGACAATTCAAGACTCTCGCTCCTCGGTGCGATCATAAAGTACATGTGTCCTGAACCAGAGCGGACAAGCTGGGCGCACATGGTACAAAGGCAATAGAGAACTGTTCAGAAGTCCTCTGAGCAGTACGAGAGAGGATAAGTGATCTTGCCTAGAACGAATAAGCAAACCAGGCTGCAAAGGGCTGGCAGACTAAACTGTTGACCATTCCTTTGAACTTATTGACATCAGGACAAGTACAACAAACTTTGTCAGGAAAAAGGAGGACGGTGAGAAAAATGTCGGGACCGGTTTCAACCACCTCCTGCACCACTGCTGAGAATGAGTTGGTTATAAAGACTGTAAACTTAGGGAAACGCATGGTAAAAAAAACTGTATGCTGGCTTTGACAATCATGTGCTTCATGAGTGTGGTAGCACCAATAACGACAGCCTTTGTGTTATGTTTTGTGGAGTCTATACACCTATTGGGAATGTTTTTACCAGTAGTTAATATATCCACTACTGAAAGCCCTGTTCAGGTGATTACTTATACCTTGTCCCCAATGGAAGAGAGACACAGAGAAGGGTATGGGAACAATACGCTATTACTCATCATGAACATGACGCATGCAATTAAAGAAAAATAATTGTTGGGTATGCGCCCATTTACCGCAGCATGCGGGTAAAGGAATAGGTTGGTATGTACAACCATTACCATTAAGTTCTGCATGCAGTGCATCTTTAAGTGCAATGTTTTATGGGAAGTGGAATAAGGGTAGTACGGGTCAATTCGATAGAACAAACATGAATGAGTTTGAGGAAATAATTGAGGCCTGTGGGTTGTTCCATATTCCATAAAGCACAAGTGATGATCCCAGAACCTACGCCAAAAAATATCATGACAAAATAGACCAGATAGATTGTCCCCACCAGTTAAAACATCTGTGGTGACGTTTCGTGTAAGAACAGATGGGAACAAAGATGCAATTCCCACTTCTTACACAGTGAATTACAACCCGAGAACTGTCCCTTTTTGTCTAAAAAAAAAAAGAGGCTCCTAATCAGTAGGAACATTTACTGGATGCATGAATACAGCGGTACTAAAATGGGAAATAGAACCAGTATATGTGGGAGATCCAGTCTATTTTATATGTGGAGAAAAAGCATATCCTTGGTTGCCCAGAAACTGGGGAGGTACATGTTACCTAGGTCTACTGTTCCCGGGAGTGTTCGTCTTAGAAACAGCAGACATGGCCAGGCTATCCAGATCTAGAACCCAAAGGAGTAGCGAAGGTGTTTTGATAGCGAAGGATGTAGCAAAATCATTCATTCCATTCTTGTCCCAGATGGTGAACTCCTATAACATAAGGCAACTGTCCAGAATACTAAAAGATACTATAAACACGACAGATATACTATTTAACATGACGTTGGAAGAAAAAGGAATTGGGTTAATGATGCTTGAAAATAGAATGGCTCTCGGTGTAATCCTGGTTGATCGTGGGGGAATTTGCAGGATTGTGGGATCAGCGTGCTGCGTATTTGTAGATGACAACTCCCCTACGATTTTGAAGCAATAAAGAAAATGCATGTCCTAAGCTCCGAACTCCCTACTGAAGAAGCGGGCTGGGGAATTAGTCCTGGTTTTGGGGAATACTGCATTCTTGGGGATGTAAGTTGATTGCAATATTAGTAGTAGTGTTTGGAATATTCATAACGTGCTGTTGCATACACTGCCTACCGATAGTTTGCACTCAGATAACTGAGGGATGTACTAAGGGATGTATGCATATGATAACAAAAAGAAAACAAACTTATGGCTGGGATGACCGAGACACACATGAAATGAAAACAGTGAAAGAATTAATGGCTATATGACAATGATGATGCTTATAATAGCATGCAAAATTCAGACACAAGTACTTCACTTATGGTCATCAGAGGAGGATACCATGAATGAATGAGACGTTTGGCATACGGCCAAAAGGAGGGTTTGTCGGTCTAGGAAAAATGGACACCTCTCACGATGGACGGCAAACGCATTTTGGTGGCCGAAGGCCAACCGTCTCATGTACGAAACGATAGAAATACAGGTTTCTGAGTTTGACCAATGAACGGCCATTTTGATGTAACAAGGATCGGCATTTTGTTTTCTAACGATTGCTCATTGCTTTCTGTTCAAATTGCTTTGCAGCACATTTCTGCTTACACTGCTCGACTGTTAACATTGTTGTCTGAACGTGAAAGGACAAGGCCGCAAGGCTAATAAGAGTTTGTTGAAACACAACGTAGGCAGCTCCGGAGAGGAATGCCTGGCTCCCTCCCGAATGTAGCCTTGAAGCAGAGCCGCAGGGCATTTAATCATTTCACAGCTGCCAGCCAGTCTCGTTATATGGTAGAATGTTAGAATAAAGCAGCTAAAGGCTTGAATTCTGCTCTTCTTACGGCCCCCCTTTTCCGAGCCCTGTAGAGCGTGTCGGCTCCCAGGACACGTATAGCACCTCATAGATAGCAAGGTCTGGAATGTGACTCTTCCCCCGTATGTAGCTCGTTTACAAGAACAGAAGCACCGTGTTCTGTTCAACAAAGAAAAGATGTCTCTGCACTTGCAAGGTTTCATATTGTTAATAGGATAGATATTTGAAGGTGTCATATTCGTCGGAAGTGTCCATCAAACCGAGTTCAAAGAAACCCAATAAAGGGGGGTGTTAAACATGTGCCAGCTGATTGTATGATATGCATTTTGTATATATGTAACTGATGTACGTAATTCACTCTCTTGCGTCCTTCGAGGTCTAGAGCTACACGTCGCGGGGCGTGAGACCGAGTTGGCCAACTGAGACTATTTGCTTTGCAATAAACCCTAGCTTTGGGAATAAAACCTTGTGTCTGGCGTATCTATCGTGTGTGGTGACTTGCCTTGTTAACATAATGCGAGGGACCCCTAGGGGCCCCTTTCAATACTTCTGTATAACTTCATTTACTGCTCACCTTCCCTCTTGGGATAAGCCTGGCTGCTCAGCTCGCTACCAAAAAGTGTGTGGTACAGACTTATACCAAAGTTTGGGTTTTGCTTACACCTGTAGTCCTAATTGTGTGTGGTGTTCCCAGAGGGTACTGCATGCAATTCTGCCTAACATCAAAGAAAAGGTTTTTTAGAATAAAACAAAAGGTCACACAAATATCCTGAAGCAGGTAAGTACTTTTGAACCCCCAATGCAAAGTAAATTAATCCCTTCCTGGAACGAAAGGTAAAGCACAATGTCGGAGGTAAGAAGTCTTTCAGGGAGCCAGGACAACCAGTGTTAAGTTAGCAAGAGTCTAGGTGAGCTGAAGCAATCCTTGTAGGTAAAAGTCTTGCACAATGTAGACGTCTTTGTAGAATCAATGTAGGGCCTCAAGCTGGGAGGCTTGTGAGGGGTAAAGCTGCAAGCTACTCTATAAAAGCAACCAAGACAAGTCTCAACTGAGAACAAGTAAGGCTACACAACCAGAGTCAAGTCCCCTTAGTTTTACAGTACCTTTTGTTCAGAAGAAATGGTTCCAGCTGGCTTCTGTTCCTGTACAGCTCTGCTGATCTTGTTGTTCCTGGGCCTCAGTTGTGGGGACAAGAGGGAGGACATCTGCCGACTCCTGCGCTGCAATGGGACGGTCAGCAACAGCAAAGGGTAAACTTCAATTCAGTGGCACTTTGCGGTTTCAGCTCCTTGCGTCTCAGCAAATGGCAACACTGCGGTTCTCTGCTACTACTCTGGACTTTCCTCGCATCTGGAGTCCAGCACTATGTTGTGGCTCAGGCTTGGTCAGGCCTGCTTCCTGGGAGTCTAGAGGATCTTCCTGGAGCTCGGGTCTGACTTAAAAGTGATGCGCCCAATCTGGTATTCCTCTCCCTGGCACTTCAGTTCCAGCCACAGTAGAAGTACAACCAGCTTCGAAAGGATATCCGGATGAGTTCACTTTGTAGTTAATTGGTCCCACCAACCCAAGGGGTGAAGTCGTCCTTGCAGAGCTTCTCTAGTCTCATTCGGAGCTTCAGCACAGCAGTAGGGCTTCACCGGGCAAACCAATGGTCCAGGAGTTGCAGAAGGCATCTCTTCAAAGTCCTCCGGATTCCTTTGTCGAGTGGTCGACTCTGCCTTCTAAGCCAAAAAGACTTTCCTTTTTATGCAGGTTTCTCCCATTCATTCCAGCCTAGCTGGCAATAACACAGCAGAGTGGCTGTCCTGAAAGGACAGCCAGCTGGCCAGTCACCTTTTGGTGCATTCCTGTAACCAAGGGGCTTAAGCAAAGGGACACCTCCCTCACTTGCTGCCCCTGTCAGAAACTCTGGAGCCAGAGGCTGGCTTCACTCGTGAATCCCACCAAATGCAAAAAGAACAAAGGGACCAAACCTGGTTTGGCATGCAGAATAAATCTCAAGAAGGACCTTTCCAGCAAGAAATGGCGAAAAAAGACTGGGCCATTTTGACAAAATGGGCACCCATGGGTGCTTTACTGCAGCTGCGAAAGCAGCCTGTGGTAAAAACGCACAACTGTAGTTAAAAGTAAACCACTGCCACCAGCGATTAATTGTAGAAAGGGGAACAAAAATGTTACTTGAGAAACAAGACCAAGGGAATACTAAGTAACCCCATCAGCACCCTATTGTAAGATGGTGTGTGCCTGGTCTAGAAAGTTACAAATGTAAGTAAAGTCAATTACTCTTACGTCCTGTCCCCTTTCCTCAATACTGTAAGGGTGTCCCTTCCTAGGGACAGGAGATGGAACCTTTTTCACCAGAAAAAACCCTTTTCCCCCTTTAAATTTAGAGGCACGTGGGGGTGCGGCCCAGGGAGCATGTGATGCCCAGACTCCGCCCTCCAGCGCCACACCCCAGTCCCCTTTTCCATGTTGACGGGAACAGGCCGAATTCACCAGCTTTCCTGGGTTTGGCTTCAGCCATGTAATTCCACACACGGGTACTTCTTCTTTGTCTTTTTTGTCTTTTTATCATTCAGGTATTGGGTCCTCAGGCGTCACGCTCCTCCCCGGTGCATGTCGACTTCTACAGGGTTCAGCAGGTGTCTATACTGCAACAGGCTCTTCCCAACTTCAGAAGCCCACGCCGTCTGCCTACATTGCCTTGGCCCAGACCAAAGTTGGCTATCTTGTTCGTGTGACTCGCTGTTCTCGAAAGAAGAACAGACTAGCCAGGTGGAGGGAGCTCTTCCAGAAGTCGCCTCCAGAGCATCTCAAGAACTTCAGGAAGCATCTAACCAGGCTCAAGGTAGGGCCCATATTCTCCATCGCACCCCGCAAGGGAGAATCCTTCCCAGGGACTCTCCCGCGTGGGAGGGACCAGTCAGGTCATTCTACCAGCACGTGCACCGAGGCTGCTTCAGCTACTGGCCTTCGGGTCGAGGGATTCTCAAATCCTCCCGGTGGCAGTGTTGAGGGACTGGAAGGTTCTTTTACCGGGTCTTCACCAGGGTCTCTGCCCTTTTACCGGCACCATGGCTGAGGGGCTATGCCCTAATACCGGCAATCCGTCCGATGGAGAGGGTCGAGGGTGTCGCACCAACCGGGCCTAGGACCGAGGAGCTGGGTAGGCCTTGTGATCCACATGCAAGAGTCTTGGAGGCCGGGCCCAGCGGGCCGAGCAACAAGTCGCAGGCATGTGGCAGGCAGCTCAACAAAATGGCTGCCGGACCAGAAAGAGGCACCCGTCCGACGCCATTCCAGGAATTTGGTGAAGAACGAGTGTCAAGGTGAGACTGGCCTCAACCAGGTACATGGCCTACTGTCTACCCCTCATTTGGGCACGGCAGCTTTACTTTGCGTCCATATGGACAGGGTACGCAGCAGCTCCCCGCTACCCCGTCGGCACCCTATGCCACCTCTTTGGCCAGTGAGGTGCTATTCGGGAAGTTCCTCTGCCTCATGAAGTAACCTCAGATGGGTGTTATCAAAGACATCAGGGAAGTCCTTCCCGCAATGCTAGCGGCACCACAGATGCCTTGGCGGATGCCCCAGGCTCCGGCGCAGACTCCGGCTCCCAGCAGACTCCCCAGGCGGCTCCGTACCAGCCTCTGCAGCCCCTGGCCGCGGTCCCAGTACCCCAGCCTCCGGCGCCAACTCTTCCTACACAGGATCCCCCAGACCCACAGGATACGGATGAGGATACTGACACGCCATCCTCAGCCAGGGCCTTCCACGAATGTCTTGCTGGGCTGGCAGAGTATTTGGGCCTGCTCCAGCCCGAGGTCCAGCAGCCGGCAGAGGGGGTCCTGGCTGAAGTCCTCCTGCGACGCCCCTCTGCCAAAACAGGGATTCCAATGCAAACCGATGTAGTCTCCCTGGCCAAGAAGGGTTGGCTCAAGCCCCACTCGACCCAGCCGGGCAATCGACACCTGGACACTGCTTGCTCTCAGCCCATCCTCAGCCGCACTCCTCGGTGATCGCTCCGGTATCGGTGTACTCAAAACCTCAGTCGTCCTCAGCCGCCGCCTCTGTGGCGCTGATAGGCAAGGATGAGAAGATCTTGGAGGCGTATGGCAAGAAATGATTCCAACGCATCCTTGCATCTTCGTCAGGCCAACGCAGATGCCATGCTGGCTGCCGCTGGCTGCGGCCAAATCATACACCCAATCTGAGCAACTCTGAGAGGGGTCGTACGTACGGCTCTGAAAGGGGTCGTATATACAGAGGGTTTCCGGGGCTTCCAGGAATGTAGATCCAGGCAGCTGGACCGATCGCTGTCCCAGAACCGACGCAAGCATCACAAAAAGGGGGGTGGAGTAAGGGCTTTTTCCAGTACCCTTTCTCCACGACAGCATCCGAGGGAAAGAAGGCATGACGCGCCCCTTAGGGTCCACGTGTCTCTAGTGGGGGGCAGGCTTGCTCTCCATGCACGTTTGTGGTGCCAGAATTTTGCGGACCCTGGATCATCTCCGTAGTATCCACAGGGTACCGCCTCCTTATCCCAACCTCTCATCCCAAAAAGTTTGGGACAGCAACTCTTTTGGCGGAGATCCGATCGCTTGTAGAGAGCCAGGCAGTGGGGAAGTCCCAGCGAGGCTTTGGCTTGTACTCCAGGATTTTCGCCATTCAGAAGATCCAGGCGGGCCTGAGAGTTGTGCTGGACTGTTCCACCCTCAGCCTGTCCTTACCCCTGCAAAAATTCAAGATGGTCACGCCAGCTTTTATAGCAGTGACATTGGACAAGGGAGACTGGATGTACTCCCTGGATCTGAAGGACGCGTACCTACACGTCCCAATTTGGCAGCACCATCATTCTTTCCTACGGTTCAGGATCCTGGGCTGTAGGAAAGAATCATGGGATTCCATTTTCAATACAAGGCCCTTCCTTTTTGGCCTCAACTTGGCCCCCAGGGTCTTTAACACGCTCATGAATGTGGTGGCGGCCCTGCACTCTGAAAAAGGCTGCCACATCTACCCTTATCTCGACTGGCTCGTCAGGGCTACATCTCCGCAAGCGGTTCTCCACTCTTCCAATGCCCTTTTGAACACTGCATGATCTGGGCTTCTCGCTCAATCTCACGAAGTCACAGCTGCATCCCACACACACTCTGACATTCTTGAGCCTCATCTGGGACACGTGCTCCGAGAAGTTATTTCCGTCGGAGGATAAAATGTCAGCCGTCAAGAGGGCCTCTGCCCACTTAGTCAGCAGAGAAGTGACCTCGGCATGGTGGTAGCAACATTTCCTGGGTCTTCTGGTAGCGGTCTTATTAACCGTTCCCACACGAGGCTAAGGATGAGGAGGATTCAGCTCCACTTCGCAGCCTCGTGATCAACGTTCCTCCATCTTTCCACCGGGACCTGACTTGGTGGTCCAGAGACTGCAACCTACGGACGGGCAAGCCCATCCGGCCGCCCACTCTGCAGGCCACCATCACCACGGATTCCTCGCTCAAGGGCTGGGGAGCCACCCTGGACGATCTCTTGGTCCACGGCACCTGAATTTGACAGGAGCAGGAATACCACATCAATTGCCTAGAGCTGAACGCCATCTGGCTGGCGCTCACGGCATTCCTACCACTTCTCAGGGGCAAGGTTGTCCTCATCCAGACAGACAACTAGACCAGCATGTACGAAGTCAACAAGCTGGGAGGCACCAGATCCCCCCCCCCCCCCCCCTCTGTGCAGACTGGCGATCAGCATGTGGGAGTGGGACCTGGAAAATGACATTTACCTCACGCAGTCCACCTCCCGGGGGAATCCAACCTGGAAGTGGACAGGCTGGGAGCAGACAATTGAGTGGCAGCTAAACGACCTCGTTATTCAGGAGATTTTCAACAGGTGGGGGGTGGTCACCCGCAGGTGAATCTCTTTGCTACCTGGCACAACAATGAAGTGTCCGTAGTTCACATCCTGGCAAGGTCAGGGCCCCGGCTCTCTGGGCGACGCGTTTCACCTCCAGTGGACTGGCATGAAAGCCTACGCCTTTCCGCCCACTCCCCTTGATTTAACAGTCTTGCAAACTCCTCATCATTCTAGTAGGGCCATGGTGGCTGTCCGGCCAAGGTTTTTGGAGCTGCTCATTCTCTCGGAGTGCCCCCGATTCACCTCCCGACTGGACGAGCACATCTTCTGGCACAGCATGGGGGGGCCCAAGTCATCCACCCTGCACCAGGGAGACTAGCCCTCTGTGTGGTACATGAGCAGGTTACGCTTCGGCACCTTAGCCTCTCACAGGCCAATCTGGAGATCATTCAAGGTGCCATGAGCAAAGCTACCAGGGCCCAGTACAAAAGTAAATGGACCAGATTCTGCCACTGGGCAGACTCCAAGGGAATCAACCCCCTGGCATGCACCTTGGATGACTTGCTCTCCTTTGCGGTGCACCTCGCTCATTCAGGCGTGCAGGTGGACACCTCTGAGCCATATACCACCTTTCACAAGGTAGTCCTGCGGAAACACCCGGCATTTCTGCCCAAGGTTCCGTCTGCTTTCCACCTGAACGAGGAAATGGTCCTTCCTACCTTTTTTCCCCCCGATCCCAAGACGAAGCAGAGTGCTGCACTGCCTGGATGTTAGGCGTGCCCTGAAATTCTACGTGGACAGGAACAAGGGCTTCTGCAAATCAGATGCCCTGTTTGTCACTTTCGCAGGCTCAAGACTAGGCCATCAGGCCTCGAAGGCTTCATATCCTGCTGGATGGTCTCTACCATCGAAAAAGCGTATGAGAGCAGCACAAGCCGCTCCCGGCCAACATGCATGCGCACGCAGTCAGGGCCAAGGCAACGGCCATAGCATTCCAGCGCCATGTCCCTTGGCAAGTCATAAGCAGGTGTGATGGTTGAGCTAAAACATGGCGCTGGTGTGCAGTGCATTCTGGGAGCACTCAGAGCCATAATGGATATTTATCCATGCCTCAGTGGAAAGCTGCACTTGCTTTGCGAAACAACATGTTTTCAACGTTAGTCGCTGCTGGGCTTGGAATGCAGGCCTTCTCAGCCAAGGACACGGCGCTGGGAAAGCTAAGATCTGCAGGTGCCGGCTGGTACCTGATAGCGAAGTTTGTTTTGGTTTGCTATGCCTGCGCCAATGTTTTGAGATGAGTTATGGAATTGTTTTCCGGGGCGTTTAGGAGAGAGAAGCGCTTTGCTCCTTGAGGTTACTGTCGGTTGACCCAACCGTCACCCATCAATGCGCAAGCGCATTGCCAGAAGGTTCGAGAAGTTGCCACCTCTTGTTGAGGAGGGCATATATGCGGAAACCCTAAACGGTCAGACGGGATAAGCACAAAGACCTCAGTCGGTCCGACACTCCTTTGGGTTGTTGTGCTCTCGGCCTGGCTGTTATCGGGGTCTTTCAGCCGCTTCTGGCGAGATGAAGTTTTGTTATGTTACGCCCACGGTGATGTATTCTTTCTTTGACTTCTTTGTGTTCTGTGATCTATGTCCATGTTTGTTGTAGGAGTTATTTCTATGTACCTATAAGCTTTGAATAAATAGCCGTAAAGAGCTGATTATCTTCTAAAGTGTGCGTGGCTGTGAATTGTCTGTTTTTGGTTTGAAGTATTTGCTCTATAATTGCATTGGTGATTTATGGTAGTTCCGTGTACTTTTCAGAGGAGAGCAATACAGCAGGGCGGCCACTTGGGCCTCTCCCTCGGCTTTCTGCAAGCATTACTGTTTGGATGCCGGCTCCAGATCTGATGCAGCTTTCGGACAGGCGGTTCTCAGGAACCTATTGGCTTAAGGAGGGTCTCTGTTAGGGAGAATTCTCTGTTTAGGCTGAATTTCCTAACCTAGTGAGTCCCCCAGCAGCTTTGCTGGATTTTTGGGGTTTATTTTTTTCTCCTGCCAAGAGTGAGACTCTTTTTACCCTCACTCTTGGGCATGACTTGAGTGTTTCTGTGCCTTGCTATGTGCTTATGGACTATGGGGTATTTTTTTCCCCATAGGCTATCATTGGTTTTTGAATGTGTTACACAGCACCCTCAGTGCAGTAACACAGGGGTGTCATAGAGACCCCCAAACATAGACTCCACACCCTGGGACTGACTGTCTCCCTGGGTCTGTAAAGTCACCATTGACTTTACTAGTCTTAACTTAGGAACTTAACCAGTACAAACCATCATACTGTGGAAGTACTGGTAGGGGCAATTAGATTGCTCCTGGGTCTGTTGTCGAGGGGGTACTGTCCCGTCCCCCCTTGCCGAGTTTCTAGCTGGTGGCAGTGGATACCACGGAAATATTCCACCGGAATATTTCCCAATGGGATTTCCCATTGATTTTAATGCACCACTTTTTGGTGCAATGTTAAAGATACCGCCGGTTTATTTATTTAATATAAATTCACCGGTTGGGATTTTTTGCCAGATCTCGCCGCCAAAATGGCGTCTAGGTTCACTTCAGTAACCCTGAACCAGAGTCGAGCCTTTGTCCCACTTTTGGCGGGCTTCTGCACAGAAGCCCTCCAAAGTGGTGCCATTCTGTCTGGGTACCACAGGGGGTGTGGGAGGGGGTTTAGGCACCCTGGACTGAGTTGCCTTGCCAACTCATGTCGCACTCTGGTGTGATGGGCCCAAGTGGTGAGCCGCCCCGCTCACCACTTAGCATGTTTGAGTGACAGCTAGGCTGTATGAATGGGGGTTTGCTGCATAAAAGCAGGGTTTTTGGGACTGGTTCTTCAGAAGTCGCCACAGGACCTAAGAAGCCGAAGAGGGAGAAGCCGAGCCAACCTGCCAAGACGACACCACCGGTGGAGCCCTGCGGAACAGTCTCACCACTTTTCTCAACGACAGAGGAGATTTCCAGCCGGGAGAGTCTCCTTCCCTTGACTGGTGGGGACAACCAGTTTCTGTCTCCTTTTCGCCTCCCTGAAGCATCTCGTGGCCGCCTTGCCTGTGCCAAGCACCCCGGCAACCGGGATACCACTTTTTACCTCAACCGCGAAAGAGGGGTAACATCCTTTTAACCGGAAAACTCCACGGCTGGTTTCTTCCCTGGTAGTGCAACGACTTTCAGCTTTCCTCCACGTCGAGATCTTCTCTTCCTCTGGACGACACCGCAACTTGCACCCACTACCAGGAACAACTGCCCCCGCTGGAGGATCCTTTCCATTTTAAAGGTACCGTGCTCCGCCCGGCTTCCCTTGCCACCGATTGTAGGGGGTAGATTTAGCCCTCGGCTTTCGAACCTGGGTAAGCCTGGGACACCCTAACTAAACTTTTCTAAACTTAGTAAAACCTTTTCTACTCACCTGTAAAGACTTGTGCCATTGTGTGATCTTGGACATCTTCTCGCCTGGCTTGCCCTAGAGTGGGCCTGGCAACCGAACTTCCTTGCTCCTCAATAGACTGCCTTTCTAACCTCACTGTGAATCTCTGAAAAGTGTTTTACCTTGCTGTTTTCATTACTTCTGCCTTTTCCCTCCCTTTTTAACTAACTTGTTGGAGTGCCATCTAACGTTAAGCGCTCACCTCTGTTTGGAAATAAGTGGTGTTAACTTGTCCAACAAATAACTCGCGATGTACATATAAGTAATAGTGACTGTTTTGACTTACTTACCTTTTCTGTGCTAGTGTAATTTGAGTGTCTTTTAAATAAATAATTATATACTTTTACACCTAGCTCTGGTCAGGGTTTGCTTGTACTACTGTGCCTCTGTACCTATTATGTATGCTCTATATACTGCCTAACTCTTCTTGAGGGAGGTCTGACTGCTCAGCCACAGCTACCAGGTAAATCTGGGTGGTACAGACTGCTACCAAGTGGGTTTACTGCCAAACACCTGTAGTCTTAAATCTTTTTTGCACAGGTTTCTGCCTAACAGTCTCCTCTCCACCTTTGGGCTACAATCAGTTGTAATCGCCCATACAGTATGGAGGAAAGGGGGCGGGATGTAAGAGTAATTATAAATTACTCACTGTAGTTATTTCGTACTTAATTCATAGTCCCCTTTCCTCCATACGTACCACCAACCTCCCCCCTAATAATACTAGGTCATTAGGTATTGTCAAATCTATTGTCGATGCGTCAATGGGGACTGAGGTGTCGCGCCAGAGGGCGGAGTCAGGGCAGTGATGCTCCCTGGGCCGCGACTCTAAATTTTAAAGGGGGAAGGTTTTTTGTGGTGAAAAAGGTTCTGTCTCCCGTACCTTGGAAGGGACGTCCATACTGTATGGAGGAAATGGGACAATGGACTTAAGTTACTCACCATAGTGACTAATTAATTTCACTTCACTGCTCTTGGAAACAGTAGTTTATGCAAGAGAAGGCATTGCCCTGTGCCACTGCACTGAACGTGTTGTGCAACAATGTAAAAAGATGATGGCTATGGAGTTTGTCAGACTCCAAAACTAGAAGAAACATATCAAATTATAGAAAAATGCATGAGAGTGGGAAAAGGGTCCTCTCTCCAGGTTACAAATTAAGTCCAACAAAAGAGCAGGGGGTCTCTAAGGTAGAATGGAATTGGCACCCTTCTGAGAATTCTCCCGAACAGAACCCTTAGCATATTTTTTGGCAATCCATGCATTTTGGGTCCAACTTGCAGGGTGGAGGGGGGCACACCAGATGGCATATGCTGATGATATCTGCTTTCTTCAAAATCCCCTGACTTCCCTCCCAGCACTCTTTGAGCTACTTGGGGGGGGAGTGGGGGGAATGTGCCTTTATAAGGCGTCCAAATTAATCACCAGAAATCATTGGGGTTGGTAATTCAGGAACCTCCTGAAGTCCTTCAAGCTTGGTAATCCACCTTCCCTTTCAGGTGAGCTGACCGGGAAATCGCATATTTGGGGGTTTGCATCACAAATACCTTTGGGTCTCTTCTAGGGCCCAACATCCCATACTATGTAAGGAGACCAAAGAGAAGCTCCAACGTTGGGAGATGGAGATCTCGTGGCTGGGGCGAATCTGTACAGTCAAGATGACCATACTCCCGAGAATCCTGTATATCTTCCAGGCTCTGCCAGTTACCATACCGGAGCGAGATCTATTACAAATACTGGTGGGTTGATTCATCTGGCCGGGTAAACCACCTAGAATTCCTCAGTGCTTTTTAGATCTTGAGGGCCCGGGGATACCATCTATTAAACAGTATTTTCTATTAGTCTGGGCATCAGAAGAGGTGTCCGAAATGGAAGTCACTCATACAAATTAAGCTCAATTCACCCCACCTCCCATTTCTCCCTAAATCTGCAACGAGTCCAGCAGAGTGTGTTGGTATCTACCAGTGCTACCTTGGACCATTGAGACAAAGCTTGGGGGCGAAGGGGCAAAGAGGGTTGAAGGGGGGGGGGGTCAAAGGTGGGATGGGGCAGGGGAAGGTGGGCAAGTATTTTATTGGTGACATATGATGGGGTGGCCCTCCGTTTTACACATTTATGCATCATGTTGTAGTCTATGTAGGTTGCAGCTTCTTTCGGTACAGTGAAACAAGTCTTATCATTCAGATGAAACCTCTTAGCTGGGAAGATCACTGCTGTTTATATTTCTCTTGCAGAGTCGTTTTTTGACTCCTATGAAACCCTGTGCTAATTTTGGACTGCCGTACAGAAGTCTGGGTATAGCTAGATCCTGCTTGAATGGTTGTGAAGCTTATCCTTTCTATGGCATGTCTAAACAAGATCTTGCTCCCTATCATTAAGTATGCAGGCAATAATGTGTCCAGGCGCAGCACCAGGCTTTGGACTCAGAGCCATAGTGCTTGTTCCACTATGAATTGTGGTGATAACTGTCGTGTTGTGGAGGATCTTTCCATGCTGCCATGGGGCTCTTTTTCTGGCACCACCAGGATGCGAATGTTGTGCCTACAACGCAATTACAGGTTGTCACACTTTGCTTGAACTGACTTAGGTTTGTTTAATCTCGGGTGCATATTTTCGACAACATTCTATAAAGAGATTATCCTGGACTCTGTAATCCGGTCGCTTTCCTTATTCAAGTTTACTTTTTAAGGCATTTATATTGCCAGTGATGTCATCTAGCTTATTGCTCATAGATGTAAATCCATCATGCATGCTGTCATAGTTGTTGCATGTCAGGTAACGGTGATGTTGCAGCATGGGTTTCCTGCACTGTATTGCTGTGCACCACTGGAGTGGGTCCTGCTTATATGGGAGTGGATTTTAAAATAATCAAAATTCCCTTGTTTTTCCCATTGCTGTGCCATGGTTTTGGCCTAACTGTCTTGAAAGGTTACAGTGTGTACCCAAAAATGAGGTAGTCGCCAAATAAGAAAACCGGTGGGGGAGGAATGAGCACAGGTGCAGTATATTTAATACTTCTACAGCAATCTTGGAGTAGGGCAGGGATTGGGATATGAGTTTGTAGCAGGGGTACAGCCAGAGAAACATGCAAACAATGGTACAGGGGCTGAACCCACCGCTGAAGTAATAATGCACAGCTTTTATCAATTGTAGTAATGCATGTTAAAATGCCTGCAGCGACCTTTACCTGCTGGTGCCCAGGGCGCCGTAGGGTATCATTTGAACAAAGAGAAACTTGGCCAAGCCCCTCTGCGGCATGTCTACCCTGCCTGTCCTAGTGTCTTGGAACACTAGGGGCGGGAGAAATCCTGGGCCCAGGCCCAGTATTTCTGCCTCGCGTGGCAGACTAAATACAGCGGATTAGAGCACATTAAAGGTGGTTTCAGTTGCCAGTCGCCACTCAAGGTTTGGTGGAGGCTGAGGCACACCCATGTATATATTATGTCTGCAAGAGGAATAGTCATTAGGGAAGATGTGTTCAAACTGGCATGGTTATACGCTGTAAGTGTACCAAGGAGTTTCACGAACAAGTTGTAAACTTACCTTTCAATGGAATAGACGCCTTCTATAGCTCCACGTATGAGGAGCTAAATAAAAAGAATACATTCACTGTGAAGTCACTTTAGTGTGAACAAAACCAATCTCCTCTAAAACGGGCTCCTCCAAGCCAGAGTTCTCATTTGCAGGCTTTAGGAATTTCCAAGACTAAAAGGCATAACGGATTGCCTCCCCATTCCTCCTCTGCACGCTTCAAAATTAACAGTACCAGCAGAGGGTTTCTTTAATTTCTCTTCGGAGCTAGAACCCCTTTAGGAACCTCAGACAAGCTTTTTAGGTGATTGTCTGGTTCGGTCCCACACCCACCTGTGGGTGGAGGGTGCAGGATGTTACGGGACTGGAAGGGTTTGGTGGGGGTCATGTTGATTGCCTCTCCACATAAAAGCTTGGAGGACTATTTTCTCAGACACATGG
Organism: Ambystoma mexicanum; assembly: GCF_040938575.1. Classification (NCBI taxonomy): domain Eukaryota; kingdom Metazoa; phylum Chordata; class Amphibia; order Caudata; family Ambystomatidae; genus Ambystoma; species Ambystoma mexicanum. The sequence goes on from NC_090936.1 coordinate 692,231,295, forward strand.
GTTTAGTCGGTGGTGCAAGCATAGGCATCTGCTTACCACTAACCCTCCCGAAGTGATTCTTGAGGAAATGGGGCAGGACTAGATATGGTGGTCGGACTCGACCAATGAGATGCCTTTTGAAGATTGTTCTTTTGGTTACAATTACCACAATTTTCACTCTTGAGGTGGGGTGCCACTCTGGGCCATCTATTTCTGGCCCAAAATGGAGTGGAAGGGCTACATCGGCCTAGAATAGGAAGCAGTTTTCCTTGCACTGAAAGCCTTTCTGTTCAGAAGAAATGTTGATGTAGAGTCTTCTATCGGAATATGCACAAACTAGACCTGCTTCAAAATTAAGATTGGATAAGCAGGCTCTGAAACCAGCTCCTGTGTGACGGGCATCAACCTGTAGGTAATAGTTGTCACTGAGGAATCAGGAGTACACAGACTACAAACCAATTTAGAGGGGGATTGTGTCCTCCGACGTATTCCTTATCTTTGTTATCCATTCTAGCTTGCCGGCCTCGAACATTTTTTCAGTAGAGGGCGCTGTGCGTCGACGTCCCTTGAGTCGGTGTCCTTGGACAGCCTCCGTATCGGCGGCGATGTCATGAGTAAAAATACACTCGCGCAGCGTCCGTTGCTCATTTCCGTTTTTTCCGCGCTTCGTGGGCCTCGGAAACGTAACGCTCGGTTCCTTTCTTCAGAAAAAACGTCTTATTCTTCGAAGATTACCATTACACAATGGCTTCTTCATCCGAACCATCGACTCCACGGTCCGGTTTCGAGAAATGTCGTGACTGTGGGAAGAAAATGTCTTTAACGGATCCTCACAGGATCTTTGTGGTGCCTGGGATCGGAGCATCACTGTTCGGAATGTATGTCCATGACGGCGAAAGCCTTGAAGGAGCGTAAGGGGAAGTTAGAAAGAGGTAAGGGCTTTAAAACTTCTACTCCCTCGAAGTTTCTTTGGCTGAGTCAAGACCTTCGTCTCCTCTTCGACAAACAAAACATTCCTGTTCAAGATCTCAAAGTGGTTCTCATCAGTCTTCGAGATCAAAACACTGAGGCGTCATAGATCTCCTTCTACCTCTACTACCCCAGAAAGGGTCACCTGCCCCACGAAACACAGCTCTCCGTCTAAGTGGGAGGAATTCCATAAAAGAAATGCTTGGCGTCTTTGAGAAAGCAGCCTCGACCCCCTCAGACGTCCAAAGGTGATACCCTGGGTGAAAGGCCCAGAAAATCAAAACGCTGCAAGTTGTTAGACCCGACAAGAGAAAGTACTCGAGAGCGTCATGAACCCTCGAGTAAAAGCAATAAGACCGCGTCATCGCAGATTCCTTAAACTCACAAATCTGCATCATCCACGCCTTTGTCGAAGGGCCCTTCAACGCATAAATCTGTTTAATTGATGCCGTCTTCGATGCCACTATCGACCCCAGTGAAAGACAAACCTACAACTACCACTACGTCACAGGCAGTAGAGGTGTCGAAAGCCCAACCATGACGTTGAGCATGACATCGACCATCTTGACGACGCAGAGTAGGATTCCGATCCTCTGGAGTGCATCGAGGTCTTTTCAAACTTTTTTGACTCCTTTTTCAGGATTGTCGAAGCCTATGACGTCCACGTCGACAACCTCGACGTTTTCTCAGGCAGTGACAACGAATTTAGCTCCTCCTCAAGAAATGGGTTTTAAACCATATCCTAGGTCTGACCACTTCAGAGCCTTGTCCTCTATATATGCAGAAGGGGAGGATTCTGACAATGAGACCCTTTGGTCTGCAAAGGACTACAATACGAATGCCAGAAGAGTTCATCTCTGAGGAGAACAGGTTAAAAGACCTTCAGGAGCCTCTACATGAGGCAAGTGGTTTAGATACTTCTCCAGAAGTAGAGTTTGCTAAACCAGACCCTGGAGAGCATGCTGAGACTCCTCCTTATAGGATTCTGATGGCCAGAATAATTGAATTCATGGGGTGGACTACACCTTTTCAGCAGGATGACCTTACTGATATTTTAGATAAAGGTCCACAGGAGGAACCGGTTCCTTTTCATACTGCTCTGCAAAGAAAAATATCTGCTAATTGGGGAAACTCCTGAATTTATCCCTGCAGTAAATAAAAAAACTTTCTGCTAAATAGACCATCAGCTTCAGATACTGAATATCTGAGCAAGCATCCAACTCCAGAGTTTAGTTTTACAAGCAGCAACTTCATCTAATAGTATAGTCTGCATACCCTACTATTCCACAAGACAGATGCTAAAAGATTTGAATGCATGTCAAAAAAGTCTCTTCAGCATGTAGCATGGCGCTTAAGTCTCAACGCCACTTGCACGCTAGCAAGATTCAGCCACACTTTGGGAGTGTGCTTCATCTGCGGCTGACTCTCCCAGAAGGAGAAGAACGGGATGTATTCTTATCCATCAGGGATGGAAAGGGTGCAATGTGCGAGTCCCTCCAAACAGGCATTGATTCTGCTGACAGCATCAGAGGGCCATGGCGGCAAGTACCACAATCCGTAGACTTGCGTGGTTGCGCAAGTCTGGTTTTGCTCCACATGTACAAGCCAGACTTCTGAACATGCCCTTTGACGGCACTTCTCTATTTGGAAAGAAGGCTGATGACAACCTGGAGAGATTACAAACATCCAAGGCAGCAGCGAAATCCCTTGGGGCTGCAATCTGGCAGACTCCAAATCGCCCCTCAGGAGCACCCTGAAGAGGTAGGTCCTTTCGCTTTTAATCCGCATTCGGAAGAGGTAGAGGACAGCCAGCTCAAAGGGGCCAGAAACAATTCACCCATGGTGGACGGGCCAAAGGTACAAAAGCTGCAGGGGCCACTTTACCCTTGGCATCTGTGTCAGCCGCTTCTAAAACCCTCTGAGGTCTCCCCTCACAAGACACCAGTAGGGGGCAGGTTAACTCAACATCTGGCAGAATGGCAGGCTATTACGTCAGATGCTTGGGCATTGGAGACAGTTGCCCAAGGTTACTGCCTGCCCTTCCTACATACTCCTCAGTCTCATCCACTGGGGAACAACTCTTTGAAGCTTCCAGACCCACTCCTTATGCAGGAGATTTTAGACCTGCTAGAGAAGGGTGCCATAGAACCGGAACCCGTAGCGCAGAGGAACAAGGGTTGGTATTCCCCCTACTTCCTAGTACCAAAGGACGACGGAGGACTGAGACCCATCTTGGACTTGCGAGAATTGAACAAATTCCTCAGGAAAGACAAGTTCAAGATGGTAACCCTTGCTCAGATCCCTCAGGCCCTCCAGCCTCAGGACTGGTTTGGTATCTCTAGACCTTCAGGATGCTCATTTCCGTGTGCCAATCCATCTCAAACATAGGAAATACCTGAGGTTTGCAATTGACAACTCTCACTATCAATTTCGAGTTCTGCCATTTGGGCTGACCTCCGCCCAGAGGGTCTTTACCAAGCTAATGTCGGTGGTGGCTGCAAGTCTGAGGGAAGGGATCCACGTCTACCCCTACCTGGACGACTGGTTTATAAGAGCAGTATCTCCGGAACAAGCTCAAATCCAGCTAGATTATGTCTGCCACTTCCTTCACAAGCTGGGCTTCTCCCTCATCTTAAAGAAGTCACAGATGAAGCCATCACAGAGACTCCAGTTCATTGGAGCAGTCCTGGACACTTCACTGGGAAAAGCCTCGCCACCAGAGGTGAGGGGTCAAGATATTCTACAGATGGTCACCAAGTTTCAAAATGCCCAACGTCTACCAGCCTTTGACTTTTTGAGGTTGCTAGGCCTCATGGCATCCTGCATCTTCCTTGTGCAATAGGCTCGCCTGAGAATGAGATCCCTCCAGTGGGCACTAAGAACACAGTGGTCGCAATTCTCAGGAAGAATGTCAGATCTCCTACAAGTCCCGGACAGAGTAGCACGAGACCTTCAGTGGTGGGCCTGTCGGGAGAACATCTTGAAAGGAAAACAGTTTTGGCAACCATGGCCGGAGATGAGTCACAGATGCCTCACTCACGGGGTGGGTAGCCCATGCCAACGACTTGATCATCAGCGGTTGTTGGTCTCCATCGGAGTTCAGACTACACATCAACCTGTTGGAGCTGAGAGCAATCAGACTAGCGCTGAAAGCTTTTCTGCCATCAGTACAGGGAAAGAATGTCCTGATAATGACGGACAACACAGTGGCCATGCACTACCTCAACGAAAGGGGAGGCGTAGGGTCACTGCCACTGTGCAGAGGCAATGCAGCTCTGGTTTTGGGCAATTCAAGAAGGAATCTCTCGATCGGCAGTTCACCTAGCTGGAGAGAAGAACTTGATGGCGGACGCTCTGAGCAGGCAGGGCAGTCTCCCACGAGTGGTAGCTAGCTCAGGAAGTCCTTAAAGAGCTCTTCACCCTTTGGGGAACCCCTCAAGTGGATCTGTTCGCCACCAGCATGAAGTGCGATCAGTTTTGTTCAAGGCAATTTCCCCCGAGAGGAGCTCTAGGGGTTGCGTTCGTAGTGGACTGGGAGTTTCCACTTCTGTACCAGTTTCCTCCAGTCCGTCATTCCTCAAATGATCAGGAGGTTGAGAAGATTCCGGAAAGCCATGATCCTAATTGCCCCAGATTGGGCCAGGAGAACCTGGTACCCGGACCTTCTAGACATGTCCATCTGTCCTCCCTATTCGTCTTCCGCAAAGAGGATCTTCTCTCGCAAAAGGGAGGTCAGGTTCTCCATCCAGACATCGGAACCCTCAACCTTCATGCTTGGTTTCTGAAAGGTTGAGATACAAGGATTGGGATTTCCCGGATGATGTTATGGAGGTGTTGCTTTCAGCTAGAATGCCAGCAACAAAGACTTTCTCCAGCATGGGGTCTGGCATGGATTCACATGCTCATGAATATTCCCCGTCAGGCCGGGAATCCTCGGTATAGAAGAAAAAATCTGTATCCGTTTCGTTTCGGATCGGTCTTTCTTAGTAGTAACCAATCACTGGTCTCTGGGTCATACTGCCCCCAGCCAATGACTGCCCTCTCCATAAGCACCGCCTCTGGCAGCCATCCTCAGATTTTTACCGCACGTTCGGCTTTTGCTGCGTTTTCACACTTTTCAGGAGATTTTTCTCATTTTTCGGTTAAATAGAGCCTCAATCTCAACCGTTTCTACATCCGATCAACGGGGATCCGTTTCGGAGTTTTCTACGCCCCTCAAGGGTGCAGATTTCATCGAGTTACGCTTTTGGAGGATTGCAGAATTTCCAAGGCCTAACCCGGACATGGCCCAGGAGAAAGGAAGCTCGACGCCCGGGAAGCTGTTCAGGACCTGCCCTGGATGCCAGCTTCAGAATGTTTTCAAGGAGGACGAGCATTCGTTATGCCTCTATTGTCTCCATGAGGACAAGACGCACACAGAGAAGGACTGTGCGTTTTGTGGGAACATGTCGGAGCGGACCATGAAGGATCGCCACCTCCGTCTCGCCAACTGGCTGGAAGGGAAGAGCCCGTCGGGCGAGAAGAAGAAAAAGAAGTCCGAGCGGTCTTCTAAGTCCTGTGAGGGCACCCCGGCGACGGGGCCCAACAAAAGGCCAAGTACCACGTCCGCGGGCACCGGGAGCGCTGAACGGTCGGGCTCCTTGGCTGCCAGGCAGGGCGCATCCTCCCCGGCGCCATCAACCATGAGCCAACGCTCTGGCTCGGGTAACAGGAAGTCCGAGAACCTGGCGAAGCTTCTGGAGAGGCCCCGGTCGATCTCGAAGATTCCGGCAGAGGGGGAGCGAGGCTCGGACCCCCCCCCCCCCCCAAGGTGAAGGCCCCAGGCGTACAGAAGGTGACGATGGCCTTCACCCTGCTAAGACCTTGATTGAGGATGTCGCAGCGGCCCTGGCTCAGCCTGTGGAGGCTACGCCAGTTGAGGCGACCTCAGGGCCCAGTCTGCCTGCCACTGCGGAGGGAGTAGTCTTTCAGGCCCATTGAGAAGACCCCCACGAAGTCCTCGTTGGAAAAGGTGGGGGAGGGGCAGGTGGCCATCGTGGATACGGACACGACCTCTGAAGAGCTCATCGAAGTCGTGGAAGAGGCCCAGCCCATCGGGAGGGATCCCGACGAGGGCGACTGTCGCCGACGAGGTTCCTCAAGAGCCGTCCGCCCGTCGTTTCTGGTGCCGCAGGACACTTCAGCGGCCATTTTGTCAGCGATTCAGTCCTTATGTTCGGAGATGAGGACAAGGTTGCCCCTCCCCCTGACGGAGGTACCTGAGCCAGACCCAACGGGGGAACCGAAGCCGGGACCTTCGGAAAGTCCACCGCATAAGAGGACGCATCATACGCCACCTCTGCGGCCTGCTCTGCCTCCCCCCCCGGTCTACTACCCACAGGCATGATACAGGCACGGACATGGGTACGACAGGTACAGATGACGGAGGTGACGACGGGACGTGTCACCCGTCGCCCCCCTGCTCGGGCGTCCCCGCCCGACGAGATTGGAACCTTTCATGCCATGATTTCCAGGGCATCTGAGCTCTTCCAGCTCTGCCCAGAAGAGAAGGAAGGGTTCCTTTACCAACGGCGCGAGGCTAAAAGAAAGACGGTCCTCGCCGTACCACTTCTTGATGACATCTGGGATGAGGGGCTTGCCCTCCTCGAACCCTGCCACGGCGCCGGCAAAGAGGGACCGGTACGAGAAGTACCGGGTCCCCGACGCTGCCCCTTGTGCCTTCGGGTGCAACCTACCCCGGATTCGGTCGTCTCGGCGGCGGCAAAGAAGAAAGCTGGCGGGGGGGGGCGCATCGGCCTCGACATCAACTTCCCCGCCGGACGGTGAGGGCAGGAAGCTGGACACGATGGGACGACGGGTCATCTCATCCGCAGCAACGACTATCGAGGCGGCCAACGCCCTGGCTATCGTAGCTCGCTACGAGAGGGAGTTGTGGTTCAAAATCGTCCCTCTGTTGGACTTCCTTCTGGACGCCAAAAGGGCTGAGGCCCTTGAAATCCTAAAGGGAGGTGAGATTTCTTCGGACCACGCCATCACGGTGGCAACGGACCTCACCGACGCCGGTTTCCGTCAGTTGGGCAACAGTGTTTGCTTGAGACGACGAGGATGGCTCAAGGCGACGGATTTCCGCCAGGACGTATAAACCAAGGTTTTGGACATGCCCTTCGACGGGAACAACCTATTTGGGAAGGCGGTTGATGAGTCCCTTCAGGCCATCAAGACAGACACAGAGACTGCCTGGGCACTGGGAGTCTTCCAACGAAGGCCGTCCTTTCGGAGCTCCAGAGGCAGACAAGGTGCCTCAAAGGGATCCGGAAGTGGCTCCTCCACGTACCGCCAAGCGGCAAGATCTTCGTCCCAGGAAGCCTACAGGTGACGCGGCAAATCAGGTGGTGCCCGTCGTAAGGGAGGTCAAGGAGGCAAGGCAGCCTCCAAACAAGATTGAACCGACCGTGTGGTCGGGCCCCCACCGAAGCACCCCGGTGGGAGGCCGGCTGGGGCGTTTCGTCAGCGTGTGAGTCCATCTCCACCGACCGTTGGGTGCTGGACGCCCTGGCCCAAGGGCACGCCCTCGAGTTTCAGAAGAAGTGCCCTCGTTTTCGACCTGTGACCAGGAAGGAAAATCACGTCCCTCAACTACTGTTGGAAGTAAGGGCGATGCTCAAAGGTGCCATCAAGCTCGTCCCAAAGAGGCTTCGGGGCTCCGGAGTTTACTCAAGGTACTTCCTCGTAAAAAAAGAAGACGGGAGGATGGCGCCCCATCCTGGACCTGCGATGACTGAACAAGTCCATCAAGGCACAGACGTTCTGGATGGTCACCCTCCAGCACGTGCTGAGACGGCTGCAGGAGGGCGATTTCCTGTCGTCGTTAGACTTGGAGGATGCGTACTTCCACATCCCCATTCTAAAAAGACACAAAGTTCCTCAGGTTTGTGGTCCAAGGGCGGCACTACCAGTTCAAGGCCCTCCCGTTCGGGTTGAATTCGGCACCCAGGGTGTTCACCAAGTGGCTTGCACCGGTGGTGGCGCGGCTGCGCCTACAGGGATCCACGTCTACCCCTACCTGGACGACGGGCTCATCCGGGCAAGGACAAGGGAGCTCGCCGCAAAGACCGTCCAGCTGCTCACGGACCTGGGATTCTCAATCAACTTTCCAAAATCCCACCTGGTTCCATCACAAGTCGCCCTTTTTCTGGGAGCCAAGCTCGACACAGTGGCACGGCTGGCCTCGCCATCGGAGGAAAGGACCAGGACCATTCTGGGCAAGGTGCAGCATCTGCTGGCCACGGACATGGCCAGGGTAAGATCTATCAAGTCCCTCCTCGGGATGATGTCCTCCTGCATTTATCTGGTGCGTCTTTGCAGGCTTCGGATGCACCCCTTACAAGAGTTCCTCGATGCCCGCTGGGTCCAGTCGACGGGCAGCTTCGAGGACAGGATACCTCTCGAGACGTTCCGTCAGGCGATCCGGTGGTGGGGTACCCTCTCATCTGTTGGCGGGCATGGACTTTCAGACCGCAGCTCACCAGTTGACAGTGACGACGGATGCCTCCCTGGAAGGTAGGGGGAGCGCACGCGGGAGATCTTCACGCGAGAGGTCTTTGGCTCCCGGAGGAGAAGTCACTCCACATCAACATCTTGGAGCTCCACGCAGTGTTCTGGGCCCTCAGGTCTTTTCTTCCGTCCCTCAAGGGCAAGGTGGTGAGGATCTTCACCGACAACACCACCACGATGTTCTACATCCGGAGTTTTCGGAAGACATCACAGGGCGGAACCAGATCCCGTGCCCTATCCAAGGAAGCCCAGGATCTGTGGCCTTGGGCCGTCGCCCAAGGGATGTTTCTGGTGCCTTTTCATCTGGCCGGAATAAAAACCATTGTCGACTCTCTCAGCAGAGAGCTGCGCTCGTGCCACAAGTGGGAACTACGCCAGGATCAAGTGGATCGACTCTTCCGATGATGGAGCGAACCCCAGATTGATCTCTTTGCGACGGCGATAAATTCCAAGTGCCGGAGGTTCGCCAGCAGGTTCCCCCAGCCGAGGAGCATGGGCGATGCTTTCTCGTTCCCCTGGGACGGCCTATTTCTTTATGCGTTCCCTCCGCTGCCGCGCCGGCTCATCAACCAGCTCAAGAGGTCCCGGTGCAGGATGATCCTCGTCGCACCTGTGTGGCCGAGACAGATCTGGTTCCCGGACCTTCTGGACTTGTCAACGTCCATACCAGTCAAGCTGTCGACCGACTCGGATCTTCTCTCCAGAGAAGGAGGTGCCATTCTTCACCACAACCCGGAGTCGCTGAACTTGCAGTCCTGGCTCCTGCACCACTAGAGTTTGGAGGGTACGACATCCCGGCCGACTGCAGAGAGGTTCTTGCAAAGGCCAGGGCGTCCTCAACTCTTAAATGCTACGGACATAAATGGAAGAGGTTCTCTGTCTGGTGCCGTGCACAGAAGAATAACCCTCTGTGGATTACGGCCCCTCAAGTATTGCCGTACCTACTGTCCATGGCAAAGGCCGGACTAGCTCACGCTTCCATCAAGATACATCTGGCCGCCATGTCACGATACACCAGAACTACGGGACGGGCGTCCTTGTGGTCTCATCGACTGGTGAAAGAATATATGAAAGGATTGTTCCTATCATTCCGTCCCGCCGGTGTAGGCCCCTGCCCCGGCGTGGGAGCTCAACGTGGTGCTGACCAGGCTCATGGGGGGGGGCATTTGAGCCTATGCATTCGGCACCGTTGAAGTTTCTGTCATGGAATACAGCGTTTCTCATGGCCATCACCTCCGCACGACGTGTGGGAGAGATCCAGGCCGTATCTTGCAAGCCGCCATACTTCTCGTTTCACAACACGAGGGTGGTGCTGAGGACTCACCCCTCCTTCATGCCCAAGGTGATGTCGGACTTCCACCTCAACGAACCCAGTGTTGCCAGTTTTCCTCCAGTCTCCTTCGTCGCCGGCTGAAAGGACTCTGCACTTGCTGGACGTAGCTAGAGCACTGAAGTTCTACGTGGACTGCACAAAGAGTTTTTGGAAGACATCACAGGTGTTTGTGAACTTTGGGACTGTGAATCAAGGGAAGGCTCTCGCGAAGACTTCCATTACCAGATGGCTCTCCGGCTGCATCATGCACTGTCACCGGTTGGCAAACCGTCCGCTGCCCGGCTGTCCGAGAGCCCATTCGACCAGAGCGATCGCTGCTACCACGGCGTTCCTGTCTGGTGTACCCCTGCTGGACATCTGCAGGGCTGCGACGTGGAGGTCGGCGCACACCTTCACAAGATTCTACTGCGTCGATCGGGACTCCAGGGAGGAGTCCAGGGTCGGCCAAGCAGTGCTGTGCAACCTGTTGGCTTAAGGTGAGCCTGGTGAGGAGGTAAGAGATGCTTAATGTTGAGTTGTTATATTGCTTAATGTTGAGCCTGTTGCCACCTCCCGCGGTTGTGCATGTGTACTGCTATTTCTCCCGCATGGGGTCTGGCATGGATTCACATGCTCATGAATATTCCCCGTCAGGCTGGGAATCCTCGGTAAAGAAAAATCACTGTTTAATTTCTGATCTGTCTTTCGTAGTAGTAACCAATCACTGATCTCTGCGTCATACTGACCACAGCCAATGACTGCCATCTCCCTAAGCCCCGCCTCTGGCAGCCATCTTCAGATTTTTATTGCATGTTCAAGTGTTGGGATCCTCGTGCTATTGCTCTCGAGCTTTAGTGCTTTTTTTGTGCTTTTTCTTAGGAAAATGTGCTCTTTTTTCAGTCAAAAGAGCCTCAAGCTCCACCGTTTCTTTATCCGATCAACGGGGACCCGTGTCGGATTCTTCTACGCCCGTCAAGGGTGAAGATTTCGTCGAGCCACGCTTTTGGAGGACTCCAGAAGTTTCTCAGGCCCATCTCGATCATGGCCCAGGCAAGGGAAGCTCGACGCCTGGAAAGCTGTTCAGGGTCTGCCCTGGATGCCAGCTTCAGAATGTTTTTGAGGACGAACACTCCCTTTGCCTCTACTGCCTGCATGAGGACAAGACGCACGTGGAGAAGGACTGTGCGTTTTGCGGCAATATGTCGGAGCGGACCATGAAGGACCGCCATCTGCGTCTCGGCAACTGGCTGGAAGGGAAGAGCCTGTCAGGCGAGAAGAAGTCAGAGCGGTCTTCTAAGACCTTTGAGGGTGCCCCGGCGACGGGTCCAACAGAAGGCCAAGCACCGCGAGTCCGCTGGCACCGGGAGCGCCGAACGGAGAGACCCCGGTCGAGCTTGAAGGCCCCATCGGAGGGGGAGCGAGGCGGTGACCCTCCCCCCAAGGAGAAGGCGGTGAGCGCACCTAAGGTGGTGAAGGCCTTAATCCATCCGGCCAAGGCCTCTAGCAAGACAGTCGCGGCGGCCCTGGCTCAGCCAGTGGAGGCTACACCAGTGGTGGCAACCTCGGGGCCCAAAGTCTCCCTGCCACCGCGGAGGGAGTCCTCTTTCATGCCCATCGACAGGACCCCTGTGAAACCTCCGGAGAAGAAAAAGGGGGGCAGGAGGTCGTCGTGGATTCGTCTTCAACCTCTGAGGAGGAGCTGATCGCAGTCTTAAGCCACGGCATTGGCGTGGAAGACCAGCCCGTCGGGAGGGACCCCGACGTAGGAGACGAGGGTGCTGATGGGGCTCCTGACCGCCCGTCGGACTCCCCTCAACCAGTGCCGCAAGACAACTCGGCGGCCATTTTATTGGCTATACAGTCCTTCTGCTCGGAGATAAGGACGAGATTGCCGTTACCACCAACAGAGGAACCTCTCCCGACGGGGGACCCGGAGCCAGGCCCTTCTGGGAGCCCTCCTCCTAAGAGAAGGATTCATCCTCCACCTCCTTTTCAACCATTGCGCCCCGCTCAGCCCTCCTCCCCGTCCACGACCCGTGGGGATGATACGGGGACTGACACGGCCGCGACGGGCACAGACGATGAGGTTTACGACGAGGATCTCCCGTCACCTCCTCCCCGGGCTTCCCCGCCCGACGAGATTGGATCGTTTCATGCCATGATCGCCAGGGCATCCAAGCTTTTCCAGCTCTGCCGGAAGAGAAGAAGGAAGGTTTCCTTTATCAACGGCGCCAGACCAAGAGGAAGACGGTCCTCGATGTACCTCTATTGGACGATATTTGGGATGAGGGTCTCGCCCTCCTCAAGAACCCATCCACAACGCCTGCGAGAAGGGATCGGTACGAGAAGTACTGGGTCCCGGATGCGGCCCCCTTGTGCCTTCGGGCACAGCCGACCCCGGACTCGGTCGTCTCCGCGGCGGGCCAGGAAGAAAGCGGGGGGGGGGGCCGTTGGCCTCTACGTCAACCTCCCCGCCGGACGGCGAGGGAAAGAAATTGGACACCATGGGACGCAGAGTCATCTCATCGGCAGTGACGACGATTAAGGCTGCTAACGCCTCGGCTATCGTAGCCCGCTACGACAAGTTGTGGTACAAAATCGGCCCCCTGCTGGATTTCTTACCAGACGACAAGAGGGCGGAGGCCCTAGAGATCTTGCAGGAAGGAGAAGTGGCGTCGGACCACGCCATTACGATAGCGACAGACATTGCTGACACTGGATTTCGCCAGTTGGGCAACGGCGTGTGCCTTAGACGGCGTGGATGGCTCAAGGCAACTGACTTCCGTCAGGACGTGCAGACCAGAGTCTTGGACATGCCGTTCGACGGGAGCAACCTGTTTGAGAAAACAGTGGACGATTCCCTACAAGCCATCAAGACGGACACGGAGACGGCCCGGGCTCTTGGTGTTCTCCAGCAACAACGGCCGCCTTTTCGGAGCGGCGGAGGCAAGCAGGGTGCCTCCAAAGGTTCCGGCGGCGGATTTTCCACCGATCGTCAAGCGGCCCGTTCATCGTCGCAGGAAGCCTACACGGGACGAGGCAAGTTGGGCAGACCCCGCCGTCGTCACCAAGGAGGACAACGCGGCAAAGCCTCATCGAAGCAGGATTGAACCGGCCGTGGGGTCGGGCCCCCACCGAAGCACCCCGGTGGGAGGCCGGCTGGCGAACTTCGTCAGCGTGTGGGAGTCCATCTCCACCGACCGTTGGGTGCTGGACGCCCTGGCCCAGGGTCACGCGCTCGAGTTTCTAAAGAAGTGCCCGCGTGCCCCCCCCCCGTGGCAAGGAAGGAACATCACGTCTCTACTTCTCTTGGAGGTAAAGGCGATGCTCAAGAAAGGCGCCATCGAGCTCGTCCCAAAGAGGCTTCGGGGCTCCGGAGTTTACTCAAGATGCTTCCTCGTGAAGAAGACGGGAGGATGGCGTCCCATCCTGGACCTACGACGACTGAACAAATTCATCAAGGCACAGAACTTCCGGATGGTCACCCTCCAGCACGTCCTGTGTTGTAAGCGATATTCAAGTCAATGCCTAGTCTGGGATGCTGAGGAAAACCCTTATTAATGTATTTTTATATCTAGTTCAGTACTCTGGATGACCACCCTTGTATAACACCCCCCTCTTAGAATCCCCCTGACCCCACTAAACCAAGAAGTAGGTTTGTTTTGCAAATTAAAAGGTTTATTTGAGAATTTAAAGAATATATATATCACACTTTATAAAAATTAATCTGACAGTACACTTAGACATATGATGTTGATCAACAATGGGTAATCTGGCACTAGCACACTTCTTTACAATCAATGAGGAGTTGGTATAGGATGGATAAAGTAGCAAAAATACTTTTTATGATTTCAAGGGGAAAAGCAATGATTTTAGCAAAAGATAAGAATCACTTTTTCTCTGGCAATTCACCCCCCCTCCCCTATGCAATGTAAGAAATGGAAGGAGATGAAGAGTAGCACACAGTTCTCAGGAATGCAACCAAATACAATACGAAATTCAGCCCCCCCCCCCAGCCCCCCCCAGCAAGCTTAGAGGAAACGGGTAGGAGTTTTGAAACACAGGCCCAAAATGCTTTTAAAAGTGATGGCAATGGATGGGAAAATGTGCCAACTGATTTTAATTCCCTCTAGAGATTCAGGGTGAGTGGGAGATGCGTGTTGGTATTAGTTCAGGCTCACTTTAGCAATGCTCTGAGTTATTACCAAGTTGCAAACGGATTTTAACAAAAGAAAGAATGGAGCTGCTATTTTGACAAGTGGAGAAATTGAGCCCAAATCGCGGTAAATTACGCGAGTGCGTGAATCGTGATTGCAGAAAGTCGCTTCAAGGCTTGTTGGAAAGCTTAGATTCTAAGCTTTCAGAGGAAAGTTAAGTCTCGTTCCTAGCCCAAACGGTTCCAGAGATACGGACGATTAAATAAAGGTAGTTTTTCGGATTTAAAGTAAAACTCGGTGACAGGTGACAGCTTGCAGCTTCAGAATTGACAGGTGACAGTTGTGCAGCTTTACAAATGACAGATGACACGATTTCTAGGAGGCTGTTCTACTTAGGTTGAAATAGTTTGGATTATATTATTTTAACTAAGAGATTGCTTCTGCACAGTTCTGCTAGGTACTCACAATATAAATTTGAACTAGGCCTCGTCACGGATCTGGTCAACACGTTCGGCTGCGGTTCTGTCTGCTTGGCGGGTCAATCAGGCACCGGTTCTGCTCGCAGCGATCTGGGTCAGCTCTGCTCTGCTGGTCTAGCCTCTCTGGATTCATCGGCCTCTGGTTCTGGATACTGCTCTGCTTTCCGGCCCTGATCAAGTGGATTCTGGATGTAACACTGCTTTCTGGGTACTGGCAAGAGTTCTTGGCAAAATAATTCAGACAGCGGAATAGTTTGCAAATGATTTTGAGGCCTGCTGACAAATGCTTTTGCTTGCAGTGGACCTTCTTGGTTCAAAGTTCTGTAGCCTCTGTTTAGCTTGGAAGTCTAAGTGTTGGATCTCTGGATGTGAAGTCGTCGGTCAGCATGCTCCGCAGCAAATGGAATTGAATGTCTCTACCTGTCCCAGCAGTCTCTTTTTATGTGTTTTGAAAATGGGTGTGTGCCTGGGCCTAGCTAAGCCTGCCCCTCTCTACTTGTCATTGGCCCAATTCTCCCCTCTCCCATGATTGGGGGAAGGAAATGGATTGTCATCATGATGAGGTCTGTTTATGGGTCAGAGGATCCTCCCCTGGTCAGTTTGCCCACAAATCTAGATTTGATTCAAATAAATCGTTCCCAGATATACAATTTGTTGAAATTACATGTGCACATTATATATTCCTTATGGTCCATGCTTGTCCGCCTCTGATCTTCCTGGGGGCTTGCATTCAAAAATGACAACATTTTGCGCTTTTTAACTGGTTTTGCAATATCGGACATTATCCAAAATTACACACATGTGCGCAAGGAGTATGGACATTAATTGATGAAGTGTCAGATTTTTAACATGCAGACATTTGGAGTGAGACCCTATTTTCCGCTAGCAACCCCTCAGAATACACCACAGGGTCCTAACGCCTCTCAAAATGTTCACAGAAAAATCACAAAAATAATATTATTACTTATATAATTCTGACAAGTCCGCACTATGAGTCATCTATCTTTTTAAAATTATGCTCTGGTCAAAAAGAGGTGTGGCTTCCCACATCACATGCTGGAATAACTGGTTTATCCACTTCCCCAAGCCAGCTTGTTCAGAGGCACAGCTGCCCCCCAGTTTCTCCCCAGAGGAAGCTATTTTACGACGCCCCCAATATAACATTTGCCTGAGTCCAGGACAGGCCTTTGTTCAACTCCCTGTAGTCCCCAGCTGCTCCACCCCTAATCTAATCGGAGAGGTGTTAACTCCTTTTGGCCAGGGGCAGAGTGGCTGAGCATCCATTTTCAACTCCTGTCGGGGGTAGTTGTCAGGCAGAATTCAGTTTCATTAAGCCAGGTTTCAGCTAAATGTCACTTTTTGTTCCCAGTTTTCTACATTCAAATTAAACTGACAATTTTTACCTATACATTAAATAATTACTCCCTTCAAGTCATTTCAGAATATAGTTTTACATTGTATCCACCTCTTAGCAAGTCTTTCCTTGGTCTGGTTGTTTCATTTGTTCAGTTTTACACAAGTCTGGTGGTTTTAAAACGCCGGCTTTCTGATAGTGGTGAGTACTGGTAATGCAACCATTTTTGGGATTAAGAAAATGAATTCCCCACAGTTCTGGGTTGCTTTTGGCAATCCGCATTGCCATTCCCAATGGTTTCAGGCTACTGTGTGTGTAGGCCAATGGTGGTTTTAGGCAGTGCCCTCCTGTGCTCACAACATAGGCAAAAATGGGTGGCAGCCTATTCTTGTTTTCCCTGTGCACTCTCTGGGGAGTTCTGGCCTTCATGATGTTTTCCATGCCAGTACTGCACAGTACTGGCATGGTAGGGCTTGTATGCATGGGTAAAAACATCCCACAGTGTCAACTGGAGGAGGGCGATTTCCTGTCGTCGTTGGATTTGGAGGATGCCAACTTCCATATCCCCATCCTAAAGGGACACCGAAAGTTTCTCAGATTCGTGGTCCAAGGGCGTCACTACCAGTTCAGAGCCCTTCCCTTCGGATTGAGGTCGGCACCCAGGGTGTTCACCAAGTGCCTCGCACCGGTGGCGGCGCGGCTGTGCCTGGAGGGGATCCACGTCTACCCCTACCTGGACGACTGGCTCATCCGAGCAAAGACAAAGGAGCTCGCCGCGGAGCACACGGCGAGGACCGTCAACTACTCACGGACCTGGTATTCTCCATAAACTACGCCAAGTCCCACCTGGTGCCCGTGCAAGACGCACGGTTTCTGGGAGTGAAACTCGACACAGTGGCGCTTCTGGCCTCTCCGTCGGAGGAAAGGACGAGGGCCATCTTGGGCAAGGTGCAGCGGATGCTGCTTGCGGACGCGGCCAGGTTGAGGTCCATGAAATCCCTCCTCGGAATGATGTCTTCTTGCATTTATCTCATCCGCCTGTGCAGGCTTCGGATGCGCTCGTTGCAGGAGTTCCTGGACGCTCGCTGGATCCAGACGGGCAGCTTCGAGGACAGGATCACACTCGTCGAGAGCTTCCGGCGAGCGATCCGGTGGTGGGGCACCCGCGCGCATCTGACGGCGGGCATGGACTTCCAGACCCCGGGGCCACCAGAAGACAGTGACCACGGTTGCCTCTCTGGAAGGGTGGGGAGCGCACACCAAAAATCTGCATGCGAAGGGCCTTTGGCTGCCGACGGGGAAGTCCCTCCATATCAACGTCCTGGAACTCTGTGCAGGGTTTTGGGCCCTCAGGTCCTTTCTGCCGTCCCTCAAGGGCAAGGTGGTGAGGATCTTCACCGACAACACCACCACCATGTTCTACATCAGGAAGCAGGGTGGTACCAGATCCCCAGCCCTGTCCAAGGAGGCTCAGGATCTGTGGCATTGGGCCGTCGCCCAAGGGATGTTTCTGGTGCCGTTTCATCTGGCAGGGATAAAAAAACACCATCGCCGACTCGCTCTGCAGAGAGCTGCGCTCGTGCCACGAGTGGGAACTACGACAGGATCTAGTGGACCGCCTCTTCCGACGGTGGTGCACACCCCAGATTGATCTGTTCGCGACGGCGACAAACTCCAAGTGCCGGAGGTTCGCCAGCAGGTTTCCCCAGCCGAGGAGCATGAGCGATGCTTTCTCGTTCCCCCTGGGAGGGCCTGTTCCTATATGCGTTCCCTCCATTGCCGCTGCTGATCCGGCTCATCAACCAGCTCAAGAGGTCACGGTGCAGGATGATCCTCGTCGCACCTGTGTGGCCGAGGCAGATATGGTTCCCAGACCTTCTGGACTTGTCGGCGTCCCCGTCAATCAAGCTGCCAGTGGACACAGATCTTCTCTCCAGGGAAGGAGGCGCCATCCTCCATCACGACCCGAAGTCGCTGAACTTGCAGGCCTGGCTCCTGCAGTGTTAGAGTTTGGAGGTTACGACATACCGGCCGACTGCAGAGGTTCTTGCAAAGGCCAGGGCGTCCTCGACTCTTAAATGCTACGGACAAAAATGGAAGAGGTTCTCTGTCTGGTGCCACGCACAGAAGATTAACCCTCTACGGATTACGGCTCCTCAAGTACTGCCGTACCTGCTGACGCTGGCCAAGGCTGGACTGGCGCACGCTTCCATCAAGATTCATCTTGCTGCAATCTCCCGATACACCAGAACCACGGGACGGACATCTTTGTGGTCTCATCATCTGGTGAAAGAATTCATGAAGGGACTGTTCAGATCGTTCCCGCCGGTGAAGGCACCGGCCCCGGCGTGGGAGCTCAACGTGGTGCTGTCCAAGCTCATGGGACCTCTGTTCGAGCCTCTGCACTCAGCTCCGTTGAAGTTCTTGTCGTGGAAAACAGCGTTTCTTGTGGCCATCACCTCCGCACGACGGGTGGGAGAGATCCAGGCCCTTTCCTGCAAGCTCCCGTACTTGACTTTTCACGACACGAGGGTAGTGCTCAGGACGCACCCCTCCTTCATGCCCAAGGTGCCGTCGGACATCCACCTCAACGAACCCTTGGTGTTGCCTGTTTTCTTGCCGTCGTCGCCGGCTGAAAGGACTTTGCACTCGCTGGATGTGGCTAGAGCGCTGAAGTTCTACGTGGACCGCACGAAGAGTTTTCGGAAGACATCACAACTTTTTGTTAACTTTGGACCTGTCAATCAGGGGAAGGCTCTCTCGAAGGCTTCCATTTCTAGATGGCTCTCCGGCTGTATCATGTACTGTCATCCGTTGGCAAACCGACCGCTGCCTGGCCGTCCGAGAGCATATTCCACCAGAGCACACCTTCACGAAATTCTACTGCGTCGATCGGGATTCCAGGGAGGAGTCCAGGGTCAGCCAAGCAGTGCTGCGCAACCTTTTGGCCTAAGGTGAGCCTGGTGAGGAGGTAAGAATTGCTTAATGTTGAGTTTTGGATGTAATGCTTAATGTTGAGCCTTTGCCACCTCCCGTGGTTGTGCATGTGTGTACTGCTATTTATTCTTATATTCATGAGCATGTCAATCCATGCCAGACCCCATGCTGTTGTTCTCCAGCATGGGTCTGGCATGGATTCACATGCGAACCCTCCCGCCTACCCCTCTGCGGCTCTTCACTTGGTCATACTGCCACTTCACGTGCTAACAAATCTGAAGATGGCTGCCAGAGGCGGGGCTTAGGGAGATGGCAGTCATTGGCTGTGGTCAGTATGACGCAGAGATCAGTGATTGGTTACTACTACGAAAGACAGATCAGAAACGATACTGATTTTTTTTTTCTTTCTATACGGAGGATTCCCGGCCTGACGGAATATTCATGAGCATGTGAATCCATGCCAGACCCATGCTGGAGAACAACAGTTACAGGTAAGTAACTTGTTCCTTATACCGCTGCCATTGGAACACATCTTGCAGCTGGTGTAGAGAAGAATATTAAACCCTTATCATGTAATACACAGATGGTGTTATCTTTCTTGCTTTACTTAGCAAATTCAGGTCTCCAAATTGGTACGATCAAGGGCTACCTTGCAACGCTGCAATCTTTAAGCATACTGCTGAGGAGCCTTCATTTTTTAAACTACCCTTAGTAATCCAATTTCTGAAAGGATTAACAAATGTATCAACCAAAACCTTTTCAGGTTCCTTTGTGGGACCTAAATCTAGTCTTAAAGTTTCTGATGGGTACCCCTTTTGAACCACTTCATTCTTGTTCACTAAAGTTTCTCACTCTTAAATCAGTCTTTCTAGTGGTCTTAACTTCTGCTAGAAGAGTGAGCGAATTAGAAGCTCTATCTTGCAAATCTCCTCATACAATCTTTCATAAAGACAAGGTTGTCTTACAAGTGAAGCCCAATGTTCTCCCAAAGGTGGTCTCTGAATTCCATATTACTCAGAAAATAACCTTACCTTCATTCTATCCTCCTCCCCATCCAGGTAGAGATTACACAGGCTGGATCCAAGGCGTGCCTTGAGTTTTTATATTACCAGACTTGATAGGATAAGGCAAGCAGACCAATTGTTTGTAGGATATGCAGGGCATGAATTAGGATTGCCAATCACAAAACAGACCATTTCTAGATGGATCATTTTAACCATTTTAGAATGCTACAAATTGGCAGGAAAAGAACCCCCTCAACATCTTGGGGCTCATTCAACCAGGGGTATCACAGCCTCTTCGGCTCTCCAAAAAGGGGTCCCAATTAAAGATATATGTGCGGCTGCAACATGGTCGTCCGCACATACTTTTACCAAATTTTACAGCCTAGATTCCTCCTCTAGCCAGTAGACAAGATTTGGGAAAGCTGTGTTGTATTCTGTACATCTTAAAAGGGAAATACTAGATCTTTACTCCCACATCCTCTTTATGCTACTGCTATGGGAGTCTATCAAAGATGAGGAATGCATCGGAGGACACAATCCCTTCGAAGAACAAGTTACCAAACTGGTAACATTCTTTCGATGGGATGTTCCTCCTCCGTATTTCTTATCGTCCCTCCCATCCATCCCCGCAGTAAGACTTCCCTTGTAGTTGCAGCTTACGCTTCTTCAAGGTTACTAACCAATTAATGCAAAGAAAATCTGAACTTCAAAACGGAACTGAGCAACGGACGCTGCACAAGTCTATTTATAGTCATGATGGCGTCAGCGCTGATTCGGAGGCTGTCGAGGGACACCGACGAGCAGTGCCTTCTACTGAGAATTTTTTCCGAGGCCAGCAAGCTGGAATTGATAACATCAAAGATGAGGAATATGTCGGAGGAACATCCCATAGAAAAAACATTGCAAGTTTGATAAGTAACTTGTTCTTCTGCTCAAGTGTAAGTATTTGATTTACATTCCCAAACACTAAAGTTAATATCCTATGTATGTTGGTAAGGTACCAGTTGGCCCAGGGAACCAAAGTTAGCACCTGCAACTGTTGGTTTTAAGCTAACTAGGCTGTCCTCTGGTGGAAGCAGGAACTAAATGGCTCAGCAATTTCAAACCTTGGGGTGGAAGAAGAGGCAAACCTTTAACTTTGCTGGCTATGGAGATCTGGGAATGGCCCAATCCATTGAGGCATCTCTTCAGAATATCTGGATATAGAGAAAGGTGTTGACTAGCGGAAGGCAATCTTGAGTGGGAGGGGAGCTGAATCGGGAGGTTGCACTTTTTTTTGGTCTCTTGATGCAACCCACAGGTGGACTTTCTTGCCTCTTTTCAGAACAAGAAAGGCCCTCTGTATGCATCCAGGGAGGGCCAGTTTCTACAGTATGGGGAATGCCCTGTAAGTCCAGGGTACAGGATGGTTGCCTTTTGCGTTCTTTCCACTTCCCATGATAGTTGTCGGGGCTCATGAAATTCCAGAAATCGGATTGTTCCCCGATATTCATAGCGCCATGGTGACCAGCTAGATTTCAGTGCTACGATCTCTTGCATCAATCTACCCAGGCAAAGACTTGTCTCTTGGATCAACCGGACTGGTTGTCTTAACTTAAAGGATAGGTTTTGCACCCATTTCTTTCAATCATTGAGCTTAGCAGCCTGCTGCCTGAGCAGTTATAGCTACCCTTTAAGGTATTGGGAACAGTCTCATTGGAGCACCGAACATCCCGTTGTCGCTGAGTCCAATCCGAACCACTACACATGCATCCTGTTGACCAACTGCACCAGCAACTGAAGAAAGGGGGCCAAGTGAATCTGAACTCTAGGGGTGAAGAATCTGAGTAAGGGGGAGAAGTTTGCACTCTGGGTTGCACTTCCTCCACCCCTTCCACCAAAGGGATTGTATGGGCAAGTCCACTCCCCTCCACAGGTCTTTCCTGCTTGTGATCTATTGCGTTCTGGCCAAGGATTTAAACCCATAAACCACACCCTTCCCCACTCCACCCACCCCCACTCACCTGGGCTTCCCCTAGAGGGGGTCTGGATTGGAGAGTACCCCCTTTTATTCTTATGTTCTGATTTTTCCCTTCACTGGAATGTTCACCTAAATGTTGGCTTTGCCAATACATTTTCCTTGCTTTTAAAGACTTGCAACTTCCCGCCGCAGGTACGTAGATGGGCCTACTTAGCTTAGCAGGTAATCGGCCTTTTTTTACGAAGCAGGGCAGTTTGTTTACATTGCTTTTCTAATTGTTTATTTCGCTCCCTTTACTGCTTAGTCTATTGTTTCGTTGTTAAACTACTTTTATGATAGTCTGTGTGCTCCTCACTTGTGAGATCACCACCTCTGTATAGTGTTTAGTGAGTAGTGAGAGACCCTTTTGCTTTAGTAATGGTTTTGTGGTTTAACATGTCTAGTGTGTTAAGGTCTAATAAATGGAGCAATCAAATTAGACCATGTACGAAAATACCATGTGTCTCACTGTATATTCTCCCCCATTTCTCCTGATGTCTTGGCTTACTGCTCTCCTACCTTGATTGTGTTTCGCTCAAGGTTTCTTCCATGACTCTCCCACCAGTTATAAAAATCCATATTAACATCCATAAAGTCTCCGATTTGTGGGGTCTGAAAATGCGTATGCAAGCTTTTGCCCGCATGCCCACCCCTAGGTCCGCTTGCAGGGGGCTGCAAGCGCCTTGGCTGAAGTTGGCATGGTATTGGTTCTGGCTATATGGCAGCTCGGTGCTCTGATGGGACGGTTACAAAGTTCTTTCTGGAGGACAGGCCAGACACTTCAGAAAGCAGCCACAGCAAGTCCCATGAAGAGACTCCCCAACCCCCCCCTTCGGCCCCGCCAGGAAAATGTAGAGACTTGCAGCAGCAAGGTGGACCCTAGTCGTGGGAGGTGGAGGTAGCAGCCAAGACACTTGGCAGTGCGGAAGACTCCACACCAGAAGAGCAGCTGAATCAGAGTTTGAGC
Source organism: Ambystoma mexicanum (assembly GCF_040938575.1). NCBI lineage: Eukaryota > Metazoa > Chordata > Amphibia > Caudata > Ambystomatidae > Ambystoma > Ambystoma mexicanum. Next base: position 692,254,006 of record NC_090936.1, read on the forward strand.
CAGGGATGCTTCAGACAGCTTGTGTGTAGGCCTCTTGTGCAGGGGTCCAGAATGTTTGGTTCCACCCACCCAGTGGTTGAAGGACTGACTAGGGTGGTACTCTATCGTTAAGAGGCAGGCTTTGCAGGACCTGGCATCTCCATGCTGATCCTCTGCGGCAGTCTCCATCACAGTGCATCTCTTCTTTGGCGACTTTATTCCCGTTGACTATTTATTTAATCCCAAATTTGTGCTGGGGGGCTGCCCCAGCACAGCAGTGGTAATCTGCACCATTCAAATCAACAATGACTGTCCAATCCTGGGCTGCATCTGGACCCATTCTCCCAAGAACAGACATTGCCTGGCTGGAATGTGGATTGGAGCAACAGTCCCAACCCCCATATCATGCCATGCTGCACACATGTTTAAGATGTAGCCTGTGAAGTGCATGGCATTTCTTGAACGGAGTAGGAAGGTGGCCAAAGAACAGAGCAAAAACAGCACGGCATGGCCATTTATAGCATATGACATTAAATTGGTAAAAAAAATGCACTCAAATACAAAAGAAAATGGTGGAACGCCATCTGGTCTCCTGAGGCTAGTGCGGCGCTGCTCACCCACGCTCGCCATTACTCATCTGAGTCGAGCGAGGTGACTGCAGCGTGCCTCGTTTGAAAAATGTGCAGCCCTCCTGGGCTTGTTTTCTGTGTACTCGGGATACTGTGATTTGAGTACTGAATTTGTTGCTTGTGGTCCCTGCCCTCCCGTGTCTCTGGCTCCTTCTTGGCCCTCCCTCTTCTGTTCCCTCCTTCCCACCCGCCTCGCCCTTACCCCTGATTGGCCTCCCCTCCCATATCACTGACCTTCCCTGGGCAGCCTCTGCCCGGCAACCCCCTGGTTAGGGCCCTTAGGCAAAGGGCGGTCCCCTGTCCGCAGGGGATGCCAGTTGCCAGTCACCACCCCTCCGACACCCCTGTACACCTACCTAGAATTCTCAAACTTAGGTGACCCCTCCTACCTGTCTCAAACCGGCGCATTTTTTGAATAACTCCTTGGGTGTTGTCATCTGTCCTATTGCACATCCTGCCTGCCTCCCGCTGTTTGGTCTGCCTACTCCACTGACCTTCGCTAGTTCTCCCTTCCACCCTCTCCCACTTACTCTATGGTGCTCTCTGTCTCTCCTATCTTTTCTAACTGCTTCTCTATTGACTATCCTGCTCTCCTCACTAAATCTGGTAGGAAAAAGTTTAAAAAGGACATCCTGGTTTCCAACCCAGGACTCCCTATCGCCGACACCTGTACCAGTGCCTCCTCCAGGGAAACTCTCACTGACATCCTCTTTGTCGTGCCTTTGCCAGACCTATGGACCCTTCATATGGTCTCTGTAATCTCCCCCTTCTTCATTAATGGTGGCACCCGCTGGGACGCCCTCCTGGCATCCTTCCTTTCCTCTAAAGTCATTGTCTACTCCAATGGGACCGTCTTGGTCCAAGGCCCTCAGGCCAACCTTCACCTCTTTGATACTCTTCCCGCGCCTCATCAACTTCCTTTCTTCTCCTGCTGTCCCCTCTCCCCTTTCCTTGACTACCTAGTCTCCCCCTTCTGCCTCCTCCTTGGCTACCTTGCCATCCCCTTCCCTCTCAGCCCATTCTCGGGCTCCTTCTCCACCTCCGCAGGGTGTACCTCTGATCTGTACCCCTCCCCCGAAGTCCTCCAAGGATGGCAACCTTCTTGCCACTCTAACCTCTCGCTCTGCTGTCAAACACTCCTCTGATATCTGCCACCTTCTGGAAGAACTAGAACTTGATGTCCTCAGTCTCAGAGACATGGTTCACGTACAGCTCTGTCACAAGCATTGATTCGCTCTTACCTGATGGCTACAAGATCCTCTCCGTGCCAAGCGCCAACTGCTCAGGTGGGGGTGTAGCCCTTATCTTCCCTGAGGGGATTCCTGCTTCTGTCACTCCTACGCAGGCCTTCTCCTCTTTTGAATGCCTCGTCTGCAGTCTCTCTCTCGTAACCCTTAAATGCAAGTGTAGGGTTGGCGAAAGGAAATAGCGTGCTTCATGTACATACAAACTGGCTTGCTGTCTGCTGCAAAGGCAATACCGGCTCTGTCCTAACCAAGAAGAGCATGCATATCCAAGCCCGCGTCTCTGTGGCGTCAAACAACTTGGCTGAACTCTTTAAAATCTGCAAAGAACTGGCCAATCCTGCCGCAGTCTCTACCTCTCCTGTCCCCTCCCAGGACCTATGTACGGCACTGGCGTCTCACTTAATCTCTAAAACTCATGACATCCTGTCCTCTCTCTCCTGCTATCCTCTATCAGTCTGGCTTCAGAGCTGCCAGAAGCACGGAAACTGCTCTCCTGAACATCCGAGAAGACCTGCTCTCCAATCTTGACTCTAACACCCCTTGCGTCCTCATCCTGCTTGATCTCTCTTCTGCCTTTGACACTGTCAACCATGCCATCCTGCTCAACCGTCTCCAGAATAACCTGGGTATCACCGGTCAGGCTCTGGCGTGGCTGACTTCTTTCCTCTGCGAACGACCCTCTCAGGTCCAACTTGGGTCCTTCCTCTGCTATCTTTTTCTCTACCTGTGGTGTCCCTCAGGGGGTCTAACCTCTCTCCCTGGCTGTTCAACCAATACCTGGGACTCCTGGTCCATCGCATCGCCGTTCTGCCCCAACATTCAGTGTTAGGCGGATGACTAGCAGCTCATTTGCAGGCTACCCTCAGCCTCCTCTACTTCCCTCCGACTGTCTACTATCCAGGAGTGGTGTGCCGCCAATGTCCTTTGCCTTAATGCCAGTAAAACTGAGATTCTCCTCATTGGCACTCCCGCTCTACTTTCCTGTAGCCCTCTGGCCGGCCTCTCTTGGCCCTCTTCCTGCTCCCACCTATGTGGCAAAAAACCTTGGGCAACTTCGACTCTACACTCTCCTTCTCTCCTCACTTCTGACGTCTCCAAGAAGTCACACTACCAACTGCACCTGCCAGAGGTGGTATTACTTTCCTCTCCTTCCCCCAGGAGCTCACTGTCTAGAGAGCTCTGGTTCTCTCTAAGCTGGACTACTGCAACAGCCTCTTTCTAAATCTTGCCTGCTTCTACTCTTCAACTTATCCAGAACAGGACTGCGACACTTGTCCTTGGCCTCAATCCCAGGTATCGTATCTCCCCAGGACTGAAATCTCTACACTGGCTCCCTGTAGCTGTGAGGATTAAGTTCAAAACACTCTGCATCGTCCACAAGGCCTTCTGGGGCCTGGGGCCTAAATACCTTCCTTCCCGAGCTCTTCGCTTCTCCAAGCAAAGAGTTGGTGGTAGATCTTTCTTCGACTGGATCCTCCCTCTGGAACAGCCTCCCTTAAACTTGAGGAGAATCCTCTTCAGTTCCAGAAGCACCTCAAAACCTTTCTCTTCTGCTTTTTCTCCTCCTCCCTTGCTGACTTCCTGGCTGACACTGACTTTGTACTGGTTGCCTGGCCGCCCTATGATCTCGGACCCAGGTCAAAGCATCGCCCCACCCCCCCCACCCTGCCAGTCGCACTCGAGCACTGCCCTCTTGGCAAAGCCGCACTTGGGGACTGTTTCTGTATCCCAACAGTCCCACTACCAGCACTTGACACCTGTTGTCTGCACTTACCACCTGCTGGCCGTACTTTACCTATTATTTATTATCCCATATGCTGTACTGTCCTCTTCTCCCTTCCCAACCTGCACTTCTCCCCCCTCTCCTTCCCATGCACTTGCGCAATCTGAATGACACCTGGCCTAGTAGGATCGTTGTCTGGCTTCCCTCTGTTCCCCCTCCCTTGCCTCGTCGCGCCTTGAAACACCTGGGTATAGGCGCGTTATAAATGCCATATCTGCTGCTACCAGCCTGCCCTGGGCGCATCAAAAAGGTAACTGTTAATACACAAAGAAAGAGAGTTAAATGGTACCCCTGGTGCACTTCACTGTAAGGTTACATGTGCTACATTAAAACACTACAGGAATCTCTCACTGCAGAAGGTCCCGCTACACTGGTAATCATATGGGCTGACCAGTGCCTCCAAAATTGATCCGTCAGTTAAGTGAAATAAAGCAACAAGACTTGACTTGACTCCAGGCCACTACATTGTTCATGTCCTAGAAAATGGCTTTTGGGGAGGCTGAGGGGGTGTTCCCATTGGTGGCAATGGAAGTAAAGTTACTTAAAGAGCATCCTAACTCCACTTTCCCAGAGTTTACCTCCAGCCCACCCCCAGTCTTGTGGTTAAAACATTCCTTGTGATATTATTCTGAGTTTAAGGATGCTATGATCATTTAAGCTGGTCTGTTCCGATTTCGTTTGATTCAGCTGCCCGTATTTATAAAGTGGCAAAAGTGTACTCTATGGTGGTGTTACATCCACCCTGACTCTTTGTGTAAGCGATTGGTTGATCTTCTAATCGCCTGTTTAAATGCGGTTCCATTCATACAAACCATTGCACCGCAGCCATTGTAATGTTAACCTCTCATGTTTAGTGTATAGCACCATTGTGTCCCCTTTTCCGAAAACGAAACTTTCGGGGGCATTACAGTTTAGATCACCTGCTAGGATGACAGTAGTGGTAAATTTGGCTGCCCTGTCGTTTCAACACTATAGTCAATACATTTTTGTTCTGGGCCATCTGCTGTCTTGGGATTTGGAGGCCAAAAATGTCATTAGCACCCGGGTGGGGATAGCAGCCAATCTGCTTCCTTGTATCGTGGGCTGAATCTACCGATCCAAGCCTGCATTCCATGGAACCTGATGGCTGCTTGCCCCGCCACCCCAACCCTAAACCCTACCTTGCCTTTAAATGTTCCTGTTGATTGGGTTGATGCGCAAGATGCACGTAAATGCCTGAAGGATGTTACTTATTTTAAGCATTACTAATCCCCCTACTGGGTCTACTTCTAGCAGTTGTAATAGCTGGTTTAGGAAGTCAGTCATCCAGTCTTTGTTCACCGGAGTCATACATCCAAAATGTAACTGTTTTAAGACCTCTTTACCATTCTTTTGGACAAGGAAAAACTAAAGGCTGGAGACAGACTGCTAACCAATTGAGTCATTCCTACTGTCCTGGTCTCCCTGTTGATTATTCACAATCAGCGCCAGACCTGGTGTGTTCTCCACCCCATGTGTAATCGGTTTTCAAGAATTCTCAATTTCATCCCGGAGTGAATCTGTGATCAACTTTGTTGTCCAGGTTTGTCATATTCACTGTGTTTAGACAAGGATCCAGCTGAAATGTTCTCTCCTAATCAATGGCTTTTCAATAGTAAGTCAGATGTTGCTAATGAACAACTCTGAATGTTTGTGAGATCCATCAATTCTACCAGATCTAGATCAGGACAACCAGTCTTTAGGCCAGACTGGTGTTCTCATTTATTGGGCTAAAGTGATGTTTCACTTTCTGATAGCCAATTCTATCACATGTTGGCTTTCTTCTTCTTGGTAACCCATACCCACTGTAGATTATCAACTGTTTTATAAACTGTCCGATTTTTCAAGGCACTGTTGTCAAGCATAATTTGGTTGGTGTTTCTTATGGAGGGTGGAAGGGGGGGGGGAGGAGTGCAGCATATTTATATAATTGTTCAGTAACCATTATTTCTGGAAGCAGATGGTACTCTTTCTCCGTATTTTATCTTTGCTCTATTTCTTCCCTAGATGGGAATATTCATTTTTCTGAAGTCTTAAGGTTTGATACAACTTCACTCGGGATCAGGTTTAATTACTACAGTTTGAGATTAGACTCTCTGCTTGGTCTTCCTACTTACTCTGCTCCAGAGTTCTTGGGCTGTAGTTACTTTTTTGCCACTTTTATATACTCTCAGACCAAATTTTCTGTCGCATTATGGGGTCTCCAGTTTTTTTTTTAAGCCGATGAAGAAAGATCTCTTGTCTCTTCCGATTTCAGTGTTGACGATAAACCTTTATTTACTGCTCTAGTTGGTACTGTTGCCACACAATGGGAGTTTATTCCCATGCTCTTCTACCACTCCTGCAAATTGTTCAAGTAATTTGGAAATGAACTGAGGGTCAAGGTAAGTGCCAGGGGGGCAGACTGCGGAGGAGGTACTACATTGTTCCTCTTTTCCAGTTGGAAAACCTTGTGGGGATTGTATTAAAGAAAGTGACGACTAATTTCCACTTAAAGGTATTTTTTGTTAAGATCTTCCAGGTTTCCATCTTGCCCAGGGAGTGTATCAAAATGTAAGAAGGATCGTATCTCTGAAACGTGGCCTTCCTCCCACAAGTCAGTACAGGAAGGGGGGTGGGGAGGGCGGGGCTAACTGTCAGCTGTGGGGGGTGAGATCAATGCAATTCTGACAATGCTGACAATTTAGTTTGAGTACAATTTCAAAGTCTGTGTTTCAAGGTTTTTGTCACATTATCTTTATTTCATATGATGTATTGTATACATTGGGTTTCCTTTTTCACTATTAGAATTGAATTGTGCATTTTAACCATGTTCATGTTTGTCTCTTCTGGCAGGTTTATGGAATTAACAAGCTATTTCATTTGACTGTCCGTGTTGCATATTTCCGTTCTTCAAATTGTTATTGATGCACACACTGTAGTGATTTCTTCCCGTCAGGATGTTGATGTTAGTGCCCGGTACAAATGTCCTTTAACATTATCAACCCTGGAGTGGGCCCCTGGCACTCTGGCGGCTCTGAAAGAGGGAGGGCGAGTTGGTGGGGGGTGGATGGAAAAAGTGCAAGAGTGCAGAGATGTGCTGTTGGCGGCCTCAGCCCGGTGGGTCTGTTGGCTGGGCCTGGGGTGTTTGTTGCTGGTAGTCGTCGTGTACTTTTGTGCGGGTCTGTGTTTTGTTGTTCCAGTGTCGTGAAGTTTGTGCAGTTTGTTGTGCTGTAGGTTTGTGGTTGTTTGGTTTGGAGTTTGAGGGGTGTATGCAGAGGAGGAAATTGTTAGTGGAATTGGTTAGTTGGCATCTCTATCCTGAATTGAAGAGTTGGGCTTGCGTAATCTCTCCAGATGGGGTGCGTGTGCACCCTTTGGCTCTGGTTAGGTCTGGGCCCATTGTGCATTTGTGGCCCATTTCACATCTCGCTGCCACCTCCACCAGCCTCCCCAACCAGCCCACATGTTCCTCACTCCCACTTATATGGCTAGTGCACCTGCCAGTGTTCACACCTCAGTGTGGTGATTGGAAGTATCTCGACAGTTCCACAACCCAGTGGTACCTAGCAGCTAAGGGGCAGTTGAAGATGTTGGTTAGGATTGGCTGTGGTTGTTGACTCAGTCTCTAGGGGTGTTGCCTGTGTTCCACTCTGCCCGGCGTCACCCATCCAGGTGCCGTCAGTGCTTCTCAGTCTGTTCTGGGAGCTTGTCGGTGTCCTTTCAGGTTTAGTCATTCTTTTTTCCTTTCTGTTTCGGTTTTAGTCTGTGGTATTGAAGAGCCAGGTTTTTAATAATTTTATGAATTTTAGGTGATCTTTGGTGTTTCTTTCGGGATGTTCAAGGTTTTTGCGGCTAAATGTTAGAAGGCGGTGCCTCCGAGTTTTTTCTTAATGTATGGTTTTAGTTCCAGGCGTATTTCGTTGCTTGACCTGAGGGGTCTCGCTGGCTTGTAGATTACTTTCTCTTGTAGGAATTCTGCTCCTTGTCCGTAGATTGCCATGTGCGTTATCAACATTGTTTTGAAGGTGGTACAATGTTTTACTGGGAGCCAGTGTAGTGTTTTAGGGCATGGGTGATGTGGTCTCTTCTGGACAGTTTGAGGAGTAGTCTGGCTGCTGTATTTTGGATCTGTTGTCGTTTCTTCAGGAGGTATTCTGGTATTCCGAGGTAGAGGCTGTTTGCATAGTCGATTTTTGACATGAGGGCGACTATGGTGAGTGTTTTGTGTGTGAAGGAGAGGAAAGGTAGGATTCTTCTTGTCGTGTGGAGAAGGAAGAAGCATTTCTTGACTGTTGCATTTATTTGCGATTCTAAGCTTAGGGTGTTGTCCATCAGGACCCCCAGATTTTTTACTACCTTAGACGGTGATGGTGCGGTTCCCATTTCCGTTGGCCACGGGATGGCGGTTTCATTCTCTTGGTCTTTGGATATGAACATGATTTCTGTTTTTCCTGGGCTGACTTTACACTGCTCAGCAACGCAAGCAATTTAAAGGTCACTCATAATAATGTGTGCAATCATTTTGCTTTGAGGGTAGTCTGTGGCAGACTTTATGCTTTTTCTTTGTGGACCTGCTGAGAAGTTGTTGCGACTGGATGATTTTGAACGACACCCCATCTCATAAACTAAGCCTGTAGCGTGTTGCTGGTAGTGCTTTGAGTGAGTGCAGTCAGTGGCATTCCGTGGCCTCTTAGACAGTGAAGTACAATTCCAGTAGATTTTTGGCTGTGCTCGAGATCGGAGGAGTGACTAAAATTTTATTCTGTCTTTGCTTTGGATTTCCACATTTCAACTTCATACTGGTTAGCAGGGCTGAAATAGCCTTGTCAGAAGAAATACTCTCCTTATCCGACTTTGTTGGTGAATTAGTTCCTAATGACTTGCCACAGATTATTTCGACCGATGGGGCACATGATCAGAGGCGTAGCCAGGATTGCCTAACTAGTGGGGCCTGAAACTAATGTAGTTGGGCCCACGGCAGTGACATTCAACGTCTGTAAATGCCCACAGTGCTGCTGAGTGGACATAACAGATTTTGGGTGGGCCATGCCCACTCAGGCCTTGCACTGTCTACGCCTCTGCACTGGATACGGACCCTCCTTTGGTGAAAACTAAGTTTGCTGATACCGCACAGTTCTAAATTAAGCATGCCCGTTCTAGCAATTGTTTTCTCGCAAAACCAGTTCTCTGGACTGAGTAAACAGTACTAGTATGTGAAGAAACATTGACTAATCCGCAAGTTTTATTGCCCTATTGGATATAGAAATTCTATCTTGTTGGCATTTGGATATAAACCCAGACACTGATGGAGGCGTTCTAGACAGTTCTTATATACTCTGCAGAAGTTTACTTGACTGGAGCAGCACATTAATTTGCATCGAGCTGATAAAGTGATAGTTTATGGTGACAAATATATAGTTTTAATGAAGGCTTATCGAATTTATTGGAAAAACCTCAGTAAACTATTTCCCCTTTATAATTTGCTTATTCCAGCATTATTCTCCCCACGACCAGCAGGAAATAAGATTCTGATGCTTGTTAACCTGTTTAGAATCACATGCTGTGCATATAGTCTGACATCCAGTGGTAACCGTGGAGTATTGCATCTTGTCTTTCGGGGACCGAAAGGGGACGTCGGTATAGATGTCTGTAACACTATCCCTATCATGACGTGTAGTGTACCCAAAATCCCTCATGCCCTGAGATCCCTCAGATTGTTTTTTTCTGCCCAGAAAACTGGTCGCCCTGTAGCAGAGCTCTTACATAAGAGACATTGTTTATCTTATAACGATTTGTCGGTTATTCCCTGTTAAGTCACTTCGGTCACAAGAACCTCTTCGACAAAGACTGCGGGAGATTCGTCTACGGCAGTGGATTTTGGCACCTAAGATCCGGTAGCCGGAATTTCAACATTGTCAGGCCCTCTGGCCGACCGTTACAGTAGGGAGAGCGGGGTTGGCGTGGCCATATTTTCTGTATGTCTTTCCTCTTTCCCCCTCTTTACCATTTTCGGTCTGGTCATCTTCCCCTTTTGCTATGGAAAAGACTCCTTTTAGGTTCTGCCCTAAGTGTAGGGTCAGATATCCTTGGAAGGAAGAACACAGGACGTGCAACACCCGTCTCCCCCACGACAAAGCGGTGTGCGGCCTGCAAACTCCTTCGGCCTAAGACCCTTAAGGAGCGCCGTGTAAAGCGGTGGGCTGCGTAGAGTAGTTGCTGGTGGACCCCCCCCCCCCCCCCCCGCCACACCCGTTGAGTGACGGGGGCACTTCAGATGACCAAACATCTGTTGCGGATGTAATAGACCTTGAGGCAGACACTTCTAGGTCCGCCACGCCCGCCCCCGACCCTGTAAGGCCTGACTCTGGTCTTTCTTCAGGGACAACACCTGGCGACGGGGGCGTACAAACGCATCTCACTAAGCACACAACCCCTACGTCTATTTCGACGTCCATGTCGAAAAAGGAGAAGGCGCCAGCAGGGCTGTCAAATTTCATCGGTTTCCTCGGATCGTGCAGATCCAAAGCCTTCCCCGCATCCGCAGAAGCATCTTGTGACTGGGCAATCAAAAACAAGTAAGGGCGCTACTCAAAAAGCTTCACACGTCGAAGCGCGGAAATCTGACGCTAAGACGGTCCCGAAGGCCGTGTTAGACCCAAAAATCACGACTAGGCCTCTAGTTGAAAAACCGACCGCTAGGCCCCCTAATGCTGCAGCAGAAGGCAATACACCTACCGATAGACCATCGGAACCATTATCTCACGCTGATTTGGCAGTTCTCTAGGACAGCATCAAGAGAATTACTGCGGCGATGGACTTATCCCGGTTCTGCTGAAAATCATGGGCCAAGCCGCGGACACATCTGGTATGCCATGGGTCCCCGATTCTCACGATAACTTATGAGGACAGTCAAGAGCCCTTTTCCAACACCCTAAGAGTCACTTTTCGGCGCCATAGGGCAGAAGACGTTTCCTCCTGGGTCCTCCAAATGGACAAGAGAAATTCAAAGGGTGTATGGACCGTCTGGGGAGAATTATCAGTTTTTCTGATCTTCCTTCCCCAAAAAGGTCTCGTGGCGAGCCTAACCTTCAATCTTCTCATTATCAGAAAGATAAGCCTTCTGTCCCCGTCCAGCAGGAGGACATTTCCCACATGGACACCTCTAGGGACTTTATGATGAAGAGGAAGAAACTTCCTTTCTACAGAATTGAGGAAGAACAGGCAGGTTCCACAGACAATTGGGAAGAAACCCAGCAAGAGGTAACGGACCCATGAACACTTCCCCATCAAGATCAGGACACTGATGTATTGTCTGGATTCCCCTCCTTCCACTCCGGCTCGTCAGGCCTCGCCTGTAGATGACCAGATGGCCTTCAACTTTGTTGAAGAAGGCAGCTGAACACTTTCAGATCTCTACTCAAGAGGCTGTGCCTGGGCAGGACTTTGTAGAGGATATTCTTGATGAGAATCCTCCATCTAGCCAAGCCATTTCCTCCTTAATTCCATCAAGAGAAGGTTTGCTCCCTTCTTGGTATAACCAGCTCAAACCCGGGCAGTGAACCCAAGAGTGGAAAAATAGTTCTGGCCGTCTCCTTCCGACCCACAATACATTAGAGGGCATGCCATCCCAGATTCTTAGGTAGTGACTATCACCTGAAAAAGAGCAGGGGTACCTCTTGCCACTGGGAAGGCACCCCCGGACAGGGAATCCAAGAGGCTGTATGCCTTAGACAAACAAGTCACCTTGGCTGCCCCTTGCACTACGCGTATAGCAAATACCACGCTGTTGACAAGTTATGCTGACGCTCAGTGGAACCTCCTCCAGGATGTCCCAGGACCTACCAAGTCCAAACTTCTAGTGTAGCCGAGGGAAGGCAGGTGAACCAGAACGTGATGAACACTCTGGACACGGCTGAAACAGCAGGCAGGTCTCTGGCACAAGAGACCCTACTCAAAAGACATGCTTGGCTGCGTACCTACAGGGTTTAAACCCGAAACGGGCCTCACTCATCAATAAGCCTATTGAAGAAGCTAACCTCTTCGGGAAATCGGTTGATGAGGCCTTAGAAACAGCCAAAAAAAGAGCATGAGACTCTTCAATCTCTGCAACAGAACACACAAAGACCTCTTCTCCCCCCCTCCCCCCCCAAGAGGTAATAACTCCTGGAGGTCCTTTCGAGGACAGTCCCGTGCAAATCAAAGTAACTATGGCACGGGGAGTTTCAATGAAGGACAAAGTTCAGGAAGCCCTGCATACTACCCTTCAAGAGGGCAGAGGCCCCGATACTAGAGGAGCCGCGGCCTCCGGTCAAAGGACCATCAGATCCAGGTGCCCTCCCATGTTTCCCCGGTCCGGGGGTGATTAACATCTTTCCTCAAAGCTTGGGAGGCTATAACATCAGACCAGTGGGTCATAAAGACGGTCGGCCACGGGTACTGCGTGGAATTCGCCTGACCTCAATTCAGACCAACCCGCTTGGCGCCTTTCACCGGATCATATGGAAATCGTGAATCAAGAAGTGGAAGCGCTGCTGGGAAAGGACGCCATAGAAGCCGTCCCTATTCAGGTAAACCAGGGTATTTATTCACTGTACTCCCTTGTATCCCAAAAGGACCTCACCATGCGCCCTGTTCTAGTCCTGCACCCAGCGAACAAGTTAATAAAGCCTCAAGTTTCACAAGGTGACACTACAGGAGGTGATCCCACTATTGATACAGGGGGACTACATGACAACATTGGACATGAAAGATGAATACTTTCATATTTCGATGTTGCCAGCACACAGGAAATATCAAAGGTTCATGATAGGGGACAGGCATTACCAACTCGAGGTACTCCCCTACGCCATCACCTCGGTGCCAAGGGTGTTTACGAAGGTCCTGGCATTGGTGGCAGCACACCTACGCAGACTATCCGTCCCAGTTTACCCTTACCTCGACGACTGGCTCATAACAGCGGACTCGTACAACACATGTTTTTCGAACACCAAAAAAAACAGTAGATCTGCTCTTCAGTCTGGGTTTCTCTATCAACGAGAAGAAATCTAGGCGAGTCCCCAGTCAAAAAAAAAAAACAATTTCTGGGAGCTCTAATTCAGACGAAGATGGCCTCGTCTTCCCCTTCAACGGGAGGGTTCAGAACATGCTTTTTCAGATCCCTCAATATGTAGCCAGTCAGGAGGTGACGGTGCGCAAAGCCATGCGTTTGCTAGGAATGATGGTGTGCATATACTTGGTTCCCCATGTGCGACTGCGCATGCGTCCCGTGCAAGAGTGGCTCAACAGCCAGTGGTGTCAGGCCAGCAGACAATGGGAAGATCTGGTAGTTGTCTCGCCAGCCCTCGTTCTCTCTCTGCAGTGGTGGTCAAGAGAACCTCTTGAAGGGGAAGACCTCCACCACCCCTGCAGTGGAAGCCACTCTCACCAGATGCATCTCTCACTGGGTGGGGGGGCTCACCTGCGTCAGCAGACAGCACATGGAGTGTGGTCCCCTCAAGTAGCGGCCAACCATATAAATTTACTGGAGCTATTAACAGTGTTCAAGGCATTAAAAGCCTTTCAGATGTAACTACAGGGGAAGACGGTGCTGATTCTAACGAACAGAACTACAGCCGTGTATTACCTGAACAAACGGGGGGGGGGGGGAAGCACTCACTCTCCAGGGTGATCAAGCTGTCCCAAAACATTTGGATATGGGCTCTCAGACCCAAGATGTTTCTGTTGTCACAACATGTTCCAGGGGAACTTAGTCTTCTGGCAGACATGCTCAGCAGAGATTTTCCGCTGCCCGAAGAATACGAATAGCTACAAAACCTAACACGTTATTGCTATGCCAGCAAATGGAAACTTTTTCTCATCTGGTGTAATTCTATGGGCGTCAATCCCATCGATTGCTCACCCACACACATTGTGCTGTACCTTGCCCATCTGGTAGACACTGGGTTGGTCTTCAATTCCCTAAAGGTTCATCTGGCTGCGTTCTCAGCCTACACCACAACAAAAGGTGTTGTGGTGGAAGATACTGGTGATCAAGGCCCTTTATGGAAGGGGTTAAGAGGATTGATCCTCCCATTTATCACCCAGCTCCTAGGTGGAACCTAAATGTGGTTTTGACCAGGCTCATGGGAGCTCCCTTTGAGCCAATGCATAAGTCAAGTCTAAAAAAACTTGATTTTCAAAACGGCCTTCCTAGTGTCTATCACTTCTATTAGAAGGGTTAGCGAACTACATGCTCTTTCTGTTGTAGACCCCTTTGTTACAGTCCACAGCGATAAGTTAGTTGTGCGCACTCACCCCAGATTTGCGCCTAAATTCATCTCGAAGTTCCATGTGAACCATTCGATTGAACTACCTACTCTTTTTCAGAATCTCATTAGCATGGCCGAAAGAAGCCTACACACACTAGATGTGCGCAGGGCAGTCATGTTCTACCTGGAAAGAACTAAACCACTGAGGAAAACAAACCAGTTTTTTGATTCAGTGGCAGCTGGTAGAGAAGGGGATCCGTCTCTAAATCCGCTATCGCAAGGTGGATTTTCAAATGCATCACACTGTTACACTCTTGCTAATAGAGAACTGCCATTCAAGCCTAGAGCACACTACTCTGGGCACTGGCCCTTCCATAGCATTCATTGCAAATGTTCCCCTACAGTCCATTTGTAAAGCGACAACCTGGAGTTCTGTACACACCTTTACAAAACACTATTGCCTAGACACTCATTCTAGGTCTGATTCTCAGGTGGGACAAGCAGTACTAAGAATTCTTTTCTCTGTTCCTTCTCACAACCCACCTCTGGGTACTGCTCGCTAGTCTATGCACAGCATGCGATTCTAAGCAGATTGACAAGCATCAGAAGATATGCATTACTTAACGTAATAGCATTTCTGATGATTGTATCTGCTTAGATTCACATGCACCCTCCCTACCGCCCCGGTCGGGGTGGGAGGAACATAGACATCTTACTTTTTTCTTCATGTACTCACTCACTATAGCCTTGGGCTCCCTCGTGGCAGAAAAAATACAATCGGAGTGACCTCGGCGCGCGAGGGATTTTGGGTACACTACATGTCAATATGGAGAATAGTGTTACAGACCAGCCTATGCCGACGTCCCCGTTCGGTCCCCGAAAGACCAGATGCAATACTCTGCAGTTACCACTGGATGTTGGACTATATGCACAGCATGTGAATCTAAGCAGAGCCAATCATCAGAAATGCTATTACGGTAAGTAATGCATGCCTTCAAGGGCCCATTGATTGGAGCGACTACAATATCTGCCCTAAACTTTGTTTTTAAATTCATTCATTTGCTTTCATGAAAATGTTGATGCAAACCTAATGGATCAAGTCTCTCTTAACCACCTTAAATTCTAAAATGGCTTTTGTTGAAGGGTTTTTAGTTGCTTCTGAAGACTACCGACCGCAGACTCGATTTAGAAGTCGTCTCTAATTAGTGGGTTTCCTGAAGTATCTGGTGTCTCCCGGGCTCATTGGTGGGGAGAAAATAATTGCTCCCCAACCTGGGTGTAGTATGGATTGCACTTATCCCCATATCACTGAAAGCTGCCAAATTGTTTATTCTGACGTGGACTTTGTTGGTGCGTCTCAAGAAACCGTATCTGCTTTACCAACAATTATAGGGTCTATAGAACTGGACACAACTTTTTTTTTTCCTTTTTTTAATGGAACGGGGGCACAAAAAGGAGGAAGAAACAAAAAAAATCAAATAATGCTAAATCTTTAAGCTCCTCATAAAACTGGACCGAGAAAATGTCTGCGATCCTTATTGGCTGAGGAAAAGGCTAGAGATCCACTGTTAACGGTCGCAAAAAAAGAAAACCCTCAATCAAAAAGCACTCCAAGCTTTACAACCATCTACCCCAGACATCGTCCCGGGTCAGGAAAATATTGAACCTTCGGCAGAAGAGTTGTTGACCTTACTTTCATATCAACATTCTCAGTAAATGACAGCCTAGAAAGAGGTAGCGCAGTGATTTGAACCAATCTTTTAAAGCTGACAATTTAGTGGATGAAAGTAGCTTTGCTTCATGTGCGAGCTCTTGGTTATTAGTGATGAGAGTTGGGGACGCTATCTTAACTGAACTTTCTGGGTGATATCCCTCTGCAAGATACGTGGAGTCGTATGGGTGACAGCTCTTAATTGTTTCTGAAGGTTTATTCCATCGTTGACGGATGTTACAAATTGTACCAAATAACTCCAGTGACAATTTGATTCTGCGGGTTGACGTGGGTTCTGCAGAAAACTGATACTGTTAATAAAACTTGTATATCGAATATTAAATGTAAGAGCCAATATATTATCTTGGAACGCCAATATAGTAAACAAATTCAATAAGCTCCTGAAATAATCTTAGTGACCTCATACTTGGACAATTCTCATCTTTATTTTACGATAATAGCTTTTTGAGACTGCTTGGGTGGTCTGACTTAAATTCATTTCCTGCAATGATTATGAAGTGCAAAAACACCATTCTTCAGCATGGGGTCTGGCATGGTTTCACATGCTCATGAATATTCCCTGTCAGGCCGGGAATCCTCGGTAAAGAAAAAAATCAGTATCAGTTTAGTTTTTGATCTGTCTTTCTTAGAAGTAACCAATCACTGATCTCTGGGTCATACTGCCCCCCCAGCCAATGACTGCCCTCTACCCAAGCCCCTCCCCTGGCAGCCATCCTCAGATTTTTACCGCACGTTCAAGTGTTGGGAGTCCTCGTGTTTTAGCTCTCGAGCTTTTACTGCATTTTCGCGCTTTTCAGGAGGATTTTTTTCGGTTAATCGAGCCTCAAGCTCCACCGTTTCTACGTCTGATAACAGGGACCTGTTTCTGAATTCTTCTACGCCCCTCAAGGGTGAAGTTTTCGTCGAGTTACGCTTCTTGGAGGATTCCAGAAGATCTGTGGCCTACCTCAATGGACATGGCCCAGGACAAGGGAAGCTCGACGCCCGGATCCAAGCTGTTCAGGAGCTGCCCAGGATGCGGATTACAAAATGTTTTCAAGGAGGACGAGCATTCGAGATGTCGCTACTGCCTTAATGAGGACAAGACTCGTGGAGAAGGACTGCGCGTTCTGCAAGAACCTGTCGGAACGGACCAAGCAAGATCGTCGTTCCTGCCTCGCCGCCTGGCTGGAGAAGGGCACAGCAGGTGAGAAGGCGAAGAAAAAGTCTGAGCGGTCTTCTAAGTCCTGTGAGGGGGCCCCGGCGACGGGGGCCTAATAGAAGGCCAAGCACCGCGATTCTGCGGGAACCGGGAGCGCCGAAAGGTCGGGCTCCTCAGCTGCCAGTCGGGGCGTGACTTCCCCGGCACGGTCAACCACGAGCCAGCGCTCTGGTTCGGGTAAGAGGAAGCCCGAGAACCCGGTTAAGCTTCTGGAGATGACCCGGTCGATCTTGAAGGGAGCCGAGGGGGAGCGAGGCTATGACCCACCCCACCCCCCCAAAGCGAAGGCCCAGGATGCACCTAAGGTGGTGAGGGTCTTGATCCATTCGGTAAAGGCTTCAGGGCCCAGAGTTTCCCTGCTGCCTCGGAGGGAATCCTCTTTCTAGACCATTGTTAAAACCCCCGTGAAGATCCCGGCGGAAAAAGAGGGGGGGCGCGGTGGCCATTACGGACTCGGATTCAGCCTCTGAGGAAGATCCAGTGGAAACCATGAAAGGCCTCAACGAGAGGTTCGATCCCAGGGGGAGGTTCCCGCTGATGTGATCGTCGTCACCATCTTCGAGGGCCCAGTGGAGCAGCCATCCCGTCCGTCCGCAGCCATTACCCGAGCCCCAAGATAGCGCAGGGGCCATTTTGTTGGCGATCCAGCCCTTATGTACTGAGATAAGGATGAGGTTACCACGGACCCCGTCGGAGGATCCAGAACCAGGCCCGTCGGGAAGCCCTCCGAACAAGCGGAGGTGAGTCCACCCCGCTCCGCCCTTCGTGCCCGCGAGGCCTGTGGACCCCTCATCCCCCTCTCCGGACCCCCAGGAGGATACGGCGACCAATGTCGGCAGCGATGACACAATGGACATCTCGTCATCACCACCCACCTCCCCCCCACCGGGCCTCTCCGCACGACGAAATTGGCTCTTTTCACGCCATGATAGCCAGGGCATCCGAGCTCTTCCAGCTCTGCCCGGAGGAACAGAAAAAGGAAGGTTTTCATTACCAATGACGAGAGGCCAAGATAAAGTCGGTCCTCGCGGTGCCGTTGCTCAATGACATCTGGGACGAAGGGCTGACTGTCCTCAAGAACCCTTCCACGACAGCCGCCAAGAGGGACAGGTACGAGAAGAAGTACCGGGTCCCCGATGCCGCCCCCTTGTGCCTCAGGGCACAGCCCACGCTGGACTCTGTCGTCTCAGCAGCGGCCAAGAAGAAAGCAGCGGGTGCGGCGGATTCAACTTCCACTTCCCCGCCGTACAGCGAGGGCAAGAAGTTGGACTCCATGGGACGAAGAGTCATCTCGGCGGCGAACGATTAAGGCGGCCAATGCCTTAGCGATTGTTGCCCGTTACGACAGGGAGCTTTGATTCAAGATAGCTCCTCTGCTAGACTTCCTACCGGACGA
The DNA here is from genome assembly GCF_040938575.1 of Ambystoma mexicanum. Taxonomy (NCBI): domain Eukaryota; kingdom Metazoa; phylum Chordata; class Amphibia; order Caudata; family Ambystomatidae; genus Ambystoma; species Ambystoma mexicanum. Next base: position 692,272,220 of record NC_090936.1, read on the forward strand.
CAAGAGGGCGCAGGCCCGACAGATTCTGCAAGAAGGAGAGGTGGCGTCGGATCACGCCATAATGGTGGCAATGAACATTGCCGATATCGGATTTCGCCAACTGGGCAACAAGGTTTGCCTCCGCCGACGAGGATGGCTCAAGGCAACAGACTTTTGCCAGGACGTCCAGACCAGAGTGTTGGACATGCTGTTCGACGGCAACAACCTGTTTGGGAAACGGGTGGATGAGTCCCTCCAGGCCATCAAGACAGACACGGAAACAGCCCGAGCCCTAGGAGTCCTTCAGCAACGGCGGCCCTTTCAGAGCTCTGGAGGCAGACTAGGAGCCTCCAAGGGATCCAGCGGCGGCTCCTCTACTTACCGCCAGGCGGCCCGCTCCTTGTCCCAGGAGGCCTACAGAGGCTGCGGCAAGCAAGGGGGGGGGGGGGGTCTCGCCGCCGTCGGCAAGGAGGCCAAGGGGGCAATGCCTCTTCCAAGCAGGACTGAACCGGCCGTAGCATCGGGCCCCCACCCCGAAGTTCGTCAGCGTGTGGGAGTCCATCTCCACCGACCGTTGGGTGCTGGACACCGTGGCCCGTGGAGACTCGCTGGAATTTCAAGTGTCCTTGCATTCCCCCCTGTGGCCAAGAAGGAGAATCGCATCTCTAAACTGCTATTTGAGGTAAGGGCGATGCTCAAGAAGGGTGCCATCGAGCTTGTCCCCAAGATGTTCCGGGATTCGGATTATACTCAAGATACTTCGTCAGAAAGAAGACAGGCGGTTGGCACCCCATCCTGGACCTGCGTCGGTTGAACAAGTACATCGGGGCACTGAAATTCAGGATGGTCACCCTCCAGCACGTGCTGGGACAGCTGGAGGAGGGCGACTTCCTATCGTCACTGGACCTGGAGGATGCTTACTTCCACATCCCCAAATCCCATCTGGTCCCTTCGCAGGTGGCACTGTTTCTGGGAGTGAAGCTCGATACAGTGAAGCGATTGGCATCTCTGTCCGAAGAAAGGACGAAGGCCCTTTTCGGCAAGGTGCAGCGCCTGTTGGCCACGGATGTGGCCAGAGCGAGGTCCATCAAGTCCCTCCTCGGGATGATGTCCTCATGCATCTACCTTGTGCCCCTTTGCAGACTTCGGATGCGTCCGCTACAAGAGTTCCTCGATGCCTGCTGGATTCAAGCAGCGGGCAGCTTCGAAGACAGGATCCCGCTCGATTAGGAGTTCCGTCAGGCGGTTCTATGGTGGGGTACCCGTGCGCACCTCGCGGCAGGCATGGACTTTCAGGCCCCAGCGTATCAGGAGATGGTAACGACGGACGCCTCCCTGGAGGGATGGGGGAGGCCCACACCGGCGATCTCCACGCAAGAGGCCTCTGGCTCCCGGAGTAGAGAGGTCTCTTTACATCAACAACCTGGAGCTACGAGCCGCGTTTTGGGCGCTCAAATCGTTCCTTCCTTCCGTCCCTCAAGGACAAAGTGGTGAGGATCTTCACCGACAATACCACCACAATGTTCTACATCCAGAAGCAGGGAGGCACCAGATCCCCAGCCCTATCCAAGGAGGCCCAGGATCTGTGGCACTGGGCCGTCGCCCAGGGGATGTTTCTGGTTCCCTTCCACCTGGCAGGAATAAAAACCACCATCGCCGACTCACTCAGCAGGGAGCTGTGCACTTGTCAGCATCCCCACCTATCAAGCTGGCGACGGACACAGATCTCTCCAGAGGAGGCGCCATGCTTCATCACGACCCGGAGTCGCCGAACTTGCAGGCTTGACTCCTGCAGCACTAGAGTTTGGAGGGTGCGATATCCCGGCTGACTGCAGAGGTTCTTGCAAAAGCCAGGGCGTCCAACTCTCAAATGCTATGGACATAAGTGGAAGAGGTTCGCTGTCTGGTGCCTTGCACAGAAGATTAACCCTCTGCGGATTACGGCCCCTCAAGTATTGCCGTACCTACTGTCGCTGGCCAAAGCTGGACTGGCTCACGCCTCCATCAAGATACATCTGGCTGCCATTTCCCGATAAATCAGAACTACAGGACGGGCGTCTTTGGGGGTCTCGTCTGGTGAAGGAATTCATGAAGAGACTATTCCGATCGTTCCCGCCAGTGAGGGCCCCTGCCCCGGCGTGGCAGCTCAACCTGGTGCTGACCGGGCTCATGGGTGCCCCATTTAAGCCTATGCATTCGGCGCCGTTGAAGTTCCTGTCTTGGAAGACAGCATTTCTTGTGGCCATCACCTCCGCACGACGAGTGGGGAGATCCAGGCCCCATCTTGCAAGCCTCCATGCGTGACTTTTCACGAAACGAGGGTGGTGCTGAGGACGCACCCCTCCTTTATGCCCAAGGTGCTGTTGGACTTCCACCTCAACGAGCCCTTGGTGTTGCCAGTTTTTTTCCTGTCGCCGGCCGAGAGGACTTTGCACTCGCTGGATGTGGCTAGAGCGCTGAAGTTCTACGTGGACCGCACAAAGTTTTCGGAAGACGTCACAGCTGTTTGTGAACTTTGGACCTGTGAATCAGGGGAAGGCGCTCTCGAAGGCTTCCATTTCCAGATGGCTCTCTGGCTGCATCATGCACTGTCACTGGTTGGCAAACCGACCGCTGCCCGGCCGTCCGAGAGCCAATTCGACCAGAGCGATCGCTGCTACCACGCCCTTCCTGTCTGGTGTGCCCCTGCTGGACATCTACAGGGCTGCTACGTGGAGGTCGATGCACACCTTCACAAGATTCTACTGCGTCGATCGGGACTCCAGGGAGGAGTCCAGGGTCGGCCAAGCAGTGCTGCGCAAATTGTTCGCTTGAGGTGAGCCTGGTGAGGAGGTAAGAGATGCTTAATGTTGAGCCTGTTGCCACCTCCCGTGGTTGTGCATGTGTATACTGCTATGTATTCTTATATTCATGAGCATGTGAATCCATGCAAGACCCCATGCTGGAGAAGGAACAAGTTACTTATCTGTAATTGTTGTTCTCCAGCTTGGGTCTGGCATGGATTCACATGCAAACCCTCCCTCCTTCCCCTTTGCGGCTCTTCACTTGGTCATACTGCCACTTCATGTGCTACCAAATCTGAGGATGGCTGCCAGGGGAGGGACTTGGGTAGAGGGCAGTCATTGGCTGGGGGCAGTATGTGATCAGTGATTGGTTACTACTAAGAAAGACAGATCAGAAACGAAACTGATACTGATTTTTTTCTTTACCGAGGATTCCCGGCCTGACGGGGAATATACATGAGCATGTGAATCCATGCCAGACCCATGCTGGAGAACAGTTACAGGTAAGTAACTTGTTCCATACGCACTAAAAATACTTCTGTACTTCCAATTAAAAAAAAATAAACTTTACAAATTGGCTAAGGTGTTACAAAGCGTCTTTTACAACAGGATGCTGAAAATGTTGTATACTATAGTGACACTCATAGTTTTGTAAACTTATGAGGATCATCTTCAATCAGCTGTCCAGACAAATCCAATTATGGAAAGTATGGGCCTCACATTTTCGGTCAATTTATGCCTTTGGCAGCGATGTTGAATATTAGCGATTAAAGTAAATGGTGTTCTGATGCTTGTTAATCTGCTTAGAATCACACGCAGTGCGTATGGTCCAACATCCAGTGGTAACTGCGGAGAATTGCATCTTGTCTTTCGGGGAACGAAAGGGGACGTCGGCATAGGCGTGTCTGTAACACTATCCCTATCGTGACATGTAGTGTACCCAAAATCCCCTCACGCGCCGAGGTCCCTCATTGTTTTTTCCGCCCAGATAACTGGTCGCCCTATCGTGGAGCTCTTACTAGAGACATTGTTTATCTTTACCCAATTGTCGGTTATTCCCCGTTAAGTCACTTTGGCCACAAGAACATCTTCTACGAAGACTACGGGGGATTCATCTACGGCTGTGGATTTTGGTGCCTGAGATCCGGCGGCTGGATTTTCCACGTGGTCGGGCCTTCTGGCCGGCCTATACAGTAGCGAGAGTGGGGTCGGGGAGGCCATATTGTCGGTATGTCTTTCCTCCTTTCCCCTCTTTTCCCTTTTGGTCTGGTCATCCATCCCTTTAGCTATGGAAAGGATTCCTTTTAGAGTCTGCCCCAAGTGTAGGGTTATATATCCTTGGAAGGACGAACACAGGACGTGTAACACCTGTCTCCCCCTAGAGCACGCTAGAAGCGGTGTGGGGCCTGCAAACTCCTTTGGCCTAAGACCCTTAAGGACGACCGTGTAAAGCGGTGTGCCGCGTATGGTATGTCATGAGTGGGATCCCCTCCCCCCCCCCCCCCCCCCCCCCCACCGCCACACCCACTGAGAGTGACAGGGGTACTTCGGATGACCAAACATCCGTTGCAGATGTTATAGACCTTGAGGCGGATGCTTCTAGGTCCGCCACGCCCGTCCCTGACCCTTTAAGGCTTGACTCTGGTCTCGCTACAGGGACAACACCCAGCGACAGTGGCGTACAAGTGCATCGCACTAAGCACACAACCCCTACACCGTTTTCGACAGCTTCGTCGGAAAAGGTAAAGGCGCCAACAGGGCTGCTGAAAAAACTTTGCCGGTTCCCTCGGATCGTTCTGATCCAAAGCCTTCCCCGCATCTGCAGCAGCACCGTGCAACTAGGCAATCTAAATCAAGTGAGGGCGCTACTCCAAAAACTGCACACGTTGAAGCGTGGAAATCTGATGAATCGATGGTCCCAAACGCTGCGCTAGGCCCAAAAACTATGGCTAGGATTCTACCCGAAAAACCAGCTGCTAGGCCCTCTAGCGCCGCGGAAGGTACTACTCCTACCGATAAACCATCGGAACCTCTGTCTCGCGCCTATTCAGCGACTATCGAAAGCAGCATCGGAAGAATTACTGCGGCGGTGGGCCTCACCCAAGTTCCGCCTAAAGTGATGGGACAAGACGCGGAAAAAGTTTTGACAGATTGGGATCCAGATTCTTACAATGAGTACGCAGATAGTCAAGAGCCTCTTTCCGATAACCTAAGAGACTCTTTTCGACGCCGTAGGGCGGAGAACGGTCTTCCCCCTGTAGGCCCGTTTGGGTCCACTAAATGGACTACACAAGTTCGGAGGATGTATGGATCGGCTGGAGAAGATTATCAGTTTTTCTGATCATCCTCCTCCGAAAAGGGCTCGGGTAGACCCAAACCTCCAAATTGAAGATCAGTCTTCTACCTTTCAGCAGGAAGATGTTGTCCAAATGGACTCAAAGTGACACTTCTAATGAAGAGGAAGCTTCATTCCTACACACTTATGAGGAAGAACAGGATACTGTGGACAACTGGGAAGAAACCCAGCAGGAAGGTCAAGACCCATGGACACTGCAAGATGAGGACACTGACGTTTTGTGCCTGGATGCTCCTCCGTCCACCCCGGCTCGCCAGGCCTCTCCTGTAGATGACCAAATGGCATTCAACTCCATGTTGAAAAAAGCAGCTGAATAATTTAAAATTTCCACTCAAGCGGCTGTATTTGAGCAGGATTTTGTAGAGTATATCCTTAAGGAGGAACCTCCATCTAGCCTGGCCATCCCCCTTCATTCTATGAAGAGAAGGGTGGCACCCTCATTGGTGTCACCAGCTCCAACTCGGACGAGTAGGAAAATTATTCCGCCTCTCCCCTTCCAACATCAGAGGACACGCCATCCCAGATTCATTGGTAGTTACTACCACTTGGAAAAGGGCAGGGGTACCCCTTGCCACAGGTGAATCACCACCGGACAAGGAATCCAAGCGACTGTATGCCATTGGCAAAGTCACGTCGGCGGCCGCATATACTACTCGGATTGCTAATAATACAGCACTATTGGCAAGCTGTGCCGATGCCCGATGGAACTTGCTCCAGGAAGGCCTCCAAGAGGTTCCTGAACCCGCCAAGTCAAAACTTCTCTCCATTATAATGGAGGGAAGACAAGTTAAGCATGTCATCAAAAACACTCTGGACACTGCAGAAACTGCGGGCAGGTGCCTGGCCCAAGGGACCCCATTGATGAAACACGCGTGGCTGCATACATCAGGGTTTAAACCTGAAACCCAGGCCTCCCTCATTAATAAACCCCATTGAGGACTCTATCCTCTTCGGGAAAGCGGTGGATGAGGCTTTGGAAACAGCCAAGAAGGAGCATGGGACTCTAAAGTCTCTGCAACAAATTATGCAGAAACCCTCCTCCCAGAGGGGAAATAACTCTCGGCGGTCCTTTCGAAGGCAAGCCCGTGCTGGTCAAAACTACGGCACGGGTAGCCTCAACACAGGACAAACATATGGAAGCCCCACTTACTACCTTTCACAGGGTCAAACGCAGCAAAGGCAGAGGTAGAGGCCCTGATCCCAGAGGAGCCACAGCCTCTGGTCAAAAATGACCACCAAATCCAGGTCCCCTCCCATGTCACCCTGGTCGGTGGGCGATTAACATCTTTCCTCATGGCATGGGAAAAGATAAACTTCAGACCAGTGGGTCATAAAGGGTACTGCGTGGAATTCGCCCGACCTCCACAATTCAGACCGCCACGCTCACCGCGCCTTTCACCAGCCCATCTGGAGATCCTGAATCAAGAGGTGGAAGCACTGCTGGGAAAGGACGCCATAGAAGCCATCCCTATTCTTCAGGTAAATGAGGGTATTTATTCATTGTACTTCCTTGTACCCAAAAAGGATCTCACCATGTGCCCTGTTCTAGACCTGCGCCCAGCGAACAAGTTTATAAAACCCCAGAAGTTTTGTATGGTGACACTGCAGGAGGTGATCCCATTGCTGAAACAAGGGGACTACATCGCAATATTGGTCATGAAAGATGCATACTATCATATTTCAATGTTGCCATCGCACAGGAAATATCTAAGGTTTGTGATCCAGGACAGGCATTAACAATTCAAGGTACTCCCCTTCGGCATCACCTCAGCGCCAAGGGTGTTTACCAAAGTCCTGGCAGTGGCGGCAGCACACCTGCGCAGACTATCAGTCCCAGTTTACCCTTACCTTGATGACTGGCTCATTACGGGAGATTCGTTCGCTTGTTTTTCGAACACCTAAAAAACAGTAGATCTCCTTCAGTCTGGATTTCTCAATCAACGAAAAGATATCCAGTTTAGTCCCCAGCCAAATAAAACAATTTCTGGGAGCTCTAATTTGGACGAAGGACGGTCTCGTCTTCCCCTCCGAGAGGGTTCAGAACATGCTTTCTCAGATCCCTCAATATGTAGCCAGTCGGGAGGTGACGGTGCTCAAAGCCATGCGCTTGTTAGGAATGATGGCGTCATGTATATACTTTGTTCCCCACGCGCGGCTGCGCATGCGTCCCATGAAAGAGTGGCTCAACAGCCAGTGGTGTCAGGCCAGCGGACAATGGGAAGATCTAGTAGTCTCCTCGCCAGCCCTCATTCTCTCTGCAGTGGTGGTCAAGGGAAAACCTCTTGAAGGGGATGACATTCACCACCCCTGCAGTGGAAGGCACTCTCACTACAGACGCCTCGCTCACAGGGTGGGGAGCTCATCTGCTTCAACAGACGGCGCACAGAGTTTGGTCTCCAAGTAGCATCCAACCATGTAAACCTACTGGAGCTATTAGCGGTGTTCAAGGCTTTGAAAGCCTTTCAGGTGCAACTGCAAGGCAAGACAGTGCTGGTTCTAATGGACACCACTACAGCTATGTATTACCTGAACAAACAGAGGGGGCACTCCCTCTCCAGGGCTATCCAAGCTGTGCCAAAACATTTGGATATTGGCTCTCAAACACAAGATGTTTTTGTTGTCCCAACATGTTCCAGGGGAAATCAATCGTCTGGCAGACGTACTCCGCAGAGATTTTCCTCTGCCAGAAGAATACGAATGGCGGCTACACGAAGACATTGTGTCCAACGTCTTCGCAGAATGGGGCTTCCCAGAGATCGACCTGTTCGCAACTCAAGCGAACGCCCAATGCCAAGACTACGCATCAGGTACCCCAGAACCGATCCAAGGGGAACGGTCTCTGGATAACATGGTCAGAGAAATTTGTCTACGCTTTTCTCCTGACTCCTCAACAAGAGTGCACCAGGAGCCAGTTACCATGACACTGGTGGCCCCCATTTGGGCCCGCCAACCCTGGTTCGCTCACCTGATGGAAATGTCATTCTCCCCATCTGTGAAACTACCCTGCCCGTACAACATCATGTCTCAGGACAGGGGGGAGACCCTACACCCATGCCCACAAACTCTGAACTTAACAGCTTGGCTCCTGAGGTCATAGACAGTACCCAAGTTTCATCGATTACACGGGCCCCTGGGTGTCTTTGTAGACACATAATTGTCAACCCTGTCCCTGTGATAGCATAAGATTGCAAATGTTTGCGATAGTGGAAGGTGAAGGGGACTGTTCTTACACCGCACAGATCTCTCATTCCATCTGATTCAAATGACATTTAAAAGAAGGCAGTTGCCTATAAGTTTAGCCTTTTCAATGACCATTAAGTCACACGGAACCTACGCCCCCTTCCTGGAAGCGATCGTGGTAATTTCAATATTTATGAAGGGTGACTGAAGTGACCCTATAAATTGCTGACTGATATTGACTGGCTAGTTTTAATGAAAATGGTGAAGGCAAAATATATTCCCATGCATTGGAAAACAGCTGCCATAGTACCCATTTTTAAAAAAGCAGATCGCCCCAACCTGCAAAACTATAGACAAATCGGGTACATTTTTTTGCCACTCTTCTTAGATCAGTTGGTTGGCAACTTTCATAACCAATTTCATCCCCACCAGGCAGGGTTTGTAAAGGATTCAAATACGTTGTTAAATGGATTTTTGTATTGTATTTGGTTATTTTATATAGCACTCTATCCCCACTTGTGCAGCCTCAATGCACTCCAGGTTGGAACACCCTCAATGACCATAGTCCATGTGGTGGAAAATTCTAAGTTTAGCTTAGGAGATGCATGTGTGCATGTTTCCGGACTAGGGCTTAGGTGGCTGGCAAGGCTCGAGTAGGCAGCCCAAAGAGGTCAGGAATGTGGGTGGGCGCTTTTGGAGGTTTGGGTTAGATTGCTATTGTAGAGAGTCATTGTATGGCCAGCGATACAGACTTCCTTTCGGTTGGTAGCTGTATGCTAGTGGCAGAGGTGTTTAGGTATGTCGGGTGTTTGTCTGGACGGCTATATGTGATGCTTTTGTTGAATCTTTTTAAATGCAGAGTTTGGTCTGAAGGCACATGGATTATTTGGCCTTAATTGACTTTGCACTTGCTTTTGATAGCATCAACAGGAACCTTCTTTGGGAGAAGCTGACGAAGTGGGGCTAACCTCTGCATTTAATTGAGATCGTAAGAGATCTCCATACAAATAATCACTTTGGGTAAGACTAAATGAGGATGGTAACCTATCCCCAAAAATTGCCATGTCTCGAGGATTGAAACAGGGTTGCATGTTGGCCCTAACTTTGTTTAAGCTGTTTATTTCAGATTTGGGAGATTCTATGCAAAAGGTGTTCTTTTCCTCCTCGCTTAGGTAGTTATTCTGTAAGTTGGATCTTGTATGTAGATGATTTGGTTTGTCGACCAAACCCGATAGGACTCGACACCAATTAGATGCATTACAGGAATACACGAGTAAAAATGAGTTTACAATAAATGCCTCAAACTATTATAATAATTAAAAGAAAAAATGTGCTCTCATTCAAAGGCCTATACATTTGGGTGTTCTGGAGTGTGTTCATTTACTTACTTGGGGTTTAATATTAGAGATTTTAATCTTGTGCATGTGTCAAAGTTGTATTTCTTAGCTGCTCAAGCATGCAAGATGAATACAAGATTTGGTTTTTCCAGTAGTAAAATGTTATCAAATGAAGGTTGTTCTATTTTACTCTATGGTGCTGACGCTAGAATAAACGTGTACAATTTGTTGGAATCGGGTCTCTTTTGGAGAAAAGTACTGTCCTTGCCGAACAGTGTACCTAGTTCAATTTTAAGGTATGAATTGGGTCTTATCTTTGGTTGCTTTGATAAAATGGAGAATACTTTTTTTAGGGAATGTTTGGTTTCTGAGCAGGGCACCCTATACAGAGTTGAGGGAGACTATGCTTAAAAAGAGAACTCTATCAAATTGGAATATACAGTGTTTGAATCTAATTTTCAGGTATATCAGTGGAGGAATTGATTATAAATCAGTTAAAGGAGGACTGGGTTTGCACAAAGTCCACATGCAATGATTAAACATTGTTCTATCCTTTTGCCAATGAAGAGGAAGCTTTCAATATGCTTTCAAAATATTTGATATTTCCAAATGCTATTTGGAAAAGAGAATTCTTGCGTTTCCTTTTGAGCCTGTACCTGACAAATTAAGTAAATGGTGCCAGTAAAAGTGGATAGAATGTGTCGTATATATGGGCTTTATGATGACACTGGTACCGTTCAGACTTTGGAACATCAGATGGTTTCTTGCCCAGCCTTAGTAGAAAAGACAACTTTACTTGGTTAAAATATTTTATAATTCACAAGAAGAATGGTGGGCAGAAGTTTAAAGTAGTTGGCAACTGAAACGTAGCTTTAGAAACTATTAAAAATTAAGATGTCATTTTAGTCTAAAGCTTGACATTTTTATAGGGGTTAATTCTTTGAATAGAAATTTACTATATTCATTTGGTAGATTTGATCTTAATTTTATGAATTATGGTATGAATTGTAGAGATGTTTGGTTGCTTCAAAATGATAATTGAATTGGATGATGTAAAACTGTACCTTTTGGTTAAATCTTTTACAACTTTTATATATTTTATATTGTGATGAGAACATATGAGAAATTCAAATTTTTGGTATAAACTGTGTGGTTTGTTTAGCAAGGCACTGCGTTATATTTTTCACTCAAATCATGTACTTAGTCGGAAGTAAAACCAGTTACCTTGTGACTCCAGACAAGTGTGGTAACATAGCAAGTGCGCCATGTTTCACTGACAGTTTTTCAAGACTGATGGTGCTCTCGCTCCAGTCTTGAGGGGTTCTTTGTTTTGGTTATTGCTAATGCCACTCCCCTTTCATTCAGAGTCGCCATCTCTTTGGCTGCGCTCTGATGGCACTGGCTCCGGTATGGTCATGAGAAGACCTCCCTTGGCCACCCTTTTGTGCTACGCGCATGTTTTGAACATCTGCATGCCTCCTCGATTGTCATTCTGTTTTCTGGGTCCTAGTGGCCTAGAGCTGGGATCCGCTTTGCTGAAATGAGTGGGACTTATCAGACTGCCTTAGCGCTGCCCTTTCACCATTTAGGCCCTGGCTGCACTCAATACAATGCAAATTATTATTTGTCAGTCACTTGCAGATCACTGCTTTACACATTAAATACACACTTGATTTAGGATTTGCATATATAACGCCTGTACTTGAAGTAACGGCATTTGAACTTTCGGTATAGATAACCCTATGTAAACTTAATGGGTAAATTAAATAATTTAAAATTTTAAGTCCTGTTATGTTTTTCGTAGCTTTTAATGCATTACCCCCACAGTATAACTGATAGCTGCTCAATTTTTCCTAGGGGTTTCTGCACACACCATTTATTGCTATTTTCATGTTGCTATTGTGGCAGAATACACATTTGATAGAATGCACCTGCCTTTTCGGTGCAAAATGCATGCCTTTTTGCTTTTATTTAAAGATTCAAATAAACTGAGAAGCAAGGAGTAACCGATTTGGCAATCTAGCTAATGAAATTGCCTTGTAATTTCAGAGATCACCCTGCTGACGGATGAGAAATTTGACTTTGATCTGTCCCTATCTCCTACAAGGTAAGATTTTGTTTAAAGTAGAAGTGTTTCCTTTTTCAAATAAAGAAAAGTTGAATGTCATGATTAAACTTAGCAGTTTTGTCCATCCCTTCTCCTACCTTGGAGTAGTTACAGCATGAATTAAACAATGGAGACCCGTTTTAATGTCCTTGTCCTTTGAAATGCTCTTGCTTGTACTGGCATGTTCAGATTTCTTTTTAAATTGATTTTGTGAAATTTCGGCAGTGAATCGAAATTGGCTCAAACATTTAATTGTTGGATCTACTCACTTGTAGTATTCTTCTTTTTGATTTTTATAAAAAAAAGCTGTTCATGTATTGTTTACCAATTTGTGTAAAGCTGTTTCTTATGTTGCTTGTCAGATACTAGGACCCCTTGTTTGTGGTGTTTGCCTTCTCTTTTCAATACACTAATAAAACAAGCTGGAATATAAGGCAATACAATCTAAACAGGCTACCTTAAGGCAGCAAACGGAAGACCGCAAACAAAGTCTGTAAGAAACACCTGAACACATAGGATACAATAAATTCTGTCTTGTAATGCCAGTTTAAGGTTAGATACTGGGGATGGTAGAAGCTTATAGGAAGAGTGGTCCCCTGCGCTGGTCTGTTCTCTCGAAGTTGATGTGTATCTTCCTGCAGCCTGATGTGGTTCTTGAGGGACAAAGCTCCTGAAGTCCCAGTGATTTTGAAAGTGGAGTGTTGGGTTAGGAACCTTGGTTCCAATGGTGCTGGATATGGCGGTTGCCAAATGGTATGTTGGTACCTTAGTATGACTTTCCAAGAACTACTGTACACAGCTGGATGTTAGGGTTGGTCGAATTTAATGTTGCGTTAGTCACGTCACAAACTGCCCAAGTTGGGCAGACCTACTTGTGTACAGTTGCATATTAAGTATATGCTATTTGCATGTCAAGAAATGACTATCGTCAGATATGCGAAAGCCGTGAGCCTGGACATCTCCACCCAACACTGGCGGGCTTCAGCAGCTATTCAGCCACCCACACCAGGACCCACCCTGCCTGCCATCTCGCGCTATGAGAGACCTTAGGTCGAAACAAGTGTTGGCATTTCTTCACATGCAAATAACATTTACTTAATATGCAACTGCGCACACGTATGTCTGCCCAACTTTGGCAGTTTCTGTGACCTGACCAATGCAACATTTATTAAGGTTACACAAAATCCTTTACATGAAAAGAATGTACAAAGGAAATAGCTTTACTTCTCGCAAGAACCGTGGGGTAAATATTTTTCGAACCGAAGGCCTCAAATGGCCTTAATTCTGTATTCCTTTTTCCAATGACAGGTTTGCATGCTTTTTTTCTTTTCTGAACCACAAATCCCAAAACACTAACAATATTTGGAGCTTGTGAAATCTACTAGTACACTTGTGTTTGCGAGGAGATTTTATGAAGGGTGAGTATGGAGATGTTTGAAACTTTATTTGCTGTTTACTGCAAACCAGTTTGCAGTAAATGGCAAACCCTTTCACTGCATCTCTGGTCTTTGGGTGGCAGGTGCCCCAAATATGAAGTGTCTGTGGTGATATGCACAATTTTGCAGAGATCACTGGTAACTATTTAGTCACCCTGTAGTGAGTGCATTTCTCGTATGTAAATTAAGAATTTTTAAGAATTTGCAAGGCTTGAAATTCATTCCCTCTTGCCCATTGAATTCAGTTTCTGGTTCCACAGATCCATCTGGTTGGGGAGGTGGTGAGGGGGAAGGTATACAGCATTTTATTATGCACCGGAAAACCTGAATCTGAGGCAGTCTGAGGCAATTTCATATTATAAACCCATTTTATTATAAACGCTATATTTATGGAGGGAGTGAAGGGATTAAACAACTTTAAACTGCCCACAGGGCTTCCAAGTCAGCATATACATTGTCTTGCTGCAGTCCTAGGAATAGCTGGGAGCAAAATAACCAAGGCTCGATAATGTATCCAAATCTCTAGAGATGGCAGCGATGTTATAGTGCATTCTCTAATTCACAGGTAACTACATTTCTGCAGAGCTAATAGGCAAACCAGTTAAGTCACTTGAGTGACAGGTCTACCCCACTGTTGCTGCCAAAGAGGCAGCTAACCCCATGGAAAGCCAGAGACCACCCCCCCATTCCACCCCAACACCCCCGATGAGCTGCAGTTCTAGGTTGGAGACCTAGCCAGTGAAGGATGGATGGCAGGCAGGATTCATCTTATGGGAAGACCATCACAATTTGTGGTAGACGGCAGATTCAAAGGGGGTGGCCTACAAAATGCCCCTATTCCCAGACCAATTGGATCCTTGACTGTCATGTCCCCAGGACCCTGGCATCAGTCACTGAAGGTTCTGTTTGGAGATAAGAGTATACCCAGTAAGCACCAACAAGCCAGCTGGAGAAAAGGAATAATGAGTGTTCCCAAGATGGCGTACCACCAGCCAGAATCAAAAAGCAGCAACTGAGAAGACACCAGGAAGACTGAGGAAACTCACCAAGTGAACTGGGCAGCTTGAGGGGCCAGACTGGGCAGCCAGGCAACCAGGAACAGCCCCATGACTAGAGCAACAGATGCAGGTGATCAGGTATGCCCAAGAGTGCACTGTAGTTAACACCACTCTTCTAAAATGAGGTCTCGCAACTTCTGAGCTCTGTCCAGGATGATTTTGTGGGGTAAATGTACGTCAGCGGCTGTCATGTACACAGGGCAAGAACCACAAGCCTTTGGTGCCAGGATCATGAAGTGTGCTCTGCACGCTTTTATTCTGGTGCATGCGCTATTTTCTCCCTTGCAGGGCCTCCACGTGCCTCCAGGTCAGGTGTCGCCATAGGAGTGTATTGGGCTGCACGTGCAGCAGCACCTGGGAGTGGCAGGTGGGGCCACAAGTCAGAACAAGTGGGTGTGGCCGGGACCAGGCTATTTAAGCCTTCCCCCACCCGCATGCAAGCGATTCGCGTTAGTCTGCTTATAGCAGCGTAACGCTCACCGCCTCCTGAAGCGCATCTTACCTGATTCCAGCCGCAGTTGGAGCGCATCCTTACCTGATCCCGACTTCCAGCCTCAACACTTACTCGGGAGTCCATTTTCAGCCAGCATCATCGCAGATTCACCCGCCGGCAGATCTTTGGATAACAGCATCCCACAGATACAGACAATAATCAAAGAAAAAGACATTACAAAAGAACACGGACAATAATCCTCATCGAAGGATACTTGACTTTGAAGTGATTCAGCCACAGCCGGTCTGGGCTGCCACGCACATGGAGCAATGAAGAAACTCGGTCTATCTAAAGGCACCCCTGCAGTGAGAAGCAGGACGGAGAGCTTGCCACCCTAATTAAACAGGTGAGACTGTATGGGTAGGCAGATGCTCACCACATTCTGGGAAGAAGGGTTCGAAGGAGACTACATCCATATTGCAGCATTCTCACAGCCTCTCGTATTCTTGCAGGTGTAGTACCAACAACCAGCGCATTCCACAACACTGGAGCAGGGGAAGAAGCCTGACCAAGGGGAGTCGGTTGCAGGGAGTGCTGCAACTGTGCCCCAATGTCCCCGCAGAGACCAGGTGTGTGAAACAGCGGCTCAGAAACATTCCCAGCTTGTGATGGCTAGTCCAGCCAGCAAGGAGGACTAGGAAGATGAGAAAGCCCAAATGGTTCCTGCAGCCCCAATAAGCAGGGTGGTTGTGGTAGTCTTTAGAGGAGCCAGGGTCCAACTAGCATGGCCAAATGGTCCTAAGAAGCAGCAGCCCATTTAATTTGGTAATCCTCTAGAAATCCAATTAAGCAGTGTCCCTGCTAAATGCACTCAGGGGCTGTATTAAGCCAGCCCTCCAAGCGCACACTGGAGACACAGGTTTGTTTTATTTGCTTATATAGTGCGCCTAACCCAGGGGTAACTGGGCGCATTTCTTGGATA
The DNA here is from genome assembly GCF_040938575.1 of Ambystoma mexicanum. Lineage (NCBI taxonomy): Eukaryota > Metazoa > Chordata > Amphibia > Caudata > Ambystomatidae > Ambystoma > Ambystoma mexicanum. The sequence goes on from NC_090936.1 coordinate 692,287,871, forward strand.
CATGCTTACAGAATACATTATGAGACATTAATATACACAGGGGAACAGTGCAACAAATTTAGTCATTTATACAGATTCCAATATCTTACAATTTACAGGATAGTGTACAGAATACACAAATGCACCAGAAGTCTGGTGTATGAGCAGAATTAGTACAGCCAGGGGTCATAGATCTAAGGTAAGTAGCAAGGGTTTGTGGCCAGCCAGTCTGGTTTTCTCAGAAAACCACCAAACCAGTTTGGTCCACCCCTGAAGATGTGTAATGGCTGTCGAGGGTGGAAAATTGGGGTAATCCAGTTTAATCCACATTGGAGAGTGCAGGGTTCAGGATCAGTGAGCCCACATCAGCACAATGCCCTTTTTGTGCTGCCTTTTTGTTCTTCAAATACCAAAAGTTGTTGGGGTTAAGGTTTAAAGAAATTCAGGAGTAGCTCAAGCCCGATCAAACTTTTACACTAATGACTCGACCTCTGGTGGAGTTGAAACTAAATTGCAGCTGCCACCATCCCATAGCCCTCTGAGCCTAGTGACCACAGCTACACCTCACTGACTCCCAATAAGGCTGAAGCAACCTGTCTGGAGATGCTTGTAGTCTCGTGCAGAAGGGAAGTTACCAGGCAGTTCAGGCTGGACTGCCCTTTTGGGGTTTTGATCAAGCCTAATTTGCATGGCCTTTCCCCTTTCTGAAATGGCATTGCAGGCTGACAGACTGGTCTGGAGAGTTGCTCAGAGTGATGCCAGATGTAAGGGGGTGTAGAAAAGGGTGGTGAGAGGGGGTTCTTAAAACACACTCCTGAACTTGGAACAATATGGACTTCCATATGACAGCAGATTTAGGAAAATAAAATGGGTTGCAATGGCAGGGCTAGAGGTGTCTTGCCACAAATAGTCCATGATCCACAAAAACCAAAATTGTAGAGCCGATAATAAAAATGAAACCAGAGAATTGCAAAAATGGATTTCTGTAAGAACTGCTCCCTAAATCATAATTGGATTTTCTTTTTGCAAGCATCAGGTGATTGTCAGTAGCCTTACCTTTTCCTGTACTCCACTGGCTGTGTTAAAATTGTAGTAAATTAGCCCCAGTCCATCCCATGCCTGTGCCCACAGCCCCTTGCAACCCTTTCCCTATTGTGCTCCGCCTGCCTCCCAGCCCTCCCTCCTCCCCGATTGGCCTTCTGCCCTATTTGGGCAGCCCCTTCCCTGGCAGCTCTTAGCTAAGGGCCCCAAGGCAAAGGACAGCTCCCAAAGAAGCAGCTCCCGATCAAGTCTGCAGGGAAAGCAGGCAGCCACTTGTAACCCATTATTCAACAGCCTACTACACTAGCCTGCCTCCTTTCACCCCATTTCTAATCCCAAAGCTAATCCCCCACTTAAGGCCCCGTGCTGTAGTGGCAAGCTCCCTCTACATCTCCAAGCTGCATCCTACCGTGCCCCCTTGCTTACCCTGCTACTCATGTGGGTGGTTGCCAAAGCATAATCCCACCTGCGGTTGTTACCGAATAAGATCCTCACTAGACTCTTCATACCAGCATTACAGCCCTTAAGGTGGAGGGGGCCAAAGCAGGGGACTGCTACTGTGGAAGTGGCTCAGAAAAACACACACTCACACTCTGGAACCTAGGGTTTTTCACACTATCCAGGAACTCCCAGCTACCCACTGAAAGCAACTATAGCCAATATCTCCAACTCATACCACAGACTAAAGACACCCAGCAGACCACACTATCACCACCTCTGGATTATAACCAAGGTACAAAGACGCAAGGCCACAGATGTATTCCGCTACACCTGCAATCGCAGCACAAGAGGATAAGCCTCAACATTATCCAAACCGCAAAAGGTCCTACAGGTGGGCTACAGCCCCTGTGACCCAAACTTCAAACCTTCTTGCCACCAAGGAACACAAGATGCCTCGACACAGAACTGGATGACGCCAAAGAAAAACAGAACAAGGAACAAACTGAACTGATCCACACCCTCTTCTATTTGAAACTGCCATAAATACAGCACACACCACTGCAAACACTGCAGCCAACCGAACAAACATGACAAGAGCTACCATTCTTGGAGCTGGTTAGGTTTAAACAGGGAGAAGGACACAGCTTGTGTGCTTGAGTACAGATACTCGAACCGAAGATCTTTCATTTGCCAGCTTGTTTGACAAGTTTCCCGACGTCCTCCCTCTTGTCCCTGCGACTGAGGCTCAGGAACAGTGCTATCTGCAGGAACTGCCAGGAACCAACATCTCCAGCTCCATCTTTTTCTTCATATTAAGGTACTGTGCCAACCCGATTGAGCGACCTTGCCTCTCACAGTGAAAGTTTGTGAAACTTTCCCAATTGACATGCCTAATCGGCTTATGACCCAATATATTCTTTTTCGTGCAAACTACTTCTGAGAACTTTGGCCAAGACTTTACTGTTTACTACAAGAACTGCTCTTTCCCATCCAAGACACTAGCCCATTGACTTTGGCCTAGGCCTATTAAACTGCATCGAGTCCTCTAGTGAACTAAAACTATTTGCAATGCCTAAGAGTATTTATTTTATTAACGTGTGCCTTTTTACTCCTATTTAAAGTGACAATGCCATTTTGCTTCTATTTCAGGGGAGCCTAATTTACTCAAACTTATTGGTTTTGTGCTGAAGTGTATTTGTGTATAATAAGTTGCCTCCTTCTAGTGAATGTTTTCTAAATGACTGTGAAATAGTGTTTTACCAAGAAACCTTGAGTGTAAGTGTCTATTTTAACCACAGTGATTGTAAGACCTCTGTGTAGCCTCTTTTACTGCTCACATTCCCTCTTGAGATAAGCCTGGTGGCTCAGCGCTGTACCAAAAACTGTGTAGTACAGACTTATACCAAAGGTTGGTTTTGCTTACACCTGTAGTCCTAATTGTATGTGGTGGTCCCAGATAGTACTGCATGCAATTCTGCATAACAGATGGCACACAATTCCTACACCCTCGGGTGTCAATAACTAGGCACTGTGGACATTAATTTATTACTGTTGCATTCAGAGTAGTCTTTGAAAGTGTCAATAGAAAAGGGGTTATTCTCCAGCATGGGGTCTGGCATGGATTCACATGCTCATGAATATTCCCTGTCAGGCTGGGAATCCTCGGTAAAGAAAATATCATTATCAGTTTCGTTTCTGATGTGTCTTTCTTAGTAGTAACCAATCACTGATCTCTGGGTCATACTGCCCCAGCCAATGAATGCCCTCTACCTAAGCCCCTCCCCTGGCATCATCCTCAGATTTTTACCGCACGTTCAAGTGTTGGGAGTCCTCGTGTTTAGCTCTCGAGCTTTTACTGCGTTTTCACGTTTTTCAGATTGTTCTCATTTGTTCCGTTAATCGAGCCTGAAGCTCCACCGTTTCTACTTTCGATAACGGGTCCCCGTTATCGGAATTCTTCTACGCCCCTCAAGGGTGAAGTTTTCGTCGAGTTACGCTTCTTGGAGGATTCCAGAAGATATGTGGCCTACCTCAGTGGACATGGCCCAGGACAAGGGAAGCTCGACGCCCGGATCCAAGCTGTTCAGGAGCTGCCCAGGATGCGGATTACAAAATGTTTTCAAGGAGGACGAGCATTCGAGATGTCTCTACTGCCTTCATGAGGACAAGACGCACGTGGAGGACTGTGCGTTCTGCAAGAACCTGTCGGAACGGACCAAGCAAGATCGTCATTCCTGCCTCACCGCCTGGCTGGAGAAGGGCACAGCAGGTGAGAAGGCGAAGAAAAAGTTTGAGCGGTCTTCTAAGTCCTGCGAGGGCACCCCGGCGACGGGGGCCCAAAAGAAGGCCAAGCATCGCAAGTCTGCGGGCACCGGGAGCGCCAAAAGGTCTGGCTCCTCGGCTGCCAGGCAGGGTGCGACTTCCCCGGCACGATCAACCACGAGCCAGTGCTCTGGTTCGGGGAAGAGGAAGTCCGAGAACCCGGGTAAGCTTCTGGAGAGGCCCCGGTCGATCTTGAAGGGAGCCGAGGGGGAGCGAGGCGATGACCCTCCCCCCCCAAAGCGAAGGCCCAGGACGCACCTAAGGTGGTGAGAGCCTTGATACACCTGGCAAAGGCCTCTATTGAGATTGTCGCAGCGGCCCTGGCGAAGCCGGTGGAGGCGGCCTTGTGGCCCAGAGTTTCCCTGCCGCCGCGGAGGGAATCCACTTTCCAGACCATCGTTAAGACCCCTGTGAAGACCCCGGCGGAAAAAGAGGGGGGCGTGGGTGGCCATTACAGACTCGGATTCAGAGGAGGATCCGGTGGAAACCGTGAAAGGCCTCAACGAGAGGTTCATAGGCCTCAATGAGAGGTTCGAGAAGGTTCGATCCCAGGGGACTGTTCCCGCTGATGTGATCGAAGATAGCGACGATTAGGGCCCAGTTTGTTTGTTTGTTTATTTATTGTGCGCACCAGACCCTTGGGTAGCAGGGCGCAAGAGAACAAGGAGGTTTACAGCTTAGTTAACGTTTACAGGTTACAGATAAGTTAACGTTACAAGTTACAGGTTACAGGCATAGTGGACATTTCGAATCTGCAGGGTAGGGCAAGTGCACGTGCAGATAAGGTGTAGCTAAACAGTCAAATCTATGGCGATCGAACAGTAAAAGCAGGTCAGCACAAGCATTATAAAAGACGTTACGTATAAAGTGACATACGCTATGTCGCATTCTCAATAAGCCATTTTATGGTGTTCTTTCTGAAGTTATTGAAGGTTTGGTCAGATCTGAGTGCAAGAGGTAGGGAGTTCCATAACTGTGCTGCCTTAACTGGGAAGCTGGAACCTCCAATGGTGGCTAGTTTGAATCTGGGCACTAGGAGGCAGTTGGGGCTGGCTGTCCTTGTGAGTCTCGTTGGATTTTTCCTGTTGAAGCGTTCTGAGAGGTATCGGGGAGCTTTGTTGTTTAGGCATTTGTGGATAAGGGAAGCAGATTTAAGGTTGATTTTTTTCTTGGGTGGAAAGCCATTTGTGTTTTCGACTTATTTCTGAAATGTGTGCACTTCTGGGGATACTTAGGGCCGCTCTAAGTGCATTGTTTTGGAGCACTTGGATTCTGTAGATGATTTGTTTGGTAGTCCCTATGTAGAGGGCGTTACAATAATCTAATTTCGATAGAATGAGGGCTCTAGCTAGAATAAGACAGCTGTCCTCTGAAAGGAATAGTTTCCCAGCTCGTATTAACGTGCATGTATAGGCAGTGGAGGATGACAGTGAGTTCACCTGTTTGGTGAAAGATAGTGTCGCATCAAGGTAAAAACCTAGGGTTTTTACTTCTCTGGCGACCTTGATAGTGTTACCATCGATGATGAAGGCGGAGTAGTTTTGGTTAAGTTTGGAGATGCGGGCTGACGTGCCCAGGATGATGAGCTCTGTTTTGTCATCGTTCAAGCATAGGCCATGGTTGGCCATCCATGCTTGAACGATGCTATAGACTCTATTCACCAGAGCCAGATCTTCGATATAATCCCCAGTAAGTGGTAAGAGAATCTGAGTATCATCTGCATAGTTAGTGTAGGTGATACCCAGATTATCAAGATCGTCAAAGAGTGGCTTGGTGAAGATGTTATAGAGTGTCGGCGAGACGCAGGATCCCAGGGGCACACCGCAAGTGATTGGGATAGGGTCTGCTGCCGCTGCGGGGGAGAACACCCTCATAGTCCTGTCACTAAGAAATGATTGAATCCAGACTATAGCCTCCTCTGAGAAGTGGGCAGCCTAGTCCAAGTGATTACATAGGACTTTGTGGTCCACCAGATCAAAGGCGGCTGAGAGGTCTAGAAGGAGGAGGAGAGCTAGTTTTCCCTCGTCTCTGAGTGAGTCTATTTGGGCTTTTAGGTCGATAAGGGCAGTCTCTGTGCCGTGTTGCGGACGGAAACCGGATTGGCGGGTGCCAAGGAGATGGTTCATCTCAAGGAAGTTCTGGATTTGGGTGTATGCTACCTTGTCTAATATTTTTAGTAGGAAGGGAACCGTGGTGATGGGCCTGTAGTTAGTGGGGATGTTGGGGTCCAATGTTTGCTTTTTTAGGAGGGGAAGTACCCAAGATTCCTTTGGATTGCGGGGGATGGTGCCCGTAGTGAAGGAGGCATTGATACGTTTTGTAATAAAGGGGGCTAAGTCCCTAGCCGCATCCTTGATCAGTTGTGCGGGGCATTGGTCGCCTTTGCAATTAGAAGGTTTGAGAGTCAAAATGGTCTTCTCCACCTCAATTACTGAGACCTTGGAGAAACGGAATTGGGTGGATTCTTTAGGTTTGGAGGTGGGAATTTTGACTAGCAGAGGTTGAGTAGGCAGTGAGGCTTTCTTTAGGGCAATTTTTGTTTGGAGGTTGGATACTTTGTTGGTTAGTGCCAGTTGTATGTCTGTGCACCAGGTTTTGTCTTTAATGGAGTCATCCTGTACTGTGATAGGAGTTTCCAATTCCTTTAGGATAGAGAATAGCTCCTTCATGCTGGAGTTGGATTGGGTGATCCTATTATAGGTTTCTTGTTTGGCCAGGATGATATCTTTTTGTATTGCGAGGAGATGTTAATTAGGTTAGTTTTATTTTCAGCGGTCGGATGCCGGTTCCAAGCAGTTTCGCATTTTCTCTTCTGCAGTCTTAGGTTTTTTAGGTGGGGTGTAAACCATGAGTTCAAATGCTTTTTAGGTTTACTAATCCGAAGTATAAATGGAGCAATACTGTCAAGAGCAGAGCACATGGCTGCGTTGAATGCATCCACTAGGATGCCTGGGTCAGAGTGGTCAGGTAGGGAATTTAGTTTGGGTAGGATGTGGGGCAGAATATTGTCGGCTGTAATATTTTTCTTGTTTCTCGTTAAGGTGGGTGTGGCTGGCGTGGGTGTTAAGACTATGGGTCTTTTGGTGTTGAGGGTAAAAGAGATAAGGTAATGGTCAGACCATATTTGGGGGGTGATGGCTGTTATAGAAGGGTAGCAGTTGTGACTGGCAATCCAGTCTAGTGTTCTTCCCTTGATATGTGTGGGAGTATTCACGAGCTGCGTGAAGCCTAGCACTGACAGAGTATTGCCTGTGGCAGTAGCATGATGGTCGTTGATATCGTTGAGCCCTAGATTGAAATCTCCTAGTACTAGTGTTTGGGAGGACTCTTTTAGCTTCTCAGAGATAACAGTGGTGATATCTTCAGTGAAGGTGCTGACGGGGCCAGGGGGTCTATAGATAAGGTGGATGTTTAGTGTTTGGGAGTTCGCAGTCGGTAGTTTGATAGAGAGAAGCTCACAGGATTTGAGGGAGGGTGTGGGTGTGATTCTCATAGAGATCAGATTTGGCGATAATTGCAATTCCTCCACCACGCAAGTCTGGTCTGTCAGCTCTGAGAATGGTATAATTCTCTGGGACTGCCAGAGTGAGAGCCGGACCTGCTGCATCGTGGAGCCAAGATTCAGTAATGGCAATGAAGTCAAGGCTATTATCCCGTATATCATCTGCTATGTCAGTGGCATGGGCGACTAATGATCTGGCATTGATTAGAGCAACTTTTAGTTCAGGTTCTAGCTGCGCTGTGAGCGGGGGTTTGACTAAGTTTATTGATTTTAAGGTATGGTTGGCGTCTGATAGGGGCGGTGGTTACCAGTGGTCGGGATATTTTGGGTCGAAGGTGTTCTAGGTTAATGTTATATTTAGTAAAAGGTTCGAATATTTTAGGTAGTCGAGCCCGGAGTCTAAGCTTCCTTTGTTCTAAGTTGCAAGGTTTAGAGATGAGTTGTATGTGGGCACCAAGGCCCTCTGTAGGCAGAACTGTAGGCATGGTCATGTAGATGATGGTAAGGATAATTGTCAGTTTGGTGAACTGTGCAAGGTGAACTGGGTTAGGCATGTGGAAGTACATACTGTTACTACCAGCTGAGCTAGGTGGGCTGGAATTAGTTGCCGTGGGTGGATACGGGGCAGAGTAGGCAGAGTACAGTTCTCAAATACTTGGCGAGATTAATGCAGCAGTGACGTACTAGTCTAAGAGTAGCAGTCAGATACTGGGCTAAGTGCGACATGTAAGATGTAAGTCTAAAAACCGAGGTCAGATACTGGGCTGAGAGTGATAGTACAGTGGTCTCTGGGGGTGGAGCAGCCACCCCATCCGTCGCAGCCATTACCCGAGCCCCAGGATAGCTCAGCGGCCATTTTGTTGGCGATCTTATCCTTATGTACTGAGATAAGGACTAGGTTACCACGGACCCTGACGAAGGATCCAGAACCAGGCCCGTCGGGAAGCCCTCCGAACAAGCGGAGGAGAGTCCACCCCGCTCCTCCCTTCGTGCCCGCGAGGCCTGTGGACTCCTCATCCCCCTTGCCGGACCCTAGAGAGGATACGGCGACGGATACGGGGACGGACGATGACGGCGGCAATGAGACAACGGACATCCCGTCATCGCCCCCCCCCCGGGCTTCTCCGCCCGACGAAATTGGCTCGTTTAACGCCATAATAACCAGGGCATCCGAGCTCTTCCAGCTCTGCCCTGAGGAACCGAAAAAGGAAGGGTTTCTTTACCAACGACGAGAGGCCAAGAGAGACGGTCAGCACGGTGCTGTTGCTCGACATCTGAGACGAGGGGCTGGCTATCCTCAAGAACCCTTCCACGACACCCACCAAGAGGGACAGGTACGAGAAGAAGTACCGGGTCCCCAATGCCGCCCCTTTGTGCCTCAGGGCCCAGCCCACGCTGGACTCTGTCGTCTCGGCAGCGGCCAAGATGAAAGCAGCGGGTGCGGCGCCTTCAACTTCCACTTCCCCACCGGACAGCGAGGGCAAGAAGTTGGACTCCATGGGACGACGAGTCATGTCGGCGACGTCGATTAAGGCGGCCAATGCCTTAGCGATTGTGGCCCGTTACGACCGGGAGCTCTGGTTCAAGATAGCTCCTCTGCTAGACTTCCTACCGGACAACAAGAGGGCGGAGGCCCTACAGATTCTGCAGGAAGGAGAGGTGGCGTCGGATCACGCCATAACGGTGGCAACGGACATTGCCGATACTGGATTTCGCCAACTGGTCAACAAGGTTTGCCTCAGACGAGGATGGCTCAAGGCGACGGATTTTCGCCAGGACGTCCAGACCAGAGTTTTGGACAAGCCGTTCGACGGCAACAACCTGTTTGTAAAGACGGTGGATGAGTCCCTCCAGGCCATCAAGATAGACACGGAAACAGCCCGAGCCCTAGGAGTCCTTCAGCAACGGCGGCCCTTTCGGAGCTCTGGAGGCAGACGGGGAGCCTCCAAGGATCCAGCGGCAGCTCTTCTACTTACCACCAGGCGTCCCACTTCTCGTCCCAGGAGGCCTACAGAGGCCGCGGCAAGCAAGGAGGGTCTCGCCGCCGTCGGCAAGGCCTCTTCCAAGCAGGACTGAACCGGCCGTTGCGTTGGGCCCCCACCGAAGCACCCCAGTGGGAGGCCGGCTGACGAAGTTAGTCGACACCCTGGCACGCGGACACTCGCTGGAATTTCAAAAGTGTCCTTGCATTCCTCCCGTGGCTAGGAAGGAGAATCGTGTCCCTCAACTGCTGTTGGAGGTAAGGGCGATGCTCAGGAAGGGGGCCATCGAGCTCGCTCGTCCCCAAGAGGCTCCGGAGTATACTCAAGATACTTTCTCGGCCGAAAGAAGACAGGCGGTTGGCGCCCCATCCTGGACCTCCGTCGGTTGAACAAGTACATCAAGGCACAGAAATTCAGGATGGTCACCCTCCAGCACGTGCTGGGACAGCTGGAGGAGGGCGACTTCCAATCGTCACTGGACCTGGAGGATGCTTACTTCCACATCCCCATTCTAAAAGGTCACAAATTTCCTCAGATTCGTAGTCCAGGGGCGTCACTACCAATTCAGAGCCCTGCCGTTCGGATTAAAGTCGGCACCCAGGGTGTTCACCAAGTGCCTCGCACCGGTGGCGGCGCGGCTGCGCCTGCAAGGAATCCACGTCTACCCCTACCTGGACTGGCTAATCCGTGCAAGATCAAGAGAACTCCCCGTCGAACACACAGCGAGGACCGTCCGCCTGCTCACGGAGCTGGGATTCGCCATCAACTACCCCAAATCCCATCTGGTCCCGTCGCAGGTGGCACTGTTTCTGGGAGCGAAGCTCGATACAGTGAAGCGATTGGCATCTCCGTCGGAAGAAAGGACGAAGGCCATTTTGGGCAAGGTGCAGTGCCTGTTAGCCAAGGATGTGGCCAGAGTGAGATCCATCAAGTCCCTCCTCGGGATGATGTCCTCGTGCATCTACCTTGTGCCCCTTTGCAGACTTCGGATGCGTCCGCTAAAGAGCTCCTCGACGCCTGCTGGTTTCAGGCGGCAGGCTGCTTCGAAGATAGGATCCCGCTCTAGGAGTTCCGTCGGACGATTCTATGGTGGGGTGCCTGTCTGCACCTCTCGGCAGGCAGACTTTCAGGCCCCAGCGTATTGGGAGACAGTAACGACGGACACCTCCCTGGAGGGATGGGGGGGGCCCACACCAGAGATCTCCACGCAAGAGGCCTCTGGCTCCCGGAGGAGAGGTCTCTTCACATCAACATCCTGCAGCTACGAGCCATGTTCTGGGCGCTCAAATCGTTCCTTCCGTCACTCAAAGACAAAGTGGTGAGCATCTTCACCGACAATACCACCACGATGTTCTACATCCAGAAGCGGGGAGGCACCAGATCCCCAGCCCTATCCAAGGAGGCCCAGGATCTGTGGCACTGGGATGTCGCCCAGGGGATGTTTCTGGTTCCCTTCCACCTGGCAGGAATAAAAAAACACCCTTGCCGACTCACTCAGCAGGGAGCTGCGCTCGTGCCACGAGTGGGAACTACGCCAGGACCAGGTGGATCGGCTCTTTCAACGATGGGGCAAACCCCAGATCAACCTGTTCGCGACGGCGACGAACTCCAAGTGCCAGAGGTTCGCCAGCAGGTTCAACCAGCCGAGGAGCATGGGCGATGCTTTCTCGTTCCCTTGTGACGGCCTGTTCCTGTATGCGTTCCCTCCGTTGCCGTTGCTGCTCCGTCTCATCAACCAGCTCAAGAGGTCCAGGTGCAGGATGATCCTCGTCGCACCGGCGTGGCCAAGACCGATCTGGTTCCCGGACCTTCTGCACTTGTCAGCGTCCCCACCTATCAAGCTGGCGATGGACGCGGATCCCGAGAAGGAGGCGCCATTCTCCATCACGACCCGGTGTCGCTGAACTTGCAGGCTTGACTCCTGCAGCACTAGAGTTTGGAGGATACGATATCCCGGCTGACTGCAGAGAGGTTCTTGCAAAAGCCAGGGCGTCCTCAACTCTCAAATGTTATGGACATAAGTGGAAGAGGTTCTGTCTGATGCTGTGCACAGAAGATTAACCCTCTGCGGATTACGGCCCCTCAAGTATTGCCGTAACTACTGTCGCTGACCAAAGCTGGACTGGCTCACGCCTCCATCAAAATACCTCTGTCTGCGATCTCCCGATACACCAGAACTACAGGACTGGCGTCCTTGTGGTCTCATCGCCTGGTGAAGGAATTCATGAAGGGACTAGTCCGATCGTTCCCGCCGGTGAAGGCCCCTGCCCCGGCGTGGGAGCTCAACGTGGTGCTGACCAGGCTCATGGGGGCCCATTCGAGCCTATGCACTCGGCGCCGTTGAAGTTCCTGTCGTGGAAGACAGCATTTCTTGTGGCCATCACCTCCGCACGACGAGTGGGAGAGATCCAGGCCCTATCTTGCAAGCCTCCATACTTGTCTTTTCACGACACGAGGGTGGTGATGAGGACGCACCCCTCCTTTATGCCCAAAGTGCCGTCGGACTTCCACCTCAACGAGCCCTTGGTGTTGCCAGTTTTCTTCCTGTCGCCTTAGTCTCCAGGCGAGAGGACTTTGCTCTCGCTGGATGTGGCTAGAGCGCTGAAGTTTTACGTGGACTGCACGAAGAGTTTTTGGAAGACGTCACAGCTGTTTGTGAACTTTGGATCTGTGAATCAAGGGAAGGCTCTCTTGCAGCCGGAGAGCCATCTGGAAATGGAAGCCTTCATCATGCACTGTCACTGGTTGGCAAACCGACCGCTGCCCGGCCGTCCAAGCCCATTCGACCAGAGCGATCGCTGCTACCACGGCGTTCCTGTCTGGTGTGCCCCTGTTGGACATCTGCCTGACTGCTACGTGGAGGTCGACGCACACCTTCACGAGATTCTACTGCGTCGACCGGGACTCCAGGGTCGGCCAAGCAGTGCTGCGCAACCTGTTCACTTAAGACTAGTCTGGTGTGGAGGTATGAGATGCTTAATGTTGAGTTGTTGTATTGCTTAATGTTGAGCGTGTTGCCACCTCCCGTGGTTGTGCATGTGTATACTGCCATGTATTCCTAGATTTATGAGCATGTGAATCCATGCCAGACCCCATGCTGGAGAAGGAACAAGTTACTTACCTGTAACTGTTGTTCTCCAGCATGGGTCTGGCATGGATTCACATGCAAACCCTCCCGCCTACCCCTCTGCGGCTCTTCACTTGGTCATACTGCCACTTCACGTGCTACCAAATCTGCGGATGGCTGCCAGGGGAGGGGCTTAGGTAGAGGGCAGTCATTGGCTGGGGGCAGTATGACCCAGAGATCAGTGATTGGTTACTACTAAGACAGATCAGAAACGAAACTGATACTGATTTTATTTTCTTTACTGAGGATTCCTGGCCTTATGGGGAATATTCATGAGCCTGTGAATCCATGCCAGACCCCTGCTGGAGAACAACAGTTACAGGTAAGTAACTTGTTCCTTAGAATAAACATGACATCACAAATATTCTATGCAGAGTAGTTGACCCCTTCCTGGAAGGATAGGTGCAACACAATAACAGAGGAGAGAAGAGTCATCCAGGGAACCAGGCTAAGCCATTGTTAATGGGCAAAAGTCTGTGGCTGAAGCACTTCTTGAAGGTGAGAAAGTCTTTGCACAATGTTTTTAGAAGTGTGTAGTGAAGAAAGAAGAATCAAATGTAGGGCCACAAGCCGGGATACTTGTGAAGTAGAAGCTACAAGCAAATCTACAATGAGGTAAGTTCAGACTTTACAGTACCTTTAGGTTGAAGAAAAATGCTGCAGATGACTTCTGTTCCTGTGCAGTGCTGCAGATCCTGTTGTTCCTGGCCCTCAGTCGTGGGTACAAGAGGGAGGACTTCTGGGGGACTCCTGTACCACAATGGGACTGTCACCGATGGCAACAGTGTTTCAGCTCCTTGTGTCTACCGCAAACAGCATCACCGCAGTTACTGGCTGTCGAGATGGGCTTTCCTTGCTTCTGGGGTCCCACACTCAGTTGGGGCTCAGGCTTGGTCCTTTCTGCTTCCTGGAAGTCCAGAGGATCTTCCTGGAGCTCTTGGCCGACTTAAAATCAACGCACACAAACTGGTGGTCTTCTCCCTGGCTATTTGGTTCCAGCAGTGACTGCGAATGGAAATTCCACCAGCTCCGAGAAGGATGTCCAGGTTTCTTACTTTAGTGTTGATTGGTCCCACCAACTCAAACCTGCGAAGACACCTTCTCCCCTTATCTCACCCCCATAGAAACCATCTTTATCCACATGTTACACTACACCCTCTGTGCAATGACAAGGGTTGTTGTAGAGACCCCCAAACAGACACCATACCCTGGGACTGACTGTCTCCCAGGGCATGTAAAGTCCCCATTGACTTTACTAGTCAATCTTCGTGAACGAAACCAGTACAAACCATCTTACTATGGCGGTACCTTATGTTCATTTTCGAGAGGGTACGGTACAGTTGAGAGGCACCGTGCATATGGGGAGCCTCTCATATGCAACTTATCTCTATATCCCCTTGTAGCATAGCACATAGAAACCATAGACTCCGGGCACGACTACCCAAAATATTCGAACCTGTTCAATACAACATTAACTTGGATCACCTTTGACCAAAATGCCCTTTGGAAACTACCACTCTTCCCAGCTGCAAACCCCGCCCTAAAAGAAATAAGTCCACCACCAACCGACTTGCCACCGCTAACCGGAATCCTACACCACAGCTAGAACCCGACCTGAAAAGTGCATTAATCAATGCTAGATCTTTAGTCGCTCATGCTACAGACATAGCAGACACTATCCTGGAAAAGGACCTTGAATTCATCGCCATTACTGAATCCTGGCTCCATGAGGCAGCAGGTCCAGCACTAACGCTAGCAGTCCCAGACAACTATACTATCCTTAGAGCTGATAGACTAGACGCACGAGGTGGTGGAATAGCGATCATCGCCAAAACCAATCTCTCCATGAGTCACTTCTACACCCAACCTCAAAGCCTGCGAATCTCTCTCCATTAAACTACCCACTGCCAACTCTCAAACTTTAAATATCCATCTCCTCTACAGACCCCCTGGCCCAATCAGCACATTAAATGAAGATATTACCACTGTTATCTCTGAGAAGCTAAACCCCTCACAAACCTTAAGGCTACAATGATATCAATGATATCAATGATCACCAGGCCACCGCTGTAGCCAATATCCTGGCAGAACTAGGCTTCACGCAGAAAGTGAATATGCCTACCCATACTAAAGGGAGAACTCTTGACTGGATTGCCAGCCAACTGCAACCTCCATTACATCCATCGCCCCCAAAATATGGACGGACCACCACTTAATCTCCTTCACTCTCAATACTAAAAGACCCACCGCTCTAACACTCCCCCTCGCCGCACCTAATTTAACTAGAAACAAGAAAAATATCACAGCAAATATCTTGCCCCATATCCTACCGAATCTTAACTCCTTACCAGACCATACTGACCCAGGCCTTCTAGTGGAGGAATTCAATAAAGCTATGACAACGGCCCTCGACAACATTGCTCCACTTAAAAGCATCTTAACTCTTGGTTTACACCCCACCTAAAAAACCTAAGACTACAGAAAAGAAAATGCGAAACAGTATGGAACCTACATCCTACCGCAGAAAATAAAACTAATCTAATAAATATCTCAACGCAATACAAAAAGGATATCCTGGCCAAACAAACGTATAACAATAGGATTACCCAAGCCAATTCCAGTATGAAGAAGCTCTTCTCTATTCTAAAGGAATTGGAAACCCCTATTGCAGTACAGGACAACTCCATTAAAGATAAAACTTGGTGCACAAACCTACAGTTGGCACTAACCAACAAAGTAGCCAACCTCCAAACAAAAATTGCTCTAAAAAAAGCCTCATCATCCCAAACCCAAATCCCCCCGAACAAAACGCCAATACATAAACCCAAAGAACTCGCCCAATTCAACTTCTCGAAGGTCTCGGTGATCGAAGTAGAGAAAACCATTCTTGGACTTAAACCATCCAATTGCAAAGGTGACCAATGCCCAGTACAACTGATCAAGGACGCTGCTAGAGATCTAGCTCCCTTCATCACCAAACTTATTAATGCCTCCTTTACTACTGGCATCATCCCGCGCAACTTAAAGGAATCCTGGGTACTCCCCCCTTCTTAAAAAATAAACATTGGACCCCAACATTCCCACTAACTATAGGCCCATCACCACAGTGCAATTCTTACCAAAAATACTAGATAAAGTAGCATACACCCAAATTCAGAACTTCCTCGAGGTGAACCATCTCCTTGGCGGCCGCCAATCTGGTTTCCACCCTCAACATGGCACAGACTGCCCTCATCTATTTAAAGGCCCAAATAGACTCAGAGACGAGGGTAAATTAGCATTTCTCCTCCTACACGACCCCTCAGCCGCCTTTGACTTGGTGGACCACAAAGTCCTGTGTAATCACCTGGACTCTGCGGCCCACTTTTTAGGGGAGGCTATAGTCTGGATACAGTCATTCCTCAGTGACAGAACCATGAGGGTATTCTCCCCCTTGGCGGCAGCAGACCCAATACCCATTATGTGTGGAGTGCCCCAGGGATCTTGTGTCTCGCCTACACTCTACATTTTCAACAAGCCACTCTGTGACGATCTTGATAATCTGGGTATCACCTATACCAATTACGCGGATGATACCCAGATTCTCCTACCACTTACTGGGGATTATGGGGAAGATCTGGCCTTGGTGAGCAGAGTATATAGCATCGTTCAGGCATGGATGGCCAACCATGGCCTATGCCTGAAAGATGAAAAAACAGCTTATCATGGGCACCGCTGCTCGCATTTCTAAACTCAACCCAAATTACTCAGCATTCATCATCGATGGGAACACTATCAAGGTCGCCAGAGAAGTAAAAAAGCTGGGTTTCTACCTTGGCTCGACCCTATCCCTAACCAAACAGGTAAACTCACTGGCCTCAACCATGGCCTATACATGTAAATTAATATGAGCTGGGAAACAATTCCTATCAGATGACATTTGCCTAATCCTCTCCAGAGCGACTATCCGATCAAAATTAGATTATTGCAACTCCCTCTACATAGGGGCAATTAAACTGTCAACAGAATACAAGTGCTCCAAAATAATGCACTCAGAGCGGCCCTAAGTATTCCTAGAAGAGTACATATTTCTGAAATAAGACGGAAACATAAATGGCTTTCTACCCAGGAAAAAATTAACTTCAAATCTGCCTCCCTCATCCACAAATGCTTAAATAACAAAGCCCTTGTTACCTAACAGAACGTTTTACCAGAAAAATCACCACAAGACCAATAAGAACAGTCAGTCCCAACTGCCTTCTAGTGCCTAGTTTTAAACTGACCACTATTGGAGGGTCCAGCTTCCCAGTCAGGGCAGCTCGATTGTGGAATTCCCTACCTCACGCTCTGAGATCTGACCAAACGTTCAACAAATTCAGAAAGAACACAATAAAATGGCTTATTGAGAATGCTATGTAACCTGCACTCTCCCCACGCACCCACCACATGTACTGTACCTGATAAAGATTTGCTATCTTGTAAAAGTCAGCTATATGATGACCTGCTGTCTGCGAACCGTTTTGTATATGTACTGTACTGCCTTACCTTCACCCGTGGAGCTAAGAGAATTGCTTTTACCATGCCCCGTACAGTTATAACCTTTGTAACCATTTTGGATATGTACTTTACTGCCTTACCTTCACCCGTGGAGCTAAGAGAATTGCTTTTACCATGCTCCGTACAGTTATAACCTTTGTAACCATTTTGGATATGTACTTTACTGCCTTACTTTCACCCTGTGGAGCTAAGAAAATTTGTTTTTTCCATGCTCTGTATATTGTAACTTCTGTAACCAAGTTGTAAGCCCTCTTGTCAAATGCGCCCTGCTACCTCAGGGTCTGGTGCGCACAATAAATAAATAAACAAAACAAACAGTCCCTCTCTCAAAGTTTCTGGCTGGTGGCAGTGGTTACTACCAAAAATATTCGACCGAGAATATTTCCCTATGGGATTTTCCCATTGTTCACGGCTACCACATTTACTGACAGCCTCTAACATGCTGCCGGTTTATTTTTATATCCACTTTACTCTGGTAGGTTTTATTTGCCAGAACTTTGATATAAATTCTTTCTCGTGTCTTTCTCTAAACTCCTAACCCATGTCGGGGATCCTTTGTTTGTCCTTTTGGCGGGCTTCTGCCAAGCCCCGCTCCTTTCGGCGCCACTGAGTCTGGGGCGGTTCCATTGTGTGGGAGGGGGAGTAGGACCCCTGGACAGGGTTGCCTCAGCTACCCATGTCGCACTCTGCCCTGATAGGCTGGAGGGTCTCCCTCCAGGATGACCACTCCACTGTGAGTGACAGCTAGGATGTATGAATGGGGATCTTTTTGCATAAAAGCAGGGTCTTGAGGACTGGAAGAGCAGACGTCGCCCCTGGAACTAAGAAGCCGAAGAGGAGAGAAGCCAAAGACCTCTGCAACGACTGAACCACCGGTGAAGCCCTGCTGCAGCGTCTCACCACTTTTCTCCACACGATGAGCGAAGATCTTCATCTGCAAGAGCCTTCTTCCCTTGAGCTGGTGGGGCCAACCAGTTTGCCAATCGCCTTCCTGGACCTGCCTTGGTCGAATCGCCAGTACCCTGTACTCTGAGACCGGATAGCCAGGCACCGTCCACCCGGACTGCAATTTACAAGAGCGTACCTTTTTATTTTGTTTGGCAGCACCGCGGCTGGTTTCATCCCTGGGTAGTGCAGTGACTCGAACCTTCCTCCACGACGAGAATCTCTTCCTCTGCTGGATCTCCCGAACTGCAGAAACCACTGCCACCGCTGGAGCCTCTTCTTCATTTTAAGGTACTTTGTTCCGCCAGGCCACCCTTTTTCGTTGGTAGCAGTAAGTGTTTTTTAAATCCCCCTACCTACCTGTTGGGATGGCCGCCCCATCTTCTAACATTGTCTTTCACCTTCTCACCCACCTTTTCGAATCATTAACCAAAGACTTGACTGCAGCTACAAGAACATTTTGCTCCTATGCCCTATGCCCTTTGCCCTGTACCATTAACCATGGCACAGGCCCACTGACTCTGGCTAAATGTGTTAGAACTTCCTTCTCAACTAGAACTGTGTTGGTTCACTTACTACTTACCTTTTTCTTCCCATTTTTAAAACTTGTGAAGTGCCATTTTGCTCGGTTTTCATTTAAGTATTATACATGCTAAAGTACTGCCTTGCCTAAACTCGTTCACAATCTTTTGGGAAGTCATGCTAGGGTGTGTAAGAAGATGTTCCTGTATAACTTGCATTTTCCCTCCCTTGTGAGACATTGCTAGAGTGCCATTTGTGTTTGGTTTTCACTGTGCCGTTTTGCTCAGTTTTCACTCTTGCTCAAACTGGTCTACAATTTAACTAAGGAGTTGTGTATACTTTTCCTGACTGATTTTAACTTGCTTTAAAAACTGATGTTGAACTGGAAGGGTGTAATAAATATTATTTTTTAATACAAAGCTTTGGTCAGTGTTTCCTTGTGCCATAGTGCTGTAGCCCTATTGTGTAAACCGTGAATACTGCTCATCTCCCTCTTGAGATAAGTCACTGCTTAGCCACAGCTACCAACTAAATCCTTGTGGTACGGACTGATACCAAAGGGGATGTATTGCTCATACCTGTAGTCTTAATCTTCTGTAGTGCTCCCTAAGGGAACTGCACAGGATTCTGCCTAACAGCTACCACCTCACTAGTATTCTTGTGCTATTGTGCATGTCCACACCATGTGCCACTAACCAGCTGAGTCGTGTTTACATCTGGGGCAGTGGTACGGGTGATTTCTGTGTCAAAGACCCATACAGGATCACACTTAAACTGGATCAACTTAAAGCATGCGTTCATGAATACCTTGCTAATTTGCATGTATATTTCCTCCCAGTCTGACGACCCAAAAGTTGCCTCAATGTCACGCTCCCACTTGTTTTGTCCTTTGAGCTGTGGTAGGTCCCACTATCCTGTAGTGAGGAGGTTCATCTTGGGAACTGAAGCGTGAGATACCCAAAGCTCCTAAGCAAAAATTCTACCACATAATTTGGAAAAGCAGTGTAAATGGCCTTCAAGATATTTTTGAAACCAGGTTTCTGATCTTATACAGGACTTGGTATGATTTTGTGTGGGGCCTGATTCATTGAATTTCCTTATAAAAATAAAAAGGTGCCACAAGCCGATGGCGAGCAGTGTGATCTACTTAAGTCCCAGGGGTCTATACGCCTATGTTGTATTTGAACATCACATACAAAGTCAGTGTTTTAAAAGGAATGGCTTGGAGTCTGGCTTAACGAGGACCAGTATAGTTGGAAACAAATTAGTTCTAAGCATATCTGGGAGGTTTACTGAAATTTCCAGGCAAAATTCTGGGCATAAATGGACTACAGTGCTGAGTTGTGCCGGATGAGTCTTATCAAATAATTCACCATGGCACTGATGATGTAAAATACTTATTTTTGCTGGACAGGGCTGGGTTTTTCTGACCTTAAATATTTATTTGACTTTCTTTGACGTGCTAAACAAATGAAAGTTGATTCTACACTAATTATAACAATGCATTTGATATGATTTCTCTAATAGTGGAAAGGAAGATGGTGGTGGTGATGATGAAGTATTTATGGGACCAGTTGGACATAAAGAAAAATGTGTAGCAGCCTGTGTTGAAACACAGAAAAATGAGGCAGAACCGAAATCTCCACCACAGCTCCGTAGTGACCAAGCAATGTGGAGTCCTCTTAGCGGTGACAAATTTGTAGAGATCTATAAAGAAGCTAATTTATTAGCGTGCCAACTGGAACATTGCAAAGAAAATCAACGAAACCAAGCAAATCGTTCTGCAGTGAAAAATCCTGCAATAGAGAGGTTTGTGCAGGAGTCGAAGTTCAAGCTAAATATCTTTCAAGGTGGACAAGAAAATACTCCAGTTGCCGTTAAAAGGGAGACCTATTGTGTGACTGATAGCCCCTTTAACTTGCTACCATTAGCCATTCAGCAGCGTTTGGATTTTCCTGTTGAAAACCAATGCCCGTCACCGACTCACAAGTCAAGTCCACTCAAAGCTGAAACTCCTAAAAAAACGTCTGCCTTACCTTTAGAAGAAAAACAAAAGACTAATGGACTTTACAGTGCAAAGCGTCCTGTGACAACTGCTGAGAGAAAATTGCCAGGGTGCAAGTTGCAGTCTGCGAAAGCTGTTCCAAATGTATCAAACAGCCACCTTGGTGTTCCAAAGGTAACCAATACTATTCACCTTTTCGCTATTCCTACAATGTCTTGTTTCAATAATGTTTGCCTGTTTTTAAATGGAAGATTGTTTAGCTGCAAGTATAGTGTAAAAATACAAATGCCTGAACAGAAATATGTATGAGCACATTTAGTCTTTCATCTTCTACCCGTCTAATTTTAGTCTCGCCTGTCTCTTCTCCATACAACTTGGATAACGAAGTGTTAACTGTCCTTGCACACCAAATCCCTGATCTCCGAAGACTGCCTTATTTCTTAGCCTACGTGTCCTTGTGCCATGTAGTTTGTGTCCAAATATGTTTAATAATCCATGCTTTAATCGACTGAGCCATAACACGCCACGGTGTGAAGGCGTTCATGTTTAGTGAAATGCACGCTGAGATTTGCTTTTTGCAAACTGTATGCTTTATTAGACTTTCAATTGTGTGGGCCGAGACAGTAACCTTGACTTGAGTACATGATGCACTCTTACTGCAAACAATCCGCTATGACTCCACTGGGCTTTCTGGGATGAGCGCCAAATGTACCAATGATAAATAACAGCGATGACAAGGCCCTCCGAAGAACTACAAACTGCAGTATTTTCTGTAGTTTAAATGGGATGGATGCTGCCCGCTAACAGTTTTGTTGGGAATATGCCTAGTATTGGATGAAGTTTCGTCCTTGCCAATTGCTTACACAATTTGTTTTGTTGCTGATTTGTTATTTTTGTTTTGTTTTTAGAACGTTTTTCAGTGCTGGGTGAACTTTGGTGATTGTAGGTGTGGAATGGGTATGGCCCGAATAGTATAAAATGGAGTAAGTTTGTGCCCAGCACACAGCTGTTCAGGGTGGCAGAGATGGCAAGAAGACGAGGGGAAGGTTGGCTGGAAGACTGAAGAGGGAGCAGAGGTTTTCCAGCTAGGAGAGTCCAGCTCCCCTCTTTAATAAAAAAATATATATATTAACGTGGCTGTGTAGTTATGGTTAAGTTGCTAATCCCACAGGAAGAGCACTTTTTGGGCGGCTTATAACTTCGCTCCCCCTGGACGAATCCTCACAAAACTTTGCAAAAAAAGTATATGGCCCACTCTGAATTTTTTTTGTAAAGTTTAGTGAGATTTGGTCCAGGGAGGTTCCCAAAATGTCTTTTTTTTTTTTTTTTTTCTTCCATTGACAGAATGGGGAAAAACTTTGCTCACGCATGCAGCCCAAACTGCTGGACGGATCTTCATCAAATTTGCTGCAGGAGCAGCGGCTTGGTCCCGAAAACGTGCTTTTGTAAATTTGGTGAATATCTGTCCAAGTTTTAAAAAAAATGACCAAAAATGTAGGTCACAAAAAATTAGTGATATCTATGTCCGCTCTGCAGACACACGACCCTGTTCGCTCTGCGGACAGGACAACGATCGGTTAATCGCCTTGCGTCATGTCCGCGGACATGCAACGTGTCCGCTGATTGGTGTTGAAGAGCGTGAAGTGCGTCAGATTTTTGGAAACGCCCACCATATTGGATTTGCGGACATCTGCCGGTGTCCGCGAACATCGAGGTAAAAACATATTAAAAACATTGCATTTATCAAATAATCTCTGGGGAGATGAGGGGTGATGAGGAGGGGATGGGATATGGCTGTAAGAAGCAAAAAAGTGTTTTTTGCTGCTAAAGTCCGTGAGCAGTTCGGATGTTTGCGAACGGTCCTGAAAAATTCATGGACACCCCAGAATTACAGGGTTGGTGAAATGCACTTCTTGAATGGCTTAGAACTTTGGCGCCACTTAATAGAACTGCATGAAATGTTGCATGTATATTTCTAACCTGATGAGTTTACAAAGTTTGGTGGGATTCTGACATGAGGGTCAAAATTAGAGGGGGCTGCCAGAATAATGTAAAGGCTCATAAATTAGGTGCCATTTGACAAATCTACATTTCATTTGGCAAACTGATAATGGATGTAGATATACATGTTTTTGCAAAGTTTGGTGGGATTCTGTCTAGAGGGAGCAAAATTAAAGGGGGTCCCAACATATTGTAAAGGCGTATAAATGCGGTGCCATTTCACAAATCTACACAAGGCTTGCAAAAAGATTATAGATCTAGATATAAATGTTTTCGTAAAATCAATGGATTTTGTCAAGTGGGGGCTAGGTTATATGACGATGTATGTGCATACATTTGACACTTTTGAAAAAATAAAACATGGGTGGATTTCCAGCAAACTTGCGTAAGGAGCATTGGCAAGGACTTGCAAGCATGGTTTTGGAAATGTACCAGTGTTTTATTTTTTGACGAGTGTCATAATGTAGCTACAAAAAATAGCAGTATGCCTTTTTAGTGACTGAGGGGTAGCCTGTGGTCTTGGACAGTGGGCAGATTGTCTGGCTCATGGAATAAGGTCATGATACGGACAATCTGGCTACTGGCCATGACCACAAGGGACGAAACATAGGATTAAAGTGGGCATGTCCACCTGGTACTGGCTTTGTGGTAGTTATTCGAAATTAGGATAGATTTGAAAGGCAAGAAAAATGTGCTTGTGGTAATATGGTCCTAGGGTTCTCTATTTGCCTTCTGCAGGCTGCCATGGAAAGCGAAGAGGGTCCCTGTATGAAACCTCCGCCTTCCCTTTTCATGGTGGCCATCTTGGAAAATAAATTTCCTTCCTACACCGGGGTGCTGCAAGCGTCCCGGTGTAGGAATTTTGATCATCTTTTTTAGTACCCCAGGTTCCCGCTCTGGGAACCTTGGCTGCTAATGGCCTTCATCCCCCATTTCAGGGGCTGGAATGGGGGGACTAATGGTCCAGAGACCTTGTTATCCACCCTTGCTTCGCTTGGGCTGCTGGGCCGGTATCCACAGTTCCAGTCCCTGGAACGGAGGATGAACGCCACAATATTACCATTAGCATAACACAAAATGCGAATGGAAATGTTGGAAAATCTTATTGAGTCTATGTACTTTACTGATAAATATAAAGTAGATGGAGTCTATACATCTTTTTTTTTAAGTTCTATTTTTTAACTATGAATGATGGTTCCTAAAGGAACACTTGTTTTGTTTTTTGATGCATTCTGTTTGGCAGGAGAGCTTAGAACGAAAGGTCGGGAGGGAAATAAGGGAAGAGGCACCAAACAGTAATATGGTGGGGCAGGTGGACAGGGGAAAATGTTGCACGTGCTATTTCTAAGGTAGGGGGCAGTGTTTTTCATGCTCCTTGATTACAGCAGTGGTGGTGTCTCTTGGGGAGGGATGGCATTAGCTGATTCTATTTTAAGATAAATAGCAGTTTTGCTAAAAGTATGTACTAGATTGTTAATGGATGAGTAGGAATAGGTGTTGGAGCTGTGCAAGGGAAATTTTGAAGTTGAAAGTTCCTAGATACAACATGCAGTTCCGTGCTTCGCGGACAGTTTGCATCTTATCGTGTAGTGCGTATGGGTTCTTGGACACATCATGCCGCGCGCCAGCGTATGATCATGTGGCACTCTCCGGAAGGTCTGCAATGAAGTCAGATGTTCGTAGACATTATGGTTAAGTTGCACTAATAACCTATGAAATTTAATGAAAAAATGGTGTTAAGGGGAACGTTATGGTTCTGTTTCACTAATAACCTATGAAATTCAATGCGAAAACGTTAAAGGGACGTTATGGTTCCAAGTAAAACCAAAAAAAACCTGAAATTCGCCAGTTATGGTAAGCTAAGCAACATAACTCGCGCCACCACTGTGCACTGCTAAGACTAACACCCAGGACATCAAAGATGACACACAAATGTCATTGATGACATTGCATATCTGGCTCACTCTTCCTTTACTGATATATCTAGGCCAGTAACAGTCAGGAACTAAAAATTCAAAAAGTACTATATTTGTAGACTTGTACTTCAAATATGTTCTTACAGTAAATCACTTAGGGTCCACTCACAGCATATGAAACATATACAAAGGGGAAAACACAGACTTCGAAGAAAGCAATGCTTTCTATGTATGAGGATGATTAGTAAGGTTGTCAACACTGTCTTATAGTTCTGTTTTTTTATTACTGTACTTTCCCTGGATATGCTCATATTTGTACACATTGCACTTACACTACTTTCATTAGGGCCTAGTCACAATATGTGATAGTTATACATAGGGAAGTAGTAGCTTTGAAGCAGAGCAATCATTTCTGTGCATGAAGATAATCAGTTAGGTTACTTCACTTTCCCTTTATATGCTCATATTTGTATGTGAAGTTGTCTGTTTTTTGTGTGCAGTAATGCAATAATGTAGTAAGTGAGTTTTATTAGGTACTTATTAAATGTTTCACAGTATGCGAAACTCTAAGAAAGCATTTATCATTTTAGTATTTAACATGGCAAGATTATTAATATTGCATCTCCATCATGTCTCCTGCAAACTATGCCTATGTTACTACATGTGTACGTTAGAATATTGGAAAAAAATTCATAATACAATGCTATTTGGATTAATTCATTGCTTAATGCACTACGTACCTCATGATGTTTATTCCAATGAACCTTGACACTACTTTTATTAACATTACAATAAGAATCCAATGTACAGACTTTTCATGAAAGGTAAATGCACATGTGATGTCATCTTTGATGTCCTGGGTGTTAGCTTACCATAACTGGCGAATTTCAGGGGTTTTTCGGTTTTACTTGGAACCAGAACGTTCCTTTAACAAAGTTTTTTTCACTGAATTTCATCTGTTTTTAGTAGCGCAACTTAATCATAACGTCCCTTTAACATTTTTTTTTCCAGTGAATTTCATGGGTTTTTACCAGTGCATGCTATCTTCCTACAACTTAGTAAAATCATACTTACCCAATAGAGCAATTTGTGTCCCATTTACAAAGTGTCACCTTAGAACTGCCATTTCCCACCTTATGGAATCATTTTAACACTTCTATACACATTTTGCAACTAATTCAACTAGTTTTGCACCCGTAAACGTCGGCGAACATCTGACTTCATAGCGGACCTTCCGGACAGTGCCACATGACCATAAGCTGGCGCGTGGCATGATGACGTGTCAGAGAACCTGTCCGCACCTCACGATAAGATCTCTGCTTGGCAGACAGTTTGGAACTGCATTTTCTACTGATCTAGGAACTTTCAACTTCAAAATTTCCCTTGCACAGCTCCAACACCTATTCCTACTCATTATCCATTAACAATCTAGTACACAGTACATACTTTTAGCAAAACTGCTATTTATCTTAAAATGGCATCTGCTAATGCCCTCCTCCCCAAAAGCCACCACCACTGCTGTAATCAAGGAGCATGAGAAACACTGCCCCCTACCTTAGAAATAACACACACGCAACATTTTCCTGTCCACTCACCCCTCCATATTAGTTTGGTTCCTCTTCCCTCATTTCCCTCCCCACCTTTCGTTCTCAGCTCTCCTGCCAAAAAAATACATCGAAAAACAACAAAAGACATTATTCCTTTAGGAACCACCTTTCACAGTTAAAAAATAGAACTAAAAAAAACATGTATAGAATCCATCTACTTTGTATTTCTCAGTAAAGTACATAGACTCAAAGATTTTCCAACATTTCCATTCGCATTGTGTTATGCTAATGGGAATATTGTGGCGTTCATTCTCCGTTCCAGACACTGGATTGGTGGATATCGGCCCAGCAGCCCAAGTAATCAGCCCAAGCGAAGCGAGGGTGGATAACAAGGTCTCTGGACCATTATCCCACCATTCCAGCCCTTGAAATGGGGGATGAAAACCATTAGCACCCCAGGTTCCCAAAGCGAGAACCCGGGATGCTAAAGATTTTTCTTCCTACACCGGGACGCCTGCGGCGTCCCGGTGTAGGAAGGAAAATCCTTTTCCAAGATGTCCACCATAGAAAGGGAAGGAAAGGGTTCCATACAGACCCCTCTTAGCTTTCCATTGCAGCCTGCAGAAGGCAAAAAGAGAACCCTATGACCATATTACCACAAGCACATGTGTCTTCCCTTTCAGATCTATCTTAATTTTGATTAACTTTACCACAAAGCCAGTTCTTGGTGCACATGGCCACTTGAATCCTATGTTCTGTCCCTTGTGGTCATGGCCAGTAGCCAGATTGTCTGTCCGGGTCATGGAATAAGGTCATGATCCAATCTGGCCACTGCCCATGGCCACAGGCTACCCCTCAGTCGCTAAAGGTATACCGCTATTTTTATAGCTACATTATGACACTTGGCAAATAAAACACTGGCACATTTGCAAAACCATGCTTGTAGGTCCTTGCCAATGCTCCTTATTGAAGTTTGCTGGAAATCCACCCATGTTTTATTTTTTTCAAGTGTCAAATGTATGCACATACAATCATCAAATAACCTAGCCCCCACTTGACAAAATCCATTCAGACTTTACGAAAACATCTATATCTAGATTTATAATCATTTCGCAAACCTTTGTGTAAATTTGTCAAATGACACCACATTTATAAGCCTTTACAATATTTTGGGGACCCCCCTCTAATTTTGCTCCCTCTTGACAGAATCCCACCAAACTTTGCAAAAAACATGTATATCTAGATCTATTATCAGTTTGCCAAATGTAGTGTAGATTTGTCAAATGGCACCTCACTTATAAACCTTTACGTTATTTTGGGACCCCCTCTTATTTTGCCCCCTCGTGACAGAATCCCACCAATCTTTGCATACTCACTCAGAATCAGGTCAGGAATATACATGCAAAATTCCATGCAGTTCCATTAAGTGGCACCAAAGTTATAAGCCATCAAAGAACTGCATTTCACCAACCCTGTAATGCTGAGGTGTCGGCGAACTTTCACAGGACTGTTCACGAACATCCGAACTGTTCGCAGACTTTCGCGGCAAAAAAACACCAGTTTTGTTTGCTTCTTGTAGCCATATACCATCCAATCCTCATCACCCCTTACCTCCCCAGAGATTATTTCATAAATTTGACAACTGCAATGTTGAGTTAACATGTTTTTACCGCGATGTCCGCGGACAGCGGCGAAACGCACGAATCCATGATGGCGGGCGTTTCCAAAAATCTGAGGCACTTCACGCTCTTCACCATCCAATCAGCGAACACGTCGCCTGTCCGCAGACATGACGTATGCTGATTAGCCAATCAGGACACTGTCTGCGGACCAAACAGGGAAGTGTCAGCGGACGAACATGGATATCGCACATTTTGTGACCACCTTTTTGGTCATTTTAAAAAAAACGACTGGACGGATTTTCACCAAATTTGCAAAAGCATGCTTTCCGGAACAAGCCGCTGCGCCTGGTCCAAATTTGGTGAAAATCCGTCCAGCAGTTTGGGCTGTAGGTATGAGCAAAGTTTTTTTTTTTTCCCCCCCATTCAGTGTATAGGAAAAAGACATTTTGGGACCCCCCCTATAACTTTGCACCCCCACCCTTACCGTGGACCAAACCTCACCAAACTTTGCAAATAAAAATCAGAGTGGGCGATATACTTTTTTTGCATAGTTAGGTGAGGATTCGTCCAGGGAGAGCAAAGATCTAAGCCGCCCAAAAAGTGCTCTTCCTATGGAAACAGCAACTTAACCAGAACTACACAGCCACTACTGTGGCGGTGTGTGTGTATATATTTATATATTACTGCCTCTTGACGTTTGAGCAGAATTTGGATTCTGTTTCCGCTGCTTGAGGACCGTGGTCGAAGTGCTCAGCAGCGGTGCACCTCTACTTGTTTTTAAATTTTACTGTTCCTATACTTTTTATTTTACGAATAAACCATTCCAGAATGGTTTAGTTTTAAAGTAGAAATGTAGGAAGCAGTTAAACTTTGCACTGCACTGAACTCGTTGCGCCAAGGCAAAGCTGCTCACCACCTAAAAGAGCAGACCTCTTATTCTGGATTGGCTATATGCTGGCACCATTGATCCCAAAGGACATTTAATTCTTTTTTGATGCATCTTATCCTATTTGTGATACTTTTTTGATGAAAAGCTCATGGTGCATTAAAAGGGGGCTTTTTAATTTTTTCTGAATTAAAGTCCCTGAATTGTGGATAATCCCAGGCATCCAGTCTACTCCAGCACCCTCAACACTCTACCTATTCTTACGTCCCATCCCCTTTCCTCCATACTGCATGGGCGTCCCTTTCAAGGAACGGGAGACGTGAGCTTTTTCACGAGAAAAAACCTTCTTCCCTTTTAAATTTGGAGGCACGTGGTGGTGCGGCCCAGGGAGCATGCGCTGCCCTGGCTCTGCCCTCTGGTGCGAATCCCCAGTCCCCTTTTCCGTGTCGACTGGAACGGGCCAAATTCACCAGCACTCCTGGGTTTGGCGTTGGCCATGTAATTCCATGCGCGAATACTTTTGTCTTTTTTGTGTTTTTTTTTTTTTTTATTGTTAGGTACTCGGCCCTCAGGCCTTAGGCCCCTCCCTGGCACATGTTGACTTTCACAGGGTTCAGCAGGTGTCCCTCCTGCAACGGGCTCTTCCCAACTGCAGACCCCCACACCCTCTGCCTACGTTGGCTTTGCCCAGACCACGGTTGGCAAGCTTGTGGTTTGCTGTCTTCGAAAGCGCTGAAGAACAGACTAGCCAGGTGGAGGGAGCTTTTCCAGAAGTCTCCTCCAGAGGACCTAATGAACTTTGTGAAACATCAAACCAAGCCCAAGGTAGGGCCTTAATTCTCCATTGCACTGTGCAAAGGGGACTCCTTCGAGAGACCGGTCAGGTCCTTCTGCCAGCACGTGCACCGAGGCTGCTGCAGCTACTGGCCTCCAGGCTAAGGGATCCTCCCGGTGACAGTGTTGAGGGACCGGAAGGTCCTTTTAACAGGTCTTCACCCGAGGGGCTCTGCCCTTTTACCGGCACGATGGCCGAGGGGCTACGCCCTAGTACCAGCAATACATTAGAATTGGCGCCTAAACGCAGCTCGTCCTCAGCCGCCTCCTGCTGCACTGCTAGGCAAGGAGATTATCTTGGAGGCGTACGGCAAGAAGCTCTATTCCAATGCGTCCTTGCATCTTCGTCCGGCCAACGTTGACGCCATGCTGGCTGCCGCCATCCAAAGATTATGGTGGGAAATTGCAGACTTTCTCCCGGAACTCCCCATACAGAGCCAATTATGCTTTAAGGTGCGGCTAGCCGAGGCCAAGCTGGTGGCGCATGACCTCATGGAATCCACTGTGGCTCATATTTACACCTCTGGCCGTGCCATCTGTATCGCCAGTGACATAAGGACGACAGCCTGGCTCCGGCCAACAAAATTCAACCCAGACGTCCGGGCATGCAAGTTAGATCTACAGTTCGAGGAGGGAGTGGGGGGGTTTTCTACTCCTCCACGGACGAAGAGCTGGAAAAAAGGTAAACCGCTCACAAACGACCAAGTCTTTATCCATCCTGACAAAGAACACGCCCAAATCGTACACCCAATCCCAGCAGCGCTCTGACAGGGGTTGTACGTAAAGAGGGTTGCTGTCACGATTCATGTCCCAAACACCAGGCTCAGACCAACCTGCCTAGGGCAACAGCATCCATGGGGACATTTAAGGCCCCAAAGGATCACTTGGGGGCTTCCTGGACTCGGTACTGGCCCCGTTGGTGCCAGGCTCATGCTGCCATCACCAATATGGCAAGTTTCAAATTAAGCTAACCACGTGTAGACCGGTCTGAGGCAGGTTGAAGGGACTACTTGCCTGGGGAACTATTTGCTAGGGTGTGGTTGCTGGGACTACTTTACCTGGCGACTACTTTCTGAAGGCTATATAAACCACACCCTCAGTACAGAACACGCTTCGCATTATTCTGCACTCCTGCAGCGTAACGCTCACCGTGTCTTTTACCTTCAGGCCAGTCTTCAGCTACGCCCGTCCAGTTAAGCTACCTGCAAAGGAAGGAAGAGAAGGTGAAGAAACAGAACTAGACTCTTACCTGAAGCTCTGTGTTTTCATCTGCTGAGCTGAAAAGGAAAAGACATCAGGTTAGCCGCGCAGACCGAGAGCCACATCGCTATCCAGTGCATTGTAAATATTTACCCGAGTTGCTCATTCCGGTAATCCAGCGAAGCCCCATCACTCGACTGCCGCCATCCTTCGTCCGCTGCTCCTGAGTCGCCGCACCTGTTGAACATAAGAAAAAACATCAGGTTAGCTGCACATTGGGAAAAGCCCACATTGGACATTAAATTCTTATGCAGCGCGAAAACTCACCTGAAGGCTGATTTTCCTAGCGGTCCTGCAAGGCTTCACCACTCGATCCATCCCGGAGAAATAGTGCCTGCAAAATGCAAAGAACAGCAGGTCCGTCGTGCAGAAGGACAATAGCGCATGTAAAGATTTATCACAGAACACCAGTGTGAACGAACTTTGGAAGACAACTCTGCGTTCTTCATATGTTCTCACCAAAGGGAAACCTATAAGGAAAAGGCACAGAAGTGAGCTTGGCAATTTGAACTCTACGGCGAACCATATCATTGGTATAAAGACTTACCCATTTGACTCAATGTTGTCTGGAACTCTACAGGATCAGTGAAGTAACTAGATCCTTGAACTCTATGCACCCCTGCATACTGTTGCAGGATGGAGAGCCTGCCATTCATAAAACTAAGGTGAGGCATAGCAGAGGGGTGTATTAGAAGGCCATGAGAGGTGGGCGTAGGCCTTTCACCTTGCAGTTGGGTAACATTTCATTTAACCTTTTAGGCGCACCTTTGTGACGGAAGCGGGATTCAGAGGGGGCACGTGAAACCACTTAACATCGGACCAGCCAGTCCCGTTCGCCGCCCCTGTGGAGACCAGGTGAGCGTAATAGTTCTGCTGCTTCCAGGACCGGAGGGCCTGGCAGCCGGACTGCTCGCCGTCTCAGAACTGGCGTAAAGCAACAAAGGCGAGTGGTGTAGTAAGGGCTTTTCCAGTCCCGCTCTGCCGCGACAGCCTCCAAGGGAAAGAAGGCATGACACGCCCCTTCAGGTCAGCGTGTCTCCGGTGGGGGGGCAGGCTTGCTCTCGTGCACATTCCTGGTGCCAGAATTTTGCAGACCTCTGGAACCCCTCTGTAGTATCCACGGGGTACCGCCTATCCCATCCTCTCTTCCCACATCCTCTTCACTCCCATGGGTTGGGACAGCAACTCTTTAGGAGATCTGGTCGCTCATAGAGAGCCAGGCAGTGGAAGAAGTCCCAACCTCCCAGCAAGGATTTGGCTTTTACACCATTCAGAAGAACCAGGCGGGCCCAAGTTGTGCTGGACCTTTCCACCCTCAACCTCTCCTTTCCCCCTGCAAAAATTCAAGATGGTTACGCCAGCTTTTATAGCGGAGATATTGGACAAGGGAGACTGGATGTGCTCCCTGGATCTGAAGGACGCGTACCTACACGTCCCGATTTGGCAGCCCCATTGTTCTTTCCTACGCTTCAGGGTCGTGGGTTACCATTTTCAATACAAGGTCCTTCCTTTTGACTTCAACTCGGCCCCCAGGGTCTTTACTAGGCTCATGAATGCGGTGGCGGCCTGCCTCCACATCTACCCATAGCTCGACGATTGGCTTGTCAGGGCTACATCTCCGGGAACAGTTCACCACTCTTCCCATGCCCTTATGAACACACTACACGATCTGGGCATCTCGCTCCAGCTCAAGAAGTCGCAGCTGCAGCACACGCAGACTGACATTCTTAGGCCTCATCTGGGACACGTGCTCCGAGAAGGTATTTGTCGGAGGACAAAATCTCGTCCATCAAGAGGGCCACCACCCACTTCCTCAGCAGAGAAGTGACCTCGGCATGGTGCTACCAACATCTCCTTGGTCTACTGGCTGCGGTCTCATTAGCCGTCCCGCACACGAGACTAAGGATGAGGAGGCTACAGCTGCACTTCGTGGCCTCATGGAACTAGGAGCGCGGCTCTCAATCCGAGATCAACGTTCCTCCATCACTCCACCCAGACCTAACTTGGTGATCCAGAGGCTGCAACCTACGGAGGGGCAAGCCCTTCCGGCTGCCCACTCCGCAGGCCACATCACCACTGATTCCTCGCTCAAGGGCTGGGGAGCCACCCTGGATGATCTCTCGGTCCAAGGCATGTGGACTTGACAGGAGCAGGATTACCACATCAATTGGCTAGAGCTGAACGCCATCTGGCTAGCGCTCGGGGCATTCCTACCACTTCTCAAGGGCAAGGCTGTCCTCATCCAGATTGACAACTCAACCAGGATGTACTATGTCAACAAGCGGGGAGGCACCAGATCCCCTCTGTGCAGACTGGCAATCAGCATGTAGGAGTGGGCCCAGGAAAACATCTACCTCAAAGCGGTCTATCTCCCGGGGGAATCCCACCTCGAGGTGGACAGGCTCAGCAGGCTGGGAGCAGAAATTACGAGTAGCAACTAAACGACCTCATTAAGGAGATCTTCAACAGGTGGTGTCATCCCCAGGTGGATCTCTTTGCCACCTGGCACAACAAGAATTGCCTTCAGTTCGTATCCTGGCTGGGACAGGGCCCTGGATCCCTGGGTGACGCTTTTCACATCTGTTGGAACGGCATGAAGGCCTACATCTTTCCGCTAATTTAGAGTAATTTGCAAAATCAAGGAGTCTCGCTAACTCCACATCATTCGAATAGCTCCATGGTGGCCGGCCAGGCTATGATTTTCGTAGCTGCTCAGCCTCTCGGCGATGCTCCTGATTCACCTCCCGACGGGCCCAGCGCATCTTCTGGCACAACAGGGGGGCAGAGTCATCCACGCTGCGCCACAGAAACTAGCCCTCACAGCGTGGTACCTGAGCAGGTAACGCTGCGGCACCTCCGCCTATTCTAGGCTAATCTGGAGATCATACAGGGCCCAGTACAAAAGCAAATGGACCAGATTCTGCCACTGGGCAGATTCCAAACCAATAGATTCCCCTGGCGTGCACTTTGGACGATGTACTCTCCTGCTCGGCGCACCTCGCCCATTCTGGCGTGCAGGTTGACACCTGCCGTACTTGGCTCGCAGCCATCAGAACTTACAGGAACTCTGAGGAGGGCATCGTCTCCTCCAATCCCATCGTCCTCATCTGACGGGACTAGCAAGGTTCTACCCAGACGTCAAGAGTCTGCACCCTGTGTGGGACCTTAACATAGTCTTGGGCGCCATGGCGCACAAACCGTTCGAGCCAAGGGCATCCGCGGACATCAGGCTGGTCACCATCAAGACTGCCTAACTGGTCGGCCTCACCTCATAGGGTATGTGACATTATATGGCATTTATAACGCACCTATACACGTGTCAGCAAGGGTCAGCGAAATACAGGCGCGGGTCCCCTCGGAACCATATACTACCTTTCACAAGGACAAAGTAGTCCTGTGGACACACCCAGCATTTCTGCCCAAGGTGATGTCTGCGTTCCACTTGAACGAGGAAATGGTCCTTCCTACATTTTTCCCGATTCTCCAGGATGAAGCACAGTGCTGCACTGCCTGGATGTCAGGTGTGCCCTGAAATTTTACTTGGACAGGACCAAGGGCTTCCGCAAATCGGATGCCCTGTTTCACTTTCAGAGGCTCAAGACCAGGCTATCGGGTCTCCAAGGCTTCCATATCCCGCTGGATGGTCTCTGCCATCAAAGAAGCATATGAGAGCCAGCACAAGCCGCTCCTGGCCAACATGCATGCCCACGCAGTCAGGGCCAAGGCAACGGCCATCGCATTCCAGCGCAATGTCCCATGGCAAGTCATAAGCAGGGCGGCCACTTGGGCCACTCCCTCGGCTTTCTGCAAGCATTGCTGTTTGGATGCTGGCTCTAGATCTGATGCGGCATTCCGTCAGGCGGTTCTCAGGAACTTCTTTGCTTAAGGAGGGTCTCCGCTCCACCCTGGGCCTACATTCTGTTGTAATCGCCCATGCAGTATGGAGGAAAGGGGACAGGACTTAAGAGTGATTAGAAGTTACTCACCGTAGTGACCAACATACTCTTAGTCCTTGGTCCCCTTTCCTCAATACGTCCCACCAACCTCCCCCCTAAAAATACTGGTGTCATTAGGCAATGTTAAATCTATTGACGCGTCAATGGGGACTGAGGTGTGGTGCCGGAGGGCGGTGTCAGGGCAGCGCATGCTCCATGTGCCGCGCCTCTAAATTTAAAGAGGAAGGTGTTTTCTGGTGAAAAAGGTTCCATCTCCTGTCCCTTGGAAGGGACGCCCATGCAGTATTGAGGAAAGGGGACTAAGAGTATGTTAGTCCCTACAGTGAGTAACTTATAATTTCTGCAGTTGGTGAGTATGGCGAGGCCTTTTAACCTTACTTTGATATACATTGAGAAAGGTATTGAGACAGATGCTTCTATGAAGTTGCCAATAATGATTTGGTGAGGCAGGTGCTAGGTTTCCTAGCGTGATTTGTGAGATTGCCCATCACGACATGGTGGGGGCAGATGGTTGGTTTTAAAGGTAACTATAATTGCTTGCAGACAGCTGATCAGTCTTATCCTTTTATTTGAGGTAGAGGAAATGACCATGATGTTCAGCTTTTTGCATTTTAAGTGTAGTGTATAATAACAGCAATGATTCTTTATTACAATTTGCTCATAATTAAGATTTATTTTTTACATGTGTAAGACACATTCATTGAGTGATTAACACCTAGCTAAATGTGTTGTGTATTCATGTGTTTAATATGGTACATGTCTTTTCACACACATATGAAGGGATACTGGATGATGTGAGCAATGGACCATCAATAAAATGACATTTAGACACCTCGTGCTGATGAATGAGTAGCAGCTAATAGCCTGCTCTCGTTATGGATGCACAGTGACCGGTATATGCTGTTCCCTACCCCCTACTCCTGCCACAGCCACTGCTGGGGGAGGGGCGCATCTTGGATACTCCCCTGGGGGTGGCGGGAAGGCTCTAGATGTTGGGGTGATAAGTCGCATCACTTGAATTTTAGTAGGTTTAAAAAGCCATTCTTCATCACCATGGGATGGCCTTTCAGAATCCCCCACAGGGCTGGTTCTGAAAATGCTTCTGAGCCGGTCTCTTGCCACGTGACGCCCTTCCCCTCCCCCGGCCTAAATGCCTCCCTCACCTTACTACAGTTACATTCTTCAGGCCGCAAAGTTGCCATTGGCGAGTGATAATTCACTTTCAATTAGTGAGAAATGGTGTGCATTTTGATCTAGTGTTCATTCAGGGGTTGAGTGACCTTTATGTCTGGCTAGTAACATGCAACGTTTTATAGTCCTGGTCTCCTTGCATTAAAGGGGTCCACTTAGTCTAATTCTACCTTTATCCCATAGGGACAACACTATCTTCAATTTACATGCGTGGCTGAAATGAACTGTCTCGGTGAGACTGCAGTTTTTTTAATTCAGCGATGTTGCTGCTTAGTGTGTATAATAGGAGCATGCGACCAAACGGAGCTCTTTAGAAAATGTACTCTACAGGGAAGCAAGCCAATTCAGATAAAAGTATATGAAGACTTTTGTCGTGCAAGGCTTTGAAGAAAGAGTCCTGTGTATAGAATAGTTCGCAGAATATTTGGAATATAGTGTTCTGCCTTTGTGACAGTGTAAGAAAACAGCAGTTTGATCATAGATGTGCAACTGGCCTGCTACTCCAGTGATGCACCAACATAAAACAATTAAAATTGGAGAACTTTAAAAAAAATATTGCCAAAACACACTGGCAACATTTAAAGATGCTCAAAAACAAGCTGATCCAGCTAAATTCATGAAGGATGAAGCCACCAAACTATTAGCATTTGGACTGTCGGGGTGGGCTAGTAAATGAGCATCCTAAAATGAGTTCCATTTCAACAGATGGTACCATCACGATGCATGGAGCAATACTGCAAAGTAAAATGAATACTGTTGAGACTGAAGATATTATTGAAGCCATCATTATGAAGAAGTAAACGGAAACGTTCGCTGAATTTTCTGTTATTAATCCATCCAGTTATTGATATTGAACATTAAAGTAGAAATTGAAAGAAAGGTAGAATTTATATAGGGGAATACTCAATACCCCAACAATTTTAAAAAAACAGATGAACTTATCCTGGACTTTTTGACAACCAAATTGATGAGTTTAAAAGGATCAATAGAACACCAACATGTCATGATTTACGCATGGATTAAAGAAAGTACTGCAAGAATTGTTTTTTTTTTACTCTAAATGTGCTGACACAACAAGGTCACCTCTAAGTTAATCTACAGAAATGGGAGACATTTTTAAAAGAGTGAAAAACCAGCATTGTACTCACTTTGAGACGGTCATTTAAAGTAGTGGGGGCTGGGAGAGTTAAATTGGTATAGTCCGACTGGGAGGAAGAAGCTCAACAGCTCTGCAGCCTGCTCCTCTGCAATCTCTGTGCTGGGGATGGACGAGAAGCTCTTGGAAGTCTTCAGCTGCAGCCAATCCGCAGCTCTGGCAGGAGCTGTCTGACTTTGAAATGTTCCTGCCAGTGGAAAGACAAGACTTTCTCTCTGGTCTCTGAATCAACAGGTCACCAGGTATTTTCTTCAATCAGAGGAGAACCATGCTGTAGGTGTTGACCCGAGGAGATAATCCTACTTGCAGACAACTACATGTGTGTCTGACCTCTTGAGTACTCCCATCGTTCATTTACTACAGAAGAGGAGCTCCAGAAGGACAGCAGCCAGACAGCCGATGGTGTTGGGTAAGCTGGCCCCATTGTCTTTCTCCTTCTCACAAAGATCATTTTTAGTTATTGTTCACTTGTTTGGTGCTTCCACAGGAAGCAAATACTGTTCAAAGCGCCCATAGGGCAACGGGGGACAGGGGATGGACAATGTAATTACAACAATGTTAATACAAAAATGAGACAACAGGGAGGGGCAGACACACCCATGCCTTGAGTGTTCAGAACATGCAAGCGCAAAACGTGCAAGTGGAGAGGGGTATGGGATGGGTGCTGTGGTACTCATGGAGAGCAGTAGGTGAAGTGCTATGAACAAGTTAAGTGCAACCTCCAGTGGTGGAGGGTGAACGGAGGCAAGTGCAGAGGATAGACAGCAGCTGGGATGATGAGAGATGTGGGAGATCAGGCTCCCGAGGATGCAAAAGGGCTCTGCACATCAATCTAGCTACTGTGCGATTAGCAGGGGGGAGAGACAGAGGTGCAGGGAATGAGGGAAGGAAGACTTAAAGAGGAAGGTCTTGAGGCTTTTCCAGAACTTAAGGAGGTCCTGCTCAAGCCGAAGAGAGCCCACTGAGGAAAGCGCTCGACCACCTGCCTTCTGTCTGGAAAACTGCTTTACACATGTAGTTGGTGCCAGAAAAGTGCAGGTGTAAAGAGGGGGAATATGTAGTCAGAGTTGCAGATGGAGTGGTCCCGACCCCAGACAGCCTTGTGGATGATGCAGAGGGATTTGAATTGAATCTGTGCTGCGACTGGGAGCCATTGAAGACTTAGTAGGGCAGGAGAGATGTGGTCCCTGGGCTTGAGGCCAAGGATAATTCTCGCTGCTGTATTCTGGATTAGCTGGTGGGGTTGCAGAGTGGACAAAGGTAGATTGAGGAGGGTATTGCAATAGTCAAACCTAGAGTGAACCAGAGCACGGCTCTGGGGGAAGGTGAGGAAAGGTAGAATTCCTTTCAGAAGGAAAAGCTGAAAGTGGGTCTTCTTGGCAATGTCCTGAGTATGAGGGAGGAAGGAGTCGAAGATGACTCTGAAGTTTCTGGCTCCTGAGGAGGGAGCAGGGGGGAGAGCCCATGGAAGGCCAGAGTGAAGGGAAGAAGTCAGGTGAGCAGCAGAGTGAGATCGCAGACAGTGGCAGATTGGAGTCTTTCTGCTGTTTCTCTACTTTTCCCAGCATACCTGTGTCTACAAAAAGGCCTCCCACCCGCGGAGCGGCCGCGGAGTGAGCAGCAGAGTGAGATCGCAGACAGTGGCAGACCGCGGCCCAACTGTGGGCCAAAGGGAAAAGTTATCGGTATGGACACACCCGTGCACAGACGAGTCTGAGAGGACTACCCCTCCAATGAATACTTTGAACGAAACGCCAGTTGCAAAGGAGGA
This sequence comes from Ambystoma mexicanum, assembly GCF_040938575.1. Classification (NCBI taxonomy): domain Eukaryota; kingdom Metazoa; phylum Chordata; class Amphibia; order Caudata; family Ambystomatidae; genus Ambystoma; species Ambystoma mexicanum. The sequence goes on from NC_090936.1 coordinate 692,326,413, forward strand.
GTCACCGCTACCACAATCAGGAGCGGTCACAGGTACGGCACCTCTCACCTACCTTATTCGGGGAGTGGAGGGTTCTCTAAAGGGTCCCTTAGCCTCGGACTTTTTAGCCCTCCCTGCTTCCCGCCCTCCCTCTCTGTCTCCCACTTCGGAAAAGTCCCCCTTTCTCGCTACCTGCTTTCCCGTCATCTTACCGAATTCCCTTGTCCTCTCCCCGCCTTCCCTCTCCCTTACCTGCCCGCTCACTGAGGTTGAGACTGCAACAAATCACCGGGTGCTCAGACCGTTGAAGGAGTCCTGTCTGGGAAGAGGAAATCCCAGGAAACGCGGAGAGAAGATCACGGCTCTCAAGCAGGTGCCGAAGCGTACCATCTCATCTGATCAAACCGAGTTTCCTGTGACACCCAAATACAAGAACGCGAGGCTGCTGCTGAATAATTCCAGCGGCGGAGTGCTCTCCCTCATACCGGAAACGGAACAAGTTAGGCCACTGCCTTCGGTGGACCTGAGAGGCGACTTGCAAGCAGAGGCTCAGTTGGCAGGAATTACTGAGTCAACGACGCCGGGCCCCCGATCCGCACGCGTGTGCCCAGAAGGGGAGGGGAACCAGACTTTAAGAAAACATACAGTCCACGCTGCATTGCCTTCTGACATTACAAACTGCAGTAGCCCAAAGGGAGAAAAAGAACAAACTGAGAACCATGTTGAACAATGCTTAAGGATGGCCGTGGCCGCCAATGGTGAGTCTTCAGAGCCTTCAAATAACACAGGCAGCAATCAAGACTCAATGTCTAAGCCATCAGGACTTGCAATGAAAACTTTATGCGCTGCGCAAATTCATAATGCATCAGCAGCAGTAAACCAAGAGAGTCAATTAAAGGAACATCGGCCGATACTAACTTTGGCCAACGAAAAGCCTGGAGAAGCACTTAATTGTAAAACTGCACATCGAAAACCGGCGGTTTTCGACTCTGCAGAGGATGGAAGCACTGAGGATATTGAAATCGTCACTGAATTGGACATTGCAACTAAGATTCTTGAAAAACCGACCGTTGCATATTTTCAAATGAAAACCCAACTGAAAAAGAAAAAAGAAAAAACGGGAGTGGACAATGAGTGTCAGAACAGCATACCCTTAACGACGACCTGCAAACTGCACCGATATAATTACAATAAAGTGAGAAGTAGAATGACCTCAAGACCCAAAGCGCTCTTAAAAAAAAAAAACTGGGGCCAAAAATTGGTCCTATTAAAGGCTGCACAGCGGCAACCATGAATGATTTTTTTAAAAAGATGGAGCTAAATTTAAATCAAGGTCAAGAGTTGTCAGACTGTGAAATTCTCGAGAGTTTAGGTGAAGCATAAATAAACACATCAAAACTAGACTGCCATACAGTAGAGGTCCCCGCAAGTTCAGAATCATCGAACAGCACATCAACCAAGACACAAGGAGGGATTGTCCCTTCTCTAAGATGGCACTACTCAAGTAACCACAAGGAGACGATTGAAATTAGCGAATTAACGGGAAAGATCACTGAAATAAGCACCCAAGCTTTACCTGAGGTTGAACTAAGGACAGACATGGAGATCACTGAAGAAGAGGCTTTGAAGCGAAAGCCCAATACATACCTGCACGAAACTACATCTATAGAACGCAGCTTTACCAAAGAGCCACGAGATATGGACTCTAAAAGTGAAAAGAATAAGGGATTACAGGCAGACGAGAAGCAAGAGATGGATATCGAAGCTTTGATGCCTTTAGTCGAACGGGGCCCAATCACCCCCCCGAAAGAAACCGAGATCAACGGGGGAAAAACAACTTCACTGCATCCCGCCCCAGTCGTAACGCGGAGATTCGAGGAAACCCAACAACTACCTCCACCAAATCTCGTGCAGCAAAGTATGGATCTATCAACATTAATGTCGTCAGTGACGATAGAAATGGCGCCATTTACAAAGATGTACGAGACAATAAATGATATACTCCGGGACCAGGTGTCTATGCTTACCATAATGTAATCTAAACTGCAATACTTGGAAGGCTACATTATGGGGGCCCAAAATTCTGAATCGGATGGAAGAATGCAAAAAAAAGGCAGGCTGAAACCCGCCTTTGCTGCTACGTTCATGGATCCCACCCGTCAGCTGATGAACCTGAGAACAAACAATCACAATATCCCAATATATATCAGACAGCTTCATCTGTCACAAAGGACGAAACCGTGAGATCACTAGCTCATGAGAGTCGCCAACATCTCCAACCCCAAACAAGGGGACGAGCCACTGGACTCCATTATAGCCATTCTTGAGGAAGGAGATAATCACATGGTGACGGAAAAAGAAGTAGACACGCACTGGGCAGCCCAAGAAGCACCTAATCCCTTCTCCTATATCAAGACCGGGGAAAAAGTCTGGAAACCCAGTAAAGACATCAATGCAAAGCCAAAGAACTTTACATTTGGAATATTTTCGCAACAAAAATCCATCGTCAATCGAAATTTGAAGAAGGACGTGAACAGACCAACTGCTTCACTGGCTCCTCAATCACTACTGAAGCAGCAAAAGGTCGCCGTTAGGAAAAACGGTCCTTCAACCAAACCAGAGATGAAACCTATTGCTCGTATTATCGATGAGAGAGAAAAGCGATCTAATTGTGCAAAGGAAAAAGGGCCTGTTCTTGTGGTAGAGGAGCAGTCGGATTGGAGCATTTTGACAGTGGACGAGATAGGGTTCGAAAATCACCCAAAAAAATCATCAAAGAGAAAGGCACACAAAGTGATTACTGACTCTCCTAAAAACGAACCACCACACAAGGTCCAAGTGCACGAAATTCCTGACTCGCCAATAGAAGCAACAGTGAAAAACCTAAGATCTCAAAAAGTCGAATCCACGTCTACCATAAATCCAAGGCCTAACCTCCAGGAAGAAAAAAGATCAAAAGAGGGACGTAAATACGTCACAAATATATGGAAGGAAAATAAAAACCGGTCTATTCCGGCTTACACCCGAGGACAGGATGACAAAGGGGAGCGGAAAAAGCCTAGTAAATTTAGCCATGACAACAAAAAAGACATCCGATTCTTACCTCCAATATATCACTGAGGTGAATTTGGAAAAAAAAGGCGAAAGTAAATCCGAACAAGATAGAGAGCGGAAAAAAGCATCAAAACAAATTATAAGTGCCCATATGCTAAGACTGAAAAACATCAACACAAAGCAAGACGACATAATCATGAACAGAACTAACATCATTAAAATCTTAACTCAAATTACAAGCCTGCAGCATATTGGAAATAAAGATCTCTGGATAGTAGAACCGAGTACCACAGGGAGAACTGATTATTCCTACATCTCTCTTCGGAAAATACCAAACGCTACCTATTGAGAGAATCCGAAAATTTGTTGTCCATGGGATTTGAATTATCAGAACCCAAATGTGCACATGAAAAAGAGGATTTAATTAAACGAAGTGACAGACACGAGAAATCAAAAGGCCATCCAACAAACGAGTACTAGATACATCAGTAAAATGCCTCATGCGCAGCCTGTTCAGATGAGCCGAAAACCATACAATTTAGGAACAGGAGCGTTTAAACAGAAAGAAAGAAAAAGATCTGAGACAAATCTTCAAAAGGAACCTCTACGGGAACAAAACTTTCATCGAAACAAAAGACCTCAGCAATCTAATTGTAATAATCAATCTTCCAACAAAGATGGTAGATTAAGGTCAAACGAAGTGGAATCATGGACATGGCATAGAACTGAAGCAACAGATCGAAAAGACCATTAGCAACGAACGACGGAAAAGAAGACTTCCACATATTTGGGCAAGCTTAAAGTAAAGGAGACACAAATTCCATCGCCAAACCCACTAAGAATTGGTTGTTGGAACACGAGAGGCTTTGCTCATTTAACAAAGGAAACCGATGTTAACCTGGGAAATTTTGACGCACTCTGTCTACAGGAGACCTGGCTAACCACCAAACCTCAACTAGATGGTTATGATATAGTTTTTACGTGCGCCAGAAAAGGAGTATCGGGAAGACCGTAAGCAGGCCTTATTACCGCCATCAAAGCAGGGTCAGGCCTGGAAATTTTCAAAACACTAAAATCTCCTTACTGGATACAGGCCTCGCTTCTCATAAGAAAACCTTCCACTATGAACCGAAAGGAAAGTATGGTTCTCTTGGTCAACGTCTACTGGAATCCCCAGTTAACAACCAACGAAGATTTCATTAATGAACTTCAAAATGTTTTGGAGGGCGCACAGAAGATACGGATTGACCATAGTACCATCATAAGCGGGGACTTCAATGCAATCTGTGAAGGAATTGGAAATCGCTCTACATCGCTAACCCAAAAGTCTCCCGCACGGGAGAGAGGCAAATTCCTTGAAAAGATCATGGCTGAACGAGATATGCATAACCTGCACTGGCAGCGAAATAAGGCAAACCTGGCAATTCCATCATGGCAAAGAGACGAACAAACAGGAACGATAGATCATATATTCGTCTCGAGAGACATCTTGCCAGAGATCCGCTCCTTTACAATCAGGCCAACAACTTTTAGTGATCACAATCTCTTAGTGATAGAAGTTTGGGCAGCCAGACCTCAAATGACCCTGAGCGATTTGCCATTGGAGACAACAGAAAAAGGCAAGCGAGTCAAAATATCTGCAAAGGGCCTACGGGAATTGGAAGCCCAATTTGTAGGTTCTCAAACTCTAAGATCGACAGAGCAAAAAAGAAAAGAGATTGACCTGGATTATACACCCTTACTAACTAGGTTTCTAATGGCCCCAGCGAAAGCATCAGCCGTGAAGAAAGATCATTCTAATTCTCATGCATACCATAAAGATCTAGTAGAGAAAAGGAAGGAGTACAGAAAACTTAAAAGACTAGCACAAAGGGACCCATCTCTAGAGAATAACGAAAACTGGCTAAAATCGGCACGGCATTACAGAAGCTGGCTTCAAAATCATCGCCATCAGCTGTATTTGAATGATTCCCAGCAAAAGCTGTCGACCATCTGTGGCAAAAAGCCTAAAGAGTTCTGGAACTTGATCAAAGGAACACAAAATAATGCTAACGAGAGTATCCAGAACAACGTGGGTGAGGCACGTTGGATCGAACACTTTTCAAAACTATTCGCACCCATCAGGGTAGTGAATATAATTGAAATTTCCAAGAGCGATCGCCATAAAATGACAACTCCATGGTCAATCCCCGATGATAAAGAGTCCATCTTAGACAAACTCAAGAAATTAAACAACTCGAGGGCTCCAGGACCTGACGGGATCAGTAACTTGGAACTGAAAAAAAATCCTGAGTGTTGGGCCAACATCATGAGTGAGCTTTTCGCAAATTGTAATAGAAAAAGCAATACCATTAACATGGCGAAAAGCTAACATCGTGCCCATTTACAAAAGAGGTGCTACTGACGATCCGAATCAATACAGGCCTATTGCCCTCCTGGACGTAATGGGAAAAGTATTCGCGTCTCTGGCCCTAGAGGCGTTCCAAAATTGGACGCGCTCGTCAAAAGTAATGGACCCATTCCAGAACGGTTTTATCAGAAACTCTGGAACATCGACGAACATCCTACTTATGAGTGCTTTAAAGGGAAAGGTTCTTCAAAGTGGTAATCCAATCTACGTTGTCTTTATCGACCTGGTCAAATCGTTTGACCAGGTAGATAGGGATCGGCTTTGGGCGAAATTGGAATCAAAAGGTTGTCCGGAGTCAATCTTAAACCCTATAAAGGCTCTACACCAAGGGACCTCAATTCGAGTTCGCCTGAGTGCAGATGGTCGACTTTCGGAAGAAATTGAAACAGCTCGTGGAGTCAAGCAGGGCTGTCCTCTGGCCCCATCGCTGTACAACTCCTATATCGCAGATTATGGAGACACCATCCACACGGTTAGACATTTTCCCCCAACGATAGGAGGGGAGAAGATAGACCGCCTATTGTACGCGGATGATATCATCCTGATGGATTTAACACCTATAGGCCTTCAACGCCAATTGGACAATATGGTATCATATATGTCTGAAAACAACCTGCGCTTAAATAATGCAAAGACAAAAGTGCTCATTTTGGGCAGACCTGCAAAGCGGAATCCTAAATTCACTTGGCACTGTGACGGTAAGAAGCTAGAAAGAGTGGAAGCCTTTAAATAGCTTGGGATTACAATTAGCAACGACAAAGATGAAAAGACCATGCTTGAAACACTCTGGGTAAAGTTAAAAAATCTCACAGCCCAAGCTAAGGCTGTGGATAAGAAATACGGTCGTTTTTCGATCGTTCCTATCGTGAGATTTTACAAAGCTAAGGTCGTTCCGGCCTTAATTTACGGCATGGATGCAATGTTGCTGGCTCCGAATACCATCTGGGAGAAATTGGAAGCTTTCTTTTGGCGAAGGGTCCTTGGCTTAGCCCAATCTACACCAATTGCACTAATAAGACGAGAGTTATGTACTTCCTCAATGTTGGCAATAAAATTGAGAGCCACCTTGATGTTATACCTCAAGGTAATAAATAATCCAGAAGCCCGAGTACTGGACCTCATACGGAAAGAACTTTCTGAGGGCGACAATCGGACGCTTGTAACCTGGGAACACTCATACACAATCCAAATCGAGTGTCGAAAAAACTTTTAGAAGCCGACTGGATCCATACTCAAGAAGTGGCTTGGTCGTATTCCATCACAGCAAAGTTACCAACTGCTCCAATGAAGCTTGATGCCACGCGTGGTTACTTACTTAGGTTCCCAGATAAGAATCTTAGTCGTCTGTTAAGATTCAAGCTGAACCAAATAAAAACCAACAAAATTTTGGCTATGCGTAATCAAGTACCATTGAGCACCTGCCGCTTCTGTCAGTCTATAAACGTCATAGAAAGCACAAAACATCTGCTAATGGAATGCTCTAGTCTAAAAACAGAAAGAGCCAAGTTTCTTGCGGACCCGCTGAAAAACTATTCAACCCTCGATGAAGATAACCTCTGGTCATTGCTGACGAATGGGAATAACACTAGATGTGTTATAGGAGTAACACTTTTTCTTAAATCCCTGAATCTCGAGTAGGAGGAATTCCTACTATGCATTTGTTACACTGGATTTTGGACAGAAGGGGAAAAGGGAGAAGAAAAAAAAAAGTCGGGTGCTGGGGTCTGAATAGGAAGGATCTCTGTTTTGCTGGCATTGAGTCAAAAATCATTAGAAGTACACAAGGCCTGGATGGCTGAGGGGCAATCGGGGATGGTGGGTGCAAGGGTGTTTGCAGGAAGTTTGAAGTGGTCATCCGCATAGCACTGGAAGTTTGGGGAGAAGGAGGAAATGAGGCGTGCCTGCAGAGTAAGGTAGATGTTGGAGACAAGTCTAAAGAATGGAGCCCTGGGGGACCCCACAGGTGGAAGTAGGGGAAGGAGAAGATGCCCATTAGGACTTTGGACAAGCCTCCAGTTGGGAAGGTAGGTCATGTTCTTTTAAGGGTGTGTTTTTGGAGAGGTGGGCTACAAACGCTGATTGCTCCCACTTCAAGCCTAGGTAGGGTGGAGCAAAGCATCCACCCCACTCCTTTCTCAGGGCTTGTTTGACCTCATTCCAATCTTGGGAAAGTGGTTCTTTCCATTTAGAGGAATGGAGGGCAATTTCCTGTGGCCCTTAGGTCCGCCTGGTTGCCAAGTGGGCGTAGTACTTTTCACTTCCTTTGACAGCTCCCTACCCAGTCTCCTCTGGTTTGGCTCAGGATGCACTTTGGCTTCTGAGGTCCTTGGATATCAGCCGTGGCAGAGCTAGGTTTTTTTTCTTCAGGCTTATGATGCCCAATAAACTCTGTTCTTCGCACCATACTGGACCGGTCTACTTCAACATGAGTGGTACAGAATGTCAGGTGAATGTATACAACACAAGGTTGAAGGGTGAAGGAAGTGCCAATTGGAAGGATGGTGGTCTACACAGGAGGGTTTCTGCCTTATTGGGTTGCAGGGTGAACCTTTCTTAAGCGGGCCTTCATCGGGATGGATCAACTCGAAAGGTGGAATGTTCTAGGAGTGCAATGCCTACAAAACAAGAATAAAGCGGCAGGGTCAGTGCTAGGGTAACAGGATAGGAAGGTGAACAAAACTAACTCTTAATTCTGAATCCGAATTACATAATTTATTGTTATATATATATATTCACCTGACGTTCTGTACCACTCATGTTGTAACATAACAGTAGGCAATGTATTCACTTAACTGTTTGTACAATAACTTGAGACCGATTTGTCTCTTCCTTTGTTCTTCATTGTCATACATTTTGTTAATTGAATGTTCTATGGTATGTGCACAATTAGACCACATGGTCTTGCCCTTTGATTATAAATACTTTAAACCATTGAAAAGGTGTGCGCCTTACATTATACAGTTGCGTACTTGACTGTTTATGGGGTAGGAGTGACCCTGTTCACTTGTTTGTTGATTTAGGAGAGCATACCAGGCAGGTACAAAAGCGTTTGTGAGAGAGCCCTGGTGGGGAAGCACACCAGGCAAAGACGAACTGAACAGTGTATAAGAAATACATCATCAAACACGGTCCTGAGAAGGATATATCAGGACTAGCAAAAGGTTGTCTGAAACCAAAGGAGTGAAAACCTGGCAAGCGTACTCCAGGTATCCTACCAAGATACAAACTTGCAGCTACATTATCTATATTGTTGAATAAGAGAAAAGGAATGAAAAGCTGACAAGGGAGCTCACTAGGTCTCCTAACAAGACCAAGATATAGATGTACAGCCAAGTTGTTTTTATTTACCAGTTGTATTGCAGATCAGGAAAAAGAGTGAAATCTGGCAGGAGAATACACCAGTTATTCTCACAAGATAAAAACAGAGCTAAATTATTGTGTTGTAGATGGAGAAACTCAAGGAACTGATATCTTTGAATATAAAACAGAGTGAAGAGAAATCCAAGGGAAGGGAACCACCCTCTGGAATAAGGAATGCTGTCCTTCTGGAACCTTTGTGTCAGAGTTACGCATTTTTGTTAGAATTTGAGGTCCAGAATAGTATTTTGGGCACACAATGTTTTACTTTGGACATTCTGACAGACCTGTAGTGTTTGAGGATGAAAACACTGCTTAGTGCAGGGACACGGAGGCATTTCCCCACCCCCTTTTTATTTTTATTAGTTTATGGCCAAAACCATAAGTCTGTGTCCATGTCTCATTCCTGGTTCCTCACAATTCCCTCCATTCCCCTCTTTCCCCTCATTCTCAGGAAGGTCAGTCTTAAAGACTTCATAGCCTGGCTCATGGCGTGGCTGTCTCCAGTCGGGCTTCAAAAGACCCCGGATCTTCTGCCTCTGGGGCAGGAGGATTTGGCATCCATTTCTCCACTTATCTCTTGTGAGCATGGTTCCTGAAGAAGTTATTCGAACATCTGGGCTTGTCGAGAGATAACATGGAAGTTATGGCTGCTCATTGTCCATCCACGAGGGCGCAAGACGAGGGCAAATTGATATCAGTAATCCACCCTATTCTCAAGATCCCAATGTTTTTGTTGGATGTATGGGACTCAAATTGTGTTATAACATGAAACTTTCTGTAAGTATGGTTTCTGACCCTATGTGCACTGTACTCGCATAGAACGAGGACAAGCTTGACCAGCCACCCCCTTAACTGAGAGATGGAGCCAATCCACATTCAAGACCAGGAGAAGGGGGAAACCCGACTAGCTAGAGAAGGGCATAAACCGCCTCCTGGAGGGTGTTTGAGCGTAGGCCAGGCATGGCGAGGTGGGCTGTAGCAGAGCCCAAAGAATACTCGCAGCCCTGCCAGACCAGGAGCTGGAAGTCCCCTCCCAGTCCTCTGGTCCCTACCACATGCCACCAGAGATTCATATAACCCAGCAAACGGACTCCACCACCTGGGTCCCGCAGGAGGAATGGCTGAGGCGAGGGCACTGTCTGCCTAATATGCAATGTCTGAAAGGAACAGAAGTGGTCATGCTGCAGCTGCCAAACTCGCCTATGTCTCGAAGTTGCCCCGCCGAAGGACTAGGTGGCTCCTGGGATCCATGAGGGTGGAGGAGAGGCACAAGAAACCTCAAGGCTGTGTGATGGACTAGATACCCCCAAGGCAGTGGTGGCTGACCAAGTCTTGGGGTTTGGTTTCTCTTAACAAACACCCAAGTCAGAGTGACATGAACTAGTGCGCAAGGTGGGGTTAGTGGAACTGAATCCCAAGGTGGGACAAAGATCAAGAGCTTCCTAGCGGCAGGAAACACCTGGATCCTTCTTGGGAGAAAGAGTACAAGAAAAACCGGAGTGTGGGAACATGGGCAATTCATCCCCACCTAAGAACACAAAAGAGGCATTTATTGGACTGAATTGCGCATTACAGACGGGAAAAGGTTGGAGAGCCATTAAAGCTACTGGCTTACTGTATACACATGGGCAGGGAGCCCCCATTGAGAATATCACACAAGGGTGGTGGTCAGAAGCCAACCATTAGTCATGTGCTCGGGGCCAAGGCCCAAGTGTATCACTTGCTGCATTTGCTTCTTTTACAGTGGTAGGGACAGAACTCTGGTAAGCATACGATTCTGGATGGAGGACAAGCTCCCTTTTAACAGGATTTTTTCTTTTCTGATCTAGAATATAGAAAACCACAATACCACCTTGTCTGTCTCCTGATATACCACAGTATCTGGCAAATATAATAAACCAACCCCTCACCTCCTTACCTTACTCCCTCACCCTGTTGCATCACATAAAGAAATGTGCCCCTCGACAGCCGTAAAATGTTATTTTCCCTGAACATTATCATCCTTTTTCCTCTTTTTCATTTTTCCTATTTCAAACAAATTATAGAAATGACTGAACTATTACTGGTGTGCCATTTTTAATGGCACAATTGTTAGTCAAATTCTTATTATGAAAAATGAGTTGCGTCATCTCCTGGGTTTTGGAGTTAGCCTCCTAAGGGAACCTCCATTGATTGGGCGTAGTGTAACTTGATTGAAAGCTCTCTGCTTGCTATTGAAACCGACTGTAGAACAGGCATTAGTCATCCAACCTTTCAGAGGCAATGTAATTGTGATATACCTTAATGATATTTGCAGGTGCTCAGTTTGCCATCGGGCACTAAATGAAAGCTGAACATGCCTGCTCCAGCAACAGAATCACAGCTCATCCTGCTTGAAACTGACCCTCTTGCATTTTTATTAACTGCCCCTTGCGCATCATGCCAGTTTTCTCTTTGTCTATCTCTAACCTGATGAAAAGGTTCTCCACCCTCTCCTGCTTATTTGGCATGGGGAAAATGCCGCTCGAAGGCAGTTTCTGGTAATTTTCAACCCACTTGCACGCTCTCCTATAGAGACCCTCCGTTCTCTTTTCCTCTGCATAAAATTGCTTTCCAATACTTGGGTGTCCTGGAAATCTACGCAATTACCCTGTTAAGTCCTCTGTATGGGAGCTTTCTGATTTAAGGTTCGGGCGCTACCAGAAACAACTTTCTGCTCTCCAGGCCTTCTGGTGACCTACAAACTTATCTGAAATTAACGCTGTTTTTATGAATGTGTATGAAGGAGCATTCGAACAAATCTGGAGGACATAAGTTTGGGTTCATTGCATGTGTCACTGATCAACTTAATTCTAAATGTTTTAGCTTTGCATAAAGAACGCAGTTGTCCCAATGTTGGCACAGATCTTCATAGATTTTTTTAAAATGTATTTTGTAATTTCTAATTCCATGTTATATGCTATACAAAGTATATACTGAATACTACAAAATGGTCATACCAATAAAGAACAAAATCTAAAATGATTCCTCATAGTGTGATTTATCTTATAACCGATACACATGTTCACTTTCAGTTGAGGACCAGCAAAAAGCCGAGTCCTCAAAAAAAGCAGTCGTGCAGCGACGTGTCATCCGAAGATATTCATTCGGACAAATCGAGTTTCACTTCAGATGTAAGCGATTCGTCCCTCAATAACAGCGTTTTGTTACAGACAAAAAAATCTATGCCTGCCGCAAGCAAGGTAATGTAATTTGGCAGTGTGTTGCAATCTATGAAACATTGTGTAGAATGTGAGCCAACCACTATGAAACTGTTTCACAATTCTTTGTCCAAGAAAACTGTAGTGTACTGCTTGTATTGCTGTATGTAATGCATGCCCATAGAATGTTACGATAGGCATTATTCGCCCCCCCCCAAAGAAATTCCATTTAGACATTGTAAGTAATGGAAGTGAAATATCTAAACATACTGCCGCACTTGCACATATAGTTCAGTAAACCTTTCCCTTGCTGAAATGTACATGCAATGAGTTGTGTGGGGCAGCGTTATGGGATAATATTTATACATTTATTTTAAGTATTTGACATCATTTAGTGTGGCTGAGTTGGAGAACATCTTCATTTCTGTCAGCAGTGCCTGATCGACACTGCTTTCAGGGAACTCGGATTGTATTGTTAAAACCTGCTGTTGAAATTTGCTGTTTTCCACCCCACATGAGTTATTTAATATTTGGAAAAATGTGAATTTACAAATGTATGCTAGCTGCCATTAGTATGTAATGAATGGTTGTGATGCGTCTTTCTGCCTGCTATTATACAGTATTATTCCTGTTCTAATGTGTGGGCAGTTGGTTATGGTCTGTGAGCCATTCATATCTTTTGGGGTGTGTGAATGGCGGTTATTGGTCAGTGAGCCTTATAATACATTTAGGTGCCATTGGGTGGAATGGATGATGCCCTTGGGTTTAGCTCGCTCTACAAATGCCTAAATAAATACAAATTATATTTAAGTGCTATAATTCTGTGAAGGTAAGAAAAGACCCCTCTGATTTAAAATGGTGGCTTTACAAGTTGTAACCTTTTTGGCTCCAAGAAAACTGGTTTCCACCTTCAATGAGGCTCTCAAATTGGAGTTCCTGATGTACTCCTATGTCCCGTCCCCTTTCCTCCATACTTATTGGACATTCCTCCGTCCCTTGGGATAGGACCGGAGCACTTTGTAAAAGCATCAAAATTTTGGAAACATTTTAGTCCTTCCTCTTACGCTGGGTACTGCACGCAGCCGTAACCCTGCCCATCTCAGCTGTTCATCGCCCATCAGTCCTTTTCTCCGCTCGTTTGAGACTGGACGCACTTAGCATCTGCAGAAGGTTTTTTCTTCCAGCTTCCTCCTCTCTGGCTCTCGCTTGTGATCACGTGATGGTCTGTCTATGCCTTTTCAGCTAGACTTTCCGAATTGTTCTTCCTGTCAGCAACGCTTCACTAGGGCGGATCCCCATCCTCTTTGTTTAAAGTGTTTGGGTCCTGACCACCGGTGGGACTTGTGTTTTTATTGCGATTCCCTTTCCCTTTCGGTCCGGGCGCTCCAACATCGGTTCGAGCGATGGGAGGAGGTGTTTCAGCGCACTCCTACGCATTTCCAATTCATTGACGAGAAGAAAGGCCAAGTAAGCTCTTTGCTTTTTAGGGCACCCCGGCCGGGGGACTCCTTTCCGGGGTCTTCCTGGTCTGGGAGGAGCGTGAAAGGCTCAGATACCGGGGTGTGCCTTGAGGTGCCGTCTAGGCCTAAAGTGTACCGGTTTTCTCCAAAGGTCTCCATAAGGGGCCTATTGACACCGGATCACAATCCGAGGCTCCTCCTGTGGGGGCTTTTTGTAGACCTAGCGCTACTGAGTCGTGGGGTACCAGAGCTCGCTCCGAGGCCTCCTTGATTGGAGCTTCCCTCATTTGTACCGGGTTGCGCCCCGAGGCCTCGGCTGGGCTGGTAAGTACCGAGCAGAAGTTCGAGGCCCAGTGTGAAGAGGCTTCTACCGGACGCAGGTCCGAGGTCCCTCGTTTAGAGGCTAAAGTGACCAACAGTTCTGAGAGGCCTTGTCGTTGAAAGGTGTTCCTCATCGTTCCCGCTCTTGCGGTGGCCCCAGAGCTGTTGAGGGGGCGCAAGGAGTGAGGTTTCGGACCATAATTCCTCCTTTACCGACAGCGCAGAGGTCCTTCCTGCAAAGGCAGTTTGGCTATTAGCAGGTCACAAAAACATCCTAGGCCACACAGTACCGGCTCGGCCGAGGTTCCTTGTGTTAGGGCTAAAATGAAGACCCCTGACCCACTTGTGGGGACCCCTGCCTCACTTCCGCACGTGTTGCAGTTCTCCTCAGGTGCCGACAAAAATGGCGGCCATTCCCGGCAAGACCACGATGGCCATTTTGGATACAACCCTTACAACTACGCCATGGGCTTTAGGCATAGAGGGTGCTCTTGCAGGTGAACATCGGCTTACGTGTGCACACCCGTTGCGTCCAGTTTGAATGGAACGCTTGGATGCCTATACCGCACAATGTGTCGCTGCCAGCGGCATCGGCGCCCTTGATTTATATGGACAACAGCGGGGAAGGGCCCTCTTGGCCACACTCTCCCTTGAGCCCTTGGAATTGCCCTCCTCATGAGAGGCCGCCTCCTGTCACGCCTAAGACATCGGAGGACGCCTTTTTCGGCAAGTTCCAACAACTTGTGTTACAACCCCATGAAGGAGTACTTTAAGGGCCTGTTTAGGGAGATATGCCCGCCTGTGCCAAAGGTTTCGGCTACTCTGCCTGTGCCTCCGCTGCCTTTACCGGCTGGGCCTCCCCCCTACTCTTCCACCCCTGCCACCATTGTCCCCAGTGGACAAGGTGATTGTGGTGCCGGATGTGACTGAGCCTGATCCGGACTTATCGGATGATGTACAGGACAATCGGGACAGCGAAGACCAGCCCCGCTCTATCGGAGCTTTTCACGACTGGGTGCTGGACATGTGTCTGTTGGATGTTCCAGGACCCGAGGCACATGCTCTTCAGGAGGACGTGCTTTCGGAGGCGTTCACCTGGTCTCCTTCGGAGCGTACCGGTTTGTTCTTGCAGGACGACGTTTTGGCTGTGGTCCGTAGAGTATGGGAGAAACCACACTCTGGACTGTCAATAAGAAAATTGACGCGCGCTATAGGCTTCATTCTTCAGAACAGGTGGCTTTAGCTTTTGTGTTCACCCCCCTCCTCCACGGTTGTGGCTGCGGCCACTTTACAGTCCAGACCTGAGGCATCCTCCACTTCACCGGCTACACCAGTCCTGGGCAAAGAGGATAAACTTCTTGACTCCCTTGGGAGGAAGAGATTTGCTACCTCAGCCCTGCAATTGCGACAGGCGAATGCAGAACTGGTGTTGGCGGGGGCGAATATGAAAGCGGGGGGCGAATGAGAATGTGGAAAGGTCTGTCGGAGTTTGTGGAATTTATCCCCGCTGAAAAGCTTTAGGACATTAAGGCAGGCTTGTCAGATGCCAGGGTCCTGGCTCAGGATCTGCTGGAAGCGGCGACTCATCACGTCGACACTTCGGCCCGAGGCTTTATGCTTGACGTGGATACTTCTCGTCAGGCTTGGCTGCACGCCACCAAGCAATCTAAGGAGGTGCAAGATAAGGTTTTGGATCTGCAGTTTGACGGCAAGGTGCTTTTTCATTCCACAACGGATGTGGAGCTGACCAAAACAAAGGATAGCACCCAAACCGCCAAGTCCTTGTCTGTCCTGGTGAAACCACCATTTTAGGACACAGACCGTTGTCAGTCCCAGCCCTCTTCTGGCTTTAGGGGGTTTCTGGACCGAAAATCCTGCAGAGTCGATACCCCTTTGGGGAATTCCTGCCAGAGGCAGTAACAGTCGATATTTCTCCTCATCAGCCGCCGCCTCCTCAGGTTCAGGTGGTGCTGCCACTGAGAAACCAGCAAAATGAGGGTTCTCTGTGCTCGCATGAGACCCCGCTGGGAGGATGCATTGTGTCTCATTGGGAGGCGTGGCAGACCATTACCGAAGACCGGTGGGGTCTTGTCAGTTGCTTAGGCGGGCTTCCACTTACCCCTCCCACCCCACCCCACCCATCAATCCTCCATTCCAGTAGTCTGCGTCGCCCTCCCTCAAGGCCGAGATCCAGAAGTTTCTGGATCTCAGAGCGGTGGAACCTGTTCCCCAAGGGGAGGGCTTCTACCCCCGACTGTTTACGGTGCCCAAACCCAACCAGGCTGGCCTGCGCACCATTCTAGACCTTTCCCAGTTCAATCTTTTCCTACCCCAAGAGAAATTCAAGATCACGCCTGGTCAGATAAGGTCCTCTTTACAGATGGGCGATTGGCTCAGCGTGGTGGACCTTCAGGATGCATACATGCATATTCTGATCTGGAATCCACACCGGAGATACCTGCCTTTTCTCTGTGAGAGGAGCATTTCCAGGTCAGAGTGCTTCCTTTTGGCCTCAGCTTGCCCTGCTTGTCTTCTCGAAATTGATGTCGGTGATTGCAGCTTATCTTCGTCTGCAGGGTATCCATGTGTATCCCTATTTGGACGATTGGCTCTTGCGCAGCCCTTGCCTGCTGAAAGCCGCGTGCAATCTTCAGTCTCTCCTCCAGCTCCTGTTCCATCTTGGGCTGTTGGTGAACTGGCAGAAATCTTCCATGACGGTCTCTCAGGACTTTATCTTCCTGGATTTTCGCTGGAACATGTTAGACTGCAGAGTTTACCTGTCCGGGGACAGAATGGCGGATCCGTTGGCCACGTGTCAGATATTCGCGCAGTCGGAGAGCATGTCGGTCTGGTGGTTCCAGAGGCTTCTGTGCCTCATGGCGTCGTGTGTACTGGCTTTTCCTCTCGCTCGACTCAAGATTAGGCGGACTCAAATGGCTCCTCTGAGCTCTTGGCGTTAGGCGGTGGATCCGGACTCCAAGATGGTTTTGATTCCGGCTTCCATGAGAACGGACCTGGTGTGGTGGTCGTCTCTCAGAAACCTATCATTAGGTGTGGTGTTTCGGGACCCCTCCTCGATGGTGACGGTCACAATGGACTCCTCCCTCCTAGGGTGTGGTGCGACATTGGATCTTCAGGTCTCGGACCTTTGGTTGCCCCAGGACAAGCTCCTTCACATAAATCGTCTGGAGCTTCTGCCGATTTTCCTAGCGCTCAAGGTGTTCAGGACGGTCATTGCCAACAAGGTGGTCTGTATCCGCATGGACGATGTTGTCAATGTATTACATCAACAAGCAGGGAGCACAAATTCTCTTCCTCATGTGGATCTGCCCACCCATATTTGGGAGTGGGCGGTTCAGCATGGTGTCTGGCTGGTAGCAGTACACATCCCGGGCCAGCTGAACATCACAGCGGGTGCCCTCAGTCGGCGGACAATGGTCAGCTACGAGTGGGAATTGAAAGCAGAGATCCTCTCGCAGATATTCCAGTGTTGGGGCACTCTGGAAGTGGACCTCTTCGCAAAATCGGCAAACAAACTTCCTCTGTATGCCTCAAGAAAGGAGTGATTACTCTTTCGATTTGTAATCGTTAGCAATTTATTTTGCAACAATCCATATATCAAATTACACAATGACAAATATATTCATATAAAATATGGCTCTTTGAACTTAGAACAAACACATCCCTCCAAACAAACTTCATTCACAACTTCTTCATGCATTCATCACATTCACAAATGATAGAAAATGATATTTTGTTCATATCACAATGAAAATGGCAGTTAAAGCATTTCTTAGTTCAACACTTGATTGATTTACAATGTGTCCATCTGTCAACATTCAGAGGATAGAAAAACTGTTTGTCGACATGTTTCGGTTGAGTTCTTAACGTGGGCAATGAATTCCCTTTGTGTATTATATTCAACCTTCTTCAGGACAAGAGACGTTCGCCCAATCCGCGTAGTCTCACAGAAAAGTGGGGGTGCATAAGGCAAAAGAGGCCTTGGGTCTATAAAATAAGGAAAATACAAAAAAGATGTCATCTCTGTTTCATAAAAACCCATTTATTGAGTGACAGCTAGCTAATAGAGCTGTGCGAACCGGCTCACCTGATTTTCTTTCAGTGGCTGGCGTGTCGGTTCAGTGGAATAAATCCCGGCATGAAAAATCTCAAATAATGAGCTTAACGTCGTAAGTCCTACAAAGTAAGGGACATATAAACTCGTAAGTTTATAGGAGTATAGCATACTATTAGAAATTAACATTAGTAAATCGGTACTCACTCAGAGTAGTGGGGCTCGAAAGAGTGCCTGAGCTGTGGATTCAATCAGACTGCAGAGGAGGAAACAGAATGGACAGGGCTCATAAATCTAAATGCTCCCATTTATACACCCATATATCGCGTTACTATTATCACAAACAGTATGAAAAGCTTGCTTTAAGGGTTCTTGTAAGTGTCAGCTCCATAGAATAGAAAAAATGTAGTGGACCCATAATAGGGAGACAGAGACCCATGAGTCTACAAGTCTAAGCCTCAGAATGTCTGAGTCTACGATAAACTCTAACTCATTCGCAAAAAATGGAGAAATGATGCTTACTTCTTTAGTTCCCTGTAATGAATCCCTTGGGAAAGAGTATCCGTTGCTGGTCAGTCGCAGATAACAATGTCACGAAGCTGTAACAACCACGGTGTATGGTTTCAGATATGGAGCAAAATGAGCACGGACTGGCATAGGCTATATCTGCTATTGTTTACTTACTGTGTTTTCCTCGGCTAGGTACATCAATGAATCTGTTGGCGCTCCTCCGCTAGTACTCGCGGCGACCCGGCGTACGTACCAAATAACACCATTGGACGCGCGGCCGCTCGGAATTCTGGTCCGTGTGGTATGCGGCTGCTCGGCGTTCTGGACAATGTAGTTCCCGCAATCTGGCGGAAACAACTGTCTCCACAGGGATGTTCGTCTTGTGTGGTATACACACAATGACCGGACAGTTCCCGGATGACGACAGCGGTAGATGTGCTGCCTGTGGCAACCAGCCACTGTTCATTATCACTAGGCATTATGGGAAATTAAGTCCCAGAGGTATAAAACAACCTCAATTGCTGGTGCCTGGTTGATAGAGCTGGGAATTGTGGGATATGTAGTCCCAAGGGCCTCAAATATCCATAGGCCTAAATTGCTGGTATTTAGTAACCTAAATCGTAAATTCTAACCTCCCATGTCAAAAGGCTATGAAAAAAGGCTACAGATGAATGAAATAGTCTGATACTCGTCTTAGGCCGCCATAATGTTATGTACTATTCAGGACATTCATTCCACCGAAACATTTAACCCATATCGGACCGTATCTAAAGAATAGATCAATTTCTGTTCCAGGCGGTGTAGGGCACTAGCCATATCCCCGCCTCTTGACCTGGTGCACAGGGTTTGTAATACAAACCACTTGATGTCTGTATCTTGATGATAAAGTCTGTCAAAGTGGTCCACCAGAGGTTTGTCAGCCGTATGGTTTCTAATGCACGAGTGGTGTTCCCCAATACGTATTTTAACCTCTCTTGTGGTTTTTCCAACGTATAGTAACTTACACGGACATGAGATGACATAGATTGCATTTTTTGTATGGCAATTAGTGTGATTCTTCATCATCCATGTGTTGGTCCCATATTGAAAAGTATGTTTGGTCTCAGTAAATGGACATACACTGCAGTTCCCGCATTTGTAATGTCCAGTAATGGTTGGAAGTCCCCATTGGTTCAAAATCGAGTTCTCTTTATGTTTTTCATAGTAAGTATACTCTAACTGAGTGAGTACCGATTTACTAATGTTCATTTCTAATAGTATGCTATACTCCTTCTATAAACTTACGAGTTTATATGTCCCTTACTTTGTAGGACTTACGACGTAAAGCTCATTATTTGAGATTTTTCATGCCGGGATTTATTCCACTGAACCAACACGCCAGCCACTGAGAAAAATCAGGAGGTGAGCCGGTTCGCACACAGCTCTATTAGCCAGCTGTCACTCAATAAATGGGTTTTTATGAAACAGAGATGACATCTTTTTGTATTTTCCTTATTTTATAGACCCAAGGCCTCTTTGCCTTATACACCCCCACTTTTCTGTGAGACTACGCGGATTTGGTGAACGTCTCTTGTCCTGAAGAAGGTTGAATATAATACTCAAAGGGAATTCATTGCCCACGTTAAGAACTCAACCGAAACATGTCGACAAAGTTTTTCTATCCTCTGAATGTTGACAGATGGACACATTGTAAATCAATCAAGTGTTGAACTAAGAAATGCTTTAACTGCCATTGTTATTGTGATATGAACAAAATATAATTTTCTATCGTTTGTGAATGTGATGAATGCATGAAGAAGTTGTGAATGAAGTTTGTTTGGAGG
Organism: Ambystoma mexicanum; assembly: GCF_040938575.1. Taxonomy (NCBI): domain Eukaryota; kingdom Metazoa; phylum Chordata; class Amphibia; order Caudata; family Ambystomatidae; genus Ambystoma; species Ambystoma mexicanum. The sequence continues at coordinate 692,346,584 of NC_090936.1, forward strand.
GATGTGTTTGTTCCAAGTTCAAAGAGCCATAATTTATATAATTATATTTGTCGTTGTGTAATTTGATATATGGATTGTTGCAAAATAAATTGCTAACGATTACAAATTGAAAGAGTAATCGGTTATCTCTAGTCTGGTCTAATTTTCATTATCTTTATTGTATTGCCTGATAGACCACAGACTAAAAAGCAGACACCCCTTATATTTTCTCTGCCTCAAAGGGTCTGGGAGCCTTCTCTCTAGGGGATGCTCTCGAGATTCCTTGACACAACATGAGGGCTTATGCTTTCCCGCCTCTGATTCATCGGACGATTTGCAAGCTGAGGAACACGAATAACTGTTCTCTCCTGCTCATAGCCCGTGGTGGCCGGCCAGGTTCTGGTTCTCAGAGCTTCAGCATCTGTCGTTGTGTCCACCGATCAGGCGATCAGTGAGTCCCGATGTGCTTCACCAGAATGATCGTCAGCTGTGGCACCCCTCCCCACAATCATTCAGCTTGGCAGCATGGTGCCCGGGTTCAGGTCTTTAGAGCAGCTCAACCTGTCGGCTGATAACATGCAAATAATTCAGGCAGCCAGGAAGCCCTCAACGAGGTCTCGGTATAAGAGAAAGTGGCTTAGGTTCTGTCACTGGTGCTTAGCCTCACAGCTGGACCCCAGGGTGGCTACGATTGACACAGTGCTGTCCGTGTCTCACCTAGCAGAATCCGGTGATTAGGAGGCACTATGCAGGCTTGGCGCGTCTTTATACCCCGGTTCGCAAACCGCATCAGACGTGGGATCTGAATGTGGTCCTTCCGCATTGTGCATAAACTGTTGAACCTATGGCTACGGTGGACCTTAAGCACCTTTCATGGAAGGTGTCTTTTGGTTGCCGTTACTTCAGCAAGGCTTGTGAGTGGGCTCCAGGCTCTGTCGGAGCATCCCTTCTTGGTTTTCCACAAGGATAAGTTGGTCCTACAGACAAATCCCTCTTTCCTGCCAAAGGTGGTTTCTGATTTCCATCTAAATCAATCTCCCTACTGGTCTTCTTTCCAAACCCTGCTTCAGAAGTGGAAAGGGTTCTACATTGCTTGGATGTTAGAAGGGCGCTTTCGTTCTATCTGGACAGGACATCTGAATTTAGGAGCTGTTATCAACTTTTGGTGACCTTTTGTAACCCACAAGGTAGACAGGCCTCTAAGGCGACTATCTCCAGATGGATCACGGCCTGTATTATGGAGGCTTCCACTGTTCAGGGTTGTTAGGGAGAATTCTCATTCTATGGCTAACTTCCCTCACCTAGTGAGTCCCCCAGCAGCTTTGCTGGATTTCTGGAGTTTTATTTTTCCACTTAATAAGAGTGTGAGCCTGTTTTCCCACTCTTGCATGTGTTTTGCCATGTGGATTTTTACTTTGTGTGAACTTGAGCACACCCCTCCATGGGCCCGACTTGTTATACACAGCACCTTCAATGCAGTAACCGGGTTGTCTCTAAGACTTCGCAATTACTCCTTTTCTGGGGCTGACTACTGTCCCCCAGAAACAAGTAAAGTTGCCATTAACTTTACATAGTCATTTAACCACAGATCCAGTGCGCCCCATCTTACATGGAGTACTGGAATGGGTTAATGCCTATCCCTTTTTGTCTGTGCCTCTCTGAGCTTTGTTTTGCTCTTCTAACTTTTAGACTTGGCTGGTGGCAGTGGAATCTACCCTAACTTTTCTATCGCAATTATACTATATAAACATGGTATTGTTTTAGGCTATATTAGCCTCGAACATAGACCTGCTTGACCAAATACTTTTTATTTTGGTTCCGGTCGGGTTTATTCGCCATTTATTTTCTTGTGTTTTACTTTGCATAGCAAACCAGGTTTGCCTTCTTTGTTCACCGTCTTTTCTGCCCAGAAGCCCTCCTCTTGGTGCCTGGGTGTCTAGGTGGGCTGAATGTGAGGGAGGGGTATAGTCACCCCCCTGCACAGGGTATCATAGGAAACCCAAGTCTCAATTTGCCATGATTGGCTGAGGTGGTTGTCCGGGCCGGACAACCCCCCCCCCCCGCTGCGTGATTGACAGTCAGGCTGTGTGAATGGGGGATTTTCGCATAAAAGGCAGGACTCTTGGGGTGGAAGTCGGAGTCGCCACTGGAACTACAAGGAACCGAAGAGAACGGAGAAGACAGCTGCTGCAGCTACCCCGTCCCGGTGAAGCCCTGCTGCAGTCCTGAGCTATCTACCCTTCGGGGACCAGAGAAGATCCAGCCCGGAGTCTTCTTCCCTTGAGCTTGGTGGGGTCAACCAGCTCATCTTCCACAGCCAAGAGGATCCTCTTCATGGTCGAAATCACTGCACACTGCTGTAGTGGTCCGGATAGCCATCTGAAGAGCCTCTCCTGTTTTAAAGGAGCACACCTTTTATTCGCAGTCAATGCTGCTGGGCTCATCCCCCAGAAGGACGTCTGGTAGACACCTCCAGACGTCCTTCTCTCCACGACTGAAGCTCCAGGAACCGCGGGTCTGCAGGAAACTACCAGGAACAACTGCCGTGGCACCAGCTTCTTCATTGAAATAAGGTACTGTGTTCAATTTCGAGGAATTGGGGTGAATCCCTTTTCTCCTCATCCAAGGCTTGCCCTTGTCTTCCCTCCTTATAACGTTTGCTTCCTCTGTTGACCATACCCAAGTACTCCTGGCAATGTTGAATCTGGACTATCTGACTGTGTGATCCTCGACAACAGGAACCCGGTTCCACTTGACACTGGCCCCGGCCTATTGACTTTTGTTTTCCTGTCAGCAAGTGTTCTCTGATTCTGTCTGCCTTGACAAAAGTATTGCCTATGATTTTTGCCCCCAACTCTCTTCGGTTAACTCGGGTGCTAAGTGTGTTTTTGCCCCAGTAACATTCCTTTCCGCAGATACGCGCATCTTTCGTAAGACCGAACTGTCATTACTGTCAAAAAGTGATTGCATATGTTTGTTTTCCAGAGGCGCTGTTAAATGGATAGAATCCTTCTTGAGCGACAGAACCAGTAGAGTATTCTCACCTTCTGCAGCTGCATACCCTACCCCTATCACGTGTGGAGTCCCTCAGGGTTCTTGTGCCCACCCTCTACAATATATTCACCAAGCCACTGTTCGACGATCTGGACCTTCTGGGTGTCACCTACACTAACTACGCAGATGACACTCAGATTCTCCTCCTGCTTTCTGGGGATCATGGCAAGGACTTGGCTCTGGTGAATAGAATATATCATCATTCAGGGATGGATGGCCACCCACGGCTAATGCCTGAATGATGACAAGACAGAATTGATAATCCTAGGCTCCCCATCCAACATCTCAAAACTAGGATTTGGATATGCCTCTTTCATCATTGATGGTAATACCATCTTCTCCAAGGAGGTAAAAACGCTTGGTTTCTACATGGATGCAACTGTCCTTTACCAAATAACTGAACTCTCTGGCCTCTACCACAGCCTATACCTGTAAGCTGATCAGAGCAGGCACGCCCTTCCTTTCCAACGACAGTTGCCTTATACTGGCCAGAGCATTCATTCTTTCAAGATTAGATTAATGCAACGCCCACTACAGTAGTGCTAATAAAACCATCATCCAAAAACTCCAAGTATTAGAAAATAATGCCATTAGAGCTGCACTAGGCATCAACAAGAGTGCACATCTCTGCCATCAGACATCACCATAAATAGTTATCGACCCACAACAAAATACAACTAAAGATTGCCTCTTATGCATAAAGAGCTACATAACGTGGCACCAAGTTACCTCACTGACAGAATATCCTGAAGAACCTTCATAAGACCGACTAAAACCACTAACACTAATTGTCTGGTAGTATCCAGATTCAAATTGTCAAAGATTGGCGGCTTCAGCTTCCCCGTGAAGGCCGCTAAACTTCGGAACTTCCTGCCACACCAGCTGAGAGCCGACCTCCCCTACTCTCTTCAGAAAGAACCTCATTAGTCACCTCAACCTGACTGAGAATTAGCTCACCCTGAAACTATTTTGTCAGCATGACCCATTGCTAGATTGTAAATTGTGTATAGTCTTAACTAACTAGATGTAAATTATTCTGCCTCTAAGTACAACCTAGTCTTGTATATTGTACTATATTGTATTATTTCATATGTAATGTCGACATTTTGTATTCTGCCTGTATATTTGTAACATATGTAAGCTTCGCATATCGGTCTGCGCCCTGCTAATCCTGGGTCTGGTGCGCTTTATAAATGCAATAAACAAACAGATGGTTTAGAAATATTACTTTTCAACCAAAAACCTTGTCCGTGTTTGCTTGAGTCTCAGTGATTGTGGTCCTTTGTAATCTCTACTACTCATTTGCACTTGAGATAAGTCTGGCTGCTCATCTACTGCTACCACTTTAACAGTGTAGTACAGGCTTGTACCAAAGGTGAACTTGTATTGCCACTTGTAGTCTTAATTGTGTGTAGTGGTCCCTAAGGGCACTGCACAGGATTCTGCCTAACAAGGGTCTGCAGTCTTCTAAAGGTATTCATGCGCACCTGGTGCGGGGCAAGGCAGCTGTGGTTGCCTTTCAGAAATGTGTCCCCTGTGAGACCATCGCAAAGGCGGCTACTTGGGCCTCCCCATCGGCTTTTTGTAAACATTGTCTAGACCTGAGCTGCAGATCTGATACTCAGTTTGGCCTGGCTGTGCTGAAGAACCTTTTTCAATAAGGGGTGCTTGGGAATCTCCCATAAGTATGGAGGAAAGGGGACAGGATGTAGGAATATAACCACGTTACTCACCGTAGTGACCACCTTACTCCTAGTCCATAGTCCTAGTCCAATGTTTTCTAAGCCTGTTCCTTGTAGTCTTCAGCCTCCTTCTCAGCCTTCGTTCGAGACTTGTCACGAAGCTGGTGTTGTGAAGCCAGATGCTCTTGAACACTTGCCGATAGTACCGAAATTGGAGCATGTAGCAGTACCTGTTGATAACATGGCTAACATGGTATTGCCGACATTGGGCTTGGCACCTATATCTGCTGCCCTGGCTGAACAGCAAGGAGGGCCTCCTATATCCATATATTCTGCTATAACTGGGCAGTCTGCAATTCTAAGCTCTATACCTGACAAGAGCCTACACGAATTTAATGATATCTCTGAAGAAAATCAGATACTTATTGGATGGATTAGTAACCCTAAGATTAATGGCACGACCCCTATCAATCGTGGTTTTTTGATGAATGCCCTATACAAAATTCCCTCCTTACGTAATCTGGTCTCACATGATGTAGATTGGATTAAATTACCCTTGGAGAATAACAATCGGATGTTGTGCAAAGTAGTCTCTCCGATTATTGCGAGACTGATTTGGGAACATAAATCCGATTTATTATTTTTGGGACTTGAACTGCAAGCCTTCCACTCTGTGGAAATAGCTATGAAATTCTTGGAATATAGATTGCCTGTGGTGAAGAAACAGGAGCCCAGTGTGGAAGGTTCACCAGCTGTCTGTAGTGAGAATGCACAAATCTTAACCCATTTAGCTTCACTGACTGCTGTATTGAATGGAATATTGGTGAATCTGCCTATTGCAGCCCCTCCGACGAATCTATCTTCCTCAGGTGGAAGGTCCATAGTTCCGTCATAATGTGAAAGCCTCTCCATTTGCTCATGGAACTGCTGCGGTTTTCATAATATTTCAAAATGGTTTCTAGATAGGCATACGAGTGCTTTACCTTCGATCTTGTTGTTACAAGAAACCATGTGTGTTCACGATTTACATGTGGACGGTTTTACGATTGTACAACAAGGTGCTGCTCGTTCGGTGTCTGGTCGGCCTGTAGGTGGAATTGCCATTCTACTCAATAATGATCTTAGATTTGTAATAAATCATACATTTGCGACCCAACTTTTTCTTTTGGTGGATGTTACCTTTAATGTGGGTGTGCCAAGAAGGATGTTGCTGATATCTTTGTATTGGAATCCTCAATCTCTCCCTCTCGTGAATGCTATCAATATGTTGAATGATTCGCTTTTAGAATTTTTCCAGATACAACCAACGATAGTTATTGATCGGTGGCGACTTTAATTCCTATTTAGATGCATCGTCTAAGAGCTCCATTCCTTTGGAATCTTCGCAACATTTTAAAACATCGTATCAGAATGGCTTAAGTTGGAGTAACTTTTTGTCTAGTTGGCAATTGTGTATTATCAACTTTATTCGATCTAAATCATCTTGCACTTGGCACAGGGGCAATGCCTCTTCGACCATTGACTACATAGTGAGCTCCAAGAAGCTTTCGGGTTTACTTTCTCTGGTAAATCCATCTATTCTGCCCTATGGAGACCATGCCATCTTAGAATGCACGTTGTCAGGGACAACTGAGTTATTTGATAGGGCCCATTTGTTAGCTTTGGTCCAGGGCGATAGATCGCTGATTTCTATTCGTTGGAACAAGTCCATTTGTCGTCGTTTGACTTTTTTAGTCAATCGTGACTGGTGGCCCGACATGTGTGTTTGTGACACGTCGCGTGGCACAATCCTCGAATGGAATATGCAGATGATTCAGTTTCATCTTAACCATCTTGCTGATGAAGCTGTGTACCATATCCAGAAGTTACATCCTTTTAATATATTGTCAAACAAACTGTCGAAATTGAAATCTGAAAAGAACATTGCATTACGTGCTCTAAAAAAAGAATTTGAGACCAAGCAAAGGAGTTTGGCTTTGTGCGCAAAAAAGAAGGTGCTCAGGTTATATAAATGTAAGATAAAGGCTACTCTGTGTGCTTTTCATCTATCTAACAATCAAAACATGGTTCAGCTTTTATGTAATCACAATATTCGTGATATTTGGAAAATGCTTAGAACACCAGACAATTCAAACATAGCATATATGGAACCTGCAATTGATGGTAATACATGGTTTTCATTCTTTGAACAGAAATATAGTCTCCCGACGAGTTTCTGTGACGAAGATATGTCATATCTATTGAAATATATACCTGAGCACTGTCCGTGGGTGCTCAACGATGTCATAGTAGCAATTGAGAAGCTGAAACCGTCGAAGTGTGCTGGTCCTGATGGCTTACCGCCATGTGTCATAAAAGACGACCCTATTTTTTGGGCCAATGTCTTTTTGAGGATATTTAGATCTATTTTTTCATCCAAAGCTCTTCCAAATTCCTGGGTTAAGTCGATAATTATTCCCATACACAAAAAAGGACCCTGCACCGATCCCAATTCCTTTAGGCCAATTGCCCTTATTGATGTCGCTGCCAAGCTTTTTGCCCTTCTTCTACTTAATGAAGTTGAGAAACATATCAAAACAGATAAAGTTCTAAATAAAGTACAGACGGGTTTTAGAAAAAATATGGGGACTCAGCTGAATGCTTCTGTCCTTGCTCATTTACTTGCGGAGGCTCATAATTCTGCACATGGTCCGATTTTTATTGCATCACTCGACTTATCAGCATTTGATTCTGTAATTCGTAATAGGTTGTGGAAAAAAATGATAAATCTCAATTTTCCACAAAGTTTGGTAGCGCTCATTGCTCTTTTGCACCAACACACTTCCATTAGAGTGCGCATTTCAAGTAAAGGTACTCTAACAGATTCTATTCCAACGGCAATTGGCATTAAACAGGGTTGTAATCTTGCAGCAGTGCTTTTTAACTTATACCTCCATGACATTGAAGGTATTTGGGATTCCTCTAAATCTTATTCTGTAAAGTTCGGAAAGATTCATCTCTCGTGGTTGGCTTATGCCGATGACATATTACTATTTGACAGCACGCAATCTGGGCTGCAAAATAAATTAGAGACATTTGTGTTGTATTGTAGGAAAAATAATCTCACTATAAACCCCTCAAAATCAAATATCCTGATACTTTCTTCGAAAAAAAAGATTCGGAAGTTTCAGTGGCACTTAGAGTCCTCTATTATTCAAATTGCAGGCCAGATAATCTATTTGGGATATAATCTGTCAAATAATTCATCTGCACTCTTTTGGCAACGCGCGATTGCAGAAAAAGTGATACCTTTACAGAATCAAATGCGAATTATCTGTCGTAAACTTCGTAAATTTTCTTTGAGTCCACTATTTGAATTTTATTCAAAAAAAGTTGAATCTATTATTCTTTATGGTTTAGATATGAATTTAAATGATTTTGCGAGGTTTTTGAATAGACTGCAAGCCAAGCTATGGAAAACAACACTATGTCTTCCTTCTCTTCCGAATGCAATACTTCGTCATGAGCTAGGTCTAAACTCACTGGCAGCACGATATAAATGGCGTCTTCTGAAAACTTATTTGAAAATGAGTTTCCCAGAGGAAAATTCACTGTACGAGGACTTTTGTCATATGCTAAGAGCATCGCAGCCGCGATCTATTGCTGACTTTAAGCAGCGTACATTGTCTGTCCTTGAAAGTATTAATATCTCTGCTGAAGATCTTCAAAGCAGATTTCACATTGCACATAAGCGTGTTTTTTTGAATGACTGGGCAGAGACTTGCACTCAAATATCGAGTTACTCTTCTTTCTCTGAATATGCACGTTTTAGGCACGCTCAGGTGCCTCGGCAGCAATATCTTGTGCTTATTCCGAATGCGGAAACTCGTTCAGATTACATGCGCTTTCGACTCGACTTACTGCACACGAAAGTAAGAACCAAGTATTGGGGCACTAGAGATAGAGAAGAGGTTGATATTAGTTGCAGATTTTGTAAAAAACCTGAATGCACAGAGACTCTGAAACACCTTTTTTTGTTCTGTACAATTTTTGAAATGGCAAGAGTTAAAAACATTTCAGCATTTAGTACTACTAATACCCATATGGGAAGAGAACTAATTTGGACCCGTTGTATGTGGGGCTCTAGTAATTCCATAATTTTGGCAACGGTGCGATTAGTGAAAATAATTGAGTCCGCACTTTTTTCTGTGTTGATGGTAATTGTGTGGTTGGGACATTTTGAGGCCGCTGTTGAGTCCCTGTGCTTCTGCGTTTTATGTTTTTATGTCCGATGTGTTTTTATGATGCGACGGGTTTTGTGGCATTTGTGTAAGTAAAGAATATGTTTGTGATTAAGCAACAGTAAGGGAATATAAATGCCTGCTTTATATAAATGCTAGTTCTTAAACAATATGTATTAATGTGAAATGTAATTGGTTGTAAGTGTTGTAAATTAATTTTGTAAAGATGCGTTAGCATCAAAAACAAAATAAAAAATATAAAAAAAAAAAAAATAGTCCCCTTTCCTCCATGCACCCGCCCGCCGTCTCCTCAAATAAGGTTCCTCTATTACTGCTTAAAGGTCTCTGACTTCGCGATAGAAAAGGACTGATGGGTGATGCCCGTGGCGGAGATGGGCGGGGTTACGGCCGCGTGCTGTACCCCTGCGTAAGAGGAAGGACTAACATTTTTGCAAAATGTTGATGCTTTTACAAAGTGCTCCGGTCCCGTCCCACAGGCAGGAGGAATGTCCCATAAATATGGAGGAAAGGGGACTATGGACTAGGAGTAAAGGTGGTCACTATGGTGACTAACCTGGTTATTTGTGGGTGAAATATCTAGGCACCCGTAATTTGTTGCCCTTGTGTGATTCGGAATGACCATGTATGGCGCAAGGATTTAAAATGGCAGAGGCACTTGGTGAAGTCTGACTGGCCGGCAGCCATCTTGGATCCAGCTCGGGGCTTGCCAGTGTTTCCTCCCTTTGAATGGGCTTTGCAAGAGGGCCCCAGCTCCCTTCCCTCTGGAAGCTGCAGCAGATCCTATGGTGCAGGCTTCTGATGAAGCTAAACCGATCTGTAGCATGCTTCTCTGCAATCTCTGTGCTGTGGATGGACAATCTCTTGGAAGTCTTCAGCTGCAAGATGTACCAGAATTTGGCCCTCCAACTTTGCCAGGCGGCCAGCTTTGCCCTGTTGGCTGCAGCCAATCCACAGCTCTTGTAGGAGCTGTCTGAGTTGGAAATGTTTCTGCCAGTGGAAAGACAAGACTTTCTCTCTGGTCTCTGAAGCCAAACAGGTTACCCAGTATTTTCTTCAATCAGAGGGAGACCATGTGTGTACATCTTCCAGAGACAAGGCAGTAGGTGTTGACCTGAGGAGATAATCCTACTTGCAGACTACATTTGTGTCCGACCTCTTAAGTACTCTCATTGTTCATGTAGTACAGAAGAGGAGCTCCAGAAGGACAGCAGCCAGACAGCTGATTAGTGCTGGTTAAACTGGCCTCATTGTCTTTCTCCTCCTCGTTAATTTTATTTATTGTTCACTTGTTGGGTGCTTCTACAGGCAGCAAATACTGTTCAAAGTGCCCACAGGGCAACAGAGGGAACAGGGGATGGACAATGTAATTACCACAATGTTAATTCAAAAATGAGACAATGGGGAGGGGAAGATGCACCTACTATGCCTTGTGAGTGCTCATAACGTGCAAGTGCTGAGGGGACCGGTGGGGTGGAGTGGGATGGGATGGGTGCTGTGGTATTCATGGAGAGGAGTAGGTGAAGTGCTATGAGCAAGGTAAGTGCAACCTCCAGTGGTGGTGGGTGAGCAGAGGCAAGTGCAGAGGATAGACGGCAGCTGGGATGATGAGATGTGGGAGGTCAGGCCCCCGAGGATGCAGAAGGGCTCTGCACATCAATCAAGCTACTGTGCAATTAGCAGGAAGAGAGGGCGGGAATATGTAAAGAGGAAGGTCTTGAGACTTTTCCAGAACTAAGGAGGTCCTGCTGAAGCCGAAAAAGTGGGGAGCCTGCTGAGGAAAGCGATGGACCCCCTGCCCTCTGTCAGGCAAACGGCTTTACACACAGGGAGTTGGTGCCAGACGAGCGCAGGTGTACAGAGGGGGAATATTTAGTCAGAGTTGCAGATGGAGTGGTCCCCGACCCCAGACAGCCTTGTGGATGATGCAGAGGGATTTAATCTGTGCTGCGACCGGGAGCCAGTGAAGACTTTGTAGGGCAGGAGAGATGTGGTCCCTTGGCTTGAGGCCAAGGATGGGTCTCGCTGCCCTATTCTGGTTTAGCTGGAGGGGTCGCAAAGTGGATAAAGGTAGATTGAGGAGAGGCTGTTGCTCTGGTTAAGCCTAGAGAGAACCAGAGCATGGCTCGTGGTGGGGGGGGGGGCGGAGGGAGGAATTCCTTTCGGAAGGAAAAGCTGAAAGTGGGACTTCTGGAGGAGTCGAAGATGACTGAGGTTTCTGGCTACTGAGGAGGGAGGAGGGGGGAGAGCCCATGGAAGAAGGCTAGAGTGAAGGGAAGTCTGGTGCTGGGGTTTCAATAGGAAGGATCTCTGTTTTGGCATTGAGGCAGAGATTATTAGGAGTACGCCATTCCTGGATAGCCCAGAGGCAATTGGGGATGATGGAGGGTGCAAGGGTGTTTGCAGGAATTTTGAAAGAGTTGTCCGCATAGCACTCAATGTTTGGGGAGAAGGAGGAAATGAGGCATACCTGCCGAATAAGGTAGATGTTAAAGAGCCAAGGCGAGGGGGCGCTGTGGTGCGCCGAACAAGATGGCCGCCTAGCCCATGACCTCCGTAGCTAGCAAGATCCTGACCTACCAAATCCTGCAGAAAATGGGTACGGTCGTACATCCAGAGTGCACAGAACGCTGGCTGGACACTCAAGGAATACGCAGCACAAATTCTGGGAGAAATCTGACTTCAGATACCGGAGTAGACTGTCTGCACTGCTGGATCCCCTCCCCCCACGGCTGAGCGCTGCGCCCCAAAAAGACACCCTGTGTTATCTCCTAAAATCGGAGCGGAACACTAGCAAGGCCAACCCTACAGCCGACAACACAGACGTTGTGGCTCGGCATCACCCGTCCCTCTGCCCTGCCGCATGAGCACAACACCTGGGCCAGATCGCCAGGGGCGGGCTGCAGACACTGACTTCCGCTCTCGACAGCCTGGTGCATAGAACACAGATACGGGTGATGGCAGGAGCACTGCCCCCTCACCTGGCAGCCAAAGACACATTGCCAAACCAGCGAGAGCAGTGGAGAGAGGGATGCTCGGCTGGTGGACTCGAGGGCCCCCCCTGCTGCACTATCTTCCAATCAAGGACAAGTGGGGACAGAGAAGACCCCCCCCCCATCGGATCTAGACTATACCCTGTAAAGCCGGCCCCCAACAACAGTTCCTGCTCCGGGTGGCAGCGGGGGTGTAGTGCAAAGCTAAGGAAGACTGCGGGGCAAGCCAGATAAAATCAAGGTGCGTGGGGAGTAGGTAAAGGGGGGGGCAGGGGCAATCGGAGTGCGGGGTGCACCCGCTGAGCATACCCCTATGGATAGACACAGCAACGTGGTCCCCATGTATCATATGCATGTCTGGCAGGCAATCTTTCACCCACACAGGCACTGGTCTACGGCCAAGTGGGGAAAAAAGGGGTGGCACAATATAACCCCATGAATTAAGGCCCCCATTAACTACACACAGCAAAATACTTGAGCTCTGGCTGCAGAACACTGAAGTTTAGCACAAATACCCACTCACAGCCATGAGTGCTTACACAATTGGACCTGGCCACATACCATGATTCGGAGCTGAGGAGACTCTGGTCCGTAGTGCCAACCAACCAATCGCTGGGAACACTCCTGGGCACAGGAGCCGCAGCCCTCCACAGCAAGAAAGCATCCCCTTCCAGCTGGGCAAGATCACCCCCGACACTGTCAGCAGTGGAAACGCGCATGGCGACACAAACCCCAGACCTCCCATCAGACGCTCAATAGCCACCCACCCCCCTTTTGAGTTACACGGGGTCCAGAAGATCAGCACATAGGCATGATGGGAGGATTAAAAAATAACAAGAAGTGGGGGCCCATGGACGCATTTGCTAATACTTCCACATTGGACCCTGAGCCCATCCCTAGGGGTTCAGTAGCAGACCCTTCAGAACAAAATATGGGCCCACACATGACGGCAATGGAGAGAGGGTTCGCTGCAATTAATACTAAACTGGATGACATTGGGGAAAACATCACCTCTATCCGGTCCGACATCAGGAAGTTTAACGCCAGAGTTGCCGAGGCAGAAGATGGGGTGTCCACCCTGGAAGACTCGTCGCTCACACAGGACAAGACTATAGGTCAAATCCAAAAGGACGTCAAAGCCCTCCAGAACAAATGTTAGGACCTAGAATCTCGATCACGCCGCAATAACATAAGGGTGGTTGGAGTGGCGGAACGCAAAATCAACACATCCATGGAGCGATTTCTTGAAGATACACTTCATACCCTATTCCCGGAAGTGCAGTTCTTGAAACAATTCCTGATCGAAAGAGCACACAGGACACTTACCCCTCCACCCAAGCCAGGAGCGCCACACCGAACTATAATAGCAAGACTACTTAATTACCGAGATTGTGATCTCATCCTACGGCTGGCACGAGAACAAGCCCCCCCCCTGTTCTGACTCGAGCCGCATTCACATCTATCCTGACTTTTCAAATGGGGTCCAAGCGGCAAGACGCTCCTTTGACTCGGTGAAGAAAGCGCTAAGGGAAAGGAAAATAATATATGCAATGTTATTTCCAGCCAAACTGCGCATACAACATGCTGACAGGACTCACTTCTTCGAGACACCGGAAGAAGCCATGTCGTACATGGAACACCACTTCCTGGCAGTGCAGAACTAAAACTGAACTCAGAATCCCAAGCAACAATGCTCGTGAAGTAGACAAATGCCCAAGTCAGAACCACAACGACCGTACACCATTCTGATAAACACAGCCACGTCTCCGGAATAGACAGCGGGCCATCCAGCCCCCCCCCTATTTTTTTTGTGCAAAGTTGCAGATGGTTCAATGGGACACACTGCCCGATTGGGGGAGGGGCGGGGGCCAGGCCAGGCCGGTTGCCTGGGAAGAATCAGATCCTCATTACTTTATATATACGCACTCCCAAAAATGCACAAAGTATCATGCTAGGGAAAAGTTACAACGGTTAAATGTTCAGTGGTAAAGTTTTTTTAAAAACTGGCATCAACAGATGGGGAAAGGAAACCACTGTCAACCCAAGACCTATAACTCTGAACATTTAATAGCGAAGGATGGCACAACAAATGAACAAAGGCATTAGACTCCTGTCATGGAACGTCAGGGGTCTGGTCAACCCAATCAAAGCCAGGAAAATACTAGCATATGCCAACATGCATAGGATAGACCTCCTTCTACTACAGGAAACTCATGCTACCGAACGTACATCTGGCGCACTGAGTCGCTCCTGGGGTCTGCAAACATTTGCAACAGACTACTTGATGCAAGCAAGAGGGGGTTCTAACAGCAATCCATCGCTGAAAAGTCTAGATGGCAAAAAGCAAGGTGGATGCTGAAGGCAGATTCGTAATAATATGGGGAACAATACAAGGGCAAGAAGTAACATACGGCCCCAATACAGAGACTCCTGAATTCTACCATCAAATACTAGCATTAATAATTCTGATAGATGATGCAAGTGGGGTGCGGGGAGGAGATTTCAATACCACTCTCGACCTTTCACTCGACAAGTCATCCACGGCCCAGAGGGCAGATTCAAAGGCAGCAACCACTATCGAGCAAGCCATGGCAATGCTACCTCTTTCCTATGTATGGAGGGAAATGCACCCCTTTACCAGAGACTATACGTTTTACTCACATGTTCATGGTTCGAGTTCCTGCATCGATTAATGGGTCTGCTCCACTGACAGCATCCCTGACACAATGGAATGCACAATAATGCCCCGAACCCTGTCAGACCACTCCCTGATTGTCCCGGAGATGCAGATGGGGTGGGGGGTGGGGGTACCCACACCAACCCACCACATGTGGAGAACACCCCTTGACCACCTACTAGATGAATCACTACATGAACAGCTGAGGATCGAGGTGACAGTTGTTGGAACATAATCGGGACTCTGTTAGCTCACAAACCATGATCTGGGAGGCCTTCAAAGTGTGGCTTAGGGGACACCTGATCTCCAAAGTCCACGGTACGCTGAAACGAATACACACAATTTTCCTGGGCGGAGGAGTGCATCAAAAAGGTCATACACCACATCACCAGGAGGACCAAGAACCCTAGCTCCGTTACAAGATGTCCTGGCTGAGTTTGTGACACGGGCAGAACGAGAGGTCTGGTACCTGGCACAACCCACCAGTCAGGCAATATGGGGAGGGAAATAAATCCAGCAAAATGCTAGCCAATCTAATCAAGTCTGAATACAGACATTAACAAATTACTAGCATTACAGACCAGTCCGGGGTGACCCATGTGGATCATCAAAGAGTAAATGAGGAGTTCCAGAGGTTCTTCACAGAGCTCTACACAAACTCAGACCAAGCTACAACAGAGGAGCTGCGACAATACCTGGACTCCTTCCCGCTCCCCGCACTGACCCCAGAAGACAGAGCCGCCATGGACCTTCCCATAGCACTGGAAGAAATAGTACAAGCAATTAAAGACCTCGGGGCCGGCAGGTCGCCTGGTTCAGATGGCATACCTGCGGGTCTCTACAAGACCCTCACCGAAGAACTTGCCCCAAGACTGCTAGAGGTATGGGAGGAGTCCATAGAAATGGGAACTCTCCCACCCTCCATGAGAGAAGCCATTATCACGGTCCTATTGAGACCTCTTAAACCCCCTCAAGATCCATCCTCTTACAGGCCGTTATCCCCAATCCATGTGGACACCAAAATCTTCACTAAAGCCATTGCCAACAGATTGAACACACACATGTCCAAATTAGTACACCCGGACCAGACTGGCTTTATACCAGGCAGATCTACTGCTCTCAACCTGCAGAGATTCTTCGCCATTGCCTCTCAGATGGATCCTCAGGCCAAAACAGTGGTGGTTACCCTGGATGCGGAGAAGGCGTCCGACTCATATCCTGGAAGTTCATGTACGCTGTGCTACTAAAGATGGGTTTCGGAAATGGCTTTCTCCGTAGTATAGGGGTGATGTACTGTAATCCTACCGCCAAAGTGAGGACCAACAAGACGCTATCGCCACACTTCAATCTACAAAGGGGCACCAGACAGGGTGTCCCCTCTCCCCTCTAAGTTTTGCATTAACAATTGAAGGAATGGCAGCATACCTACGTTTCAGACACGCCTGGAAAGAGATCTGAATCATGGGGAACCCCCAGTTCATATCTCTATGCGGACGATACAATGCTATACCTCAGAAACCCTGACAATAATCTGCCACCCATTATGCAAGACATTGAAATCTTCACAAAATACTCTGGATACAGGATAAACCAGGCTAAGTCAGAAATAATACCACTGTCCAGTTCTACAACCAGAACCGCAACCATGGAGGGCTTCCGTTTGTCCCCCACCGACGCACGATATCTGGGCATTATAATGGCGACAGACGAGCTCACCCTGTACACCAATAACTACGCCACATTCCTGGTGCAACTTGAATGCAAACTGAAAGCATGGGTCAAACTGCCGCTGTCCCTGTATGGACGCAAATTCCTCCTTACAATGGTGATAGTACTGAAACTGTCATACCTCTTCAGTGGCATCCCAATATGGCCAGGAGGCAAATCTTTTGATACACTACAGAAAATGGTCTCTAATTTTTTTCTGGGGAGGAGGCGCGACCAGACTCAGCTGGCCAAAGCTATGTGAGAACTACGACACGAGGGAGCTGGCAGCTCCCGACTTTCTCCTATACTATTACTCCGCACAGGAATTCTTTGCCAAATACTGGAACAATACAGCAGAGCAATTCGCACATATACGCGCTGAGGAGTTTGCGGCATCCCCCCCTAAACCTGAAGAGTATATTTGCCACGGCCCCGGAGGAGAGGGTACTAGCAGACCCGCTAGCCTCAACGGTACGGGCATGGACACTCAAGAGTGGGATGTGACACACCATACTGGCCACACCAACCACTATGGCACTATCCCACACTTGAACCCACTATGGACCACACCATTCAAAGAAGATGGGACCCAGACAAGAAGGCAAAAATCGGGAATCTCTTCCCTGAAGGAAGATTTCTTACTGCTGCCATAATCAAAACAGAACGGGCCCTGGCCTATTCACAATCCTACAATACCAACACTTGAAAGCAGCCTGCATGAAGAAATGGCCATCCTTCCCGATGGCTCCCCCTACACATACATTCTTATCCGATATCCTGACAGATTGTTTCACCAGCAATGTCTCCACAATGTACCAAATGGTACAACACAATAGCCCATCCAAGAACGAGATGTGGGGCGGGGGGAAATGGGAAGGTGATCTCAACATGGTGCTCGACGAGCAAAAATTGGTAAATTACTGTAGATATACCAAAGACATCTCCCTATGTGCTAACTTCAGACTCATACAGTTAAAAATCCTAAATCACCTGCACATTACCCCAAGTAAGATCTCCAAATTTGATCAGACTAAACAAACCGCATGTCCCAAGTGCAGAGTGGTAGCCGCCAAGTCAATTCATATGTACTGGGAATGCCCACCGATCAAGCGATTCTGGGAAGAGATGGCGGAAACCATGAGCAATATACTGAACATGCACATCCCGGCCACGCCAGTGAAGTATCTGCTCGGGGATATTGGGAAGGCCTCTATAAAAACTCGCAGACAATTTGCAGTTGGAGGAGCAGTGGCCAAGCGCAACATCCTTAGGAAATGGAAATCCAAATCCCCTCCCACCCATGGAAACTGGCTTCGAGACCTTATAAATGTACAGTACTTGGGAGTACTTACGAAGCAGGGAAGACCACTCCGATGAATGAATTGCCTAGACTGTAAAAGGACAATATGCCGAATCTAGATCCCTCTTACCCCCCCCTCCATAGCATTCTTAATTAATACATTGTATGTTAATGTATATCTAACTGAATTAAATGAGCTATGAATTCCTAAAGTCATATATGATCCCTGTACTGTAAGATGCCAGCAATAAAGTTTAAATAAAAAAAGAGCCAAGGTGAAAGAATGGAGCACTGGAGGACGCCACAGGCAGAGACTGAAGTAGGGAAGGAGAAGGTGCCCATT
The DNA here is from genome assembly GCF_040938575.1 of Ambystoma mexicanum. NCBI lineage: Eukaryota > Metazoa > Chordata > Amphibia > Caudata > Ambystomatidae > Ambystoma > Ambystoma mexicanum. The sequence goes on from NC_090936.1 coordinate 692,364,557, forward strand.
ATGACTTTGGAAGAGCAGCCAGTAGGAAGGTAGGTCATGTTCTTTTAAGGGTGTGTATTGGAGAGTTGGGCTACACAGGCTGATGCTTCCACTTCAAGCCCAGGAAGGGTGGGGTGCAGCACTCCACCCCACTCCTTTCTCAGGGCTTGTTTGACCTCATTCCACTTTTGGGAAGGTGATTCTCTTTCCATTTGGAGGAATGGAGGGCAATTTCCTCTGGCGCTTAGGTCCTCTTGGTTGCCAAGTGTGGGTATCACTTTTTCCTTCCGACAGCTCCCTCCCCAGTCTCCTCTGGTTTGGCTCAGGATGCTCTTTAGCTTCCGAGGTACTTGGATATCAGAGCTATGGCAGAGGTTGTTTTTTTTCTTTTCTTCAGGTTTATGATGCCCAAAAAACTGGCTTTTCTTAGTACCATATTGGAACTGCCTACTTAAACACGTGTAATTGTTCAAGACTGTCACACCACCCAGGTCCAGTCTGCCCTCTACTAGGGTGATTGGATCTGTACACTGGATCTGAATGATTCCCATTTGCATATCCCAGTTTTAGACCTGCATAGAGTTTCTACACTTCTCCCTTGTGAGCCATCCGTTTTAGTACAGGGTACTGTCCTTCATTCTAAATGCAGCACCACCCACCTTCGCAAAATATCTGACATTCTTCCTCATAAGGGGTGCATTCACATCTACCCTTATATCGGGGACAGGCTGGTTAGGCCACCAGTTCATAGGAGATGAAAACCAGAGTCCTGCTCGATCTTCTGTTTCGCCAATGTCTGTTGAACCCTTCTTGACGTTTACCCAAATCAGAGGCTGACCGCCATCGACTTAGTTTGGGATGCTCTCTTGGCCTGGGTCTCCCCTATGGAGGAGTTGTTCCAGGACATCTCAACTTGCTCACGTTTATTGACCAACCCTACGACCATAATATGGTTATCCCAGAGACTACTGTGCCTCTTGGCATTTTGTCCTGTCTGTGCCTCCCACCAGCTCAAGATGAGGATTCTGTCATTATTTGGCTTTAGTCTGTTCTGAAGCAGTGCACCTGCAGTCAATTGAACCAGATTCTGATGTCTTTTCACACATATTTGAGGTGTTGGAGCAATCACTCCAACCAGGTCCAGTTTTGTTGATTACCTCCCGCATCCCTCCCACATGGACCAGAACTACAAACTTCCCTGAGATGGGGAAACAACCCTGGATAGTCCGCAGTGTGCACAATTTGTGGAATTGTGAACTCCTATTGCACGTCAATGCTCTGGAGCTCAGGCCATATTCAATGCCTTCCTTCTGATGATCAAGAACTCTTGCATCTAGTTCCTGATGGACCACACACTGCAATCCTTTACGTGAACTGTTTGAATGGGGACCAGGTCGCCACGGCTCATCGCACTGGCTGTGTAACTGGCAATGTGCCCTTCGGCAGACTTGTAGCTGTGGCCCAAACTGGGCCCGGCAGAAAGGGCTCCATACTTTTCCCCCTCAGGGAAATCTGGACATAAAGACATGGATGCCAGGGTGTATAAATAAATATATGCAGGTTTGTTTTACTTGACTTACCTGGCTTGATCCATCCAGTCCACCATGGGGCTGGATGGAATGTTGGAGACAATGATCAAAACTCATCTGCCCTCGAAGTGTGCTTGGAAGGGGAGATCAATCTAAAAAAAAAGATGAAAAACTGCTAACGAAAGGGAAAACCATTGGAGAGAGAAGTAGGAAAACTGCTCCTGTGGGGGCCATGACCCAGAGTGGAACTCCCCCACCCCTTTGCCTAAAGACAACTGTTTGGTCTGGTGCGTCTGGCATCCGTACCATGGGCAGGCTGCTTTCCTGGAGCATCCTGTGCACCCACAGGGCTATGCTGGCTGTGAGCCCATCCCATGCAGCCCACATGGAGCATCATGGGCGTGCCCCCATTGGCCTGGCCAGGGTCAGTTTGGACAAGCCCTGAAAAGCCTTGAAAGAAGCCCTGAGCTGTCTGAGCAGTCCAGGTGAATAGAAGTCCCCAGGCTGCTCCAGCCTCGCAGGCCAGATGAAGATATGGGCACCGAGGCATAGCGTTTAAGGATGGCAGCTTCCCCATTCAAACTGGAATGCGTCTGTAGAAAAAATTCCTCTAGGGCTAGGCAGTGATCATGGTCGCCCCCACCTCCCAGGAATGTGGCCACCCAAGAAGTTTATAAAGGCTGTGGGCTGCAGTGGTGACAATGGCAAGGGGCAGCTGAACAACACAGGGTGTGGCATGGCACTGTTGATGGGCAGCCCTGACGGCATAGGGATGTCTAGAAGATAACTAGGCAGAGGGTGTGGCATTGATCATGGCGCGCATAGAGGCTGCAGGCCAGAAGTGGCAAGTGACTGGGACTGCACCTGGTGGACAGGGCTACCCTAGAAGAACAGCCCGGATAGCCCCATGTACAGTGGTGGCAGATTACAGGACGACACCACCAAAGGTACAGAAAAGGGTGGCTGATTGCAGCAGCACACCCCCTTTGTAAAATGTTTTCTATATTTAAATATGTAGATGGGTGCACGTTTATAGTTGTATGAACGTATAGTGCATGTTAATATTTAAGTAGGGGTAGGGTATATAGAGGGGATAGGGTTAATGGCTTAGAAAGGATGGAAGTGTTGGTGAAAAGGAAATGGTAGGTGCATCCTTATGTATATAGGGGATGGACCAGGTGCAGGTCCAGGGGCTGGTCAGTCACTTCCACCCTGTGGGTCTCCCAGTGATCCCTCTAAAGAGCAGTGGACTGTGAGGGCAGATACTTTTAGAAAAATCTCATGCCAGGGGAAACTAAAGGGTGATTAAAAGTGTAGGAATGTTTGTTATTTATAATTAACGAGGGATCCCCTAGAAAATACACATTGGTGTCTGTCTCATGAAAGGATAAGGTAAGGAATTGGGGGAATAGCCCAGCTCCTGTTTCATCAAGATTTTATTTGCAGCGCCCTACCTATACAGCTGGCCTGCAATGTGGAGGTGTTCGGTTCCATGGTGACGGTCCTTGACTCTGGCTGAGACGGAAAACCAGACCTCCTTGGAGAGGAGATCTGAGGTGGTTACCCTCATCACATTGGAGGCGTGTCTTCATGAGGGAGCTCCACTCTGAGGTGTTACAGGACCTGTTTTTAAAGCAATGCATCCCCTCATTTTGTAACTCTGCTCTTTGCCTCCTTGCTGTGCAGACATCGGAACAGTCTCTGGGATGGTCTGTTGATCTCTGGAGAGGATAGCAATTTCTGCATTCTGTGATGAATCCGATGGTTTCATCACTCCTTTCCGGGCTGTGAGTTGACCACTCACCATGTGGCCAGGAGACGGCAGCCTCTACCGGATCCTGGGGGTGGCTATATAAGGGAGGATCACATGGGGGTTTGTGGTGGGAACAACCTCTGTGTATAGCAGGGCAGAGTCGGACAATGCATGGTATCCCCCTTCTTCTCAAGGATACTCCATACCCAATGCCATTATGGCATATTGTGACCCCTCCCCTCACCCATGTACGAAGAATACTGAAGACCTTTTCTGTATTGAAGACCTGTCAACACCTTTTTAGACTCTACCTGCAAGTCATTCAGAGCCGACTTGCCCTTAAAGAAACCTTACCCAGACTTTGTATGTATAGGCCATCTGGGGCCTCTGAATCAATACCTTCAACTCTCTGTTCCTAAATATCTTCCTTCTCAAGCTCTTCGCTCATCCAACTCCCTCAGGGTAAGTCGCTTCTCCAAGCAACGAGTTGGTGGTAGATCTTTATTCGGCTGGGGCCTCCCTCTGGAACAGGCTCCCTGAAACGTGAGGAGAACCATCTGTTTCCCGAAGCACCTCAAAAGCTTCCTCTTTGCTTCTGCTTTCTTTCCTCCTCTCCCCTGCGAAACTCCTGGCTGAAATTACACTTGTCACCTGGCCACCCTCTGATCTCGAGCCCAGCCCCCCCCTTCCAGTTGCACCCCTGCACTGCCTCCCTGTCATCCCCAGCACAGGGACGGTTTTACTGTATCCCTACAGTCCCCTACCAGCACTTGCCACCAACTGTCTGCACCTTTACTTATTGCTATATTCTATTTATTTTACTCTTGTTCCCATGTACTGCACTGCCTCCTCGCCCTAGCCCCCTGCACATTTCCCCTTCCCCCTGCCCTTTCACAATCTCAATGTCACCTGGCCTAATTAGATTGTCTGTCTTCCCTCTGTTCCCCCGTTTGCCTCGTGGCGCCTTGAAACACTCATGTTTAGGTGCATTATAAATTCCATATATCACATCAAAGAATGAAGTATGCACTACCATTCCCATAACTACAAGGATACTGGGGCGAGGAAGATTAGGCCAGTAATGCAGAGCGGAAAAGAACAAAAGTTCAGGCTGCGCTCTAGTTTATGCAAACCTGTAGCTGGGAATTTTAAACGGCAGCCAAAGCTGACTGGCACGCGCTGCTGGAAGGAGAAAGCTGTTTCTCTCAGTTTGGATCAGGAGACCGTGGGGCTCTGGAGAGTTCATCTGGCTCAAGGAGGCAGAGAAGAAAACCTGTTCACGAAAAAGAAAATGCTCTGGGAATGCCAGAAGCCAACGCCGGGCTCCTGGGTGTTCGTAGGTGTTGGATGGTTTCTCCGACATAAGCGCTACCAGACCCAAAGCAGAAGGAACCATGAGGGGCAGAGAAGCCCAGGAATTTAAGGTGTTGAAACTGGGAGAGATGCTGAACGACCACCACCGGCTTGCTGCAGGAAGGAGGAAATACACCAGCTAGTCTCGCCTGATGAGGAAACGGGGACACTGGCGTATTGGCAGCCATGTCGCATGCGAACAAACATTGAGGAAGCGATTAACGTGCTGCAAAGATTGAGCATTTTGTTGCATGGCAAAAGAGAAAAGAGCTTTTCAAATCTGAGTATATGCAATACACACTTGAGAAAGCCCTGACAGCAGCGTATACACGCAGTTGCAAGTGTGTTCATTTAAGAAAGTCCTGGCAGGAGCGTATACCAGGCAAGTACAAAAGGGTTCATGCGGGACCCCTGGAGGGGAAGCACACCAGGCCAAGACAAACTAAACAGTGTATAAGAAATGCATCAACAAACAGGGTCCTGAGAAGGATATATCGGGACTAGCAAAAGGTTGTCTGAAACCGAAGAGGAGTGAAAACCTGGCAAGTGTACTGCAGGTATCCTACCAAGATACAAACTTGCAGCCACATTATCTATATTGTTGAACAAGAGAAGAGGAATGAAAAGCTGACAAGGGAGCTCACTAGGTATCCTAACAAGACTAAGATACAGATTTAAAGCCAAGTTTTTATTTACCAGTTGTATTGCAGATCAGGAAAAGGAGTGAAAATCTGGCAGGAGAATACACCAGGTATCCTCACAAGATGAAAACAGAGCCAAGTTGTTTTGTGTACAAGTTGTGTTGTAGATGGAGAAACTCAAGGAACTGATATCTTTGAATATACAAAGGTGAAGAGAAATCCAAGGGAAGGGAACCACCCTCTGGAATAAGGAATGCTGTCCTTCTGGAACCTTTGTGTTGGAGTTGTGCATTTTTGTTAGAATGTGAGGGCCAGAATAGTACTTTGGCACAGAATGATTTACTTTGGACATTCTGACACCTGACAGAGCTGTAATGTTTGAGGTAGGGAAACCTCTTGGAGTAGGGACACAGAGGCATTTCCCCAACCCCTTTGTATTTTAATTCGTTTATGGCCAAAACCATAAGTCTGTGTCCATGTCTCATTCCTGGTTCATCATCTCACAATTCCCTCCCTTCCCCTCATTCTCAGGAAGATCAGTCTCAAAGACCTCCATGGCCTGGGTCATGGCGTGGCTGTTGCCAGTCAGGCTTCGAAAGACCCTGAATCTTATGCCTCTGGGGCAGGAGGATTTGGCATCCATTTCTCCACTTATCTCTTGTGAACATGGTTCCTGAAGAAGTTATTCGAACATCTGGGATTGTCGAGAGATAAGGTCTAAGTTATGGCTGCTCATTGTCCATCCACGAGGGCGCAGGACAAGGAAAATTGATGGCAGTAATCCTCCCTATTCTCAAAATCCCAATGTTTTTGTTGGATGTATGGGACTTAAATTGTATGATATGAAACTTTCTGTAAGTATGGCTGGTATGGTTTCTGACCCTGTGCACTGTACTCTCATAGAATGAGCACAAGCTTGAACGGCCAACTCCTTGACTGAGAGATGGCGCCAATGCACATTCGAAACGGGGAGAAGGGAAACCCGGGGAGCTAGAGAGGCATAAACCGCCTCTTGGTAGGTGTTTGAGCGTAGGCCAGGTGTGGCGATGTGGGCTGTAGCCGAGCCCACAAAATACTCCCAGCCCTTCCAGACCAGGAGCTCGAAGTGCCCGCCCAGTCCTCTAGTTCCTACCACATGCCACCGCAGATCCATAGAACCGGGCAAACAGACTCCACCACCAGGGTCCCTCAGGAGGGCTGGCTAAGGGGAGGGCGCAGTCTGCCTAATATGCAACGTCTGAAGGGAACAGAAGCGGTCGTGCTGCAGCTGCTGAACTCGCCCATGTCTTGAAGGTGCACCGCCAAAGGATGAGGTGGCTCCTGGGAACTATGAGGGGAGGAGAGGCCCAAGAAACCTCAAGGTTGGGTGATGGACTAGATACCCCCAAGGCAGTGTTAAGAGAAACGAAACCCCAAGACTCAGTCAGCCACCAAACCCCCAAGTCACAGTGACGGGGAACTAGAGCACAAGGTGGGGTGAGTGGAACTGAATCCCAAGGTGGGACAACGATCAAGAGCTACCTAGTGAATGGGAAACACCTGCATCTTTCTTGGGAGAAAGAGTACAAGAAAAAACGGAGTGTGGGAACCTGGGCAATTCATCCCCACCTAAGAACACAAACAAGAGGCATGTATTTGACTGAATTGTGAATTACAGACAGGAAAAGGTTGGAGAGCCATTTAAGCTACTGGCTTACTGTATACACATGGGCAGGGAGCCCCCATTGAGAATATCACACAAGGGTGGTGGTCAGAAGCCAACCATTAGTCATGTGCTCGGGCCGAGGCCCAAGTGTATCACTTGTTGAATTTGTTTCTTTTACAGTGGTAGGGACAGAACTCTGGTAAGCATAAGATTGTGGATGGAGGACAAGCTCCCTTTAACAGGATTTTCTTTTTTTTCCTGATCTAGAATATATAAAACCACAATACCACCTTGTCCGTCTCATGATATACCACAGTATCTGGCAAATATAATAAACCAACCCCTCCTTACCATACTCCCTTACCCTGTTGCATCACATAAAGAAATATGCCCCTCCACAGCTCTAAAATGTTCTTTTCCCTTAACATCATCATTCTTTTTCATCTTTCATATATTATACAAATTATAGGAATGACTGAAATATTACTGGTGTCATTTTTAATGGCACAATTGTTAGTCAAATTCTTATTTTGAAAAGAGTTGCGTCCTCTTCTGGGTTTTTGAGTTTGCCTCCTAAGGGAACTCGAGATTATTAAAAGATGTTCTTTTGCCTCCATTGATTGGGCTTGGTGGAACTTGATTGAAAGCTATCTGCTTGGTACTGAGATCAACTGTAGAACAGACATGAGCAGTCCAACCTTTCAGAGGCTATGTAATTGTGATATACCTTCTTAATGATATTTGCAAGTTGTTTGCCATCGGCCACTAAATGAAAACTGAACATGCCTGCTCCAGCAACAGATTCACAGCTGATCCTGCTTGAAACTGCTACTTTTGCCTTGTTATTAACTGTCCCTTGCACATTCTGCCAATTATCTTTGCCTACCTCTGTAACCTGACTGTCAAGGTCTCCTTCCTTCCCTGCTTATTTGGCATGGGGAAAATACCGCTCAAGGCAGTCTCTGGTAATTTTCAACCCACTTGCATTCTCTCCTATGGAGACCCTCCGTTCTCTTTTCCTCTGCATAAAATTGCTCTCCAATACTTGGTGTCCTGGCAATCTACGCAATTACCCTGGCTGTTAAGTCCTCATTATGGTAGCTTTCTGATTAAGGTTCTGGCACTACAAGAAACAACTTTCTGCTCTCCAGACCTTCTGGTGACCTACAAACTTATCTGTTCGACATTAACGCTGTTTTTATGAAAGTGTAGAAAGGAGCACTAGAACAAATCTGGAGGACAAAAGTTTGTGTTCATTCCATGTCTCACTGGTCCGATTATGCATCATTGATGTTTGATCAACTTGATTCTAAATGTTATCTTTTAATGTTTTAGCTTTGCATCAATGCACTAAGTATATAACTGTTCCAATGTTGGCATAGACCTTCCTAGATTTTTTATTTTGTAAGTGCTAATTCCATGTTATATGCAATACAAAGTATGCTACAAAATAGTTATACCAATCATGAACAAAATCTAAAATGATTCCTCATAGTGTGGTTTATCTTATAACCGATACACATGTTCACTTTCAGTTGAGGACCAGCAAAAAGCCGAGTCCTCAAAAAAAGCAGTCGTGCAGCGCCATGTCATCAGAAGATATTCATTCGGACAAATCGAGTTTCACTTCCGATGTAAGCGATTCATCCCTCAATAACAGCGTTTTGTCACAGACAAAAAAATCTATGCCTGCCGCAAGCAAGGTAATGTAATTTGGCAGTGTGTCGCACATCTATGAAAAATTGTGTAGAATGTGAGCCAACCACTATGAAACTGTTTCACAATTCTTTGTCCAAGAAAACTGTAGTGTGCTGCGTGTATTGCTGTATGTAATGCAAGCCCATGGAATGCTAGGAAAGGCGTTTTAAATTCACCTCCAAAAAATTCCATTTAATGAGACATTGTAAATGAATGGAAGTGCAGTATCTAAACATACTGCCGCACTTACACATACAGTTCAGTAAACCTTTCCCTTGCTGAAATGTACATGGAAGGAGTTGTGTGGGGCAGTGTTATAGGATAAGATTTATAAATGTATTATAAGTATTTGACATCTATTAGTGTCGCTGAGTTGGAGTACATCCTTTCATTTCCGTCAGTGGTGCCTGATCAACACTGCTGGCAGGGAACTCTGATTGTATTGTTAAAACCTGCTGTTGAAATTTGCTGTGTACCACGCCACATGAGTTTTAATATTTTGAAAAATGTGAATTTACAAATGTATGCTAGCTGCCATTGTTCTGTAATGAATGATTGTGATGTGTCGTTTTGCCTGTTCTACAATATTTCTGTTCTTCTGCCGTGGGCAGGCAGTTGTGGTCTGTGAGCCATTCAGATCTTTGGAGTGTGTGAATGGCGGTTATTGGTCAGTGAGCCTTATAATGTATTTAGACGCCATTGTGTGGAATGTATGATGCAGCGCGCTCTACAAATGCCTAAATAAAAAGTGCTATAATTCTGAAAAAGTAAAGAAATGTATACTAGTTGTGTTCACATACATGCAAATATTCAATGTTCTCTACGCAGTTGCCCAGGAGTAATTAACCTGTCTTTTCCCGTGTTCTGCTTCTCTAGCAGCAACTTAAGTTTCTTGTACTCTTTGTATCGTTTGTGGCTTTCCTTTTTCTTTGCATTTGTGTGCATTTTGGGGATATGTGGTTCGATGTGGTGGTTGGTGTCAGGTGATTAGGTGTTGTCTTGGTGAAGGTTTTGTTTTGGAGTTGGTTTTGCTTGTGACAGAATCCTAATGCGAGAGTGTGGTGGTGTTAGGTTCTGGCTTTGTTGATAACCGATTCAAGTTAGTTATGGTTATTTTTAGATGGTTGCGAACGTGCTCAGGCGTGGCAGGCCCGAGACCCTGTGTGGCAGGCTGGGGTGAAAGGTTGGTACGCTGAGATGGTTGTGGATGTAGTGTTGAATGGTTTGTACTCTGTGGCAGCGTCGAGGTTCGGGATGGCAGTCCCGGATATATGGTGGGATGTTTACTTGGTGGATTATGATGGATAGGCAGTGTGTTGAATACACTTTAATTGTTGTGAATGTGGTAATGTTTATGAATTTGGTTGGGTGTTTTGTGTACGGGATCATGTCTGGTGTGTCAGTGTTTCCCCCTTCCTGTTGCTTCCTTTTATCCTGTGCTGGTGCTTCCCTGTGGAATAGCCTTGCTGCCCATCTCCGTCTTGAGCCGGAGCACCTTGAGTTCCAAAAACTCCAAGATCTTACATTTCTCTCCCTCTCTCTCTCGCTAACCGCCTTTCTTTCTCTCCACCCTCCTTCGCCTCTCCAACTCTGTTCAGTTTTTGCTGACTGGTTGCCTGGTTCACCTCCAGAACCTACAGGTCCCAGGCTCCCCCGCCAGTCTTTTGCACTTACCTTCGGTCCTCTGCATTTTCAGCTTACTTGCTCCTTGAGAGGGGAAACCTCTCTGCACCTAACCCAAAGTCCTGCTTGACCGGACTAACTCCCCCACCCCCTGCTTCTCTGCACCTCTGTACATATCCATGACCTAAATGTACTAGGACCCGTTAATTTGCCTTTCCTCTCCCCCCACAATGTTTCTCCACTCCCCCTCCCCGAACTTGGTCTCCACTGTGCCACTTCATGCACTTGCACTAGTAGAAATGTCGTCTGGCCTAGTATGCTAGTTTTTCTGTTTAGGTCATTCGGAATCTTCTAGGCCTAAGAATGCTTACTGCATTCCCTTGTTACCTTCCTGCTTTGAAGCACTTCACCAGTGTATAAGCGACATATAAATAAACCAATTATAAGGAAAGGGATGTGTAGTGTGCTGTATGTAATGCAAGCTCATGGAATGTTAGGGTTAGTGGAACCCTGAGTTCCCTCAGTGTTCTAGGGGTATCGGTTCGTATTGAGGATGGAGTTATTGCTTGTAGGATGTATTTACCTGACCCCCTCTCCCTCCTTCATACTTTATACCCTGTAACATAATAAAGCTTCCTCTACTTTCATATACTTACCACCTCATGCATACTTCGCTTATCTTCCCTGTGAACCAGTTACTACAAATACCATCCCCCATACAAAATAGGTGCTGGTGTCTGCTTCCAAATGGTTGTTTTAATGAATATTTATAGTTTGGCTTGGGTGCCATCCTAGCACGTCCTTTAGTCTGATGGGTGGTCACCTCAAAGGACATCCATGGTCCTTAATATCTAGGGCTAAAAAATGCTTTCATCTTCAAAGTCCTTTCTCTAACTGGTAGTGGCAAGATGTCCTCTTTGCGGAGTATTTATTATCCACGTGTCAAAATAAAGACTGGCTTAGCAGAAGTTTAGGCATCATCCAGTAAACCAGAGTGCTTTGTGAAACAATGATCTAATACATGTTGTGCTGCTAATTTAATTTTCAGATAGGATGCTGAATAACTAAATGGACTAATTATTCGTTAAATGTTTTTAGAGATCTCCATACTAGTTTATACATGTTTGCCATACACATTTGATGTCGCATGGGTATGCTTTTATGACACCAGTTGCCTGGTAGTGATGAGCCCCTGGTAGCTGTTATAAAGCTAGCCAAGCTCGTGTAGGCTAAATAGCTCCCAGCAGTTTTGATAGTGCCTGTTTAAATCTAGATCATTAGGGCATAGAATAGCAGGGGAGCTCCGAGTTGATACCCCTTGCTCTTCAGATGACACAATTTGTTATAAAATATTTCCTAGCTCACTGAAGTTAAATATTGGGTCCTGGTGAAGTTGTCATAGGGTATTTACTCTGTAGAATGTCCCCTTTTTTGCAATTGAATCCCCTGAGCTGTCTGGTTCCTGTAATGCCTTGACGACTTGTCCCCCATGATCCCTTATTGAGAAGTCACTGGGGACTCTCTTGGGGATCTTTTCTCCTTCGCGTCCCATATGCACTCAAGGTTGTGGGCTAATGGTAAGGCGTTCCATGGGAATTAAACCTTTGTTCTTTACTTGTTCTGGTTGCTGGCAGTGAAGATTTGTAGGACTTTTATCTTTGCAACAGGACTTCGCAAAAATGTAAAAGTTATACAGTTTAAATATGATTTTCATGGCTTTCAGGTAAGATATCTTGGCTGTGGGACACGAACGCCAGAAGAGTGTGACTCATGGGGGGGGGGGGGGGGGAGGACAGATGATGGAATGTTAAAAATTAACAAAGGCCCCATGATAAACACCTAAAGTTATAGAATTTTAGGCTGAATGTTTCACATTAAAAATGACCAAAGATTATTAGATGGGCGAAACAATGTTACAGACTGCCGAGTTGTACTGGCATGTTCTGCATAAAATATGTAACCTGCTTATGTAATTTAAGAGGCCCCAACTATAAAAATGTGCCATTTATGGCAAAACTGGATTGTGGCAAAAAGGGCTGTGGGATTACTTTTTTACCTCATAAAATGCAGCCTCGTAAACTGGGACTCCTCCTCGAGGAGGCAATTAATTTAGGCTGACCTATCAGAGTCTTGGAGGTAGGCCTAGCTCGGGTCTACCCACCAATAATTCTGTGATGTCACCATGCTCTATATTAAGAGTGGTTGACAGAACTCTGGACAGTTTCTTTCTGAATTTCCTGCACTGGGGTTCCTGATCTTCCATATTGATCTCGTCAGACTCAGATCCCACTGAAAAGCCAGAGCATAGCTGATCCTATCCCAACAAGGCCAAGGCATTGCTGACCATCCCACAAGGCCTCAATCCTGAAACCCCACTAAAAATCCCAATACCCAAAAGGAGAAGCTGTGGTGTTTTTTTTGGGAAGCATCCTGAAACCAGCCTGGCTTTTGCCCACTAACTGCATGCCAGCTGCCATCCAGTGACCCGAATTGCCCAGCTGTACTTGCCATCTGGTGACCAGAATTGCCCTTGTGTTTGCTGTAAGGCACGTCCGCCGTGTGGTGACCAGACCCAGTTGGCTGTTCCAAACCCAAGCGTGGAATGTGAGTATCTCCTCATCCCAGAGAAAGTCTCCACATCTTGACCCTTTTGTCTTTATTCCGCTCGCTAAGCAATCCTATCCATACCCTGGAAACTTGTAAAACTGTTAGAAAGTCATGGGCAGGGTGCACAGATAATTTTAAGTGCAAGCACCATCTCTTTTAATTTCTGGCTGGTGAAAATCATAAGCCCTTAGTCATATTTTGATCCAACTAATTCCCAGTTAAAGTTGAGCGCTGGGGTGACAAGGTTGCCTTCGCAAATCAACCTTGGAGTGTACTGTGTGCCTCTTTAACAATATAGTCTAGATAATTTAGTTTAAGTCAAATTTTTTTACAGCTTTATTTTCTTAAACCTTATTCAACCTTCAAAATCTCTCTCATTTCACCAGCTAGAGACATCATTTCACCTCCGTATTGTACCTGTGATATACATCTATCCCCCAGCCCAAATACTGCATTGAAAATCCAAGTATTTCAACCGTTTTTCATAAAATTTGTTTGTCATTTTAAACAGGAATTGAAAAAAAGGCAACTTTCCAACGTGTAATTCGGCTGCAATGTGTTCCTACTTTCAACTTGTATGCCTTGTGTTGAGAGCTTGCCTTGTGATTGTTAGGGTTTATACATTCAGGTTAGTGTGAGAAATCAGATTTGCCTCATAGATTTAACCGCACAATTATTTGTCAATTTCCGCCTGTCATTTCAAGCTATTGCAAGGGGCTTTTCCTCTGATTTTGTGAGGGAAGGTCGGATTTTGAATCTGTTTGCTCCCTATTATCCCTGACGACCTGCTGCTTCTTTTTATCCGCTCGATTATTTGTCGGTTGAGGGAACATTGCAGGGGGAAACCTTAACTTGCGTGCCATCTACCCTAATCCAAAAGTGCTCCTGTTCACTTGTGCTTTGGATATGTTCTACTAGAAGATTAACCATGTGCTTTGCTTCCATTTACATTGTTATTATCACCACATTGGTGATTGCTGCCCCATATTAAAATGTGATTTTTGTAAATTTTAAAAAATATTGTATCTTCACCAACCGGCCTGGTTCATGGTCCATTGGGACCCGGGCTATTTGTAAAAGGGGGAGTGAAACGGGTTGTGTATCTGCTCAATTTGAATTCATTGAAATTAAAGAAAAAGCATTCCTCTTGAGCACCACATCCCAGGATAAGACAGTGTCCTTGTCTGGTGTGTGATGCCCGATTGGAATCCTTAACAAGTTGTAACCTTTTTGGCTCCAAGAAAACTGGTTTCCACCTTCAAGGAGGCTCTCAAATGTGAGTGCCTGAGTTTGTGGCCAACTCAGTCTTTTTTTTTTTTTTTCTTTTTTTTTTTTTACTTTCCGCTTGCTCCCAGTTTTGTTTTTTGAATCTTATTAAACTTCCCTTTTGAGCCTCGCCTCCCCCAGGAGGATTAATGAGTTGTGCCTCATGTGACTGATCGTTCCCAGCCTTGGACCCCCATGCACTGTGTCAGGAGGGATTGGGGCCAGACCACCGCTGGGGATGCATGTTCGACTTGCAGTGCTCTCGGTCACAGGATATTGAAGAATCTGTCGCAGTGGAGAGAGATCTTCCACACTTCTCCTCCCCACCTTAGGGACTTGTGTCCAGGACCTCTCGTCAAGACAAGGTAGGCCCTCTGTTCAGCACGGCTCCACAGAACAGTGAATCCTTCCCCGGGGTTCCCACAGATCAGGGTTCCTCGAATTTAGGTTCTGGTAGGCCCGAAGTCCTCGAAGGCTAACCGCTCCCAATCCGAGGGGCTTGAGAGCTCTTCCAGGTGCTCCAGGGACAGACCTGAGGCCATCCTGGCCACTGGCTCCCAAGTTGGTGCTCAGGGGCCCTACCAGGCTGTCATCGGAAGGACAATGAAGTTCGTCCTCTTCTACCCCAGAGCGGGGTAAGGGATTGTTGAGTGCCACTTCAGAGGCTGTCCTCAGTAGGTTCCACCATGGCTACCGGCACAGGTGCCGAAGGCGTCCAGCCTACCGGAGCTCGCTCGGAGTTAATCAGTTGGGGTGTTGCGACTACTGGCTGTCCGGGTGAGGGCTCAGCACCTACCAGAATTATCTGAGGTATGACGCTGCTTCGGATGCAAGAGCCAAGCTGTATACCCCTTGTCTGAGGCCTCTATTGGCTCAGGGCCTCAGCCCTCCTGTCCAGGGCATGGCGCAAGGCTTCAAAATCGCAGAGGCACATGGTGGAGTCTGCCAGGTTGGCAGCCATTTTGGATCCAACTCGGGGCCTGCAATAGGCTTTGCAAAATGACCCCAGTTCCCCCCCTTCCCTCTGAAAGCAGCAGCAGATCCTACGGTGCAGGCTTCTGGTGCTCTCTGGGATACTTCTACCCATCACAGCCTTACAGCTACACGCACCAGGTGCCTCAGCACTTTGACCAGGAACTGAGACCCAGCGCCTCGGATGACCGGGCACCTGGGGGACCAAGCGGCTCGCGAGGTCTGCTTCCTAATGCGTTCCCCCGCCTCATGCGTTATCCCTCAGATGAAGGGACTCCTGGAGGACATTGTGAAGGAGGTCCTCCCGCAGGTGGCACCTCCCCGGCCCTCTCCTCTGGGTGGTACTCCTGTTTTTTGTTTCCTGTACTGCTGGTTCCAGTGCTAGTCCCTCCCCTGGTCCAGGCCTTACCGGTGGTTCTGACTCCTCCTGTTCCACCAACCCCTCCAACAGCCATTGTACCTGTCTGCGGCTCCAGACCTAGTGGTCCGGATTCCCCTTAGTCTGTGAAATGGGGGACTATGCCCAGTATGATGAACCCTCGGCACCCAGTAAGGCCTTTCAGGGTGGGGGGGAGAAATACGGTGGCTAGCATAGATCTTGGGGAAGCGCTCCACAATCCACGGATGCAAGCATAGTACTTGAGGGGTGTGGGGGGGGGGGGGCGCATCTCAGTCCGGTCTGGCATCCCTCTCCAGAAGTATGTTCTGCAGGTGGCCCGAAAGCTCTGGGAGAAGCCCAGGGCCAATGCCCAGATGAACAAGAAGTTGACAGTCCAACAGATCTGGAAGGCATCTCCCGGAGACCCCTGACCCCATCCTACCCATGAACCAAACTGGGGGCATTTGAATTCCGTGGGGATGCCTAAACCTTCCAAGTTTAGGCTTAGGGACGGGGAGCCAATCCTCCTGGCCTCTCAGTCGTGGCTGCGGCCTCCTTGTATTCTATACCATAGTCTGTCTTTCTCCACAAGAGCCACATCCAGTCCAAGTCCTTGAGTCTTTGGGAAAGCGCTGTTATTCCATCTCAGAACTGCATCTGCGGTAAGCCAACACACATGCTCTCTTGGCCGCGGCTAACCAGAAGCTGTGGCGGGAGCTAGGGGAATTTGTCTGCCATTGGACAAGCATGCATCCTTCAAGGCTGGGTTTGGCAGATGGCTGGGCTATTGCACAGGACCTCATGGAGTCTTCGGTATCCCACATTGACACAGCCAGCACACACAACTGTGCCTTGAGGTCAAAATGAGCGGGACTGCGTGGATGCATGCCACTAAGTTCATCTGGCATGCAGGTATGGATCCTGGATCTACCTTTTTAGGGCGTGGTCCGTTTTCATTAGTCAACCGATGACAAGTTGACAGATGAAAACCTTCACTCAAACTGCCAAGTCTTTGGCCATCCTCACAAAACCAGGTCAGACCTCCTTCCCTCCGTCCCAGGGCAGGACCGAGTTCAAGCCCCACAGCTTCAAGGGGTTGCGGGACCGCAGTACAGAGGCCTGATGGGTCACTCATCGACAACAGGAGGAAACAGCAGAGGATGTTGTGATGGTTATTCTGCTCCCCCTTCTCTGACCCCACCTCTGTTGCCAAGAATCAGTGGCATCGAGGTCAGGGAACACAGCTCGCCTGTTGGGGGCCCTTTGGCTCGTTTCCAGGACACCTGGAAGCGGTTTCTCAGTAACTCGTGGCCCCTATCTGTAGTTTAAACCCGCTTGTCTTCTCCCTTTTCCGCTACCATCCTCGCCACCTTTTCGTCAGATTGGGTCACCAGCTCTTTTACGGGAGGTCCTTTCGCTCCTAGGAGATGCAGGCGATAGAACCGGTTCCTCATGTAGATGGGGTCTCTGGGTACTATTCCAGGGATTTTGCAGTACCTAAGAATAACCAGTATGTCCTGAGTGTTGTCCTGGACCTGTCCTTTCTAAATCTCTCTACTGCTGGAGTGTTTCAAGATTACTCCTGTACACATAGCCAAGTGTATGTTCCCTGGACCTCAAGGATGCATCCTATATGTTCCCATCTACCAACCGCAGAAACTGAAGTTTCGGTGGTTCACGATTTTGTTGCATCATTTTCAGTACAAGGTGCTGCTTTTGGCCTAAACTCGGCCCCTCGTGCATTCACAAAGTTGATGAATGCAGTTGCAGGTCATCTCTGCTTAGAGCGCCATCATCTGTACCCTATTTGGTCGGCTGGCTGGTGAGGGTGGGGTCACCCGAGGGGGTGGGGTACTCCTGCCAGAGATTAGAGGATATCCTTCATCAGCTGGGGTTCTCCCTTAACCAGTCAGTTGCGTCCATCTCTGGAACTGGTCTTCCTAGGGGAGACTTTGAACAATACCGTTCAGTGGGTGTTTCCTAGGCCTTGAGGCTTCTGTCCCTCCACAAGGCAGTGGGGCACTTTCTGGCCAGCACGACCACCTCGGCATGGTGGCTCCAGCACATTCTGGGCCTGATGGCCTCCTGCATGCTCACTGTACATCACTCTCCTCAAGATGAGGTGCATCCAGCTCCACTTGGTGGCCAATTGGGATCAGGAGATGGGGGGGGGGGGTGTCTCAATCGGACAATGTCCAGATACCTCTGCTCCTACTGCCCGGTAGTCGCTGATGGATGGCAATGTTTCAGTGGGGCCCCCTATCACCGGATAGGAGCCTACCCTGGTGGTGACTGACTTCTCCCTTTTGGGCTGGCTGGCTACTCTGGAGGGCTATGGCCGTGGTGGACAGATGCCCTCCTACATATTATTCTGCTCCGGGCAGTGGGCCTGTCCCTCGGGGCGTTGTTGCCCTTATCAGGGACAGGGCGGACAATTCTACTAAAATTTTATTTACCTGAACAAGCAGGTTTGTACCAGCATCCCCCACAGCCCCCCATTCCCCCTATGCACGGAGGTGGTAAAGATCTCGGAATGGGCCCTGACTGAGGGGGGATTTGGATTTCAGCAGTCCATCTCCCTGGGACCGCAATGCAGAAGCGGATCAGCTGAGCCTCTTGGGGTTCAACACCTACGATTGGGAGTTGACACTGACTCCTTGTTGCCACTGTTCCAGCATTGAGGGTTTGCGGACCTGGATTTGTTTGCAACCCCTCTGAATTCCAATGCCCCCAGTTTGTGCTTCATGCGTGTGATGGGGTCAGGGCTCTCTGGGAGATGCCTTCCAGATCTGTTGGCACGGCTGCCGGTGTTATGCGTTCCCGCCCACTTTGCCAACTTCCCTGCCACAACAGACCATCTGCAAGTTCCTGGCTTCAGTGGGTTGCGAGCCTCATTCTGATTGCCCTCCCCTGCCCCCCCAACTGGCCTTCGAGACCCTGGCTTTCAGATCTGCTCCAGTTGTGCTCCTAGGGTCCCGTCCACCTTACAATCTCTAGCAGGGGATTCCTGGCGCAGCAGGGCAGGGATGCTGGCGGCCTGGTTCCTGACCAGCTTAGGCTTCAGCATGCTCAATTTTTGGATGACAACTGGGGCATCTTTCAGCAGGCCAGGTGGCCCTCGACTCGGTCCCAGAATGAATAAATGGACTAGGTTCTGCAGTTGGGATTGTGACAAGGGTCTGGATCCTCTCACCTGTCCTCTGGGTGACATTTTGGCTTTTCCCGCACACTTGGCTCTGTCTAGAGTTCAGGTGGATATGTGCCACACTTATTTGGCTGCCGTTGGGGCTTAAAAGAATTCCCTTGAACATGGGTTTTCTGCAGCCAACCTGGTGGTTAAGGCCCACCTTAAGGGGTTGTCTAGGCTTTTTCCACCAGTGCATTGGCCGCACTCGGTCTGGGACCTTAATGTGGTCTTGCAGCTTTGCAGCGACAGCCTTTTGAGCAGATTGCCTCTGTGGGCATCCTAATGGTGAATCTAAAGACGGTCTTGCTGGTGGCGCTCACCTCGGCATGAAGGGTTAACGAGCTGCAGGTGCTGTCCTTGTGCAAGCCCTTCACCAAGTTTCACAAGGTCATCTTGCGCACTCACCCAAACTTGCCCAAGATGGTCTCTCCATTCCATCTGAATCAAGTGATCTACCTGCCTGTGTTTTTCCTGCAGTCGGAAGGCAGAGGGCTCTGCGTTCCTTGGACCTCCAGAGGGTCCTATCTTAGACTAAATCTTTCAGGAAGTCTGAGGCATTGTTTGACTTTTGGGGGCTCCCCCCTAGCTCTCAGGGTTTGAAAGGCTTCCATCGCCTGTTGGATGGTTTAGGCCATCTGAGGCGTACACGGCCATGGGCAGACCTGTTCCCGAGGGGATTCATGCCTATGTGGTCAGAGCCAAGGCCACGGCTGTCACCTTTCGGAGACCTGCTTCTTGGGATGTCGTCAGCAAGGTGGCTACCAGGGCCACTCAGTCGGCCTTCTGTAAGCACTACTCACTGGACACCAGCTCCAGGTGCGAGGCAGTTTGGTCAGGCGGTTCTGAAGAAACTTTTTGCTCCATCCTAGATATGCGGCAGGTTATCAACCCTGTGTTCTTGTTTGGTGGAATCGCCCACAAGAATGGAAAGTGTATAGTTCTCCTAGTCCCTTTTCCTCCATATGTCCCACCCTCCGTCCCCAACTATTATGCCAGTGGCTAATATGTAATAGGCGTAGCCAGGTATCTAAGCGTCCCACATGTTCAAAGGGGGCTGAGGTGAGGAGCAAGAGGGTGGGGCCTCAGCAGATGTTGCCACGCCCAATGTCATGCCCCTGCACGCCATACTAAATTTAAAGGGGGAAAAAGGTAAATGGGAAGATCAATTGTTCGCTGCCAAAGGTTCCGGTATTGTCCCCATGTTGCGGGACGCCCACAAGGATGAAGGAAAGCGGACTATGGACAAGAGTACTCAATCACTGTAGTGACTAAACTTTAATTTTAGGGGAATAAGGGGGTGGGCAGTGCTCCATGAGGTCTCCTGCATTTAAATACAGTGAAAGGCATAGAAGAAATAAAACTTGATGTTATGGGATTCGAAAAAGTCACCCAAGTGCCATTTATTTTACTGGTCTTTGTCAGAGAGTTCTGCTGATAATCAGATGGGGTCTGGTGGGTTCATCTGCAGTTGTGACGTTTGTTTGCTGACTTTCTGGTGGTCTTCCGAATGGGCAATCCTTTCAGCTGCTACTCCAAGGACACTTCACGGCAGGCTTTGTAATGAGGCTTGAATCGCTTTCTCATCTTATGGGTTCCCAGGGCTGCATCCTGTATCCCACATTGTTTTTTTTATTTCAAATAATAAAAAAACACAACATGGGATCATTTCAAATAATAAAAAAACACAACTTGGGATACAGGACTCTTAAACAAAACTAAATCTGGACAGCTCTTGTTTGGAGCGCCAGTTTTTGCGCAGAGAGGGACATGCAGGAGTTGGAATGTGGGAGAGAAAATAGAAGATGCATCGCACATTTACCAACGAATTGCGTGCTTAAGTATTTACAAGTGGCTCCACAAACAATATGCCCATTTGATAGCGGTCCCTGTTCCAGGTCTACCAAAAAGAAACCTAGATTGATGGTTAGACGACTCATTAGCCAACTAAAAGCACCACTTGTCCTGACGAAGGCCTGGGGGCCGGGGAAATCTATTTGAAGATGGGGTTTATCCCATGAGAGAGGTCGAAACGTGTTGACGCATCCTCTCAAACATATTAGCTTGAGAGAAATCTTTATGTAGAAAAGTGACAAA
This sequence comes from Ambystoma mexicanum, assembly GCF_040938575.1. NCBI lineage: Eukaryota > Metazoa > Chordata > Amphibia > Caudata > Ambystomatidae > Ambystoma > Ambystoma mexicanum. The sequence continues at coordinate 692,385,283 of NC_090936.1, forward strand.
AGAATTGGCTTTGAAATAAGAACAATGTTTATAAAAGTTATGTGAAGTGAATCAACTTATGTAAAACCCTTGAAGAAAAATGTGTGAGGTGTTTGTAGAAAAAAGCTGTAACAAAGATACTTGTTGAAAATTAAATTAATCCAGCAACAATTATATTTGCTACAAGCAAAAAGCACTGAGTCTGGGTATTTTAATATGATGGTATAGATTAACATCATTTGTCATAATATATGGTCTGAAAGTTTTGTGTTACGAAAGAGGAGTCAGGGGTAGTTTGTGTTTCACACATCTCGTATAGTCCTTGCTCGATCTAAACACAGACCCCTCGGAAACAAAAAATGTTGAGCACGACCTACTATATTTTCTCTAGCCTCAACAGGCCATTAAACTTTCTGTATAGATGGAACTGATGGGCAGTTTTGGGGGCCAGCCTTATTGGCTGGTCACAAACATTTGTTAGGAACCCTTCTGTCCGATTGAAGGGCTGACTTGGGCCTGTCCATGAGTGAAAGTGTATTACTAGGAGAGACCCTGATCTTGCCTCCTTTCTGCTGGAGTTTGGATTAACTCTGCAGGTTTACTTTACTGTAAGATTTTGGCGCTGAGGCTTCTGCGATTTTTGAGCCCAAGTTTGGTCCTATTGGTTACGTTTGGATCTCGATACCTTGGCTCCGGTTTGGACTTTTGGCTGCTAGACATCCTTCTTGTGCTATACTCTTCCTCCCACTGGACGAACTGGTTGGCTGGACTGCGACATTCGTGCTGGCACCATCACAGGGGTGTTTTCTTTGCTGCCATCCTGTTATGCTGCCTTGGTGTGTAGAAATCTACTGCCCCTCAGAAGGGTGTTGGCAGACAATACCCAGCCACTCGTGTTTGCTTGGGCCATCCTGCACCACCACCACCTCAGTTTATATCATGGGGCCATTTTCTGCTGCTTGGCTGCCCCTCTGTCCATCGGGCTGTCTAAATCCGCTTTGCCAATTTAATCTGTCTGCTAGCAGCAATCTTTGCTGATGCTTTCGGCTGTTGGGTCCTACACCTCAGGACAGTTCTTTTTGCCCAGCTGGCTTGTAGTTTCCCAGGGTTGATTTTCCTGGATGATGGATCCTGTAACTTCATCTGTAAAACAGCTGTACTCACTGGGTTGTATTTCATAATGACACTATTTGGGATACACAACCAGGAGTACTTTCCTCGGAGTGCTGGGTTGGTGGGTTTTCGCACTGCTTACACTGGGAGGGCCCTGTGGTCCGTGATCAATGGTGGTTGCTTTCTACTGCAAGTTCTATTCGTTTGCATTGGCCCCATCTTTTCCAAGTGCTGCTGGATATCGAACCTGGCACTGGAGCTCCACAACCTGGGAAGTTTGCTATCCTTTCTGCACCTGTGTTGTAGAACTACGTAATTTTGCAAATGTCTGTGCCTACTGAATTTTCCCTGCTTATTTCTATGGTGACACTTAATATACCTGGATCTCTGATTTTAGAGGGACATGCCTGCTGCTGTACATTTATCCTGGATCCCTATGAGTCCCTTGAGTCAGGCCATTGAGGGACCCATAGAAATAAAGTACCTTTTTTGTTTTAATTTATTTTTACATGCATTTTTAATGGCTTACATTCCACTCCTCCTGTGCTTAGATTTTACAATAGCTATATTTATCTAGGGGTGCAATGAGTTGGTGCTCTACATCTGTTTTGAATTTTGGTGGCCTGAGTCTGTCGTTTTTAAGTCCTTTTGCCCACTCCCTAGGTTCTACACTTAAAGTATGGCTTTTTTTTATTGTTTCTAACACTGTCCTAAAGGTTTAGGAATAATGTGACCATTTTCAGTGCTATCATTGTTTGTTCTGAATAGGAGACTGTATTTCTGTACTGTCTAGGTCCTGTTTTCTTCCCACCTATAGCATTTATCTACGGTTTACGTGTATATTTGTCAGAATATCAGTGTGTGGTGGTCTTTGGTCAACTATGTGGACTTACTGTTCTTCCCCAACAGCCCCCCCTCCCACATGGTATTAAGCCGGACTTCTCTGCACGGCTGCCTTCTGTAGAGCGCTTAGGTTTACCTTTATAGTTTGACTTGCATCTCACCTTTAGGTTAAACACTGAACTAGCAAGAGGGTTCTGCAAAAATCTTTATGGACTTAACCAAAACCTGCATGTGGTAGGAATAGGGTCCCTGAGCCAATTGGTCTCTAAATGTATTCATGCCATTCATTTTCTTCACATTTTGTATTATTTAGACTAATAAGTGATTTAGAAGGGCCCCCCCTACCTGCAGGGATTAATAGAATGTTCAAATACTACCTTTCTAGAGTGTGTGCTCATTAAACATTTTTAATTAGTTTAGTATATCCCTAAATTGATTTTGTCCTCAAAGTCTAGATTCCAGCATCGATATGTAAAAGGTTAAAGCACCCTTGTAATGGATACTATGTTTCACTGTTGCAACACTTTTAAGTTTGTTTTGTTTGTTTATTTGTAGCGCGCGCCAGACCCGAGGGTATCCGGGCGCATGTTCAAGAATACTTTAAGCTTACACATTTCAGGAGGGTTACAAGGTGCATTAGCAGTAAATGATGACAATGTACGTGTTAGTTACACATTTCAGGAAGGTTACATGGTGTATCATTAGTAAGTGATGACAGTATGCGTGGTTACATGCGAGGGTGAGTGTGCACAGAGATGTGTACACAGTAAGCATTGAGTGTCAGGAGCAAGGTGGGTTAAGCGGGTGATGAACGCGGTATGCGTTCGGCTGCAGATTAACAGGTGGGTCAGCCGTGAATAGTCCTAGTCTAGTAGGTTATAGGTCATTTTCTTTGAGCCATTTAATGCAATTGAGTCTGAAGTGTGGATAAGATTGGACAGATCTTAAGGATGATGGGAGGGAGTTCCATAGCTGGGCCGCTTGGACAGGGAAGCTGGTGCCTCCGGCTGTGCTCAGTTTAAATGGGTTCACGGCTAGTTGGTTGGTGTATGCTTCTCTGGTAGGTCTGCTAGAAGTTCTCCTCTTGAATATTTGTTAGGTATTTGGGGGCTAGGTCATTAATACTTTTGAAAGTCAGTGATGCTGTTTTGAGTTTAATTTTGTTAGCTGTGGATAGCCAATTAGATAGAAGTAATCACCAAAACAGGTTTTTCATGTCTGTGTATTGATTTAATACACTTTAGGTGGCCCTCTAAAAAAGCATTCAGTATTTAAAACCTAAATCAAATCCCAATCACCTATCATAAAATAACACAATGGAAAAGGGAAATCAAACATTAGTTTATAAAGGAGAAATCAAAATATGTCTAGTGATTTTTCATTTTTATAGTCTACTTTTGTAACATGTAAATAACAGATTTAGTGTTTTAGTTAGAATTAACTTTACACTAAACAAAACACGATAAACCAAACTTAAAATTGCAGTACATAAAACAACTTTATCAAATATATGCATCATAAATCCCATCCTCTTAATGCAGCTTATTAGTTCATTATCCCTCCATTTCATTATGAATTACTATCCATAAATTGTTCTTTGTCTTCCGGTTTAACATTGATTTCAAAATTGTGCTGTTCTTATGGCATATAATTTGCAAGTCTTCCCAGCTATAGTGAACGTAATGCTGAAAGATTCTTATATTGTCAATAGATGTCGCTCATGTTATCTGTGTATGGGACCAGTTTGTCCCCTTAGAAATGGATATTTATACGACAAACCCTTCTAAACGGTGTACAGGTTCTAAGATATGTACATGACGGTAACATGATTACATGTGGCTGAGGAACTAAAGGGGGTAAATGCAATAGAGCGACCATTTCAATTTGGTTTTATGAGTGATTCCTGTTCAAAATTTGTATTATCAGTGCTTGTTTCATAATGGCATGGTCAAGGTCCCAATTAATGGCCTTAAAGAAATCTTTGTATCCATTCTTAAACTCTCTAACATTAGAATTACCCTTTTTTATTGCAGCATCTAAAATGGATAACAAGGAGACACGGTTGCTACAGGCCTTTAACTTCCCCCATTTGATGGCAATACTGATTTCTAAAGAGGGTAGTCCTAATTTCAGTCAAAGAGCTTGGATTGGGACACATTGTGGTAGACTGAGAGCTTGACATTGAATCTTACATTCTAGTTGTCTGTCCCTGCTAATCTCGCTCCCTCCAAACTGCTCTAGTCTTTGCCAAAAAATATTGCACCTTCTGGATTCCTTTACTACTTGTCCTCAACATGTGTTTCAGCCTTGTATTCTTTCTCTTCCTGACACTGGAACTTCTCTGTCTGATCTGGGCTCTTGTTTTTCTTCTAAAGTATCACTTCCAATTCCTCCTACCCTGTCCCTTTCTAGTATCCCTCTTCCTCTCTTTTCTTCCTGTTACTGTTGATGAAACTGCTATCTTCCTCTCAAGATGACCCTACCTCTGCACCTACTGACTATTCGATCACTGCTAATGAAGATTGCCCAAGCGCAGGAAGTCTTGATTCTATTAAAGACGGAGGCGAGCATTATGCATTAACTTCTTTAATGCTGCTAACCACAGCTCTTCAAATCTTACTGTTTTTTTTTTTTAAACAGTTAACATGTGTAAACAACAAAGAGAAAAATGAAACAAAAACCTTGGGCATACTACAGCCCCCATGAGGCTCTGCTGCCTGTTTGTCCCAGCCTCCATCTCACTGGCCAATCTGGGCCCTCTCTACTACAAAATGTCTGTCCCATAGGGTCTCCCTCTTTTTTTGATTCTTCCATAACTGAGAACCATAGTCTTAACTGAAGTCCAATGCTTTTGGATAATCAAATGGCCTCTCTTAATCTCCATTGCTGCCTCACGCTCTATCTTCTATCTCAATATATTCCAGAATTCTTTCTAACGGGTTCCACCAGTCATACTCTTGATGATTCATTTGCTCATCTCCTATGCCAAAAAGAGATTTGCAAAGTTAGGGGAAGTTAGAGGAAGGGAATACGTTCATCCTTTGTCATTATTTCTCACATTGACATTATCACCACATAATATTCTACAGAATATTATGGCTATGGCACATGTATTCCTGCTGGGCGGGAATAATGCTTGCCTCCGTGTCTTTAATAGAATGAAGACTTTTGGGGCTTGGGCAGTCTTCTTTCTATGACAAGACAGGAGGTGAGCATTAGGCTCGTTCAAAGCTTTCCACCACTGCTGAAGCTATATTGGAGACTGGTTTAAAATAGAATGTCCTGAATACTGAGTCAGTTGACTAGTCTGCTGCCTTCATGATCGCCTGCAGCGGAACTCCTGCTGCAAAAGCTTGTGAGGCCATAGCTTCTCTGGTGGAGTGTGCTCCAAATATCATGATGTCTATAACCGCCAGCTCCATCACTTCCTTTACCCATGTCGCAATTGCTTTATATGGCTTCCTATGTGCTATAAGTAGCTGACTAACACCTGCGGGCCTGATCGCCGTTGTCGCTGCTTCGTAGCGTTTTATGCATTGCGCTACGCTCAACTTATTGTTCGGGAAGTTTGGGTATGAGATCACTTTAGAATTGGTCTTTGTTCGTTGCGCTATATTAAACGCTATCCCTTCCGGGTAGAATATCTTCCTGTCTATCCCCAGAGCTTTCTCTTCTGAGATTCTTCTGCAGGATACTAAGCAAAGTAGAGTTGCTAATTTCCCTGAAAGCTGTTTGTTGGACACAAAGGTATTTCCTGGCCACAGCTGCATAATTATTTTGGACATCCCACAGTGAAGAATATCTCGGCATGGGAGGCTTACTGACTTTCACTCCTTTCAACAGTCTTGTCACGGCTGAGTGCTCCCCCCACTGGAACACCATCTACCAGCTCGTGTCCTGTGGATATTGCTGACCTATACACTCCCACTGTTCTAAAGGCCCTACCAGCGGAGGGTAGACTCACTAGAAAATTCATTATTTGTACTACAGGTGCTGAAATGGGAGAAATACTCCTCCAGCACAATTCTCAGGCTTGCCAAGCGTAATTATAGCTCTGGATTGTGGATGGAGCCCATGATAAGTTGATAATTTCTGCAGCTTCCTCTGAAATCCCTGGTAAGCACCATCTACGCCTGAAATTCTGCATGCTATCAGTCCGTGTCTGGGCCTGTATCAGGGGTGCAGGGTTTCCGCTGTATCTGACAGGACATCTGGTCTGTGTGCAATCCTCCGAGGGGAAATCCATAGAAAGTTTCATCAGAACTGAAAAAAGGCTTGCGATCTCCATTCTAGAGTCACTATTTCTGCTCTCTCTGCGGACCTTTGCTAGTACCCTTGCCAGCATCACAAAGGGGGGGGGGGGGGGTAATGTACCTGACCTCCCCAAGGGTGAAGAAAAGCATCTCTCTTGAGCCTCCGGGTCTAACTTCCAACTGAAGTATCTAGTCAGTCGAGTGTTCAATCGTGAAGCAAATAAGCCTATGGTCCGCAGGCCCCATCTCTGCTCTAGTTTCTCGAAATATCATTTTGTGCAACTTCCAGTCGCTGTAATCTAGTAAGTATCGGGAGTTCCAGTCTGCCACTGTATTCAGGGCCCCTGGTAGATATTCTGCCATGACTGATATGCTCTTCTCTGGGCAGTCGTGCCAGAAATCTTTCGCTAGTTCCGCTAGCATCTTGGATTTGGTGTCCTCCCAACTTTATGTATTGCACCGCCGATATGTTGTCCATCCTCAGGGCGATGCAACAATGTGCTTTGTCTTTGGTGAAAGCCTTTACTGCGAAGGAGCCTGTGAGAAGTTATAAGCAGTTGATATGTAATTCTTGTTCTCCCTGGGACCATTTTCCTCCTCTGTCTGACCGCATCTGGCCCCCCAGCCCGATCAGTTGGCGTCAGACTGAGTTCCGGAACGTCTCTGAAAATGGCTCGGCCGTTCCAAGCCTCCATATTGTGGAGCCACCATGTTAGTACTGTCTTGATCTTTGTCCAGGGGAACTAGTCAGTGATACCGCCAGCCTTTCCTCAAGTATTTGATCTTCAGTCTCTGAAGAGCTCAATAGTGTAACGGGCCGGGAAAGATCGCTTGAATGGATGCTGCTAGGAGCCCTACTATCCTGGCTAGATTCCTCAGCGAGAACTGGCTTTGCGAGTGCTGACCTTTAAATCTTTCTTGAACGACCCATCTTTGGCGTTGGCAGCTATAAGGTGGTGGTTCTTGTCTACAGTGAAGCCTAAAAATTCTAGTCGTTTGGTTGGTGCCAGTTCTGATTTGTCTTTGTTCACTAAGAAACCCAGGCTCGAAATAGAGTCCACTGCCCACTGAACCTGTTTTTGTAACCAACTCTTTTCCTCTGCCATGAGGAGGATGTCGTCTAAATAGATGATCATCCGAATACCTTGTTCTCGAAGCACTGCTGCTACTAGCTTCATGAGCTTGGTGAATGCCCATGGTGCTGAAGCTCGGCCAAATGGTAGGTTCTTGAACTGCCACGTCTCCTCCTTCCAGATGAACCTTAGGTAGGGACGACATTGTGGTGCTATTGGTACTGTTAAACATGCATCTTTTTAGATCTAGTGGCGCTAGCCAGTCCTCCTTTCTGAGCATATCTCCTAGCAGATAGATCCCCTCTATCTTGAAGTGCCTGTACACTAGCCAGCTGTTCAACTCTTTCCAGTTTATCACTGGACTAACTTTGTCCTTCCAATGGACCAGGAACATGTTGCTCAGAAAGGTTGACTTGTGCGCTGTCGCTCTTTCTATTTCATTTTTCTGCACTAGCGCTTGAATCTCTGCGTCTAATAGTGCTGTTTCTGCTTGCGACATTTGCATGTGCGGAGGCGGGCGTTTCTGCTCTGGATGTTCTATGAAATCTAATACAAAACCTTGTACTGTCTGCAGGACCCATGCGTTTGAAGACAGACTGCGCCAGCTGCGTAAGTAATCTATCGTCCTGCCCCCTACTGGAGGATAGCTCGATGCGCCTTTGCTCACATGTGCTATTCTGGTGTCGATGGTATCCGTGCCCCCGGTGTCCTCAGGAGCCTCTGCCTCTGTTTGGGGGGAAAAACGCATTTTGCTGGCGCTCCCAATACTGCGCTCTGGGTCCTTGTGCTTTTCTGTTGAAATTGAACTGATCGGCCTGGCAAAAATTTGCCTAGGAAACACCTTTCTGATGGATGCCTGTGCCTTCTGCAAGGCGGTAAATGTCCCAACAAACTTATCTTTTACAAAGGTGTCTCTGAAAAGGAGGCCTTGGGCACTCTCTCTTGCCTCGTAATAAGCTAGGTCTCCTAGCTTATTTATCTTCAGAAGCATAGATCGATGCCTCTCGGAAGATATCACGCAGTTGGCGTTGTCCAACATGCAGACCGCTCTTTGTGCCCATCCTGCCAGAATGACTGGGTCTACCGGCTCCCCGGTGTCCTTTGCCCTTTCTGCTAGATCCATCGCTTTTGCGATGGGTCCCGTCGTATCTAGCAGTTTGTCTTGGCATGTCTTCCATGCCCAGTCCATGCATTTTCTGGCATCTTTACCTGCCTTCATCACAAAGGTCAACATTTTGGGGTGGAGTTCAGGGGTCTCGGCCACCTTCCCTGTCAGCTTGGGTCTTGGGCATTCTGACCGGAGTCGGAACCTGGTCTTTTTCCATGGGTTTCTGCTTTTTTTGAGACAAGTGTTGGGGAGAATTCTCATTTATGGCTAACTTCCCTTACCTAGTGAGTCCCTCAGCAGCTTTGATGGATTTCTGGGGTTTATTTTTTCCACCTGGTAAGAGTGTGAACCTTTTTCCCACTCCATGTGTTTTTCTACTTTTTGTGTGATCTTGGGCTCTGGAGCCACGCCACTTCATGAGCCCAACGTTTTGTGTTACACAGCACCTTCAGTGCAGTGACACAGGGTTGTCTCGAAGACTTTCCACTGACTCCGTTTCTCTGGGGCTGACTACTGTCCCCCATAAACAGGTAGTTGCCATTTACTTTAGTCATTTAACCTACAGACCCAGTGCACCCCATCGTACATGGAGTATTGGAAAGGGTTAACAATGGAGCCTTGTTTCGCTCCCTTAACACTAAGACTTGGCTGGTGGCAGTGGTATCTACCCTAACTTTCCTACCGCAATTATAGAGTATAACCGTGGTGCTGTTTTAGGCTATTGTGTTAGCCTCGAACATAAACCCGCTTGACCAAATATATTTTATTTTGGCTCAGTTCGGGTTTATTCGCCATTTCTTTTTTTTTTAACATCCTTCTTGTGTTTTACTTTGCGCGGCAAACCAGGTTTGCCTTCTTTGTTCGGCATCCTTTGGCTGGCTTCTGTGAAGAAGCCCCTCTTTGGCGTCTGGCTGTCTAGGTGGGCTGAATGTGAGGAAGGGGTTTAGTAACCCCCTGCACAGGGTCTCCTTGGAGACCCAAGTCGCACTTTGTGTCCATTGGCTGGGGTGGTTGTCCAGGCTGGACAACCCCCCTGCTGTGTGATTGACAGCCAGGCTGTGTGAATGGGGGATTTTGGCATAAAAGGCAGGACTCTTGGACTGGAAGTCAGTCGCCACTGGAACTACATGAACCGAAGAGAAGCGGAGAAGGCTTCTGCAACTCCCGAGTCTCGGTGAAGACCTGCTGCAGTCCTGAGCTAGCTACCCTTCGACAGAAGATCCAGTCCGGAGTCGTCTTCCCTTGTGCCTGGTGGGATCAACCAGCTCCCCTTTCTACAGCCAGAGAATCCTCTCCTGGGTTGAAATCACTGCACAAAGCTGTAGTGGTCTGGATAGCCATCAGAAGAGCCATCTCCTGTTTTAAAGGAGCGCACCTTTTATTCACTGTTGCTTTGGTGCTGCTGGCCTCATCCCTGGGTAGTGCAGATCGCTCCAGATGTCGTCCTTGTTTCCACGACTGAAGCTTCAGGAACCGTGAGTCTGCAGGAACTACCAGGAACAACTGCAGTGGCACCAGCTTCTTCAGTCGAATAATGTACTGTGTAAATTTGGTCGTTCTCTCCGTCTGACCTTGAGGAATCGGGGTGAACCCTTTTTTCTTAAAGGCTTGTCCTTTCTTCCTTTCCTCTTATAACTTTTGCCTCCCTTTGACTATATCCAAGTACATCTGGCAACGTAAATCTTGAACTGTTCCAATAGTGTGATCCTCGACAACAGGGCCCTGCTCCATTTGACACTGGTACAGGCCTATTGACTTTCTGTCATTACTGTCATTACTGTCAAAAGGTGAGCGCTGCTTAACCCCCGGTAGCGTCTTTTGTTTCACATCGGTCCGTCAAATTCCAATGTACTTACCTTGAAGTGACCTGAACCAAAGGAATTGGTTGTGCGTGGAAAATTTAGAGTGGTTTTGTTTAATAGAAGTAAAGTGTTTTGTGAACAGATGGTTTAAAAATAAATGTACTTATATTTTTTAACCAGAAACCTTGAGTTAGTGTTTGTTTGAGTCACAGTAATTGTAGTCCTTGGTGTAATCCCTATTACTGCTCATTTGTACTTGAGATAAATCTGGCTGCTATGCTACTGCTACCACTATAACTGTGTAGTACAGGCTTGTACCAAAGGTGAAATTGTACTAACACTTGTAGACTTGATTGTCTGTAGTGTCCCCCAAGGGTACTGCAGAGGATTCTGCCTAACATGTACAGGACCACCCTCAGAGAGGGAACCCATTCTGTGGATCTTGGGTGCTTAATGGCTTCTGGCTCAAACATTTCTGACATGTATTTGTCGTCTTGGGGGGGGGATCTCCACAACGCTGGCTTTTGGCTCGCAGGAGTTCTTCTTCCGCGAGGCTACGATCTTTACGTAAGCTTTGTACATCCTCTTCTGCCTCATCTTGCTCTTTTTTTGCCCCTGGGGTAGGGGCTACGAGGCTGGGCAGTGCTTTTGTCAAAAAGGCACTCTTAAGCCTGTGGAACGCGTCGCCAGCCGCGTCCTGGTGCTTCTTTACCTTCCCTGTATCTGAGCACGGGGGAGTAGAAGAGTGTTTCCTCTTTCAGGCCACTTTTCTCCCCTTCTCTTGTTCTAGAGGCTTCTATGTGGAGGTTTCCTCCCTTGAGTCATCGAGCATGCCAGCCTTCTTGCCCAACATTTCCTCCAGGACTAGCAACCTGTCTTGTAGTGGCTTGACTCCTTGAGCAACAGCTTGTACAAGAGTCTCCAAGAACTTTTTTTAAACTATAGGGGCGGTCAATCTCCTCTTCCACCTCTTGCTCTCTCACTCCCCTCGCTCCATACCTCTTCTCCCATATTGCAAGCCATGAGGGCTGCTGCAGGTGACTGCACCGAGATGATAAAAATGCTTCTCAGTGGCTTGGGTCACCGTCCCAGCTCTATTTATTCCATTCAGTTTTTTATTTTTATTTTATTTTATTCATCTTTGCCTGTAAACTGTAAGATAAACCGCCAAGAGAATGAACTCTGTAATCGGTTTGTAGAGCCGGGAGTGAGGAAATAATTGTCTGAGAGCGCTCCTATTTTCAAACGTATACAGCCGTTACTATGCGTGTAATGCGCTAATGCGCATGCGTGTACTCTCCTCAGTGTCGTTGAATGAGGAGGCTGACTCTAGATGTTTTGCGCTAACTGCAAACTGGTATTAAACTCTTCTACAAGGATAATGCTGACGGACCGGAGCTCTAACGCGAGTGCGATCACCCGCGGGCTTGGTCCGTCTGCCTCTGATACTCCGAACGTACGCGTGGAGTTACGCGACGTTCGGCAACAAATGGATATGTTTAATGAAATATACAAAGGTATTTTAGGTAAAGAACGCTTTGCGAATTATCAAATCTATAAGCGTAATATGTATACAACCTTGTGTATATCAGTACATTCTATTGCGTTACTCTAGCAATGCATAGAACAATGGCTGTACTTATCTGTGGCAACAGCAAAAAAGAGGAAGGGACCCTAGGGGACAGACATTTTGTAGTAGAGGGGGCCCAGATTGGCCAGTGAGATGGAGGCTGGGACTACCAGGCAGCAGAGCCTCATGGAGGCTGCAGTATGCCCAAAGTTCATTTTTTGTTGTGGTTTTTTCTTTGTTGATTACACATGTTTTCAACTGTTTAAAAAAAAAGATTTTAAGAGGTGTGGTTAGCAGCATTAAAGAGGTTAAATCATAATGCTCTCCTCCGGTCTTGTCATAGAATTCCTAAGGTCTATCTTTTTCTTCCCCGTCCCCTTTCCTCCATGCTGTATGGGCGTCCCTCGCTAGGGATGGGAGACGGAACCTTTTTCACCCGAAAAAAACCTTCCCCATTAAATGTAGAGGCGCGGCCCTGGGAGCATGTGCTTGCCTGACTACGCCGCCACTCCTGAGTCCCTTTTTCTGTGTCGACGGGAACACACCGATTTCACCAGCGCTCCTGGGTTTGGCTTCAGCCATGTAATACCATGCACTCTTCCCCGGATATTTCTTCTATCTTTCTTTTCAATTAGGTACTTGGTCCTCTGTCGCCATGCACCTGCCCGGTGCATGTTGACTTCAGCGGGCTTCAGCAGGTGTCCAGCTTGCAAGGGGCTCTTCCCTACATCTGATCCCCCACGTCCTTTGCCTCCACTGCCTTGGCCCAGACCACAGCTGGGATGCCTGTTCCACGTGCAACGCTCTGACTCCACATGCACTGAAGAACAGGCTAGCTCGGTGGCGGGAGCTCTTCCAGAGGTCTCCTCCGGAGGACCTAAAGGACTTCGGCCTGCATTTAACATTGCACTCCGTAAGGGCGACTCTTTCCCAAGGATGTGCCTGAGCAGGAGGAACCTCTCAGGTTCTAGCACCAGCACACGTACCGAGGCTAGTCAAGCTACCGGCCTTACGGCCGAGCGATCTCCGAATTCCTTCCGGTATCAGTGCTGAGGGACTGCAAGGTTCTTTTACTGGGGTTCCCCACTGAGGGACAACACCCTTGTACCGGCATTATGTCCAAGGAGGCACCTATACGCAGCACTACCGGCAGTTCTGCCGATGGCAATATACCTTCCAGGCCTCGGCCTGAGGTGCCGGATAGGCCTCATGTTTCAACACCAAGCATCTTGGACAAGGCTGGGCCCAGTGAGTCGAGCACCACTACTCGGGCACGTGGCAGGCATCTCGACAAGATGGATGCTGCGTCAGAAAAAATGGCTGCTCGTCCAATGCAACCCCTAGTAACGGAGCAGTCGGAGGAATGAGTCACAAGGTTGGACTGGTGTCAACCAGGTACGTGGCCTACAGCCTATCCATTAGCAGTACAGGGCAGTTATCCACTGCACCCCAGGCAGAGTGTGCCCAAGCCCCAGCAGCCATCAGCTACTCCGTCTATATCACCTGCCACCTCTTCAGCCTCTGAAGACCAGTTCGAGAGGTTCCCATCGCTGATGAGGAACCCTCAAATCGGGGCCATCCTACGTGATGATTTCAGACCTGCTCCCTCCGGTCACTCCTCGGGCCCCAGTGCAGCCCCTGCTGCCTGTACCAGCTCTTTCGATTCTGGTTACCCTGCCTCCCACAGTTCAAGCTGTTCCCCACCAGCATCTACAGCAGCCACCGGCTCCGGTTTCCATGCCATAGCCCACGGCGCCCAGTACTCCACCTCCAGCTCCGGACACTCGTGTGGACCCAGATGAGGGGGAGGACCCTGACACGCCGTCCTCCGCCAGGGCCTTCCATGAACGTCTTGCAGGTTTGGCAGAATATTTGTGCCTTCCACAGCCCGAGGTTGAACAGCCAAAGGAGGGGGTCTTGGCAGAAGTCCTTACCCTAAGACCCCCCTACCACAACGGGGATCCCGATGCAGAATGCCGTTGCCGTGGCCAAAAAGGGGTGGCTCAAGCCACACTCGCCCCAACATGTCAATCAACGCCTCGACACAAAGTACAGACAGATGGAGGGGGATACACACTTGCTTTCTGCACATCCACAGCCGCACTCCTCGGTGATCGCTGCTGCAGCGTCACTCTATTCTAAGCCTGTCGTCCTCGGCCACCTCGTCTTCGATCCTGCTAGGCAAGGAGAAGATCTTGGAGACACACAGGAAAAAGCTGTACTCTAACAACTCCTTGCAACTGCGTCAAGCCAACGCCGATGCCATGCTTGCAGCAGTTAACCAAAGGCTTTTGTGGGAGATTGTGGACTTCCTCCAAGAACTTCTGGGCCAGAGCCAAGTGGCTTTAAGGCGGGCCTAAGAGAAGCCAGGCTGGTAGCGCAGGACATCATGGAGTCTACCGTGGCCCACATCGATACTTCTGGCCGGGCCATCTGTATCGCCACAGCCATGAGAAGGACGGCCTGGCTCCGGGCTACTAAGTTCATTCCTTATGTCCAGGAATGCATATTGGACCTGCCATTCAAAGGTAGTGGCCTCTATCACTCCACCACGGATGAGGAATTGGATAATAAAGAACAGCTCGCAAACCGCGAAGGCATTATTGGCTCCGACAAGGGATTGGTGTTTGGGTTCTGGAGCTTCCAAGAATGGAGGTCAGATAACCAGACCGTTCTCAGCACCAGCGGAAACAACAAAAGGGGAGGGGCAAAGATTTTTTCCAATCCCCCTCCTCCGCAACAGCCTCAGAGGGAAAGAAGGCATGACACGTCCCTTCAGGTCCACCAGTGGGGGAGCAGGCTTGCCTTTCACGTGCAATTTTGGTGCAAGAAATTTTCAGACTCCTGGAACCTATCCGTAGTCTCCACAGGGTACCGCCTACCAGTCCCTTCCTTTCCTCTCCCCTCCCACAGATTGGGACAGCAAATCTGTTGGAGTTCCATTTGCTCGTCGGGAGCCAGAGGAAGTCCCAGCCTCCCAGCGAGGATTGGTCTTAGATTCCAGGATTTCCGCCATACAGAACAACCAGGCTGGCCTAGAGTTGTTGGACCTTTCCACCCTCAACCTCTCCCTTCCTCTGCAAAAATTCAAGATGTTTACGCCAGCACTCATCACGCAGACACTGGACAGGGGAGATTGGATGTGTTCCCTGGATCTGAAGGACGCTCATCTACATGTCCCGATTTGGCAGCCTCATCGGTCCCTACTGCGGTTCAGGATCGTGGGCTGCCATTTCCAATACAGGGTGCAACCCTTTGGCCTCAACTTAGCCCCCAGGGTATTCACCGGGTTGATGAATGCGTGGTAGCCCTCCTCGGGGCCACCATGTGTACCCATACCTGGACTGGCTCGTCCGGGCCACATCTCCGAAGGCAGTTCACCATACCGCCTCCACACTGATGAACACACTCCATGACCTGGGGTTCACTATCAAGAAGACTCAGCTGCAGCCTACGCAGAGGCTGTTCTAAGGAAGTTGTTGGCTTAAGCATAGGGCTACATTCAGTTGTAATTGCCAATATAGTATGGAGGAAAGGGGACCATGTGTAAGTAATTAAGTTTCCCACCGTAGTGACTAACATACATAGTCCATCGTCCCCTTTCCTTCATAAGTCCCACCCCCCCCCTCCTAATACTCGAGTAAATTTAAAGGGGAAGGTTTTTTCTGGTGAGTCAGTCTCCCGTCCCTAGCACGGGGCGCCCATACAGTATGAAGGAAAGGGGGCTATGGACTAAGAGTACATTAGTCATTACTGTAACTATTCATTTATCGCGCCTCCTTTAAGTGCTTCTCACCAATCTTCTATCTTTCCAAATTTGAAGCATGCTAAGATTCTTCCTATTCATAAACTTTCTTTGGATCCTTCTCCGCCCTCTAATTTCTGACCTGTATCACTCCTTCCCGATCTCTCCAAGCTTCTTGGGCAAATTCTCTATGGTCATGTCTCCACTCCTCGTAATTTGAATTCTATCCTTCCCCTCTGGCTTTTGTCCCCGACTCTTTACAGAGACTGCTTTTTCTGTTACTAACTCGCATCTGTCGGCTCGCTATGCCAAACTACTCACTACTGGTACTTTTGGGTCTGTCTGCAGCATTTGACACTGTGGACCACTTTTCTGCATGTTTCACTCTCTCCTCTTGTCCTGAATGATTCTGTTCTTCACTGGTTTTGTTTTCATCTTTCTTACAGTACTTCTGTCTCCTGGGCTGGACATTTTTTCTCCTACACTTCCTCTTCACCATGGTGTCCCTCTGGGCTCTGTCCTGGAACTTCTCTCTTCACTTTATACTATTCCTCTTGCTTCAATCACCACCTAGTTTGGTCTATCCATCACTTCTACGCTGATTATTCACAATTCTTTCTAACCTTCTCTGCATTTACCCCTGCTATTCAGAATGCAATTACTTCCTTTCTTCGCTCTATCCACTCTTGGATGTCTGCTTACTTCTTTCAACTTTAGTCCCTCCAAAACTGAAGTACTTTTCTTTTCCTGCAACTAATCTCCCTCCTCCATCCCCTCCGGTTTCCATTTCCTTCACCCCTAATTCCCTGCCCATTTATTTTTCTACCCGCAATCTGGAATAATTACAACCTAGAAACATTTGAGCAACATGAATATTTTCAACTTCAGCCGAAATGTAAGCGGCTGCAGTCACCGAGTTGGCCGAAATCATTTGCGCCCAAAATTGATGAGATTTTATTAGTTATCAAATTTCGCATAGCCTGCAATATACATTTTACCCAAGATGACACTGGATGTTAAGTATCCTCTCATTTCTCCTCACATCTGACATCTCGAAGAAGTCACAATACCAGCTGCACCTCCTCAGAGGTATTCTTCCTTTCCTCTCCTCTCCCCCCCCCCCCCGAAGCTCACTGTCTCCAGAGCTCTGGTTCTCTCTAGGCTGGACTATTGTAACAGCCTCTTTCTAAATCTGCCTGCTTCTACTCTCCGCCCTCTGCAACTTATCCAGAACAGGACTGCAAGACTTGTCCTTGGCCTCAAGCCCAGGGATCGTATCTCTCCAGGACTGAAATCTCTGCACTGGCTCCCAGTGGCTGCAAGGATTAAGTTCAAAACCCTCTGCATTGTTCACAAGGCCTTCTGGGGCCTCAATACCTTCAACTCTCTCTTCCTAAATATCTTCCTTCTCGAGCTCTTTGCTCATCCGCCTCCAACTCCCTCAGGGTCAGTCGCTTATCCAAGCAACGAGTTGGTGGTAGATCTTTGTTTGGTGCCTCCCTCTGGAACTGCCTCCCTTAAACTTGAGAACCATCTCTGGTTCTGGAAGCACCTCAAAACCTTTCTCTTTGCTTCTGCTTTTTCTCCTTTTCTCTGCTGACCTCCTGGCTGTAACCGCACTGGCAACCTGCGCACCCTCTGATCTCGGGCCCAGGTCCTTCCCCACCAGTGTCACACACCTGCACTGCCCACCTGGCAAGCCCCGCACTTGGGGACATTCTATATCCCTACAGTCCCCCTACCAGCCCTTGATACCTGATGCCTGCACTTACCCATGCAATTGCCACATGCTGGCCGTTACTTTTAGTAATAAGAGATACTTATTAATCTCTTTTCCCATGTACTGCACTGTCCCTGCCCCCCACTTGGCCAAGGATAGTTCTGTCCTCCCTTTGTTCCCCTCCCTTGCCTCGTCGCGCCTTGAAACACTTGTGTATTGGCACGTTATAAATGCCTTATCATATATCCGTTTCTAATTCAGAGTGGCACAAGCGACACATTCTGTTCAGTAGGAATGTTTAGCTGCGCTCCAGTAGGCGAGTGAGGAGCATGTGTAATAGATGGTGTGTAATACAGCGTCTCATCTGAGGTGTTTGCTTCAAAAAAAAAAAACTAAATGGCTTGGGGAAAGTCCTGGTAACTTTTTTTTGTCTTTAATTTGTCCATAATGCTCGATCCCAAAGGGAAGCATTATTTTTAATTTCCTTTAGAGATGAACCCACATTAAAAGCAGTTATTGTCATGAAGCCAATGTTCATGTGGAATCTCTAATGGGCACAAGTACATTCTTTAAATGTCCGTCGGCAGGAAGGTCCCATCAATCGTGTCCTAAAAAGTGCTAAGCAAAGAATTTGCATTATTTTTGTCGGCCAACGTTTTCGAATAGTGCTACGGGCTATTTTCCAAGAAGTGAATGAAGAGGTGAGGCCAAGTTAACATCAAATTGCCTCTGCAGGGACCGAGTTGGAGAGACCAAGGCTAGACCCCCAGATTTTTCCCTCAAGCAATTCTAGCAAGGAGACTTATTTTTCGGGACAACCGTCAAGACTGTAAAGTACCTCGGGGATAATACTGGTCTACTTTTTAGAAGACCTTATACTGAATTGCACCCCTTGGAGACCTACGCTTTTATGGCCCGAAATTTCCTCCACTTTGGATATCCATGTATTAGTAAGAGCTGCTTGTTTGGGTACATTTTCGAAGGAACACCCAAATAAGTGTGTTTTTTAACTACTTCAACAGTGGTGCTCTATTTTCCAAACAATTACAGGCTGTTTTTTTCTTTTGTAGAATCAGTCATCTTTTTTTCTTTAAATTTAATGCCAAGTCACTATCCCTTGGATACTTGTTTAATGGCGTTCTTTGGCGTCCCAGTGCAGCTCTGTCCATAATGACATTTTCATCTGCATTGGATAACCATGTAAGATGGTCAGTGCCAATTCGCAGAGGAACATTGTTACAGCTCTGTAGGGCCTTGTGCATGTCAGACATAAAATATATAATGGGGTGCCAAGACACGCCCCTGGTTGGTTTCAATCGGGGACGATAATACACCTGCATGATTAAGCATCACCTAGACCGTAGTCTTGGTAGATCAATTTTATTATATTGAGAATGGGAATTTTTAAGTCCCCAATTTTTGGCATGACTTGTTAGCACAACACTTAAACGCACTGGCGTATTCCCTAAAAGACAAATGTAGTATGGACCCCTTAGTGGCCAAGGTGGAGCGAATGAGATAAAGGGCAAAATATTATAGTACTTATTCCCTTACAAAAACCCATTGGCTGTTTTCTTAATAGGTTATTTTCAATACCGCAGGTATTGAATTTATCAAGCAAGAGATTGCAAAAAATATTTGAGGAGTCAGCCAGCCATAGCCAGCATGCTATAATTGGAGGGATCGTTGCGCCGTCCTTATCAATCAGTATCAAGATGGATTGTTACATGCAGGAATACAACCTTCATTAATAACTGTCGAATATTTACTCATAAGATTGGCCCAGATCAACAGCGCCCTCTTAATCACTGTATTGGCTGTCACATCCGGGCCAAGGGATTGGGAGGGTGTCGTTGTTATGTTTTATTTCCTCTGCTTATGAGCCCCCAAGGAGTACCCTGCAACGAACCAGATTCGATCCTCTGAGCATGGGCACAAGGTTTATAATATATGGCTTGTACATAATCTTTCCATCTTGTTTCAGGGATGGGATTCATTTCCTTAGTCCTGCTCCAGGCGATGTACCACGTTTTTTTTGTTGTCGAACGAAAGGCATTAAAAACAATCTGCCGGGAGACCACCAGAGGGCGCAGGCAGCATGTAAGCCTGAAAACCCAGCTCCCCGTGAACCTCCGCCTGACGGCGAATTTCATATGCCTGCACGCTGCTGAAACTTGTCTCATGTCAAGAAGGGGTCGAGAACGTTCAGCCCAAGTTTCGCTCAAAATCGGGCTGATCTGCACAACAAACGCTTATGCCCAGGCAGCCCCCCCCTCCTCCGCTGGCGAAAAGGCCACTGGCGTGAAAGAGCAGTGCTTGCCTTGGAACGCCAGGTGGCGGCCATTCTTATGGAGCGGAACGCATAGAGAGTCCGATCGTCACGCGCATCGGGGACCCAGCGACGATGCAGTATGTGGCCAGATCTCGGAGCGGACCCCTGCCGGGACTGTGACTAACTTCCCTCTTGAGAGCCCTGGCGGCTCCTGGCAGCGTGACCGGAGCGCCATCCGAGCCCGTACCACTGAGGTGGTGGCCCAAAAGTGAGATGGGCGGTCCTGCCCTGCTCTTCCCCCTCAACCCCGGAGCCCCGTGCAGCCACTTCACGCTAAGTGGGAGGGAGCTGCCAGTGCTCCCTGGCCCAACATTGATAGCGAGGGGGGTGGCGTCAGAGCGGCCCCCTCCGCCCTGCCTGTCGTCGGAACACGAGACAGAGCTGTGAATACTGGAGCCGAACCATGCAGAGACTACCCTGACGGTGGCGCGGATGCCCTGGTGTGAGTGGCTCCTGCAAACGAGCCTGCAGTGCGCTCTATCTGCAGGGCCTTGGAGAGAGCGTAGCAGCGAGACGGAGAACCCGGAAAGCCCGGAAGATGCACTGGAGTCTGAGGGGCTGCCCTCGGCCCGCCCAGAGACAATCCAAGGTAAGGAGAGTGGAGGATCCCCTTTGGCCCTCGGCCGACAGAGTCATCTGTAGACGGCTGGTGAAGCGGAGAAGCTGCCTCCTTGTTGCCACTGTCGTCCTGGTAACTAACCACTCAACAAACAAGTGCCAGCCCTTCTCCACTCCCTACGCATCAGCTGTCTCTTCTCCCTGGTGCTCCCCTCTCTGCCCCCCCCCCAGTAAATTCGATTTTGGAGTTGTCACAAGCACTGCTAAGAGGGGTCACCGCCTTGGTGTTCTTGGGCTGGCAGGACCGTAATAGCAAGTTGAAACTGTCTGGTCCACCAGTGGAAAGGTACAGTCGGCAATCAAGCCGCCCTCTCCAACCCAGAGCGGCAGGGGGCACACCCTATACATACACTCCTGAGTCAAGCTACCGGCTCCCCCTTCAGGTCGAAGCCAGAGGGCCTTCCCCAGGCTGGAATTGATTCTGGGGTCGCACTGCCAACAGCACCCAGAGAGTGCACCGCCTTACAAGTGAGCTACATAGCCGTCTCGAGAAATGCGCACCAGGCACCGCAGTGCCCCTGACACACCGGAGATGTGCTCGCTAAACAGCATCCCCAACTTCCGTTAGCTAAACTAGAGGAGAAACCTCTCCTTGCCCGATTACCACAGAGGCGTAGATCGCAGCACGCCTTGTCCCGGGGTCACAAGGAGAGGTGTGTGGTGAAGACCCCACGAGGAAGCGTTAACTCATCGAGGAGACAGCAATCTTGTAAAGGGGCAGCTGACCAGAGTACATTCTCAGCACGCAGATAATACAGCCCTCACACTCCAGGGTCGGCACAAGAAGGGCGCCCCGCATGCACGCTGAAGTCGCCTCTGCGACGGTACAGAAGCTACAGAAATATCGCAGAGAAAGCTTAACCATGGCTTCTCCCACACCCCAGGAAGATCCCTCCATCCCAGGGGAGGACCAAGAGCTATCGACCAAGGCGGACATCTGCCTCCTGTTCTGTGAAATTAGAGCGTTCAGAACCAGCATGACCACAACGGTCCGTGTGCTCCAAGACAAGATTCACAAAATAGAAGACGAGGTGGAAGCCCTGGACAATTACCAGCAGTCGGCCGACATAATAGAGATGAGAATGGAGGGTTGATTCCAGGAACTCTAAGAACCGGGACCTGGAAGCAAAAGTCTACGACCTGGAAAATGGGGAGAGAAGGGCGAACATAAGGATTCAGGGACTTGGAGTCCCCCAACGAGACGCCTGTATAACTGGAGATGGAGATGAACTGATAGCCTCCATACGCCCTTCCCCAATCACTAGGATTCGAAAGGGTTCATCGGGCGGGCGGCCCCCCTGGGGGACCACGATCAGATTTGGCATGTCATAAACATAAAATGGACATCCTCCGGAGGGCAAGAGAACTGGACTCGATCAACTTTGAGAACTCGAAGATCTGCATTTTTCAAGATCTTTCAGCTGCCACCCTGGCCTAGAGAAGAGCATGCTGCACCCTCACTTTGTGGCTGCGAGAGAAGGGCGTAAGATATAGATGGAACCTCCCGTTTGCCTTAGTCTTCGACCACGAAGATGATGAATAGTGTTCCTTCCGGAGAGGAAGCCAATGGGGTGCTTAAAAACCTGCAAGCAGGAACAAACGCAATCGAAGGTGAGGAAATGCCATCCTCATCGGAACCGACACAAACCTTCAGGCCCCTGGCGGCAGAAAAGCAAATCCAGAGGCGGCAAGAAGTTCCAAAGACTGAGCACCCAATGAATGGAAAGCATAAGATGAAGAAAGCATGCCAAGGAAAAATAGAAAAGCCATACCTGGGATGGGCACCAGAAAAAGTTGACATTAAGCTTTCACATATGATTGATTGTTGCAAAGAAGCGGAAGTCCGGAGGGTTCAGGGGGCGGCACCTGTTGTGTGGCCCTATGCTTACACCCCGGGCGTCTCTGCAGTTATGGGGAGATTGCGCTTTCCCACACTTTTTTCAACCTTTCTCGATCTTGCCGTCTTTCTCTGGGTGGGGATGGGGGAGGGAACACTAAGGTCTGATCTTACAATGCTGACCATCAGCAACGCATTGGGATGTCTGGAGAAACCAGGTGGACGAAAAAGTATACAGCATTCTAGGATACGAGTAGCAGGCCTAAGGATGAGTGATGATGGGGGTTGATGTGACAAGGATAGGGTCCCTCAACGTGAAGGGCCTGAATTCACAGCAAAAAAGGTCTGCTACGGCGAACATTCAAGTAAGCCAATCTTGATATTCTTTTTGTCCAGGAAACAAAATTTAAACAGATGAGTGAGTTTGACCTGAAGGGAGGTAACCTGGGACGTTTGTCTTGATGCCTACCCCCAGGCATCCGGACCAAGCCCATCAGCCCCGGGAGCAGGCATCTAGACATTTAGTAAAACCTCAGCACCCCCGGCTAGGGGCTATCTGGGTTCAGTCCTGGCGCCTAAGGCGCCAGGCTCATAGTCATTACTTACCTCAGGCAGACCATGCTGCAAATGACTCCAATCCAACATGAAGCCTGAAAGGGACTATTTTTCTACAGGGACTATTTTTTTACTCGGGTGTGGTTCTAGTGACTTCTTACCTGGGACTACTTTTGAGGCTATTTAACAGCAGCGTAACGCTCACCGTGCCTGCAGCCTGCATCCAGTCTTCTGCCACGCCCGCCTCAAATACGGAGCTCCCAAAAAAAAGAAAGGGACAAGGTTAGAAAACGAACTTATTTCTACTCCACACCTGATTCTGGATCCATCTCGTCTCCGGACCTGTAAAGAACATCATTTCTGCACGCGCTGCACCTCCAGCTGCAGCGCCGCGCCATACTCACCAGTCGTCGCAGCATCCTTCGGCTCGGCGTTGCCTCCATTTCTTCGCCGAACTTCGGCACCTAGGAGACGAAAGAAAACCACAAGATGAGCCGAGGGAACCAACAAATATAATTCTTACCACCATAGACTTACCTGATTTACCACTGGAGGCATCCTTTTGTGACTCTCCATAGTTTCACGTGCCGCATCTGTAAAGAGACAAAACACGTTTTCCACGTGCAACATTTACCGGACAGCGCCGGGTAAGACAGATTGTTACCTGAGCGCCGCCAGCTGCCTCAAGAGCATCTTTTCACAAGCCAGCTGCAAGACAAGAAAGGAAGGGGGGAACAAGAGTGAACATCGGACATATTGAACTCTATGAACTTAATACTTACTGGTCCTCACCAGGAACCTCAGAGTCAATACTCTCCGGACCTCTCCCGAGCCTTCAAACCAGTGAAGTAAATGGAATCGACGCACCCCTGCAAATCCACGCAGGATGGATAGCTCATCTTTCAAGAATATAAGGTGAGATTGCTGTGAGGGCATTTCGGAGGTGATTAGTTGGGGAGGACTGTGGGGGTGCCATCACTTGAATCCACAAGTGGCTAAATCCATCTCTCCACTTGCAGGGGAATATTTCTACGGGTTAAGCAGAGAAGAAAAGGAGGGCAGATCCAGACAGTCATCGCTGCACTACGCATCACGCGGGTGGAGACCGCAGCTGTCGGGGTTCGACCGACGCCCCTGTGGGAGCCAGGTGAGCGTAACGTTCTATATGGGCATCGGGGCCTGAAAAAGGAGGGGTGGGTATTTTGTATTCATCTTTAGGACTTCAAATATCACGTGTCTTCAGGGATTTGAGGTGGACGATCCTCATTGTACAAGACTCAATAAGATCTACAACAGTACGCTGTGCGCAGTCTATGCTCCACAACACCCAACAAACATCCTTTTGCAAAGAGCTCCTGGCGACACTAGAAGGGGCAAGAGTTGGTTCCTTGATCTGTGGCGGAGACTTTAATCAGATAACAAACCCAACTTTAGATTGGAAATCCTACCGCCTGGGTGCTCTCCTTCTCCCCCCCCACTCCGATATTACTTTCCGTCACCTCATTACATCACACCAACTGACGCAAACGTATTCTCGTATATACTACATATTCCTGTAGGGTCAATTGGAGCACCTAATTACAAGAGCTGAGATTGAGGTGGTGGGGCGGTCCCATCACGACATGGTCACAATCAACCTTCACCTAGGGCACAATATACTGGTTGATAGATGGTGGAAGTGCAATGACACATTGTTCAAAGACAAACTCTTCAAGGAAAGTTTAGATGAAGAGATACATGATTTCTTCAAAAGAAACACAGAGAAATCTCCCTCATTGATGTTTGGGAAGCAGCTAAAGCCACAATAAGGGGGTCGAATTATAGCTCAAGGCTCCTCGGTTAAGACAAACTCCTAAGGGAAACTTGGGTTAAGCAAGCGATAGAAGAAAAAGAACAAGCCCTTGCCAGAGAGGAAGGAGACACGATAAAGGATGGAGCAGAAATAAGGCCCCCAGACAGGAATTGCGAGAGATGGGAAGAGAAAGCCCTGACCAGTTTGAGATTCATCAAGCAGCGATACTTTGAAAAAGGAGACGAGGCTTGCACGCTCTTGGCAGCCAGGCTCCAAAGGGAGAGGGCTAATAAGGCAGTCTTAAAGATTCGGTCCTCCTCTGACTCTATATTGGTTGATCCAACAAATTGCGGCCCGATTCGCTCAATATTATAAGCATCTCTATACCTCGGACACGTCCCCCTCCCTGCAGAGTGTCGCTGCATATGTCAAAGGTTGCATTCCCGTCACTGTCGGGTGCAAACCTCCATCAGTTTAACAGCCCGGTAACCACAGAAGAAGTCGATCATGCCATTTCCCACCTGAAGGCAGGTTCCACCCAATGCTCAGATGGGTTCACCCCTGCCTACTATAAGCGATTCAAGGGGGCTTTGACTCTGTTCCTCGCCCTCCTTTTAAATAATAGAATAGTAACTGGCGTCGCCCCTCCCTCCTTTAGAGGCAAGGATTATAGTCATACCCAAAGAAGGGAAAAACAAACTAGACTGTGGATCCTACAGGCTGATTTCACTGTTGAATGTCTACGCCAAAGTCTATGCAAGCATCCAAGCCAAACGCCTGGGTAGAGTTCTCCCCCGGCTGATCCACAGTGATCAAGCTGGCTACGTCACGGTAATGCTGGGTGCGGACAATGTTCGCAAGACGCTGTACCTCATAGCCTCCATCCCTGTGTTAGAGCCCACACTGATCTCAGTCGATGCTGAAAAAGCCTTCGACCGAGTGGAGTGGAGGTTCCTGTCCAATATTCTGCACAAAGCCGGTCTGGGTTCAGATTAGATCAGGGGAGCACCCAAGCCAATGTCGTCAATGGAGTTGCATCAAAACAGTTCAAGCTAACAAGGGGGACCAGGCAGGCCCCCCCCCCCCTCTCTCCACTCGTTTGTCTTAGTCATGGAACCGCTGGTCCAAAACATTAGGCAGAAGGCCAGGATTAGAGGGCTTGACAGATGTGGCACAAAGTACAAACTCACCCTGTTTGCTGATGACTTTCTAGCTTATATCTCTCATGCCAAGCAATCAGTTCCAGCTCTCCTACAAGAAATTGAGGAATATGGTGCGCAGTCGGGGTTCAGCATAAACAGAAGTAAAACCGCCCTCCCACTTAAAGGGCCACAGGCCCCACCCACTGCACCTGTACTGACCTGGGGCATCCAGGTTTCGCAATCGAGCATAAGGTATCTAGGAGTCACCATTACGACGAGCCTCCAAGATCTGTACCAAGCTAACTACAAACCTTTCTGGTCAGCGACCCAGCAGGATCTCAGTAGATGGAGTAAGCTCAATCTCTCCTGGGCCAACGGGCTAACTGCGATCAAGATGAATATTCTGCCACAACTCCTTTTCCAAACCCTCCCAATCCATCTCCCTAGCACCTTCCTAGAAAACAGCGAAAAAGACCCTGCCATCGTTCCTTTGGGATAATGGGAAACCACGTATTGCCTATAAAACTCTGGTTCTCATAAAGGAGAAGGGTGGCCTTGACTACCCAGACATTCAGGAGTTCTACGCAGCTGCCCAGCTGCACATCTTGGTTGACCACATTCGGGAGTCTAAAAACAAACAGTGGGTAGCCCTAGAAAACATTCTTTGCCCCTGTGGCTTTGGATGAGTGGTTACAGGCCCCCTGAGTCGCCATTCCATGCAGAGCAAGGGAACACCCGGTACTGATGGCGCTCTGGGCGATATGGAATAAGAGAAATTCAGGCATGGTCGGATTGACTATGTGGCCCCCCTTTAAGGGATTCCATCTCAGAACCCCTCCGATTCCAACCACAGTACGACCAGGACAATTGTGCAGGGATGGGTCCTTCCTGACTAAAGATGAACTTGAGGGCACTCAACATGGCCTGAGTATTAAACCCCTGCCATACCTACAGCTAAAAGGAGTCCTTACAGATCGCATATTGAAAGGCCAGCTGCAGCGCCCTCACACTCCATTTGAAAGAATGCTAAATACGCACTCGGGTACTAAGGGACTCGTAACTGGCATGTACAGCGCACTCATGAACAGGGGTCACCTCCCGCGTCCAACCACTGAAGCACGATGGGACCGGGAGCTGGGCTGGGACAGTAATCAAGCAGGCTGGGACGCTATATATATATCAGTGTGGAAATCCTCCGTTGCAATACAAAATGCACAACTGTAGAATCCTCACTCGATTGCACCTAACCCCACAACGGCTAGCGAAAATGTACGAGGGCATTTCCCCCTACTGCTGGAGAGGGTGCGGGCAAGTCTGTACATGCTGGCACCAATGGTGGGGCTGCGCCCAAATAGTTATACTGGAAAGAGATCCTGGGGTGGATTCATGAGATTGAGGATATCCATAGAGACCTTCCCCTCTCTTGGTGCTTTTTGGATTGTAGCTGGTTGAAGACCGATATCTGCTTCTCCCTCACATGCCTAGAAACTTGTTATTGGCAGCCCACGTCTGCGTCACCATCAAATGGAAAGCTTCCTCGCTTCCCACAAGAGAGGAATGGCTGCGGAAAGCTAAAGAAATATGACATGGAAAGCCTAACTGCACTCCTAATGGAGACGCATACTCTCATAGATCAGCAATGCCTCCTGTTTTTGCAGTATTTTAGGGAAATAAACGAGGTCAATCACTAAGTGATTGCCCGGCGCCCAGCTGTAAAACAAGCTTCACGGCCGTGTAGACCTTCATGTCCTGGTGACGCCCCGCCACCTGCATGGTAATGCTTAATCAAGGGCTCTTCCCTAGATGAGAGCCACTCCACCACACTCCTCGTCCGAACAGCTAAGAATTGTTCATTTCACTAACCCAGCGCCTTTGGTAGACATTGAATATCCTTGAATCCCACATGTAAATTGCTAACCTTTCTGGTCAGACTCTGAGGGGGGTCAGGGGGGTTTGTCCTTACTGTTTCTCCAATTCCTGGCTGTCTAGCCCCCCCTCCCGCTTTCCATTTCTTGCCTTTTAAGTGGAAGGGTGCTCTTCTTCCTACTTGACACTTTATTACTTCAAAAAAAATAAAATGTGTGGTTCGAAATGTTTGAATTGTTTACCCCTTTAAGCCTTTCGGCTGTGTTTGTAGATCACAATAAAGAGATATTTTTTTTAAAAAAATCTGCAATTCAGTATTGCAAAGTGAGTGCTTATGGGAGGTAAGCCAATTTTTATATTGGTGCAGTGTGGCTACCAGCGATAGGATATCTCTGGGTGAATTGAGAAACCTGATCTTGGTCCTTATGATTGGCACTTTGAATTCTCTTCTTGGCCGCAATGGCTGCATCGTAGAAACTGTTGGATCAGGACTTGGAACAAAGGATCTGTTTCTGTACCTAAATATTCAGAGATGTTAGTTTGTCAATCGCTTCATAAATTTCGGTATTTAATGCCTTGCCATCTCCCACCAAGTTGACTTTTTAATACTAGTTGATTGTTCTCAATATTCTTTTCCTACTAGAGATTTCCTATCACCCTTAGAATTAACAATCTTACCCTGTGTTAGTTAAGATTTACATAGTCATGATAAATCTTCCTGACCTGTTACAACCCTAGAACGTTTCGCTTTTACTGGTGGATTATTTTTCCTTACACCTGTGTGGGAACCTTTCTCCACACTTGCAGAATCTTTTACTATTTTTATGGGTGTCATTTTTAAGACTCTGCATAGTGTACTTTTTAAAAGTTATTCTGACATATTTTTGGCAATAAGTGCCTATTGTTGCTGGATTGCCCTCACTCCCCTTTTAACTTTCTCTGGCTAACCTTGTGAGAACTACAGTTCCCAAGGGTAGAACTGATCTCTGGATCCCTTTTTACATTTTATTAGGAGAGACCACCACCCTGCCCCCACCTTATGTGGAGTGCTGGGCAGATAGAGTAGTCCCTTTCCCATTTTCAAAGTAACATTTGTTACAAGGACAAACTTAACTTTAGTGGCTGGTGGCAGGGAACCTTTTTTATTAATTTGGTGCACCTTTGCCACAGGCTGGTTCCGCAGCCCCGGTAAAGGCACCCATGGGTGCTAATTTTACCAAAATGGCCACGATCTTCTTATTTTGCCATTTCAGTGTTCCTTGTCCTTTCTTGTTACCCACCCTGACCTCCAGGGTGGGAAATTCATTTGTGTGATTTTCATCACAGTGTCTGTGAAGGCCAGAAGTGAGGGAGGAGTCAAACTCTGCAGCCCTTTGTCTTCCAGTCGGACTGTCAGAATTAAGTTTAAACTGGAAGGCTGGCTGTCCTGAAAAGGACTGCCAACCCTCCCCAACTTAGAATTTTGCATGGCGGTTTGATTGGATGGGTTTCTGTGCGATCCTGGAAGCTGAAGAGGTAGTCGACCACGGGAACCAAAACCGAAGAAGATGAAGAATTTGCAGCTGAGACGATTTCTAGCGACCAGAGAGTCTGCTGTGTAACCAGAGCCTGCTGTAGCCCTTCCTTCCAATCGACCTGTGGATGACGACCCCCACTCAGTTCCTGGTTAGACCCACTATACTCAAGAAGACCTGCTTTTTGAGCCACCCCGTGCCGTGCTGCGACCTTGCAGGGCTACAATACCCTCGGACCTCGAGCCATTGTGCGGTGCACGGTCTTCCGAATCGCGCTGAAACTTCCTGGACATTGTGCTGGATCGCCAGAGGCACAATTCCAGTCCGAGAAGTCCCCTCACCTGAGAGCTGGACCTTGCAAACTATGAGAATCCGACCATCGATATTCTGTCTTCTGTGCTCCTAAAAAGGAAAATAAATCCACATAGCCGCATCCAGCCATGAGGAAAACCTTGCCTACAGCCTTCCTGGGAGTTCGTCCAGTTCACCCTGGCCGATTGCTGGAAACCTCCTAGGGTGTCTTCTCTGGTCCCTGGACCCTCAGCTAAATGTAAAGTAGAATACCTGCAGTCTTCCTCTGGAACTTTAAAATGTTTCTGCAACTGAGCCCTATCTCACCGTGCCTACAGCTGGCTTCTATACCACTAGCGTTTCTTTCTGCCTCTGAGAACTTGTATACTAGAATTGGGAAGGACTGGCTACTTTAAGAGGTCTGCCATGAAAAGAAAACCAAGTGTTGAAAAGTTTACTTACTTGTGAATTAGTTAGTTGGTAACATTAAACTCTGAGTGAATAGTTACAAAAAGATATTACTTACCTTAGATATGTTCTGCCATTTTGAAAAGTGTGTATATATAGGATTTTACCTTGAATAAGCTGTGTGCCTTCTAAATAAGTATTCTCAAAGTCTAAATTTCCTTAAAATTGTTACCATTCTAAAAAAAATAGATAGAAGATGAACTTACTCGCCTGTGAATTGGGTTCACCTCTCCTCAAAAGTAATGCTGTTGGTTTCACTTTATTATTCCTGTTATGATAATTTGTGTCCCCAATTGGGTCTTGCTTCCCATGACTTGCTGTTGGCCTGTCCAGAGTAAGTCTGCCTAGGTCATACTTAACTTTTTAGGTTGCTGGTAACTCCATTTAAAAGTATAGAGGCGTTACCTTTTGTAAGCTGTGTGCCTTCCAAAAATAAGTTACAAAGTTATTGCTTTCCTTAGTTTGTGCACTGAAAAGCAACTGTAATTGAAGATTACACAAAAGGGTTTACTTATCAGTATAGCTGTTTTTTCTCAAAAGCAGTTGTAGGTTCTTACTGTTCCTAGAAAGTGTCAATATTCTGCAAAGTATATTGTCCAGTTGATATTACTATGTTATTGCTTGCTGAGTGTCACAGTACAACTGATGGGGTCTACTAACCCTGGTATTATTGATAATCTAAAAGCAACTATTGGTTTTCGCATCCCTAGAACTACTACTGGATGTTCCAAAATATGTTTTATGCTTTGGTCTTTGTACCTTCAAGCATAGTGTTGTTTTTCTATAATGTGTTATCTGTGATAGTACTTATTTCCACCAAGACTTCTCTGGGTATCTTGTTTCTTTGGACCATTTGTATTTCTTTGTACTGATTCTACAGCCCTCTCTCCCTCTAAGATGAGCCTGGCTACTCTGTCTATGCTACCCTGAACTTGGGCGATGGTCTTCTACTAAGAGTACTGCCTCAGTTGAATGGTTTTACTAAACCCTTAGTTGGACCTAAAACACTGTCATAACAGCCTGTAAATGTTGTGGTTCATCAACACCCAGCGCATTTCAGTACAGCATGGTCACTAAGATCATTGATAAAGCTCTCCAATTCATTAACCAATGCCCTTACGGGTGCGAGTAACACAAATGTAATGTATCCTAGTATAGACCTTAGCATTGGACCAAGTATAATTGAAGGTAGATTCCTGGTTGGTAGAGTTTAAATATTCCAATCTATAGCTCTCCAAAAAGGAAAGCCAGCTAGCACCTGTAACCAACTGCAGGGTATCATCACGCATCAAGCGCATTATCATTGGATCCCTTTTCGTCCCTGAAAAAAACTGTCTTCGATTTTTGATTCTTTTATTGACAATCTCCCCCGTGTCCGCCCGCTCCCCCCCGCCCTACTTTCATGTCACAATAGGAATCGAGATCACCCAGGACTAAACTAGAGTCCAGGGTTTTGCGCAGTCATTCAGTCAAAATCAGTTCAATATTTTCCAGTACAAGTTTAGTTTTTAGGCCCCACACCCGCTGGGGAATCAGACGTTAACAAGGAGCTTAGTTGATGATTGGCCAGAAGAGGCAAGACCACGGATAACACGCAAGGATAGGTTTAAGTGGGGTAAGTATTTCGGAAGATGTAGTATGGTTTTTGCTCCAATTCTAAGGCCTCCAGAAACTCTACCCTGGGGGTTTTTCATGGCAAACAATCCTCTGTATGAAGTTAAAACCATCTAGATGGAAACTATTGCACAACCAAGTTTCTTACAGAACAAACGGAACACTTGTCAGAGCACCAATGTTGAATATTCCAAGATCTTGAAGTGGTTATTGTCCACTTATTTCAAAGGTCAATGTTGCTTACTCACCAAAGCTGACGGTATCCAGGACCAATTAGATCCTTTGTAAGTTAGCTGATCTGTAATTAGTTATGTCTGGTGCACTGTTCCTCCATATGCATCTGTAACGATTTTAAGGTTACTTGGGTTGTGACTTAACCATTTGATTGTTTCATCCCTTGCGACTTTAGTTGCTAGTACAGTTCTCTCAAAACAGATTAAGTCCTGGTAAAAAGGAACCAAATAGTCAACGGTTGCTGGGGAGTTGGAAGTGCACCAGCGACCCATTTGCGATTCTATTCAAAGCTGGAAGTTCCACCAATGCTAACTCTTTCCTGCTAATGTGGTACATAATGAAGTTGCAGCACATATTTCTATTTAGAACAGGAATATCTTGTGTTGCAAGTAGCTTCAAGATTTTAATAGAGCTAGGATTTACTTTTGATCCCAAGTTGATGTTGGAGCTGTTGTAATACAATTGCGAGTGGTGCAAGGCTTCTGCTAAAGTATGAGGTTTACTGCCATACGAGTTACCCTCTTTGTTGTAGTTGTTTCTTAAATGGAAACATTCTCGTCTTGACAGAACAAGCCAGAAGAATAAAGGGCATCATTGGAGCCAGTCAGTTTTTGCAAAGGAGAATAAATGAAAGGAACTTGGGACTGCTGTAGCCAAGGGTCCATAGGGCCTGTAATGGATTTCTTTTTCTTGACCTTAGGCTTCCTTGTTTTGCCGTGATGGCAGTCGGGTTAACTATTAGTCGTAGATGCACAAGTTAATTTTTGAGACGGATGTAACAGCCAATGAGCCAGTGTTCTTTTTATGGGGCGGCTGACCGCTGTACATTTTTTTTATTTTCCTTTATTTCTTTCTTTTTTCTTCCACCAGGGATGGTGATGGAATTTTCTACATGACCTTTTTCCTACTCTACATAATTAGAGGGTAGCTCAGCTACAGTTCAGACTTGATGCGTGGGGTGCGGTTACGGCTCCTACACTTCATCATTGGGTGAATTTTATTTCGATATGTGACCGGAGGGAGATGATGTACAATCAAACGCTTCCCCCTAATATCAGACCTAGGGACTACTGGCTGGCCTTCAGGAGCTACATGTCTAGTCAATTGAACTGAGAGCGCCTCATTGCTGCAAGATACCATGGAGGATACCCCTGCATCACGTCGGGGGTCTTTGGCCCCAAAGACTGCCTAGGGGCTACATTTTGGTGTGTTTTTGCTTTATGGGGCTTTATCCATTATAGTGGGAGGGTATTATGGATTGTTCGACGTTTGTTACGGTAAGGGTATATTGACGCGTTGTTACATGAATGTATAATCTGGAGGGGGAGGGCGGGGGGGGGGTTGTTGTCCCTTAATGGAGCATTGCTAAATGTTTGTTTTCTAATTGTTTTTTATGTTCCCCCTGGTTCTTTTGGTCTTGATTGCATTGTAAAAGTTAATACAGTTTAAAAAAAAAACGACCTTCACCCAAATAAAATTTCCTTGATCATTTACTGATGCGCTCTTTCAAAAAGCGACTGGATTGGTGTGTAATGACGTATATAATCATGCAAAAATAGGTTGTCTGTGTGAGGGCGTCAGGATTATAAAATACATCCAGATCAATATAACAGATCAAAGTATTCGCCTCAGGGATATCGATGGAGCCTTTCGTATCCAGTCCGCACTGTAATGGTTAATTCCTGGCATGCACTTAGAAACAGTCTCCCCATAGTTTGTCACATTGTGCAGATTTTGCATGCAGGTTTGCGTTTTTTTTCTCCATAATACAAATATTCAATGCCACATTAATCCATTCACCCTTGCTCAGTATGTTCTCGGATTTACATTTGATAACTAGAGTGGTGGTGAGCTGCCAGACCTTTGATTATATTCCTGTCGTCCTTGCATTGTTCAAACCCAAAGAGAATCAGGAAGGGGTCTGCAGACCTCTGAATGCTGTTGAGATCTTTGATCCACCCAAGGACTTGATTCCAGTATACTTTGATTCTAGGGCAGCCCCACTACATATGCCAACAGTCGGCTATCTCCCCACATTTACGCCAGCAGAGTGGACTCAGTGATTGAAACATTCTGGAGAGCCTAAGAGGGGGGTCATACTGCCACCTGTGCAGCAGTTTGATCGCATGAAGTTTGTATTGGCTAGATATAGAGACCTGATGGGCAGTCGTGCACATTCTCCCCCACATGATCGGATCAACCTCTTCCCCCAAATCTTTCTCCCATCTACTCTTCAGGGGCAACATGGATCCTTTCCCAGCTTCTATCAGTTCCCTATACATGGCAGATATCAGACCTTTTTATTTCCGTTCTAGATTGCACAAGCTTCTCAAAGGGGGTAAGCTCTCTATCCACCTTATCTTTCCACTCCTACTCTGTCAGAACTCCCTTAATCTGCAAAAACTGAGACGGGGAACCCAATCCGAGGTTCTCGCTGAGCTCCGAAATTGTGACAAAGGACCTATCCTTCCAGAGCTGACCTGCTCTCTCCAGCTCAGCTCCGAACTAAGGTTGAAACCTATCCAAGTTGGGAATGTATTCCCTGATGCCGGGCTCCATAGATGACTGAGGGGGGACGGCCATGAGGAGATTGTCCGCGTGTCACTTTTCTCCCTCCACATTTCCCAAATAGTCCACAGTATCGGGTGTTCTCGTAACCGCCATAATTTGTCTCGAGGCACCCATAGCCACTCAAATTGTCACTGGAGTCAGATAGTGACTGTCCATTACAATCCATTGGGGCTCTTTAGGACTTTGAAGGTGGGGAATTAGGATTTGCAGTTGGGCCGCCTAATAGTACTTCTGCAGGTCTGGCAGCCCCCTCTTTTGTCCTTAGGTAATGCCAGAGTGTGATAGGCTACCCTCGCCCTTTTTCCCTGCCAAAGAAACCTTACAATCTCTTTTAACCTCATCGTAGAGCTTTGGCATTTTTATTGGGAGCATCTGGAAGGGGTAGAGAAAATGAGGGAGACTCACCATTTTATTGGCATTAAGCCTACCCAACCACGATATTGTCAGTTTTTCCCATTTGGTGAGGTCCCCGTGAAACTTTAAGAGTAAGGGGTTTGAAGTTGGCGTCATATAATTTGGTAATGTCCCTCATGACTTGTATACCCAAATATTTGAACTTAACATTTTCCACGACAAGACCCAGCGGAGAGAGCCTGTTCACATCTGCTTGTGCGGTCTCATGTAGGGGAAATGAGATTGATTTGGCCTCGTTAATTTTGAAACCCGAGAGTCTACCATATTCCTTAGTCAATTGAATTGCTCTAGGAATGTAGGATGTGGGATTTGAAATATGCAAAAGTAGGTAGTTTGCATACATAGCTACCTTGTATTTTCCAGTTCCTAGTTGGTGTCCTTCAACCTGGGGGCCGTCTCTCAATTTCTGGGCTAAGGGTTCTAGTGAAAGCACAAAGAGTATTGCAGAGAGAGGACATCCATGTCGTGTTCCCCTCCCCAATTGAAGCAAGCGGGAATATTCTCCTTTCACAAAGACTGAGGCTTTGGGTGTTGTATATATCGCCTGGATCTCACCCCTAAATTTCGGACCTATTTCCACTTAGCAGAGGACTGCCATCAGAAAGCTCGATTCGACCCTGTTGAAGGCCGCCTCCGCATCAACTGACAGGGCAGCAGGGTCATTGATCATAGTTTGGGATGCATTAATTAAGTGTAGGGTCTTCTTCATAGTGTCGGCTCCCTGTCTACACAGTATAAAGCCGAACTGATGTATTAGGCGTGGCATGAAAGTCTCTAGTCGGGCTG
This sequence comes from Ambystoma mexicanum, assembly GCF_040938575.1. Taxonomy (NCBI): domain Eukaryota; kingdom Metazoa; phylum Chordata; class Amphibia; order Caudata; family Ambystomatidae; genus Ambystoma; species Ambystoma mexicanum. The sequence continues at coordinate 692,420,523 of NC_090936.1, forward strand.
CAAGGATTCTAGTATATATTTTTGAATCTACATTCGACAAAGCTATGGGGCGATATAAACCGCATTGCTTATGGTCTTGTCCCTCTTTGGGGATCACCGAAACTAGAGCTCCAACAAGAGTCCGGTGCTTTCCCAGTGTCCAGGATCTCATTGAGTTCTACCATGAAAGGGAGGAGGGGCGGGGGAGAGGTTTTATAGAATCTGGCGGTATAGCCATCTTCTCCTGGGGACTTCACTAATGACAATCTCTTAATCACGTTTTTGACTTCTTCAGTTATCATATCCTCTAGTGCTTGGGATTCATCTCCTGATAACTTCGGGATTTTACTGAGGACAAGTAATTGTTCGTCCCCGATTCACCAGGTTGAGCTTTCGATCTGTATAAGGCCTCTTAGAATGAAGCAAATGCTTCAGGAATCTCTGCATTAGTTGCCACCTGGGAGGATTCCTGGTTCTCTATTTCCAAGACCCTTTGCTCGGTTCGTTGGTCACACAATCTGGCTCCAAACTGGGCATCGCCCTTATCCCCCTTCTCATAGAATTTTATCTCAAAAGCTGTAATTTACGGACTATCAGTCAGTGTTCCAGAAGTCAGAGCTCAACCCTCTTTTTCGCTTTCAAAATCTTATCCCCTTTCCCACTCTCGTCCCTCCTTAACGCTTCATCCAGGTGAAAAATCTAATTTCTAAGTTTTTCTATCAAGTTCCTTTCTCTCTTCTTGCTCTCCACTTCTCTAATCATAATTCCGCACCAAGTCGCTTCCCTGCTTTCCACACTATTTATTTGGAAACCTTCCCTGTGTTAATCTTGCTATATTCGACCATCTTTTTCCATTTCTGTTCCAAAGAGTGGGTCTTTCCAGAGTTTCATTACATCTCCATCGACACCCTTTTCTAGGTAAAGTTTCCCAGTTGATGTCAGCTGTGACCATACCGTGGTCAGACCAGGTGACCGGTACAATTTCCAATCTCATATGCCATTATATATCTCCTCCGTTAAGTATATGTAGTCAATCCTGGTGAAGGTATTATGGGGGGGTGCAGTAAAAGGTGTACCCCTGTTTGCTCGGGTGGAGTTGCCGCCATACATCCCTCAAGCCATATACTGAACATGTTTGCAACCTCAGCACGGCCTCCCTCTATTGGCTCCTTGGCATTATGGCTGCCCGCCTTCCTATCCAACCCGGGGTCTGCTCATAAATTAAAATCGCCTACCAGGAGGACATGCCCAGTGGCTTCCAGCATGATTATGGCGTCAATCTTGGCCAGGAATCTAGACTGTCCTGTGTTGGGGGGAGTATATGGTGGCACATGTAATGTTCACTTTTCCTTTAGTGCCTGCCACAAGCAGAGCACGCCCTTCATCTGCCCATGTCTTGGTGGTCATGAAGCCTAATCCTTTTCTGATGAGTATCCCTACTACCCCCTTTCTTAGCGGTCCAGAACCCAAAATTCTAACCCCATTCATACCCGTAGGAGCTTCAGCTCCTCCCCTTTTAGCGTATTTCGTTTCCTGCAAGAGGACATCCAGTTTCGCCCTGCGGAATTCTCAGTATACCAAAGATCTCTTGTTTGGAGAATTGAGACTTTTGATATTCAGTGTTCCCACCCCGAGGAGGTCTTATCTGTTGCTGTTTCAACTGCCATCTATAAACACTCACATCAAGCAACCCCTTAGCAAAGATCGACAACCTAGCGAGCTATTACACAACCATGCATGCACCAATACGAGCCATAATAAGGATTCTGTTCCTGACCTGCCCCGCCTTCCCCCTCCCCCTTCCCAACCCTTCCTATTCCCTGTTGATGGCGTCCGTTGGAAATGTTGATCCGACATCGGACCACCAGTGGAGATTGTTGCTTCAGTCCCATTTAAAAAAAAAATAAGTATCGTTTCAGCCCCCCTTCCATTTCACCCCCCCTCCCAAATTCAAACATACTCTTTGATGGATTTTCAACAAACTTTTCATGTCATACCAGCGTTTGCCCCCCATAGCGCACTTGCTCTCCACTCCGAGGGGAGCATTTGGAAGTTAGGGATTCCCCTGTATCCAAGTCTACCATGACCCGTAGAACGTAGGATCCATAGAGGAGATTGCCTTCAGATCATAGTGTCAGAGTGTAGAAGTTCCACTTGGGCGTCCATCAGACTCATTTATCTCCTTTGGGTGTAACATTCCCTTTTGTATATTTCCTAGATTCCCTTGACCCGCCTCCTTGACCCCTGGAGTTTCCATTGTCTTCCACTCTGCCCCGCTTCGTCCTGGTCTCTACTTTCTCCATGCGTCTCCAGAAATACTGAGGTGCAGTTGCGGATCTCCCTTTCGGATCTGTCGTATTTTCTTGCCTTCATGTTCGAAAGAGGGAGAAGGGGTAGCCCCATCTATATCGAGTTCCATGTTCTTTGAGCCATTTTGTAAGGGGACTGCACATTCGCCTCCAGGCCAAGGTCAGGGATGATAGATCCTGAAAGATGGCGATCTGTGCCCCCGGCGCCCAGGGTAATTGATCAACTTACTTTACTTACGTAATTGAGAAGGTCCTGGCCTTCTCTAGGATTCTGGCCTTATCTTGATATCTATGAAAACGGGCGAGGACCGATCTCGGCCCACCCATTGGACCACCAGCTCTATGGATCCTCTCCATTTTGGGTTCGTCGATTTCATCCGTGACCAGCAGCTAATGTCATGAATAGTCTTCCTGAGGTTTCCTTCTGTCTCGCCTGTGTTCTGAGATGCCAAAGAGGTGCAGATTGTTTCTTCTTTGTTTTCCAAATCGTCCATTTTTCAGTCGAAATTCCTCCTCCCTTTGTTCTCTCTTATTCGATGGTCCATCTGAATTTCATGGGTATCTAAGGAGTCTTGATTCTTTTCCACACCTTCAAGTCTCTTAGATTTTGTCCACGCGTTGTGTGATCTAATCTATATCCCCCCCTCCCCATATTGGCTCCAATGCTCTTTAGCTCACTCGAGAGCAGGCAATGTCCCACTTGGTCGCTGACACTTCGTCCCTGCAGCTTCCGTAGCTGGTATATCTGCGCTTCCGATGATAGGAGTGGGTGGAGAGTAGGCCAACTTGGCTAGTCTTGACTTAATGTCTATACAAGTCAAGATGGTTCCTGACCCACCTCATCCGACAAATTGACCAGTGACTTGGGGGCGAGCTGGTGATCCTCACTACTCTATAATCAGATATAGAGTGCAGGGTCTGATGTTACAGGGGACCCCTTGAAGCAAAGAAGTATAATCAGTGGTCCGCACTGCTCTGGGCGAGAGCACTCGCCCTGTTGGGTAGGGGTACACCCTTCCAATGAGCAACTCCGATGGGGAGCCGCCAGGGGTATTAGTCGCCTGGTTGTATCCTTTTGTCATGGGATCCGTAGCCAGTATTGTGCGACAGTGTTGCTGCTTTCACTGGGTTCCTATGGCAATGTGGGAATGTCGGTGTATCGCAGGATGGGATGCCTCACACCTATGGGTCGTCTTTATTGTCTGCTACTGTTGTGAGATATGCGAAGGATCTCGTTTGAACATCTCCAGGGTGGTTCTGGGTTGCTTGGTCACGTGGGTAGTTCTCTAGAGTGGGGGGCAGATGTGTCCAGAATGGTTCCAGGATTCTGGGCTCTGTGGAGTGTACTCGTATGTATCCAGTGGCCCTTCAGGGTAGGGAAGCTTCAGTGCTTTTTCCAGGTCCTTCAGCGACACATGTTTATAATGCAACGTCGCTGCACCTTCCGCTCTCATTGGTGTCCTCGAGGGGTCTCCTTTTTGCCCCAGCGCTGTAGCTGCCCAGGGCAGAGTACGTGATGTAGCGCTGGAATCAACTGGGCTACAGGTCCCTGTTTGTCTGCATGGACGGAATGGAGTGTGTCCAACAGGTTGCTTATATAATGTTACTCCTATGGGGTGGGGGGGGCAGTAATTATCAGGTCTTCAATCATATGCTTCAATCCACTCCCCTGGCGTTGTGCTCTGGGAGTCCGTGCGAGTAACAGTACTTCTTGCGGGGGCGCTATTTCTATGCAGCTTCAACGTGCCAGATTGTGGGGGCATAAGTGATTCCAGGGTCACGCTGATTGCTATGTCCTCAATTCATTAGTCTCAGTTGTATGCCCCAGGCCCCGGACCGTATGAAATACGGGCCGATGGAGGGCCTCGGAGTTTAGGCGCAGGGTGAGGGGGAAACAGCGGGAAAGCTGTAGGGAGGGGCATCCAGTTGGTGCCCGAAACACAAAAGGCCCAGGAAGGGCAGGAAATGGCACCTGGGAGAGGTGCAAGGTATGACAGCAGGGGGCCAAGGAAAGCCCGGCCCCCAAGGGAAGAACAAAAGGCAGTAGGGGTATAAGTAACCCCAGGAAGGAAGAGCAGGCAAATCAGGTAAGGAGCTCACCTCTCGGGTAAGCTCCTAGGGCCTGGAAGAGGAAACAAGTTTGCCTCCCAACCCACCCTACAAAGATAACGGAAGTAGGAGAAACAGGCAGGAGCCGGAACGCTGAGTACTTTCTTTCGGTACACGTCCAAGAAAGTCGTAGGTGGCATGTGCCCAGGAACGGAGGCCCAAGGGTAACAAAGACTCGGGAGGAGCCCTGGGCAACTCCAAAACTGGACACAAGGGGCCCAAAAGCAAATGATTGTGTAATTGGAGTTTGTTTTTTATTTTCTGTAAGAAAATAAAATGCCTACGGCTGATTATTTTTCCACAAAGTTGGTCGGCTATTTTGTTTCCTTAGGTAGGAATCGGGGAAGGGCAGCAGGGAGCCGACACTACTCAGCCTACTGAACCAGGACACAAAGTTCTCCGTTAGCCCTATAAGCAGTTCCCGGTGACCAGGCTGGTCAGTGGCTTGTGTAAGCCCCACGCCTTCAAACACTCTCTAGCGCCACTTATGCTTTCACTGGGGATTAGCGGCGGTTAGCGGTTAACCACTGACCTCTTCACTCTTTACTTATGGGCGTTCCATGTTTCGATCTGGGCTTCCTCCCGTGTGTGTCGTGTTGGTGGATGCGTCTTCTGCTTGCAGGGCTGTCTCTCTGGTGTCTCCGTTTGCATTCGCGAGTGAGAGCCCCTCCTCGCATATGTTGTTACGGCGGTCCTCCGAGGTCCAGTGCTGCTCGCACACGCACAAGAGGTGAGGCAACTAGGACCCAGTGCCGTCCGTGACTGGTCAGCCTGTGGCAGGGAGAGTCCAAGGCAGCCCGTTCTCAGGAGGCTAATCGAGACAGTGTTGAAAGACGGTGTCGGGGCTCACCTTAATGCTGCAGGGCCCCTGCGGGGTGTGAACCTCGTTACTCGTGGGGTTCACGGCACTCGCTTAAGGAGTTGTGCGGATCGGTAGCAAGTCCAGATCTCACTTTGGACGTCGGAGAGTGTCTGATTCCGCCTCGGGCCCTGGAGGGTTCCTCTCCGGAGAAACACACCCCAAGTCTGGTTTCACTTTCAGTTGGCAAGAGCGGGATGGGCCAGCGTGTTCAGTCCTTTCTCCACAATCTTCACCGTTCTTCATCAGATTTTTTTCCTGCAGAAGGGGCACATATTCATGCAGCCTGTCACCACATTTTGCCCATGAGGGGGGGGGGGGTCCAGAAGTGGGGGCTCAATCCACTTCAAGGACCTATGGGGACAGAGCTCACATGGAGGTGGAGTTCATCCGTGCGCCTCCGCGTGGTCAGTTGCCTGCAAAGATTTTTGAGTCCGCGTCCAGTAGCGCAATAGGGCGGTAATTCATTGGGCAGGCCCTGTTGCCTTTTTAAGTGCCAAAACAGTATAGAAAGGGCCTTTGTCCATGTATCGGGATTGCCCTTGAATATGGAACCCGAGAGCTGATTTGGCCCTGCTGCTCTTGAATCGCTAGCTTTCTGTATTTTCAGAGCAATATCTGGTATTGGAAACTCAAAGTCCCAACAATGAAGTTTTTAGTATAAACCTTCAGCAAGCCGTATTTTAGGGGCATAGACATCCAAAATGCCCTGCCCAGACTTCCTCAGGGATTTTAGTTTATTTGATTTTGTACTAAAAATCATTTGCACGCACATTGTTGTCAAAGGTTATCAGCCTCTAATTTGTATTCAATCTTTTGATTAGAATGCCTTTAGGGAGTATGTACGAATAATGGATTTATTTCTATAGAAGTACTATCAATATACACAAATCTGTCAAACTAGTCGTGGATCAATGTGAAACTCTCTTTCTCAAACTGACCCTCTCTGCTACAATTTCTCTTAACCTTTTAGTGCTCTATAGACCACCTGTTGATACTCCCTCTTTCGAAGAACAACTGCTGGCTTTTATTGGCAATTTCTGTAAACCTCATACACCTACTATTATTCTGGGTGATATTAACCTCTGGGCTGACAATCCTTTGGACACCTCGTCCATCTCCCTAGCAGATTCCCTGCTCTCCTTATCCTTTACTCAGCACGTTAAAACCCCCACTCATATTGGCGGCAACATACTGGACTGGGTAATAGCAAAAAATGTCCCTATTATCAACATTGATGTAAAGCCATGCATCTGGTCAGATCATTTCTCCATAATCTTTCAGACCAACCACAAGTGTATTCTGAGAAAAGATAATCAGCCTACTATCCCTGTTATGTCAAGGAACCTACGTAAAGTCACCCAAGAGGCCTTTCGTACTACGGTTATTCCTCTATTACCCTCTCTAGAGATGACCATGCCACTTTGCGACTTTGTAGCTAACATAAGATCCGCACTCGATACCACTTTAGAAATACTAGCCCCTTTGAAACCCTCTAACAAAAAAAAGGTTAAAAATGCTCCCTATACCCCATTCTCAGTTGAAATTACTGAGGCCCGCTCTAAAAAACGCAAAATGGAACGACAATGGCACAAACAACCATCTGAGTCCAGTTTGTACGCCTATAAGCAGGCGCTTTTTCAGTATAAATCCCTTACTCGTTCAACAAAAGAATCGCATCTTAACTCTAGGATCTCTAAAGCCAAATCTAGCTCCAAAGAGCTTTTCGTCATTCTCCAGGAGCTTAAAGGCTGTACTACCATTTCACTGCCCACGGCAGACAGTACCTGGTGTCAAAACATCCACAACAGCTTCACCAAAAAAAACTTACTCATCAAAACAATATTAATTCTCAGGTCAAACTATTGACTAATACCCCCTCCATTTTAGATAACATGGCTTCGCCTAATGACTCATGTCTTCACCTTTAAACCCGTTTCTACAGCGGAAGTTATTGACATCGTCGTAAAACTTAAACCCACATCCTGTAGGGGAGATGCCTTTCCGGCCTCCTTATTTAAAGATCATATCCACACCCTTGCCCCCTGGGTCACTACCTTTGTCAACAGATCCTTCAGTGAATCATACGTCCCCGAAAACATAAAGGAAGCATGGGTTACTCCTTTGCTTAAGAAGGAAAATCTGGATCCTGCAGAGGCAGGAAACTATTGCCCAATTACTAATGTTCCCTTTTTGCTGAAAATCATAGATAAGATCGCTTATTGTCAATACCAAACTTTTGTCGAGGAACATGATATTCTAGCCTCTCAACAATCTGGGTTTCGCCCCAATCATGGGACTGAGACTGCACTGCTAGATTTGAAATCCTACATTGCTGGCCTTATTGACAAAGGACATACTGCCCTGTTATTATTATTAGACCTATCCGCCGCATTCGATTTAGTCGATCATCAACTACTGGCGGATAGACTAATCACAATCGGCAAATGTTCCCCTGAAGCCTCTGCCTGGTTCAAATCATTTTTGGGACCACGGAACATGAGAGTTACTAAGGATAATGCTCACTCCATGGCCTCCCTACTACTATGTGGTGTTCCACAGGGCTCATGTCTCTCGCCTCTTCTCTTTAACATCTACTCTCGTCTTCTCTGTGCCCTCCTGTCAGCTCTAGGAATTTACTTTGCCAACTATGCTGACGACACGCAGGTGGTTATTAAACTCACTGGTGAGTATCAAAAAGATGTTGAGCACATCAACTCAATTTTCACTGAAATCCAGAAGTGGATGGCCTTAAACTCACTGGCCCTCAACAATGCGAAAACAGAGTTGTTGATTTTAGGCACCCAGAAAAATTTGAAGAAACTAGACACAAACTACGACAACTTTCTGATTGGACAACATACAATTCCCGTATCTAAGTCAGTAAAGACCTTAGGAGTTTACTTTGACCCGCAGTTATCTTTTACCCGTCAGGCCAATTATCTCAAATCCTCGTGTCACTATTACATCCAGCTCCTATGGCAGATCCGTCCTTATCTGTCGAAAGAGAACCTTGCTCTGATTGCAGCCGCCATTGTAAACTGCAAGCTCGATTACTGCAACAGCCTTATGATCGGTACCTCCCAGGCCAACATCAAAACCTTGCAGATCATACAAAACAACGCAGCACGCGCTGTAATGGGCCGTAAGCGCAATATGCACGTCTCTGGCGCCAGGCGTAGCCTTCACTGGCTCCCTGTGAAACAGCGCTTACACCACAAAGGCCTTACTACTGTGTTTAAATGCCTTCATGGCCAAGCTCCATCCTATCTCGCTACCAGGATCAAAAAGAAACCTGTCACCCGTCTCTTGCGCTCAAGTAGCAATATTGTCTTGGTTCAGCCCCCATCTATCCTAAAAAGATTTGGGGGTATTAGCTTTAATTCCTGGGCTCCAGCTCTCTGGAATGCTCTCCCTAAATACCTCTCTAATAGTGAGTCTCTGCCTATCTTCAAAAAGAAATTGAAGACCTTCCTGTTCGATAAAGGCTAGGTCCTTTTTTGCCTTCTTAGCGTAGACCTCTCGGCATCTGAACTTAATTTCCGTTATCTCCTCCCCCTTCTGCTGGCCTTACGAGGCTTAGTTATTACCAAGTCTTTGTCTTTTTTTTGTTTTTTTTTTTTTTTCTTTAGTCCTTTGTCTGTCCATTGTTTCTTTGTTGTTTCTGTCCCTTTCCTTCTTTTGTGAGCGCCCTGAGGCCTCTGGGTTGGTGGCGCTATACAAGAATATAGATAGATAGATAGATAGATTTCAGAGGAACTGTGGGATTGCATTGTGTACTAACACCTTTTGATCAGATTTTCTGTTTCATATTTAAATATATTTATTTTGGTCCACATTTGTACACAAATTAACCATATTTAAATAAATACTTTAAACCAGAATATTTGCTCTTTAATTTCACATCTGTAAACTTGATTGGCCATAATTACACAGGCCACTCCTTGTAAAGTTTTTTTTTTTTTTAGCTACTTGGGATTTGAGGCTGAGAGACTTTTTTTATGCCCTGCCCCAAATACTGCATAACGACATATTCGAGCCCACTTCGATTTCATATCTCGCCTAAAGCACTGCTCTGCTCCCTCAACTATCCTCAGACAACCAAGATTTTTTTATTTTTAAAGTAGCGCAACGAAATCCTACAGAATGAAAGTACTTTCCCTGGTCTGCTTGAGTAATGGACTAGGGGAGTAGGCCTCTGGTACAAGAAATTACAGCCCTCACTGTAGTAGGGTGAGGTGGGAATCCAGTGCATGGACCTTGGAAAGCAGCATGTCTAAACCAGTGGCGTAATACCATTGAGCAGACTGGGCTTCTGCCCTCCACCCCAGACAACCGCCCCCCACACTACCCCAATGCCCCTGATATTTTGGGCTATGTTCTACAATACTGGAAGGGCACAGATCTTAAACGGCACCTGGGCTTTTTGTAAACCAAGGCCTGGCAATTGATGTAAAACATTACATTTTTTGCACCTGCATACATTTTTAGGCAATTGAAATCGTGATGTGGGGTTAGTACTTGCATGCCAGGGGAGTGATTGGAAGGGTAGTGTGGGGACAGGAGATCGCTCGTTCTCACAGCAGTCCTTAACTTGATGTTTTCAGACTAAAGGAGAGAGTCCACTGCTTGTAACAGTGAAGCTGCACTAGAATAGTCTAATTGGACTGCATAAAGAAGTTGGATGCCCCCACACAAATATAGGTTTGCCTCTCCCCCACCGTCTCTCCCAAAGGGTTATCCCTCTCAATGTGTTTTTTTTTTTTTTGTGTGCCACCTGCTCTAAGCACACCATCACGGCTAGCACCCCCTCACTCAAGGTTGTCGTACAGTGGTCAGTGTTATTGTGCCTTCGGCATGGGCTTCAGGGGGAGATGTAGTTGCATCAGAATGTAGAATTTCGGCAGTAGAGGCACTCTGCTGCTGATCTGGCTCATTGTCCCCTATCCACCTGTCAACCCACAAGATCTCCCAAACAGGGCCTCATCCAAGAACCATAAACTAATTTCTTTCCACCCTGGCAATGAATCGCAGTGCCACGAGGAGCACCACTGCCACCCCACAATCCAGTGAACCACTAAACACCTCAGCAAAAAGTGGGCCCCCTTAACCCGATTTGTTACACTTCCATTAATGGGCTTTGTGGGATTCACCACCTCTGTCCATCAGCACCCACTACCATCATTTCAAGCCCCCACCACGCTTCCAAGTAGGTGACTGACATAATCCAATCATACAGGACAGTGGAAGAAACACCGCGCCAGCTGCAGCACCTGGAGCTCAAAGCCATCTCTTGACCAAGCTAACATTTTCCATGGCCTTGTGTGATGAGGCCGTTCACCCCTGTCCTTGTTTGGGGTTCTATGAATTTGCTTTGTTCATACGTTTTAAATGGAAATAAATTACAAGTCTCAGAATCCAAAGTTTAAGAAACAGGACTCTCTGGCATTCTCGAACATGGCCACAACATTTGAGAGGTTTGCTCTAGGTGGGATTGCTTAACATTCCAAATTGTCTGCACTGATGGGACAGCCTGAAGCTCTGGTACTGAAATTGAGGACGAGAGGCAGGGAAGTATCTAGCATTACCTTGTCCCTGAGCACATTCACTTGTCTGTCTTCAGAAAAGTTATCTTTCCGGAGTTAGATGGACTCTGACTCCAGAAAGAAATTACATGACTTACTTCTGAAGTCAGACTAGTGAATGCACGCAGGACTGGAGCTGAAAGCAGAGCACACAGCACTGTCTGGTGTCTGTGTCCCGCACTGCTCCAGGCTGCAGCGCCACAGAGTGGGGTGGGACATGAACACCTCTGTGCTCCTGCTCAAATAGCAGCACCTCATTGTGGGGGTGGCCTACTTTCAAAATGGTTTTGCAGGACACTTGTACATGGTAGTGCATCAGAAGTGCCCTGCAGTGCGTGTGATTCCATACGGTATCCTTCAGTCGCCCCTGTCCACTTTTTTGGTAACATTAGTGGTAGATGGCATTTTAATACATGCACATCATAAAAATACTGCAGGACCATTACGAATGCAGGTAACCAGTCTATTAGAGCCTGTCAAGGTTCTGTCTCTGTGGGGAAAAATACGTGCAAACCTAATTTGCATATGAATTGCGCCAACAGAAGTGACTTCTGAAGGATGGACGGGTGTGGAATATGGAGGGTGTATCTGTGGTGAAGAATGTGGATGGTGGGGTGAAAGGTAACAGTGACGGACTTGGTGATTAGGTTGATGCTGAAGGGTTAGGAAGATGTGGTGTTTTCCTTGCCTAGCAAACCAGTGGAATGTCTTTGCTGGTCAAGATGAGGGTGAACCTGCCGTAGACCTAGACATCTGATGGGGGTTTGTGTAGGAGGATGAAAAGTATTTTCTGCGTTTTGTTGAACTGTGAAGGGGGGATGTGTAGTAGCGGGCTCATTCTGCACCTGAATCAATAATCGTGAATACTTGTACATAGCCTATAAATATCGAGGCCTTGGGGCTGTTTCTGCTTCATCTTCATCCACAACCATGTATATACATTCTTCTTCTTCTCCTTCGTCACTATGATCACTCCCAACCCAATTTGTGGATGTCCTTTTTAGTTTTACAACATCTTGAAAAATGACATTTCCCCTTGCGTGTGTGGCAAATAATTTCCAAAGCGTGCCAATCTGGATCTTCTGCCCAGTGATTAGCTCTGTCACACCTTGTCTCTGCATGCAAAAGGACAACCTCTCCCTTCTGTCATCCCTCCAGGCAGGTTTTTATACTTTTCTTCTTAATAGCATTATTAACTGACACAATATCGTCGCTCATTCTGGGTATGTTTATCGGTGGTGTGGTGTAATGACTTTAGTGACTTCTGTATCTAAATCCTTCTCCTTAACTCTCTTCAAACATTTTGAGACACTTCTGTGTGCTCTACTTCCTTTGCAACTCTCAGAACCGTGCATAATGATGGATTTTCTCTCTGACCTTGGCGTTGTTGCATTCTAGCATAAATTGATCTCAAACATTCATCAAGCTGTTCATTGAAGTTGCACGTCCATGCTAACTGTAATGTACTGCTCCAGACTCTCCCCTTGTGCTTTTTCCAAATTTGTAGCGTTATAAAATTGTGCAGAGTTTTTTTTCATAATGTTTGCCAATATTCTTAACAGTTCTCTCATATTCATTAAGGCCGTCATCCTCCTTCTCCGGGAGGTCAGGGAAGTCTTCAAAATTCTCCTGTCCAGTAGGACCCAAACAAAGCAATAACAAGGATTTCCTTTTCTCAATGCTGCAATTCTGGCCACAGATCTCATTAGCGTACTGTTCAAAAGATTTTAGCCATCTTTTCTATGATATGGCAGGTTCCCCTACTTCAGGCAAAAGGAAAACAGGTGGAGGTACATTGCTGAAAGCCATGTTGTGCAATTAGTTAAATAGTGTCTCCGCGGAAAGTGCTTTTGCAATATTTATTTTGGTTGAGGGATGATGAATGGAGGTAGGATTGATCTGCTAATGAACCTGTTGTATACCAGGCAATATTTGGGAGTTTTAGTACTTTTCAGTACTGCTAATGAAGCTATGTTATGCTGAGCATTGTATAGGGGTTTTATTTTGCAGTGCTCAATGTTGTGGTCATATCAATGTCCTATTTCTTCCTTTTTTATTGGATTTGCAGATGTAAGCACTCCTATTGGGTTTCTGGATTCTTCTGACAGCTAATAACTTGCGTGACCCAGAAATTCAGTTTTCGCGCAAAGCGGTAGAATGTCTGTAAAATTGCTTGACTTAAAGATGGCGTCAAGAAATCTCACAAGCTTTCCTTATTTTAATTCTGCCGTGATTGGTTGCTGCTATCCTTAACTTGCGTAAAGTGAGCAACTTGTTAATGCTGGCACAGTGCAGCTTTACTTATGATGCGGGCACTCTGGAAGAACAGTAGACTCACCTGGGAGTTGTTGTAAATGTAGGGACGCAACGGCTGGATATGAGACTCGTCGGCTGAGGTAGGAGTGCTCCGTGGGGCTTGGGTCAATTAGATGGCTGCAATTCTATCCTCGTCGCCACCTGTAGCATAAAGGATCGCGAGGACGCAGCAGTTAAGTACAAAGGGGGGTTTATTATAAACTGGGATTGAACATATATTGGATAACATAAAGGGATGGTGATCCCCACCAGACTCGGTCTTCCTCCTCTCCCGCTTCAACCACCACCTGAAGCTCTCATCCAACACGTCACCCAAGCTCCATGCCACAAGTCTGTCCACATGCTAGTGGAGCATTGTGCATGGCGGAATGGGTCCGCTAATACACATTAGTGGTAGATGGCATTTTAATAAATGCACATCATAAAAATACTGCAGGACCATTACGGATGCCGGAAACTAGTCTGTTAGAGCCTGTCAAGGTTCTGTCACTGTGGGGCAAAATATGTGCAAACCTCCTAATTTGCATATGTATTGCACCAACAGAAGTGACTTCGCAGAAAAGGACATTGCAGAGCATCATCATTTCTTTGATATTTGGAGGCACCATGAGTGACTTCAGAATAATTTCAAAAAAGGTAGCAGGCGCTCCTCTCCAGAAAGAACATGGCATGATAACCTGTTCTGAGATGAGTTTGCAGCACGCGCTTTTTGCTCACTGTACCTGTCAGTGTCACTTCAGAATAAGTTGCCATAAGTAAGCCAAGTGCCAAATAACTTTGTGGTACAAAATACCTAAATTGTACTATTGTATATGGAGAAGGGAATAGTTTCTTACGTGTAACTCCATTTCTCCAGCATTGTTATCTTTCATGGATTCACATGCTTAGAATATTCCCCGTCGTCAGGCTGGGAATCCCCGGTACATTATATAGACCCTTTCCCGTAGGAAAACTTTTTCGACGCTTATGCGTCCTATCCACCTCGTTTTGTATCATGCGTGCCCGCACCGTCAGGACGTCATGATACAAATACAGGACCCGCCCCTGCGCTCCCTCAGATTTCGACCCCCAAAGTAGTGGGGGAACCGGTTTGCATGTTCAGGGGAGGCAGGTGGGCGCATGTGAATCCATGAAAGATACCAATGCTGGAGAAATGGAGTTACAGGTAAGAAACTATTCCCTTCTCCAGCATTGGATCTTTCATGGATTCACATGCTTAGAATAGATTACATAGCAGTACACCCCCAAGAGAGGAGGCGTGCATGCAAACCCATATACTTTCTTCGCAAAGCCCGTTCCCTATGATCATGTATACATTAGTAGTCGTTAACATAGGAAAACGCACCGCATACAGTCATAAATTCCACAGGATGCAACCCCTCAGTCGGGGCTTACCTTATTGGAATAGGTGTCGGAGCACCGCCTGTCCCATCCGGGTATCTTCTGCATGTTGCTGCGACAGGAAGTAATGGCGGGTAAAGGTGTGTGTAGCCGCCCAGGTAGCCGCCATGCAGATGTCCCCCAGAGGGACTCCGGCCCACAGTGCCGTCGACGATGCCGCTGCTCTAGTTGAATGAGCCCTTGGCCGTCGTAGAAGAGGCTTCCCTGCCCTGGAATGGCAGTACGAAATGGTAGATGACACCCATCTTGACAGTCCTTGCTTCGAAATGGCTTTTCCTCTAGCACCCAAACCATAGGCCTCGAACAGTTGTCTCGTTTCTCTGAATGGTTGCGTACGATGAAGATAAAACTTGAGAGCCCTTTTTACATCCAATGTGTGTAACGTACGCTCCGCTCCCGAGCATGGCTCCGGAAAAAACGTAGGCAACACAATAGAGGAGTGTTTATGGAACACCGAAGGAGCTTTCGGTATGAACTGTGGGTTAGTGACAAGGGCTACCTTGTTCTTGAAAAATCGTAAGTATGGTGGGTCTACCATTAGAGCCTGAACTTCTGAAATACGTCTGGCTGAAGTGATGGCCACCAGGAAGGCCAATTTCCACGACAAAAACTTTAGAGACGATGATGACATTGGCTCAAAAGGAGGCTTCATAAGAGACGTTAAGACCAGATTGAGGCTCCACTCCGGCGGAAATTTCTTCTCTGGAGGGAAACTCCGAAAGAGGCCTTTAAGGAAGTGCTTAATCAGGCGGTCGCTGAACAATGGTGCCGAATGCCGTCGACGAGTAAACCTGGAAATGGCGGCCAGGTGTAGTTTTATTGACAATATCGATAGGCCCTTTTGAGCTAAGAACAGCAAGTATGGAAGGAGCTGTTCCGGCTTAATCGATTGCGGGGCCAAACCTGGTTGATCCTCACACCACTGACAGAAACTTCTCCATTTGTACGTGTATGAGGCGTTTGTGGAAGGAGCTCTTGCCGCTTGCAGGATACGCCGACAGTCCTCCGGCATCGTTAGCCGACCGAATTCGGCGAAGTCAGGAGCCAGGCCGTCAACTTGAGGCTGTCCGGGTCGTGATGCCAAACAGCACCTTCCTGTCGAGACAGAAGGTCGGGGGTCTTCTGGAATCTCATCGGTTCTGCCACCGCTAATTGTAGCAGGTCTGAAAACCACACCTGTCTGGCCCAGTACGGAGCCACCAGAATTACCCGACATGGGTACCTGAGGATCCATTGCAACGTCCTCCGGACCAGTGGAAATGGAGGGAATGCATACAGGAATTTGTTCGACCATGGGAAGGAGAACGGATCCCCCAGTGAGCCTTGCTGAGGCCATCTGCTTGCGTATTGATGACCTTTCCTGTTCTTCGTCGCGAACATATCTATGGAAGGATGTCCCCATTTCTTGAATACTTGCTGTAGTTGTTGGTCGTTCAGCACCCATTTGTGAACTTCGTTCATTTCTCTGCTGAGGGCATCGGCTTCCACATGTCTCACGCCTGGCAGGTGGAACGCCAAGATTTGCATGTTGTGTTGTAGGGCCCAATGCCAGATTTTCTGTGCCTCCGTCGATAGGGACCTGGAACGTGTCCCTCCTTGCTTCCTCAATTAGAACATCGCAGTGGTGTTGTCCGTCATGACACGCACCACCGAGTCCCTCAGTTGAGGAAGAAAAGATTTCAGAGCCCATCGCACTGCTCTCAGTTCTAGCAGGTTGATATGCAGGGAGGACTCCTGCAACGACCACTGGCCTTGTACCTGTAACGTATCCAGATGAGCTCCCCATCCGCTCAGCGATGCATCCGTCACCACCGTCTTTTGGAACTCCGGTTCCAGTAGAGGCATTCCTTTCGTTAGATGAGTAGACACTTTCCACCAGCAGAGTGCTTGTACTAGTTGTTCGTCGACGACCAGTCTGTCGGACCAGCGACCTCGGCTCTGCGCCCAGCGGTCCGCTAGAAATTCCTGGCAAGGCCTCATAAACAGACGGCAGTTGTTTATCAACGGAATGCAGGACGACATGGTCCCTAGCAGGGACATGTATTTGCGCACTGACACCCTGGTACCGCATCTCCATTCCGACGCCTTGCTTTTCAGTTTCTGAATTCTTTCGCTGGATGATCTCACCAGGCTTGTGTGTATGAAACTCCGCTCCTAGAAAGACCAAGGTCCTCAAAGGCTCCACGGAGGACTTGTTGAAGTTTATTGCGAAGCCCAGTTCCTGTAAGAGGGACATTGTGGCCCATAGACTGTTTCGTGTTTGTTCCCTGGACGAACCTCTGACCAGCCAGTCGTCCAGATATGGATAGACATGGTGACCATCCTTCCTTAAATGGGCCGCTATAGGGGCCAAGCACTTGGTGAACGTCCTGGGGGAGGACTTGAGCCCGAACGGGAGGACCTTGAACTGAAAATGCTTTCTCCCGACGACGAACCTTAAATATCTCCTGTGTCGCGGGCGTATTGGGATGTGAAAATAGGCGTCTTGAAGGTCTAGAGACGACAGATAGTCCATGGGTTGCACCGACCTGATAACCTCCTGGAGCTTTAGCATTTTGAATTTTTGGCTCTTTAGCCATTTGTTGAGTACCCTCAGGTCGAGAATGGGCCTCCATTTTCCGTTTGGTTTCTTGACAACAAAGAACCGGGAATAAACCCCGTGTCCTTCCTGTGCCACAGGAACTCTCTCTACCGCTCCTTTTCGCAACATAAGCGCCGCCTCTTGTCGTAGGATTCGGAGGTGGGGCTGGGTCGAAAATACAGGCGGAAGACGTGGAGGCTTGTCTTTGAATTGTAGCGCATGACCCATGCGAATCGTGTCTAGAACCCATCGATCTGTGGTGATGCATTTCCATTGGTCGAAGTGATGAGAGACTCGTCCCCCCAGGACGTTCCGAAGGCCGTCATTGGTTGCCGGTTTGCTTGTTCTTCGTCGACGATGGACCCGAGCCTCGCCGCCTGGAAGCTTGATAGTCTCTGCTTCTACGTGCCGACTGGGACGCTCGTCTGAACCCTTGTGAAGAGTACGAGGGCCTGTTAAATCCACCATCCCTCGAGGCTCCAAAGCGGGAGTTTCCAGAAGCACCCCTAAAGGGGCCAAAAGAGCGAAAAGTTTCTACCTGTTTGGAGGGCGCCGAGGGACCTAGTAGTATCCGTGTCTCCTTTCATCCCCTTCAACGCTTCATCAACCTTTTCGCCAAACAGGTGTTCCCCTTCACATGGCATGTCAAGGACTTTGTACTGGACTTCAGGACGGAAAGTAGTACATTTGAGCCACGCTTGTCGACGAAGTACTACTCCATGGTTGATTTGTTTGAAGCCAGACTCTGCTATGTCAACTGCAATATTAATTGCATGGTTCGAGGCCTCTTCGCCATCCCGCACCAGTAACATGGCTGCTTTCCGGTGTTCGTCTGGCAGATGTTCTAGGATAGGGGCTAGTTTGTGCCACATTTCTCTATCATATCGTGACACGATCGCTAAGGAATTGGCTGCTCTTACCGTCGTCGCACCGACCGAGAGCACCTTTTTTCCAAAGGCGTCTTGCCTCCTAGCCTCGCTTTCTGGTGGAGTTGAACATTTTTGCTGTACCCTGGCCTTCCTAGCCGCTGCCGCCGACACCACCGAGTCAGACAGAGGTTGTGATGTTAGACATTTTGGAGTGGACTCCGGAGCTTTAAACTTTTTCTCAATCCGTCCCTTTATAGCTGGCTCCGAGAACGGATGGCGCATCGTCTTGAGACCTTCTTGCCACACGTGGTCCAGAATTGGGATGGCAAATACCGATTTTCTCCTTTGACCCATATGGTCAAAAAGGAAACAGTCTTTCTTCTGCTCCTCAGGAATCAAGCCGAACTCTGAACAAGCTTTTCCCATCATTGCATGGAAGGCTCCCACATCATCCGGAGGAGATGGCTGTGTCTGGCTCCTCGTAGACTCTACCTCTACATCCGAATTCCATGTTGGGGTCCCTCGACGGTGAAAGGGAGATGTCTGACCCTGAGTCACCCAGTATAGAATCGGACTCCGATAACTCACCCTCCTCCTGCGCTCGAGAATGATCTTTTACCTCCTGGGGAGCCGATGTGTTTTTAGTCGTCGAGCGAGCCGCACAAGTTTGCTCGTCGACGGAAGGTACAGAAAAAAGTGACGATGTCCCGGGTTGAGGGATCTGCGTATCCAGTCGCTGCAGGAGCTTCTGAAGAGTATTAAGCACATCCAGAGACAAAACTGTCTGGGGGGTCAGTAATGTTGATGATATAGGCACCATACCCCCACTCGCACTCATCGTCGTCGACGTGGAAGGCCGTAAGCCTAAATCCGATGGCTGCAGAACCGTGCCACCTTCTCCTTCCGCCGAGCAGGCCGTGTCTGGCTGCAGTAAGACTTCAGGGGGGAATCGGGTCATAGACCTCTGGCAGCCAAGCCATAGACTGAGTCTCCGTCGACGAAGGAATCCCAACCGCTGCTGCCTGAACAGTAATAGGCATCGTCAATGACACCGAGGTCGACTAGCAAGTAGTCGTCGTCGAGCCCTTAGACTTTGTCGCCGATTTCGATGCCGACTTCCCGGCTGAAGCATCTCGACTCATGGAAGACCTGGGACGGTCCCCTGAGGAGGATTTTGGCAGCGCTTACCTCTCCGTCTTAGATGATGAGGAGGGCTTTTTATGTGATGAGGAAGACCCAGCATGCTTCCCCTTATGCTTGTCCTCTGTGCGGTTTTCTGCTGGCCGTACCTTTTTTGATGGGGGTTCCGACTTGCTCCTGGAGGCCGTGGAGCCAACTTCCGAAGCTGGGTAGGCACCCGCTCCGTCATTAAGCCAGTCGACCAGCCTTCTTTTACGGTCCTTAAGGGTTTTTTGGGAGAAACCCTGGCATATCTCACATGCATCTGCCGTGTGGTGGGGGTATAGACAGTAGATACAATCCATGTGGGCATCTCCTTCATAAACATTTGAGGCCACAAGTCGCACAAGGGCGAAATAACGCTTTTCCAGACATAATTCTCCAGAATTTGAACGTCGCCGAAGCGAAACAGAAGAAAACAACCTAGTTTCCACTAGCAGTAATCGCGAGGATCCCACTACTTTGAAAGACGGTTGAAATCTGAGGGAGCGCGGGGGCGGGTCCTGTATTTGTATCATGACGTCCTGACGGTGCGGGCACGCATGATACAAAACGAGGTGGATAGGACGCATAAGCGTCAAAAGTTTTCCTACGGGAAAGGGTCTATATAATGTACCGGGGATTCCCAGCCTGACGACGGGGAATATTCTAAGCATGTGAATCCATGAAAGATCCAATGCTGGTGAAACTCTAGTCCTTAGGCTTTTTTTCCTATATGTATAATGTAGCATGATATAAAGGCATAAACTATGAAGTGACTTGCAGCGCTGCCGATAAGACAGTGCAACTAAATGTGTCCCAGGATCAGACCCTTTGGTTAAATGTTGAAACCAGGATGTCGGCAATTTAAGCAACTGACCGCATAGATCTAGATATTAAGGTTTTGCTTTGCATTTCATATGCTTAAATATATTATTTATAGCAATGTCTTCGAAGCAAACTACATTACATAAACTGTTTCATAATGAAATAACTAAACTTTATATATCATAGACATATGTTGAGCACACTAAGAGTATGGCTTTAGTTTTATTGTCCCATCATGGAGGGAAAATTATTATACACCCATTATACACCCTTATCACTTCTGATCTCCCCCATTCACGTTTCCTAAGGGACAACAATCCCAGCTAATGCTACCCCTCCCTCCCATCAGTGCCTAATGGCTCTGTCAGGCCCATGCTGGCCAGAGCTTGAACAATGAGGGTGGTGAGCAGAAGTTGTCCCGTTGCCAATACAATGTCGGTGCTGAGAAGGAATTCCTGCTCTGCACCCTCATTCTCCTGCCAATGTCCCGGTCTGACTCTTAAAAGAGCCACTGGGGACGGGAGGGGCGCAAGGTGCCCTGCCACTGACTGGAGGCTGCCGGTGCCGTAGGTACCAGCTCCTGTGTAGCGCAAAACTGGACTATCAATGCTGAAGTGCGTGATGGAATGGGTGGATTCATGCAGAATGTACCCCCCTCGCTTGTGCCCCCTATTTTCTTCTCCAGTGAGCATATTGATATTGATTCGTATTGATTAACCTGCTGACTGGGTGCCGACTTGACATTTTCTTTTATTTAGTACTTGCCACATCCTTAACCCTAATGCTACAAAATTTGCACCAACAAGTTGTGAACGCCTTAAAATAGTTGGTTAAAATGTTATGCTGTTCAGTGTCTAAACGAGCATAGCATGATGCTTTGTGTTTCATTCAGGAGACCAGAAAAGCATTCTGAATGTAACAGTATTTATTGAAATTACAGCTACAGGCAATCCTTCCCTGAACGTATTTTAACGTACAAAAAACTGCTTGAAAGCCCCTCTATCGAACACACTGCCAAATAACCGGTTATCATAGAAGGTGCACACCCAGGAGGATCTACAACCATGTTTTAGCTCATTGTACCTTTCCAGTGGAGCAATATCCACTTGCTTATCAGGCGTTGTCCCACCCACCTGGGCAGTCCAGCATCAAAATATAAGGCAGTTTGCCTCTGAACAGGAGTACAAACTGTAGTAACCCCAGACACGTGTTTCTGGCCTTATCAGGGAGGTGAAGCTGTGCAAAAGCACAGTGAGGAACAGGTCCACGTCTGGATTACCCTGGGTAATTTAAGGTGCAACCCCACGTTCCCAAACATTTAAAAAAAAGTCTGGGAGCCCCTGTACCGAGAACGAACACTGCCTGTTTGCTGGGAAGTTGCCCATTCAGGAGGGTCTACAGCCACGTTTTAGCTCACTTTGCATTGCCTGTCTGAATTCCTCCATAATGGTGTCCATGTCCAAATGTTGCATTATATCAAAGACCATTCTAAATCCAGATATGCTGAAGAGTGGCTTGAGGTACCCATTATGCAAGCCCATTCAAGTCATGGCTTCGCAGCTGAGAGCAAACAATGAGGCTCCAGTCCACACAAATAGCTGTGATGTAATATAAAGCACAGGCCTGCCGCTGAGAATAGTGTCACATGGAACCATTCCTGAGTTTTGAGCAAGATCTGCATAAATCCGTCATACCAACGACCATGGGTTGTGAAGTCCAAATGGTTTAGAGAAATTAATACAAAGCAATAGCAACTACAGAGCTGGCTGAAAATGGGTCGGGCTGGTGGGGCCCATTTAAAAATATTTTGGAGGCCCCTTACCTAAAGATCGAATGCTTACATTTGAGTCAAAAGAATGCAACAAGGGGTTAATAGATATTATCATGGACAGCCAGGGTGCTGAAACACTATGCACTGAAAAGCTAGTCAATCTCTGTTTAACAGAGGTGTGCTAACCTAGAGGAAACGGTTTGGGTCTATTTGACCTAATCGCACTTGATCGAATTTGACCTTTTTTCGGTCTACTTTGCAGAATTTTGAGGACTTGATTTTTTTAACCTGTAGAGTGAGACGCTTTTCCCCGCTCATGTATTTCAATGTGCTGTTTGTTACTATTTCCTTTGGTTGTGGAGTCTGGCAAACTACATATGCATCATCTTTTACATAATGTCATAAAGCACCTTCAGTGCAGTGGCACAGGGAAGTCTTTCAAATTTCCCAAAGGTACAAATACCTTCTCTGGGATAAACTGTTTCCCAGAGCAGTAAAGTGAAATTGACTTTACTTACATTTGTAACTTTCTAGACCCAGCACACCCCATCGTACAATAGGGTACTGGAGGGGTTACTTTGTCTAGCTTCTCATGTAACATTTTTTTGTTACCCTTTCCTCACTGAATGGCTGGTGGCAGTGGTTTTGTGTTAACTACCGTGGTGTGCCTTTACAGTGGGCTGCGTTCGCAGCTGCAGTAAAGCACCAAAGTGTGCAATTTTTGTCAAAATGGCTTCGGTCTTTGTTCAACATTTTTGTGGAAAGGTCCTTCTTGAGAATTGCTCTACGTGCCAAACCAGGTTTGGTCCCATTGTTGACACTGCCTTTGGTGGGATTCAAGAGTGAAGCCCGCCTCTGGCTCCATAGTGTCTGGGGTATGCAGGGAGTGAGGAAGGTGCCCGAAACCCCATGTGCTTAGTCTCCTAGGAGACCTGAATGCACTCTTTGGTGATTGGCCGGCTGACTGTCCGGCAAGGACAGCCACCCTGCTGGGTGACTGACAGCTAGGCTGGAATGAATGGGAGAGAACTGAATAAAAGGCGAGGCTTTTTGCTTGGAAGGCAGAGTCGACCACTGGACGAAAACCGAAGAACTTGAAGGGGGACACCTGCTGCAACTCCTGTGCTGAAACTCCAAATTTGGATCAACAGAAAAGCCCCTGCAAGGACGACTACTTCCCTTGAGTTGATGGGACAAATCAACTCCATAGTAAGCCACCTGGACATCCATCTCGGAGCTGGTTGAATTTCCTGAGGTGCTGCTCAAAACCATATAGCCAGCGAGAGGAACACCAGATTGTGTGCGTTGCTTTTAAGCTGGTCTAGAGCTCCAGGAAGATCCTCCAGACTCCCAGGAAGCAGAACTGACCGAGCTGATTACCTCCCAACCCCCCCCCCCCCCCTCCTCAACAGTGTGTGGGACCCCAGAAGCCAGGAAAGTCCATCTCGACAGCCAGGAACCACAGTGTTGCTATTTCCGGTAGATGCGAGGAGCTGAAACACTGAACAGCCACTGATTTGAAGATTGCCGGTTGCGAGCGGTGACTGTCCCATTGCAGTGCAGCAGTCCCCAGAAGTCCTTCCTCTTGTCCCCACGACGGAGGCCCAGGAACAGTGATATCTGCAGAGCTGCACAGGAACAGAAGTCATCGGCTGCACTTTTTCTTGAATACAAAGGTACTGTAAAGTCTGAGAACTTACCTCTTACTGTAGAGTTGCTTGCATCTTCTACTACTCAGAAGTATAATCGGCGTGTGGCCCTATATTTGATTCTTCTTTTATTCAAAGTCTTCTAAAACACTGTGCAAATACTTTCTACTTAGCTGCAGTGTTAGGCAGAAACCTGTACAGTTCCCTTAGGTACCACTGCAAAATGTTTAAGACTAGAGGAGTAAGCAGTAAACTTCTGAGGAGAAGCCTGTCAAAAAGTGGAACAAAGGGCTCGACTTGGGTTAGAGTTTCAGAGGCGAACACAAACGCCATTTTAAAACAGAGTCCTGGCAAAAAGACCTAACCGGGGAATAAATATTAAATAACCCGGCGGTATCTTTAACATTGCACCAAAAAGTGGTGCATTTAAAATGAATGGGAATATCCATAGGAAATATTCTGCTGGAATATTTCGCATGGTATCCACTGCCAACAGCCAGAAACTCGACAAGGGGGGGGGGGGGACTGGGCAGTGCCCCCTTGGAAAACAGACCCAAGGACAATCGAATTACCCCTACCAGTACTTCCACAATATGATGGTTTGTACTGGTTCTGTTCACAATTTGAGACTAGAAAAGCCAATGGTGACTTTACATGCCCTGGGTAGTCAGTCCCAGGGTATGGAGTCTGTTTGGGGGGGTCACTGACACCCCTGTGTTACTGCACTGAGGGTGCTGTGTAACACACACCAAAAACACATGAAGCCCTATGCAGTAAAAGACCCCATAAAACACATTACATAGTCAAAGGACATTCTCAAAACATGCCTAAGAGTGGGAGAAAGAGTCTCACTCTTAGCAGGAGAAAAAAAGAAACCCTAAAAATCCAGCAAAGTTGCTGGGGTACTCACTTTGTTTGGGAAATTAGCCTTAACAGAGAATTCTCCCTAACATGCAAAGAAGTGCTTCAGCTCACAGACTTTCGCCTATTGACTTTAGCTTAGCCTCTTTCACTGAATGAGACTTATTGGGGGATCTGAAAGTATTTGCCTGCTTAAGAATATTTGTGGTCTCTTGTATGTTCTAAATAACCTTTCTCCAGCATGGGGTCTGGCATGGATTCACATGCTCATGAATATTCCCCGTCATCAGGCTGGGAATCCTGAGTAAAGAAAAAAACAGTTTCAGTTTAGTTCCTGAACTGTCTTTCTCCTAATAAACAATCAATGGTCTCTGGGTCATACTGCCCTCTACCTAAGCCCCTCCTCTGTCAGCCATCTTCAGATTTGTACCGCACGTTCAAGTGTTGGGAGTCCTCGTGCTATAGCTCGAGCTTCTACTGCGTATTGCGTTTAAGTGTTTCTCTATTTTTTTTCGGTCAATTGAGCCTCAAGCTCCACCGATTCATCATCCGATTAACAGGGACCCGTTTTTGGACGCTTCTACGCCCCTCAAGGGCACATTTTTGTCGAACTTCACTTCTTGGAGGATTCCAGAAGATTCTTGAGGCCGACCCTGCGTGGACATGGCCGAGGACAAGGGAGACCCGACCCCTCTGTTCAGGATCTGCCCAGGATGTGGACTACGGAACGTTTTCCTGGAAGATGGGCACTCCCGGTGCCTTTACTGCCAACACTGACAAATCGCACGTGGAGGAGGCCTGTGCGTTCTGCAAGGACATGTCCGCCCGCACCATGAAGGACCGTCGCAAGCAGGTTGCTGAGTGGCTGGAGACAAAGAACCCGACGGCAGGTGAGCCCAGGCAACATACTTCTCCCAAGCGGAAATCTGAGCGGTCTTCTAAGACCTTTGAGGGTGCTCTGGCGACGGGGGCCCAACAGAAGGCAAAGTACGACGAGTATGCAGGCACTGAGTGCTATTGGTACGGGCTCCTCGACAGCCAGGCTGGGTGCAGCTTCGCCGAGGCTGTCAACCACGAGCCAATGCTCCGGCTCAGCAAAGAAAAGGAAGTCTGAGCAACCGGGTAAGCCTGGGAGAAGGCCTGATCGTCTCTGACGGAGAAAACAAGGGGAAGCAAGGTGCTCAACGTCCTAGAGCTCTGAGCTGTGTTTTGGGCCCTCAAGGCATGCCTTCCGTCCCTCAAGGGCAAGGTGGTGCGGGTCTTCACCGACCACACCACCACAATGCCCTACATTCGGGAACAGGGGGGCACCAGATCCCCAGCTCTCTGAGGAAGCGCAGGACCTATGGCACTGGGCCGTCTCCCAGAGGGTGTTCCTGGTGCCCTTTCATCTGGCAGGAGTGAAGAACACTGTTGCTGACTCACTCAGCAGGGAGCTGCGCTCTTGCCACGAGTGGGAGCTTTGGCAGGATCAGGTGGACCTACTGTTTCAATGATGGGGCAATCCCCAGATCAGTCTGTTTGCGACGGCGATTAACACCAAGTGCCGGAGGTTTGCCAGCAGGTTTATCCAGCCTGGGAGCATGGGGATGCACTCTCATTCCCCTGGGACGGCCTGTTTCTTTGTGTTCCCACCATTACCGTTGATTCAGTGACTCATCAGTCAACTCAGACGGTCCTGGTGCAGGATGATCCTCATTGCACCAGCGTGGCCGAAGCAGATATGGTACCCGGGCCTTCTGGACATGTCCGTTTCCCCTCCAATCAAGCTTCCGGCAGACACAGGTCTTCTTGCTAGGGAAGGAGGCGCAATTCTGCACCACGACCCAGCGTCGCTGAACCTGCCAGCCTGGCACCTGCAGCGCTAGAGTTTGGAGGATATGAGATCCCGGCGGACTGCAAGGAGCTACTTGCCAAAGCCAGGGCTTCTTCGACTCTCAAGTGCTACGGACATAAATGGAAGAGGTTCACTGTCTGGTGCTGTGCACAGAAGGTAAACCCTCTGGATTACGGCCCCCTCAAGTGCTGCCGTACTTGCTGTTGGTGGCCAAGGCGGGGCTGGCCCACACTTCTATTAAGATCCATCTGTCGGTTATCTCCTGCTACACCAGGACTCCGGGGCGGTCGTTGCTGTGGTCGCATCGCCTGGTTAAGGATTTCATGAAAGGACTGTTCCGCTCGTTCCCGCCGGTGAAGGCTTCGGCCTCGGCGTGGGAGCTCAATGTGGTGCTGACTAGGCTCATTGGTCGTCCGTTTGAGCCTCTGCATTCGGCGCCTCTGAAATTCCTATCATGGAAGACAGAGTTTCTGGTGGCAATCACCTCCGCACGACGAGTGGGAGAGATCCTGGCCCCCTCCTGTAAGCCTCTGTACTTGACATTCCACGCAACGAGGGTCATGCTGAGGATGCACCTCTCCATGCCCAAGGTGCTGGCGGACTTCCATCTTAACGAGCCCTTGGTGTTACTGGTTTTCTTCCAGTCGCCGGCTGAGAGGACTTTGCACTCACTGGATGTGGCTAGAGCGCACAAAGTTTTCGGAAGACATCACAGCTGTTTAAACTTTGGCCCTGTGATCCAAGGGAAGGCCCAATCCAAGGCTTCCATTTCCAGGTGGCTCTCCGACTGTATATCACACATCGGTTGGCAAACAGACAGTTGCCTGGCCATCCGAGAGCCCGTTCGACCAGAGCGATCGCTGCACAACTACAGCGTTCCTATCTGGTGTGCCCCTGCTGGACATCTGCAGGGCTGCTACGTGGAGGTCGACTCACATCTTCAAGAAATGCTACTGCGTCGACCCGGATTCCAGGGAGGAGTCCAGAGTCTGCCAAGCAGTGCTGCGCAAGCTGTTTGCTTGAAGGGGAGCCTGGTAAGGAGGTAAGAGATGCTTAATGTTGAGCCTTGCCACCTCCCGTGGTTGTGCATGTGTACTGCTATGTATTCTTGATACATGAGCATGTGAATCCATGCCAGACCCATGCTGGAGAACAGTTACAGGTAAGTAACCTGTTCCTTTCCTTATTACTATATGATCCTAAATGCAACAGGGATAGATTAATGTCCCCAGCACCCTAGCAATTGAAGTCACCGGAGGGTGTAGGTTGTCTGTGGGCCATCCCAAAAGGGTATCTACTGATTTAGAGAATTAAGAGTGTATTTCATGAAGTGTATTTGAGTGTTATTGTTATATTGCGCCCTTCTGAAGATTTATTCTAAATGATCGATTAATAATTGTTTTACTCAAACCTTGTGTTTAAGTTTATTTTGAATACTTGTCACTGTAAATCTGCAACTCCCCTGCAGCTCACATTGACCCCTCTTGAGATAAGCCTGGCTGCTCAACACACTACCAAAACTGTGTAGTACAAGCTTATACCAAAGGTTGTGTTTCCTATACCTGTAGTCAGTTGTAGTGTTCCCAGAGGGTACTGCATACAAACTTTGCCTAACAGGTATTGATTATTTTTCCGTTTTATACCTCTTGTTTCTCAGTAGGTCTGTGTGGAAATGTAGAGGTCGGTGGTCCTGTACCCTGAAATTCGACTTGGTGCATCTGCACAATCCCTGCATCTGCCACTCTGCACTTGCATTCTTAACCCCTCCCTTGCCTCACTCCTTCAAATATCAGTCCATCCATCCTCCTTCCACTTACCTATACTCCCTCTCTTTTTGCATCTGTCCCTTCTCCGTCCCCCCGCTATCCCTCAAATGCTTCATTTTGCTTCCCATTGATCCTCTCCTTCAATCTCACGCCACACCCCCTCTCTTCACAAATTACTCCCATCCCTCCATATTTTTTCTTCCTTCCTTCTCCGTTCCCAGGCCCACTTACCCACGTTCTTTATCTGCTCCTACCCTCCCACTACTCTCCACATTTCTATCCCTAGACTCCCCCCTGTGCTTTTATCTCCTTGCCTTTCACTCCATATCTTTAACTACCTTCCTGTTGTTTTTCTTGCTTCCCTTTCTTCTCTCCACATTGCCCTCTTTTCCATTATCTGCCAGTGTCGTAGACAGCTGGACCCTCTGGTTCCACACAGCATTCCAAAGCAGGCGCATTAACACGCCGAGATATTTTATTGCAGTTTGAATCAGTTATTAGTGGCTGTTGTGCTGTGATTCTCCCACGTGTATTACCCTTTTAAGGGGATGTCATTCCCACGTGTATTGCCCTTGTAAAATAGGCCGTGACTGTTTCATGGGCCAAGCTAATAAAAGGAGCCCCTAAATGCACGTGCAGTAGACCGGCTGCAGACTCCAAGATGGAATGACTTGAGTCTGTCTCAGTGAGGCCTGCAGGCCCATACCGTGTGAGCACAGGCCTGCAGGCTGTGTGGTCATGGGGCCCTCTTGCCAGCAAGGTGGCCAGGGTCTGTGGTGGGCAAGGTCCACCCTGTCCCATCCAAGACCTGGTCTCTTCGGCAACTCCCTGAGGCACTGGGCCTCCGTGGTGCTGGTGTCATATAGGACCCACAGGGGGCGGCTTGATGCCAATGGCCGTCCCTCTAACTGGCCTCTGGTTTCTATGAGCTAGGGTTATGTGCCCAATGAGAGGGTGTGGCGATGACTCGCCCAGCAATTACCAGAGAGGGAGACCGAGACCATAGCAAAATCATGGGGTTTGACTGGTGGGGCAGATGAAAGAAACCAATGGGGTATGATTGGGCGGGGGGGGGAATTCAGAAAGAAAGACTGGAAAGAATAGAAAGAAGAACATCAAAGCAAGAACAAATAAAGGAGAGAAAAAAGGAAGATTGCAAAAGTACAACAAGCCTCCCACCCCCAATCAAGGCACAGGGATACCTTTGATAAGGCGTACTTCCCACTTTGAAGTGAGCAGCAATTACTGGTTTTGTAAGGGGCATGCCAACACATCTCCTATCATGAGCACAGCAGAAAAGTAGCCAGAAGCCCTGCCTCGCCCACGGACAGTCAGTTGCATTTTTTCTCAACCCGATTTTTTATTTTCTTTTAGTCGCACTTGCGAAGACCCCCGCCACCTTCAAATGCGCCTGTCCCCTTGTTAAAGGAGAGCCACTCCACAGAATCTAACCATTAGAGCGCAGTTAGTTCATTATTCAAAATGCTTAAAGGCAGGGACATCATTTGGGGGTCGACCTGGGTGGCAGCTGCGACCTGTGGTCTGCCTTGCTACCCCTAAACAAAAAAAAATGAAATGCTTTTAAATGTAAACTCCTAGTCTTTAGCCAGTGCCATGTGGTTCTTTGTGTCTGGCTTTTTTTGTAGAGGTTCTTTACAATAACAAAAAAGAGGGTTCCACATATAAGCCTTTGAGCAGTGACCCTAAATAAAGAATAGGACAAGCAAATTTGTCTTTCTGGAATTCTATACAATTGCAAGAATCATTTAAGGTTTAGTTCAGGCACACTTCAGGGGGTGAGTCACTGATTTAGTCTGTTCTTAGACACCAACTCAGCCTTTCATCCTTCTGAGGATAAATGAGTACAAACACAGGCTGGGTGTGTATTTGTTCTATAGAAAGCCCTTAGGCGTAAGTGCTATATAATAACACTTTATCATTCGGCCACAGTAATTTGGTAATATGGGCCTATACACACACTGATATTAACGCTACATATGGTGATCCAGTCGTGTATGAAATGTAGCTCACATTATAGTGATAGTACCCTATTTTTCATAGGGTACTTGGGAACAAAGCTATGTTATGTTACTTGGCATTTATATAGCGTCTTATGTATCATTGGTATGATCTGAAAGCGCTAGTAGGTTGAACGCCCTCGGGGACCGCAGTTCAAGTCGTAGAGTGTCCTATGTGATGGCACTTTTGTCAAGGGGGTGAAAGGTTGTGTTCCATCGCTTCCTGTGATGTCACTTCGGGGTGAGGTCAAATTAAATCACTTACTGTGATGTCATCAGGTGTTACGGGTCGTGTGATGTCACGTCCGTTACCCAAGGCATTTTGGTGAAATGACGTCCCTGCTCAAAGGTTTACTTAAACTTCTCAAACTTAGTTATGCATCTACCGAAAGCCACATATCCTGCAAAGCTGTTGTACCGACCTGCAAATGCCAAGGATTCTATTCTATGAATCACTTTGATTTCACTCCTACAATCAGCTTTTCCTTACACTGCAACGTTTGCATACGAAGCAGCATTTTTTCATCCAAGCCATTTTTTATCAGATGCATGCACAGAAAGGGCAGTTGGGATCCCATTTTTCGGGATCTGTTCATCCTGTGACCCTCCCTTTTTTTTTTTTGTATTTTTTTTTTTTAAATGTGGAATTTGGATTAATACACTTACAGGGTAATTCATGGAAATCCGCACAAGTGTCAATTTCCGCGCACAGCGTATTCATGGATTCTCGCCTCCAAAAGCAGACGTGGCGCAGAGTGGCGCAGCGACCCTGCAGCAGCACCAGTTACGCCCCCAAGAACGCCCTCGCGCAAGGAAAAGCCATCAAGATCGCAAAACCATCGCAAAGGGCTGCGCCAACCCTGTACCAGTTTACCAGACTGGCAAAAAGCAAACGCAAAGCGGGGAACGTGTATTACGGGTTTCGGGAACACGCATTTCCTCTAGAAGTTTCACACGCGATCTGGCCTTGGGGAGCGTGTGCATGTATTTCAGAGGTGCGCGAGAAGTTTCACACGCGATCTGGCCTTGGGGAGCGTGTATTCCAGGGGTACGCGGGAAGTTTCACGCTCGCCTACAACACGTATTCATGGAATCGAACGTGGCCAATCGGGAAACACGTACGCCAGCAGGAAGTAGTCGTGTGTCCACCCGCACAGCATAAAAGTGCACGCAAACAACAAACAAGCTCAGACGTCAGGATGAACATACCGTTCCTAGCAGCAGTGGCCGTGGGGGGGGGGGGGAGGAGGATGATGAGATTTTTACACCCAGAACCAGCCTTTTTGGGATGCCTGATGACCATGTGTATGGGAGGTACAGGTTTCCACCTCACATAATACTCGACCTGGTCAGTGAGTGGGGGGATGACCTCACATCAACCACCCTGTGCTCCCAAGCACTCAGCCCCCTGGAGAAGGTCCTCAATGTTCTGCCCTTCTTGGCCACTGGATCATTTCAGCGGACAAGTGCCATAGTGGGGGGGGGTGTCACAGGCCACGCAGTCATGCTGCCTACACCAGGTCTTGGCCATCATCACTGCACGCCCATCAGTCCGCAGGCACATATACCTACCCAGAACACCTGCAGAAAGGCAGGCTGTCGCCCAGGATTTCTACAGGGTGGCACAATTCTCCAAAGTGCTAGGTGCCATTGATTGCACCCATGTGGCTCTACGTCCCCCCAGGGCAACTGAGCACATCTATCGAAACCGCAAGCACTGGCATTCCATCAACGTCCAGGTAGTATGTGATGCCAAGGGAATCATCACCTCGGTATACCTCAACTATCCAGGCTCCACCCACGACAGTTTAATCTACAGAATGTCTACCCTAAACCGGGACATAGAAGCTGGGCGGCATGGCAATACATGGCTGCTCGGTGAGTATAAATGCCACTGCGCATGCATGCATGTCAGATACTGAGTAATGTCACAACCCCACTAATGATGCCCATCACCACCTCCCCAGGCGACCGTGCCTACCCTCTGAGCACCCACATGATGACGCCAATTCGGAACCCCACCACGCCACCCCAGGTAAGATACAACACAGCCCACATTGCAACCCGGGGCATCGTGGAGCGCACATTCGGAGTGCTCAAGTCACGCTTCTGCTCCCTTGACCGTTCTGGCGGTAGTGTCCCCCAGTAGTGTGCAGGACCATAGTGGCAGCACAACGTTGCAACACGCCGGGGCCTGGCCGTGGACATGGTGGTGCCCCCACATCCCCAACCACATGCATGCCCGCTGCGCATGGAAGGGGAAAGGGCACGGGGTGAGGCAGCCCGTACGCAGCTTGTGGCTAATTACTTCACATAAAATCACACCCCTGTGGAGTGCACACAGCCCTGGCACATACCAGCTGACAATGATGATTGTAACTGACAATTATGATGTGTCAATGGACAGTCAACTGTCACAACCATACCAGCCTGAGATTGTACATCTGGAAGTGTTCCATTGTGTGCTTCCCTACCTACACAAACACCACCAATGCTGTGTTCAAAAGACAGTTTTATGCTGCTAAAATCATTACCCCCTTGCAAGATACAACATGACAACAGTGCCATGTCACCCAACACCTCCCCAGCACCGCCACCCAACACACCATGGCCTGACATGCCATGTGAGAGCAAACAAAGTCATCCCCCAAACATGACACGTGTCACAAAGTACAGTGTCCCTAATGGAAACTGCCCACACACAATATGCCCACATAAATGTAGAAATAACACACATGACCAAATACTTACCACAATACAATCGACATAGCATTAACATGACAGTACTAAGGTAAAGGATACGTAGTCTTACAACATGAGAATGCCAGCACATCCACCACCTCCAACTGTAGTGTTGCCACGCACATCTGGAAGTCCACTGCTCACAACATGAGCTCCATTCCCAAAGTGGACGGCCTTGTGAAGACATGAGGAATGAACCTGCAAATTAGGAGGGAGATATGGATGCACAAGCATACATCAATACACCATGCAGTGCACAACACAACAACAATATGCACTAGAAATGTATACACAGCATTGACTACAGACTGCCCACACATGTCGTGGGAGTCCAACGTCACTGTGTAAGTCACTGTCACTTGGGCACACCCTTTGCAAGCCCATGGAAACGGGAAGCAGGAGGGGTTGTGTCTCACGAACCCAAGCATCCAACCCAAACTCGGGACAAGCCTGCATGTGCCCAGCCGGAATACAGTGGATGCCCACGGGAGCCACACAAGGCAACACACTGCAACAAAAAAATCAAAAATGGCCATGTGTGGGCCAGGGGGGTGGGGGAGGCCACACAGGAGGTCCGAGGACAGGGTGCCCACCAACAGCCACCTGTGTGAATGTTGGGGAAAATAAACACCTCCATGGGCTCATGGCCTGCACGGCTACTAAATTGTGGGAGATTCACTGCTGGATTCGCTCTCCTCAACCTCTGCTGCTGCTGCCACAGGAGGTGGTGGTGCTATGGGAGGCAGCCCACGCAAAGCCCTAGTTTGGTCCTCCATGGCAGCAAGCATGCAGGTGTGGAAGGCCTCGTTCTGTAGGGATATGGTGCGGAGATCCCCATGCAACACCCGACGTGTTGCCCGGGCCTCCGCCGGAGTTGCCCGGGCCTCCGCCCGAGTTGCCTGCATCTCTGCTCTGAGAGCGTACGGGTGACGCGCTCCAGCAGCTGTTCCGTCCTGGTGACAGTGGAAGCCTCAAGGACCTCTCCCCTAAGGGCTTCCCTCTGTCCCTGGGCATCTAGAGAAATTGAATTCCTCAGATGTCCAGGGCCGCCTGTCTGTCCCTGTTGGACGCCAACATGTCCTCCCTGACTGATTGGCAAATGGAGTCTGTTGCCTGCTGTAGTAGCTCCGCCTGCCTTTCTGGGGGGACAATGGAAGTGGCCACCCTCTCCATGGCTTGAGCAATCATTTCTGATGATGCTGCCTGTTGGTTGGCCATACCGTATATGGATTGCTCCGATGCGGTATTGCCCGGTGGCGGACGGCCACCGCGTTGGCGGGCACCACACCTGTCTGGGGCAAGGCGAACTGCGCCTTGCTGTGTCAGCACTGCCTGAGGCTGCAGGACTGCATTTCCCCTCTGAACTGCTGGCCCAGGAACAGGATCAGATGTTGCGGAGTGTGGCCCTGCATCCGTAACCACCACAGGCGCACCTACCAACACTGACATCCCCATAGTGGGCTCTACCCCTGGTGCAGGTGGGTCGGACAGAACAGTATCCCTTCCATGAACACATACCTGCGAATCCACATAGGTCTCATCCGATTCAACACCTGAAAAGAGTTCTTGGGAGGTGCAGCCAGGGACACCCCTGGACAGTATGGCCTGCAGCAAGAGAGGGTTCTCCCCCACCACCAAACCACGTCCCCCACTGGTGCCTGGTCGTGCTTCAGATCTCTCCTGGGCCTGCACCATCTCCTCTCCCTCAACAGCATCAGGTGCGTCATCCTCTGCAAAAACATGAAAGACAAAAAATGGAAACGGGCATTAGCACCATGGCACGCTATTAGGCCAGACAAGCTACAGTACCAGTACTTGATTTACACATGTCCCACATGACTATAACCCTCCCATGCATGCACTGTCCATGAGTTGGAAGGGGAGGAAAATGTCAGACACTGATGACACCAAGATGGGAGAGCAACACATTAGCTGCATGCTGGCTAGCAGTGCCATCACACAGTGGCCTGGGAGTGGCATGTCCAATACACATACATGACACATGCCATCACACAGATGGTATGTACCATAGGCATGTCATATATGTGACAATAGGGCAGAGTGATGCGCAGTAGAACCGGGTGAATTTCTACAATCAGCCTGAATGAACACAGCTAAATACGGAACAATGTTGTTGCAGGATGCCACTTCAAGGGCAACTGGCGCGATGTAGTGCAAAATGCCTACTGTGGGCAGAAGGGATACTGTAATACCCAAATCCCGGGCCGCCGAATGCATTGGATGGAGCACATGGGTGGCCCAAAACACTCAGGCACACACACCCTGACCTGGCACTTAACCAGAACCCCTCCCACAAACAACATACACATGGATCACACACACATGCATGTGCACTCACCGGACAATGCCTCGTAATCTGGCAGTTCTCCCACACCTTGGATCTGCTCCTCTGTGACGTAGGTCCCAGCAACATGCTCATGTAGAGCGAGTTCAATGTCCTCTTGTGGAGACCCACCTCCAGTCACCAGAGTTGCGGCATGACTTGAGGCCAGCTTTTTCTTTGCCCTACGCTTAAGGTTGTTCCAGCGCTTGTAGCACTCAACAGCTGTGCGCCTCATAAACCCAAGGGCACATATGCTGTCCGCGATGGACTGCCAGTGTGCCTGACGTCGAGCAGGTGTGATCCTACACCCTGAAGTGACCAACATTTCGGCGTCATGTTCGGACACATACTGCACCCAGTTCGGCATCATTGAAGCTAGGCTTCCTTGGCATGCCGGACCGTGTAGCCGTGTCGGGGTCATCAGCCTGTACTGGGTGAGCACTCTTCCTCTTTCTTTTTGTGTGTGGTGGGGATCCGGAGTGCCTTACGCCGCTCTGGACACTAGAGGCAGGAGCACCGATGGACTGTGTAGTAGTAGTGTGCGATGGCACACTGACCACATGACTTTCTGCAGGCATTAGCTGAAGTGTGATGATGGCAGGGGGACCTCAGTCTGATGTACTGGGACCAACACTGTCCTGGCTGG
This sequence comes from Ambystoma mexicanum, assembly GCF_040938575.1. Taxonomy (NCBI): domain Eukaryota; kingdom Metazoa; phylum Chordata; class Amphibia; order Caudata; family Ambystomatidae; genus Ambystoma; species Ambystoma mexicanum. Next base: position 692,456,151 of record NC_090936.1, read on the forward strand.
CAGAGTCAGAGCTGGGGTGGATGGAGCTGCAGCTGCCCCTGCAGCCTCCCCACCCCACCTACTCGGGGCAGCAAATGACATGGCTGCCCCTGTACCACGTGGCCTGGTGACACTGGCTTGTGCCGCCACCCGTGGCCTAGACTTGGCGACCTGGGAGTCACCCTGTGCTAGGTCAGGTGCCACAACGGGCCGGTCCAACAAGGGCTGAGCAGGGATGGTGTCAGCCACGTTTCCCTCAACCATGGGGGCGGGGGATGTGTGTCCCTGACTGGTCCTCCACACGTGGGGGGCTAGGGGTAGTCTGCAAATCCTGGCCACGTCCCCTACCGCACCCACCTCTTGAGGCTCGGCCACCTTTGCCACCCTTACCACTTGCTCGCCTCCCAGCCATGGCACTGATGGAGTTGTGCGTTTGGGAGTTGCAGTGGACAATTGTCCTGGGCAATTGGGGGTCAAAGGGGTAGGGTACTAGATGGAATTCGTACCCAAGTGCTCTAGCAAGGCTGTATGGGAACCCCTGGGGAAAAATGATGGGTCACCAACGCGCAGGCACCACTAAAACAGAAAATGACGTGCACGCGACCCCTCGTAGACCATGTGCGTGGGAAAAGGAACCTGCACTACGCTGTGGCACCCAGAAACACAAAAATGAACGTATGCGTGTCACACGCAGCCTACAATGACCTCTGAAGGGGTACGCTACACACGGGGCTAGCACAGTTGGTAAATATGTGCGAGACTCACCGTCTGCCGGGGAAAAGAGCGTGAAAAATACGCGCGTGTGCGCGTTGGCAACACCCCGCCAAAAGATTTGTACACTGTCTGAGGAGACAGGACAAAAGGAGAAGTCAACGCTGTTTGAGGAAACAGGTCGAAGAGAAAATCAGAAATACTGACAGAGGTAACAGGGAGTACGAACTAGAAACGCTGTGAAGTAAATCGCGTGTGAACCGACAAGAAGTACAGATTTCACCCACTCGCTCTCCACGAGAAGCACGTACAAGGAAATGACGTACTACACATACCTTTTAAACCGCACCACACGTCCAACGTCACTTCCGCGTATACGCACTGAGGCGCTATCCTCCAATTACACGGGCTGACACTCGGACATGCAGTTTTTGGTCTTGTAACACGCCCGCGTGTGTCACGTCAGACGCACCTGCGCTGTCAGGGCCTTTGGTCCAGTGGAATCGCGTACACAGGCCAATCGCGTGTGGAACTTCTTCCGCTCTTCTGAAATACACGCACACGCTCCCCCAGGCCCGATCGCGTGTGAAACTTCTTGCACGTGTAGAACTTTGGCGCACATTTTTTTTCCTGCGCAGGGACGCTACCGCCTGCTTTCGTGTGGCGGACATGTATGGGCCTGTGTGCGCGTCTTTGGCCGCGCGCTGTTTTTCCCTATTCGATTCCATGAATACGTGTTGTAGGCGAGCGTGTGGGCGTTCCGCGCACTTGCCTCCTGTACTTCCCCCGTGACGCCCACATTTTCACGAGTTGTTCCCCATTCTGCGTGTAACGCCCCGTGTTACGCCTACTTTTGTTATGTGCGCCGTGCTATGTGCGAATTCGCTGTGGCCTTATCGCACGGCCTTCGATGACCTGTGCGCCGCGCACTTTTTCAGCGCACATCCCACATTTTGCACGGACTTCCATGAATAGATGTGCGATGTTTTCTGTGCGATAATCGCACTTGCACTGCGATTTTCGCTATTTCACTGCGAATCGCAAATTTTTTCGCACACGTGCGCCGTTTTTTCGGCGCACATTAATTCCATGAAACGGCCTGATAAGTAGACCAGTGGGTAGCAATAATGGGGCACTTTTCTTGTAATTTAAATATGCATGAAGAAACATCCTACTTTGATATAGCGCTTCATGTCGGATTCCCCCCCTTCGAAGTTATGTTAATGGCCATTTGTATAGTGCCTTTTACTATTTTATTTATTTTTTATTTTTTATTTTGGTTGGTTCAAAATATTAAATCTTTCAAAACACAAAAAAGAACATTTCAAATCATGATTACATAATTGACAATTCCATATATATTGCATTTCTTTACATATACATTCTTGATGACAAGATAAATAAAAATAAATCAACAAACATAATTCATAACATTAAAAAGGATGAAAGCAGCATCTGTCAAATATGGCATTAAAATAGTTATAGTAACAAAAAAGCATACAATTTGTTAGACAGATTTAAACAGTGCATTAAGATACTGTACAATTGCAATACGAACTGTGTGTCTTGTTGATAAAAAGCCAATACCACGCTTGTATCTGATTCATAGGAGGTAACGACATAGTGACCCTTGAAAAGTGCTTCTTTCTCAAATCGATTAGATCTGGACATTCAATTAGACAGTGCTGTAATGTTTCTTTTCAATCTCTTGATTTGCACCATCTACAATAATTTTGTTCGCTGGTTATTTTCTTTTTGCCGATACATCACGTGTGTGCCAAAGATTAAATCTAAATCGTAAATACTCACTGCGCAGTTGCGGCGAGGGCCATCTGAAAAGATATTCAGCTATCATTCCCAATTTCTTATGGCCGAATAATATATCAATCTTTTAACTGTGAGCATTGGCTGATGGTATTAATCCAGTCCATCTGGTACAATTTTATTTTGGCTCTGCCGGGATTATGTAAGTGTTTCCAGCGGAATGTTGGCTTCGGCAAGGATATTTAAATTATGTTCTCACCGTTTATTTGGAAATTAGTCCTCAGATGTCATTAAATACCGGGCCAACATACCAACTACATTTACAGCTGTTAAGTTGGTTAAGCATTTTCTTAATAAGGCACATCTTTTCCATTGCACTTGGTAAAATAGTGAAGATAAGCCAAGTTTAAATCGTATCATTGCTCGCGGTGTGCAGTCGGGCAAGCAGTCTTTCTCCAAAATTTTGCCTCGATCGCATCCCAGAGAGCTCGTTGTTGAAGTAATGTCGTCTCCTGTCCATACGTTAATATGGTACCACTTTTTGTCTATAGAACATAATAATGTGGTCATAGGAGAATTTCTCAAATTTATACGATTGTTTTGCCTGATTAATTAGCGGTTGTAAATTATGTTGCAGTTCCCCAATACCATAATCCATCCTCATTAAGTTGGTAATTGTAATTCCCAGATATTTATAAGTTAAAAATGTCAAGTTTTTCCGAACCCAAATGCCAGTGCAATGATTTGACGGCTGTCTTAAAAGCCTGTACCAGAACTTTAGTTTTTGAAATATTTATAATCCTATTATTCTCAGAGGCATAATTGTTTAACTGGTCTAGCATATTCTGCAACCCGCTCGGGGTTTGAGCTATCAAAATTAAATCATCGGCATACAATAAGTAACTGATGGAATGTAAACCCAATTTTGGGGCGTCACAAATAATATTTTGAAAAGCGCATCTGATATCCAATATGAATAGATTAAAAAGTGTGGATGCCAAGATGCACCCTTATTTTAATCCTTTTAGGGTGCAAATATAAGCAGATAATAGCCCATCCAATGTTAATCTCGCCTGCATCGTGGTGTGGGTGTGTAACGGCATAATTAGAGCTAATAGCGATGGGCGACAATTATATTTGGTTAGTTTGTGATATAGTAGTAATCTGTCAATTGAGTCAAAGGCAACTCGGAAATCTACAAAGGCCATGAATAGATTTTGGCCACGTTTTACATATTTTGATTTGATGAGATGTACAATCATAATGTTAGGGATCGTGCCTATCCCTGATACAAAACCGGCCTGTAGGGGGTCAAGTAGATTTGAATTGGATATCCAGCTCTTAAGCTCCCTCAACAGAATGTGGGCAAAAACCTTGCCCGGCGCGTCCAAAAGAGCTATAGGCCGGTAACTGCTTGACACCTGACGGTCTCCCTTTTTATAAATCTGCACAGTTACCGAGTGCCGCCATGATTGTGGGATGATTTGGTGTTTATTTACTAAAGTAAATATATTATAAAGAATTTGGGCCCACAAGATTGGATTTTGTTTAAGCACATAATTAGACAGGCCATCGGGGCCGCAGGCCCTAGAGCGACTGATGGATTTAATACACAATTGGATGTCTAGGAGGTCAAACTTCAAATCAAACTTTGCAGGACAGGGCGTATCATCAAGGCTTGCCTTGTTTGCTGGACTAGCATATAAACTGGTAAAATGAGCAATCCAGTTGCTTTCGGTAATGCTGTTCACTTGCGCAACCATCTGGGATCCGGTATGAGTACCATTAATGATAGCCCATGTTCTCGATGAGTTTTTAGTTTGGATGAGGTTCAGCATATATGAGCCATCTTTTTGATATAAGGATGCCCGTCTTGCTCTTGGTCAGTTTTTATCTCTAGTCTTAATATTTGCTAGGGCTATATTTTTTCGGCTTGCCTGAAGATGACAGATCGGTCTTTTTTCAGCTCTAAATTGTGCCTTCCTCGCCTTTAACTCACCATCATACCGATGTAGCTGTTTGCTTGTATCTGTGATTTCTTTCGCATTATCAATCAAAAAAGGGGCTATCTTTGTGTAGAATGTTGCATCTATAATAGGAGAATTTTCTGTGGGATAAAGATGGTGAACTAAAAAACTTATTATAATTTTGCAAGTGTTCTGTACATCATAGTCTATTCCCTCTAGTATTAACAGACAAGTGAGTAAGGGCTGAAACTTTCTCAACAATTTTGGGTCCTGTTCCAATTCGCCTTTTAGCGGTAAGTAATTCATGGTCACTGTGGTGCGACTTCAGAATTTGAAACGCATCCACTGTGGGGAACAAGGAGGCACATACATAAACGTAATCAATCCATGCGACAGAGGCACCGCGATGCCACGTTGGATGAGCAGGCATTGGGACTCACAAGATTCATTAAGCATCACCAAGTTATGGGAAGTTGTAAATTTGTCCCATATTTTCCGTCTTGAATTAGATTGCTGCGCAATTTTGCTTCAGCAATTGAGGTTGAGGTCACCTCTAATGATTACGTGTTTAATAGAGCTATCTAACAAAATTGTGAGCATAAGCTCGTAGAGATTCTCAATTAACCTTGCGTCCGAAATGCCCGCCGGGTTCCAGTACAAGTTGACCAAAGCGTATACATTCATTACACTGCTAACCTTTACCATTTGCATGAAACCATTTATCGTCAGCCATTGACACGCTATGGTTCCTCCTTGCGTTTTAATAGCAATAAGACCTGTCGTGGGGCGCCCATTGGTTGATTTTAAAGCGGCATTCAGAAAAACATTGTAGCCATCTATTAGTGGGGGATTCATAAGCCATGTTTCTTGAAGCATTATGAAATCATATTTCATAAGCTCACAGAAACTCACTGATGGATGCTTATAGCCTCTCGTGTTCCAGCTAACCAATGAAACCCAATCACCTGACACGGCAGGGACATACCACAGCTTTAGACTGAGATATGGGATCATTTTGCGTATCAAATTAAACTTTTTGCCTCTAGGGAGCTCTTTTTTTTTGGTTCATTTGCAAATTTTGAACATCAACAACTGCTATTTCAAAGCCCAAATTATACAAAGAATCTTTTGCTTGCCATATGGTTTTTTGCACCACTCTAGAATTAATCCAAGTTTTATGCTGAGGATTGCTTTGTTTCTAGGAAAGTCGATGCGTATGATGACCTAATGTCTTCTAACTGCGGTATATCTGAAAAGATTGCCAACGCTGCACGACGATTTAATACATATTGAGGTAATGGTGTTGGTCGACACGTTAGAGTCCGCGCATAAGAAGCTGGAATCTGGCTTACTAGCGGAAATAGGTCTTTTTTAGGATCACATGCCTTTATCCCATTGCTTTCCCCCTACACTCTTTTGTTGGATTGGATTAAAAAATTGTCAGTCGATTGCAATAATTGTATAATTTGTGTCGAGTCCATTATAAGAGGCTCACCCACTCCCGGAACACTGCACGCTGGATGCTCAAATTCATTATCGGGAGAGTCGGATACTTGTTTATTCACTTTGGGTATTTTCGTTCTTACTGCTGAGGTTAACTCTTTCAAACCCTTTTTTTTCAATTGTATATGATCGGATATGACTTTAAATGTAGTACTATCAACATTGGGGTTGTTCCCTATTTTTACCAGTCGGGCCTCTGCGATAACAGGGTTAGGCGGTGTCCTATTTGATGGTAGATGAGCTGACATATAGGCATCCACAGCTTTTCGGATTTCAGACCGCTGCAAGGCCGAAGGATCTTTACCCTTTGGGAGCATGTTTGATTGAGGTGCTTCTCTGGTTTGTTGGTCAGTGATCACATTTATCAAATCAACAAGTGGGGCATACGATGATGCTTCTGCATTCTCTAAGCTGTTAGAGGCAAAGGACACCTTTTTCATTAGATCTATTTTTTGCAAATAGCTTTAGATGTAAGAATAGAGTTCTTTGTCGCTTTGTGCATCGCAATAGCTTTGAGAAACTGCTTAGTTTTTCCTCCACTGATTTTCGTTTGAGATTTCTGATTTTTAGTTATTTTCGACTCTTTCGTTATCATTGGAGGATTTGTTTTATCTTAAAAATTGTATAGGCAGTTTTTTGAAGGAATTGAAGATTGTTCTACACTCTGTAATTGTTGGGAATCAGCAATTTGTGAATCTATAACCACCACTTGCAAAATTGCAGTGTCGGAATCTACCTCTATCAGTTTTAAACCAACCTCCGCAATGATATTAGGAAACACCAGCAATGTCGGCTGCATTATAAAATCGGATGTTGGATCACTGATCGTCTGAGAGAATGCAGATACCATTGATACAGGTGTTTTTTGGTTAGCCTTTATCTGTTGTGATAAAGATTTTTGCAAACAGTTGTTTCTCATTGCCACTGCAGGATTTATTCTATCTGCGCATGCTGAATGCACATTTTTCCTTCTAAAGTTTCAAACAGCTTGGTCATAGTTTGCAAAGCTAAGTTCATATTTGTAAAAGTAATTTCAAGCACTTTAGTAATAGAATCGGATGGTAGCGTTCTAGATGGTTCAAGGGAATCGCATGCTTTACGAGGTGTTGGGGCAGATTAGGAAGCTATGGAGCTAACTGATGTGTGACTCAAGTCTACAAATAGCTCCGCGGACTTTGATAATGAGTGATGGGATGCCTCATTACATAATCTTGAGGTTTGATAATTCAAGTCAATCACATTTGAGTCATTTACATGTGGCACTGCCTCCACTACGGTACCTGCAAAAAAAGGTGCGTTAGAAATTGAGTGCAACAGCGTGTTATCCGATGGCGCAAGATGTGATCGAAAAACCACTGATTTTGTTATCTCACCACGAGGACAATGGCTTTTACATGCTTTGTCTTGTATAGGCAGCAAGGAGGAACCCAGACTCTCCTCTGTATCACTTATTTATGGGTCCGCAATAGTATTCCCCCTTGCCCCACCCGATCCAAGTCTTTGCAGTACTTGCGTATGTCCTCTATTACCCCTTGTTTCAATATGGATTTTTTCCCTTTAGGGGTTGGCGGATGTTTGGCTGGAGTGGAGCTCATTACGGCCGTGGGTAGCTTCATACTTTTTAAAATGGATGAGCCTGAGTTTAAAGGGTTAACGAGGGCGTGGGCGGAGACGGGCATGCCCGACTTCAGAGAATGTAGCTTGCGCTGCATGTTGTACAGCTGCGCTCTCTCGCGTACAGCACTGTACCGCACTGTTATGCTGCGGTCTAGAGCTCCGCTAAGCAGCCCCCCATTACACCGTGCGGGTCCCACCGAGTACCCCCTCGCTCACTCAGCGAAGAGGTACTAAGCAGGTACTCCGCTTGGTGCGCGCATGCGCTGGTGCGCGTGGGTATCCGGCTTTACGACGACTGGTGAAAAGGGGGCGTGGCTTCCAACGGCACCAGTGAGTTCGAGCTATAGTAAAAGAAAACAAGCTGTAGGCTTATAGTATAAAGAGTCAAAAAGGCTCTACTTATTTGCAGGCCATTAGGTAGCATATACCGTGCTGTAAAGTCCATGAAGTCCACGAAGCAGGAGACGCAGATAAATCAATGAATCACACACATGGAGCAGCTGAGGATACCGGAGACGTGAAGAGGTACTCAGCAGGTACTCCACTTGGTATTGGTATGGTCTCAACACCCTGTAGGTTGAACGTCTTCAGGGACCAGTCCAGGTAAGTGTAAATGGTCAGAGAAATAAATGTGTTTGCACTACTTATGTGTGCAGCTAGGCCAGTTTTTACGTGGGGGCTGACTGCATTCTAATGCTGGGGGTCGTGTGCAGAGTCTGCAAGGCAGGTAGTATGTATACAGCTAAGCTCAAATGTCATGGGTGGTAGCTTTATTTTAATTAAGGTGGTGCTGTGCAGGGAGTCAGGTACGTGGAGTATGTGTGTAGCTATGCCAAATGTATTGTGGGTGAAAGCTGCATTCTTATGCTCATTGCAATGTGCTAAGATTCTGTGCAGCTAGACCAAGTTGATGGTGGGGGATAGATGCATACTAGTACTCGAGGTGCTGTACAGGACAATCTTCACAATTCTATCGATGTGGCGCATGGCTAAGCTTCAACATTTCTATCTGAATGTGCCACACAGCTGGTAACTGTGCTGCACAGTGGCCAACTATAGGACTGCCATACAATATTAGGTTAAATATGGCTACCTTCCACAATTAAGTGCTTTAAAAATAGCTGGTATGATTACCCAATGTAATGTTACTGTTTTATTGACCTTGGGATGACAAGACAGAATTGGCTCTGCCAAAATATACCCCCATGTCTGAGACCACTTAACTCGCTGACACATCTTTGCAACTTAATATATATTTGAGAACTATGAAAGAACAGAAAACACTGTTGGTTACAAGTTGCCCCGCCCCAAATTATATGGAATTATCCAAAAGTGTTGCCTTTGTAAAATTTTCATGATGGGTGCTAGGGCTCCACCTCTACATTATTTTTGAAAATTGGTATGCAGTTGATCTTCTCATGCACCACTGTTAGTTCAGAAATGGCGGCGAGTCACCTTTGAGTAGCTAGTAACTCACTACTTGAAATTTTGCACCCTGGGTTAATTATGTCTATGCAGGCAAAACTTAAGTTCATATCTAGATAATTTGCGGTAGCATAAATGTACTTGTTCTAGTTTAGGCAATGGTTGATAGGAGTCTAACATAAAATTAATTGCATGAGATCTTTGCATATACTATATAAAATGCGATCTGTAGTCCTGCACACACAGCTCAAAAATGTGGTTTGGGTTGGATTAATTCTGGTATGTAAAACCAATGTTGTGAAAACTGTGTACTAGAATACTGGTATCTGAGAAAGGCTTCATGTATTGAACGCTAAAGTATATTGCGTTTTCCATGGCGACGTGATTGCATACATTCTTAGAATGCATTTAGGTGCTTTGTTCGCTCAAGTCACAACCAGGGACATTGTTTTGCGGTTACAGCAGCTATTGTAAAGAGCAAGGGAAGGAGTGTGCTATGATTGAATGCTGCCCGAACATTTGACCTTCAGTTGATCATGTTGGAGATTACTTTATCACAAGATGACCGTTGGGGACCGGTGTAGTTCACTAATATTAATCCTTGGAAAGGGATGAGCACCTCAGCGAAAAAAGAAATCTAATAGTTAAATGGTGAGAGTTATATGTTCTGACTGGTCGAATTAACACGTGGGTGAAACTTTCCTTTAATAATTGGACTGTTTACCATCCTGAAATATTGGCATGTGTATTCTGCTGAATCGCAGGATTCGAGGGGATTGGGTCCTCCGACGTATTCCATATCTATGACATGTAATCACCACAGCTGTGCTGCTTCGGAAACTTTTTTCTGCGTCGATGCGCAGTCGTCGAGGACCTCCTCCGACGTCATCCGATGTGATAAGTAGGACGCACGACGCCCGTAGCCTCAGTTCAGTTTTTTCTGCGAACGTGTTGCTTCGTGAATCTCGGTTAACGCCTCGACTCTTTGGAGTTCTGTTCTTCTCGGTTCTTCGAACCTGTTCGTTTTTGTGAAAATCCTTTGTGTGAAGATGTCTTCTACTTCGTCTTCGACCCCACGTCCGGGCTTCAAGAAGTGCGGGGAGTGTGGGTCCAAGATGTCGGTGACGGACTCGCACGACGCCTGCCTTTGGTGCCTCGCGGAGGCCCACGACACGGAGGACTATCGACTGCCAGTCGTTCACGTCCAAATCCTTACGCGAACGTAAGAAGTTGTCGGTAGGTCGGGTGTCCAAGCCCCGGAAGTCGAAGTCTGCGGAGCTTTCGACGGATGATTCGAGGGGTCACTCTCCGCGTCATCGTCGGAAGTCTCGTGGGTCTCCTTCTAGGAGTCGGTCTCGCCACTCCTCAGCCTCTTCGAGTTATTCTAGGAAGCGCCGACACCGGTCGTCTTCCAGGTCCTCTTCGGAGGGCTCTGCCCGGCACGTCGCTTACCCCACCAGCCGTGCGACGCCGGAGGAATGGGCTTCCTTCGGGAAGAAAATGCTGGCGATTCTTGAGTCGCAGGGTGCTAAGCCACCCGCGCCCCGAGTGGGGTCGGTCGTGAGAGGTCGAGAGACACCGCTCGCAAGAGTGGTCGGCACGAGTCACGGGAGAGGTCCCGTTCGGACAAGGAGACTCGTTCTAGAAGTACCTGTTCCAGGTCCCGGTCCTCGACGCGGTCGAGACCGTGTGCACCTGTGAGGTCTTCGAGGAAGACATCGACGTCTGAGGCGTCGAGGGCGTCGACAGGCTTTCTCGAGGCTCCGGCTCTGAGGAAGTCGTCGAAGCCGTCGACGCTCAGGCCGTCGAAGGACACGCTCGGGGCTCCGGCTTCGAGGGCTGTGTCGACGCCGCTGATGCTGGCGGCGCTGCATCTGACGCCGATTTCCTCGGCGCCGATGCCTGTTCTCTCGACGCTGGCGCCGATTTGCTCGACGCCTTTGACGCCTTTCGTGTTAGAGGTACCCCGTGGCACGGGGGAACCCCCTAGGAAGGCTCTGGTTAAGAGCAAGCACTCTCGGGTGCCTTCTTTTCGCCACCTGGAATATATTTCAGAGGCGGATGAGGATTCTGATGGCCTGGTTCCTAGTCAGGTTCCAGATGAAATTGTCTCGGGCCATAGTCAGTTTGACGATTTGAGGCAGTCACTGCATGATGCCAGTGGACTGGACACCTCTCCGGAGGTGGAGTTTTGTAGGCCTGAGCCTGGCTCTCATGCCGATTCCTCGTACCGGCGCCTTATGGCTAGGGTTTCTGAGTACTTGGGATGGTCTGCTCCCCCAGGGGAGTTTGTGCAGGATGATCTAACGGACATCCTTGATGTTGGTCCCCCAACTGAGCCGGTACTGCCGTTCCATATGGCTTTACAGAGAAGGGTGGCGGCGGCTTGGACTGCTCCGGAGAGTCTCCCGGCGGTGGGCAGATCCTTGTCTCGAAAATACCGTCCAGCCAGTAGCGAGCCCTGCTACTTGACCAGGCACCCCACTCCGGAGAGTTTGGTGGTGCAGGCGGCCACGGCCCGGCAAAGCAGGGGTTGTACCCTACCATCCCTCCTGATAGGGACGACAAACGTTTTGATGGCTGGGCGAAGAAAGTGTTTTCTTCTGGTGGTATGGCGCTTCAGGCGGCCAACTCCATTTGTGCCTTGTCTCGTTTCACACACACTCTGTGGAACTGTGTTGCATTAGCAGCTGAACATATTCCCGAAGGGGACGAACGGGATGGTTTCCTTGCTATGGTCCAGGATGGTAAGGTAAGGATGCCATGTGAGTCTGTTCAGTCGGGTTTGGACTTGGCTGAATGCGTCAGTAGGTCCATGGCGGCGAGCACCGTGATATGCCGGTTTGCGTGGTTGCGGAAGTCGGGGTTTGCTCCTGATGGGCAGTCCCGGCTCCTCAACATGCCCTTTGACGGTGAACATCTTTTTGGCAGCATGGCTGACGAGAGCCGTGAGAGGTTGCAGACCTCAAAAGCTGCAGCGAAGTCATTGGGCGCTGCAGTTCGCCAACCTCCGCCTTTTCGTCCTAGGGGACAGCAGTGGAGGGGTGGTTCCTTTCGCTATTACTCGTCCTTCAGTAAAGCGAGAGGAGCTGGCAGTCAAAGAGGCCAATGCAGGGGTACCAGAGGTGGACGAATGGGTACCCGTGGTGCCAAGGCCGCTCGGGCAGTTGCCTCTTTGCCCTCAGGTAACGCCGCAGCCGCTCCCACTCAGTCATGAGGCCATGTCCCATGCTTCGCCGGTTGGGAGAAGGCTGGCGCAGCATCTTGTAGAATGGCAAGCCATTACTTCAGATGTGTGGGTTCTAGAGATCATAACCCACGGCTACTGTCTTCCTTTTCGGCACAGGCCTCGCGACAATCCACCGGGGAACCTCTTTGCGGAGTCCGGATCCGCTCCTTGCGCAGGAAATTCAAGCCCTGCTGAAGAAAGGCGCCATAGAACTGGTGCCTGAGGCGGAGAGTAACAAGGGACGGTATTCCCCTTATTTTTTGATTTCGAAGAAAGACGGTGGATTGAGACCCATCATGGACTTGCGCGGTTTGAACAAACTCCTCAGGAAGGACAAGTTCAAGATGGTTACTCTCTCTCAAGTCCTCCAGGCCCTTCAGCTTCAGGACTGGTTGGTGTCACTCGACCTCAAGGATGCTTACTTCCATGTGCCGATCCATCCCAAGCACAAGAAGTACCTGAGGTTCGCGGTTGGCGACTCGCACTTTCAGTTTCGGGTCCTGCCGTTCGGATTGACCTCCGCCCCGAGGGTTTTCACCAAGCTCATGGTGGTGGTGGCAGCGCTTCTCAGGCAAGGGGGGTTTCACGTCCACCCCTACCTGGACGATTGGTTGATCAGGGGGAGCTCTCCCGAGCAAGTCCTGGATCAGCTGTCTGTCACCTGCCACTCCCTTCACAGGCTGGGCTTCTCCCTCAATTTAAAGTCCCATTTGACGTCAACACAGCGGCTCCAGTATATCGGAGCAGTGCTCGACACTTCCCTGGGGCAGTGTTTTCCTCCCCAGGTGAGGGCTCTTCACATTCAGCAGATGGTGCACAAGTTTCAGCATGCCCAGACGCTCCCAGCGTTCGAGTTCTTGAGGTTGCTCGGCCTCATGGCATCCTGCATTCTTCTGGTGCCAGAGGCTCGCCTGCGGATGAGATCTTTGCATTGGGCACTCAAGACGCAATGGTCGCAGTCCTCCGGCAGGATGTCGGACCCGGTTCAGGTGCCGCCCTTGGTCGCCCGGGACCTTCTGTGGTGGGCCGTCGAAGGCAACTTGATGAAGGGGCTCCATTTTGGCTTCCCTGGCCAGAGGTGACGATCGTGACGGATGCATCCCTCACAAGATGGGGAGCTCATGCCACCGGGCTGACAGTCAGCGGTCGTTGGTCTCCGTCGGAGTCCAGACTCCATATCAATCTGTTGGAGCTGAGGGCCGTCAGGCTAGCCCTGAAGGCTTTTCTGCCGACTGTGTGAGGAAAGAGTGTCCTGATCCTGACGGACAACACAGTGGCCATGCACTACCTCAACAAAAAGGGGGGGGCAGGGTCACTTCCTCTGTGCAGGGAGGCGATGCAGCTCGAGTTCTGGGCCATCCAGCAGGAAGTTTCGATCTCGGCAGTTCATCTGGCCGGAGACAAACGTGACGGCGGACGCTCTGAGCAGGCAGAGCGCGATCTCTCACGAGTGGGAGTTGGCTCAGGCGATTCTCCTGGAGATCTTTGTCCTTTGGGGGACCCCTCAAGTGGATCTCTTCTCCTCCAGTGTCAACCGGAAGTGCGAAAGGTTTTGCTCGCGGGAATTTCCTCCAAAAGGAGCCTTAGGAGATGCGTTCGTGGTGGAGTGGTCATTCCCGCTGCTGTAAGCGTTTCCTCCAGTCCCCGTCATCCCGCAAGTGCTGCGGAGGTTACGGAAGTTCGTTGCCCAGATGATCCTCATTGCCCCGGCGTGGGCTTGGAGGACGTGGTACCCGGACCTTCTCGACTTGTCCATCTGCCCTCCATGTCGTCTTCCCTACCGAGACGATCTGCTCACGGGAAGGGGTCAGGTTCTCCATCCATAGGTCAGATCCCTCGACCTTCACGCTTGGCTTCTGAAAGGTTGAGGTATAAGGATTGGGACCTCCCTGAAGACGTGATGGAGGTTTTGCTTTCGGCCCGAAGGCCAGCAACGAAGTCTCTGTACCGTTGCCGTTGGCGTAAGTTTTCCGACTGGTGCAGAGTTCAGAATGTGGATCCTTTTGCATGTGACATCCTCATGGTTCTGTCCTTTTTACTTTCTTTGGCCCACAGGGGCTTGCAAGTGGGTACCGTTAAAGGTTACCTGGCGGCGCTGTCCATCTTTAAGCGCTCGTCTGAAGAGTGTTCTTACTTTGAAATCCCTTTTAATTTCAGTTTCTGAAAGGTCTCACTAATGTGTTCCCTCCGTCACCTTTCCTGGTGCCCGGTTGGGATTTAAACCTTGTTCTTAAGTTTCTTATGGGTGCTCCGTTTGAGCCTTTACATTCTTGCCCTTTGAGGCTGTTAACTCTGAAAACTGTTTTTAGTTGCAGTTACTTCCGCTAGCAGAGTGAGTTACAGGCACTTTCAGTTAAACCACCCTTCACTGTATTTCACAAGGACAGGGTTGTCCTTAGAGTTCGTCCTTCTTTTCTTCCGAAGGTAGTGACGGAATTTCATTTGGCCCAGAATATTGTTCTTCCGGCATTCTATCCCCCTCCGCATCCTGGTAAGGAAGAGGAGAGGCTCCATAGGCTTGATCCTAGGAGAGCTTTAAGTATTTATGTTTCACGCATGTCCCGGGTCAGAGTGGATGATCAACTCTTTATTGGTTACGCTGGAAAGCGTTTGGGGCAAGCTGTGACGAAACAGACTGTCTCGCTGGATTATTTTGGCCATCTCGGAGTGTTACCGCTTGGCGGGTAAGGACCCACCGGCTGGCTTGCGGGCCTATTCTACCAGGGGTATGGCTGCATCTACTGCCCTGCAGAGGGGTGTTCTTATTCGCAACATCTGTGATGCAGCCACCTGGGCTTCAGTACATACATTTGTACGTCACTATTCCCTCGATTCCATCCGAGGACAGGATCTGGCCTTTGGCAAGGCGGTCCTTTGCTCTGCTATTTGATTGGCTATTCTAAATTTTGATTCTAAATCCTTTCCCTCCTCCATGCTCTGGTACTGCTTTGGGAGTCTGTCATAGATATGGAATACATCGGAGGACCCAATCCCCTCGAAGAACAAGTTACTTTCTTACCATGGGATGGTCCGACGACATATTCCATATCGCTCCCGCCCTGCCTTCCCTGCTGCAGAATTTCTTTTGCGATTGCAGCTTATGTTCCGCAAGGCTTTGTGTCTGACTGGCAGTTGACTAATGTCACACGTTCTGGGGGAAAAAAATACAACTGAGGCTACGGGCGTCGTGCGTCCTACTTATCACATCGGAGGAGGTCCTCGACGACGGCGCATCGACGACATTGACGCATGACGCAGAAAAAAGTTTCTGAAGCAGCACAGCTGTGGTGATTACATGTCATAGATATGGAATACGTCGTCGGACCATCCCATCGAGAGAAAGTTACCAGGTAAGAAAGTAACTTGTTCTTCTGTCACTTCTTTAAAAGGGCTATTGGGGGGGGGGGGGAGGGCTTCCCTTTGATGCTAAGGAGGTGAGCCTGCTACACAATACCCTCCCTAAGGGCAGAGGCAAGCAGGACCTCATAAGAGACTCCCCACCTGGGTACAAGGACTCAAGTTCCTTGGGGAACTCCCTAACACAAGTCTCACCAACCCATCTGCGACCAAAGCCAACATGGAACTGTGTGGAAAAACCACTCCATCTGCTATTGCCATCCAAATACTTTAAATATGCTTAGATAAGAAAACATGGAACACTGAGACGAGGAAACCCATGGGAAGAATACAGAGCCTTAATTGAACAAAGAGAAAGGACTTTGACGCTGTGCTGGGGAATTCCTACAGCCGCGTAATAGGAATGGGAATAAGAGACGTTCAAAGTGAGAGAACCAGCGAGCTTCAAAACAACTTTTCACAATACAAAGACCGTGAGAATGGTAGCAGAGAGGCTGAAGTGGACGCAAATGTTCCTGAAACTGAGGCAAGTGGCGGCCTGTCCACAACTATGCTGATACCACCTACAACATGGTTCCACATGGCAAACCAATCAGAGGAAGAGTTGGGAGATTCCTGAGGAACCAGGAAGCCAACGTGACAATTGGAATAAGAGTCCTGAGCTGCCACGAATCTCGGTGGCGTTCTCCCTAAACCAATCGGTTAATGGGAGATACGGGAGGGGACCGAAGATAATCACTGGAGTACTTTTATTAATCTCAGTTGTAACAAAGTATCTGAAGTGTGAGGAGCCAGGAATGGGACCCGGACACAGACTTCATATTTGTGGTGCTAGACTTTGATTAAATAGTAAGGCTTTGGAAATTGCCTCAGTCCCTACTTCCCACCTCAAACAAAGGGTCTGTCCAATGCCAATATGTCCAAAGCAAAACTGTCCTGTGTCTGAAATCCTATCCTTGACCACACATTCTAAAGTAACTCTAATGTTCAAAGGTGTAATGTCTTTATTCTTTTAAGATGCACAAATGCAAAGGAAATATAAAGGTACTCCAACACAAGTTCTCAATTGATGAGGTTCACAGTTCCAGGGGATGTCTCCCTTACCTAGGTTGTTCTTCAGGGATTCTCACAACTCCTTATCCTTGGTGGTTTCTTAGTAAATAACAAAAACATTGTTCCAACACAGTTTTAGATATCCGTTCAAACTATACATAATACCTGGTGTATTTCCCTGTCAGCTTCTTTTCCTTTTCAATTGGATAACTTGTTCTCCCCAATTTGCATACTTGAGCTTTGGCCTGGTATGTTCTCCCGCCAGGCCTTTTAATGTTTCACCTTACACATAATTGACTTCGGTTTGCCTGGATCCTGCCAGGGCTTTTGACCTGCTTCACTTTATACACACTTGAAGATTTGTACATTCGCAAAAATTCAATGTGAGGGGTTTTCCTTTCTCTCCTTAACCTCTCAGGCTTTGCTCACCTTGCTCACCGGTCCCAGGCTTATAACGGTTACAGCTTGAGGTGAGTGGTTCCCCCCCGTACCTCACTTGTGCTTTGCTTCCCAAAATTCTTTCTTTCAATTCTCAATTAGCGTTTCTCAGTATCGTTGCCGAATCGCTCAGTTTCACTTTCTCTTCTGTACTCGCTGGCTTTCTGAACCACTCCTTGGGTCCCTTGCGGAAAACAGGTGTTGGTGTCTCGGTTCTCAGCCTCCTGTTTGCGGCTTCACCGGCATCCATGTCTATCGTGGCGCCCACCTGGTGTTCAAGCCTCCCTCCATGTTCTTAGGGCTAAGGTGCTGTTCTCCAGTACCCTCAACCGCTGGCCAGACTTTCCTTTTGTCTCTGAGGTCCCAGTGGCACACACCGGTTACTGCAGCCTTCCTCTTTCTGCCTTGAGTCGGTCTGGTCCACAGACTTCTCCACAGTGGCTCACCAGTCCCTCGCTAGTCCTTGAACGGATGTGGGTCGCCAAATTAGCTTCTCTCCTGCTCAGGTTCCGCTTTTAAAATATCCCGGCACCTGTCTAGTGCTCGTGACTACTAGAGCGAATTCTGCAGTTCTCTGCCTCATGGATCTGCATTCCTCCCTTCCTCCTTGTCTCAGTATTTTTGCTTGTATGGAAATGTACTTTCCTACGTTTTCTTTCTACACGATACTGGAAGAGGTCTTTAGCAGGTTTTGTGGATAATGGATGTAAAATTTGTAACCAAGCGTTTATGACTTATTGTCGGAGGGGACATCCCTAAAAGGGGGAAATGGAGGGGGTGGGTGTGCCTTCATCAGATGATGCCATGTTGTTCGCCCGAGGGTCACCCCACCCCCAAAATGTGATACTCCCTCCTATTGCACCACCATGGTCAGATCGGGTAGAGGTTACTGTCCCCTGGCCACATGGGGAAAGGCTACCAAAGGAAAGGGAGTGATGACGCCATCAGATTACTCAAGTGAAATGAAGGAAGTGAGGATTGGCGTGCTCATACTCGTCTCAGTTGTAACAAAGTAAGAAAAGTGAATGAAAAGAGTAAGAATTACCTGTGGTTTGTTTTCGCAAGATATAACGCTAAAAGTTAAAGATGGACAAATCTAAAAAGAGCAAGACAAGAGGAGTACAAGGAAGGAAGATTAAACAAGGAAAACCCCTATAACAGAACAGAATGATTGACTCACGGGAATTGCTAAGAAAGATACTTTATTGGATAGAACTTGGTGCAAGAACCTGAACATTGGAGGTTCAAGTTTATAATGCGCTCTCTCAATTTTTATTCACAAAATATAAATTATAGGCCTCAAAACAAAATAATTGTTCAAACACTATGCCTGTTTATTCACCAATTATGACTTGAACATGTTATACATTGAAAAACAAGCCTATTGAGCCTAAAAAACAGTGATTGTGTAATTAATCAAATTTGGCCTAATTGTTCAACCCATGTTTTTTTTAGGCTTATGCCTTCTTGTTTTTCAACTTATATAATGCTAAAGTCATATTTAGTGAACAATAAACTGGTGTAGTGCTTGCACATTATTTTTTCAGGCCTATTCATTTTATTTTGTTAACAATAAGAATTCAGTGAGCACATTAGAAACTTGAACCTCTATTCATGTTCTGTAATTTTGGACACTGGGGAGATGTCCCAGACCACACTTGTTCCATGAGACACTGGTTGTGCCTTTACAGTAGCTATTTGGCGCATTGATCAGGTTGTTCTCCCTAATTTGCTGGTCCTTTGGTGCAAGAACCTATCCACAAGAGAAGGGAGTCATTCTCATATTTATTTTGTTCTGATAGTGGTAGGGTTAGGACAGGGTAGTTTGGACAGCGGACAGATATTGTTTTGGACCTTCACTGACGAGTATCTTCGTTGCCAGGTAGGGAACATCTTTACTATAGTGAAAGTTGGGAGTTTTCAGATATAAGTTTAAGTGAGATGAAAAATCTGAAGTGTCCTTCTGACCCGCCACAGCATGGAATAATCTAAAGCACTATATCGTTTTTCAGATGGTAGATTTAATTTAGAAGATCTTTGAAAATATTCATTTAAAAACTAAGTCCTATATGGCTGCATGACAAGTAACATTTTGGTTTCATTTTCAGTTTGGTTTAAGAAAGCCACAGCCAAGGCTTTCTACTGCAGCAGTTCCAGTAAGAAAAAACACACATTCCTCTTCGTCTATGCACTCTGCCATGGACTCCAGTTTATTGATCTCTCCACAGGGTCGAAATGGTAAGCAATTTGTTTAATTTGACATTGAACATTCCGGTGGACTGTCCTGTTTAGATCTATACTGCTTCGGTGAAAAATAACTCACACTTTTGGATTCCAGCTTCATTTTTAACTTGTAACAAAGACTCTGATCCTCTGTCAAACCGCAGTACATGTGTGCATTTTTAGCATTTACCTCACTCTTCTCATGAATGTTGCCCACTCGAGATAAGTTGGAACTTTGTAACAATTCATTTGGAGCTTGGTTACATGCCTTTTTTGTTTAGCCTCTCTATAAGTAACCTAGGTTCTTCCTTGACTTTAGGCTTGCTTCATAGTTTATTGTGGAAGTCTGTGCCAACCTAAGCAATCTTAGTTTGGGACCGAGCAACTGATCGGGATCGCATGCTTTGCCAAGGGGGATTTCATTTTCCACAGAATGTTCTCTATAATGTAGCTAAATGCCTCGTGTCATTGATGACCCATGATTTCTACCCAAGCACACATTTTCTGACTTCACTTTGTATCTTTTTACCTACAGAGTCAGTCACAGGTATTTTGCTTCTGTTACACCATTAGTTCCTTCCGAAAGTCACCTGGCATGATTTGCTCTTTTTAAGTGTATAGTCTTGACCTATAAACAACCTCTCAGCTGCATTTCACTTGGTGGATCATGATGTGCTCTGTACCCACTTGGAAACCGCGGCCCACTTCTCCACACATGCCATTGCATGGATCAGGTCATTCCTAAGCGGCAGAACCATGAGGGTTTTCTCCACCTCCGCAGCGGCTGAGCCAGTACCTATCACATGTGGCGTCCCCCAGGGATCCTGTGTCTCTCCGACTATGTATAACATCTTCACTAAGCCCCTGTTCGATGATCTGGACCTTCTGGGTGTCACCTACACAAACTATGCAGATGACACTCAGATTCTCTTCTCACTTTCGGGGGATTATGAACAGGATTTGGCCTTGGTGAACAGAATATACCTCATCATCCAGGCATGGATGGCCCGACATGGTCTATGCCTGAATGATGACAAAACGGAACTCATACTGGGGAACACACAAAATATCAAAAGACTGAACAATGACTACTCATCATTTGTCATAGATAGCAACACCATTAATGTAGCGAAAGAAGTAAAAACACTAGGTTTTTACCTCGACTCTTGCCTCTCTCTAACAAAGCAGGTGAATGCGATGGCCTCTAGCACCGCTTACACCTGTAAGCTGATTAGAGCAGCTAAACCATATCTATCCACCGCCAGCTGCCTCACCCTATCAAGAGCCCTGGTATTATCCAAATTGGACTATTGCAATGCACTATACATAGGGTCCAATAAACACACACTGCAAAAAATCCAAACCCTGCAGAAAAACGCCCTTCGAGCCGCCCTAGGAATCCCAAGAAGAGAGCATATCTCAGATGTCAGAAGACAATCTAACTGGCTATCCACAGCTGACAAAATTAAACTCAAAACAGCATCATTGACTTTCAAAAGTATTAATGACCTAGCCCCCAAATACCTAACAGAAAGATTCAAAAGAAGAACTTCTAACAGACCTACCAGAGAAGCATACACCAACCAACTAGCTGTGCCCCCATTTAAGTTGAGCACAGCCGGAGGCACCAGCTTCCCTGTCAAAGCGGCCCAGCTATGGAACTCCCTCCCATCATCCCTAAGGTCTGACCAATCTTATCCACACTTCAGACTTAACTGCATTAAATGGCTCAAAGAAAACTACCTATAACTGACTAGATTAGGGCTACTCACATCTGACCCACCTTTTAATCTGCAGCTGAACGCATACCTCGTTCATCCCCCCCGCTTAACCTACCTTGCTCCTCGACATTCAATGTATACTGTGTACACACCCCTGTGTACAATCACCTGTGTACGTAACCATGTATATTGTCATCATTTACTGTCAATGCACACTGCAACCTTCCTGAAATGTGTAACTAACATGTAAGCTTAAAGTATTCTTGAACACGCGCCCGGATACCCCCCGGTCTGGTGCGCGCTATAAATAAATAAACAGGGAAACTTTTGAATGATACCTCCAATCTAGGGTACTTTGTCCTTTCTGTTACCACAGTCTATATTTAACACACAACAGAAATCGGAGAACAGCTTCTCTCAAGCTAGTTAATTACTAAGCCATCAATGTATAGTCCTTACACTCTTCTTAATTGTAAAGTATATCCTGTCCCTTCATGGTGCTACTGGCCCTAGAGAGCGCTGTGGCACTGACTATCTGGAAAAGATAGATGAAGAGATCTCACCATATTCTTTACTTATAGTGAAGTGACTTGCAGACAAAATATTATGAAAGGTAGTCTTTATCAAAACCCTAATTTGGACATAAAATAGTAAAAAAAATTGCAGATTAGGATTTCATATCCCCTATCTGCACACTGTGATCCATCGGACAGTTCACGTGGGACTAGGCGTCGCAACTTTGGACAGTTTATTTGCCCTCCGTGAAGTATGTCAGATTGTACCAGGTGTAATGTACTAAAACATTTAAGAATATAAATAACACTCCATGTTATACCCCCCCCCCACATGATCTCTCCCTTTGGAGTATACACAAGATTTGGTGTTTTTGAGAGAACGTAATTTACATGTAAAAACAATTGGAATGTCCACATCAGTGTTGACCTATGCCAGGTTTTCTTGGCTTTGCACAGTACCCTGCCTCCTGAGATGGAGGGGGCGTGGGGGAGCACTTGACTCAGTGAAAATAGTTCTTTGCGCTCCTTCCCTGCCAACTCCACTGTATTCTCTAGTGTTTTGATTTTGCTAGGTGCATAAGCTAACCAATTAGCTACAACAATGGTAGTTACAATCATATTTTATCGTAGCTTTTTGGAAGTATTTATTTCCTTGAGGCAATCATAGGTTACAATCGGTTGTGTTGGTGTATTCTGTCAATTTGAGCTATTAAGCAGTCCAACTTGACACATTTTTCCATAGTTGGTTATTCTTGATCATAGGGTCACAGTTTGCCTCTAAATTGACACCAGCCTTGTTGTGGAATAACCAACAGGGAGCCAACACCTATTTAAGTGCTCTTGAGAAAATCTTAAGCATCCTACTGGTTCGGAACAGCTACAATATGACACCTAGCCCTGGAGTCAGGGGATTTAACAAAAAAAGGGGTGTATCTAGTAAGTATATGTGCCTTATGAAAGCAGTCTACAGACTTGTGAATGGTATGTTCAGATTCGCTAACCGTCTGTTTTGGTAAGGGGAACTTCCATTTAAGTTCCTCTTCAGTTTAGACAGTAATAGCACAGCACCTGCCTGTGGTACTGCTCTGCAGCTTCCACTATTCCGAACAGATCAGTGGAGTTTTGTGGGTCAGAGCAGGACTGCAGTAGTATAAGATCATGGTCTGGTCTTGTCTCCTAGTGAAGAGTCGTTTCTAACATGGTGATCTAACAAGACTCAAAGTTGATCAACACATCATTTGAGCCAGATCAGTGCAGAGTTGTGAGGTTGCTACAGTTTCTGAAGGTTTGGCCAGGGGTGGTAATTGTCTGCAAGTGACTTTCTCCAAATGTGTGCAAACATATCATGTTTCAAGACATGACTGAAAACCTCTGGCGGGGGTAAACTAGGTCCAACAGTAAACTTTTTTTTTAGATGTTTTGCATTGCATAGGTTAGTAGTGTTTTTGTGGAGGCCAGGATTTTAAGGAGACTTAAAGAACCTTTAGCAAAACAGCAAGGCATTATGCACTGTGATTGGTCAGGGTGGTTTGGGCCATTGGCTACAGGGTTTGATCAGGTTTGGCCTTAAGTAGCCATCAGATACTCTGGCCAGACTAGGCCTTCCTTTTGTGTCCTCTAAGTTCCTTATACCTAAAGAAGTAATCTTCAATTGCCTTTTCTTTGCCCTTGCACAGCCAGCCTTATGCGCATTCTGGATGATTTACCTTGCAATGCAATTCACAAGTTATTGTGTTTTTTACTAGTGTTCATTTGCAGTCCTTGTGTCAGCTGAATACATTGGTTATTCTTTTTACCTTTTGGCTGCAAGCCTTGTCGTGAGCTACGTTATCAAGAACAATGGCAAGGTTTGTTGGCAGGTGGGCAAGCTAACATATGCTGGGGGTGACAAGGGTGGTAAAGATAATCGCTCACTCCAACTCCTTCTGGAGTCCTCAGAATATGCACATTTAGAAGACTGGAGTGCTGATACTTGAAAGTGCAGTTACTCTGGTGGCTCTTTCAGTGCAATGACATGATCAATGTAGTGTGGCTCAGGTCATATGTGCGCAAAGATTGTGATTCAGTAGGTGAATGTCTAGTGCAGTGAGCCACTGGAGGATGACACCAGACTATTGCTGCAGAGCATTCAACACAACCTTGATTTCCCTCAAGGAGGGGTTGGAGAATTACCTATACAAAGTTGTGATCAACACAAAGGGAGCTTCTCAAACTGTCAGAGCTAAGGAATAACTCAGTCGTGAAAGGATACCTTGGCTACATGCACCTAGTTCCTTGAGTCAATTTAATGGAGGCCTGCTCTGCCTCCATTAAAGCTGCAAAAATATTATACTACACCACTAAAATCGAGTCCTCATTATGCCAGCCCATGGCCCTTTTCTCAGTCAAGTCTCTCTCCTCTTCTGAGAAACTGACCCCTAATGTCACCCCTACCCAGGAGTTGTGCAATGCTTTATCGCAATATTTTATTATGAAGATGGAAACCATTCATATTTCTACGGCTGCAACTGGTGCCTCTCAACACTGACTCCACTCATTCTGTGGCTCAGTCTGGCTTTAGGCCTGGCAGAGGCACTGAGTGTGTACTGGTCGCTGTCAAGGATGACATAGCCAGGCTGGTGGACGCAGGTGGAGTGGGTGCCCTGATTTTGTTAGATCTGTCAGCGGCATTCAACAGTCGACCACCCCATTCTGCTATCACCCCTTGCCGAATTGGTACTATCTGGACAGGTACTGGCCTGGTTCATCTCATTCCTGGCGGATCGTACCCAGACCCCCTCTATGCCTCCCTTTCTTTCTGCTCCGTGTCACCTCCGTTGTGGAGTGCCACAAGGCTCCTCTATCACTGATTCTATTTAATATGTATATTCGGGCCTGTATGTGTCTTATCCGCTCCTTTGGGTGTCATGTGCTACTCGTATGCCAACTACACTCAGATTCTGATCCGATTGGCTCTTGATCGGACTGAGATGTCGTGCCTGCAAGGGAGAGTTGGGGGGGGGGGGGGGGGGTCAGGTGGCCGTGTAAGAGTGGATTAACCACAATTGGCTCAAATTGAACGGATACAAAGCTGAGGTGGTGGGCTGTCCCCCTGATTCTACACTTTGAATGTCCTCCTGGCCTTTTTCATTGGGTCCACTCCCCGTGCCGGTGGGCAAGGTGAAAATAATCTGGGTGTAATTCGATCTGTCATGATCTATGGACAAGCAAGTGACTGCGGTATGCCAAGCTGGCCACTTTCAGCTTAAATCTTAAAGTGCTTCCCATGATGCCTGCGCCCCCAATCCCTCCCCTGTCCGCCAGTGGTGGCAGCCATGGTGATATCCCGGCTAGATTATTACAACTCTTTATTTGGCTCAACCAAAGGGAATGATTCAACAGTTGCAATGATTGCAAAATGTAGCTGCGCTCGTGGCAACAGGCATGCCCTATGGAGCTCACATATCTCTAGTACGTCGAGCGCAGCTCTGGCTTCCAGTGACCCAGTGTATTTATTTTAAGGCATTGTACACAGTTCATTGCGCCCTCCCTGAGCAGGGTGCTGAATATCTCCAGGCAAAGTTTTCCCATTACTGTCCCAGCTGCAGACTGCTTTCTGTCTCGGCTGACCGGCTGGTGGTTCCAACCTACCAGCGGGTACGGATTGGAGGTCGAGCCTTTTCTATTGCAGCTGTGGTGTTGTGGAATTTACTCCCTCTGGCCATGAAGAAAATATCTAACTACTTAGCCTTTAGAAAGGCCGTAAAAACATACTTATTTTAGGTTGAGTTTGGGTTATAGCTGCGGCTCCTTCCCCCCTCAGCGCCAAGATGCCTTAGGGTTACCCTGCGCTCTAGAAATTGGCTTAACATAACGTAGTCCAGGCCTTGTAAAATCTACTTGACCACTCGTATATTTTTATGAAAGGTTGAGTACCATTTCTCTTGCAAGCGAGTACAAAGACATTCTGGAATGTTTGAAACTTTGATTTGACATTTACTGCAAACAAACGTTGCCGTATGAAAGCCATTGGAGCATTGCTGGTCTCTCGGTGGCAGCAGTGCACCAAACATGAAGCAGGCTTATGGCGACATGCACCATTTTACTGAAAGAACTAGTTACATTTTTGCCACCTGTTACATGGGTTGAGTGCATTTTTATTAGGTTGAGTAGGTAAACTAAGTTACAGGAACTTCAGTTCTACTAGGAATTTGAAGAATTTACAAAGCCTATTTTACACAATTAAGTGATTGCTGCATCCAGTAGAGTCCTGCAATCCAGTCTTAGGGTGGTTCCAAATGCCCCAGCTCATTTGTTTATTTGCCCATGGTTTAACACCCCAATGATATTCAGCACTGTTGGTCTCTGTAGTCTTGAGACACTTAATGGGGAAAGACGCCTTGCCCTAGGTGTTTAGACACTTGGAGACAGGCCTGTGTGCTTACCACACCCTTAGTCTAGGGATGTCTTGAGTAGAATTCTCTCGTGCATGGATTCTGGGGTCATTTTCAAGCAGTAGTCATTGTAGCTCCGCAATCTGGTCGTCTTCCTGGGCTTGAGCTACCTTCAAGCTAAAAAAAAAATCTCTGGGTCAAAGACTTTCTTTTATAAGTCACTAAAGCTGAAACAGTAATATAGTAGGACAAATAACAGAGGCCTGTAGAAAGATGGTTCCAGAGTGCGACTCTAAGGCCACAGAAGAAAGACTGTCTGGTTTGTGGCACACAGAAGCTATCCTGCACTTGGAGGACAAGACCAGTGACTAACCCTGGGTCAAAAGACCTGGGGAGAGTTTGGAGGCGGGGCACAGGGTGGTGGTGCTTGGTAATCAATGGCTGTGGAGGGAAATTGCTCATAAGCACAAGTGTATAGTTGAGTTGGTCGAGATTGGGTCTAGGTAATGTAAGGGTATCCACAGAGGAGTCTGACACAAGTGGCATGGTTTTAGTTATAGACTTATATTAAAGTGATTAAAGGAAAACAATACCTCACTGTCCAGACCATGGATGGGGTTTGTGTGGTATGCAGTGTTTATAACGAAACAAACAATGAGTGTTGTAGATATTTTCATTCTTTTATTTAAATGCACTATCCAACACGTTCCCCAAATATTTTAGGACTGGAGTTAGCATGTAAAATTACACCAGTCCTAAAATATGTTGGGGAGGGTGTTTGGTGCATTTAAATAAAATAATGAAAATACCGGTTTCCCTGCCTCAAAACTAATAATGGGGCTGTCGGAATGTCCTTCAAAAATGGCCATTGTCCTGTCAGAAACCTAATTCTAGCCCTTACACAGAATGCAGCTCAGCAGAAGGTTCCTTTGCCAGGAGAATGACTCCCTTCTCTTGGTGTACAGGGACGTCTCAAGCAGTGTTTGTTTGCAAAAAGTAACCAGGAAGAATGACTCCTTCCCTTGGTATCCAATCCTTAGGTTGTAGATATTATTCCAAATGTCCTGGGGTTTACTCTGACTTTCTCCAAGTCTCCACAATGTCCCAGGTTCTCTTTAGGTTTCTGGCGGTCTGGTGAGGAAGACTTTCTCGAAAGCTTGTAATACTAGTTTCGTGGTGCCAGACCCTTTTCTTGTGCTCAGTGGGCTTATTTCTGCCACTGAAGTGAGTGACCTGTCATCTCGGGTTTCATTTTGTGATGGTTAGGGGGTCTTGAACCCTTCCTTCGTGGTTAGTGGATTTATCTCTGGCACTGTAGTAAAGCGAGTCTCTTCTCAGGCTTCTATGCTCATGGTAGGGGTCTTCGACCCCTCCCTGGTAGTCTGTCGTCTTATCTCCACCACTGTGACGGAGGTCATCCTCTGCACTTCTTGGTTCGGGGTGTCTCTCTAGCAATAAGCTGGCGGAGGGTCAATAGCCTTCACCTGCACGCTGTATGCCACTGCGTCCTCTCTGCGTCTCCCGTGCCACCCCTTGCCTTAATCAGGGTTTTGTCATGTCATCTAGATTTTCAGGGACAGTGGATAGTCTGAGCGGCCTCTCTGGCATCTCGATGTGGTCCTGGGACAGTGTTTCCACAGACAGCTTTCTTCAACTCGCCCTACTTCTGTGCACGGGGTCCGCTTTTATGGGCCTACCGGTGAACATACTCTGCTGAGGTTCTCAGTTCTCCCTCTCCGGTCTCAGACTAGTTTGACGCTCCCGCATCAAGTGCGCTCCACACTTGCAGCCTATTGTGGCTGGCCTCGACAACGATCCTAGTCCATTGTCCATCTTTATACATTGTTGGCAGTGCTGTTGTAGCCTATGGTCTGAGTCCTTTTTTTTTTTTGCTGTTCCAATCCTTAGCCCGCTTAGGGCTACCTCGTACCAGTACTTGAATGATCAGTACTCATGTTTCTCGTCTCAGTACTTTTGCTTCCCAGAAGGTTTTCAACCTTGCAGCAGTACATGGATTTAGGTGTAAGATAAAGGCTGGAAGTAGAGGGCACTGAAGGATGTTGTGGTGGGATGTGATGTAGTGTGCTGTACCGCAGGTGGTTGTCCTTGTCCCCAGGAGGGGATGCCCCTCCCCTATGAGGTCCTCCTGCATTAAGCCACACCTAGGGGAGACTATTGGGTAACGGCTGCACCTCCCTAGCATCATGGAAAAGGGCTCCACCTGGGGAGGGGGAGTAATGACACCTAGTGAATCGTCACACTAAGCATCGATGGGATGGGTCTAGGGGTCAAAGTGATCTGTCCCGGGTGAAAATCATACCAGTACAATCCGATCCCAACAAAGGACTGCTTAAGATGGCCTACAATGAGAACATTGCAGCGGTGGAGAAGAGTGGGAACCAGCAAGTGGTTGTGAGGTGGCGCAGATGGAGACAAAGGATCAGCTAAGGCAGTAGGAGAATTCGCACGACAGCAGAGGTGAGGCTAGCAACAGAAGCCACAAAGTCGAGCCAGGCATATGAGTCTCTCATTCTAGGTCAATGACAATTATGAGGCTAGAAGGGCTTCTAGGGAAGCACGCAAAGAAATTGCTGAGTTTCCAGCACACAATGCTGGAGGCAATTGGAGCTTGCAGAAAGATACTTCTGTCATGGATAGGGCCTAGCCAGCATAGCAGTCACAATCCTCAGAAGCAACTCCTTTGTGACAGTCTTTCGTCTGTTTTAGCAAACACTCTTGAATGGCTCGGTTTCCTCTAGATATACACATGGGGCAGGCATCTAATGCTGCTCACCAATCTACAGCAGCGCACCATTCAAAATGTTGGTGTCCTTTCAACCCTGGATGGCCAGCCAAACTCCATACAATCTGCAAGAGCAACACAAATATGCATTAAGGTGTCTGGGAGACTATCACAGATGATCTCAGAACACATCAACCCTTGATGACATTTTTCAAGGGTTTTTCTCTGAATAGTCAATGGGCTTGCTGAGGGCCCCCTCTCTCTAATCTAGTGCAGGCTGCTGGTCACTGATATGTAACTCCTATCTGCAAAGCTTTCTATCGAACAGCGTTGGCCTGAAGGCAAATGCTTTATCTAAATTTTCCTCTGGGAACAATGTAGGTGGTCCCTGATGTGATGTAACGGAAGGGTTTGTGCATTCCTGACACCGAGGCGCCACTTGGTATTCTCCTTCCTCACTATGATGTTACTCTCCCTGTGTCTGTCGTTCTCCATTTCCTCCTCCCCTTAAACCTACTCCACTCATCTCTCCTCTCCCTGATACGTCGCCTCTAACACTTCAATGTACATCCACCCTCCAGTCTTGCTCAATACTTCTCTCCACATCTCCCAATGTGGTGATTCTTATGCATTATTCTGTACCTGCATACCCCTGTATATCTGTAACTGAGACCTATGGTCACCCACTTGTGTAATCACAAGTTCCTCTCATTCTGTAACAGCGCCTCTATGCCTTTTGGCTGCAAGTGCGATTAACAAAT
Organism: Ambystoma mexicanum; assembly: GCF_040938575.1. NCBI lineage: Eukaryota > Metazoa > Chordata > Amphibia > Caudata > Ambystomatidae > Ambystoma > Ambystoma mexicanum. Next base: position 692,485,530 of record NC_090936.1, read on the forward strand.
GCATATAAATAAGAGTGCAGTCCAACTGGTGTGGGACTACACAAGACGTATCTCCTTGGTATTAGACCCACATTTTAATATAGGCCTGTACTACACTAGTTGGTAGCGTGACTGGGCAGCCAGGCTTATCTTAAGGTAATGTGAGCTGTAGAGCTGTGCAATGAAAAAAGTAAATGCAGGTATCCCGGTAAACACGTACGCACTTAGTTATAATTACTTTTTTCTTTTACACATATATTCACTGCATTCTTTAAAAAGCAGTTATTAGCTGTGACATTAATCTCAAGTTAGGATTCAGTTCAAAAGTGAAAAATAAAGCATGTGAGCTTTCATATGCTGCACATGTTCCAGCACCCGTAGATGACAGCATTTGAGGTCAGTTTAACATTTATATAGGCAACACCTTTGCAATATTGAGTTTTTCAGGAAGGAAAGGTTGGGTTATATCAGAACAAACTGATGGTGATAAGATTCTCCCAGAGGGATGCAGGCAGTCACTAATCCCAGCATTAGTGTTCAACAAGACCTGTAAGTGAACAAGCACTGCCAAAGCAAACTGGTTCAGAAGGAGGACTTTAGGGAGCCAGGACAGCCAAAGTCAATGGGCAAAGTCAAGTTCTGATGCTCTTCTTTGAGTGTTCTCAAATAGTCCGTGTTTATAAAATAAACCCCATCAACTCCAGAGGAGTCACTTTTTGAAAGCACAAGCTGTAAGGCCAATGCAGGTAAGTCGAAGTGAACTTAGTGTAGGGTTAAATCGCACCAACGATGATGAAGCACCCCAAATGGCAAAAGGATAAAATACCCCAAGCCCCACAGTGCCTTGAAATTGAAGTGTTCAAGCTGGTTGCTGTTACGATGCAATGCAGTAGACCCATGTTCCTTGGTCGTGGTGACAAAGGGGAGAACGTCTGGCGGGCTCCTGCGGCAGCGCTCGAGATAGGCTTTGTGGTTTTGACGCCATTCAGCGCGAATGAAGAACAAAAAGATCAAGTTAGGATTTCCTTGATCCCTCGGTCCTGGGCTCTATGAGGAGACCCTGGATGCTGATTTCTTGCTTCGGTAAGGTCCTCTGGATGCCCACGAAGATCTGGACTTCAGAAGACCATGTACTCACAAGTGGTTGAGCACCCTTGGTATTGGGGTTCTGCAGCCTTCAAAAGTCACAGCAAGTCGAGGGTTGCGCCAAAATAGTTTGTCTTGTGGCTAGTTGTTGCTTGCCAGCCTAAGGGAGGAAGTCCTTTACAGGTCTTCACTGTCGATTCGACAACAGGGTCGGCACAGCTGCAGGACTTCACCGGGCACTTTGCGGTCCAGGAGGGTGCTGCTCTTCTCTCGTTTTACGCTTCGGATGTTGTCCTCCAGTGGCCAACTCTACTTCTAGTCCCAGTAGTTCACCCAAGAAAATGTAGTTAAACAAGGGGGCACAAAAGACGCTGTCACAATGCAAAAACAGATGCCTATGGAGTTTCAGACTCAATTAAACGGTAAGGAACATGGATAATCATAGTCAGATAAACACAAGTGAGAAAAAGGTCCCACTCGCTCAGGCGTAAAAACTAAAAGCCCTGAATCCAGCAAAAGAGCTGGGGGCCTCTGAGGTTAAAGGGAATTGGCACAGAAATTCTCCTAAACACAACTACTATCCCCTCCATACTACTGCTTGCCTCTCGCCATGCTGCTAACTCTCATTTTACTTCCCCAGTGACCGTTTCACTCAATCTTCCTTGCACGCACATTCAAACTCCACTTTCTCTCACTGACCAATACCTCAACTTACACATGCCCTCAGCAATTCTCCTCTGCTCGGTCCTTCCTCCTCCTGGTCTCTTGGTCCACCTTCTGCGCCCTCTCACCTGAATAACCCACACCTGCCTGCTACCTGTCCTCCCTTTTATCATTCCACTTCCCAGTCATTCGCGCTCTGCATGTTCCCCAGGCCAACTGCGGACTGTCCTTTCCTCCAGGAATGTTACTAGCGAGGGAACCTAGGAAATTGGTCTTAAGCACGGCCCCTTTCTCGCATGTAGGTCCAGTGGTCTCTGGCAATGTTGGCCCACAATGCTCAGTGCCAGGGTTTTCTAGCCAGTTCAAATGCCAGCGTCAAGGGTATTGCTCTGTGGTCCCCTCCCCGGTCATTGCAATGGTGGAGTGTGTAATAAATGCTGGCATTGTCCTGGTGAGGGATGTGTGGGGCTTTTTCTATTTGTTCATTTATCCTGTGAACTTTGTTTAGAGAAAGGTCCATTGATTCAATGTAAATTTGGCTAATGAATCTGTTAAAAAAAAAAAAATACTGATTCTAATTGTGTACTTTCTACTTCCTTTCCCTTATGCCATGCTTCTAGGCACTTTATTCTGTCTATGGGAAGTGGGTTTAAAGCTTTTCATTTGCACATTTGTTAAAAAAATCCACTTTTCTTCAGGCACCGGTCTTTTCTGAAAGATTGTAAGGATAAACAGTTCTCCAGCATGGGGTCTGGCATGGATTCACATGCTCATGAATATAAAAGGCTCATTCCCCGTCAGGCTGGGAATCCTCGGTAAAGAAAAAATCAGTATCAGTATCAGTTTCGTTTCTGATCTGTCTTTCGTAGTAGTAACCAATCGCTGATCTCTGCGTCATACTGACCACAGCCAATGACTGCCCTCTACCTAAGCCCCGCATCTGGCAGCCATCTTCAGATTTTTACCGCACGTTCAAGTGTTGGGAGTCCTCGTGCTTGGCTCTCGAGCTTTTACTGCGCGTTTCGCGCTTTCAGGTGAATTTTCACATTTTTTCGGTTAATCGAGCCTCAAGCTCCACCGTTTCTACTCCTGTTAACGGCTACCCGTTGCGGGATTTTCCTACGCCCCTCAAGGGTGAAGATTCCGGCGAATCAACTTCTTGGAGGATTCCAGAAGATTCGCGGCCTACTTCGAGATGGCCCTGGATGCAAGTTTGTCGCCCGGACCCAAGCTGTTTCGCAGCTGCCCTGGATGCGGGCTGCAGAATGTTTAAGGAAGACGAACATTCGCGATGCCTCTGCTGTCTTCATGGGGACAAGACTCATGTAGAGAAGTTCTGCCAGTTCTGCAAGAACTTGTCGGAGCGGACCATGAGGGACCGCCGATCCCGTCTCGCCAGCTGGTTGGAGAAGGGCTCAACGGGTGAGAAGAAGAAAGGGTCAGAGCGGGCTTCTAAGTCCTGTGCGGGCGCCCCGGCGACGGGGGCCCAACACCAGGCCAAGCGCCGCGAGTCTGCTGGCTCTGGGAGCGCTGAAAGGTCGGACTCTTCGGTCGCCAGGCAGGGCGCACCTTCCCCGGCACCGTCAACCACGAGCCAGCGCTCCGGTTCGGGGAAGAGGAAGTCCGAGACCCCGGGTAATCTCAGAATAGGGGGAGCAAGGCGTCGCCCCTCCCCCGAAGAAGGCCCGGGACGCACCTAAGGTGGTGAAATCCCCTACCCAGCAGGCAAAGGCCTCTATCGAGACGATCGCGGCGACTCTGGCCAAGCCGGCAGAGACCCCGCCAGCGGAGACTGCCTCCGGGACTAGAGTTTCCCTGCCGCCAAGGAGGGAATCCTCTTTTCAGCCCATCGTCGTGGCCGCCATGATGGAAGAAGCGAGGGGGGGGCACGGTAGCCTCCTCGAGCTCGGAGTCAGCCTCGGAGTAGGAACTGACCGAGGCCGTGAGGAACCTCGAAGTCCAATTCGAGAAGGTTCGATCCCGTAAGGAAGATCCTCGGGAGATAACCGAGGAAGACGACGATGGCGAGGAAGAGCAGCCTTCCCTTCCGGTACAGCCGGAACCTAGGCCTCAGGATGGCTCGGTGGCCATTTTGTCTGCGATCCAGTCCTTATGCTCTGAGATAGGGACGAGATTCCCACGGCCCAGGCCGGAGGACCCGCAACCTGGTCCTTCGGGAAGTCCTCAGAACAAACGACGGAGGACCCAACCCTCTCCTCCGCTCGCCCCCATAAGGCCTACAGTTCCCTCCTCATCCTCCCACGAGTCGGGAGATGACGGTGCGTTGGGCTCGACGATGGGTTCTGAGGGCGACGGCGACTGAACGGGTCTCCAGTCTCCCGGGCCTCGCCACCCGACGAGATTGGCTCATTCCACGCCATGATCGCCAGGGCGTCTGAATTGTTCCAGCTCTGCCCGGAGGAGCAGAAAAAGGAAGGTTTCCTCTATCAGCGCTGGGAGGCCAAGAGGAAGACTGTCATCGCGGTGCCTCTAATCGATGACATCTGGGAGGAGGGCCTGTCGGTTCTCAAAAACCCCTCCAGGGCACCAGCCAAATGGGACCGGTACAAGAAGTAGTACCGGGTCCCCGAAACCGCTCCCCTGTGCCTCAGGGCCCAGCCAATGCCAGACTCTGTCGTCTCGGCGAAGAAGAAAGCGGCGGGGTCAGGAGCCTCTATGTCGAATTCCCCGCCGGACGACGAGGGAAGGAAGTTGGATGCCATGGGGCGGCGGGTCATTTCGTCGGCGGCGACGACGGTCAAAGCTGCCAACGCCCTGGCGATCGTGGCCCGTTACGACAGGGAGCTCTGGTTTAAGCTGGCCCCCATATTGGACTTCCTGCCGGACGACAAGAGGTCCGAGGCCCTGGAAATACTGCAAGAGGGCGAGGTGGCGTGGGACCACGCCATAACGGTGGCAACCGATATTGCTGATACCGGGTTCCGCTTGCTGGGCAACGGTGTTTGCCTACGACGACAGTGTTGGCTCCGGGCGACCGACTTCCGTCAGGACGTCCAGACCAGGGTGTTGGACATGCCGTTCGACGGCAGCAACTTGTTCGGGAAGGCGGTGGACGAATCCCTCTAAGCCATAAAAACGGACACGGAGACGGCCCGCGCCCTAGGAGCCCTTCAGCAACGACGGCCCTTTCGGAGCTCCGGAGGCAGACAGGGTGCCTCCAAGGGATCCAGCAGTGGCCGTCGTCATACCGCCAGGTGGCACGCTCCTCGTCTCAGGAGGCCTACAGGGGTTGTGGCAAGCAGGGAGCGCCTCGCCGCCGTCGGCAAGGTGGCCAGGGCGGCAAGGCCACCACCTCCAAGCAGGACTGAACCGTCCTTGGTCTCGGGCCCCCACCGAAGCACCCAGGTGGGAGGCCGGCTGACGAATTTCGTCGGCGTGTGGAAGTCCATCTCCACCGACCGTTGGGTGCTGGATACCCTGGCAAGAGGACACTCTATCAAATTCCTGAAGAAGTGCCCTCACGTTCCACCTGTGGCCAGGAAGGAAAATCACGTCCCGCAACTGCTGTTGGAAGTACGGGCGATGCTCAGGAAAGGCGCCATCTAGCTTGTCCCGAAGAGGCTCCGGGGTGTACTCAAGGTACTTCCTCGTCAGGAAGAAGACGGGCGGCTGGCGCCCCATCCTGGACCTTTGTTGTTTGAACAAATACATCAGATCACAAAGGTTCAGGATAGTCACCCTCCAGCACGTACTGGGACAGCTGGAGGAAGGCGACTTTCTATAGTCGTTGGACCTGGAGGATGCATACTTCCATGTTCCCATCCTCAAGTCACCGAATGTTCCTCAGGTTCGTCGTCCAGGGACGCCACTACCAATTCAGAGCACTGCCGTTCGGATTGAAGTCGGCCCCCAGGGTCTTTACCAAGTGCCTAGCACCAGTGGCGGCGCGGCTGCGCCTGCAGGGGATTCACGTCTACCCCTACCTGGACGACTGGCTCATCCGCTCAAGGACGAGGGAACTCGCCGTCGAACACACCGCGAGGACCGTCCAGCTACTCGCAGACCTGGGATTCGCCATAAACTACCCAAAGTCCCACCTGGTGCCGTCGCAGGTGGCCCTGTTTCTGGGAGCGAAGCTCGATACAGTAAGGCGCCTGGCGGGCCCGTCGGAAGAACGGACGAAGACCATTGTAGGCAAAGTGCAGCGCCTGCTAGCCACGGATGTGGCCAGGGTGAGGTCCATCCAGTCCCTCCTGGGGATGATGTCCTCTTGCATCTACCTGGTGCGCCTCTGCAGACTACGGATGTGCCCTCTTCAAGAATTTCTCGACGCCCGTTGGATGCAGGCGACGGGCACCTTCGAAGACAGGGTCCCCCTCAACGAGGTAATCCGGCGGGCGATTCAGTGGTGGGGAGTTCGAGCGCACCTCACAGCGGGCAAGGACTTTCAAACGCCGGCGTACCAGGAGACGGTGACGACGGACGCCTCCCTGGAAGGTTGGGGCGCCCACACCGGAGATCTCCACGCAAGAGGCCTCTTGCTCCCGGAGGAGAGGCTCCTGCACATCAACGTCCTGGAACTCCGAGCCGTGTTCTGGGCTCTCAAATCGTTCCTCCCGTCGCTCAAGGGCAAGGTGGTGCGGATCTTCACGGACAACACCACGATAATGTTTTAAATACGGAAGCAGGGAGGCACCAGATCCCCAGCCCTATCCAAGGAGGCACAGGATCTGTGGCACTGGGCGGTCGCCCAGGGGATGTTCCTGGTTCCCTTCCACCTGGCAGGAGAAAGCAACACCATCACCGACTCGCTCAGCAGGGAGCTGCGTGCGTGTCACAAGTGGGAACTGCGCCAGGATCAGGTGGATCAACTCTTCCGACGATGGGGCAAACCCCAAATCGACCTGTTCGCAACAGCGACAAACTCGAAGTGCAAGAGGTTCGCCAGCAGGTCTCCCCAGCCGAGAAGCATGGGCGATGCGTTCTCGTTCCCCTGGGACGGCCTATACCTGTATGCGTTCCCTCCGTTGCCGTTGCTGCTTCGACTCATCAGCCAGCTCAAGAGGTCCCGGTGCAGGATGATCCTCGTCGCACCGGCGTGGCCGAGGCAGATCTGGTTCCCGGACCTTCTGGACTTGTCAACGTCCCCTCCCATCAAGCTGTCGGCGGACGCGGACCTTCTCTCCAGAGAAGGAGGCGCCATCTTCCACCATGACCCGGCGTCGCTGAACCTGCAGGCTTGGCTCCTGCAGCGCTAGAGTTTGGAGGCTACGATATACGGGCCGATTGCAGAGAGGTTCTTGCAAAGGCCAGGGCGTCCTCGACTCTCAAATGCTACGGTCATGAGTGGAAGAGGTTCTCTATCTGGTGCCGAGCACAGAAGATCAACCCCCTACGGATTACGGCCCCCTCAAGTGCTGCCGTACCTGCTATCTCTGGCAAAGGCTGGGCTAGCCCATGCCTCCATTAAGATTCATCTGGCGGCGATCTCCAGATATACCAGAACCACAGGACGGACGTCCCTGTGGTCCCATCGACTGGTAAAAGAGTTTATGAAAGGACTGTTCCGGTCGTTCCTGACGGTGAAGGCCCCGGCCCCTGCGTGGGAACTTAAATGGTGCTGACCAGGCTCATGGGGCCCCCATTCGAGCCGATGCACTCTGCACCGATTAAGTTAATGTCGTGGAAGACTGCATTCCTGGTGGCCATTACCTCTGCACGAGTGGGAGAGATCCAGGCCCTATCCTGCAAAGCACCGTACTTGACTTTCCATGCCTCGAGGGTGGTGCTTAGGACGCACCCCTCCTTTATGCCCAAGGTGCCGTCGGACTTCCATGTTAACGAGCCCTTGGTGTTACCTGTTTTCTTCCCGTTTCCTTCATCGCCGGCCGAGAGGACTTTGCACTCGCTGGATGTGGCTAGAGCGCTGAAGTTCTACGTGGACCGCACAAAGAGTTTCCTGAGGACATCACAGCTGTTCGTGAACTTTGGACCTGTGAATCAAGGGAAGGCTCTCTCGAAGTCTTCTATCTCCAGATGGCTCTCCGGCTGCATCATGCACTGCCACCGGTTGGCTAACCGACCGCTGCCAGGCCGTCCGAGAGCCCATTCGGCCAGAGCGATCGCTGCTACTACGGCGTTCTTATCTGGTGTGCCCCTGCTGGACATTTGCAGGGCTGCTACGTGGAGGTCGACGCACACCTTCACGAGATTCTACTGCGTCGATCGGGATTCCAGGGAGGAGTCCAGGGTCGGCCAAGCAGTGCTACGCAACCTGTTCGCTTAAGGTGAGCCTGGTGAGGAGGTAAGATGCTTAATGTTGAGTTTTTTGTATTGCTTAATGTTAAGCCTTTTGCCACCCCCCGTGGTTGTGCATGTGTGTACTGCTATTTATTCTTATATTCATGAGCATGTGAATCCATGCCGGACCCCATGCTGGAGAAGGAACAAGTTACTTACCTGTAACTGTTGTTCTCCAGCATGGGTCTGGCATGGATTCACATGCGAACCCTCCCGCCTACCCCTCTGCGGCTCTTCACTTGGTCATACTGCCTCTTCACGTGCTACCAAATCTGAAGATGGCTGCCAGAGGCGGGGCTTAGGTAGAGGGCAGTCATTGGCTGTGGTCAGTATGATGCAGAGATCAGTTACTACTACAAAAGACAGATCAGAAACGAAACTGATACTGATTTTTTCTTTACCGAGGATTCCCAGCCTGACGGGGAATGAGCCTTTTATATTCATGAGCATGTGAATCCATGCCAGACCCATGCTGGAGAACAACAGTTACAGGTAAGTAACTTGTTCCTTTCTGTATATGTATTAAAAACGGTTTTTCATGTGTTCTACCATCACAGTAAAACAGATCCAGAATGATGCATCGTTATTCAATAAAGATTTCAACCTTTTAATCAATCATTCTCCAAGTATTAGCTTTCTGATATGTCAAATAACAGTTTGCATTTTCACTGCAAATTACTTCTATTAATTTTCAAATAAATCTTTCTGCTTGTTGCATATAATTTGATAAAGGGTGAAATTGCTAAATGCGGTGTTCAACTGACATGTGGCCAAAAAAAAACTTCTCCAAAAAACTGATTTCTGAAACAATGTTTAGACCCAATTCAGCTGACGAGTTTAACCTGAATCCATGTTGCTAAAAAAAACACCTCCATTTAATTCTCTGCACCGATTCCCTGTACAGGATACCCAAATACCTGTCTCTTTGAACTCATTCTGTGTACTGTGTAATCTAATTCAAATTGCATGACACAAACTCAACAGATTTCATTTGCAGAATACCCAAATAAAAATGGCAAATGCTTTTTTTGTCTGTTTGGAAAATATTAATTGGAAAATAATTGCTCCCATTTTATTGGGGGCAGCATCACATTAGCTAGCATGCTAGGAATCTGCCTTCTGCTTCAATCTTCTGCACGGCTTTTCGAATGGATTGTGTCCTCCCACGTATTCCTCATCTTAGATATATCCTTACCTTCAGCTTTGCTGCTTCGGAATTTTTTTTTTCTCTCCACTAAAGTGTGCTCCACTTGAGGCCGTGGCGTCGATGTCCCTCAGCGCCATCCGTCGAGCCCGGACGTCATCCGCTGTATAAATGCCTCGAGCGCCCCCGTTGGCCTCAGTTCCGTTTTTCCGTTAGCTTCACTTCGGATAGTTACAACAGTGCTTCAGTTTCGTGTGAATGTCGTCTTCATCAAACCCTTCCCCACTGAAAACTGGATTCAAGAAATTCCAGAAATGTGGGAAAAAGATGTCGCTGACAGTTCCCATAAAAATTGCCTCTGGTGCCTCAGCTCCAACCATCGTATATATGACTGCGATTCTTGTCAGTCGATGACCCATAAGGCCTTAAAAGAACGAAGAGGTAAACTGGCAGTGGGCAGGGATCCTCAAAGTTTTCTTCGAAGGGGAGAAAAGACTCGGCTGAGTCTTCGATGAAACACAAACAATCTAGATCGAGGAGCAGATCAGGAAAGTCCTTCGACCTCCAAAAAGGCGAGAAAGACGACACCGGTCTCCCTCTTCCTCGATGTCATCCGAGGAAGTTATAACATGTCCTTCAAGACCTGACTCTCCGACAAAATGGGAAGCCTTTAGGGTTTTTGTTAAAGATTTTTGGGAACGTGGCCCAGACCCACTCAAAGTCTGACGAAGACCATGCCCCTGCTCACAAGAAAAGTGACAGAGGAAGATCTAAAACAAGAAAATCTGACAGTTGTCGAGGGTGTCATCCAGGGACTCTTCCCAGACACCTCATGGAAAAAGCCTACTGGTGCATAAATGGGAGGTAGATGTAAAAAAAATGGCGTCGGACTCTTGCTTCTTCAAAGGCTGCGTTGAGTACAAGGCGTCAATGACCCCACCTAAAAAGACATCGAATGTACAGTCGACAGTTTCGAAGGCTCCGACGGCATTGATAGTCTAGACAACTCCTTCGAAGGCTACCTCAACAATATCGAGGGTTGTAGCTACAATATCGACGCCATCAACGTGTTTGTCGACGCCCATGCCTATACCAATATCAAAACCTATTCCACCTGAAAAGATCTTTCATCCTGAGAGTAGACATGACTTTTTCAGGACCATGTCATCCATATATGAAGGAGAGTCATCAGCAGATGAAGAATTCTCTCCTGCTGATGTTAAATTCGGCACAAGACCAGTCCCTGAAGAATTAATTGACCCTCAATTTAAAATACAAGACTTGGATGAGTGCTTGCAATCAGCAAGTGGTCTGGATACTTCTCCAGAATACGAATTTGAAAAGCCTTACCCGGCAGAACATGCTGATTCTAGAAAGTTAATGAGTAGAGTTACTGAATTCATGGGATGCGGTATGAATTCACCTGTCTATCAAGATGACATGACTGATATCCTGTCTGGAGGACCTCAGCAAGACCCCATACTTCCCTTTCATGTAGCCTTACAAAGTAGGGTTAATTCTGCATGGGAACATCCTGAAACCATTCCAGCAGTAAATAAGAAATTCGTGTCAAAATATAGACCCTGTAATTCAGACCCGGAATACTTGAGCAAGCCTCCATCTCCAGAAAGTCTGGTAGTTAAAGCAGCTACCTCTACTAGAAATGCTGCATACCCTACAATTCCCCCGGATAGGTATGATAAAAAGGTTGATGCATGGTCCAGAAAGGTTTTTACATCAGGAAGCATGGCTTTAAAATCCACCAATGTAACTTGCACCCTTGCAAGATTCACATATACTCTGTGGGACTGCAGGTCAGCGGCAGCTGAGCACATCCCAGAAGGTGAGGAACGTGATGGATTCCTAGCCATAATAAGGGATGGAAAGGAGGCTACGGGGTAATGCCTTCAAACAGGTTTGGACACAGCTGACAGTATCAGTAGGTCCATAGCATCTAGGACAGTGCTACGTAGACTTGCATGGCTAAGGAAGTCTGGCATTGCACTGGACGTACAATCCAGGTTTCTTAACATGCCATTTGACGGCTCGAGGTTGTTTGGCAGCAAGGAAGATGAAAGTTTGCAGACCTCCAAAGCGGCTGAAAAATCGCTCGGTGCCGCTAGAAAACAACCTTAACGCCCCTACACAGGCTCATCTTCTTGGAGGGGTTGTCCCTTTCCATTTGATTCCTGAATTGGAAAAGTAAGGAGAGGCCAGTTCCTCTGGGGCGAGGATCAGGTGCTATATCTGTTCCCAGCAGCAGCAGCATCTGTCCCTTCAGCCGCTGCTGCCGCAAAACCACTGATGTTTTGACCCACAAGACCCCAGTGGGAGGCAGGATCTCACAGCATCTGAAAGAATGGCAGGGCATTACTTCAGATGCTTGGGCACTGGAAACAGTATCGCAAGGTTACTGTATTCCCTTTTTATAGAAACCTCAATCACCCACCGGGATACAACTCTGTCAAACATCCAGATGGTCACACTTTCTCAGATTCTTCAGGCTCCAATTCCAGGATTGGTTGGTGTCATTGGATCTTCAGGATGCTTACTTTCATGTGCCAATCCATCTCAAGCACAGAAAGTACCTGAGGTTTGGGATTGGCAATTCTCACTATCAATTTCGAGTTCTGCCATTCGGGTTGACCTCCGCCTGAGAGTTTTCACCAAGTTGATGGCGGTAGTGGCAGTGAGTCTCAGGAGAGGGGGAGATCCACGTCTACCCCTATCCGGACGATTGGATGATCAGGGCACCTTCTCCAGAACAAGCCCAGGATCATCTGTCCAAAACTTGCCACTTCACAAACTAGAGTTTTCTCTGAATTTCAAAAAGTCAAACATGATGCCATCACAAAAACTCCCAGAATGCCCAGTATCTACCAGCCTTCGATTTTCTCAAGTTGCTCGGTCTAATGGCATCCTGCATTTCTCTGGTGCCAGATTGAGGATGAGATCCCTTCAATGGGCTCTCAGGACTCAATGGTCTCAGTTTTCAGGGGAAATGTCAGATCTATTGCAAGTTCCAACCAGAGTAGCACAGGATCTGCAATGGTGGGCTTGCAGGAAACATATCCTCAAGGGAGAATCTTTTTGGCAACCATGGCCGGAGATAACCGTAGTAACGGACGCCTCACTCACGGGGTGGGGAGCTCACACCAACGATCTGACAATCAGCGGTCGTTAGTCTCCATTGGAGTCCAAACTACCTATCAACCCATTGGAGTTGAGGGCAATCTGACTAACGCTGAAGGCCTTCCTGCCCTCTGTATGCGTAAAGAATGTCCTAATAATGACTGACAATACGGTGGCCATGTACTACCTCAATAAGAGAGTAGGGTCACTGCCACTGTTCAGAGAAGCAATTCAGCGCTGGTTTTGGGCAATACAAGAAGGGATCTCTGTCGGCAGTTCATCTAACCGGAGAGCAAAACACAGCGGCGGACGCTCTGCGCAGGCAGAGCACTGTCCCACGAGCGGGAGCTAGCTCAGGAAGTCCTTCAAAAGATCTTCGCCCTTTGAGGAACCCCTCAAGTGGATCTGTTCGTGACCGGTGCAAACTGTACTTCTCAAGGTAATTTCCCCTGAGAGCTCTAGGGGACGTGTTTGTGGTGGAATGGGAATTCTCACTTCTGTACGCGTTCCCTCCAGTCTCTGTGATCCCTCAAGTAATCAAGAGGTTGAGAAAGTCCGGGAAAACCATGATCCTAATTGCTCCGGATTGGGCCAGGAGAATGTGGTACCCGGACCTTCTGGACTTGTCCATCTGGCCTCCAATACTACTTCCAAAAAGAGAGGATCTTCTCTTGCAAGACAGAGGTCACGTTCTCCATCAAACGGTCAACACACTCAACCTTCACGCATGGCTTCTGAGAGGATGAGATGCAAGGATTGGGACCTTCCGGATGATGTAATGGAGATCTTGCTTTCAGCCAGAAGACCAGCAACTACATTTCTTTATCGGTGTCGTCGGAACAAGTTCAGTGACTGGTGCAGAGAAAAGAATGTAGCCCCATTTCAATGTAATATTCCCACAGTATTGTCTTTTCTATTACTTTTGGCTAATCTGGGGCTCCAGGTTGGTACGATAAAAGGATACGTAGCAGCGCTAGCCATTTTTAAGCACTCTTCAGAGGAGGAATCTTACTTTAAGATGCCTTTTTTTTTTTAATTCAATTCTTTTTTTTTTTAAACTTTGTTGATTTTAAATCAAGGCAGGATGATAATTACAAGCAATGCTTTTTCAGGCATGTTGATCCCCAGTCCTTTTTTCCCCCCACCAGGCTTCCTCCCTCTGGCCCCTCTACCCCTTAGTTTTTGGAGGCGGAATTGTCCCTCCTGGGCTGCCCAGTTTGCGCCTTAGCGTCTGTCTTCCTCAGGGCTCTCTTGGTTTTTCAGGATCCATCAGGCCCTGATAGGTTTAGAAGTCCGGGCGGGGAAGCGCTGGTCGTATTCAAGCACTGGGGCCCAAATTTTCTGGAATCGATGCAGAGTTCCCGCCTGTGCTGCCGTCATCTTCTCCGCAATCAAAATGTCCCAGAGTTTAGTCCACCATTGGGCTATGTGAGGGCCTTCTGGGGATTTCTAGGCACGGGCCAACACAGTTTTCCCCGCTAGTAGGCGGTGTAATAATTTCGATCTGGTCCCGGAGCGTGGGTAGATTGCGGGGATCGGAGCTCCCAGCAAAACTGGTTCTGGTTCCAGAGGAATTGCCGTTCCGGTAATTTGTGTGATGGTCTCCAGGCATATCCTCAAGAACTGTTGGATCTTTGGGCAAGCCCACCACATATGGAAAAAGGAGCCTGGGTGGCCACATCCTCCAACAGGAATGATCCACTTGTGGGTTCATATGGTGAAGTCGAAGGGGCGGATAATACCACCGCAGCAGCACCTTGTACGCACATTCCCTGTTGGTAATGCAGGTGGATGAGGTGTGTGTTCTGGTCTATATGTCTACCCAGGTTTGGTCCTCTATTGGATGACCTAGGTCCGCTTCCCACTGGGCCATGCAGCAGGTCTTTGTGGTCAGGAAGTCGCTTAAGAAGCGCCTATATAGGGTGGATACTCTACCCCGGGTCGGAAGGTCTCCCAGTGTGAGTTCCAAGGCGGTGGGAGGGCGTGTTGCTGCTTGCAGAGTTTGGGGGTGTGAGCACCAGTGGCGTAGTTGGATATAGGTGAATCTGTCCCTTTCCTGGAGTTGGAACTTCTCCTTACATTGGTCAAAAGTGAGGGGTATCCCTCCCATATATAGCTGGTCTATGGTCTCCAGCCCGCCCTTTATCCAGTTCCGAAAGTTGCGTGGATTCGCTCCGGGTGAAAAAGTTGGGTTATGGAAGACCGGGGATCGTGGGCTCAATCCTCTTGGCACTCCCTTTCACTTTAGCGCCCAGTCCCAGGAGCTAAGGGTATGTTTGGTTGATGGGTCTCCCCAGTGTGTTCTGAGGGGGGGCGGGGATGTGTGGCAGAAATCGCAAGGGTAGGTGCACTTGTGATTGTTCCAGCTCTATCAATCTAGGGCGGTTTGTTATATTTTGCCATGCCTGAACCTGTGCCAGTTGAGCTGCCTGTCATGATGCCCGCTCCCGGGGAGCCGGTTCAAGCCCTGCGTCCCCGAAAGCGGACATCCAGTCCCCAAGGAAGGACCCAGCAACCCCTTTGGACAGTGTCCTGGCGCTTATGGCGCCAGGCTCATAAAAGACATCAGTCCTGGCGCCATAGGCGCCAGGCTCATTATGGATGTGCTTGGGTGCACTTACCTGATGCAGACCATGCTGCAGGATCCCGACCTCCTTGAGGCCTGAAAGGAACTACTTTACCTGTGGGACTAATTTACCATCCGGGCGTGGTCGGGGAAGGATACATACCTGATTGGAGGAAGGATACATACCTGGAACTTCTTCCAAGGCTATTTAAACCCCACCCGAACAGCCACACGTGCTTCGCGTTGTTCTGCATCTAGCAGCTGGACGCTCACCGTGTCTGCTCCTGCATCCTGACTTCTGCCATGCCTGCCAGCATCCTGGATCACCTGCAAAGGAAGAGAAGAAGAGAACAGAAGAAGGAAAAGTCCTTACCTGCTAAATCCGCATCCCGGGGACATCTCGCCGACAATCCTGAAAAGGAAGACTTTTATTTAAAAGCTCATCGCGTCGATCGCTGCAGCGCCGCATTCCACTCACCTTTACTGGGCGCCTCCATGTTCAGCAGCGATCATCCGGATTCGCAGTCACGCCCCAGCGCCTAGGGAGAAAAAGACCAGAACAAAAGGTGAGAGAGAAGGGAATAAGGAAAGCTAAATCTCCATGTTAAGACTTACCTGTCTCATTCCCTCTTCATTTTGGGTCCGCGCCGCATCCTGGCATTTCCAGACCCTGGCCCCTAAGGGGAAAAAGAGACATCAGCGTTAATGAGCGAATGAAAAGACATTTACCAAAAAACACTCATTAAAGACTTACCTGATTTCTACAAGGATTTCACCTCTCATCTCGGGTCGGTGCCTGTTCCCCGGCATTCCGTACCCTGGCCCCTATGGGGAAAAAGACAATGGCATTAGTACATTAATGCATGGACACAAGGGGAACCTCTTATCAAAAAACTTACCTGGAAGCCAAGCAAGTTTGGTTCTCACCAATCCGAAAATCCAGTGAAGTAACTGGATACCAACGCGCCCCTGCATCAGAAGCAGGATGGAGAGCTCGTCCTTCCAGACCCTAAGGTGAGATGCTACGAGGAATCACAGAAGGGTTTTGAGGAGGGTGAGAGGGGAAAGTGGGAGGCTGATTGCTTTACCCCGCAGACAGTTAATCCCCTATTTTCGCCTACAGAAGGATACTTCTGCGAGCCAGATTTGGGGGCCGGGTCCAGTCCGTATTCCGAACCATGCGCATCACCTTATAAGAGGTCACAGCAGCGGGAACCAGGCCAGCGCCTCCGTGGGAGTCAGGTGAGCGTTACACTGCCACTCTGTAAGCCTGCAAGTCTGGGACCCCCAGTCCTCCTAGTTCGGAGCCCACTAGCATAGTTCTGAGAGGGATTCTCGCTCTTACCTTTCCAGATGAATTTCAGCATTTTCCTTTGGATATCCCTGAGAGTTGGTGGGAATCGTTACTGGAAGGGAGGCGCAGGCGTATAGGAACCTCGGAAGGAGGTTAATCTTACATGATGTGATGCGCCCCAGCAGTGAGATCTCTTGGGTCTCCCATTGTTTCAGGTTGCCTTCCAGTTCTTTCAATAGCCGGGGGAAATTGGCTTTGTATGTCTCTTGGGTTAGTCGGGATGTGGACCCCTAAGTAGGGGATGGCCCTCTTTTCCCATGTCATCGGGCACATCGCAGTCAGTGGCTCCCGCTCTGCTGGGGTGAGGCCGATGCCCAAAGCCGAGGATTTGTCAAAGTTTATAGTAAAGCCTGAGACCTCACCATAGATGGTGAGTTCCCGTATCGCATGTTTCAGGGATGAGTGGGCCTCAGAGCATGAGCAGAACATCGTCCGCATATAGGGCGATTTTGTGTTGCATGGGGCCACTCTGTAGACCTTTGATTTGGTAGTTTCCCCTAATTCTTTTGGCAAAAGGCTCCATGGTGAGTGCGAAGAGCAAGGGTGACAGCGGGCAGCCCTGCCGGGTTCTGCATGACAGGGGGATCTGAGCTGAGCTGTGTCCGTTGATTCTCAGGCTAGTTCTTGGGCTATTCTAGTTGGCTAGAACCATCGTTTGGAAAGTTGACCCGAAGGCCTCTAGGATGTGTTTCATAAATGTCCAATCTACCCGATATAATGCCTTGGCTGCGTCCAGAGTCACTAAGACTAGTTTCTGGGAGTTCAGGGAGGCAAGGTCCACCAGGTTCAAGGTTCTCCGTATGTTGTCACCTGCTGTCCGGTGAAGGATGAAGCCTGCTTTTTTCGGGGTGGATGATCTTCGGGAGGACGCGATTCAAGCGGTTTGCCAGAATTTTTGAATATATGTTTGCATCGATGTTTAAAAGTGCAATCGGTCTATAGGAGGTCAGACTCCTTGGATCCTTTCCTGGTTTGGGCAGGAGGATGGTGGTTGATTCCTGCATCAATGGGGTCACTGATCCTGTTTCCCTGAAGGAGTTGAACAGGGTCACCAGGTGGGTGGTCAGTTGTGGCCTGAATAGTTTATAGAACCTGGTTGAAAAGCCGTCTGAGCCTGGGGCTCGTGTTTTAAGCGATTTAATGGCCTCCTCAACCTCCTCCCCTGTAATGGGCTCCTCCAATTCGTCTCTCGCTGTATCGGAGAGACGGGTCACTGCTGCCTTCTGCAGATATTCCATCTGTTGCGGTAGGTTCCGTCGGGTTGCCTTCATGATTTGGGTCAGGTAGTCTGTTGCGAGCCGTTGCTTTTCAGGCTCTGAGTACCATGTGACCGCCTTGGAATCGCGCAGACCCGCGATCGTGTTGACGCGTCTCTGCTTGGCTAGTTTGGCCACCTGTTCGCCTTGTTGCCCTTCGCGTAGTATGATTGTTTGGCCTTCGCCATCAATGGAGCGGTTTGTTCCGCATAGTGGGCTTCTAGTTTTTTCCCTCGCTGTGCGTATAATCCGTTGCGTCTTAGGGGACCAGCCTTTTACCTTGTAGATTGCCTCGGCCTCTCTTAGCTCATCCTCTAGAGCTATCCGGGTCTGGCGTCTGTCCCGGTGGTAGGCCGCTCCTTGAGCAATCGGGGAACCCCTGATTACTGCCTTCATGGCATCCCAATTATTCGCTAGCGAAGTGTCCGAGGCTGGGTTTTCGTCAAAGAAATTTCTTATCCCCATTGCGATCTTGTATCTAGTAGCCATGTCATTGAGGATCGGGTCGTATATTTACGTGGGTTATTGAGGTTGGGGTTCTGAACCCGGAGTTCCAGGATCACTGGAGCGTGGTCGGATATGGCTCTCGTGCCGATGGAAACCTCTGACAGAGGGGAAGGTTTGCGGGGAGATCAGGAATAGGTCGATCCTTGAGAAGGTGCGGTGGACGAACGAGTAGGAGTAGTCTATTTCGTCGGGGTCAAACACCCGCCATGAGTCTATTATCTCCAAGGACCTGAACAGCCGGAGGAGGCTGAGTGCCTGGGCGAAATCGCTTGGAGTCGGGGGGGGGGGGGGGCTGACCTGTCTTTAGTAGGGTCGGGAACCCCTTTGAAATCCCCTCCGACTATCGTTTGGCCCTCCACAAAACTAGCGAGCGTTGTGCCCAAGAAGTCATAGAAGTGTGATTGTCCAGTGTTGGGGGCATACACCGAGATGAGAGTGTATAGATCTCCCATTAGGAGACATTTGACTGCTGTATATCGGCCTTCCGGGCATATTTTCGTTTCCAGAATTTGCGGGTACAAGTCTTTCCTAAAGAGGATCGCAGTGCCTCCCTTTTTGCTTGTTCCAGAGGCAAAGAATTGAAGCAGGAATAGCCGAGAGCGAAGCCGGATCACGTCCGCCGGCAGCAAGTGAGTCTCTTGGAGCATGGCTATCGCTGCGTCTTCGTCCTGGAGTTTTAATAGAATTGCCTTTCGCTTGTTAGGGGTGTTCAGTCCATTAACATTTAGGGAGAGGATCCGCAGAACCTGGTGGTCCAACGGTGTCCCATTCTCCATCTATTGGGTTGGGGGGCGGTCGTGAGCCGGTGATTCAGCTGCCATGTTTGTCGTGAGATCTCATGATACCATCCTGCACTTGAGGTTTTAACGCGGATCCCCAATGGGGGGCCGCAACTTTAACTGGCAGGTAGACTGACATTGTAAGTACGGGCGTACCCTTGGCCAACAGGGCCAACTGTCCCATCGCGTATTGAGTACTGTGGGTTTCCAAGGAACAAGAGTTGGAAAGTATCCTTGGAGTGGGTATGAACCGTGGGTATGGCCCACCGTCTCCGCCTTCAAAGCTCATCAGTCCAAGCGTAAGGTGGCGGATCTGTATTTAGGTAAGGTCAAAAGAGTCCAGGCAAAGATGCTGTTGGAACCTGGGGGCGCGAGAGCGCCATTGTTCATCTTTCTGTTGCTCCGCTGAGATGACGACATGGCAAACTTTTAGGTTTTAGGGAGGGAAGCGGCCCAGAGTCCTCAGTTCCCTCCGGGTTTGGCGTGGAAAGTTCTTGGGGCGAGGTTGGATGCATGATTCTCTCTGCATCCTCCAAGTGACTAATCCGGCGTAGGGTGCCTTTATATGTGAATTGTAGAGCTGTTGGAAACAGCCATCTGTAGCCGACCTGCTGCTCCTGGAGGAACAATGCCAGGGGTCGGAGTGCTCTTCTTTTCTGAAGGGTGAGTGATGAGAGAGCCTGATAAATTTGAAGTGGAGTGCTCTGGAAGGTGATCTCCTCCCCTTGGCGGTTAATCGCCGAAATCGCCCCTTTGGTTGTGAAAAAGTGGACCCTGGTGATGACATCTGGGGGGAGGGGGTCCGAGTCTACCCCTCGACGTGGGTGGAGTCTGTGGGTCCGGTCTAGCAAGAGCTGAGATTTATCTAGGTCCGGGAGGAGAGCCTCGAAGAAGCGTCCCACTTAGTCCGCTAGCTTGTTGTCAGGAACAGAGGTTGGGACGCCCCGAATGCGGAGGTTGTTGCGACGTGCCCTATTTTCAAGGTCCTCGTGTTTAAACTCCAGGATCTCGCATTTGTGATGCAGGGTGTCAATGGCTCTTTGCATTTCCCCTAGAGTGGTAGTGTGATCCCGAGAGTGGTTTTCGATTTCTCCGAGCCTCTGTTCGACCTCCGTAACCCTTTGGTCCGTCTGTTCGACTTTGGTGGTGAGTTCTGAGAGGCATGAGCGAAACTCCGACTTAATGTCCGCCATGAAGGCTATCGGGTCCCCTTTGGTAGCGAGGGCTCCCCTGTCCGCCTGCGGTTTCTGTGGGGTAAGTTTAGGAGGATCTTGCTGCTTGCTTTTATCCAGTCTAGTAAACATGGTGGAAATATCTGCGCCCTTGCTAACCTTTGTTTGCCTGGACATGATGATCGTGTTGGGCGGTCTTGGCTGGAAGAGTTGCAGCGGGGACCAAAGCTGTGGGAGACTGCACTCGGGGAGCGCACCGTTCTCAGCCCCTTCTCCACGCCAGGCCCGCAGAGTTTAGTGAGTTGTTGGGGTGGCAAGTCGTGTGCTTTCGCCACTAGCTCCCCAGAGTGTCCAAGCGTAGAAGTGTGAGAGAGAAGCTGGTGGGAGTAGCCGTGACCCCGCAGTGGTCTAGGTCGCTGGCTGGGTGAATGGGCCGGGGCGCCCCAGGAAGTACTAGTGCAGGGAGGATCTCAGTGGGACAGGACCGGTGCAGGACGACCCACCGTTGCGTGGAGGGAGGGGGTGTGTTGCTGCGGTATGGCCCGCGGGGTCGAGGCTTCTCTTGGTAGCAGGGATTATCTCGCGGTCTCTGTATTTCCCCCCTCCTCACCGTATGTCGATCGCTGGGGAGGGGGGGGGGTCTGTAATCCCTTTGTGCACCACCCGCGTGTGACTCCGTAGTGCCGCCGGCTGGTGCTAGGCGTGGGGGCCGGAATCGAGCTTCAGAGCGGGGGTGGGGAAGACCCCATCACTCCCTTGGTGTGTGCGTCTGGGCCCCGGGCCCAGCTAGCCAGGCAGAGGGGAGGGAGAAGGCTCCAGCGCTCCGCTCGTAGGCGAGCCCGCGAGCGCAGCGTGTCCCATGCAGCAGCCACCGAGGAGCTCTCATGTGCACTCCGGGCAACCCTGATATGATCCAGACAGGTCCGCGTTGGCGGGTCCGTCCGCTCCACTTCTCCGTCGCTCCAGAGCCCTGTCACCACCAGGTGCGTAGTATGTTGCTGAGTTCCAGCGTGGCTGCCATCTTGATTTCTTCGGTTGGTGACGGGGGAAGAGATTCGGTCGCTAAATTCTAGGAGAACGCTCCCGCGTTCGGAAGTCATCTTGGGCCAGGTTGTGCCGTATCGGTTCCGATCGCCGCAGATGGCATTGGCGAATCAGAAGCCCGATCAGAACCACCAGAATTTGACGGTGGCGGGCATCCCACGGGCGGCCTCAAGGGAGCGACCACATCGATGGCGCTCCAAGCCACGCTCCATTTAATTCAATTCTTAAAGGGACTAAATGTTTCCCCCAATACCGTTTCAAGTTCCTGTGTGAGATTTAAACTTGGTTCTAAAGTTCCTCACATGTATTCCATTTGGGCCTTTACATTCTTGTCCATTGAGGCTCCTTACTTTAAAAACAATACTTGTGCTAATATCAGCCCGCAGGGTAAGTGAGTTACAGGCGCTTTCTAGCGGTCCTCCTCACACCATCTTTTATAGAGATAAAGTAGTCCTTAGAGTAAAACCATCTCTTTTTTTCCGAATTGTTTCAGATTTTCACCTGTCACAAAAAATAACACTGCCTACTTTCTATCATCCCCCTCACGCAAGTAAGGACGAACGGCTACATAGATTAGATCCTAGAAGAGCTCTTAGCTGCTATATTTCAAGACTGGCAAAAATACATCAGTGTGATCATCTTTTTGTGGGATACACTGGCCGCAAACTAGGACTTGCTGTAACTAAACCAACATTATCTAGATGGATAATTTTAGCTATAACAGAATGTTATAGATTGGCTGGGAAAGAACCACCAGATGGGCTGAGGGCTCGTGGGAGGACACATTCCATTCGAAGAACAAGTTACTTACCAACTGTAACATTTTTTCAGTTGGATGTTCCTCTCACGTATTCCTCATCGACCCTCCCAGCCTACCCCACAGTACAGTTTGTGATTTACACTCTAAATTCTTTTAAGACCAGGGTCAAAAGAGGCACGCCCTTTAACTATAATCCATGGGCGGGGCGTGGCTTGGATGGCCACGTAGGAGGCTGTGCCTTCGCGGAGCTCCGTAGATCCTGTATTGATCCTGAGGAGATGGAGCGCGTGCAGTGACCAGCCGGCGCTGCAAAATTACACACACGTGTACGAACATTGAGGCGACATTCGCTGAAAGTTTGGCGCGTGGGGAATGCTCGGAGCTTGAGTTACCCACACCGTGTTGCAGTGGGTCCCGGACCGAAGACACAGACAAAATGGCGGCCAGCACAAAGAAGAAGACTGGAGCCGCGAGGGAGCCGCTGCGGTCTTGGGGTTAGGACCTGTGAGACCCCCGTAACGAACTTTACGTTCGCCGCCCGAGGACAGATTGAGGAGTGGAGCAGGAGTGCTGGGAGTGAGCACTGTGGGGGCCGCGGACAAGACTGACTCGCGGGCTGGGGGCAGCTGAGATCCCGCTGGGCGACCTGCTATAAGCCCAAGCAGATACATTGTTGCCACGTGAGGGAGAAAGCCAACGCGGTCCTCGCTGGCAACAAAGTCGCTGTGGATCCTGCGCACTCGCGAGGGCGGCTGTTGCTGCGAGTCGCCTGACAGTGTGTCCGTTCGAGGAGAAACAAAACTCTGTGAACTGCCGACGGAGGGCTGCGGATCTTCCGTGTGCCCCCGTGGGCCTTTGAACTAGATCGCCTGATAGGAGGGCGCTTATGAGCACCGGGGGATGCGCTGGCCCCCCCCCCGAAGACATTGGGAGCAGTGGAGGCTGTGCTGAGAAAGGGCCCAAGTTAAGTGTGCACTGGATTGCTGGCACTGTGCCCGCATGCGGAGGGGGTGGCACGAGGTTCTTGAACGGGCTGATTTGGACCTTTGCAAGCCCCTTGCACCCACGGGGCCCCCCCCGGAATATTGGAATAGGAGCCCCACAGTGGAGACTACCCCACAAAACGCATGACTTTGGGACTGTGAACTTGAGGCACCGTGGAGTGCTGTTCATAGATCATGCACGGCAGAGCCCAGTAACTTAACGCCAGGGGTGCGCAAGCACGTGGGAGGACACAGCCCACTCGGGGCGTATGCTGCAGGCGAGCGCAGGCTTGAACAGCAGAGGGTGGTCAGCGACCACACGAACAGTGGAGTGAGGAGCAGCACGGTGAGACCGTGTCCAACTGACGCGACAGGATGTCCACCAAAGTGGTGAGACCTCGGATCAAGCAGACCACGATGGAGGCCTACACCAAGTCGCCCCCGAGCGCTGAGGGGGGCAAGAGTAAAGAGACCCCTGCGGCGGCGGGGGACCCACCGGGCACAATCCAGGAGGTGCTGGCAGCAATTGCTGATTTGAAGGTGGCCTGGGAAACGAAGCTGGGCCTAGCCATGAAAGAGCTGCAGGAGGGCTTGGACCTCAAGATCGGAGCGGTCCAGGAAGAGGTGAACCTGCTGCGACAGGACGTGCGAACGATCGCAGAGCGCACTGGGGCACTGGAAAAGGAGTTGACCCCGAACACGGAGGCGTGTGCTGCACATGCTAAGGAGCTGCATGCTCTAGTGCAGCGAGTTGGCAACCTGGAGGATAGAGGGGAGCAAGCGGAAGGGCGCGCCAGACGCAACAACATTCGTATAGTGGGTGTACCGGAAGGGATTGAAGGACCGAACCTCACGGAATACGTCGAAACCATGCTCTTGCAGGAGATAACTGGCGGGGAGCTGACCCAGCGGTTCGCGGTAGAAAGGGCACATAGGGCTCTGACCAGGAGACCGGCCCCCCCGCGGCCGCTGATCACGAAGATCTTAAATTATCGTGACCGCAAGAAGATTCTTGAATTTTTCCGGAAAGGAGGAACGATGGAAAGGGGGTCAGCGAAAATAACGGCGTACCCGGACTACACGCTCCTAGTGCAGCGGAATCGAATGATCTTCGAAGCGTTAAAGAGGAGGCTCAGAGAAGCAGGCCACCGCTACATGTTGCTCTATCCCGCCAGGTTGAAGGTGTTTTACAAGAACAAATCCCTTTTCTTCGAGACTCCTACTGAGGCGATGGATTGGCTGGATTTGCAGGGCCAACCTCAAGAACTGGATGCCCAGACGGAAGCGGCCGGAGATAAGTAGCACGTCACAAGAGCACCCTAAGTGCCATAGTTATGACACTGGGACTGGAATATAGAATATTGTGCTTGTGGGAGGGAAGCCATGGTATCTGCCGGCGGGTCCCGTTGGATGCGCCTCTCCTAACATAGATGACAGAGCTCCTGGGAAGCGCCCTCTGACCCCAATAGTAGTTCATTTAGTTAGGTCACCGTTAGATTGGCGACGCCCTACGGGGTCCTTGTTCTCGGATACGGGACAGGTCCAGAAGTGGGTAGGCCTGAGATCCAGGGATGGAGCTGGGCAACTGTTGGGGGTTGGTAGGGAGGGGGGAGGGAGGGAGTTGTGTGCTGTGGGGTGGATTTGGGGGATGGGGGATTCTGTTTGTAACTTGTCGGGAAAGAGCCGGAAAACTAATTAGTAATGGGAGCATCGGGAGAAAGGTTGGGATGGGAACAGCGTTGGGTAATCTCAAAGTTGTGACCTGGAATGTACGGGGCCTCAACAGCTACCTGAAACGAAATAAAGTGATGCTGTATTTAAAGAGAATGCGCATAGATATAGCCCTGCTGCAGGAGGCACCTTACTAGGGAGAAGCAGGAGGTGGTTAAGAAGAAATGGAAGGGCACTGTGGTAGGGGCTGCATATTCGGCGTATGCTAGAGGGGTCATCACGTGGGTGGCGCCGCATGTGCGGTTCCAGGTGCTTGGCTCCACGGAAGACCCGGAGGGTAGGATGGTGGTGGTAACGGGCCTCTTGGAAAACAGGGAAGTGCACATTGTAAACGTGTATGCCCCTAATAACGATACGGCAGCTTACTTTAGGACTCTTTACAGTAAACTAGGGCCCCTGGCAGGGAGTACGGTAGTGTGGGGGGGGTCTTTAATTGCACTCTGAATCCCAGGATGGACAGATCAATGGACAGGGCAGGAAAAACGGCGCCGGCGGCCAGAGCCCTGGGAACATTATTGAAAGAGCTAAACCTAAAGGATGTATGGAGGAGGTTGCACCCAGAGGATAGGCAATATTCACACTACGCAGCGCCACATAATTTGCACACCAGGCTAGATTATATATTTGTAACGGCCGAGATAGTGGGAGACATAGTTGGAGCGGAATATAGGGCCCGAGTATTATCTGACCACTCGCCCTTGGTAGTGGAGTGGAGACATCAACCCCCAAGACCGCGGATCCCAACATGGAGGCTCAGGACCGAGGCGCTGCAGGACGAGGGGTTCCGGGAGGGCCTACGGGATGCCATCGAAGAATATTTTGATATAAACACGGGTAGTGTACGTTCTGTGGGCACTCTGTGGGAAGCGTTCAAAGTGGATTGTGCGCGGGGTGGCCATTTCTAAGGCTAAAGGGCTCCAGGGGGGTATAGAAAGGGAACTCAAAGTAGCGGAAAGGGAGCTGGAGGAGCTCACGCGTTGTGAAAACACCGCCCACGACAACAGAACTAGGATAAAAGAATTACAGGCTACCTGCAGTGAACTCTGGGACAGGCTGTGCAGACTTAATCACAGGAAATATACGGAGAGGATACATGCAGGAGGCGACAAGCAGGGCAGATTGCTAGCCTGGCTGTATAAGAGTGAGACCCCCCCGCTCGGTGATCAGTGAGGTCAAGGATGAGGGAGGTTGCATGTGCAACACCCAAGAGGAGGTAAACAAGCAGTTCCATAAATTTTATAGACACCTGTACAAGGACACAGGGGAGGATATGTGTCAAGTCATACTTGACACACTGGAGGACATAGTTGCCCACCCTGGATGACCTAGAACGCGCAGAATTAGATGCACCTGTCACCTCAGATGAGCTGGAGGTGGTGATCCAGAATCTGCCCACATGCAAGGCACCTGGTTCAGACGGATTGCCTAGTGAGTTCTACAAAACATATAAGCAGGAGCTAATCCAACCACTGCTTGCCACTTTCAACGAGGCCTATGAGCAGGGGGAACTCCCGTTGTCCCTCCGCAAGGCCGTGATCATCCTATTCTTGAAACCAGGTAAGCCGGCCCAGGAGTGCGGGGTCTTATAGACCATTGTCCATGCTCAACCAGGACAGTAAAATACTCACTGCGGTGCTGGCCAACAGGTTTAAGAGGGTGATTGGGAAGCTGATACACCCAGACCAGACAGGTTACGTCCCGGGCAGAAACCTTACAGATAACCACAGAAGGCTACACCATATTATTGACCAAACTGAAGGGGATTCGGGCGAGCTAGCCATAGTGTCACTAGACGCGGTTAAGGCTTTTGATTCGGTAAGATGGCCCTGGTTGAAAGCGGTTCTGAAGGGATATGGAATGGGACCTGGATACCTCAGGTGGGTCCAGCTGCTCTACAGCGCCCCGCTGGCGAGAGTCAAAACAGGGTCCACAATCTCAGACACCTGGCAACTTAGAGGGACCAGACAGGGGTGCCCCTGGTCGCCCATGCTATATATACTAGCATTAGAGCCGTTGGCAATATGCCTGCATCATCAATACGGGGAGGTGGGCATAAGTACGGGTAGCCGTAGGCACCTGATATCACTATATGCGGATGACATGCTTCTTTACTTGCGTTATCCGGAAGAAAATCTTCAGTACGTGTTAGAGGTAATGGAACGATATGCCGCCCTTTCTGGTATATCAGTGAATCTCGGAAAGTCCAGTCTCTTTCCTCTGGGCAGATACAGGAGTGTCCCGTCGCAGAGGTTGCCTATCCTACCGATTCCATGGCAGACAGACCTTCAGGTATCTGGGATTAAATATCTACCACAAAATAGAGGCAGAACACAAACATAATACGGAAAGAGCGTTAGAAGGGATTAAGAATAGCATGGTGTTTTGGGCCAGATTGCCCCTGACCATGATGGGGAGAGCGGCCTTGCTTAAAATGGTGGTCTTGCCTAGACTTTTGCACTTTTTTGTGAACGTCCCGTTTTTGATACCAAGAAGCCTATTCGTAAAACTACATAGCATGTGCATGGGTTTTCTATGGGGAAACTCCAGGAACAGGGTGGCCCTGTGGAAGCTCCAGAACCCGTATGACAAGGGGGGCATAGGCCTGCCAAATTTTGAGCTCTAACTGGCGGGGCAGCTGCTGTATGTGGCTAGGTGGCTTTCAGCGGAAGACTCGGCGGAGGTGCGGCTTCTGCATGGAGATTCAGCCCCATACTTCCTGCAGGAGGTGGTGTGGTTGCGTAGGGATACAATGGAGGGCAGGGGGCGGCTGTTGAGACTGGGCTGGAAGATCTGGCAAAGGACTTGGAGGATGATGGGAGATCAGGAGCCGTACTCCCGGCAGGCCCCGCTGGTGGCTCTGTGCGGGAACGACTCTCAGCTATTCGAATCAGTCCGAAGATACTGGGAGCAGGTAGGCCTGGCCACCCTCGGAGACATATGGCAGGATGGCGAGGCACTGGACTTCCAGAGGTTGCAGGAAGAGACAGGGGTGCATGAAGGCCAATATATAACTTACGCTAGGCTTGTTAAAAAGACTAGAGAAAGATGGCCCAAGACAGTGCTAGCGGAAGACCCTGAGGCCTCCCTGGAAACCATGTATGATGTGTCAGAGGGCGGGCACGAAATCTCGATATATGAACTCCTACCAGTGAGGGCGGGGAAGGAGTTGCTCCAACTAAGACAGGATTGGGAAGAGGAGGTGGGAGGACCTATGACGGATGGGCAATGGGAGTGGGCACAGAGATACCATAAAAAGGTCTCAATGCTAGATTCCAACAACTTCAGCTGTACGTTACTCACAGGGCCTACCTGACCCCTGGGAAGATTGCAAGGTTTGGGGGACTAGCCACGCAGCAATGCGCCAGGTGTGGGGAGGTGGATGCAGGGCTGCTATATATGTTCTGGGCTTGCCCGGAAGTGCTCAAGTTTTGGTATGAGGTCAAAACGAAGCTGGCTGGCGGGGGAGTGGTGCTGGATGTGGAATCGGCTTGGTCATGCATGCTAGGGCTTTTTCCTAGACCCAGGCACTCCAAACACATAAGCAAGATGAAGGACCTGGCTTATGTTCTGGCCAAGCGCAGGATTGCAATGGGCTGGAAGGCGGCCCATCGACCCAGGGTGGAGCTATGGTGGGCAGACCTCCTGAAATGGGCGGAAGCTGAATCTGTTGTCTGGTTTGAAGCGGTTACCAGGGGGGGCGAGGAGGAAGTGGGGCCCCTGCTGGTCTGGCGGCAACTGGTGACCTCTATGGCTAATTCCTGCCAGGGTAACAACGAAACAGAAGATTCGGGCAATGACCGTTTAAGTACTGTACTACCCGATAACGCTCCAGTAGAAGACATGGGAGATTTGGCTCTAGTTTAAGGGGGGGGGGGGTGATTTGGGGAGTTCTAATGGAAACTAAATGGTACAATGATGTTTTTTGTATATTGAAACAGTTGAAATGTGTGTTTTGTTTGGTTTTGAAAATTGAATAAAAATAAATTTTAAAAAAAACTATAATCCATGGGCTATAATACACGACAAAACAGAACTGAGGCCAACAGGCACGATTGAGGCATTTATGCAGCGGATGACGTCGGGGATCGACGGATGCCGCAGAGGGACATCGATGCAATGGCCTCGAGTGGAGCCCCCTCTAGTGGAGAGAGAATTTTTTTCCAAAGCTGAAGGTAAAGCTATATCTAAGATGAGGAATATGTAGGAGGAACATCCAATCGAAAGAACGTTACAGTTGGTAAGTAACTTGTTGTTCTGCCAAAAGTACCATTGGGTCTTCAGTTGGAGCGTGCCTCAGGCCAGGTTTTATGGGGTTTTAAATAATTTCAAGTGGGACTCTAATGCAAATTGCTCCATTGTGTTATTAAAACAGATTCACTGACTGGCCACCAGGGGGCGCGCGGATGTGGTCTGACTTCACGTGAGCTCCGCTACTTTGGGTCCCTAGGAGGGATTGAGCCCCCACTTTGACGACCCCCCCCCCCCCAGATTCTACGCCGGTGTGCCGCCAGCTGAGGACCCTCCCCTCCGGTCGGTCGAAAACCCGATTGAAAACTACCCCTGCAAACCTGAGATATACATCCTTCAAAAAGACGTCACACAACGGCTCTGCAGCCCGCTCACAGGTAACTGTGTAACGGTCAGAGGCAGACCCTGGGCCTGACGAATGAAGAAAGCCTGAAAGAACCTGAACCCTGGCCACGGAATTCATACTCCCGACGACGTTCCTTGCCGCAAAGGGGACGTGACAGCCTCGGTCGAGTCGGCGGAGCTTCCGAAGAGCGTGATCGGACTAGGCCTTGAGACAGCGCTGAGCGGGGAGACGGTAGGTCCATCCCTTCTACCCCGTGAACAACGGGAGGTGCGCCATCACCACGCAGCGGCGGTTCGGACCTCTCGCCCTGAATGTTTACCCCCGCATCTCGCACAAGAGGAAAACACTCCCAAAGCGTCAGCTGACCCGGACACTGCTTAAAGGGCACCCCGGGTGACCCATACGCATTACTGTGCCGCCCGTACCCTGGGCATAACAAACGCACCACGTGCACCCCTCCCAACACCTACCGAACTTCCCGAGACCACCGACGTCGGAGTGCAGAGGGTAGGGCCCCCGACCCAGGGGCGTGTGCCTCCTCTGCTCCCGACCCCATCTCCCCGTCGAACAGCACTGGTGACACCACAGAACTTCGGGAGAACCAATGGACATAAGGGAGAAACTAGCTACATTCTGCTACGTCTGCCAAAAACTGTGACCATACCATGGCGAACCAAAATACCTCTGGGAGTGAATCAGCAGCTACCAAAGGGAACATTGCCACCTTGCTGGGCGAAATAAAGAAAATGGGTGCCAGCATTGGCTCCAAAATTGACAAGATCACCCAACGCCTAGATACCATGGAGGAGAGGCTTGAAGGGGTCGAGAACAATCGAGCGTCCATAAACACCCTTGAAGCACAACTCCACCAGCAGATGACCAAACTGGAGCAACGAGAGGAGAGCTTCAAACTCAAGATTGATGACTTGGAAAACCGGGAGAGGCGGAACAACCTGAGGATTTTCGGAATCCCGGAACGAGAAGGGGAGACAGAGCGATCTGAAGAACACCCTGCATGACATCATCAAACTCTTAGGTTCATAAACCGTGTCATCGGCAACTAAGACAGGATACAGAGCTGGAGGTCCTCCAGGCAGACCAAGATCTGTCCTTGCTCGATTTCACCGCTTTCAGGACAAAACACGGATCCTCGAGAAAGCAAGAAGCAGCGATTCAATTACCCTCCAAGGATCCCAAATCTCGATATACCAGGACCTATCATCCATGACCCTGGCACTCTGACGCATGTGCGGGCCTATCACCAAACATCTGAAGGAAAAGAACATAAGATACAGGTGGGGATACCCCTTCTCTCTGTCCTTCGTATACAACGGAAACAATCAAGCTAAGCTCAGAGGGGGGGGGAAATCAAGGCGTACATCTGACCTCCTTGGACCAAGCACAGAGGAACACGATCGGGGAGACCCACGTCGAGAAGGAGGATGGCGTATACAGGGCCCCAGAAGGAACCGTGTCAAGGGATCAAGGACATTTCAGAGAGGTAATACCCCCCCCCAGGGGGAGAGAACTGATGCTGCAACACTGGTAAGATGACATATATTCTAATACATATGTCCATGGCCTGAACTGTGTAAGGATGTTTAGGCTCGAAAGAGACTTGGGCCATGTAAACGAAGGAGGGAGGTGAAAGGGGGGTCAATCAAGATTATGATGTTATAATAAACTTGGGGACCCGAAGTGACGGTCCCTAAAGGTGGTTCGATGCAGAACCAGTGTCTTTATCTGGGTCCGCACGGACGCCGTCAATGTGGGAAGGGTGGGGGGGCTGGGCAGACAAATGTACAGAGAATGAAGCATTATCGGCAATACGAAGGATCACTCAAGACTACGCGAGTCCTTATGAACAATATATCTACTTGACACGGGTCACGAATCCACAACCGAGATACTCTGATAATGGCACCAATTGAAGAGCAGAAGGGTAGGGAATCCCTAAGGATAGGAACACTTAACGTGAAAGGCCTCAACTCGCCGACCAAGAGATCACTAGTGGCAAGGGAATTCCGTAGATCTGAAAAAGACATTCTCCTCCTACAAGAGACAAAGTTTGCCAAGGGGGAGGAGAGAGGAATACTAGGAAAAAGAGGGGGAAAGGAATTCTGGGGCTCGGGCCCACTCAGGAAGGGAGGAGTTGGAATCCTGATCAAGAAAGGAATCAATTTCGAAGTAGATAAGACCTGGTCCGATGTAAGCGGGCGTGCCCTCCTGATATCTGGGACAATCGCAAAGGTTAAAGTAACAGTCGCAGTAATAGTAATATACTCTCCCAACGCAGGACAAGCCAAGTTCCTAGAAAAGACAATACCCAAAATAATGTTAGAAGCATCCGGCCAAGTTGTTCTCAGAGGAGACTTTAATCAATGGGCGGAACCAGGCAACCCCGAGATAAGAAGCCAAACGAGAAGTGATCGCACTGGGCTTTCCGACATAATGGAGATATATGATCTGCAAGATGTGTGGAGAATTAAACATCCTAATGAAAGAGGCTACACATTTTACTCCAATCCGCACAAAACATTCACCAGGATTGATTACTTGTACCTCACCAAGGACCTCCTTGACACCACAACGCTATTAGAAATAATTCCCATGACATGGTCCTGTCGGATATAAGGTGGGCAGACTTGCATGTTTCAGGAGGGAAGTGGCACTGTAATGTAAGCCTGTTGAAAGATACAGTATTTGAAGTATTCCTCAATTTCAGTTGCCATTTCAATTTTAAACTAAACAATGGGGAAGTCTCCAAGCAGACAATATGGGAGGCGGGTAAAGCCACCTGGAGAGGCATGCTGATACGAGAAGAATCTACCAAAAAAAGAGAAGGATCATGGAGCACAGACTTAGGTCCGAAATATGCCAACTGGAAAGCGAGAACAGGGAACACCTGGGCACGGACCGCGACAACATCAACATAGCACAACGTAAAAGGGAAGAACTAAGACTATTGGAGCACGAACAAATTGTGCGCAAACTTCGATTCCTCAAACAGAAATTCTATGAGCAGGGGGACAAGGCCGACGCACTATTGGCAGCCAGACTCCGAGAACAAAGGGTGGAGCGGAAAGTGAAAGAGTTAATTGAAGAAAACCCTACGACCCCCACCCCCCACCCCTCCACACTATCCCTGAGTTTTGCCAACTTCTCCGAGGCGTTGTACACCTCGGAAGTGACTCCAGGACAATCAGATACAGATCACCATCTCTCCCAGATATATATGCCCAAAATCTCATACCCCGAAACTGAGCTCTTAGAATCCCTGATATCCGAACCTGAGGTCCAAGAGGCAATTAAAAGACTAACTGTAGGCAAATCCCCCGGAAAGGATGGCTATACCGCTGGGTTTTATAAAACCTTCAGGGACCAGCTAACACCATTCTTGACGGAACTCTTTAACGAGATATTAGAAACAGGGACAGCCCCCGACTCCTTTACGAAGGCGCTCATAACAGTGCTCCCAAAGGAGGGAAGGAACCCCAAACTTTGTGGTTCATACCGCCCAATTTCATTGCTCAACTTAGATGCCAAAATGTACACCAGGGTAGTGGCCGCCCGATTGTGTATGAGGTGAGGGATCAGTACTTCCAATGACCAAGTCGGATTTATATTGGGTAGGGCAAGGGGCCGACACCATGCGCAAAACTCCAAGCAACTTTAGCCACTCATCACCAGAACTACCAGGTGACCCTGCCCTACTGTCAATAGACACGGAAAAAGCCTTTGATAGAGTGGAGTGGGAATTCCTGAGGGCAGTCCTTCGCAAGGTGGGGATAGGGCCGAGATTTAGGAAAGGAATACAAGTAGTATACACATCCCCAAAGGCATCTATCTCTGTTAATGGGGAATATTCCAGATGGTTTGATATGGGACGTGGTACTAGACAGGGGTGCCCCCTCTCTGCAATACTTTTTGCGTTCTCCCTAGAACCCCTGGCCCAAAAGATACGATCCGACTCCAGAATAGAAGGCATGCGATTGGGAACGAAAGAATATAAGATAGCACTCTATGCTGATGACATACTTTTACACATTACCAACCCCTCTGTATCTGTCCCTCATGCTCTCCAACTATTAGAAGAATATGGCAAACTCTCTGGCAAACTCTCTGGGTTTAAGGTGAACAAGACTAAATCAATATTGTTCCCTTTGCAAGGAACGAAAGGGGAAAACGAAACCAAGTTCTTGCCCTTAGGCCTCAAACTCGAACACTCTGCGTTTAAATACTTAGGCATCCAGATCACTGAAAACATAACAGAACTATACAAAGCTAACTTCCTCCCCTCCTCCAGAGCTTCTCGGCCGATCTGAATAGGTGGGACAAACTCACGATCTTGTGGTTAGGCCGGATTAACGCCATTAAAATGGTATGCCTCCCCCGATTCCTGTACCCTTTCCAGATGTTACCTATCGAGATACCAAATGCGTTTTTTGAAGAGGCCAAAAAACTTATGCTTAGGTTCCTCTGGCAGGGAAAGAAGGCGAGGATTGCATTCGACACTCTGACGCTTTCCAAAGACAAAGGAGGAGTAGGTCTCCCCGACCTGCGAGCATACTACAAAGCCTCACAACTACGTATCCTTATCTCACACCTACGTGATCACAACCATCTCCAATGGGTCCACATGGACAATCATTACTTCTCGCCGGCCATTGTCAGAATGGCTATGGACCCCTCACAAAAGAATACAACGGAAAATTAAGGGCCGCAAGATACGGAGTACCATCTGGAACATCTGGCAACCAAGCAAAGCAATGAACAAGATCACCACCTGGCCGTCCCCACTTAGCCACTTATGGTCCCCTGGCATAAACGATCACATACCCGAGGTAGGAAGATTCCAATCCTGGTACAAGGCAGGACTCTAAAGGGTAGGGCAACTCCAGAAGGACAACTTCATAACTCTTCCAAACCTAACTGAAGCCCTAGGAATAGGCCCATTATCCACCTTCCAATACATCCAGATAAAAGGAGTCCTCACAAAATCTGCATGGAAGGAAAAGCTGCAGAGCGAACTCGCCCCATTTGAACAACTCTTGGATTCTAAGTCTGAAATGAAGGGTTTGATATCGGCTATGTACAAAGAACTTATCGAAGCAGGCACCGGGTCCACGGAACATCTCAGAAGCAGATGGGGGAGAGACTTAGGAGAGGAGTTAGATCCAGAGCAATGGGAAATGATGTGCAAAAACGCATCCAAAACATCCTTATCCAGTCAATAAAAATCACACGCCATCAAACTCCTACATAGATGGCAATATGACCCACTCAAATTGTCCAAGATGTTTCAGACTGTGAGCCCGAGATGTTGGCGAGAATGTGGAGAAACAGCATACTATTGGCACATGTGGTGGAGCTGCCCATGCATTTAAGGTATTCTGGGAGGAAGTCCTGGCATGGATCAAAGACATAGACGGCATACAAAGAGACATTGATCCACGTTTGGTTCTCTTCGGAACGGAAAAAGACGAGGATGAATGGACTAGACTCAGGGGTCTTGCCCCACACCTATTACTAGCAGCCCCTGCACTGCTGGTAACAAAATGGAAATCCAAAAAGGTTCCAAGTAAGAAGGAATGGATCAATTTGTCAACCAACATTTATACAACGGAATTGATCACGGCATCCCTACACAACAAAGCATCGCAATGCGAGATCTTATGGTCAGAATTTCGAGGCAAACACCTCTCAGAGACGACGTACTCCCAACCCGAAGACACTACAGGATCTTAATTGAACCTAGAATCTCAGACTCTCAATACAGGACAGTTATGACCCAAGAATCCAGGAAACCTCACAATAGTGAACCGAACATTACCCGCTATGAACATGTCAATAGAGAAAAGATGCTGCAATGATGTCTGCCCAACCATGGGGAGGGAGGGAGGTGGGTGGGTATGTTATACTGACTGTTATCACTAGGGATCGGAAACGAACACAAGGACGATCAATTGTATAATGACTCTAGTTTTTGTTCTTTTGATGTAACCATATGCTAACAGAGTTGTAACAAGTGAAATGCTCAAATCTTTTGTTAATCTTTTGTTTCTCTTTTTATTTTTAAATCAATAATGCCAAATTAAAAAAAAATCACTAACCAGACAACACTATATTCTGTGTGCTAGGCTTTCTTTTGCAACTTGTGTTAATTAACTCCCAATTTACCTTGCATACTGCAAAATCTCCCTGTATCGAAGTAGGCTTATCTTCATCCAACTTGCTGAACAATGATTAATATTTCGGCAGTGTTCAATTGCTTCTCAGCTGAGAAGGAACTTTCCTGTATTACAACCGTAAACTTTTCAGTTTACAATGCTCATTGCTAAACCCCAAATCCAATATTTGCCTCTAGTTAATACAACATATGCAATCTGCTTCTAAGTGCTACAGCGAAATTTATACAGGTTTGCAGTGAATGCATCAATCGCCATGAATCTGCATGAAAGCGCTATGACTGTGCGAAGTATATTCCTACTGGTCGAAATGGACCTTCACGTGAGACTCTGAGAGGAGTCGCACGTGCTGTGCTTAATTCTGTAGACCTCTTGCTGGTCAAATACAGAATGTAGGGCTTCCAAGACTTATTTCTAACTGCAAACATTGACTGACTCATGACTGCTGCGTGGTCTGCTCTGTCCCTAGTCCTTTTGGCTCTTTTCGCAGGTCAGTGTATTCGCCAGCTGTTCCACTGCTGGTATTGGTAGTCCTGTGCAATAAACAGAAAGACTGGCCACAATTAGGCAGTGCAGGTATTTGGAAATTGACATTGGTACCCCACTTACATGCAGGCACCTGAAGGACACAGACTGGGGCCATCCCAATTCCCACACCCCGTCTGTAAGGCAGGAATGGCTCTAGGAATCCCTGTTGGCTTTTCGCTTGTTAGAAATGGATAACCCAGGCTGAAGGGGGGGGGGGCCCTTCCCATCACCTCTTGACAGGCTCGGGTCTCTGAGCCGGTCACAAGACCCTTATCCAATTCGGAGCAGTGTGGCTCTGAGAAGTTGAGATGAAGGAGGTAGAGCAGCTGTTGTCAATTCTTTATGGCCCAAAAAAGGCTGCAAAGCAGAACAGCTGGTGTGCAGTACCTATTTAAAATGTCTTGTACCTTAATAGCCAGCATATATGAAATCATGAGATATCTAGCTGCTAACAGTATAAAGGTACTGAAAATATCCAATATATAAAATATCCAATAACAAATAGCCGATACCAGCTTACTTTCTAAGACTTTGTGAGAACTTTGGGACAAAATGCTGTGATTATCATCCCTGACCCTTGTAGTTTCACCACGGACAGCCCACCAAAGAGAAGTTGCCACTGCAAAGGAATTTCAGTAAAAATCCTCTCTGACAGAAAAGTATAAAAACCTTGAAAGCTTGTAAAAGGGTTGGCAAAGTTGGCAAAAGGAACATCCAAAGCGCAAACCCCAACAGAACAGCCTCTTTATTAATCTCTAGGCTTTGGTGCTGACGACTTTGACCTCTACACAGACTGCGACGACCGAGTCCACCATGATTGGATGAGCCGGCAGAGACTTTGAACTTGCGTGGGCATGTGCCTTTGGGATCAGCCACTGCTCTGATTGACAAGGACCCTTCTGTACGCCACATGGCTGTCTTCCAACATCTGTCTTTCTGCTTCAGCTCCCCACTCCACTGTGCCGCTCGGAGCTAAAATTCCTCAGGCTTATGCCCCCATCCCTTATGTCTTGGATGAAGACTTTTACGATGAAGAGGGTGATGCCATTCATTTTGGTCTTGAACCCTTTGGCCCTGTGAGGTCATGCCTTTGTTTAATCTTGCAGCTGATTTGCAAGAGGCGAGTGGTCTGGACACTTCTCCAGAGATTGCCATGCTTCCTGCACCAGCTCAGACTTAATTTCATTGCCTGATGGCTAAAGTGGTTGATGGCTTTTTTGGGGTTGTTTACACTCAAGTACAGTTGGAGCTGACTGATATTTTCGATGAAGGTCTACAGAGGTAGACCTCCTGCCCTTTAACTATGCAGTTAAGGCCTGGTCCTCAAATTGTGATCGAAAGCGGCTTCAGTCTCGACAGTGGAGAAGAAATGCAGAGCAGCCCATTTTAATCCAACTTCTCCAGCATGGTGTCTGGCATGGATTCACATGCTCATGAATATTCCGTAGTCAGGCTGGGAATCCCCGGTAAAGAAAAAATCAGTTTGTTTCATTTCTGAACTGTCTTTCTCCTAATAACCAATCACTGGTCTCTGGGTCATACTGCCCCCAGCCAATGACTGCCCTCTACCTAGGCCCCTCCTCTGGCAGCCATCTTCATATTTCTACCGCACGTTCAAGTGTTGGGAGTCCTCGTGCAATAGCTCTCGAGATTTTACTGCGTTTTGCGATTTTTTTATTTTTATTTTTTTTTTTTTTTTTTTTTTTGAGTTTAATCTCATTTTTTCGGTCAATCGAGCCTCAAGCTCAACCGTTTCTACTTCCGATCAACGTCGACCCGTTTTGGAATTTTCTACGCCCCTCAAGGGTAAGTTCTCGTCGAGTTCCGCTTCTTGGAGGATTCTTTGCGGCCTACCCCGTGTGGACATGGCCCAGGACAAAGGGAGCACAATGCCCGGATCCAAGCTGTTCAGGAGCTGCCCTGGATGCGGATTGCAGAATGTCTTCAAGGAGGACGAGCATTCCAGATGCCTCTAAAGCCTTCACGAAGACAAAACGCACGTGGAGAAAGACTGTGTTTTGCCAGAACATGTCGGAGCGGACCATGGATCGGCGTATCCGCCTTACCAACTGGCTGGAGGGTAAGAGCCCAGCAGCAGTTGAGAAGAGGTCCGAGCGGTCTTCTAAGACCTTTGAGGACGCTCCGGCGACAGGGGACCAACAAAAGGCAAAGCACTGCAAGTCCGCGGGCACCGGGAGTGCCGAACGGTCGGGCTCCTCGGCTGCCGTGCAGGGCGCACTTTCATCAACCACAAGCCAACGCTCTGGCTTGGGGAAAA
The DNA here is from genome assembly GCF_040938575.1 of Ambystoma mexicanum. Taxonomy (NCBI): domain Eukaryota; kingdom Metazoa; phylum Chordata; class Amphibia; order Caudata; family Ambystomatidae; genus Ambystoma; species Ambystoma mexicanum. The sequence goes on from NC_090936.1 coordinate 692,523,535, forward strand.
AAAGTCGGAGAACCCAGGTAAACTTAGGGATCAGTCCCGGTCGATCCCAGCGGAGAAAGCCGAGGGGAGCGAGTCGGCGACCCTCCCCCCAAGGTGAAGGCCTCGGCACGTCTAAAGTCGTGAAGGCCTTGATTCACCCGGCTAAGGCCTCTATCGAGGGGGTCGTGGCGGCCCTGGCGAAGCCTGTGGAGGCTACCCCAGTGGAGATGACTTCTGGGCCCAGAGTTGCCCTGCCACCGCGGAGGGAATCCTCTTTTCAACCCATCGATAAGACCCCTGGGAGAACCCCAGTGGAAAATGAGGGGGGGGGGTTGTGGCCATCAGACACAGATGCAGCCTTTGAAGAGGAGATGGCTGAAGTTGTGAAGATCCTGGACAAGAGGTTCGAGGAAGTTGGTCCAACGGGAGCGAACCTGACCAGGCTGACGAAGAAGGCGACGGTGGCGCCGACGAGGTTCCCGTGGAGGTGGAAGATAAAACTTCCCAACCCTCGCGCCCGTCGCAACTGGTACCTGGGCCACAGGACAACTCGGGAGCAATCCTGATGCCGATCCAGGCCTTGTGTACAGAGATAAGGACAAGGTTGCCCTTACCCCCAACGGACGACCCAGCGGAGCCTGGACCGTCGTGAAGCCCTCCAGGCAAGCAGAGAAGAACTTATCCCCCACCGCCCTCATAGCCTTCTTCTCCTTCCCCGTTCCCGAGGGATGACACTGGGACAGACGGCCATGACGGGGATGTATGACGGGGATGTATGACGGGGATGGGTGACGGTGGTGGTGACAAGGGTCATCTTGGCAGCAACAACGATTAAAGCAGCCAACACCCTCGTGATTGCGGCCCACTACGACGGAGCTGTGGTTTAAGATTGCTCCTCTGCTGGACTTCCTCCCGGACGACAAGAGGGCTGAGGCCCTGGAGATCCTCCAGGAAGGCGAGGTGGCGTCGGACCACGCCATAACGGTGGCCACGGACATTGCTGATACTGGCTTCCGCCAGATGGGCAACAGTGTTTGCCTTTGCCGGCTTGGTTGGCTCAAGGCAACCGATTTCTGCCAGGACGTGCAGACCAGAGTTTTGGACCTGTCTTTCGACGGAAACAACCTGTTTGGCAAGACAGTGTACGAGTCACTGCAGGCCATCAAGGCCGACACGGAGACGGCACGGGCCTTGGGAGTTTTACAGCAGCGATGCCCGCCCTTTCGGAACTCTGGAGACAAGCAAGGTGCCTCCAAAGGATTCGGCGGTGGCTCCTCGATGTACCGCCAGGTGGCCCGCTCCTTGTCGCAGGAGGCCTACAGAGGACGCGGCAAATCAGGAGGATCTAGTCATCGTCAAGGAGGCCAAATCGGCAAGGCCGCTACCAAGCAGGACTGAACCGGCCGTGGCGTCGGGCCCCCACCTGAGCACCCCGGTGGGAGGCTGGCAGGCGAAGTTCATCAGTGTGTGGGAGTCCATCTCCACAGACCGTTGGATGCCCTGGCCCGCGGGCACTCGTGTTTCTAAAGAAGTGCCCCCGCATTCCACCCGTGGCCAGGAAGGAAAACCACATCCTTCAACTGCTGCTGGAAATAGGGCGATGCTGAAGAAAGGAGCCATCAAGCTCGTCCCAAAGAGGCTCCGGGGCTCCGGAGTTTACTCGCGATACTTTCTTGTAAGAAAGAAGACCGGCGGCTGGCGACCCATCCTGGACCTTCGTCGTTTAAACAAGTACATCAAGTCCCCGAAGTTCCGGATGGTCACTCTCCAGTCCCTTTCCTATTGCCCCTGTTATGGTACACATTGATGTTAATCGCTCATGACTGCACCTAGAGTACATGTTACCCGGAGTTGCTGGACAAGTCCATCCACCCTCACTGGCACCTTCCACGGAGTGATGTCTGCTCTCCCAAACAGGATGGGTCCTCCATCCGAACATAAACATCCTGAACCTTCATGCCTGACTGCTTAAAGTTTCAGATTTTAAGAAGTTTGATTTTTCTGGACATGCATTTCTGCTAGGCCTGCTACCAAATCATTTATGCCTGTAGGTGGCGAAAGTGTTTGGCTTGGGGCCGGAGTGGGATCTGGAGCCTTTTACCTGTTCCACAACCTCTGTTCTGGATTTTCTCCTTTGTTTTGTCCGAGCGGGCCTGTAAATTGCCACTTTGAAGCAGTATCTTGATGCTATTTTGGTTTTGAAGAGAACCCTGGGACAGGACTTGTTTTTCACGAACCCCACACTCATGCAATTTTTGCAGGGATTGTATCATTTTACCTAGCGTCATTTTTTTTTCTTGCATGAGACTTGGATTTAGTAGTGACGTTTCTCATGGGCACTCTGAGCCCCTACATTCTTCTTTGAGAATACTCTCCTATAAAGTGATCTTCCCGATTGCCATCACTTCCGCTAGACTGGTGAGTGAGCCCCAGGCGTTATTAGTTAAATGGTTTTCTCCAAAGAGAAGGTGATGTTTGGAGAGGCCAGTGTTCATCCTGGATACCCATCTCTGAAAAGATCCATCTTCCTGGACCCCGCCTGCCCCCCATTCCACCTCATCCTGTCAAGGCACAAGCACAATTCCATCTGCTGGTTCTGTTGCTTTTTGTAGCTTGTTTATGCCTGTGCTTTCAGGGCTTTGATCAAACAGACCCTTTCTAGGTGGATCATACTCTGCATTTTGAAATGCTACGATCCAGTTGGTAAAGGGGTGCTTGGCGGTCTCCAGCTCATTCAACCAGAGGGCTGGCTGCCCCCTCAGCTCTTCATGTTGAAGTCCCTGTTCTGGACATTTGCCAAGCAGCTGCGTGGGCTTCACTGCACACCTTTGCAAACCATTACTGCTTGGATTCCCCATTTGGATGACTGCTTTGGTAGAGCAGTCCTTCAGTTTTCCGATTTAGGTGGTGATCTTGCTCTCTTCCCTTCTCCAGATCTGAGTCCTTGTATGGGTAATGAGGAATGTGGGGATTCTGTTAGAACAACAAATTACTTGCCTCAGTAATGTTCTTTCTGATGTTCCTGCCACAGATTACTCATTGGCCTCCCAATAAGCCCCACTTGGCGGATAGCTAGTACACCTTGGTTCTGCAGTGCCTCAGCAGCGGAGTGCTCAGCGTCGGGTGGAACTGAATCGCGCTGTGCCCGCTGGTGGCAGAAATATTTCCAAAGGCGAATGAACTGGGTGGTAGCATAGTTGAGGAGGAACATACGAACATTACTGAGGCAAGTAATTTCCTTGACATTCTAAAGACACAAAGGCAAATCCTGGTCAAGACATGCCAGTTCCGAGGATCAGTCAGGCAGATTTAATTTTCACAGCCAATGCTTCAGTTTCACTCCTTTGCAATACTCCCAGCCATCCTTTGGATGATGGGGGTCAGGGCACATAAAGGGGACAATCAAGCTTGTACTCCTCGCCACAAAGGTCCCAATGGTGTGGTAGAGGCATAGGGTTCATCCACAAAGCAGTGACTCGCCCATTCACTACCCCTCCTTTGTCACATCAGTAGGTCGAATAACTTTCACCCAGGCATGGGAGGGGATTGCAATGGAATGAGATCTGTATCCTCCAGCGGCTTCCAAGCATGGCCATTTAATGCTAATGGCCTAACAGTTTGTTGTGTTGCAGTTTGTTTTAGGACATTCTTAAATCGGTCAGGGAGCTGTGCAGTGAATGGAGATGCAGAGAACCTATAAATCTTGAGTGAGGTGCAGTCCAGATTGGTGGAAGTAGGGCTCCAGTGGTGGTAGATGCAGATTGTGGCCTGTAATGGAAAATTCTGGTAGGGGATACTCCGCTAAGTACACTTAAGGATGTGTTGGTAGATGGGGGTACAAGGTAGTTGTTTACAGCGGCCACATGTCTTTGAGGCGGTCATTTTTACAGATGCACTGTGTCCAATGCACTTGCTACTTCATATTGGGGCCACGCAGGGTCTGGTCATCAAGACAATTGGGGGGCAGATTGAGGGCATGCAAATTAGCTGGTTCCACCAGTGTCTGGTAACATGCGCCATGCATACGCTCGATTAACTAGTCCTCCATTATTGTCACTAATGGGACATAGCTTCATGATCAGCAAGCAAGGGACTGGTGAAGATCAGTCTTTGGATTGGTGTACTTGCTTGAGATTCATCCCAAGGTGTTACAAGGGGAGTATGCTGCCTCTTGAGAGGAATTGGAACTGTGGATGGAACACTGACCACATTTGCAGGATTACCTCCATGTGTTGATTTTGGTGGCTACCCAGTATTTGGCCTGCACCACACTAAAGTTTGCAGGCTTCTTTCTGGGCTTTCTCCCACATGTTTATTCGACTGAATCCTGGTACTGTTTGCTGGACAATTCTATCTGGTCTTGGTATCTGTAGGCCACACAGGGGCAGGCAGCAGCCATGACCTTGCATAGTGTCACTCTTATCCAGTTCACTTTCACATAGGAACCCTGTCTTATGGTTTTTACATTTGGGCTCCTTGTGCCCCTGGAGTAGAGCAAGCTAGGTACCTAATTAATACTACAAAAAAGTTCAGTCACTTGTTCTTAGATAGCTGTGTGAGGTGACTTGCACGAGTGAACCAACACATGAGACGGTTAATGTGGCGAATAACTGTATTCATGTCTGGAATGAGACCTTGGATGTGTGATTATCAGGGGAAAAAAGGTCTCATTATTAAGGTAGGAATCTGGACAGAGGCTAAGACACTTTCTTTTGGACTACCAAAGACTAGTTGGTGGATGTGGGTTAGGAATGCAAATTTGCTTTAAAACTGATCCGGTCAGTACTCTGTCCTTTATCTAGTGCCAAAATAAAGATTCTCCAAGGGAGCTTGGTGCCTTGCTGCATACAAAATTATTTCTGTTACTATTTTCTCAGTCCGGGCCTTTCACTTTTTTCATTTCTCTTGAAAAGGACAGTCTGTTTAAAAATAAATTTTTGTTTAAAAACGTATTAGATTTGGTTGAAAAATGGAACATACAATCTAATTTTGTTTTTTCTACTGTTAACAGCTTCTTGCTTAAACACCTCAATTGGCAGTTCGAGAGTGCTTTGCAATACTTCTCTGAATACATCGAGCAGTTCAAGGTTGCCTTGTAATTTGGGAAGAGTCTCCCAGGTTAGACAGAACACCAAACCTTACTCAACTCAGCAACCAAACTCTTCGGATTCCTCCAAAAAAATGCTCAAATCCAAAAGTGCCAGTAAACTTCCTGACATTCGAAATAACAAGGTGATTTCAGGAATGGCGGCGACATATCCACCATCAACTGCCAACAACATGCAAAGACAGAAATCCGAATCAAATTTGCAGAGGATGTCTTGGCAAAGCAAATCTCAAAGTGCAATTAAAAGTAACGCATGTTCACAACTTAAGGCAGTTGTTGAACCCACGCCTCTATCACAGCATAAGTTTTCTAAGCCCGCCGGTAAGTTCCTTGTTATCAAGGTTTGTAAAAGTTTTGATCTTTGTCAACTTTTAGTTTATTTTCTCAACTGCACTCATTCTTATGGTCCTGGGTCATTGTGTCCTTTATATTTGAAAGTGTTCCTCAGCTCATGTACCATTATGGCATGGTATTGCATATTAAAATAGGACTTCATAGACGGCTTTGGGGAAAAAAGATTTTGGAATGTCATTACATTATTTTGTTTTCTTTGCTCCAATAGCCATTTGATGGAGAGTAGTACTCGTGTACCAAGGAGCTTGTATAGCTTCATGTGCCTCTCTATACATTTTTGATAATTAGTAGCTGGGCTGGTCCATTGTGGCTCCTGAAGTTCTGTAAAATGTTGGCCATGGAGGTCCTTTGGGTCTGTTACAGTTATTCCTTTGATATAGGCAGGATAATATTTGGTGGATGTATTCTTCAATGGGGCACAAGCGCAGAGGATGGTTGTGACGTGGACTCCTCCAGCGTAAGAGTAGTAAACCGACATTTACCTGCATCCTACTTTTTTGGCTTTTTTACAAGCATCAAATATGCAGATGTATGCTCATATGGCATGTGTTTTTAAGACTGTAACTGGAGTTTATCTTGCAGCTCTGAAATTCGATCTATGTGCCCTCCCTCCTTCCTCACCAGACTCTTGTTGAATCCACAAACATTGGCATTAGTTTATGGTCCTTTTTCATAATCTTGTAAACATGATTAGTAGTTTGTTGCTCTTATTTTGTTGATTGATGCTTTCAGGGGACATGCCACCCTTTCCTTAAGGATTGGTCCTGGTTAGTTTGCATTATATAATCTTGTTGCATTGTCTGAAATAGTATCCTTTGTCCACAGCCTACTTATGGTATTGACTTCACTCTTCCATGGTTGAACCCCTTTATTACCCAGCTATTGCTCCTATAAAACTGATTGCCTTTTTTTGTTTCCCTGCCGAGTGGTCCCACCATTAATGAACTGTTCAATCTTTACACTAAAGCTTTGTGACGGCAGTTTTTTTTCCATTTGTGTGCTTATGTTTTTGGAAGCTCAAGCTGCCAAAAGGGGCATGTTGTGTTTTCTGAAATGCCTAAATGGACTATAAAAAGTTGTGGAACTGAAATTGGGTCCCTTAATATTTCAATCCCCTTGTTGATGGCTGCTTGCCACATCTCTATTAAAGGAGTAAATTCCCTTTTTCTGCTGGCATTTTCCTTGATCACTTGGAGTTGCCTCTGCTCTGGAAATGGGTAATCCATGTTTGGTGTGTGCACATTCTCTGTTTACCTCTTGAACTAAAGTTCTTTGGGATAGTTGGAGGCCCTGGGTGGAGCCATTTTATTTTGCATCAATGGGATGCAAGAAACTGTACAACGGGTGGGTTCTTGCTGCCTTAAAGGTACAGGAACTATATGCTTGTATTACTAAATCGGCAGGTTTGTATGGTCGCCACATAGTAATCGGAGGACAGTATGATCTGTCGTTGGTGAGCTGACCACATGACGATGAGCATTTAGAGTTGGGGCGAAGTATATGGTGGTCAACTGCAGACTTAAACTGTCCCTGCATCGACTGTAGCTATTGCTTTCTGGGTTTTCCCTCCCCTCAGTACCCTAGTCAGGCTTTTGTTCAGTGGCCCCCCTCCCCTAGAGGGCCCTGATTTCTTTAATAGGGCTGCTGATGACTTTATTCTTATCTCGTCAAAAGACAATGAGGGACTCCAAGCAAATGAATCTACCCACGGCCGTGCTTGGAAGAGGCATGTATATATAAAGCAACTAGGAGACCGGGGTCTGGAATACTGTTTAGGTTAAAGGACAAGACTGAATCCTTAACACAGCTGATTAAGAATATTACCTGGATAAGTACAGAGCACATCACAAACCAGCAGGTGAAGGAATTCAATTCACATCCTAAACAAAATAGATTTATTGATTTAATAGAATGTACCATAAGAATTATAAAATTTCATAATGTATCTCAAAATTGAAATGGTAAAATACAATTCAAGAAAATAGTAGTACATGATTATCAAAAGGCAATTACTCAAAAAAATGCGCAACACAACCAAACCCACTCGATTCACCAGTCACTCCATCCATACTAGACTTATACATATCTCATACATATCTAAAATGCATATCTCAAATACAATGGTGAAGTACACGAAATGTACATAAACATAAATGAACTAATTGCACAAGATGTTATAGCACCATACTCCAATTCTAGTCAGTGACAAGCACTGTAGTACTAAAAAAAATGTCCCGAGGTTGGAGACGTTAATAAGTCATATTAATTGACAATTAGACCAAAACAAACATAGGCCAATCAAAGAACCAACATGTTTCTTTCCATCTTCATGATTGTATTAATTGTGTGGAAATTCATCAGGGTAACTTAAGGCCTGAAGTCATCAGTGATCAAGGGTGCTGGATTGTTGCAAAGGTCTGTAAGCCAGTCTTGACCCGACACCTAAACAGAAGAACAGAAATTACTGATCTCTTACCAATTCAATGGGTTCAGTATATATCTGTATTACGCTGTATCAGTGGGCGTAAATACAAGGTCATATGACCTGCTAAAGAGGAAATTCACCTGCAAGCGGTCACAAGCAAGAAATGAGTGGACAGACCGGGCATAGAAGCAAAATCAATAAAGTACTAGCCCAATGTACAGTGCAAGAGTGAAAAAGAAGAAATATCCCATAGACGGTCTGGAGGTAGAAAGCAGTATGAGAATAAATTCGCAAACATAAAAATCACTCTGGATGTAAAACGTACTCCAATTCCGTTTAAAACATTGCAATCTCGAACCAAACCAACAGTACATAGATGGCTGGCAACACTCTGGTAATAGAACCGGACCTCCCATAGATGGCCGTTGGATGATTAGACTAAGGATCGCAGCAAGATGGTAGAGGTAAGAATTAAACTAGCAGTCTGAAATAATGTCTCGATTACTAATTTGTAATCACATGAAGGCAAAAATTCAATCAAAGTAACACTTACTCTGCCATGAGTCGAATTTCACCATGTAAACCAGTCAATAGGTCACAAAAGATAAAACAAGCACTGCATGACCAAGTAAAAACACTGGGAACACATGCCCTCTGAAAACAAAGCACAAGAACAGACCAAAGAATGTAAGTATGAGGTGAATATCAAGTCAAAAGTAAGTATAAGAACTGTTACTGGATGTAATGTAGGAAAAAATCGATAACATTCAAAATCCAACAGTAATAGGCTAAAGAGATGAGAACCAAAGATGAGAACTTAGCCCAATCAATGTCAACAAAGACGTTGTTTGGAGTTGAGCCATGGTGTACGTAATCACGCAGCTAGGATAAAATTCATAGACGCGATAGTGGCCGCTGCCGATGTATCTCGAACCAGCTATTCATAGTGCCTAGCAAATAAACCGATAAGTACAAGCTCTATCAATAAATTGAGCAGCGTGCAAGTATGTGCGTTATCAAAATACACGGCGTCTCAAGGGCAGTTATGTCTCCACATAGTGTGGCAAAAGATTTCATATAGAGTGCATGCAATAGAAAAAGAGCATGCATCAAAACAATGCTGTGAAAAAACGTCTGTTACAAGCGGCACGTCTCGTAAGCCCGTACTAGTGTGGACCATACAACGCATGTCTAAAGTGTTAAAGGGATGGTCTAGTAAAAAATTTTATTTAAAAAATAGATAGGCAACATAAAAAAATACTAGCATTCTCTGTTTTAAAACTTCCTATATAAAATTTTGAGCTATTCAAGCTCAAAATTCGCAAAAGCAAGCACATGGGCGCATCCATTTTGTGAAATGGAGGCCCTCCTGTGCTGGCTTTTGCGGCACTAATGAAGGAAAAGCCAGCCAGCTGTAGTAAACAAAAGCTACCGCTGGGTGGCTTTCCCCTTCATTAGTGCTGTAGGCGGAGGACGGGGACCGGAGACCAGAACAGGAAAGCTGCAGCTGAATTTCGGTAAGTGCTATTTATTTTTTGTTAAAAAAAATAAGCACTAGCTGCGTTTTTTTTTCTAAGTTTTCCGGGCTGGAGGAGCCCGGAAAACTTAGAAATAAAACCGCAGCTTTAAAAACGTTGTATTTGTTTGCGGTCGCTTTTGAAGCGACCGCAAATATAAATACAATGTTATTGTGTTGGAAAACGCTGCGGTTTTTCTTTCCAAGTTTCTCAGGCTCCTCCGGCAGAATCAGGCAGAAACAACGCGGCATTGCGGAAAACGAGCCCCAAATGGGAAAGCAGATTTAGGCAGACACAACGCAGCATTTAGCATTTCCCATTTGGGGGTCTCGGGCTCCCCACGGGGAGCCCGAGAGACCCAAATGGGAAATCAGCTGTAGGTAGAAACACTACGCGGCATGTAAACATAACCGCATTGTTTCTGCCTGCTGTGGCTCTCACTTTGGGTCTCCGGTGCTCCCGTGGGACCCCCGGAGACCCAAAGTGATGGCCACAGCAGGCAGAAACACACGCGGTTGGGTTGGAAAACGCTGCGGTTTTTCTTTCCAAGTTTCTCAGGCTCCTCCGAGCCGGAGGAGCCTGAGAAACTTGGAAAGAAAAACCGCAGCGTTTTCCAACACAATAACGTATTTATGTTTGCGGTCGCTTCAAAAGCGACCGCAAACATAAATACGTTTTTAAAGCTGCGGTTTTATTTCTAAGTTTTCTGGGCTCCTCCAGCCCGGAAAACTTGGGGAAAAAAAACGCAGCTAGTGCTTATTTAAAAAAAAAAAAATAAATAGCACTTACCGAGATTCAGCTGCAGCTTTCCTGCTCTGGTCTCCGGTTCCCGTCCTCCGCCTACAGCACTAATGAAGGGAAAGCCACCCAGCGGTAGCTTTTGTTTACTACAGCTGGCTGGCTTTTCCTTCATTAGTGCCGCAAAAGCCAACACAGGAGGGCCTCCATTTCACAAAATGGATGCGCCCATGTGCTTGCTTTTGCAAATTTTGAGCTTGAATAGCTCAAAATCTTACATAGGAAGTTTTAATACGGAGAATGCTAGTATTTTCTTTTTTATGTTGCCTATCTATTTTTTAAATAAAAATGTTTACTAGACCATCCCTTTAATGACACACGTATGTTCGAGTTGCCGTGATACGATAGTGAAGACCAAACCTACAAAGAACACCACCGTGACCCAAAGAGCAATTCAACTTGTGAATAACCCATGCTCTTTTGCCTACAAGGTACAAAGTCTCGTACTTGCAGAGAGCGCGAGCATCCGACTCGTATCCGTTGTGAGAGTGAAAGCAACCTCTCAGAAATGGAGAAAGGACTAGCAGTAATCGGTATACTAGCTCAATATATGCCATGGGGCATCATAGTACTTGTCAGATTTAGAGGCGCGCTAAGGGATGATGCGAGCTGCCATATTGGAAGGGTGATGACAAACAGTCGGAAAATGTAAACCTATGTAATGAAAGGACTAAAGAAGCAAGCTCGGTGCATGGGACAAAACGTTTTTATGGTTCATTCTATTAAATCAATAAATCTATTTTGTTTATCACCTTTTGATAGGTTGTTCCCTGTTCTCTTGCCTTTGATTCGTTCTCCCCACCCCTTTTTAATTGTTGACTGCTTTTCTCTCTCATCTGTGTATTCAGTTGTGGCTTCTTACTAGTCGCCTAATGATAGTTTCTAATTGAATGTCTTGTGTTGAAGGGCGGTTTGCTCTGACTTATTGATTTCAGGTGGAAGTAGTGTTTCAGTGATGCTGCTCCAGGGTATAATCTGGTGTGTGGGGACATTGACATCTGTTCCTACAGTTGCTCTCCCTCCATTTTGTGGGTAAAGCAGCCTCCTGGCTTTCAGGCACAGTCTAGGAAACCTGCAGTCACAATACTAGAATGCCTCTGCCCCACGAGAACATTACTACTTTTAGTTGCTGTTGTGGCCATATCATTTGCCGGTCTGAGGACGGCTGAATAGTACTGTATCGAGGGACTCCATTGTGCTAGGTGTAGGGGCAGACTTGGCTTTCTCAATCCAAGCATTCATTGTAGACTGTACAGTACCCACACTTGAGAATGGGAGACGCGATGACCTGGGAGAAGCCAGAGGTAATTTGGTGAATTCCCCCATGCACCGCCTCCAGGTAGTGTGTTCCATGGCAGTTGGGCCCCTCTGAATTCTAACAGAGGTGAAAGTTGGACTTTCACACTTTGAACATGCACATGTCATGTTTTTCTGGAATCGTATATTAAGCAATTGCATGGGATGCAGCATGCACAAAGCTAGAAAGTGTTCTATTTGCTGACCCCACCATTGAATACATATTGTCAATTCATTATTGCATTGGCTGTCTCCAATCACTGGGATAGATGTCCACTAATTTAGTGCAGGAATGCACTTTGCTGTTTGAGGTGCTATAACCACGTTCATCACACTGTTCCTTTAGGGGAAGAGACTGAAAAGGGCACAAGTGAGCAGACCCTCTAAAACCAAATTAGTTAGTCTGAATGATTCCAAGTTTTTTCAAAGAAAATGACTCCTTTCAAATTTACTTTGACCATATTGTTTGGGGGTTTCCCCATGCCCTCTTACCAACCCCCCTACCATTTTATACCCCTCTATCCCTGCATGCTCCTCTTCCCCTCATATGCTACAGTCATCAAAATAAATCTACATATTTACTTCCCCACAAAATAATGCTGTCAAGGTAAAATCAGAGTAATTTATTAATACTGAAAAACACTGTTGTCTGTTACTTCTCAGAGATTTCATGAATTGAAGGGTCTTGTTTTATTTGAGGTTAGATAGCATTCTGTCTTTTTATTGGAACAATCGCAGCTGCTTGCATTTTTAGTTCTGTAATGATTTTCTAAAACAAAACTGTGGACAAGTGTCTCTGGTGAAATACTGAGCTTTGTTTTTCCTCATTTTAGTTTAACTTTTTTAGCTGGGCGAGTCCACATCATGGCTTTTATCCAGGATGATCTGTGTCCCTGAGGGGTACAGTGTTAAATCCACACAGCGTTTCTTGTTTTAGGTAACTACACACAGAGGGGGGACACCAATGATTCGTAGCTGAACTATCTTGCAGGTTTTAGTTTGCTGTGTCCTGAGCGATGTCCTATAAGGGTGCACATGTGCTAGAAATTAGTGCTTTTGCTCATCCTTGTTCCCTTTGCTTAACAGAAAACGAAGGTTCTGTTTTGTCAGCAATGTGATGGCACGAGAGCCAAGACCAGATATGTTCAGATACTAGAATAATGTTTCTCTGAATACAGAATGGCGTCTCATTCCAGTGTAGAAGCCACTTCTTGAACGAAAGCCAGGGAAAGATTGAATGTAGGCCTCACCACTGATGGCTGCACCCTGCTGAATGGAAGCACAGTTTGAATTCTGCTACCAATTGCCCTATTTAACTTGGCAGTCTGCACCTTTTCTTGGTCTAGTCCTGATATGAGTAATACCAAACCCAAGACTGCCCTAGTGTTGTAGCTTGCCAAGACCATTCCTTAGGGAATGGACTAGCCTGTGACCCTTCCACATACATGGCAAGCACAACTGGGTTTGAGGCCTTAATGATTCCTTGTCTAGAGGAGAATCCTTGCTTGTTCATTCCTGTGGATCAGTCCTGAAGAGGCAGTATCAAAAAACATTCTACACAGGTAAGTGATAAAGTCCAAGGCGCTTTATAGAATTGAAAACTAAATTCTACATGATCATTGGTAATCTGGTGTTCATTCCTTACATAAACTAATTGCTGCTCGGCAAATGCACCTTCCAGTCCTGCAGATGTACGAACTGCAAACACAGCTGCACTGGACTCTTGCTCTAAGAGTTTACCAAACGTTTAGCATCTTCTGTACTGGGTTTCAGCAGCCTGCTTTCCAGCAGGTCCCCATTGCTGCATAACCAGAGACCAGCTCTGTTGGGTAGCCACCGGAATGATTCTGTAGATTCACGATCCTCTTTCTACAACACCACCCTTATTCAACAAGGAAAGTATAACAAGAATCCATCCCTTGTTGTACTTGGAACCCAAAGAGGAAAATATCCAGTAGCATGACCCATCCGGGTTTTCTAGGAAGGGGAAGCACAAACTCTTCTATGCATTCAGCTCCACTAAAGTTTGTATCGTGGAAGACAGCTTTCCTTGTGGAGAAAATGAGCAAGTACTAAGTTGATTTTATACCATTTGAAAGATCGTAATTCATTCAGTTGTAAGTTCAATTTGATCCTTTATTAATTAGAAATATGTGCTTGAATCAAAAAACCAAAACACAGTTCAGTTGTGTTCACTGTTGAACCTTTTAGAGTTCCGATAGTCTGAGTGCCTGGACCTCGACTCGTGTTTCCCGCCTTATTGTCAGGCAGTTCTCCAGGAGGTGTAGTGAAAAAATGTTGGTGTCCTATCTATCACATTATGAGTACGTTCAATACTCATTTGTTTGTAGATTCCTTTCTCAAAACCATAAATGATGAACCTATAACCCAAGACACAACAATGTTGTGGGGCCACACTACTTATAATAGTCAAAAGGGAAATGGTCAAATTTAAAAGTTATACTTGCACGTGTTTCTTGCTTAGACTAAAGAGGATGGTGTTTGTTGCAGAGTAAATAATGCTATAGATGCAGAGTAAATAATGCTTTGATGTAGAAGTACTTACATTTGCTTGTCCTGCAATAAACCACATATTGGGTGCCTTAAAATAATGGTTAAGTATAAATCATAATTGATATTGCATAGTCGGAGTAGCCTGATTTACCTATATGGTGTATGCCCCATTAATGCACTTACCTGTAAGTATTTAGGTTGTAGACCTGCAAGCATTTCTCGAATGGTGTGGTTGCCATTGTTCTGGGTCTAAAATGGGTGTTATTTATGTAGCGCGATGATGTCCTCGCATGAGCATGCGTAATGAAGTCACGCGCATGCGTAAGCGGTGACGTTGCGCGTGTGCCATTTTGAAGTCGGATAACTTTGAAAGTTATTATACTTGTCTGAGGTTTTACACTTTGAATTGATATAGAATTTTTATAAATAATGGCTATTGGCCCTAAAACCGTGGTGTCTTGGTAAGGTTGACCTACATGTAACATCTAATGTTTAAGCACATTACACTGACCTGATAAGATGCTGAACTTCAATAAATATAGAAAATGACATACATTGTAGAAGGTAACATTTGATGCAAATTGATGGTTAAAGGAGGTTGAAATGAACAGTCAGATGTATAAATCACGTACTTCACTAATGAATTTATGAATAAAGGGCTCCGTTATAAAAAATGATATAGTTCCTGATCAGAATTAAGGCCAGAGTGGCATGTGTCCATAGTACAGATCCATTTGGCCTCTCGTTTTCGTAGAATTTGTTGCAAATTGCCTCCCCTGGGTGGTGGGCATATTTTTTCAATTCCAAAAAATCTTAGTGCACGAAGATGTTCTTGATAGTGGTTTGTTTGAAAGTGAACTGCTAATGGTGATCTTGTGTCATGGTTGATGATGGCTCTGGTGTATTCTCCAATCCGGTTTCTTAATATTTGAATTGTACTGCCAATGTAAATTAAATTGCATGCACATTTGATCCCATAGATTACATGAGTGCTATTAAAGTTGATTAGTTGCTTGATGTCTGTTTGTTCCATTAGGCATCCGGATTGTTTGCTTGGCATTATCCGAATATTTACATACCTGGCATTGGCCACATTTGTAGTTTCCTTGTAGTGGGGCTTTCTGCCACATTGATTCTTGTGTAGTTCATTCTGATTTTTTTTTGTGCTGCAAATGCGACAGCCTGAGTGTCTGACTTTTCGTTTTACGGAAAATGGTCGGTTGATAATCCAGAATTTGATGCAGGTCTTGGTCCGCTTTAAAAATGTCCCAATTTTTTTGATGCAGTTTTTTGTGCTATACGTGGTGATGAATCATATTTTCTGTTGATTTACTCTTGCTGGTTGGGGTCTTTTAAAAGATAAAAGTTGTTCTCTGGTTCTGCAGTGTTTTGAGGTAACTTTTTTGTTTGAGGGTCTGACTGTATCCTCATTTTTTGAAATTGTGCATTTTTTGAAATGTGTTTCTCAAAATCCTCTTGTGTAGTACAGTTACGTTTGACTCTTAGCATTTCTCCAAATTAAATGTTAACGTGTGTAGGATGATTGCTGGTTGCAGTCAAGGTACTGTTTACTGCAGTGGGCTTGATAAGGCGGTATGGATCATATTTTCTTGGATGAAGAGGCTGATATCTAGAAAGTTGATGGATGTTTGGCCGCATTCAATAGTTAGTTTCAAGTTATGCGTTTTCGTTTAGATAGGTAAAGTAATTTTGAAGTTGTGGTTTGCTGCCATTCCAAATCATGATCAAATCGATATTTTGTGGCCAAAAAATAACATTGTTGTGTTTGGTGAATGATGGGTGCCGCCATGCGTGCTCAAGTTCGTAATGCCCTATGTATAAGTTAGAATATGATGGGGCGAACTTGGCACCCTTGGCGGTACCTTGGGTCTGTACAGTTTATTGAAAACAAATATATTGTTTTTCAAAGTGAAATCTAACATCTCTAGGATCTTGTTAAGAAATTGATCTACTCTTCAAAAAATAGTCTGTGGTGTGTAAGCCTTTGTCATGGAGAATGCTAGTATAAAGTGCCGAAACATCCATTGTGACAAGCCAGTAGTTGGATTCCCAATGTATGGTTTCTAACTGTAGGATGATGTTTGGTGTCTCAGATGTAGGAAGATAATGAAGCTGCTAATGGTTGGAATTGTTGGTCTATGTATTCTGATGTGTTCTGTAAAAGATCCAATGCTATTAATGATGAGTAGAGTTGAGGGAAGATCTGTGAATGTTTGAATTTTTGGCACAAAATACACTGTAGAGATTATAGGGAAAGGTCTGCTCATGTAAAGAAATTATTCATCTGTAAGCAGATCCCGGTCTCTCCAATTTTGGCTCATTAGTTTCCAATCTTCTTGAAGTTGTGGGAATGGGGTAATAGTTAATTTCCCATAGCATTTTGTGTCCTCAAGGTGTTTCATTGCCATCTTTATATAGTCAGTTTTTAATAACACGATATTGCCTCCTTTGTCAGCAACTCTGACTGTCAGGATTATCCTGTAGTTCCTTTAATGCCTTAGTTTGAGGAAGAGTTGGATTGTGGTGATCTTGTGTTTTGTGCCTTGTAGATAAGTTTGCCTTAGATATCCTGCTGGGTAACTTTGAGGAATGTATCGGTGCAACCATTGGTTGAAATTTGGACTTTGGTTTGAGAGAAGTTGTAGCTGAGAGTCTGTGCTTATTTCTTGTTCTGACACAAGATTCCAGAGTATATTGTTAATCAGGATCCAGTATGTTTACTAGATTTACTGTCTGTTCGACATGTTCTACTGATCTGATGGTACACAGCTTTCCTCGTGGCCATCATTTCAGCAAGAAGAGTGGGTGAGATCCAGGCCCTGTCCTGCAAGCCACCATATTTGACTTTCCACAAGACGAGGGTGGTGCTGGGGACGCACCCCTCCTTCATGCCTAAGTTTCCGTCAGACTTTCATCTCAACGTAACCCTTGGTGTTACCTGTGTTTTTTTACAACGCCTTCATTGCCGGCTGAAAGGACTTTGCACACTCTGGATGTGGCTCAAGCGCTGAAGTTTTAAGTGGCCCGCAGGAAGAGTTTCCAAAAAAATGTGCAACTTTTTGTAAACTTTGGTCCTGTGAACCATGGGAAGGCCCTGTCCAAGTCTTCCATTTCCAGGTGGCTCTCCGGCTGCATCATTAATTGTCACTGGTTGGCAAACGACCGTTGCCTGGCCATCTGGGAGCCCATTCTATCAGAGCGATCGCTGCTACAACGGCCTTCCGGTCTGGTGTGCTCCTGCTGGACTTCTGCAGAGCTTCTATGTGGAGGTCGACGCACACCTTCACAGGATTCTGTCGGCAGAGATTCCAGGGAGGAGTCAAGAGTCAGCCAGGCAGTGCTGCGCAATCTGTTGGCTTGAAGGTGAGGATGTAAGAGTATTTGCTTCCGTTGAGCCTTGTCTCCTCCTGTGGTTGTGCGTGTACCGCTATGTATTCTTTCTTCATGAGCATGTGAATCCATGCCAGACCCCATGCTGGAGAAGGAACAAGTTACTTTCCTGTAACTGTTCTTCGCCAGCATGGATTCACATGCAAACGCTCCTGCCTACCCCTCTGCGGCGCTTCTCTTGGTCTTACTGCCACTTTATGTGCTACCAAATCTGAAGATGGCTGCCTAGGGAGGGGCTTAGGTAGAGGGCAGTCATTGGCTGGTGGCAGTATGACCCAGAGCTCAGTGATTGGTTTATAGGAGAAAGACAGTTCAGAAACAAAACAAACTTTTTTTCTGTTAGAGGATTCCCAGCCTGACTGGGAATATTCATGAGCATGTGAATCCATGCCAGACTCATGCTGGAGAACAGTTACAGGTAAGTAACTTGTTCCTTCCCCTGAGTGTTATTGCCACGGAGGTCAAGGTTAGCACTACCATAGATTATGGATGAGAAGTATCAGGGAATATTAATGGCAATATGGACTTCCAGAAAGTGAAGGTGTTTATTTTAAGTCTGTTTGTCAGAGTACTCATGAAGTGCACTTACCTCCATTCCTATCTTTGGAACTGAGCCCTTCACCTCCAGCTGCCTGGCTCCCTTGATCAAATGTGAGATGAAATGGTCACTGAAAGACTTGGGGTGGTTGCCAACCTTTAGGTACAGACCACTTAAGATCCTCCAGTACAGAGTATGTGCGAACAACCTATCTGATTTCATCATGAGTTATGAGGGGGAACTTCCTTTCTAAGATGGGTTGTGGAAGGTGGTGACTTACCCAGGTCGTCCATGTTCACCTGATGAACTGGCCAGGCAAGTACCTGCCCCCCACCCCCTCAAAGGCCTTATATACCAATGTCTGGTCCATTGTTAACCAATGTTCTTGGATGGTCCTATACATAGCTGGTCCACCAATCCGTGTGGTTCCAGCATGAAGTTGGGATGGAATTCTGAGACTGTGACTGTGAGACTCCTTGGCTACTGCCAGCTCATTTTGTTCCTTAATCGCAAAACTTCTTTAACAGCATTCAGACTCCTGGAGTATTACCAAATATTATTTCCTGCTGGTCCCTGTTAAAGTGCTAACCTGAAATTCACAGTCCAGTGAGCCGCCACAAGACTTACCCGATTAGTTGGTGGTGAACATGGTTATGGTCTTAATACTTGTGGTTTGGAGGTCAGATACATGAATGGGTGCTTGAAATTCTCAAAATCCCCATCTGAGGGTTTGGCCTTGGAAGATGTGAATGTGATTACCATCCCAGATTGTGTAGATGCCAAATGTATGGATGTGCGTCCCGGACCAAAGATTTCTAGAAAAATAGAGATCTGCACTATACCTTTGATTGTTGGGTCATGTCCTGAAGCAGCTGGAAGAGCTCACCAAAGGAAGACTAAGGTGCTGCTTCTGCACTCTGCACTCTACAATCTGCACTCCAAAATACTCATGGAATCTGCTCACTCCAGGACCAGTAATGATATCACTCGACCTTTGCCTAGATGGACATATAGAGGTTACTCGGCTTAGTGCTCTGACACCTCGGACTAGCTCTTGTACCTACATTACTAGCGTACATTGTGCCAGGGGCCGCGGTTCGGCTGATGCTGACCAACAAAGCGTCTAGGACCAACGCTGCTAAAGTATTTTCTTACCTGCTCTTAAAATACTGGGCCTCTGCACTGCAGTTTCCACTGTGGCTTCATTCTCTTCTACCAGAGTAGATCCACCAGTACCAGGCACCTGGCTCATGTCTTGGGTGGAGCAACATCGGAGTCCTTGTGCTGGCCTCCCGACTGCATCACCTGCACTTTGTCCACATTTCTTCTCCAAACAGTCTTGCTACTGTCATTTGTCACACTGACTCATTAACATTGCACAAGTAGGAAACAAATGTACATACTAAACCTCAAACTGCTGAGTTTGCCTCCATTTTAAAAGCTCTGCTTCACAAACGGTTTTGTGAAGTTAGTGATTTCTGCAGAAATCTTTACCCCATAAGACGCTATCAAAAGTGTTACTCACTTGTAATCTACTGCATAGCCGTTTCTGCTAAAGCTACGTAGACTATGTTGATTGTTTCACAGAGAAACAGCAACAAACTAAATAGTCCGATATGCGACCATGTCTATACCCTGACGTTGTCACAAGGGGGCAGGAACCCCTCTCATCCTGAGGTTGGAGGTCTACCAAGGAGGAATCCAGGGCCAGCCCTACCCCCAAGGGGGTTGGTGGCAGTTGGGTAGGGGACCAGAAACTGAGCCCTCCCAAGTACCAAACTATACATGTGTAGTGCCAATTTACATCACCAAAGTGCTGGTAGTTTTCTTTTTTAAGAAATGCCAAAGAAACCCTAGTCACAGGAGAAAACTCACTGCAGAAGAGCAACCCATCAACGTCCCACACATTGATCCTGCCGTGTGAGTTTAGAGGCAACGGATAGAGCTGTACTCTGTTAAAATGCCATGAGCCCTACATAAGTAGCATATAGACACCCCTGGGCGAGGGGCAACCGAATGAGGAGCCTGAGCTCCTACATGGAGTTTACAGATTGAAAACGCACGCAAGCCTCAGCACGCTCGCCAGCTGGACTGGGGTTGTCACCCTAGACCACTGGAGACTATAACTGTACTTCCTTTAAGGGGAACCGGCCCACACCAACAACTTGGGCACTAAGCAGTGCGGGCTGCCATCACTGCATTGCAGCATGGCAGCCTTCTAGAGAAAAGGGGCAGGGTTTAATCCACTCTTTAAAGGTTTCTGTAATGATCACTTCCCAGAGTGATCTGAGCCGTATTAGAAAAGGCCAGATACACCAGGGAAAGGGATAAAAGAACCCCCAGGAAGCAGGAGGTGTGGGTTGCTTGTGATGTCAAAGGATGAGGTGGCAGACTAGAAGAACAGCTTTAGAAAGCAGAGTGGCGTGTGAAGGTGATTTTTGGAGCAGGCAAGATATAAGTTGGTGCAAGTGGTACTGCGTTGAGATCAGGATTTGTAGAGCGCAGCAAGACCAAAAAGGCATCAAGGTGCTAAATGAGAAAGTGTGGCTGCACGTCCGAGGTGTAGAACAGGAGATTTTGCAACTGTTTCCGAAAGAAAACCAAGTTGGGAATGCCACGGATCTTGTGAGGGATGGCATTCCACAACGAGGGGACAACCCATAGAAATATCTTCCTCCTGCTCGAGCTTGCTGAAATCTAGGAACGACCAGCAAAGACTGAGTCGCTGATCAGAGAGACCTAGTTGGTTGATAAGGTATGAGTCTGGATTGGAGAAACTCCGCCCTGACATGATGGGTGGCACGGTGAACAATACACCATTTTAAACTTAAATCTGCTCCTAACAGGGAGGCGCAGTGCAGGCAACTGAGTTGGTCATGGGACTGAGACATTCTAGGTGCATTCAGGGCAAGCCTGGTTGCTGAGTTTTGAACAGTCTGGAAAAACTCTGGTTGGCCAAGCTAGATGACATTTCAATATTCAATTGACCCGATAATTGCAGCGGTCACAATCTAGCGTCTCGCCCTTGGCTTTTCAACACCTACCTCGCACCTTACTCACCTGATCGCAAGTTTCTCTCCTAATTTCCAGTGTTACGTGGATGACACAACTCTTCTCCAGCATTGGATCTTTCATGGATTTACATGCTGGGAATATTCCCCGTCGTCAGACTGGGAACCTCAATCACTTTAACCTAGCGTTTTCCTATGGAAAACTTTGACACTTAGTGTCCTATCAACTTCCTTTTTGGGTGCTTTAGTCCCCACGAATAGGACGTAGGCTATAAATATCCCCGCCCCCACGGCTTCCCTTCAGATTTCAACTGTTGGGATCACCTCGTGTTCGTTGTGTGTTTGCACATGCGTGTGCTCTTTGTGTATTGAGATGGCTTCTGCGGCTCCGAAGAAGTCTGTTCCGGCCCTGTGCGACTTGTGGGTTGAAGGTGTATGAGGGTGACGGGCATATGGATTGCCGCTACTGCCTTTACCCTCATCACTTGGCTGACTCTTGCAAGATTTGTAAAGGGTTTTCGCAAAAGACTCAGAAGGACCACAATCGGCGGTTGGTTTGTTGGCTTAATGAAGGCACCTACCTGTCCTCGGAGATGGGGTCGGTCCGGAGCCTGTCCTCCGAGCAGCCTGTAAAACATCGCCGGGCGGCGGCGGCCGAGCCTTCGGCTGAGAAACCTCGTCCTGCTCCTGTGTCGGAGTAGGGGAAGAGCAGTAGATCCTCTTCGAGTAAGCAGCTTCTTCGTCCAAGCATGGTCGGTCCGACCATTCCCGAGGGTCTGGTGGTAGGCCTGAGAAGTCTGCTTCTCAGGAGAAGGCCAAGAAGGACTCGTCGAAGCACTCTTCTTCACGGGACCATCAGGTCGTCCTCTAGCAGGGAGTCCTCTAAGCACCGGTCCAGCGCTGCCAGGGCGGCCAGGTCGCCTGCAAAATCTACGCTGCAGGTGGCGGTTCCGACAACATCCTCGTCGACGGGTAGGTTACGTCGTTGACGGTTGTCATCGGCTACGGCGACGACTGTTGGGCTAATGGCCCGATGCTTTTCTCGTCGAGGATGCACACAGGCCATTTGTTGCCGATGAGTGGGGCTTGGCAGTCTTCCGCTTTTGACTCGCTTCTGCCTAACACTATTCTACATCAGGACTCGGCAGCTTTTTCGGTGTCCTCAGAGGTGGATGACGACCAGGAGTCGGTGTTGGGCCCGTCGGCCTTGGGACTGCAGAGTGTTGGACCGTTGGTGGGTGTGGGTGCTGGTCCTGATAGTCACCCACTGCTGAACCTGCAGTCTATGCTGTCTCTCCAGGTTCTGTCCACGCTGCAATCATTGTTAGGCCAGCTGGATGCGAGGTTGCCTCCGCTGAGTGAGGTCCCGGTGGGGCGTGTCATGGACGCTGCTGGTGTTAAGCCACGTTCGTCTGACACGGCTGGGTTACTGGTGCCGGTGAGTGAAGATCATCCACGTTTGATCCCTGAGAAGGGTGAACTGCCGGAATCTGAGTCTGATAGTGTGCCTCAGGACACCATGTCTACTGGTTAATCGTCGCCGACGAGGGATGATGCATGTGATATGGACGGGGAAGTGGAACAGCCTCGGAGTCTGGCGCAGCCTTCCCCGCCCGATGTTGGTGCGTTCCACACCATGATGGCGAAGGCGTGTCCAGAATTTGAGCTAACACCTGAAGAATAACGGGAGTAGTGTTTCCTGTTCAGTCACATGGGCAAGAGACGGAAATCAGTATTCTCCATGCCTATTCTGGACCACGTGTGGCAGGAGGGCCTGCGCACGATGTGCATCCCTTTTCAGAACCGGCTGTCAAAGGGAGACTGGAGAAAAAGTTCAAGACCCAGGACTCTTATCCCGAAGTGCTTACTGTCGCAGCCCACTCCTGAGTCTGTGGTGTCGGCAGCAGCCAGCCGTAAAGCCCGGAGTCAGCACAAGTGTTACTCCTCCAGACAGTGAAGCCAGGAGACGGGATGCCTTTGGGAAGAAGGTTTTGATTGTTGGGGCGACGACGGTGAAAGCAGCCAATTCCTTAGCGATCATGGCATGCTATGATCGTGAGATGTGGCATTGGGTAGCACCTATTTTGGAACATCTGCCGGAGGAGCACCGCAAGACCACCATGCTTTTGGTGCATGAAGGGGGAGGAAGCTTCCAATCACAGTATTGTTGCCCTAGCAGAGTCTGGCTTTAAGCAGATTAACAATGGGGTAGTGCTGCGTCGCCAAGCCTGGCTTAAGTGTACTGACCTTTGCCCGGAGGTGCCTTATAAGGTTCTCGACCTGCCCTGTGAGGGGTAGCAAGAAAATTGATGAAGCCTTCAAAGGGATGAAGGAAGACAGACTGCTAAATCATTGGGGGCTTTGCAGAGTGGGCGCTCTTTTCGACCATTCTGGGGGGGGCTTTGGGTAATTCCCGGTTTACGTCTACCAGAGACCGGGGTTGCGGGCGGTCAGGTTATTCTTCTCAGGGGTATCTGAGATCGGCGCAGAAGAGTCAAGACTTTCAGGCCCAGCAGAAGAGGGGTGCGCAGCCCTCCACCTCTAAGGGGAGGCAGGCTAAACCCCAACAATGACTGCCTTCAGAACAATCTACTGGGGGGCATGGTGGCGATGCACGTGGACTCGCTGGAGTTAGTGTTCCCCAGTTTCCATTCCTCCGGTTATGCCTTGCAACCTCACCTTCCCATCCTACGGCAGGAGGTAGTTCTTATGCTACAGAAAGGGGCTATACTTGGTTTCCGGTGGCAGAGAGGGCAAGGGGTCTATTCCTGCTACTTTGTAGAGAAGAAACCCAACGGCGAGTGGCGATCCATACTGGATCTTCGGGCATTGAACAAGACTTTGCAACGCCTGAAGTTCAAGATGCTCACTCTTCAGGAAGTTATCCGGTCGGTACAGCCGAACGAGTTTCTGGCGTCTTTGGATTTACAGGACGCATACTTTCACATTCCCAAGCGCCGACGGCACCTCAGGTTTCTGCGATTTGTCGTAGGAGAAGATCATTACCAGTCTCCTGTACTCCCGTTCGGGTTAAAATCGTCCCCCAGGACGTTTACCAAATGTTTGGCGCCAGTGGCAGCATGGCTCCGACGGGAGGGTCATCACGTAAAACCCATACCTGGACGACTGGCTGGTGCGAGGCTTGTCGCCTGGGGAGGCGCAGGAAAGTCTCGGTGCTACCATGCTGCTGTTGCAACGGCTAGGTTTCACCATAAAATTTGAGAAATCCTTTGTCGCCTTCCAAGGACTTGGTGTTTCTGGGGGCAGAGTTTCAGACTGAACTGGGACTTGTGAAGCCCTCGGGCGAGAGGGTCATGAAGCTCCTGCAAAGAGCAGCAGAGTGGAAGATCGGCGCAAGGGTGTCGGTCCGGACCTACATGTCGCTGCTGGGGCGCCATGGCGTCCGGCATTCCACTGTTGCCAAACAGTTGTTTCTTCATGAGGAAGAGTTCCTCGCAGACTGGTCGGCTCAGTCACAGCTCTTGGTCTGACAAATTGGTGATCGACGGCGCTCTGGTGGAAGCCTTTCGCTGGTGGCAGTGCTTGGACAATCTGGTTCTGGGAATGCCGTTGCTGGACTGGAGTTCCAATTTACAATATTGGCGGATGCCTCTCAGACGGGGTGGGGGCGCATCTCGGCGGCTCCCAAGGCCTGTGGTGTTGGGTGGAAGCTTGGTTCCACATAAATGTCCAAGAGTTGAGTGCGGTTCATTGGGCCCTCAAATCGTTTCGCACATAAGCGGTTCGGTGGTGAAGGTGTTGACCGACAATACCACCACAATGTTTTATCTCAGGAAGCAAGGGAGCAAGCATCCCAGGGTGCTGTCGAAGGAAGCACAGGAACTTTGGCATTGGGCTCTGTTGCACGACATTGGCATTGTGGCTTTTCATCTGCCGGGAGCGTTGAATGTCCAGGCAGATGCGCTCAGCAGGGATGTAGGTCAGCTGCATGAATATCAGCTGAAGGAGCAACAGGTGTCCATGATCTTCTGGAAGTGGGGACGTCCTCTGTTGGATCTCTTTGCAACGATGGAGAACAAACAGTGCGGGGAGTTCACCAGCAGGTGGGCCCACGCAAAGTCTTTGGGGGATGCGTTCCCGTGGACGGGCCGGTTCGCGTATGCTTTTCCTCCGTTTCCGCTCAACCGATGGACCCTCCAGTGGATTAAGATACCCATGCCGTGTGATTCTGGTGGCTCCGTTCTGGGCCATGCAGCTGTCGGTGCCAGAGCCGATTCAGTTGGAAGTGACGCCAGACCTTCTGCTTCAGGACAAGGGAGCTGTGTAGCACTGCAATCCAGGATCCCTCAGCCTGACGGCTTGGCAACCGACTACTTAGTTTTGCGTGCTAAGGGTTTCCAGTGCCTGTCGCCGGATTTCGGCGGCAAGAGCACTGTCCACGAATGTCTCCTATGCATGTAAATGGAAAAGGTTTTGTGTGGTGTAAGGGCCAACCGGGGCTGGACCCTTTGAACATTTCCCCTGAACAAGTTCTTCCGTAACCGTTGCAGTTGGTGGAAAAGGGACTGGTGGTATCATCCATAAAGGTACAATTGGCAGCGATTGCTAGATTTACTCGGAGGCGACATGCGAGGCTTCTGTTTAGTGACCGCTTAAGCAAGCATTTCTTGAAGGGGTCATTTCGTACTTTTCCTCTGGTCAAGAAGTTTGCGCCTTTGTGGAGCCTTAATGTGTTACTTTTGGGTCTGATGAGACCGCCTTTTGAACCGCTGTAGACTGCTCCTTTGCAGTGGCTTTTCTTGTGGCCATTACTTCGGCTAGGAGGATATCAGAGTTGCAAGCATTGGTGGTGGACCCCCATACTTGAGGTTCTTGAAGGACAAGGTTGTGTTGGCTACCAATCCGCACTTTATCCCTAAAGTGCCAACGACATTTCACAAACTCCCTTCTATTTTGCCCTCGTTTTTTGCTTCAGCGTCCATGTCTGCAGAACTGGCTCTGCATTCGCTGGACGTAAAGAGGGCGTTGAAGTTTCATTTGAATCGTACTCATGATTTCAGGAAATCCAAACAACTATTTGTGGTTTAAAGGACGGCCAATCTCCAAACAGGGACACTCTCGTTGGGTGTCCTCTATTTCGTTCTTCCCAAAGGCTTCCCGGCTTTAGTGTGGCAGGACTCTGAAGGCACACAACGAGGTCTACGGCTTCAGCGGCGGCATTATGGTTGGGGATTCCTCTGGTGGACACTTGCCAGGTGGCCTCCTGGGCAGTGCCGCATACCTTTACCTGGCATTACTGTCTGGGGCAGCAGCATGGTGATGTGCAGGTGGGACGGGCGGTCCTGCAACGCCTATTTCAATAAGGTAAGCCCGCAGCTTTGGGGTGTTTTTTCTTTTTGAACTTGATCACTATATGGGTTTATTGGTCTCATGTCTGTGATTGTGTTTCTGTATTGGTTTGTCTTTACACTCCACCATGCATGTTTGGCATTGCTATGTAATCTATTCACAGCATGTGAATCCATGAAAGATCCAATGCTGGAGAAGGGAGTAGTTTCTTACCTGTAACTCCATTTCTCCAGCGTTGGTATCTTTCATGGATTCGCATGCGACCTCCGGGCGCCCCTTAAGGTAAATCTGGTTTGGGTTCCTCTAGTTTGGAGGTTAAAATCTGAAGGGAAGCTGCAGGGGGCGTGGCTATAGCCTATGTCCTATTGGTGGGGACTAAAGCTCCCAAAAGGGACGTTGATAAGACGTTAAAGTGTGAAAGTTTGCCATAGGAAAACGCTAGGTTAAAGTGACAGAGTAAAATAGAAGACTCCAGGACTCGGTGCCATCAGAGAGGTGTGTGTTTAATTATATCACTTCTCCAGCATGGAGTTTGGCATGGATTCACATGCTCATGAATATTCCCCGTCGTCAGGTTGGGAATCCTCGGTAAAGACAAAATCAGTATCAGTTTCGTTTCGTATATGTCTGTCTTAGTAGTAACCAATCACTGATCTCTGGGTCATACTGCCCCCCAGCCAATGACGGCCCTCTCCCTAAGCCCCGCCTCCAACAGCCATCCTCAGATTTTTACCGCACGCTCAAGTGTTGGGTGTCCTCGTGTTTAGCTCTTGTTTTTTACTGCGTTTTCACGCTTTTTCAGAAGATTTTCTCTTTTTAGGTTTAATCGAGCATCAAGCTCCACCGCTTCTACTTCCGATAACGGGGACCCGTTTCGGAATTCTTCTATACCCCTCAAAAGGGACGTTTTCGTCGAGTTTACACTTCTTGGAGGATTCCGGAAGATCTGCGGCCTACCTCAGACATGGCCCAGGACAAAGGAAGCTCGACGCCCGGATCCAAGCTGTTCAGGAACTGCCCTGGATGCGGATTATATAACGTTTTCAAGGAGAACGAGCATTCGCAATGTCTCTACTGCCTCCATGGGGACAAGACGCACATGGAGAAGGACTGTGCATTCTGCAAGAACCTTTCGGAACGGACCAAACAAGATTGTCGTTCCAGCCTTGCCTCCTGGCTGGAGAAGGGCACAGCAAGTGAGAAGGCGAAGAAGAAGGTTGAGCGGGCTTCTAAGTCCTTTGAGGGCGACCCGGCGACGGGGGCCCAACAGAAGGCCAAGCACCGCGAGTCCGTGGGCACCGATAGGGCGGGCTCTTCGGTTGCCAAGGGCGCTACTTCCTGGCACGTTCAACCATGAGCCAGCGCTCTGGTTCGGGGAAGAAGTCCGAGAACCCGGGTAGGCCGCTGGAGTGGATCCGGTCGATCTCGAAGGGGGAGCGAGGCTTTGACCCTCCCCTCAAGGCGAAGGCCCAGGACGCACCTAAGGTGGTGAGGGCCTTGATCCACCCGGCTAAGGCCTCTACCGGAGTGGTCTCCGCGACCCGGGCGGAGCCGGCTGAGACTACGCCAATGGAAACGGCCTCTGGGCCCAGAGTATCCCTGCTGCCGCAGAGGGAATCCTCTTTCCAGCCCACCACTAAGACCCCCGTGAAGCCCCCGGCTGAAAGAGGGGGGGGGGAAACGGGTGGCCGCTACAGACTTGGAATCAGCCTCTGAGGAGGAACTGGTGGAGACAGAGGGGCCTCAACGAGAGGTTCATACCTCAACGAGAGGTTTGAGAAGGTGCGATCCCCGGGGGCGGTTCCTGCTGACGTAATCGAAGATAGTGACGTGGATGAGGGCCCAGTGGAACAGCCTTCCCGTCCGTCGCAGCCATTGCCCGAGCCCCAGGATAGCTCGGCGGCCATTTTGTTGGCAATCCAATCCTAATGTACCTAGATAGGGACGAGATTACCACGGACCCCGACGGAGGATACAGAACCAGGCCCGTCAGGAAACCCTCCGAACAAGCGGAGAAGAGTCCGCCCTTCGTGCCTGCGAGGCCAGTGGACCCCTCATCCCCCTCGCCGGGAGAGGATACGGTGACGGATACGGCAACGGGGTCGGACGACGGCAGCGATGACACAGCAGACATCCCGTCTCCACCTCCACCCCTGCGGGTGTCCCCTGCCGACGAGGTTGGCTCTTTCCACGCCATAACCAGGGCATCCAAGCTCTTCCAGCTCTGCCCTGAAGAACAGAAAAAGGAGGGGTTTCTGTAACAACGACGAGAGGCTAAGAGGAAGACGGTCCTCGCGGTGCCTTTACTCGATGACATCTGGGACGAGGGGTTTGCCGTCCTCAAGAACCTTGCCACGACACCCGCCAAGTGGGACAGGTACGAGAAGAAATACCGAGTCCCTGATGCCGCCCCCTTGTGCCTCAGGGCCCAGCCCACGCTGGACTCGGTCGTCTCGGCAACGGCTAAGAAGACAGCGGGCGCGGCGTCTTCAACTTCTACTTCCCAGCCGGACAGCGAGGGCAAGAAGTTGGACTCTATGGGACGACGGGTCATCTCGGCGGCGGCGACTACGATTAAGGCGGCCAATGCCTTAGCGATCATGGCCCCCTACGACGGGGAGCTCTGGTTCAAAATAGCTCCCTTGCTAGATTTCCTGCCTGATGAAAAAAGGGCAGAGGCCCTAGAAATTCTGCAGGAGGGCGAGGTGAATCGGATCACGCCTTTACGGTGGCAACGGACATTGCCTATACCGAATTTCGCCAACTGGGCAACGGAGTTTGCCTCCGACGAGGATGGCTCAAGGCAACAGGACGTCCAGACCAGAGTGTTGGACATGCCGTTTTACGGCAACAACCTCTTTGGTAAGGCGGTGGATGAGTCTCTACAGGCCATCAAGACCGACTCGGAGACGGCTCAGGCCCTTTCGGAGCGCTGGAGGCAGACAGGGTGCCTCCAAAGGATCCAGTGGTGGCTCCTCCTCCTACCGCCAGGCAGCCCGCTCCTCTTCCCAGGAGGCCTACAGAGGTCGCGGAAAGCAAGGGGGTGCCTGCCGTCGGCGGCAAGGCCGCGTCCAAGCAAGTCTGACCCGGCCGGGTGGTCGGGCCCCCACCGAAGCACCCCAGTGGGAGGCCGACTGACGAAGTTCGTCAGGGTGTGGGAGTCCATCTCCACCGATCGTTGGGTGTTGGACACCCTGGCCAACGGGCACTCACTAGAATTCCTAAAGAAGTGCCCTTGCATTCCTCCCGTGGCCAGGAAGGAGAATCGCGTCCCTCAACTGCTGTTGGAGGTAAAGGCAATGCTCAAAGGTGCCATCGAGCCCGTCCCCAGGAGGCTCCGGAGTGTACTCAAGGTACTTCCTCGTCAGGAAGAAGACAGGCGTTTGGCGCCCCATCCTAGACCTGCGTCGGTTAAACCCCATTCTAGAAAGGCACAGGAAGTTCCTCAGGTTCGTGGTTCAAGGACGCCACTACCAATTCAAAGCCCTACCGTTCGGATTAAAGTCGGCACCCAGGGTTTTTACCAAGTGCCTGGCACCAGTGGCGGCGTGGCTGCGCCTGCAGGGGGGATCCACGTCTACCCCTACCTGGACGACTGGCTAATCCGGGCAAGGTCAAGGGAACTCGCCATCGATCATACGGCGAGGACTGTCCGGTTGCTCACGGAGCTGGGGTTCTCCATCAACTTCCCCAAATCTCACCTGGTTCTGTCACAAGTAGCACTGTTTTTGGGGGCGAAGCTCGATACAGTGGAGCAATTGGCCTCCCCTTCAGAGGAGAGAACCAGAACCATCCTGGGCAAGGTACAGCGATTGTTAGTCACGGACGTGGCCAGGGTGAGGTCCATCAAGTCCCTTCTCGGGATGATGTCCTCATGCATCTACCTAGTACCCCTTTGCAGACTTCGGATGCGTCCACTACAGGAGTTCCTCGACGCCCGCTGGGTTCAGGCGGGGTGCTGCTTCGAGGACAGGATCCCCCTCGACGAGTTCCGTCGGGCGATCCTATGGTGGGGCACCCGGGCTCACCTCACGACGGGCACGGACTTTCAAACACCGGCGTTTCAGGAGATGGTGACTACGGACGTCTCTCTGGAGGGTTGGGGGGTGCCCACACCGGAGATCTCCACGCAAGAGGCCTTTGGCTCCCGGAGAAGAGGTCTCTTCACATCAACATCTTGGAGCTCTTTGCAGTGTTCTGGGCGCTCAAGTCGTTCCTCCCGTCCCTCAAGGACAACGTGGTGAGGATCTTCACCGACAACACCACCACGATGTTCTACATACGAAAACAGGGAGGCACCAGATCCCCAGCCCTATCCAAGAAGGGCCCAGGATCTGTGGCACTGGGCCGTCGCCCAGGGGATGTTTCTGGTTCCCTTCCACCTGGCAGGAATAAAAAACACCATCGCCGACTCACTCAGCAAGGAGCTGCGCTCGTGCCACGAGTGGGAACTGCGACAGGATCAAGTGGATCGACTCTTCCAATGATGGGGCAAACCCCAGATCGACCTGTTCCCGACGGCGGCGAACTCCAAGTGCCAGAGGTTCGCCAGCAGGTTCCCACAGCCGAGGAGCATGGGCGATGCTTTCTCGTTCCCTTGGGACGACCTGTTTCTATACGCGTTCTCTCCATTGCCTTTGCTGCTCCGCCTCATCAGCCAGCTCAAGATGTCCAGGTGCAGGATGATCCTTGTCGCACCGGCGTGGTCGAACCAGATCTGGTTCCTGGACCTTCTGGACTTGTCAACGTCCCCGCCAGTCAGGCTGCCGGCGGACGCGGATCTTCCCTCCAGAGAAGGAGGCGCCATTCTACACCACGACCCACAGTCGCTGCACTTGCAGGCCTGGCTCCTGCAGCGCTAGAGTTTGGGGGGGTACGATATCCCGGCTGATTGCAGAGAGGTTCTTGCAAAGGCCAGGGCCTCCTCAACTCTCGTGTTACATTCATAAATGGAAGAGGTTCTGTCTGGTGCCGTGCACAGAAGATTAACCCTCTGCGGATTAAGGTCCCTCAATTGCTGCCGTACTTACTGCCGCTGGCCAAGGCTGGACTGGCTCACGCTTCCATAAAAATACATCTGGCTGCCATCTCCCGATATACCAGGACTACGGGACGGGTGTCCTTGTGGTCTCATCGCCTGGTAAAGGAATTTATGAAGGGACTATTCCGTTCGTTCCCGCCGGGGAAGGCTCCTTCCCCGGCGTGGGAACTTAATGTCGTGCTGACCAGGCTCATGGGAGCCCCATTCGAGCCTATGCATTCGGTGCCCTTGAAGTTCCTGTCATGGAAGACCGCGTTCCTCGTGGCCATCACCTCTGCACGACGAGTGGGAGAGATTCAGGCTCTATCTTGCAAGCCTCCATACTTGACTTTTCATGACACAAGGGTAGTGCTTAGGATGCACCCCTCCTTCATGCCCAAGGTGCCGTCGGACTTCCACCTCAACGAGCCCTTGGTGTTACCAGTTTTCTTCCCGTCGCCTTCGACGCATGCTGAGAGGACTTTGCACTCGCTGGATGTAGCTAGAGCGCTGAAGTTCTAGGTGGACTGCACAAAGAGTTTTTAGAAGACATCACAGCTATTCGTGAACTTTGGGTCTGTGAATCAAGGGAAGGCTCTCTCGAAGACTTCCATTTCCAGATGGCTCTCCGGCTGCATCATGCATTGTCACCGGTTGGCAAACCGACCGCTGCCCGGCCGTCCGAGAGCCCATTCGACCAGAGCGATCGCTGCTACCACGGCGTTCCTGTCTGGTGTACCCCTGCTGGACATCTGCAGGGCTGCTACGTGGAGGTCGACGCACACCTTCACAAGATTCTACTGCGTCGATCGGGACTCCAGGGAGGAGTCTAGGGTCGGCAAATGAGTGCTGCGCAACCTGTTTGCTTAAGGTGAGCCTGGTGAGGAGGTAAGAGATGCTTAATGTTGAGCCTATTGCCACCTCCCGTGGTTGTGCATGTATGTACTGCTATGTATTCTTTTATTCATGAGCATGTGAATCCATGCCAGACCCCATCCTGGAGAAGGAACAAGTTACTTACCTGTAACTGTTGTTCTCCAGCATGGGTCTGGCATGGATTCACATGCAAACCCTCCCACCTACCCCTCTTCGGCTCTTCGCTTGGTCATACTGCCACTTGGCGTGCTACCAAATCTGAGGATGGCTGCCGGAGGTGGGGCTTAGGGAGAGGGCAGTCATTGGCTGGGGGCAGTATGACCCAGAGATCAGTGATTGGTTACTACTAAGAAAGACGGATCAAAAACAAAACTGATACTGATTTTTTTCTTTACCGAGGATTCCCAGCCTGACGACGGAATATTCATGAGCATGTGAATCCATGCCAGACCCATGCTGGAGACCAACAGTTACACGTAAGTAACTTGTTCCATATTCACACTTCTTGAACAAAAGCCCATAAACGATAACATGTTTCGGCTCTGCTGAGCCTTTTTCAAATCTGGGCCTTAATGGCTTGTAATAAATCCATAGGACTGTTGTCCCTGTAGTAATAACTGCCGACGCGTGTTATTTTTCAGTCCGTAGGAATCAGACTTTCTATTGGGGAATTATACCCAGTTATGACTACAGGGACAGCAGTCCTATGGATTTATTACAAGCCATTAAGGCCCAGATTTGAAAAAGGCTCAGAGCCGAAACATGTTATCGTTTATGGGCTTTTGTTCAAGAAGTGTGAATATGTGATATAATTAAACACACACATCTTTGATGGCGCTGAGTCCTGGAGTCTCTTCTATTTTACACTGTTTATGGTGACGGTTAGGCTTTATTACCGTCCGTGTCCAGTGACCTGCGACATCCTTAATCTTATCCTATGCTTGAAGACACAGCATTATATATCCAGTACTGATATTTATGTAAGGGATTGTGAGGTGTCGCCCTACAGAGCAACTTTTTCCAAAGCATTTGAATCCATGAAAGATACCAACGCTGGAGAAATGGAGTTACAGGTAAGAAACTACTCCCTTCTTCAAGCTCTTTGCTACTCAGTCTTGGTGCACCTCCAATGATCTCCATCTTGATGCAAGTAAAACAAGATTCTTCCTATCAGGACACCTGCTCCCAGTCTCCCTCCTGCCTTCTGGCCGCCCTCTATGGGCTCACCTCCCTCTCCTTCCACTGAGGCCGGAAATCTTGGGGTCATCTTCGCCTCTCCCCTTTACTTGTCGCATCTTGGACCTTGCCAAGAAGGCCCACGTTCAACTTCACCTTCTTTTCTTCACCTTCCCCCAGAAGCTCAACTTCATTGGAGTTCTGGTCCTCTCCAAGCTGGATTATTGCAACAGCCTCTTCCTCAACCTGCCTCGTTCTTCACTCCATCCTCTACAACTAATCCAGAATAGGGTTGCAAGACATGTTATTTTGCATTTATATAGCGCCTTATATACCATTGGTGTGGTCTGAAGGCGCTGGTAGGTTGAATGCCCTTGGGAACCGAAGTTAAGGTTAGTAGAGAGTAGAGAGAGTACAAAAAGTGCGTGTGCGCACCAGGTATGTGTGCAGCTGGTGCGGAATTCAAGTGGTAGCTGCTTCTTAGCGGTAGGTGTGGTGGTTGGGAGATCGGGAGTATGTGTTCGCTCTGGCCGGCTTTTATCCAGGACGAGTGTGGCTGCGTTAGGCCTGAGGAGAACGCCTCGCTGGGGGGGGGGGTGAAACCAGCAATGTTTACTTAGAGTGATGGGGAGTGAGCGGTAGATGTTGATATGAGAACAGTTATACCGAATGGTGTCATAGTATCTCTGTGTTCTAGTTGAGTGGTGGTGTAAAGGGGAGAGTAAGCGTGGGGTGTGGTATGATGTATGTTTCAGGTGTTCCCTGTATTCCAAAGCCTGTTATGGACGTCACGCAATTCCTGCAGACCGGTCCGTTCTATGCATATTTGTTTCAGGCGTTCAAGATTGTCCTACACATTCATGTCTGCTCGACATATTCACGTACTCTGGTTCACTTTGCGTGCTCAAGCCTATCCTTTATTCTCCAGGGTGCTTCACGCATGCTCTCATGTGTTCCATATGCTCCGTTCGGCATACTCCGCTCTACAAATCAATCCGCCCCATGCGTTCATCCGCTCCACACACTAATCTGCTTCGTACATTTATCCGCTCCACAGACTCAACGGCAGCACATATTCATCCGCTCCATATACTCATTTGTTCCAGACATACTAGACATTCGTCCGCTCGTCCGCTCCCCATACACTCGTCCGCTCCCCATACACTCGTCCGCTCCCCATACACTCGTCCGCTCCCCATACACTCGTCCGCTCCCCATACACTCGTCCGCTCCCCATACACTCGTCCGCTCCCCATACACTCGTCCGCTCCCCATACACTCGTCCGCTCCCCATACACTCGTCCGCTCCCCATACACTCGTCCGCTCCCCATACACTCGTCCGCTCCCCATACACTCGTCCGCTCCCCATACACTCGTCCGCTCCCCATACGCTCGTCCGCTCCCCATACGCTCGTCCGCTCCCCGTACGCTCGTCCGCTCCCCGTACGCTCGTCCGCTCCCCGTACGCTCGTCCGCTCCCCGTACGCTCGTCCGCTCCCCGTACGCTCGTCCGCTCCTCGTCCGCTCCCCGTACGCTCGTCCGCTCCCCGTACGCTCGTCCGCTCCCCGTACGCTCGTCCGCTCCCCGTACGCTCGTCCGCTCCCCGTACACTCGTCCGCTCCCCGTACGCTCGTCCGCTCCGCACATTTGTCGAGTCTACGCCCTCGTCCAGTCCGCAACACTCATCGGCACAGCCTACTACTCGTCTGCTTGACAATATTATTCGTCTGCTCTGCGTGTCCATCCGTCCCTCACACTCATCCGCTCTATGTATTTGTCCCCTCCACACATTCCTCTGTTCCACACTCATCCGTACCACACATTCATCCGCTTCATACGCTCGTACGCTCCACATATTCATCTGCTCCATACACATCCGCACCAGACACTCGTCTGCTCCACGTACTCGTCTGCTCCACGTACTCGTCTGCTCCACGTACTCGTCTGCTCCACGTACTCGTCTGCTCCACGTACTCGTCTGCTCCACGTACTCGTCTGCTCCACGTACATTCAGTCTCTCTCCGCTCTAAAATCTCTCCATTGGCACCCGGTTGCTTCAATGTTCAAATTAAAGACCCTTTACATCATCCACAAGGTTGTCTGGGGCCTGGGACCAAGCTACCTTTAGCTCTTACTAAATAATCTCCTTCTAGACCCCTTTGATCCTTTGGCTCCAACTCTCTGCTGATCAAATGTTTCACCAAGCAGAGGGCTGGGGGCAGATCTCTCTCCCTCTCCTCTACTGGCCCCCTCCTATGGAACAGCCTCCATCTCTCCCTATCTTGAACCGACCGCCTCAAGTTCCGCAAACAATTTGAGACCTTTCTCTTATCCTCCTCCATCCCCCTCCCAGACTAACCTTCCCCTGCATTGCTGAGATTGGCGACCTAGTCCCTCAAGAGACCAATTCGGTCCTGGCCTTCTGCCTAATCGCCACCAGCACCCCTGTCCCCCTACACCACCCTCTGGGCCCAAACCCGCCTTTGGGTGGATTGTCTACACCCTGCACTTACCTGATTTGCGGTTGTCTTCCCTCTTCACTTGGGAAGACTGTCCATGCACTTGCATGCTGCCTCTGCCCTCAACAGATAACTCTTGTGCTCGGCCCCACACCCCGCGGGGTACTCTAATAGCACTTATCCCCCCTTTTTATTTTTCTCACTGCACTTGCACACTCTGAATGTCACAAGGCCTAGTATGACTGCTGTTTGCTTTATTTATTCATGGTATTTTCCATTTGTTCACTCCCTTGTTCCCTTCTTGCCTTGTGGCGCTTTGAAACACTGTCTTGTTGTACAAGCGCCTAATAAATAACCAATACATTTCGGATGCATGTGAATCTGCTTAGAATCACATGCTGTGCATATAGTCCGACATCTAGTGGAAATCGCAGAGTGTTAAATCTTTCTTTCGAAGATCGAAAGGGGGCGTCGACATGGGCGAGTCTGTAACACTATCTGTGTAGTGTACCCAAAATCCCTCGCATGTGGA
Organism: Ambystoma mexicanum; assembly: GCF_040938575.1. NCBI lineage: Eukaryota > Metazoa > Chordata > Amphibia > Caudata > Ambystomatidae > Ambystoma > Ambystoma mexicanum. Next base: position 692,559,860 of record NC_090936.1, read on the forward strand.
GGTCCCTCATTGGTTTTTTTTCTGCCAACCTAGTTGGTCGTCTATGCGGGGCTCGCAAGAGTTTTATATTGCTAGCTTTGTCCCCACGACCTACGGTAGTCTAGTCCCTATCGACTAATCTTCTTGACAACTGCCTCGTGGGTTTCCTGCCGCTGATGACATTGCAACTTCTCAGCGACTGTTCAACTGCTGGACTATCGACAGCGTGGCATCGACCCTCCGGACAGGCCCTTACAGTAGGGAGAGTGGGGCCCAGTGTTTATTCATCTCAAATGTCTTTGCTCTACCCCTCTTAGTCTTGCGTCCCCTTTCCTCCATACTGCATGGGTGTCCCTTCCAAGAACGGGAGATGGAACCTTTTTCACCAGAAAGAAAAATCTTGTTACCCTTTAAATTTAGATGCGCACAAGGGTGCGACCCAGGGAATATGCCCTGGCCTGACTCTACCCTGTGTCGCCACACCTCCGTCCCCTTCTCTTCTTGGTCTGGCTGTCGCTACCATCTGCTATGGAGAGGACGCCCTTTAAATTTTGCCCATTGTGTAATGGCAAGTAAAGTTTCCTTGGAAGGAAATCATTGCAGTTGCAATCAGTGTCTACCTCGAGACCACAACTAGCGCTCATGCAATGCCTTAACGCTTTCGACCGAAAACGTTGAGACAGGCAGACTAAACGGTGGATGGCCTACACTATGCAGGCCGAAAACCTTTCCCCTGTTGGCGCCGTTGCGCGGATGATGAATTCGTCGGCAGCCATGGCTCTGAATTGGAAGCCATCGACCTCTCAGCGTGGCTGGTAGGCTCCCAAATGCCCGGCAGACAGGCCACTGGCTCTGTTATGCGGAGATCACACCCCAGCGCCAAGTGCACCCACGCACCACAGGTACAAAAGCACACAACCCCTAAGGCCTCTTCGGAATCGTCGTCAAAGCACACAACACCAACAGGGGCACCAATAATGTAGACTGCACCTACCCTCACGGTTCAGCACGCTCCATGCAACTGCTTTCATGGCATGCAATTTTGCATCCCACTGGAACGGGCGTTCACCCCTAAAAACAGTCAACACACTGTTCAAGGGTGCACAAGCACTTAAGGCCTCTGTGGCGTCACCGACCACTACTGCACCTTCAGACGCGTAGAGAATTTCGATACAACCGCCAAAAATGTGTGAAAGCCTTGCGGCTATTATTTTGGTGGCCACAGAGCGCAAGGGCACACCCTCTCGTTGAGTAGTATTCTGAAGCCCCACAGCCTCTGAGGCCTTATTGGGAAACCTCCCCCTCTTGAGCAACCTTTTCCACCTCCAGACCCTTATGCTTCTTCCCTATGGACTAGGTAGAGGTTTGAGCAATACATGGACAAAATGGCTCAGTTTATTGACTTGTCAGACGGGTACATTACACCAAAAAGACCCAGGAAAGAGGACTCTTGTACCATTCATCACAAACTCCAGGAATTACCCATCTCTGCACAGGGACACCAGGAGGATATTTTGGATGTCCCAAGGAACCAACACAAGAGGATACTTATGTAGACCTTAATCCTTTTGCACAAGACACGGCTGACCAAGACCCAGACTGGAATCAGAATCAGGCGGAGGATCAGGGCCCCTGGCTATCACAACGCATGCCCCTGACCTGGACGTCATCTTCCTAGGTCCCCCTTCTCCTCCACAGAGGGATGTCACCTGTTGACGACTAGATGTTTAATGCTATTTTAAAAAGAGCAATTGATAATTTCCAAATTGCAACACATGAGGCAGCTCCAGACTCTGATCTTGTGGAGGATATTGTCCGGGCATTCTTGAGTAGTCCAGCCATCCCCCTACTAAACGCTGTAAAGAGGCGCCTGGCCCCTTCCTTGCTGTCCCAGTCTCTCACGCGGGCAGTCAACCTCGTTGAAAAATGATTCTGCCCACCACCTTCCAACCCCTTCTACATAATTGGTCATGCTACACCAGATTCCTTTGTGGTCACTACCACTCGGAAGAGGGTAGGGGGGGGTTCCACTCTTAGCCAGAAGCCCCTCTGTACAAAGACTGTAAAAAGCTTTATACCCTGGGTAAACTGGTCACTGCCTCTGCGGCCTACTCCACAAGGATTGCTTATAATAGCACTCTCCTGGCAAGTTAGTGATGTCCAATGGGGCCTAGTTCAGGAGGGTCTTCAAGATGTTCCAGAGACCACCTACTGGTGGTTGTGGTTGAAGGCAGACCAGTCACCAATACATGGAAGAACACTCTGGACTCTGCTGAGACCACTGGACACACCCTAGCCCAGGGGACCTTATTTAAACGACACACCTGGTTGGGGACCTTATTTAAAAGACACACCTGGTTAAAGAACTCTGGCTTTAAACCCGAAACACGGGCCTCTCCCATGAACAAGCCAGTGGATGACTCGAACCTTTTTGGGAAGGCTGTTGATAACACCCTGGAGACGGCAAAGAAAGAACATGAAACACTAAAGTCACTTAACCAGATCACGGCTAAACCCTTCCACCAACATGGAGGCTCTAACTCATGCCTGTCTTTTCATGGCCAATCTTTTTCCCGCTCTCTCGAAAGACAATACGGCTCAGGGAATACTTCACACCAGTGGGTACTAAAGACCGTTGCCCATGGCTACTGTATCTGGTTTCTCTGGCCACCTCGATACGCCCACCGAGAAGCAGATGCCTGTCGCCAGAACACCTACACATCTTGCTGGAAGAGGGTGCTATAGAAGTCGTCCCCATTCTCTAGGTAAACCAGGAAATGTATTCTATGTACTTTGGTGTACCCAAAAAGGATTTACCATGCACCCTGTTTTAGACCTGCACCCGGCGAACCATTGTCAAACCTCAATTCAGGATGACAAAACTGCAAAAGTTAATCCCACTGCTGCAGTAGGGGGATTACATGCCCACATTGGACATGAAAGATGCATACTTTCATATTTCAATGTTGCCAGCGCACAGAAAGTACCTCAGGTTCATTAGAGGACACCCACCATCAGTTCAAGGTTCTCGCCTTCGGCATTGCCTCAGCACCACAGGTATTCAGAGGTACTGGCGGTAGTAGCTGCTCACCTGCTTAGGCAGTCCATCCTAGTCTATCCTTATCCCGACTGGCTCATAAGTCATTTGTACGGAACATGCCAAACAAATACCCAGAAATATCTCCTACATTTCTCGATCAACGAGAAAAAATCCAGTCTAGACCCCCATCAAGTCTAACCGTTTCTGGGGGCTGTACCAGACCAAAGACTGCTTTGTCTGTCTCTCCAACAAGAGGATTCAAAACCTGCTGTTCCAGATCCCTCACTATGTAGTCAGTCACCGGGTGACCATACGCAAAGCCATGCGACTGTTGGGAATGATGGCTTCCAGCGTCGTCTTAGGTCCTCGTGCTAGTCTGCGCCCCATGCTAGAGTGGCGCTCGAGCCAATGGTGTCAGTCAAGCGGCCAGTGGGACGATCTAGTGGTTGTCTTGGCAGCCCTCGTTCAGTCTCTGCAGTGGTGGTAAAGAGAACCTTCTCCAGGGGACAACCTTCACCACCCCCGCAGTAGAAGCCACTCTCACCACAGATGCATCTTTGGCGGGGTGTTCACCCCCTTTCAACAGCTGGCACACAGCGCGTGGTCCGAGTGGTAGCATCCAATCACATCAACCTGTTGGAACTGCTAGCAGTGTTTAAGGCACTAAAGTCCTTTCAGACACACTTCCAGGGGAAGACTGTTCTAGTCCTCACGGACAGTACTATGGCCATGTATTACTTAAAAAAACAAGGGGGAACTAACTCTCTAGGTCTGTTCAAACTGTCCCAGCACATATGGAAGTGGGGCCCTCCTTTCACATGTTCCTGGGGAACTCCATCTTATGGCGGATGTACTCTGCAGAGACAACCACGTCCACCCCCTTACCCGTAGAGCACGAGTGGCGGTTACAGCAGCACATTGTACTCAACGTCTTCGCAGAATGGGGCTTCCCAGAGATCGACTTATTCACCACTCTGGACAATGCCTAATGCCCAGATTACACCTCCATGTACCCTCAGAACCACTCCAAGGGGAAAGGTCTTTGGATAACATGGTCTGGGAAATGTCTACGCTCCCACCCGCCCCCTTGCCCCCCCACCCCCCCGACCACCCTTCGATTCCCTTGCTCAACAAAATAGTACACAAGATGCACCCAGAGCCAGACAGGATGATTCTGGTGGCCCCTATGTGGGCCCGCCAGCCTTGGTTCTCCCATCTCATGGCAATATCAGTCTCCCCTCCCAGGAAGCTGATGTGGTAGTAGAACATACTGTCTCAAGACCAGGGGGGAAACACTACATCCATACCCCAAAACTCTCAATTTAGCAACCTGGCTCGTGAGTTCATAGTTTGGGCACCTTCAACTCCCTCAAAGGTGCATGGACATACTCGGAGAGGCACAGAAACCGAACACCAGGCATTGCTACTCCTGCAAATGGAAGCACTTTGTGATCTGGTGTAATGGCAAGGGCATCAATCCTATTGAATGTTCACCTAAAAATAGTGTCTTACCTAAAGCATCTGTTATATTCAGGGCTGTTTTTCAATTCTCTTAAAATCCACTTAACCGCGCTTTCGGCATACGCCACATCCCAGAGCAAGGTCAAATGGTGGAAAATTCTTGTAATTAAAGCCTTTATGGAAGGGGTAAAGATACTTCATTCCCCCCCCCCCCCTCATTTCCAACCCAGCTCCCGGGTGGGACCTGAATGTTGTTCTTAAGACTAATGCGTCCTCCATTGTAACCAATGCACAAGGCTAGCCTTATAGCACTCCCCTACAAGACCGCCTTCCTGGTGGCGATCACCTCTTTAAGGGGAGTTGGTGAACTGCAGGCCCTTTCAGTTCAGGAACCATTCATCACGATTCACGAAGACCAGGTGGTTTTGCACACGCACCCTCGCTTTGCTCCTACATTTATCTCTAAGTTCCATGTAAACCAGTCCATATAACTACCTACCTTTTTCTAGAACCCACTAACGTGGCGGAAAGAAGCCTCCACACACTGGATGTAAGGAGAGTGGCTATCTACTGTCTGGAAAAGACAAAGCCACTAAGAAAAACCAGTTATTCATTTCAGTGGCAGCTGGTAGAGACAGGACCCTGTCTCTATATTCGCGATCTCCAAGTGGATCGTAAACTGCATCACAATGTGTTTCTCTCTTGCCAAGAAAGATCTATCCTTCACGCCTAGAGCACACAACTCTGGGCACAGAGGCTACCATAGCATTCATTGCAAATGTTCCTCTTCATTCCATTTGCAAAGCAGCAACCTGGAGTTCTGTACACACCTTTACACAACACTACTGCCTAGATGCACACTCTAGGTCTGATTCTCAGGTGGGACAAGCGGTCCCAAGAAATCTTTACTACTGTTCCTTCACATATCCCACCACCATCTCTGGGTACTGCTCGCTAGTCTATGGACAGCATGTGGTTCTAAGCAGATTCACAAGCATCAGAAGGACCTGCCTTACTCACCATAATAGCATTTCTGATGATTGTATCTGCTTAGATTCACAATTGCCCACCCTTCCTCCCCTCGTGAAGTAGAAGGAACATGGACCTCTTACAACTTCTCTCTTCTGTACTCGCTCACACGGACTATAAGGCTGCTCATGGCAGAAAAAACACAGCCAGAGGGACCAAGACGAGTGAGGGATTTTGGTTACACTACAAGTCACGTTAGGGATGGTGTTGGTCACACCCATGTCAACGTCCCCTTTCGATCTTCAAAATAGATGCAATACTCTGTGATTTCCACTAGATGTCAGACTATATTTACAGCATGTGAATCTAAGCAGATACAATCATCAACAATGCTATTGCAGTGAGTAATGCATGTCATATCGCCAGAGTTCCCTATAGGCCCATCCACCCCTGAGTGTGGAAGGGGTAGTATTGATATCAGTGTGGAGGCAGGTAGTATCAGTGTTACATCGGAGAAAGACATGGCGATACTTTGGCTAGAGGATTGATGCTTTCTAGATGAGTAAGGGAAGGGATCTGGTACAATTTACAGGATGTTAACTCATCACTACTGTTTTGCCCTATTTTTGTGGCATATATATGGGGGGCTAGTCCCCAATGCTCGCCTCTACCCTTTCCCCCATGTCCCTGAATTTAAAAATTTCCCTCCCTAAAAATCGTGCAAAAATGTCCATGCCCAGTGTGCCTCCTGCGAGTTTGGGAGGTAACCAGGGGAAAAAAAAACTTGAACCTCTTAAGCTAGTATTCCTTGACCCATCTACTTTAGTTATTGTATTCTACCCTGTACTTTTCTCCACCCCGTTCTTCTCTAGCCTTGACTGTTTGCAAGGCTTTTTTGAGAGTGAGGCTATATACTAAAATGCCCTGCAACAAAGATCAACATCCACTATACACAGTCTTGTAAAAATATGCCTGCCTGTCAATAAACCTGATGCACCACCCTAAAGTGCCAAATTTGCTTAAGAGGGGTGCATTTTCCAAACTTTCCTGCAATAACAACATAAGAGACTGGTTCTTGAAAAGTTGTGCAGTCAAGACTACAACCACATAGGAGCAAATACTTTGTTTTGTAACTGGGCTCACTGCAGTGGTCTTAATGTTCTAAGTGGGCGGGTGTGGTGCTTATCTACTTATTTGAATTAAGATGATGCACGTAAATTACCCGATCAAGAATGGGAGAATTTATCCCTTGTAAGGCAGGCCCTAAAAGTCCCAGAGAACTATCCTGAACATAGCTCTCGCACATTGGAACAGGAAAGAGGAAAGACTGAGTGACAGTGTGAACATCCGACCCAGAGGGTTCAAATAAATACCAGCCAGTTCCTGATGTTTATTCAAAACGGAAAAGAATAACATTCACTCCAAACTCCTTGAAGCCATCATATTTTGACAGTGTTAAATCCAATCAGTACCCTCGTAGAAATGACTGTCTCAAAATACAAATGCTCGAAAGGCAACAACCAGATCCCTTTCCGACGGGAACCGCGCTTCGCAAAGTTTTTAACCGCATTCCAAACCTACAATTGATCCAATGAACGTATATAGCATACATTAAGAACACAAACAATAAACCTATCGACACAATTGAGACCAAAGTTCCATCATTAAAGAGATAATCTTGGACGCCAAAGAACAATTATAAGAAAAAAAATAAGGGCTAAAAGTGACCAGCCACCGCAACAACTCTGATCAATCATCTAAAAACAAGGCTAACGCAACACAGGAGCCAACCAAATAGTGCAACCTCTCCCAAGCAATTTAGTATCAAGCAATTTAGTATAGGCAGTGAATCACACGTCAGCTGAAAAGGAATGCAACCTTGAAATCCAACTCTCCCATTTGCCTAAATCAAATTCGTCTTGGATCAATAGCGCACGACTCTATCCAAGACATACAGTGAGAAACTAGAGCCAACCTTGCAGCACAAGAAGTCAGATGAAAATTGGCGTCTGGAACACAAGAGGTTACAAACATTTAATGGACATAGCTTCTTCTTGTGCTTTAGCCAACTACAAACTAATCCTCTTGCAGAAAACGTGATTAACAAATTATCCCACCTGGCCTGGATACCAACTCTGCTGGATCCCAGCAATAAAGCGTAAATTCGGTAGACCATCGATGGGGGTGCTAACAGCTGTGAAGCTATCCACTCGTGCCTCTTGAATCCAGGGCCTCTCCGGCCCCGGGGATTCAACTAATGAAACTATCCTTGCTCACGAATTACCAAAGCCCAAGCTCCATTATAGCAATCTAGAACATCTATTGAACCCCCTTGCCCTAACAGACTAGGACTTTTTTTATTTAATATTGAACACTATGGATTTGATCTTGAGTAACACATCAATTACGACAAATTATTGCAGGAGATTTTAATTTAAAGAATGATTGGAAAGGATGTCTTGTCAAATCGAACCAAACGATGGTTAGAAATGATGTCCAAGAGGCTTCATCTCAAATGGCACGATTAAGGGAGATGTTCCGGCTGCCCCTACGTGGCACAGGAATCAAGCCACCTCAATAATAGACTATGTATTTATATCTAAAAAATAGCATAGACCGAATCGAGAGTTTCAAAATAACTCCTACCAACAAAAGTGACCACAATGTCCTAGAAATTGCTTAGCGCTTATGTAAGATCAATTAAAACTAATATTAGTCGTGCGTTACAGGTTTCCTCTAATGGTAACCATGTCAGTGACATCTAAGCTTCTGGGCAAATTATTAGCTTTTCACGATGAAGCCTCCTGTAAAACGCGTATGCATGATATGATGAAATGTTACAATTTTTTTGCAGAATCGAAACTGCCTCATGGAAGAGTGATATAGAAAAGGACAGTTAAATTTGTGAACATTCAGACACTCAAAATGAGAATTGAAATTAGATGGGCATAAAAAATAAAAACCTAGGTCTCCTGAAAATCTGCAAGGTGATTTGGAACAAATATAAAAACAAGATTAAACAATACAAATTGCTAAAACTACAAACAGATGCAGAACAAATGTTAAATGAGCTAAAAGGAAAACACACTGGGCAGATATGGAACCTAATAAAGAGTGCTTATGACACATTAGGAGCAAGCATGATAAATGTTAGTGAAGCATCATGGCACAAGTATTTTACAACATTATTCACAGCGGAAGGAACCATGTGATCATTTAGATGATATGCTAATTATTGCCAAACTAAGCTAGTTTCGAACCCCAGGCCCAGATGGTCTAATCAACCTATTCTTAAACACATCCAAAGGCCTGGCCACTATCTTATTAGCAATCTTTCAGAAGATAATTAAACAAAACCAAATTCCACCCACGTGGAGAAATTTGATAATCATCCCAATTTTCAAAAAAGGCAATAGCGCAGACCCGGGGAACTATAGGCTGATAGCATTACTTGACGCACGGGTTTATGGCTGGTCTCGGGACATCAGTCAACCTTATAACGATAGCATTTATGAAAGATCAAATCCAATCAGTCGGCCTACTTCGCCTTTATAGATTTCAAACAGGCGTTTGATTCCATTTCTCGTAACCAACTATGGATCAAACTCCACCAAGCAGGCTGCCCGAATTATCTGCTCAAGTTCAATTCAACAATTGTATACAAATACCACCATCCAACTAAAATTAAATAAAGATGGTTTATTCACAAAGATCCCAACAACTAGAAAGCTCAAACCGGGATGTATCCTTGACTCCGCTTTATTTCATTTTTTCATAAAGGGCAGGTGGGAGACACCCCAATAGCATGGCTTCTCTACACCAATGATTTTGTTGATTGATCTCACTCAGATTGGTCTGCAACGCAAGTTAGCGGGCCTTCAAATTTATGCTGATCAAAACCTTTGAAAAATGAATGTCAAAAAATCTTAACACGCTGTCATGACCGCTGCCTCCAAGGAGTCAGACCCAGCCCAACATCCTTGGAAGCAGGGTCACCACCTCTATTCCAGGCACCAGTCGGTCCCCATAGGGGCCTTTTGGACCTTGTCCTGGCGCCAGTGGCGCCAGGCTCATAAGGGAACCCAGTCCCGGCACAGGAAGCGCCAGGCTCATATTGAGAGGAATGGTGCTTGGGTGGACCTACCTGCGGCAGACCATGCTGCTCACTTACCTGTAGGATGATATCCTCATCCATTCCTGGCTGGAACTAATTTACCTTCTGGGTGTGGCCAGCACCACTCCCTGGAACTGGATACTGGAACTGTTCTGGAAGCTGGAACTTTTCTTACCTGGGCGAGGCTGTGGAAGGAGACACCTAAGCACTCCAGTGGCCTATTTAAACCACACCCGATCAGTGCAACGTGCTTCGCGTTATTCTGCACTAGCAGCAGGACGCTCACCGTGTCAGCTCCAGAGAATCTTCAGCTTCTGCATCTGTGAACAAGAAATCTTCAGTCTTACCTCCCGGAAAACCAGTCTTCAGTCGCGTCTGAAAGAGAACAAGGACACCAGGTTAGGACAAGGCAAAACCAGCGCTGCACTTGCCTCGTCCATCGGCGCATTCCGAGGCCGCGTACCGCACTCTTCATACTCCGGCAACCCTGCGGAAACAAAGAACATTGGTTAGTGAACCTCCGTGATAATTTTGCTTACCTGTGCCACGTACGCCTCGATCTCCGCCAAGCGCTGTTTAATCGCACCTGCAAAAACAAGGACATCAAGGGCACTGTACGCCATCACTACTCACGTGCCTTCTAGCTGTAATCTGCTTGCCCATACTCCGGCACGTACCTCGGCGTCCATCTCCAACGCCGGCTGCTACGGCTACCTGAAAAAGGGACGAGACATTAAGAAGTGCATTTAACTTCGAATAACATTCTTTTGCTTACGTGCCTTCACGAGCTCCGGCATTCTTCTCGCTTACCTTATCTGCATACCGGACCTGCAAAGGCAAGAGACATTTAAGGGGACATACAAATAAGACTCCATAGTCAAGCAATTACCGTTCGTGCGGCTAACGACGGCCTTGCTCCCCGACTTCATCCTCTGCAATCAAGAGGCTGGGCTATTAACCAGTGAAGCAACTGGCATTAGCGCCCCAGCACAGACGCAGGATGGAGAGCTCCGCTTTCACCTATCTAAGGTGAGCACATTCAGTCTACAAGTAACGTGGGGAGTCCAGAAAGGGGAAGGTCAGATTGGCCAACCAGACATACATTAACCCCTTGTTCTCCTACTTGCAGACACCTCACCCTCCAAGTCAAAATTACGGTGAGGAGAGGGCCCATCCAGGGTGATACCCGAGGCCTGCGCGTGACCCTAGAAGACACTGAAATCTCCCAGCCCGGACCTGCGCCTCCGAGGGATTCAGGTAAGCGTTACACACGCTAACGATTGCAAAAAAAGGAAAAAACAATTACTAGTAATGGTCATTAGGGGAAATGTTCCTTATGAATATAAATAAATATAGATACTGAGGTCTGAATGTTAATAACGATCCAAGAGACCGACCATATAAAAATGAAGTTGGGCAGAAAAGACTAAATGTAACACCACTAGCTAAACTAACTCAGTACATATAAAGGAAATTCTCTGATCTTTGTTCTATAAACAAAATAACACCTACGGTCACATATGGATCTCACACTAAATCAGTTATGCATCAACCTAATTGGAATACATTGGAGGGTATATACTGGAAAGCATTTTTGGCACTTCCAAAAGGATTCCCGATACAGATCGTAAGATTCGAAATGGGAATTCTACCACTCCAATCGATGGTTGAAGGGCAATCTTTGATTCTATACAGAGAATGCTTATTAGCACAATCTAATGATTTATCGCGGTTCCCAAACCTTGCTAAAGACATTACATACAAAGAAAAGTCACCATTTACTAAATGGAAGCAATGTTGTGAGAGGTAGTTGAATAAAGCCAGTATTGACTTATTGACGCTACTTGAAAGGCCTGAAACTGCCAAGAAAAAATTTAAAGTTAATGAATGGATAGGGGTTTGGGAATCATGCTTACCTATAGGGTGTTTCAATCTGGCGTGTTCATCATGAAACCTCTGGGCCAAATTGCTACCTATCTATTAAGATTCCCAGATATCAAACACAGAGCAAATCTAATAAGGTTGCATTTTAATCTCTGGCCTACAGATGAAGTCCTTAATTCTAGAAGCATGATTCTGATAACAGAAGGAAAGGTGCAGATTCTGCAAGATCACCACTGATAAGAATCATTAGAGCATCTGCTAAGCAATTGCCAAAGAGAAGAAATTCTTTAAACGCATGGGCCATTTTAAAACTCGTGCAAGCAAAGACATGTGGAACATGATATTCAAGTCAAACTGTTTCCATAAATTTGGCTACCATACAATTCTTAATAAACCTAAAACTTGACTCTAATGAGAACTAAATCATACAATGTGATCTTCATTCTTTCTTGTTAGCCCTTTTCCTGCGGTCTTAGATGGCTTAAAAGGCAAGTCCCTATAGGTAATGGGCAAACAGAATTTGTGTAATCCATACAGGGTGACTTGAATCATTAAGCAAGGGATCAGAAACATAACTGTTCATCTGAAATGTGGGTAGGAATCTGTGGCTGAAACGCATCTTGATAATTTCACACATTGATGTTCATAAGTCCCTAGAAATTGAAGCTGTAAATACTGAGATCCCAATATTTCTCCAGCATGGGGTCTGGCATGGATTCACATGCTCATGAATATTCCCCGTCGTCAGGCTGGGAATCCTCGGTAAAGAAAAAACCAGTATCAGTTTCGTTTCTGATCTGTCTTTCGTAGTAATAACCAATCACTGGTCTCTGCGTCATACTGACCACAGCCAATGACTGCCCTCTACCTAAGCACCGCCTCTGGCAGCCATCTTCAGATTTTTACCGCACGTTCATGTGTTGGGATCCTCGTGCTATTGCTCTCGAGCGTTAGTGCTATTTTTTTCGCGCTTTTCACAAAAAACTTCGATTCTTTCGGTCAAAAGAGCCTCAAGCTCCACCGATCCTACATCCGATCAACGGGGACCCGTGTCGGATTCATCTGTGCCCCTCAAGGGTGAAGATTTCGTCGAGCTACACTTCGGAGGACTCCAGAAGCTTCTCAGGCCCGGTCTCGGAGCTGGCCCAGGAGAAGGGAAGCTCGACGCCCGGAAAGCTGTTCAGGGTCTGCCCTGGATGCCAGCTGCAGAACGTCTTCAAGGAGGACGAACACTCTTTCTGCCTTTACTGCCTTCATGAGGACAAGACGCACGTGGAGAAGGACTGTGCGTTTTGCGGCAACATGTCGGAACGGACCATGAAGGACCGCCATCAACGTCTCGCCAACTGGCTGGAGGGTAAGAGCCCGTCTGGCGAGAAGAAGAAGAAATCCGAGCGGTCTTCTAAGACCTTTGAGGGCGCCCCGGCGACGGGGGCCCAACATAAGGCCAAGCACCGCGAGTCCGCTGGCACCGGGAGCGCCGAACGGTCGGGCTCTACGGGCGCCAGGCAGGGCGCACCCTCCCCGGCGCCATCAACCACGAGCCAACGCTCTGGGTCGGGTAAGAGGAAGGCCGAGCACCCGGCGAAGCTCCTGGAGAGGCCCCGGTCGAGCTCTAAGGCAGAGGAGGAGCGTGGCAGTGCCCCCTCCCTCAAGGATAAGGCGGTGAGCGCACCTAAGGTGGTGAAGGCCTTGATCCATCCGACCAAGCCCTCTATCGAAACGGTCGCGGCGGCCCTGGCTCAGCCTGTGGTGGCTGCACCAGTGGTGGCGACCTCAGGGCCCAGAATCTCCCTGCCTCCTCGGAGGGAGTCTTCCTTTGTGCCCATCGATAGGACCCCCGTGAAACCCTCCGTGGGGAAGAAGGGGGGGGCAGGGCGTCGTCGTAGAGTCGGCCTCAACCTCAGAAGAGGAGCTGATCGAGGTCTTAAGCCACGGCCTAGGCGTGGAAGAAGGCCAGCCTGTCGGAATGGACCCCGACGCAGGTGACGACGACATCGTCGAGGATACCGACGGGGCCCCTGCTCGCCCGTCGGATTCCCCTCTGCCAGTGCCGCAAGACAACTCGGCGGCCATTTTGTTGGCCATACAGTCCTTATGCTCCGAGATAAGGACGAGGCTACCGTTACCGACGGAGGAACCTCTCCCGTCGGGGGATCCAGAACCGGGACCTTCTGGTGTTCCCCCTACCAAGAAAAGAAGGATCCATCCACCACCTCCTTTTCAACCGTCGCGCCCCTTCCAGCCCTCCTCCCCGTCCACCCGAGGGGATGATACGGGGACTGACACGGCAGCGACGGGTACGGACGACGAGGCATACGACGAGGATTTTCCGTCGTCGCCTCCCGCCAGGGCCTCTCCGCCCGACGAGATCGGATCTTTCCACTCCATGATCTCCAGGGCTTCCGAGCTTTTCCAACTCTGCCCTGAGGAGAAGAAAAAGGAAGGCTTCCTTTATCAGCGGCGCGAGGCCAAGAGGAAGACGGTCCTCGCAGTGCCTCTGTTGGACGACATTTGGGATGAGGGCCTTTCCCTCCTCAAGAACCCTTCCACGACGCCAGCTAGAAGAGACCGGTACGAGAAAAAGTACCGGGTCCCGGACACGGCCCCCCTATGCCTCCGGGCGCAGCCTACCCCGGACTCCGTCGTCTCCGCGGCAGCCAGGAAGAAAGCGGGGGGGTGCGGCCTCCACATCGACTTCCCCGCCGGACGGCGAGGGAAAGAAATTGGATACTATGGGGCGTAGAGTCATCTCGTCGGCAGCGACGACGATTAAAGCGGCCAACGCCTTGGCTATCGTGGCCCGCTACGACAGGGAGCTCTGGTACAAGATAGCTCCCCTGCTGGATTTTCTGCCGGACGACAAGAGGGCGGAGGCCCTTGAGATCCTGCAGGAAGGTGAGGTGGCCTCGGACCACGCCATCACCGTGGCGACGGACATCGCCGACACTGGGTTCCGCCAGCTGGGCAACGGCGTTTGCCTTCGACGTCGTGGATGGCTAAAAGCTACGGACTTCCGGCAGGACGTCCAGACCAGAGTCCTGGACATGCCCTTCGACGGGAACAACCTGTTTGGGAAGACAGTGGACGATTCCCTTCAGGCCATCAAGGCGGATACTGAGACGGCCCGGGCCCTTGGAGTCCTGCAACGACGGACGCCCTTTCGGAGCGGCGGAGGCAAGGGCACCCCCAGAGGTTCCGGCGGCGGTTTCGCTTCCTACCGTCAAGCGGCCCGCTCGTCGTCGCAAGAGGCCTACAGAGGACGAGGCAAGTCTAGCGGACCCCGCCGTCGTCGCCAAGGAGGTCAAGGCGGCAAGGCCGCGTCCAAGCAGGATTGAACCGGCCGTGGGGTCGGGCCCCCACCGAAGCACCCCGGTGGGAGGCCGGCTGGCGGGCTTCGTCAGCGTGTGGGAGTCCATCTCCACCGACCGTTGGGTGCTGGACGCCCTGGCCCGGGGCCACGCGCTTGAGTTTCAAAGAAGGTGCCCGCGCGTCCCCCCCGTGGCCAGGAAAGAGCTTCACGTCCCTCAACTTCTCCTGGAGGTAAAGGCGATGCTCAGAAAGGGCGCCATCGAACTCGTCCCAAAGTGGCTTCGGGGCTCCGGAGTCTACTCGAGATACTTCCTCGTGAAGAAGAAGACGGGAGGATAGCCCCCCAGCCTAGACCTGCGACGTCTGAACAAGTTCATCAAGGCGCAGAAGTTCCGGATGGTCACCCTCCAGCACGTCCTGGGTCAGCTGGAGGAAGGAGACTTCCTATCGTCGTTGGATTTGGAGGATGCCTACTTCCACATTCCCATCCTAAAGGGGCACCGCAAATTCCTCAGATTCGTGGTCCAAGGGCGTCATTACCAGTTCAAAGCCCTTCCCTTCGGACTACGGTCGGCACCCAGGGTATTCACCAAGTGCCTTGCACCGGTGGCGGCGCAGCTGCGCCGCGAGGGGATTCACGTCTACCCCTACCTGGACGACTGGCTCATCCGCGCCAAGACGAGGGAGCTCGCCGTGGTCCACACGGCAAGGACCGTCCAACTCCTCACGGACCTGGGATTCTCCGTGAACTACGCCAAATCCCACCTGGTGCCCGCGCAAGTCGCACTGTTTCTGGGAGCGAGGCTCGACACAGTGTCCCTTCTGGCCTCCCCGTCGGAGGAGAGGACCAGGACCATCTTGGGCAAGGTGCAACGGATGTTGGTGGCCGACGCGGCCAAAGTGAGGTCCATCAAGTCCCTCCTCGGGATGATGTCTTCCTGCATCTACCTCATTCCCATGTGCAGGCTCCGGATGCGCCCGTTGCAAGAATTCCTGGATGCGCACTGGATCCAGACGACGGGCAGCTTCGAGGAAAGGATCAAGCTCGACGAGAGTTTCCGACGAGCGATACGGTGGTGGGGCACCCGCGCGCATCTGACGGCGGGCATGGACTTCCAGACCCCAGCCCACCAGGAGACTGTGACCACGGATGCCTCCCTGGAAGGGTGGGGAGCGCACACCGAAAGTCTGCACGCAAGGGGACTCTGGCTCCCGACGGAGAAATCCCTGCATATCAACGTCCTGGAGCTCCGTGCAGTGTTTTGGGCCCTCAGGTCCTTCCTTCCGTCCCTCAAGGGCAAGGTGGTGAGGATCTTCACCGACAACACCACCACCATGTTTTACATCAGGAAACAGGGCGGAACCAGGTCCCCAGCGCTGTCCAAGGAGGCGCAGGACCTGTGGCATTGGGCCGTCGCCCAAGGGATTTTTCTGGTGCCGTTTCATCTGGCAGGGATAAAAAACACCATCGCTGACTCACTCAGCAGGGAGCTGCGCTCGTGCCACGAGTGGGAACTACGGCAGGATCTGGTGGATCGCCTCTTCCGACGGTGGGGCACACCCCAGATCGACCTGTTCGCGACGGCGACGAACACCAAGTGCCGGAGGTTCGCCAGCAGGTTTCCCCAGACGAGGAGCATGGGCGATGCTTTCTCGTTCCCCTGGGAGGGCCTGTTCCTCTACGCGTTCCCTCCCTTGCCTCTGCTAATCCGGCTCGTCAACCAGCTCAAGAGGTCACGGTGCAGGATGATCCTCGTCGCACCTGCGTGGCCGAGGCAGATATGGTTCCCGGACCTTCTGGACTTGTCAGCGTCCCCGCCGATCAAGCTGCCGGCGGACGCGGATCTACTCTCCAGGGAAGGAGGCGCCATCCTCCACCACGACCCGAAGTCGCTGAACTTGCAGGCCTGGCTCCTGCAGCGCTAGAGTTTGGAGGATACGACATACCGGCCGATTGCAGAGAGGTTCTTGCAAAGGCCAGGGCGTCCTCGACTCTTAAATGCTACGGACACAAATGGAAGAGGTTCTCTGTCTGGTGCCACGCACAGAAGATTAACCCTCTACGGATTACGGCTCCCCAAGTACTGCCGTACCTGCTGACGCTGGCCAAAGCTGGTCTGGCACACGCGTCCATCAAGATTCATCTTGCTGCGATCTCCCGATACACCAGAACCACGGGCCGGACGTCCTTGTGGTCTCATCGTCTGGTGAAAGAGTTCATGAAGGGACTGTTCAGATCGTTCCCGCCGGTGAAGGCTCCGGCCCCGGCGTGGGAGCTCAACGTGGTGCTGACCAAGCTCATGGGACCTCCGTTCGAGCCTCTGCACTCGGCCCCGTTGAAGTTTCTATCGTGGAAAACAGCTTTTCTTGTGGCCATCACCTCCGCACGACGAGTGGGAGAGATCCAGGCCCTTTCCTGCAAGGCCCCGTACTTGACTTTCCACGACACGAGGGTAGTGCTCAGGACGCACCCCTCCTTCATGCCCAAGGTACCGTCGGACTTCCATCTCAACGAACCCTTGGTGTTACCTGTGTTTTTCCCGTCGCCTTCGTCGCCGGCTGAGAGGACTTTGCACTCGCTGGATGTAGCTAGAGCGCTGAAGTTCTACGTGGACCGCACGAAGGGTTTTCGGAAGACGTCACAACTCTTTGTGAACTTTGGACCTGTCAATCAGGGGAAGGCTCTCTCGAAGGCTTCCATCTCCAGATGGCTCTCCGGCTGTATCATGTGCTGTCACCGGTTGGCAAACCGACCGCTGCCTGGCCGTCCGAGAGCCCATTCCACCAGAGCGATCGCAGCTACCACGGCGTTCCTATCTGGTGTGCCCCTGCTGGACATATGCAGGGCTGCTACGTGGAGGTCGACGCACACCTTCACGAAATTCTACTGCGTCGACCGGGATTCCAGGGAGGAGTCCAGGGTCGGCCAAGCAGTGCTGCGCAACCTGTTCGCCTGAGGTGAGCCTGGTGAGGAGGTAAGATGCTTAATGTTGAGTTGATGTGATGCTTAATGTTGAGCCTTTGCCACCTCCCGTGGTTGTGCATGTGTGTACTGCTATGTATTCTTTATTCATGAGCATGTGAATCCATGCCAGACCCCATGCTGGAGAAGGAACAAGTTACTTACCTGTAACTGTTGTTCTCCAGCATGGGTCTGGCATGGATTCACATGCGAACCCTCCCGCCTACCCCTCTGCGGCTCTTCACTTGGTCATACTGCCACTTCACGTGCTTCCAAATCTGAAGATGGCTGCCAGAGGCGGTGCTTAGGTAGAGGGCAGTCATTGGCTGTGGTCAGTATGACGCAGAGACCAGTGATTGGTTATTACTACGAAAGACAGATCAGAAACGAAACTGATACTGGTTTTTTCTTTACCGAGGATTCCCAGCCTGACGACGGGGAATATTCATGAGCATGTGAATCCATGCCAGACCCATGCTGGAGAACAACAGTTACAGGTAAGTAACTTGTTCCTTACTTCCTTTTTAAGGAAACGTGTGTAGCGATGAATATCAACCAAACACCCAAGTATAAAAATATAAAATAGTTTTACTGTTCCTGTACTTTTAAAGAAATGTTTCGGAATAGTTTTGTTTTAAAATAAGTGTAGGAAGCAGTTGAAACTTGTACTTCAGTGCACTGCACTCAATGGTCCCTTAAACAGCAGGTACATTTATTTTGGGGTTTGTTTCTGCATGGGAGGCAGCGTGGCGATGGAGTTTGTGGGGAACGGGGCAAGCCAACAGGGAACATAGTTCCACTACTTCTCTTCATATACTTCGACCACTGGCTCACTGTGAGATGAATCCTCAACATTGAGCTATGCATCATCTGGATATTTACAGGGATTCTTATTGATTTGTGCAAGCTTGACCGACATAAGGCAATCCAGCATTCAGCTTTTCACATAAAGATTCACTTCCTCTTTTGGATATGAACTTGGTGCAAGGTAGCATAACATTTTGGTTTTCTTTCAAATGGTGCAATTGCTTCATCCCTGAAAGTACTTCATTTCACCTACGCCAGATCATTTCCAGTTTGTCCTTCATCCTCCTTCTTAGTGGGCCAAGAAAACATTACATCTGGGTGTTTTACTTTTAACGTTTTACTTCGGGGGGTGGGGCGGATGTAGATCTTATTAATGGAGTGGTCTTTTTGTGGGAAAGAACACACTATTTACAGCATCTCATTCTTTCCAGTTTCAAGGAATTGCTGTGCCTCTCACTTTGCGTAAAATATCATCAAAATGCCATGTTGGTGGCTGTGACAGCATATCAACCTTTTGGACCATTTCTAACAGTAAGCTTCTTACCAGGGAAATTGTGTTTGGCTGAACTCGCTTTGAGAAGTGTTAGGCAGAATTATATGCAGTACCCTTTGGGGACACCACACACAATTAAGACTACAAGTGATGGTACAAATTCATCTTTGGTACAAGCCTGTACTACACAGTAAAGTGGTAGCGATGGCTGAGCAGCCAGACTTATCTCAAGAGTAAAGTGAGCAGTATCAATAGTTACACAAAGGACAGCAATTGCTATGATTCAAACAAACTGACTCGAGGTTTCTGAGTAAAACAATATACATTTATTTACACATCAGTTGTAAAACATTTCACTAAAGTAAAGCAATTGAAAAATCACACTCTTAATACACTACACACCCAATAGATTCTGGACAAGTTAGGCCAGTGGTCTTCAAACTTTTTTGGCCTGGGGCCCCCCTGAGCAAAGTTTGGGCAGGCTGGGCCCCTCAAAGTGCCAGATGGGCAGTATGTAGAAATCGCTATGAACTTTTGCGTGCCGTCACCGCACCCTACTCCCAGTACAGACCCTGGGCTCTCCCCACCCTACTTCCATCACTATCCCAGTGCTGCCGCCCATCCTGCTCCCACCACAGTCCCATAACACAAGCATACACACATCCATACACATTTAAATAAAAAATAAATCGCCATAAACTAACCTTCTGCAGGGGCCTGCGCATGGTTGCTAAAATGCCCCGCTCCAGGTTGCTCTGCCCGTATGTGCGAGGAGGCGCAGGAGCACCCCCTCGCACATACATACATGCAGTGCCCCAGCCAACATTTCCAATGAACTATGCAAGGCTGGCGAAGCAAAACACCCCCAGCGTTGCATGGCTCATTGATCATGTGCGGCTGGGGAAATGAACTGTCAAAGTCAAACAGTGTTTCCCTTTGACAGTTCAGCCAGCCCAGGAGCACTCCCTCAGCTGGAAAAAGCTGCTGAGGGAGTGCTCAGTGCTTCACTGGGCTGGCTCCTCGGCTCCTCCATAATGGGTGAGGTGGCCAGTGGGTGGACGCCCCCTCGCCCATTATGGATGAGCTGGCAGGCTTGGATTGGCCTATAGGGCAATAGGGCGATGACCTACCAGAAATGTAAATACTAGTGTAGGCCAGTCAAAATGGGCCACTTTTTTGGCCAATGTGGGCCAGTTTGAGGAGTTACTTCACTATGCAGCTAGTAGTTTTGGCCATTGTTGCTGAATACATATTCTTTAAATATCACAATTTGTTGACATTTGAACAAAAAACAACCCCATGGGTACTATTCAAACAGTCTGTGACTAAAGGACTGTTTTATGGTCCAGTCTGACCATGTGAGCTGCCCCTTCCCATTTCCTCCAATCTAAAAAAAGGTATTTTATTTTTACCTTTTAATGCTGGGCTCTGGCGCCCCCCCCCCCCTCGGATGCGTCCACGCCCCCCCCAGGGGGGGGTGCGCCCCACAGTTTGAAGACCTGAGTTAGGCTGAAAATGAAGTGTGAGCAAAATGGCACTTGGTAATTTAAAAGGGAGGGAAAGACAGTTGGGCAGAAATTGAGTAACACCAACAAGTAAGTAAGCAGGGCAATCTAGAAAAAGGAACTACAGTGAGGCAATCAGATTAAACGGGGGCCTGGCCCAAAGTCAATGGGTCAAGTCTTTTGCTCAAGATCACACAGTTCAGGGTAGTTTGCGGTTAAGTCTTTGCCAAGAGTTCAGGACGAAGTTGGTCGGCAGAAAAGTTAGTTTAAAGAATGGAGAAGGACAAGCCCTCGGATTGGCGAAAGGTTTCGCACACTTTCACTGCAGCTGGACGAAACGAACCACCAGATTTGAACAGTACCTTAAATGGAGAAGGCTGTAGCAGAGGCGGAAGTTCCTGGCAGGTCCTGCAGGCTCATGGTTCCTGAAGCGACTGTCGGACTGACACGAAGTAGGAAGACTGGAGGGTCCTGCACTGGTCCAGGGAAGAAACCAGCAGCAGAGCAAAGCGACGAATAAAGGGTGCACTCCTTAAAACGCAAGCAGTGTCTGTTCCTCCTGGCTATCCGGTTCACTGTAGCTCTGTACAGCAAATTCGACCAGAGAAGGGAGGCCTGGCGAGCAGTTTGTTAAACTGGTTGTTACAACCAGATCAAGAGGAGAAGATTCCTTGCAGATACTCCCTGTTGTTGGAGTATGAAGATTCAGACCTGCAGCAGGGCTTCACCGGGAGGTTCAGTCGTTGTAGGGGTCCTCTTCTGTCAGCTCCTCTTCTGTTCTCACGTTCCAGTGGCGACTCTGCCTTTCCAGCCCCAGAGACCTGCTTTTTATGCAGTTTCCCCCCATTCACACAGCGTGGCTGTCAATCACAGAGCAGGGTGGCTGTCCCGCCGGGACAGTCACCACAGTTAATCAGATCAGACAGCGACATGGGTCTCCAAGTCCTAAACCCCCCCTCACATCCCGTCTCCCCCCCCCCCTCCCAGACATTCAGGCACCTAAGGAGGGCTTCTGGGCCTGCGAAAGGACTGCAAACAAAGGAACCAAACCTGGTTTGGTGCGCAGAGTAAAACACGAGAAAGACTTTTACAATAAGAAATGGCAAATAAACCCAGCCGGAACCGTATATAAACGGTATTCTCATATTTCACTGCGGTATTTTTCATCGTGTTTTTTCATTGCCGTTTTTATTTCGAAAAAAACTCATTTTTCTTTTTCTTTTGGAGTGGAGGGGGTTTAAAAATTAAATATATGGTTGTGGTTGTAAGGGAACAAAAAAAGGGGAGGCTTGGGGGGTAACCCCCCCCCCCCCCCAAAAAAGGACTTTTTTGGAAAAACGGCGATGAAAAAACCCGCGATGAAAAATACTGCAGCAAAATAACGTAGAACCATATAAACGTGTATGGTCTTGCAGGTTTAAGTTCGAGGCTACCAGGATAGCCTAAAACAATACCAGGGTTATTCAAGATAACCGCGGTAGGAAAAATGGGGTATTTACCACTGCAACCAGCCAAGTCTTAATGAAAATGGTGCGAAACAATGCTCCAAGAGAAACAGGCAAAAAGGGATAAGTAGTAACCCTTTCCAGAACTCTATTTAAGATAGTTTGTACTGGGTCTGTGAGTTTTTAAGACGAATAGTCAATGGCAACTTTACATGTTTTGGGAGACAGTAGTCAGTCCCAGAAAATGGAGTCGGAGTTGGGAAGTCAAAAAGACAACCCTGTGTCACTGCACTGAAGTTGCTGGGTAACGCATAGTAAAAAGATGCCTATGGAGTAGGTGAGGCTCCATTCTATGAACACAAGAAAATGTTAAACACACAGCAAAACACATGTAAGAGTGGGAAAAAAGGCTCACACTCTTACCAGGTGAAAAATAAATCCCAGAAATCCAGCAAAGCTGCTGAGGGACTCAGTAGGTAAGGGAAATTGGCCATTCTGGAGAGTTCTCCCTAACAAGAAGTGTAAGTGGACTCTTGATCATCAAGACTCCTTACTGTCTTTCACAAAGTGATCCTATGAATCCGTGCTTTTTAACCAAATCTGTTTAAGATCTGGCAAGAGATGAGTTTTGATACCTTGTTTCTAGAACCTGTACTCTGTCACAGCGAGCTCAATCTTGATGCATTAAGGGTTCAGAAGTTCTTTATAGATTGAAGTATTTTGGAGCCTCATAGAATGTTATGATGATCTTCTACAGGGCAGTAGGTATGCAACGTGGCTTTGGAATGTTGCATCGCTTATATCCTAGAAGCATGCTAGATTGAGTAGATGCTTCCATGTATTGGCGCACATGCTTTAAATACAAAAAAGGTGGCATCCCCTAGGTATCTGCTTCTAGAGCTGATGTGCAGAGCCACTATGTGGGCTATACAGCATGATTGTGCCAGATTCTTAACATTTCCCGAAAACCAGATCTTCATCTGAGAAGATAAATATAAAATCTCAGGCTTTATATGGCTATATTATCATTGTTTAGAGCAGAACCGTTTCCTGCACACCATTCTTTGTTGCTGTGAGCATTAAACTGTATATTTGAAGCATAACGTTGGCTTTGTCTTGTCATAACATTTTAGTTCCTAGTGTAGTAATCGATTGTAGATGTTACTAGGATATCCTAGTGTGTTGAAAGAGAGCCTGTACACACTGTCTATTGAGCTTTTAACTAGATTGGCAATGGTCCCGCTTAAACGTCCATCTTGTGGATTTTTTGAAGTCCGTGATGGGAAGCGGACAATTGGATATTTTTATTCAAGTAATGGCTTTTTTAAACTTGGAGAAAATATTCATCTGCCCAATCACTATGGTTTGTTTTCTATTCTACAAAACAAACTGTGCTCGTCAGGATGTCGCAGAAACACAACTAGTCCTCTGTCCAAACATATCTTTATCTAACTGGCCCTACTATTAAATTACAGAAAGACAAACCTACCCTTGAGGTAGTTCTCTTCCCCCTTGCTTGCCCTCTTTTGGTTGGTGAATGACTACTCTATTAAAAAAAAAAAAAAAAAAATTAAAAAAAATCTCTGGGGAAAGTCTCAGTTTAACTCAAGTTTTTCGTCTTTGGATACAGTTCAAACAAAATACATTCCTGAAGCTTCCTACACCATCCAAATGCAAAGAATGATCCTCTTAGCCCACTAGACCTCAGCTTTCTTGCATAGTTCAAAGAAATCAGCAGTTCCTTTTTAGAAATAAACACATAGAATAAACTCCTGGGTTCCTCAACGAGCTGCTCTGATAGCTCAGCTCTCAACTGACAACCCTGAACTTGTAACTTTGGACTTGTCCAGGTTGATTGGCTATAAGGTAGGCTGTATTTGTTGGTGGTCTGACTGGGATTGAGGGACTCTATTTCAGTTCTTGACCCTCTGTGTGGTTGTGGGTTGTAAGCCAAACTGGTTTTCCGACCTTTTGGGCCAAGCCTTCCCTCCAAGGAAATTATTTCCTGTATAACCCTCAGGGTTTTCTGCTTTTCTCAGGTTTTAAGTCATCCTTTGTAGGGTATATGTTTTGGGTTCAGCACTTTGGGGTGGTTTGCCGACTCTTTGGTTTCTAGGAGTCCCCCCCCCCCCCCCTCTCCTGGGTCACGTCTCCCAGCCCACTCCATTGGTTCTGTCTTTCAGTTTTGGCGTGTTTAAGGCCCCCATGTTCATTCCACTTGCTTAGCATTTGCCATCTAGTGGGGATTAGTGGCCCTCCTACCTCTGCTTGCTGCGGCCTGCATAGGTGTTCTCGTGGGGCCCATCAACTCAGAAGACAGTTGCTCCTTTTTGGTTCACCTGCCGCCACCTCATTCGCTTGGGTGCTGAGTTTTGGGCCGTTGGTCTGCCACTCTGGTTGCAGTGCCTGTATCTCTGATCTCTTCCTGGAATCGGCGGGGTTGTGCAGGGTCTCAGCCCACCATGTATGCGTTGTGATCCTGCCTCAGGGCTGTGCTGGGTCTGCGCAGCAGTGCATCCTGCCCTGCGCGGTCTCTCTGCTTCTGGCTTCTTTCCACCGGTCGTCCTCTTCTGCTGCGGCTCCAATCTCCCGCCTGGTTAGGGTCTTGTCCCTTGTATGCCCCGCCTGGGAACTAGACAGTCCCATTGGTCATGGGCTTTCTGCTTGACAGAGGTTGTCGGGAACCTAACCAAGTATTTTTAAAGGGTCCACCTCTTAAAAAATGCTCTATTTACACGTATACAACACTGTTGGACATGGGGTTTAAGGGAGATGGTACAAATTGGTACATATGGGGATGATGCCACCCCCCCTTGTGCCCTAAGGGAGTGAGGGTGGGGGGTGGATCATCCCCCAGTGAGATCTGGCTTGCCCAATCCCCAAGGGAGTCTTTTGCTTAGTGACATCACCGCCCTTGTCTCAAAAGGGGTTGCTCTCCCTTGGGGAGAAGTGATGAATTCCCTGGATTGTCACAGGATTTAAAAGTACTTCAGAAATTGGCAGTCAAATGGACACCGGGGCATGGAGTGCAGAGAGAATGTCATTAAGGTAGCAGTACATCGTTTAGGATGTATCCCTGTAATAAAAAGAGCCCAGAAGCTTGAAGTGGGGAAGGCTGTTGGTGGGTGCAGGAACAGGAAGGCAGGAATAGGCACTGACTGCAGTGCTGAGGACCGGACTGTCCAGCACTTATTGCCTCTCGGTCCCAAGATTTAAACTCTCCAGAGTCGGGGGACGCAGCTTTCCGGTTAAGGCAGCTCAACTTTGGACTCCCTACCCCTTCCTCTGCGAATAGATCAATCTTACCCAAAATTCTGTCAGAACCTCATACGGTGGCTCAAAGACTGACAAGTAATGCCCTTGACATTCAAACTGTCCTCCACATTAAACCTAGATATTGTCCGCTAAGTAGCTATCCATGACAGGCTTTTCCAGCAATTTGTTTAGGCCAACTCTGGCCATATTTGCCTATTTGTATATACTATCCTGTCCCGTCTGGTTTATATGCATCTTCAGGATATATACTGTCTCCATCCTGAATAAATCTCATGGTTATGATTGTTTAGATATGTAACTATGCTGTAATTTGTATGTGATTATGTTGATGTGTAACTAAATTGTCTTATGCAGTGCGCCCTGATACCCACAGGTCTGCTGCGCAATAAAAGTAATAAAACAAACTGATGACTAGGATGAAACAAGACTAGAAGGTGTGAACAGGCAGAAATGAGAGACAGACGAGACGTGTGGGTATAAAACTTTATTTAAATGAAAAAGGTTTTGGAAAATGCCTCACTATCCCTAATCTAGTAGGAATTTCCCTAGCTCAACCAAAAACTAAGGAGTCTGTCAATGTCAAGATGTCTCTAATCCTATTCTGCCCCCCCCACACTTTAAAGTGTAAAGGGTAATGTTTCTAGTCTTAAAGTGTTCAAAGTTCAACACGAGTTCAAAATCCAACAAAAAGGATTTCTTCACAGACAAAGGTCACAGTTCTAGGAAGAATGTCCTTAGCTAGATTATTTGCCTAAAACAACCAGTTCCAAAAAGAATCGCCAAGTTTCCAAGAGTATTTCTCTCTCCCCTCAGAGCATTCAAGTTGTTGGAAGTGGCTCCGTTCCCTAAGGTTTCGCTTTACATCCAGTGCCCAACAGTACCTTTCTTCCTGTGGACCATTCCTTTCTTTTAAGGACTTTGTTCACATTGCACACTTCACCATATGATCTTTCTTTAACTTCCTCTTCTACTACTTTACAGTTAATTTATATTGCTTTCCTTTCAACGGTTCACACACTATTTCACACTCTTGTCTTCACCTTGTATACTCTCATGCCAGAACGTTTCTACACAAATGCCTGAATTTCCATGTAGGAATTTATTGATCTGCTTACAGTTTAGCAAATACTTTAATTTGATCAATGGCTTGCCATGTGCTTTCTCTTTGCGTTTTCATGACGGTATCATTTATTAGACCATCCGATGTCCCACTTATGTATATTATGGTCTGCAGTCCCAATCGTCCACTTGCTTTCAGCAATGCGGTAACCCTTTTACTTTGCCTGGCCTTACTGGTTACGTTTGGCGCTGCTTCGCCTTTGTCTGGTTTGCTGTATTTGCTTGGAGTGCGCCCAATTAAGTGCAGCCTTACTACTATTCCTGTTACCTCAGTATGCAGTCCTGCATTGTTTCCCTTCCTCGCAGTGAACCACTGGCACTTCAGTCCAGCCTCTCTGCTGTTTGCAGCCACGCATCTTCCATCCATGTGGTTTTCAGCTGTGTTCCCGACCGGCAGGCAGATCCTTGTCTGCAACTTTCTCTGTTCTTCTCTTGACTGCCATCAGCCTTGTTTGGGTTGTTTTTAAACTTCCTAGCTCGGTTTTTTCTCCCAACAATTAGACCGTTTTGTTTGATAATCTGTCCCAGTAATCCTCATTACTCTGCTGAGCTTCCTCATGTCAGTGGCTAGCATGTGGTCTCTACTGGCATTTTGAGGGGAAAAACCAGTAGCTTTACTAAGTTTGGAAATGGACATGCCAATATGCCATTAAGGTTTGGGGGATTGAAGGAACATCCTTGGAAGGGTGTGTGTGTTGTCCCCCAATGTGTTATCTCCCTGGGTATCACCTCTACCCTTCCACCAACCCCCAGGTGGTCCTCCCTCATATAACCGGCCCCCACAGTCTGGATCGGGTAACGGTTGCCTTCAACTGTCCACATGGGGAGAGGCTACCTCGGGAGGGTGGGGGTTGGGGAGAGGAACGGAGTGATGATCGGATTCATCAGAGGGAACACTGAGAGAACAATACATTGGCTGCAGTATATTATACTCAGTAGCTGGTCCGCATCATCTGCTTTCCTGATGACTGAGCTTCATGACAAGGCTGCAGCAGTGGTTGGTTATTCAGTGAAGACATGGGAGCATCCTGAACACATGATGAAATTCTGGGCCTCTGCTGCAGGTGATGAGGCCTACTGGGGTGTGCTCCCCAGATCGAAGTTGCTGAGGTTTAGGTGAGAAAGGCTCTGGCAGCATTAAATGAGCTGGCCTATCATAGGACCGTATTGTGGCAGGTTAAACTGTGCTCAGACACACAGATTAAACTGAACCAACTGTTTCTGTAACACAGAGCCTGGGATGGACTGAGGTGGCTGCTGGGCGCTGTTCTTTTCTTCATTGGTGGTGGCTTCATGTGTAAGCTGCTTGGCGAAGGGAGGTTGTGTTGCCACAATGACTGGGCTCCCAGTAAAACAATCACCTTGAAAACCCTAGCCTTGACACACACATGCTTGGACAACAAAGCCCCACCTTACCCCTCCACCCGTCTCACTCTCCATACCGCCACACGACCCACTAGAACTCAACAAATTCACAGCCTCATTTTGCCCAGATTCAAACTCCAAAAAGCTGGAGGAGTGAGCTTCCCTGTCCTAGCCTGGAAGCTCTGGAACTCCCTTCCTGTCCCCATCAGAACTGAGCCTTCTTTTCGAACCTTCAAGAATAAAACCAAATCTTGGCTCTTCACTCAGAATACATGATGCACCACATCTAAGGTCTGGCCTTAAAATCCAAGGTCGTTCTGCTTTTAGATTTTATTTACCCTGCTTATTTTTATTGATTGTATATTATTGTATTAATGATTCCTCTACGAGACTTCTGTTCCCCCCGTATCTTCTTGTAAACTGGGTGAGCTTGAATTTCTTGCCATTGACCCTTACTGTAATGTACTGTAACTGTGTATGCGAGACTATGCGCCCGGATGCCCACGGGCCTGGCTGCGCTTTACAAATAAACTAAAAATAAATACCTGGAGATTTCCCATTGCCTAAGACATTAATACAGGGGAGAGTTCACCTAACGTACCCATTTGCCATCTCTGCCCCCTTTGCACCCATATTGAGCAGCACTCAGCAAAAAGGACTTAATTAAGCTTTTGGGGAGAGGGGTCAGTTTTCATGTAAGGCCAAGCAGAACGATTGGGAGGCATACAGTGAAGGAGCTGAGTACACACCTGGAGAAAGGGTTGATCATTGTGATGCTGGAAATGCATCGGCGGGACAGGGCCTCCGTGTCCTTGTCCTTTACTGCTTTTTATCGTGTGTTCTGTCGTGTTTTGTGCGCAGAAGTTCATGTGGGACTCCTGGCGGTGCAGCTCTCTTTTGGTTTGGTGTACAGACCCATGGAATACCCCTATGGCACCCATGGGTGGGGGGGTTCAACCCTGTGCCCCTAGTGTATGTTTTTGGGCACCTGTGGGTGGCCCACAGAGCAGGGTGTGGGCTTGTGGCAGCTCCATGCTGAATTTGACAGGTGCTCTGAGTATCCTCCATTTTGGGATACCCAGGCCCTGCCATTGGGATCAGTTGATTCCTGATAGGAAACGAGATGGCCCTCGTGGCCTCTTGCTTTCTATTGCCTGTTACCTTGTTTTCCCAAAGTCCTGGGAAGCCCTGACTGTCCCTTCCCCCTGACCGGTTGTTGGTTGGAAGTTCCATATATGGTGTTGTGAAGTCCAGGCCAGACTGGCTGGAGCCTTCCCAGTGACTGTATGTTGTGGGTACACCCTGTGGGTGGGACCTGGGTGAATTGAGTGTATGACAAATAATATTCTGTGTTGTGGGTGTCTAGTATCTGGTGTTTGACACAATGACTGAGACAGCCCTGCCCAAAACTGGTGTGTGGAGTGTCAAATGGCTGGGTACTTGTCCCAATACACAACTTGTTGTGAGTGTCTGGAGAGGAGTGAATGGCCTGAATGCACTATGCACCTGATTGGATGCCTGCCTGAATGCCCTTCTGACCGATTGGTTGCCTAAGTGTGACCCAGCAGAATGAATGGGAGATCAATTAGAATATCTGGGGGCCTCACTGCTAGAATTCATATTCAGAAGCTGAAGTCCACTACGAGTAACTGGAGTAACTGAAGCTTGACCTTGAAGCCCTGCTGGACGAGAAGAATTGCTGTTGCACTATTTCAAAATCTGAAAGCTGCTGTGCCTCCAAGGACTGACCCAGAGAGAACCTGGTAAGGCGCCCTCTTCCTGAGCTACGAGGGACCATCGTGCAACAGCCGATCTTTGCCAAAGCTCCCTGGTAGACAGACCTACAACAGGCTGCCGACCGGAGACGGGGACTGCCGCGGAATCCCAAAGTTGTCCGCCACTGTCGACGACCGCCGTTGCCGACTGGAGCCGCCGTGCTCCCGTTTGCCTAAGTAATCCATTTGATCCAAGGACGCTCTTGTCTGCAGCGCCGCCTGCTTAATCCCGCTGGAGAAGGCCCGACCGTCTATGTGCCGAGGAGCATCCGCCGCTGGGTTTCCCGCCACCCAAAGACCAGACGCCGACGACTCGACGCCCTTGCTGGGCCACAGCTGTTCATCAGCTCTTTGCGGTCCAGAACTATCGTCACTAAGGTGCCCCGCACGCCTCTTCCTTGCAGGACGCCAACGCTCCGTCGTCGATGAGCACCGCTAGGAACGAAGCTGCCACTTCACCACCGTAGTTCACCCTGTTCTCTGTCGGACGTTCGAACCGTGACTCCTGCCATAAAGAGAGGGCACTCAAGAAGGGCCGTCTATTTCCTGTTGACGAACGGTACAATTCCAGGTACATTGGGGCTGTAGAACTATTGTAGAAGGAAATAAGACTTATAGAACAATATATGGACTGGGCTTGTGATACATCTTTGCTTTACAGGTTGCCCAGGTGGGGCGGGATCTCCACACAGAACTGTCTAGTGGTACGGGGCCAGCATTCTGCCAATTGTTCAACCATCTTTCTTTCCTTCCTTTCTGTACTGCTGGTTTCCTCCTTATTGATCTGTGTGACATTTTGGCAGTATAGTTGATGCACTTTAATGGGATCTGATAATATTTGTGGTACCACTTTAGAACTGTATATATTTACCATTGTTGATTTTCGTAGCACAGTGAGTTATTGTGATAGTGTACATAACCTTGAATATTAATTGTATAAAGACTGTTTTAACCAATAGTGTGTGGACATTCCTTTTTGGGGTCTTGGGGACTAGAATGTACTTAAGAACCAGCCTGCATCACCTCCTGAGAAGCTAGACCTTGATTGCTCAACCATAGCTACCGCATAGAGCATCTTGGCTGGGGTCCTCTGTGACTCTCCTCTACCATATAGAGAGCAGAAGTAAAGACCACCCCCCTCCAGTCTTTACACTCATATCTCTGAAGTGCCTTCCAGACTGGTGTTGAGATTTTCACATCATTCTGAAGGGTGTGAAACCAGCAAGATCGAAATCCAACCAAAAGATCGACCGGACCAATGGCAGAGCATTCAAGCTTCATTTGATGGGGAAGAACTTGTGAGTAGTTGTAATTGGCCCCAATCGATTACACCAAAGGCAACACTGCACAAGCCTACAAAAAATGTATAATTTTTGTTAGCGTTACCAATGTATCGCGCAGTTAAATAAAGTACTTTAGTCGATACCCTAAGGCGGTGTTTGTGGGTGTATAATCTACACAGTAAAGTTTGTTCTTTGGCAGGTCAGGAGGTGGACACTGGGTTGACATTTTCACTATTTATTAAATAATAGAAGGGCCTAACGTTCCCTTTTGCTACGTGGGTGTTCCCTGCTATATAAAGAAATGACGGTGCTCATCCATCAAACAAATGTCTGCTGTCCCAGCAAATTCATACTTACTGACTCTACCACTATTCACAGGCTAATTTTAAATGTAATTAAAAAAAAAGAAAAAAAAATAATAATTTTAAATAGGCTCTTGTCACCATCTGTACACGCTCTTGTAACTTTCACAAGCTCTTTGGGCTTTCCCCTTCTCTTTGTGCCACACTGATGTCTTTTGTACTGTAAAATATATTTCTGATGCTTGTTAATCTGCTTAGAATCACATGCTGTGCATATAGCCCGACATCCAGTGGTAACTGCAGAGTATTGCATCTAGTCTTTCGTGGACCGAAATGGGACGTCGGCATAGGCGTGTCTGTACCACTATACCCTTTTGTGACGTGTAGTGTACCCAAAATCTCACGCGCTGACGTCCCTCAGATTGTTTTTTTCTGCCCAAATAACTGGTTGCCCTATAGCGGAGCTCTTACAAAAGAGACTTTGTTTATCTTATACCGACTTGTCGGTTATTCCCCGTTAAGTCACTTCGGTCACCAAAACATCTTCGACGAAGACTGCATGGGATTAGTCTACGGCTGTGGATTTTGGCGCCTAACATCCAGCGGCTGGATTTTCCACGTGGTTGGGCCCTATGGCCGACCAGTACAGTAGGGTGAATGGGGTCAGGGTGGCCATATTGTTGGTATGTCTTTCCTCCTTTCCCCTCTTTACCCTTTTGGGCTGGTCATCTTTCCCTTTAGTTATGGAAAGGAATCCTTTTTAGATTCTGCCCTAAGTGTAGGGTCAGATATCCTTGGAAGGACGAACACAGGACGTGCAACACCTGTCTCTCTCCCCCCCCCCCCCTTAGAACACGATGAAAAGCGGTGTGCGGCCTGCAAACTCCTTCGGCCTAAGACCCTTAAGGAGCGCTGTGTAAACCGGTGGGCCGCGTATGTTATGTCACTGGTGGAACCCCTTCCCTCCCACCGGCACACCCGCTGAGAGTGATAGGGGCACCTCGGATGACCAAACATCTGTTGCAGATGTTATAGACCTCAAGGCGGACATTTCCAAGTCCGCCACGCCCGTCCCTGACCCTTTAAGGCCTGACTCTGGTCTCGCTACAGGGACAACACCCGGCGACAGTGTCGTACAAATCACACTAAGAAGACAACTCCTACACCGTTTTCGATATCTTAGTTGAAAAAGGTGAAAGCGCCAACAGGGCTGCTGAAAATGTCAACTGTTTCCTCGGATCGCTCAGATCCAAAGCCTTCCCCGCATCTTGCGACTGGGCAACCAAAATTAAGTAAGGGCGCTACTCCTAAAACTTCACATGCTGCGACAGTCCCGAAGGCCATGGTAGGTCTGAAAACGACTAGGCCTCTACCTGAGAAACCACCCGCTAGGTCCTCTAGCGCCATGGTAGGTAATACACCTACCGATGGACCATCGGAGCAACTGTCTCGCGCCGATTCAGCGATTATCGAAGACCGCATCGAAAGAATTGCGTTTGCGGCGGCGATGGGTCTTGCCCCGGTTCCGCCTAAAGTCATGGGACAAGCCGCGGAAAAATCTTCAGATGCTGTTTAGGATCCCGATTCTTACGATACGTATGAAGATAGTCAAGAGCCTCTTTCCGACACCCTATGAGACTCTTTTCGGCGCCGTAGGACGGAAAACGATGTTTTTCCACCCGTAGGCCTGACTGGGTCCTCTAAATGGACTAGAGAGAAATTCGAAAGGTGTATGGATCGGCTGGAGAAGATGATCAGTTTTTCTGATCATCCCTCCCCAAAAAGGTCTCGGGTAGAGCCTAACCTCCATTTTCCATCTCATTTTCAAGATAATCAGTCTTCTGTCCCCGTCCAGCAGGCACACATTGTCCACATGGACACATATAGGGACATTTATAATGAAGAGGAAGAAGCTTCATTTCTGCAGAATTATGAAGAGGAACAGTAGGTACTACAGACAACTGGGAAGAAACCCAGCAGGAAGGAACAGACCATGGACACAGCAAGATCAGGACACTGATGTTTTGTGCCTAGATTCTCCACCGTCCACTCCGGCTCGCCAGGCTTCACCTGTAGATGACCAAATGGCCTTCAACTCCATGTTGAAAAAAAGCAGCTGAACACTTTCAAATCACCACTCAAGAGGCTGTGCCTGAGCAGGATTTTGTAGAGGATATCCTTAAAGAGAAGCCTCCATCTAGCCTAGCCATCCCTCGCCTTAATTCTATCAAGGGAAGGTTGGCCCCCTCATTGGTATCACCAGGTCAAATTCGGGCAGTGGACCCAAGAGTGGAGAAACTATTTCGCCCTTCCCCTTCTGACCCTCTATACATCAGAGGGCACGCCATCCCAGATTCATTGGTAGTGACTACCACCCGGAAAAGGGCAGGAGTACCCCTTGCCACGGTGGAAGCACCTGCGGACAAGGAATCCAAAAGACTGTATCTCTAGGCAAACAAGTCACTTCGGCTGCCGCCTACACTATGCGGATTGCTAATAATGCCACACTATTGGCAAGCTATGCTGACGCTCAGTGGAACCTGCTCCAGGAAAGCCTCCAAGAGGTTCTTGAACCCGCCAATTCCTAGCTTCTCTCAATTATAATCGAGGGAAGACAAGTTAACCAGCATGTGATCAAAAACACCCTGGACACTGCGTAAACAGCAGTTAGGTCTCTGGCCAAAGGGACCCTACTTAAAAGACATGCTTGGCTGCATACTTCAGGTTTTAAACCAGAAACACAAGCCTCCCTCCTCAATAAGCCCATCGAGGAATCTAACCTCTTCGGGAAAGCTGTGGGTGAGGCCTTGGAAACAGCTAAAAAAAAAGAGCGTGAGACTCTAAAGTCTCTGGAACACATCACACACAAACCAACCCCCACCCCCCCCCCAGAGAGGTAATAACTCTTGGCAGTCCTTTCGAGGGCAAGCCTGTGCTGGTCAAAACTATGGCAACGGGAACTTCAACACAGGACAAACTTCGGGAAGCCCTGCTTACCAAGGGGTCAAAAGCGGCAGAGGTAGAGACCCCAACCCCAGAGGAGCCACAGCCTCTGGTCAGAAATGACCACCAGATCCAGGTCCCCTCCCATGTCACCCTGGTCGTGGGCCGATTAACATCTTTCCTCTTGGCATGGGAGGGGATATCTTCAGACCAGTGGGTCATAAAGACGGTCGCCCACGGGTACTGCGTGGAATTTTCCCGACCTCCACAATTCAGACCGCCGCGCTCATGGGGCCTTTCACCAGACCATCTGGAGATACTGAATCAAGAGGTGGAAGCACTGCTGGGAAAGGACGCCATAGAAGCCGACCCTATTCTTCAGGTAAACAAGGGTATTTATTCAGTGTACTTCCTTGTACCCAAAAAGACCTCACCATGCGCCCTGTTCTAGACCTGAGCCCAGCGAACAAGTTCATAAAACCCCAGAAGTTTTGCATGGTAACACTACAGGAGGTGATCCCATTGCTGAAGCAGGGGGACTACATGGCAACATTGAAATATGAAAGTTTACATCTTTCATGTCCAATGTTGCCAGCGCACAGGAAATATCTAAGGTTCATGATGGAGGACAGGCATTACCAATTCAAGGTACTCCCCTTCGGCATCGCCTCGGCGCCAAGGGTGTTTAGCAAAGTCCTGGCAGTGGCTGCAGGACACCTGCTCAGACTGTCGTTCCCAGTTTACCCTTACCTCGACGACTGGCTCATCAAGGGGGACTCAGTCGACACATGTTTGTCGAACATCCAAAAAACAGTAGATCTTCTATTCAGTCTGGGTTTCTCAATCAACTAAAAGAAATTCAGTCTAATCCCCAGTCAAACAAAACAATTCCTGGGAGCTCTAATTCGGACGGAAGATGGTCTAGTCTTTCCCTCCAAAGAGCGGGTTCAGAACATGCTTTTTCAGATTCCTCAATGTGTGGCCATTCGGGAGGTGACGGTGCGCAAGGCCATGCGCTTGCTAGGAATGATGGCGTCATGCATATACTTGGTTCCCCACGCGCGGCTGTGCATGCGTCTCATGCAAGAGTGGCTCAGCAGCCAGTGGTGTCAGGCCAGCGGACAATGGGAAGATCTGGTAGTTGTCTCGCCAGCCCTCATTCTCTCTGCAGTGGTGGTCAAGGGAAACCCTCTTGAAGGGAAAGACCTTCACCACCCCTGCAGTGGAAGCCACTCACTACAGATGCATCTCTCAAGGGGTGGAGGGGGGGGCTCACCTGCTTCAGCAGACAGCGCACAGTGTGGTCCCCTCAAGTAGCGTCCAACCATATAAACTTACAGGAGATATTAGCGGTGTTCAAGGCTTTGAAAGCCTTTCAGGTGCAATTACAAGGAAAGACGGTGCTGATTATAATGGACAGCACTACAGCCATTTATTACCTGAACAAACAGGGGGGCACTCACTCTCCAGGACTATCCAAGCTGTCCGAAAACATTTGGATATGGGCTCTCAAACACAAGACGTTTCTGTTATCCCGACATATTCCAGGGGAACTCAATCTTCTGGCAGATGTGCACAGAAGAGATTTCCCTCTGCCCGAAGAATACGAATGACTGCTACATGAAGACATTGTGTCCAACGACACTCTGGGTTTCCCAGAGATCGACCTGTTCGCTACTCAGGAGAATGCCCAATCCCAGGACTATGCCTCCAGGTACCCCCAGAACCGATCCAAGGGGGAACGGTCTCTGGATAACCTGGTCGGGGAAACTTGTCTACGCTTTCCCTGCCCCCCCACCCCCGACTCCCCTTCTCAACAAGATAGTGCACAAGATGCACCAGGAACCAGTTACCATGATACTAGTGGCCCCATGTGGGCCCGCCAACCCTGGTTCGCTCACCTGATGGAAATGTCCCTCTCGCCACCAGTGAAACTACCCTGCCCGTACAATATGTTGTCTCAGGACAGGGGGAGACCCTACACCCAGGCACACAAACTCTGAATTTAGCAGCTTGGCTCCTGAGGTCAAAGAGTTTGGACACCTACAGCATGGACATACTCGGGGAAGCTAGGAAACCGAAAACATGTTATTGCTATGCCAGCAAATGTAAACGTTTTGTCATCTGGTGCAATTCCAAGGGAGTCAATCCCATCGATTGCTTACCCACACACATTGTGCTGTACCTAACCCATCTGTTGGACACTGGGTTAGTCTTCAATTCCCTAAAGGTTAATCTGCCTGCTCTGTCAGCCTACACCACATAGTTTTGTGGTGGAAGATACCAGTGATTAAAGCCTTTATGGAAGGGGTTAAGAGGAGTGATCCTCCCATTTCTCACCCAGCTCCTGGATGGGACCTAAATGTGATTTTGACCAGGCTTATGGGAGCTCCCTTTGAGGCTATGCATAAAGCAAGTCTGAAAGACCTGACCTATAAAACGGCCTTCCTAGTGGCTATCATTTCTATTAGAAGGGTTAGCGAACTACAGGCGCCTAAATTCATCTGGAAGTTCCATGTGAACCAATCGATTGACCTACCTACCTTTTTCCAGAATCCCACTAGCATGACCGAAAGAAGCCTACACACACTAGATGTGCGTAGGGCAGTCATGTTCTACCTGGAAAGAAGTAAACCACTGAGGAAAACGAACCAATTTTTCGTTTCAGTGGCAGCTGGTAGAGAAGGGGATCCTGTCTCTAAATCGGCTATCTCAAGGTGGATTGTCAAATGCATCACACTGTTACTCTTGCTAAGCGAACTGTCCTTCAAGCCTAGAGCACATTCTACTCAGGGCACTGGGGCATCCATAGCATTCATTGAAATGTTCCCCTCGAGTCCATTTGCAAAGAGGCAACCTGGAGTTCTGTACACACCTTTACAAAACACTAGTGCCTAGACACTCATTCTAGGTCTGATTCTCAAGTGGGACAAGCAGTACTAAGACATCTTTTCTCTACTGTTCCTTCTCACAACCCACCTCCAACTCCGGGTACTGCTCACTAGTCTATGCACAGCATGTGATTCTAAGCAGATTAACAAGCATCAGAGGACATGCATTACTTACTGTAATAGCATTTCTGATGATTGTATCTGCTTAGATTCACATGCGCCCTCCCTACCTCCCCGCTCGGGGTGGGAGGAACATAGATGTCTTACTACTTTCTCTCTTTAAGTACTCACTATAGCCTTGGGCTCCCTCATGGCAGAAAAAATACAATCTGAGGGATTTTGGGTACACTACACATCACAATAGTGTTAGACACGCCTATGCTGAGGTCCCCTTTCGGTCCCCAAAAGACAAGATGCAATACTCTGGATTACCGCTGGATGTCGGACTATATGCACAGCATGTGAATCTAAGCAGATACAATCATCAAAAGGTATTACGTTAAGTAATGCATGTCTTTCTTAGATGGGAATATGCTTTCCAGGTGGCTAATCTCTCCCCAAACCCCCACATCCCCCCCCATTCCTCCCAATCGTGGGCTGGTTTGTTTTGTGTAACATTTCTCTTAAGGGCTTTGCCTGCCCTTACTTCTCTCCTCGTTTACCGTCTCTGCCTCTTAACATATGTGGTACTTTCCTTTCTTCCCAGGGTATTTGTGCTTGGCTCTTAATCTTTCAGGTTTACTCTGGATTCTCTCTCGCAGAGTGTTCTGATTGGACCCCCTTTTCAGGTCTTAACATATTCCTTTCTCTGCTTCCCAGGGTAATTGCACCCCACTCTCTCTTCGTCTTTTATCGTGATTCTTGCTCACATTATTACAGTTCCATTCCTTTTCTTCAACTTTACTGTTTCATCAATTTCACTGAGACAAGTTTCTCTTGCTGAATAACTTTTCCCTGGCAGCCTCGAAGGTCTCCTGTTCTGATGGCTTGGAATCTTCAGGGGAACCTCTTTTCGGTTGTTCCAGTGCTTCACATTCTCGTTTTCTCCGGCATCCGCTCGGTCCTCTGTGCAAACCAATAACACTACTGGTAAACTGACAGTTCCCTGATTTCGCTGCCTCGTCTCGGCATGTGCTTTGTAGGCTCCTCGTCTGTTAAATGGAGGTCTTCTTTTAAAGAGACAGATCCTTTCCTGTTTGTAAGAGTATGTTTTAGTTTTGTCTTCAGCCAAGTCTCTGGATGTTATCCTGTTTTTCACCTCTGATAGTCCCATATATGCAGAACTGTTTGGCCGTGGCAGAATTGTTTGCGGCGGAATTGACCATAGTAATTTTCGCTGTGACTACAATTTTAATGCAGTCAAACTCTGCAAATCTGTCCCCCCAACTTACCTTTTCCACATCTGCTTCCTCTCCTGACCCTGCAACGTCAGTTCTGTCCCTCTAACGCGTGTCGTATCCGACGCTGCAGAGTCCACCGCCTCCAATCTTCAGGAAGAGGGACACTCCTGCAATCCCCCCCGCTCTCCCAAGGCCAAACATATTGAACATGGGGAGCAGGGGACACCCCCCACTCCCATGTTCAGTATTTATTACTTAATTGGATTCAAATCAATCTAATTGTACTGGTCGAATTCGGCCAGATGTACCTTTCGATCAAATTGGGTAGTACCATGTATGCCACCATGGCGAATGGCTTAGGGAGTTCCTTACTGGAGTCCTTGTCCCCAAAGGGGAAGTCTCTCCCGGTGTGGACCAACTTGCATCTACCCTTAGGGGGAGGGTATTGCCGAGCGGACTCACCTCCCTAGCCTCGTGTGGTGGGAGTGAGGGCGGAGGCGAGGGGGCGGGGGTCTCCGCAGGTATTCATCCCTTCTCAATGAGATTTGTTGCAGTACTTTGTGGTTAACTCCCTACAATATGGTAAATATTGAAGAGGTGGAAAAAAAGATCCTTGGACATGAGGAGCACACATTAGTCATTTCAGAATCTACAATGTTAATAGATCTAGTGTACAATAAAACTGGTTACTCACAGTAAAACTGTCTTAGGGAGTGAAGTTTGTAAACCATTTTAAACAATCTCAGGAGCAACACCAAAATCAGAATATAGTTAGCCTTTATAAACCAAGCTTTACATAGTGTTAAACTACTAAAAAATGGGCAGAAACAAAATGATAATAGTTGACCGATCTCTTCTCTGGCTGCTATTGAAATCTAAAAGGAAAATGGAGTGGACATTATCTCCTAATCCTACTCCCAAATCCAACTGCAGTTGTGTGCCCTCCAACTCCTTTCATTCCCTTAAACGCTGCAGCCAAAAGGCCTCATTAAACAGCCCCTCTGGTTATAGAGGTCCTCTGCAGGCCACCAAACAGCAAGACATCCTTCACCGCTGATCTACAGTGCCAATTCAGAGATTTCTACTCCCAAACATCTTTGTGTTGGGTGATTTTAAAATAATCTGGGCTGAACAACCTATCTCGCCCTCCTATGAAGTCCTTAACTTTGTTGGCAACCACAACTTCACATTTCATTCTTGTGGTCCAAATTATGTAAAGGACACTGGGCCCAGTCTTCATACATGGCCTCACCATTAATTGCCTCTCCATTAATCTCCTTTTTACATGACCATCACTTTTCCTTCCCAAAGCCAACCACAATCCCTGCTCTGACAAGCAGCCTCCTTCCATCCCAGGTGCAATTTGTCGCAGACTAAATTGGCCTCAGACTTCTCTACGCTTTGACCCTTATCGCCTAAACAGCAATTAACTATTAGACATGTTTTCAGCCCTCACTTATTCCTTTGACTGCTGTTAAGGCAGTTTATGTGCCACCCTCTGAGGGCACATCAACTGCTGGTTTGTTTTTTAAAATTTTTATTTATAATGCGCTCCTCACCCAGGGGTATCTGGGCGCAACAGGGAAATGTGAGTATTTCTATACAGTGCAAGGTAGTTGCAGGTAAAATATTATTTACAATACAGAAGAATTACAGGTAAGGTACAAATACAAATTGCATTCAGATGTCGTTAGAGATGAGCCAGGTGTTGATATTAACAAGATTAGAGCTGATAAGAAAGGGAAGCCAAATATCTCTCAACGCTGAATTCCCAGGTAGGGGAAGCAGGCTGGCACACAGGTACAGTTAGTCCACACACATCTCTTGATAATACACTGCACTGTTCTACTGCTAAAATACATAATAAGCACTTGAGGTATGATACACAGTATTAAAATGATACCCAGTATGTTAAATAAGTAAATGTCTAAGAAGTACTCCTTACCCCACTGTCTGTGGACCCATTACCACAGGCAGGCATCCAACATAAAAGGGTGGGGGTGGGGAGGGCAGAAGGTAAGGACAAACCAGAACAAGTGAGCAACGCCTCTTGTGGGTCTGCACAATTCGGTACAGTCTCCTAAAGACGCAGCCCACTCGTGGTATATATGGAAGGCCCTTTATCTGGCTGTCCGCACCGAAATACCTATAGATGGTTGTAGGCAGAAAAAAGGATAATTTAACTAACAGGAAA
This sequence comes from Ambystoma mexicanum, assembly GCF_040938575.1. Classification (NCBI taxonomy): domain Eukaryota; kingdom Metazoa; phylum Chordata; class Amphibia; order Caudata; family Ambystomatidae; genus Ambystoma; species Ambystoma mexicanum. Next base: position 692,600,319 of record NC_090936.1, read on the forward strand.
AATACCCTACAAATTGTTCAAGTCCAAGCTAAATCTTCACATTAATTCGGACCCTCTGACCCCCAGGGCATCATATTAAAGGTAATGCACACATAATACAGTCCTCCACGCTATTGGCAACCTCAACTTCACATTTCATATTAACAGCCACACTAGTTGGCTGTAAGACTGCCACTCGGCCTAGTTCCCCCCCACAGTAAGTGAGGGAGAGCTCAGAAGTATAAACTGCCCACAATCGTTTTAAACCACTGTTGAGGCTGCTATTGTAGGGCCACCTTGTTGTTGCTCTGAACAAGGTAGCCCTGAACTACAGAATGGCAGTTTTTCTTTAAAAAAAAGCACTGGTTCCCCAATGGCTACTGTGAAGGCAAACAGGTTAAAGTGTCTCAACAAAGTTTTTAAGTCAAAATGCGGTGTAGATGAATGTCTAACTTGCCGTATGCTATTGATTGATTTCCCTACCTAAAGAAAATTAAGGATAGTCCGTCAAGAAGTCCAAAGTAAAACATTTGTCTGTGTCCAAAACCTATACTTGCCCTCGCAATCAACATTAATGTGTAGGGATGTCGGCATCAAAAGGAAACAGTGTTCAAATTAAAGTTCAGAGCTTCTATAAGTTGCACTCCTCAGTATGCTTCGCTAGCACTCGTTTCAATAAATGCAGTTCACAACTTTCCTTTCACTAAAGTTCACACTTTCAGAATGCCAGTGTTTTCAACTTGTTCTCAATTCTTTCGATATTCAAAATAGTTTTCCTTTAACTTGCTTACAATCTGCTCGGTATTCAGAAACTGTCCTGCTTTCATTTCATTCAGCATTCAAAGTATGTTTCATCTGATTTCATTTGCACTTATTGCATTCAGTATTCAAAATGTTTTGCATTCACTTTATTTACCTCACTAACTCAGTCCAGTGTTCCCCCTTCACTCGCTGGTCGGTTTTACGACTGCTTGCGCGTCCTTCCCCCGCCATAGGTTTCTCTTGCTCTGCGCAGTCGCTTGCGTCTTCTCCCTGTGGACCCCCCTGTGGCTAGCGCACATCCAGCAATGCTTCCACGGTGAAGCAGGATACATATGACCGCTTCATTCGGTCTTGCTGGCCTCTGTCTCGCAGCTTGCTACCAGCCTCCAGCTTCTTCCGTCACCGCTTCCTGCTGCATACTCTCCACTGCTTCGTAGGTCTCCAGCGCTGCTCCTGCCACACCGGAGAGGTCTCCCTGAGCACAGGTGCTTGGGCTTCCACAGCTGACCTTGCTTCACAGCTTCTCCTGTTTTGTTTTGGCCTCTTGAGTTTTAAAGCTCCCGCCTCCAGTTTCATTACAGAAAAGACAACTGCAAAGCAGTAGTTCTGCAGTATTCTTGTTGTCCTCGTCCCAGTACTCAGTTGGGGCTGACAATTGTTCTTTATCTTCATCCCAGTACCATAATTGATGCATTCTGGGGAATATTTCAGGGGATTCGTAGTGAAAGAGCCCACACAAGCCTATGGTGGCTTGAAGGGTGTAGGGTTCGTGGTGAAAAGGAAATGTGGTGGTGGGGGGGGGGGATACCATGTCTCACGTAAGGACGTCCTCTACCCCAAGTCTCCTTCATCCAAGTTATCCCCCTTCGCATATCCACCCCAGGGTCATGATCCAAAAGCGATGGCCTTACCCTGGTCACCTGAACAGAGGATACCTGGGGAAAAGTGATGACACACTCTGGTTCCTCACACTACCAAAAAGGCACATTGGGTTCCCAATGAGGTAAAATGGCTTGCTCTCTGGGTGAAGCCAAACTAAAGTACAGCAGCCTCCCTTGGTAATGTTATACTATAACCAAGACCAAAAAGGGGGTGCCTGAGAAGCACCCTTGGGCGAGACCCAATAACATATACCCCAAGGAAGGTAAAACTAGGGTTGTAATGGCAGAGACCTCAGGAGATGTTCCTCTGCTCATTAATTATCCTAAACAATAACTGGGGAGTGCAGGGGCAAACTTTGAGGGGCCCTTGAATGCCCAAAAATAGGAATTCTGCCTTAACTGCCTTTTTCCGCACTTATCCAGATGCACAAACAACCCCTTCTACATCCACAATAAATGGATTTCAAGTAAGCTCCTCCAAATTAGGAAAGCATGCTGAAGATTTTAACTTCATTGGAGGAAATCTGTTCCCAGGCTGATAAATGCCTGAAGAGGCACCAGAGCCAATGTCTGAGCAAAAAAGACAGCCTTTTGTCACGGACAATGGCAACAACACTGCAGCATTGTTTAAAATTCACCATAGCAAAGTAATGCCACTTTCACAGCCCCTTCCTTCACTAAATCTTTGCAATCATGTCCAAGGTCTAGAACCATGGAACTAAAATCTCCTTTTTACCTTCCCCCTCCTTCATGATTCACTTCATTACCTCGCCTGTCTCCCTCCACCACCGCAAGCAAGCCAATTTAGGCTTTTTCCGCACAATATTCTGAAGGCCATCAAGGCTGCAGGCCATTAATCCTCCTTGACCTTCATGGTGTTGAACACTGTCAACCACCCCATCCTCCTCACTTCCAGGGTTGGTTCAATATCCAATAAAGCACTTGCCTGGCTAAACTCCATCTCCTGAGGCAGATCCAAGCAAGCCCAACTTGGGCCCTACAAATCCTACCTGGACTGGCAATTCCAAAGTGTCCCTATTATCTCCTTTCACTTCAATGCCTAAATGAGGCAATTGACAGAAATAGACAGATACTTTAATCTTGCAACTATACAAATCACATGCCCTCTGGATCCTGACATTTCAGTTCTTGTCAACCATTTGCAACCCTCCATAGCTTTCTCAAATTTGTTCATGGATGGATGTCTTTCTAGAAATCTCTCAGCGTTGACGCATCTGTTTATATTCTCAACTCACTTACCTGGCCCTCTCAACTGGGCCCAATGCTTGCACCCTCCAAGTCAGTCCAGAATCTAGGGTTCCACTCTGAGCAGAATTTCATGCACACTGAGATCGCCCATCTAATTAAATCATGTCTGTTTCAGCACAAGCTAGCACAGGACTGATCAGAGCTATAATTGTATCAAATTTTCAACCTCAAAACCAACAACCACATAGCCACTGCTATCCCTCTTCTTAATTTGCTTCCTGAATAGGGTTAATTTGCCCTTCTTGACCCAGCAAATCCTCCATGATCAAGGACACCAACACCTCATTCATCAAGCCCCATCGGCCAACAAGACCACTTCGATGATCTTGCTTCACCTTTCTGCATGTTGAAAGATTCTCTAAACAATGCATGGTTTTGATGTCAGTTTACTGTCTAAGCCCCACCCTCTGGAACTTGCTGTGGCCTTGTCTGGGGATCCCTCAACTTTTCTTCTGTCCCAGACCTTTTAAAGTCTTTTTGCTGCTACCAGCTACAACTGCTTGGCTAATGTACTCTGAAGCAAGCTTTAAATTGCACGGTCCCGGAAAAAGAACTGTAAAAAAATGTCTATGAACCGGAGTGGCGTGCATTCATGTATTACTTTAAAGGTCCTAATAAAACAGAGGTGCCAGCTAAAAAGCCTGCCTTTCGCGTAAAACTATATGGGCATGTACCCTTTTAGTCCCTTTACAAGGAGTTTAAAAGTTGTAAATGTTCCCAATGGGAATTAATGCTGAAATCCATAAACCAACTGCAGTTATGGCTTGACGCCAGATAGAATTTTTCTACCATTCAGGTGCAGCCAACCCAAGGGAAGATTCTCACTCCTCCCCCCCCTGAATCCCCCGCCCCGCCCCAACACAACCCTTTTTAAAGGGCTCCTGTTGCAGGTTTGAGACCTAACCAAGCAGAGGACAGTCCAAGCAGGATTCGTACAATAGAAGGCAATGTTGATTTGTGGCAGAGGGTATCTTGCAGAACCATACTAATCCCAGACCCAAGGGTCTGCTGAAGATTCCAAAGCATAGCACAGGACCTGGGGACAAGTATTTAAGGTGCCAATCAATGAGGATTATGCTTGGAAATGGCAGGAGAGCCCAGTGAGTGCACAGTTTGGTTTGCAGGGATGGGACAAGGGTCCGGCACCCTGGTACTTGAACTTTGGAGCTGAGACAACCCAGATAGATGAAAAGCATATCTGTTCCCAGGTGGACGGCCCACCAGCCAAAAGACGAGGCAGCGATGGGCCAGACACTGGAAATGGCAAGACTGGGCATGTAGCCAACAAAAAATAGTCCCATGACTGGGGTCACCCAAGAATTGAGGGAAAAAACCAAAGCCAGAACACAACCGGAGGTGATCTGAACCATATTTTCTGTAACGTCCCGTACAGGTAATCTTGACCTTTCAAACCTGCTGTAAATCTTTAAAGCATTCTTAGCATAATAGTACAAATACTGACCTTCCCTTCTTCAGGCACTTTGTCCAGGATGGTTTTGCATGGAGGCAGCACAGCAACACAGAAATGGCCCCAGCACAGGACGGTGACTCCAGTCGTCTGGGATGAGGGATTTCAGAAGCCAAAGAGACCTTAAGCAGGACAAAGTCGCGAAGATGCAGCCAATATGGCCAACTCGGGTCCTCAAGTGCAGCAGCCCATTATTATGGTAGTATTGTAATTGGAATAAGCATCTGAAGAATGGGCAGGTTCTTTTATGCCCATTTACTTGGAGGCTGGTGTCAGCCCCCCAACGACACATGAGGCAATCAGATTTTGGTGGGAAGCCATTGGGGAGATTGTCCTTAAAGCCCTTTGGGTCAGGGTCCTCTGGTATATATCCTTCTGACTCTGGTACTCCTAGTAATTACCTCATGGTCACAAGACTCGCCAAGTGCTAGTCGTGGCAGAGCAGCCAAGGCCTGACTTAAAGGAGTTGGAATTGGGTAGTTCAATTCCAGCACACAGTCTTACCAAATAAGAGGGCCCACATATGAGTTGTATTAAAAATGTAATCTTTATGTTAAAAAGCAAAGAGAAAAACAAAACACTTGCAGGTAAGTAAAACTGTGTAGACCAGAGACATCGCAATGTAGCAAGTATACATTTTTAAATGAGCATTCTTTGAGTCCAAGCCCTTCTTTAAAAGGGAACTGCAGTAAACAGTGTGCAAAAACATTGCAGTTCAGGTAGGCAAGCTCACAAGACCAGGTGGGACCAGTATTGCGAATAGGGTCTGTTTTTCACTGGAGAGTTACCCCATTACAAACGTTCCCCAAGGAGCAGTTCCTGGAGTATTGGTGGGTCAGACCCTCAAGAGTTTGAGCAGATAGAGGCCTGGGGATGAAAAAAGAAATGAAGATGCCTTCCAGCATTGCTTATATGTCTGGAGAGCAATAGCCCGGGACTGGTTAAGTAGTATGTGGTTGGCATTTTCCAGAGGTGGTTGTTTAATGGGTTATTTAGTGACCATTGTACACTCCGTGAACGCATTACCAGTGCAGAATGGGACCCTTGTGAAGGATGATTATTCTCAATTTGGAGATGACTAGGTCAGTGGTCTGAGCCAGAGGAGCAGAAAGGATGGATGGCTGTGGTTGCTTACGTCATCCTCTTGTATAGCACTATTCCACTCCTGAGAAGTGGGACGGTTTTGGCAAGACCCCCAACAAAGGGCGGATATCTAAGAAAAGTACAAGAAAGTACTCCAGAGAAGAGCCAGACACCAAGGATGGCACAGGAATGCATGTTCAGTGGCAAGGTCGCAGGACTTGGCAACATAGCCTCTGGAGCATCTCAAGTGAGTTGGAACCGTAGCGCTTGCCTTCGCGTTCCGTGGTAAAGATGCTCTAGTCTGTTGGGCTCAGTCTTGAGGTTCCTGGCAGTAAAAGGCTTCCACCTCTGGTTATTCCTGCATCGCTGGACCCAGGAGCCTCAGGGAGATGAGACCTATAAGCAGGAACTATGATCAATTTGTTACTACCAGATCAGTGGAAATGAGCACAGTTGTGGATACCTTCTGGTCCTCTTTGGTGAGGCAGAGCTTTGCCACAGTGTACTTTCTCAAGCAGCAGGACTTTCAGAGGGCATGATCGAAGAGATATAGCTGAAGGCAGGACCATTGGGCAAGGGGGCGATAGGTCTGCTTTCATCCTCCAAAACCCATGAGTGAACACTACACCCAAATGCACACCAATTCAAACAGAGGGGTGGTCAATCAATGGCAGACCATCCTTCCAAGCACATCCATGCCTTTTGGGAAGGTCTCGGTGATGATTCCACGCTGTCCCAGACAGTCAACTGCCAGTTTGAATTGGTTGCAGGCTGACTACTGCCCCCAGTCTTGGGACACACACCTAGTGGCCAAAGGTACCTTCTCATGTACAGTGAAGGACGAGGGATAGTTGGGTGGCCACTCAGGTTTTTGAGAAACTACAACCTCCATTTTGATTAGTAGAGGGCAGAAGGGTCAAATAGAACCAGGCCAGTTAAAATAGACTCCACCCAGTGGAACCTTTTTACATATAGAAAACAAGCTTTCAACAGCCTAGCCACATGACTGTTGAGATGGATTTCCAAAATCAAGTCTGGGGGTGGATTTTGGGAGGCCAACCCAGGGTTCGAAAATTGAGGGGAGCTGGGAGCTATATAGCTGCGTGTAGCCTAAAATAGCCTGGGTAGCTTGCTAAATAGATACCAGGAGCTACTTCTAGCTCCCCATGGCAACTGATGTCAAACATACCTATGTGAATTTAAATCTATGCATTTGGGACAATCTCTAAACAAACGTTATGCTTTAAATGTTGTATAGATGTGTGTTAAAGGGTCGGTGTATAAAATGGTATGGTTACATCTTATTCAGAGTTTAGATTTGCCGAATGCCATGTACGTTCCCCAGTGTTAGCTCCTCGTAAGTGTTTATTGGTCAGTGTATATTGCTAGATACATAAAAACTGCATTTAGCTCCTGCTTAGCCAGTCATAATTTCAAGCCCTGCAACCTATTATGGTGAACAGGGAATCACCGTCGTTTAGCCCAACCCAATCAAGTTAAGGTAGCAGAGCGGCTAGGCTTGGACTCAGCAGGGCTGTGAGAGTGGACTAGGGCTATGACGAGTCCACGGAGCACAACACCAATAATTCCAGTCCGACAGGCAAGTACAAAAATATTCAATGATTTATTAGGCCTTTAAAATATACACTAAGCTAGTGAAATCTCGGCAAATATTCTTGCACTTGCTCTGTTGCACTTAGAGTTGTGCTAATAGTATTTGTGCGAGGGGTTCTTTTTCCCTTTTTATTGCCAAATGATTTTCTATCTCGCCGATTGGGCTGCCTCGTCATATTGAAATAGAATTTCTGAAGGGGATAAAGAATGCGCACAACAAGGTCCCTTCAGTTGAAGTGGACATCTGTATGCTCAATTGCCCATATGAGAGAGTGCGAGGGGTGGCACACACGACATGCAGAAGTTAAATCCACTTTCTAGCACAGAGTCACTGATCTTTTGGAATAGTGGAGTCACTCTTGAGAGCCCCAAGCTACACAACCTTGGCTCGGCTACTTAATATACTGAACCCCAAAATACTCAATGAATTTGTTCTTTCACCCAATTTCACTGCATATAAATGCAGGAGGGCCCCCCCCTCCACAAGCCCCACTCCCCCATAACACTGCAATTCTTAATAACGTTCACCTCCCCACGTATTTATGCAGTGAAATGGGTCATCCGAAATTCAGCATTTTCAGATTTGGTATTTTTGCCACAAAATAAAGGGCTTATGCTAACATCCCCAAGACTTCAGAGAACAGACTTACTCTGTGATTGAGTAATGGGCTCTAATAAAGGCTGAGTGCAAGGAGCATGCAGCTACTGCTAGAACAGAGTGGGAGACAAGGGAAGATGCTGTAAAGGTTGTAGAAGAGGCAGACCCCAGAGGTTACAGTGGGGCACAAGACTGGAGGAGGCTCCAGTTCTCATACTTCACCCCTAGCTTCCGTCCCTGATGACTCTGCACATCCAATAGGTTGTTACTTTGCATTTGTATAGCGCCTTATGTACCATTGGCATGATCTCAAGGCGCTGGTATGTTGAACGCCCTCGGGAACCGTAGTTCAAGTCAGTAGAGAGAGAGTTATAAGGTGCGTGTGAGCACTGGATATGTGTGCAGCAGGTGTGGCATTCGTATGATAGCTGCTTCTTAGCGGGTAGGTGTGGTGGTTGGGAGATCATGAGTATGTGTTCGTTCTGGCAGGGTGTTATCCAGACCAATTCTGGCTGCGTTAGGCCTGAGTAGAACGCCTGGGCTGGCGGTGTGTAGCCAGCTGTGTTTAATTAGGATTATGGGGAGTATGAGGCAGGTGTTGGTATGAGAACAACTATACCAAATGTGTCATACTATCGCTTTGTTCTAGTTGAGTGGCGGTGTATAGAAGAGAGTAAGCGTGGAGATGTGATATGGTAGTTTACATTAGGTGCTTGTGATTGAGCGCACTCGAACCGTCTCGTGCGCTCCAACCGTTCCATGCACTCTAACCATTTTTGTACAGTGTCCATGTCCATTCCATGCCCTCTGTTCCATGCATTCCATCCGTTACATGTACTCCCTCAGTTCTATGCATTCTATCTGTTCAATCAGTTCCATGTATTCCTTCTGATCCATGCACTTCGTCTGATCAATGCATGTTACCCCCTCATCAGCCAGTCCATCTATTTCGTCCGTTCCACCCACTTCAACCGTACTACCCACCTTATCCGTTCTACAAGCATCATCCGTTGCATCCACTTCACCCGTTGCATCCACTTCACCCGTTCTATCGGCTACATCCGCTCCACACTCTACATTCGTTGTCATTATCTGATCCCCTTAACCTGGATTTATCAAGTGTTCTAGGAAAGCAAATATGGAGCCGGATAACTACAGGTAATAAGTCTGCAGTTTGATGAAACAAAAGGATGATTCCTCACTGACAGTAGGAGTTAGTGTCGCAACAACAGAGAATCTCTCACCACGTCCTTCAACAAGGGTGGAGGAAATCATCTCGGATCCTCTTGTGGAGTCCTACATCAACTCTGGTGAACACTGGCTTTGAATGAAAAGACTCTTCTGACTGGTCATTTGTAAGGGAGCGTATTGTAACTAAACTCGACCCGACAGACCACAAAGGAGTTATGAAAATGGTGAGTCTGCTGAACAGGGAGGTCAATGTTCTCCAGAAAACCGTGGACAAACACTTTCCAGCTACTGTAACAGAAGTCTGAAGCAGAACTGTGGTTACAGGAGAAATCTGAGCCAAATGTCAGGGTGAGCATGCTCCTTCCTATATGTCCATTCTTGCTAGAATCATAGCCAGTTTTAGCAGGCAAAGTATATGGACCTGCCCAGCAACAGACGTTTGGGTACCAGGATGTGTACTGGGATCAGGCAGTCCCAGCCCCTATGTCCGGACTTACACACAAACTGCGTTTGCCCAGGAAAGCAGCAGCTTTTCCCAGGGAAGGGCTTCCCATACATGGCAATTACAGACAGAGGATTTGGAAGGACAAAGAATATGGCCAACGGACTGGCAAAAACCTCATGGCACAGATATATTTTATGGTGATAGCTACCTTTCAGTAGCCATTTTCGATAAATGCAAGGTGCACGAGTAATAAAAAGTAGATCTGCTGCCACCAGCCCATCCTATGCACATTGTAGTCATGATTCCTGCCCCTCATGTCCCCAGCCCTCCAAGATGTCAGGCTGGAGCCAGGCCACGATCACCTACATGGCCCTCAATGGCCCCTCCATCCCTCCAGAGACCCACTTAAAGTCAGACTTGGCGCTTGTGGCACCAGACTCACTCATTCCCATAGGATAACATTGGGGATTGGACTTGTAGTGCATTGATAGGGTCAAGATGGATGCCCCGACATATTTCAGTTCCCAGAACTGCATGTGCAGTCTAGTCTTTTGGGTGTGGTTCAGCCCAGAGACACCTGGGATACCCAGAGACTATTTAAGCCACGCCCAGGCTGAGAAACATGCTTTGTTTTTTCTGCACCTGCAGCGTGACACTCAACGTGTTCAGTTCGGTCTCCAGTAGGCCTGCATCTTCTGTGCTCAGCTCCTACAAGAACACCGTTAGGAACAGCCTTACCTTGCAGCTCTTCTGCCCATCATTCATCACTTCTTGTGTTCTGCGCACATCTTCGGCGGTGTCATTCCCATCCCGGCACACCGCTTCCTAAGGAAAAGGGAAAAAAACAAAAAAGGCATTAGTAAGTATTCAGCAAATCTTCGCTTAATTTTAAAGACTGTACAAGCTTCAAACGCTTAGCTGATTCCCAGCCGCTCTGGGGGAACTCTGTCTCCGGAACTTCTCACCCATCTGCAAGAGGGAAAAGACACTCCAGGTTAACGTGGAAACATCTAGAGGCGCTGCATACCGCGCTTACTCACCGCGTTTCTTCTTCATAACCGGCATCCACGCTGAAAACGTCGCGGCACCTAAGACACAGAAAAAGAACTCAGTTCAATACAAATACGAAAGGGTAGCATTGCGCTCTCACTCACCTTCAGCTCTACTCATCTCAGCAGCACGTCGCCATCCCCGGACGCCGGCCATCATCTAAGGAAGGAAAGGAACCAAGTTGGAGAACTGTTCAAAAGACTCATTATACTTACCTGTCGGACTCTTGCCAGGGAAGTAACTAGGCAGCAACGAGCCAGCATCAATCAACGCGCCCCTGCACTGAAAGCAGGACGGAGAGCACACTTTCCAAGAAAACAAGGTGAGCTGTGGATCAAAGGGAATGGTTGGACCCCGGTGAAGAAGGGGTTCAAGCACACAGACAATAGGGAGTTAAACTCTACCAATCCTGTGTTTCGGGCCCAGTCTCCAGTAGAGTAGACTCCAGGGAAGGGTTTGAGGTCGTAAGAGGTCAGAACAGGCTGAGTGACGTCCCCGTGGATACCAGGTGAGCGTTATAATTGTAAATATAACAAAAAAGCTACTACAGAAAGTTAATAAGTATCCTAACCGCATTTCACTTTAAGGTGAGTTGTGCAATTGTAACAATACAAGAAATTCGGACAGTTTCTCAGTGCTATTATACTTTTGGGCTGGTCATTTCCCCATGATGAGCCAAAAAACAAGCGGTAACGCAGAAGGCTTTGCTTGGCTCCCAAGAACATCCGGTCAGGAGTCAAAGCAAAGAAAAGGTGTGCCTTAGAGGTCAATGGGATTAAAGCCGCAAAAAGAAAATTTCCTAAATGACTAATCAAGAGGGGATCAAAGATTCTTAAATTGGGCTAAAAACTGAGCTATGTCCTTGTCGGGCTTGAGATTAGAGACCAGACATGAGCCCAGGAAAGAAAAAAGTACACAGGGCTACAATGTGGGCAAAACGTTGACTTTCTGGCCAACACCAGCCAAAAAGGCTGCTCGTAATAACCGCCAAACACTCTGGTCCACCCTCACACATGCTTTATATGGGGCTTTGGGGCAGAAAACCAGGGTACCCCAATCCTTACTGTTGTTTTTGCTCACTTTTAATGGGGAAAGGTCATATAAGGAAGGCAGGCAAGTAAGGCTTAGGGATTTCCATCCTGACTTTTTGGACTTGAGCAGATCATAGAAAAAGGACTGACCCATCGAAGTCTATGGGCCAAAAGCCACAAAAAGACACTTTCCTCACCATTCTGTCCTAAAAGTGGGCATATCAGAACCAGTAGGACTGAGAATACAGTACAGTGTGGGGGGAGTGGCAGAGGTTGACTGAATGGTACAGCAGTTCCTGGCTAAAGCAGGGTAGGGATTAGTTTTGAAGCAACACAAATTGATCCCGGAGATTGTGTAGGGATTATTTGGTGAATTCTAGATTAAATTGAATGGATTTGAGGCTGGTTGCTCGGCTACACATTCTGGATAATGTGACGAGGGGCATGTTGTGGATGTTAAGCCTCCCATTTGCTGCCACTATGGGGTGTCCGTGGCCTGAATGTGAGGTAACCATTGAAAATTTTATAGGGGTTGCAAGTGACAGCCATAGATCAGCTGGGTGTATAGATACTCCGAAGAGGGGTTGAATGAGGAAGAGGCAACTGGTGGCTCAAATAGTGGTCTGTCAGCTGACACCAGAGATTTATACTGGAGCCAGTCAAACATGTGCTAGTGTCACTGTATACTACTTCAAAACTAAGCCCTTTGAATTTCTGGAAAGAACCTTTTGGCAGTAAGTAGGGGGGAGTTGCAGTTTCGAGGCGGGGTGGTGGTTATCGTTCCCATTTTTAAAGCAGCTTACTTGAACACAACAGCAAGAATGTAGTCTTCACCCAGCAGTTTGCAGCTGTGACCTTGAGTGTGAGGGGAGAAGGACAATGTCTATGGAAACATTAACCCTTATTTCGTTTGTGTTGGTTGGAGCATAGGTTAACTGGCAACTGGATATTGTTTTGCCCACTCAGATTGGCCATGGTGAAGTGGCCTCCCAAGAGGGCATGCATCAAATGAAGGGAAATGGCTCACGTTTGTGTTTAATTGGTCTGGATTCTTAACTCTTGCAACCTCTACTCCCCATCCCTATAATTCTGGTCTAGTTGGATCATTGCATTAGGATCAGTTGGATCTTGCTTATGAGGAGATTGCATAAAATGCTTAAGTGGCATCTGTTTTGGTAGGTTTTGTTAATTAAGGAACCAGGACATTCTCTGGGTAGATTGTTCTGCGGGTATTGGTAACTTCATGTCTGAAAAAAACGATATGAAATGAAAGATGGTGGAAGCGAGTGAACTGGAGAATACAATACATTTATGCATTTTTATTGTATTGTCAGCAGTATGCTGCTATAATGTGCTTATCAAATTAAATGCAACCTAAATTATGACTAATGTGTTTGGCGATTGACTGCTTACAGTGCTTTTACTTTATTGCTTAGCGTCGTCGCTTGAAGTCCCCAAAATCATGCAACCAAAGAGGCTACTAACTAGCAATGGCATTGGAAGGTAAGTTATACATTCATTAGCTTGGAAAATGTAAGTGTTGTACATTTTGTCTAAGCATGGCAACAAGTCAAATGACTGCAGTGGTCAGCATATTTAAAAGTTGCAGAAACTGTATTCCTCCATACTTTTGCCCCCTTTTCGATTTCCTAAATCCCTCTCGGTCTGCCCCTCAGGTAAGCAAGTAAGCATTGGAGGATGTTTCTCCTTAGGTCAAAACCTTTTTTTTCTATAGCTACGAACAGCAGGTGGTGGCGGCGGCAGCAGCAGCAATCTCACTGGCTTTATTTGAAGTTTTGTGTAAAGAAACAGCTTAGAACCACTCATAGTGGTTTCAATGCTCACTTTATTCAGTAACTCAGTTTGGGCCCTTGACAAATGAAAGGACTTTTACTTATTTATTCTCTCATCCACGAGAGCACAGTGTCTGCTAAGTGAGCACCTCTTTCAGGGCACCCTGGTCTAGTAACTCCTTTTCAGAGGCCTCTGGTTACTGGAGAGACCTGTGTTCCCATTTCGACCCGGAGCAACAACGTGGTTCGCTATGGAGTGTCTAAATCTGAGGGGCAATCAGGAGGCTCCCCATAAACTATTTAATACTGGGGAACACCTCAGGTGGGAAGGAAACCAGAATTCCCTCTGAGCGTGCAAGTCCAGAAAAGTCATTAAAGTTACAAGGAAAGATCCTCCGCACATAATCTGCTCTAGTGATGGCCTTGCTCACTAAGCCTAGGCCTCAAGTTAATGCACATTAAAATCCACAAAATTGAGGATGCAGCCAATGCGTGGGAAACTGCTGCTTTGACACGAGCTGAAAAAGGAGCTCTCAGGACTGCCTGTGCTACGTGGCAGTGAGCAAGTTTGTATCCTAGTGCCTCTTTTGGTAGGGTGCCTTTTGCTCCCAACTGAGGTAGTCCACTCCTACAGCTATCACTCCCACTCGCCCTACATCTGCCAGCATCTTCCTCTGCATTAGTGTATACGGGCCTGTGGTTTAGAAGTGCAAGGCGGCTAGCCTGCCAGCCAATTTCATTGGCCTTGCAGGCTATACCTCTTCTTGCACCTTGACAGCTCATTGGAGGATGGTTCTATTCATTCAGTTTCAGGTTTAATACAAGCACCTCCTACCTTGACTGGCTCTGTCCCAATGCCCATTGACACATTAAACAAAGATCGGTTTGTCGGACCATCTCAGAAGCAATCTTTATTGTGTAGCACTGCTGGAGGCAAACACAAAGCCAGAGGGACCCCCTGTAACAGAAAAATACTCCCCTTCCGTCAGAATCCACCAAGCTTTTATGCATTTGCGAGTATCGTTAATGATTTTGAATCAAGTCTTTGCAAACTAGCATAAAAGGGAGGCGTTCTCAGTATATCCAGTTTGTGCCGTGCAAGCGCTTTACAGTCCTAATCGGACAGTCCAGGATATTGCACTGTGAAATTTATCATTACACAGCATGGAAAGTCATTCTGCAGCAAGGAATAGTTTTTTGACATTTTGCAAGCAAATTGACTGGTGGGTGTTGGATAACACAATGTCAGTGTCAGGGTACAAGGAAGAGGCAGTGTCTCTGTAAAAGGGCCAGGCAGTCCTTATTTTCACCTAGCTTATGTTGTCTGTGCTAACAATTTAATGTGAAGGGTCCCCGAAGTGCCAGGCCTGCTTGTTTGGCTCTACCTTTTTTGTTTGGAATGTTTACATTTTATATTAAAACATTGAATGATCGTTCTCACTTGCAAGGGTGCAAGTATTCCTCTTCTATGTTCCCCCTTATTACCCAGTCGCCCACACTTCTCTCACTTACCAATTCTTAATCACAACTACTCTCATATGGCTCAAGTGGTTATGTGCATGACTGGCAAACTACCAAGTAACCACTCTCCCAACTCGCACTTTACGCTCTCCAGTTCCTCGGCATTTCTTTCTCGGCAGCTTTGCCCCAGCCTCCCTTTTGCCACTCCCCAAACTGCTCCTTCCTACTTCATCCCACAACCTTCCTCCCAGTCTATTGCGCTACTCTCCCACTTGATCTCCCCATATTCTGCTCGCTCCCTTTTCTCAGCCATTCCCTTTCTGGCCAGTCATTTTCCTTTTTCAAAGAAATTTTCGCTTCCACCTGCGCAGGAGAACACGCAAGATCGATCATAAATGACTCCCTTTCCTCTGGTATCTTTCCCGACGCATTCAAAACGGTTCATGTCAAACCTCTAATAAAAAAAACCTTCCCTCGACCCTCTCGAGCCCAAAAATTACCGTCCTATCTCAAACGCCAGGTTCCTTGCCAAACTCATTGACCGAACCGCCTACTCCCAACTAAATGCCTGTGTCGAAGCCAACAATCTCCTTGACCCTGCACAATCAGGTTTCCGAGCCAGTCACAGAACTGAAATCACCCTAACCTCAATCTGGGATGACCTTAAAATGACGGCAGACTCCGCGGGATGCGGCGCATTAATCCTTCTTGACCTATCCGCCGCATTCGAATCACTCAATCCTCCTGGACCGCCTCCACTCCCTAGGAATTTGTGGAACCGCCCTTAAATGGATAGACTCATTCCTCAAAGATGGGTACCAAATAACGATACTCTCCACCTATTCCTCCCAATTCCGGCCAGTCGACACAGGAGTCCCACAAGGAGCATGCTGATCTGCCCTCCTGTTCAATCTCTGCTTGATCACCCTCCCACCAATAATTTGTTCGCACAACATCCTGTGTTACAGCTACACCGACAACACAACTAATTCTAAAACTCCTGAACTCAAAACTCAACTCCCGACCTGGCCTCCTGCCTCCTTGACATAGAGCTCTGGATGACCCAAAGCCACCTCCTTGTTATACACCTCCAAAACGGAAATCATGGTATGTGGCAACCCCGAACTTCTGCCGCACGCACTACCCTGGCCACCCGCCATGGGCAACTCACCGACCCTCCCTCCAACTCAGTGAAAAATCTTGGATGCACCCTTGACTCTGACCTAACGCACTCGCACCAAGTCAATGTCCTGCCACTACCACCTTAAAACCCTTAGGCGCACCTTTCCATATCTCTCCTTCCCCAACAGACTGTCCGTGGTCCAATCAATCGTTATATCAAAACTTGACTACGCAAACCCCCTATACCTCGGACTCAACGTGTATCAACTGAATAAACTCCAAAGGGCACAAAACGCTGCATCCAAACTGCTACTTGCGCTTGGCCCAAGAGACCACATCTCCCCAGCCCTTAAGAGGCTGCACTGGCTTCCAGTGGCCCTAAGGGTGACTTTCAAAACCTTATGCATATCACATCGAGCATTGCATAAAACTGGACCTCAATATCTTCAAGACAAGCTAAAACCTTACCACCCTCCACGCAACCTAAGATTAAGCTCAGCCGGCCTCCTAGTCATACCTAAGACAAACTCAGTCAGGTTAGGCAGATCATCATTCTCCGCATTGGCCCCCACGCTGTGGAACACACTCCCTCCCCACATCCGCATAACTGAGGATCTAATGTCTTTCCGCAAACTACTGAAAACCTGGCTCTTCCCCCCCCTAAAACCAACCTGTACGCAAACTAACCCAGTCTAACAGCTTCTCAATGACACCCATCCAACAAACTACCTGATGCGAGAAATCGACAGCTTATAACCCCTAATATAAACTAAAAGGACAAACAGAATTAAACGCGTAAAGTAGATCAAAGCAGTGGAGTGGATAATAAGAATAAATCATACGGAAACAGCAAGAAGATTTAAACTAATGAAATGGATATAATACATGACGAATGAACGAAGGGAATGGCGTGGATGAAATAGTTAAAATGGATGAAGCGTGTGGAACGGATGAATGCGCTGAGAGGAAGAATGCGCTGCAAAGATGAGTGTGTAGGTCGGATGAGTGTGTAGGTCGGATGAGTGTGCAAATACAGAGAAAGGAGTAGAATGCAGGAGTGCGCAGAACAGATGACCGTGCAGAACGGATGAGCGTAAACCGGATGTGTTAAGCGGATGAATATGTAGAGTGGATGAGTTTGGATAGCGGATGAGTGCGGAGAGTGTGTAGATCGCTGGAGCAGATGAATGTGCAGTCCTGACGAGTGTATAGAATGGACGAGTGTATGGGGGAGCGGGCGATTGCGTAGAGCATGCGGACAAATGCCTAGAATGAATGAGTTGCGTAGAACGGAGGAGTACGGAACGCATGCAGAGCAGATGAGTGCGGGGAGCGGATGGATGGATGAGAGGGATGGATGGGCAGAGCATAATGTGTAGAATGGATGATTGCACTGACCAGACTAGTGGGTAGAGCCGACAAGTGTATAGAGCAGACTGGTGCATATAAGCAAATTAGTGCATATGAAGAGGGGTGCGTAGAGGGGATGAGAACGGACTGGAGCGCATAGAATTGCGTGACGTATATAGTATGGTTTGGAATGCAGGGAACGTTTTGAAAGAGCATATAACCCATCAAATCACACCACCACGCGTACTCTTCTTTACACCACCACTCAACTAGAACACAGAGATGCTATGACACCATTCGGTATAACTGTTCTCATACCAACGTCTGCCGCACATTCCCCATCATTCTAAGTAAACACTGCTGGTTACACACCCCCAAGCCAGGCGTTCTCCTCAGGCCTAACGCAGCCACATTCGGTCTGGATAAAGCCTGCCAGAACGAACACATCCTCCTGATTTCTCAACCTCTACACTTTCCGCTAAAAAGCAGCTATTACCCCAATACCGCACCAGCTGCCCACATATCCAGTGCACACACGCACCTTTGACTCTCTCTACTGATCTGAACTTCGTTTCCCAAGGGCGTTCAACCTACCAGGGCGTTCAACCTACCAGCGCCTTCAGACCATACCAATGGTATATAAGGCGCTATATAAATGCAAAATAAAATAACATAACTCGCATATCAAGACTAAGACAAACACCAGGACGACTGATCAATAGGTCCCGACCCTAAACTATAGCCATTCCCAACAGACCTATTCTCAGCAGACGGCAAGGGAACAGTAGCTCACATCCAGAGGGTGTGAAACTGAATAGGCACCCACATTACACAATACTAGTCAAGATACAGCGAGAAGCACAATGCGCCATCACACGCAAATTACAACTAAACAGCCCTAAGGAAATCACCCCACGGAAACCAAAGAACTAACTGAAAGATAGTCATGCTAGAAGGAAACTAATGACTGAATGCACAGGCCGACGGATGCCTCATCAACAGCACTCTGACCCTGAACCATTCAATGCTTCAACTGACCAGTGGCACATTAGGTAAGAGAATAGATAGTACCAACCCAGCTCCACACCTGAAGAAAAGATTCAGACACACCTATCACTCCATACAATATTCACTATGATATAGCTGGATCCGCACAGCACCACCACGACGAGACGGTCCACAAGGAACTGGCAACAACCCCACCCACAGGGATACAGCTCAAACTGATCCAGAAATACCAGAATCTGGATACAGACCCCACTAATCCCAACCCTCAATTTTCTGCATACTCAACCGACACAAAACTCACAGCCATTTCTCTCCCAGCAATCCGCACGCACTTCACCACACCGCATCAACAGCACATGAGGTCTCGCCCGATCCGATACTTGCACCAAAGCCCAGCACACTGTGTATACCTAGCTGAAGCTGCCAACAGCACACCACCTCTCTCACTCTCCTACTCTCCTCCTCCTGACTAACCTAACCACCGTCCTTCCTATTTACAGATCTGTCAGAGTGCCTGGGGACCAATTCCATTGGTGACGGTGCGCTATAGAAGTACCTTTAACATAACTGCTCCCTCTGACCCCCTGCGACTGCTCTGACCTCTCTCCCACTCGCCCTGCTGTTGCCATGACATTATTTAACAAAAACTGCAGATTTTGTTTTAATTAAACGTCAGCTTTCGTGAGTTTTAAATGCAACCAATCATTGTGCTTTTTTTCCCGATTGCGTAATCACTAGAAGATGCAGGGTCGTCCTTATTGTGCAAACACAGCAGAATATGAAATATGGGGTCAAATTATTTTTTTCGGTGCACAATTAAAAATTAATTTCATCTCAGCCGGGCCTGGTTTTTCACAACCAGTTTTTATGTACTTGCGTATTATACTGCAAATTACATGTTTTCCACAGTTACCATCCTTTGAAGCTTCTTCAAAAAAGCCTCAAGTCCCTTAAACATACTGAATTCACATTTACAGGTAAGTCAATACTCCCTTTAAAGACTTCTTCAGATACCTTCATTAGCATCAATTTGTCTGGAATTTTCAAGATTTTAAACACTTTGCAGATACAACAGTGAGCCACCCAACAATGACCAACCTGTATTGGTTTGCTTGTTTGTTTGTTTATTTATTTATTTGATATAGCGCAAAACCAAACCAGCAGGTAGCCGGGCGCAAACATTAAAGAATACTTCAGAACTTCGTTACAGTGACACACACAAGAGTAAGCGGTAGGAACAGTTCAACATTATAGATTGCATGTGCTTATACAGTTAATGCCAGGTGTTAGAGCAGAAAGAGAATGAGGGTGGTGCAGTTCACTGATGTTTACAGTTTGAAAGACCTTGTGCAGTTGAATGTCAGGTGTCGGAGCAAGAGGGATTTGGATGGCAGTCGGCTACAGTTTGTAGCTGGATACTAGTGGTGGAGGATGGGGTCCCTAGGAGCCAGGTTAGCAGGGGCATGGTCAGGAAGGTGTCTCTCAGGACGAGAGGTTCTGTTAAGGAGGGGGATCACCTTAGATGTCGTTAGATCGTATCCATGAGAGTACCTTGAGTCTGAAACTTGGGTAGGGTTGGTCCTTTCTGAGTTCTAAGGGGAGTTTGTTCCAGGTTTGGGCCGCTGTGACTGGGAAGCTGGCGCCGCCAGCTGTGCTTTTTTTATGTCTAGGGACCAGCAGGGTGAAGGCTTTGGTCATTCTTGTGGGGCGATTAGAGGTTCTTTTGTTGATTCTGTTTACTAGGGGGGAGCTATATTGTTGAGGCATTTGGACGTGAGTGAGCGTTTTGAGGGTAATCCTGTCTTTAATTTTAAGCCAGTGGATGTTCCTTCTGGCGGTGGAGACATGGGCTATGTTGGGTATGTTTAAGGCTACTCTGAGAGCGTTATTTTGGAGAGTTTGGAGTTTGTTGAGGATATACTTGTTAGATCCAGCATATAGGGCATTACAGTAGTCCAATCTGGATAAGATAAGTGCATTAGCTAGTGTAATGCAGCTGGCTTCCGTTAGGAATGGTCTACATGCTCGGATCAGTTTGCAAGTATAGGCTGTGGAGAAGGCTAGGGAGTTAATTTGTTTCTTGAAAGTGAGTGCTAAGTCAAGATAGACCCCAAGGGTTTTGACTGCGGGCATCACTTTGATAACATTGTTGTCAATGTTGAATGAGGCATAGTTGGGGTCTAGTTTTTTAATCGATATCTCTGTGCTGAGGATCAGAATCTGTTTTGTCGTCGTTCAGGCAGAGACCGTGGGATGCCATCCATGCCTGAATGAGGAGGTATATCTTATTTACCAAGGCTGAGCCTTCCAAGAAGTTGCCCGAAAGGGGATGAGGATCTGAGTGTCATCTGCATAGTTGGTGTAGATGACACCCAGTCTGTCCAACTTGTCAAACAAGGGCTTGGTAAAGATGTTATACATAGTAGGAGACACACATGGTCCTTGGGGGACACTGCAGGAAACTTTTATGGGGTCAGCGGCTGCAAGGGGGGAGAAGACTCTCATAGTCCGGTTAGCAAGGAAGGATTGAACCCAGGTTATGGCATCACTTGAGAAATGGGCAGCGGAGCCGAGGTGATTGCATAAAACTGCGTGATCTACCAGGTCGAAGGCTGCAGATAGGTCAAGGAGGAGTAGCATAGCTGATTTTCCATTATCCTTCAACTCGTCAATTTGAGTCTTAAGGTCAATCGGGACTGTTTCAGTGCCGTGAAGGGGGCGGAAGCCAGATTGTCGTGAGCCAAGTAGGTTATTGGATTCAAGGTAATCCTGGATTTGCAGGTAGGCTACCCTGTTGATGATTTTGAGTAGGAATGGGACAGCGGTGATAGGTCTATAGTTTGTCGGATGGAGGGGTCGAGAGTTTTTTTTTTTTTTAGCAGGGGTAGGACCCAGGACTGTTTTAAGGTTATTGGGCACTAGGTTACTCTTAAAGGGGGCGTTGATCAGTTTTGAGATGAAGGGAGCTAGGTCTCTTGCTGCATCTTTTATAATTTGAGGTGGGCAGTTATCTCCTTTGCAATTGGATGGTTTTAAGGAGAGTATGATTTTTTTCTGTCTCTAGTATGGTTATTTGTTTGAAGCTAAAGGGGTGAGGAGTGTTAGCGGCTTGGTTTAGGGAAGGCTGTGTCTTGGGGATGGGTTCTGGTGGCACTAGCAAGGCGGCTATTTTAATGCAATTTTGGTTTGAAGAGAGCTAATTTTTCCTGCAAGGACATTTTGTATGTTAGTGCACCAGAGTTTATTTTTGGGAGTATTATCCGTTTGCGGTATGGGCGATTCCATTTCCCGCAGGATGGAGAATAATTCCTTGGTATCAGATTTGGCTTTGGTTATTCTGTCATTGTAAGTGTTCGTTTTTGTGCTAATGATTTCCTTTTTATATTGTTTGGCAAGGGTGGCTAGCCTGATTTTGTTCTCCTCAGTGGGCGAGTGCGCCATATAGATTGCAGTTTCCTTTTTTGTGTTCTGAGGTCTTTCAGTTGAGGTGTGAACCAGTTATTCAGGTGGGAGAGTTGTTTGCCTGTACGGATTTTGGTAGGGGCGATCATATCTAGTGTCATAGTCATGGTATTATTATAGGTTTCCACAAGTAAGGACGGGTCTGTAATGTTCCCTACGTTGTTAAGGGTAGGGAGGAGGTGTGGAAGGAGTTGTTGTGCTGAGATGTCTTTTTTACCTCTGGTGGGGAGTGGCGGGGCCATTGTTATTGGTTTAGGATGGCTAAGGTCAAGTGAGGCAGAGAATGAAATTAGATGGTGGTCTGTCCATATTTGAAGAGTTATTAGTGATGCTGGTGTTGCAGTTCAGGTCCGCAACCCAGTCAAGAGTTCTGCCTTTGGAGTGGGTGGAGGTAGTGACTTTTTGCGTTAGTCCATAGTCGTGCAGTAGTGCTGCAACAGATGTGGCATGTTTGTCGTTGCAGTCATTGAAACCAAGGTTGAAGTCTCCTAATAGTAGGATTTGCGCATGGTCTTTAGTATTATTAGTTAGGATCCTGGTTAGGTCGTCCTCGAAGGTACCTAATGGTCCAGGAGGGCATATGGATGGTGAGTGTGTGGTTGCATGAGAGTTGGAGTTTGGCAGTGAAGAGTTCACAGGACTGAAGTGGTGTGGTGGTAGTTAGTCGGATTGGCAGGTTGGCTTTGTGGATAATGGTTAAGGGCCATTATTGGTGTTGGGTCTGTCCGCTCTTAGCAGTTGGTAGCCGTCTGGTATTGCTAGCATAATAGCAGGGCCAGCAGCCTCATGGAGCCAAGTTTCAGTAATGCATAGTATGTCTAGGTTCTTGTTCGTTAGGGTGTTTGAGATCTCAGTAGCGTGGGCAACCATTGATCTGGCATTGATGAGGGCGGCAGTTAGCGGAAGGTTGCTAGATGGTAAGGTGATGGAGGGTTGTATCTTTTTAGTTGAGGTTGTAGCTTGCGATAGCTGCTTGGTGGGTGAGGCGCCTAGGGGCAGTGGAGCGTGCTTGGGGTGTTGAGATCGTTTGTTGGATGGGTTAGTTAGGTCGGTATAGCCCCTAAAAGTGTGGTAGGATGATGGTTCATGTAGTTGGGACAGTCTAGCCCTTAATCTTATGTTTCTGTCATTAGGTGGGCAAGAGGAAGTGGGTTTAAGAGTCATGATAGTAAGGAGGCTCAGTACTAAGGTGGTAGCGGCAAGCTTGCAAGGGGCTAGAAGCATGATAGTATGCTACGGTGGTCGGGTGCACAGTCAGGTTGGGTAGGATGGTCCAGGAGGGCATGAGCAGTTAGGCTGTGGGTGGGCTAGAATGCATCCAAGGGTGCTAGGGGATGTCAATGTATCTGGCAAGCAACAGGAGGCAAGAGCGCAGATGAGCGACCAGGAGGTACAGTAGATTACAATGTGGTCTCTAAGCGACCATATGCACAGCAGGATTATTGAGCGACCGTAAGGAACAACAAATTACAATGTGGTCTCTGAGCGACCTTGAGGCACAACAGGGTTATTAAGCGACCAGGAGGTACAGCAAAATTACATTGGGGCCTATAAGCGACCATAGAACACAATCCACAGTGGCTGGGGTGGTCTCTGCGCGACCATAGGCACAGCAGGATTATTGAGAGACCATAAGGTACAACAAATTACAGTGTGGTCTCTAAGCGATCATGAGGCACAGCAGGGTTGCTAAGCGATCACAGGGCACAATCGGATTACAGTGTTAGTGCAGCAACCAATAAATGCGCAATGAGGGTCACCTAAGTAAATGCGCAATGAGGGTCACCTAAATTCGAAAAATAGCAAGAATGTCTAAAAAGGCAATTGTACACAGATGCAGTTGACCATAGTGCAGCAAGCAATAAATGCGCAGTGAGGGACACCTAAGTTCAAAAAATAGCAAGAATGGCTAAAAAGGCAATTGTACACAGATGCAGTTGACCATAGTGCAGCAAGCAATAGATGCGCAGTGAGGGTCACCTAAGTTCGAAAAATAGCAAGAATGGCTAAAAAGGCAATTGTACACAGATGCAGTTGACCCTAATGCAGCAAGCAATAAATGCGCAGTGAGGG
Organism: Ambystoma mexicanum; assembly: GCF_040938575.1. Taxonomy (NCBI): domain Eukaryota; kingdom Metazoa; phylum Chordata; class Amphibia; order Caudata; family Ambystomatidae; genus Ambystoma; species Ambystoma mexicanum. The sequence goes on from NC_090936.1 coordinate 692,623,959, forward strand.
TCACCTAAATTCGGAAAATTGCAAGAGTGGCTAAAAAGGCATTTTCAAACTGATGCGGTTGAGCAGCAAGGTTTCGGCTACGATTCATAGATTGCAGAGGACTGAGTGATGTCAGTGTAGCTTGCGAGCAGCATTAACAGCGGTGCAGGTGGGCGACCCTATGGTATATCTGGATTACAGTATGGTCCGGAGTGACCATAAGGTGCAAGCATTAGTGGCAAGAGTGAGCTCTAGGCGTGCATAATGCCGCAAATCGTAGCAATAGTGCTGTGAGGGATACTTGAATTCGAAAGTCGTTATGGAGGCTAGATATGCATTTTAAGTCGAGGCACTTAACAATGTAGCACGAGGTAATACCTAGCAAGTAAGTAGCAACATGCTGGCTAAGCATGCAGAGTGGCTACAGCAGTGAATATCGGCCACAACGGGTGGCAGGAAGACAGTTAATGTGCTGATAAAGTTATGATGAGGGGAATGGAGCACAGCATGCGGTCGGAGAGAAGAGGGTAGACTGAGTTAACATGGCGTGCGTTCAGGGTGCGAGCAGGACGAGTGTTGGTTCCCCCTTCTTACAGTTTGTCTGATAAGTTGCTGGGAAGTTCAGTGTAGTTGCCGGCACACGGCCAGAGTACCTGGCCCTGGGCACTCTTGGCACTGGACAGGCGCAGAACAGGCCAGATGCCTTAAAAGGGTGCCTTGAACGAGGGTGCCGGCTCACGCCTTCCGGCGGAACCGAGCCTGCAATAAACAAAGGTTGAGCCAATGAGCTCCGGGAAAGGTTGCTAGGCAACAATTAACCACAAGTTTGCGGCGGCCATTTTGGGATGCTCCACACGGTTCTATGCGATTTGTAGCTATGGAAGATAATGCTGGTTATATTGGTACAGTGATTTGGAACTTTGCTGCATCATTTGGAACCAATTAAGGCACATTCACTTCCCTGGATGGCTAGTCTAGGGTCCAGTGCCCTGCAGTTTTGGAAGACCATGGTATGCAAAGATACTTGCTCATGGTTAATCGGGGACAGTGTCGGCAGCATCATTGGCGACCATTTCTAATAATCAGGGTAACTCTCAGAACGTGGCTCAAGTCAGTTTGCTACCTATTGTGGGTATCTGCTAATCTGTATCTTCTGCAAACGTGTCCAACCAAGATTTACTCATGGTGTGGATACCTCAGCGTTGTCTGAAGCGGGCAAGGCATACCCAATGTAATTGGAACTGAACCAATTAATTGGAGCGGGTTGTAAGCAAATGGTTAATCTATGACATGGGAGCTCAGGTGTACCCTGATTCGGTGAAAAACATCCTTTTTAGAAAATGACACTACTGTGACATTCTTCGCAATTTAACGGGGTGCCTACACTCACTGATATCAATCCAAATCATTGGATGGAAGTAGGTTTTTAATAAATATATATATATTTTTTTTTTTAGTTCAGAAGACGTAGGAAAGCTGTGTAACCAACATAGATCAGTATCAATGTCCTCATTCAAACAGAACGGTTGCTATTGGAAATCGGGAGTCGCTGTCATGGGAGATGTGTTCAGACACAGCATTCTGATGTTCTGAACGCAAGCATACTGCCAGGTCACATGTACAAATGTGTTACTTTCAATCCAATGTCGTTTGGCTCATGACAAGTATTGTTTAATTCTCTACAAACAGGAATGTAGGCAGGACAAGGAGATGAAAGTCATGCTGTAGGACTATTCAGTCTGTGCACAGCAAAGGTAAGATGGAGTTTGATGACCACACCAGTACTTGAGTTTCAATGATTCTGCAGATCGTGTACATCCCTCAACATGAAAAACCGTTTCACCCATAAACGAGAATGCACAATGGACTGATGGGTATAAACGTTAGTGGCCTGGAAGGCTCAGGAACCCCGGAGCACAGCAAGTTAAAAGCAACTGCTGGGGACAGTTTGAATAGTTTTGAGTTTTCCCCATTCAACGCAATGGGAGTTACACAAGTTAAAAAATCTCCAACTAACGAAAAGCTTGAAGCCTTGACAGGAGGACAGGGGGGGGAGAAGGCCAGGACAAGGTGAACGAGTAAAGGACACAAGCAGGGGCCGGGCAACGGCGATTGAAACCCAACCGCTCTGCTATGGCGTCTAAAGCAAATATAAAAATAATGACCTGGAATGTAAGGGGCCTGGGCTCTTACCTACGCCGGAATAGAATCAAGTCCTATCTGAACAGAAAGAAAGTGCAGATAGCACTGCTGCAGGAGACACACTGCATGGCGGTCTCCCTGGCGAAACTGGGAGAACACTGGGGGGGTCAGGGGGTTGGAACTTCGTACTCTAAATACGCAAGAGGGGTATACACTTGGATTCACCCACAACTCCCATTCCATCTAATCAAGTCCGAGACGAACCCAGAGTGTAGGTTTGTGATAGTATGGGGCCGGTTAGAACAAGAGATTTGCATAGTAAATTCTTACCTCCCCAACACCAACATTCCAACGCACCTAAACTCCATGTATGCCAAAATTGCACCATACAGACACGGTATCCTTTTCTGGGGGGGAGACTTCAACTGTGTCCATGATCCGATACTTGATAGGTCCTCCCCGCACCCAAAAGGGCCCTCAGCGGCTACGACAGCCCTCTCCCTATTAACCGACAGGTTGCACCTGGCCGACACCTGGAGAGAGTGTCATCCTGATGCCAGGGGGTACTCATATTTCTCCTCCCCACATGATCTCCACACAAGACTAGACTATGTCTTCATAAGTAATGAGCATCTGTCAAATAGAAGAGGCCCAACACCTAGGCAGAACCATTTCCGACCACTCGCCACTCCTAGTGGAATGGAATCAAGCTGGCCCCAAACCTCCTATTCCAATGTGGAGAATGCCGATTGACGCCCTTGGTGACCCGGCATTCAGGGAAGAGCTACATGAATTTATAGAAAGTTTCGTTGAGAGAAACACTGGAAGTGTTGACCATTTAAGCACAATGTGGGACGCCCTAAAAGTAGTGACGAGAGGGGAAATCATAGCGAAGGCAGGGGACATTAGGAAACAACTTAGGGGTGAACTTAACCACTGGGAGCAGCAGATTGAACAGCTCGAAGCAACCCCGGTGGCCACTGAACAAAGGGAGGACAACCTCAAAGAACTTGGAACTAACTCTGCTCTAGCATGGGATAGACTCGCCAAATTTGAATATGCCACCAAAACTAATAGAATACACACAGAAGCAGTTAAACGAGGCAGAATGCTGGCTTGGCTCTGCAAGAAGGAACACCCCAGACACACAATCACTGGGATACAGACTGTAGACGAAGGGGTAGCGCAGACACAGCAAGCCATACATGTCACCTTTAAGAGCTTCTACGAACACCTCTACTCTCACAATGACCAGGTTCCCCTAGAGCAAATCATGGACACCCTGGAAGAGATGGGACTCCCCAAGATGTCCCCTGAACTATCTGAAGCCCTAGACGCAGATATTACAACTGAGGATATCACGGAGGCAATTAAGTCACTAGCCACCGGCAAGACTCCTGAGAGCGATGGCCTACCCACTGAGTTCTATAAAGCTTATGAGTCCACCCTAACACCTCTACTACACAAGGTTTTTCAGGAAGCGCACGAGAGAGGGATATTACCTGACAGCATGAGGGAGACCCTTCTGATCCCGATCATCAAGCCCAATAAACCACCCGATAAATGCGACTCTCACCGCCCGATAGCAATGCTCAACTATGATGTGAAACTTTTGACAACCGTGTTAGCAAACAGATTGGCCAGAATCATAGGGGAAGTAGTACATGAAGATCAATGCGGCTTCATACCAGCCCGGAACACAACCATGAACTTGCGCAGAGTGCAGCATGTCATCGCCCAAACCGAGGCCCACACAGAAGCATATGCACTGCTGTCCCTCGATGCCATCAAGGTGTTTGATTCGATATTTTGGGAGTGGCTAGTGGCAGTTCTAGAAGGGTTTGGCTTCAGCCCGGGGTTCATTAGGTGGATCAAAATACTATACACATAACCCAGGGCCAGAGTAAAAACCGGGAAACATATATCTGAGGTCTGGAACATATGCAGAGGCACCAGACAGGGATGTCCTCTCTCCCCCGTGCTCTACGTACTAGGACTAGAACCTATTGCCATCTATTTTCAAAAGCAATTCTTTGATGCTGGGATCCGGCTGGGCGGTATTGACCACATTATCTCTCTCTATGCGGATGATGTACTATTATTCGTCAGGGACCCACACAACAATGTGCCCACGATGTTGGACGTCCTAGACAATTTTGCAAGGGTTTCAGGCATAAAATTCAGCAGGGCAAAATCCTGCCTCTTCCCTTTGGCAGGCCTTAAGGGAAAAGATGTAACAAAACTTCCCTCGGTGGGAATACAGTGGGAAAGAACCTCGTTCAAATATTTAGGGATACACATAATGCATTCCCTGGAGCAAATGCACGAGCACAACACTAAAGCCGCTCTTCCTGCCTTAAGAAAATCCATGACCTTCTGGGCGAAACTTCCCCTAGCCATGATGGGCAGGGCCTCAATAATTAAAATGATTGTTCTTCCGAGATTCTTGTATGGATTCCAAAACGTACATTTCCACATCAAAGCGCCTTTCTTCCGCCTATTGGAAAGAATACTGAGAGATTTCCTGTGGGGGAAGGGAAGACGCAAGATAGCACTCGCCACCTTGACATTACCATACACCCAGGGGGGAATCTAACTCCCAAACTTTGAAAAATATTATCTGGCAGCACAGCTCAGCTTTATCAAGAAGTGGCTAGCAGATGATGCCACATCTGAGACGCCACTCTTACAGCCACTGATTTTCCCCCCCCCCTCCCGTTGTATATGAGAGGACTTTCCTGGGCCCCCACCCACCTGATACGAGATGCTCCCTTCATGGCCACCCTAGGACGAAAAATTTGGCATAGGACCGAAACCCTCGCCCATGCTAAACACAGTACTCCCCGAACATACCGCTGCTCTCGGACCTATGCAGATCCCCTGAGGACCTACAACACCTCAGACACTGGGAACAGAAAGGGATATACTCATGGGGGGACCTATATACAGAGGGGGAGTTTAAAGAATTTGAAACGCTTCAGGAAGAAAATGGCGTCCACACAGGCGAGTTCCTGTGGTACCAAAGGATAAGATCTACGGCACAAACCAGGTGGTCGACATGGCCAGAGGAACCAGAATCAAACCCCTTGATCACGCTACTGTACGAACTGGGAGAGGGAAGGAGGCCGGTGTCTCAGATCTATAGCCACCTAAGTGACACCACCAACCCGCGCAGTGCTGAATTAAAAACCAGATGGGAAGCAGATATAGGCCGGGAATTTACAGACGTTGAATGGGAGAGGGCTCTGACATTTCACAAAACAGTATCCAGAAACCATAGATTTAGACAAATACAACTGAACCTCTTACATCGGACATACTTAACCCCATCCAGGCTGGCCAAATTTATTAAAACTCAGAGCTCCAAATGTACATGGTGTGAAATGGATAATGCAGACTTGCTTCATGTATTCTGGTTGTGTGCCAAGACACAGCTCCTGTGGACTTCCATACAACAGACAAGTGAGTCTCTGGGGTTGACCAGATATGAATGGACTCCCGCAGAATGCCTCCTGGGCACATATCCCAGACCGGCGAAGCTAAAGCACCTTGCTAGATTAATGGACATCATGTGCATACTGGCTAAGAGGACAATTGCGATGTCCTGGAAGAAACCACCGGGACCTCAACAGAAAATCTGGCACAGAGAACTGAAACGGTGGGTGCTAGCGGAAACGAAGGCCTGGGAGGAGAGTGTGGCCAGATCTACAGACGCCTCGAGCATGACCTTGAATGCCTGAAAAGTACTCAGACCCCCTGTTCTACCCCTCCGATGACAAGCCTCCATGAGCTGGGACAAAACCACTGAAGGCAGATCTATGGACTAAATCGGAGTCCCCGAGACCAACCAGTCATAACTCCACGCGGTCCTTGCCAGCTGGAAACCCCCCTCCCCTGATGAACCAGACCCCCCTCCTCCCCCCGGCGCCACCAAACACCGGCTTATCAGGAAACAAAACACTTGGAGATAGTAAATGTTGTAATGTTAAGTTGTTGTTGTTTAAGATGCACAGCCCCTTATCCTTTGATTGCAGATGTGTTGGTTGCCTTGTGGTTGTACCAAATAACAAATGCCAATAAACAAATTTGAAAATAAACGTTACAGAAACACATTCCAGCCGTGATGTTGTACAAAGGGATGTAGAATAGTGCGCCAGAGTTCTTTTTAGCAGAAGCAGCTTCTTTCAAACTTGTGTTCAGTCTCCACCTGAACAGAGAGCATGTTGCAGCAAGAGGATGTGCAGGCTTGTGCATTTGGCACTCGTTGAAATAAAAACAAAATGGAAGGAAGTGTTAGTCTGCGCTCAGGGCAAAGGTTGTACTTGTGTGAGGCTGTTGCCTCTATGCATCGGACAGGAGTGTTCAGCGGTTGTGTCTTCAGCAGTGTTGGCTCACTGTATATAAGGCAGGCGCATCAGTTGCAGTTTACGTAGGAGCGGATGCTGGGAGCTTGAGTATCAGCAGTATTCCAGGCAAACCGATCATTGCTGCAAGCGATATTGAAGTTGTTGGTCCTGCAATCGATGTGAGGTAATGTAGCCACGCTAGCAGGTGGGTTTGACGGTAAGGCTTCTGGAGACTGTCTCTGATGTTGGAGCTCCAAGCGTGGCTGAATCTTCTTGCCCTTGAGTCTACAGTGAATTTCCTTCACGCTTGACTGTATTTTTTCGTGAGGTTAATCTATTATAGGACTCATCATTTTGGGTGAAGTGCAGATTTCCTCTGGTGGACACAGATTTAGACCCAGTCTCCTGGCTTCAGCGAATGGCAGGGGCCGTCAAAGTTCAGGTACCCTAAAAACACAGGAACTGCTGCTAAACAATCGTAGAATAGACAATTGGGAAGCTGTATAAAGTCTGTATGGATAGTCTGAAATGGAATTTCCAAGGCTGTAAGAGTGGTGTCAGATAACAGTTTGACCAATGTTTACCTGCTTTACGTAAGAGACCAGTGCTACAGTAGGGAAACAAGGAGCCAACCAATGCTGTTAAGATCAATCATGTTTGTCTAACTGGTATCAGCCACAGAGTAGGTCTTTCAGGAACTATAGGGCAAGTGATTTAGGCACTATCGTGTGGCCATCCACACTGCACCATAGTGTCAATTCCCAACTTAAAATTCCCTTGACAAGTATGCCTCGGCTTGTTCACCAGCTCAATCCTGCAACACTGTCAGAATAGAGTGTGGCAATCGTAGGGTTCACAAACGCCAGTAAGTGACATCATTAGGAGCAAAGTCCTCCGAGTTCTGGCTGATTAGTCGGACTGTTTTTCATTGAGCAACATCAGAAATGGTGGTTCATGTTTGCCGGGGCAGAGGGAAGGAACAGGGTGTCTAATAAAGCAACTACGTATGGTCCATTACATATTGGAGTGCGAGTCAAGGTTAAGAAATGTTGCTGTTTCCACAATATGCCGAAATTGAGTAACCTATTGGGCGTAGCAGGAATCTGTGTGAATGTTGCCTGACTTCCCTTGATGCAGTACTGGCTCAGATAAGCACGGTCAGCTTGGCAACTTGAACAGAATGGATGGGCATTTGGCAAGTGATAAGCTTCCAACACTTCATACGGTTTATATACTGTGAAACCTGCTCTAAGTGGTCTTTGAGGATCTTTCAAGCAAGACCCATCAACGTAGAGAATCGGTGTTGGGGAGAATTCTCAAAAATTTGCTAATTCCCTTTTACCTTAGAGACCCCCAGCACTTTTTCTGGCTTTAGGACTTTTAATTTTTAACCTGGGGAGAACAAGACCTTTTTCCCCACCCTCATGTGTTTTTTCTGTGATTTGAACTGTTTCTTTGATTTTGGAGTGACAAACTCCATAGGCAACACCTTTTTACATGTGGCACACAGCACATTCAGTGCAGTGACACAGGAACGTTTCAGATTTCCCAAAGGTTTAAATTCCTTCTCTTGGTCAAACTACTGTTTCCAAGAGCAGTGAAGTGAAATTGACTTTACTTAAATTTTGTAATTTTCTAGACCCAGCACACACGATCTTACACTAGGGTGCTGGAGGGGTTACTTAGTATCCCTTTTGTCTAGTTTCTCATATAACATTTTTAGGTTACCCTTTCTACAATTAATGGCTGGTGGCAGTGGTTTACTTTTTGCTACCATTGATGGTTTCTACCGCGGGCTGCAATTGCACCTGCAGTGAAGCACCCATGGGTGCCCATTTTGTCAAAATGGCCCCGGTCTTTTTTCACAATTTCTTGTTGGAAAGGTCCTTCTTGAGATTTACTCTGCGCGCCAAACCAGGTTTGGTCCTTTTTATTTTTGTCTTTGGTGAAGCCTGCCTCTGGTTCAAGCGTGTCTGACAGGGGCTGGAAGTGAGGGGGGTGCCCAGAACTGTGCTCAACCCCCTTGGCTACAGGAATGCACCCAAAGGTGATTGGCTGGCTGGCTGGCTGTCCTTGGAGGAAAGCCACCCTGCTGTGTGAGTGACAGCTAGGTTGTGAATGAAGGCAGTCTACCCATGGATGAAGGAATCCGAAGAAGAACTTGGAAGAGACACCTGCTGCAACTCCTGGACCATTGGTTTGCCTGGTGAAGCTCTGCTGCAGTGCTGATGCTCCGCATTTGCCTCCACTACAGAAGCCCTGCAATGGAATACTTGTCCCCTTGGGTTGGTGGGACCAATTGATCCCAAGACAAGCTCATCTGGAAATCTTGTCAGTGCTGGCTGTACGTCCATTGCTGCTGCAGAAACTGATTGCCAGGGAGAGAAATATCAGAATCGAGTGAGTCTTTAAGTCAGACCCAAGCTCCAGGTAGATCCTCCAAACTCCCATGAAGCAGTACTGACCAAGCCTGAGTCACCTCAAAAGTGCTGGACCCCAGATGCGAGGAAAGTCCATCGTGGTATCCAAGAACCGCAGTCGTGCTATTTGCGAGAGGTGCAAGAAGCTGAAACTGCGAAGTGCTGCTGATCTGAAGTTTGCCCATTGCTGCTGCCGACCTTCAATTCGTAGTGCAGTGGTCCCTAGGCGTGCTCCCTCTTGTTCCCATGACTGAGGACCAGGAACAAAGGATCTGCAGACCTACAACTGGAACAGAAGCCAGCTGAAACCAATTTCTTCAGACAAAAGGTACTGTAAATGAAGGGGTTGCTTACGTCTTGTTGTGTAGACCTGCTAGCTCTTAGTTGAGACTTGCCTTGGTTGGCTTTGCCCCCTCAAGAGCCTCCCAGTTTGTTGATCCTACAGTGATTTCATTTTCTACAAAGACTTCTAGAACATTGTGCAAGACGTTTTAGTTAACTGCAAGAAGTGTTTCAGCTCCCCTAGACTTTGCTCAATTAACATTGGCTGTCCTGGCTCCCTGAAAGACACTTCTACCTCTGACTTTGTGCTTTAACTATCACTCAACAAAAGTCAATAATTCTAGAACTTGTGTAGCTGGGAAAGGGTTAACTTACTTTGTATTGGGGGTTCAAAAGTACTTACCTGCTTCAGAATTTAACCATTGTTTTATTCCCTAAACTTCTCCTTTTGATACCAAACTCAGTATTGCTCTAAATGTACAAGTGATATATCAATGTCCAGTGTCCTAGTTATTTGTCACTGCAGTGTCTGTGTGCCATCCCCAATGGTATCTACTGGTTGATTGAAACTGAGTGTATTTTTGAAGTATATTTTTTTTTATTGTGCATAGTTTTAACATTTAGAAAACCTTTTACACAACATACTTCAACAGGTTTCGTTCTTTTGATTTCTAAAACGTATAAGCAAATTAGAAGAACATGCGTGTTATGGCCTACTGCCAGTCTTTCTCAGTCCTTATCGTGTTTCTAGTCAATATTCATCGTTTCTCCAGACTTTCTTTTAGTTACTAATGCCAATTTTTGCATCAAGGTCTGCCATTCATTTATCCAGAAAGTTGACTCCTACAAATACCAAGCAGGGATTTGTTCCTTGTAGGAATTCACACCACCAATCTTCTTTGGTCTTCGTCCTGTACTCTTAGGAATGTGCACATCAGCTGCTTGTCATTCGTTTAGAGACATTAAATTAATAGGTGTTTGACTGTCTCCTGGCATCCTTGCGTGTTGCAGCATCTGCATGTCCATTGTTTCTGCCTCTTTTTCCTTGTGCCTGACTAGATTTGTTGATTGGGTAGAGGTTGAGCCTTATTCGAAATAATTAATCTCGGTGGTACTTGCCTGGGAACTTAGTTAGATATTCAGGTAGTGTTTCTCTTAGTCAATGGTTGTGGGCCGCATTTTGCAAAGATTTATAATCTTTCTTACTCTCAACCTTATCCAGTCTACCCGTTATGGTTTTTCCTTCACTTTTTCTGGATACACTAGTAGCTCTTCAAGTGAGGAATCGATCGTTTTGCGGTGTTCAATCCACTTTACTTTCCAGGTGTTCAATGTAGCTATACCTTTCCCTATTCCCGAGGTGGAAAGACTTCTATAGCCAACAACTGGATCTGCCATGATCTTTCTTAGAAGGGCCAATGATTTCCATCTTATTAGTGAATGCAAAAACAGAAGCCCTAACTCAACTCTTATTGCTACTGCGGGCAAGCTTTTTGCGAGTCTAAATACATGTTAGCAAAATTTGCCTTCAAGGACCCACCATGTCTTCCATGTCAAGTTTAGGGCTGCTTCCCCCCCATAAGTTAGAATAGCTGTGACTTTCTGTATGTAGAACAGGTGACAAGGAGAATGTCCCAAATCTTGTGTGTAAGATCGCTGCTTGGCATGCTAGCATCTTCACTTTTGCAAATAGATCCATTTGCCAATTCTGTTCCGCTATAGACTTATTAAATTTGGTTCCTAAATGGGGGACCACGTTTGTCTTTTCTAGTTTCTTTACCAATTCTCCATGCAAATTCCTTACCACCGATTTTTGATTTACCTTCAATTTGGATGATCGACTTGCTGGTGTTAATTACAAGATCATTCATGAGCATATAATTTTGTAAATTCTCTAGTAAGTGTTGAAGACCAATTTGTGTTTGGTTCACTAGAACCAAATTGTCTGCGTAAGTTAATATGAACATCTTTGTTTATTTTGGGGGGAAAGTGCTTTGTACTTTTAAGCATTTGTGGGAGATCTGCAAAATAAAGCTTAAAGAGGCTGGCTGCCAAGGGGCAGCCTTGCTTAACTCATCTTTTGGTAAAGATTGGAGCCGATAAGTCTCCTTCGCTATTTGATCTTACACATGTAGTTGTATTACGATGCAAGGCTTTTATCGGTTGCAGAATCTCTTCAGGGCAGTTCAAATCTGTAGTCATCTCCATAACTTTGTTGTGTTCACTCTATCAAACGCCTGCTTTAAGTCTATAAAGGCTAGATAGTTTGCCTTGGTTTCTTCGGGCATCTGATTTCAGTACTGAAAGGAAAAAAGGGGTTAGTTCAGTACCCGTCCCCCTTGTAAAGCCTGTCTGGTGAGGATCTTTGATCTTGGCTCCATCTGCCCATGTTTGTCTTGCAATATAGAGGCAAGTAATTTCCCAATCACATCGAGTAGGGCTATTGGCCGTTAGTTGGCCGGATCTTCTCTTAAGCCCTTTTTTAAGATGGGAATAGTAATACTTGATGTCCATGATGTTAGTATGGAACGATGTTTCTCGATGTACTTAAATTATTATGATCAGACTTGCCCATGCAGATGGGTCTTTTTTTCAAGATCAGATTTGTTTACCTATCTGGCCTGGCTGCTGCTGAGTTTTGATCTTTCTCCATGTCTGCAAGTTCGATTTCTAAGTCCCACAGCTGATCAAAGTTCACGTGATTGTTCAGTTTCTCAACCTCTCCGCTTGCGAAGACCTCTGAGTAATGCTTTACCCATCTTGCTTCGCTAACGCTAGAGCTAAGGCGACTGTTGATTCAAGGTTATTTATAATGTTCCACATGTCCCTTGTTGTTTCTCTGGACATTGCTTCCAGCATTAACTCTCCTTGTTCTTGTGCTTGTTGTGTCCTGAAGTTAAGCAGCCAAGATCTATATTGCTGCTTCCTTTCTTTAATTAAACTTGATGTATCCTAGAGTATGCCCTCTTTGCTTATTTATTTCAGATCCTTTACTTCACGTCTGAATTGTTGCCTCCAATCAACTAGCGGTTTACTATATTGATGTCGTGGATTGAGGAAGGGAAGTTTAAATCCTGTTTTAACTACATTGTATGCATTCAGTAGGGGTACATAGGATGTATCTGTCTGTCCCCACCCCCATACTTGGTCAATGTAGTTCGTTATGCTTTCCTGAGCTTCAATCGGTTTCCGCCTTGGTTTAGATTTAAGATCTGTTCTCCAAGTGCCAATTTCCTTTTGTTAGTAGACATCCATGTCACTCTCAATATGTCGTGGTCCCTACTATTTTGTGTTAACACTTAACATTTTTTCACTTTGTTTGGGTGGTCTTTGGAGATCCAAAAATAGTAAATTGTTGAGCTTTCAGTCCCATTATGTTTACCTGGAACATCACCCTGCGTCTGACCATTCAGCATGGTTAAATTCTCTGTCTCTGCTAGCTGCACCCACCATGAAGTGTTAATATCTTTTATTTCTGGTCATTGTATGCCATAGTTGAGGCACCTAAAATTAACTTCACCACATAACGCAATCAATGGATTCTGAACCATTGTATGTGCTTTTGAGTATTGCAGTTATTCCATCTCGGAATTTAGCTGTTTTTTTTATTTTTGTCGGCTTCCAGTACACATATATCAGCATCATATATACATTTGTGACATTGCTTTGTTTTTAAAGTAGAATCCAAGCCCATTATATGAGTTAGAAGTTCCAAACTTACTTTTATGTGCATTGCTGATTTAACCGGGGTAATAAGCCCTGCATGGGGCCTTCATTTTTCCCTTTCCTGTCCGGGGTGAATATTATTACGTATTCATCGCAGACAGGGGGGGGGGTTCCAACAGCCAGGTTTCCTGTAAGCAAATTATATTTTCTGTTCTGAAATTGGCTTCTGTGTGATTGAACAAATGAGTGAACCCTCTGGTGTTCCACAAGATTATGTAATAATTCACTTCCTCATTTTTTATTGGCTAAGCGCGTTTCAGATAATTTAAAGCTGTAGCAATCCAAGACCAGTCGTCTCGATGTTGACTTCTATTGATCTTCGATTTAACGGAACACCTTGTTTTCCTGTTTCAAGTTATCAAATGTCACTTTGAATGGCTGGCCACTGTTTGTCGTTTTGCCTCTGGTGGATAGGTTGCTTGTTTGCACACTGATACTTCCATGTCTGTCTTTGTCGTATATGCAAATTTAGCCAGTCCTGTATTTCTAGGTTGTTGCTCTTTGACATCAAAGCCTAATTGCTGTAGTTCAGAGCTGTTGTAAAATGAGCTCACTCACCAACTGCGAGTTATTGTAGAATAACGTTATCAGCTCGATTTTCATCCACATATTCCACAATTCGAATGTCAGAGCAAATACCCCTTAATGATACACAATGTAGAAGGTGCAGGCCATTCCTTCGGTTTACATTTGAGCTTGTTCTATCTGTGCATAAGCTTTCCAATTTAATTTTGGTTATGTCAGAATTTCTTTTATTCGTCAGTTTTGTTTGTGGGACATGTCTCACCTCAGATCTATGCTACAGCATTTTAGGGTTCCATTCTGAGAGAGTTGGAGGGATTTTTCCATCATGATGTTTAGTGTCCTTCGAGTTTATCCTTCACAGTCTTTCCGAAAGTCTGAAAGTGCAGCACTATGCTTGTTTTTCTTTTCTTCGCGATCCTTGAACGAGTGCCTGAGATTACAGGACTCTGTCTTCCCATCACTCTCGTTGTGCACTATGGATTTGTCGTTGGGTGTTCCTGATGGTCTCTGTTCTGATTTTATTATATTTCCATCTATGTAAAATTACATATCTTCGATTAGATCGTGCGTTCTTTCTCTTATTTCAGATTCCATGTCTGTTTCAGACACTTCTATTGTATCTGCTAGGGATATGTCATTCCTTAAGATCAACTATCTGTTATTAATTATGTGCAGGATTTTAGCGGCATTGCTGCAATTCCTACTGGTGGTGGTGTTTAAATTCTGTAAAAATGCTCGATCGATTAGTGTCTTTTTATTCCTGGTTTCATGTTTTGTTTTCTTTTCTTTGTTGGCTAGCATCTTGTTTATCTCTCACCGTAGTTCCACCAATGGCCTAGCTAACTCTTTGATCTTATTTTTTTTTTCATGATCTTTTCTCCTGGCTCCGAAAACTGAATAAAGGACTTTGTTGTCTGCAGTGTTGTTGGACCTCGCTTGGTCCTTGTCTCCATTTCCATTTGTAGTCTGGTTTTGCGTGCTTGTTTTTGTCCTGGTCCCCTGTTTGTTCTTGGGGCCCTCGTCTGAGGTTATCACTATATTGTCAATTTTCTTTGGTGCTTTTTTTTGTTGTTAACTGCCAGTCTTAAGGTCATGTCTCTCTGAACATGTTTTGTTGCTGTGCCTTTTGGGTAATTCGTCAGTTCTATCTTCGACAGCAGTGTTTCTGTTGTCCGGTGGTAATCTCAATTCCCGCTGGCCATTTTCAGGTACTCTTTGAGTTGTTGCTTGCGCTTCAAATGTTGCACTTGTTGTTTTTTTTTTGGCTCAACTAATATGGATTGAGCTCTCTCCTGTTCGCATACCAGGCTTTGCATCCATTTAATTGAATCGATGAGTAATGACATGGTTACTGTTTTTTCACTCTGTTCTCTACTTGCAAGGTTGCACAGCCTTCTCTGCCACGTTGCTGAAGCTTCTGCTTCTAGAGTTAGTGTTTCTTCTACTTTAGTTGTAAAGGCTTCTAAGTAGACCAGCTTTGTGTGCATTCTGGCCAATATTGTGGCATTGTCTTTTATATTTTCGTTTATGGCTTCATAGAGTTTGGTATAGGGCGCTAAGGAGATCGTCATGGCGGCCATCTCATTGTTAATCTGAATTCCAGCTGCAGTTGAATATCTGCGTTCTGTCCATTGGCTGATTTATGCAGTCATTCATTCTAGTTTGCAATCTGTGTCCTGTGTCCATGTTTTTGCAATTACGGTTTGTACTTTCTTCAAATTGGAGACCCTTCTGTTCGACCTTTGACGATTCGCTTGAACTCCTTGTCGAATTTATATTTTTGAAACATTTTGTTTTCCTGCTTGTTTGATTCTAGTAAGATGACGTATGACCAAGATTTACAGTACAATCTGCAGAATGCACTACAGCCTCTATGATTTGTTAGAGTTCCATTGTAATCGTTACACAGGTTTGCATTGGTTTTCTTCAACACTTCGGCCACAAGCGTAACTTTTGAGCCTGCATTTGAATGTGTCTAAGCTGGGAGTGCTGTACTTTTTCACTCAATTCAGCATACTCCTGATGCTTTTAGTTCCTTTGATTTCATTTGGCTGATGAAGTTATTTTGACGTTGGATTTCTTTTATTCCGTCCGCTATCGAGGTCTCGTTAAGACTTTATCTCCTCGACTTCCCCATCAACAGAGTTGACATGTGTTACAAATTGAGAATGTTTCTCTGCAGGTTAATGTATTTGCTTTGCATTGGGCACGATGGGAATCCCATGCTTTGTACAAACCTTTGTACATTCGTTAACCTGCAATATGCACTCTGTAGAATCGCAAGGGCATCCATCATGTGGCTTATTTTCATCAGAAGGCACTTGATGTCTCGTGTCGTCGTTGGTATGAATGTCATGAGTTTCTCTCAAGTTGAGTTGAGATGCTTTGTGGTTACTTGGGGTACATCTTGACCCCCGTCTTGCAGTTGGTAATGCTCTGTGGTTCCTGTTATGTTTTCCTTGCTTTGTGTTATGGCAAACGTTGCAACGCTATGTGAGCCAACAGAACAGCTCCATTCAACTGCTGAGACGATATTTTCATCGACTATTTTATCTGTATTGTCTCTGTCGGCCTTAGAGTGTCTTCCGTCCTAACTTGCACCAAATCTTGTACCTCATTTGTTTGTTACTCTATTACGAGGACGGGTGGGGCCAATGACCACTTCGGTCTATTCATTTGGTTGTTTGCGAGCTTGCTGCTACCCCATGTGGAGGGAAGTTGTTGAACGGTAGTCACCTGATCAGCCAGATAAGCTGAAAACGTTTGTTCACTGTTTGGTTTCCTGACACAGGCGTCCCCTAAGCAGGGTCAGTGTGCACCTCCGCCTCGAACAGCTCTGCGTCTGTCACATCATTTTTCAACATCGCGCTACCATTCGCGGCCGCTTGCGCACTTACTTCCAGTACTGTTTCGGCTTGTTTGATATGGTCCAGCTGTGGCACCTTCAGTCTTCTCCCATGCTACAGCTGCTGTGTCCGTTTCACCTACTTGTCTTGACTTAGAGTATTCGGACCGCTATCTCCATAGTCCATAACATCCATACTGCCGAGCCGCTCGAGCCTGTGGTAGGACTGGTGTGAGATTGGACTCGCACACGGATTCACCGGCAGCGCTATGTCCCTTGAAGGGTTTTTAGGGTGGTGCCTATTTTCTAAAAGGTTTTCTTGCACAAACTTTCAACACAGTGTGCATGTCACGGAGGGAAAACGCTGTCTGGGGTGAGACTGGACTCTCACATGAGTACATTTTTGCGTTGCATAAATTGCTCCCTTCTAAAGAAGGCACATGCAACTGTTAAATACATAAATAATTGTTTTAATCAAGAAACCTTGAGTGTAAGTTTATTTGAATACTTGTCACTGTGAATCTGTTACCACCCTACAGCTCACATTGACCACTCTAGAGATAAGCCTGGCTGCTCAGCGACACTACCAACAAATGTTGTACAGACCTATACCAAAGGTTGGGATAGCTATTACCAGGAGGACATGGTTGGTGTAGTCTTCCAAAGGGTACTGCATACCATCTTGCCTAACTATCAACTTTGGGATCTGCTGGGGCATATCGTACAGGTCTATTCTGGGTGTTCTGTAACAATCAAGCAGTCATGAGTTTCCTCATCACAGGGGTTTCGGAGGAAAGGGTGGCTCAAATTAGAACAAGGAGATAGTCTTATTTGCAGCTAAAGGTACCAGCTTTTCAAATGTTTTGGGGTTTATCTTTGAAAAGTAAAGCTGTAATTGCATGCAATGCTTCCACAGTCGCTGCATGCACTGAAACCAGAGTATCTGGCTTTTCTACCAATAAGGGAAGTTTTGGCAATTGATCGAAGTCTGGTTGGTAGACATGCTGCACATTACACAGAGGGAGCCGGTTAAAATGTGCAACACCTTGGCTGCAAACAATACACGTCCGTCCCCTTTCTTCAATACTGTGTGGGTGTCCCTTGCTAGGGACGGGAGCCAACCTTTTTCACCAGAAAAAACATTCTTCCACTTTAAATTTAGAGACGCGGCCCTGGAATCATGTGCTTGCCTGACTCCGCCCACAGGCACCACTCCTCAGTCCCCTTTTCTGCATCGACGGGAACGGGTTGATTTCACAAGCGCACCTGGCTATGGCCATGTAATACCACGCGCACCTCACTGGATATTTCTTCTTTGCTTTTTTCTTTCAATTAGGTACTTGGTCCTCCGACCCCCACGCTCCTCCCGGCGCATGTCGACTTCAGCGGGCTTCAGCAGGTGTCCGGCGTGCGAGGGACTCTTCCTAAGTCTGATCCCCAAGCCCTTTGCCTCTGCTGCCTTGGCCCCGACCACAGCTGAGAAGGCTGTTCCGTGTGTGACACACTGACTCCATGTGCACCTAAGAACAGACTAGCTCGGTGGAGGGAGCTCTTCCAGAAGTCACGTCCGGAGGACCTAAGGGACTTAGCCAAACATTGTTCAAGGCCAAAAGCAAGGCCTCTGCCATCGCACCCAGTAAGGGTGACTCCTTCCCAAGGAAGCGCCCGAGCGGGAGGAACGTCTTGGGTTCTAGCACCAGCACTCGTACCGAGGCTAGTCCATCTACCGGCCTTACAGCTGAGGGTTCTCCGGATCCTTCCGGTAACAGTGCTGAGGGGCCACAAAGCTTTACCGGGGTTATTCCCAAGAGGCAAAACCCTAGTACCAGCAGTGTGTCCGAGGGGGCGCCTATACGCAGCACTACAGGTAGTTCCGCCAAGGGCAATACGTCTACCAGGCCTCGGCCTGAGGTGACTGGTAGGCCTCATGTTCCAACACCAGGTGTACATGTGTATTGGACGAGGCTGGGCCCAGTGAGCAGGCACGTGGCAAGCAGCTGGACAAGATGGCTGTTGTGCCAAACAAAAGGGCTGCCCGTCCAATGCCACACCTAGGAGTGGGCAGAGGAACAAGTCGGAATGGTGTCATCCAGGTACGTGGCCTACAGCCCATCGATCAGCAGCGCTGGACAGTTATCCATTGCAACCCAAGCAGGGTGTGCTCTGGCCCCAGCAGCCGTCGGCCACCCTGTCAATATCCCCTGCCACCTCTTTAGCCTTCTAAGACAGGTACTTTCAGAGGTTCCTATTGCTGATGAGGGCCCCTCAAATGGGGGCCATCCTTTGGGATGCTATCAGGGACATGCCCCCCCCCCCCCCCCCCTGTCACTCCACCAGCGCCCATAGTCATTCCTCATTTGGCTCCAGCACCGCTCCTTTGATTTCGGTTCCCCTGCCTCCCACAGTTCATGTGGTTCCGCACCAGCCTCCTGCTCTGGTTTCCACACTGCAGCCCAGGGCACCGAATACTCCACCTTCAGCTCCAGACCCTCTGAACACTCTTGTGGACACAGATGAGGAGGACCCGGACACGCAGTCCTCCGTTAAGGCCTGCCATGAACACATTGTTGGTCTGGCAGAATATTTGATCTTTCACAGCCCGATGTCGAGCAGCCCAAGGAGGGGGGGGAGGTCTTGGCAGAAGTCCTCACCCTAAAACCCCCTACCAGAACGGGGATCCTGATGCAGAAAGACTTCATTGCCTTGGTCAAAAAGGGGTGGCTCAAGCCACTCGGCCCAGCCTGTCAACCGGCGCCTCAACGCCAAGTACAGGCAAATGGAGGGGGATACACTCTCGGGTTCGGCTCATCCTCAGCCAGACTCCTCAGTGTTTGCTGCGGCGTCCCTCTATTCTAAGCCACAGTTGTCCTCTGCCACCTCGTCCTCGGCTCTGCAAGGCAAGGAGGAGGGGGATCTTGAAGGCCTGCGGGGGAAAAAGCTGTACTCCAACGCCTCCTTGCACGTGCATCAGGCCAACGCTGATGCCATGCTGGTAGCCGTTAACCAAAGGCTTTGGCGGGAGATTGCGGACTGCCTCCCAGAACTTCCAACCCAGAGCCAAGCGCGCTTTAAGGCGGGCCTAGGAGAAGCCAGGCTGGTAGCGCAGGACATCATGGAGTCCACTGTGGCCCACATCGATACTTCTGGCCGGGCCATCTGCATTGCCACAGACATGAGAAGGACGGCCTGGCTCCGGGATACTATGTTTAATCCCGATGTCCAGGAACGCATATTGGACCTGCCATTCGAGGGTAGTGACCTCTATCACTCCACCACGGATGAGGAATTGGATAAAAAACAGCTCACAAGCCGCAAAGTCTTCATTGTTAAAGGCCACGCCCAAAGCGTACACCCAGTCATATCAACGCTCTGACAAGGGGCAGCCGTTTGGCGTGTTCTGGGGCTTCCAAGAACAGAGGTCCAGACAGCCTGACCGTTCTGATTCAACACCAGCGGAAACAAAAGGGGAGGGCAGGGAGGGGGGTCGGGGGGGGGGGTTCCAGTTCCCCCCCCCCCCCTCCTCCGCAACAGCCTCAGAGGGAAAGCAGGCATCACTCGTCCCGTCGGGTCCACGTGTCTCCAGTAGGCTTGCCTTTCACGTGCAGCTTGGCACCAGAATTCTTTGGACCCCGGGAATCATATGCATAGTCTCCACGGGTACCGCCTACTGGTCCCTTCCTCCCCTCCCACAGATTGGGACAGCAACTTTGTTGGCAGAGATCTGTTGGCTCCTCGAACTCCCAGCGAGGATTGGGCTTCTATTCCAGGATTTTTGCCATACAGAAGAACCAGGCTGGCCTGAGAGTTCTTGGACCTTTGCACCCTCAACCTCTCCCTTCCTCTGCAAAAATTCAAGATGGTTACACCAGCACTCATTGCAGAGACACTGGACCGGGGAGACTGGCTGTGCTCCCTGGAGCTGAAGGACGCTTATCTACATGTCACGATTTGGGAGCCTCATCGGTCCTACTTTGGTTCAGGTGCTACCCTTTGGCCTCAACTCAGCCCCCAGGGTATTCACCAGATTATTGAATACAGTGGCAGGCTTCTTCGGGTGCCCAGGGCCACCACGTCTACCCGTACCTGGATGACTGGCTCGTCCGGGCCACAACCCCGGAGGCCATTCACCACACCTCCTCTGCACTGATGAACGCTCCACAACCTGGGGTTCACTATCCATATTAAGAGGTTTCAGCTGAAGCCTGGGCATAGCCTTATCTTCCTGGGCATCATCTGGGACATGAGCTCAAGAGGTTCTTCCCCATGGAGGACAAGGTCAGGGCCATCAAGAGAGCCACTGCTCACTTCCTCTCCAGGACAGTGACCTCGGCCTGGTGGTACCAGCACTTACTGGCAGTACCCCACACAAGATTCAGGATGATGAAATTACAGCTGCACTTCGCAGCCTCATGGAATCAGCATAGGGGCTTCCAAGCGGAGCCTGTCAGAATTCCTCCTTTTCTCCACTCAGACCTCACTTGGCGGTCCGCGGACTGCAGCCTGAGACAGGCAAGCCCTTCCGGCAGCCTACCCCTCAGGTCACCATTACCACAGACTCTTCTCTGGGGGGGGGGGCTGGGCTCCACTCTGGGCAGCCAGAGTCTGTACTTGGCAGGCGCAAGAGTCCCATCAATTGGCAGGAGCTGAAGGCCATATGGCTGGCCCTCAAGGCCTTTCTCCCTCTCATTGGGGGCAAGGCAGTAATTCACTCCACCAGCATGTAATATGTCAACAAGCAGGGAGGTACCAGGTCCCCTCCACTGTGCAACCTAGCGATCAGCATGTGGGAGTAGGAACTGGAGAACAGCATCTACCTCATGGCCGTTGTCATGATGCCTACCCCCGGGGACCCAGACCAAGTCCAGCAACCCCGGAAGCAGGCATCAAGTTATACTAAGCAAACCAAACCACCCCTGCTAGGGGCTATTTGGGTGCAGTCCTGGCGCCATAGGCGCCAGGCTCAAAGATTAAAACTTACCTGATGCAGACCATGCTGCAAGAGCTCCAAGCCAAAGGAGACTTGGAAGGGACTACTTTACCTAAGGGACTATTTTTTTACTCTGGTGGGGCTCGGGAGGAATACTTACCTGGGACTACTTTGGAGGCTATTGAAACCACGCCCGAAGAGCAGCACATGCTTGGCGTTATTCTGCATCCAGCAGCGTAACGCTCACTGTGCCTGCAAGTCTGCATCCAGTATTCTGCCACGCCCGCCTAGAGTCCGGAGCTCCTAGAAAAAGGGAGAGAAGGAGAAAAGGTTGGAACAAAGCAATACCTTTGATCCTTACCTGAATTCCCGATCCATCACGCCTTCGAGCTGGAAGAAAGGTTATTTTATGCGTGTCGCCTCGCCTGCAGCAGCGCCGCGCTGAACTCACCGGCCTTCGCAGCATCTTCACATTCCACCGCATCCTTCTGCATGCCCCCGCCGCACTCCGGCACTTAAGGGGAAGGCAAGAACAGCAAGGTGAGCCAAGGGAATATACAGAGGCAATATTAGTTACCCCCCCCCCCCCATATGCTTACCTGATTTTACCACCGGGGGTACTATTCCTCTTCACGGGTCGGCGCAGCTTCCACTGCATCCTCGCCGAACCCCGGCCCCTAAAGGGAAACAAAAGGACAGCAAGGTGAAACAAAGGGACAAACAAGGGGAAACCTCCTCACCACAATAGAATTACCTGATTTTACTGCCGGAGGCATTCTTCCCGAGATTTCATACTTTCTCTCAGCACCTGAATAAGGGAGAAAGCAACAGGTTACATATTGACATATTGTATAATACAAATCCTTACCTGAATATTACCGGTTGCCACGCGGAACTCTTCGCTAGGGTCAAGCTGCAACCTGCAAGGAATCGGACAAGCGTGAAAGTCAGACATTTGAACTCTTACGAACTACATACTTACAGCGTCTTGCCGGGAATCTGAGTCAATATTGTTCTGGAACTCACCAATTCCTTCGACCCATTGAAGCAAATGGTTATCTACGCGCCCCTGCGCTCAATGCAGGATGGAGAGCTCATCTTTCCAAACCATCAGGTGAGACTATAAGAGGGGACACCAAAGGTGATCTGTGGAGAGAACAGCGGGAGTGGGGGGGGGGTAACGCTCAACTCCACGGGTGGTTAATTCCCTTTCTCCATTTGCAGAAAAATATTCCTACGGGCCAAGCAAACGAAGCTGGGTGGGCCAGTCCAGTCCGTCATCTTGGCACTACGCGTCACATTGGTGGAGACCGCAGCTGTCCAGTTCAGATCAACGCCCCTGTGGGAGCCAGGTGAGCGTAACAGTCGTCCACCACCCTGGGCAGTCCAACCTGGAAGCAGACAGGCTCAGCAGACGGAGTGGACAATTACGAGTGGCAATTGATCGACCTGGTACTGAAGGAGATATTCCTTGGATGGGGGCATCCCCAAGTGGATCGGTTTGCGTCCTGGAACAACAGAAAATGTCATCAGTTCGCCTCATGGCAGGGTCAGGGCTCGGGCTCCTTGGGCGATGCATTCCAGATACAGTGGAACTGCATACGCCTTCCCGCCCACACGGTAATCTGCAAGATCGAGTCTTGTCACCTCAGCCTAATAGCTCCCTCGTGGCCTGCGAGACTCTGGTTCTCCAAACTACTCAGCCTCTCGAAAAGACCACCCATTCACCTACCGCTGGGCACAGCTCATCTCCTGGCACAGCAGGGGGGCAGAGTAGTCCACCCCGCTCTGCACAAGTTAAACTTCACAGCGTGGTTCCTGAGTAAGTCACACTGAAGGCCTTGAGCATTTCTCAAGCTAACCTAGAGATCATTTAGGGTGCCAGAAGCAGTTCTACTAGGACCCAATATAAGAGCAAATGGTCTAGATTCTGCCATTGGGCCGACTCTAGGAAAATCGACCCCCTTAAGTGCACTTTGGAGGACATACTTTAATTTTCGGTGCCCCTTGACCACTCTGGCGTACAGGTGGACACATGCCGCACCTATTTGGCAGCCAAAGGGGCTTACAGGAATTTGGAAGAGGGAGTATTCGCTTCCTCCAACCCGGCGGTCCAGCAACATTTGGCAGGCCTCCAGACTCTACCCACCTATAAAGAAACCACACCCCGTGTGGGACCTCAATGTGCTGGGCCCCTTGGCGCACAAGCCATTTGAGCCAATGGCATCCAAGCACATCTGGCTGGTTTCCATTAAGACCGCTTTGCCGGTGGGCCTCACCTCTGCTCTGAGTCAGTGAGCTTCAGGCTCTGGTGGCATCAGAACCCTGCACTATCTTTCACACGGACAAGGTGGTCTTATGAACGCACCCTGCGTTCCTGCCCAAGGTATCCTCCTGCCATCTTAACAAGGAGATGGTCTTACCCACTTTCTTCGCCGACCCAAAGGATAAGTCGAAGTGGTTCTTGCACTGTGTGGCTGTCAGGCATGCTCTGAAATACTATTGGGCTGGACCAAGGACTTCTGCAAGTATGAAGCCCTGTTTGTCTCATTCGGTGGGTCAAGGCCTGGTAATCAGGCTTCCAAGGATTCCATAGCAATGTGGATGGTTTCGGCCATCAGGGAGGCCTACGAGAGGCAGCACAAGCCATTGCCAGCGAACATGCATGCCCATGCTGTCGGAACCAAAGCCACGGCCATTCCATTCCAACGGCATGTCATCAGCGCGGCCATCTGGGCCACCCCTTCTGCGTTCTGTAAGCACTACTGTTTGGACGCCGGCTCTAGGTCAGACGCAGGCTTCGGACTGCAGCTCTAAGCAACTTGTTTTCATAAGGAGGGTCTCCTCTCCACCCTAGGTCAGTTGTAATTGCCCATACAGTATGGAGGAAAGGGGACGGGACATAAGAGTAATTGTTACTCACCGTAGTGACTAACGTACTTAGTCCATAGTCCGCTTTCCTCCATACGTCCCACCATCCTCCCCCCAATAATACTGCAGTAATTAGGCAATGTTAATTATGGTCGATGCGTCAATGGGGACTGAGGAGTGGCGCTGGTGTGCAGAGTCAGGCGAGCGCATGCTCACAGGACCGTGCCCCTTGCGCCTCTAAATTTTAAAGGGGAAGGTTTTTTTCTGGTGAAAAAGGTTCAGTCTCTTGTCCCTAGTGAGGGACGCCCATACAGTATGTAGGAAAGGGGACTATAGACTAAGAGTACGTTAGTCACCATGGTGAGTAACTATTTATCACACAAAGGTGCGCATTTATACTTGGGATAGTCAGCACACTTTACATGACCAAATCACTTAATTTTTTATTTTTAAATGCATTGCAAAAATATATATTGCGATTGCCATTCTCTGCTCATACCAATATAATAGTCATCTATTTACAACCAGCATGAACGCATTCAGAATTTTTTTTAAAATTAATTTAATGCCAGCCATTAAAAGTGTGGTGGAAATGCCAATATGTTTCATGTTCTTGATTTCTTTTGAACAATTCATCGGCCCAACCGCTTTTTGAAGAATTTAATTTCAGGATTTCTCTATATATAAAAATGCACTGTTGTCCCATATTTTGCAGGGTTTAACTTCCTAAAATAGAATAGCTGAACAGTCATCTGTAAAGCTCTGCCTTACTCGCTGCATTAACAAGACTTCAGTTCTTGTGTTGGAAAACATTTTACCTTCTTGGAACCATGAAGTGGTTCAGGGATTGACTCGAGCATAACATCCTGTAATGGTTTTACCAAAGAGGTGTAACCCATAATCCAGTGACTGTGCTGAACAGCCATGCCAAGAAACAATCTGTTTGGATTTACAGGTTTCAAGCTCTGTGGATGACATCAATTTCGAGCTTCAGGCAGCTCCCTCCATCTATCTATCTCGCTCTCTCTCTATCCATCTTTCTCTCTATCCGGTCGTGCCTCAAAGTAGAGCCCTCTGGTTTGGAGCAATGTATGCTTTTCTTTAGAAACCTTTTGAAACTTCAGAGGTAGTGTAGTTATCAGATCAAGTGACTCTTGCTGGCTCTCCATCCATTGACGTGTGTTCTTCCACTTAAATACCATAAAGAGCAGTAAATAGTGCAACCCATTTCACATTGCAAATCTCCCAAAGGGTTCACTGCTTGGCAGAAAAGTTTGATAGCAAGAAAGCTCATAGTAAGAGTCCAAGGTTGTGAATTAGGGTAGTGTATACGTTGTCTGCCAATACCCACAGCATTTATAACTTCATCTGGACATGGATCATATGGGAATTCTGAAACTTTGTGTGGAGCAGGAAGATCAGTGTAAACTAGGTCTTATTGGCCTGAAAGAACCAGGGTCTGAGGGTCGAGGAGTAGCATAAGAATGGGAAAAGTACATTACTGTCTTATGGGCTCATTGATGCGCGCATGCTGATTTTCAGTGACTGACCGCCTTTGAAATAATTATTGGTCATTTTATGGATTTGGGGCAGGTAGTTGTCTGTTCAGGGCTCTGACATATGACTCATTCCAGACTGGTTGCTGATTCTCCAGCAGTAACATCCTCCCATGTGGCCAGGTGACAGCAGCCACTACCTGATCATGACACTGGGGGCGGCTATTTGAGGGAGGATCTCAATGGAGGAGACAGCCTGCGGGGAGATGTCATGGCTTCATTGGAATAGACCTGGTATTCCCCACCTGCCCCCTGAAGATGACAGCTTTATACCAAATACCCTCATGCCATACATCTACACCCACCCCCTTAAGAAAACTAGAAAAATCCTTTCCCAGAGCTCTATAGATCTGATTCCATCGCTGGACTAAAATGTGGAAGCTCCCAGACCTTTTCCAGTTCTAATTATTCACCATATGGAGCTGATAGATCATTTACAAAGTGATTTTACAAATAAGCTGCATCACCCAACAACAATGGACTCCATTTCCCACAATCACTCAAATACTAGGACTAGGGGGAGCGAAAGAGCAATGCAGAATGAAAGGGGCAACGTGTTTGTCTTGGAATCAAGACAATGTGACGCAACACAAGTTAAAATCCCGCTCCCGCTCTTAAAAACCACTTGCTGGTATTAAGCGTGTTATAAATGAACAATAAAATAAAAAATTAAATGAGCGTTCTAGCTTTCAAAGTGCATCTGGACGTGGGCGATTGAAAGACTAGAGACCAAGTCAATACAGATGGTGCTGTTCGAATAAGTGTCCTTGATTTGCAAACCTCATTGGGCCTGGAAGCACAAACTGGTGTGATGGAGCCAAGCAGGTTACCAGAAGTGAAGAAAAGAAACTCTGCAGGTTGTGCCGCAGACACTCTGAAAAATTCCATTGCATGCCCCAACCATTGAAAACCATGTTTTTCCTACCGGGACCTGAAACGAGACGTGCTGGGGTGAGGCTGCGTGAGACACCGGAGCAAAGCCAGAGTGGTCCAGAGACAAAAGCAAGCTGTACACAATTGCTGCTTGAGCAAGAACTGAGCTGGGAACGCTGCACCAAATACAAATGGTGATAAAGCCACAGAAGGAGAGCAAGTAGAAAGTCTGAGAAACAAAGTACATTACAATTTACACCCTAAACAAGATATGGTTGTATGGAATACAAATGTGGAGAAGCCAGATTGAAGAATGTATCAAGGAGACATAAAATACCAAAGAGGGTATACACAACAGTGGAAGTAAGAGGAACACTGTTAAGTCATAAGTCCTGGCAGGAGAGTATACCAGACAGTTGCAAGTCTACAAGATGAAATATAGAACGGTTTACCAGACAAAGAACTTGCTGAAAGAAGTGGAACAAAGATGGGCATCTTTGTAGATAACACTACTGTTGTGGGCCAAGAAAGGCACAAAGAACTATTAAACCAAGAATAATTTGGATTGAGGAGAATTCCAGGGGAAGGGAACCACCCTGAGGAACTAAGGCTTTCCACCCTTGGAGAACTTTTATTGGAGCGGTTTAGTCTTTTACAAACTCTTTTTTGCATTCACTTAAGGTTAGACATTTCCCTTTGCACCTTCTAGTTTATAGTGCGTGGATCAGAATCAAATCTTTGGACACGGATGGTTTTGATTTTGACATCCCACATTTCCTTAGTTTTTGGTAGGGAAAGTCATTTTCCCGACCATTTTGTTTTCAATAAGTCTTTAACCAAAAACATAACTAACTTGTTTGTGAGTTTCTATTCTGACTTGTCACAGACATGACCTCTGTGCAGGTCCGGCCCAGTGTCTCACTCCAAAGGGTTACCGGTGCTGAATCCGCAGTGCAAAGGTTGCTTCCTTTTGGATTTTCTTTTTCCTGCAAGTGCTAGGGAGCCAGTAAAACCTTGGTAAGATTATTTCTGATGCTTCTGAAGCTGCTTAGAATCGCATGTTTTGCATATGGTTCGACATCTAGTGGTAATGTGCCTTGAGGCCCATGGGCATTCAGCGCTTTATAAAAATTCAATTAATCAGAGTATTGCATCTTTCGAAGATCTAAAATGGACTTAGGCCTGTGTGCCTGTAACACCATCTCGATCGTTGTGTAGTGTACCCATGATCTCTCATGCTTCTAGGTCCCCCCACATTGTTTTTTTTTTTTCGCCATTCTGGTTGGTCGCTTTCATGCAGAGCTCGTATTAACGAGATTTATTGTTTCTCTGCGTCTTGGACGAATTCTTTGACTTGTCTCGACTACTTCTTCGACTGTTCCTGTTTGCCGGCCTGTGAATCTTGATTAACTTTTCGTCAGTTGCCGCGTCCTTCGCCTCCAGCCTTTACAGTAGGGACAGCGGGGACACCCTATTCTCAACATTTCTCTTTAGAGCAGGCCTTTTCCTTCCTTTCACTTGTCTGGCTGCTCTTTTCCCCTTTACTAAGGGGAGAACTCCATTTAAATAATGCCCTTCCTGTAGGTTTCCGTGGAAGGGCTAGGCAGGGGTTTTATGTTTGTGTTTTATTGTTAGCCGCCTCGTTTGTTTCCTTCCCCTAGCTTTGTACCTCGATCTCCCTCATCCGGTCCTATGTGGGCACTGGCACATTGCACCCAGGTGCCTTGTGTCTGTGGCTTCAGCTCAGCATTTTACATTATCTGGCTTGGCTAAAGCGCGCAGTGTGGTTTGTGCAAGTGCTCTATGGGAGTTATAGCTGCATATGTGCTCATCTACATTTAAAGTAAGAAATTGCTATTGCCAATGTAAATTGTTATCCAACTTATTTTATTGCTAGCCGCCTCACGGCCTCGTAGGTTTCCTTGCCCCTCCCCTGCCCCCTTTGTCCCTCTTCCCTCCCCGGTCCTAATTGGGCACTAGGCCCTTTTTGTTTCTTGCCACAAGGGCAGCCCACTGACCGTTGCAGCCCTACGGCAAAGGAACTCGAGGCTAAGGATGGCTCCAGTGCGGCAGCTCCAGATGGTGTCTGCCACCATCCGCTGCAGCAGAAGGTAGCTTGCAGCAGTCGACATGCTGCAACTTTTCGGGTAGGTCTAAGCCGAGTGCATATTACTGAGATGTCCTTGCTCTCACCAAGACATGGTTTACGGGCAGTTTTGTCATGAGTTTTGACACTCCTCCCTGTGGGCTACAAGAACCTCTCCGAACCCATAACCAACCGTCCTGTAGGTGGAGTAGCCCTGATCTTTCCCGAGTGGGTCCCGGCCTCGGTCGTACCTACTCCTCCTTTGAATGCCTGGTCTGCAGGTGCTCTTTCCTGGCCTCTCAAACTGTGGCCACGTTGCCCTCTTCCTCCCTGAATGGGCTGATTTCTCCTTCTCCTTGCCTATACTTTTCCTACTTGGAGATCTCAACATCCATCTGGATGCTTCTAATCCCTCCTCTGGGCTTTTCCACAACCTCTACGGCACACTTTTCATTCGGTCTTCTGGCCCAACACTCTCTGCCGGGCATACTCTGGATGTTCCAAATTGACACCATACGCACCTAAAAAGTTCCAAATCGACTTGTAAAGATACTGAAGAATCAAATTAGATTTAATTTAGTTGTTAGGCTTTAGATTTAAGTGTTTAATGAATTTCAGGTGAGGGGGAGAAAGACAACCCTGGCATCTGGGTTGTAACTATAAATGAAAAAAAAGTTCCCAATGTGGGAACTTGCGTCCCGTGCACTCTTCTATGGCCTTAAGGTTAGGCAAATAGTTAGGAACCTGTAGCCACAAAAGGTCTCCAAATAAATCCCAAAGTGAATTATTGGGGACCCTATGCTGCTCTCAATTAGAGATGGGTAAAATCAGTTGATTAGAACATAATGGCAAACAGTCAATAGAGCTCATACATATACAGTAAGTAGAAACACTCAATGGTCCATGGATTGATCCAATTTTAATGTAAGGGATTGCCCAACGCGTTTCGAGTAAAGGTACTCTTCATAAGGGGCTTCACATAAGAACTCTGCAAAGAGAATTAAATGACACTAGCATCAGATATTTTGCATACTCTGTAACAACTTCAAAATAAATTAAACAGTCAACGCAAATTACTACAGGAAGTAATCATTACCATTTGAAAATGATGAGATTAAAGTATTAGAAATCTTCGAGTGTACAGAAACTGAAAACAAAATGCTTGGAATCCTAGTCCAAAGTAGGGATTGATCACCAGTATCTAAGAATTAGTGTAATACAGCAGTAGACCTTAATCACTTGTGTTATAAATGAATACCTAATTTGTTTGGTAGGCAAACATATTATTTGACGAAAGAAATGTTTTTTTAAGAAGAAACGGTTATTACACAACTCATTGGATCAAATGTGCCTCTGCAAGCATGTGGATTGGGTAACCTCCCTGGTTTCCAGTCTAAAGGTCTTATCCAGGTGCAGGTTTGGTATACTTCCAAATTGACAGAATGGGATGCCCCAAGGGCTGCTAATATTCTGTGGTGAAAAGACAATGGAATATGGGAATTGCCATCTAGTGTTACCCTTCCTAAAAGTATGATAGGCTGAACAATTAAATAATTAAAAGATGGTGTATTTACCTGTCGGGTCACCAGATGTAGTGAGTACATTTGCAAAGCTTTGTTCTAACGCGGTGTGCCTTAAATGAGAATGGGCACCATGCCACAAAGTCCTCTTAAAGGGAGAATTGGCTGTGTAGTTATGGTTAAATTATGGTTAAATTGCTGTTTACATAGGAAGAGCACTTTTTGGGTGGCCTATAACTTCGCTTCCCCTGGACGAATCCTCACCAAACTTTTCAAAAAAAGTATATGGCCGACTCTAAATTTTTTTGCAAAGTCTGGTGAGGTTTGGTCCAGAGGGGGGCAAAGTTATAGGGGGGGGGGTCCCAATGTCTTTTTCCCCATAGATTGAATGGGGAAAAGTTTGCTCATGACTACAGCCTAAACCGCTGGGCGGATTTTCACCAAATTTGTGGCAGGAGCAGCGGCTTGGTCCCGAAAGCATGCTTTTGGAAATTTGTTGAAAATCTGTCCAGTTTTTTTTTTTAAAAAATGACCAAAAAGTTGGTAAAAAAAATGAGTGTTCTCTATGTTCAGTCCGCAGACACACTTCCCTGTTCGCTCCGCGGACCGGGTCCTGATTGGCCGATCGACTTGCATCATGTCCGCGGACATGCAGCGTGTTCGCTGATTGGATGGTGGCGTGCGTCAGATTTTTGGAAACGCCCGCCATCTTGTATCCGCGGACAGCGCGACAAATGGTGGGGTAATACAATGTTGGCAAGTGTGTTGGTCTGTAAGACTGTTTGGGGATGATGGGGGGGTAAGAGATGGTTCAAATATTGTATCTATTTTGGTTGGTAGGCACTGCTGTTGTGTTCGTTGTCTTCGGACAGTCGCGCTGTCCTTGATGTCTGCAATCGACCCAAATGGGGATGTCCCAAGGGCACTACACCTGTCCGTACTGTTCGCAGGCAAGTTGAACTGTTCTAAGAATACGGAGTGTTCGGGATGTCCGCACATAAATGAAAATGGAGGTCTCCTGAGGACACTATACCTGTCCGTATTGTTCGCAGGCAAGTAGAAACTGTTCTAAGAACACCCAAGGTATCCGCGGACATAAAAAAATGCCATGAGGCCTTGTTAAAAATGTTTGATTCTAGGAGTGTGATCTATGGGTGTGATATGCTGCCGTGGTTGGGGCCAGGGCCTAGAGGCCATGCACCCAAGACTCTAGGCCCTGGCCGCAACCACCGCAGCATATCGCACCCATAGAAACAAACATGGGTGTGATATGTTTCGGAGTTGTGGCCAGAGTCTACCCAAGACCGGAGTTATAAGTACTGAAGTTATAAGCTACTATAGGTGTGATATGCTGTGTTGGTTGCGGCCAGGACCTAGTGTCTTGGGTGCATGGCCAAAGGCCATGCACCCAAGACCAAAGTTATAAGCACTGAAGTTATAATCCACCATGGGTTTCATATAGTGTGCTGGTTGTGGGCAGGTAGTAGTGTTGAGTGCATGGGTGAAGGCTGTAGGCTATACACAAGACTTTAGGCCCTGACCACAAGCACTGCACCATATCACAGCCCTAGATCACACCTATAGATTTGAATATCTATCAAATGGTTGCAGTTATACTTACTGTTTGATTTGTTGAGATTCAATATATTTTTTACAAGAGTTTGGTACCTGGAGGAAATATTCTTTTTCAATTTCTGTGATAAAAGAAAAGAGCATGTTAGTGTATGTATTCTATAAAGACTTATTACATTGCATAATAGATATTTCAGCTTTTTTTACCCTCATATTTGCTTTACGAACCAGTGTACTGTGCATTTTGCTCAGTTTCTGTTTGCTTTTCAAATCATTGGGTCTGTGGGGGGAAAAAAAAAATCCTTGTCGGATTAAAGAAAAACCTTTTTTTGTTATGCTACAGTATTTGTTTCCGTTCAGTGTTCACTTGTTGTTTCTGGTTTATGTTCTATCTGTTGGATTGTTGCAGATTTCTGAAGCAGTTAGATACCTGTTTGCGTATTCTAACTATTTATAGTTTTTTCATTGAATTATTGTTAATGCTGAAGTACAGATTAGTTATTAAATTTTGGTTTTAAGAAGATTAAAGAAGCATTTGTAAGATTTGCTGGTAATCTCTGCTTTAGAGTAATGGTACTATCATTACATTCAAACCATCCACATTTCTTTTTAATATATGCAGTGTAGTGACCTGCATTGGTTGTGGCTCCTGCGTTGTAGATTATACCTATTGTGAAGGTTTTCTTACCAAGTGATATTTGACCGTGTGTGAATCCAGTCAGCTTGCAGTTTTTGGTACAATCTGCATTTTAACATAGAAGCATTAGTATTACGTATTTACTATGTGTTTGTATTAGTAAGGTGGAGCGATTATCTGAATTGCAGGTAGTACATAATCTACCATGGTTTGCATGTTGTACAGGTTGCTGGAATGGATTCACAATTTGGTATGGATACATATATGAAGTGCTCATTAGGGATTTCTTCTTGTGTAACATTGTTGCAGAGTGCAGGTATGTTTCCACATGTATGAAATCTGGAAGATTTCATTTATAGGTATGTTTTTGTTTTCCAATACTTGTAGAAAGTACATTTGAAATTCTTGTGGATCTTCTTGTGAGTTTATAGTGAATTTCACCATTCCAGCACAGTACTCCAATTCTTGTCTTATTCCGTGAATACTATACGTGTTGTCAGGATTGTTTGTTGCGTTTCTATGAAGGACTAACATTTGCAAACACAATTGGTCTGTACCGTGTAAGTAAATGTAGTCAACAATTGGTGGCAATTGAAATAGAATTTCTGATGTTTGTTAATCTGCTTAGAATCACATGCTGTGCATAGGTCCGACATCCAGTGGTCACTGCGGAGTATTGCATTTTGTTTTTCGTAGTCGAAAAGGGGACGTCGACTAGGCGTGTCTGAAACACTATCCCTATAGTGACGTGCGTTGTACCCACAATCCCTCACGCGTCGAGGTCCCTCAGATTGTTTTTTTCCGCCCAGCTTCTGGTCGCCTTCACGCGGAGCTCCTCGAGAGACATTGCAACCCTCGACCTTTGGTCGTTTCTTCTACGAAGATTAATACAGCACTCCCTCGACGCAGTGTAGCTGTTCTCCGCCGAGCAAAATCGTCGACGGAGGGTCGAGCGGAGGAAATCTTCAGCGCTGCCGAACACGTGGCCTGGCCTCGCTGGCCACTTACAGTAGGGAGAGTGGGGTCGTGGGACATCTCTGGGTCTTTCTGAGAATGCCTTTCACTTTCCCCTTCCTTTCCCTGGGGGTGTTTATCGCGATTTATTGCCTCTGCTATGGAGAGGACACCATTTAGGTTTTGCCCACTTTGTAAAGGCAAATTCACTTGGAAGGACAAGCACTCACGGTGTAACCGCTGCTTGCCCCTCGATCACAAAGAGGAAGGGTGCGCGGCTTGTCGGCTTCTGAAGCCTAAAACTCTAAAAGACCGTAGGGTTAAAAGGTGGGCGGCCTACGCGATGTCGAAGGCCGAAGGTTCACCCGCCGCTGCTACCACCGACAGTGACGAGGAACGCGATGACACGACCTCCGCCACGGAA
This sequence comes from Ambystoma mexicanum, assembly GCF_040938575.1. NCBI lineage: Eukaryota > Metazoa > Chordata > Amphibia > Caudata > Ambystomatidae > Ambystoma > Ambystoma mexicanum. Next base: position 692,657,644 of record NC_090936.1, read on the forward strand.
GTCGAAACCCCCTCTAAGGAGCGCTTACGCGCTTCGTCGTCTGTCCCCGGCCCCGACGGGCTCGGCTCACGCCCTGCTTATGGGGATGAACACCCCGGCGACACTGACGCACACAAAGATTCACATAAAGATAAGCACACAACCCATGGCTCTTCTTCGTCTAAGTCGAAGAGAGCTTCGGCGCCCAAGGAGACGCAGGTTCCACCGGCGGCCTCCTCGGACCGTTCGGGTTCGAAGCCCCTCTCGCAGCCGCGACCTGCGACTGGGCTTTCGGCAAACAAGGGCGCCACCACCAAACCACCGGCCGGTGCGCATCAACAGAAGGCGCATACCGCCGTACACCGCTCGATACCCATAGCGTCGAAAACTCAAGCTTCCGCCGACAAGAATGTCGCCGATAGCTTAGCCAGGATCGTTGTAGCCGACGCCCAAAAGCATACGCCGAAAATTTCGTCGAGCGTTACGCATAGATCAAAGGATACGCCGAAAACACCCGAAGGAAAGCAGGGATTACCCCCTTCAGTCAGGGAGTCTCCCTACACACCTGAGGGTTTTGAGGAGGGCGACGGGACACTTTCCTCGACGCTTTGGGAGAGGTCGAGCCATTTCGAGGTAGACAACTCGAGTTTTCCCCCGCTAGACCGCTCTGGGGTACCCCATGAAACTATGGAGAGACTCCACCTCTGTATGGAGAGGATGGAAAAGTTTATGAGTACCCAAGCCCCTCTAACTCTCAGAAGAACTAGAGAAGGGCCTCAAGACGACCCCAGAGCCAAAAAACCGAGGCTGGTCGATCCCCTGCTGGACACAGCCTCAGACTTCCAAGACGTATATGACCTCACTGGGGAGGAACAATACTTCGAAGAAGAAGATGATTTCATGGACAACGAAGGACAGAACCAGGAGGAATGTCTAGAAGACAGAACAGACATTATAGAAGAAGGCTTCGGGATTAGCCCAGGAGAAGGACCTTCGCACCCCTGGCAATCACCATCAGTGTGTTCCGACACTGATGCCCTAAATCTAACTCCTCCGGATAATTCTCCAGTTAGGAACACGTCTCCAATAGACGATCAGCCTACTTTCAATGCACTGTTGCGCAGAGCAGCAGCGCATTTCGAACTGGACACGGGAGAACTCTCTCCAGAATTAGACTTTGTAGAAAGAGTCATTAAAGAAAAACCCCCGGTCAGCCAGACCATTCCTCTCCTCGCTTCAGTTAAAAGGAGGATCACCCCGTCGCTGTCCACTCCCGCTTTGATCAGAGGGGTCAATCCACGGATTGAGAAACTTTTCGCTCCTTCACCCTCAGACCCGCTCTACATTAGAGGACATTCCATACCGGACTCCCTAGTTGTATCTAATACTAGAAAGAGGGCAGGGGTACCACTTTCCACCAGTGAGGCACCCCCTGACAAGGAGGGCAAGAGGCTATATGCCCTTGCAAAAAGAGTTACTTCCTCGGCTGCCTTCTCAGCAAGAATTGCCAACAACAATTCCTTGCTTGCGAGCTACGCAGACGCGCAGTGGACCAAACTGCGCAAAGACGCAGAGGAAGCACCGGAGCCTTTACGTACACGCCTACTGTCGACTATTGGCGAAGGAACACAAGTGAACCAGAGCATTGTAAAAAACTCTCTGGACGCGGCAGAAACAGCAGGACGTTCCCTGGTACAAGGAATACTCCTAAAGCGCCATGTATGGCTGCGCAACTCAGGCTTTAAACCGGAGACACAGGCGTCTTTAATAAATAAACCTATCGAGGACGCTAACCTCTTCGGAAAAGCGGTAGATGAAGCCCTAGAGATGGCCAAAAAAGAGTTCGACACTATCAAGACTCTTGACCAGATCTCTAAGCCCACTACCAGACGCGGCTATGGCAACAAGCGCTTTTTTCGTGGCCAACGGCAACAACAACAAGGTCAGCATCAGCAATACCCTGCCACCAATTACCAAGCCAATAGTGGGCAGTACAGCCAAAGAGGCCAACGCCGGGGCAAAGGGAGAGGTCGGGGATCCACCCCCAGAGGCTCCCAAGCCCCCAACAACTCCAAGTGACGCGAAGATTCGCGTCCCCTCCCATGCAACACCGGTCGGGGGCCGGATAACATCCTTTCTTCCTGCATGGGAGGAGATAACGTCAGACCGTTGGGTACTTTCCACCGTAGCCCACGGATACTGTATCGAATTCAACAGTTCCCCATCCTACAAACCCCCGAGGGGACGACGGTTGACGCCGGAACATCTTGCCATCCTTCTTCAAGAAGTACAACAACTGCTGGAAAAAGGAGCCATAGAGGTCGTGCCTCTATCTCAGGTAACGGAAGGTATTTATTCAGTGTACTTCCTTGTACCCAAAAAGGATCTAACCATGCGCCCTGTATTAGATCTGCGCCCAGCGAACAAGTTTATCAAACCCCAAAAGTTTCGTATGGTGACCTTACAGGAGGTGATCCCGCTGCTTTCGCAGGGAGATTACATGACATTGGACATGAAAGATGAATACTTTCATATTTCAATGTTGCCAGCGCACAGAAAATACCTAAGGTTCATGATAGAGGGCAAACACTACCAGTTCAAGGTGCTACCCTTCGGTATAGCTTCAGCACCAAGGGTATTCACAAAGGTACTGGCAGTGGCTGCGGCCCACCTGCGCAGGTTGTCCATCCCAGTTTACCCTTACCTCGACGACTGGCTCATAACAGGGGACTCTTACGAAACATGTTTCTCCAATACCCAAAAGACGGTAGACCTTTTGTTCCAACTGGGCTTCTCCATCAACCAAAAGAAGTCCAGTCTAGACCCCAGTCAAATCAAACAATTCCTAGGGGCTCTAATTCAAACAAGGGACGGCCTCGTCCTCCCCTCCAAAGAGAGGGTCCAAAACATGCTGTTTCAGATCCCCCAATATGTGACCGGCCGAGAGGTGACGGTACGCAAAGCAATGCGCTTGCTAGGAATGATGGCGTCGTGTATTTATTTGGTACCTCACGCGCGCCTGCGCATGCGCCCAATGCAAGAGTGGCTCAACAGCCAGTGGTGTCAGGCCAGCGGACAATGGGACGATCTAGTGGTGGTCTCGCAGGCCTTGGTTCTCTCGCTACAGTGGTGGACAAAGGGGAACATGGAAAAAGGAAAACCCTTTGCCACACCCGCGGCGGAAGCCACTCTAACCACAGACGCATCCCTCACAGGATGGGGTGCTCACCTATCCCATCAGACTGCTCACGGAGTGTGGACTCCGAACGTAGCATCCAAACACATCAATCTACTGGAGCTACTAGCAGTATTCAAGGCGCTAAAAGCCTTCCAAAAACACCTACAAGGCAAGACAGTAATGGTCCTTACGGACAGCACTACAGCCATGTACTACATCAACAAGCAGGGGGGCACCCACTCTCCAGGCTTGTCCAAACTGTCCCAGAATATATGGAAGTGGGCTCTCAAACAGGACATGTTCCTACTGTCACTACATGTACCCGGGGAACTCAATCTGCTGGCAGACAGACTCAGCAGAGATTTCCCTCTGCCCGAAGAGTACGAATGGCGTCTACACGAAGACATCGTCTTCGACGTCTTCACACAATGGGGATTCCCAGAAATAGACCTGTTCGCAACCCTGGAGAACTCTCAATGCCTAAGTTACGCCTCCAGGTACCCCCAGAACCAATCCAAGGGGAACGGTCTATCGATGCAATGGTCAGGGAAATTTGTTTACGCTTTTCCCCCCCGACTCCCCTTCTCAACAAGGTGGTGCACAAGATTCACCAGGAACAAGTGACCATGATACTGGTGGCCCCAATGTGGGCCCGACAGCCATGGTTCGCTCACTTGATGGAGATGTCTCTATCTCCCCCAGTAAAACTCCCCTGCCCGTACAACATGCTATCTCAGAACAAGGGCAGGACTCTGCACCCATGCCCCCAGAACATGAATTTAGCAGCTTGGCTCCTGAAATCATAGAGTTCGGACATCTACAACTCCCGCAAAGATGCATGGACATCCTCAGGGAAGCCAGAAAACCGAACACTCGCCACTGCTATTCTAGCAAGTGGAAGAGATTTGTCATCTGGTGCAGGAGTAAAAGCATCAACCCTATTGACTGCTCTCCCACACATGTGGTACTATACCTGACCCATCTCTTGGATTCAGGCCTAGTGTTTAACTCCATTAAAGTCCACCTAGCGGCACTTTCTGCATACACCACCTCCCAACTCAAAGTGTCGTGGTGGAGGATCCCAGTTATAAAGACATTCATGGAGGGAGTAAAGAGAATACACCCCCCGATAGCTAACCCTGCTCCCGGATGGGACCTTAATGTGGTACTTACCAGACTCATGGGCTCTCCATTCGAACCCATGCACAAAGCATCCCTTAAACACCTTACTCTTAAGACTGCTTTTTTAATAGCTATCACCTCCATCAGGAGAGTAAGTGAACTTCAGGCTCTTTCTATTCTAGACCCCTTTGTTACAGTTCACAAAGATAAAGTGGTTCTACGCACTCACCCTAGGTTTGCTCCGAAATTTATTTCTAAATTCCACGTAAACCAGTCTATAGAACTACCAACGTTCTTTCAAAATCCTTCCAATTTGGGAGAAAGGACTCTGCACACACTTGATGTACGCAGGGCGGTCATGTTCTACATGGAAAGAACCAGACCATTGAGGAAGACTAATCAGTTCTTCGTCTCGGTGGCAGCAGGAAGAGAAGGAGATGCGGTTTCAAAATCCACTATTTCTAGATGGATTGTTCAATGCATCACTCTCTGCTATACTCTTGCTAAGAGAGAACTACCCTTTAAGCCAAGAGCACACTCTACTCGAGGCACGGGGGCATCCATAGCATTCATTGCAAATGTTCCCCTTGAGTCCATCTGCAAAGCGGCTACCTGGAGTTCTGTGCACACCTTTACAAAACACTACTGTCTAGATACACACTCTAGATCTGACTCCCAGGTGGGACAGGCAGTATTACGACACCTTTTCTCTACTGTTCCTTCTCATAACCCACCGCCAACTCCGGGTACTGCTCGCTAGTCTATGCACAGCATGTGATTCTAAGCAGATTAACAAACATCAGAAGAGAATGCATTACTTACCGTAAAAGCATTTCTGATGGTTGTATCTGCTTAGATTCACATGCGCCCACCCTTCCTCCCCGCTCGGATGGAAGGAACATAGACTTCCTTTATATATCTCTCTCTCTTTCTGTACTCACTCACGTCTAAGAAGGCTCCCTCAGGGCAGAAAAAATACAAACAGAGGGACCTCGACGCGTGAGGGATTGTGGGTACAACGCACGTCACTATAGGGATAGTGTTTCAGACACGCCTAGTCGACGTCCCCTTTTCGACTACGAAAAACAAAATGCAATACTCCGCAGTGACCACTGGATGTCGGACCTATGCACAGCATGTGAATCTAAGCAGATACAACCATCAGAAATGCTTTTACGGTAAGTAATGCATTCTCATTCATTGCTACATTTGTGTAACAACTTACACCAGTTACATTTGAAAATTTGCCTGGACCAGATAGTTCTGTGTCTAAGTCATTTTTTCGGAGTGTGTGTTGCTTCTTTGAAGAAGTACCTGAGTTACTTTGAGTAATAGGTTCTTCTTTGGTTGTGGTAATTGAAGAAGTATTGGCTTCTTTTACTCTCTTTGGAGGATTTGCAGTGAGATCCAGTTGCATTTCAGTTTGAATTAGTTTTATTTTACAATGTTTTCTCTTTTGTGGAACACGATATGTTTTTAGATGGGGGTGTATAGTGAACGTAGTCTATTGTTTTCTAAAATGCAAAGAATATCAGCGTTTACTTTTCTTGCATCAAAGTTGATTAGAACTGGACCGTCAAGTGTACGTAAGCGTGATAGTGCTACGTAGCTCATGCCTTCTTTAAAGACTGTTAACAATATGTCAATGCTTTGTCTAGGGTAAGACCTTGGGATTTATGAATGGTGACTGCATATGCAAGTGTTGGAGAAAATTGTTCTGTGTACATACATGTCTTTGAAGAGAAGGAATCGAGCTGTTGAGCGCGCTATCCTTATTACTTCTGAAAGTTTGTCGAAGAGAATATTAACAAACTGAATGTTGTCACGTGGGTATGTTTGAAAGCCAACAACTGAACCCAGTGCTCCATTAACTAGTCCTTGCTCCACTTCAAGGTTACGTTTAAGCATTACTCTACAGTTTAAGGATAATTTTAATATTTTCTCCAAGCCAGCTGTGTTGGAGATAGAATTTTCTATGGTATTTAGTCTTGTTGTGGCTTGTTGACACATTGGTAGTGTAATACCATGTACGTCCAGTTTGTCTGTGGAGCCAATTTCAATTATTGATTGCATTTCTAATTTTTTTAACATTGTTTCATTGAATTTGGAACAGCTTGCAAGAGTTGGCATCAAGGCCATATAAATGACATATTTCTGCGCTAATTGTTCCATAACATCAGTAAAACATGAGTTATTGCCATAAAGTGCATGGATGTGCCGAGTTTTTAATATTGTGTTTCTTTAGATAGTACACCAACTCTAATACTTTTTAAAATGTTGGCGTAGGTGAGGTCTGCAGATTGGCGCATGTTTTCTGTTAATTCTTTGTATTGGAAATGTTGCCAAAGGTTGACATTTCCTATGCTACCAATAGTTTTACGGCAGAGTTTGTGTCCTAAGGTTTTAAAAATAGGTTCACCTTTCACTGGTGTCAATTGAAGATCTCCAAAAACAATGTGTCTTCCTCCAAAGAGTTCTTCGTAGTACATTAGGTTGGAGACCATGCTCACTTCATTAGTAGCATTTTCATTTGTTTCAAAATTCTGCGTAGTTCCTTTGCAGATTCTGTAGAAAGTTTGTAATCTAATTTGTTTTGGTGTTCTACCGGAAGGAGTAGTAATAGGTGTAAAGTGACACTGCCTGTGTTGTAGGCAGCTAAACCTGTTGGGGCAGTTACAACAGCTGACAGTTTGTCAATTGTTGAAGGAACTTGCTGATTTTGATTAAGAATGTTTTGCCTGAACCAGCTTCACCACTGACGTATAGTAGTATAGGTTTGTAATTTTGGTAGGTACGTTCTTTATTTTCATGTTGTATACCATGTGCAATTTCTTTTGTTGCTACTTTAAAAATGGTGTGCTGCTCTTTGTTTAGTTTTGATTGTAGTGCAGTTAAGTCTTCTGTATCGTCTTCATAGTGACACATGGTGTTTTCTACTTCTGTCATAGCTATTTCTGACTCATTTGCTATTAGTGACTGTCCCAGTGGTTCTTGGCTTCCTGTTACAGAAGGTTGACTACTGTCAGGAGTGTCTATCTAGTTGGGCCTGGAGTTCATGTTGCTGTTCACTTTGCAACATTGTTTTGTACTGCATAAAGTTCACATCGGTCATAGTGCTTTCATTTGCTTTGAAAGCGTCTTCATAGCAGTCATAGTTATCTAGTATCTCTTCTTTTCTCCATGGTTTAAAAAGTTGTAGCAGGGACATGTAATATAGTTCTTTCTGTTGAGTTTTTAATGACAATTTGATATGATTAAGCTTTGTTCGGTAAGTTTCACTAAGCTGCCTTCACAATCTGTCACTCTATATCTAACTTTGTTTTCATCGGGTTTTATATTTTTGTATGAAGTTTTGGGCTATGTGGTATAGACAGGTTTTCCAAAGTGGTACTCCTGTTCGGGTAGTATGTGTCTAGTAAATTGTTTTTCAAAATGTCTTGGCTGTTGGGATCATTTTTGGCTATTGTTTCTATGTCGTCATACGATTTGAGAACTCTTTCTAGATTTAGCAGGACCAAGACTTAGCCATACTATATTTTCAGATTTTCCATACAAAGCAGTACCGGTTAAACGATCTGCAGCTTTGTAGGCACCACATTCTCAGAGCATTTTTATGCCTAAGCTGTACAATTTCTGAGATAGTGTTTTGTCTGATGATGGGTCATTCCAGAGGTCTTGATGCTGTTTTTTTCTGCTGTTGTTAAGTAGGCTGTAACATATTGTGCAACTGCAGTGGAATTGTCTGCAATGTACTGCACATCTATGTTTGCATTCCATAAGTGGGCAATAATTTCATTGTAATCATTGATATATTTTGATTCTTCTCTTCTTTTGATGTAATACGTGGTGTTGGACTGTGTTGAAGGTAAATCACCTAACTGAAGACATGAAGTTGTTTACTTCACCTGTTTCGGTAACTGGTCTAGGGAAACCAAAGCGGCATTTGGTGTAGTATTTCCCTTTTATTTGGTATTTGCAACGACAATATTGGCCACATTTGTGTCTTTGAAATTGTACAATTTGTGCATGAAGGTCACTGTCGTTTGTGAAGGGATTTCACAAGTGACATATTTTTGGATGAACTGCAAAACAGTGGCATCACAGTCCTGACCAAATTTAGGAGCATCTTTAATCCATAAAAGCATGTGTATATGTGGTGCTCCTCTGGCTTGGTATTCTTTTCTCAAAGTGTTGCACTTCTCTGATGGGAGGAACAGTTTTATTACAAATAAAGTGTAGCATAGCAATGAAATAATGGTGGAAATATCTTGAAACATTAACAGGATCTAGAGAGCAAAGTTCTCAGGTGTTAGTATGTTTGTTTTTGTTTGATATGCGTAGGAAATCATGTAAATCTTCCCATGCATATTCTGCACAACTTAATGTAACAAACCAAGTGGGTGGTCGAAGGTTTCTGATCATACAACGTACATCTCCGTGACATCGGAAACAGTATTCTTTTGTACCACGCATGTTTGCAAACAGATTTGTAATGCTTGATTGTAAAACCTCATCTTTTTCTTGCACTTTTTGTATTAAATGCTTAGCTGACATATTTTGAAAGTGGGTTCCCGATTTCAATGTGTGTGCAACTCCGTAACATAGAGTTGCTAGTTCACTTTCAAAGAGTAGGTGGAATATGTATTCCCAGATTTAGACAAAATGTGGATCTTGAGAATACATTCGTAATGAGTGGTATTCTGATGCTGTTATCTGAGTGGGTCTATCATCGTATCTTGCTCCTTTGCCAGTAGGAAATAGCAGTGGAAATGCATACTTTTCCCATATGCTCATTGGTGATCCTTTGGTTTGTCGCATTTGGTACGTTTTTAGTGCATCATCTATTCTGTCTTTAGAGTGCAATGGATGAATTGTATAATGGTCTAAAATATTGGATACTGCAGCTGGATCCAGAAGTTCAAATTGACCAGTTTCTTGTGACTCTTGAATTATTTCAGTTGTTCCCCTTAAGTTTTCTTCAATATTTATTTTTTTGTAATACTCATGGTCTTTTAGATATTGCAAGGCTTGTCTAACTTTATGTAAGTCGACGAGTTGTTGCCAATTTTTTTTCTTTTGTTGGTACACCATTTACTAAGAATTAAAGATTGTTCTATTGGATGTTGCACTCCTAGAGTCTGCACATTTTCTGTCGGATCTAATGGTAAATAAACTACTTTGCCACGAAAAACTTTCACCAATTAATTTTGCTGTTTTGGTTGAAGGCGTATTATTGCTTGAAATGGGTGCACTGTTTGAATTATGATGCTCTCATATAAATTGAGCTGTTGTAGGGGATTTGGTAGTGGGAATAATTCCACATTATTTGTGAGAGCGTGTGAAGGAGTTTGGTTGCTGTCAAGTTTTGTAGTGCAGTAACTGCAAAGTATTAAGGGGTCAGTTATTTGGTATTGGTTTTCTACTAGAAGGTAGAGAGCGAATTCAAACCATTTAGAATTTTCATTGTCCTCTATTTTGTATGTTATGTCTATAGTTTTTGTTAGTTTTATAAAAAGTTCTGCGGCAACACACACAAACATGCTTTGGTATTTCACCAGATGTACTTTTAAATTTTAGTATTTCTTTTTTTGTATGTGTAGTAGAAGGTTGCCATGTGTATAATTGTTGCTAGTCTGTTGTAAAGGTATTGCATTTTGTAAGTGGCTTTCACTTCCAAAATATTTTTTCTGGATATGGTCAATTTCTTCAAGTAGTTCTTTGGCTATACCATTTAGAAGATTATTTAAATTGGCTAGTGCTTTGACTTTCAGCATAGTACAGTTTATGGACTAGATTTCTTATAGTTGGATGTGTTATCATTTTGATATGATGGAAGGTGCTTTTCATTTTGATTTTGCCTTTCACATACTGATTGAGGAATTGGCATAAAGATTTGAAAGATTTTTGGGGAATGTTGCACATTGATGTGCATGGCCATTTGTATACTGGATGTTTTGGTCCAGTCGAATGGAGAATTGATTCTGAGTTTTCTGGGGATATTTTTGTAAGCAGTATTTCTTGTTCCATAATGGTATAGTTTTTCATAACCTCGTCCACTGCTATGTATAGCAATTGTATTTGTTTGCTTTTGTTTCTATGCTTCATTAAAATGGTTGTGTTTATGGTGTGACTCCATTCACCTCCACAGATATTTAAGAAGTTATTTGTGTTGATATTTTGTTTATTGAAAAGTCTTTTTTGTAATTTAGTAATTAGTTTTGTTAGTGGTTTCATTCTGTTCAACACTAAAATATCCTTCTTTTTGAGAAGGATTGCACTGTCTATGAAAGCTAAGATGAATTTTCTACGGTAGGCTTTAAGGTTTGTGTATGATTTCTCTCCTGTTTTTATAAGATTCTGAAGGACTCTGTGGCAGAACATTTTTGCTAAAAACAAATGGTATGCTTATTTGCCATTATATCAAGATTTTTAAGAGCAGTTTTAGCAGTAGTGGTAGCTGAATTCTTGATGATCGTTTTCTGTTTCGTTTTGCATTTTGATAGAGGCGGCAAAGTTTCTGTACTTGAAGCATGTTTTGTTTTGCTAAATGACTGTATTGGCTGTTTGAACTTATTTTTTTGCTAAAGATGGATGCTTATTTTGGACACTTCTTTTTTCATTTGCTCTACTTCTACGTTGTTTTCTACAAACTTGCTTTTTGGTAGGCATTCTTTGGGGTCTGTTGAAAAAAATAAAGGTATGGGTTGGGCTGTTCTGCGATGCATGTGTGCTGTGTGCTGTGTGCATGAGTGTCTGAGTATGATGGTAGAGATGTATGTGATGGTGTGCGATTGTGCATTGGGCAGCTACAACTAGTTGCGAAGGGTATTCTTGGATTTGTGTGTTACTATACTGGGGTTCAGATGACAGTAGAAAGTAAGCTAGTGGTGAGAAGCACAAATACTAAATCTAATGGTATAGAATTAAAACCGTTCTTTGTTCTGCAATACTAACATTCTAGAGGCTGAGTTATGTCATTTGTGTGGCATTCTGCCTGCAAATCCCTGTTTAACAAATGAAGATTTGTGGGCAGAATGGTCCACTAATCTTTTTTTTTTTGTTTGGTGCATAAATACAATGAATCAACCGCAGTGTTTTTGAGTAACAGTAAGAATATTATGGTAGTATTGTACTTACGTTTTTGTGTGGAATGATTAGGCTTCTTCTGAGTTGTTTGTACTTAGGATTCTGCTCCTTTTCAGGAGAATGGTCTTCACTGTAATTGTAAAGGAAAGAAGTTAGTAATTTTGTGTGTATATAGCATGCAGTTTCCTTTGACTATGTGCAGTCTTTATATTTTATTTTAAATGTTAGTTCAACATGATTTGCACATGAGTAGAATAGGAAGTGTATGAAACACGCTTGGTTTTTTAAGACTGTTTTATTGAATGTTAGGAGACAGAAAAAATGATATACTTATTTTGCAATTTCTATAAGGTAAATGGCAGATACTGTATAGAAAAGCATGGAATGTATGCATTTGTGAAGGTGTGGGTAATACATCAGAAGGATGTGATTTACAGGCAGTGGTGTTATTGCAGTTGGAAGTTTTTCAATGTTAGTGTTTATCTGTGTGAGTGTATGAAGGTGCATGACCTTATCATGGCTTTGTGTAATTTTATAATACACTACTTAGTGTTTTTCTACAATTATACTGTTGTGTGTAAAAAAAAAAACAAATACAAAGAAAGTTTTTTGAGATAGATCGGTTTGGAAGTTAGTTGATTATAGTAGATGGAAAAAATGACAAGTTAATTTTATAGGCTATACAGGTTAAGTGGCAGTTACTGTTTATATTCTTTTACAAGAGTTGTATATGTACTGTGCAGAAAATATGCATACCTGTAGTTTGTATTCATGCATGTGGATATGCATGCAGCTGCAAGTAGAAATCTTGGAGACTTGTACTGTAGTTTTTGTAGTAGGTGCTTTCAAATGATATGAGTACTCAGTGTAATCTACAGTACATTTGAAGTGCTGAACTCTGTTGCAGTTAGATGTAGAGGTCTTGGATGTGATTGGTGGATGGTTGTGATTGTTTAGCTGTATCCAATGAGCGAATGCTACAGAGTGATGTTGAAATGGTAGAAGGGCTGTCCAGGTTACGATATGTCCCCGGACATGGCGGTAGTCCACGGACACCGCATATTACGGGGATTTTGGGGTGGAGAGGCATGCAAATGAGTGAGCAGAGCAATTGATTGGTCAGTAAAGTTTGGTGGGTGTGTTGTGTAAAGAGTTTGTCAGAAGATATTTTTCCTGAGAGAGGAACAGTTGGCTATGGCTGTATGTTTCAGAAAACAGATTGTATGGATTTTGGGAGACTCATGGATACATTGGTTGGAGGTGCATGCACAACGCTGTGGAGAAGCTGCACATCTTGGATTCCCTCATGTGGAAGTGCACTGGCATGGAGTGCGTGGAATGAAGTGGTTAGACTTGGTACCTCTCTGTGCTAGTTTGGAGACAGAACTTCATCCAGACATTATTATAATTCATTGTGCAGGGAACAGTTTAGGACATTTGTCAGGAATTTCTTTGCAATTTGCGATGAAAGAAGGACTTGGGAAGGTCACGTTCTCAAGTAATATTTTCTCGTATTGCGCAGAGACAAATGTGGCCGCGTTCTTCATTTGGTCCACAAATGGAGAAATCAAGGCGGAGTGTTAATAAGGCTGTTTGTGCCTTTCTAGGAGATGTTGGCATGTCCTCTTTTCACAATGAAAATATTATGTTTCGTAGTACAAACATTTTTCGCAGAGATGGAGTCCATCTTGCGTATGCTGGTAATCAAATTCTTTTGAGAAATGTACAAAATGCATTGCGTGTTTTTGTGGAATTACAGCCATCCATTTTGCAGTAGGTGTTGACTATTGCAAGTTTTTCAAACCCAAAAAAACACCACAAAAAGGCTCTTTTCAGAGCCACCACGTCCTCCCATAGAAAAGTGCAATGGTTTTAATAGGGCAGCACCCCAAAATCTTAGATGTCCGCAAACTGTCCAGGCTTCTAAATAATGCACAGGGCCCTGCTCCATTTATTTGTCACTTCCATTTTTAGACTGTGAAAGGCGGCTCTGAAAAGAGCCTTTTTTTAATTTTTGTTTTATATTTTTGGGGGTTTTTTACACACCACACACTAGGAGAGAAGGGGAAAGGAGGGTAAGGGGGGGGGACACCAACCACAGGGATAAGAAAGGGCGGATGGAGAGAGGAAGGTGTTGGGTGGGCCTTACTTAGGTAGTGGGCAGGTCTTCTCATGCTCTGAGACCAGTCTCTCAAAACCACTTCGAAGTCTCTCCCCCTTGCAGAGTACTGCGTCGCAGTACATGCAAAAAACTGTGACCCTCGAAAGGTAAGGGTCATCAGCATTGTGAATGGCCTGTGAGGCAGTTGGAGGGATGCGCTCTCCCACAGGAGTGTCTCTTGTGGTGAGGAGCGGAAACAGAGGATGAAGTAGAGGAACTCGACCTACTACGCTTCTTGCAAGGTACCACCTTGCGAACGGCCCCACCGTGTAACGACCTTGGGTGTCGCTTCATAGTAGTTCTACCAAAACTGTACGAACCAAACTTCCCGCGACTCAGCACCATTTTGCACTCATTGCAGGTAACTTTGTTCGTACGCGCCTTGGATACGTTACCATGAATGGTAAATGACCGCCACACCCAAGACTCACGGCGAGTGCTGGTAGTAGGGACTTCCACTACCTCATCCTCGTCCTCTTCATCCTCCTCTACATCCTCACCCATGTTCCCCTCTTCAGGCCGGTGGTGGTGGTGGTGGAGGTGGTGGAGGTGGTGCTGAGGCAGATGTAGCACCAGGTGGCAGTAGAGGAGCCATGGATGCCATCAGGTTCCAGAAAAAAAATCTGGAGAATTGGCAGCAAAATACAGTGTTCTATAAGGTAGCCAGAAACGCAATGAGGATGAGCTCTGGGGTGTGGCCTTTTATAGGGGTGCTGGTGCACGGTTCGCGGACACCCCGCGCTGTCCACGGACAGAACGAACACCCCAAAAGGGCTCAAAGTTCTAAAAAGTATGTAGAAAGTCAGGGTTATTGTCTTGGACATGTGCTGTGGTGCATTTTTATTATAAAATACTCTGGATTGCCCGAAAAGGTACTTATAAAATGTTCGGGGACCCGGACAGTGTCCGCAATTCAGGACACAAGCTCAGCGTGGGTGCGGTCACATGATGGCGTTGCGAACATGTCCGCGAAGGGAACGTGTGTCCGCAGGACATCAAATGCACTGGAACGGTTGTGCGCATGCGCGCAAGTGTTCTACGGAAAGTGTTTGGGTCCTGAAATTAATTAAAAGTGCGATACAAGCGACGCGAACAGTAACGGACAGACACAATGTTCGGAGAATTTATGGGTGTGGTGCGCATGTGCGTAGATGTTCTTTAGGCAGTTCGGACAGGTATAGTGTTCCTAGAACACCTACATTTTGGTCAATTGGACGTCCCGGACACAGTGTGTTCTTAGAACAGTTTCAACTTGCCTGCAAACAGTATGGACAGGTATAGTGTCCTTAGGACACCCCCATTTTCATTTCATTACGGACATCCCGGACACCCACGCTGCTTTTTTAAAAAAAACACAAACGAGCTGAATTAGGACACATATAAGATGTAAAATTTATGAAAGAGGGGGAAGCAGAAACTGAAACAAACACAGAATTGGGGGTTTCAAGAAGATTGATAGGAGGAGATGAAGGGATGGAAGTCTCAGCAAAACGTTTTTCTTTGTGGAGATGGTTTGGGGATAATTGACTGGGATATGGAGAGGGGGGACAGGTATATGTGGGACAATGGTATCTAATTTTTTCTTTTATGTGGTCCTCCACAAAGTTTTCCAAATTGTTGAAATTTGCCATGAGCATGTACATTTTTTCTTCCATGCGCTGGAGAGTCTTATCCAATATATCTTTTGGTGTACTATTTTCAATGTTTGTATGGTCTGTAAAAAAAAAAAATATATATATATATATATATATATATATATATATATATATATATTGCTTATTAATTCTCTTATATAGAGAAGTGTCTACCATTAGGCTCACTAGCTTCAGACATTTCCTCACGTGGGAAATTCTCCTCAAGCCACTCCAAAGTACTGGACATTTCTGTGAGAAAAGAAAAATATATCACTTTTATTGTATCTAATACAGAAATTTTAGAAATGTATAAGAAAAATGAAGTACACTTACTAGCTTGTAGTAAGTTTTGTTCTTACTGGTTTGTAGCTCTGCTGTTGCTCCTAGTTGTGCAGTTTCTGTGAGGTAATTATGTTGGAAGCCTATCTTTTTTTTATATTCCATTTTTAGTACATATGGTATTTAAATGGATGGTTGATGTGTTACATATATAGGTTACACTTATTTATTACTATGTGTGTTTGTGTGCTGGTTTTTAAACTTGTGCAGTGTACATATGGCATGATATAACAATTTCAGATACCCCCTGAGTTTTTGGGTAGGGTTGCTGTTGTCCGCGACTGTCCAGACATAAGCCGAGTCCACGGACATCAAAATCACTAGCTGGGGGTTCAGTACGTTCTATGTTACATGTATATAAAGTCAGGGATATTATGGTTAAGTTGCGCTACTAAAAACCTATGAAATTCAGTAAAAAACTTTGTTAAAGGGACGTTATGGTTCCAAGTAAAACCAAAAAAACCCTGAAATTCGCCAGTTATGGTAAGCTAAGCAACCATAACTTGCACCACCACCGTGCACTGCTAAGACTAACACCCAGGACATCAAAGATGACATCACAAATGTCATTGATGACATCATATGTGCATTTACTTTTCATGAAAAGTCTGTACAAGGGATTCTTATTATAATGTTGATGGTGTCAAGGATCATTGGAATAAATATCATGAGCTAATTAGTGCGTTAAGCAATGCATTTATATAAATGGCATTCTATTATGAAGTTCTATCCAGTACACTAAGGTACTCATGCAGAAACATAGGCATTCTGTGCAGCATACATGATGAATGTGCAATATTCATAATCTTGACCTGTTGAATAGTGAAATACCTGCTTTCTTATTAGAGATTTGCGTACTGTGAAACATGTGATAAGTAGTTAATAAACCCACTTACTACATAATTACAGATAAAACACAAAGATACAACACATACAAATATGAGTATCTACAGGGAAAGTGAAGTAAGCAAAAAAGCAGCAGTAGTAGCAGAAAGAGTTCATAACCTTAATTATATGCAGAGAAACGATTGCTCTGTTTAAAAGCTGCTACTTTCACTATGTATGTGTATCACATGATGTGACTGGACCCCAAGGAAACTAGTATGAATACAATGTATAAAAAATATGAGCATGTACAATAATAAAAAAATAGAACTGCTGATAACCCTTCTGATTATCTTCATGCACAGAAACCATTGCGTTCTTTCAAGCCTGTGTCTTCCCTTATGTATATGTTTCATATGATGTGACTGGACCCTAAGGGAATTATTGTAAGAACATACTTGAGGGATAAGTCTACAAATATAATACCTTTTCAATTTTTATTTTCTGAATGTTACTGAAGAAAACCATGTGGCCTAGATATGTCAGTAAAGGAAAAAAGGGGGAGCCAGACATGTGATGTCATCAATGACATTTGTGATGTCATCTTTGATGTCCTGGTTGTTAGTCTTAGCAGTGCACGGTGGTGTTGTGAGTTATGGTTGCTTAACATAACTGGCGACTTTCAGGGGTTTTTCTGGTTTTACTTGGAACCATAACATCCCTTTAACAAAGCTTTTTCATTGAAATCTTGTGGAATCTGCTTAGATCACATGCTGTGCATAGACCGACATCTAGTGGAAGCTGCGGAGTATTAGTTTGTTTTTTTAAACTAAAAAATGGGCGTCCACACAGGGCGTGCCAGTAATACTATCCCCTAGTGTGACGTCCACTGTACCCATGAATCCCTCACGCATGTAGGACCCTCCGATTGTTTTTTTCCGCAATACTTCGGAAGCATTGCGCGGAGTTCCCTGGCTTTCGGCCATTTTGCAAAAATCGATATTAATTTCCCCTTTCTTTCACTCACACGTCGAGACATCGAAGATAGACGCCGGTCCGAAAAACAAACGTCGAGAGCTGCACGACCGACTTTGGGCCTCGGAAGTCCTCTTGCCTCGGCCCTGCAAGTATGGAGAGTGGGGGGTGGTAACATACTCTCAGTCTTATTTCCTACACACACGTCCGCTGCCACTAGGTGCATATGGAGAGTACTCAATTTAAATGTTGCCCCAAGTGCAACCGCAAGTACCCTTGGGTTGACAAACACGCCACCTGTAACCTCTGCTTGCTGAGGGACCACCCCGAGGCTAATTGCAGAGTGTGTAGCCTGTTCAAGGCGAAAACACTAAAGGACCGCTCCACTAAATGTTGGGCCCACCATGCCAGGCAATTCGAGGCCATTGAAGCGGTGGGTGCCTTCAGTGATGGCAGCGACATCGGACAGCGAGGGCACAGAGGTGTCGAAAAACGCACAAGCGCTAGTCCCCGACCCCGGAGGATTGTCGTACAGGGCAGTTATGGGGAACACACCAGGCGGCACGAGCGCTACCCACACCACCACCACTACTACACGTAAACACGAAGTCCAACCGCGACTCGACACTCGTGTCGAGTTCTCGGGGAGGGGGAGGCACTGAGAGCGGTCCACGGAGTCAGTGTCCTCTGGGCGTTCCAGGTCGATCGCCGCATGACACGAGGCAGCAGTTGCCAAGAGTGCCTCGCTTCCCCAAGTCATGGAGGTACGTTCATCATAAGACTAAGGCGACCTCCACCCCCAGGCCGCACACTAGAAGTCTGCTCTGGCAGCCCGTTCGGCATCTGCTTCCGAGTCCTGACGTGCACACTCAAAAGAGAGAGAGGGTACCCCCGAACCTTGACGCCAGGCGTCAAAAAGCTTAGAAAAGGTGACAACTTCTGGAAAGCACGCTTCTACTCAAGGGGAAGAGGGTAAACAGCAGAAAGTCAGTACACTCTTCTTCTGCACCACATACACTTAATTCTTAAGATAGATAAGGTTCTAAGACCCATGTCTCTGGCCCCAAGGCCAAACTTATTCCTCCCACTCCTCACGTTAGGGAAATAGGAGGGGAACCTTCCCAAGAGGTTGTCATCCCCAGCTCCAGAGAATGGAGCAGTGAAGATAATAGGGACATGAGAAGGTCTTCCCTGGCTGATTTCTACTAAAGCAAACAGAACACTTCCGACTTACACTCCAGACAGTGCTACTCCTTCAGGATCCAGGGACCCTCATCCCCCTAGTAAAAAAACCCCGGTTTCAGACTCCAACTCAGGGCCTTATTTCAGACCCTAACTATATATAACCTTATCAACAGTATAGCGAGGATCCTCAACAATTTACTGAGGACTCAGACTTCCAATTGTTGGACAACCAAACGGGGGTAGATTATTATGGAGATGACGAGGGCCAGGTTGGGGAGGAGGAAGACGTCGCAGAGGTCTACAATATAGACTCCTGCTCATAAAGAACCTCAGGTTACCGACTCTCCAGTAGATAACCAGCCCCTGCTAAATGAGGTCTTGGCTAAAGCGGCAGAGCACTTCTGCATCGACTCAGGGGGGCACAAGAGGAGAGGGATTTAGCAGATGAGCTAGTGGGAGACAAAAAACCCATTGCTCAAGCTATCCCTATTCTCAAATCGATCCAACAGAGAATTGATCCTTCCCTTCTTGATCCTAATCTCACCAGGCCTGTAAACCCCAGAATTGAGAAGATGTTCAGGGCCGCACAGTCAGACCCTCTTTACATAAGGGGTCAACTGAAGCCCGACTCCTTAGTAATTACTAACACCAGGAAGAGACCGCGAACACCGCTATGATCATCCGAGGCTCCCCCAGACAAGGAGAGCAAGAGAATGTATGGGTTAGGGAGGAAGGTAGCCTCCACTTCCGCTTACCAAGTGAGAATTACCTACACCACCACTCTGCTGGCAAGCTGTAATTGCCACCAGTGGGAGCAGGTAGCTGCTCTCATTGACTCCGCACTGGAACCACTAAGGGGTCAGTTGGCCCAGATCTCGTCGGAGGGTAGAGCCGTGTCGGGTTGCATCCTCAAGATAACCTTTGACGCTGCAGATAATGCAGGCCAGCTCATAGCAGAGAGCACTGTCATTAAAAGGCAAGCCTGGCTAAGACAGTCGGGGTTTAAACCCGAAACACAGACGACCATTATTGACATGCCGGTCGAACCAAATGTCTTGTTTGGCAAAGCGGTAGAGGACGCGCTAAAGACTGCCAAAGACGAGTATGATACTCTAAAGTCCCTCAGACATTTAACGAATAAGCCCACTAATCAAAGAGGGAATGGTAATTTTCGTCACTTACGCAGGCAAAATTCACAACGATGCTCAAATTATACACAGGGACAGGGTACATCATGGGGTGGCAACCAGCAGAATACCCAGAGATACGGCAGGTGTAACCAGAGGAGCCGTGGTAGAGGCAGAGACAGCGGTACACCTCCCACAAAGCAGTGACGTTCCGCTCAGGGTCCCTTCCCACGCATCCCCAGTAGGGGGGGCGTATTTCCAACTTCACCCAGGCATGGGAAGGGATCACATCGGACAGATGGGTGCTGTCCACAGTGTCCGCAGGATACTGCATCGAACTGCTAGAGCGCCCCCTTAACCACACTCCACGTCAAAAAATACATTCCCTGGACCACCAGAAGATCCTCCTCGAGGAACTCGTCAATCTTCTCGCAAAGGACGCAATAGAACTCGTCCCGGGCAACCAGGTAAGCAAGGGTATCTATTCAACTTACTTCCTTGTGCCAAAAAAATGTGACAATGCGCCCATTATTAGATTTACGCCCTGCAAACAACTATGTCAAGCCCCAGAAATTTCGCATGACTACTCTACAAGAGGTAATCCCACTCCTAGAAAGAGGGGATTACTTGGCAACATTGGACATGAAATATGCCTATTTTCATATTTCCATATTCCCAGCGCACAGAAGATTCTTGCGCTTCAAGGTGGACAGTCAGCACTACCCGTTCAAGGTGCTGCCCTTCGGTATAGCCTCGGCTCCAAGGGTATTCACCAAGGTGGTGGCGGCGGCACACCTATGCAGGGAGGCAATCCCAGTGTAACCTTACCTGGACGACTGGCTCATCACGGGAGAAACCCCAGTAATTTGCAGATCCAACATCCAAAGAATGATCAACCTCCTCTTCGAATTGGGTTTCTCCATCAATGAGAAAAAATCAAGCCTGGTGCCAAGCACCTCCAAACAGTTCCTAAGAGCTGTCCTAAACACTCGAGGGGTTGGCCTTTCCATCAGAGGAAACACTTTCAGAATATACTACTGCAAATTCCTCTATCAGTCCGGTCGCCAGATAAGGGTGCGCAAAGCGATGCGTTTGCTAGGCATGATGGCGTCATGTATTTACCTGTGGCTCCCCCCAACGCACGCCTGCAACCCATGCAAGAATGGTTGGTGAAACAGAAACGGTGGTCTCAGGCAAGTGGTCAGTGGGACAATCTAGTGGTCTTTTCGCCAACACTTGTACAAAGTCTTCACTAGTGGACAAGAGAGAACCTGTCAAAGGGGAAACCCTTTTACGACTCGGAGATGCAAGCTGTAGTCACTACAGACGCGTCCCTGTCGGGGTGGGGAGCACACCTCCTTCACCACACAGCTCAGGGGTCTCTGGTCTCACACAGTGGCCAAGAATCATATCAATCTGCTAGAGCTTCTGACAGTCTTCAGAGCACTTTGAGCGTTCGAAACCACCTGTTGAACCTGTCGGTACAGATCCTAACACAGTAAAACAGCGATATTTTACATAAAAAGGGAGGGACTTGTTCGCCAAATCTGTCCAGGCTTGCCCAGAAAATTTGGACATGGGCACTCAGATGGAACATTTACCTGTCATCCCAACATGTTCCAGGGGATCTCAATTCACTAGCAGAGGCTTTGAGCAGAGATCCCCTCCCAGAAGAACACGAATGGTGTCTGCACAGAGAAATCGTAGATCTCTTCTCACAGTGGGGTTTCCCCACTATAGACCTATTCGCCACAAGCGAAAACAGAGAATGCCCAGGATTCGCATCCAGGTTCCCCCAGCCAGACTCCGAAGGGGAACGCCCGGTGGATGAACTGGTCAGGGATGTTTGCCTACGCTTTTCCACCAACTCCTCTCATGAGGAAAGTGGTCAACAAGATGAACAGGGAATCGATGACGCTCATCCTAGTGGCTCCCATGTGGGCGACACCCGTGGTTCCCACACCTGCGCAGACTAGCAGCGGGCGAACCCATCAGACTTCCGTGCTGGCACAACCTACTATCCCAGCACCAAGGTCAAACAGTGCATCCTCAACCCGGCTCAATGAACTTGGCAGCATGGCTCCTGAAGTCAGAGTTTGGACATCTCAATTTACCATAGAGTGCAAGGACATCCTAAAGGAATCTAGGAAACCAAACGCGAGGCACTGTTATTTTGATAAATGGAAGAGATTTGTTCTCTGGTGCCAGAATAAGCAAATCAACCCGGTTGATTGCACTCCTTCCAATATTATCACCTACATGCTCCACCTGCTGGATGCAGGGTTGGTATTTAATTCACTCAAGGTACACCTGGCGGCGCTGTCAGCCTACACCACCTCACATAAGAGTTTTGTGGTGGAAAGTACCAGTGGTTAAAACCTTCATGGAAGGGGTAAAGAGACTCCACCCTCCAATTTCAAACCCACCACCTGGATGGGACATTAATGTGGTGCTTGCTAAGCTCATGGGTCCACCTTTTGAACCCATGCATAAAGCCTGTCTCAAACACCTGACCTATAAAACTGCCTTCTTAGTAGCCATTACATCCATAAGAAGGGTCCGTGAAATTCAGGCGGTCAGTGCAGGATCCTTTCTTTACTGTTCATAAGGATAAACTGGCTCTACGAAGAACACACCCTAGGTTCTCACCCAAGTTCATTTCTAAATTCCACATTAACCAGTCCATTGAGCTTCCGGCCTTCTTCCAAGAACCCAAAAGCTCTGTTGAGGTGAAACTACACACTCTAGATGTGTACTTAGTAGAGGACCGCTCTTCGCACAAGACCAGGCCGCTAAGAAAAACAGACCAACTGTTTGTCTCCGTAGCTACAGGCAGAGAGGGAGATTGCGTCTCTAAAGGTACCATCGCCAAGTGGATAGTCCATTGTATCCAGCTATGTTACTCCCTTTCTGAAAAAACTCTGCCTTTTACGGCAAGTTGTGTGTGTATGTGTGATATGTATATGTATATGGTTGTTGCTATTAAGATGGAAAACCTGATCGGTAATCACACGGACTCCATATCAGAAGAGCAGGGGCCCAATGCGCCACACACTCGTTAATTTAAAGATTGCCTAAATGGATCTAAGATGACATAGAAATAATATGCCAACGATAGTAGAAATACCCAATCTGCGTAAGTCCAGTTGTGCTGAGATGCATTATAGTACAAATTCTCATCTCCTCAAACCGCCCTGTCCAACCCTCTCACCACTCCTCTCTTGGACTCACCACTTTCTACTCTCATCTGAAAATCCCTATCCCTCAGTCAAAGCCCCCCACCCCCAAGAACTCCCACCTACCTTCTCGGTCATTCAGTCCATGAAGCGTGTGTCAGTGGATGGCTTTGCCTCTACTTCCTCTGCTCCTCCTACTCCTGCGGCTGACTCACACCCTGACACAGCCCTTTCTAATCTGCATCTTTAGATTGCCAATATCCTGGAAATCCTTGCCCCCGTCATGAGAATCCAGCTATAGCCTACTTCCAAGTGCAACTCTTGGTATGATTCCGACCTCGCTGCCCTGAAATGTAAGTGCCTGGTGGCTGAGTGGAAGTGGCGGGCTTCGGCACATCCTCTGACAAACTTGCCTGCTCCGAAGGCAATACAGACTGTCCTGTCCAAGAAGAGAGCACACATTCAAGCCTGTCTCTCTGCGGCCTCTAACATGACCACACTCTTTAAAATCTGCGAGGAACTGGACCATGCTGTAGCAGTCTATACCTCTGCTGTTCCCTCCCAGTCCCTCTGTACAGCTCTGGCCTCATTTCTCCACTAAACCTCAGGACATCCTGTCTCTCTCCTCTTACTCTCTTGGCCCCTCTTTGGCTAGCTCTCCCTCTCCTCCTTTCTCCTCTTCCTCTGACACCTGATGAGGTTTCTAGACAAGTCCCATCTATGAAAGTGTAGTCCAAACTGGTGCTCCCCTGCTCCTGCAGAACCATCAAGGACCATACTGACACCTTGGCTCCAGCCTTGGCCGATTTCTGTAATCACTCTTTCGCCACTTGAACGTGCCCTTGTCCCCTTAAGCACTCCTTGTGCACACCCCTCCGCAAGAAGCTACCTGCCCAGCAAACTATCGCCCAATCTCCACCCTTTTCCGGGGCAAACTCTTGGAAAGGTTGGCTATCTCCTAGCTTACACTCCACACTAAATCTGTTGGTAGTCTCCATGACCATCAGTCTGGCTTCAGAGCTACCAGAGGCATGGAAACTGCTCTCCTGAACACCTGTGAAGATCTGCTCTCTAACCTTGATTCCAGCATTCCTTCTGTCCTCGTCCTCCTTGAGCTTTCCTCTGTTTTCGACACGGTCAACCACGCCATCCTGATCAATCGACTCCGTGAGAACCTTGGCATCGCAGATCAGGTCCTGAAGTGGTTGATCTCCTTCCTTTTGGACTGACCCCCCCATGACCCCCCAGCCCCAGCCAGGTCCAACTTGGTCCCTTGCCCTCCGCCACCTCTCTACTTGTGGTGTCCCCCAGGGCTGCATCCTCTCACCCTGGTTTTTCAACCTCTACTTGGCCCTTTTGGCCAACCTGATATCTACCTTCATTAACTTTCAGTGTTATATGGATGACTGTGCTTTCCTTCAGGCTCCCCTCGGCCTCCTCTCTCTCATTCCTAACTTTATCCGCGTTTCAAGATTGGTGTGTCTCCAATGATCTCCACCTTAATGCCAGTAAACGGAGATCCTTCTCGTTACAACCTCCTGCTTTACCGCTCTGGCCGCCCACGTTGGGCCCTCTTCCTTTGCCTTCCTGTGAGGCAAAAAACATTGGTGTCATCTTCGACTCCACTCTCTCTCCTCACATCTCAGATGTCGCCAAAGAGTCCCACTTCCAGCTGCACCTCCTCAAAGGGACTTTTCCCTTTCTCACTTCCCCTCCCACCCCCCCAGAAGCTCGCTGTCTAGAGAGGCCTGTTTCTCTCTAGGCTGGACTACTGCCTTCCTCGACTCTCCGACCTCTGCAACTAATCCAGAAAAGGACTGCAAGACTTATTCTTGGCCTCAAGCCCTAGTTCCAAATCTCTCCCTTGGCTGCAATGATCAAGTGCAAGACCCTTTGCATTGTCCACAAGGCTTTTTTACTACATCCAAAGCACTCTTCCAAAATAACTTCCTTCTCAAGACCTTTGCTCAGCTACCTCCAACTCTCTAAGGGTCAGAAGCTTCTCCAGGCAGATTGGGGGAGGGGAGGGGGTAGATCTTTCCTCTGCAGGTGCCTCCCTGCCCCTCTCAAACTTCAGCCGGACCACCTGAAGTTCCGGAAGAAGCTCAAAACGTTACTCCTCTGCCCCCCGCCCATGCTAACCTACCTGCTGTTTTCTGGCTCATTGCTTGGCTACCCTAACTCTCACTGGGTACCAGGCTCTTTATCAGTCACCTTTGAACTGCCTCTGGGCCTACCACGCACTAAGGGGCTGTAACTGTAAACCTACAGTCTGTCTCCTTGCACTACCCAGAGCCACGCTGCCCTTATTCAGAGCATTGGTGCCCTTGTTTTTCCCCTCTGCCTTCCCCCTGCACTTCTTGTTCTTGCACGAGTTGAATGAAATGGGGCCTAGTAAGAGTTTTGTCCTCCCTTGTCTTGGCACACCTAGAAACACTTGTGTACAGGCATGTTATATCAAGGCTACGTGTAGGGATTGTAATAACTGCTTACCTCATGACCACAACTAGCAGTATTGCAAAGCGTGTCGACTCTAGGCACAAAATGTTTAAAGAAAGGTGCACAAAGTGGTGGGCGGCCTATGCCATGCAGGCAGTTCCATTCTCCTGCTGGCGCCTTGGACAAGGATTCCTCTAGCAGCCACAGCTCCAGTTCGGAGGCTGAATACATTGTGGGGTTGGCTGACTCCCATGTGCCTGCCCCCAGCAACACTAGGTATTCCGAACGCACTGCTATGGAGGAACCGCCTCCTGGCTACAAGGGCACACATTTTTCACTAAGGCTAGACACACAACCCCTCTGCCTCCTTCGGCAGTATTGTCAAAAGGGCCTCTTGCCCCCGCAAGCATGTCGAGTATAGGTAGGGCCTGGTGAACCTGAGGGTTCAGGGCCTGCTGCGCCTCTGCCATTGTGTTACGAACATGGTACTCATCAGCTACCCAGAGTGCCTCCCCTAAAGTTTCAACGCTTGTTTACAATGTGCCGAAAGACTCATCGAAAAGCCCTTCTTTAGGCAAAGCTCACCTTAATTTAAGGGGAAGGCATTCTAAGGCCCTTTCCCATCGGTCTGCTCCCCAGAAACCCAATTTTCTGCCCTCTGGTTATACACAGGCCTCCTCTCCACTATCCCAGTCCTTATAAGGACCAAAAGGTCCTGCTCCGGCAGAGTTAGCTTTTCCATTTCCAGAAATACCAGCCACTACCTCCTGGACTAAGGAAAGGTTTGAAGAATGTATGGACAAGTTATGAGAAGTTATTGGGTTTAATTCTTAAAAGGTCTCATTCCTTTGCAGAAGGCCCTAGGCCCTGCAAGTCTCCTAGGCTTCAGACCACCGTGGCCCACCCTGCCACTCCTGGACTAAAGCTGCCAGATCCCACTGAAGATATTTTTCAGTATGTTCAGGGTGATGACATCTTCTATGTTCCGATCGTGATGATGGCTCCCAGGACCCTATTTCTCATGACCCATGCAAATGGTTTACCTGGGATGGCCAGGGAAACTGGCCCACTACCCCTGCTCATGAGGCGTAGCCTGATGATCCTTTTGTACGCCCCTCCTGTATCCCAGCCCGGGGAGGCTTCCTCTATTGATGACCAGCTGCTCTTCAAAAACATTCTTCGGAAGGCGGCAGACTATTTTAAAATTGTCACTCAGGAGGCGGTGCCTGATTCAGACTTTGTTGAAGATATCCTCAAGGAAAAGGTTCTGGTCACCCAGGCAATCCCACTTCTCAACTCCATAAAGAAACGCAATGCCCCTCTTTGCTTACACGCTCCCTTACTCGGGCGGTGAATCATTGCGTTGAAAAAATGTTTTGCCCCCTTTGATCCACTTTATATTCCGGGGCACTCCATCCCAGATTCCCTGTTAGTCACCACGACTAGAAAACATGCAGTTATTCCCCAGTCTTTATCTGAGCTCCTCCTGATAAAGACTGTTGGAAACTCTACGCCCGGGGCAAGATAAATACTACTTCTGCAGCCTACTGTACCTGCATTGTCAACTGTAGCACTCTGCTTGCCAGCTTCATTGATGTCCAGTGGGGCCTGGTACAGAACCGTCTTCAAAATTTTCCTGAACCAACCAAATCGCAATTTCTAGCGTTCCTGCAGGGACGTCAAGTCACACAACCTCTTAAATGCTTGATGCTGCGGAGATGGCTGGAAGATCGTTAGCAGAGGGAATGCTTTTAAAATGCCATGCTTTGCTTAAAATCTCAAGGTTTAACCCCAAGACTCAGGCCTCCCTCATCAACCAAACCCATTAAAGTGTCGGCTCTTTGGCAAAGCATGGATTATGCATTTGAGATGGCAAATAAGGAGCATGGGACATTGAAATCTCGCAACCAAATCTCTAGCTGGCCTTATGTGCAACGCTGGGTATTTAATACCTGCCACTCGTTTCGTGTGGGCAGTCCCCCTGCCGCACTGCTCAGGGTTCCAACTCAGGGGTTTCACCATGGCAAAGCAAGGGGTAGAAATGCAGCAGCTAGAGGCTCTCCTGCCAGCAAATGACTTTCTGCTTCGCGTCCCCTCCCATGCCTCTCTAGTAGGTCGTCGGATAACATGCTTCACCCATGCACGGGAGGGGATTACTTCAGACAAGTGGGTGCTCAAGAATGTAGGTTTTGTATCTAGTTTCTTCAAACACCCCAATACCACCCACCAAAGAACAGACAACTGCCTCCAGACCATCTCCTCATCCTTTGTGTAGAAGTGGAGGTCCTGCTGCAAACAACTATGTCAAGGTTCAGGTTGACAACTCTGCAGGAGGTAGTTCTGTTGCTGCAGCACAGGGATTACATGCCCCCCTTGGATATGAAAGATGCATACTTTGATATTTCAATGTCACCAGCGCACAGGAAGTACTTAAGGTTCAAGATGGAGAACATTCACTGTGAACGCAAAGTACTCCCCTTCGGCATTGCCTCAGCCCAGAGAGTTTTTACCAAAGTACTGGCAATGACAGCAGCTCACCTGCGCAGGCAATACGTTCCGGTGCACCTTTATCTAGACAAATGGATCATAACTGGAGACTAACATCAAGCATGTCAGGAGAACACCCAAAAGAATATAGACTTGTATGTGGTCTGACCCTGGTTTCATTGTGTTTCAGTTTACCTTGCCGATTCCCATAGTTAATAAAAAGAACTCCTCTCGCACTGTCCGAAGCAGGAATTATAACAAAATTCGACAAGAAGATCTAGAATCCTGTTGAAGTACTCTTCAAGGTACCTCGGATTCAGACTCCCCTGACAATTTAGTCCTGGAGTACGATACTCTTTATGGATTTATTGAATCATATAGCCCTGATGACCTGTAAGAAAGTCGGAGAAAGATCTAACGTACAAATGGTTTTCGGATGCTCTTCAGGACCACAAAAGAGGGAAAAGGAAAGCAGAACGTGAATGGGTGAAGGACCAATCTCCAGCCAATAGATCCAAATGGAAAATATTAGAAAGTGTCGCACAGAGATTTTACTTGCTAAAAAAAAAAACTATTTTGATAATCAAATAATGCAGGCTGAAAACCATCCTAAACCTTTTCCAAATTTTCCAGAAACCTAGGGTTATGCTGCAAGAGTTCTCCCACAGTGCTCGTGACACTGAAGCAGTTCAAGCATTTGCGTGGAAAATAATCACTGCACAGGCTCAGATTGAGGGTACGTTGTACTGCTCGGAGCCAATTAGCAGCCATCCTAACGATAAACACTCATTGGGCAATAAATCTCTTTTCTACTTTTCTGACACATCCAGTGAATCCCTGACTTACATTTTAGTAAAAATGAGGCCTACTACCTGCATGGGGGTCACGCTTTCTTCGAGTTATTCTTGCCAATAGGGACTTATTTTTGTCTTTCCTTGTGCGCCTTGCCATCGCCAGTTTAAGAGACTGGCAGGTCCCGAATGCCCTGAAGACTGTTTCGGTCACCCCATTATTAAAAAATAGTGTACTCTAATTCTAGACCTATTTTGAATGCTCCTTTCTTTCTTAAGATGCTGGATAAAGTGGCTACGTCACAATTGCAGGTCTTCTTGGAGACCTCTGGAGCACTTCATCCTCGGCAGTCGGGCTTTAGAGCCTGGTTTGGCACTGAAAGTGCCCTGTTGAGTATGAAATCTGTGATGCTTCGTATTGTGGATGATGGCAAGGTGGGACTGCTGATGCTTTTTGACTTGTTAGCAGCCTTTGACCTCGTCGACCACAAGCTCCTGGTGAACATGAGGGGTTGGTATTTACTCATCCGAAGCAATTACCTGGATTAACTCGTTTTTATCCATCTCTGATAGTTTGGGGGAATGTTTCCTCATCTGAAGTGCTGAAATGTGAAGTCCCACAGGGTGCATGTTTGGCTCCTACTCTTTTTAACGTGTTTGCCGCCCTCTGTGACCTAGAAGGATTAGGAGTACACTTTACCAATTATGCTGATGACACTCGGCTTGTGTTCGAGCTGAGCAGCTCTCATACAATAGAATGTGAAAGGATAAGCGTGGTATATACCAACATCCAGTATTGGATGACTAATAATGCTATGTGCCTAAATGCAAGTAAAACTGAAATTTGGATCACCTCAGGGCCAAACTGGATTGCCAGTATGAAGGTTTTATGATTGAACAACATCTCATCAAGGTGGTGGACATGGTTAAAACCTTTTGGTGTCACGTTTGAATCCTCTTTTAAACCTGGATGCTCACATTACTAATGTCTCCAATAAAACTAAATACCTCCTCAGACTTCTGAGATTAATTAAACAATATGTCTCAAACGTTAACTGTGCTACATTGGTGCGCACACTCATAACACCTACATTAGATTGTAACGCGCTCATGGTTGGAATTAGCACCAACAGACTGACGCTTACAGGTGCTACAAAATGACAGTGTGGATTCTCAAGAATGTCCCTAGGCATGAGCCTATTTCGGCACACAGAAGGAGTCTACACTGGCTGGCTGTGAAAGCACACATTTAGTTTAAAGCGCTGACCCTGATGCATAAACATCTTTATGGCAATGCACCCGAGTACCTGAAAGCGGGTCTAGTTGCATACTCTTCGGGGCGAACTACAAGGTCGAGCAGCGGGTCGTACCTGCTGGTGCCACGGTGTAAAAGAGCAAGAGGCCTGGGTAGTGCTTTTGCTGTGCAAGCTACTAAGAGGTTGAATGAACTCCCTAAACAACTGCGGTTGGATGAAAATCTGAGTTTTAGAAAGAAACTGAAAACTCCTTTTTGAATGTGCCTTTCTTGCCCTCTCCTGCTGTGGCTTTCTTGCTCTCTTGGTCGTATTCTTTATTTTTGCACCCTGATGCTTGTGGGCTTCGGCGCATTGTTAGCGTATAAATAAAATACATTTTCCAACTGGGGTTCTCCATCGAGAAAAAATAGTCTTGTTCCCAGCAAGTGGAAGCATTTCCGGGGGTCGTAATTCAGACAGACGGGCTCATCTACCCCTCCACCGAGAGAGTTCAAAAAATCTTGTTCCAGATCCCCTCTGTAAGTAGCCAGTCGGATAACTGTAAGGAAAGCCATGTGGCTATTAGGAATGATGGCATCCTGCATTTTTTTGGTTCCACACGCCCATCTGCGCATGCGTCCTATGCAGGAGTAGCTCTTGCGCCAATGGTGTCAAGCAAGTGGTCAGTGGGACGATCTAGTGGTTGTCTCGAAGGCCCCAGTCCTGTCCCTGAAGTGGTGGTTGAAGGGCAGCCTTCTGGAGGGAAAATCATTCACCACCCCTGCAATAGAGGCCACTCATCAGGGACGCATCCCTGCTGGGTGTGGTTGCTCACTTTCTACACCAGACGGCGCACAGCATGTGGTCACAAACCCATCCTGTTAGAGATACTTGCTGTTTTCAAAGTCCTGCAAGCTTACCAGACACAACTTCAGGGGTATACTGTTAGTCCTTGCATACAGCACCACAGTGATGTATTACTTAAACGGGGGTACTAACTCTCCAGGGCTGTCCAACTGTCAGAGCATTTGGAAATGGCAACTTAATCACATGTTCTCCTGTCACTCTTTCGAGAGGAGCACAAGCTTCTTGCAGACTTGGTCAGCAAAGACGTGCAGCTACCTGTAGGACACTAGTGGCACGAGTGGCGCTTGCACAAACACATTTTGCACAACGTCTTTGCAGAATGGGGACATCCAGAAGTCAACTTCATTGCAGCACTGGAGAATTCACAATGCCTCGATTAGATTTCCATGTATCCTCAAAAGATGTCCAAAGGGAACGGTCTCTAGATCAAATGATCAGGGATATTTGCATATGCTTTCCAAAACACCTCTCCTCAACAGGATAATTCACAAGATGCACCAGGAACAAGTTGCACTAATCCGGGTAGCACCAATGTGGACTCGTCAGCCATGGTTCTCGCATATCATGAGGGTGTCTCTTTGCCCTCCAGTCAAGCTGCCTTGCCCCTACAATGTTGTTCCAAGATCAGGGGACAACACTGCACCCTTGCCCTCAAACACTCACCTTAGCACTCCCGCTCTTGCGGTCATAGAGTTTGGGCCTTTCCAGTTGCCTCAAAGGTGTATGGACATTCTTAAAGAGGCACGGAAACTTAATACCAGGCACTGTTATTCCAGTAACTGGAGATGCTTTTTCATGTGGTGCAGCCCTCGTAGCATCAACCCAGTTGACTGTTCACCAACACAGTTATCCAACTTTCCTCTTAGACTCAGGACTAGATAAACTCCCTGAAGGACCACCTTGCTGCCCTTTCTGCTTACACCACCTCTCAACGCAAGGTTTCCTGGTGAAAGGTCCCTGTAATCGAGGCTTTCATGAAAGGTGTAAAAAAGACTTCATCCACCTATTTCTAATCCAACTCCTGGATGGGACTACAATGTTGTCCTTACAAACCTTATGGGCTCTCCTTTTGAGCCAATGCACAGAGCTAGCCTTAAGGCTCCCACCTAGAAGACCACTTTTCTGGCTCTGTTCAAAACCCATTTATTACTATTCAGAAGGACAATGTGGTTTTTCGCACACTTTGCGCCTAATTTAATTTCAATGTAAATCAGTCAATTGAACTTCCAACTTTATTTCATCCCACTATATTATGGGAGGCCTAGTGGTAGTAAGACTTTAGTAAGCTATCCCAGTGGTTTGTAGATCGCCCCCCAACTCTTATCGGTCTCTACTAGCTGTGAGCTGTAGGTAAGTACACTGAATCTTAGCTAGGCAGGCACAATAAAGAAGCACTTAAAATTATATAAAAAGTATATTATATTTACACCTGAATCACTTTAAATACTTCAGATGTTTATGTTCGAACACTAAGGAATACTTGATAATACACTTCAAAGGGCACTTTACTTTTGTGTTTGTTCATGGTTACATTTGTAGCAAAGTTGGAAAGGGAAAAGACAATTATCGTTTTATGGGTTATTGCGCACGCATGCGGTTTTCAACGGTTTATACGATAATGCATTTTCTCTGCAAACACACATAGTAAAGTCACCTAAAGGGTGGAAAATGGTTAGTGTAGCATGAGCTTAGTTCATGGTCGTAGAGACGGTTTCTTTGCCTAGTAAGTCTTTGAAGTCCAAAAATGCAACCCTACCTAAAGGCAGTTCGGAAAGGGATTGAAGTCTTGAGAATCTGCGAATAATTAAGGGTTTCTGTGGATTTCTTCCAGTGTCTAGAGTTATTGATGCAGCATGTTAACTAACAAAGGAGACCTTAAAACAAACTCAAAGGGGCACAAGCAGCGTCTTAGGTCAGAGGTAAAAGGGGTGGTAAGCAATACCCGCCCCCCCACAGGACGTAAGGTTAAAAGAAAGTGTTTGTGCTCCGTGATGTGGCAGTTCTGGACCCACCCTCCGGATTCCTGATTCCTTGGTCTAGTGACTGAAAGCAGGCCGATGGACGGGATCGCTCAGCAGCAGTCTGGAGGGACGACCTGTGGTATGACTTAGCAACTTCTTGGTTGACTATGGATTTGGCGCCTTTTATGCAGCACCAACAAAGGACACGGATCGCCCGGGCAATCATCTTCGCTTCTTGCAGGCCCACATTCTTGTGAGTGGGGTCTGGGCAATTTCACTGGAGTGTCCTTATGGGTTTATCAAAGATTTGGACGGATTCGGTCTTTCCACGATGATGCACTCAAAAGGGGCAGCACGTCTCTGGGTATTGGGGTTCTGCAGCTCTGGAAGCTCCTAGGACCTCGGGAGATGGTTTGTTTAAAATATAGTGTTGGGGCTGGTTGTTCCCACCAGCCAAAGGGAAGGAGTCCTCTTCGGGGCTCCTCTGTCTCACAGAAAACAGGGTCAGTACAGCAGTGGTCTCGTCATTGTGTTGCAAAGTGTCTCTGGTCGTCTGCTTCAGTTACTTCTGTTTCCAGTGGTCGACTTGCTTTTCACTCCAGAATCCTCGCCTTTTATGCAGTTCCAGCACACACTCCTCTGCAATCTCTCAGCTTTTTACAGAAAGGGGACAGCCAGACGCCCTGTGGCAGCTTGACCTATTCAAGCACTCCGGCAGACAAAGGACAGTGGAGTGGAAATCTCCTCTCCTACTTCATGCCTTCCCAGGCACTCTGGAGCCTCCGGAGGTATAGCCACTTGTTCCCGCCAAAGGCTAAACACACTGACCCTCGCTTCCCAGAATGGTAGAAGGGCAAACCAAGAACAACCACGCTAGTAATGGCAGAAAAAGAAGGGAGGCCCCAAGTTGGTACTTGGGTGCCCCTTTTGTGCACTAGCTAGGCTATGGACATAGCCTGCGGTACAGAAAATACACAATAGTTGAGAACATGTCCACTGCCACCAGCCATAACTAGGTGATTGCCTATGTGACTAAAGTCACAGGAGCAGCGAGAAGGGGGTACTAGTTATCACTTTGGCACTCCACTGAAGGTGCTGTGTGCCAATCTCTGACTATAGAGTTTTGAGACAGATACTATCCTTCGTAACTGTAGTTTTGAGGGGATTGGGTACTCCGACGTATTCCATATCTATAACAGTAATCACCACAGCTGTGCTGCTTCGGAAAATCTTTCTGCGTTGATGACTTCGATACCCCGTCCTCAAGGACCTCTTCTGACGGCCGACGTCACCGGATGTTATAAGTAGGACGCCCGTAGCCTCAGTTCCGTTTTTTCCGTGAACATGTTCGCTTCGGAGATCTCGGTGTGCCTAGACTCTTTGGAGTTTCTGTTCTTTCGGTTCTTCGAACCTGTTAGTTTGTGAAAGTTTATCGGGATGTCTTCCTCTTCTTCCACCCCGCGTCCGGGCTTCAAGAAGTGTGGGGACTGCGGGTCCAAGAAGTCGGTGACGGACTCGCACGACGCCTGCCTCTGGTGCCTTGGGGAGGCCCATGACATGAATGATTGTGTCGACTGCCCGTCGCTTACGTCAAAGGCCTTGCGGGAGCGTAAGAAGAAGCTGTCGGTTGTAATGTGTCGAAGCACCGGAAGTCGAGGTCCACTGGCCTTTCGACAGACGATTCGAGGGGCGACTCTGCATCGTCGTCGTAAGTCTAGGGGGTCTCGATCCCGGAGTGTCCCGCCCCTCCTCTGCTGCTTCGAGGCACTCACGGAAGCGCCGTCATCGGTCGCCTTCCCTGTCCTCATCCGAGGACTCCGCCCGTCGGAGGGTCGCTTATCCCACCAAGCGTTAGTCTCCGGAGGCTTCCTTCGGTAAGAAAATGTTGGTGATTCTTGAGTCCCAGGGCTCTGGTCCGTCAGCACCTCAGAGTGGTCAGCCGTGACCGTACTAGAGATACCGCTCGTATGCCTTCGGGCTCGGGTGGTCGGCATGATTCGCGGGAGAGGTCCCGCTCGGACAAGGGGAATCGTTCTAGTCATGCCCGTTCAGGTCCTGGTCCTCGACGCCCACGAGACCGCGTGAACCAGTGATGTCTTCAAAGAAGACATAGACGCCTGTGGTGAGAAGGTCGTCGACGGACTCTCTCGAGGCCCCGCCTCCGAGGAAGTCATCGACGTCATTGACGCCTAGGCTGTCGAGAGACGCACTCGGGGCTCCGGCCTAGAGGCCTGTGTCGATGCTGTTGGCGCAGCGCTCAACAGCGATTCCGTCAATGCCCTCGACGCCTTTCGAGGCTGTTGTCAGTCCCCATGGAACGGTGGAACCCCCGAGAAAGGCTCTGGCCAAGGCAAAAAATGTCTTTGTCCCTTATTCTGTGCCCACATTCCAGCCTCTGGATTACATTTCAGAGGTGGATGAGGGTTCTGAAGATGGGTTGGTTCCTGACACGGTACCAGACGACATCTCTGGTCATAGCGAGATTGAGGCCCTGGGTCAGTCGCTGCATGACGCCAGCGGTCTGGACACCTCTCCGGAGGTGGAGTTCTGTAGGCCTGAGCCTGGCACCCATGCAGAGTCCTCGTACCGGGGCCTTATGTCGAGGGTCACAGATTATTTGGGGTGGTCTGCGCCACCAGTTGATTTTGTGCAGGATGACCTGACGGATATCCTCGACCGAGGTCCACCAAGTGACCCGGTACTGCCATTCCATATGGCTCTGCAAAGAAGGGTGACAGCGGCTTGGATTGCTCCGGAGATTCTCCCGGAAGTGGGAAAGTCTTTGCTGTGAAAATACCGCCCAGCCAGTAGTGACCCCTGCTACTTGACCACGCACCCCACTCCGGAGAGTTTGGTGGTGCAGGCGGCTACGGCCCCTGCAAAGTAGGCGGCGTATCCTACCACTCCTCCTGATAGGGACGACAAGTGTTTTCTTCGGGGGGTATGGCTCTTCAGGTGGCCAACTCCGTATGTGCCTTCTCATGTTTCACGCACATTCTGTGGAACTGTATTTCCTTAGCGGCTGAACATCGACCCGAAGGGGACGAACGGGATGGTTTTCTTGCTATTATTCAGGATGGCAAGGATGCCCTGTATGAGTCCGTTCAGTCGGGTTTGGACATGGCAGACTGTGTCAGCCGGTCCATGGCGGCGAGCACCGTAATACGCAGGTTTGCGTGGTTGAGGTCGAGGTTTGCTCCTGATGTGCAAGCCAGGCTCCTCAACATGCCCTTTGGTGGTGAACATCTTTTTGGCAGCAAGGCTGACGAGAGCCTTGAGGTTGCAGACCTCCAAAGATGCAGCGAAGTCGTTGGGCGCTGCAGTCCGCCATCCTCCGCCATTTCGTCCTAGGGGACAGCAATGGAGGCGAGGTTCCTTTCGTTATTACTCATCCTTTAGTAAAGCGAGAGGAGCTGCAAGTCAAAGGGGCAACCGTAGGAGTGCCAGAGGTGGAAAACAAGGTACTTGAGGTGCAAAGGCCACGCGAGCAGTTGCCTCGTTGCCCTCAGGCAGCGCCGCAGCCGCTTCTGCTCGGTCATGAGGCCATGTTCCATGGTTCGCCGGTTGGGGGAAGGCTCGCGCAGCATCTTGTAGAATGGCGTGCCATTACTTCAGATGTGTTGGTTCTGGAGATCATAGCACACGGCTACTGTCTTCCCATTCGGCAAAGGCCTCGCAACAATCCACCGGGGAATCTGAGTCTGGATCCGCTCCTTGCGCAGGAAATGCAAGCCCTGCTGGAGAAAAGCGCCAGAGAACTGGTGCCTGTAGCGGAGAGGAACAAGGGATGGTATTCCCCTTATTTTTTGATTTCGAAGAAAGACTGGGGATTGAGACCCATCATGGACTTGCACGGTTTGAACAAACTCCTCAGGAAGGATAAGTTCAAGATGGTTACTCTCTCTCAAGTCCTCCAGGCCCTTCAACTTCAGGACTGGTTGGTGTCTCTCGACCTCAAGGATGCTTATTTTCATGTGCCGATCCATCCCAAGCACAAGTACCACCTGAGGTTCGCGGTTGGCGACTCGCACTTTCAGTTTTGGGTCCTGCTGTTCGGATTGACCTCCGCCCTGAGGGTTTTCACCGAGCTCATGGTGGTGGTGGCAGCGTATCTCAGGAAAGGGGATTCACGTCTACCCCTACCTGGACAATTGGTTGATCAGGGCGCGCTCTCCCGAGCAAGTCCTGGATCATCTGTCCATCACTTGCCACTCCCTTCACAGGCTGGGCTTCTCCCTCAACTTAAAGAAGTCCCACTTGCCGCCAACTCAGCGGCTCCAGTACATCGGAGCAGTGCTCGACACATCCCTGGAGCAGTGTTTTCCTCCCCAGGTGAGGGCTCACCACATTCAGCAGATGGTGCACAAGTTTCAACATGCCCAGAGTCTCCCAGCGTTCGAGTTATTGAGGTTGCTCGGCCTCATGGCATCCTGCATTCTTCTGGTGCCAGAGGCCAGGTTGAGGATGAGATCTCTGCAATGGGCTCGCAAGCTCCAGTGGTCGCAGTCCTCCAGCAGGTTGTCGGACCCCGCTCAGGTGCCGCCCTCGGTCACCCAGGACCTTCTGTGGTGGGCCGTGGAAGGCAATCTGATGAGGGCTCCGTTTTGGCTACCCAGGTGACGATCGTGACGGACACATCCCTCACGGGATGGGGAGCTCATGCCAACGAGCTGACAGTCAGCGGTTGTTGGTCTCCGGAGTCCAGACTCCATATCAATCTGTTTGCGCTGAGGGCCTTCAGGCTTGCCCTGAAGGCTTTTCTGCCGACTGTGTGAGGAAAGACTGTCCTGATTCTGACGGACAACACAGCGGCCATGCACTACCTCAACAAAAAGCGGGTGGGGGGGGCAGGGTCACTTCCTCTGTGCAGGGAGGCGATGCAGCTCTGGCTCTGGGCCATCCAGCAGGAAATTTCGATCTCTGCAGTTCATCTGGCTGGAGATGAAAACGAGACGGCGGATGCTCTGAGCAGGCAGAGCACAATCTCTCACTAGTGGGAGCTGGCTCAGGGTATTCTCCTGGAGATTTTGGCCCTTTGGGGGACCCCTCAAGTGGATCCCTTCGGCTCCAGTGTCACCCGGAAGTGCGAAAGGTTCTGTTCACTGGAATTTCCTCCAAGAGGAGCCTTGGGGGAAGCGTTTGTGGTGGAGTGGTCCTTCCCACTGCTGTATGAGTTTCCTCCAGTCTCCGTCATTCCGCAAGTGCTGCGGAGGTTACGAAGGTTCGGTTCCGGATGATCCTCATTGCTCCGGCATGGGCCCAGAGGACGTGGTACCCGGACCTTCTAGACTTGTCCATCTGCCCTCCACGTCGTCTTCCCTACCGGACAATCTGCTCTCACGGGAGGGAGGGTCATGTTCTCCATCCAGAGGTCAAATGCCTCAACCTTCACGCTTGGCTTCTGAAAGGTTGAGGTAGAAGGATTGGGACCTCCCTGAAGACGTGATGGAGGTGTTGCTTTCAGCCAGATGGCTGGCAACAAAGTCCCTGTACCGTTGCCGTTGGAGAAAGTTCTGCGACTGGTGCAGGGTTCAGAATGTGGATGCTTTTTCATGTGACATTCCTGTCATTCTGTCTTTTTTGCTTTCTTTGGCCCACAAGGGCCTGCAAGTAGGTACCATTTAAAGGTTACCTGGCGGCGCTGTCTCTAAGCTCTCGTCTGAGGAGTGTTCTTATTTTAAAATCCCTTTAATTTCTCAGTTTCTGAAAGGGCTCACTAATGTGTTCCCTCCGTCACCCTTTCAGGTGCCCGGTTAGGATCTGAACCTTGTTCTCAAGTTTCTCATGGGTGCTCCCTGTGAGCCTTTGCATTCTTGTCCTTTGAGACTGTTGACCCTTAATACTGTATTTTTAGTTGCGGTCACTTCCGCTCGCAGAGTGAGCGAGTTACAGGCACTTTCAGTTAAGCCACCCTTCACTGTGTTGCATAAGGACAGGGTTGTCCTTAGTTTGTCCTTTCTTCTGAAGGTGGTGTCGGAATTTCATTTTAAGCCAGAGGGTTATTCTTCCGGCATTTAATCTTGCTCCACAACCTGCTAAGGAAGAGGAGAGGCTCCATAGGCTGGATCCTAGGAGAGCTTTAAGCTTCTACATTTCACGCATGTGCCGGGTCAGAGTGGATGATAAACTCTTTATTGGTTACGCTGGAAGGCGTTTGGGACAAGCGGTTACTAAGCAGACTTTGTCTCGATGGATTATCTTGGCAATTTCTGAATGTTACTGCTGGCAGGTAAGGGCCCATTCTACCAGGGTTATGGGTGCCTCTACTGCCCTGCAGAGGGGTGTTCCTATTCGTAACATCTGTGATGTAGCCACCTGGGCTTCGTCCATACTTTTGTACGTCACTACTCCCTCGATTCTATCCGTGGGCAGGATCTGGCCTTTGGCAAGGCGGTCCTTTACTCTGCAATCTGATTGAGCATTCTAAATTGGTATATTCTAAATTATTTTCCCACCTCCTTACGTTGGTACTACTTTGGAAGTCTGCATAGATATGGAATACGTCGGAGGACCCAATCATCTCGAAGAACGAGTTACTCTTACCTGGTAACGTTCTTTGGATGGTCTGACGTATTCCATATCACTCCTTCCCTGCCTACCCCGCTACAGAATTTCTTATGCGATTGCAGCCTACGTTTCCGCAAGGCTTTCTGTGGTCATACTGGCAGAAGATTGGTGCCACACGTTCTGGGGAAAAAACTACAACTGAGGCTACGGGCGTCGTGCTTCCTACTTATAACATCCGGTGCCGTCGGAGGTCCTCGAGGACGGCGTATCGACATCGACGCAGGACGCAGATGACGAAAGATTTTCCGAAGCAGCACAGCTGTGGTGATTACTGTCATAGATATGGAATACGTCGTCGGACCATCCCATCGAAAGAACGTTAGCAGGTAAGGGAGTAACTTGTTCTACTTGAATATACAGAAAAATCACTTTTTTTTTAACTTTATTTTTGATGGTCATGTCATCTACATACAGCATCATTGACAAAATAAAATGGAAAAGGGCATTTATAAAGACACAGTACAATCAGGTCGTACATAATCAAGACTTTGGCACAGAAAAGGTTTCATCGGATACCATGTCGCATAAGTATATTCTAAAAGGGGCCCAAATATTTTTAGGGCGACTTTTCTTGGGCAATGTCATTACATACTGTTCCTCGCATTCGTTAGCAAATATCAGTTGTAAGAGAGTGCTCCACACGTGGTGCATGAGGGCTTTTCCAGGTTTGCAGTATACATTTTTTCGCTATCATACAAGACACATTAAACGGTCTTGTGTTCTCTGCCACGTTCCTGATGTCCCCAAACAGATTTTTCTGGGGGGGATCTACATTTATCTCCGCATGGATCTCTGCCACCTACCTCCAGAACCCAGTAATCAATGGGCATGCCCAGTACATATGGAACGAATCA
The DNA here is from genome assembly GCF_040938575.1 of Ambystoma mexicanum. NCBI lineage: Eukaryota > Metazoa > Chordata > Amphibia > Caudata > Ambystomatidae > Ambystoma > Ambystoma mexicanum. The sequence continues at coordinate 692,697,632 of NC_090936.1, forward strand.
GCATTTTGGTCCCTACATTTCTGACAGTCCCCAGTACAGTTTTCAGAGAACTTGGCCATCTTGGCTGGTGTGTAATGTAATTTATTCAGAATCTTAAACTGGATCAGGCGGAGGCCAGCGTTTAATGATACAGCCTTGGTCAGTTGACAGTATTTGAGCCACTTCTGCGCTGTGATCGTCACCCCCATGTCTGCCTCCCAGGTTGCTTTAACTAAATTTGAGGAAGGGGAGTGTTTGTATCATAGCATACAGTGTGGATATGCCACCTCTAGTCCCAGAGGTCATGGCCCGAATGTATTCATGAGGGTGTTTTCTGGGAACAGCAGCCATCTAGTGCTGAACGCTGCTTTCATGCAATGATACTGGAGTATTCTAAGTTGACCTCCACCGACTGTGTTAATAAAGTCATCAAGGGTCACATTTCCCATTCTGAAACATAGCCCTAATTTTTCTCTATTGGGATCCCATGTCGCCTTCAGATCATCGAATTAAGGCGAGATACCGGGGAAATTCCATAGTGAGGCTTACGGGTCATACGGTGCCTCCACCTGTAATCTTTTGTAGATCGCGCACCAGGCGTGGACAGTGACACTGACCGGGTCAAATTTGCATGAGTCCATGTGTCATGTATTAAATAGGCTGGATCGGAGTTTGGTCGGGGAAGCTGCATATCGCTCTATCAGGATGTGTAGTGCTTTTTCGGGTTATTTTCAAAGAGATATAGGAGTTTGGGAAGAACAAGCATCTTCAACTGTGATCTGGCCCTATAAGGAGATGGGAAGCTTAGCCCATATATGCGGTTTAACAGTGAGTGATTGCAAGAGTTGGTCATGGTTGTCTGTGTATAACATTCCATCCCTAGATACAATTATACCCAGGTACTGTATCTGTGCAGGAGACCATTTCAGACCATGGGTGTTGGCTGGACACACTGTGGCAGGTTTAAGTGGGAATATTTCAGACTTTCAGAGCTGTTAATGTTATAGCTAGAGTATTCAGCAAACTTATGTAAATCAGTCATGATGGGGGCCCAGGTTTATTTCAGGGTCTCGAATATAAAGGAGCATGTCATCTGCATATGGTGATATAGACTGGGTTGGGCCTGTCATTCTAATTCCCCTAGGCCCGTGATTTTGCTGCACAAATGCTGCCATAGGTTAGGTATGATTGTCAAGGCAAACAGTATGGGGGTGAACGGACAGCCCTGTCTGATGCCCCTGCCTAGTAAAAAAAATTCTAGAGAGGGTGCGATTACTAAGGACCTTAGCTACGGGTTCAGTTTATAACAGCTGGACACATTTAAGAAAATAGGGCCCCATCCCGAAGTTATTAAGCACTGCGAACAAATATTCCCAAGATACAGAATCAAAAGCCTTTTCGGCATTTATGGAAACTACAGCTACACGCGCCCCAAGATCGATCTGTGCCATAACCCCCAAATCTTTGGAGATTCAGAGCAGTGGGCCGCGTCGGAATGAAGCCACATTGGTCCGGGTGGACCAATCGAGGCATGCTAGGAAGAAGCCTAGTGGCTAGGACCATAGCAAATATTTTCGCATCCGAATTGATTAATGAGCGGTCTATACGAGGACATGTCATGGGTGGACGCCTAGGCTTTAACAGCACTGTAATTACGGCTTCCCTCAGACTCTGGTAGGATACCCCGGTTCATTGCCTCTTCCCATACCTTTAACAGAACAGGGGCGAGTTCAGTATGGTATTCCTTATATAGATCCATGCCTAAGCCGTCTGATCCCGGCGATTTCCCGTTATTAGTGATTTTATTGCTCTATTTTTTTCACGGATGTTCGGCTGTTCTAGGGCTAGTTTGTCTTCAAGCAGGAGTTTAGGAAGCTGTAATGCATTAAAATAGTCATTTGTTTCCACACTAGATCGCACTTCTCGATTTGAATAAAGTTCTGTATAGAAACAAGTGAATTCTTGCTTGATACCGTCCCCTTCTGTGATTACCATGCCATTTGTTGTGTGTATACTGGATTGTGATGTTGTTCAGCCTTCAATAGATTAGCTAGCGAGCGTCCTGCCTTATTACCTTCCCTTTATCTACGTGCTTTTATAGGGGCGATCATGTATTGTATTTCCCTGGCTGCCAGTTTGTGGAAATCCTGCAACAATCTATTAATGTCAGCAAGTATTTTTTTTTCATGGGTATCACTGTATTTGAGTTCCAGGTCACGTAAACATGCCTCCACATTTGCAATTCTGACCTGACGGCTTTCAGTAGCCCAGTGGTTTTGGACATGAGGACCCCCCCGCCCCACAACCAGACCTTAAGTCTCCCAAACTGTTGCATAGCGGTCAATTTCCACATGTAGGGATTCAGCTACATTGTGGTCCTTCAGGACATCCAAAGGCAATGGATTGCTTGGCTGATGGCCAAATCTCATGCAGTACTATTTCTAGGGACATTGGGCGTGATCTGATAATCTACAGGGATGTATATCGCAGCTTATCAACGTGTTCAAGAGGCATGAGGAGAGGAGCCAGTAATCAATACGGGATTCCGAATTGTGTACTGAGGAATAGTACGAGTACTGCCTGTTGAATGGATGAAGTGTTCTTCATGCATCAATCGGGGATCTGTAGTAATATCTGGTTTAAGTTGGTGGCTGCCTTGGTGGGTAACCGGTGTGTACCTGAAGACCTGTTGAATTGTCTAGGATTGTGTTGAAGCCGCTCCCACCCCCTATTATCCAAACATCATCTGATGGTGCAAGCATATCCAACATTTTTATATAAAAGTCAGGATCATCTATATTGGGTCCATAAGTGTTAACTAGCACAATTGGTTTCCCAGCTATGCTGCCCCAGACCAATGTGTATCGTCCCTGGGAGGGGCGATATTGCTACCTGTGAATTGGAACCCTATAGATGAGTGAATTAATGGGAGTACCCCCCCTAGCCTGAGTGGAGTACTCCGTGTAATACATTTTGTGAACTCCAGTGTGCAAGGAGGTCGATGTTAACTTTTTTTGAGTGCATGCGTTTCTTGCAACATTAATATATGTGAATGGTGCCTAGCAATGTATGTCCCAATTTTTCTCGATTTACTTGGGTTATTGAGCCCAAGAACGTTCCAGGACAGCAGTTTAATTTGTAGCCCCGTCCCCATGAGATTCTTGTGCGCCATTTGTGTCTCGCGATTATCCTTGTGTAATTTCTAAAGAAGTACCACATGCAGCGGCATGACTGTATATTTCAGTACATTTAACTCCCACAACAGGGCCTAGACTCTGCACCCTCATCCACCCCTCCACAGGTGACTTTGAGAATGACCAACTCTCTTCCACCCCCTCACCCCCCGCATCATCACCCTCAACCCAATGATGTACCCCGTCAAACTTGTGGATCTTTCCTGAGGCAAGCCCGTTGTGGCTACATGGCTGCCGTCATCAAGTGCCCCATCCAGGTTTAACGAGTAATGATCACAGCCACCCTTTGACGTAACTAACAATTACAAAGGATATCAACACATTTACCCTTCAGTCTGCAGGATCCCGTTGCATCGCCTGGTCTAGGTCTCGCGTTCCGTTCAGCCCCATGTTCTCTGGGGGGGTAGAGGGGTGTGGGGTCTCAATATACGCATTGGCTGCAGCGGCCGTTTCTTTGAAGTGTACCGTGCCCCTGTGCTGGATCCTCATTTTGGCTGGGAAGATCAGGGCATAAGGGACTCGGCGAAGTTGTTGCTTCAGTCTCATACGACCTCCTTTGTGCTTGTGCACTTGCTGCGAAGTCCGGGTAGATGTGTATGTTCTCCTCATAGTGTAGTGTACCTTTTTCTCTGACTAGTTTAAGGATCGTGTCTCGATCTTTGTAGTTGAGAAGACGGGCGATTATTGTGCGTGGAGGCGCTGCCGGCTTGGGCACCGGAGCAAGGGTGCAGTGAGCTCTTTCACCCAGAAAGTACTCTAAAAAGGATTCTATGCCAAATGGGGATTTCAAGAGGGCTTCCACATGCCCTTCCATCGGACCCTTGCAGAGAGATTCCGAGACTCCAATAATGCAGATGTTTCTCCTAGAGCTGGATTCGAGATCCTCGCATTTGCCCTGCATCTTGGCTATATTTTCTTTAATTTATGTCTCAGCCATGTTGGGTGATCGCGTCCTCATCCGTGCCTGTCTTTTTGGCGCTCAAACCTTTCCTCTCATGCTGGCCCATATGTTGTGATCAGTACCAAGGAGTAGACTGCATGTTCCCACGGTGTATAACAAGGAGTATATTGTACCCAGGCTGCCCTACGGAGCCCTAGGGCCTCAACACTGTAGTATTTCAGCTACGTGGTATTGCCGGTTGTATTGGATCTGTTGCCCTTTCGCAGTGATATGCTGTTCAGTACAAGCTCTCTGGGCCTCAGATGGGCGTTAGCGGTAATGGCTCTCTGGGTTACACTTCCGTATGTATGGGCTACACCCACATTGGTGCCTTTTGCAGGGCCGTTCTCCCACAGACTATGGATGGCGGACCAGAGCATAGAGCATGAACCAGTTTATTCCCAGCACTTTCTTCCCACCGTAATATTCAAGTTACTTTCTTGCGGGTGTTCCTTAACTATTGTCGTAGGCTATAATCTAAAGTAAGGGTTCTTACTGGGAATTGCACCACACTGCAGGTATGGCTGGTATGCAGTCCGAGTCTCATCCCGTGGCGTTTGTAATGGACAGTAATGCGAAGTGCACAAGCGTAGCCTGTGTTTTGCGGATTGTGGTAGAGAGTGGACTGTGTTCTCCCATGTCTTAGGATAGGCAGTTTGTTTCCATGATTCCCAGTGAGACCCTAGGGTATTGACATCCTATTCCTGCAGTTATATGGTATTGGTGACTTTAGCAGCGGTATCGCCGCCACTTGTTGCCTGTGTGGTTTACGATGCAAGTATTTGGACTCTCTGGCACTTGTATGTTGTCAGTACCTTGGGTAGACTAACGTGTGAACAAGCCCGGACCCCCACAATCTTATCTGGAGTCTGGACACTCAAATTGTGGGCTTAACTTCAAGGTGCAGCACATGCAATTATTTAGTTTCCCCTGTTCCCGCCTCACCCCAATTTTCACGGTATTGCGTGTCGGATAATCTTTGCTGTGCACCGGGTCGGTATGCGGAGTGCATTCCGGGTTTGTGCAGTGCCAATGGGTGGTGGGCCTCCTGGCCCAATCTGTCAGCAGTCGTGACGCCACTCAGGCCCCTGGCCTGGGTCGTCCCCAGTCTCTGGTTCCGTTCAATCGGGCTCACTTGCGATCTGAGAACGCTGAGGCGTTCTACTTATACATATGCCGCAGTTTGATGCGTATTGTCCTCCGGGTTGTCTCAGCAATGGAGGCTACTTCCATGTATTTATTCCTCTTCGATCTCGCTGTAGTAACACCCTTGTTGGCATTCGCATGATTGAGTTGCAGGGTTTTGTATAGGCTTTATCTGATGTCGGAGGCCCAGCTCAGTGCGGTATAGTTGAGGGGGCTGATACCAACACCGCATTAATGTGGGGTCTTGGCACCAGCAGCTGCGGTCCAGCTGTGCCGGTACAGGCCCCCAAACAGTTCTATCTCCTCACCTCATCAGGGACCTGTGGTGGACCTGCCTGGTTCACTTCAGCCCCTCAGAAGGTTGGCAGCTTTTTTTCCAATGGTCCGATCGGGTCCCGGGGCAGCCAGTATTGGTATCACCGTCAAGAATCTGCAGTGTTATGCAGCTTCCCGCTGTCGGATTAGTGGATTGGATGCGGCGGTCGCAGGGTCGAGGAGGGCCATCTTGAGTCCCGTCTGCACCCCGCCAGTTGTCTTCGGCTTTTGCTGCCCACGGCCCGAAAGTAGCAAGTGTGTGTACGCTTGCTGTAGGGTCACCTAAATGCAAGCTAAGTGAGAACAAGAGCCCTACAGTGCGAGGAAAGCTGGCGTACTGCCGCATGCCACAGCTGCTCCCTCTGCGCGGCCCACAGCTGTGTTTCACTCCCCGGTCTCTGGTGGATAATGTCTGGTATCCACTGGTGGCCCGTGTCACGCGGTGTTCCCAGGGAAGTTTACAGCTCTGATATCTCAACCGTGCTCGAGCGATTTTTGTTTTATTTATTTTTTGCCAGATTTTCAGATCATATTCTCAAAGTGGTCATCTACCAGCACACTTAGATATTCTGTACGTGGGTGGCTCCAACACGGATTAATTATTTACAGGATTTGGCACGGATTGGAGCTCCTGGTTCAGGCAGCCATCGTTCACGTGCGCAACAGCACCGCCCTCAGAAAAAATCTTAAAGGAGGACCGTAAGGGTCTCCAGCAACACTGCCCATAAGGAGCTGCATGCTGCACTAGTAAAACAGATGCCTTTAAGAGCTATGGAGCAGACAGACTCCATAGTACAGGTAGAATACAAAGAATAGAGTTCCAAAAGACAGCGCCCACAAGAATGAATGTGAGGAAAAAGGCTCCACTCAATCAGGATTGAAAGAAAAAGGTCCAGAAATCCAGCGGAAAGTGCTGGGCGGGGTCCCACTAGAAGAGGGGATGAAGCATACAAATTATAAATCTCCCTAACACACTAACTCAGCCGAAAGAACCACTTCTAAAGACAGATGCATGTTGATTGTTGGCGCTGGTAGAGAAGGGGATCCTGTCTGTCTGCCATTGTTGGATGGATTGCATCCAAACGTGTTACACTCTAGCTAAGAGATTTACCTTTTACACCTAGAGCATTCCTCTTTGGGCACAGGAGCTACTATACCTTTCATTGCAAATGTTTCTCTTGATTCTGTTTACAAAGCAGCTACCTGGAGTTCTGTTCACACCTTCACTGAACATTTCTGCTTAGCTGCCCATTGTAAGATTGATGGTCGGGTTGGGTTAGGCGGTGTTAAGACATCGATTTGCTGCTGTTCGTTCACACATCCGACCACCTCCTCATGCACAGCATGTGATTTTAAGCAGATTCACAAGCATCACAAGACAGACATTACTCAACATAACCTATTTCTGGTGCTTGTATCTGCTTAGATTCACATGCACCCACCCTTCCTCCCCTCCTGGAGTTGCCCTATAGTTGAGGTGAAACCGGCTCAGTGCATTGACTTTTTCTTAAAATTCTATTCCTTGTAACTTGAAACCATTTGACGAATCTGCATGAAACTTTTCAAGCACAAGGAGAATACTAGTACTTTAGGCGCCGCTGCTATTGGTTGTGCCAAGCCCCCTTATGAATACCCAGGCATACATGCAACACATTTCCAGAAGGATCCAATCACTGATAGTTGAAAAGGACCATCATTGAGAAACATTTTTTAGAAAATGTTTATGTAAACAAATGTGTAATTTCATCAACCTATCATAAATCCAACAAATATTCAAAAATGCTTCCAAAACATACTCTTTAAATATAAAAAAATATTTACAATGACAGACCAACATGGAAAAATAAATCCACACCCAAGCTTGTGACATTTGTTTAGCACACCAGAGAAACTGACTTTTTTCACGCATGGAAAGTAAGAACGATGAACGTTCACGCTGCGATGTGTCTGTGACTAAGTTGTTTCACATCGGTTTTAGTTCCTCCAAGAATCCATTGAAAAGATCTTCCTATTAAATAATTTTTTTTTTCTCAACTAAGGAAAGAAACATGTTGGGTTATTTTTGTGCTGTACTAAAGACTTGAGGTGAGGTTTGTTTTTCCATGTTGGCCTCAGTGTGTAAATGTTCATTGAGTTTAACCACAGTACATGGTTCTCCACGCGCACATCTTAAATTGATTTATATAAAATCAAACCAGGTTTATATAAATTATTCTATTCTTGTTTTCTCAGTTGCGTTGCTTTTTTCAGTATTGGATCAAATGACCTTTTTTTCTGAAAGGAAAAAGGACTGATTTACAAAGAATGCTCTGTGACAGCACAGAGCAGCGGTCTTTCTAAATCGAACTGTCAGCCCCTGCGCCACACCCAAGTGTGTGCAGGGACTGACGTGCATGGTGAGACGGAGAGGACGAGCTGCAGCAGTCTGCGCGGCGTCTGTGTGTAGTTGTGTGTAACACCACGTGTTTATGCAGAGGGGGCGGCAGGGAGCAGAGGGGGGAGGGCTTGGGGGTTGCCCCGCCAAAAAAAAAATAAAAGCAGTTATGTCCCTTTACCCTCTTCTGCAGGTCGCACAAAATCGACCAAAATCTGTCTTTTATATGCGACTACCAGAAAAAGGGAAAATTACATGGAACCCATTTTTTTCAACTAACCAAGATTGTCTCCCTTTGGAATTAAGTTGTATATTACATACTTTGTTTTGACAGATTAGTAGCAAATATTTTGTTTGCAAATCTTTCCAAACTTTCAAAAGTGCCTTTAAAAAGTGTTGGAATATTCACGGTTTCTCATGTGGGAAAATCTACAACTTATGGTCACGTTCACAGCCCTGACTGCCAATTGGATTTTCACAAAATGTTTTTTTTGGGGTAGGGTCCTTGCTTGATTTGTGTGGATCCATCCATTATGCATTTTGAAATTAAGCATAGATTGGTGTTCCATGGAACTAACATTTTATATATTGTCCATGATGCTTTGAGGTGCTTAGGCTTTGCTTGGCTTAATATATTTTTCCAAGTGAGCATTTCTGAAACGCTGCACAAATTATAGTTCTGGCAATAATATAATAAGGAATTTTAATGTTCCCACACGGTGAGGGTACATGAGGAAGATTTGTAATATTTAATTTTATTTAGTGGGCCTATAAGTGTTTTTAATAATTGAAAATCTCCCTATTCTCAAATATTTGAAGATTTACAAACGGATTATAGAAAATATGGGTTTCAAAATGTGTATGGAGAAAACACTATTCAATCTACTGTTTGCACTTTAAGTTAATTAAGCAAGACTTGTGTACAACTTGAAAAATTTGTGCAGATTGGTTTTAAAAATAAGTTGCTATGGGGTGTAAATTCTTTGAATATTTAAAGGCAGTCATGATTTTTGAAAACTTGAGTTTTGTAATCTGGCTTGCTGGGATCGCTCCAGCAATACTTTGATATGATGAGCAAATAACATTTCTGGACTGAAATTGATTGGACCTCAAGAATTTTTGTGAGAATGAATGACCCGCATAAATACCTGATTGTGCAAGCACATGCCATTGTGGTATAGTGGAAATGCTTGTGGTGATCATTGTGGATTTGAAAGGGAAACATTAAGGGTGGAAGTAGTTAAAATAAATAATAATAGTAATAATTATGTAGTGAAGTTAGACATTAAGTTTCCTGATTAAAGCAGCAAGCCCCGTTATCCCCCCACAAATAAAGATGGTGGTGATGGAAAGCAAAGCAACTTCCACTCTGGGCCCCTGTTGCATGGCTCATGAATGGCATCGCTGATAGACCACACCTAATAGTTTATTAATTCCAATACATCATTCTGTGAAAGAAATTGGGTGCAGTGATGTCTGTAAGGTCATCAATCTGTGTACTCCTAAGCCGAAAGTTTACAATCTATAAAGATTGTTCACCGATTGTCAAGGGTTGTGTTAAACGGTTTCAACAAATGTTTCTCCGTTACGTGAGATCCTAACGGCAAAGAATAAAATGTAAAATTGCCAATGCTAGTATGGGAACTTGAGTTCCAAGAAAAAAGTTACTTCGAAATAAAAGTGCATATTGAGAAATGTAGTTCTAACAAACTCAAAATGTGATGAACAATTGCTACTTTAGATTAAGATTGAGCAGAAGCCCAATTGACTCTGAACCAGAACAATGGCATTTTGAGCACTGTAGTCCAAGCAGAGAACTACAAACGAGCCACTGAATGGGATAAACACTTTCTTGTGAGTAACCAGAAATGACACAAAAAGGAGACACTGGATGAGTAGTTCCTTATTGTGAACTGTAGTGGAGATTAAATACAGTCTTTGAATTGTACGGAAAAAAAAACTGTAGAGCCTAAGTCGTTTATCCAAAGCTAAACCTGACTTCTTGTTCGGAAGAAGAAATCCCATGAAATGTTATGTCCTCTAAATTGTTTTATCCCTTTGAAAGGCTGAAACCTCTCATCCATGTCCCACCATGCAGTGTTTCTGGAATGTTCTTTTGGGTATCTGGTCAGATCCATTCTGTTTGTGCATTTCTGCCAGATCCACGCTTTCACATGGTGGTTAGCATGGTTTGGAGTACACCTTGCAAAGTAATCCAGATGGATCCTACTTGAGCCAGATAGCAAGGAGCATGGAGAGCTGGTGCTGCAGATTTTACCCAACCAAAGTTTTCAATCACACCCCTGCATTGCTCAGTCTGTCATTGTGGCTATTGAGGTCTTTAGAGTGCGGACATTAAAAAGAAAATACACCAGGATTGCATGATTATACTGAGCTTTGCACTGCCTGCAAGGACAAATTATGACAAGGTATGGTGGAGATTCTGCGCTCATGAGCTACTGTGTATGTAGTCCAATTTGTTGTCCTCTGCGTGAAAGCTTTACTGATGCTTGCCAGATTGCATTTGTGCATTCATGATCGAGCACATTTGTTCGCCATTACCAGTTATGGAGATAGTCTTGGGATGCCAATTGCTTTTAATTCCATTAGTGAAAATTCCTCAGGTTGTCTCTGCACATTTCTACCAGCTTGCAGTTCTGCTCCAATTTGGGATTTGAAGCAATGCATTGTTACGATTTCAACTTAAGCAAAACAAATGGTGATTCAAGGTGTAACGACACAAGGACTGTCTTGGGGGACCCAGGTACCTCAATTTGTGCAAATGTTTTCTTTTGGCTTATAAAGCGCTTTATCCATTGTATTAGATGGGTCTACATGCAAAAAAATGTAGTTAATCCACTACCAATTTAGAAGTTATTTAAATCTGAATAAGATAGTACAGATGTAAAAACAGTGAAACAGCCAGGTGGACATTTCACTGTATAAACGTCTGGTATGTTGAGGCAAATGGACTGTTGGATTTGTAATGGCAGATTCGACATGAAAGAAGGCTCTCCTTGGTTTGCAGTCACTTCAGTCCCGGAAAACTGCAAAGCAGGCACACCAAAGAATGTTCACACGTTCATCACTCCTAGTTTGGATGCCACAACTCAAGATTCTAAAGTTTGTACTTGCGAAAGCAATAATTTTGTATGTTTCAATATAATGGTAATATAATGTGTATGTTTAGATTGATTTCTACACTACTTTAACCATTTCATATACACTTGAATAAAGACTAAAGACCCAGTATTGTAGGATGTTATGCTCTAATAGAGTTATTAAAGTAAACAAAAGAGGGCCAAGAGGCTGTGTAATGAATGGACACATTGGGTCCAATTTATTTATACTGGACAGCATCCCAAACCACCCAACCATCCCTCCAACTTGCCTGCCCTTATGATAATCCATGGTCAAACCCCACCCCCTCCCTCTAGAACAGATCACTTCCGTTTGACCTACCCCCGTCTCGCTGTACAACAATAGGAATCTTTGTGGCCTGTCGGTGTCCCTCCTGTTTCCAGTTCATTAGTCACATGACATTTTTCTTCCTGGGCAACGGCCTCAGTGTGACATCTGGTATCCACCTGGAAAGTGGGCAAAGTGTTCTGCAGTGCAGTGTTTGGACGTTATTCCTGGAAAACTTTGCTGTTCCTTTAAGCAGCTGATACCCAGAAGGCACTTCTGCTTAAATACCGTCTTCCAGGCGGGAGCGGAAAGTGGGAAAAATGTTCTGCGGGGTAAAGCGGAGTGTTAAAGCTGACACGAAGATACAATAAGTGGCCCCACGCCGAGGCTGCTGCGCACGCCGCCCTGATTGGGGCTTCACCTAGAGCTGTTGGAGCTACATCTGCGTGAGTGAGCAAGCAAGGTGAATGAGGTGAGTGCTGACTGCGCTGAATAGTGGGGACATTTCTGGAACACTCGGGGCACCCGATTTTGAATTAGAAGGGCATTTTTATTCCACTACCCAGTCAGTGGAACTTGCCTCTCAGATCCACAAACTATGAAACATTTGAATCCCATGAGTACTGAGCGGGGCAGGGCTGGGTCACCTCTCTTGTCCATTGGAAGTTCAAATAACTGCACAGACGGTGTATTATGAACACACTGCCGTAGTTTCAGCTGCAGCCCCCGCCTATCTTGGGTGCGTGGTTATAACTGAGGCCACAACCGCGAAAGAACAGTTACTAACTGCTTCTTCTATTGACCGTTCGCAGGAGGTCGCTATCCCTCTGATAGGCTCCCGCCTCTATGCCCCTTAGTGGGCCCTGTATGCAAGGAAGCAGAAATAAGTGGAACCAATGATGTGCTACATATGGTTGAAAAACATAGCAGCTGTCTTAACAGCAGCGCGACAAAGTGCTGTTCTACACGGATACAGTACAGACCCCCGTGGAGATGAGGGTCGATCAGTGCTCGGGCCCGTGCAGAGAACAAATGGTTCCAAGAGGCCCCTTTCTAACAGTGATTCATCAGGGGATCCTCACAATAAAACCAGGAACATCGGCCCCAAAACCTTTCAATTCCTATGCAAAGGAGGTGAATGAGGTATCCGATGGTGCACTGCTCAAGAGTATGCCAAGTATGGAGGCGGTGAACTTGATCACGCTAGTGTCTCCTTGGCGCATTTCTGAATGCAATGTTAAGGAGACAATGCCGATTATGTTGGAAGAAGCCATATCTAGGACTGTCAGTGGAGCAAGAGAAATCAGTGTTGAGCCCTCCGGAGCCGTCTAGGGCCGAGAAGAACAGTCGGGCATCTATCAAATGCTGTCCTACATTTGGCCAGGGGGTTGTTAAAACCTCCTTAATAGCTTGCACCGTTCCCTGGAAAAACAGCAAGCACCAGAGTCTGTGCTCCAGTATTGGTGAAGAGAGGAGGGTTCTAGACGAGGAAGTGGACTTGCTACAGCCTAAAGAGTGCGGCAAAGGGCGGATAAAGATGTCTGTAGCTAAGGATGATTCGACCACACTTGCGGTCTCTGAGCAATCCTCAAGTTTGGATAGTAATAGGATGATAGACTTATCAATCACCATGGGTCCTTTTTTTAATAAAACTTAGATTGAGCGACCAACTGAAAGACAATACCACGGTACTCGCCATGCTGCATTCGAAGATCTTTGTCGAAGGCTTTATTACGGCTATTCAAGCTAATTTAGATACACACTCAGGACGTACAGCAAATGGCATTCACCGTATTTTGGACTCGAGTGTTCACCATCGGGCAGCCCAGATTCTAGTGTGTACCTAATGAATTTATCAACTTACTCTATCAGGCAGTGAGGATACTGCTGAGCGAAATATCAGATTTATGGCCATCACAGGTCATGTAGTGGAGTGTGCAAATTGGAAAGTGGGCAAGTTACAGGAGCAAATTCAACTGTTTAAGCCACTAAATGTCATAAATGTAAGAGGGGTGATTGCCTGAGTTCAACATTCAAAGAAAAGACGGAGATCAAGAGTTGTCGAATTTATCATTTAGTTCACAAGACAATCTTGGCCAGTTGTCGCCCTGGCAAGATGGACACTTTACCGGCTAGATCGGCAACAACTTGTGTATCCTTTAAAGGTCAGGAGTCTCATAAATCCACTACTCCTATATTTTCAAAACATTGGAGGAACGTAGAAGATCTCTCATTCAGAGTGAAGGAAACCTAAAAGCAGCTGCCCTTTCAAGAAATCCCTGGGATAAACGATAATGAGCAAAAAGCAGTAAGCCTAGCACACAACTTTGTGGAGTTTAGTGTGCTTCTGGAAAGGCTGCTGCATATAAATGACGGCGTGATCATGAATCGGGCCAATTTCTTGAGGCTGTTAGACAATCTCCTGAATCTAAAAGCAGACACCACTTATGATCTAAACTATAGATTTCCCAGAAGAGCGTTGTGATCGGGTGATTCTGCATTTGCCCACAATCTGTCGAAACCAAACTGCTAGAGCAGTACCTGTATTGTTAAAGATGGGTTTTGATCTACAGGAACTGACCACAAGAGCTGAGGTCTATCATGTAAACTCTAGATTGGATGGTCTTCATTCTAGAAGGGGCAAAGGGAGTGAAAATGTAACCTCCAAGGAAATATCTGAAGAGCTGGAGGTACAGCTTTCTGAGCCAAACTATTTGGGAAGTGGTGCAAAGATGGGAGGCCCAATGCTCACCATAACTTTGGAAAACGATGGAGCTCAAGCAGAAATTGCAAAATCAGATCGTCTTTCAGATGAAAATTGGAGTTGGTTGGCAAGGGCTCTGGCCTCCGGATCCAACAGAGCATAACAGCCCAAGAATCCAGAATCGAAGAGCTTAGCCATTGGATGTTGGAACACGAGACGTTTAAAACATCTGTTTGACTGTGGGGATATTGATGTGGATGGCCTTGATATCATTTGCCTTTGAGAAACCTCTTAGGAGGGTGCCTATACTTGAAGGCTTCACTGTGTACTTTAATTCGGCTGTGAAAGGAACAAAAGGAAGGCTGATGGCAGACCTCCTAATTGCTGTGAAGAATTTCGCTAATATGGAAGTCTGGGCTGCTGTCAATATCAAGCCCTACATTCAGGTAATAGGATTGAGGGGAGGCAACCCTGCCCTCTTAAACTGATCCTGTTCATTTTATACTGCAACAAAATGGCCCATGAGTGTGCCCATTTCCTTGAAGTAATGATGGATCTTGTGGATGAGGTACTAGAAATCTGGCCAGATCCTTTTATTATGATCTGCAGAGACCTAAAATACACTGTTTTGATAAATGCCTGATTGAATACACTTCATCAACAGAAGCGGAACTTGAAGGCCTGAGGTGGCGTGAAGATCTCCTACTAGGGAACGTACATATGCTCATGGAAGTACTAATGGGGATATTCATCCTGGGGCCACCTGGGGAAAGGGTATGGAAGAGAAAACTTTAGACTACTTTTTTTGCCTCTGAATAAACATGCTGGTCCATTTGCAGCAGTTGATGGTAATGCCTGCGAACAGAGTGATCATCAGATGTTGAAACTAATCTGTCTGCCCCAGTGTGCACAACGTGCTGCCTTCTACACAACGCCCTTGAAGGTAAATCTGGGATGTAACAAACTTGTGGTAAAGCAAGAATAGATCTTTTGACTAGGAGATAGGGAAATCGAGTGCACAGGGGCCGCTCCTTGTCTAGGAACCTGATTTGGACTTCAGCTGACTGATGTAGGACTTTGTTGAAAACAAAAAGGTACTCTCAAGACTATCATTTATACCTGTGCATTGTTTCGACAGAATAGTAGCCACCAAGAAAAAACAGCTAAATAGCAAATTGAGGCAACTAAAATAAACAAGGCACTCAAACCTTTGAGCGGTAGGAAATTACAGCAGACCTATCGCAACTGGGTTTGTGCACACAAACCGATGCTCATGCAACGAGATGCTGAAAATATGCTCAAGAGCATGGAGGCCAAAAATACCTCCACATTTGGCAATGGAAGAATGGCATAAACCGTCCACAGGAGGCACTTTCAACACAGTATCGCCAAAAGCTGGGAAGAATATTTCAGGGCTCTGTTCCAGTCTGAAGTGTCGACTTCGGATAAGAGATGTACTCTTACATCCCGTTCCTTTTCATGCAAACTGCATGGGAGTCCCTTCCAAGGGTCGGGAGACTGAACCTTTTTCACCAGAAAAAACCTTCTCCAGCATGGGGTCTGGCATGGATTCACATGCTCATGAATATTCCCCGTCGTCAGGCTGGGAATCCTGGGTAAAGAAAAATCAGTATCAGTTTCGTTTCTGATCTGTCTTTCGTAGTAGTAACCAATCACTGATCTCTGCGTTATACTGACCACAGCCAATGACTGCCCTCTACCTAAGCCCTGCCTCTGGCAGCCATCTTCAGATTTTTACCGCACGTTCAAGTGTTGGGAGTCCTCGTGCTTAGCTCTCGAGCTTTTACTGCGTGTTTCGCGCTTTTTCAGGTGAATTTTCACATTTTTTCGGTTAATCGAGCCTCAAGCTCCACCGTTTCTACTCCCGTTAACGGCTACCCGTTGCGGGATTTTCCTACGCCCCTCAAGGGTGAAGATTTAGTTGAATCAACTTCTTGGAGGATTCCAGAAGATTCGCGGCCTACTTCGAGATGGCCCGGGATGCGAGTTCGTCGCCCGGACCCAAGCTGTTTCGCAGCTGCCCTGGATGCGGGCTGCAGAATGTGTTTAAGGAAGACGAACATTTGCGATGCCTCTACTGTCTTCATGGGGACAAGACTCATGTAGAGGAGGACTGCCAGTTCTGCAAGAACTTGTCGGAGCGGACCATGAGGGACCGTTGATCCCATCTCGCCAGTTGGTTGGAGAAGGGCTCAACGGGTGAGAAGAAGAAGAAAAGGTCAGAGCGGGCTTCCAAGTCCTGTGCGGGCGCCCTGGCGACGGGGGCCCAACACCAGGCCAAGAGCCGCGAGTCCGCTTGCTCCGGGAGCGCTGAAAGGTCAGGCTCTTCGGTCGCCAGGCAGGGCGCACCTTCCCCGGCACAGTCAACCACGAGCCAGCGGTTCGGGGAAGAGGAAGTCCGAGACCCCGGGTAAGCTTCGGGAGAAGCCCCGTCCGATCTTGGAAGAGGGTGAGCGAGGCGTCGCCCCTCCCCCGAAGGAGAAGGCCCGGGACGTACCTAAGGTGGTGACGGCCCCTGCCCAGCAGGCAAAGGCCTCTATCGAGGCGATTGCGGCGACTCTGGCCAAGCCGGCAGAGACCCCGCCAGCGGAGACTGCCTCCGGGACTAGAGTTTCCCTGCCGCCAAAGAGGGAATCCATGATGGAAGAAGCGAGGGGGGGGGCACGGTAGCCTCCTCGAGCTCGGAGTCAGCCTTGGAGGAGGAACTGACCGAGGCTGTGAGGAACCTCGAGTCCAGTTCGAGAAGGTTCAATCCCGTAAGGAAGATCCTCGGGAGATAACCGAGGAAGACGACGATGGCGAGGAAGAGCAGCCTTCCTTTCCGGCGCAGCCGGAACCTAGGCCTCAGGATGGCTCGGCGGCCATTTTGTCTGCGATCCAGTCCTTATGCTTTGAGATAAGGACGAGATTCCCACGGCCCAGGCCGGAGGACCCGCAACCTGGCCTGTCGGGAAGCCCTCAGAACAAACGACGGAGGACCCAACCCTCTCCTCCGCTCGCACCCATAAGGACTACAGTTCCCTCCTTATCCTCCCACGAGTCGGGAGATGACGGTGCGTTGGGCTCGACGACGGGTTCTGAGGGCGACGACGACAGAATGGGTCTCCCGTCGCACAGGCCTCGCCGCCCGACGAGATTGGCTCATTTCAGGCCATGGTCGCCAGGGCGTCCGAATTGTTCCAGCTCTGCCCGGAGGAGCAGAAAAAGGAAGGTTTCCTCTAAAGGCCCGGGAGGCCAAAAGGAAGACTGTCATCGCGGTGCCTCTAATCGATGACATCTGGGAGGAGGGCCTGTCGGTTCTCAAAAAGCCCTCCATGGCACCAGCCAAACGGGACCGGTACGAGAAGAAGTACCGGGTCCCCGAAACCGCTCCCCTGTGCCTCAGGGCCCAGCCAATGCCAGACTCGGTTGTCTCGGCGGCGAAGAAGAAGAAAGCGGCGGGTTCAGGAGCCTCGACGTCGAATTCCCCGCCGGATGGCGAGGGAAGGAAGTTGGACGCCATGGGGCGGCGGCTCATTTTGTCGGCGGCGACGACAATCAAAGCGGCCAATGCCCTGGCGATCGTGGCCCGTTAAGACAGGGAGCTCTGGTTTAAGCTGGCCCCCATATTGGACTTCCTGCCGGACGACAAGAGGTCCGAGGCCCTGGAAATACTGCAAGAGGGCGAGGTGGTGTCGGACCACACCATAACGGTGGCAACCGACCTCGCAGATACCGGGTTCCGCCAGCTGGGCAACAGTGTTTGCCTACGACGACGGGGTTGGCTCCGGGCGACCGACTTCTGTCAGGACGTCCAGACCAGGGTGTTGGACATGCTGTTCGACGGCAGCAACTTGTTCGGGAAGGCGGTGGACGAATCCCTCCAAGCCATAAAAACGGAGACGGCCCGCGCCCTAGGAGCCCTTCAGCAACGACGGCCCTTTCGGAG
The DNA here is from genome assembly GCF_040938575.1 of Ambystoma mexicanum. NCBI lineage: Eukaryota > Metazoa > Chordata > Amphibia > Caudata > Ambystomatidae > Ambystoma > Ambystoma mexicanum. The sequence continues at coordinate 692,715,641 of NC_090936.1, forward strand.
CTCCGGAGGCAGACAAGGTGCCTCCAAGGGATCCAGCGGTGGCTCGTCCTACCGCCAGGCGGCACGCTCCTCGTCTCAGGAGGCCTACAGGGGTCGCGGCAAGCAGGGAGCGCCTCGCCGCCGTCGGCAAGCTGGCCAGGGCGGCAAGGCCACCACCTCCAAGCAGGACTGAACCGGCCGTGGTCTCGGGCCCCCACCGAAGCACCCCGGTGGGAGGCCGGCTGACGAATTTCGTCGGCGTGTGGAAGTCCATCTCCACCGACCGTTGGGTGCTGGATACCCTGGCAAGAGGACACTCTATCGAATTCCTGAAGAAGTGCCCTCACGTTCCACCTGTGGCCAGGAAGGAAAATCACGTCCCACAACTGCTGTTGGAAGTACGGGCGATGCTCAGGAAAGGCGCCATCGAGCTTGTCCCGAAGAGGCTCCGGGGTGTACTCAAGGTACTTCCTCGTCAGGAAGAAGACGGGCGGCTGGCGCCCCATCCTGGACCTTCGTCGTTTGAACAAATACATCAGATCACAAAAGTTCAGGATGGTCACCCTCCAGCACGTGCTGGGACAGCTGGAGGAAGGCGACTTTCTATCGTCGTTGGACCTGGAGGATGCATACTTCCATGTTCCCTTCCTCAAAAGTCACCGAAGGTTCCTCAGGTTCGTTCAGGGACGCCACTACCAATTCAGAGCACTGCCGTTCGGATTGAAGTAGGCCCCCAGGGTCTTTACCAAGTGCCTAGCACCAGTGGCGGCGCGGCTGCGCCTGCAGGCAATTCACGTCTACCCCTACCTGGACGACTGGCTCATCCGCTCAAGGACGAGGGAACTCGCCGTCGAACACACTGCGAGGACCGTCCAGCTAATCACAGACCTGGGATTCGCCATAAACTACCCAAAGTCCCACCTGGTGCCGTCGCAGGTGGCCCTGTTTCTGGGAGCGAAGCTCGATACAGTGAGGCGCCTGGCGGCACCGTCAGAAGAACGGACGAAGACCATTCTAGGCAAAGTGCAGCGCCTGCTAGCCACGGACATGGCCAGGGTGAGGTCCATCAAGTCCCTCCTGGGGATGATGTCCTCTTGCATCTACCTGGTGCGCCTCTGCAGACTACGGATGCGCCCTCTTCAAGAATTTCTCGACGCCCGTTGGATGCAGGCGACGGGCACCTTCGAAGACAGGGTCCCCCTCAACAAGGTGTTCCAGCGGGTCGATTCAGTGGTGGGGCGTTCGAGCGCACCTCACGGCGGGCAAGGACTTTCAAACGCCGGCATACCAGGAGATGGTAACGACGGGCGCCTCCTTGGAAGGTTGGGGCACCCACACCGGAGATCTCCACGCGAGAGGCACCTGGCTCCCGGAGGAGAGGCCCCTGTACATCAACGTCCTGGAACTCCGAGCCGTGTTCTGGGCTCTCAAATCGTTCCTCCCTTCGCTCACGGGCAAGGTGGTGCAGATCTTCACGGACAACACCACGACAGTGTTTTACATACGGAAGCAGGGAGGCACCAGATCCCCAGCCCTATCCAAGGAGGCACAGGATCTGTGGCACTGGGCGGTCACCCAGGGGATGTTCCTGGTTCCCTTCCACCTGGCAGGAGAAAGAAACACCATCGCCGACTCGCTCAGCAGGGAGCTGCGCGCGTGTCACGAGTGGGAACTGCACCAGGATCAGGTGAATCAACTCTTCCAACGATGGGGCAAACCCCAAATCGACCTGTTCGCAACAGCGGTTCGCCAGCAGGTTTCCCCAGCCGAGAAGCATGGGCGATGCGTTCTCGTTCCCCTGGGACAGCCTATACCTGTATGCATTCCCACCGTTGCTGTTGCTGCTTCGACTCATCAACCAGCTCAAGAGGTCCCGGTGCAGGATGATCCTCCTCGCACCGGCGTGGCCGAGGCAGATCTGGTTCCCGGACCTTCTGGACTTGTCAACGTCCCCTCCCATCAAGCTGTCGGCGGACGCGGACCTTCTCTCCAGAGAAGGAGGTGCCATCTTCCACCACGACCCGGCGTCGCTGAACCTGCAGGCTTGGCTCCTGCAGCGCTAGAGTTTGGAGGCTACGATATACCGGCCGATTGCAGAGAGGTTCTTGCAAAGGCCAGGGCGCCCTCGACTCTCAAATGCTACGGTCATGAGTGGAAGAGGTTCTCTATCTGGTGCCGAGCACAGAAGATCAAACCACTACGGATTACGGCCCCTCAAGTGCTGCCGTACCTGCTATCGCTGGCAAAGGCTGGGCTAGCCCATCCCTCCATTAAGATTCATCTGGCGGCGATCTCCAGATATACCAGGACCACAGGACGGACGTCCCTGTGGTCCCATCGACTGGTCAGAGTTTATGGAAGGACTGTTCCGGTCGTTCCCGCCGGTGAAGGCCCCTGCCCCGGCGTGGGAACTTAACGTGGTGCTGACCAGGCTCATGGGGCCCCCATTCGAGCCGATGCACTCCGCACCGATGAAGTTTGTGTCGTGGAAGACTGCATTCCTGGTGGCCATTACCTCCGCACGACGAGTGGGAGAGATCCAGGCCCTATCCTGCAAAGCACCGTACTTGACTTTCCATGCCTCAAGCGTGGTGCTTAGGACGCACCCCTCCTTTATTCCCAAGTTGCCGTCGGACTCCCATCTTAACGAGCCCCTGGTGTTACCTTTTTTCTTCCCGTCTCCTTCATCGCCGGCCGAGAGGACTTTGCGCTCACTGGATGTGGCTAGAGCGCTGAAGTTCTACGTGGACCGCATGAAGAGTTTCCGGAGGACATCACAGCTGTTCGTGAACTTTGGACCTGTGAATCAAGGGAAGGCTCTCTCGAAGTCTTCTATCTCCAGATGGCTCTCCGGCTGCATCATGCACTGCCACCGGTTGGCTAACCGACCGCTGCCAGGCCGTCCGTGAGACCATTCGACCAGCGCGATCGCTGCTGCTACGGCGTTCTTATCTGGTGTGCCCCTGCTGGACATCTGCAGGGAGGCTACGTGGAGGTCGACGCACACCTTCACGAGATTCTAGTGCGTCGATCGGGATTCCAGGGAGGAGTCCAGGGTCGGACAAGCAGTGCTGCGCAACCTGTTCGCTTAAGGTGAGCCTGGTGAGGAGGTAAGCGATGCTTAATGTTGAGTTTTTTGTATTGCTTAATGTTGAGCCTTTTGCCACCCCCCGTGTTTGTGTGCATGTGTGTACTGCTATTTATTCTTATATTCATGAACATGTGAATCCATGCCAGACCCCATGCTGGAGAAGGAACAAGTTACTTACCTGTAACTGTTGTTCTCCAGCATGGGTCTGGCTTGGATTCACATGCGAACCCTCCCGCCTACCCCTCTGCGGCTGTTCACTTGGTCATACTGCCACTTCACGTGCTACCAAATCTAAAGATGGCTGCCAGAGGCAGGGCTTAGGTAGAGGGCAGTCATTGGCTGTGGTCAGTATGACGCAGAGATCAGTGATTGCTTACTACTACGAAAGACAGATCAGAAACGAAACTGATACTGATTTTTCTTTACCGAGGATTCCCAGCCTGACGACAGGGAATATTCATGAGCATGTGAATCCATGCCAGACCCATGCTGGAGAACAACAGTTACAGGTAAGTAACTTGTTCCTTCCCCTTTAAATTTGGAGACGTGTGGGGGTGCAGCCCTGGGAGCATGCGCTGGCCTGACTCCGCCCTCCAGTGCCACACCTCTGTCCCCTTTTCCGCATCGACAGGAACGGGCAGAATTAACCAGCGCTACTTGGTTTGGCTTCGGCCATGTAATTCCACGAGCGGATTCTTCTGTCTTTTTATCATATAGGTACTCGGTCCTCAGGCGTCACGCTCCTGCCCGGGGCATGTCGACTGCCACAGGGTTCAGCAGGTGTCCATCCTGCGACGTTCTCTTCCCAAGTTTGGACCCCCACACCCTCTGCCTACGTTGCCTTGGCCCAGGCCACGGTTGGCAAGCTTGTACAGTGTGCAACGCCCTGTCATCGAGGTCTCTGAAGAACAGGCTAGCCAGGTGGAGGGAGCTCTTAAAAAAAATCGCCTGAAGGACTTAGTCAAACATCGATCCATGCCCAAGGTAGGGCCTCTGTTCTCCATTGCACCCCACAGGGGAGATGCCTTCCCAAGGACTCGCCCGCACGGGAGGGACCTCCCAGGTTCTACTACCAGCATGTACATTGAGGCCTCCCTGGCTACTGGCCGAGGGATCCTCTGACCCCTCCCGGTGACAGTGTTGAGGGACCGGAAAGTTCTTGTACTGGGTCTTCACCCGAGGGGCTACGCCCTTGTACCTGCAATAAGTCAGGGGGGGTGCCTAAACGCAGCTCTACCGGCCGCCTGGCCAAGGGTGTTACGCCAAAAAGGCCTCTGCCTGAGGAGCAGAGTGGGCCTCATGATCCACGAGGAGGCTAGGCCCAGCGAGCCGAGCAACACAACGCTGGCATGTGGTAGGCAGCTCGACAAGATGGCCGCTGTGCCGGACATCAGCTCCCGTCCGCACCAGGAACGTGAATTCGGCGAAGAACAAATGTCAAGGTGGGGACTGGTTTCAACTAGGTACATGGCCTACAGCCTATCCTTCATTTGCGCTGGGCAGGTTCCTGCTACGTCCCTATGGGCAGGGTATGCAGTGCCTCCAGCAGCTGCACGCTACTCAGTCTATATCCCCTACCACCCCCTTTAGCCTGTGAGGACAGGTTCTTTGAGAGGTTCTTCAGACTCATGAAGTCCCCTCGGATGGAGTGATCCTCAGGGATGCCATCAGGGAGGTGCTCCCGCCAATGCTTCCCGCAACTCTGGACCCTTAGCTGGCGCCCCCCAGCGCAGCCTGTACCGCCCGCTCCCAGCTGATTTCCCCAGGCGGTTCTGTACCTGCCTCCGCCACAGCCTCCGGCTCCGGTCCCAATACCCAGGCTCTGGCTCCAGCCACTCTTCCACTGCTGCAGGATCCTCCTAACTCCCAGGCGGACACGGACGATGAGGAGGACCCCGATACGCCTTTATCAGCCAAGGCCTTCCATGAACTTACACGGCTGGTGGCGTACCTGGGCCGTCCTCATCCTGTGGTCGAGCAACCAGCAGAAGGTGTCCTCGCAGAAGTCCTCACGCGATGCCCCTCTGCAAAAACGCGAATTACACTGCAGACTGATGTAGTCGCCCTGGCCAAGAAGGGTTGGCTCAAGACCCACCCTGCCCATCGGGTCAATCGACGCCAAGTACAGGCAGATGGAGGGGGATACTCTTGCTATCGGCCCATCCTCAGCCACACTGCTTGGTGCTCGCTGCAGCATCACTGTACTTCAAGCCTGTCATACTCTGCCTCCTCCTCGGCAATGCTGCTAGGCAAGGAGAAGATCTTGGAGGCGTATGGGAAGAAGCTGTATTCCAACGCGTCCTTGCATCTTCGCCAGGGCAACGCTGATGCCATGCTGGCGGCCACTAACCAGAGGTTATGGCGGGAAATTTCAGGTTTCCTCCCAGAACTCCCTACGCAGAGCCAATCATGTTTTAAGGCGGGACTGGCTGAGGCCAAGATGGTGGCGCAGGACATCATGGAGTCCACCGTGGCCCACCTTGACACCTCTGGCTGTGCCATCTGTATCGCCACAGATATGAACAGCCTGGCTCCATGCAACTAAATTCAACCCGGATGTCCAGGACCGCATATTAGACCTGGCGTTCGAGGGGGGTGACCTATTCCACTCCACCACACACCAGGAGCTGGACAAAAAGAAAAACTGCTCACGAATGGCCAAGTCTTTATCCATCCCGACAAAGACCACGCCCAAATTGTACACAGTCACAGCAGCGCTACGACAAGGGGCGTACATATGGAGAGTTCCTCTGCTTCCAAGAACGGAGGTCCAGGCAGCCGGACCACTCGCAGACTCCACATCGGCGTAAGCAACAAAAAGGGGAGTAGGGGGTTGGGGAGTAAGGGCTTTTTCCAGTTCCCCTCCGAAACAGCTTCTGAGGTAAAGAAGACATGACACGCCCCTTGTGTCTCCAGTGGGGGGGGGGGGGGGGAAGCAGGCTTGCTCTCCACATGCATTTCTAGTGCCAGAATTTCGCAGACCCTTGGATCCTCTCCACGGGGTACTGCCTACCCATCCCAGCCTCTCCTCCCTCCTCCCCTCCACTCTCAAGTTGGGACAGCAACTCTTCTGGCAGTGATCCAATCGCTCATAGTGAGCCAGGCCATGGAGGAAGTCCCAGACTCCCAGCGAGGCTTGGGCTTTTACGCCAGGATTTTCACCATTCAGAAAAAGAACCAGGCGGGCCTGAGAGTTGTGCTGGACCTTTCCACCCTCAACCTCTCCTTACCTCTACAAAAATGCAAGATGGTTACGCCAGCTTTTATAGTGGAGACATTGTGCAAGGGAGACTGGGTGTGCTCCCTGGATCTGAAGGACATGTACCTACACGTCCGGATATGGCATCGTTTCTTCCGGTTCAGGATCATGGGCTACCATTTCCAATACAAGGTCCTTCCTTTTGGCCTCAAATCGCCCCCAAGGGTATTCACCAGACTTATGAATACTGTGGCTGCCCTCCTCAGGGCCTCCATCTACCCATACCTCGACGACTGGCTCGTCAGGGCTACATCTCCGGAAGTGGTTCACCCCTCTTCCCATGCTCTTATGAACAAACTGTGCGATCTGGGCTTTTCGCTCAATCTCAGGTTGCAGCTGCAGCCCACGCAGACTGACATTCTTGGGCCTCATCTGGGACACGTGCTCCGAGAAGGTGTTTCCATCAGAGGACAAGATCACAGCCATCAAGAGGGCCACTACTCAATTCTTCAGTAGAGAGGTGGCCTCAGCCTGGTGGCACCAGCATCTCCTGGGTCTCTTGGCAGCGGTCCTACTAGCCGTCCCGCACACAAGACTCAGGATGAGGAAGATACAGCTGCACTTCACGGCATCATGGAACCAGGAGCGGGGCTCTCAATCCCAGATCAACGTTCCTCCATCTCTCCACGTGGACCTCATATGGTGGCCCAGGCACTGCAACCTACGGACGGGCAAGCCCTTTCGGCCTCCATCCCCGCAGGTCACCATCACCACGGACTCCTCTCTAGGGGACTGGGGAGCCACCCTGTACGATCTCTAGGTCCACAGCACATGGACCCGACAGGAGCAGGAGTACCACATCAATTGTTTGGAGCTGAACGCCATCTGGCTACCGCTCAGAGCATTCCTTCCACTTCTCGACCATGTTCTATGTCAACAAGCAGGGTGGCGCCAGATCCCCTCCACTGTGCAGACTGGCAATCAGCCTGTGGCACTGGGCCCTGGAAAACGACATCTACCTCAAGGCAGTCCAGCTTCTGGGGAAATCCAACATGGAGGTGGACAGGTTCGGAGTGGATAACTAAGAGTGGCAGCTAAACGACCAAGTTACTCAGGAGATCCTCATCCACTAGCAGCTGCATAACGCTTGCCAGATTGCCAGAGCCCTAGCGGTGTCAAAGATTGAATATTGCAACACACTCTTCCTAGGATCCTCGGAACAGAATTTAAAAAGGCTACAGGTGCTACAAAATAACTTGCTGAGAGCAGCACTTAACCTTCCTAGATCTAGCCACATTTCAACCATCAGACGGGAAGCCAACTGGCTTGCAGTTCGCGATATTCTCTCTCTGCACTCTGGCAATTACTCAAAAATGTCTGTCTAACTCGGCTCCCAAATATCTGGCAGATAAATTCAGCAAGTACCAACCTCCCCGTTCTACCAGAACTGCCCTAGCCAATCGCCTCGTAGTACCAAGGTTCAACCTAAAAACTGCAGGAGGTGCCAGCAGTCCAAGCAGCCAAGAGCTGGAATTCGCTGCCTCTCAGACTAGAACCATCCTTCAAACCCAGAGTAAAAAGCTGACTTACCGCTTCTCCCCAAGATCCCCCTCTGATGCCCGCTTAACGCGCATGCTGTCACTTGTTATGATCATCAGACCGAACTGTAACCACTGGTCTTCCTAGCTGTCGTCAACGTTTTATTTATGCCTGTAACGCTCATTTTCCAGTGCCGAGTTACCTCGGGGTTCAGAGCGCGATACAAATAAACAGATGGTCTCCCCAGGTGGATCTCTTTGCCACCTGGCACAACAAGAAGTGCCCTCAGTTCGCCTCCTGGCAGGCACATGGCCCTGGCTCCCTGGGCGACGTATTTCGCATTCAGTGGAACAGTATGACAGCAAACACCTTCCCGCCCATGCTGATTCAGTGATTTTGCAAGATCAAGGAGTCTTGCCAGCTCAACATCATTCTAATAGCTCCATGGTTCTCGGAGCTGCTCAGACTCTGAGATGCCACCGATTCACCTTCCGACAGGCCCAGCACATCTGTCGCAGCAGGGGAGGAGAGTCATCCACCCTGCACCACAGAAACTAGCCCTCACAGCGTGGTTCCTGAGCAGGTAACGCTAAGGCACCTCAGCCTCTCTGGAGATCATACAGGGCGCAAGGAGCAAGACTCCCAGGGACCAGTATAAAAGTAAATGGACCAGGTTCTGCCACTGGGCAGACTCCAAGGAAATCGACCCCCTGGCATGTACTTTGGACAACGTGCTCTTCGTCTAGGCGCATCTCGCCCACTCAGGCGTGCAGGTGGACACCTGCCGCACTTACCTTGCAGCCTTCAGGGTTTACAGGAACTCTGTGGAGGGGGTCTTCCCCCTCCTCCAGTCCAATTGTCAAACATTTGACGGGGCTTGCAAGGCTCTACCCGCCCATCAAGAGGCCACACCTCATGTGGGACCTGAACAGTCTTGGTTGCCATGGCGCACAAACCGTTTGAGCCATTGGCATCCACAGACATCAGGCTGGTCACCATTAAGACGGTCTTACTAGTCAGCCTCACCTCGGCTCGCAGAGTCAGCGAAATCCAGGCTTGTCATCTCACAACCATATACTTCCTTTCACAGGGAAAAAGTCCTGCGGACAAACCCAGCATTTCTGCCTAAGGTGCTGTCGGCTTTCCATTTGAATGAGGAAATGGTCCTTCCTATGTTTTTTGCTGGGCCGAGGTACGAGGCAGAGTTCTGCACTGCCTGGATCTCGGGCGTGCCCTGCAATTCTACCTTAACAGGATCAAGGGCTTCCGCAAGTCAGACGCCCCGTTTGTCATTTTTGGAGGTGCAAGACCAGGCTATCAGGCCTCCATATCCCGCTGAATGGTCTTAGCCATCAAAGAAGCATACGAGGGACCGCACAAGCTGCTGCCGGCAAACATGCACACCCAAGCATTCAGGCCCAAGGCAATGGCCATCGCATTCCAGCACCATGTCCCTTGGCAAGTCATAAGCAGGGCGGCCACATGGGCCCCACCCTCGGCTTTCTGCACACATTACTGTTTGGATGCCGGCTCTAGATCTGATGCGGCTTTTGGACAGGCAGTTCTCAGGAACCTGTTTGCTTAAGGAGGGTTTCCTCTCCACCCTGGGGCTATATTCAGTTGTAATCCTCCATTCAGTATGGAGGAAAGGGGACGGGACGTAAAAGTAATTAGATGTTACTCACTGTAGTCACTAACGTACTCTTAGTCCCCTTTCCTCCATATGTCCCACCACCCCCCCCCCCAATAATAATGCTGTCATTAGGCAATGTCAAATCTATTGTCAACGCGTCTATGGGGACTGAAGAGTGGCTCAGGAGGGCAGTTAGGGCAGCGCATACTCCTAGGGCCGCACCCTTGCGCGCCTCTTAATTTAAAGGGGAAGGTGTTTTTTTCTCGTGAGAAAGGTTGTCTCCCGTTTCTTGGAAGGGACGCTCATGCATTATGGAGGAAAGGGCACTAACGAACTAAGAGTACATTGGTCACTATGGTGAGTAACTTATAATTTCCCCAATGATTGGGGGATGGTCTTTTGAAACAACACGAGAGGAGATCATTGCCTGATTTTAACAAAGCTAGTAATTCCAGGTCCCCTGGCCCTGATGGAATGTCTAATGCTATGCTTAAGAGCCCACAGCAGTGGGCACCCTTTTTGTGGTTCCTTTTTGATTATATCAAAAAAGATAAGTACCGGCTTCTTGGAAAACATCAATCATAGTCCCCATCTTTAAAAAGGGTGACCGGTCCAATTATAGGCCGATTGCCTTGCTGGATGTGGCAGGAAAGGTCTTTGCCGCTCCGCTCTTGCAAGGCCTCATGACTGTAAGTGGGCCAGTATGGCAGCAGACCATCTGGCTTTGTGAAAGGAGTGGGGACGGCTCTCAAAGTTTTTCTGTTAAACATCCTGAAAAGCCGTACCAAAGAGAAGAAAAGCTGTAGGTTTTATCTAGCCTTCATAGACCTTGCCCAGGCCTTCGATACATCGACCAAAACAAACTATGGTCTAAGAGCTGGAATTGCCCGGGACGATCTGTTAGAAGCTACCAAGATCTTTATTCCGAGACTTCGCTACAAGTAAAACTGGATGGAAAGAGTTTACTTTCCAATTCAATCCCAACAAGGAAAGGCGTCAAGCAAGGCTGCTGTTTGTCCCACGCCCTTTACAATCTGTTTGTTTGTGTCTGATATCAAGAAGGCACTATTGAGTATATGAAGCTTTTCACCTAAAGTGGATGACTTCTCTATTGATGGGCTTCTTTATGCGGACGGCTTGGTCCTCATTGACCAGACCCGGGTTGGTCTGCAAAGACAATTGGATGCCCTGCAAGCCTAGGTCAGTGAAAATGGGTTTATGATAAATACCAAAAAATCTCAAATTCTGATCCTGCAATCAGGGAAAAGTGGAGTCCAGAGGAAAGGTTATTGGTACTTGAATGGTGAAAAGCTTTCTCTGGTTAGCTCAATGACTGACTTGGGGAGGGGAGTGGTCATCATGGAAAAGTACTGCAAAATCACTATAAAGCCCCCAATTCAGTTATACAAAATGAAGGTTCTGATTATTACCTATGGTGCTGAGGCTTTCTTTGGCCTCCCAATACCATCTGGCTGCACCTGGAAGGTTTATTTTGGAAGTGTGTCTTGAACTTGACTCAGGGAATGCCCATTCAAGTAGTTAGATTGGAGTTGGAGCTAAACTGCCTCTACTCTGTGGTAGTGTGGAAATCCCTGGCACTCTTCCTAAAATGTAGAACCCCTTCTCCACCGAGGTTTTGAGCTCTTGCAGAAGGCAATCTCGGAAGGAATTGAAGGCGTCTTATGAGAATTTACGAGAATGGGCGAACATCTGCAAGGAAATCCTAAAGAGCCTTGATGCTACAGAAGAATTGCTAATCACCAACCAATGCAAAGTAAAAAAAAGCTGTGGGATAGAGATTGGATTCAAGCACAAGAGGACAGATAAGCATACAATCTATTTGGGAGATTGTCCTCGGAAGCACAAGATCTTAATTCATTGCCAAAATATTTGGTCGGATTTCTGAGTAGCTACCATCGTAACCAGTTTATGCGCTTTCACCTAAATGCCTTTCCAACCAGAGAAAACAAGCTCATAGAGGACTAAGGATGGCAAAAAGATGGACTACCTGTAGTTTGTGTACATCTAAATCGGCAATTAAAACACTACAGCATTTGGTACTCCTGGCCTGCACTAACAAAACTGAGAACAAAATGGCTGGCCTCTTTTTATCCATGACTTTCCATCACCGGAAACAGACCAGTGGGGGCGTTCGATTGATTCTAGGGGTTTATCAACTACGGCATTGCTGAACTACCTAGGAGAAGGTTCTGCCCTTATAGGTCAAATGGAGTTTGGCAGTCGGGTACAGCAGCATAGAGCTCATGCTGACCAACCTGTGATGTGGATCTTGGAAGTTCTGATGTGTTGCTATTGATGTTGATTGTGCAAAAATAAACTTTTTATGGAAATTACTTAATAATATTGATTGGAATTTGGTAAAAGGTTGTATTTTAACCTCATGCTAATAAAAAAGGTATCCACCTCAGGTGAGGTGTCAAGTTACCACCTCCCTATGTAGTTCTGCTTGGTAAGAAGGTTCCATTGTGGCAACCGGTACGGACCAGCTGGATCCGAAGACAGTGGGTGAGTGGCCTTACCCCAGTGCACTAGAGAGCTCCCTAAAGCGCTGTTACAGCAGTCCTGCAGCCCATGCTCTTTAGAGTCCTCGAGTGCAGGCATTACCAAAGGTCAATAGGAGGAGATTACCCGATCAATATCAGCTATGATTTAAGGAAAAATTATAAACACCCTGGCTTAAATTATGATACACATGATTCAGCATCAGGTGTCTGGGGTAATAGTTCATAATGAACTCGACCCCCAAAAACATAATTTACCCACATGTTAAAACCCATCTATGGTGCTTTTATGGCACTGCCACATCACTGATACCTCCACCTTTCTCGGGGGATGTGAACGTTAAGCGTCGTATACGCAAGTGAAATTCGAAGGTTTATTGCGAACAGTTTTGATTGGCCAGTGATGGGTTTGCTGTGAATATGCTATTTAAAGGGTTCTGTTTATTTGTGTCCCCAATGTATAAATGGGGGCGGGGGGAATAATTCATATTAATTATGCTATTTAAGACGGTTTCACAGCATAAGAGGTGGAAATATTCAAAAGTATTTCAATCTATTTGACACCAATGCTGGACTACATTTACAGGTAAATTACATAATCATTCTTTACCAAGTCCATTTCTGCATCCTCGCGGACAGTTTAAAAAAGATAATTGTACGGGTTAAGGGCTGGAGCGTTAACACATGCTTGCATATAAGCAATCACTCACCCCTTCTCTAGTCCTGTCACCTCCCCATATAATCTGAAGCGATCAAGCAATCACACAGGTAACTGTTTAATTATTGAGCAAGGTCGTCGTCATTAACCAAATGGACTAGTTATAAACTAAAATTGAGTTAATGCTTAAACCAGATGTCCTCTAGCTGCTGCTTCTAAATATACCATTAAATTAATTAAGATGGGCTTTCTTCATTGCTTTCAGATTGTTTTATTCTAATTTTGTAAGCTTCATGTAATGGACATGATCTTTAAATGTTTCTCTTGTAGTGGCATTGCTGCGAGTACGCCTGTTCGACCTCAAGCAATTGGGACAAAACTAAATTCCAGTATTACAAGATCTATTTCGATGACCTCGAGTGTAAAACGTGCGTCTGCTTTACCTACTCCATTCAGCCGAAAGTTTAGTGGCATCCCTACAGAAACACCTAAAACTATACCAAGGTCGTTTTCTTCACCACAGCTTCTGGATCCACAACTTTACGAGACGTCCTCCAAAAAGACAAATGAAGATGGGTAAGCAGCTTGTATTGATTTGGGTTTGCAAAAAGTCATGATCACAAGCCTCAGATTCTTTTTGTTATGGGGTATATTGAATTAACATTTTCATTAGCATGAAGACTACCAGTTGCATTTATTTCCAACCTGGAACGATAGTGAGTTAGTAAAACAATTACATATTTTGCAATGTCGCAACTAAATTAGCCCACACAATAGTGTATGGTGTGTTTTTTAGTCCGATTATAAATGAAAAGGGTAATTGAAATGTTCGGTTCGTCTGCGCTTTGAAATAGTGAACATTTTGTTTTGTACATGTTGAATTGGCTGCAATTAAACGTGTTTTGTGAAAATAATTTGGGAGAAGAATACTTGAACATTATTATGGCCTGGTAATTGATCGGCCTAGTTATGGGCAAAGTCCAAAGTGTAACCTGAAGGCCATGCTAAAGGATGATGCGCACTTCTGTTGATCTTTAATCTAGTCTGTGTAAAAAAAAAAAAAAATAATAATAAAAGACGAGCATACTCGTCCTTAGCACTTAAGGTGTTACGTACTTTCAGGTCATGAAAATGAAACCCAAGATCTGAGAAATCATGTAACGTTTTCCAGTGGTAAGGCATACAAAACGCATCAGAACTTTGTATTGCTGCTCAGAGGCGTTGCTAGGGTATTGGGAGGGGCTGAGGGTGCTATAGCCCCAGGTCTTTTGGTTGTAGCCCCAGATAGAAGCTTAGGGGCAACACCCAAAAGGCTAGCTAGCCCAGAGTCCCTCCAGTCCCGACATTAGCTTAGCCCCTGATCTTTTCCACCCCTGCTTGGTTCTATTTCAAAGCGTGACAGTGGCTCATCTATACCCTCATATTTCCTTACATGCAAGTAAGCGATATGATAATACCTTACAAAAATGTAGCTGTCCTCATGCTCTGTTCAAAAAAGCTGCAAATCGGGATAATCCCACCTGCAATGTAATTAATTTTCATACTCGTTGTACACGTGCGTTCTTACTGTGTACCTATCTTTGAGTTTCACTGATTAGCATTTCCCATTAATTAACTTGTTGCCTTTAATCATCTATTCTATTGCATATTGATATTGAGCTTAATTTCTGGTGCGTGTTCACACACGTACTTGGGTGAATGTTATGATTCTTATCCTTCTTTCGTTGTAAGAACGATACCTTTCCTGATTCAGAGAAAAAGCCTTCATCTCATGTATCTAAGGTTAGCCCTGATCCCTCTCGGTCGATTGAAATAAAACCGAGAGAAGTTGATCTGAAGCAACGCATTTAGTATGCATGAAGTGGGGGCAGGGTACCAGTTTGTTTTTCTGTTGCACATAATTGAAAATATGACAATAGAGAAGAATTTGATGTTGTATGTTAACACTGAACTAATGGATTTTGACTTATAATTTGAAACGTAGAATGAATTCTCAGTGCATGCAAAATGGTTCAACCTATTTTCAGTACCCTTTGCTGATTATTTGTATCTTTTCACTTTATATGACTGAGTTTGGAGATATCATGGTAGGGTGTTTTAACTGGTATGATATATTATCATTTATGAATTGTTAACTCATTTGGTGTGTTTTGGTTCCATGTACAAACTCCTAAATCTGCTCCCTTTTGCCACTCCTTGATCGGTCATGAACCGAATGTACTTAGATGTGGGAGTAAATTAATGCCCAGATTTGAAATGGGCACAAGATGCCGAAACACTTATAATCAAGAGTGGCTTAGCCACAGTTGTGGTTTGAGATTTTGTCAGAATCGAGCAAAATATAATTAAAGCTTTAAAGTGAATTTGAAAACAACTGTGGCAGGCTTCTTTTAGAGACTACGTATTCTCATTTAGCAGAGGTTTTATTTTTTTCCCTCTGGTTACTCTCAAAAGCACGACACCTAACGATAAGATATTGAGAACTGAGTCGCTGGGCATAAGAGGTTGACGTACAAAAAAGAAGAAACCCTACGAACTGAATACTGTCCTGGATCAATTGTGGAGGGCCAAGGGTAGAATTACGTAGATTGAGAAAGAGGCTGTTGCAGTAGTGCAGCCTAGAGAGAAGCAGGCCTCTGGAGTCGGTGAGCTTCTGGGGGAAGGTGAGAAAAGCAACAGTACCTATAAGGAGGTGCACTGGAAATTGGACCTTCTTGCAACGTCCGTGATGTGTGGAGAGAAGGAGAGCGTGGAATTGAAGATGACCCCAAGGTTTTTTTGCCTCCGAAGGGGGTGAGGGTAGAGGGCCCAGGGATGCCGGCCAGAGTGAGATGGGGAAAAACGGGAGCAGGGGTCCCAATGAGAAGGTTCTGTCTTACTGGCGTAAAGGCAGAGATCCTTAGAGGTGCACCATGCTGGAGCTTTCTCACCATTTCAGGTACTGTCCTGCCTGGTCTCCCTTGCAACAGAATTGTCCAAGGTGTCCCATAGATCCTTGACTTTCTAACTGGGTTGACCTCAGACCTGCTAACTTTGCCTTTCTGAACTGATCCAACCTCTTTGACTTTTCTGCAAAGACTTTGAGTGCATTTCCACTGTGTGATCTTGGGCACATTCCGTCTTGCTCTCCAAGAGTGGGCCTGGCCTATGAACTTTTTGCTCTACAGTAGACCGTGCCTTTCTTGACTTGCTGTGGTTTCTTAAGTGTTGGTACTGTTATTTTCCTACTCTCTTTTCTCTCCCTTTTTAAACAAATTATTGGAGTGCCATCTACGCTTACGCGCTCACCTCTGTTTTGCTAAATAAGTGGTGTCTTAACCTAGACTTGTCGAATAATTAACTAGGGAGGTGTATATACTTAGTGACTGTTTGAACTTGCTTGATATATTAGTGCCAATGTATTTTCATCAGTGTTTTTAAATAATTATATACTTTAATACCAAATCTCTGGTCAGTGTTTGCTTGTTCTACTGTATTTCTGGCCCTATTGTGTATACTCTATATACTGCCTAACTCTTCTTGAGAGAAGTCTGACTGCTTGGCCACAGCTACCATGTAAATCTGGGTGGTGCAGACTGCTACCAATTGGGTTTACTGCTTACTCCTGTGGTCTTAAACTTTTTGCAGTGGTCCCTAAGGGAACAACACAGATTTCTGCCTAACAATTTCCACCTTTGAGCTAAAGCAAGCCTCCCCGCCCGCAACATAGCTTGGACCACTCGCGACAAGGGCAGATCCTACTCTTCCACGACCCACACACGAAGGAGAAGTAGAAGAGGCTGCAAGGGTAAATCGGCCCCCGTAATCTCCTTGATCCAACTCAGTTCAGACCAGAAAAACTGGGCAGAAGGGCAATCCCACCAGAGATGAAAACAGGGCCCCTGTTGACCACACCCCCTCGGGCAAAACGGGGAGGACCCTGCATACATTTTGGCAAGCCTCTCAGGAGAAAGATGCCACGCGTGCAGCATTTTGAAGTTCCGTTGCCGCTGTATACAGGGAACCCGAAAAAACGACCTTAAAAATGGCCTATCCATGTAGCTTCCCCTATTTCCCCCCCCTCCCCGCCCAGCCCTCCCAATGTTTCTTAAAGGGCTGCCTGAGCTCAACATCTGCCGTAATCAGCGCTTTATACATTTTAGACAGGGAGCCTTTCCTACTATTGGAATCGATAAACACTCTCTCCAACGGAGAGGGGGCGGGGCGAGTTGGGTCTGCTACCCATTGGGGGTCGGTTATAATGCCCTTCACCCATACATAGTCAGAGATCAGAGGAGTGCCCAGAGAATCCACAAGACTATCAGGGTCTATAAATACACCCTGCCTAAACAGCTGGGCTGCACGCTCCAGACCCCCTTCTGACCACCATTGAGTTCCCCGTTGATCTGTTACCCAAATCAAAAGGGGATGCCCACACCGAGGATAGGGGGGCTGGCCAAGAGGACAGGGACGCATTCCTCCTATCATTCTTCCACAGCGGCCACAACACTGACAGGGTGGGGTGTATTTTTACAGCTCTAGGAAGGGGGGTTCCCACTGCCCACAGGAGGTCTCTTTTCTGGGATGGGCATGGACATCCTCAATATAAGACTAATACGTTCTCATCTCATCCCTTAAGTGCTCCAAGAACATCCTCAACTGAGCTGCTTTATGGTATCGACGAAAATCAGGCAGCCCAAAACCCCCAAACAAACGCGCAAGAGTCAAAGTATCATACCTAACCCTTGGTTTCTTCCCCCTCCAGATAAAGCGACCCACCGCCGACTGGAGAGCTTTAAAGAAAGACTCTGGAATAGTGATCGGGAGGGAGGCAAACAAGTAGAGCAGACGGGGGAGCACGTTCATCTTGATCAACACCATACGGCCGAACCATGATAACGTCAAGGGGGACCACTGCCGGAGATCGGCAAGAATCTTCACCAAAGCCGGAGCGAAATTGACCTCATAAAGCTTTTAGTTCCCTCGGGATCAATACCCCCAAGTAGTGCGTCGCCTCCCGCTCAACTCTGATACCTTCCCAAGTGGCTCCCTCCCCAACCTCCAAGCCAGAGCTAGCCATAGGCATCAAGCACGATTTTGTACGGTTAATGCTTAACCCGGAGAAGGAGCCAAAAGTGCTAATTAGATTAAAGAGACTCGGCAGCGATTGACTTAGATTAGTTATACACCAGCAAGTCGTCCGCAAACAATGATAGTTTAAACTCCAACTCGCCACACCTAACCCCTGCTATACCCCGATGATCTCTAACTGCTATCGCCAGGGGTTCAATCGCCAGAGCATAAAGCAGAGGCGAAACCGGACAACCCTGGTGGGTTCCCCGTGAGAAAAGACAAGGTCACGCTGTTGACTGCCACCCTGGCCGAGGGGCCGTTACACAGAGTACCTATCCACTTATAAAAATCTGTCCCCCAGACCCATTTTCATTAAGACCTTGCTCAGATAGGCCCACTCGACCCGGTCAAAGGCTTTTTCTGAGTCTAGGGATAACGGATAAGCCTCCATTCCCGAAAGAGCCACTTCATGCATCAACCCGAGTGACTTCCTAATATTGTCGCTACCCTGCCTCCCCAGGACGAAACCCACCTGGTCGCCATGCACTACGGCAGGGAGATGAGTCGCCAACCTATTTGCCAAAAGCTTAGCTAAAATCTTCACATCCCTGTTTAGCAATGAAATTGGGCGGTACGACTGACAACTTCTCTGGTCCTTTCCTTCCTTAGGGATTACAACAATACAGGCCGAAAGCATGGAAGGGGGGAAGATACCCCGAGTCCAGAACACCATTAAACAATTTAGCTAGGAATGGAGCCAAAGTACCCCGAAATGTTTTATGAAAAAACAGTAAACCCATCATCCCCCGGGGTCTTACCCGATTTCATAGCACCTATACTGTCTAATACCTCCTGGGGCGAAATAGGGCTCTCCAAGAGGGTGGCGCTCTCGGAGGGCAGAGAGGGAATTGACAAAGCCTCCAGAAAATTATCTGTCCGCCCCATCTCCCTCATATTCAGATTTGTATAGATTTTCATAATATTTCTGAAATTCGTCCGCAATCGCAGAGTCTTCTCTGCAGAGCTTCCTGTCTGGCAGGGCAAGAGCCTCCATTCGCCTACTCTCGCTAAGCTCTCGGAGTCTCCGCACCAGAATTTTGTCAGCTTTTTCACCCCTCTCCATGTACTTCTGCCTAAGGAAGGACAATTTCCTTTCAGTCTGCCCCACCAGGAGAGCAGCTAATTTCGCCTTGAGTTGCTGAAGCTCTCTGCCAACTTCCCCGGGAAGATCTGAGACCTCAATTTACCCTTCAGCTGAATATCCTCAATTTTGTCCCTAAGCAGCTTTTCCTCCTTACCCCTCTATCTCTTCCTCGTCGCCACCAACCCAATAAGGACACCGCTGAGTGTGACCTTAAAGGCTTCCCAGATCCCCACCAGGCCCACCTGCCCATCATTGAATTAAAAAAATTCTTAAATAGAAGTCGGGACAGTCCGAGCTAACACCTTATCCTTCAACAGGAGGTCATTGCCTGTCCACTGCTTTGGCCCAGGAAAAACAATGGTTCTCCAGCATGGGGTCTGGCATGGATTCACATGCTCATGAATATTCCCCGTCAGGCTGGGAATCCTCGGTAAAGAAAAAACCAGTATCAGTTTCGTTTCTGATCTGTCTTTCGTAGTAGTAACCAATCACTGGTCTCTGCGTCATACTGACCACAGCCAATGACTGCCCTCTACCTAAGCACCGCCTCTGGCAGCCATCTTCAGATTTTTACCGCACGTTCATGTGTTGGGATCCTCGTGCTATTGCTCTCGAGCGTTAGTGCTATTTTTTCACGTTTTGTCTCAAAACTTCGTTTTTTCGGTCAAAAGAGCCTCAAGCTCCAACGACTCTCCATCCGATCAACAGGGACCCGTGTCGGATTCGTCTGCACCCCTCAAGGGTGAAGATTTCGTCGAGCTACGCTTTTGGAGGACTCCAGAAGTTTCTCAGGCCCGGTCATGGCCCAGGAGAAGGGAAGCTCGACGCCCGGAAAGCTGTTCAGGGTCTGCCCTGGATGCCAGCTGCAGAACGTCTTCAAGGAGGACGAACACTCTTTTTGTCTTTACTGCCTACATGAGGACAAGACGCACGTGGAGAAGGACTGTGCGTTTTGCGGCAACATGTCGGAGCGGACCATGAAGGACCGCCATCAACGTCTCGCCAACTGGCTGGAAGGGAAGAGCCCGTGCGGCGAGAAGAAGAGGAAGAAATCCGAGCGGTCTTCTAAGACCTTTGAGGACGCCCCGGCGACGGGGGTCCAACATAAGGCCAAGCACCGCGAGTCCGCTGGCACCGGGAGCGCTGAACGGTCGGGCTCTACGGGCGCCAGGCAGGGCGCACCCTCCCCGGCACCATCAACCACGAGCCAACGCTCTGGGTCGGGTAAGAGGAAGGCCGATCACCCGGCGAGGCTCCTGGAGAGGCCGCGGTCGAGCTCGAAGGCGGAGGGGGAGCGAGGCAGTGTCCCCCCCCCCCCCCCCCCCTCAAGGATAAGGCGGTGAGCGCACCTAAGGTGGTGAAGGCCTTAATCCATCCGGCCAAGCCCTCTATCGAAACTGTCGCGGCGGCCCTGGCTCAGCCTGTGGAGGCTACACCAGTGGTGGCGACCTCGGGGCTCAGAGTCTCCCTGCCACCTCGGAGGGAGTCCTCTTTTGTGCCCATCGGTAGGACCCCCGTGAAATCCCCCGTGGGGAAGAAAAAGGGGGGGCAGGGCGTCGTCGTAGATTCGGCCTCAACCTCGGAGGAGGAGCTGGTCGAGGTCTTAAGCCACGGCCTCGGCGTGGAAGAAGACCGGCCCGTCGGGATGGATCCCGACGCAGGTGACGACGACATCGTCGAGGGTACTGACGGGGCCCCTGATCGCCCGTCGGATTCCCCTCTGCCAGAGCCGCGAGACAACTCGGCGGCCATTTTGTTGGCTATACAGTCCTTATGCTCAGAGATAAGGACGAGACTACCGTTGCCGACGGAACCTCTCCCGTCGGGGGACCCAGAACCGGGACCTTCTGGTGTTCCCCCTACCAAGAAAAGAAGGATCCACCCTCCGCCTCCTTTTCAGCCGTCGCGCCCCTTCCAGCCCTCCTCCCCGTCCACCCGAGGGGATGATACGGGGACTGACACGGCAGCGACGGGTACGGACGACGAGGTATACGAGGATGTACCGTCGTCGCCTCCCACCAGGGCTTCTCCGCCCGACAAGATTGGATCGTTCCACTCCATGATCACCAGGGCATCCGAGCTTTTCCAACTCTGCCCTGAGGATAAGGAAGGTTTCCTTTATCAGCGGCGCGAGGCTAAGAGGAAGACGGTCCTCGCAGCCTCACCCTCCTCAAGAACCCTTCCACGACGCCAGCTAGAAGAGACCGGTACGAGAAAAAGTACCGGGTCCCGGACACGGCCCCCCTGTGCCTCCGGGCGCAGCCTACCCCGGACTCCGTCGTCTCTGCGGCGGCCAGGAAAAAAGCGGGGGGGGGTGCGGCCTCCACATCGACTTCCCCACTGGACGGCGAGGGAAAGAAATTGGACGCTATGGGACGCAGAGTCATCTCGTCTGCAGCGACGACGATTAAAGCGGCCAACACCTTGGCTATCGTGGCCCGCTACGACAGGGAGCTCTGGTACAAACTGGCTCCCCTGCTGGACTTCTTGCCGGACGACAAGAGGGCAGAGGCCCTGGAGATCCTGCAGGAAGGCGAGGTGGCTTCGGACCACGCCATTACCGTTGCGACGGACATCGCCGACACTGGGTTCCGCCAGTTGGGCAACGGCGTTTGCCTTAGGCGGCGTGGATGGCTCAAGGCTACGGACTTCCGTCAAGACGTACAGACCAGACTCCTGGACATGCCCTTCGATGGGAACAACCTGTTTGGGAAAACAGTGGACGATTCCCTTCAGGCCATTAAAGCGGACACCGAGACGGCCCGGGCCCTTGGAGTTCTGCAACAACGACGGACGCCCTTTCGGAGCAGCGGAGGCAAGGGCGCCTCCAAAGGTTCCGGCGGCGGTTTCTCCACCTACCGTCAAGCGCCCCGCTCGTCGTCTCAGGAGGCCTACAGAGGACAAGGCAAGTCTGGGGGACCCCGCCGTCGTCGCCAAGGAGGTCAAGGCGGCAAAGCCTCGTCGAAGCAGGATTGAACCGGCCGTGGGGTCGGGCCCCCACCGAAGCACCCCGGTGGGAGGCCGGCTGGCGAGCTTCGTCAGTGTGTGGGAGTCCATCTCCACCGACCGTTGGGTGCTGGACGCCTTGTCCCGGGGCCACGCGCTCGAGTTTCAAAGAAGGTGTCGACGCGTCCCCCCCGTGGCCAGGAAAGAACTTCACGTCCCTCAACTTCTCCTGGAGGTAAAGGCTATGCTCAGGAAGGGCGCCATCGAACTCGTCCCAAAGAGGCTTCGGGGCTCCAGAGTTTACTCGAGATACTTCCTCGTGAGGAAGAAGACGGGGGGGGGGGGGGGGGGGGGGATGGCGCCCCATCCTGGACCTGCGACGTCTGAACAAGTTCATCAAGGCGCAAAAGTTCCGGATGGTCACCCTCCAGCACGTCCTGGGTCAGCTGGAGGAAGGAGACTTCCTGTCGTCGTTGGATTTGGAGGATGCCTACTTCCATATTCCCATCCTAAAGGGGCACCGAAAATTCCTCAGGTTTGTGGTCCAAGGGCGTCATTACCAGTTCAAAGCCCTCCCCTTCGGACTACGGTCGGCACCCAGGGTGTTCACCAAGTGCCTTGCACCGGTGGCGGCACAGCTGCGCCGCGAAGGGAACCACGTCTACCCCTACCTGGACGACTGGCTCATCCGAGCCAAGACGAGGGAGCTCGCCGTGGTTCACACGGCAAGGACCGTCCAACTTCTCACGGACTTGGGATTCTCCGTGAACTACGCCAAATCCCACCTGGTACCCGCGCAAGACGCTCTGTTTCTGGGAGCGAGGCTCAACACAGTGTCCCTTCTGGCCTCCCCGTCGGAGGAGAGGACCAGGACCATCCTGGGCAAGGTGCAGCGGATGTTGGTGGCCGACGCGGCCAAGGTGAGGTCCATCAAGTCCCTCCTCGGAATGATGTCTTCCTGCATCTACCTCATTCCCATGTGCAGGCTCCGGATGCGCCCGTTGCAGGAGTTTCCTGGACACGCGCTGGATCCAAACGACGGGCAGCTTCGAGGAAAGGATCACACTCGACGAGAGTTTCCGACGAGCGATCCGGTGGTGGGGCACCCGCGCGCATCTGACGGCGGGCATGGACTTCCAGACCCCAGCCCATCAGGAGACAGTGACCATGGATGCCTCCCTGGAAGGGTGGGGAGCGCACACCGAAAATCTGCACGCAAGAGGCCTTTGGCTCCCGATGGAGAAATCCCTACATATCAACGTCCTGGAGCTCCGTGCAGTGTTTTGGGCCCTCAGGTCCTTCCTTCCGTCCCTCAAGGGCAAGGTGGTGAGGACCTTCACCGACAACACCACCACCATGTTTTACATCAGGAAACAGGGCGGAACCAGGTCCCCAGCACTGTCCAAGGAGGCGCAGGACCTGTGGCATTGGGCCGTCGCCCAAAGGATATTTCTGGTGCCGTTTCATCTGGCAGGGATAAAAAACACCATCGCCGACTCGCTCAGCAGGGAGCTGCACTCGTGCCACGAGTGGGAGCTACGGCAGGATCTAGTGGATCGCCTCTTCCGACGGTGGGGCACACCCCAGATCGACCTGTTCGCGACGGCGACGAACTCCAAGTGCCGGAGGTTCGCCAGCAGGTTTCCCCAGGCGAGGAGCATGGGCGATGCTTTCTCGTTCCCCTGGGAGGACCTGTTCCTCTACGCGATCCCTCCTTTGCAACTGCTAATCCGGCTCGTCAACCAGCTCAAGAGGTCACGGTGCAGGATGATCCTCGTCGCGTGGCCGAGGCAGATATGGTTCCCGGACCTTCTGGACTTGTCAGCGTCCCCGCCAATCAAGCTGCTGGTGGACGTGGTTCTACTCTCCAGGGAAGGAGGCGCCATCCTCCACCACGACCCGAAATCGCTGAACTTGCAGGCCTGGCTCCTGCAGCGCTAGAGTTTGGAGGATATGACATACCGGCCGACTGCAGAGAGGTTCTTGCAAAGGCCAGGGCATCCTCGACTCTTAAATGCTACGGACACAAATGGAAGAGGTTCTCTGTCTGGTGCCACGCACAGAAGATTAACCCTCTACGGATTACGGCTCCCCAAGTACTGCCGTACCTGCTGACGCTGGCCAAAGCTGGACTGGCACACGCATCCATCAAGATTCATCTTGCTGCGATCTCCCGATACACCAGAACCACGGGGCGGACGTCCTTGTGGTCTCATCGTCTGGTGAAAGAGTTCATGAAGGGACTGTTCAGATCGTTCCCGCCGGTGAAGGCTCCGGCCCCGGCGTGGGAGCTCAACGTGGTGCTGACCAAGTTCATCGGACCTCCGTTCGAGCCTCTGCACTCGGCTCTGTTGAAATTTCTGTCGTGGAAAACAGCGTTTCTTGTGGCCATCACCTCCGCGCGACGAGTGGGAGAGATCCAGGCCCTTTCCTGCAAGGCCCCGTACTTGACTTTTCACGACACGAGGGTAGTGCTCAGGACGCACCCCTCCTTCATGCCCAAGGTACCGTCGGACTTCCATCTCAACGAACCCTTGGTGTTGCCTGTGTTTTTCCCGTCGCCTTCGTTGCCGGCTGAGAGGACTTTGCACTCGCTGGATGTGGCTAGAGTGCTGAAGTTCTACGTAAACCGCACAAAGTTTTTTCGGAAGACGTCACAACTCTTTGTGAACTTTGGACCTGTCAATCAGGGGAAGGCTCTCTCGAAGGCTTCCATTTCCAGATGGCTCTCCGGCTGTATCATGTACTGTCACCGGTTGGCAAACCGACCGCTGCCTGGCCGTCCGAGAGCCCATTCCACCAGAGCGATCGCAGCTACCACGGCGTTCCTATCTGGTGTGCCCCTGCTGGACATATGCAGGGCTGCTACGTGGAGGTCGACGCACACCTTCACGAAATTCTACTGCGTCGACCGGGATTCCAGGGAGGAGTCCAGGGTCGGCCAAGCAGTGCTGCGCAACCTGTTCGCCTGAGGTGAGCCTGGTGAGGAGGTAAGATGCTTAATGTTGAGTTTGATGTAATGTTTAATGTTGAGCCTTTGCCACCTCCCGTGGTTGTGCATGTGTGTACTACTATGTATTCTTTATTCATGAGCATGTGAATCCATGCCAGACCCCATGCTGGAGAAGGAACAAGTTACTTACCTGTAACTGTTGTTCTCCAGCATGGGTCTGGCATGGATTCACATGCGAACCCTCCCGCCTACCCCTCTGCGGCTCTTCACTTGGTCATACTGCCACTTCACGTGCTTCCAAATCTGAAGATGGCTGCCAGAGGCGGTGCTTAGGAAGAGGGCAGTCATTGGCTGTGGTCAGTATGACGCAGAGACCAGTGATTGGTTATTACTACGAAAGACAGATCAGAAACGAAACTGATACTGGTTTTTTCTTTACCGAGGATTCCCAGCCTGACGGGGAATATTCATGAGCATGTGAATCCATGCCAGACCCATGCTGGAGAACAACAGTTACAGGTAAGTAACTTGTTCCTAATCCCTACTTGTACCCTCACCATGTCGTGGTCTGACCACGGAGTCACCTCCACACAAACCTCTGAGATTCTGTTGTAAAGCCCCCTATCGACCAGGACATAGTCAATTCTAGAGAATGACGAATGGGGCTTCGAGAAAAAAGTGAAAAGGGTATCGGGGCCTTCTCGCGCCAACTGTGAGTCCCAAAGTTCTAATTCATCGTTGGTGCACTGGAAGGAAGACGCGAGGCGCTGTTGCAGCTGGGAGTCCACCGTCGGGCGGCTGGGCATCCTATCCCCCATGTAATCAAGAACCATGTTAAAATCGCCCCCCACCACTAGCGCACCTTCAGTAAAGGTTACAATTTTGAGCTTCACATCTGGCCAAAAGCGATCAGGGGCATCATTTGGTGCATAAATGGAGACCAACGTGACCCTGGTTCCCCTACAGTCACTCTTGACCAATACAAAACAGCCCTCTGGATCACAGACGTGGGCTCGAAGAGAGAAATGGGCCTTCTGGGAGATCACCATCGCCACCCCGCCCCTGTTCTTGCCCTTGGAGGAAGCATGCAAGACTTTGTGTATGGACCTTGCCTTCAAAACAGGTTCTACTCCCTTCACCCAGTGAGTCTCGAAGAAATAAAATGTCGAGTTTCAACCTATTGAACTCCTTGACCACCAAAGACCTTTTATATGGGGAATTAAGGCCCCGCACATTTAACAAGCCCAGCGCCAGAGGGAAATCACATTCACCCATTTAAATGAGAAAATGTAGGCATTGGTCCCTGAACGATCCCAAGTGTCCAAACAAAACTTGACAGGCTGGCAAGCAAGCCACACTCCAGGGGCAGGACCACCTTCTGGGAGCTCTCACCAGACCTCCGCCGTCCCTGTAGGGGACTCCCAGGCGCCAATCCACACAACTCTAAACTCTCAGACAGCACTGCCACGGGACAGGGCACCAGCTCACCCCGAAACCCATCTCTTCACCGCCGCAGTGAAAGCAGTCGGCGGCCAGCAGGAGGGGCAGGAGAACATCCGTGGCCCCCGATCCGACAAGCAGGTCCCCCAGACACATCCACTTCCGCCCCGACTAGGCAGACACCTCCTGCACTAGGCCACAATGGGGGAGCACTGAAATATCCAGCTCGTTCACACTCGCCGGCAGCTCCTTGATGAAGGCAGGCGAATACGGTCGTCTCCGCCAGCCCCTTCCCTCTGGTCTGGGACGGCACCACACGTCTATAGAAATGGGCCTGGGCGCCAAAGCAGCAGCCGTCCGTGTGACGACCGCCCCTCCCCGCCGGCCACTGCGGAGCGTGACACGGAGCTCCTTGGCGGGGACAGCCACCTCCCAGGCCCCACTCACCAACCCAGAAGGTCCATTCTCAGGAACGACGGCAGCTCCGAGTGTCGGAAAAACACTCAACAGGTGCTCACCAGTTTCAGCAATTCCTGGGGGGGGGGCGGTCAAGAGATCAATTACGGCATGCTGGGGGGGGGCCCAGATCCCCATTTTAGGTGCCCATAGTCGGAGACTGGCCGAGGAGCATCAACACATCATGGCGCCCCCTGGTGGCTCCAGAGCAGCATTTTTTAAAGGTGAAAGTGTCCTTTTCCAATGGGGATTTTGGGCTTGCAGCAAGGCAAATCTGCTTTTTCACTTTATTCCATTTGTACATATAAGAACACACTGGCAAGCTCCCTCAGTGTGTCCCCTTGTTCAATCCTGCC
The DNA here is from genome assembly GCF_040938575.1 of Ambystoma mexicanum. Taxonomy (NCBI): domain Eukaryota; kingdom Metazoa; phylum Chordata; class Amphibia; order Caudata; family Ambystomatidae; genus Ambystoma; species Ambystoma mexicanum. The sequence goes on from NC_090936.1 coordinate 692,742,609, forward strand.
CCTTATGTGCTTGTCAAGATGGTGCAGCCCTTTTTGTCATTGCAAAACAGTTTTGAGGCCATGGTGCTCACTGGAACCAGTGCAACCATTTTGCGGTTTCTGCTGAAGCGCAGCTCGGTTTTGGCAAAATTCTGTTCAGTGTGTCAATGTAGCTGACAAGTTGCACTTTTTGTCGGGCTTCATGCAGATGCTCATGACCGGGGCAAGGATGTCCAGAGTGTTGAAGATAGAAATATGAAGGTTGGAAAGGGCTGTGTCAGGATGGGAGTCAGCTGCAGGAGTTGGTGGGGGGAGAAAAAGTGGAGGCAAAAGCGTCCACTGACATTTGTTTCATTGGTTGAATGACCGCAAAGGAAGGTTGCAGTGCTGAGAGGGCATTTGACAAGGGGACAGGAAGATTCAAGTGAGAAGAAAGAGTAGTCCGTCCAGGAGAAAGGAGTAGTGAGAGGATTAGAGAGGGGGGGGATGTCTGAAGAGATGAGAGCATCCATGGTCTGCCCGGCAGAGTGAGTTGTGCCAGAGGGTACAATGGAAAGGGAGAGAGTGGCAGAGTTTGCGGAAAAGCCCTGAGGAGTCTAGAGAGTCCAGGTGGATGTTGAGATCCCCAAGGAGGAGAAGCTGGGAGGTAGAGGAAAGAAGTGAGGTCGGCCCATTCGAAAAGGAAGAGGATGGCCTGGCCAGGTGGCCTGTAGAAGGTGACCAAGGTCAGAGAGAAGCCAAAAGTGAGAGAGCCCTGCAGGTCAGGCATTCAAGAGAGGAGTAGGCTTGAGTGGGGATGATGGAGGCAGGAATCCACTCGGGGAATATCAGGGCCACTCCGCCTCTGGGCCTTTTACATATAGATCCAGGAGTTGAAGGAGGTGGCAGATGTCAGGAGTGTTTGACAGCAGAGCGAGAGTAGTTGAGAGTAGTGATGTGGAGAAGGTTGCCACTTTTGAAAAACTTCCGGGGACAGGTGCAGAGGAAAGAGGTATCCAACCGAAGAGGCATAGGCACCTGAGGGGTAATGTGAGGAGCAGGCAGAGGAGCCCAAGAAGTTGGGGATGCCAGGGGAGCCAGAAAGGTGGAGGCTGAGGGTGTCAAGGTAGCCAGGAGAGAGGCAGCTGGCAAGGAAGCTAGGGGTGGCAAGGGAACCAGGAGAGAGGCAGCTGGCAAGGGAACCAGGCGTGGCAAGGGAACCAGGAGAGAGGCCTCTGGCAAGGGAGCCAATGAGGTGGAAGGCAGAGGAGCCCAGGTGGTAGGAGGTAGAAAATTGGTAGCAGGAATAGCAGAAGGAAGGAAGTTGATAAGGCGAGGGAGGCGCCTATCAAATATTAGGATGTTGGGCTGAGGCCCCTGTACCAGGATGGTACCATTGAGATAGACATTAATGATGACTCTGGAGGACTGGAAAGAGGCTAAGAGGTCCTCCCATCGTGTGCCACCAATAATGGGCGAGGAGGAATAAGGAAATAAAAGAGCGACCATATGAAGGGTCAATAGGTGTGGTATAATTTTTCATTTTTTTGAAATGTGTAGTGATGCACTCTTCAGCTGTTAATCCTTATATGCAAGAAGTCATACTTGAAGCTGTAACATGATTTCTCAAGAGGTTTTTTTTATGACATTGTTCCATGGTCTTGCACATGGGAACATGTGGGACCCCTACTCGCTCCTAGTCTCTTTGTTGTATGGCCACAAATGTATGCGCACCCGCACTGCTTGCCTAGGTTGGTCTAGGTAGATCACAGCAATGGTCCAGTTTCTCTCTTTAGACCTACAATGCCACATGGCTCTTGCCCTTTCAAACAAAAATTAATTCTATATCCCATTACAAAGTCCTTGAACCTCTCAGACTTCCCTCTAGAGCAGCATGGTCTTCCCACTTCTGAACAGGAACCAGTAGACCTTGAAGGGACTTCTTCCTGCAGCTCCCCTTCAAGGCTCCTCACTACTGCTGTAGGAATCCAGTCCCAGTCATTGTCATGTTTCATAGACCTTTCATCATGGGGTTCCTCTGCATCAGAAGGAATTATAATGCCCCTCAATTCGCCAACAGATGCAGTCAGTTCCCAATGTGAATAAATGTTCTGATATGTTGAGGGCTACTGTTTCATCATTGTTTCTTGAATTAAGTGCCTCTTTTCCACATACCATTTATGACATTCAGCCATGCGAAAGTGGTTGATCCCTCTGTCACTCAGAGTGCTGAATTTAGGCCCCCTAACCAGGTATTTAGGAATATGTCTAATCTTCATGTGGTAGATCCTTCCTGCACTGTATTTCCCTTTAGGGCTCTCCTGTTATCATACCATTTTTTTCCGTTTGTCCTTTACCTCTTTTTTTATTCTTCATACTACATCTTCCATGTTGATAGTTGTACCTTCTCTTACTTCGGGTAACAATTAATGTATTTGCAGCTACCCTTCCTCCCATCTTTTAAAATGGTGACTCCTGTTGTGGGTTTGATGTTTAATAGATGTCCAGTGACAACTTCTAAAGCTGTATCAAAACAATTCACTCCAGATGATGCCAGTGAATGCTTCCTTTTATAAACCTGTTGGCACGCTCGACAGTGCCATTGGCTTGAGGATGACACAATGCTGCTTTCTTCTGCTTAATGTTTGCATGATTTCTATTCCCAGAGAAGTCATCTGAACTCCATTATCGGTCATGATTTCCGTCCCACACAAATATTGCCTTTGGTGTCTTAATGGCAGTTGTTGTGATATCAGGGATTAACTCCAGCTATGTCCATTTGAAAAGATAGTTTACAAGGACTATGCCAGATCTATGTTCTAGGGCCATAGGTTCTAGCAGGTTATTAAAGTCCAATCCTATCTCTTGCCAAACTTCATACAGTATTTCTGTAGTGAGTAAAAGTACTTGCCTGGGTTGTAGCCGCTTATTAGAAATAAGACCTTCATGATAGTTGAAATGGGCAAGGTTATTTCTGTGTCCATCTTGGGCCACCAATACATTTCCCTTGCTCTACAATTGTTCAGTGAGAAGCCTAAATGCCCAGTATGTACTCTATCTATAATTTTCTGTCTGGTTCCCTTGAGAGTGTACTGCCTTGTCTCGTCTGAATAGTACTCGTCCTTCCAGAAAGAATTCTGGTGAAATCTTCCAATATGAATGCAGTGCTTAAAGAATAGACGCCACATCTGCCTACGCAGTTTCAATTGATATTTTTGGCATAGCATTATCCTGGTTCATTTCTTCAATCAAATGTCTTTTGCTAGGAACAGTATCAAACAAGCGGGCTCCAGGTTGGGACCCTATTCTGCCCAGGAGGGCTAAACAGTTATCGGACACAAGTGAACAGGATCAAGGAAACCACCCCACCAGATCCGTGAAGACAATTTCACAAAATTGAAATGCACTTCTTAATTGATTCAGAAGCAAATTCTGGTCATAAGAACATTAATGTCTGGTTTACAGCACAGAAAACCCATTGGGTACAGGTGTAAAAAAGTAAATGATACAATAGATGGAGTACCAACAGAGTTAGCTTGGGGAGAAATACATATACTCTAAACAATACATATCCTACTGTCAAGTAAATACAAGACGGGTCATCACAATGAACATAAACAATACAGGGTGCTATATTACACAGTCATAAAACAGTGTATTCTTAAACACTGACTTAAAGTCAGAAGTCTACACATAGGTGTTTCGGCCCTATGGGGCTGTGGTGTGAGCCACTCTTGAACAGGCCTTCATCAGGAGTGGAAGACTGGGACGTAAGAGTATTGTGTGTTCTGCCAAAACAAATAAAGCAGTGTGAGGGTTTGGGCTGGTAGCATGAGTTTCAAAACAATTAATGATTTGGATCACAAACAATGTTATTGGATGCGTCCGGTCTTGGGATAACGGGTTAATCTTACTGTGTCTGCAATGATTTGGTGCACAGGATGAAAACCCAGAGTTGATGGGGTATCCAAGGTGGGACATCAATGGTCTGGACAAGTGTCCAATCTGAAAGGACTTCTGTGAGAATGTGTGAAAAAAGGCTCAAAATGCATTAGAATTGCATCCTGCGGAGGCCACCAGGGGGCGCAGGCGTTAAGGCTGCCTGATCGTTTGGCTCCCCTGAAGCCCCGAGAGTTTTGTGGAGTAAACTGCGATAAAAGGAACGCTATCCTCCTACAGAGGCTGAATCCAGGTGCGGGAACTCCTGGGGATTCCGGCGATACCTTCCCGAGCTCTGGGGGTGCCCCGGTCCCCGAGATATTTGGCTTGGAGCTTCCACGCTCCCCCTACCTCCTGCAGGCCCGTGCCGCACACGAGGTGAAGCTCCGTGGCCGGGCCCCTCCTCTCCGCAGATGGGCGCTGCGCCGGGATCAATCTGAGGAATCGAGACTCTGCGCCTCTGCCGGCATCGCTGAAAGCTCGTGGGAGCCCCTCGGAGACCGGAGCCCTTGTCTGACGAGCCCACCCTCGGCTCCCGCCGTGGCAGTTTTGGACGACCGTACGCCCCGGGCCTTCGCGGCCAGACCCCGGCCTGCCGCCCACGCGTCTGTGTATCTCGACCCGTCACAGGAGCTCGCCCGGACCCCTTCCTCTTCGCGCCCCCACGGCGGTGGGGAATATCTTTTCAACAACTACCATAAGGACTCACCCTGGCTGCTGCTGCGACACAACCCTCAGAGGCCTACACCTAATAGGCCGGGCCGTCGCGGGAGCGCGCCTGGGCCCCTCTGCGGAGTGCAGGGCCCATCGTGGGGTTCACCACCCTATTTAGGGGCCAACTACTTGCCATCCACAGCGACTACCACCCTGGCGACCTTTGAACGCACCCACCGGCCCCACGTCAGAGTAACCGTGAGTACTGGCTGTCGGGGGGGGGGGGGGGGGGCGAGGGGATTGGGCCCTGACCCGCCCGTCCTAACCACCACACCTCATCAGAGTGGGTACGGAACCGGGGAGATCTCGAGAAACCCTGGCAGGATACCAATTCACTCCCCGAAAACAAGAGATGGAGAGCAACTCCCCACCTACGCCAACCTCCGACATAAACACCACGCAGAACAATATCCAGACAATCCTAGACTAAATCGCGGGGGGGATAACGGACATGGGAGCCAAGCTAGCTGACCTCACCACCAAGGTCTCCACGTTGGAGGACAGAATGGAGGGGGTAGAGAATAGCCAGGCGTCCGTCTTCTTGGAGACCCAGATGGAGGCAAGGTTTAAAGAGATGCAGCGGCGCGAAGGGGCACTCTGCCTCAAAGTGGATGACATGGAAAATCGTCAACGGAGATGTAACCTGCGATTCTTCGGCCTGACGGAGGAGGAGACCCAGACCGGCCTGGAGGGCAAAGTGCAGGAGATCATTAGGATTGTCTTGGGAATGACTCGGGGGGGGGGGGGGGGGGGGGGGGGGGGGGAACCATCCTGATTGATAGGGTTCATCGAGCTGGCGGAGGCGGTAGGGGCCCACGCTCCGTGCTTGCGAAGTTCCACTATTACAGAGACAAAGCAAAATACTTGAAAGAGCTAGAACTCTAAGAGAGATTCAATATGACAACTCCAGGAATGCAATCTACCAGGACCTATCCGCCCTCACGCTACAAATGAGGAAAAAATGCGGTCCGATCACTAGGTGGCTGCAGGAGAAGGGGGTCCGGTACCACTGGGGACACCCATTCTACCTATCCTTTGAATGGCAAGGGGAAAAGTTTCAGCTCGTTACAGAAGAGGACATCCAGAGAGGCATCGATGAACTGAATCGGGGCAGAACGGCGGATCCGACGGAGGCCCGAGCCATGCCCCACGGGGCCCTGACCTCGGCCAGGGGAAACACAAAGTGGAGGGCACCCGGAAATTCAGAAAAACCAGCCACCCCTCGGAGGGACGGGGAGGACCGGCATGATTATTGGATAGAGAAGTTAAAAGGAATGCAGTGCCGATCTGTTGTGGTTCACTCGCCCTCCGTGGCCGTTGGCGAATTGGGGAGAAACGTTCGTTCCACTTTTGACACCAAGGCCCGCGCGATGGATCCGAATGATGATGAGGGAAGGGGAGAAAGTTAAGAAATGTGGTATTGCATTTGCCCGCAGGGCCCTCATGGGCCCCTCCATTTTTGGGGGCGTGTTATGTTGTATTGTGATGTTGCCACGGTTGGCGAGGCTTATGCCGCAATTGATGGTTGAAGGTTTCGGGTCCCACCTGTCTGAAACACGGAGTGGTGGTGTTCTCGGTTATCAGAAGGTGGCCAGGTACGTCCCCAGAGACCCTCGAACCCCCCCCCCCGATTCACACTGGAAGCTAGTTCATGGTGGGACCCTGCCCCTATGAGACACAAGACACGCAGCCGGAGTATAGGGGGCGGGGGAGGTCTTGTAGAAGGATTGGACTCCGACTAAACCTGTAAAATGTTCCTATAGGTATAACCTGGAGGGTACGATCCACACTATTTCTCTCTCGCGGCCCTGGTGGTTCGTTGACTAAACCCGATGTATGTTGGGCGATGGGGACGGACGCCTACCAAAATGGGTAAGTGAAATGGGGAACCGGGGAGGGGAACGAAATAGGGAACGCCATGCCATGGCTCTGGGGTTCAAGTCTAAGGAAGATAACGGGGGCACTCACTGAGGCTTTACTGGGCAAGGATAGCGACGACCATGGTTGAAGGTCTGATCGGTACGCTTAACGTTAAAGGTCTCAACTCGCAAAACAAGCGCTCTCTCACAAGTAACTTATTCCGCAAACAGAAATGACTGGCCCTCTTCCTACAAGAAACCCACTATAGAAGGGGGGGGCCGAGTCAACGATCAAAGGAAAGGAGATGGGTGGAAACCTCTGGGCCTCGCACAAATCCTCGAAGGAGGAAGTGGGTATCCTCTTGGGTAAATCGCTGCATCTCACTGATGTAGAGGCAAAAAGGGGCTTTGGAGGTAGATTTCTTGCGATCAAGGGGTCAGCCCAGGGCACACGAGTCACACTAGCCACCCTGTACGCGCCCAACGCCTGCCAAGTCGAGTTTATCCAGAAGGGTCTTGGGGTTATGGACGGGTGGGCCGAGGGAGCCACAATCCTGGGCGGAGACTTCAATCTCATTACAGACCTCCATCTTGACTGGTGGTCGGCCAAAGGGACTGGACCAAAAGCCCCCACAAAAGATAATCTCGCCCTGAGGGACCTCCTACAAGAGTACTACACGGGTGACGTATGGCGCAAATGCTGGCAAACCCCTGGGGGTTACACGTTCTTCTCCCCTCCCCACCAAACATATACTAGAATTGATTTGCTGCTGGTGTCTGAGGAGGGAGGGGGAGAGGTTGGAAACCCCACGGTTGAATCTGTGACCTGGTCGGATCATGAACTCCTAGTTATGGAATGGCGGCTGCAAGCCACCGTGAAATCACGTAGGTGGCGCTGTAACGACACCCTCATGAGGGACCAGGTGTTTAGGGAATTCCTTAAGAACGAAATAGAAGCCTTCTTATCAAACGACAAAGGGGAAGTCCCAATGATTACAGTTTGGGAGGCAGCGAAGGCCACCTTCAGGGGTCTCCTCATCGCAGAGGGTTCGAGCAAGAAGCGAGAGAGGGCCCTGATAGAATCCAGAATCCGGGAAGACCTGCGGGTCATGAGGGCACAGCTAACCAAAGGAAACCTAGACAGCGAAAACCTCCTGAGTGAAATGAGAGAGAAGAGACAAGCTGTGCATGCAATCCTGATTGGAGAGGTAGTTAAAAAAATGAGATACACGAAGCAGAGCTACTATGAGAGGGGCAACAGGGTTGGAACTCTACTGGCACATAGGCTGAGGGGAAACGGGGCGGGCAGACACATAGAAAAGGTCAAGGACGGGGCGGGTAACGTCCAGATAAAAACTGAACACATAGCCGAATCATTTGCAGCCTTCTATAAGGCCCTTTACACTAAACAAGAGGGTGAATCACTGGATGAAATTCGAAAATATATTGAAGACTACCCCCTACCCAAGCTCACTACCCAAGCTCACAGACCTAGAGAGGGAGACACTAGACAAGGAGATAACAGAGGAGGAAGTGGAAGAGGCCATCAAAAAGCTTAAAATAGGCAAGACCCCGGGAGAAGATGGGTACACAGCGGATTTCTACAAACAATTTCAGTCCGAACTAACCCAACCACTGACCAAATTATTTAACCAAATCAAAACCTTAGAAACCATTCCACCAACATTCCTGCAGGCCATAATCAGTTATCCCTAAGGCGGGCAGAGACCCAGCAGAGTGTGGCTCATACAGGCCCATCTCGCTTCTGAACACAGATGCCTAGATCTTCACCAGGATCCTGGCGACACGTTCCCCCGACTGATCCATCCCGATCAGGTAGGCTTTGTAGTAAATAGACAGGGAGCAGACAACATGCGCAAAACCCTGCACATACTGAGCTCAAATGGAGTGAAATCCGACGGTGCTCTTCTCTTGTTTCTAGACGCGGAGAAGGCGTTTGACGGGGTGAGCTGGGCCTTCATGGAGGGGGTTCTGTCATCCTTGGGGATGGGACCCAGGTGGCGGGGATGGATGACGGCCCTTTACTCCCGCCCTTCCGCCAAAGTGATGGTCAATGGAGGAGAGTCGGAGTCCTTTCCTTTAGAGAGGCACAAGACGGGGATGCCCACTGTCTCCCCTCATATACGCCCTGGTGATGGAACCCTGGGCCATAGCAATCAGGACTAATGATCAGATCCAGGGTATTAAAATAGGGGGAACTGACTACAAAATAACCGTTTGCCGACTATGTCCTCCTGTACCTCTCGAAACCATCCCAATCAGTCCCAGAGGTGTTGAATAGTCTAGAGCGAAATGGTTCCCTGGCAGGCTATAAGGACCACGTAGATAAATCTGTGGCTTTCCCGGCAGGCCAGCTCAACGAGACCAAGGGACAATACATCGATAACCTCCCGTTTTGTAAACAAACAGAGGGACTCTCTCACATGGGGATCCGAATTCCATCACACCTAGAAGATCTCTTTAAGGTAAACTACCCGCCCCTATGGAGGTCAATCAAACACGACCTGGGACGCTGGTCAAAATCCGGCCTCTCATGGATGGCTCGCCTCAACTCCATCAAAATGGTAATCCTCCCCAAATTCTTATCTGTTTCAAATGCTGCCAACCCAGATAACAATCTCATTTCTCCTAGAGATCAAGCGGCCCCTTCTCCGCTATCTATGGGCCGGTAAATTCCACAGGCTTGCTTATGACTCACTAGACCCAAGGATGAGGGTGGAGTTAATTTCCCAGATCTAAACACTTATTATAAGGCGTCACAATTGCGCGTCCTTGTTGATCATCTGACGACTGGTCCAAAGAAACAATGGGTAACACTGGATAACACACTCTTCTCGCCGGTCACATTGGACGAGTGGCTATGGGTCCCCAAGACCTCTATTCCGAGAAGGGTTCTAAAACATCCAGTGTTGGGAGTGCTGTGGTCTATTTGGAAGGAAGGGGGTTACCTAAGATGGCTCACGATGTGGCCCTCACCTTTGAGCTGCATCTGGGCTATGCCACTTTGGGAAGGGATCAACGAACCACTAGCCTTCCAGCAATGGTACGAGGTGGGTCTTTGTAGAGCCGGACAGCTTTGGGTGGATGGGGTGTTTATATCTCTAGGTGACCTGAAGGATGCCCTGGGCCTCCCTAACCTCTCCCCATTTCGATACCTACAGCTTAAGGGTGTGCTTACCGAGAGCAGATGGGGTGACACACTCAGGCAGGACCTAACCGATTTTGAGAAATTCCTCATTACACACAAGGGTACCAAGGGGTGATATCGCGGCTTTATAGCTTTTTGTTCTCTACCCCACGGGACCCCCCCATCTTCCCAAGTACAATTGGGGGGGGGGGAGGACTTGGGCACCCCCATAACAGAAAAAACATGGACCAAGATTTGTAGGCAGGCACACCGTTCCACAACTGCACCCCAATACCGCCACCAGGCCCTGAAGTTGATACACAGATGGCACTAACCCCCACAGAGGATAGCCAGAATGAGTGAAGGTTATGGCCCCCACTGCTGGAAATGCCACGTTGAAAAGGCGGATTATGTCCATGTTTGGTGGAAGTGCCAGGTGGCACAGACCTATTGGAGTGAGGTCCTGTCATGGATAAGAGGAGTGGACGGAACTGTGAGAACTCTGTCCCCCTGGCTGGTGGTGTTCGGTATTGAGGTTGAGGGGGGGGGGCCCAAGGTGAAACACGACCATATGTTGCAGGTCATGCTAGTCGCGGCTAGATGCTGCTGGGCCCAAAAATGGAAATCACCCCGACCTCCTGGGGAGGGGGAGTGGGTAGCGAAAACACTGGCAATCTGATATGGAGTATCTTACCCACCTGATCGATGAATCCAAATCTAACATCGAGGCCCTATGGCAGCCATTTTTTGATAAATATGGGGAAATAGCCTGAGGCATAAGTAATCAGCTCAGACGGTCCTCTCGATGGGAACAATACTATCGGGGCAACCCCCTTGCAGTGGGAAGAGATCGATTGTTACAGGAAATGTGACTTTTATATGTTGGACCTTGTTTTTGAGCACCGTCTTTCTTTCGGAAGAAACCCTATGCTCGCATTGCATCTTCAGATGATGTGCTGGGCCCTGTTATCAACCATTAAACCATGGCATGGGATGGGGGGGGGGGGGAGTTGTGACCTCACTTTGATATATACCAATGTTTGCATTATTTTTTGAATTATGTAATAATTGTAAAACTCCAATAAAACCAAATTTTCAAAAATAAATTGCATCCTGCTATCTCAACACAACTGGCATACCGCCGGCTGCTTACGTGCGCAGTAGCAGCGTAATGTAGGCCAGGTCTCACAGCAACAAATGGGGTGTTGACCTGTTAAAAGCTGATGATGGCCATGTCCATTGAGCAGAGATAAATCGTGTCTGCTGCAAGTACGTGCTACTGACATCATGGAGCCCACCGTGGCCCACATTGACACCTCTGGTCGGGCCATCTGCATCGCCCCTGGCTCTGTGCTACTAAATTCAACCCGGATGTCCAGGAACGCATATTAGGCCTGGACAAAAAGAACAGCTCACAAACGGCGAAGTCTTTATCCATCCTGACAAAGGCCACGCCCAAACAGTACACCCAGTCACAACAGCGTGCTAACAAGGGGTGTACTTAGGGAGGGTTCTGCAGCTTCCAAGAACAGAGGTCCAGGCAGCCGGACCGCTCACAGAATCCACATTGGTGCAAGCAACAAAGGGGGGGGGGTGTAAGGGCTTTTTCCAGTCCGTCCCCCCCCTAAGCAACAGCCTCTGATGGAAAGAAGGAATGACACGCCCCTCCGGGTCCACGTGTCTCCAGTGAGGGGGCAGGCTTGCTCTCCATGCACATTTCTGGTGCCAGAATAATACAGACCCCTGGATCTCCTCGCCGTAGTCTCCACGGGGTACTGCCTATCCATCCCTGCCTCTCCTCCCCTCCACTCCCTCAAGTTGGGACAGCAACTCTTTTGGCAGAGATTCGGTCACTCGAGATCCAGGCAGTGGAGGAAGTCCCGACCTCCCAGTGAGGCTTGGGATTTTACTCCAGGATTTTCGCCATTCAGAAAAAGAAACCGGCTGGCATGAGAGTTGTGCAGGACCTCTCCACCCTCAACCACTCCATACCTCTACAAAAATTCAAGATGGTTACACCGGCTTTTATAGCAGAGACATTGTGCAAGGGAGACGATGTGCTCCCTGGATCTGAAGGACTCGAACCTACACGTCCCGATTTGGCAGCCCCATCGTTCTCGTCTACGATTCAGGATCATGGGCTTCCATTTCCAATACAAGGTGCTTCCTACCCGTACCTTGACTACTGGCTCGTCAGGGCTACGTCTCCGAAAGCAGTGCACCACACTTCCCATGCTCTTATGAACACACTGCACGATCTGGTCTTTTCGCTCAATCTCAAGAAGTCGCAGCTGCACCCTACGCAGACACTGATCATCTTGGGACTCATGGGACACGTGCTCCAAGAAAGTGTTTACTTCAGAGGACAAGATCACAGCCATCAAGGGGGCCACTACTCACTTCCTCAGCAGAGAGGTGACCTCGGCCTGGTGGTACCAGCACCTCCTGGGTCTCTTGGCAGCAGTCCTATTGGCCGTCCCCCACACGACTCGGGATGAGGAGGCTATAGCTGTGCTTTGCGGCATCATGGAACCAGGACCGGGGCTCTTAAGCCAAGATGATCAACGTTCCTCCATCTCTCCACTCAGACCTCACATGGTGGTCCACAGAATGCAGCCTACAGATGGGCAAGCCCTTCCAGCCTCCCACCCCGCAGGTCCCGGTCACCACAGATTCCTTTCTCAAGGGTTTGGGAGCCACCCTGGACAATCGCTCGATCCATGGCACCTGGACCTGGCAGGAGTACCACATCAATTGGCTGGAGCTGAACGCCATTTGGCTAGTAGTTGGAGCATTCCTCCTGCTTATCAAAGGCAATGTTGGCCTCATCCAGACTGACAACTCGTGTACTATGTCAACAAGCGGGGAGGCACCAGGTTCTCCCCACCCCCAACTGTGCCTGCTGGCGATCAGCATGTGGGAGTGGGACCTGGACAACATCTACCTCACGGAAGTCCACCTTCTGGGGGAATCCACCCTCGAGGCGGACAGGCTCAGCAGGTTGGGAGCAGACAAGTGGCAACTAAACGACCTTGCTCTTCAGATCTTCAGCAGATGAGAACACCCCAGGTGTACCTCTTTGCCACCTGGCACAACGAGAAGAGCCAACTGGCAGTGACGGGGTCCCGGCTCCCTGGGCGACGCATTTCAGATTCAGTGGAACGGCATGACGGCATACACCTTTCCTCCTACACGATTGATTGAGAGTGATATGCAAGATCAAGGAGTCTCGCCGGCTCAGCATCATGTGGGATATTTTTACCCACTTCTACTCTGCTATGCTGCAGCACTGTTATGATGGTGCCAGAAATGGCAAAATGGCTGCAAAACCCTTGTGCGTGCCAAAACCTCTGAAAATTGTGCTTTGCAGCGCACAAAAAGATGGCTGCCCAATCTACCACGCGTTTTGTCAGTGGTGGAACAGAGATCTCACTCCTGGAACAGGTCACTGGGCTCCACAACCAGTGAAAATGGAGTACAGAAGGAAAAAGCAGTGATTTGCTAAATGAAACCCAAAATCTTGCTTTAAATCCTTTGTTCTTGCTGAAACTGCAGAATGCCGGTACAGAACACCCTCAAACAACCAAAATTCTTGCTGGGTGCTACAATTCACTTAGTTTAAGAAATCATTGTGAACGTGCAAGGTTCTGAAAAGCTGAAAGCATAAAGGGAGTTCCACAGCAAAAGTGGCATGTCTGTGGATGTCAAATCTCTGTGCAGCAGAGGTCTGCAGGGATGACAGCTGTCAGGAGTCTGCCTGATTAAATTTTAAACATGTATATAAACTTAAACGAAATGTTTGCAATCTAAAAGGCCTGTTACTGAGAGTAACCTATGTTGTAATTGTTTTGATCCCATGGTTTAAAATCTTGAATGAGAATTCTAGCTGCTATCTAGAAGCACCTCAAGACCTTCCTCTTTTCTTCTGCCTTCGCTCCCCCTCTCCCCTGCTGATCTGTTCTCTTGGCACCGTGCACCTGGCCACCCTGTCTTTTGGGCCCAGGTACCTGCTCATCCTGTCACCCTCCCGCACTGCCTCCGGGCCACCCCTTGCACTGGGGTCTGTATCTGTACCCATACAGCCCCCCCTTTCTTCCTGCACTTATCAGACCTACCCTGTCTGCTGCCTTAAACCTAGCACTTGCAAATTGCTAGCTGCATTACCACTGTTTGTTGCCTTTATTATTTATTATCTGTTTCTCCTCTGCGCCGCACTTTCCATCCCTCCCCCCCTTCCATGCACTTTTCCCCTGCCCCCTCTCCCATGCACTTGTGCGTTCTCAATGTCACTGGGCCTAGTAAGATCGCTGTTTTGTTCTCCCCTGTTCCTCTCCCTTGCCTTGTCGCGCTCTGAACCACTTGTGTACGAGCGCGATAGAAATAAAATATCAATTTTGAAATCACAAGTTTGTTTTAAGCTAAGGAAAAAATGCCACATAATTAACAATTAAATCAAGCCTGGCTAAAGCTACCAAACTGGAATAACAAGTTTCCTCACTGAAGGAAGGCCTGATCCTCCAGCAGGAAATCACACAAGCGATAATTATAGGGTTTGGAAAGAACCTGGGCTACAGAGGCAAAAGGGAACAATGAACAGCTGCCGCTAAGGAGAAATGCAAGGTGTGAGGACAGTCGTAAATGGCCTCTGCCAAGAGCAAACAACGAGAAGACTGTACCTGGACTACAGGGAGACAAAAAGAGGCGGACCCAAACAACCATCTGTGGCTGAACATTGACAAAGAACATATTTTAAAAAGATGGATAACTTGCTGTTTAAAATTGTGAAAAATATGAAAATAACAGATTTGTGAATCTAAAAGTTGGCTGCACGTTTCAGGAGGCGGCAAAATCGTGTGACATATTCTGGAAAGAAATGGCAGGAAATGTGATTTTACACAATGTATTTCCACTAGAAGTATGAAACTTTATACACTTATGCCCATGTTAAACACGCACACTTGTAGAAATTTGCTGATAAATTAATTGGACATTGTTTTCCTTATGAAAAGGGCACAATTCTGTGAAAAGCAGATAAAAGATCCCACAGCTACGGGGTTTTGAGGAATAGCTGCTAGATAAAATGTAATCTATATATGTGATTGTTATAGAGGTTGCACATGTGTAAATATGTACGGTGCCAAAAGTATATTTTTTGTTCAAGGGGCTAGGGGTGGATTCTCAGCCTCATAAAATCACACCATAAAGGTGACACACCGTTTCTCTCCTATCAAGGCAGAGAGTAGACTCTGATCCCATCACCTGCCAAAGGGGCAAACTTAGGCTAAACCAGCACACACACCCCTTTATCATAGCATAAATAGACAGCTCAGCACTCAGAGACAGACAGATTCACTCACTATCCTGATACTGGCGGAGCACCCTGCTGCTGAACTCCACATCTTCCTTGCGCCAGACTCCAGAAACTTGGCAAAGCAGAAACCCATTGCATAGCTGAACCATTTTCAGCTAGGCCTCAAATTCCAGAACCCCACAAACCTAAGGGGAAGCATCAAAATACACCCGGGCTGCGCTGTAATGCTTGCCTACTGAGAATAATTATAAGAACAAAAAAGTGCAGATCCGGTCCAGTGCTGTGACCAGAGCGCCTTGCTGATTGCAGATCCAGTGCAATGTGCCCAGCCGTCT
This sequence comes from Ambystoma mexicanum, assembly GCF_040938575.1. Classification (NCBI taxonomy): domain Eukaryota; kingdom Metazoa; phylum Chordata; class Amphibia; order Caudata; family Ambystomatidae; genus Ambystoma; species Ambystoma mexicanum. The sequence goes on from NC_090936.1 coordinate 692,757,873, forward strand.
TTCCTAAAACCAGATCCAATTCCCTGACCAGAATCTTGACGGACCAGAATCCTGACGGTTCCGTTTAAAAACATATCTAGTGAGTAGCCATAGAAAGAACTGTCACTAGCATATGTACTGTCCATAGTCAATCCCTATCTTAAACCCATCCTATCTGTATTCAGAACCTGTATTGTCTGAACTCTCTATCGAAACATCCTAATCTTCCTCCTGTACTAGTATTGTTAAAACTATCTTTGCGCTGATCTTTTCTCATCTGAAAAAGGCGAGTTTCCTCTGCAGGCAGTCATTCTGATCAAGTGGCTGTGTTCCTGTGTGGTATTCGTTTTGTTCATAGTCATCTAGTGTAAGAAATCCTTTTGTCATTTTAAAAGTGCATTCCTGTTTTCCATTCTTGCGCCTATCTCGAAAAAACGACCTCCACTAAAACGTCCATAACGCCCTCAGTTTTTGTGCTTGAAACAAAATTTCAACTTCTGCATTCCAAATCAACTCGGTTCTCCCGTTATCGCGATTATCGCGCAGTCAAAAGTGTGCCGCGAATTGCGTTTGTGGGAAATTCTTACAGGCGTGAAACAGCTTTTAATTGCCTCTGACCTTAATTTTAAGATTTCAAATTGTTTCTTGGTATTAAATCATTGCTTGTGTTTGTGTGCAACTATCCAAAGCGGCTCCCATAAGAATGTATAGCAGTTTCAGCAATTTAGACCATATTTAGTGTTTTTGCCCAGTCCATTCTAAGATAACTTTAAATGCCATTCTGACAGCTTGACAGTCAATTCTGTTTTTTCTCTTGTTTGCTGGGGGAAAGTGGGATTCATATTCAGGAATGGCAGACTTCAAACAGAATACCTGCTTTCTCCTCCTATCTCTTTACATTGCCTATTGGGGGGGTTGAGGGGTGTGCAGGGGGGAACCTTTTACCACAGTGCTATCTGATCTGAACACAAACACAAAAGTGTCATTTCTGTGCTGAATTGTTTTGCTCACTACTACTTCTTGTGTATTAAAGAGACTATTCAGTGTTACATCACCTCATTGGTTATTATTGTTTACCCATTAAAACATAGTGTGATTAAATTGTAAATACATAAATCTTTTAACTTTGCAAACCAGCCTGATTCCTGGTTCAGTGTGACCGGGAGGGTTCCAGGAGAGAGGCGTGTCATGATGCCTACCCCCGCGGACCCAGACCACATCCAGCAACACCGGAAGCAGGCATCAAGTTATCCTAAGCAAGTCCAACAACCCCTGCTAGGGGCTATTTGGGTCCAATCCTGGCGCCTATGGCGCCAGGCTCATATCGAGTCAGTCCTGGCGCTTATGGCGCCAGGCTCATAGAGTAAAACTTACCTGATGCAGACCATGCTGCAAGAGCTCCAAGCCAAAAGAGGCTTGGAAGGGACTACTTTACTTGGGGGACTATTTTTTTTTTACTCTGGACGGGGCTGGGGAGGCATACTTACCTGGGACTACTTTGGAGGCTATTTAAACCACGCCCAAAGAGCAGCACACGCTTCGTGTTCTGCATCCAGCAGCGTAACGCTCACCGTGCCTGCAAGTCTGCATCCAGCCTTCTGCCACGCCCGCCTCGAGTTTGGAGCTCCTAGAAAAAGGGAGAAAGAAGGAGAAAAGGTTAGAACAAGAGCAATACCTTTAATCCTTACCTGAATTCCCGATCCATTGCGCCTTCGAGTTGGAAGAAAGGTTATTTTATGCATGTCACCTCGCCTGCTGCAGCACCGCGCTGAACTCACTGGCCTTTGCAGCATCTTCACATTCCACCGCATCCTCCTGCATGTTCCCGCCGCACTCCGGCACCTAAGGAGAAGACAAGAACAGCAAGGTGAGCTAAGGGAATACACAGAGGAATATTAGTCCCCCCTCCCCCCATAGACTTACCTGATTTTACCACCGGGGGTACTATTCCTCTTCACGGGTCGGCGCAGCTTCCACTGGATCTTCACGGAACCTCGGCCCCTTACGGGAAACAAAAGGACAGCAAGGTGAAACAAAGGGACTAACAAGGGGAACCCTCCTCACCACAATAGACTTACCTGATTTTACCGCCAGAGGTATTATTCCCCAAGACTTCATACTTTCTCTCAGCGCCTGAATAAGGGAGAAAGCAACAGGTTACATATTGACTTTATTTTATCGAACTGTTGGAAAATACAAATCCTTACCAGAATACTACCGGTTGCCACGAGGAACTCTTCATTAGGCTCAAGCTGCAACCTGCAAGGAATCGGACAAGAGTGAAAGTCAGGCATTTGAACTCTTACGAACTTTATACTTACGGCGTCTTGCTGGATATCTCGGAGTCAATATTGTTCTGGAACTCACCAATTCCTTCGAGCCAGTGAAGCAACTGGTTATCAACGCGCCCCTGCGATCAAAGCAGGATGGAGAGCTCATCTTTTCAAACCATCAGGTGAGACTATAAGAGGGGACATCAAAGGCGATCTGTGGGGAGAACAGCGGGGGTGGGGGGATTTACGCTAACTCCACGGGTGGTTAATTCCCTTTCTCCATTTGCAGAAGAATATTCCTACGGGCCAAGCAAACGAAGCTAGGTGGGCCAGTCCAGTCCGTCATCTCGGCCCTACGCGTCACATTGGTGGAGACCGCAGCTGTCCAGTTCCGATCGACGCCTCTGTGGGAGCCAGGTGAGCGTAACAGCGTGATATGAGTGGTATATTGTTCAGAATAAAGAACCTTTAGACAAAAATAACATTGTGCATTACATGCTAGGTGTTGACATGGATGTGTGCTGGATTGAAATCACTTAAAATCATTCTAAAAGCTCCATGGTGGCCAGCCAGGCCATGGTTCTCGGAGCTGCTCAGCCTCTCGGAGATGCCCCCTATTCATCTCCCGACGGGCCCAGCACATCTTCTGGCGCAGCGGGGGGGGGGGCAGGGTCATCCACCCCACGCCACAACTAGCCCTCACAGCATGGTTCCTGAACAGGTAACGCTAGGGCACCTCAGCCTCTCGGAGGCAAATCTAGAGATTAAACAGGGTGCAGGGCGACCCGGGCCCAGTATAAGAGCAAGAGGACCAGGTTCTGCCATTGGGCAGATTCTAAAAAAATTGACCCCGCCCCCCTTGCATGTACACTGGACGACGTGCTCTCCTTCTCGGCGCACCTTACCCACTCCGACGTGCAGGTTGATACCTGCTGCAGGTACCTCACAGCCATCGGGGCTTACAGGAACTCAGAGGAGGAGGGCTCCTCCTCCAATCAGATTGTGAAATATTTGACGGGACTCACAAGGCTCTACCCCATCAGGAAGCCACACCCCGTGTGGGACCTGAACATAGCCTTGGGAGCTCTTGCACACAAACCGTTCGAGCCAGTGGCGTCCACAGACGTCAGGCTGATCACCATTAAGACAGCCTTACTAGTCGGCCTCACCTCGGCACGCAGTCTGCAAAATCCAGGCGCTGGTCGCCTCTGAACCATATACTACCTTTCACAGGGACAAAGTAGTCCTGCGAACGCACCCAGCATTTCTGCCTAAGGTGTCGTCGGCTTGCAATTTAAACGAGGAAATGGTGCTTCCTACTTGTTTTTGCCGATCCTAAGGATGAAGTACAAAGTTCTTCACTGCCTGGATGTCCGGCATGCCCTGAAATTCTACCTTGTCGGGACCAAGGGCTTCCGCAAATCAGATGCCCTGTTTGTCACTTTTTGAGGTGCAAGACCAGGCTATCAAGCCTCCAAGGCCTCCATCTCCTGCTGGATGGTCTCGGCCATCAAAGAAGCATATGAGGGCCAGGATAAACCACTCCCGGCCAACATGCGCGCTCACTCGGTCGGGGCCAAGGCAACGGCCATCGCATTCCAGCGCCATGTCCCTTGGCAAGTCATAGGCAGGGCGGCCACCTGGGCCACCCCTTCGGCTTTCTGCAAGCACTACTGTTTGGATGCCGGCTCTAGATCAGATGCGGCTTTCAGACAGGTGGTTCTCAGGAACCTGTTTGCTTAAGGATGGTCTCCTCTCCACCCTGGGGCTACATTCAGTTGTAATCACCCATGCAGTATGGAGTGAAGGGGACGGGACGTAAGAGTAATTATAAGTTCTCCAGCATGGGGTCTGGCATGGATTCACATGCTCATGAATATTCCCCGTCGTCAGGCTGGGAATCCTCGGTAAAGGAAAAAAACTATCAGTTTCGTTTCTGATCTGTCTTTCGTAGTAACAACCAATCACTGGTCTCTGCGTCATACTGACCACAGCCAATGACTGCCCTCTACCTAAGCACCGCCTCTGGCAGCCATCTTCAGATTTTTACGGCACGTTCATGTGTTGGGATCCTCGTGCTATTGCTCTCGAGCGTTAGTGCTATTTTTTCACGTTTTTTCTCAAAAACTTCATTTTTTTTTTCTGTCAAAAGAGCCTCAAGCTCCACCGACTCTCCATCCGATCAACGGGGACCCGTGTCGGATTCGTCTGCGCCCCTCAAGGGTGAAGATTTCGTCGAGCTACGCTTTTGGAGGACTCCAGAAGTTTCTCAGGCCCGGACATGGCCCAGGAGAAGGGAAGCTCGACGCCCGGAAAGCTGTTCAGGATCTGCCCTGGATGCCAGCTGCAGAACGTCTTTAAGGAGGACGAACACTCATTTTGTCTCTACTGTTTGCATGAGGACAAGACGCACGTGGAGAAGGACTGTGCGTTTTGCGTCAACATGTCGGAGCGGACCATGAAGGACCGCCATCAACGTCTCGCCAACTGGCTGGAAGGGAAGAGCCCGTCAGGCGAGAAGAAGAGGAAGAAATCCGAGCGGTCTTCTAAGACCTTTGAGGACGCCCCGGCGACGGGGGTCCAACACAAGGCCAAGCACCGCGAGTCCGCTGGCACCGGGAGCGCCGAACGGTCGGGCTCTACGGTCGCCAGGCAGGGCGCACCCTCCCCGGCACCTTCAGCCACGAGCCAACACTCTGGGTTGGGTAAGAGGAAGGGCGAGCACCCGGCGAAGCTCCTGGAGAGGCCCCGGTCGAGCTCGAAGGCCCCATCGGAGGGGGAGCGAGGCAGTGTCCCCCCCCTCAAGGATAAGGCGGTGAGCGCACCTAAGGTGGTGAAGGCCTTAATCCATCCGGCCAAGCCCTCTATCGATACTGTCGCGGCGGCCCTGGCTCAGCCTGTGGAGGCTACACCAGTGGTGGCGACCTCGGGGCTCAGAGTCTCCCTGCCACCTCGGAGGGAGTCCTCTTTTGTGCCCATCGATAGGACCCCCGTGAAACCCCCGGCGGGGAAGAAAAAGGGGGGGGGGGGCAGGGCGTCGTCATAGATTCGGCCTCAACCTTGGAGGGAGAGCTGATTGAGGTCTTAAGCCACGGCCTTGGCGTGGAAGAAGACCGGCCCGTCGGGATGGATCCCGACGCAGGCGACGACGACATTGTCGAGGGTGCCGACGGGGCCCCTGATCGCCCGTCGGATTCCCCTCTGCCAGTGCCGCAAGACAACTCGGCGGCCATTTTGTTGGCTATACAGTCCTTATGTTCAGAGATGAGGATGAGACTACCGTTGCCGACGGAGGAACCTCTCCCGTCGGGGGATCCTGAACCGGGACCTTCTGTTGCTCCCCCGCCCAAGAAAAGAAGGATTCACCCTCCACCTCCTTTTCAGCCGTCGTGCCCCGTCCAGCCCTCCTCCCCGTCCACCCGAGGGGATGATACGGGGACTGACACGGCAGCGACGGGTACGGACGACTAGGTATACGACGAGGATCTACCGTCACCTCCCACCAGGGCTTTTCCGCCCGACGACATTGGATCGTTCCACTCCATGATCGCCAGGGCATCCGAGCTTTTCCAACTCTGCCCTGAGGAGAAGAAAAAGGAAGGATTCCTTTATCAACGGCGCGAGGCCAAGAGGAAGACGGTCCTCGCGGTGCCTCTACTGGACGACATTTGGGATGAGGGCCTCGCCCTCCTCAAGAACCCTTCCACGACGCCAGCTAGAAGAGACCGGTACGAGAAGAAGTACCGGGTCCCAGACGCGGCCCCCCCTGTGCCTCCAGGCGCAGCCTACCCCGGACTCCGTCGTCTCCGCGGCGGCCAGGAAGAAAGCGGGGGGGGTGCGGCCTCCACATAGACTTCCCCACCGGACGGCGAGGGAAAGAAATTGGACGCTATGGGACGCAGGGTCATCTCGTCGGCAGCGACGACGATTAAAGCGGCCAACACCTTGGCTATCGTGGCCCGCTACGACAGGGAGTTATGGTACAAACTGGCTCCCCTGCTGGACTTCCTACCGGACGACAAGAGGGCGGATGCCCTGGAGATCCTACAGGAAGGCGAGGTGGCGTCGGACCACGCCATCACTATTGCGACGGACATCGCCGACACTGGGTTTCGCCAGTTGGGCAACGGCGTGTGCCTTAGGCGGCGTGGATGGCTCAAGGATACGGACTTCCGTCAAGACGTACAGACCAGAGTCCTGGACATGCCGTTCGATGGGAACAACCTGTTTGGGAAAACAGTGGACGATTCCCTCCAGGCCATTAAAGCGGACACTGAGACGGCCCGGGCCCTTGGGGTTCTGCAACGACGGACGCCCTTTCGGAGCAGTGGAGGCAAGGGCGCCTCCAAAGGTTCCGGCGGCGGTTTCTCCACCTACCGTCAAGCGGCCCGCTCGTCTCTCAGGAGGCCTACAGAGGACGAGGCAAGTCTGGCAGACCCCGCCGTCGTCGCCAAGGAGGTCAAGGCGGCAAAGCCTCGTCGAAACAGGATTGAACCGGCCGTGGGGTCGGGCCCCCACCGAAGCACCCCGGTGGGAGGCCGGCTGGCGAGCTTTGTCAGCGTGTGGGAGTCCATCTCCACCGACCGTTGGGTGCTGGACGCCTTAGCCCGGGGCCACGCGCTCGAGTTTCAAAGAAGGTGCCCGCGCGTCCCCCCCGTGGCCAGGAAAGAGCTTCACGTCCCTCAGCTTCTCCTGGAGGTAAAGGCGATGCTTAGGAAGGGCGTCATCGAACTCGTACCAAAGAGGCTTCGGGGCTCTGGAGTTTACTCAAGATACTTCCTCGTGAAGAAGACGACAGGAGGATGGCGCCCCATCCTAGATCTGCGACGGCTGAACAAGTTCATCAAAGCGCAGAAGTCCCGGATGGTCACCCTCCAGCACGTCCTGGGGCAGCTGGAGGAAGGAGACTTCCTGTCGTCGTTGGATTTGTAGGTTGCCTACTTCCATATTCCCATCCTAAAGGGGCACCGAAAATTCCTCAGGTTTGTGGTCCAAGGGCGTCATTACCAGTTCAAAGCCCTCCCCTTCGGACTACGGTCGGCACCCAGGGTATTCACCAAGTGCCTTGCACCGGTGGCGGCGCAGCTGCGCCGCGAGGGGATCCATGTCTACCCCTACCTGGACGACTGGCTCATCCGAGCCAAGACGAGGGAGCTCGGCGTGGAGCACACGGCAAGGACCGTCCAACTTCTCTCGGACCTGGGATTCTCCGTGAACTACGCCAAGTCCCATCTGGTACCCGCGCAAAACGCACTGTTTCTGGGAGCGAAGCTCGACACAGTGTCCCTTCTGGCCTCCCCGTCGGAGGAAAGGACCAGGTCCATCCTGGGCAAGGTACAGCGGATGTTGGTTTCCGACGCGGCCAAGGTGAGGTCCATCAAGTCCCTCCTCGGAATGATGTCTTCTTGCATCTACCTCATTCCCATGTGCAGGCTCCAGATGCGCCCGTTGCAGGAGTTCCTGGACGCGCGCTGGATCCAAACGACAGGCGGCTTCGAGGAGAGGATCACACTCTACGAGAGTTTCCGCCGAGCGGTCCGGTGGTGGGGCAACCGCGCGCATCTGACGGCGGGCATGGACTTCCAGACCCCAGACCACCAGGAGACAGTGACCACGGATGCCTCCCTGGAAGGGTGGGGAGCGCACTCCGAAAAACTGCACGCGAGAGGCCTTTGGCTCCCGACGGAGAAGTGCCTCCATATCAACGTCCTGGGGCTCCGTGCAGTGTTCTGGGCCCTCAGGTCCTTCCTTCCGTCCCTCAAGGGCAAGGTGGTGAGGATATTCACCGACACCACCACCACCATGTTTTACATCAGGAAACAGGGCGGAATCGGGTCTCCAGCGCTGTCCAAGGAGGCGCAGGACCTGTGGCATTGGGCCGTCGCCCGAAGGATGTTTCTGGTGCCGTTTCATCTGGCAGGGATAAAAAAACACCATCGCCGACTCACTCAGCAGGGAGCTGCGCTCGTGCCACGAGTGGGAACTACGGCAGGATCTAGTGGATCGCCTCTTCCGACGGTGGGGCACGCCCCAGATCGACCTGCTCACGACGGCGACGAACTCCAAGTGCCGGAGGTTCGCCAGCAGGTTTCCCCAGGCGAGGAGCATGGGCGATGCCTTCTCGTTTCCCTGGGAGGGCCTGTTCCTCTACGCGTTCCCTCCTTTGCCACTGCTAATCCGGCTCGTCAACCAGCTCAAGAGGTCACGGTGCAGGATGATCCTCGTCGCACCTGCGTGGCCGAGGCAGATATGGTTCCCGGACCTTCTGGACTTGTCAGCGTCCCCGCCAATCAAGCTACCGGTGGACGCGGATCTACTCTCCAGGGAAGGAGGCGCCATCCTCCACCGCGACCCGAAATCGCTGAAGTTTGGAGGATACGACATACCGGCTGACTGCAGAGGTTCTTGCAAAGGCCAGGGCGTCCTCGACTCTTAAATGCTACGGACACAAGAGGTTCTCTGTCTGGTGCCACGCACAGAAGATTAACCCTCTACGGATTACAGCTCCCCAGGTACTGCCGTACCTGCTGACGCTGGCCAAAGCTGGACTGGCACACGCGTCCATCAAGATTCATCTTGCTGCGATCTCCCGATACACCAGAACCACGGGCCGGAAGTCCTTGTGGTCTCATCGTCTGGTGAAAGAGTTCATGAAGGGACTGTTCAGATCGTTCCCGCCGGTGAAGGCTCCGGCCCCGGCGTGGGAGCTCAACGTGGTGCTGACCAAGCTCATGGGACCTCCGTTCGAGCCTCTGCACTCGGCCCCGTTGAAGTTTCTGTCGTGGAAAACAGCGTTTCTTGTGGCCATTGTAACGCTCCCCTGATTCCCACGGAGGCGCGGGTCTTGGCAGGAAGGTGTCCGTAACACGGAACGTGATGTGCAGGATTCGGTTGGCTTCTGGGGTCGAACCTCTCCGCACTGTGTGTCGAACTCGAAGGGTGAGGTTTCTGCAGGTGAAATAATATGGGGATTAAAGGTCTGGGTGGTCGAATGTCCCTATCTCTCTCCTCCCAGCTTGTCTGTTGAACCCCCCCCTCCCAGGTCAACTTGCTCACCTTAGATAGGTGAATGCTGGGCTCTCCATCTGCGTCTAGTGCAGGGTGCCGTTGCCAGTTCCTTCACTGGTGAAACGTTAGCCTCTTGACTTCAGAGGATGAGTACCGTCGTTGTCTGCACGACCGGTAAGTTTCTGGACACCTTTAGTCTGTAAGTATGGCAAGCGCTCTTACTGTCTCTATTTGTCTTTGCAGGCGACGATGCAGAAAGAAGAAATCCGGAAATCGCCACGTGCCGGTGAGTGTAACACTGCTGCTGTCTATGCAGGTGAAGATGCAGTGTGAAGAATCCGAAATGCACAGCGTGCCGGTAAGTAGAATAATGCTGTTTATCTTTGTGCAGATGCAGCGTGAAGAATCCGGAATGCACGGCGTGCCGGTAAGTAAAATAATGCTGTTTGTCTTTGCAGGCGAAGGTGCAGCGTGAGACACGGCCGCTGCGGAGGGATCAGGTAAGCAAACACTGCGTGTGAAAGTTCATTCTGCTAACCTGTTGTTTCTGATCTTTTGCAGGTGCTGATGTTGCTCGGGGTACCGGAATGGTGAGTATCATTCTTGCAGGTTCAGGATCCAAAGAAGAAAAGCTGGAGCAGACTCGGTGAGCGTTCTGCTGCAGATGCAGAATAACGCGAAGCACGTTTCATCAATCGGGTGTGGTTTAAATAGCCTTGGAGTGATGAGGCGTTTCCTTCCACGGCCCCGCCTAGGCAAGAAAAGAGTTCCTGCTTCCAGAAGAGTTCCAGTGGAGTGGAGCTGCCCCACCCAGGTAAGAAAAGTAGTCCCAGTTCACCGAGGACTTTTAAGAGTCTGGCAAGTCAGCAGCATGGTCTGCCGCAGGTAAGTCCACCCAAGCATCTTCACACCTATGATGAGCCCGGCGCTTCCAGTGCCGGGACCAAGCTTCTGATGAGCCTGGTGCCACCGGCGCCAGGACAAGGTCCAAAAGGTCCCTGTGGGGACCGGCTGGTGCCTAGGATCAGGGTTAGGGGCCTGCTTCCAAGGACGTTGGACTGATCCTGACTCCTTGGAAGCAGTGATCATGACAGTATCCCCCCTCAAGGCCCCTCCTAAGTGTCTTCTCCGGGGGCTTTGGCTTGTCGGGGTGATTCAGATGGAATCTCTTGACCAGACGAGGTGCGTGGACGTGTTCTGAGGGTTCCCAAGACCTTTCCTGGGGACCGTATCCTTTCCAATCAACCAGATAGTATAATTTAGACCTGGAAATTTTGGAGTCTAGGATGTTCTTCACTTCAAATTCGAGTTCTCCGTCTACCAAAACGGGTTCCGGGAGTTCAGTCAATCGGGTTTCTGGTTGTACTGGTTTTAATAAGGAGACATGGAATACTGGATGTATTTTCATATGCGTAGGCAATTCCAATTTGGCAGCCACCGGATTAATTATGGCAGATATGAGGTAGGGCCCCAGTTATCTCGGAATGAAAGTGCGGGGTCCTTTTAAAGGCAGGTGCTTAGTGGATAACCAGACTTGATCTCCAACAGCGTAGTGAGGGGCCTCTTTACGTTGCCGATCGGCTGCCTTTTTGAATTGAGCTTTAGCTCTTTGCAGATGGGCAGTGGCTTCCTTTAAAAGCACAGGTGATCTCCGAATGCAAGTGATCCACAGCAGGTGCTTCAATTTCTTGGGGAGGGTCCAGGTTGGAGGTTCTAGGATGGTGTCCATATAACAAGAAAAAAGGAGTCTTCCCGGTTCCAGAATGAGTCGAATTGTTATATGCGTATTCAGCGATCCAAAGAATGTCCTTCCAGGGGTTTTCTGTTTGTTGGAGCATGCAGCGTAGATATTGTTCTAGTGTCTGGTTTGTCCTTTCGGTTTGTCCGTCAGTTTGGGGATGGTGACTGGTCGAAAGTCTTACATCAACTTGGGCTAGACGACAGCAACTGCGCCAGAAGTGGGAGATGAATTGACTTCCCCTATCGGAGACTAAAACCGAAGGAAAACCGTGTAAGCGAACAATGTTTGCCAAGAATTCCCGGGCCAATACTGAGGCTGAAGGCAGACCCTTCAAGGGTATGAAGTGAGCCATTTTCGAGAATAGATCCACGACTACTAAGATGGTAGTATATCCCAAGCATGGAGGTAGGTCCGTGATAAAATCCATGGACAGGGTATGCCATGGACATGGAGGGATGTCAAGTGGCTGTAATAGGCCAGCTGGTCTTTGCTTTTGACTTTTATTCTGGGCACACACACCGCAGGAGATTACAAAGTCTCTAATATCCCTTTTCCACGATGGCCACCAGAAATGTCTTTTAATCTTTTCCATGGTTTTGGTAATACCAGGGTGCCCCTCCATTAGAGAGTCATGATAACCGGAGATTACTTGTCTTTGTAGTTTCTCACAGGGCAAGTGCAATCGTCCTCGGAAATATGGTAGGTCTTGATCTACTGAGAAATCTTTTCCCTTTAATTGCCAGGCCTGCAAATCGGTCGGAGTTAGGAGCGATTTCACCGTGGTCTTGATGTCTTCAAAAGATTGAGTGCTGACCAAACCCAAAATCCTTTGTTCTGGGATTATGGGTATTGGATCTGGATTGATCAAATGTTAATCTACTCCCATCCGGGAGAGGGCATCCGCTTTTCCTTCTTACTGCCTGGTCGATAAGTAATTATAAAGTCAAATTCTGCTAGAAACAGAGCCCAACGAAGTTGTCTGGAAGACTGAGCTTTGGCTGTCTTTAGGTATTGTAAATTGCGGTGATCAGTCATTACGGTGACTGTGTGTCTGGCTCCTAGAAGATAATGCCGCCAAGCTTTAAAGGCCGATCTGATGGCCAAAAGTTTCTTGTCTGTAATTGAATAGTTGATCTCAGGAGGCGAAAACTTGCGGGACCAAAAGGCAACCGGATGTAGTTGGTTTGTGACCGAATCTCTTTGTGATAACACTGCACCCATAGCAAGACTAGAAGCATCCGTTTCCATGATGTAAGGTAGTTCTGGGCGAGGGTGTTTTAAAACGGGTGCAGAGATGAATTTAGCTTTTAAGTCTTGAAAAGCTTGTTCCGCTTCAGAAGACCACTCAAAACGCTTGTTCTTTTTCAACAGAGCGGTGATGGGCTGGACTATCCGGGAAAATTCAGGAATGAATCTGCGGTAAAAGTTAGCGAATCCTAACATGCTTTGAACTCCTTTTACAGAGGTTGGTGATGGCCACTTGATAATTGCATCAACTTTCTTTGAATCCATATGGACTCCGTTAGGTGACAGTATGAATCCCAGGAACTCGACTTCAGTTGCGTTGAAGACGCATTTCTCAAGCTTAGCAAAAAGGCTATGTCGACGCAATCTCTCGAACCTTTTTAATATGTCTCTGATGTTCTTCTTCAGATGATGAATAGACGAGGATGTCGTCAATGTAGACAACTACACATACGTCAATGAGTTCTCTGAGGACATCGTTCATAAAATATTGGAAAGCAGCAGGAGCATTACACAGTCCAAAGGGCATCACTTGATATTCGAATAGCCCGTACTTGGTGCGGAAGGCCGTTTTCCATTCATCGCCCTCTTTGATCCGTACCAAGTGGTAGGCTCCTCTGAGATCCAGCTTTGTGTATATACAGGCATCTTTGACTTGGTCCAGGAGTTCAGGGATCAAAGGTAACGGGTATCTGTTTTTAATAGTGATCTGATTCAGGGAGCGGTAATCTATGCAAGTCCTAAGGTCTCCTCCCTTTTTCGGAACGAAGAACAAAGCAGATGAAGCTGGAGATTTTGAAGGACGGATGAACTCGTTAGCTAGGTATTGGTCCAGGTACTGTCTGAGGTGAACGTTCTCTGGCTCGGTGAGGGCATAGATCCTGCTGCAAGGAGGGGTTGTTCCAGGTATCAGATCTATTTGACAGTCGTAAGACCTATGAGGAGGTAGGGTGTTAGCTTGATCCTTCTGGAAGACGTCTTGGAACTCCTGGTATTCGGGAGGCAATTTGAGAATCTCCTCAGAAGAGATCGTCGCCAGTGAAACATCAGGTCGAGGATAAGTGGTAGAACACTCTGGAAACTGAACCGTTTTTGCTCGCCAATCAATCTGAGGGTTGTGCTTCTCTAACCAAGGGATTCCCAGAATGATCTGGAACTGAGGGGCCTTGATTACATCGAACACTATTCTCTCCCGATGTCCGTTATGACTCAACAGCGTCACTTCTTGGGTGGCATACGTTACTGGTCCGGAGGCTATCTCCGTGCCATCCACAGTAGTGATGACGTCTTTTACTGCCTTAGGGACAAGGGGTAGATTCATCCTTGATACCATTTCACGGTCCACATAGTTACCGATTGCTCCGCTGTCAATGTAAGCTTCAATTGCATGCAAACGATCCGGACGTTCAGGACTAATGAGGACCATGGGTATCACGAAATGCGAGGTCACGGGACAGATCTTAACTCTCGGCAAGAGGACCTCTACTCTTGTCGGGCGAGGTCGTTTCCCTGCTCAGGACTTGTGGTACAGGTATCAGTGGCTCCTACAGTCTTCTTAGCTGGTTTCACGGGACAGTCCCGAAGAAAGTGTCCTGAATTACCGCAATAGAGGCATAATTGCAGCTGCCTTCTTCTTTCCCGCTCTTTCTGGGTTAAAGGTCCTCTCATGCCCCCTATTTGCATGGGTTCCACAGTATCAGCTCCCTTATTCGAGGTCTGTGGTTTGGTAAACACTCGGGTATCAAATCTGGAACGATCTGCCTTCCTGTTCTGTAGTCTATGGTCTAGTTGGACAACCAAGTCAATATAGTCTGAACATTCTTGTGGAGGATTCACAACCTGCGCTAGCACATCCTTGAGCTCTCCACGCAGGCCTCTGTAAAAAAGCGTTATTCTCTTGTCCTCGGGCCATTGTGTTTCCACTATGAGTCTGTTGAAAGAGGCTATATAAGCCAAGAGGTCTTGGTTACCCTGTCGTAATGAGAGAAGTTCATTGTCCAAGGCCTGCCCTTGTGCATGTCTTGCGAACAGTTTCTCCATGCTGGACTGGAAGGCTTGAAAATCGTGTAAAACCGGATCATCCTGGGTGACTAAAGGGATCGACCAATCTGCAGCACTGCCACTGAGATAGGAAAGCACGAAAGCTACCTTGGCCTGGTCCGTTGGGAATGCAGCTGGTCGACGCAAGAAATGCAGGCGGCACTGGTTGATGAACACTGCGAATTTCTTTGGATCACCAGCAAAGCGTTCGGGCGGAGCCAAGGGCACATTACCGGGCAGATTGATTTGCACTGGGTTTGAAGCTGATGCAGAAGGATAACTCCCTCCTGGAACGGGCAAAAGTGTCTGTCCTGCCTGAGTTTGTAACAACTGCCTAGCAAGGTCCTCGGTTCGCTCCTTAGAAATTATCAGTTCTCTTCTTAGGGAGCTTGTTTCCTGGCGAGCTGCATGTACTTCTGCTCTTAATTCCCCAAGCAACTGGGCTAGTTGATCGGTATCTGAAGTTTCCATTGCGCCTGGGTAGGAGTTTAGTGGTAGGCTTCGCGTTCTGTAACGCTCACCTAATTCCCACGGAGGCGCGGGTCTTGGCAGGAAGGTGTCCGTAACACGAAACGTGATGTGCAGGATTCGGTTGGCTTCTGGGGTCGGACCTCTCCGCACTGTGTGTCGAACTCGAAGGGTGAGGTTTCTGCAGGTGAAATAATATGGGGATTAAAGGTCTGGGTGGTCGAATGTCCCGATCTCTCTCCTCCCAGCTTGTCTGTTGAACACCCCTCCCAGGTCAACTTGCTCACCTTAGATAGGTGAATGCTGGGCTCTCCATCTGCGTCTAGTGCAGGGTGCCGTTGCCAGTTCCTTCACTGGTGAAACGTTAGCCTCTTGACTTCAGAGGATGAGTACCGTCGTTGTCTGCACGACCGGTAAGTTTCTGGACACCTTTAGTCTGTAAGTATGGCAAGCGCTCTTACTGTCTCTTTCATTGTCTTTGCAGGCGACGATGCAGAAAGAAGAAATCCGGAAATCGCCACGTGCCGGTGAGTGTAACACTGCTGCTGTCTATGCAGGTGAAGATGCAGTGTGAAGAATCCGAAATGCACAGCGTGCCGGTAAGTAGAATAATGCTGTTTATCTTTGTGCAGATGCAGCGTGAAGAATCCGGAATGCACGGCGTGCCGGTAAGTAAAATAATGCTGTTTGTCTTTGTGCAGATGCAGGGTGAAGAATCCGGAATGCACGGCGTGCCGGTAAGTAAAATAATGCTGTTTGTCTTTGCAGGCGAAGGTGCAGCGTGAGACACGGCCGCTGCCGAGGGATCAGGTAAGCAAACACTGCGTGTGAAAGTTCGTTCTGCTAACCTGTTGTTTCTGATCTTTTGCAGGTGCTGATGTTGCTCGGGTACCGGAATGGTGAGTATAATTCTTGCAGGTTCAGGATCCAAAGAAGAAAAGCTGGAGCAGACTCGGTGAGCGTTCTGCTGCAGATGCAGAATAACACGAAGCACGTTTCATCAATCGGGTGTGGTTTAAATAGCCTTGGAGTGATGAGGCGTCTCCTTCCACGGCCCCGCCTAGGCAAGAAAAGAGTTCCTGCTTCCAGAAGAGTTCCAGTGGAGTGGAGCTGCCCCACCCAGGGTAAGAAAAGTAGTCCCAGTTCACCGAGGACTTTTAAGAGTCTGGCAAGTCAGCAGCATGGTCTGCCGCAGGTAAGTCCACCCAAGCATCTTCACACCTATGATGAGCCCGGCGCTTCCAGTGCCGGGACCAAGGCTTCTGATGAGCCTGGTGCCACCGGCGCCAGGACAAGGTCCAAAAGGTCCCTGTGGGGACCGGCTGGTGCCTAGGATCAGAGTTAGGGGCCTGCTTCCAAGGACGTTGGACTGATCCTGACTCCTTGGAAGCAGTGATCATGACAGCCATCACCTCCGCACGACGGGTGGGAGAGATCCAGGCCCTTTCCTTCAAGGCCCCGTACTTGACTTTTCACGACACGAGGGTAGTGCTCAGGACGCACCCCTCTTTCATGCCCAAGGTACCGTCGGACTTCCATCTCAACGAACCCTTGGTGTTGCCTGTGTTCTTCCCGTCGCCTTCGTCGCCGGCTGAGAGGACTTTGCACTCGTTGGATGTGGCTAGAGCGCTGAAGTTCTACGTGGACCGCACAAAGTGTTTTCGGAAGACGTCACAACTCTTTGTGTACTTTGGACCTGTCAATCAGGGGAAGGCTCTCTCGAAGGCTTCTATTTCCAGATGGCTCTCCGGCTGTATCATGTACTGTCATCGGTTGGCAAACCGACCGCTGCCTGGCCGTCCGAGAGCCCATTCCACCAGAGCGATCGCAGCTACCACGGCGTTCCTTTCTGGTGTGCCCCTGCTGGACATATGCAGGGCTGCTACGTGGAGGTCGACGCACACCTTCACGAAATTCTACTGCGTCCATCGGGATTCCAGGGAGGAGTCCAGGGTCGGCCAAGCAGTGCTGCGCAACCTGTTCGCCTGAGGTGAGCCTGGTGAGGAGGTAAGATTGCTTGATGTTGAGTTTGATGTAATGCTTAATGTTGAGCCTTTGCCACCTCCCGTGGTTGTGCATGTGTGTACTGCTAGGTATTCTTTATTCATGAGCATGTGAATCCATGCCAGACCCCATGCTGGAGAAGGAACAAGTTACTGACCTGTAACTGTTCTCCAGCATGGGTCTGGCATGGATTCACATGCGAACCCTCCCGCCTACCCCTCTGCGGCTCTTCACTTGGTCATACTGCCACTTCACGTGCTTCCAAATCTGAAGATGGCTGCCAGAGGCGGTGCTTAGGTAGAGGGCAGTCATTGGCTGTGGTCAGTATGACGCAGAGACCAGTGATTGGTTGTTACTACGAAAGACAGATCAGAAACAAAACTGATACTGGGTTTTTTCTTTACCGAGGATTCCCAGCCTGACGACGGGGAATATTCATGAGCATGTGAATCCATGCCAGACCCATGCTGGAGAACAACAGTTACAGGTAAGTAACTTGTTCCTTACTCACTGTAGTGACGTCCATATGGTCCACCATCCCCCCCCTAATAAAACTGGTGTCATTATGCAATGTTAATCTATTGTCGACACGTCTATGCGGTCTAAGGTTTGGGGGGCGGAGTAAGGGCAGCGCATGATCCCAGGGCTGCACCCCTGTGCGCCCCTAAATTTAAAGGGGAAGGTTTTTTCTGGTGAAACGCCCATGCAGTATGGAGGAAAGGTGACTAAGGACTAGGAGTACATTGGTCACTACGGTGAGTAACTTAGAATATCCTATTAACAATACCATTTGCCTTTTCCTGTCAGTTGGTCTATAGAGCAGCCGCTACACAACTGTTGATAATGACAAACGGAGCTGGGGCTAGGAAAATGGGCGTATGGACTCGTTCACGAACACCAAGACCCCGACTGCAACGTGTTCGATGCCATCGACTGGGGAGTCCCCAACAACGCCTGCAACCAATCCTAGAGACTATCCTCTCCTTGCCACAATGCAAAATGATTTCTTATCCGTGAATGTTAAACCTGATGACATTGTTCCACCTTAGGATCGCTCAAGGTGCAATTGCACAAAGAAAGAGCCCGAGTGACGCAGGCCGAGGCCAGAATAAGCACAAACAAATATTCAATTGGTCAACATGGCCTTGACATCCCACAACTGAAGGGTGAAGTCGCCAAGATGCGTAGCAAGTGCGAGGACCTGAAATCCAGATCCTGGAGGAACAATATCCATATAGTTGGAGTCTCAATCAGTTGTTAAAAGGAACCATGGAAGCGGACGATGAGGGTCTACTGAAATACCTATTCATGGTGACCGCGCCTAGACCCAGGGCCCCACCCGTACCATCATTGCCAAGCTGCTCAATTACAGTGATAGACTTGATCCTCCGGATGGCTACAGAGCTGGGGTCGCTGCAATATGAGGGCAACAATGTACACATTTATCCTGACTTTGCAGCAGGAGTAAAGGCTCAAAGAATGTCCTAAGAACAAGTCGTAAGACAACACAGACTACGTCCTAGCCCGTACGCATTGATATTTCCGGCCAAGATGCGAATACAGCACAGCTGCAGAGCGCACTTCTTTGAGAACCCGGCGGCGGCAATGGACTACATCGAAGCTTCTATTCCTCTGCCACCACGGGACTGTGGAGCAGATCAGAATAGAAGCACCCGACCCGAAGAAGAGAGGAGAGATCCGGCAGACCTTTGCGGAATGTAATGTAATACTCCTTTGAGTGAATGAGGTCAATGCGTGGCACCAAACTAATTGGAGAGTTTGAACCGGACCGGTAGCGTCCAGCTGTGGCAGTCAAAAAGCTGCGGCATACGCACCTCTGGAGGGTTCCAAAAGTTCCGGGGGAAGCATTGCCCGGTTGGGGTTGATGGTGCGGGAGGGACAGGGGGGTGGCGTTTGCCATGGTTGCTTCCAGATGCACCTGATAGGAGGGAGGTATGGTTAAGGGAAGCTGACCGAGTTGGGGAGGTTAAATGTTTTAAAAGTAAAGGTCATGTTGGTGCGGACAGTACTGAAATTAGAAACGCATGTGCAGCTGTGATAACCATGTTAAATACAAATGGCACACAATACAATTGGAGGTAATGGGCTGAAGGTTAAGCTGTTAACTTGGAATGTGAGGGGCCTCAATAAACCGGGCAAGGCCAGGAAAGTGGGTGCATTCGTGACAAGACACAACCCACAAATACTACTGCTCCAAGAAACGCATGCATTGAAGAAAGTAAACAGCGATTTTAACGCTAGTTGGGGTCCACTCCAATACTATATGGAGTACTCAACACAGGCCAGTGCGGTCTTGACCCTTATCCATCCATCACAAAGCTTCCGATACATAAACAGTAAAATAGACGCTCTGGGACGCTACGTACTGGTGTGTGGGGAGTTGGTGTCAGTGTTGCTGGTGAATACATATGAGCCCAATATAGACGACCTGGAATCCTACCAAGTTGTGTTGAAGGTTTACCCCATTAGACGAGACCTGGATGCTTTTGGGGAGGGGCTTTCCACACGATCCTTGACACTGTACTGGAGAGGTTGTCAGATGCTCCCCGGGTACTCAAGAGGGCGGCCACTGCCCATCACCAGATAATGCTACAGGCACCTTTCATAGATGCCTGGAGAACACTCCACTAGATAAACAATACTTGTACTATTCTACTGTACATGACGAGTCCAGGATTGATTACTGGCTCCTGACTGCTTCGCTGTCGACTGCGGTGATGAGCTGTGATACTCATCCACTCAGACTGTCAGATCATTCCCTGGTTTCTGTGTGCCTCAAATTATTAGACATTCCCCCGCGCATAAAACGTTGGAGGATGCCAGCGGCTATCCTTAAAGATCCCAATGTATCTGAATAGCTACATATTGAGATGAGGAATTCTTCAACATCAACAAAGGCTATGTTAACAGTCCCGCCACACTCTGGGAAACCTTTGTTATTGATACGGGTATCCCTATGGCTAAAACCACTGGTATGCTGTTGGGACGGAAATGAGCCTGGTGGAGGCCCACCTGCGGGAACTCGAGAAAAGCTACAGTACAACACATAACAAGGGCTCCATGGCAGACATTAAAAAAAGTGATTTTCATACATTAACGGATAGAGAAGTGCAATATATGGCTGCCCCTGTGAGGGCACGTAGATTCTACGGACAGGGCGACAAGGCAGGGAAATCATTAGCAAACATGTTGAAAGCCGAAAATTACCACACCCCCATTGCCAGTATCCAAGCTGCAAATGGGACGGTGACGACCCCAGGGGAAGAGATGAACATTGCATTTACACAATTCTACACAGAACTGTACTCCAACTGAGATGTGAAAACAGAGGAAACATCTGAATATTTGTACAGACTTGGACTCCCTTTTCCTCTCCCCTGAGGCCAAATCCTCATGATTTGCTGATTACCCCGGAAGAAATAGTTAATGCGTTTAAAGCCCTCGCATCAGCTCAGATGGCCTGGGTGTTGAATAGTATAAAGACTACCATGGCCAGCTAGCCCCCTCTTGCTGGAAGTGTGGGTGGAGGCTATGGATCGGGTTTCACGCACTGAGTCGATGCGCAAAGCTATAATTACGATACTATGAAACCTTGACGCCCCTCTCACGATATAGCCTCGTACAGACCCCTTTCCCTAATTAACGTAGATGTGCCAGAGCGAGAGGGGCGATTCTGCACCATGAACTGGAGTCGCTGAACCTAAAGGCATGGCTTCTGCTGCCCTACAGGTTGGATGTTCAACTTTACCTGTGGAATGCAAGGACAGAGCCTAGTTGATGTGCTACGGCCATAAGTGGAAGTGCTTCGCTGTGTGGTGCCGGGCTCAGAAGATTACCCCTCTGCATGTCACAGCCCCGCAGTGCCTACCATACTTACTTTGCTTGGCTGGACTGGCACACGCATCTATCTAGGTGCATCTCGTTGCCATATCTCGTTACACCAGGTCTCTTTGTAGGCCTCCTCTGTGGTCGTACAGACTAGTAAAGTAGTTCCTCAAGAGGTTTTTCACAACTTTTTCGCTGGGGAAGGCTCCTGCCCCGACTTGGGAGCTCGATGTAGTCCTGACTAGGCTCATGGGAGTGCCCGTTGAGCCTATGCATCAAGCCAAGCTAGTTTCTCTTGTAGAATACGGCTTTCCTTGTGGCCATCAACTCGGCCAGGCAGGTCAGGGAGATCCAAGCCCTGTCTTGCAAGCGGCCTTACTGGGGGGGCGGTACTGCGTACACACCACCATTATGCCAAAGGTACTGTTGGAATTCCACCTCAGCAACACTTTGGTGTTAACCTATTGTCCCAAATCCGTTGTTGCCAGTGGAGAGGGCCTTGCATTACCTGGATGTTGCTTGTGCCTTTAAGTTCTACGTGGCACATATGAAGAATTTTCAGAAGACTTCGCAGTCAGTGCTCAAGATAGGATTTTGAGGTGGGAGTATTTTACGCATGCTTTTTCAAATTGGAGAGTAAATGCAATATCAAGAGTACAAATGAGTTTTCTCCTCTGCAAGAGTAAAACATATCCAACACATTATCGAATTGCATCTTTTAAAGCGCAATGTGCAGAGATGTGATGGAAGTCTTTCTTGAAATTAACAGCTTTAAAGTTTTACTGCGTTTATTCAAAGTACATTTTTCTAAACAAACACAGTAAAACTTTAACACTGCCAGTTTTGGCGAAAGGCTTCCCTCGCCTCTCTGTCTAACAAAAAGCAAGTGCGCACATCCAGGGGTGCCTGCGACCAGAGTAGTGAGCTCTAGGCGTAAACGGTCAATCTCTTGCAATTTACAATCCATTTGGAAACCGCTAATTCAGAGACAGGGTCTCCTTCTCTACCATCTGCCAGATAAAGAAGTGACTTGTGATCGATTCACATGCAACAGATAAATTAAGGCGCAATGCATGTGTGTGCGCAAAACTACCTTGTGAATAGTCACAAAGGGGTCTTGAACAGAAAGGGCCTGTAGTTCATTGACTATTCTTATAGAGGCGAACACCACTAGGAAGGCAGGCTTATAGGTGAGGGCCTTAATGCTAGCCTTGTGCATGGGTAGTTCTAAGGGGGGGTCCCATTAACCATGAAATAACATTCAAGTCCGTTGGGTTAGAAATTGGGGTTTAATGACAGTGCGGATTGACTTTACACTTTGAGTGCTTTCCCTCTGTGCTTTGCGAGAAAGGCTGTTTGGTTTGTCCGGTGGCTGCGGCGATCGTGGTTGCGACAGGCTCTCATGTTGCAGGCTGTTTGGGTCAGTCCTCTGAAACCATTTGGGGTCCCTCCTTCGCCTCTCGAACATCAGAGGCGAATATGAGAGGGTGCGAGAGGCTTCGCTGATTGACATTCTGGTGCACGGACTCCGGCAATTTCGAGAACTGCATAAACATATACAGCACTGCGGAGAGTCAGTCTTTGGCAGTGTTTGGGTGATTTACAATGTCGGGTTGCAGCGCCTCTTAGCTTGTGTGGCTTAATCAACCACCCTGTTGATTGGGGGAAAAAGATCATCCTGAATATGGTTAAAAGATACAGTATTGTCCAACCTGGTGCTTTCCCTCATGGCGGAGGAGTGATTTTGCAGGAAGGTGAGACTTCACCAGTGGTTAGTTTGCTGTAGGAAGCTACCTGCCGGGGGCAGGCAAGCAATTAAACACGTTGCTCGGAATAAATGTATATAAATTTTCAACTGGTAGTGTTTCCTACCACAAAACAGACAATTCCAGTGTTTTGGATGGATTGGGATATGGAAGTATGAGTCTTGTAAATCCAGGGATGCCAGTTAGTCGCCTGGTTGTACTGCCCATATGAATTGCTGTCACCATTTTTCACCGTTTTATGATGGACATTTAATTCACGTAAGTAGAGTATGGGATGCCACTTTCCATCTGGTTTCTTTACAACAAAGTATCAGGAGTAAACTCCTTTGTCTTGATGCTTCGGCACTTGCCAGCATTTGTTTCACTTCATGCTTGAACACCTTTAGGTGCAGGGGTGACGTTTTGAATGGAGGCACATCATTTGGATGCTTAGTGAATTCCATCAGTGCCATTTGCTGAACCACTTGTAGCACCCACCCGTCCGATATGTTGAGCCACTTATGAACATAGCCTGTTACCTGCCCTCCTATTCTCATGTTGCTGTTGTCATCATGCTGGAGGCTTCACCTTACCCCTTTGGGTGCCGGAGGATCCTCTTCAGCATTGTGGTTGTCTTTTACTCTTTTGGACGGCAGAATCAGGACATTTATTTTCTAGCCCTGTGAATAATATTGCCGTTAGCAGAGAAATAGTTTCTTATAGATGCACCCCTGAAGGGACGGAAAATTCCTTCTCCTTTGCAATGATAACGACCGAGCTGGTTTGTCGGTATTGGCTTTCATTGCCTAGTCTATCTTGGGAACAAATAGATTTCTGCCCTAAAAAAAAAGCATGTCTTCTACCTTAAGTTGCACTAACTGGCGAAAATCGGGGCAACGGAGCCATCCTGGTCTACACATCACCACCCCATTGCCCATCTGTTTAAAGCCAGTCTCGGAAAGGAAACTTGCGTGTGGTGCTGTAGAGTTTAATGATGCAGACATTAGCGCCATCTAGTGGAGGAAAGAGGTATTTTTTTTATTAATAAATCATGTGAAAACCTTCCGTAACCAATCCGCAGTGGAAAATGAAATGCTCCGTATTTGCAATAATTGGATGCGTAAAAGGGCAAGGTACGCACCTTATCTGGGGCACTGTTCGCAGTTGTTTATCAACTTTGGACCTGTAGATCACCAGAAAGGCCTTACTGAAGGCTTCCATCTCCAGGTGGCTCTCCGGCTGCATCATGCACTGTCGTCGTCTCCCTTCGTGGTGTGCCCCTGCGCGACATCTGCAGGGCGGCTACTTGGATGTCCACACCCACTTAAACGAGGTTCTACTGCGTAGAGTCCTGAGTTGGCCAACCGGTGTTAAGCAACCTGTTTTTTGGTGAGTCTGTTCCTGGGGTGAGTGTTTATTGCTTCTGTTGAGCCTTGCCACCTCCCGTGGTTGTCTATGTACTGCTGTGTAATTGTTCTTCATGAGCATGTGAATCCATGCCAGGATCCATGCTGGAGAACAAGTTAAAAGTAACTTGAACTGTCATCAGCTAGGCGGTTACTTGGGCCCTCTGGCCTTCTGTAAGCACTGTTAGCTGGACACCAGCTGCAGGTGCGATGCAGCATTTCGTCAGGTGGTTCTGAAGAACCTTTTCGCTTCATCCTATTATGTTGGTCGGTGGAATCACCCAAAGGATGGAGGAAAGGGGATGGGACGTATGAGTGATTTAACATACTCACTGTAGTGACTTGAGTACTCGCAGTCCCCATTCCTCCATACTTTATTTAAATTTGTATAGCGCACATGCAGCCCTCGGGCATTGTGGTGCTGTTACTTGTAAGGATCTTAGTTACAGGGAGGGGTAATAGGGATACATGACAGCAATGCTGTTTTGGTTACATCGCATGAATGAATACTTTCTTAGTTACAGGACAGGAATACTTTTCATTGATATGATAATGGTCAGTTTGTTACATTTACAAAAATACTTTTACAATTGCACGGCAGGCATACCTTCTTAGTTACATCATAGGACAGCTTACTTAGTTACATTATGGTAGTAGATTTTAGCTATATCACAGGAATCATGGTTACGTTGCAAGAACATTGGTGGTTTGCATGGCGGCGGCCTTACCGGAGGAACATGTACATGAAGGAGAAAGAGGGAGGGAGGGTGGCTACATCCTCTCAGGCGGCTGTAGAGTAAAATCCCGTAGTGGGAGAGTTAGACGTTAGTAAAACAAGCGGTAGTATAGTGCGGAATTGAATAGTGTTTGTGGTGTGTCGCTAGAGCACACACTAGTGTAAGAGTAGGGCAGAGTTGCTTAGTCCTTTTAGGGTTAGTTCGGGTTCGGAGGTGAACCTTACCATTGTGTTTCAAGTCCTCTGTGGTTTGGACTGATGTAAGATTGTTGATCGTTCCCGAGGTCTGAGGGTCTCTGGTTGGCTCACGATGGCGAACAGGGGCAAAGAGGGGGCGATGGCCTTTATCCTGGCCTTGTCCTGCCGCCGGCTTCCGCCAGCCGGTGGGGCGGGATCGCAGATGTATTGTTGGGTTGCCTAGCAACCGAGAGCCTCCCTCTCATGCCGCGTTGCGCCGGCCATTTTGGAGGGTCAGGCAGCAGCGCGGTGTGGGATCGGGTGCCTCGGGCGATTTAGGCACGAAGAAATGTGCAGATCTATGGGCAGATGGTAGGCACGGGCTGCTGGGGCTGTAGATCGTTGATCCAGGTGGATCTTTGTTGCTGAAGTCGTCGTGGCTGCAGTCTCTCTTGCTGCAGGAGGGGTCGGCTGGGCACACGAGGGAGAAGGGCTCCTGCCCTCTCACCTGTGGCGTTGCCTGCAAGTGGGGGGCTCACTGGGGCAAACAGGGGGCGATGGCCTTTATCCTGGCCTTGTTCCACCGCCGGCATACGTCCCACCCACCTTCATCCCCCACCACCCCTAGTATGCCAAGGGCTGATAGGTATAGGTGTAGCCAGATATTGTAGCGTCCAATGTGTTCAAAGGGGACTGAGGTGAGGGGCCAGAGGGCAGGGCGTTCCCACACCTGAGGTCACACGCTTTATTACATTTAAAGGGGAAGCTCAATTTTTCACTGCCAAAGGTTCCGGTATCGTTCCCCATGTTGGACGCCCACAAGGATGAAGGAAAGGGGACTCTGGATTGAGTACTCTAGTCACTACAGTGAGTAACTTTAAAGACTTTACTCTGTAATGTGATGAATCTGATGGAGTGCTCACGGCTTTCCTGGCGGTGTCCTCCTCGAATGTGGCCAGGGGACAGCAGCTGCTACCTGATCCTGATGCTGGAGTGGCTGTATGTGGGAGGACCACATGGCGGAGTCTACCTCCGGGGAGATGCCCGGAGTCCATCGGGCTAGACGTGGTATCCCCCTTTCAGGGTGAATCCACCATTTGTAACAATCTAATGACCCATTTTGATATCTTCCCTCTTTCACACATAGAGAATGGAAAACATTGGTCATAACCCTAAGGCCAACTCTCAACTAACTGGCCTTGTAAATCTATGAAAGGCACTTTTCCCAGCTCCTCATACTCTTTTTCCAAACATAGTTTGACTTTAAAACCCATGGCAAACATTTATACAACATTCTCAAAGGGACTACCAGTCCCACAATCCCCACAACACTGGGACGTAGAAGAGGGGATTAATGATGATCAATTCCCACTGTTGGCAGTTTAGTCTTTCCCCAAATCCTATTGGTCAGAGCCAATATAAAAAGGTAGAAAGACTTGAGTGTGAGAGAGTTACCTGGAGGACCCGGCTGCAGGCATCTGGTGTTGCAAAGAGAGGGACCTTCAGCTGCTGTGCCAAAGGAAGGGGGAACCCTTGCACCCTGACTGCCTATGGGGAGCACTAGGAAAGCCAAGGATACCAGTCTATCCGCTTCAGGAAGAGGAACCCTTGGGCATTAGCAGAGTGCCAGAGCCCCAGAGAAACTACAAACTCCCTCACAGAGGACGAAACCAGGGAGGTTTTTTCCTTGCCTCACTGGGGTGAGGCCTTTTTAAGTTAATGGTGATTGCAGAGAGCTCCGCAGAGGACG
This sequence comes from Ambystoma mexicanum, assembly GCF_040938575.1. Taxonomy (NCBI): domain Eukaryota; kingdom Metazoa; phylum Chordata; class Amphibia; order Caudata; family Ambystomatidae; genus Ambystoma; species Ambystoma mexicanum. The sequence goes on from NC_090936.1 coordinate 692,784,291, forward strand.
TAATCTCTCCAGGGAAGACGGATGGAGGCATGAGTCGGCGTGCAGAGACAAGATGTCTGAACTGGTGTGGCAAAGTGAAGGGGCTTGCCAGCCGAGAAGGAAGCGTGGTAGGCCGCAGAGATGCTGGGAACCGTGAGAGGGTCCCCGGGGGTCCGGTAGCCAAGAGAAGCAGCACCATCCTTACTGGGAGCCAGAAAGAAACCAGCATGCAGGACCGAAGATACACAGAGCCGGTGAGTCAGCCCAAGCAAAGTGGGGACCCTGGGGCTTTTCACCAATCACGCCAAACAGTTGAACATTGCAAAGTTGTAATTGGGAAGCAAGGTCCAAGAGGTTAAAGGGGGGGGAGAAACAAAAAACTCACCTCCATGAACTTTAGCAAAGCTGTAATTGGAAAGCCAAGCCATAGAGGTTTTTTTTAACACCTCCACACTACTGCCTTGCCTAGTGATAGCACCAGCCCTATTAGTTACTGTCTGCAGTCAGGCTGGCTCCAGCAACAGACCAGGTGGCACAGTGAAGGTTGGGACTTGGGGCCGGGTCAGGGTCATGATGGGTGAATGGGCGTGGTGGCAGCGCTGGCACCTGTGCAATTTGCATTAGCATGCCACCAAGCACCACAAGTGCCCCCTTATCCGATCGTCAACTCAATGGTATGAATGCTGCAGTGCAATGCGACGACCACAACGCAGGAGTCAGGACAGGTGAGGAGGAACCCTGGACCGAGGTGCTGTGCTGACTACACTGCCAACCAAGTAAGTAGATGTAGCAGTGCGCAAACCCACCTTAAACCTGCTTACTTATTTGAAGAACACACCTGCTGAAAAACTGCATTGAAGGGCTATGTGTCGGCTCAACAATGGGTACCAAATCAAGCCCCAAGCAAATTCAAATCAACAAAGCCAGGGTCAGTGCCTGCGAGATCTCAGCAAGATTGGGGGTGGGGGACTGGGGTTGGGGTGTGGTTGCTGATGATGGCAGTGTGTCGGTGTCTAGCAGCGCCGCTGCCAGTGAAACAGCCAGTGCCAGGTTCGGCACAGTCACCCGTCCCCGGGGCTCCATGGCTGGGGACGCAGGGACATCAGGGGCTGAGAGCGGAACTACTGTGGGGGGCAGTGGCCAGCATGGAGCCTATGCCCCTCCACCCCCCCTGCAAACTGCAGTCCTCACTCAGTGTGGCTCTACTGCTTGCTTCCCAGGAGCGAGCGCTCTGGGGCCGCCTAAACCACAATACTTCCATATGTGGCTCAAAGGCTGTCAACCTGTGGTAACATATTATTGCCTGAGCTTTACAAAATATTATGAAGACTTTCTCAACAGCTCCAAGTCTCTTTAGTGCAGGGAGAATCTGAGGTCTCCGTCGCGTGGCAGATAAAACTATCATGCTGAGATACAGGAAGTCATAAACCTGCTCAAGAAGTATCACATCCAGATAAACTGCGTATCCTTATCAAAGGTCATTATTCTAGATGTATTGTTGTTTATTTTGAGATTATTTCATTCACAGTATTGGTCAACAGCGGATAATTGAGATTGTAAGGCCCCTGACCAACAGCACAGACTACCACACATAGCACCATTTCCCTTGAGAACCATGGAGCCTCAAGGGGTGCAAGCGGGACTGAACAGAGACTGGACATTAACAATCTGACTTCACTGATGGTGTCCAATCAGGACTAATCCATTCAGATGGGTGAAGAACTTGGCATCAGTGCAGGGCACTTTTCTTAGAGATAAGAATGGTGGGCTTTATTTTGGCCTTGTGCTGAGGGCAATGGGAGAAGCAGGCCGTAATGCCAGGTGGCATAGATCCAGTCAGGGGGCACAGGATCCAGGGAGTACACTTTAATGGTTTGTGAAACTATGACAAAATGAAACCTAGTCTGAGCCCCTGCAGCCGCTGTCAGCCCTGGGGCTGCAGCGGCTGTCACCCACTGTCACTTTCAGTGCAAACGTGCTCTCCTTTCTGGAGATGCCTTGTTCTCCTGTCTGGTTCTGTGTTTCGGTTTCTCCATCTCCCCACTGTACGTTCCTCGCCCCGCCGCTGTCAATCCAACCGTATTCTTGTATGCTGACTTCCGTGTCACTGCCTGGCTGCCAGTTCCCCCTCTGTGCCCTGCTCAGTGCTCCTGTGTTCTCCTCCCAGTCGCCTCTGCTCTTCTGTCCCACTCTTCTCCCGTTCTCTCTGCCGCCTGTGTAGTGAATTTCCTTCTTTACTCACACCCTCCCTTGCCCTTCGTACCCATGGCATCATTCCCCTATTTTGTCTTTCTGTCCTTGTATCTTTGTGGCCTTGCCGTGTCTGCCTAACACCCTCTGTCCTTCTGTCATGCACCCAATCCAAACTATTGCATCTGAGTGTGGAGCAATTGCACATGAGGAGGGAAACAAAGGTGGTCGGTTTTGTTTGCATATTTACCCACCCATTGATTACCCAAGGCCATGCTAATCCCTATGGCCATTCCAACCCACTTCCTGCCCAAACTGCATCCACTCCTGGGATGTGTTCCCATCTGGGAATGGCTCCATGCACACCGCGTGCCACACTTTGGATGCTCTCATCTCTACTGACATCCCTCTCTCAATTGCTCTCACTACCTCTCTCTCCTGCACTGACCACTCTCTTCTCTCAACTCACCTGAAGCTCTCCTCTTCTCTAGCAGTGCACACCTGCACAGCCACTCAGCTTCAAAGTTACCAGACCCATGAGAAAAATGACAGTGGCTGCCTTTGCCTCCACCCACTCGCCTCCTCCTGCGGCTGATTCCCACCATGACACAGCCCTCGCTAACCTCAATCTCTCTATCTCCAACACTCTTGATACTCTTTCCCCTGTCATGAGGGTACGTCTGAAGTCTCTCAAAGTGCAACTCTTGATACGACTCTGATCTGGCAGCCCTAAAACATAAGTGTATGGCAGCTGAGTGGAAATGGAATTTGTTGAGCGAACCCTCTGACACACTGGCCTGCCACCTCCTTCAAAGGTGATATCGACTCTGCATCCGCACCAAGAAAAGAGCCTTTATTCAAACCTGCATCTCTGCGGCATCAAGCAGCACTGCCAAACTTTTCAAAGTCTGTAAGGAACTGACAAATTCTGTAGCAGCCTCTTCTGTCACACCCACCCAGGACCTTTGCTCGGCCCTGGCTGCATGCTTCATCACAAAAACCCAAGATATCCTTTCCTCCCTTCCACACCACAACATACACCTACACTGGAGCCTCTTTTGCCCCCACCACCACCCCTCTCTTCCCTCTCACCCGTCTCACCCGCTGACGTCGCCAGACATGTCCGGTCCATGAAGGCCTCATCCAAATAGGTGGACCTCTGCCCTTGTTAGGCATAATCCTGTGCAGTTCCCTTGGGGAGCACTACAGAAGATTAGGACTACAGGTGAGAGCAATAAATCCCCTTTGGTATCAGTCTGTACCACAAAGATTTAGTTGGTAGCTGTGGCTGAGCAGTCACTTATCTCAAGATGGAGATGAGCAGTATTCAGGGTTTACACAATAGGCCTACAGTACTATGGCACAAGGAAACACTGACCAAAGCTTTGTGGTAAAAAGAATATATATATTTATTTTATACACTTCTAGTTACACATTCATCACAGTTATTAAGCAAGTTAAATTTGGTCAAAGAAAGTATGCACAACTCCTTAGTTAAATTGTAGACCAGTTTGAGCAAGAGTGAAAACTGAGCAAAACGGCACAGTGAAAACCAAACACAAATGGCACTCTAAAAATTTCTCACAAGGGAGGGAAAGCACAAGTTATACAGAAATATCTTCTTACTACCCCTAGCAATACTTCCCATAAGTTTGTAAACCAGTTTAGGAAAGTGGGAAGAAAGAGGTGCTTATAAGTAGGTGCACCAACACAGTTCTAGTTGAGAAGCAATCTAGAGAAGGAAGTTCTAACACATTTAGCCAGAGTCAGTGGTACAGGGCAAGGTCCCAGGAGCAAAATGTTCTTGTAGCTGCAGTCAAGTCTTTGGTTAACGATTTTGAAAAGGTGGATGCATAAGGTGAAAGACAATGTTACCAGAGGGGGTGTGGCCAACCCAACAGGTAGGTAAAGGATTTAAAACACCTTTAGCACTACCACGCAGAAAGGGTGGCCTGGCGGAACAATGTACCTTAAAAATGAAGAATGGCTCCTGTGGTGGCGGTTGTTCCTGGTAGTTCCTGCAGTTCGGGGGATCCAGCAGAGGAAGAGAGGCTCTCGTCGTGGAGGAAGGTTCGGGTTTCTACACTACCCATGGATGAAACCAGCCGCGGTGCTGCCCGGCGAATAAAAGGTACGCTCCTTTACATCGCGGTCCGGATGGACTGGTGCCTGGCTATCCGGCCTCCGAGTACAGGGTACTGGCGATTCGACCAAGGCAGGTCTGGAACGGTGATTGGCAAACTGGTTGGCCCCACCAGCTCAAGGGAAGAAGGCTCCTGGAGATGAAGATCTTCTCTCGTCGTGTGGAGAAAAGTGGTGAGATGATGCAGCAGGGCTTCATCAGTGGTTCAGTCGTTGCAGATGTCTTTGGCTTCTCTCCTCTTCCGCTTCTTAGTTCCAGTGGCAATGTCTTGCTCTTCCAGTCCTCAGGAGCCTGCTTTTATGCAAAAAGATCCCCATTCATTCAGCCTAGCTGTCACTCACACAGTGGAATGGTCATCTTGGCCGAGACCCTCCAGCCTATCAGGATAGAGTGCGACATGGGTTGCCGAGGCAACCCTGTTCAGGGGTCCTACTCCGCCCCCCCCTCCCGCACAATGGACCCATCCCAGACTCAGTGGTGCCGAAAAGAGGGCTTCTTGGTATAAGCCCGCCAAAAGTACAAGCAAAGGATCCCCAACCTGGGTTAGGAGTTTAGATGAAGACAGGAGAAAGAATTTATATTAAAGTTCTGGCAAATAAAACCTACCAAGAGTCAAGTTAATATTAAAATAAACCGGCGGTATGCCGGAGACTGTCAGAAAATGTGGTAGCCTCGAACAATGGGAAAATCCCATGGGGAAATATTCACTGCCACCAGCCAGAAACTTTGGATAGAGGGACTGTACGGTACCCTCTTGAAAATGAACATAAGGGGGGGGGAAACTATTAACCCTTCCCAGTACTTACATAGTAAGATGGGTTGTACTGGTTTAGTTCATAGAAATTGACTAGTAAAGTCAATGGGGACTTTACATGCCCTGGGAGACGGTAGTCAGTCCCAGGGTATGGAGTCTGTTTGGGGGTCGATACAACACCCCTGGGTCACTGCACGGAGGGTGCTGTGTAACCCATGTGAATAAAGATGGTTCCTATGGAGGTGAGAAAAACCCCATAGACAAACACAAAAATAGCCTAGAACACACCTAGCAAAAATGCCTACGAGTGGGAGAAAGAGTCTCACTCTTAGCAGGAGAAAAAAAAAACCTTCAAATCCAGCAAAGCTGCTGGGGGACTCTATATAGGTAAGGGAAATTAGCCATCAAATGAGAATTCTCCCCAACAGCCCCTCCAAAACCATCAAGGACAACATTGACTCCCGAGCCTTGGCTGATCTCTGCAAGCTCTCCTTTTCCACTGGATGGTTCCCAACGGCTCTTAAGCACTCCCTTGTGCACCCTCTGCCGACTCCTCCATTCTGGCAAACTACACCGCCCGATCTCTATCACTCCTTTCCTGGGCAAACTCCTGGAGAAGTTGGCTATCTATCAGCTGACCCTCCACACTGAATCTTTTGGGTGCTTCCACTATCTGTCTTGCTTTAGAGCATCCAGAGTCACGGAAACTGCTCTTCTGAACACCTGTGAAGTACTGCTCTCAAACTTGACACAAACACTCCCTGTCCTAATTCTCCTTGACCTCTCCTCTGCCTTTGACACAGTTAACCACAACATCCTGATTGCACGGCTGTGTGACACCCTGGGAATCGCAGGTCAGGCTCTGGTGTGGTTAACCTCCATTCTCTGACGCCCATCCCAGGTGGAACTCGGAGCCTTTCTCTCGACTATCGCTCCCTCAGCCTGTGGCATTCCCCAGGGCTCTAACTTATCCCCCTAGTTCATCTATATGGCTGCCCTGGCATGGGTGATTGAAAGATAGTTGTGTCTCATCAAAGTGGCAGTCTACCCTCAGTCGCCTCCTCCTCCTCGCTCATATCCGACTCTGTCCGCTATTCAGTCATGGTGTGCTGCAAATAACTTTTACCTTAACGCTGGTAAGACTGAGATCGTTCGCATTGGTACCCCTGCTCCCGCCTTCCTACTTTCACTGTGGCCGGCCTCCCTTGGCCCTGCACCCAGCTGCGAGGCTAAAAACCTTGAAATGATCAACTCCACTCTGTCCATCGCCTCTCACATTTCTGACGTGGCTAAAAAGTCTAGCAGCTAGACCTCCTCATTTTCCCCCAGCGGCTCACTGTCTCCAGAGCCCTGGTTCGCTCTAGCTTGGACTACTGCAACAGCCTCTTCCTCAACCTCCCTGCTTCTGCCCTGCACCCTCTGCAACTCATCCAGAACAGAGGCGCAAGACCTATCCTTAGCCTCAAGACCAGCGACCGCATCTCTCTGGCACTGAAATCCCTTCACTGGCTCCCAGTGGCTGCAAGGATCAAGTTCAAGACCCTCTGCATTGTCCACAAGGCTTTCTGGAGCCTTGGACCTACCTGTCTGCAATGTTGCCTACCTAAATACTGTTCCTCCCCAGCCCTCCACTCATCTACCTCCAACCTTCTGCGAATGAGCCGATTTGGATGGAGATCCTTATCCTCAGCAGGGGCCTCCCCTCTGGAATAGCCCCACTGCCACCCTCCATCTTGAGCCTGATCTCCTTAAGTTCCGGAAACTCCTTAAGACCTTCCCCCTCTCCCTCCTTTTCTGTACAGCTTTCTGACTGACCGCCTGGTGTACCTCAAAGTCTCACAGGTCCCTGGCACCCCACCAGTCCTCTCTTGCACTTGCCTCAGCGGCCTGCAATCACCCCACCCTCAATGCACTTGAGAAATGACCCAAGAGAGTGGCTCTCTCTGCACTTACCCTAGTTTCTACAGACTGGGTGGACTTGGACCCCCCCCCCCCCCCCCCGCCTCCTGTCTGTCCACTTCCACAATCCGAATGCACTGTTTGAAGATAGTTTGTCTGTTCTCCCCGGTCTACCCCCCCTTAATTACACTTGGTAAAACTGCAGAATCGTCGTCAGGCCTATTTGCTGTGTCTCAACTGTTGATTGTGGTGTTTGCACTTACTGTGCCTGTGAAGACTGTTCTCCTCTCCGAATTTCAAGGGCTTTGAACGACTGTTTTGTCCCCAAGTTCCCACCCTCCTTGAGCACTTTGAAGCACTTGCCTTGTGTATAGGCGCTTTATAAATAAATATTACCATACCATGTCTTTGAGCGTGCTTTAGTCAAGCCTTACCATACAACTTTGTACTTGTAGTGCCTGCAAATGTTTTTTCAAAGCAGTCTTCTGAGAGTTATTCACTTAATTTGAGCTGTACATGCTACTGATATGTTTTACCAGGCCTGCCTACAGCCACTTGATTTATAAGCACTATGGTGGCCTTCACTGAAGTCCCGTTAAAACAAGCTTTGGCAAAGCCAACAGTTTTGACTTGTATATAGGCACTAGGCATTTTCCAGGCACTGCAGTTATATGCCCAGGTAGCTGCACCATTTGCACCTGCTACCATCAATGGGCAGTTTATACCACTACGGCAGTGCCTCGCAAATGCCTTTCCCATGTCTACAAAAAGGCCCAAACCATTGGCATTGCCAATGCGTGTTTCTTTTGTTTTCGTGGTATGGTGCCAAATCTGTCAGGGCACCTGGAGCTGCTGTTTTGAGCTGCCCCACATTCGTTTGTTTTTCTTTTTATGCATGCTGGCCTAGAAGTCACCCCCTCCAGCAGGGCAATACACACCTCGTGAATACAAGGCTTTTTGGAGGGGGGGTGCAGGGGTTGGTGGGAGGACGGTTGATCAAGAACGGTTAATCTGGAGTGGGGGCGGCAATCTGACAGTTTGCCTAGGGTGGCAAAGTTCCTTGCACTGGCCCTGCCGGGACATAACCTGTTTGATCTGGGTTTATTGTTGTAACCATTCTTTTTTTAATCTCTCGGCTAGCACAGCTGTGAGGATTTTGGTGTCTTGGTTAATTAGTGATATCGGCCTGTAGGATTCGCAAAGTCTCCCGTCTTTGCCTGGCTTCAGAATGGTGAGTATGACCGATTCCTCCATGCTATTGTGTAATTTCCCTCATATGCTTCTTCAGGAGTAATTGTGGGGCCACAAAGTTTGTAGATGCTCTATAAAACTCTGCTGGGAGGCCATCCCACGCCTCACAGGGTTTTGCCCATTGGGAGCAGAGCAATCGCCTCTTCTGCTGTTATGGGCGTATCCAGCATTTCTATCTGCTCTGCAGTCTGCGTGGCCAGGCCAATATATGTCAGGGTCTGTTATTTATGTCCCCTTAGTCCTTGTAGTGATTTCGGTAGAAGGCTCCAAAGGTCTAATTTATTTCCTTTTGTGACCTCCATCTTTCTCCACATTCATTTATTATTTCTACGATTTTCTGAGTTTCTGTATCTCTAGTTAGCCAGGCCAGCAACATACCTGGCTTGTCTCCTTGCCCATGCAATTTCTCAGTGTATTTTCTGTAGCTATATCTCCCCAACCTTTCCAAATGTTCCATGCAGTTAGCTCAATGAGTGTCCCTTCTGATTCCTGTCTTATTCCTGGATCCCTCCTATTTTGTTAATCTTAGCCTCAGTGTCTGCCAGTTGTTCCAATTCTTTTCTTACCCCACTATCTTGTCTATGGCTGCTGCCCTTATCACCACCTTGAAGGCATCCCATACCGTCCGCATTCCCTTGACGCTGCCCACATTGAAACCGAAGTATTCTTCTGCCAGCCGACCCAGTTCGTCCCTAAAGGGGCTGTCTCGTAGGGTATCTACTCTCAACCTACACGTGGGTATCTGGGTAGGATGATTACTGAGTATCCACTCAACTGCTAGGGTTGAATGATCTGAGTGCATCCTTCCCTCATAGGATGCGCCAAAGTCTCCCAGCTGGTCTTTCCCTGTGAGGATATAATCAGTTCTTGTATATATTCTATGCACAGTCGAATAGAATGAGAATTCTCTACTCGGTCCATGCACCCATCTCCAGATCTCCTGCAGTTCTAGTTCTTTTATTAGTGTTCCCAGGGCCCTGGTTGGAGGGGATGTGGGCCGAGCTCTCTTGTCTGACCTGTCTAGCTTCAGATCTTGAGTGCAATTGAAGTCTCCTCGCCAGATCCATGTCATGCATCTGTAAGGAGCCAATGTAGCATATATATAGTATATAGGGAGCGAAAAATGGTGGCTGGCCTGTGGTTGGGTGCACAGGTATTAAACAAACTTCCTTCCTGTCAAGGAACCCGTGCTGCAGTACCTTTCTCCCCTCCATGTCTGTCTGTACTCCTATCAGCTGTAAGGGCACTGTGGGGGCCACCCAAATAAGGACTCACCTTGCATAATTGGAATACAGTGATACATATCGCTTCCCACCACACTTTTTCAATACCTGGAACTGTCTCACTGGTGTAAAATGCATCTCCTGTAACAGGGCTATCTGCATCCCTTAACAATGTAGATATGCTGCTGCTCTTACCCTCTTAACATAGTTATTTAGCCCCCTCACATTCCAGGAAGAGATTTTAAGTGTCTGCCATCAGGTTCTTCCTCATCTCCCATTGCTCTTTCCATCTCATCAAAGAGCACCCATTGTTTCCAACATGCTACTAACCTATGGGTGCCTGTCGTTTTTCCTCCTATGTAATAAGGCTGGGTTGTATCTTGAACCATCTTCCCCCAACATTAACATACAGCTCACTGGGGTTTACCCGTGGAATCCTAACCACCATTTGTACCCTGGTGCCCCTTAGGATTTGGTTATAGAGTACTATGCAGTACCCCAACTACTCTGTGGTAGAGGAGTAAACGGAGCTCCGAGGCCCATTGTTTCAGTTGGTGTGAAGTTTTTTGAGTCTTTGTCCTGAGGCCAGGATCAGCAGCTCGGTTTTATCGGTGTTCAAGGCAAGAGTTGGTTGCTATCCATTCCTGGATATACTCGTAGATAGAATTGATGGCACAAGCGTTCCAAGTGTAGCTACCTGACTGTTCAAGGATGACCGGAGTCCTCAGCATAGTTAGTGTACAGAACACCCAGGTCATCCAAGAGGGCAAGAAGGGGCATAACTTACATTTTAAGCAATTTGTGGGAAATACGTGACCCCTGAGGTACCCCACAGGTGACGGCTGCCAGTAAAGAGCTGGCGCAATCTGATGCCACCCTAGCATTCCTGGGGCCCAAGGGCCCAAGAAGGATGCTATCCAAAGTGTGGCCATGCTGTTGCAATGAGCCTGATCCTCTAACTTGGCCACCAGCAAAGAGTGGTCAACCAGGTCAAAGGCCGCTGAGATCTAATAACATGAGAAAGCTGGCTGACCTTTATCCACGATGCTGGCAAGGTTGGATTTTAGATCCAGCATGGGGGGGGGGCGTGCCTGCTTCTAAAGTCCAAATGCAGAGGGTCAAAGATGTTACTTCAATAAACTCTTGAAGTTGGCCATAAGCAACACGAGCCATAATCTTCAGCAAAAAGGGAATATTAGTTATTGGACGGTAATGTTTGGCTATGGCGGGATCCAGTTTGTTTTTCTTCAATAATGGAGTGATCCATGCTTTAAGTAGACAGGGCACATTACATTCCGTAAAGGCAAGGTTAATGAGTTTGGTAACCGAAGGAGCCAAAAATATCCATATAATCCTTAACAATGCTGGAGGGGCAGCTGTCACTGAGATATGAGGTGGGCTTTATTCCGGCCACGATCTTGCAGATTTGAGCTTCGGTGCAGTGTTTAAAGTTAAATGTGACGGCTGGTTGTTTTGGGAAGCTGGAGGATCTGGCGGGAGAGTAAAGCCCTTCCTGGTGGTAGTGACCAGATTTTGTTGGGCTGAAATTGCTTGTTGATGGCGGCTGATTTTAAGGTTGAATTAATCATGGCTCATCTAACGCCATACAGGATCTTTATTGGGTGCTATTATGCTCACGGATTTACCTTCAAATTCATTAAAAGCTCCCCGGAACTAGATTTAGCAGATGCAATCCTGCAGTTGAAGTGATCTTGCTTCAACAATGGCTAGTTTAAAGTTTTTTACTGTTTGTACAGTGAAAGGTTATCCGGTTGAAGGGTTCTTTCTGCATTTCTTTTCAGACAACTGAGACAGAACAGTTTAGTTGAACCAAGATTTTCTTTTTTATTCCGCCTCCACCAGCTTGGTTTTTTCCAGAGCAAGAGCTTCAACAGAAGATCAGAGTTTTCAAAGGATTCAAGGGGGATAGCCTGGCTGTCAGTTTGACTAAAAACCTCTGTGGGGTAATATTTTTGATGTTTCTGGTCAATTTAAACTGTTAAGGTCCAGCATTGCGTTTCCGGTGCGGACAGGACGGACGGTGGTATTCACTATAGAGTGATTAGACCAGGCACTTGCACATAATTTATTGGTCACAAACATTTCTGTAATGCAAGTACCCAGTCGGTATATGTCCCGCTCTGTGTGGGAATGGAGACCCCTTGTGAGAATCCAATTGCGCTCACGGGCAAAAGAGGCAGCTTGCTTATCCTTAGGGTGGTTAGTCCAGAAATGAGTCTCCTAAAACCATCACTAGAGTTACCTTTTAGTAATGTTATTGAGTAGACTAATTGTTCCTCGAACAACGGGGTATCTCTGGAGGGTCGATCGATCAGCAGAATGGTAAGAGCTGTTTTAATTTTTTATTTTCACAGCCATGAGCGGATTGGTGCGGAATGGCATGTAAATTGAAGAGTTTTTAAAAAGAATCTCTACTCCTCCACCTCTTAGATCAGGGCGATCAGCGCAAAGAATTGAGAATTCGGCCGGGGTGGCCTGGCTAGTACTGGGCGGTGTTGGTTCATTCAGCCACAACTCAGTTATGCAAGAAAGTCTGGAGTAGTTTCGGTACAGCCGTGAATTTCCACCCCGTACCTCAGTGTGTTAAGGAGAGAAAGGCACAGGGAAGCAATCTGGTTTGAACTGCATAGAGAAGATTGATCTCCCTCAAAGTTTGCACAGCACATGGAACTCATGCCGATGAGTGGTAGTTTGGCGGTCTCCTGGTTATCAAGACCCAGTTGGGAAGATCCCTAGAAGCCTGTTTCTAAGATGTTGCCTGTTCTGAGTGACCAAGCCCATAATTCTGTCTGAGATAGCCTGGTAGTGGGACTTTCCATGGCCAGGGTTTGATTTGGTTAGAATGTACTATATGCTTCATCAGACCCCCTCAATGACGCGAACGGTGGGTGACATATGTTGCTGACTTAGTCTGTGAGCTGTTAACCATATGGAGATTGGCTCTCATTAAGTGTGGTATCGCAGGCGGGCTGTATTTCGCCAGGATATCTGCTTGTTTTTGCTTAGTGGAAAGATGATTATGCGTGTAGGGAACCGCGACTAACCCGAGAAGCTCACTGATGTTGTGGTGAATGACATGCACGATGAGACTAGTAGTTTGAGCATAAAATACATGTGGTCTGTGAGGGGGGAAAAGACCAGGGTGGCAAGCAGCACGCCCTGGGTGCAAACAGGCGACAGCCAGCCTCTCCAAACGCGCTGCTCATGTAAAGAGAGCTGGTGGTGCCATGATATGTAGTTCCTAAGAACCACTGAACTCTCAGTGGCTCAGTGCACCAGTGAGAGCTGCAACAGACACGACAGGTCACACAGCGTTACAGTATGAAAGTAAGAAGCATGCAAAAAGCTAAATGCTTGTGTTTCTAATCTGGGTATGCCGGCAAATCTATCACGATGTAAACTGCAAAGTTCTTCAAGTAGTAATGCAGTCCTTACTGCTTGGGGTCGTGACACGTGTTAGGTAAAGATTTGTGGTAATACCCTTTGGGTGCACTACAACAACCTCAGTCTCCTGGCAATAGGGACCCAACCTTTGGTAGAAGCCTGAACTACACATGTTGGTAGTGTGGCCTAGTATCCAGGCCAAGATAGGTCAATATGAGCAGTGGTGGAGTTACAGATTCACAGTGACAAGTATTCAAAATAAACACTGATAATCAAGGTTTCTTGATAAAACAATTCTGAATTTATTTGCCAGTCATTTAAACAGGCCTTCTTCAGAAGAAGCAATATAAAAGCAACATTCAAATACACTGCAGAAATACACACTTAGGTTTCTCAGATCCAGTAAAGACCCATTGGGGATGGCACACACAGTTCCTACACTCTTAGGTGACTTAAATAGCTAGGACACTGTGGACATTAATATCTTACTGTACATGCAGAGTAGGCTTTGAGAGTGTCAAAGAAAAGGGTTATTCGAGCAAACAAGAGATCACAAATATTCTTTAAGCAGGCAAATACTTTTGGACCCCCAATGCAGAGTAAGTTGACCCCTTCCTGGAAGGATGGGTGTAACAAAATAACAGAGGAGAGAAGTCATTCAGGGGACCAGTCTGAGCCAATGTCAATGGGAAAAAGTCTAGGTGGCCTGAAGCACTTCTTGGAGGTGAGTTTAAGTCTTTGCACAATGTTTTTAGAAGTATTTGGTGAAAAAGAACAATCAAATGTAGGGTCCCAAGCTGGGAGACTTGTCAAGTAGAAGAGCAAACAAATCTACAGTGAGAGGTAAGTTCTCTCAGACTTTACAGTACCTTTAGGTTGAAGAAAAAGATGCAGCTGATGACCTCTGTTCCTGTGAAGCTCTGCAGATACTGTTACTGGGCCTCGGTCGTGGGGGCAAGAGGGAGGACTTCTGAGGACTCCTGCACCACAATGGGACGGTCACCGACCGCAACCGGCAAACTTCGAACAAGTGGCACTTCGGCGTTGCAGCTTCTCGCGTCTACTGCAAACGCTGCGGTTCTTGGCTGTCAAGATGGGCTTTCCTTGCTTTTAGGGTCCCGCACTCTGTTGAGGCGGCTCAGGCTCAGTCAGTCCTGCTTCCTGGGAGTCCAGAGGATCTTCCTGGAGCTCTTGGCCAACTTAAAAGCAGCGCACACAAACTGGTGTTCCTCCCCCTGGTTATTAGTTTCCAGCAGCGACTGCAATGGAAATTCAACCAGCTCTGAGAAGGATGTCCAGGTGGCTCACTTTGGAGTTGATTGGTCCCACCAACTCAAGGGGAGAAGTAGTCTTTGCAGGACTTCTGTTGAGGCAAGCTTGTTTCAGCACATCAGCAGGGCTTCACCGGGCAAACCAACGGCCCAGGAGTTGCAGCAGGTGTCCTCTTAAAGTTCTTCTTCGGATTCCTTCGTCCAGTGGTCGACTCTGCCTTCCAAGCCAAAAAGCCTTGCCTTTTATGCAGCTTGCTCCCATTCATTCCGGCCTAGCTGTCAGTCACTCAGGAGGGTGGCTGTCCTTGCTGCACAGCCAGCTGGCCAATCACCTAGGAGTGCATGTCTGTCTCCTAGATGACTAAGCACAGGGAGTTTTGGGCACCTCCCTCACTTCCTGCCCCCACCAGACTCTCTGGAGCCAGAGGCGGGGTTTCACTTGTGAAGCCCGCCAAAGACAAAAAGATCAAAGGGACCAAACCTGGTTTGGCGTGAGTAAATCTCAAGAAGGACCAAAACAACAAGAAATGGCGAAAAAAGACCCAGGCCATTTTGACAGAAATGGCACCCATGGGTGCTTAACTGTGGCTGCGAACGCAGCCCGCAGTAAAAACACAACACAGTAAAAATTAACCACTGCTGCCAGCCATTAATTGTGTAAAGGGTAACATAAAAAAATGTTACATTAGAAGGTAGCCAAAGGGGGGGCTACTAAGTAACCCCTCGAGCACCCTATTGTAAGATAGTGTGTGTTGGGTCTAGAAAGTTACAATGTAAAGTCAATTTCACTTTTACTGTCCTGGGAAACAGTAGTTGATCCCAGAGTAAGGTATTTAAACCTTTGGAAATCTGAAAGACTTCCCTGTGTCACTGCACTGAAGGTGCTGTGTGACACAATGCCTATGGAGTTTGTCAGACTCCAAACAGAGTTCAAATCACAGAAAAAATACATGCGTGGGGGAAAAAGATTTCACATACTCTCCAAGTTAAGAATTTAAATGTCCTAGAGTCCAGCAAAAGTGCTGGGGATCTCTAAGGTAGAGAGGAATTGGCACATTTCTGACAATTCTCCTTAACACACATTTCAAAGATCAGCAGGAAATCTTAACTATAACCCCAACCGATCTTACAAATATGGACAGATATTCAGAAGTCACACAGCACTCTTGTACATACGCACCGGGGTGCTGGTAGGATAATGGCGGGTTTATGCTGCTTGGTGTCAACTGGCTTCTCCAAACACACTGGCGCTAATGCGCCGCTGATGTTGTAAAGATGGCCAGTGTGCCAGGATATGTAGTTCCTAAGAACTACTGAACTCGCCTGTGGCTCAGCACAGTGGTGAGAGCTGCACAGACCCGACAGGGCACTTGGAATGCTTAGCTTTTATGATCCATTTAAACTCATTTTTAATTTATAGTTTAGGTGCATTTTAGCATAATTTGGTGGAAGGTATTGTGAATGAATTAAATTGCCAAGACTGTTGCTTTTGTCAATGCTTAGCAGATTAGATTTCCTGTCTTATGTTGGTCTTATATTTCCGAAGCAAGATATGAAAATACAAAGATCTGCCAATTGGTGCATTTTTACATAAGTGATTATGCATTCAACCATCTGTCAACTACAAATGCCAAAAATATAGACCTTGCTTTGGTTGTTTAGTTAATTTTTAAATGTGATTGCCGGAGTTGGGACCATTTGTCAATTAACAAATACAACTGGCCAAACTATTGGCTTTCGCAAAGCTTGCGAGTTATTGACAGATGGTCATAGCTCCAATTACTACAATCCGTTAACTGCAATTGGTAAAACTATTGGCTTTGCCAATATTTTACAGGAGCGATTGCTCGCAGTTATTGAAACTGCAAATGTTTTTTCTTAAAATACTAATTGGCTTTGCACACATTTTTACCTGAGATTCCTTGGAGTAATTTCTTTCAGAATTGTACTCTGTAGTAAGCGGTAGATTGTGTCGGGAGCATGGTAGTTATCTTTTATATATTTCATACATTTTTACACATTGCCACACAGGTGATGTCTCACTAATTTTAATAGCACATCCTAGTAAAGGGTACATTACGGTCCTATATGTTTGGAAGTATTCAGTTCTCCAGCATGGGGTCTGGCATGGATTCACATGCTCCTGAATATTCCCGGTCAGGCTTGGAATCCTCAGTAAAAAAAAGTTTCATTTCTGAACTCTTTCTACTATTAACCAATCACTGGTCTCTGGGTCATACTTCCACCAGCCAATGACTACCCTCTACCTAAGCCCCTCCTCTGGCAGCCATCTTCAGATTTTTACCACAAGTTCAAGTGTTGGGAATCCTAGTGCTTAGCTCTCGTGCTTTTACTGCGTGTTGCTTTTTTTCAAAGAGTTTACTTATTTTTTTTGGTCAATTTGAGCCTCAAGCTCCACCAATTCATCATCCGATTAATGGGGACCCGTTTTGGAAATTTCTATGCCCCTCAAGGGCGAAGTTTTCGTCGAGTTCCACTTGTTGGAGAATTCCAGAAGATCTTTGAGGCGTACCCCGCGTGGACATGGCCCAGGACAAAGGGAGCACGACGCCCGGATCCAAGCTGTTCAGGAGCTGCCCTGGATGCGGATTGCAGAATGTCTTCAAGGAGGACGAGCATTCTAGATGCCTCTACTGCCTTCACGAAGACAAAACGCACGTGGAGGACTGTGCGTTTTGCAAGAACATGTCGGAGCGGACCATGAAGGATCGGCGTATCCGCCTCACCAACTGGCTAGAGGGGAAGAGCCCAGCAGCAGGTGAGAAGAGGAGGTCCGAATGGTCTTCTAAGATCTTTGAGGGCACTACGGCGACCGGGGCCCAACAAAAGGCAAAGCACTGCGAGTCCGCGTACAACGGGAATGCCGAATGGTCGGATTACTCAGCTGCCAGGAAGGGTGCACTTTGACCGAAGCCATCAATCACGAGCCAACAATCTGGCTCTGGGAAAAGGAAGTCTGAGAACCTGGGTAAGCTTTGGGATAAGCCCTGTTCAATCCTGACGGAGACAGTCGAGGGGGAGTTAGGTGGCGACCCTCCCCACAAGGTGAAGGCCTCAAGCACGTCCAAAGTCATGAAGGCCTTGATTCACCCGGCTAAGGCCTCTATCGAAGGAGTTGTGGCGGCCCTGGCAAAGCCTGTGGAGGCTACCCCAGTGGGAGCAACCTCGGGCCCAGAGTTTCCCTGCCACCGCGGAGGGAATCCTCTTTTCAGCCCATCGCTAAGACCCCCGTGAAAACCCCGGTGGAAAAAGAGGGGGGGGCAGTGGCCATCACAGACACAGATACAGCCTCTGAAGAGGAGCTGGCTGAAGTCCTGGACAAGAGGTCCGAGGAAGTCCGGTCCCATGGGAGGGATCCCGATGAGGCGGACGAAGAAAGCAACAGTGGCGCCGACAAGGTTCCCGTGGAGGCAGAGGATTCCACTCCCCAAGCGACACGCCCGTCGCAGCCGGTACCTGGGCCACAGGACAACTCGGGAGCAATCTTGATGGCGATCCAGGCCTTGTGTATAGAGAAGGACAAGGTTGCCCTTACCCCCAACGGACGACCCAGCAGAGCCTGGACCGTCGGGAAGCCCTCCTCGTAAGCGGAGGAGAACTCATCCCCCACCGCCCTTCCAGCCTGCGCAGCCCTCATGGCATTCATCTCCTTCCCCGGATCCGAGGGATGACACGGGAACAGACGGCCACGACGGGGACGGATGACGACGGGATGGGCCTTCCATCACCATCTCCTCGGGCCTCCCTGCCCGACGAAATTGGCTACTTCCACGCCATGATCGCCAGGGCATCCAAGCTCTTCCAGCTCTGCCCCGTAGAACAGAAGAAGGAAGGCTTCCTCTATCAACGGCACAAGGCCAAGAGGAAGACTGTGCGCTCGGTCCCGTTACTTGATGACATCTGAAGAACCCGTCCACGACCCCTGCCAAGAGAGACTGTTACGAGAAGAAGTACCGGGTCCCGGTTTCCGCCCCATGTGCCTTGGGGCGCAGCCGACCCCGGATTCGGTCATCTCAGCGGCGGCCAAGAAGAAAGCAGCGGGGGCGACTGCTTCAACTTCGACCTCCCAGCCGGACGGCAAAGGGAAGGAATTGGACACCATGGGACGGGTCATCTCGTCTGCAGCGACGACGAGTAAAGCAGCCAACGCCCTCGCAATTGTGGCCCGCTACGACCGGGAGCTGTGGTTTAAGATCGCTCCTTTGCTGGACTTCCTCCTGGACGACAAGAGGGCTGAAGCCCTGGAGATCCTGCAGGAAGGGGAAGTGGCGTTGGACCACGCCATAACGCTGGCCAAGGACATTGCCGACACCGGCTTCCGCCAGATGGGCAACAGTGTTTGCCTTTGCCGGCGTGGTTTGCTCAAGGCTACCGATTTCCACCAGGACGCGCAAACCAGAGTTTTGGACATGCCTTTCGACGGAAACAACCTGTTTGGCAAGACAGTGGACGAGTCACTGCAGGCCATCAAGGCCGACACAAACAGCGCGGGCCTTGGGAGTTTTGCAGCAACGACGGCCGCCCTTTCGGAACTCCCGAGGCAAACAAGGTGCCTCCAAGAGATTCGGCGGTGGCTCCTCGACGTACCACAAAGCGGCCCGCTCCTCGTCGCAGGAGGCCTACAGAGGACGCGGCAAGTCAGGAGGATCTCGTCAAGGAGGCCAAGGCGGCAAGGCCACTACCAAGCGGGACTGAACCGGCCGGAGCGTCGGGCCCCCACCTGAGAACCCCAGTGGGAGGCCGGCTGGCGAAGTTCGCCAGCGTGTGGGAGTCCATCTCCACCGACCGATGGGTGCTGGATGCCCTGGCCCACAGGCACTCTGATTTATAAAGAAGTGCCCCCATATTCCGCTTGTGGCCAGGAAGGAAAACCACGTCCCTCAACTGCTGCTTGAAGTAAGGGCGATGCTGAAGAAAGGTGCCATTGAGCTTGTCCGAAAGAGGCTCCAGGACCCGGAGTATACTTGCGTTACTTCCTCATAAGAGGGAAGACCGGTGGCTGGCGACCCATCCTGGACCTTTGTCGTTTAAACAAGTACATCAAGTCCCAGAAGTTCCGAATGGTCACTCTCCAGCATGTGCTGGGGCAACTGGAGGAGGGTGACTTCCTATCGTCGCTGGATTTGGAGGATGCCTACTTCCACATCCCCATTCTAAAGGGACACCGAAAGTGTCTCAGATTCATAGTCTAAGGATGGCACTACCAGTTCAAGGCCCTCTCCTTCGGATTGAAATCGCCGCCCAGGGTATTCACCAAGTGCCTAGCACCAGTGGCGGCACAGCTGCGCCTGCAGGGGATCCACATCTACCCCTACCTGGACGAATGGCTCATCCGAGCATGGACAAGAAAACTCGCCGTCGAGCACACAGCGAAGACAGTCGAGCTGCTCACGGATCTAGGCTTTTCCATCAACTTTGCAAAATCCCACTTGGTTCCATAGCAAGTCGCACTGTTCCTGGGAGCCAGGCTCCACACAGTGGTGTGATTGGCCTCTCCGTCGGAGGAAAGGACGAAGGCCATCCTGGGCATGGTGCAACGGCTGTCGACCATGGACTTGGCCAGGGTGAGGTCCGTCAAGTCCCTTCTCGGCATGATGTCCTTGTGCATCTACCTAGTGCGCCTGTGCAGGCTGCGGATGCGTCCACTGCAAGAGTTCCTCGATGCCCGTTTGATGCAAGCGGCGTGCAGCTTCGAAGACAGGGTCTCGCTCAACCAGACCTTCCGCCAAGCGATCCGGTGGTGGGGCACCCGCGCGCCTCCCATGGCGGGTATTGACTTCCAGACCCCGGCACATCAGGAGACTGATGGGTGCCTCCCTAGAGGGATGTTGAGCGCACACCGGAGATCTCCACGCAAGAGTCCTTTGGCTCACGGAGGAGAGGTCACTACACATCAACTTCCTGGAGCTCCGAGCCTTGTTCTGGGCCCTGAGGCCGTTCCTCCCATTCCTCCCGTTCCTCAAGGGCAAGGTGGTGAGGATATTCACCGACAACGCCACCACGATGTTCTACATCCAGAAGCAGGTAGGCACCAGATCCCCAGCCCTATCCAAGGAGGCCCAGGATCTGTGGCACTGGGCCGTTGCCCAAGGGATGTTTCTGGTACCCTTCCACCTGGCAGGAATAAAGAACACCATCGCTGACTCGCTCAGCAGGGAACTACGCTCGTGCCCCGAGTGGGAACTGCGACAGGATCAAGTGGATCTGCTATTCCAACGATGGGGCAATCCCCAGATTGAATTATTCGCGACAGCGATGAACACCAAGTGCCGGAGGTTCACCAGCAGGTTTCCCCAGCCGGGGAGCATGGGCGATGCCTTCTCATTCCCTGGGATGGCCTGTTCCTCTATACGTTCCCGCTGTTGCTACTGAGACTGATCAACTAACTCAGACGATCCAGGTGCAAGATGATCCTCGTTGCACCAGCGTAGCCGAGACGGATCTGGTTCCCGGACATGTCGGCGTACCCCCCTCAGTCAAACTGCTCACCGAGGCGGATCTCTTCTCCAGAGAAGGAGGCGCCACCCTCCACCATGACCCGGGGTCGCTGAACTTGCAGGCCTGGCTTCTGCAGCACTAGAGTTTGGAGGGTACGATATCCCGGCAGACTGCAAGGAGGTGCTTGCAAAGGCCAGGGCGTCCTCAAATCTCAAGTGCTATGGACACAAATGGAAGAGGTTTTCTGTCTGGTGCCAGGCACAGAAGATTAACCCTCTGCGGATTACGGCCCCTCAAGTGCTGCCGTACTTGCTATCGCTGGCCAAGGCAGGGCTGGCCCATGACTCCAAGATCCATCTGGCGGCTATCTCCAGCTACACCAGAACTCCGGGGCGCTCATCCCTGTGGTCCCATTGCCTGGTGAAGGAGTTCATGAAGGGACTGTTCCGATCGTTCCCGCCGGTGAAGACTCCGGCTTGAGCGTGGGAGCTCAACGTCGTGCTGGGGCCGCCATTCAAGCCTCTGCATTCGGCACCGTTGAAGTTCCGGTAGTGGAAAACAGCATTTATGGCCATCACCTCCACACGACGAGTACGAGAGATCCAGGCCCTCTACTGCAAGCCCCCATACCTGACTTTTCACGAGACGAGGGTGGTGCTAAGGACGCACCCCTCCTTCATGCCCAAGGTGCCTTCGGACTTCCATCTCAACGAGCCCTTGGTGTTACCTGTTTTCTTCCCATCGCCGGCTGAGAGGACTTTGCACTCGCTGGATGTAGCTAGAGCGTTGAAGTTCTACGTGGACCGCACAAAGAGGTTTCGGAAGACATCACAGCTGTTTGTGAACTTTGGACCTGTGAACCAAGGGAAGGCCCTCTCGAAGGGTTCCGTTTCCAGATGGCTCGCCGGCTGCATCATGCACTGTCACCGGTTGGCAAACCGACCGTTGCCCGGCCGTCCGAGAGCCCATTCGACCAGAGTGATCGCGGCTACAACGGCGTTCCTATCTGGTGTGCCCCTGCTGGACATCTGCAGGGCGGTTACGTCAAAGTCGACGCACACCTTCAC
The DNA here is from genome assembly GCF_040938575.1 of Ambystoma mexicanum. NCBI lineage: Eukaryota > Metazoa > Chordata > Amphibia > Caudata > Ambystomatidae > Ambystoma > Ambystoma mexicanum. The sequence goes on from NC_090936.1 coordinate 692,805,932, forward strand.
GAGATGCTACTGCGTCGACCGGGATTCTGGTGAGGAGTCCAGAGTTGGCCAGGCAGTGCTGCGCAACCTGTTCACCTGAAGGTGGGCCTGGTGAGGAGGTAAGAGATGCTTAATGTTGAGCTTTGCCACCTCCCATGGTTGTGCATATGTGTACTACTATGTATTCTTTTATTCATGAGCATGTGAATCCATGCTGGAGAAGGAACAAGTTACTTACTTGTAACTGTTGTTCTCCAGCATGGGTCTGGCATGGATTCACATGCGAACCCTCCCTCCAACCTCTCTGCGGCTCTTCTCTTGGTCCTACTGCCAATTTACCTGCTTCCAAATCTGAAGATGTCTGCCGGAGGGGGGGGGGGGGCTTAGGTAGAGGGCAGTCATTGGCTGGTGGAAGTATGACCCAGAGACCAGTGATTGGTTATTAGTAGAAAGACAGTTCAGAAACTAAACTGATTTTTTTTTTCTTTACAGAGGAGTCCCAGCCTGACAACTTGGAATATTCATGAGCATGTGAATCCATGCCAGACCCATGCTGGTGAACAGTTACAGGTAAGTAGCTTGTTACTTATTTTTCATGATTTTCTTTTTTACACTGGGCTTGTCAAATATGGTTTTACACAGTGACCCCACGAGTAGCTACACCTGTGGAAAAAATCCAATCGACAAAGAAATGTCATCGGTGCATGTGGGGGAAAGTCGAATCGGTGAGTCCTATAAACCAATCATAGTCACCGAACCGACTGTCAAGTTTGCTAAAGAAAATGTCTCGCTTACTGATAGTGTTATACTTACGAATGTACTAACTGGTGTTGTAGCACCTCCTCCTGAACTTTGTAATGCGTCTGTCATAACTGTAAGTGATACTTCTATCTCCGTCACCTGTGGACTCTGTGCACCAAGATATCCCTGTTATTGACATAGAAACTAATTCCTCTGCTGTGCTCTCTCACATGAGCTCTCAAAATCTATCCAAGTCCCCTGCGTTATTTACGCATGCTAGTCCCATTGACTCAGTTGCGAATCCCTCCTTTACTGTGCCTACCCCTAGAAGGGCAACTGGAAAAGCCTCCATTGATATGCGCCCCAATGATTCTCGGACTGTAAATACGAGTATAGCCCTTACATCCATGAACAACGCTATCTTGGCTCTGGCTAAGCTTTTCAAAGTTTTGGTGGTAAAGGCGGAGGCACATTCCAACCAGTTTGATCAGTTATTTACGAATCATCTTATAATCTCTAGCAGATTAGAAAATTTGATCAATACGCATGTACCAACAATTGTCAAACAGTCTGTGTCTACACAGACGTTATCGGCTATTGAACCTACTGCTCAAGAATTTCAACCTATACCGTTTATCCTGGAGCCTATAGTAGACTCCATGGAAACGGAACTTGAGCCCAAAATGAATAAACAGAAGATCCCCATATATGCTTTATTTGATACTAAAAATGTGAAGAACTCGACGATCAAAAATCCATCTCTACAAACACAGACAAAGAAAACAAAAAATATGAAAACGGGACCGCGTCAACCCTCACAAGTCAAAGCTTTCATTAATAAACTATCAGCTTCAAACACTTCTACTATAGCGGCATCTAAAGCCATTACAAAAAAATATATGCGTTACAAAAACGTATAAAAAAAGCAAAAACACAGCCGGCTTCTTCTAATTCTGTTCTAGCACATAGCCCTTTAGACAAATTGATTACTGTAGCAAATCAGCTCTCACAAAGCAATTCTACCGAATTAAGAGGGAGCTCACTGACCAATGATGCCCACGGTAGGTCCGATCTAATAACTACTGAACCTACCGGTAAGCCCCCGGCGACTCAGAACCTAGGGACTGACGAACAGCGTCGTAAAGAAATACGAAAGGCCGTGGATGAATATTTAGCTTCGAAACCGGTCGCAAAAAGTTAACTTTCCCTCAGGAAGTCCCAGCCGTTGTGCAGTCACCTGTGCCGGCTGCTGCTCCAATCTTAAAACAACCAACTTTACCTGAAATGTCAAAGGATCTTACTACTAACCGTCTTCAACCTACATGGAAGGCAACTCCCACAAAAACTGTTAGGTCGGAGACTCCTGAGGTTAATCCAGGTCTATCTGGTGATATGGAACGCCTTCTAAAGGCAACCCTAACGAAATTTTTGGAAGCTTCTATTGCCTCACAAATAATTTCTATTCCAAATAATCACAATGGTGCAGATAAGAAACCTAATGAACCATCATCATTAGCCAAACAAAAATCCACTGTTCCCCGTCTGAAACGCCCGGCGATTCATTCTCTGACTCTCAGCTGTCAACCTTTACCTGCTAAACAATATAACCTAAATCGGGCGTCTGTCCTGGTGATTTTTCACAAAATCCCAGACCTTGATGACATAGGAACTGTAGACATTGAACTTGTAGAATTTCCAGTTGCCTCTAATCAATCTCTAGTAAATCTATGGATCAATTCCAGGGTGGTAGTAAATACTATCTGGGCCGCGAAATCTCAAATCACTGTCCTTGGCTTCACACTATCTGCAACCCCAGATGCAGTAGATAAGATTTCTACATGTCCTCTGCCACCCCTAAACCAACAAAGAAGTCGAGCCCAAGGTCGACCAGAACAGTCTTGCAGTTGTCAATGCCAGGTTAAGCAAGGATAGCATACGACTCTTGTACCTACCAATCTCCAGTTTGCTAGTTGGAATTCCAGAGGGAATCGTCATTTAATTAATAACCCGAATAAGAACGAATTGAATTATGATGTAATTCTGCTCCAAGAAACTTGGCTGACCAGTACCCCTTCTTGGAATAATTATGATGTATGCTTAACTCCTGCAGTAAAACATCGTGTGGGACGTCCAACATCTGGCCTATTAACCGCTGTTAAACAATCCTCCGGTTTAAAAATATCCTCTTGGTTTTGTCCGAATGAGTTCATACAAATGACTAGACTGAGGGGTGAAGGCCTCACATGTGCTGTTATTAATATCTATTGGAATCCTGTGGGTATTTCGGATGATAATTTCTTCGAATCCTTGGCACATGCATTTGATTTAGTTATGTTGGATGGGCTTGTTGACCTGATCTATATAGCAGGGGATTTAAACTTACATTGTCTGGGCCCATACGTTAAATCGGAACTCAAACGACTTGACATGTGGTCAATGTTTACTAAATCACGTAATCTTTATATGCTAAATGGAGCCTTTATACATGATATACCTCCAAGACCAACTTGGCATCGGGCCAATAGTCTTGGGATCATTGATTTCGCCTATGTCAATGGGAAGATGCTAGATTTGGTCTCAGATTTTTGCGTAATAGAATCTAAAGCAAGTGATCATAACATTCTCCAGACAACTTGCAGCATCAACAAAATGCCCACCAAGTCTCAACCAGTCTATCTTAAAGGGACCCATGAAGTGAACTCGGCTAGAAATCGATTGAAGTGGTCGGAACATTCCTTAAAAGCTTTTAGATCGAGTTATCATGCCCATCTAACAAATAACCCCATGAGTGATACTTTGTCTAATGATGTTTATTACGATCTAATGCAGCTCTTCTCTTCATGTTCTATCAAACACAAACAAAAACAAACACCGTACTTACATATTCCCAATCATGAAGTCAAACTCAAAAAATCCATAGTTCGGGCTGAGAAAAGAAAAGTCAGCAAACTCCCTCGAGGATTACGCCAGGCTGCTCTCTCGCGATACAAAGTATAGAAATTGGGTAAGAGGCATGAAAGCTAAACTGTATCAGAATGACGGGGAAAATATGCTAGCATCCTTAGCATCTAAAAATCTGTCCCGATCATGGCACTTTATAAATCAAATAACATCAGGTCACCAAGTTGCAATTCAAACAAATGATGTCTCAGGACACGTGGGTAAGCTATTATTCTGATCAATTTAAAAGTGCGCAAGCACTCTCACATGTTTCACTAACAAAGTTTGACACTGTATTCAATGTACGTTTTACTAAAGAAGACATAAAACACCTAATAAGGCAGGCCAGTAATTCCAGGGCTCCTGGTCCAGACGGCATATCTAACACACATCTAAAACAATTTCCGGACATCTGGGCTGACATACTATGTCTTATGTTTGAAACAGTCAACAAATCTCAAAAAATTCCCACTTCTTGGAGACAGTCGATTCTCATTCCGATTTATAAGAAGGGAGATCGTGCATGCCCGGCAAGTTACAGACCCATATCACTATTGGACGTCTCAGGAAAGATTTTTTGTCGACTCATTCTACGAGATTTAAATGAGTGGACCAAGAATCACTGGAGACGAGCTCCTTTTCAAGCGGGTTTTGTCACTGGTTTAGGAACAATTCCTAACATCATCACCATCAATATGTTGAAAGCTCAATATTCAACTAAGAAACAAACTCTATTTCTTGCATTTATAGACTTCCGGGCAGCTTTCGACTCTATAGATCGGATCCTTCTCTTCAATAAATTAAAAGCGTTTGGCTGCCCCAGCTCTATTCTGGCCCTAATTGTGCAACTTCACACAAACACGTCTATGCGAGTCCAACTCACACGCGAAGGCCTCTTATCGGCACCCATACCGACGTCTGTCGGTCTCAAACAAGGATGTATATTGGCATCCACATTATTCAATCTTTTTATATTAGATGTAGGCTTATCCTTTCTTGGTATTAATGCTGACGCTCCGGAGTTGGGTGGCCAACGCGTTCCGTGGATGCTTTATGCAGATGACTTGGTTTTGATTTCACAGACACCAAAGGGTATGCAGAACCTGTTAACTGCTCTCTCACATTACGCAGATTCAAACCTGCTCAAAATTAATCTGTCTAAATCTCAGATTATGGTCTGCAAGCCTCATGGTAAATGTAGAACTTATAATGGGCTGTGGTTCCTGCAACAACAAATCACGGATATTGTTCCGAACTATAAGTATTTGGGCGTCACCATAGAAAATACCTCCACCCTTGTTGCTTGCACACATATCTTGGACACAACTCCTGAGCCTCATATCGCAAGCGAAAATTCTGATATACAAATACGGGAAGTACACGCTGAAACATATTGTGACGTTCTTTGAACAAAAGGTAGTACCCATCCTGCTCTACGGTGCGGAGTCAAAACTATACTCGGATGACAACTCGTGGAATAGACTTGAGGCCACTTTCTGGAAAAAGGTGTTGCGGCTTACAAACTGTGTACCCTTACCCATATTAAGATTCGAACTGGGTTTAAACTCGCTACATAGCAGGGTGAAATGGAGAATGTGTGCCTTCTTTCGGAAAAGCCTTCTTGGAATCACTAATAATAACATCTTGAGCACAGTAGCTCGCCAGTTAGCAGGTTCCTCTGCTCCTTTCCCTATGAGATGGCGCAACTTGGTTATAGACACATTAGCTAGAGCTAATATCTCCTTGCAATATCTTATAGACAACCTAATTAGCGCAAAGAAAAAATTCTTTTGTTGGGATTGGATTACAACTCACGAGCTATGTGTAAAATATAAGGATTTCGACCATAATCTTTTCGGTCCCAAAGGTCTAGGACAAGCAGCGGGATACCTGCTGAAATGCCCTTCAGCAAACATTCGCAACAAATTTTTACGTGTGAGGCTGAATTTGTGGCTGACGAGAGAGATAATGGTCAGACGCAAAATTATTCATGTAGATCTTAATTTTTGTCGTTTTTGTAAAAATCGAGGTGTGAAAGAATCACTTCAACATCTAATTGTGTCATGTCCTCTGTTGCATAATACCCGGCAGAAACATTGCAAAAATCTTCTGGAATTGTACATGGAGAAGGATGAAAATGAGATTTGGAATATGTTATTTAAGAGTACCAGATTTTCAGTCATGAAGGCTATTGTGCACTTTTTGGAAAATGTTTTATCTGATCAGATACTGTTATAAGCATCTTGAATAGATTAATTAATAATGTGAACTCTTTTAAATTTAGAATTCAATAGCCCCAATTGGACTCCTGCTTTTTATGATGGTCATTTTAATTAGATTGATTGTTCGTAATGATGATTTTAATCGTTTATATAAACAGCTTCGAAATTGTACTACTCTAATGTATCAAGATGTGAGTCTTCATCTTTTCATCCTTCTGTTTTATCATGTATTTACTTATGCCTTATCATGTATTTACTTCTGTTATGTAACTAAAACTGTCTAAATTTTGAAAAGTTGATGTAATCAGCTATAACAAAATAAAAATTAAAAAAATATGGTTTTCTGCAGATCATGTCTATTTCTCCTATGCATTTTTCAAATGTTTTGCACTGAAAGTGGCATGCAAGTTTTGTTTGTTGAAAAGGAGAAAATTGAAAACTGGTCATTTTGAGAACATGTTCTGAAATTTTCCTGTGGGGAGTCCCGTTGTAGGGTAATTGAAAAGCTGTATTTTTTTCAAATTATATTTTTCGAACCAGTTTGTGAATTTGGCATGATCATTTGCCTGCCGACCTAGTTGATCCATCTACAGGTTCAAAAGATAAAGGGAGAACATCTTTTTCATTTTCTCATGTAACCTTACCTGTAGAGCCACAACGGTGCCTCTATAATATATAAAATATATAGTTCATCTTTCTGCTATGGTTGCAGTGGTGCATAAGCTAATCATAACTGGGCGACCGCTTTCCTAAATGGTCGTTCAACTTCTCATTACTTTGGTGATTCTCCTTTGGACTCTGCGCTTCACTTTCTTTTTGTAATGTATTTCTGTTGTCACACACATTAAATATCAAATGGTCCTACTGTGTGTAGGCTTCTTTTCTTTAGCTCAGATTTGCTGATAAAGTCCTGCTGGAAGCAGATTTGCGTCGGTTTTTGTCACAGTGCTTTGCTGTGGCAGTGTTATGGTTGCACAGTCATGGTTTTTCTAGAAACAAGTGACCAATATTTTGGGTGTTATCGTGCTGTAAGCATAAAATCCATTTTTGAAGTTTCTTCTTCCTGTGAATGGAATTTCTTTTAAGAGAACCTTAACCATAGTTGCTTTTAACCAAAGGTTTTTTTCAGAGAATTTTGTTGGTGTCCATTAGTACTGGCCTGTTGGGGGTAGAGTTGTGTGAGGAGGGGAGAGGTGTTCATTGTCCTTGCTCTCTTCATGCTGCAAAGTCCAAGATTGCTGCCTCTTGCATCTCGACTCCTAACTAGAATCTTAAACTAACATCTGGCTAAAAAAGAAATGGTACTTCCTTGTGAATCTGTATCTCTGTGCCCAAGACCATTTTATTCAGCTTTAGTCAAAATTCCCTGAGGACGTCTCGAATAATTTAACATAGGGGACAGTAATGAAGGTGGTCATAAATGAAACTAAATGCCAGCAGAAAGTAAATTACTGTTTTTAAGAAACTATGCAAATGTTTTTATTTTCAATTTTCGTCTTAGTCTTGACCACACAGTGGACTTTAAGACACCCATGTCTGCACGACCAAAATCCTCCTCTTCTGAAGGTGAACCAACTACCCCAACTCTAATTCCACTTACCCTAGACTTCTCTCCAGAAAAGACTGAAACCTCTCTGGAACCAAAACCAGAAAATCCGTCAACTAACGAGGTAAGAATAACTTGTTTTTCATATTGTTGTTTCTTTGGGGTATGACAGAACAACACAATGTTTTTTTTTTTTTATCAGTACCAACAAATTGTAAGATCATTCCTTTGATGGCCCCAAAGATGAGAACGATATTTAAAAATAAACCACTAAAAGTATGTTAGCCGTAATTATGGCTATTTTGTGAGGTTTCATTTTTTAACCTTTTTGCCAGCCTTTGTCCATACTTTTCATTTAATCCCTGTTTTTTTAGTCTTTTTTTTAATCCATTTGATCACATTTGTTTTTCTGTGCAAAATAATGACAATTTGAATTTGCCATAAAATTAAACGTTACATTTTGCGGCATTTTGGTTGTAGGCACGGTGTTAACAGAGCTTGATTTTTGACCTAGTTGTATTTTGAGCACAGCCACTGTGTAGAGGTCAGCAGCTCTTTAACTTTGCCTCCATTTTTAATCTAGCTGCCCTTTGAATTTGCCCCAATTTCTATCTAACTGCATTTTGAGGGCAGCTATATTAAAGTGAAGGCAAAGTTAAAGTGCTGCTGGCTGCTTCACAGTGGCTATACTCAAAATTCAACTAGGTTCAACACTGTCAAAAATCAAACGGTGCTAGAACACAGTGGCTACAATCAAAATTAAGCCAGATTCAGTGCAGAGGCTATATTCAGAATGCAGTTGGATAGAAATTGGGGTGAATTCAGAGTATAGCCATTGTGTTGAATTTAGCTGCATTCTGAGTGTAGCCTCTGCACTGAATCTAGCTGGATTTCTAGTGTAGCCACTGCTTTAACTCTAGCAACACTTGTATTGTGACACTGTGTTGAACCTAGTGGCACTCAGAGCTTAGCCACTTTGTAGAAGCCAGGATCACTTTAAATTTGCCTCCTTTTTACATCTAGCTGCACTTTGTATTTTGCTGCTGAGTTAAATCTAGTTGTATTTTGAGTGTAACCACTGTGTCAAACCTAGCTGTAGTGTGAGTGTATTTACTATTTCATTCTAGCTGTGCTTCAGCGTGCTGCTGGAGTTAGAACAATGGCAAAAGTTCAATGTTGACACTGTTAAATGTAGCTGGAGCTACGGGCTTGATTCCAGTGGCGCCTCGAACACTACCGCCTTCTCTAATCTATCTTCCTTTTGATAAGAACCCCCAGTAACCAATTTAGCTGCCAGAGAAGACGCAACACACTCATGCCAACCAACTCCAAGAACAGGGGGGCACTATGGCACACCAGGAACACGGCCAACCCACCTCCATCCCCCGCACCCTCCAAATGTCCAGCCCCCAAACATCTCCCTCTGCACCCCCACAGACCTTACCACTATTTTTCCCACACCGCACTCTCCCACCCTTGAACCCGCCCTTCCCCCCCAACCACATCCCTCAGTCTGCGCATCTTGTGTACATGCGCATTATAAATGACACACACCATATTCCTAAGCACCGCTTGGGCTTCCCTCGCCAATACCCCTTCCTTGGCTGACTCTCACACGCCAGAGGCACCCAAGAATCCTCAACAACCGGATCCTCTCATCTCTACACACACCACAATAGCTCCTCCCCACACTCCCCAGATCCCTGCCTGCACCCCTCTCTTACACTGCCTTCAACACCCCTGGCACTAACCCCTTTCAGACCTCCCAACACTCCCCTAGAAATCGGTAACCGGGCGTCCTCTCCGATCTTTCACCCTCTTTCCACCGCCATTCATCAACCAAACCTCTTGGCGACCCCAGTCGCCATGCTGCACCTTCTCCAGCCCCCTTCCCACCCCTGACTCCAAACCTGCAATTCTCTCTCAGTCTCCCTCTACACCAGAACTCCCACCACCCCCCCAAGGAACTGCACATCACAAGCGTTCTCTCCACACACTCTGAATGTTCATAACCCCCAAAAAACGTCTCACCTTCCCCAACAAACTCTCCCTTCTACCTACTCTTCTGCCCTCCCTATCGTCCCCCATATTCACACAATGCCTCCTGCAGTGCCTCCACCAGGAGGATCCCCTCTCCACCCCGACTAGCTCTCTAAGGGCCCAAACCCCTGTCCTTCCATCTCTCATGCATCCTGATGAACGCCAGGTCTGTCGCCAAAAACCAACAAAATATACAACCTTATTTCCTCTGAAATCCTTTTCATCCTTTCATAACAGAATCCTGCTTCTCAGACTACTTCCGACCAATCGCACACAAGGCATTCCCCCAGACTAAACTCTAATTGCACGCAGCCGAACTAGCAGAGCAGGTGGGACCACCATCCTCCACATATCACAAGTCACCATCTCACACTCTGAGAGACAAGCCTGCAACGCAAACTGCAAATCCCTCCTTGTGAAATATCTCATCAAACTCTCTTAACCACAGCTTCTTACTCCTCTACAGACTGCCCAGATATAACAAACTTTGCTAATGCTCTAGGCGACTCTCGTGGCCATCCTGGTCCCCCCCTCCCCTCACCATGCTAGATGTCATCAATGTATGGTTCGCCCTGTAAAACCGCGTGGCATGACCATTTCTAGACCACCAGGAAGCCCTCAACCTGAATTAGCTGAGATCTGGTGCCACTCACTCTGCAGGACATACCCTAGATGCAAAATGAATTTCCTCCTACCTTCATCTCCACGCTCCCCGCCCTCCCACCACTTATATGGAGGGACCACAATCTTCTGGCTGTTGACTCCTAACCCTCCTCCTCCTCCTCGCCTCGCTAACACTGGACTGTCCACCCACTTCCCGATGTGGAACAAGTTCATAGTAAGTCCGGGCTGGGCCCGACTCCCTGCTTTCCTCCCTTCCCAATCTGCCAGTCCAGGGAGGTATCGGCTATATTGACCTGTGGCTCTCTAACGCCCTCAAACCACTCGCCCCTCCAGATTTTCCTCCCACAGATGAGGCCCTGCCCCTAGATCATTCACCCCCCTTCTCTCAAAACCCTAAAAACACTTACCCACACCCTGGAGTGTAGATGCTGGGCTGACCCATCTCTCCCAAATTGGTGCTGTTTACGCCAGTCAGAGCAGAGTTTACAAGGCAGAAATTTGGAAAGCCAAAAAATCCTTCTATTGGAACAGAATCTCTAATGCCTCTAAAGGCAGCAAGGAACTCCACAAGATCTCGGAGTTAAAGGCCCTTCACTGTACTGTCCAACTCCCAAGCACACTGATGCCTCACAGACCACTTTTACAACATTTCTGTAGAAAGAACGCTCCATCAGTGTCAAACTAGCAATTCTCCTGCTCTGATCACTTACACCCGAGTCAGGCCCCACTAGCCCACCCACCCGATCTGCTCTTCATTCTCTCCCATATCCTCACCTGCATTCTTGAAGCTACTTGGTAGCAGCCGCAGTCCAGATCCCAAGGAGATCATGCCCTCAAACTCATCCTTTCTTCAACCTGTGCATGCAGTATTGCAAAATCTATCTTTGACGCCTCTCACCTCAGGCACATTCCTAGCAGCCTTCAAGACATCGCACATCAAAACCCACCTCCTAAAAAAAAAAAAAAAAAAACACTCCCTTGAGCCACCTCCCTCCAACCAACTACTGACCTTCTTAGCCAAACTTATTGAACGAACGGTCTCCTTTCCCAGCTTTGCCTCTTGACCAACTCCAACCTCCTCCTCGGCCCTGCTTAGTCCGGCTTCAGACCCCTCGGAGCAACTGAATCATCCCTAGTATCCATTTGGGATGACCTCAAAAGCACTGCCGACTCAGAAAGCTGTGCTACACTTGTGCTCTTTGACCTCTAGGCGGTCTATGACACCATCACCCACAGCATCCTCACTGACAGACTGCACTTGCTCACCATAAGGGACGCAGCACTAAGCTGGATTTCATCACTCCTCACTAACGGATCACAAATCGCACTCCTTACTCCCTTCCCCACAGCACCCCACCCTGTCACCAACGGGTCCCTCAGAGTGCCTCCCTATTTCCCCTACGTTTTCAACCTCTACCTGAGCCCCCTCTCTTAGCTCACATGACCTAACCTGCTACAACTACACAGATGACACCCAGATTGTCTACCAGATTCTGTAAGACCTCTTCGATCCCCATCCCGACCGCTCCTCTTGCCTCACATAAATTGATCACTGGATGACTGCTAGCCTGCTCCTCCTCAACCCCGGGAAAACTGAAATAATGATCTGCGGGAAGACTGCTCTTTAGCCCCCCCGCTCCCCATCCCCGCAACCCTCAGCCATTCTCCCTAGGCCCTCTCCTGCCACATCCAACGCAGTAAAGAATCTGAGATGCACCATGGATGCTAATCGGACACTTTCACACCACATTCATTTTCTAAATCCTGCTATCTACCTCCACATTCTCTGCATCTTCCCTTCTCCTGAGGCCGTGCAATTATGGCCATCGACCTTCCTGTTGCATGCCGTCCGCATTCGTCCATACTGTATGGGCATCCCTTCCAAGGGACGGGAGACGGAACCTTTTTCACAAGAAAAAAACCTTCTTCCCCCTTAAATTTAGAGGCGTGCTGGGGACGGCCCAGGGAGCATGCACTGCCCTGACTCCACCCTCCAGCGCCACACCTCAATACCCTTTTCTGCAACGACGGGAACAGGCTGAATTCACCAGCGCTCCTGAGTTTGGCTTTGGAATGTAATTCCACATGCGGATACTTCTTCTTTGTCTTCTTTTTTGTCTTTTTATCATTCAGGTACTCGGTCCTCAGGCGTCATGCTCCTCCCTGGCGCATGCCGACTTCTACAGGGTTCAGCAGGCGTCCATCCTGCAACAGGCTCTTCCCTACTTCAGACCCCTATGCCTATGTTGCCTTGGCCCAGACCACGGTTGGCAATCTTGTTCAGTGTGTGACTCGCTGTCCTACAAAGCATTGAAGAGCAGACTAGCCAGGTGGAGGGAGCTCTTCCAGAAGTCGCCTCCAGAGGACTTCAAGAACTTTGTGAAACATCGAAACAGACCAAAGGTAGGGCCTATATTCTCCATTGCACCCCGCAAGGGAGACTCCTTCCCAGGGAAACTCCTGCGCGGGAGGGACCACTCAGGCCCTTCTATCAGCACGTGCACCTAGGCTGCTAGAGCTACCGGCCCCCTGGCCAAGGGATCCGTGGATCCTCCAGGTGCCAGTGTTGAGGGACCGATAGGTTCTTTTACCAGGTCTTCACCCAAGGGGCTCTGCCCTTATACCGGCAGCATGCCGAGGGGCTACACCCTAATACCGGCGATACCCCTGAGGGGGCGCCTAAACACAGCTCTACCGACCCCCGGGTCAAGGGTGTCACACCTACCGGGCTTAGGCTCGAGGAGCAGAGTAGGCCTCGTGATCCACACGCAAGAGTCTTGGAGGAGGCCGGGCCCAGTGGGCCAAGCAACAGGTCGCAGACGGGTAACGGGCAGCCCGACAAAATGGCCGCCGTACCAAAAACATGCACCAGTCCAACGCCATTCCAGGAATTCGACGGAGTGTCAAGGTGGGACTGGCTTCAACCAGGTACATGGCCTACAGCCTACCCCCTCTTATGCGCAGGGCAGCTTTCCTTTGTGTCCGTATGGAAAGGGTATGCAGCGGCCTCGGCAGCCTCCCGCTACCCTGTCAGCACCCACTGCCACCGCTTCTGTCAGTGAATAGGTTTTCTTAGTGAGGTTCTTCGGCCTCATGAAGTCACCTCGGATGGGTGTTCTCCTCAGACGCCATCAGGGAAGTCATGCCCGCCATACTAGTGGCACCATAGACGCCTCTGTCGGCGCCCCAGGCCCGGGTGCAGCCGCCTCCTCCGGCTCCAGTCAACTCCTCAGCCTGCGGTCCCTGTACCCCAGCCTTTGGCACAAACTAGTACTACTCCTTCTCCACAGGATCCCCCAGATCCGCAGGATACGGATGAGGAGGATCCGGACACGCCATCCTCAGCCAGGGCCTTCCACAAACATCTTGCTGGTCTAGCTGAGTATCTGGGCCTGTTCCAACCCGAGGCCGAGCAACCGGCAGAGGGGGTTCTGGCTGAAGTCCTCACACGACACCCCTCTGCCAAATCGGGATTCCTATGCAGACCGAGGTAGTCTCCCTGGCCAAGAAGGGCTGCTCAAACCCCACTCAGTCCAGGGGGCGTCTCACACTCCTCTACGGACAAAGAGCTGGACAAGAAGAAAAACCGCTCACATGAGGCGAAGTCTCTATCCATCCTTACAAAGACTACGCCCAAATCATATACTCACTCAGCAGCGCTCAGAAAGGTCTCGTACGTATGGAGGGTTCCACAGCTTCCAGGAACGCAGATCGTAACCCGGACCGCTTGCCATCTCAGAACCTGCGCAAGCAACAAAAAGATCTGGGCTTCTTGCTCAATCTCAAGAAGTCACAGCTGCAGCCTACGCAGACTCAGACATTATTGGGCCTCATCTGGGACACGTGCTCTGAGAAGGTATTTCCATCGGAGGACAAAATCTCAGCCATCAAGAGGGCTTCTGCCCACTTCCTCAGCGGAGAAGTGCCCTCGGCATGGTGGTGTTAGGCTCACCTGGTATCCACGGGGACGCCACCCAGCCGGGTTGGTCGCTGGTATTCTTCTCAGTGGTTCCCAGATGTGGCCTGCGTGGAAGGTTCTGCCTGAAAATACAGGAAGGCTGTGTTCAAGACTGGCCGACCGAGGTAAGTATCCTCCCACAACCCTGTATGACTTCAGCCCCTCTGGGACCTCTCCTCACATTGTTGTAGAATTAGGCGTGCTCTCCGTCCTGCCTTCTTGGCAGGGGTGCGTTGTCTTTCGTGGGCGTGTGCGGTCCAGTTACTTCACTGACGCTGGCCTGTTTGATGTCTTTCAGGTAGGTCTTATTGCTGCTTTTTCGTATTGTTATTCCTGCATGCCTTTCTTGGTTTAATAATGTTGCTTTTCTCCCTTAGATATGCGGAGCTTCAGCGTGGCGAACTGGCTGAGTTGGGCCTCGCCGATAAATGATGGTGCGTAATGAGTGCAATGATGGGGTAAGTAAGCGCTATGCGCAGCGCTGTGATGTGCCTTTGCTAACCTGTTTTCCTTCTTTTCTCGTAGGTCGCGATATTCTCCCAGCATGTGTAGAATTCCGGAGCGATGCCGGCCGAGAGGCGACCAGCCAGGTAAGCCTTTTGCGCAGTTTGTAGGCTTGCAATGTCTCTAATGCCTTCTTTAATGTTGTTGTTTCCTTCCTCTTTCAGTCCGGGAGGCGTGCGGATCCAAAGGAAGCTGTTCACAGGAGCTGTGAGCGGATAAAGAGGGAGATTGCAGGTAAGATGCTGCTGCTAATGATTTTCCTTTTGTCTCCTTGCAGGTTCTGTTTCTCCGAGGCTCGTGGGTATAGCTGGACACAGTGAGCGTCACGTTGCAGACTGCAAAGTAACGTGAAGCGTGTTGTCTAGTTCGGTGTGGTTTAAATAGCCTCAACAAAGTAGTCCAGGTAAAATAGTCCCTAGGCCACCAAACCCAAAACACTATACCGCATAGCTTGGTTCCTAGGAGCCAAGCTATGTGGCTGCCTCCATGTTGGCTGAAAGCCTCAAAGTAGTCCCCTGAACACATGTCTTTCACGGTGTATGAGCCTGGTGCCATAGGTGCCAGGACTGGCCCCAAGAGGGCTTTGGAAGTGGCTGCCAGGCCTGGCCCCAAGAGGGCTTTGGAAGTGGCTGCCAGGCCTTATTAGAGACCCGAGGCCTGATTCCACCTGGCCAATGGGGATCTGGTATGAGGGTCGTGACAGGTGGTACCAACATCCCCTGGGTCTACTGGCAGCGGTCTTATTAGCCGTTCCACACACAAGACTAAGGATTAGGAGGATTCCACTGCACTTCGCGGCCTCATGGAACCAGGAGCGGGGCTCTCAATCCGAAATCAACAACGTGCCTCCATCTCTCCACCCGGACCTGACTTGGTGGTCCAGAGACTGCAACCTACGGACGGGCAAGCCCTTCCGGCTGCCCACTCAGCAGGCCCCCATCACCACGGATTCCCCGCTTGAGGGTTGGGGAACCAGCCTGGTCGATCTCGGTCCATGGCACTTGGACTCGACAGGAGCAGGAATACCACATCAATTGGCTAGAGCTGAAAGCCATGTGCCCGGTGCTCAGGGCATTCCTACCACTTCTCAGGGGCAGGGTTGTCCTCCTCCAGATGGACAACTCGACCAGCGTGTACCATGTCAACAAGCAAGGAGGCACCAGATCCCCTCCCCTGTGCAGACTGGCGATCAGAATGTGGGAGTGGGCCCTGGAAAATGACATTGAACTCACGGCAGTCCACCTCGTGGGGGAATCCAAACTGGAAGCGGACAGACTCAGCAGGCTGGGAGCGCACAATTATAAGTGGCAGCTAAACAACCTTGTTATTAAGGAGATCTTCAACGGGTGGGGTCACCCCCAGGTGGATCGCTTTGCCACCTGGCACAACAAGAAGTGTCCCCAGTTTGCATCCTGGCAAGGACAGGGCCCCGGCTCTCTGGGCGACGCATTTCACCTCCAGTGGACCGGCATGAAAGCCTACACCTTTCCGCGCACTCACCTGATTCACAGGGTAATTTGCAAAATCAAGGGGTCTCGCCAACTCCTCATCATTCTAATAGCTCCATGGTGGCTGGCCGGGCCATGGTTCTCGGAGCTGCTCAGTCTCTCGGAAGTGCCCCCGATTCACCTCCCGACGGTCCCAGCACATCTTCTGGCGCAGCAGGGGGGCAGATTCATCCACCCTGCGCCAGGGAAACTAGCCCTCACAGCATGGTACCTGAGCAGGTAACGCTTCGGCACCTTACTCTCACAGGCCAATCTGGAGAACATACAAGGCGCCAGGAGCAAAGCTACCGGGGCCCAGTACAAAAGCAAATGCACCAGATTCTGCCACTGGGCAGACTCAAAGGGAATTGATCCCCTGGCGTGCACCCAGGATGACATGCTCTTGTTTTTTTGGTGCACCTCGCCCATTCCGGCCTGCAGGTGGACACCTGCCACACATACCTCGCAGCCATTGGGGCTTACAGGAACTCGGATGAGGGCATTTTTTTCTCCTCCAACCCTATCGTCAAGCATCTGACGGGACTCGCAAGGCTCTACCTACCCATCAAGAGACTGCACCCGTTGCAGGACCTTAACATAGTCTTGGGTGCCCTGGTGCACAAACCATTCGAGCCAATGGCGTCCGTGGACATCAGGCTGGCCACCATCAAGACTGCCTAACTAGTCGGCCTCACCTTGGCTCGTAGTCAGCGAAATCCAGGCGCTGGTAGCCTCTGAACCATTTACCACCTTTCACAAGGACAAGGTAGTCCTGCGGTCAGACACGGCATTCCTGCCCAAGGTTCCGTTCTTCGTTCCACTTGAACAAAGAAATAGTCCTTCCTACGTTTTTTCCCGATCCCAAGGGCGAAGAACAGAGTGCTGCACTGCCTGGATGTCAGGCGTGCCCTGAAATTCTACTTGGACAGGCCCAAGGGCTTCTGCAAACCGGCGCCCTGTTTGTCACTTTCGAAGGCTCAAGACCAGTTTATCAGGCCTCCATATCCCGCTGGATGGTCTCGGCCATCAAAGAAGCGTATGAGGGCCAGCACAAGCCGCTCCCAGCCAACATGCATGCCCACGCAGTCAGGGCCAAGGCAACAGCCATTGCATTCCAGCGCCATGTCCCTTGGCAAGTCTTAAGCAGGGCGGCCACTTGGGCCTCTCCCTCGGCTTTCTGCAAACATTATTGTTTGGATGCCGGTTCTAGATCTGATGCGGCTTTCGGACGGGAGGTTCTCAGGAACTTATTTGCTTAAGGAGGTTCTCCTCTCCACCCTGGGGCTACAATGAGTTGTAATCGTCCATACAGTATGAAGGAAAGGGGACGGGAAGTAAGAGTAACATATGGCCCACCAACCTCCACCCTAATAATACTGGTGTCATTAGCCAATGTTAAATCTATGGTCGACGCGTCAATGGGTACTGAGGTGTGGTGCCGGAGGGCAGAGTCAGGGCAGTGCATGCTCCCTGGGCCGTCCCCCGTGTGCCTCTAAATTTAAAGGGGAAGGTTTTTTTGGGTGAAAAAGGGTCTGTCTCCCGTCCCTTGGAAGGGATCCCCATACAGTATGGAGGAAAGGGGACTATGGACTAAGAGTATGTTAGTCACTATGGTGAGTAACTTATAATTTCCCACCTAGACCATGCTAATTCCCTCTACCTGGGCACCCCCACATATCAACTCGGAAAGCTCCAACGGGTCCAAGATACTGCAGATAGGCACCTCCTGGCCCTTGGCCCCAGAGAGCACATCACACCTGTCCTCTACTGGCTTCGAGCGACTGGCCTTTTCAAAGCCATGTGCATCACAGCATGCCCTCGGGGGCGTTGCCAGTGCGCATGGTGTGAGCACGCAAACCCAAAGAGCTCCTGCCCGAGATCCTACATTAGATCGTGCTACGGCGTTAAAATGCTAAGAAATGCAGCGAAACTTACTCATAAAAGAGGAACCCTTTTTCCCAAGCCCAGTTCCATTGCAGAAAGAAATAAGAGCCCGTAAAAGGGAAAACGAAGCATCCATAAAGGCGCCCCTGCAGCACCCAAGATGGCGGCGCAGAACTGTGAAACCGACGCAGCAGTGAGGCAACACGACTGCCTAGCGATTCACCTTCATCGTGCATGAGGACCGCCCGATATACTAATCCAAACACCCGAGACAGCCCCGCTACAATCGGGACCGGCGACGGAGCCCGAAGCAACCGTGAAGCACTGCATCCCGTAAGCTGGAGGAGGGGCGTCGGACACAGAAGACACTACGAGCCTTGTGCAGGGAGAGGACAACGGAGCCCCGCAGAATCAACAAAGACGGAGCCCCGAGCTCTGCCTGGAGGTAGACACGCAGGGAAGGCCAAGTGAGAAGGGACACTACGCATGAACACCCACTGAGGATCGGGGGGGGGGGGGTGAAAAAAAGTGTGCGCTGGCCACAACACAGATGGGGCAGCGCGGAGGAGACCGTGGCCCTGTCTTAAGGGTGAAGCACCGCGGCTCATAGCCCGCTCACAACCAACTGTGTAAGTAAGGGGGGGGGCAGTACTGCGCTGGACCCCCACGCTCCTACTGACAATCTGAACACCGGCCTAAGGTTGGATCAGCAGGCTCCATGGCCATTCAATCAGAGGGGGCAGTGAAAGGCCTACATAGGGAGACCGGGTATACGCTAAAGCGTAAGGCGAAGAGAGTGGAGGAGCACCGCAGGAAGTGCA
Organism: Ambystoma mexicanum; assembly: GCF_040938575.1. NCBI lineage: Eukaryota > Metazoa > Chordata > Amphibia > Caudata > Ambystomatidae > Ambystoma > Ambystoma mexicanum. Next base: position 692,824,678 of record NC_090936.1, read on the forward strand.
AAGGTAGTGGGGCCATTGCCACATGGCGCCATTTCAGTGGCAAGCAGGCACTTAATGTGAAGATGCAAGTAAAGTTCCTGCCGCAACTAGATCACATCATTGCCTTGCTGCATGTGGTACTGAAGTGCATAGACACAGCGCCAGATAAATGCCATGAGCGCCAGACAGCGCAGAGACTTGGGCCAAACGAGTGCGGCCACCAGCACGAGCCCCCAAAATGAAAACACCTCCCACAAGCCCCACAGGAGGGAGCACTAAATACAGCTCTAATTGAAGATTAACGAGGGTATGAGCCTCACCCTACAACAGATACACAGCAGCTACACACCCAAGAGCCCTGCATGAACTGAGCCAAGATTACACCAATATGTAATGGACCTAGACCGGAACTAAACCAGCCAAATAACTACGCTCCACTGGGTTTATGAACACAGGAGGCGATGGGAAAAGAGTGACCAGGGCAATCGTAGCAGGGAATGAGAACACAAAATGCGGGACACGTGGTGAGATAATTATTTGATCCATGATTGACCTTCCAACACCATACCCTATGAACGAACCACTGGCCGATCCATGCTAAACAGGAAGAGGCTACCAGTATTGCACAACGAGGTGGAACCACCATGAAACCGGCACAATAAAAACCAGGGGATAACCTTGTGCAACGAACGCAACAGACGGGACCACACCCACGACACCTTGGAAGCCAACATAAGCAGGAGGAGCTGAACCTAGGTAGCTAACCACCTGATAGCTTGGAGACCTCAAATAAGCAATCTCACCCAAGAAGGGGCCATCTGACACTGGCCACGACACCAACGGGGCAACAGGAAACATGCCTGCCCTACCACAAAAACTGGAAAGCAAACTCCTTTTATACCAGTGAAAGCAAGACTACGAAAGCCTAACCTCAAATTCTTGCTACTCTTTCGTCACGCCTCAAAGTACTTTACAAGGGAAAAGCAATATTCCTAGAGACTCCAGCAGCAGCAAACATGTGGCTTGAACATAATAATCTAGCTGAAGACGAAGAAAATACGACAAACGGATACAGGAAGAGAAGATCAGCTCAACAGGATGTAAGGGGCGCCATCACACTGACACACGAAGTAGGTCAATTGAGACCATCCAACGCAGTAACATAAGGATAGCGGCACCGGAGAGGAGCAAAAAACAAAAAAAGGGACCACACATGCAACTGGCAGCGACCCACCCCACCAAAACAAGTGCATGCAGTCTGCCAGCACACCACCCACACTGGAAGGCCCGTAACTGCCCAGAAGGCTAGGGAGCCCCCGAGCATTGCAAGTTGCAAACAACTGCTGGGAGCAGTTTTGTTTGGTTTTGCTTTTTCATTCACTATAATGAAGGTTGGAAAAGGTGAGACGTCTCCAAGCGGCAGTGGGGGATGGGGGGAGGGATGGGCTCACTAGAACTGAGCCCTAGGGCAAAGGAGAATCCTCGTTGCCTGATCACATCTGCAGTCAACTCCGCCGAGGGACTGGGAGCCCTGGAACCACCCACCAGACCACCATGGCAGCAAGAATAAAGGTAATGACATGGAATGTGCGTGGGCTAGGCACTTACCTCCGCAGGAATAGAATCAAATCATACCTTCACAGGAAGGAGTAGGGGTAGCACTGCTACAGGAGACCCACTGCACAGAGGAATCCATGGCCAAACTCTGGGAACACTGGGGTGGGCAAGGGTTTGGAACCACCTTTTCCAGATATGCGAGAGGAGGGTTCACCTGGATCAGTCCCCAAATGCCCAAATTCCACCTAACCAAGACTGAGAAAGACCCTGAGGGAAGGTTTGTGATACTGTGGGGACACATTGAGCATGTAGGGGTATGCATAGTGAACTCCTATCTCCCCAACATCATACTGGCTCACTTAACACAATGTACACTAAAATCATGCAATATAGAAACTGCTCCTTCATATGGGGGGGAGATTTTAATTCTGTGCGCAACCCGGAACTCGAAAGAGCCACACCCCCAACAAAGGGCCCAACAGCGGCCAAGTCTGCCCTAGCTGCCATGGTGGACAGGCTGGAGCTAGCAGACATATGGCGAGAACTACACCCAGGGTTACGAGGCTACTCATACTTCTCGTCACCACATGGCCTCCACACTAGACTAGATTATATCTTTATAAGTAAGGAACATTTATTCCAAATAGAAAGGGCATAATACCTAGGAAGATCCATCTTGGACCACTCACTACTACTGGTAGAATGGAATGGCATCTGCCCCAGGCCCCCTATCCCCATGTGGAGAATGCCAGTGAAGGCCCTGAAAGACCAGGCATTCTAGGGCAAACTCCAAGACTCCATTGAGAATTACATTGAGTTAAACATGGGAAGTGTGAAGCACACAAGCACAATATGGGATGCCCTGAAAGTCGTAATATGAGGAGAAATAATGGCAAAGGCGGGAGGTATTGGGAAACTACTGCGGGCAAAACTAGACCAACGAGAAAAAGAAATTGAGAGCCTGGAATCCACCCCCCCAGACACCCAACAAAGAGAAGATAAACTTAAAACGCTAAGAGATGAATGCACGGAAGCGTGGGGAAAGCTGGCCAAGTTTGACCACGCCACTAAAACCAACAGAGGCAGACAGACCCGGCCACTTGCTGGCCTGGCTCTGCAAAAAAGAACATCCCAGGCACCCAACCACTACATTGAAAGACGAGAACGGCGATCTACACCAAACCCAACAGAGCATAAGACGAGTCCTTTAAGCTCTTCTATGCACGGCTATACTCCCACAAAGATCGGGACCCCCAAGACCAGATTGCGGATACATTAGAAGAGATGGGACAGCCTAGACTATCCCCTGAACAATCTGAAGCTCTAGACGCAATGATATGGCTGAAGCAATCAATCACTGGCCACATGTAAAACCACAGGCAGTGATGGGCTACCCTCAGAATTTTATAAAGCTTACGAATCTACTCTGACGCCCCTTGCTTCATAAGGTCTTCCAGGAGGCATATGAACAAGGGATCCTACCAGAAAGCATGAGACACCCTTGTGGTCCCAGTGCTCAAGCCCAATAAACCCGCAGACGTGCGACTCCTGCCGCCCACTTGCTATGCTCAATTATGATGCAAAAATATTAACCACTATCCTAGCTAAGAGGCTTTCCAGACTAATAGGCGACATAGTGCACACAGATCAGAGTGGATTTGTGCCGGGATGCAATACCACTATGAACTTACGCAGGCTCGAACATGTTATAGCCCAGACCAACTCGAACAGAGAATCGTACGCAATACTATCGCTAGATGCCATTAAGGCATTTGATTCCATATATTGGGAGTGGCTGATGGCGGTTCTTGAAAGTTTCGGCTTTTGGCCTGGGTTCATTAGATGGGTCAAAATACTTCATACCAAACCAAGAGCACGGCTGAAATCTGGGGAATATGTCTCAACAGCATGGGACATATGCATGGGCACCATGCAGGGTTGCCCGTTATCCCCCATGCTTTACATCCTGGGACTGGAACCCATTGCCATTTATTTCAGAAAACAATTTTTTGATGCAGGCATGCGACTAGGAGGGGTAAAACACGTCATCTCCCTCTACGCAGACAATGTCCTATTATGTCAGGGACCCACATCTAAATGTACCAACTATGTTAGAAGTCCTTGATACAATTTAGCAAATCAAAATCATGTCTGTTCCCCCTGCCGGGCCTGAAGGGCAAGAACAAAGAAGAAATCCCTTCAGTGGGGATACACTGGTTAACTACCTAATTCCGATACCTTTGGTTCAATATAATGCACACCCGTGAATTAATGCATGAGCACAACACAAAGGAAGCACTTCCTGCAATGCGTAAATCAATGGGCTTTTGGGCTAAACTTCCCCTATCAATGATGGGCAGAGCTTCAATCATCAAAATGGTGGTTCTCCCCAGATTTCTATATGGGTTCCAAAACGTGCACTACTACATCAATACCCCCTTCTTTCACCTACTTGAGACCATAATCTGAGAGTTCCTATGGGGGAAAGGCAGGCATAGGGTGGCGCTGTCCACACTGGTTCTACCATACAGACAGGGTGGAATCCAACTCCCAAACCTGGAGAAATATTACTTGGAAGCATAACTCAGCTTTGTGACCAAGTGGCTGGCGGACGAAGTCACATCTGAGACTGCCCTACTACAACACAAGATCTCCACCTTACAAATAAAGGAGCTTATTTGGGTGCCCCAACATCTTCTGAGCAAAGCACCCCTCTTAGTTACCATGGGAAGCAAAATATGGCACAGATCTTAGACTCTTGCGCCTAAAACAGCCATACTCCCCGGAAGTCAGTGATATCGGACCTATGTGAAAATCGCACTGACTTAAAGAACATTAGACTCTGTGGGGGGGGGGGGCCAGAGGGGAGTGGTCTACACCTGGGGAGACTTGTACACTGAGGGAGTCTTCTCGTTGCAGGCAGGAGACCGCATACATAGTGGCCAATTCTTATGGTACCAAAAGATCTATAGAATAGCACGAAACAAATGGGAAACTTGGCCTGTGGAACACGACAGGGATACCTTTACAACACTATTATACAACCTTGGGGAGGGCTGGAAACCAGTGTCCCAAACATACAGCCACCTAAGTTTGAATCCACCATCAGACTCACCCAAAATCAATAACCTCCAGGTCAAACATCTCCTATATGAAGATGACATGGTTCTTCTCTCAAAGACTGCAAACGGTCTACGTGCGCTACTAAACATTCTAGATATACGGCAGCAAATTGCATAACTGTAAACATAATGAAAACTGAAGTTATTCAATTTGGATCAACTAAGCAGCGTTGCACTGAACATAGATGGCCCCTACAATCCACAATCCTAAGTGCAGTCCCTTCCTATATCTATTTAGGTACGCTCGTTACGAATAGCCATAGTCTGAATGCTGATGAATTGAGAATCAAGCAGAAACTGACAGCGGTGTCACAGGCTTGTTTAATTAAAAACAAATATTGCAAGTTTTCCCTGCTTCCAATCATTACTTATTATAAGCAAAAGTTTATTCCAGTATTAACTTATGGCACTGAAGCAACATTAAAAAAATCATACAACTACTGGTCATTAATCGAAGGATGTTACTGGAAACGAGTCCTAAGCCTCCCACTGTCACAGCCCATCTGCATTATCAGATATGCATAGCATACAAGGACATTAAGCCCAATTCATAAGTGGAAGATTTGCTCCTTCTATAGAAAATGTCTCATGGTGAACGGTGGAGTAGACTTAATTAACATCACTGCAAAGTATCTCTTGTCGTCAAATGATGCTTTTACGTTGACTTGGAGAACGAAAGCCCAGGAAATTATGCAAGAATCGGGTATATCCACTTCTCTTTTAATCCAGATTCCAAACAAAGCAAAAACTCGTCTATGGGAGTTTGACTGGATTGAAACACGACATGCGTGTAATCATTACCGCACATTTATTGAAGATCCTTTGAAATGATATGGTTCCACTGAGAACTACTTGCTATTCTTTCCTGATTCACGATCACAACACAATTTCCTGCGCTTTCGTTTGAACATCTGGCCAACGCGTGAAATTCTGTCCAGACATAAATTGCTGTCAATTGATGAACCCTCATGCAGATTCTGCAAATCAGCGATTGAATCGCTGAAACATCTTTGTTCAGAATGTCCCGCACTACTTGGCGAATTATATTCTTCAAACCCCCACTGCGAAATGATGTCATTACAACGAGCAATAAATTATGGGATCTTCTGTTTCATATATAAAATATAGTCAGTCAGATATGCCATTGTGAATTATTTTAACAACTTGAAACTTCTAGTCGCAAATCCGAACCATAGTAAATTGTGAGTACACCAACCTACAGGTAGCGAGGACTGTTTTTAGGTTTGTCCTAATGTTGATGTTTCTTATCTTTCACGAAACTGTTATCATGCTTATGAATAATGATTATTTCATTATATTACTCATATCTGACATTGAACCATTATGCTTCATGTGTAAATTTGTCAAGGTTCTGCAAATTGAAGTTTGTTTTTAATGAATTTACTTTGTTTTAAGAATTTGTAATATAATGTTGAAAAATCAAGTTGTCTTGATTAAAACAACTTCTTCTCAATAAAAAAAAAACAGCCACCTAAGTGATATTCCCAACCCGTGCAGACCTGAAATCCAGGTGGGAGGCAGACCTAGGGCAAGAGATGACAGATAAGGAATGGGACAGGGCTCTAATATTTCCTAAAGAAGTGTCTAGGAATCCTAGGTTCCAACATATTCAACTGAACGTCCTGTACTGCACATATCTCACACCAAGCAAAATAGCGAAATTTAATAGACAAATGCAACCTACCTGTATTAGGTGCAACACGAACAAAGCAGATCTATTCCATATGTTGTGGGAATGCACAAACTTAGTGTCTCTGGGCCTGAAAAAGGACCTGTGAAAAAGCGGGCATAACCAGGTATAAATGGTCCCCTGCTGAATGCCTACTAGGAACTTACCCCAGGCTAGCCAAACACAAACATATAGTGAAACTCATGGACATAACATGTATATTGGCTAAAAGGACTATCGCAATGGCCTGGAAAAAACCTGCAGGACCGCAGTACAAATGGTACAAAGAGCTGTTGAAATGGGTGGGCGCTGAAACCAAGGTTTGGGAAGACAGTGTCACCAGATCCACCGAAGACTCAAGTGTGGCATTAGACGCCTGGAGGGAAATGATATGGAGTATGTTTCATCCCTCAGATGACAAGCCCCCATGAACGAGTCAAACCAGACGTCACGGGAAGTAATCCACCACAGCGACATCAATGGAGAGAGGCACACAAGCCCAAGCTGGGCCTCCCTGCCGCCCTCTCCACCCATGCTCACCCCGCGCTGTAAACTATTTGTGCTAACCTAAATGGACAAAACAAGGAGACAATTAACGTTGTTTTAGTTGAAATGTTAATGTTTTATTACAGGTTGCTGACAGATTTACAATCAGCAGAATACATGTGTCGTGCTACTGTTTTAACCATAACGAAATGCCAATAAAGAAATTAAAAAATAAATGAAGACTATATCCTTTCGAGGGGATTGGGTCCTCTGACGTATTCCATATCTGACAAGTAATCACCACAGCTGTGCTGCTTCGGAAAATGTCCTGCGCCGATGGCATCGATACGCTGTTCTAGAGGGCCTCTGTCGAGCCGACGTCACCGGATGTTAGAAGTAGGACGCACGACGCCCATAGCCTCAATTCCGTTTTTTCCGCGAACGTGTTCGCTTCGGGGATCTCTGCGCGCCTCGGTTCTTCTGACTTACTGTTCTTTCGATTCTTCGAACCTGTTTGTTTGTGAAGATTTCATGATGGCTTCGTTGTCTTCCACCCCGCGGCCGGGTTTTAAGTGTCGGGTCTGCAGGTCCAAGATATCGTTGACTGACTCGCACGACGCCTGCCTCTGGTGCCTCGGTGAGGACCATGACACGGATGATTGTGTAGACTGCCAGTCGCTTACGTCTAAGGCCTTGCGGGAGCGTAAGAAGAAGCTTTCTATTGGTAAGGTGACCAAGCTTCGTAAGCCAAGGTCCACTGGGCTTTCGACTGACGATTCGAGGGGCGACTCTCCGCCTCGTCGTCGGTCCGGGAGGTCTCAGTCCCGGAGTAGGGCCCGCCATTCCTCTGCCTCTTCGAGGCACTCATGGAAGCGCCGTCATCGGTTTCCTTCTTGGTCCTCGTCTGAGGACGCCGCTCGGCGACGGGTTGCTTGTCCCACCAAGCATTCGACTCCTGAGGAATGGGCTTCCTTCCGTACGGAGATGTTGGCGATTTTTTTAATCGCAGGGCTCCGGTCCGTCCGTGCCTCTGAGAGGAGCCGGTCGTGACCGTACTAGAGACACCACTCGAACGCCTTCGGGCTCAGGTGGTCGGCACGATTCGCGGGAAAGGTCCCACTCGGACAAAGGGAATCGTTCTAGTCATGCCTGTTCCTCGACGCCCTCGAGACCGTCGGAGCCTGTGAAGTCTTCGAAGAAGAAGACATCGCCGCCTTTGGCGCCAAGGTCGTTGAGGGACTCTCCCGAGGCTCCACCTCCGAGGAAGTCGTCGGCACCCAGCCTGTCGAAGGACACGCTCGGGGCTCCGCCCTCGAGGACTGTGCCGAAGCTGTCACCGCCACGCTCGACGTAGACTCCAATTCCATCGACGCCTTTCGTGGCTGTTTTGTCGGAGGTACCCCGTTGCATGGTGGAATCCCCTAGAAAGGCTCTGGCCAAAGCTAATGTCTTTATCCCTTATTCTCCAGCATGGGGTCTGGCATGGATTCACATGCTCATGAATATTCCCCGTCGTCAGGCTGGGAATCCTCGGTAAAGAAAAAACCAGTATCAGTTTCGTTTCTGATCTGTCTTTCGTAGTAATAACCAATCACTGGTCTCTGCGTCATACTGACCACAGCCACTGCCCTCTACCTAAGCACCGCCTCTGGCAGCCATCTTCAGATTTTTACCGCACGTTCATGTGTTGGGATCCTCGTGCTATTGCTCTCGAGCGTTAGTGCTATTTTTTTCACGTTTTTTCTCAAAAACTTCGTTTTTTCGGTCAAAAGAGCCTCAAGCTCCACCGACTCTCCATCCGATCAACGGGGACCCGTGTCGGATTCGTCTGCGCCCCTCAAGGGTGAAGATTTCGTCGAGCTACGCTTTTGGAGGACTCCAGAAGTTTCTCAGGCCCGGACATGGCCCAGGAGAAGGGAAGCTCGACGCCCGGAAAGCTGTTCAGGATCTGCCCTGGATGCCAGCTCCAGAACGTCTTTAAGGAGGACGAACACTCCTTTTGTCTCTACTGCTTACATGAGGACAAGACGCACGTGGAGAAGGACTGTGCGTTTTGCGGCAACATGTCGGAGCGGACCATGAAGGACCGCCATCAACGTCTCGCCAACTGGCTAGAAGGGAAGAGCCCGTCCGGCGAGAAGAAGAGGAAGAAATCCGAGCGGTCTTCTAAGACCTTTGAGGACGCCCCGGCGACGGGGGTCCAACATAAGGCCAAGCACCGCGAGTCCGCTGGCACCGGGAGCGCCGAACGGTCGGGCTCTACGGGCGCCAGGCAGGGCGCACCCTCCCCGGCACCATCAACCACGAGCCAACGCTCTGGGTCGGGTAAGAGGAAGGCCGAGCACCCGGCGAAGCTCCTGGAGAGGCCCCGGTCGAGCTCGAAGGCGGAGGGGGAGCGAGGCAGTGTCCCCCCCTCAAGGATAAGGCGGTGAGCGCACCTAAGGTGGTGAAGGCCTTAATCCATCCGGCCAAGCCCTCTATCGAAACTGTCGCGGCGGCCCTGGCTCAGCCTGTGGAGGCTACACCAGTGGTGGCGACCTCGGGGCTCAGAGTCTCCCTGCCACCTCGGAGGGAGTCCTCTTTTGTGCCCATCGATAGGACCCCCGTGAAATCCCCCGTGGGGAAGAAAAAGGGGGGGCAGGGCGTCGTCGTAGATTCGGCCTCAACCTCGGAGGAGGAGCTGGTCGAGGTCTTAAGCCACGGCCTCGGCGTGGAAGAAGACCGGCCCGTCGGGATGGATCCCGACGCAGGTGACGACGAGGGTACCGACGGGGCCCCTGATCGCCCGTCGGATTCCCCTCTGCCAGCGCCGCGAGACAACTCGGCGGCCATTTTGTTGGCTATACAGTCCTTATGCTCTGAGATAAGGACGAGACTACCATTGCCGACGGAACCTCTCCCGTCGGGGGACCCAGAACCGGGACCTTCTGGTGTTCCCCCTACCAAGAAAAGAAGGATCCACCCTCCACCTCCTTTTCAGCCGTCGCGCCCCTTCCAGCCCACATCCCCGTCCACCCGAGGGGATGATACGGGGACTGACACGGCAGCGACGGGTACGGACGACGAGGTATACGACGAGGATGTACCGTCGTCGCCTCCCACCAGGGCTTCTCCGCCCGACGAGATTGGATCGTTCCACTCAATGATCGCCAGGACATCCGAGCTTTTCCAACTCTGCCCTGAGGAGAAGGAAGGTTTCCTTTATCAGCGGCGCGAGGCCAAGAGGAAGACGGTCCTCGCGGTGCCTCTATTGGACGACATTTGGGATGAGGGCCTCACCCTCCTCAAGAACCCGTCCACGACGCCAGCTAGAAGAGACCGGTACGAGAAAAAGTACCGGGTCCCGGACACGGCCCCCCTGTGCCTCCGGGCGCAGCCTACTCCGGACTCCGTCGTCTCCGCGGCGGCCAGGAAAAAAGCGGGGGGGGGGGGGGTGCGGCCTCCACATCGACTTCCCCACCGGACGGCGAGGGAAAGAATTGGACGCTATGGGACGCAGAGTCATCTCGTCTGCAGCGACGACGATTAAAGCCGCCAACGCCTTGGCTATCGTGGCCCGATACGACGGAGCTCTGGTACAAACTGGCACCCCTGCTGGACTTCTTGCCGGACGACAAGAGGGCAGAGGCCCTGGAGATCCTGCAGGAAGGTGAGGTGGCTTCGGACCACGCTATTACCGTTGCGACGGACATCGCCGACACTGGGTTCCGCCAGTTGGGCAACGGCGTTTGCCTTAGGCGGCGTGGATGGCTCAAGGCTACGGACTTCCGTCAAGACGTTCAGACCAGAGTCCTGGACATGCCCTTCGATGGGAACAACCTGTTTGGGAAAACGGTGGACGATTCCCTTCAGGCCATTAAAGCGGACACCGAGACGGCCCGGGCCCTTGGAGTTCTGCAACAACGACGGACGCCCTTTCGGAGCAGCGGAGGCAAGGGCGCCTCCAAAGGTTCCGGCGGCGGTTTCTCCTCCTACTGTCAAGCGGCCCGCTCGTCATTTCAGGAGGCCTACAGAGGACGAGGCAAGCCTGGCGGACCCCGCCGTCGTCGCCAAGGACAAGGCGCTAAAGCCTCGTCGAAGCAGGATTGAACCGGCCGGGGGGTCGGGCCCCCACCGAAGCACCCCGGCGGGAGGCCGGCTGGCGAGCTTCGTCAGCGTGTGGGAGTCCATCTCCACCGACCGTTGGGTGCTGGACGCCTTGGCCCGGGGCCACGCGCTCGAGTTTCAAAGAAAGTGACCGCGCGTCCCCCCCGTGGCCAGGAAAGAACTTCACGTCCCTCAACTTCTCCTGGAGGTGAAGGCGATGCTCAAGAAGGGCGCCATCGAACTCGTCCCAAAGAGGCTTCGGGGCTCCGGAGTCTACTCGAGATACTTCCTCGTGAAGAAGAAGACGGGGGGATGGCGCCCCATCCTGGACCTGCGACGTCTGAACAAGTTCATCAAGGGGCAAAAGTTCCGGATGGTCACCCTCCAGCACGTCCTGGGTCAGCTGGAGGAAGGAGACTTCCTGTCATCGTTGGATTTGGAGGATGCCTACTTCCATTTTCCCATCTTGAAGGGGCACCGAAAATTTCTCAGGTTTGTGGTCCAAGGGCGGCATTACCAGTTCAAAGCCCTCCCCTTCGGTCGGCACCCAGGGTGTTCACCAAGTGCCTCGCACCGGTGGCGGCTCAGCTGCGCCGCGAAGGGATCCACGTCTACCCCTACCTGGACGACTGGCTCATCCGAGCCAAGACAAGGGAGCTCGCCGTGGTTCACACGGCAAGGACCGTCCAACTTCTCACGGACCTGGGATTCTCCGTGAACTACGCCAAATCCCACCTGGTACCCGCGCAAGACGCTCTGTTTCTGGGAGCGAGGCTCAACACAGTGTCCCTTCTGGCCTCCCCGTCGGAGGAGAGGACCAGGACCATCCTGGGCAAGGTGCAGCGGATGTTGGTGGCCGACGCGGCCAAGGTGAGGTCCATCAAGTCCCTCCTCGGAATGATGTCTTCCTGCATCTACCTCATTCCCATGTGCAGGCTCCGGATGCGCCCGTTGCAGGAGTTCCTGGACGCGCGCTGGATCCAAACGACGGGCAGCTTCGAGGAAAGGATCACACTCGACGAGAGTTTCCGACGAGCGATCCGGTGGTGGGGCACCCGCGCGCATCTGACGGCGGGCATGGACTTCCAGACCCCAGCCCACCAGGAGACAGTGACCACGGATGCCTCCCTGGAAGGGTGGGGAGCGCACACCGAAAATCTGCACGCAAGGGGCCTTTGGCTCCCGACGGAGAAATCCTTACATATCAACGTCCTGGAGCTCTGTGCAGTGTTTTGGGCCCTCAGGCCCTTCCTTCCGTCCCTCAAGGGCAAGGTGGTGAGGATCTTCACCGACAACACCACCACCATGTTTTACATCAGAAAACAGGGCGGAACCAGGTCCCCAGCACTGTCCAAGGAGGCGCAGGACCTGTGGCATTGGGCAGTCGCCCAAGGGATGTTTCTGGTGCCGTTTCATCTGGCAGGGATAAAAAACACCATCGCCGACTCACTCAGCAGGGAGCTGCGCTCGTGCCACGAGTGGGAACTACGGCAGGATCTAGTGGATCGCCTCTTCCGACGGTGGGGCACACCCCAGATCGACCTGTTCGCGACGGCGACGAACTCCAAGTGCCGGAGGTTCGCCAGCAGGTTTCCCCAGGCAAGGAGCATGGGCGATGCTTTCTCGTTCCCCTGGGAGGGCCTGTTCCTCTACGCGTTCCCTCCTTTGCCACTGCTAATCCGGCTCGTCAACCAGCTCAAGAGGTCACGGTGCAGGATGATCCTCGTCGCACCTGCGTGGCCGAGGCAGATATGGTTCCCGGACCTTCTGGACTTGTCAGCGTCCCCGCCAATCAAGCTGCCGGTGGACGCGGATCTGCTCTCCAGGGAAGGAGGCGCCATCCTCCACCACGACCCGAAATCGCTGAACTTGCAGGCCTGGCTCCTGCAGCGCTAGAGTTTGGAGGATACGACATACCGGCCGACTGCAGAGAGGTTCTTGCAAAGGCCAGGGCGTCCTCGACTCTTAAATGCTACGGACACAAATGGAAGAGGTTCTCTGTCTGGTGCCACGCACAGAAGATTAACCCTCTACGGATTACGGCTCCCCAAGTTCTGCCGTACCTGCTGACGCTGGCTAAAGCTGGACTGGCACACGCGTCCATCAAGATTCATCTTGCTGCGATCTCCCGATACACCAGAACCACGGGACGGACGTCCTTGTGGTCTCATCGTCTGGTGAAAGAGTTCATGAAGGGACTGTTCAGATCGTTCCCGCCGGTGAAGGCTCCGGCCCCGGCGTGGGAGCTCAACGTGGTGCTGACCAAGCTCATGGGACCTCCGTTCGAGCCTCTGCACTCGGCCCCGTTGAAGTTTCTGTCGTGGAAAGCAGCGTTTCTTGTGGCCATCACCTCCGCACGACGGGTGGGAGAGATCCAGGCCCTTTCCTGCAAGGCCCCGTACTTGACTTTTCACGACACAAGGGTAGTGCTCAGGACGCACCCCTCCTTCATGCCCAAGGTACCGTCGGACTTCCATCTCAACGAACCCTTGGTGTTGCCTGTATTCTTCCAGTCGCCTTCGTCGCCGCCTGAGAGGACTTTGCACTCGCTGGATGTGGCTAGAGCGCTGAAGTTCTACGTGGACCGCACGAAGTGTTTTCAGAAGACGTCACAACTCTGTGAACTTTGGACCTGTCAATCAGGGGAAGGCTCTCTCGAAGGCTTCCATTTCCAGATGGCTCTCCGGCTGTATCATGTACTGTCATCGGTTGGCAAACCGACCGCTGCCCGGCCGTCCGAGAGCCCATTCCACCAGAGCGATCGCAGCTACCACGGCGTTCCTTTCTGGTGTGCCCCTGCTGGACATATGCAGGGCTGCTACGTGGAGGTCGACGCACACCTTCACGAAGTTCTACTGCGTCGATCGGGATTCCAGGGAGGAGTCCAGGGTCGGCCAAGCAGTGCTGCGCAACCTGTTCGCCTGAGGTGAGCCTGGTGAGGAGGTAAGATGCTTAATGTTGAGTTTGATGCAATGCTTAATGTTGAGCCTTTGCCACCTCCCGTGGTTGTGCATGTGTGTACTGCTATGTATTCTTTATTCATGAGCATGTGAATCCATGCCAGACCCCATGCTGGAGAAGGAACAAGTTACTTACCTGTAACTGTTGTTCTCCAGCATGGGTCTGGCATGGATTCACATGCGAACCCTCCCGCCTACCCCTCTGCGGCTCTTCACTTGGTCATACTGCCACTTCACGTGCTTCCAAATCTGAAGATGGCTGCCAGAGGCGGTGCTTAGGTAGAGGGCAGTCATTGGCTGTGGTCAGTATGACGCAGAGACCAGTGATTGGTTATTACTACGAAAGACAGATCAGAAACAAAACTGATACTGGTTTTTTCTTTACCGAGGATTCCCAGCCTGACGGGGAATATTCATGAGCATGTGAATCCATGCCAGACCCATGCTGGAGAACAGCAGTTACAGATAAGTAACTTGTTCCTTCTGTGCCCACATTCCAGCCTCTGGATTATATTTCTGAGGTGGATGAGGGATCTGAGGAAGGGCTGGTTCCTGATACGGTACCAGACGAGATTTATAGAGTTAGAGGTATTGAGGAGCAGAAGGCCTTGTGGAATGCAGAGGGTCTTGAAAATCTTTGCAGCCACTGGGATCCAATGCAGAGATGTCAGTGCTGGAGAGATAAGATCCCTGGGCTTGATGCCAAGGACAAGTCTTGCAGTCCTGTTCTGGATGAGTTGCGGAGAGTAGAAGCAGGCAGATATTGGAAGAGGCTGTTGCAGTAGTCCAGCCTAGAGAGAACCAGAGCTCTAGAGACAGTGAGATTCTGGGGGAAGGAGCGGAAAGCAAGAATACCTCAGAGGTGAGACCCCTGGGGAACACCACATGCAGAGAGTGAGCTAGTGGACAGGAAGGACCCAAGTTGGACCTGAGAGGGTCGATCAGAGGAACGAAGTCATCCAGGCCAGTGCCTGATCGGCGATGCCCAGGTTGTCACGTAGACGATTGAGCAGGATGGTGTGGTTGACCGTGTCAAAAGCAGAAAGGAAATTGAGTAAGATGTGGACAGAGGGCAGATTAGAATCTAGGTTAGAGAGCAGGTCTTAAAAGATGTTCAGGGGAGCAGTTTCCATGCTTCTGGCTGCTCTGAAGCCAGACTGATGGTCATGGAGACAACCAACAGATTCAGTGTGAAGATTAAGCTGGGAGATGTCCAACTGTTCCAGGAGTTTTCCCAGGAAAGGAGTGATGGAGATCGGGCGATAGTTGGCCTGGTAGGAGGGGTCAGCTGAAGTTTCCTTAAAAGGGTGCACAAGAGTACTTCAGGGGGGGAAGGGAAGGCTCCAGTGGCAAAGGAGTGGTTGCAGAAGTTGGCCAGGGCGGGAGCGAGGGTGTCCATGTGGTCCTTGATGGTTTTGGAAGAACAGGGAAGAACCTGTTTTGACGAGACTTTCATAAATCGGACTAGTCTAGAAACCTTGTCAGGGAAAAACAGAGGAAAGGAAGAGAGGGAGGACAGGTGGACTGGCCGCAGTGGGGCTGGAGGTAGAAGAGAGAGTAGAGGGAGGAGGGGAGGATGAGAGGGTGGACAGGATGTCCTGGGTTTTAGAGACGAAATGAGAAGCCAGGGCCGTGCAGAGGGCCTGGGAGGGGACAGGAGAGGTTGACTGCAGCAGGATTGGCCAGCTCCTTGCAGATTATAAAGAGTTCAGCCAAGTTGTTAGATGCCGCAGAGACGTGGGCTTAAATGTGGACTCGCTTCTTAGTGCGGACAGAGAGCCGGTATTGCCTTTGGAGCAGGCAGCAGGCCAATTTGTCAGAGGATGTGCAAGAAGCTAGCCATTTCCACTCAGCCACCCTGCACATGCGTTTAAGGGTGACTAGGTCGGAGTCATACCAGGAGTTGCACTTGGCTTTGGGCTTCAAGTGGATCCTCATGACTTGTACGAGAACATCAAGATTATCAGAGATAGAAAAGTGGAACATGGAAATGGCTGTCTGGATGCGAGTCAGCCAAAGGAGGTGGTGGGGGAAGAGAAAGCGGCGGCGAAAGCCTCAACTAACACATGCTTCATGGGTCGGATGACCGAGAAGGTTAGGTGGCAGTGCTGGAGTTGGCTTGGCCTGAGGGGTAGAGGGGAAGATATGGGAGGAAAAGAGAATGCAATCACTCCAGTAGAGAGGAGTGGTGAGGGAGATACAGAGGGGGAGGTCTGAGATCAGAACATCCAGTGTGTGCCCTGCAGAGTGAGTTGGGCCAGACTGGAGAATAGAAAGCATGTCACAGAGGTCTCTAAAGAGTCCAGAAGGCCAGGAAGCATCCAGACGGATGTTAGTCTCCAAGAAGGAGTTGAGTGGTCGAGGCCAGGAGGGAGGAGGAGGGGTCTGTCAACTCGGAAGAAGGCAATCTGACCAGGTGGCCGATATATAGTAGCAATGGTAAGAGAGTGGCCAAGAGAGGGAGAGCGCCTGCAGACCAGGCATTCGAAAGAGTAGGCCTGCCTAGGAATTAGGCAGGCATCCACTCCGGGAAGATCAAGGCTACACCCCCAACGTTTGGATCTGGGCACAGAGAGGATCTTGTAGCCATCAGGGAGGAGAGTGCCAAAGCTTGTGACACAGCTGGCTGTGAACCATGTCTCCGTGAGACGGAAGACATTGAGATCAAGTTCTTCCAGGAGGCGGCAGATGTCAGAGTCTTTGACAGCTGAGTGAGAGTTGAGAGTGGCAATATGGAGAAGGTTGCCAACCTTGAAAGGCTTCCAGGGAGGGGTACAAATCGGAGGTATGGCCTGCAGAGGTGTAGAAGAAGCCTTAGAGGGTAAGGGGGGGGAGAAGAGGAAGGAGAGGGCAAGGAAGCCAAGGAGGAGGCAGAGGGGGAGGCAAGGAAGCTGAACAATCGAGAGAAGAACAGCAGGAGAAGAATGGAAATTGATGAGGCGCAGGAAGAGTCTGTCGGAGAAGGTTGGCATGAAGGCCTTGGACCAAGACGATGCCATTCAGGTAAACCTTAATGATAGGAGTGGAAGGGGGACAGGGGGCCTCCCACCGGGTGTCCCCATTAATGGGAGAAGAATGGAAAGGAGAGGGCACAAAGATCATATGAAGAGTCCATAGGTCTGTCGAGGGAATGACAAGAGGATATCGGTGAGGGTCAGTCTGGAGGAAGCACTAGTATAGGTGTTGGCGATAGGGAGGCCAGGGTTGGAGACCAGGATATCCTTTTCAAACGATGAGGCATCCGTTACTGGTCTTTCTGTCAGCATACTTGGCCGCACTGCTCTTGTGCAGCAGCAGGCGTAAATGCATGCTGCGCCTTGCATACATTAAAAGCTAGTAAATGGGAACTTCTGTCATTTATAAAGTGCTCCGACTGCCAGATTCACTTTTGTGCGCCCACTGTTGACCAATAAGGAAAATAAGGCAAAAGCTAGATTAAACTACAATTCCCTCGTTTCATTTTAGGAATGTTATAATCTGCTTTCTGAATATCTTAATGTTCTATTCAGTTCTGAAATGGTATGACTTCTTTTTTCAGACTGGAGTGGACACACTTGTCTGTGCAGCTTTCAAACAGAGCCACAATGTGGCAGCAGCTATGCCCACACTGTGCCTCTCCATACACATTCTCTTACTCTTCCCTATGTAATCCCCTGAAGTGACTGCTGAACCTCTCCATTCTGTGTACAGTTTATTTTGGATTGCTCTCTTTAAAGAGCTGTTTCTCCAGCCTGCTGGCTTCCTCTCAAACCTTCTTGTGCTTAGTCTCCCTGCTTAAGTTAAAAATAAGGAAGCTTGTGCAGGGATCCAATCTCAGTGCATGACTTGCACATCCTGTGCTTAAAGTGCAAGTCTCCTCCCCATCTTCTGTTATGGAGCTTTTTGGGGACGATGGGGTCTTTGTTAACTCAGCAGCTGCATTCTACCTCACTTCCAGGTACCATTAGAGAGCCAACTTGACTGTACATTCAAATGTTGTCTTGCAGGTTTGCTTTCAATGAAATGGAAGTGGTCTATCGAGGACCTAGAGGATGGTCACGAGAAGACTAGTCCATCACGTACAAATTCATGAAAGCATGTTTAGAGAGAAGTAATAGGATTGTTCCCATGGTGGGCTTCCCAATTATACATCTGTGGCTTCCTATAATATTTGCAATCCTTTCCTGTTGCGTGGTCTGTCCCCACAGTCTTTGATTTGTCACTCATCTGTCTAAATCTTGTCCTCTATCCAACTAAAGCAACTATTCCTATCTGAAATTCCCTATTTATCCTGCAACGTTGACTGCAGCCTTCTGCGCTGTAGAAAAATGGAACAGCAGCCTTTGTGCATGGGTGGTGGCTCACATCACTTTGCATGTTCTGATCTGTGGCTTCAGTCCTTTTCACCTTGGTAGCACTCTGCCTTAGAAATTGTTATTTTTGGTCACAGTGCATCCCGTCTAGATCTAGGAGTGTCGGCGATAAGATCAATCTTGGCGCGTGTGTGTTATATGCTTTCTTATAAGTGTGTTCACTCCAGAGTCTATTGGTGAAATGACTTCAAAGCACCTTGTTCTGGCACTTCATGACTTTGTATAGCAAAAAGTCCAGCTCACCCCTTTTTGCCTTAATCAAGCACGCCACCTGGACGATTACTCAAATGCCAATATACGACCTGGGAATGATCCAGGGGTTCTTTAGTTAACCAAATAGCAATCCCAGCTGAGGAAACATTAAGGTACTCCTCATGGAACATATTCCCAAGCGTGGAGCAATTCACTACGCACTTCTAGTTCATGCATCCTGCCTTCTGCCACTCGTGTGACGGGGGGGAGGGGACCGGATTTTAAGCACCTCAATTTGCCCCCACAGTGATTATCGCGCTCCTATGGTGTTGGGAAAGACTTTAATTTTGCAAATTTACCCTCCATAGTTTTCTATGGTACACAATTATTTTTGCTTTTGATCCTTAACTGACTTTTTGAAGGGACGTAAAGCCTTAAGCTTAATTTCCGTTCCTTTGCTTTTATCCCCCCATTTGTTATGGGGAAACAGAATGTCACTCCTGAGAAACATTGTGTTTTGAATTCTTGTATATTTACATTGCACACAGCATCTTGCAGTGTAATGAGGATGTTTTTGTATTCCCGTAACTTTTTACACTTGGGATTTTTGGTTACTTTTAGATGTGCTTAATAAAGACAGACTGGTGGCAGCAGGTACATTTTTTTAAAACCATTTTTATATCCCAATGGGGACATAATCAATTACAACATATAATTGTTACACTTTGTTATCAATGCATAAACCAAATTTCCATTCAGGGTTAATGTCACCCGTTGCTGTGTAAATTGCCTCCAATTTCTTATCCTGTAAACCATCAACTCTCCCCACTGTCCCTTTTTTAAATGTTAAAACAATTTTATTTTCTTGCATGGTTAAAGACATTTTACTTTCAACAGATGCGCAAGAGTTTAACATTTGATAATATGAGCCCGCGTCAGAACTTTGTTGTCTGTTACTATACGACAGGTATCTCCCAGTTTTATCGATTCATTCTTAACTTCCTTCTTCACCCCCCACCCAGATCTTTTCCCTCTAGGTTCCAGAGTCTCTTGTCCTTTTTGCTAAAACATCCCCATGTGAGAGTCACTCTTTTTGTGCTCCTGGCTGTCAGGAGATGTAACGTTTTTAAGATTCTGAGGTGTGAGGAAATAGGCTTCTCTGTCTTTGACAAACTTTCAGAAGGGGGCCAAGTGGCCCAGAGACTCTATAGTGTCTAATTATTTCGTACATGAGTTCTTGAATGCAGTAGTTAAACAGTTAACGCTCTCCCCCGTTTATTTCCCCCCCGTTCCTTTTTCTCGTCATGCTGATTCTCCATCTCTTTCTCTGTTCTGGGTTGTTAGGTGATCTATATGTTTGAGGGTCCGTGGTTTATAGAAATGGGCTTCCCTGTCTCCGACAAAGTCTCTAAAGGGGGACCATATGGATAAGTATCTCTGGTATGTCTCTGTTCTTATGGCAGTTACCTTCTCCATTGCCATTACTCCCCATAGTTTCATCCACCACCATGGTGTCGTCGGGCCCTCTAGCATTTTCCACCTCTGTGCTAACGTCATTCTTGCTGCTGATAGTGTTATTAGCGTGGACACATGCCGCGTATATCCCCTTTGCCTCTGCTCCCAGCAGGATCACCTTAGGTGACAATGGTAAGTCTCTGCCAGTAATGTCTTTGTGTCCCAGTATCTCCTTCCAATGGGTAATCACTTTGGGGCATGTCCACCACATGTGGAATAGATCTCCTCTCCCTCCACATTGTCCAACAGTTTGGGGGATATTCTGGGTTTATTTTGTGTAATCTGTGGGGTGACATGTACCATCTGTAGCATAATTTATATGCAGCTTCTTTAATTGCTGTACATTTGGAGGATCTGGGAGCTCTTATCCATATCTGGTCCCCCTCTTTCCGTTATCGGTTCCCCTACATCTTTTTCCCAATTCTCTTTATATCGTAGGTTGTCCGTTGTTTGTGCTCTATCGAGCAGTCTGTATTTTCTAGATATAACCTTCATTGGTTCCCCCTCTTGCATTGTTAGTTCCAAGCCTTTTAGGGTTCTTGTTCCCGCTGTTTTCACTGATGGGTGGGAGATCCACTGTCATACTTGCATGTATCTGAACCTTTAATTTTCCCCTAGATCGAATTTCTTTTTGCATTCTACGAAAGGGATTGGGTCGCTGTTTTGATACATGTCCTGCAATGTCAGATTGTCCGCGCCTTTCCATCCTACCCACAAAGTCTTCAAGCCTGGGGTGAAGTCGATGTTATGTGCTATTGGGGATAATGGGCCCAGCCCTCGTTTGAGCTTTTTCATTTGCATGGCCTTGTCCCATTAACTCGGGGCTGTTTTAGTAACTCCTAGTAGTTTTCCTTCTGCTTCGCAGGCCTTGGGGTTCAGTGCTAGGAGGGCTGTTATTGGGATCTGTGTGGGTGCTTGTTCTATGGCTCTCCATCCTTTGGTGTCGGCTGGGTTAGCCCACTGGAGAATGGGGGCCAGGTGCGCTGCCATGATGTATCTGCCAAGGTCTGGGACCCCCAGGCCACCCAGGGGGGGACGGGTTAGTATGTGTCTCTGTATTCTGAGTCTCTTTTTCGCCCATATGAATTTAAATACTGCGTTTTGAAGTTCTTTAATTATCTGTGATGGGATCTCCGCGGGTATTGAACTGGTCACATATAGTAGGCGGGGGAGAAGGGTCATCTTTACCGCTGCTATTCTGGCAAACCACGATAGTTCCTGGTTATCCCATCTCAGCAGGTTCGCTTTTAGTTGTTTCCATAGAGGGGGGATGTTTGATCTATATAAGTCCTCGAATTTCCTTGTCGGATGAACTCCCAAGTATTCTAGAATGTTTTCTTCCCAACTCAGGGGGAATCTGTTTCATGGAGTTTGTGTTTGCGTCCTCAGTTATGTTTAGTGCCTTTGATTTATTGTAGTTGATTGTAAATCCGCATATCGTGGCAAATTCTTCCAGTGTCTCTACGGCTTTCGGTAGTGTATTCGTAATGTCTCCCAAATAGAGCATCACATCCTCAGCATATAGTGCTATATTCTGTGGGGTCTCCTTGATTTGCACTCCTTTTATATCGGGGTCTTCTCTGTATCGCGCTGCTAGTGGTTCCATAGCCATTGCAAATATTAGTGGAGATAGGGGGCAGCCTTGGCGCGTACCCCTTCGTATCTCCACTTATTTTGAGTTGCGGGCGTTTATGCGAAATGATGTAGATGGGTGTTAAAAATTTGCCAGGATCATCCTGCTGAATTGTTCCGCATCCAAATTTCTCCAGGATCATCTGAAGGTATTCCCAGTCCAGGCTGTCGCAAGCGCGTGAAGCGTCCAGGGCAGCTATTGCAAATTTCTGGTTTGTGCATCTCCCCCAGTCGATTACATCTACGGCTCTTCTAACGTTATCTTGGTTGTGCCGTCCCCTGACAAAAACTGCTTGGTCCTCGTGGATGATATCTGGGAGGATCTGCGATAGCCTATTCGCTAATATCTTTGTGTATAGCTTTGCATCCGTGTTTAGAAGTGCTATTGGGCGGTAACTTGAGCATTCGGCGGGATCCTTGTTTGGTTTCAGCGCAAGGATCGTAGAGGATCTTGCCATATCTGGGGAGATCGATACAGTGTCTCTGATTGTGTTGAAGAGTCGGGTGAGGGGGCCCAGTAGTTGTGTTCGGAATGTTTTGTAGTAGTCATTTCCGAAGCCGTCTGGGCCCGGGGTCTTGTTCCTTGGTAATGAAGAGATAGCCTCATTGATTTCTTGAGCTGTGAATGGCCTCCCCAGGATTTCTGCGTCCTTGTTCGCAATTTGGGGTAGACTAGTAGCCAGTAGGTAGGATTTTTGGTCCGTCGCATTTAGGTTTGCTCCCTGTAGTAGTTCTTCATGGAATCGGACCATTATTTCCAGTTTCTCTTCCTCTTTTGTGATCTTATCCTCTTTTTCATTTCTTAGGGCAACTCTATAGTTGCAGGATTTCTGTTTATTTAATTTGGCCGCTAGAAATGTATTTGCCTTGTCGCTGTTGACGTAGTACGATTGCTTCGTGTTCAGCAATGTCTGTGCTACTGTATCCGCAGTGTGACTGTCTAGTTGGGTACGAACCTTCAGCTCTCGCCAGGATTTCTGCGTTTGTCGGGACTTGTGATTTTTCTCTGCGTCTTTTAGGGCTAGTTCAATCTTCTGGGTTAGTATCGCTCGTTCCCTACAGTATACTGCTGCCATGAATTCTCCCCGGATTACGGCCTTCCCGCATACCAGACGGTTTTCCAGTCAACCTCGCCGTTGTCGTTCTCTTTGAAATAGTTGTTTATAGTTTCTTCTATGTGTGTTCTAAGCGCTAGGTCGCGCAGGATCAGATTGTTGAGTCTCCACGGCTGACGTTTTTTGTTTTCCCCTCCGTCTATTTCCAGACTAACTAGTACTGGGGCGTGGTCTGT
The DNA here is from genome assembly GCF_040938575.1 of Ambystoma mexicanum. Taxonomy (NCBI): domain Eukaryota; kingdom Metazoa; phylum Chordata; class Amphibia; order Caudata; family Ambystomatidae; genus Ambystoma; species Ambystoma mexicanum. The sequence goes on from NC_090936.1 coordinate 692,847,540, forward strand.
AATGTATTGTGTTCCAATTTCCACCTTAGTCACTTGGGGGGATTAGAGTTGCTGATACCAGGATCATGTCTGTTCTGGAGTATCCTCTGTGTACCGCAGAATAGTGAGTGTATTCTCGCGTGTCCCCTTGGAAGAAGCGCCAGGTCTCGATTACTTCTAGCTCTCAGAGGAACTTTCCCAACGCCTGTCTGTTTCTCTGGTCGGCCGGCTTAGGAGGCAGGGTTTTGTCGAGGTTAGGGTCCATTACGCAGTTGAAGTCCCCTCCTATGATTATTTGGCCTTCACACCAGCTTCCTATTTTCAGGAGGAGATCTGTGATGTATTGGTCTTGTTTGTCGTTAGGAGCGTATATCGCCAGGATCGTGTAGGTCTTCCCTTTATAGTTCCTTTGATTTCCCTTCATTATCACTAATCATCTGTTTTCTGAAGTTCAATCCCTTAGCCAGCAGTATTGCGACCCATTTTGTTTTCGATCAGCCGGAGGCGAAGTATTGTGGGAATGCGTTGTTACGCATTCTTTTTTCATCCGTCTTCAAAAGGTGGGTTTCTTGCAGGATCGCTACCTTTGCAGGCATCTTCTCAAGCCTGTTGAGAATAGCTTGTCGTTTCCCGGGGGGAGTATAGCCCTTGTACATTTAGCAAGACGATCAGTGTATCTGTCATTTCCGTGTAGAATATGTTTGTTGCTTCTGTCTTTTAGTGTCTTGTTTTGGGTTAGTTTGAGGTGGGCCACCTGCTGTGGTCGGGTGTTTCCTCGGTTTCTCTTCAAGTCGCTTCTCTATTTAGTGTCTCTTTCAGGGTGTTTAGTTCGTGATATTTGAAGGGGCCTGCCAGTTTCTTTTCTGTTAGATCTTCTTTTCCTTTCGGATGACCATTCCCATTGGTGATTTTGGCTGCTGGGTGCGCCATTTTGTGGGCTAGTTTCGGTTTGGCTTTGTTCGTCCCCAATTTGTAGTATCAAAAGGCCTTCCTCGCATGTACTGATCCTTCTTTGTTTCCCTTTCCAGGGGAAGGCTAGTCCAAAGGGGAATGTCCGTCTGTATGCGATTCGTTTGGCTTGTAATGCTTTTGTGATTGGTTTCATAAGCTTCCTCATATGTAAGGTGACCAGCTCTAGGTCCTGATACAGTTGGATTCGCCCTCCATTGATTTAGTTCCTTGTGGGTACGTGCAACCCTCAGGATGTCTTCTTTCAGACTGTAGGAGGTCATGGCGATAAGGACATCTCTAGGTCTCACTCCTGGTTCATCCTTTTTGGGCCTACTCGGTGGATTCTGTCAAATTTGAATCTCTCGGGGGGGGAGGGGGGTGCGGGGGGGGGGCATGGGGGCGTTCAGGATGCTGCTGAAGCAGTGTTGCATGGTGTCCCGTAGGTCTTTATCCTGGATCTTTTCTGGAAGATCCTTGACCCGGATGTTGGACCTTTGCGAGCGATTTTCCAAATCTTCGGTTTGGATCTCTAGGTTATTTGTAGCTCTGGCAACTTGGTCCAGTAGGCCATTGTATTGCTTTGCTTCCACGGCCATATTTGAGAGTCCATTTTTGAGTGTGTCCACTCTGCCTCCGAGATCATCTATTTCTTGTCGTACCTCTTTGAGGGATAGCTTCAGCTCTTCTTTCATTGTTTCTAGTTGGGTCTGGAGCGTGTTTGTTCTCCTGGATTCCATGCCCCGAAGACAGTCAAGCAGATCTTCCTTATTTATAGCCATGTCAGGAGTGTTAGGCGTTGTTGGTTCTCCCTGGTCCGGAGGTTCTTGGGGGCCACTTTGTTGTGTTCCAGCAGCTTTCTAGCAAACGGCTTTGTTTTTTCACTGGTGTTTTGGTTCTTGTGTGTGGGTTTTTCCTTTAATCCCGGGCATCAGGTTCTCTCTCCGTTGAGACTCCGTGTGGGCCTCTTGACACTTATTTTCGTGGGTCTTTGCTAGGAATGGCTCCTTCCCGTTAGGTTACCAAGTGGTATTCCGTGTGGTTGGGTAGGATAGTGTCCTCAATTACCAAGCTGGGCCTGCTCAGCGTGGTGTACAGGGGAACATTTCTTGGTGTAGAGGGTCAGGACCCGTTGGAATGTCCCTCCCAGTCGGTGCCTGCTCGTTCTCCCCGATCCTCCAGGCAAAGACGGCAGGGGATTGCCGCCTGGTTAGGGGCCCCGTAGTCCGCTATTTTGCAGCTAGACAACACTGCCAGAGCAATGAACAAGTGTAACCAGGGGGCCTGTATAGAGCTGAACTCCGCAGGTGTCTCGCGGCGGTCGTAGGCCTCGTGGATGGAGGATACTGGGGGGAGTCCAGCGTGCCCAGCGTGAGTAGGGTCACTTTAGAGTATGCACAGGCTTGCTGGGTATTGAGTTGTAAGCCGGTTGCAGGGGTAATACTATTTTCAGCTGTGTGCGTTAATAGAATGGGATGATCCCTCCTTTAATGGTATCCCTGGGGCTTAGGGACCACAGCAGGGATTCTCAGCATATGGAAAAATGGGGCCCACTGAGGCGATGGGTCCAGTTCAGGACCATAACAGGAGGACACGTGCTCAAATCAGTAAGGCGCAGTGTGGGGGCATCGGCCTCGTCTCGCGTCCGTAGGTGCTGCTGCTCTGGTGTCTGGGAGGCAGGAGGTGGGGGGGGGAGCAGCCCCAACCGTGCAGCGTTCTCGGGTCTTTAATTCCCAGCGCGGCACCCCGGTCCATGTACCTCTCGCCCAGAGGGGCCGCGCCTGTGTATCGATGCGGGAGGGCTCCAGCCCAACCTGCGGCAACAGAGGTTGGGAAGCCTCACCGTTCGGTTTCAGGGCAACACTGCGGTGTTCCAGCCCACGCCGCAGTGGGACACAATCGGGAAGCCGAACAGGCAGCAGGGGAGGGTCGGCGCACCCGATCAGGACAGCCTGGCGGCACCCGGATGAGGGGCAGTAGGTAGATGGTCCCACGTACGGCTAGCGGGGCTCACACAGGAGCGAGCCGCCCGCTGTGTCAGCTTCAAGGGGGACAGTCAGTTCACCGTCCGTCGGGCCGCCGGCGCTGGTAGCAGGGCACAATGTGCTCTAGAGGATGCAGCAGGCCCGGGGCCGTCACTCCAAGGGGCTCCGAACTAGCTCGTCCCAGGGGCAGGCGAGCGGCCACCGCACACTGCATCACCAAGCTCTGCGGCCCGATCCAGCCGCTGATAGGCTGTACCTCCACCAAGACAGCAGGCCGTCGATCTGAGGCACCGGAGCTCCGATTTTCATCAGCGTTGGGAGCTAATATAGCCCAGGGCATCAGCTGCATAAGATGATACATTTTGTAGAGATGTACCGCCTCTGTATCCGCAGCAGGTACATTTTTACCATTTTTGCTTTATTTTTTGTTTGCATCCATGTTTACCACATATGGCTACTAAACGTGGTTACTGCCCTAAAATGGCCATGCTACAAGACTCGCTTGTTTGGCTAAATTATAGTCGTGTCAGGAAATCCCATATAAGGTCATGCACTCGCCCAGCTGCTGCTTGTACACGCTAGTGATGGTGCATGCTTGACTGTGTACATGTTTGTGTGGCCCAGCAATGGGGTTGGGATTGTTCGAGTCCCATTCCAAATGCCTTGTGTCAGTCTGCTGCAGAAGTGGATTTGAAACCAGTAGTTGTCCCAAAAGGACTACTGGCTGTTTGAATGGTGCAGATCCTTACCAGTTGCTTTTAGTTGGAGCCAAGAATCCTTTGAAGTGCAGCCCATTGACAACCCGTAGATGACTTCTGCAGTGGGCCAGCTCCCTCTGCAGTGATTGACCCGGTGAAGCCCTGCTCCTCTGTCTGATCTCAGGAGGAACTTGTCTGTGCTTCAACCCTTGGACTGCTCAACGCTTTGTAAGATTTTCATAATTATGATAAATCTCCCTGACCTGTATCGACCCCAGAACCTTTTGCTTGTGCTTGGTAACTATTTTACTTGGTCCCTAGGTGAAGGGCAATCTTTTTCCCCGCTCACCTAGTCTTTTACTCTTTTGATGGTTGACCTTTTTATGTCCCTCCATAGTGTATGGTTTAGTTGTTTCCTACAACTCTTGGGCTTAGGGTGATTTGCTAATTTTTCAGGTCTTCCCTGCCATTCTAGGTGTGAAAGACTTCTGTGGAAGTTTTGGATTTGGCGGGTGTCCTTTGGATTCTCCACCCAGGCTCCAGAGGGTCTGTGAAGGCAGGAAGTGAGGGAGGAGTTCAAAACTCTGCGGCCCTTTGTATTTCCCCTTGCCTGAAAGGAACCAACTCCCTGTAGGGGAGGTGGGGGCTGTCTGTCTTGGAAAGCCAGACAGCACCTTGCTGTAAAGTGCAGGGAGAGAATGCAGGAGTTGTGCTATAGTTCCTGATAAAAACTCAGAACCTGGAAGCTCCTGACAAGTCTAACACTGGAGCTGAAGAAAGGATGGCTGTAGCGATTTCCAGCGACTGAAGAGCCTGCTGTTTAACTGGAGCCTGCTGTAACCCTTCCTTCCAATCGACCTGGGTGTCCCGAACGCAACAACGCCTACCCCCAGAGGCTGATGAGATCCACTAGCATTTTGAGCTATCCTACTGTGTTCTGCGACCTTTCTGGACTGCAAATACCCTGGGACCTAGAGCCATTGTGTGGTTCACGGTCTTCCAAATCTTTTTCTAACTTTGGTGGCATCCTGCTGGACCTCCAGAGACTTGAGATTCGAATCCTTGAAATCCCCTCACCAGAGTGCTGGACCTGTAAGTGTTGCAAATCCAACAGGCGATATTCGGTCTTCTCCTGGCTCCTGAAAAAGGGTGCCAGGACCACAGAGCCACGACTAGCCTCGAAGAAACTCTTGGCTGAAGTCTTCCCCGTTGATCCCTGCTGCAAATTCCCTTCCAGTGTCCTATAGTCAGTCACCACAACAAGGAATTCAGGGACAGGGTTTTGGGCTGCAAACTCCTTCAGGTACTGTGTGGGCTTGGGTATTACTGACCTTAAGCCTCATTTGATTCCTGTGAAGCTTTGAGGGTGATTTGTGTGATTGGGAGTTACTTCATCCAGTTTGCCCAGGCCCAATGCCGCAATCCTTCTAGGGCGTCTTCTCTGAATCCCTGGAACCATTCTGCAACTCTGAAGTAAAGTACTTACTTATTTCAAGAGCCTTCCTCATGAACTCTGTTCAGCATTCTGTGCCTATAATGACCCTGCCAAAAGCTGGCCTCCAGACCAGTAGTGTCACTCTTCTACAACTGAGAACTTGTGCGTCAATGTTAGGTAAGGGCTTACAATGTCAGGCCTTTGCCTTGAACTGTATCAAGTGTGGAAAGTATATTACCCTAGACAGGTCTCTCAAATTTAGCAGGGGTTCTTTGTCCAAAGTGCATTGTGCAATATTTAGATTACACTAAATACACTCCCACTATACAAATCTCGCAAACTTTAGCAGGGGTTCTGTGTCCAAGTTGTACAGTGTGCCATTTGATTGCATTGATGGGTCTCTTGACTGGTCTCTCAAACTTAGCAAGGGTTATGTGTCCAAATTGCATTGTATGCCATCTAGATTACATTGACGGGCCTCTCTCCCACTATACAGGCCTCTCAAATTTCGCTGACCAACTCACTCTAAAGTGAGACAGAACCCACCAATGAAGTACTGTAGAGCAACACTCCAATTAGGGGCTCACGCCTCATAAAACGCAAGTCCTAGCTGCGCCCCTCAGTCACGGAGGAGGAAACGGACACGCCATCCTCAGCCAGGGCCTTCCATGAACGTCTTGCAGGGCTGGCGGAGTACCTGGGCCTACCTCAACCCGAGCTTTAGCAGCCGGCAGAGGGGGTTCTGGCTGAAGTCCTCATGCGACGCCCCTCTGCCAAAATGGGGATTTCACTGCAGACTGTGGTCTCCCTGGCCAAAAAGGGTTGGCTCAAGCCCCACTCTGTCCAGCCGGTCAATTGACACCAAGTACAGGCAGATGGAGGGGGGGGATACACTCTTGCTATCGGCCCATCCTCAACCACACTCCTCGGTGATCGCTGCGGCATCACTATACTCAAAGCCTGTCGTTCTCAAACTCCTCTGCGGCGACGCTACTAGGCAAGGAGGAGAAGATCTTGGAGGCGTACAGGAAGAAGCTGTATTCCAACGCGTCCCTAGATCTTTGTCAGGCCAACGCTGATGCCATGCTGGCGGCTGCTAACCAAAGGTTATGGCAGGAAATTGAGGGCTTTCTCCCAGAACTCCCTGCACAGAGCCAATCGCGTTTCAAGGCGGGACTGGCTGAAGTCAAGCTGGTGGCGCAGGACCTCGTGGAATCCACTGTGGTCCATATTGATGCCTCTCGCCATGCCATCTGTATTGCCAAGGACTTGAGAAGGAAGGCCTGGCTCCGGGCAACGAAATTCAACCCGGACGTCCAGGAGCGCATATTAGATCTGCTGTTCGAAAGGGGCAGGGGGACCTCTTCCACTCCACCACGGACAAAGAGCTGGACAAAAAGAAAAACGACTCACAAATGGCCAAGTCTTTATCCATCATGACAAAGACCATGCCCAAGTCGTACACCCAGTCACAGCAGCGCTCTGACAGAGGGCGTGCGTACAGAGGGTTCCGCAGCTTCCAGGAACCGAGACCAGGCAGCCTGACCGTTTGCTGTCTCAATGCCGGCGCTAGCAACAAAAAAGGGGCTGGGGGGTAATGGCTTTTTCCAGTCCCCATCCTCTGCGACAGCCTGAGGGGGAAAGAAGGCATGACACGACCCTTCAGGTCCACGTGTCTCCAGTGGGGGACAGGCTTGCTCTCCATGCATATTTCTGGCGCCATAATTTCAAGGACCCCTGGATCCCCTCCATAGTATCCACGGGGTACCGCCTACCCATCCCAGCCTCTCTTCCCCCCCTCCTCTCCACTCTCTCAAGTTGGAACAGCAACTCTTCTGGCGGAGATCCGGTCGCTTGTAGAGAGCCAGGCAGTGGAGGAAGTCCCAGCCTCCCAACGAGGCTTGGGCTTTTACTCCAGGAGTTTCGCCATTCAGAAGAACCAGGCGGGCCTGAGAGTTGTGCTGGACCTTTCCACCCTCAACCTCTCCATACCCCTACAAGAATTCAGCTTTAATAGCGGAGACATTGTGCAAGTGAGACTGGATGTGCTCCTTGGATCTGAAGGACGCGTACCTACATGTCCCAATTTGGCAGCCCCATCGTTCTTTCCTACGGTTCAGGATCTTGGGCTACCTTTTTCAATACAAGGCCCTTCCTTTTGGCCTCAACTCCGCCTGAGGGTCTTTACCAGGCTCACGAATACGGTGGCTGCCCTCCTCAGAGTGCAGGGCCTCCACATCTACCCATACCTTGATGACTGGCTCGTCAGGGCTACATCTCCGGAAGCGGTTCACCACACGATGCCCATATGAACACACTGCACAATCTGGTTTTCTCGCTCAATCTCAAGTCATCGCAGCTGCAGCCCACGCAGACTGACATTCTTGGGCCTCATCTGGGACACGTGCTCCGAGAAGGTATTTCTGTCGGAGGACAAGATCTCGGCCACCAAGAGGGCCACCACCTACTTCCTCAGCAGAGAGGTGACCTCGGCATGGTGGTACCAGCATCTCCTGGGTCTCTTGGCGGCGGTCCTATTAGCGGTCCCACACACGAGGATGAGGAGGATTCGGCTGCACTTCGCGGCCTCATGGAACCAGGAGCGGGGCTCTCATTCCGAGATGATCAACGTTCCTCCATCCCTCCACCTGGACCTAACCTGGTGGTCCAGGGACTGCAACTTATGGACTGGCAAGCCCTTTCAGCTGCCCACCCCGCAGGCCACCATGACCACAGATTTCTTGCTCGAGGGCTGGGGAGCCACCCTAGACGATCTCTCGGTCCACAGCACCTGCACTCGACAGGAGCAGGAATACCACATCAATTGGTTGGAGCTGAATGCCATCTGGCTAGTGCTCAAGGCATTCCTACCACTTCTCAGGGGCAAGGTTGTCCTCATCCAGACAACCAACTCGACCAGCATGTACTATATCAACAAGCAGGGAGGCACCAGATCCCCTCCTCTGTGCAGACTGCCATCAACATGTGTGAGTCGGCTATGGATAACGACAGCTACCTTACGGCAGCCCACCTCCCGGGGCAATCCAACCTGGAGGCGGACAGGCTCAGCAGGTTGGGAGCGGACAATTACGAGTGGCAGCTAAACGACCTTGTTCAGATCTTCAACAGGTGGGGTCATCCCCAGGTGGATCTCTTTGCCACCGGGCACAAGAAGTGCCCACAGTTCGCCTCCTGGCAGGGACAGGGCCCCGGCTCCCTGGGCGACGCATTTCAGCTTCAGTGGAACGGCATGAAGGCTTACGCCTTCCTGCCCACTCTGATTAAGTCATTTGCAAGATCAAGGAGACTCACCAACTCAACATCATTCTAATAGCTCCATGGTGGCCGGCCAGGCCATGGTTTTCGGAGCTGCTCAGCCTCTCGGAGATACCTCCGATTCACCACCTGACGGGCCCAGCACTACTTCTGGAGCAGCAGGGGGGCAGTGTCCTCAACCCCGCCCCACAGAAACTAGCCCTCACAGCGTGGTACCTGAGCAGGTAACGCTGCGGCACCTCAGCCTCTCACAGGCTAATCTGGAAATCCTACAGGGCGCAGGGAGCAAGGCTACCAGGGCCCAGTATAAAAGTAAATGGAGCAGATTCTGTAACTGGGCAGACTCCAAGGAAATCGACCCCCCCTGGGCATGTACTTTGGACGACCTGCTCTCCTCTGCGTACCTCGTCCACTCTGGTGTGCAGGTGGACACCTGCCGTACATACCTTACAGCCATCGGGGCTTACAGGAACTCAGAGGAGGGCGATCTTCTCCTCCACCAATCCTATCGTCGATCATTTTACGGGGCTCTCAAGCCTCTACCCACCCGTCAAGAGGCTGCACCTCGTGTGGAACCTTAACATAGTCTTGGGCGCCTTGGCGCACAAACTGTTTGAGCCAATGGCATCCGCAGACATCAGGCTGGTCACCATCAAGACTGCCTTACTAGTCCGCCTCACCTTGGCTCGTAGAGTCCGCGAAATCCAGGCGCTGGTCGCCTCGGAACCATATACTACCTTTCACAGGGACAAAGTAGTCCACACCCAGCATTTCTGCCCATGGTGCCGTCTGCTTTCCACTTGAACAAGGAAATAGTCCTTCCTATGTTCATTGCCGGTCCTAAGGACGAAGCACAGAGTGCTGCACTGCCTGGATATCAGGCGTGCCCTGAAATTCTACCTGGACAGGACCTAGGGCTCCCGCAAATCGGACACCCTGTTTGTCACTTTCAGAGGTTCAAGGCCAGGCTATCTGGCCTCCATATCACGCTGGATGGTCTCGGCCATCAAAGAAGCGTATGAGCGCCAGCACAAGCCGCTTCTGGCCAAAGTGCACGCCCACGCAGTCCGGGCCAACGCAACGGCCATCTCATTCCAGTGCCATGTCCCTTGGCAAGCCATAAGCAGGGCGGCCACTTGGCCACTCCCTAGGCTTTCTGCAAGCATTACCGTTTGGATGCTGGCTCTAGATCTGAAGCGGCTTTCAGACAGGCGGTTCTCAGGAACTTATTTGCTTAAGGGGGGGGTCTCCTCTCCACCCTGGGGCTACATTCAGTTGTAATCGCCCATGCAGTATGGAGGAAAGGGGACGAGGCGTAAGAGTAATTAGAAGTTACTCACCGTAGTGACTAGCATACTCTTAGTCCCCGTTCCTCCATACGTCCCACCATCCTCCCCGCTAATACTGGTGTCGTTAGGCAATGTTAAATCTATTGTCGACGCGTCAATGGGGACTGAGGTGTGGCACCGGAGGGCGGAGTCAGGACAGCGCATGCTCCCAGGGCCGCACCCATGCATGCCTCCAAATTTAAAGGAGGGTTTTTGTTTGGTCAAAAAGGTTCCGTCTCCCATCCCTTGGCAGGGACGCCCATACAGTATGGAGGAAAGGGGACTAAGGACTAGTCACTAAGGTGAGTAACTTATCATTTCTTTGGAAGCCGAAAGGGATAACACATTTGGTTGTGACAATCACCTCCACGAGTGACAGGTTATTTCAGGGCAATCTTCCCGGGTCTTTTGAACTCTATTAAAAAGGACTTGCTTTAAGTAAGTGGAGTCCACTCTCACTCTGTTTGGTCAAATCTCCACACTTAAAACTTCTTTACCTGTTTCAAGCTCTTCCTAATAGATGTTTGAGTCCTTCGTGTGGAAGGAGAAAAGGCCATGACGCGCTCAAAAATTGTTGGCAATGCCTAGCCAAAGGGGATGTATTGGCTTTCCAGTGTTTCAGACATATTATGAGGCCTCAGATCTGAATCATTCGCAAATGGTTCAGCAGCGACTTTTTGAATCTTACGGTGGGGCTGGATAGGGCAATTGTGATGCCCTCTGCGAGAAGTATTATGGCTGCCCAGGAAAGACCAGCCTGAGCATATGTCCCAAGTCTTATTTCTCAGCTGGTTGTGGACACATGGTAGGGGCTGGTCAGGAAATACTCTATTTCCTCGTTCCTTTGCCCTTTTTCTGCATTATTTGTATTCAGGTTCTGGAACTGGTTTTTGCTTGAAGAGCAGGAACTACATTCAATTCAGTCATTGGGCTTCCAATACGTCCAACAAACATGCAGCTACTAGGTGTCGACCTTGTTTGAAAAAATCTTTGTCATGAAGGAGGGTACAAAGGGGTGGATCTCACTCCAATGAGATCCTCAGCAACACTGGTATACTAGGGAAGTGGTTATTTAGGACTAGTGAGTAATCTTTGGGGCAATATATCCCAATTGACAAGTGGAAAAATCTCTGGAGAGATATTCTTGGGTTAACGAAGGCCATACAAATACATGAGATGTGATACAAACTGATACCAGTCAAACTTCAGAAAGTGTTCCCAAACTAGTCACCATAGTGTTGGCAGGAGTGCGGTCACAGTGGTTCATGGGATCACATATGGTGGGAATGTCCCAAACTTCTGAATTTTTGTAGATAAGTTGGAATCGCAGTCACTTCTATGTATGGGGTGGAGTATGAGAGAATTCCCATTGAAGATCTATTTGGAACATGGGAGGGAACCTCCTGTTAGAGCCATGTGGCAGGCCGTTGCTGTTTTGATTATAGCTGCTTTTTTACTCATAGCCCAAAGGTGGAAGGGGAATGTGGTGCCCGCGTTGCAAGACTGGATGAGGAAAATGTGGGAATTGGTTGCTTTGGAATCGGCGATACATGCTTTACAGAAGGAGTTCAGAATTCTCTGATGGATGGGGAGAAGTCCTGTGTGCTTTTTTTTTTTTATATAGAAAGAAAATAAAGTTCAAATTTGTCTGCAAAGACTAAAACTCTTATAGGGAGGAATAGTCTTTTGCAATCTCCATCTGATTATCTTCACTGTGTTGGGGAGGGTAGAGGGGGTTTGGAGAAAATCTGTAAAGTACTGACATTGTAGGTGGTGGTCTTTTGTCGATTGTATTTTGTTTGAAAAAAAATTGCTTACCCCTGGTAATATCTACTGGATGTTCCTCCCACCAATTCTTCGCCCTCGGAGTGTGAGAATTTAATATGCTTCTCTCAACGCCCATGCATGGTTAGTCCTCCTGACGCAATTCAAGTTCAAAAAAACTACCACGCAGCTCCCAGTCTCAGAATTGCAGAAAGAGCTGCACTGTTTGCAAGTTGCATCTTAAATAAAGTTCAAACTACTCGCCATTGTGCATAAGTGTGTACTGCTCGGCACCTTGTGACCTTTCAGAAAGACTGACAAAATACAAACTCAGCAGAACGTTAAGGTCCTCTGCAACTTGGCTACTTAAGTGTATTAAAGTTAAACGCACGTTGGGAAATGGAAGATGCGTCAGTACGCTGGCACCTAAAGCATGGAATGCCCTGTCTTTGGCTCTTAAGTAGGAAAGTAATGTACTACGCTTTCGTAAGCAATTAACATTTCGTTTCCTATAGATACTCGTAGTTTAGCCACCTTGCTTCTCGTGTTTTGCTGTGCTTCAGATTTTGTCTATTGTCTCCTTGTGGCCCTGATGTCTGTGGCGCTATACAAATGTTTTTTAATCCTCAAGTCTGCTGTGTGGAAGGAGGGAAAAACGAAGAGCTAAGGCAACGGGTGCAGTGCGTGCTAGTTATGCTATCAATGACAAATGACATTGCCTCCAGACGCGGGAATGGTGACAGTCTAGTGACATCGACTCGATGCTCCACAACGTCCTCTGCTGTCAAAACAATTTCCAAGACTGCGAAGCAGGATATGGATATTTCCAAGATGGGCAATCCGTGGGAGGAACATCCAGTCGAAAGAACAAGTAAGCAATTAGTTCTAAATCGACTGGGCTTGCATCTTGTACCTGACTGGAAAAGCACTCTAACCTGCCACCCCAGGGCACCTCACCCTCAAAAAGCAAGACTGTGCTCTCAGCTACCCCAAGACTTTCCATTGCAACCCCTCTAGAAAATCAGTTGGGGCTCAGGGAGGGTGCAAGTAAGCAAACCCGTTTTTCACCTCCTCCCTGCCCCTGGCCTCCATAGGCTTAAATGGGCTGCAAAGCCCTTTATCTCCCATCTCCCTCTTACTTGCCTTTGGTCATTGAACCTGGGTTAAGTATCCAACCCCTGGGTTAGCCTTGGGTCTGGAAGAAAACATAACATGCCTATCGTCTGACAAATTGTTGATGAACTTGAAACGGCTTGAAGCTGTTTGAATCACTACCACAAGCCCATTGAATCGGTCCGGTTTACAGGTCAACTGAGTTCTGGTGCGAGCAACGGTCTAAGTGCTGCAATTCTGGTGAAATCAGGACTTCTGAAGAAAGGGGTGATTCTCTCTGAATGCCACCCTGTCTGAGTGGCAGTAAGCAGGCTGGGTGATGTCTGAAGAGAGCCTCCAAGCAAAGAGGAAAACCCCAAGATTGATTAAAAACTTCAGGTCGATGAGTGTCTGGATCCTGCTGATAGATGGTGGATAGATCCAGTAAGCGGATGAGTTTGGGCCAGGAAGATGGAAGGGGAGAGAGTACAGATGTACTTGCTCCCAAAAGGTGAATTGGGCTGCTAACGCGGTAATAAATTACAGCCAACACCAGCCTACTCCATAAAAACATATGTTATGATGGAATTTCAAAATAAACCATGGTGGGCAGACTTCAGGAGGGCCCCTTGTTATGGTGAACAGGGAGACAGAGCTTAGCCAAAACCCAATCAAGGTAGTGTGGAGAGCAGTCCAGGCTTAGTCTCAGCAGAGAAAGTGGGGTCAGGGGCCCCGATGAGTCCACACAGGATAATTCAGCTTAGACAGTACTAAAAATAGTTATTGATTAAGGCCTTAAAGAGCACAAAAATAAATTAAACTAGTAAGTAGTAATATCACACAAAGCATACAACACAAACACATACATTCACTAGTAGGTTGGATCACTTACAAAACATCACTGAATAACCAACCAGGTGGAACAGATAGGTATACAGCTGTAGGTAAAATTATTAGAACCAGTCAAAAGTACAATCCTCTTCACTTCAGTTTAGCCTGAAAATGGGGCCTAGTGCCCAAAGGTCCCAGGTTCCAATACAACGTTTCTCTCGGGAAAGTCTTCTCTACAGGGATTATGTCACAAACCTCTGACTGGTCAGCATGCCAATGTTAGAAGTTACCAGCCTGATCCATATGGACCAACGCAGCCATCCACTCTTCCACATCCAAGATGGCCCCCAACTGGTCTACATGCTCTAGTATGCGACTCATCCAAGATGGCGGCATGTTCTCTCAATGCTATTGCTGCCGCAGTGCCCTTGGATCCTGCGCCACCAGCTACATCAGCCCTGCACATTCATTGAACCTTGCAATGCAACACAAAGGTTTAGTTCCCCTACCTAATACACTTCTTGCCCTTGTTGCATTCAGTCTTTCCCTCCTTCCTTCCCCTGGCTTTTGGCCTGTAGTTGCTGTTCCCCTATCACGCAGAGTACCTCTGTACCCTCTCCCCTTCCATCTTCCTGGCCCAAACTTATCCGGCTTCTGGATCTCTCCACCATCTATCAGCTAGATCCAGACACTCATCGACCTGAAGTTTTTAATCAATCTTGGGGTTTTCCTCTTTGCTTGGAGGCTCTCTTCAGACAGCACCCAGTCTGGTCTAAAATTTTTGTTGTGCTTGCATGGGCTCAGAGTCCAGCCCTGCACAATCCTTAGTTTGGACTACTTTAGAATGTGTGCTGGGTGTCTAGGGACCATAGTGTTCGGGTGTACCTGGGCGTATAGAGTTTTGTAGGGCTAGTATGTTTGGCCTTTTTGTTTTTCTTTTGTGTTTGGGGGGGACCGGCTTAAATCGTAGTGCTGGGGGTTTTCAAGGAGAGATCCCTCCACTGTGCTAGGATTTTAAGTTCGCTCACTTACTGCTGGAGAATTCTTGCCATGAAACCCTGCTGCAGCATTGAAGTACCAGGTCTGGCCGTACTGACTGTGCTGTTCTTGCCAAGTGTTAGGCAGAAACCTGTGCAGTTCCCTTGGGGAACACTGCAAAAGATTTAAGACTACAGGTATAGCAGTAAACCCACTTGGTAGCAGTCTGCACCACCCAGATTTACCTGGTAGCTGTGGCTGAGCAGTCAGACTTCCCTCAAGAAGAGTTAGGCAGTATGCAAAGTATACACAATATGTACTCAGACACAATAGCACAAGCAAACACTGACCAGAGCTTGGTTTCAAAAGTATTTAGTTATTTATTTATAAAACACACATAAGTTGAAATCACTCTAGCAAAATATAGTAAAAACACTTCAAACACAGTTATAATGAAAGCAGTTCCAACCCTTACTCCTATCTAGACAACTCTAAGTTAACACCACATAATTAAAACAGAGGTGAGCGCTTAACGTTAGATGACACTCTAGTAGGTTCAAGAAAGGGGTAAAAAAAGAACAGGAATGGGTTAAACACACCACTCTAAGGTCCAGAACACTTGCAATAGACTCAAAGAAGCACAAAGTCACAGGTGAGCAAAAGTCACTAGGCAGGGCCCACTCTTAGAGTAGCCGGAGCGAAAATGTGCCCAAGATCACACTGTTGTTAAGGATTCAAAGTCTTGCAAAGAGTTAGAAAGAGTTTAGAGTGGCTTAAAAAGTTTAGCCAGGGTGTCCCAGGCACTCCCAGGTTCGAAAGCCGGGGGCTAAATCTACCCCGTACAGTCGGTGGCAAGGGAAGCCAGGCGGAACACGGTACCTTAAGTGGAAAGGATCCTCCAGCGGTGGCAGTTGTTCCAGGCAGTGGCAGCAAGGCTCGACGTCGGTCAGGGGAGAAGAAGTTCTCGCTGAAGAGCAGAAGAAGAAGGTCGTTGCACTGCCCGGGAAGAAACCAGCCGCGGAGTCCTCCAGTTAAAGGGTTGTACCGACTTTCGTGGTTGGGGTAAAAGGTGGTGGGGTTCCGGTTGCCGGGGTGCTTGGCACTGGCAAGGCGGCCACGAGATACCTCGAGAAGCGAAAAGAAGGCGAAAAACTGGTTGTCCCCACCAGTCAAGGGAAGGAGTCACTCCGTTAAGAGTTCTCCTCGGTCGTCGGGAAAAGTGGTGAGACGGTTCAGCAGGGCTCCACCGGGTGGTGTCGTCGAAGCAGGTCGGCTCAGCTCTTCCCTCGTCGGATTCTTGGTCCTGTGGCGACTTCTAAAGTTCCAGTCCCCAAAGCCCTGCTTTTATGCAGCAAACCCCCATTCACCCAGCCTAGCTGTCACTCAAACATGCTAAGTGGTGAGCCGGCCGGCTCACCACTTGGGCCAATCAGGACGGAGTGCGACTTGAGTTACCAAGGTAACTCAGTCCAGGGTGCCTAAACCCCCCTCCACCCCTCCTAAGTACCCCAGACAGAGTGGCACCACTTTGGAGGGCTTCTGTGGAGAAGCCCGCCAAAAGTGGAACAAAGGGCTCCACTTTGGGTCAGAGTTACAGAGGCGAACGCCAACGCCATTTTAGAATCAAGTTTTGGCAAAAAGTCCCAACCGGAGTTATAATAATAAATATATAAACCGGCGGTATGTTTAAGGCTACCGTAAATAAATAATTAAATGTGTTAGCCTAAAACAATGGGAAATCCCATAGGAAAATATTCGCGGTTGAATATAAAACGTAGTTTCCACTGCCACCAGCCAAAACTCGATCAGGGGGGACGGAGACGTGCCCCCTCGACTAACAGACCCTGGGGCAATCGAATTGCCCCAGCCAGTACGTCCACAATATGATGGTTTGTACTGGTTCTGTTCAGGATTCAAGACTAGCAAAGTCTTTGGTGACTTTACATGCCCTGGGAGACAGTAGTCAGTCCCAGGGTATGGAGTCTATGTTGGGGAGTCCCTAGGACACCCCTGGGTCACGGCACAGAGGGTGCTGTGTAACCCACATCACAAAAATACATGAGGCCCTATGGAGTAAAAGACCCCATAGCCCATTCAACACAAGGTTTAACCAAGAAAACACACTTCAACATGTCCAAGAGTGAGGGTAAAAGAGTCTCACTCTTGGCAGGAGAAAAAAAAGAAACCCCAGAAATCCAGCAAAGCTGCTGGGGGACTCACTAGGTAGGGAAATTCAGCCTAAACAGAGAATTCTCCCTAACACCAAGATCTCCAGTTTCCTCTAGGAAGTCCTGCCTGGGCTGTCGTTTGTCCTCCCTGCATGGGCTGGATGTACCGTGCTGAGACCATTTCTGTGCAGTTCTTCAGTCTACCTGTAATATCCACCTGGTACCTTACCTCTCCTGTTCACCTGGTCCATCCTGGGTCACCTCCACCATTGTTTCCATTGTGGGAGCATTTTCTGCTGCTTAGCTGCTCCTTCTTGCCCTCTGGTTTTGTTTTGTCGCGTTCTTGTTGTCTTAGTGTTTTCTTCACCATTGTTTTCCCTCCTGGCTCGTGGGTCACCCTCCTGGCAAGTGCGATTTTCTTCTCAACTGGATGTTCTTTGGTCAAGGGTATGAAGTCCCTGATGACCAAATCCTGTAGCTCAGCCGGCAAGAGAAGAAATTTACTCTCGGTTATTTTGTCGCCCCTGAGCTCTGGTCTCCAAAACTGGTGCTGTGAGTACTTGCTGTTAGCCCCTGGGCTGAAGGTTATTCGCCCAACGTACCCTCTGGGGTCCCCTTGGTCAGTGGTTGTGGGGCTCTGCAGGGCCCCTTCTACCAGTGTTTATCATAGACTTACATTGGTTCGTACCCTGCTTTACTTCTCTTGTTCTTGGGGCTTCTGGGTCTCCAACTGATTCTGTGTGAGGGGCTCTTCATGTGTACCCTGTGGTAAGTTACGGCTTCCTCCACACCTATGGGGTTGGATTAGGAATTCGCTGACTTTGCCCTATAGCCACCACTGATTATTGGCTGTCCCGTTATTTGGAGAGCTCTAATAAATTGGATTTTAATAGTACTTAAACATTGAAATGTTTCCGGTTTCCCCCTTTGGTCTCTGTATTTTCTACCAATATGCGACTTTAGCCAATAACCACTACTTATTGTACATTTTACATTCCTGTGTTTCCTGAAATGTGTTAAGTTGCGCTATATTCCAACGGGGCAATGATTCAGGGGATGACTGTTCACTCTACAAGTGCACATGTTTTGTGTTTAGAGTGTAATCAAAACCTGATGGTTTTGGCACCGTCAGTCTAACTGTAACCTATGTTTTGGTTGCCCTCTGTGCATTGTTGGTAAGGTGTTCAACCCTTTTAGCCCACTTGGTGCTTTGTGTAATGTATGGTCTATTTGTATTGTGAGTGCCATTGTTTTCTTTAGGTGTAAGGATTACATGACCTTTTTGTCTTTCATATTGGTTATGGAATGTTACTGTTGGGGCTCACTTGTTCGATACTTGGAGTGGGTTGTGTCTTTATGGTCAGTTACTGTTTTTATACATGCACTCCGTTACTGTTATGTGTAACCCAAAGTACATATTTGACCTTTAGTATATCTGAGGTTTTCTTTTATTTTTATAAAAAGGGTTTTTACTGACATGCACATTTGTAGTATAGCAGTGGGTTAAGTTTTTTGGGGGGGTAACTATTGGGAAGCTCTGTATTTCTCTACCAGCATTCCTCCCTTGAGTTGAGCCTGAGTGTTCTGCTATCGCTACCATTTCTTAGATGGCTGGTGTACCTTTTGGTTGGAACCCTGCTTTGCCATTAGATGTGATGGTTTCACACCCCCCCCCCCAAACCTCTAGAGCTGCAGAAATATCTCCCTAATAGTGCCTAATCCTCGGTTTCCACCTACTAATAAAATGGAGCCTCCGCTAGTGCCTTGGCCCACAATGCCACAATCTGTGCCATTACCACCAGCCCCTACCCCAGGTATGCATTCTGATCCCTCCTGGTAAGTAGTGCTCAGGTTCTGTTTCTCCTTGTCTCACCAAACTTAAATCATGAAGCAGGATGAGTTGCACTTCCACAACAGAGTACTGGGAGTTGTAGACTTTTTGCAATTGATATTCTCTACACTTCCCCCCCCCCCCCGCCCCCCTCCACCCAACGCCACCAAGCATGTTGGTACCTAGAGCACAAATACCTATGTTTCTAATGCTTGTTAATCTGCGTAGAATCATATGCTGTGCATATGGCCCGACATCCAGTGGTAACCGCAGAGTATTGCATCTTGTCTTTCGGGGACTGAAAGGGGACGTCAGCATAGGCGTTTAACACTATCCCTATCGTGACGTGTAATGTACCCAAAATCCCTTATGCGCCAAGGTCCCTGAGATTATTTTTTTCCATCCAAATACTGGTCGCCATATAGTGGAGCTCTTACATAAGAGACATTATCTTTAACCGACTTGTTGGTTATTCCCCCTTAAGTCATTTCAACGGCAAGAACACCTTTGATGAAGACTGCGGGGGACTTGTCTACGGCAGTGGATTTCCGCGCCTAAGATCCAGCGGCTGAAGCATTTATGTAGCCGAACCCTCTTGCTGGCCTTTACAGTAGGGAGAGTGGGGTCGGGGAGGCCATATTTCTGTTATCTTTCCTCTTTCCCCCCTCTTTCTCCCCTCTTTACCCTCTAGGTCTGGTCTTCTTTCCCTTTTGCTATAGAAAGGACTCCTTTTAGGTTCTGCCCTAAGTGTAGGGTCAGATACCAGTGGAAGGACGAGCACAGGACTTGCAACTCCTGTCTCCCCTTAGATCACGACGAGAAGCGGTGTGGCTTGTAAACTCCTTCGGCCTAAGACCCTTAAGGAGCGCTGTGTAAAGCGGTGGGCCGTGTATGGTATGTCACGGGCGGACCCCTCTTCCCCCACCGCCACACCCGCTGAAAGTGACGGGGGCACCTCCGATGGCCAAACATCTGTTACGGATCTGATGGACCTCGAGGCAGACACTACTAGGTCCACCACGCTAGTCCCCGACCCTTCAAGGCCTGACTCTAGTCTCGCTTCAGGGACAAAGAACGCATTACACTAAACGCACAACCCCCTCCACCTATAAAAAAGGGTGAAAGCGCCAGCAGGGCCGTCGAATTTCGGCGGGTTCCTCGGATCGGTCAGATCCAAAGCCTTCCCTGCACCAGCGTTTGTCGACTGGGCATCCCAAAACAAAAAAGCGCGCTACCCTTAAATCAAGTTTACACGTCGAAGCACAGAATTCCGACAGTCCCAAAAGGCCTGATAGGCCCAAAAACTACAACTGGGCCTCAAGGCGAAAAACCTACTGCTAGGCCCTCTAACGCCGCGGTAGGCGGTAAATCTATCGATAGACCTTTGGGACCACTATCTCACACCGATTCGGTGGAAATCGAACACAGTATCGCAAGAATTACTTTGGCGGTTGGGCTTATACCTGTTCCGTCGAAAAACATGGGGCAGGCCGCGGACAAATCTATAGATACGCCATGGTGCCCAGATTCTTGCGATCACTACGAGGACAGTCAAGAGCCTCTTTCCAACACCCTGAGTGACCAATTTCGGCGTTGAGGGGCGGGAGACGACGTTTTTCCACCCGTAGGCCCTTGTAGTTCCTCTAAAGGGACAAGGGAGAAATTTGAAGGGTGCATGGATCGTCTTGAGAAAATTATTTATTTTTCTGAACATCCTTCCTCGAAAAGATCTTGTGGAGAACCTAATCTTGAATCTGCTGCACAGTTACAAGAGGATCAGCCCTCAGTCCCAGTCTATCATGAAGACATCATTGAAATGGATACTTATCAGGACATTTACAGTGAAGGTGAAAAACCTTCCTTCCTGCAGGGCTACAATGAGTCGGGAGGATTCCACTGACAATTGGGAAGAAACACACCAAGTGGGGACGGACCCATGGATGCTCCCCCAACAAGATCAGGACACTGATGTTCTGTGCCTGGATTCTCCTCTGTCCACCCCGGCTCGCCAGGCCTCACCTGTAGACGAACAAATGGCCTTCAATGCCATGTTAAGGAAGGCAGCAGATCACTTTCAAATCACTACTCAAGAGGCGGTGCCTGAGCAGGACTTTGTAGAAGACATTCTGAAGTAGAAACCCCCTTCTAGCCAGGCCATTCCCCTCCTTAATTCTGAGAGAAGATTGGCCCCCTCCCTGGTGTCACCAGTTCTGACCCAGGCAGTGAACCCAAGAGTAGAAAAGTTATTTTGTCCACCTCCTTCGGACCCTCAATACATTAAAGGGCACGCCACCTCCGATTCCCTGGTAGTGACTACCACCCGGAAACGGGCAGGAGTACCCCTTGCTATGGGGGAGGTGCCTCCGGATAGAGAATCCAAGAGGTTATATGCCTTAGGTAAGCTGGTTACCTCGGCTGCCACATATACCACGCGCATAGTGAATAACACTACGCTGGTGGTGAGTTATGCTGACGCTCAATGGAACCTAGTACAAATTGGTCTCCAGGAGGTCCCAGAGCCCATCGGGTCCAAGCTTCTCACTATTGTGGCCGAAGGCAGGCAAGTGAACCAGAATGTGATCAAGAACACTCTGGCCCAGGGGACCTTACTTAAAAGGCATGCTTGTTCTCCAGCATGGGGTCTGGCATGGATTCACATGCTCATGAATATTCCCCGTCAGGCTGGGAATCCTCGGTAAAGAAAAAACCAGTATCAGTTTCGTTTCTGATCTGTCTTTCGTAGTAACCAATCACTGGTCTCTGCGTCATACTGACCACAGCCAATGACTGCCCTCTACCTAAGCACCGCCTCTGGCAGCATCTTCAGATTTTTACCGCACGTTCATGTGTTGGGATCCTCGTGCTATTGCTCTCGAGCGATAGTGCTATTTTTTCACGTTTTTTGCTCAAAAACTTCGTTTTTTCGGTCAAAAGAGCTTCAAGCTCCACCGACTCTCCATCCGATCAACGGGGACCCATGTCGGATTCGTCTGCGCCCCTCAAGGGTGAAGATTTCGTCGAGCTACGCTTTGGAGGACTCCAGAAGCTTCTCAGGCCCGGACATGGCCCAGGAGAAGGGAAGCTCGACGCCCGGAAAGCTGTTCAGGGTCTGCCCTGGATGCCAGCTGCAGAACGTCTTTAAGGAGGTCGAACACGCCTTTTGTCTCTACTGCTTACATGAGGACAAGACGCACGTGGAGAAGGACTGTGCGTTTTGCGGCAATATGTCGGAGCGGACCATGAAGGACCGCCATCAACATCTCGCTAACTGGCTGGAAGGGAAGAGCCCGTCGGGCGAGAAGAAGAGGAAGAAATCCGAGCGGTCTTCTAAGACCTTTGAGGACGCCCCGGCGACGGGGGTCCAACACAAGGCCAAGCACCGCGAGTCTGCTGGCACCGGGAGCGCCGAACGGTCGGGCTCTACGAGCGCCAGGCAGGGCGCACCCTCCCCGGCACCTTCAACTACGAGCCAACGCTCTGGGTCGGGTAAGAGGAAGGGCGAGCACCCGGCGAAGCCCCCCCCCCCCTCAAGGATAAGGCGGTGAGCGCACCTAAGGTGGTGAAGGCCTTAATCCATCCGGCCAAGCCCTCTATCGATACTGTCGCGGCGACCCTGGCTCAGCCTGTGGAGGCTACACCAGTGGTGGCGACCTCGGGGCTCAGAGTCTCCCTGCCACCTCGGAGGGAGTCCTCTTTTGTGCCCATCGATAGGACCCCCGTGAAATCCCCGGCGAGGAAGAAAAAGGGGGGGGCAGGGCGTCGTCGTAGATTCGGCTTCAACCTCAGAGGAAGAGCTGATCGAGGTCTTAAGCCACGGCCTTGGCGTGGAAGAAGACTGGCCCGTCGGGATGGATCCCGACGCGGGTGACAACGACATTGTCGAGGGTGCCGACGGGGCCCCTGATCGCCCGTCGGATTCCCCTCTGCCAGCACCGCAAGACAACTCGGCGGCCATTTTGTTGGCTATACAGTCCTTATGCTCGGAGATAAGGACGAGACTACCGTTGCCGACGGAGGAACCTCTCCCGTCGGGGGATCCTGAACCGCGACCTTCTGGCGTTCCCCCGCCCAAGAAATGAAGGATTCACCCTCCACCTCCTTTTCAGCCGTCGCGCACCGTCCAGCCCTCCTCCCCGTCCACCCGAGGGGATGATACGGGGACTGACACGACAGCGACGGGTACGGACGACGAGGTATACGACTAGGATCTACCGCCGTCACCTCCCACCAGGGCTTCTCCGCCCGACGAGATTGGTTCATTCCACTCCATGATCGCCAGGGCATTCGAGCTTTTCCAACTCTGCCCTGAGGAGAAGAAAAAGGAAGGATTCCTTTATCAACGGCGCGAGGCCAAGAGGAAGACGGTCCTCGCGGTGCCTCTACTGGACGACATTTGGGATGAGAACCCTTCCACTACGCCAGCTAGAAGAGACCGGTACGAGAAGAAGTACTGGGTCCCGGACGCGGCCCCCCTGTGCCTCCGGGCGCAGCCTACTCCGGACTCCGTCGTCTCCGCGGCGGCCAGGAAAAAAGCGGGGGGGGGTGCGGCCTCCACATCGACTTCCCCACCGGACGGCGAGGGAAAGAAATTGGACGCTATGGGACGCAGAGTCATCTCGTCTGCAGCGACGACGATTAAAGCTGCCAACGCCTTGGCTATCGTGGCCCGATACGACAGGGAGCTCTGGTACAAACTGGCTCCCCTGCTGGACTTCTTGCCGGAAGACAAGAGGGCAGAGGCCCTGGAGATCCTGCAGGAAGGTGAGATGGCTTCGGACCACGCCATTACCGTTGCGACGGACATCGCCGACACTGGGTTCCGCCAGTTGGGCAACGGCGTTTGCCTTAGGCGGCGTGGATGGCTCAAGGCTACGGACTTCCGTCAAGACGTTCAGACCAGAGTCCTGGACATGCCCTTCGATGGGAACAACCTGTTCGGGAAGACGGTGGACGAGTCCCTTCAGGCCATTAAAGCGGACACCGAGACGGCCCGGGCCCTTGGAGTTCTGCAACAGCGACGGACGCCCTTTCGGAGCAGCAGAGGCAAGGGCGCCTCCAAAGGTTCCGGCGGCGGTTTCTCCACCTACCGTCAAGCGGCCCGCTCGTCGTCTCAGGAGGCCTACAGAGGACGAGGCAAGTCTGGCGGACCCCGCCGTCGTCGCCAAGGAGGTCAAGGCGGCAAAGCCTCGTCGAAACAGGATTGAACCGACCGTGGGGTCGGGCCCCCACCGATGCACCCCGGTGGGAGGCCGGCTGGCGAGCTTCGTCAGCGTGTGGGAGTCCATCTCCACCGACAGTTGGGTGCTGGACGCCTTGGCCCGGGGCCACGCGCTCGAGTTTCAAAGAAAGTGCCCGCGCGTCCCCCCCCCCGTCGCCAGGAAAGAACTTCACGTCCCTCAACTTCTCCTGGAGGTGAAGGCGATGCTCAAGAGGGGCGCCATCGAACTCGTCCCAAAGAGGCTTCGGGGCTCCGGAGTCTACTCGAGATACTTCCTCGTGAAGAAGAAGACGGGGGGATGTCGCCCCATCCTGGACCTGCGACGTCTGAACAAGTTCATCAAGACGCAAAAGTTCCGGATGGTCACCCTCCAGCACGTCCTGGGTCAGCTGGAGGAAGGAGACTTCCTGTCGTCGTTGGATTTGGAGGATGCCTACTTCCATATTCCCATCTTGAAGGGGCACCGAAAATTCCTCAGGTTTGTGGTCCAAGGGCGGCATTACCAGTTCAAAGCCCTCCCCTTCGGTCTACGGTCGGCACCCAGGGTGTTCACCAAGTGCCTCGCACCGGTGGCGGCTCAGCTGCGCCGCGAAGGGATCCACGTCTACCCCTACCTGGACGACTGGCTCATCCGGGCCAAGACAAGGGAGCTCGCCTTGGTTCACACGGCAAGGACCGTCCAACTTCTCACGGACCTGGGATTCTCCGTGAACTACGCCAAAGCCCACCTGGTACCCGCGCAAGACACTCTGTTTCTGGAAGCGAGGCTCAACACAGTGTCCCTTCTGGCCTCCCCGTCGGAGGAGAGGACCAGGACCACCCTGGGCAAGGTGCAGCGGATGTTGGTGGCCGACGCGGCCAAGGTGAGGTCCATCAAGTCCCTCCTCGGAATGTCTTCCTGCATCTACCTCATTCCCATGTGCAGGCTCCGGATGCGCCTGTTGCAGGAGTTCCTGGACGCGCGCTGGATCCAAACGACGGGCAGCTTCGAGGAAAGGATCACACTCGACGAGAGTTTCCGACGAGCGATCCGGTGGTGGGGCACCCGCGCGCATCTGACGGCGGGCATGGACTTCCAGACCCCAGCCCACCAGGAGACAGTGACCACGGATGCCTCCCTGGAAGGGTGGGGAGCGCACACCGAAAATCTGCACGCAAGGGGCCTTTGGCTCCCGACGGAGAAATCCTTACATATCAACGTCCTGGAGCTCCGTGCAGTGTTTTGGGCCCTCAGGTCCTTCCTTCCGTCCCTCAAGGGCAAGGTGGTGAGGATCTTCACCGACAACACCACCACCATGTTTTACATCAGAAAACAGGGCGGAACCAGGTCCCCAGCACTGTCCAACGAGGCGCAGGACCTGTGGCATTGGGCAGTCGCCCAAGGGATGTTTCTGGTGCCGTTTCATCTGGCAGGGATAAGAAACACCATCGCCGACTCACTCAGCAGGGAGCTGCGCTCGTGCCACGAGTGGGAACTACGGCAGGATCTAGTGGATCGCCTCTTCCGACGGTGGGGCACACCCCAGATCGACCTGTTCGCGACGGCGATGAACTCCAAGTGCCGGAGGTTCGCCAGCAGGTTTCCCCAGGCGAGGAGCATGGGTGATGCTTTCTCGTTCCCCTGGGAGGCCCTGTTTCTCTACGCGTTCCCTCCTTTGCCACTGCTAATCCGGCTCGTCAACCAGCTCAAGAGGTCACGTGCAGGATGATCCTCGTCGCACCTGCGTGGCCGAGGCAGATATGGTTCCCGGACCTTCTGGACTTGTCAGCGTCCCCGCCAATCAAGCTGCCGGTGGACGCGGATCTGCTCTCCAGGGAAGGAGGCGCCATCCTCCACCACGACCCGAAATCGCTGAACTTGCAGGCCTGGCTCCTGCAGCGCTACAGTTTGGAGGATACGACATACCGGCCGACTGCAGAGAGGTTCTTGCAAAGGCCAGGGCGTCCTCGACTCTTAAATGCTACGGACACAAATGGAAGAGGTTCTCTGTCTGGTGCCATGCACAGAAGATTAACCCTCTACGGATTACGGCTCCCCAAGTTCTGCCGTACCTGCTGACGCTGGCTAAAGCTGGACTGGCACACGCGTCCATCAAGATTCATCTTGCTGCGATCTCCCGATACACCAGAACCACGGGACGGACGTCCTTGTGGTCTCATCGTCTGGTGAAAGAGTTCATGAAGGGACTGTTCAGATCGTTCCCGCCGGTGAAGGCTCCGGCCCCGGCGTGGGAGCTCAACGTGGTGCTGACCAAGCTCATGGGACCTCCGTTCGAGCCTCTGCACTCGGCCCTGTTGAAGTTTCTGTCGTGGAAAACAGCGTTTCTTGTGGCCATCACCTCCGCACGACGGGTGGGACAGATCCAGGCCCTTTCCTGCAAGGCCCCGTACTTGACTTTTAACGACACGAGGGTAGTGCTCAGGACGCACCCCTCCTTCATGCCCAAGGTACCGTCGGACTTCCATCTCAACGAACCCTTGGTGTTGCCTGTATTCTTCCCGTCGCCTTCGTCGCCGGCTGAGAGGACTTTGCACTCGCTGGATGTGGCTAGAGCGCTGAAGTTCTACGTGGACCGCACTAAGTGTTTTCGGAAGACGTCACAACTCTTTGTGAACTTTGGACCTGTCAATCGGGGGAAGGCTCTCTCGAAGGCTTCCATTTCCAGATGGCTCTCCGGCTGTATCATGTACTGTCATCGGTTGGCAAACCGACCGCTGCCCGGCCGTCCGAGAGCCCATTCCACCAGAGCGATCGCAGCTACCACGGCGTTCCTTTCTGGTGTGCCCCTGCTGGACATATGCAGGGCTGCTACGTGGAGGTCGACGCACACCTTCACGAAGTTCTACTGCGTCGATCGGGATTCCAGGGAGGAGTCCAGGGTCGGCCAAGCAGTGCTGCGCAACCTGTTCGCCTGAGGTGAGCCTGGTGAGGAGGTAAGATGCTTAATGTTGACTTTGATGCAATGCTTAATGTTGAGCCTTTGCCACCTCCCGTGGTTGTGCATGTGTGTACTACTATGTATTCTTTATTCATGAGCATGTGAATCCATGCCAGACCCCATGCTGGAGAAGGAACAAGTTACTTACCTGTAACTGTTGTTCTCCAGCATGGGTCTGGCATGGATTCACATGCGAACCCTCCCGCCTACCCCTCTGCGGCTTTTCACTTGGTCATACTGCCACTTCACGTGCTTCCAAATCTGAAGATGGCTGCCAGAGGCGGTGCTTAGGTAGAGGGCAGTCATTGGCTGTGGTCAGTATGACGCAGAGACCAGTGATTGGTTATTACTACGAAAGACAGATCAGAAACGAAACTGATACTGGTTTTTTCTTTACCGAGGATTCCCAGCCTGACGGGGAATATTCATGAGCATGTGAATCCATGCCAGACCCATGATGGAGAACAACAGTTACAGGTAAGTAACTTGTTCCATCTCTCTCTCCTCTGCAGGTGCCTCCCTTTGGAATGGCCTTCCTGCCCCTCTCAAACTTGAACCGGATCACCTAAAGTTCTGGAAGCAGCTCAAGGCCTTCCTTTTCTCCTCTGCTTTCTCTCTCTCCCCTACTAACCTTCCTGTCTTCTGCGCCAATTGGTTGCTTGGCTACCCTCAGTCTCACTGGGTACCAGGCTCCTCCATGATCGGTCTCCCACACACTTAGGGTCTGTAACTATAATTTCGAAGGGATTGTGTCCTCCGACGTATTCCTTATCTTTGATAATACGTTTCCAGTTTGCTGGCCTCGGTATTTTTTTCTGTAGAGGGCGCTGCGCGTCGACGTTCCGCCGAGTCGATGTCCCTCGACGGCCACCGTATCGGCACCGACGTCACCATGCCAATAAAAAGCCACGCGCTGCGTCCGTTGCTCAGTTCCGTTTTTCTGCGCTTCGTGGGGCCTCGGAACGTCGTCGTTCAGTCAGGTTAACTACCTATTTCTACTCGAATATACCTTATCGTTTTCGATGGCTTCATCAGAACTGACGACGCCGCGATCCGGCTTCAAGAAATGTCGAGACTGCAGTAAATAAATGTCAACGGATCCACACAGGATCTGCTTATGGTGCTTGGGATCCGAGCACCATTGTTCGGAGTGTGAGGACTGCATGTCCATGACGGCGAAAGCCTTGAAGGAGCGCAAGAGAAGCTCGAGAGAGGTAAGTCAGCCAAAACCTTCTCGAAAGTTTCATCGGCTGAGTCGAGGCATTCGTCTCCTCGCCGTCAAACATTCCCATTCTAGATCTCGAAGCAGCTCCCACCATTCGTCGAGATCAAGACACTCAAAAAAGAGACGTCAAAGGTCCCATTCCTCGTCTTCTGTGTCCCCAGAAAGGGTCTCCTGTCCTACTAAACACAGTTCTCAAGCTGAGTGGGAGGAATTCAGAAAGAAAATGTTAAGCGTCTTCGAGAACGCGGCCTCGACCCCCTCGAAGACAGCTGAGGGTGATACCCCGGGTGAAAAACCCAAAAAATCAAAATGCCGCGAGTCGCACCACCCGGCAAAACATTCCACCCGAGAGCGCCATGAGCCATCGGGTAAGAAGGCACAGTCTTCGCCGTCGTCGAAGATTCCTTCGACGCACGGATCGACGCTGTTGACGAAGGGTTCCTCGACGCATCGGTCGATCGACTCGACGCCATTGTCGACGCCGATGAGAGGATCAAGGCCACTCCACAGCCAACGGTGATTTCAAGGGCCTCCGGCACGACGCCGAGACCGTCGTCGATGCCCTCGGGTAGGATCCCGATCCTCTCGAGTTCTTCGAGACCCCTTCCAGTTTCTTCGACGCCGTTTTCGGCGCCTTCGAAGCCTGTTACATCGGCGTCAACGACATCGACGTTTTCTCGTCCAATAACGACGAGTTTGGCTCCTTCTGCCTTAGAGATGGGTTTAATCCATTTCAGAGGTCAGAGTACCCTGGACTTTCTTCAATTTATGAAGAGGGGGAAGTTTCTGACCAGGAAACATTCGGGTTACAGAGGACCACACTGCCTATTGCAGAGGATTTCACCTCTGAGGAAAGAAGGCTGAAGGACCTACAGGAGTCACTACATGAGGCAAGTGGGCTGGACACTTCCCCAGAAGTGGAATTTGTTAAGCCAGACTCAGGGGAACATGCCGAAACACCCTATAGAACCCTGATGGCAAGAATTATTGAGTTTATGGGTTGGTCTGCGCTTTCACCTGTTTTTCAACAGGACACCTAGCAGATATATTAGACAAAGGCCCACAGGAGGACCCGGTGGTCCCCTTCCATGCAGCCTTACAAAGGAAAATTGCATCAAATTGGGAAACTCCCGAAGTTATCCCTGCAGTCAATAAGATTGTCAACCAAGTATAGGGTAGCGGCTGCTGACCCTGAATACTTATCAAAACACCTAACTCCAGAGAGCCTGGTGGTTCAAGCGGCAACTTCATCTAGCAGTAGGACCGCTTACCCTACTGTCCCACAGGATAGAGATGACAAGAGGTACGACTCTATGGCGAAGACAGTTTTCTCTTCCTGTAGTATGGCGTTGAAGTCCATCAACGCCACCTGTACGCTCGCCAGGTTCAGTCACACACTATGGGAGTGTGCTTCATCAGCGGCTGACTGCATACCGAAGGAGAGGAAAAGGAAGCCTTCCTTAAGATGGCAAGGATGCCATGTGCAAATCACTTCAAACTGGCATCGATTCCGCTGACAGCATCAGCAGGGCCATGGCGGCGAGTACAACAATCCGCAGGCATGCGTGGTTGCGAAAGTCGGGCTTTGCTCCAGATGTACAGGCCAGACTTTTGAATATGCCCTTTGACGGCTCTTCATTATTCGGGGGAAAAAGGCTGAGGACAGTCTGGAAAAGTTAGACTTCTAAAGCAGCAGCAAAATCTTTAGGAGCTGCTATCTGCCAACATTCTTTTCGCCCCTCAGGAACCTCTGGAAGAGGAAAGTCCTTTCGCTTTTATTCCGCATTCGGGAAAGGCAGAGGACAGCCGGCTCAAAGAGGCCAAAGGAGATCCACCCGAGGTGGACGGGTCAAAAGTACTAGGGCCGCAGCAGCAGCAGGTGCCTCTTTACCCTCGGCATCTGCATCAGCCGCCCCCAAACCACTCTGGGGCCTTTCCACACAATACACCTGTAGGGGGCAGGTTAACTCACCATCTGACGGAATGGCAGGCTATAACGTTAGATGCTTGGGCATTGGAAACAGTTGCCCAAGGTTACTGCCTACTCTTTCTACACATTCCTCAGAGTCATCTGCCGGGGAACAGCTCTCTGAAAGTTTCTGATCCGCTCCTCTTGCAGGAAATTATAGACCTGCTAGAGAAAGGTGCCATAGAACCGGTACCTGTAGCGGAAAGGAACAAGGGCTGGTACTCCCCCCTACTTTCTCATACCAAAGAAGGACGGAGGACTGAGACCCATCCTGGACTTACGAGAATTGAACAAGTTCCTCAGGAAGGACAAGTTCAAGATGGTAACTCTCTCTCAGATCCTTCAGGCCCTCCAGCTCCAGGACTGCCCGGTATCTCTGGACCTTCAGGATGCTTATTTCCATGTGCCAATCCATCTCAAACACAGGAAATACCTGAGGTTCGCAATTGGCGACTCTCATTATCCATTTCGAGTTCTGCCATTTGGGCTGACCTCCACCCCGAGGGTCATTCACCAAGCTGATGTCGGTAGTGGCGGCGATTCTAAGGAGGGAAGGGATCCACGTCTACCCCTACCTGGACGACTGGCTGATCAGGGCTGTATCTTCGGAACAGGCCCAGGCTCAGCTAGACTATGTCTGCCACTTCCTTCACAGACTGGGCTTCTCCCTCAATTTAAAGAAGTCACAGATGATACCATCACAGACTCCAGTTCATTGGAGCGATCCTGGACACTTCCCTG
Organism: Ambystoma mexicanum; assembly: GCF_040938575.1. NCBI lineage: Eukaryota > Metazoa > Chordata > Amphibia > Caudata > Ambystomatidae > Ambystoma > Ambystoma mexicanum. Next base: position 692,877,945 of record NC_090936.1, read on the forward strand.
GGAAAAGCCTCGCCACCAGAGGTGAGGGCTCAAGATATTCTACAGTGGTCACCAAGTTTCAAAATGCCCAACGTCTCCCAGCCTTCGACTTTTTGAGGTTGCTAGGCCTCATGGCATCCTGCATCTTTCTTGTATCAGAGGCTCACCTGAGAATGAGATCTCTTCAGTGGGCACTGAGAAGTCAGTGGTCGCAATTCTCAGGGAGAATGACGGATCTCCTCCGGATTCCGGACAAGGTAGCCTGCGACCTTCAATGGTGGGCCTATCCAGAGAACATCTTGAAAGGAGAACTGTTTTGGCAACCATGGCCGGAGATAACCGTAGTCACAGACGCCTCACTCACCGGGTGGGGAGCCCATGCCAACGATTTGACCATCAGCGGTCGTTGGTCTCCATCGGAGTCCAGACTACACATCAACCTATTAGAGCTGAGGGCAATCAGACTAGAGCTGAAAGCTTTCTTGCCATCAGTACAGGGGAGAAATGTCCTGATAATGACGGACAACACGGTGGCCATGCACTACCTCAACAAAAGAGGAGGCGTAGGATCACTGCCACTGCAGAGAGGCGATGCAGCCTAGTTTTGGGCAATCCAAGAAGGAAGCTCTCTATCGGCTGGCCACCTAGCCGGAGATAAGAACTTGACAGCGGACGCTCTGAACAGGCAGAGCACAGTCTCCCACGAGTGGGAGCTAGCTCAGGAAGTCCTTCAAGAGATCTTCACCCTTTGGGGAACCCCTCAGGTGGATCTGTTTGCCACAAGCAACAACAAGAAGTGCGATCTGTTCTGTTCAAGGGAATTTCCCCCGAGAGGAGCTCTAGGAAATGCGTTCGTAGTGGACTGGGAGTTTCCACTCCTTTACACGTTCCCTCCAGTCCCTGTTATTCCTCAAATGATCAGGAGGTTGAGAAGATTCCGGAAAACCATGATCCTAATTGCCCCGGATTGGGCCAGGAGAACGTGGTACCCGGACCTTCTAGATATGTCCATCTGTCCTCCAATCAGTCTTCCACTCAAAGAGAATCTTCTCTCGCAGAAGGGAGGTCAGGTTCTCCATCCAGAAACCAGAACCCTCAACCTTCACACTTGGCTTCTGAAAGGTTGAGGTACAAGGATTGGGATCTCCCTGATGACGTCATGGAGGTGTTGCTTTCGGCCAGAAGACCGGCAACAAAGTCTTTATACCGCTGCCGTTGGAACAAATTTTGCAGCTGGTGTAGGGAAGAGAATATCGACCCTTTTTGTTGTGGTACACCAACAGTGTTATCGTTTCTGCTCTACTTGGCAAACTCAGGCCTTCAAGTGGGCACTGTAAAAGGCTATCTTGCAGCGCTTTCTATCTTCAAGCACACTGCGGAGGAACCATCGTATTTCAAAATTCCTCTAGTGGTACAATTTCTCAAGGGACTAACTAATGTTTACCCTCCAAAACCATTCCAGGTTCCCTTATGGGACTTAAATTTAGTCTTAAACTTCTTAATGGGCACTCCATTCGAACCACTTCACTCTTGCGCGCTGATATTCTCACGCTTAAAACTGTCCTATTGGTAGCACTAACATCTGCTAGGAGGGTGCGCGAGCTACAAGCTCTCTCCTGTAAACCCCCACATACGATCTTCCACAAGGACAAGGTTGTCCTACAGGTGAAGCCTAATTTCCTCCCAAAGGTGGTTTCTGAATTTCATATTACTAAGAAAATTACCTTGCCTTCGTTCTACCCTCGTCCCCATCCAGGGAAAGAGGAGGAAAGGCTACATAGGCTGGACCCTAGGCGAGCACTCAGCTTTTACATCAGCAGAATGGCTAGTATCAGGCAAGCAGACCAACTGTTTGTAGGATACTCAGGTCACAAGTTGGGACTACCCATAACAAAACAAACCATCTCCAGGTGGATTATTTTGGCCATCCTGGAATGTTATAGACTAGCAGGGAAAGAGCCACCCCAAAATCTCAGGGCTCATTAAACCAGGGATATTGCAGCCTCTTGGGTGCTCCAAAGAGGGGTACCGGTCCGGGACATGTGTGGCTGCCACATGGTCGTCCGCACATACATTCACAGAATTTTACAATCTGGATTCCTCCACTGCTCAAGAGACCAGATTTGGCAAGGCCGTATTACATTCGGTCCATCCCTAAAGGGATACATAACACTCACTCCCGCCTCCAATTACATGCCACTGCTATGGGGGTCTATCAAAGATAAGGAATACGTCGGAGGACACAATCCCTTCGAAGAACAAGTTACTTCTTACCTGGTAACGTTCATTCGACGGGATGTTCCTCCGACGTATTCCTGATCGCCCTTCCCAACCATCCCCGCAGTGATAACTTCCCTTGTGGTTGTAGCTTACGCTCCTTCAAGGTCACTAACCAATTCAGGCATGACTTTTCTTATGCTACAAAACGGAACTGAGCAACGGACGTAGCGCGTGGCTATTTATGGGCATGGTGACGTCAGCGCCGATACGGTGGCCGTCAAGGGACATCGCCTCGGCGGACGTTGACGCACAGCGCCCTCTACAGAAAAAATTTCCCCAGGCCAGCAAGCTGGAAACGTATTATCAAAGATAAGGAATATGTCGGAGGAACATCCCGTCGAAAGAACGTTACCAGGTAAGAAGTAACTTGTTCACCTATGGTTCTCTGCCTCCTTGCACTTATCCAGAGCTGCCCCACCCTGGCTGCCCTTACTTTGAGCAATGCTGCCATGATTATGCTCCCCCCCACCCCCACCGCCTGGTGCACCCTTCCACCCGCACTTTGCGTTGTCGCACTTGCACAATCTGAATGGCACAAGGCCTAGTAAGATTGTCTTGTCTGCCCTGTCTTCCCTCCCTTGTCGCCCCTAGAAACACTTGTGTACTGGTGCGTTATAAATGGCATATCAAATAATGGTGCTTTGCAGAAGCTGGGGCTTTTCAGAAATGAAAAACTGCAATTTTGTTTTTCCATTGATGCAAGCTATTTCTGCAGTATTTTCGTGGCAATTTCACACGCGAAGAAAACTTTTGACTCGCTGGACATATATGGATGACATTTCTCAAAATAATTTGGTCCAGGTCCACCAAAACTGGAACTTTTGGGGGAAATGTGTTGATGTTCTTCCGGCATAGTACCATTAATTTTCCCATAGAGCGAGTGCATCATTTGAACATCCGTAGCGCAAAAACGACTAGATAGATTTGTACCAATAGGAAACTATGCAGGAGAACATTTTATAGATATTCTATTGTGCTTTGCAACAGAGAGGCTGTCACGTTTTGTTTTTTTTTGTGCACGAGAATGTGCATTGTAGTCTAAGGGACCCCTTCTTTCCCAAAGATGAGAGCAATACAAAAGATATTTGTGTTTTATTGAACAAAAGACTGGTAACTGCAACACTACGTTGGCAGACTGAATACAAGTCATTGAAGTGTTTGGCCAAGTGGAAGCAAGATGTACAGTGAAAGATGAAGGACATAATTGTGACTTTCTGATCTTATTACCTAGAATTGTATCACACTACATTAGTGTATTGCACCCTTGACTTTATTACATACTTGACATGGGCGATTTTATTTTGGACGAAAAATCTCCCTTGGGAAGCATTTAATATGAAAATTGACTATAAAGAAATAATCGAGGCAATATGACTTTGCGGCCTGCATGGCGCCTGGACCAGGTGGTATTACTATTTAGTTTTATTTAAAAAAAAATGTGCTCCTTTAATGTCCCAATTCTTGTGTACCACAAATCGGAGGACCACGCAACCATGCAAATTGGTTAAAACCATGCAAAAACCGACCTGCAAGTCCATTCATACCATGCCTTGTTGCTACTGAATTTAAGTAAGATATTGGTGAATTCCTTTCTCTTAGATTTCTTCTCTTCTTATTACAAGATTATTCAGATTCATACCAAGCTGGTACACTCAAAACAATGTTGGACCCCTGTTGGCTACCATTGCAGTTAGAACAGCAGGTTCCAGTGATGCCAAAAAGGCGTTTGATTCCGTCTGTATAGTGTTGGATGGGGGTCAGTGAGGTTTCTGGACCCTTTTCAGTCTGTTATACGAAATCCTTTTGCCTGGGTAATTGCTGTGGATTTTTCTTCAAACCTGCTTCCAATTGGAAGATGCACTTGTGGGGGAGGGAGGTGCCCATTTTCCCTGATTTTTATTTGCATTGTTTGAGCTCCTGGCGTGCATACGCTGCAAGTAACAAACATTGAGGCTTTTTGTTCTTTTTATAACCGTAGTGTTGACGTCTCTTTGCAGATTATTTGTTAGTTTATGTAAGAGCACTTGTAGCCAGCAAGGCTTCCATAATGGTAAGGTGAGCAGATTCGTTGAGATCACTGGTCTCTGTATACATTCGTGCAAATCTGAATTCTTTATCACACTGTTAGTACATCTACTGAGCTAGGGTTCAGATGGAGTCCTGCTAAGGCTAACCAATTTTGGAATGGAATATGGTATATCGAGATGACAAGGTGGTATTTGAGGCATACTATAAGGGTAGTATTAAACTAATTTAAGAAAATGGATCATTGGATTATGCCAGCGATGTGCTGCTAGTAAGCTGCCCTTAATTAAAATGTAGTCTTACCCGAGTTTCTATATTCACTAAACTTCCAATTACATTACCAAACTTATTTTTCTCCATTAAGTAGTGCTGAAAAGATTGGTATCGGCAGGCATGCACCCTTGGTTGAAATGAGACATTCTCGCGCTCCCACCAGAGCAGAGAGGATTTGGGATTCCTGACCTTTGTAGTCTTTCACATCTCACGCTAATGCTTTGTATTCTGGCACACACTGTGTACAGGATGTAACGCTGTGGAAAGAAATTGTATAGCCGCTTCCAATCTTGCAACATTCCTGTTGAAAGTCTGCCTCGACCCAGATGGTATGACCTTACCACAGCAACTGTCACTGTATGGGACTCGGCTACATGTTAAATATACACGTCCTGCCTCCTGCCGGAGCTACAGTGGAACCAAGAGGAACTACGCAGCGCACTGCAAATCTTATTTCCACATGAGATGCACACTTTGACTTTTTGGCCATTAAGTATGGTACATTATGCTTTAACGTGTCTTGAATGTGTGCTAATTGTTCTTTATTAACATTATCAAACACTCAATGTTAATGTCACACATGCATTTTTGTAAGGCACCAGTTGGCCGGAAGAGCCAAAAGTAACTCCTGGTATTTGTTGGTTTAAAGCTAACCAGGCACTCCTAGGGTAGAAGCAGGAGCTAAATACTGCCCAGCAGTTTCGAACCCTGTTGAAATGTCCAAGACAGGTAGTCTGGTTTTGGACACCAAAGCATAAGTGGGAAACCGGGGCTTTGGATCTGATCATGGATTTTCTTCTTCTAAACTGCATGCAGAGGTCTCGTATTTCATTGATGAACTGTAGTGTTGTCTTTTATGAATACCAGATGTACTGCACTAATTAAGGATAAAAAAATACCCAGCAGCCACTTGTGCAGGTCTGATTTCATGAGCCGAATGGTGCTTTCTTGAAACTGCCCCGTAATTGGTCTGTTTTTGTCCAGTGTTAATGGGATTTATTTCTGATACGACCATAGCTAGAGAGAACTATTAGTATGTCTGTAGCGAACATGTAAGCAGCGTTCTTTGCCCAGTGCAAGATTGTGGTGATTGTGCTAAATCTCGGTTGCACCTGAAGTTGATGCAGACTTCCTCCTCAACAAAGCAATCTTTATACAGAGACCTGATCGGCGCTAATGAACTGGCACACTGAGTGCTCCGTACTAGCATTCAAATTTCTGGTCCTGCTGTGCACGTTATAAATGATCTACAAAGTTTACAGGACTGGTCACAATGACAAATTAAGTAGTGTACGCCTTCTGTACAGAAGCATGCTCAAAGTAACAAGCTATGCGAAATTACCTATTAAGTGGATCCACTGTGCATGGGGACCATTGCAATTTTTTTATCCCATTCTTTTTTTTTTTTTTTTCTTCATTTTTGGGTTGAAAAATCAGTACATGAAACACGAAAAAGATCGTGGTAAGCAAAATTCCTCTGTGGTTACCTACGAAAAATAGATGTTAGCGCAACCTTCTTGTGAAGGCCGTGTAAGAATCTAACCAAATCGTAGAACAATGTGCACCCAAAAGGAAAGGACCGGCTCGAACGGTAAGCGTAGCAGAGCAGTGGTGATTAACTTCAGGAGGAAGGCTAACAAGGATGTGCACTTATTCCCAATAGACAGTACAGTGGGTTTACTTTGTTTTTAAGGTGTCACACAAAATATTTGATAGGAAAATGAAGTACTCAGTTTACCTATAACATATAGCAGAATGGCCCATTAACGTCCAACTCCATCTTTCCCTTAAGTGCAAGCCCCATGCCTGGATGTATAAGAAAAATATCCTTGGACAATATTACTCACAGTAATAATTACCAGCCAGGATCCAAGGCTACATTAACTCCATGAAGCCTGGGGTGAGAGGCCTAGCAGGGTGGACGCCAGTCATTCCTACACTGGAGGGGGAGGGTGGCAGTTGAGGGCCCCAATTTCTCTGCTCCCCGCTCACTCCCCTAGTGCCTACTTATAAATGAGTGGTACCACATTGCATCACCCAATAACTAGCAAATGCCTGCAAGTTTAATTTCTTTCTTTGCAGGCTAACCCAAGCTTCAGGAAACGAGCGAGACCATCCGTTTGAATATAGCCCATGAAAGCCTCCCAGCTGCACACTCTAGCCAACAAAAGTATACATATCGCCATAGTTAATAAACCACAACCCTCCAACATTTACTGCAGAATTTTTGGCAGTGAAGCAGCCAAACATGAACTGCGGCATAAACCATAGCGGACAACCATTGTTGCAGTGTAGCGGCCCAATGTGGAGAAAAGGGGCAGGGCTAGATCTCCTACTTGTACCTTTGTGGCCGAGACTGGGCTAGATTGGACAGGGTCAGCGGACCAGTGGGATAAGGGGGAAGAAGTATAAAAGGGGAGACTGGAAGTTGGAAGGTGTGAATTATTCGGGTGAGGTCAGAGGAGGTGGTGGCAAACCAAAACACCTGAAGGTGAAAGGATGGCATACTGGAGTGTGGGGGCACTTTTTTTCTTCTCCCAAACGAAGGGAGGCATTGATGAGAGCAAGTGCTATTGTGCAGTGATGTAAGTGAAAGGGGGGGGAGAGTAATGGAGGGAGTGTATAGAGTGGAAAGGTGGTGTCAGTTAATGTGGGGTGGTGGTAGTAATGTGGAGGGTTGATGGTGTGTGATGAATTCAGGGAATTCGTCCCTTCTCCCCAAATGGAAGCCACCCCTTCTGAAACTAGGGAGGGGAGCCTGCTATGCAATATACTACCTAGGTGGCAGGGCAAGCTTGGTCTCATAGGGGGTGACCTCTCCTTAGGGAACAGGACTTCCCCAAGCAAAGATATTTTTAGATCTCTATTCTGGTGAATAGCCAATCTTTACCAGATACATGGCAGTAGAACTGTGTAATAATATACCATGGCTCTTTAAATGGATTTGGCTTCGTTTCTGACTGTTCCTGTGATGCATTGACCTGAACCCCAGAAACAATATAGTTCTCTTACAGCAAGTGGGGACTAAAAAGTTTTGTGAGGGAGCAGGGCACAGCAGAGCCAATTTGTGGCTGGAGAACAGCCATCTGTGTTGGAGCGCTGAGGGGACTGATGCTATTCAGTCACCTGGAGACAGGAACACATTGGAGGTGTGATGAGCAGAAGTCCCAGTAGAATGCTCACAAGCCCAGGCGAGTGCGGCAAGACCAAAGCTTCCAAGAGGAACAAGGAATAAACTGCTGCAGCCCCGGGACCCCAGTGTACAGGAAAGCAGACGCTGCAGACTGTACCCAAATGACCAGAGGACCCAGGAGCAGAGACCCTACAGCGAGGTCTGACTTGCGATTCCACCACCAGAAGAGATGCAGTCTTTCCAGCAAGCAAATTGGTACATGGCCGGAGATTGGAAGCCGTTGGAGGGCAGAGGCATACCGAAGGAGCCCGCAAAGGGCTAATACTGCAAATGGCTGAGGAGAGGCTGAAGTTGTTAAAAACCCATGAGGGGTTACAAGTGTGAGCACCCTGGGAAGGGGAGAACCTAGAGAATCAAGACCCATGATGGGCCCAGAATTAGAATACCCCATGGAGGAGAGAAGGGCAGTGACAACCGGCAAGAGGCTAATACTGTAAACGGGCCTAAGAGGGGCCAATACGAAAATGCCCCACAAGGGGTTAGATGTATCCATATCCCAAGAAGGGGCAAACCAAGAGTAGACCCAAGAAGGGACAAGAGCAAGGACCTCACAGATGAGAGTACAGGGCATAACAGAAGCCTGAATACACAGAGGCCAACAGGCCTATGAACGGACAAATGCCCCAGTAGGGAAAGCAAGGCAGAGGCCTGAAGGGCCAGATAGTTCAGACAGAACTATAAGACAAATTGAGTATAAAGCATTGTATTTGCCAAAACTAGAGACTTACTTTGAAGAGCAAGCAAAGGAAAATGCTGATCACCTATCACTGCTAACTGTAATAGTTTTGGAAAAGAATGGGACAATTGTCCTGGGTGTCCAGAGCCACCTGTTATTCAGGAGCAAGAACAGAAATCCAAGAACTGAACTTTGAAAACATTGTTTTGTCAACAGGCCCAATCCTGAGTTAAAGAAAAGAACCTAAGAGCGAATTTGGTCAGAAACCACCCCCCTTGAGCTAGAAGTATAGTTGATGTAACGTACTGAGGCCAATTAATTGTTTACTACAGAATTTATGTAGGACATCCTGCCAAGCATGTTTCTTATTTTGAAAATCGAGAACCTCATCGTAAACATAGGGCTAGTTTTGTTTTCTTTAATAAATACTCTTAATACCTGTCTTCTTGTCCACCTCCTATGCCTGACTTGCCACAGGTGGTGCACTGGTGTGGGGTGAGTGATAACATTGAAGGGTGGAGGCAGGTATTTGGAGGGAGAGGGTAGTGGTAGGGAGAAGAGCAGGTGTAGGAAGGGAGCATAGCCGATAGAGGTGAGTAACGGGGCATGAAAGTCAAGAGACCAAGTGGGACACAAGTATTTGGAAGGCACCCCTATATCCCTCAGACCTAATCGTGGGTAAGTCATACCTAAAAGGTCCCTCAGGAATCCTTGGATAGATGAGGTGGATTTCTTCTAGGCCCCTATTCATAGAAAAGTAGATTATATAGATGTTAAGGAGCAGTATTTATTAAACTGGTTTTTTTACCGACGCCTAGGTTTGACTGGGAACAGCTACGCCTAGAAGAGTGATGGACGGCCCTTGGCACACTGAAGAAAGTTAAAATGACCCTTGAGCCTCCTTTGGGAGTTGATGTTCTTTAGGCCATTTGTGATGGAACTTCTTAGAAGTTTTCTGCTACACTCTAAAATTAAGATGCATAATTCTGGGACTAATGGTCAACCACACAAACCCTATATCTGTAGATGTGTGGGTGAAATTTGCTAATGATAATGAGGCCACCCCCTGGAGAAAGCAGGAGGGGGACTTCCCTTTTGAGTCGAAGTACGACTATGGACATTGAGCTCTGTATATGCAAACTTGAACAAATCCAGAGCCACAGGACCAAATGGTCTAGCCCGTGTGGTGCTAAAACTGCACCTGGAAATATGGGCACCTTAAGTTCGGCACCAAGGACCAAATCCCTGTATCTTGGAGATGAGCTATATTGATACCGATTTTTATTTAAAAAAAGGATAACGCTGCTGTCGAACGACCGGCTCTTATCCATGTTGGACGTAACAGGCAAAATATTAGCATTGTTGGTGCTGCGGGAGCTTTTAAGTTGCCTGAAGGACATATTGGGTACATGCCAGACTGGCTTCAGAAGTGGATGCACAACGAACCTCAATATTCTGTTGGTGGACCAGCTTATTGTTGAAGCAATAAAAAAAAGCGAAGTCCCCTGCTATATGTGCTGTATATTGGGCCGCTTTCAACAAAGCGATACAAAATGTGGGCCTTGCACATTATAAGGCAGCGCCACATGGAAACGAGTGTACTAGCGCAGTTTAGTGGAGATACTATTGGCACAAGACCAGTGGCAATGCATTGTGGGGTAAAACAGGGCTGCGTGCTGGCCACAACTTTATTCAACCTATATATGGTTGATTTACCAGCACTTCTAAGAACTGTGCCCAACTGCCCCAAAAAATAGGAGACTCGCTCATAGAGTAGCTTTCATATGCTGACGACCTTACAATGGACCACACCTATGTAGGACTACTCTAATTGTGCTGCTATATGGAAGCCAACGGATTGATTCTGAATGTGGAAAATACCAAATATATGTGCATTGGGGGAAGGAGCTGTTAGAAATCAGATGCCCTTAGCTAAGGGCATGGTTGAATTAGTCCATAAATATAAATACCTTGTGGTGGAACTCTAGTAAGGCGGAGGCTACACTATACACTAGGCCAGCAGACCTCGAAGAGCCATGTTAACATTGCTAATTAAAACATTTGCTGAGGAGTCTGTAGCCTATAGTGTACTAGGAATCCTCGTGCTGTACAAGCAAAGTTTAGCCTGGCGGTAAGATATGGTATTGTGGCTATGGGGATGAGCGATTCATCACTAGTTAAGTGGAGGGTACGTTTTGGCAGGCAATTCTAAATTTATCCCAAGTGGTCACCATAGAATTGATACGGCTAGAATTGGGACTAAGATCATTGGAAGGCCATGCTACTGAAAAAGATGGGGGGCATTGTACCTAAAGATCAAAGAATCTAAGTCTTTCCTTTCAAATTGTCTGTGCAGGGTGAACAGGAATTGCATCAGTGGCTTTGGGAAACCCATTTGGGGAAAAGTCTGTGCTGGAAATGTTTAGACAGGTGGGTTGGAATCTGGATTGGTCTCTGGACTTTGAAGGCCGACCTAAACCAGAAATTGGACTTATGGGACTGGCAACAGCGTTTTACTTGTGTGCCATCCCTAAAGAGGTATTCAGTTTCATGAAACCTCACTGCTATTTAATCAAATGTCCCTTGTTGAAGATTCAAAGATCCGGCCCACAGCCAATCTCGATGCAAAGATAGTGGCCCAGAACGACATGGGGGGGGGGGGTGACAGTGGCATATATAGACAACGCAGGCAGGGCTATATGCGTGGCCACTGACCTGAGGAGGACCATATGGCTTAAGGCTACCAAGTTTAACGCTGGCGTGCAGGAACGCATTCTTGACCTGCCATTCGATGGAAGGGACTTGTTCATTCATCTACAGATGAGGCGCTAGACAAGAAGAAAAACAGCTCCCAAACAGCAGTCTCTGGCAACATTGACCAAGCCTGTGGGTAAGAGTTTTAGCAAGTGTCATCCACACGCTGACAGAGGCCATACCTTTGGCAGATTCAGGGGTTTCCAAGCATACCATACTAGGCAGTCTAACGGGTCCCCCAGCCAACACCGCCGGAAGCAGCACAAGTTGTCACATAAGGGGTTCTTCCAGTACCACTCCCAGGCACCAGCCTCAGAAGGAAACGAACAGTGACTGGGTCATCCAGATCCACAGTTCCAGGCTGGCCTGAGAGTGGTCCTGGTCCTTTCAACACTAAACCTTTTGCTGAGACTTCTAAGCGCTATTATTCAAACAAAGTAGAGAGACTGTTTCAAAATTACAAGGTGCAATTTAGTTTAGGGGGCATATCATACACTCGAGCGGACTTTAGGTTCTTCCACAACCAGTTTTTCATGGAGCCGGAAAAGTGAAGTGCCTGAATAGTACACAGCTTCTCCCTTGATACAAAAGGTGAAGCCTGCATCAGCATAGATAATATAGTTAATTTGTTATTTATTTAAAAGAGAACACACATGTTCAGACTACATACATAATGCCCTAATCCCTAGAAGACAGAATAAATAACATATTCAACAGTTATTATTGTTGTGGCGAGTTTCCACTTTACTTATGGTTTTTAATGATGAACACTGTCGGCCAGTTTACCTTTCGTGCATTTAACAAAGTGGAAAAGCTGAACACTGACTCGATGTGTAACTAGCATCTGCTTGCTGCAGTCAGTATTTACATAGCATTTAAAGAAGAGAATAGAGCCATATTGGAACAGCTTAACTAACTTCTCAGAATAGATGGACCTATCCTTAATGTTGTTTAACCTAGATTTATCGGTGAAGGCCAGGCGACTGATGCATGCCATCTCCACGGACCCAGCGGTTTCTTGTAATAATTGACGGAGGAAGCCATGAACACATTGCTATTTTGTTTCTACTCAATGACTGACCAATGCAATTCCCTTTTGAATATTACTGAAAGAACAGGATTTAGATCGCCAAAAAGGAATTAGCTTAGGGCGAAGAAAGATGCATATTATTCTTGGATTCTAACAAACCCTCCTTTTAGCCTAAGCTAAGTCTTTTTTTGCCCAAATCAGTTGGACTTTAAATATCTATGCCCATTAAATTCTGGATTTGTATTTCTTCCAGCATCATAGTATTCTATAACTAGTTTTGTGGAGGGGCATATTTTTTTTTTTTACTATCCTAACACAACTCTGAGATAAATGGGGACAACATACAGGACTACACTGGAGAAGACAACCTAACATTGGCCCATACCAGGAACAGCCTCAGATGAGAACAGTGATGCAGACCCACTGGCTGAACATTGCAGTTTGAACGTTTTTTTCGCTCCCCTCTGCTTTGCTGCTTTTCGCTGTTTTTATTCTACTCTCTCTCCTCCCTCGCCCCACCCCTACGTTCTTCTGTTCACTTACTATCATACTAGGTCCAGGGACAATTCTGATAGTTACAAATGTTTGTCCCCCCCCCTTACTTGTTATCCCCCATTCCCTCCTCCAGCACTGTCTGAAATGTCATCGGGCCTAGTAAGTTAGTCGCTTGTTTTGTTCCTCTCCCTCCTCCCCTCTCGCTCACCTAGTGTAATTCTGCGGCTCTACCAGAAATGTCGTCAGGCCTAGTACGGTAGACGTCTGTCTGCTCCCATTTCCTTCCCATCAGTGTCTTAGCACTTGCACTATCTGAAATGTTGCTAGGCCGAGTACAATAGTTAATTTCACATTCTTGTTCATGACCTGTAAGAATGTTTTGTATTTTCCCGCGTTCATCCCTTGTTGTGAAGAGCTTTTAAACACCTTGTGTATAGGCGCCATATAAATAAACTATATCAACCCAAAGAGCGTGTTACGCTCACCTGGTATCCACAGGGACGCCACTCAGCCCTGGTTGGATGATCCTGGTTGGATGATGTGTGACTCGAACCCTCTCCCCGATCCCTGGGTAGTGCCTCCGATGGAAGTTGAGCCTGAAATACAGGGGGGCTGGATTCAAGATTTAATTGTCTCTGGTAGGGTGTCTTCCCACCTCCCTTGGATTCAAAAACCTTCCCTTGGCCCACTCCTCACCTTAATTCCATAGAAGGCGCGCTCTCCAGCCTGCTCTTCGTTGCAGGGGTGCGTAGTCTCGTGTGGGCGTGAGCGAACAAGTTGCTTCACTGTTGCGAGCCCTTTTGAATGTCTGAGTCTTTAACGTAGGTCTTGCTGCTTTACAGTCTTTGTATTCTATCCTGTTCTTCCCTTTCTTCCTCTTATTGTTATTAACATGTTTCTTCTCTTTAGGTGTGCAAAGAGATTTTGGCGTTTTCGTGCAGGTTGGAGCGGAGCACAAGCCGGTAAATGAAGGCACAGTGTGCGCGATGCTGTTCAGTAAGTAATGCACGATGCGCAGTGCTGTTTTGCTTGTATTCGCTGACCTATGTCTTTCTCCTTCCTTTGTAGGTCAAGGTGCTCCTCGCCGGTCAATGTGATGTTCCGGGATGATGCTGAACAAGAGGCGACTAATCCGGTAAGAATCTTGTGATTTTTCGTTGTTAGAGTGGAACTGTGAGTATGCGCTCACTAATGCTGTTCGTCTCTCTCCCCTTTTCATGTTGCTGCGTTCTGGGAAGCATGCGGTGCCCAGATGATGGAGTTCGCTGCATCGAATGTATCCAGGTAAGCAGAATTAGGAGTTGACGATGGACTGCAGACGGGATGCTACTCACAGGTAGGGTTCCAATAGCGATGTTCTTTTTCTCTCTGCAGGCACGCGGTTCCAGAAATAGCTAGCATCAAGCAATACTGGAGACCCAACTGTACACGGTGAGCGTTACGCTGCAAACAGCAGAATAACGTGAAGCGTGTTCTGCTGTTTGGGTGTGGTTTAAATAGCCTTCAGGTAAAGTCAAAGTAAAGTAGTCCCAGGCCAGCCACACCCTAAACACTATACCGCATAGCTCAGTTCTTGGGAACTGAGCTATGTGAGTGCCTCCATGTTGACTGAAGCCCCCAAGAAAGTAGTTCCAAGCAAAATAGTCCCACCCTAAAGGTATTCTTCATAGTGATTATGAGCCAGGTGCCAAAGGCGCCAGGACTGACTCCAAGAGAGTCTCGGGTGAGATTTTAAGGCCACGATGGAACCCTGAACCTGGCCCTGCCTGGCAGGCTGACTTGCCAGGGGGGTCAGGGGTAGGGATCATGACAAGCGCTAATATAGACAGTAATTTCCATCCCCAATCGTTTAGCAGACTCAAAACCCATTTGGACAAGCTTTTCTCCTGTCCCACCTCATAATGCAATGCTTCTCCCAACACATGTAATCGATCAATAGCATCAAAGATATTTCTAGCGCTATCATGTATGTAAGTACAGCAAGAGCCCACTAATTTACAAACCCCTCCTTTCGCAGCTGTGACAATGTCCAACACCATCCTATTTTGAAGTGCCACCAATCTAATAACGTTCTGTTAAATTCACAAATATATTTGCAGTCTGGTTCAACATACTTTCTACCACTCTACTGAATCTACGAATCATTCTAGAGTTAAGAGCCACCCCTAACAACGGTATTATTCCTTTCCCAAAATCTGCTGCTACCTGGGCATCAGCATCAGTCTGGTCCACTTCTCTTTTCCCGCTCTGCAATTTTACTCACTGGTATATATTATCTGTGGAGGCCACATAAACTCCAGGAAATAAATTAGCAAGATAACATGCGCCTGTCCATCCCTTCTTCAACCACTTATATACTTTCCTGTCCTCACAAACATACCAATTCCCATAAGGAAGGATGGAATTAGTATAATTGGTATAATCAACAATAGTATCAAAGGATTGCATATCATATTTATCCCTACCTATAGCAAACGGAGGTTCTCCTATCCTAGGAGTTACCTGGAATAAATAATATGTAACTTTCATATAAGTATGGGATCTTCATGGGGGGTTTAAACACCAAATTAAGACTTGATTGATTGCTATTAAGGGTGTTATTAAATATTTCAGGGTTTTTAATAGTAGTGTTGAGCATTATCCTTCCAGGAGGAGCTCGTGCTCTAACCCAATCATTTATCAACCTATTATGAGCTAACGAAAGGATAGCGCACAATATAGATCTATTAACTGGGACTGCATAATAGGGTATCCCTACACCATCTCCACTCTGACGAACATGTGAACAAAGCCAACAATGTGTTCTATTAATGACTTTTTGAACTTTATCCAAAACCTGTACATATGAATTACTATGGTACCAATATCTCTGAAACGCATCCAAGGGGTGATGAGTATGGGTTAAGACATAAGGGGTAAAAGGGAGCTCGGTAGTAGCTGTAGTGTGATTAGGGAGAAGTTGCACAGAATCATATTCAAGGAACCAGAAGAAGGCAGAAAGTCCTAGTACTAAAATCGTGCAAAATGTCAATATTATCCGATCTTCCTTTTTTTGTGAGCAAGAAGGTAAAGTCACATCCTTGTTTTTCATTGGAGTCGGATCACTGAATGGATTCAACTCCATTATGTAGATTTTTCTTCAGTCCTTTGATACCGCCGTTACTTTCTGGTGTGCACAGGGATCGGGACACGTTGATTTCACATAAGTGCAAGTCTGACCCCAATATCAAATCCATACATGTAGGTTTTCAGTGGGCACAGTCTGACCTCCGTGCGAGATCTGCACTTTGTAGGTCTCCAGTGGGCACTCTTATTCCTTCCTGGGTCTTAAATTGTATCTAGTTGTTCTTGGAATAGTATGATCTTCAAACAAAATGGGTGTCTGTATTGAAGTCTTTATCTCAAGATTTTGACATACTCCCAAGAGTGCAAGAACTTTCTTTCAGATAAGAGGATGATCATCAGAGGTTGAGGGCAAAGGAACCAATTTAATGTGAGCAGCGTTGATCCAATTCAGTTTCCCCTCTACTCGAACTGCAGTTTCGGTGGCCAATGACACCTGGTATGGTCCCAACCAACGTGGTTTCAGTGCAGTGCTTCGCTCAACGTTTTTGACCATAACCAGGTTTCCAGGCTTTACCTGATGTCCTTCTCCTACACGTTTGTCCGGTAAGCTATCCTTCACCTGCTGGTGAATAGAACGCAGTTGTTTACAATAATCAACAAGCAGTGGGTGCTCAATGTCGTTCAATGATCGTGGTCTTGGAGCACCCCAAACATTACCTGGTCTGCCCATAACCATTTCATAAGGGGATGATCGCCCAGATTTGGACACAACTGTAGTCCTCATAGAGAGTAATGCTATAGGTAAAGCATCTGGCCATTTAAGTACTGTGTGCGCACATATTTTAGCTATCTTGTTCTTTAGAATTCCATTGTGGCACTCACCTCGCACTTTGAGGATGGTTATATGTGACTTTTCTTTTTGATCTGCAATCCATTACACACATTTCGTATTACTTCTGCAATAAAGTGGGGGCTATTATCAGACCAAATTACCCTGGGTAATCCAAACCTGGGAAAATACTCTTTAACCATAACTTTCGCAGTGGAGATGGTGGTATTATCTTTCAATGGAAAACGGCTCTACCCATTTACTAAAGGCACAGATTACTACTAACACATTTCAAATTATTACATCTTCCTAATTCAATAAATTCAAAATGCAACACTTCAAATGGAAGGTAGGAGGGCCAAAATGTCCTGCAGAGACTGTAGTGCCTCGAGCTACATTATGGCTTAGACATATTACACAGTTCCTAACAACATTCTCAGCGGGTGTGGTAATTGATGAATTACACCAAATATTTTCCAATTGTTTACAAATAGCTTTAGCATGTATGTGGGTGGGTCTGTGGGTCATACGCACAACCAGGGGCACATAAGCATTAGGTAGCATCCACTGTTTTTTAGACCCTGTTTCCCAACACCCTTCATCGTGCTTAGCAAAGCGGTCTTCCCACCCCCTGATTTCCCCCTCAGTGGCCATTGGTTGTATATCTTTAATGCTGACAGAGGTTTCCTCGTACATCCTGAGCCCTTCTAATATTCACAGCATTATACATCTCTGAGGTACAATGTAATGCTGTTTGCTTAGCTATGGAGTCAGCAAAATCATTTCCTTTTTGAATTTCAATCACTATTTTCTGATGGGCAGCACATTTAACTATTGCTAGTGTTGGAGATTACGACAATCCTAATTTTAAGGAACCATGCTGTATCTTAGTTCCAATGCAAAGTCAAAAATCCCCTTTCCGCCCATAGTTTTCCGAAAGTATGCTTTCAGAGTAGCACATAATGACTGTCAGTAAAAATATTAACAAAGATTTTTGAATAATTCACATGCATGAGGCTATGATTTCTGCTGCTTGTACTGAATTAAAGCGTATAAGTTTAGTTTCCACTATAGTTTAAAGTAGTAACCGCATAGGCTGCGGTTGTAGTTCCATCAGGCTTTTTAAAACATGATCCGTCACAAAATAATTTGCCTTCCGCCTGCGGAAGGGAGTGTCTCACAAATCAAGTCAGCCTTTTGTGTCTTCCTCAGTTGCAAATATACAATTATGGTTGGCTGCCTCAATATCCCTGGTACCCTGATTTGGTATGGGTAATGGTTCAGCAGGGTTGAGTGTTGCAATGCTTAATTTTGATATGTGGGGCAAACGATATCAATTCATATCTGGTATGTTGAGGCGTAGTCATATATTGGGTCTAAGTCCTATTTAAAAGGACATCAACCGAGTGAGGTACCATCACGGTTAAAGAGTGACCTAAAACCATACCTTCACATTGTTTTATAGACAAAGCTGCAGCTGCTACATTTAGGCAAAGCACATGCAACAGGGTCTAACATGGCGGAGAAAAAGCTGCATGGTCTAGTCTTTCCTCTATGTTCCTGTGTCAAAACAGCCAAAGAACATCCATCAATTTCATGCACAAACAAAACAAATTGTTATAATCCAAAATCCCTAAAACAGGAGCAGAACAAAGCGCTGTGCGCAACAAAACAAATGCCTCTTGATGAACAGTCCATGGTACTGTGTCCTGTACATGGTTAGTCATGAGTTTTATGGAAGGTTTGACAATAAGCGATAAATTGGATATGAATTGTTTACAATCGTAGGCAGCAGCTATAAGCGCCCTAACTTTTGTTTTTGGCTGTGGCTTTTTTGAAATTGCTTGTATTCTATCAGGTGCTAGTTTCCTACCCTCCTTTAGACAGGATGTACCCAAGATATGCTACCTCTTGTCTACAATACTGACATTTCTTCAAAGATGCTTTATGACCATGGCAGGCTAGATATGACAAAAATATTCGTCCATGCTAAGAGTTCCTCTGTGGGAGCGGCTATAAGCAAATCATCAATATATTGAATCGATGTAACAGATTCAGGCAATTTCAAGTAATCCAACTGCTCCTTAAGTGCCCTACTGTATATGCTTGGGCTTTCTGTATAACCCTGTAGTAGTCTAGTGAGTATGCGCTCTGCCACAGAGGGAGAAAGCAAACAAGAATCTGCCTTCTGAATATAATGGTATACTAAAAAAATCATTTTTTAAGTAGATTACAGAAAAATATTCTGCAAATGGCGGTATCATGGTAAGAATAGTAGTAATGTCAAACTATTGGAAACGGAGGCACCTACAATCTTATTAATCACTCTTAAATCACTAACAAGACGAAATGGTAGACCAGTGTCCATTCAAAACAGGTAAAATGGGATTATTACACACACTCCGTTATTTCTTCTACGATCCCTTGTCTTACTAAGTGTGATACAATTGTTTCAAGGGCTGAACAGCCTTCTGGAGATACCTTGTACTGAGGAATACGCAGATAAATTGCTCCTTGTAGATTTTTGTATTTTTCCTGGGGAAATATCCATGAGACAAACTTCACACTAGGGTGTCTAAGGTTTTGCTAAAAACGGATACTTTTTTTACAGACATACTGTAATGTACACTCCATCTGTTGTACAATAAATAGTAGCGCACAACTTTCAACAGATTTAACCCCAACAAATTTTCTCCAGACACTGTAGTTAATAAGAATATCACACTAGCTGCTGGTCCTAAAAGGACAAGCACAGCGGCCGATACTTTACTAACTACAGGTGTTCCAGCAAACCCTTCTGAAATATTAGTATGCCCACTCAAAGGAATATCTGGAACCTTAGCATGATCTATGGAGCTCTTTTGCGCCCCTTTGTCTGCTAAAAATTGATGCTCCTGTCTACCAACTCACATGTGAATGTAGGGTCCTGACTGATCCACAGGGATGGGGATTGGTGCCTTTCATTTGAGGGCTGTCCTATTGTGAGAGATCCCAAGAGAAATCCTCAATATTGTATTAGTGACAAGACTCGCTTGGATTATCGAAAACATTGAGTTAATAGGGGCTGTAGTAGTTGGCGCAGAGCCAGTCGACCCAGGTGGTACCCATCCACCCTATTTCCTACATGTCCTCCCTGACATCCTCTTCCCCTTGTTTGATACATTCCGCTTCCCTTATTCAACAGGGCCGGACACTGTGCCCTCCACTGGCTCTCCTGTCTGTAATATGTACACTGATTAGGACCTGGAATTAAAAATGGTACAACTGGACAAACTCCTCTCTTGAGACAATAAGCGGCCCTCCTCTAGTTCCCTGTTGTACTTGCTGTATTAACACACTTGTCTTGAGATCCACTCTTCTGCTTTCTCCTTTTCCACATTTACTCTATTCTCATAATATTGAGCCAAAATGTCTGAAGTCTTGGTATGCCAAGCGCTCTCGGATTGCATTATAAAAACGCTAATTTCAGTTAAAAATTGTCAGACGAATTTAGCTACAAATTGTTTCCTTGCTGGATTAGTCATTTTTTTGTCCTGAAAAATCAATAAATACTTGCTCAAATGTATTGAAATATTCTGTTACCCCTTCCGTTTTATTCTTGACACATGCGGCCACTTATCCCAATTAATCCTTTTCTCGGGTACCACCCTTTTAAGTTGTGAAACTATCATAGTGGGAAGGTTGAGTACCGCAGCAGCGGGCCTTTCGCCAGCTGTCCTGTCTGCGTCAAGCTGAAAAAATGCATCCCATGTCCTCCCCAAAGTTGCAGGGTCAGTGACATGTCTAATTGGTGTCCAAATATCTGATGGCAAAATTACTGAGAACAAAGTATTCAAATCCCTGCTAGCGGAGACAGGTATTTAAAACGGCTTCTAATTCCTTAAGAAACCCGTGGGATTTTTCCTAATATCAGGGATGGTCTTGTTTTAATGCATTTATTTCTTGCCTAGAAAAGGGTACGTGAATAAATTTGGTATCCTGTTTAACAGGCTGCATAATTGGCTTCCCTTGATTATCAAGGTCAGGACTTCCTTGAGCACCAATCATTGCCTGCTGTGGCATATAAACAGGCGGCACCTCCCGCATAGGGCGCTAGCAACTAGGTGGTTTTCGTAATTTTGAAAGTGCAGTTAAGTGAATGAGTTGCTCTGGGATACTCATTATGGATGCATTATCTATTAGAAGTTTACATTGTTGCAACTCCACATATTTCTCTAACTCACCTTCCTCATTCTATGTATAATTGCATCCAACATTACTTTCATAGTATGCATCTGGGGAACATACTGAGAAAAGGTACTGCAAATGACAGAGGGGTCAAAGTGGTGGCCCATCTAAGAGCGGTACTCCGACACATGAAATTCTTTACATGCTGTGTTAATTACATGCTGTTGGACATATTCAGAATTTCTTTGTTTCTAAAGCCAATCACGCTATCTCTAGTCCTTTAATTTCATCCAATATCTCAAAGTTCTTTGACGTGTGAAAAGGCATCCTTCTCTGTATGACGAGCGAAGGCAGCTAAATTTCAATCTTGCAATTCCCTAGGAACTCTGAAGGCAATTTCTGTTACCACTGCATTCGAATCTAGTCACCCAAACATTCTAACAAATTAGTTGTTCCGTACCTTGGGTTTCAAGTACGTCATTAACCACATTCTGTCTGACTCCGCTCAATTCTAACCGAACAGCCTGCTCTCTCAACTTCCTTCGTTGGGTAGGCATTGAAGCAGCTTGTGTATTCCTAATAAAAGGTTCTAATTTCCTTGCCTTTTCTTTAGTCACAAGGCCATATATATACTCACTAGGAGGATTTATGCTGGCATCTGATATATGATCATCTTCTGATAGAGAGGGAGGATTTTGGGGATCCGGGAGAGTGGGAGGGAGTTGAGGGCCCGGGAGCCCTAATACTAATGGACTCTGTGGTTGACCATACGGAGGAGGGGGATGCAAAGGGAAGAGGATGTTGACGAGGGTTATTAAGGATCTGTTCCATTACGGGATCCTGGATAGTAGTAGGTATAACTGGATACATTCCTTTTCTTCGTAACTGACAATGTCTATCTCTATTTTGCTGATTTTTGTTGTTGTTCATGAATCAAAGCTTTATCAGGCTGTGACATGTCTTCGAGCAAATTTCTGTTCGCGTTTGATTTTCTGCATGGCTGCTTTGGGCCAATCGCGGATAACCTCAAAGGCGGAGGGGTCTAGCATTATTGTTTAATACAGATTCCAAATGCTGAATCATGGATGCATCAAAAGAACCATTTTCTGACCATCGTAAACTAGACTTATCTTTAGCCTGTGCCATGAACTGTTAAATACAATCGCCCCTAACCCATATTTGACATACATCTCGTATGCTGGGGTACCTTCTGGGGGTGCAGGCTGACCAAATTCTAAATTGTTCGCAGAGCGAAAGCAACAAAGTCCGGACCAACATTTATGTAGTTTACTGGGACCAGGCATCATACAAACCTTCTGATTTTCCCTGGCAAAAGAAGGTATTTGCAAATATCTTTGGTTTAACCCCACCAACCAAGTCTTACCTGCCAAACAGCTACACTTACTAACAAAGTTTTGTCTCCGTTGCTCTGGGCGAAATATCGCAGGCAATTCATAGCAGCTCCAGCTGACGGAGGGCGACTATGGAGAGAAGTCTGCCAATGCAGGCTAGTGTCTGCTGCTAATAAATATGACGACGGGGATCCCCAAAATAAAGCAGTCCATTTGGCAGATTCCTCTGTCACGTCTAGTCAAAGTGCCCTCATCCTCGATGGGGCCCCACGTTTGGGTGCCATTTTGAGACTTCTAAGCGCTATAATTCAGAGTATCTGAACATATCAAAATTTCAAGGTAAGATTCCTGTTGCGCATATAATACACTTGAGCGGACTTAAGGTTCTTCCACGGCCAGTATTGCATGGAGATTGGTGAAGTGCCTGACTAGTACACGCCTTCTCCCTTAATACAAAAGGTGAATCCTCCATCAGCATAGGTAATTTGTTATTCATTTACAAGAGATAACACAAATATGTTCAGAGTACATATATAATGCCTTAATCCCCAGAAGGCAGAACAAATTACATATTCAACAGTTATTGCGAGTTTCCACTTTACTTATGGCTTTAATGACAAACTCTTTTGGCCAGTTCACGCACAGTGACTTATGTTTGAGGCCTTAAATACAGAATCCACTTGCCCCATCTTCCAACAATGGTCACCCTATCTGTATAACTTTAAAAAGATAACTTTCATGCGTTTAGCAAAGTGGAAAGGCTGAACACCGACTCATTGTGTAACTAACCTCTGCTTGGTGCATTCAGTATTTACATAGCATTTAAAGAAGAGAATAGAGCCATATTGGAACAGTTTAGCTAACTTCTCAGAATAGATGGACCTATCCTTAATGTTATTTAAGCTAGGTTTATCATTGATGGCCATGCGACTGATACATGCCCTCATCACTGACCAGCCTTTGCTTGTAATGACTGATGAAGGAAGCCATGAACAAATACCTGTTTTGTTTCTTAATGACTGACCAATGCGATGCCATTTTGAATATTACTGAAAGAACAGGATTTTGATTGTGAAAAAGGAATTGGCTTTGGGATAAGAATGATGCATATTCTTATATTCTAACATGGCTACCCCTCAAAGTTCAAGATGGTTACGCCAGCACTGATAGCGGAAACACTGTGTGGGGGAGACTGGATGTGCTTCCTGGAGCTGAAGGATGCATACTTGCACGTCCCGATTTGGAAGCCTCATCATTCCTTTCTACGCTTCAGGGTCATCGGTTTCCACTTCCAGTACAAGGTCCTCCCATTTGGTCTCAATTTGGCCTGAGAGTCTTTTACGAGGCTAATGAATACAGTAGCAGCTCTGCTCAGAGCAGACACTCGCCACCTCTATCCATCCGGGGATGACTGCCTTGTACGAGCAGAGTCTACCGAGGGAGTCCAAGGCACAGCAGCCAGGCTTATGCACATGCTACACGAATTGGGGTTCTCGATCAACCTCAAGAAGTCACAGCTACATCCCACTCGGTCCTTGACATTCTTGGGGCTAATTTGGGATACGAGGGCAGAGTGGCTCTTCCCCCTCAGATGACAAGGTCACAGAAATCAGGACTGCCATGGGGCATTTCCTAAGCAGGTCAGTAACTTCCGCTCTGTGGTAACGTATCTGCTGGGGATTATGGTGGCATGTCTCCTGGGTGTTCCTCACACAAGGCTCAACATTCGGAGGCTGCAGCTACATTTTTTAGCCTCTTAGATTCCGACTCTCAAGCGGCTCTAGTCAGCATACCATTGCACTTTCACCAGGACCTTACATGGTGGAGGGCAGAGGCCAACCTTTTAGTAGGAAGGCCATTCAGGCAGTCACAACTGGTATTCACCATTACCACAGACTCGTCCCTAGAAGGATGGGGGGGGGGCACCCTGGACAAGCAGTGTCCACAGACTCTGGTTAAAGCAGGAGCGACTAGAACACATCAGTTGGTTTGAGATGGCCATCTGGCTTGCTCTCAAAGCTTTCCTCCCTAGTATCGGCAACAACCCAGTCTGCATTCAGACAGCTCCACCTGCATGTATTACCTCAACAAGCGGGGGCACCAGGTCGCCTCCCCTCTGCAGGTTGTCCATCGGCATATGGGAGTGGGTACTGGCTAACATTTCTGATGCTTGTGAATCTGCTTAGTCACATGCTGTGCACAATAGTCCGACATCTAGTGGTAATTGCAGAGTATTACATCTTGTCTTTCGAGGAACGAAAGGGGGACATAGACAAGGGCGTGCTTGTAACGCGATCCCTAACGTGATGTGTAGTGCACCCAAGATCCTTCATGCATCTAGGTCCCTCAGATAGTTTTTTTTCTGCCCAGCTAGCTGGTCCCCTTATGCAGAGCTAAAATAATTGCTAAATAGCTTTTTCCACGACCTCTGGTCGTTTAATATTCATCCCATTCATCAACTACTTCACAGCCAACGCCGAAGACCACGGAAGACAACTCTAGACTTTGGTGGCTGGTGCTCCATTGGACGGTGTCAACCGCGTGGCCTCGGCCCTCAGGCCTGGCCTACACAGTAGGGAGAGTGGGGTCCGGGCCTCTGTTTCTTTGCAAGACTGCATTTCCTTCTCCCCTATTTCCTATTCTGGTTTTGCTGTCGCGATTTACTTGAGCTATGAGCAGGACACCTTTTTAAATTTTTCCTTTGGAAAGACTCACACCAGAGGTGTAATAAGTGTCTACCTTGATATCGCCCCGAAGTCCTGTCGGTCTTGCAAGCTTTTACATCCTAATAAGTTAAAAGAATGGCAAGTTAAACGATGGGTGGCCTATGCCATGCAGGAGGCTGAGGGTAGCTCCGCCTCAGGCGCCTTAGAGTGACTAGGAAGTGAGCGACAGCTGTGGCTCTGACACAGAGGCCATTGACCCATCTTCAGAGCAGCCAAGCTCTGAGGCGTATGGCCTCGGAGAATAGGCCACTGGTTCTGCTATGGTGAGGGTACACTCCGGTTACAGGTACAAACACGCACCACACAAAAGAAATCGCACAACGCCCCGGGCTTCCTCGACTGACTCGTTGGGACAGCCAAAGAGACCAATGGGTACCCCAATACCTTCAGAACTCGTGGATCCACAGTGTCAACCGCTCTCCCCGCAACCATCTAGTTGCCTTGCGTCCAAGCACTCAAGAAACAAGGACGTCTGCACCAAAATTCATACGAGCGCCGAGCCGCCTCTTAAGAGCACACCAGCGCATAAGGTTTCAGCAACGCCGAAAACTGCGGCAAAGCCACTAGGGCCGATGAAATCCCTTCCAGATACGCCAGAGATCCGCAAGAGTCTTGTAAACATCTTGATGGCAAATGGGCCTAAAGACTCATCGAAGGACACGTCCAGACGTTGAGTCAGGAAGAATATTCTGAAGGTTCCCAGCCCCTGTCTAAGACTGTCATACAAAGCGGATGGCCTTGATACACAGGTCCCCAAGAAGAGCCCTTTTCCCCCTCCTCCAAACCCCTCCTGGGTTATCCTTATGGAACAGGGGCAGTCTTGAGTGGTACATGAATAAACGTTCTAAATTTGTGAACTTTTCAGAAAAGTTTCACCCCTAAAAGGCCTAGAGAGGAAGAGTACTATCCTACCATGTCTAAATTTCAAATGACCTCCAGCCACACTCCTCATGAAGAGGTGTTTGATCTGATAGAACCAGAGGAGATTCCTCAGGACCCTTATGAGCAGGGAGATGATACCTATGGCTGTCACCGTCCACTACCCCGGATCCATACACTTTGTGCTTAGATCCTCCCGCTTCACCCCCTATAAGACTGGCATCTCCCAATGATGACCAGATGGCATTCAATTCTATCCTGAAAAAGGCGGCAGAACACTTTCAGATTGCCACCCAAGAGGCGGTGCAAGACTGACTTTGTAGAGGATATTTTGAAAGAGAAACCACCATCAAGTCAGGCATTATCTCTGTTAAACGCCATCAAGCAGCGTATTGCCCCCTCTTTGACTCCATCGCAAACAAGGACAGTAAATCCATGGGTTGAAACTATTTCGCCTACGGAACCACTCTACATCTGGGGACATGCCACGCCTGATTCCCTAGCGGTACAGACCACTAGGAAAAGAGCAGGAGTAACTTTGTCTATAGCCGAAGCACCGCCGGACAAGAACTGCAAGAATTGGTATGCCATGGGGAAGAGCATTACAACAGCAGCAGCCTATTCCACCAGGATAGCTAACAATACCACATTAGCTAGTTACAGCGATGTCCAGTGGAACCTGCTCCAGGAAGGCCTGCAGGAAGTCCCAGAGTCAAAACGATCACGCCTTCTGGCGGTTGTGTCAGAAGGGAGGCAGGTGAATCAAAACATTCTTAAAAACACCCTGGATGCTGCAGAGACAGCAGGACGAACACTGGTCTAAAGTACCTTGTTGAAAAGGCATGCATGGTTGAACTTGGGCTTCAAACCGGAGACCGGCTTCCCTCCTCAACAAGCCGGTAGAGGAATCTAACCTGTTTGGAAAGGCAGTGGACGTGGCTTTAGAGGCTGTGAAAAAGTAACACGAGACCTTGGAGGCACTAAGCCAAATAAGAGACCCTATTAGTAGCGAGGGGGTAGCTCTCACCGCTCTTTTCGCAGACTATCTTTCACAATCACTACAGACCTGGAAATACTTCATGGTCCTCAGGACAGGGGGCAGCTACCTCGAGCCAATATCAGCCTAGAGGACAGCGCTGTGGCAAAGGAACGGGTAGAAGCACCAACCCAAGAGGCTCCCCGGCCTCAAATAAAAAATGACTTAACAAACCGGGTCCCCCTTCCATGCCTCCCCGGTCGGGCGACGGATAACATGATTCTTCCATGCATCGGAGGAAATTACCACAGACCAGTGGGTGCTCAAGACCATCACCCACGGTTACTGTATCAAGTTCAACCGACCACCTCGATACCGGCCACCAACTTCCAGGTGAAAGTCACCAGCACATCTGAAGATTCTACTACAAGAGGTGTTGATCCTGTAATAAAAGGGCACGATCGAAGTTGTCCCTATTCTACAGGTAAACAAGGGTATTTATTCAGCGTACTTCCTTGTGCCCAAAAAGGATCTAACCATGCGCCCTGTTCTAGATTTGCGCCCAGCAAACAAATTTGTCAAACAAGTTTCATATGACAACACTGCAAGAGGTAATCCCTCTACTAAAACAGGGGGATTACATGGCAACATTGGACATGAAAGATGCATACTTTCATATTTCAATGTTGCCACAGAAAATACAGATGGCTCATGATGGAGGACAAACACTATCAGTTCAAGGTCCTTCGCTTTGGCATTGCCTTAGCACCAAGAGTATTTACAAAGGTACTGGCGGTAGTAGCGGCTCACCTTTGCGGGCAGTCCATCCCAGTCTATCCTTACCTTTGACGGCTGGCTAATAACCGGGTATTTGCACGGAACATGCCTATCAAACACCCAAAAGACAGTAGATCTACTCTTCCGTCGTTGATTCTCAATAAACAAGTCATCCAGTCTAGACCCCAGCCGACTCAATTTCTGGGAGCTCTAATTTGGACAGAAGACAACCTCGTCTTCCCCTCCAGCAAGAGGTTTCAAAACATGCTCTTACAGATCCCTATGTAGCCAGACGCAAGGTGACTGTACGCAAGGCCATGCTACTGTTAGGGATGATGGCTTCCTGCATTTACTTAGTCTCACACGCACGTTTGCGCATGCGTCCCATGCAAGAGTGGCTCAACAGCCAGTGGTGTCAGGACAGCGGACAATGGGACGATCTAGTGGTTCTCGGCAGCCCTCGTTCTCTCTCTGCAGTGGTGGTGAAGAGAAAAATTCTTGAAGGGGAAAACCTTCACAACCCCCGCAGTAGAAGCCACCCACTACGGACGCATCTCTGACTGGGTGGGGAGCTCACCTCCTTCATTGCACGGCACACAGCGTTTGGTCCCCAGCAGTAGCGTCCAAACACATAAACCTGTTGGAATTGTTGGCAGTGTTCAAGGCCCTAAAAGCTTTTCAGACACAACTTCATGGTTAAACAGTACTGGTCCTCATGGACAGCACCACGGCCATGTATTACCTGAACATACAGGGGGGCACACACACTCTCCAGGGCTATCCACACTGTCCCAAATCATTTGGAAGTGAGCTCTCACAAACGGGATGTTCCTCCTGTCTCAACACGTTCTGGCAGATGTGCTCAGCAGAGACTTCCCTCTACCCACAGAGTACGAATGGCAATTACACAAACATTGGGCCTCATTAGTTTGCCGGTCCAGGAGCTACGGTACTGGTAAGAATGCTGGTACCGTAGTTCCCGGACCGACAAACTACGATTTCTGCTCGCGGGTTCCGTTGCGGCCGCCAGGACTGGCCTGGTGGCCGTAACCGCACCCGCGAGCAGTGCATGTTGGATGCACCTGCACGGTTTGTAACGGTGCCGGTGCATCCTACTTCCCCATTGAGCCCTATAGGGCTCAAATGGAATGGGGCGCATTCCATTCTGGCGCCCGCGAAAGGCCAATTACCGGGTCCGGCAGGGCAGTAATGACCCGGTAGTTGCCCATTTGCGGGCGCTGGAAATATTTGGCAGTTTGGCAGCAGCCTGCCGGTTTTACCGGCAAGGCTACTGCCAAACTTCTAATGAGGCCCATTGTCTCAGTCTTTGTGGAATGGGGCTTCCCAGAGATCGACTTGTTCGCAACTCTGGAGAACGCTCCATGCCAAGATTACGCCTCCAGGTACCCCCAGAACCGCTCCAAGGGGAACACTCTCTGGATAACCTGGTCAGGGAAATTTGTCTACGCTTTTCCCCCAACTCCCCTACTCAACAAGTGCACAAGATGCACCAGGAACCAGTCACAATGATTCTAGTGGCCCCCATGTGGGCCCAGCAACCCTGCTTCTCCCATCTGATGGTGATATTAATCTCTCCTCCAGTGAAACTACCTTGCCCATACAACATGCTCTCACAAGACAAAGGGGAGACACTCCATCCTTGCCCGCAAACTCTCAACTTAGCGGCCTGGCCCCTGAGGTCAGAGTTTGGGCTCCTCAAACTTCCTCAGAGATGTATGGACATTCTTGGAGGCAGAAAAAACTTTCACCAGACATTGATACTCCAATAAGTGAAAACGCTTTATCTGGTGCCATTCTAAGAGCATCAATCCCATTGACTGCTCTCCTACCCACATTGTGTTATACCTGACTCATCTACTGGACTCGGGTCTGGTTTTTAATTCACTGAAGATCCACCTGGCTGCTCTTTCAGCATACACTACGTTCCAAAAGGAGTTTGTTAGGGAGAATTCTCAGAAATGTGCCAATTCCCTCCACCTTAGAGACCCCCAGCAACTTTGCTGGATTTTGAGGACTTGATTTTTTTTTAACCTGGAGAGAAACCCTTTTTCCCCACTCATGTATTTTAACGTGAATTGTACCTCTGTTTCTTTTGGTTAAGGAGTCTGACAAACACCATAGGCATCATCTTTTACATTGTCACCCAGCACCTTCAGTGCAGTGGCACAGGGAAGTCTTTCAGATTTCCCAAAGGTTTAAATACCTTCTCTGGGATAACCTGTTTCCCAGGGCAGTTAAGTGAAATTGACTTTACTTACTATTGTAACTTGGTTTAGTTTGAACTACCATGGTTTGCATTTACCGCAGGCTGTTTTAACAGCTGCTGTAAAGCAACCGCGGGAGTCATCTTTGTCAAAATGGCGCCTATCCTTCTTTTTTCGCCATTTCTTTGTGAAAGGGTCCTTCTAGAGAATTTCTCTGCGCGCCAAAACAAGTTTGGTCTTTGTCCATGTTCGCCTTTGGCGGGATTCAGCAGTGAAACCTGCCCCTGGCTCCAGAGTGTCTGGGATAGGCATGAAGTGAGGGAGGTGCCGAAACTCCCTGTGCTTAGTCTCCTCGGAGACCCAAATGCACTCTGTGGTGATTGGCTGGCTGACTGTCCGGCAAGGACATCCACCCTGCTGGGTGAGTGACAGCTAGGCTGAATGAATGGTAGAGAACTGAATAAAAGGCGGGTCTCTTGGCTTGGAAGGCAGAGTCGACCACTGGACGAAGGAACCGAAGAAGAACTTGAAGAGGACGCCTGCTGCAACTCATGGACAGCTGCAGTGCCGAAACTCCAGGTTTGCATCGACAAGGAATTCCCTGCAAGGACTACTCCCCTTGAGTTGGTGGGACCAATCAACTCCAAAGTAAGCCACCTGGACATCCATCTCGGAGCTGGTTGAATTTCCAGAGTTGCTGGAAACTGTACAGCCAGGGAGAGGAACACCAGATTGTGTGCGTTGCTTTTAAGCTGGCATAGAGCTTTTGGAAGATCCTCCGGACTCCCAGGAAGCAGGACTGACCAAGCCTGAGCACACTCGATAGAGTGCGGGACCCAGAAGCAAGGAAAGTCGATCTGGACAGCCAGGAACTGGTGTTGCTATTTGCGGAAGACGTGAGGAGCTGAAACACTAGAAAGTGAAGTTTGCCGGTTGCAAGTTTTGACCGTCCCGGTGCATTGCAAGAGTTCCCCGACATCCTCCCTCTTGTCCCCACGACTGAGGCCCAGGAACAGTGAGATTTGCAGAGCTGCACAGGAACAAAGGTCATCAGCTGCATCTTCTCTTCATTGCTAAGGTACTGTAAAACAAGTCTAAGAGAACTTACTGTAGAATGTTTGAAACTTCCACAACTCACAAGTCTAATCAGCTTGTGGCCCTACATTTGATTCTTCTTTTCATCAAAGACTAAGAACTTGTGCAAAGACTTTTCCATTTACTTACCAGAAGTGCTTCATCCTATATAAGACTTTTGCCCATTTATTTTGGCTTAGCCTATTGAGTTGAATGAATCTTCTATAGGAATCTGAAAGTGTTTGCCCTGCTTATGAATATTTGTGGTGTCTTGTTCTAATAACCTTTGCCTTTTCCCAACTACGAAGAATATTCTAAATGCCAACAGTAAGATATTAGTGTCCCCAGCACCCTAGTTATTGAAGTCACCTGTAGGTGTAGGTTGTCTGTGGGCCATCCCAAAAGGGTCTCTACTGATTTAGAAACCAAGAGTGTACAGTATTGAAGTGTATTTGTGCTACTATTCTATTTGCTTCCCTCTGAAGGCTTTATAACTGACTGATAAATACATTAATAATTGTTTATGCAAGAAACCTTGAGTATAAGTTTCTTTGAATACTAGTACAAGCGTACACCAAATGTTGGGTTGCCAGGAGGGGGTGGGCGGGGGGCAGGGTGCTGTTGAGCAGCCTGGAAAAGGGCTGCCTAGCTTTTGAGCTCCATGCCCAGCCGTTGATTATCTGCCAAAATCAGCGGTCCTCAGCACAATCCAGCGTCCTAACCCTGCTCTCTGCGTAGCTGACACCTGGCTCTGCATCTACACCCACTTTGGAAGAAAAAGCGGAGCCCCACAGCCATATTAAGGCTGCTCTCTTGCTCCTCCGTGTGTGGCTTGGTTCGGCCCCACTCCGGGCCTCGTGAAGACGCTGTGCGCCCACTGGGGTCCTGCTTCCTGGAGGTGCTCTGCCATCTGCGACCAAGGGCTGCCCGGTACTTCGGCTGTCTGCGCTGCCCGGGCCGCCCTGCTGAGCTCGCCCACTTCTGCCCTCTCTAGCCCGCTGCGTATTGCGGGCCGGCCCGCTGTCATGATCTCTGCTTCCAAAAGGTCAGGGTTTTCCCAACTCCCTTGGAAGCAGATTCATAACCCAGGTTCCGAGTGCCAACCAGTCCCAATTAGGACCTTTTGGACCCAGTCCTGGCGCCAGTGGCACCAGGCTCATAAATATGCCCAGTCCCAGCGCTGGAAGCGCCGGGCTCATAATGCTTGGGTGGACTTACCTGCAGCAGACCATGCTGCTTACTTGCCTGCCAGTTGAGCCTCTGATCCTCTTCTGTTTGGAACTACTTTTCCTGTTGGGTGGGGCAGGAGCCACTCCCTAGGTTCAGAACACTGGAACTCCTCTGGAAAGCAGGAACTCTTCTTACCTAGGCGTGGCTGTGGAAGGAGACACCTAAGCACTACAGGAGGCTATTTAAACCACACCCGATGGATGAATCTTGCTTTGCATTATTCTGCATCCTCTGCAGCAGAACGCTCATCGTGTCTTCTGCATCTGATCCTGGGCCTAAGGAAAAAGGCTTACCATCCTGAATCCAGTCTTCAGCAACACCTATAAAGACAAGAAAGATCAGGTTAGCATTACGGTCTTCAGTGACAGCTCTTCACTTACCTGGGCCATCGGCTGTCACCAACGCCTCGCGCTGCATTCTGAAAGACAAAGGCTTACCTACTCTTCGTGCGCTCCGGAGGTCTTCACACTGCATTCCGGCATCTGAAAGACAAAAGCTTACCAACTCTTCGCACGCTCCGGAGGCCTTCGGCGCTGCATCCCGCATCTGAAAGACAAAACAAGGTGCGTTTAAAGACATTGGGGAACTTTAATACTCACGTGCCATTACTCCTTTCCACATCTAACCCAGTGGGTATTCCGGCACCCTGCAGCTGCTCCGAACTTGTACCTGCAAAATAAAGACACAGTTAGAGCGCATCGTGAAGCAGGCAACAAGCGCTTACTTACGTGCTTCCAGGCGCTTCTATTCATCACACGGGCTCCATCTTCAACTCACTTCAGCCCGTCATCCACCATCGCCGGAAACCTGCAAAACAAGAGACATCATTACTAAAGACTTTAAAGACATTAGAATTACTTGAAACTTACCGTTCGTGCAGTAAACGACGGACAGCAGTCCTCTGAAGTCAAGAGGCCTGCTCCCCTTATCCAGTGAAGAAACTGGTTACAGCACCCTGCCCCGAGGCAGATGGAGAGCACGGCGTTCACTTACCTAAGGTGAGAGCGTTAACCTTCGGGGTTCTACAGGAGAAGAGAAAGGGAAGAAGAGAGAGACATTCAATAACCCAGTTCATTAATCCCATATTTTCTATCTGCAGACATCTTACCCTTCGAGTCAAACATACAGTGCACAGAGGTCCAGCCCAAAGAGCCAGCCGTGTGTTACACATCACCTTTGAAGATACGGTATACGCCCAGTCAAGACCGGCCCCTCTACGGGAATCAGGTGAGCGTTACACCCGCCTGTGCTGGGGCGCACGCTGCACCTGCCTCCTGCTGGAGTGGCCACGGGGCCGGGGCCACCTTGCTTGGAGGGTCCCTCCCAGGTCCGTGGGCCCGCCGCCTGACACCCAGACCCGGGGCAGCGCGTGACTGTCTGCCACATTACATCTTGGCGAGGCGATCCCGGAGTTGAGCAACTGCCTTCCATCCCTGCAGCTCACTGTGAAACCCTGCGCCCCCCCCACCCCTCCCCTTGACGGCTCCTCCTCATTCAACGCCCAAACTTTGACCATCGTCGCAGCAGGTGAGGAGCTAGGGGGCCGCCTACCGTGTTCTCTGCTACCCCCTCCTCCTGACGCTTCCCCCTACTGATCCTCGGCCCCCTCCTAGACTGGCCCCACACCTTCTCTACATGTGCGCCTGGAGCCTGGTCTCTACCGTGTGGCCTGCGGGCAGTGATCTGTTCTCCTGCAGAACCCCCATCTGTGCCTGCACCGTGGCCTTGCCCACTGTGAGGCTTATTATTGGACTGGCTGGTCACACTGCGCAGGCCCTCATTGGTCTTCACCACAGGACCCTCAACACCCCACCTCAGCCCCCCTTGCCTAACCTCTAAATCCATATTGCCCCTGCACCCTCGTTTTGTACCTGGTATCTGTTGAATCTCCTGAAGCTTTGCATTGGACTATTGAGCCAGGGGCTGCCCCCTGAATCCCAGATTGTGACCCAGTCACTTCGGTCGGTCCATTGACACCAGATCCTGATTCTACTACTCAAAGCACCAGTATCCTCCGACCTCACAGCCCACACCTATGTCTGGCCAGTGACACGGACTCCGAGAGAGCTTGCCCCTTTCAACTACACGGGCCACATCTGTCCGCTCCGCCCTACACCATCATCCACCCACAGCATGTCGGAACAGGTCACGTGGGGCCAACAAGGTTGGAGCTATGGACAAATACACCAAGTCAACACCCAGACCTGAGCTGGGAGGCTTCTCCTCGAACCATGATCACATAGACCCACCGTCAGACCCCCCCCCCCCTCCCAGCATCAGCCCGATCTAACAGTGATGATGGAGTCCATGGCAAAACGTTTTGCCTCCTTTCATGAGAAGCTCGACGACATTAACGCTAATGTGGCCTCTCTGAGAATTAAGTTAGACCAGCACAGTACTAGGATAACCGAGGCGGAAACCAGGATCGGGGCCAACAAGGATGGGGAGCTTGCCCTACAGACCACAGTTACGGAAGTGGTGCGTGATATGAAACAAGTCAAGGCTAAGTGTGACGACTTGGAGTCTAGATCACGGAGGAACAATATATGCATCGTGGGTGTTCCGGAATCCGCTCTCAAAGGCAAGATGGAACTGGCGG
This sequence comes from Ambystoma mexicanum, assembly GCF_040938575.1. Classification (NCBI taxonomy): domain Eukaryota; kingdom Metazoa; phylum Chordata; class Amphibia; order Caudata; family Ambystomatidae; genus Ambystoma; species Ambystoma mexicanum. The sequence goes on from NC_090936.1 coordinate 692,912,550, forward strand.
TCGAAAACCTTCTCAAGGACCTCCTTGATGACCCTCAACTTTCCCCATTCTTCACAGTTGAGCGTGCACACCTGGCCCTGGCCCCCCGCCCTAAACCGGGCGACTTACCCAGACAATAATCGCTAAGATCCTTAGCTACAGAGACATGGATCACATACTATGGCTAGCGCGAGAGAAAGGAGAATTGAGACTAGATTCACAAATCTTCCGAATCTTCCCAGATTCCTCAGTGGGGATCCAGATGGAGCGCAGACAGTTCAATGGAGTGAAGAAGATGCTTAAGGAAAGGGAAATCGAATATGCAATGCTCTTCCCTGCTCGCTTGAAATGTACTCATCACAACACTACTTTTTTACAGTCCCGGATGAAGCAGTGAAATTCATTGACTCACAGATCCCGCTTGGGGATCCTGCAGATGATCTAATGGTCAATGACTAAGGCAGCTGACACGTGCCACCATTAGTGGGGCCTATCGGACGAAACCATGAGCACCGACAAAAGACCCTCCTAATCCGGCATCATGGTACACCAACTCAACCCTGTATGCTATAGGCGGGGGGCTGCCCTGGTCTGAGGCGTATGTCACCCCGCTCCTTGGTGTCACATCTACATGTATGGGCTGCCTTAGCCTCCTGTCGGTCCTGCAGGCCCTCGCGATCATTCATGCCGCAGCTATCACGACTTCATCATTTGCCTGTTATAATGCATCACAATGTTTTTCTTGAAATCTAGATATAAATTACCGTTGAATGAATTGCGGTGATTTCCACACCGAACTATTAGCTAATTTGGGTACACGGCAGTGGTGACCCCCCACTGCAGTTGCAATGCCTATCCTGGCAGTTTGCTATCGGTTGTGCCCCTGTTGGGCAGGCGCTGCCTAGTTGTGACCGGCACGCTTGCGCACGCTACTTGGGTGGGTGTCACTACACTGCTAGTTGGGGGAGGGCAGTGAGGGTAAAGTTGGGGGTTGTTGCATTGAAAATGGCAGGAAAGCAGTGGCTGAGGCTATGGTGTGACGCAACAGTACGGTAGCATTGCATCCACCACTGAAAGGCGACGGATCTCGCTGCTGGGATGTTCCATAATGCTACATCATGTCTTTTAAACTAATGACGTGGGTTAAGCAACTTCACAAAAGCCGGTATGATAACTGCATAGAGAGACAGAATTAAAATACTTATCCTTCAAGAGAAACATGCCCTTGGGCATCTCGCGGCATCCCTCGCACCGACTTGGGGCTCCAACAGGTTCTACACGAAGTATTCCACCCAGTGCAGAAGAGTGTTGACCCTGGTCCACAAGTCAGTTGAATTCTCATTGAGCACTAGCTATATAGACTCAGGAAGGGGGGGGGGGGGCAGATACGTAATCCTGCCCTGTCTTTTAGCTAACAGTGTCTACTTGTGAACACATATGCCCCGAACATCGATGCCCCCGAATTCTTTGACAAAGTACTCGCCCTACTCACAAAATATATTGTGGTCCCAATTATATTGGGGGAGACATGAACCTGATCCTAGATAATGACCTAGACAGATCGGGCACCGCCAGCAGAGCCATGTCCCAGGCTGCCAACCGCCTATGTACATACATAGACACACTGGGCCTACTTGATGCCTGTAGAGCACTCTACCCACACGAGAGTACACACCTTTTACTCGTCTGTACACAACAGTCTATCTAGGATAGACTTGTTCCTCCTATCTGCCGAATTAATGGGAAAGACCACAGACCTACAGATACTGGCACGCACACTCTCAGACCACTCTGCAGTGATGCTAGGTATCAAGCTGGGGCCTGACCCACCTACTCACCCCCCCTGGCGCTTCAAATCGGTGGCACTGCTAAATATAGCCTTCAAGGCTGAAATCCTGGCCGACATAACACCTTTATCAACTGCAACAAATGACACGATATACCTGATGGGACCCAGTGGGAGTCATTCAAAGTCTTCATCAGAGGTATGTGCATCCGGGGTACTCAACAACACAAAAAATAGCCTGCAACACTCCAAACCAAACTTAAAGACCTTGAGCGGGAATATACCTCTGCACCTTCCCCAATCAAACTGGCACAGATGAGATCAGAGCTGGAAATCTTCGAAGCCCACGCCCTTAGGAAGGTACAATACTATGCCTGACCCCGGGCTGCACGGAAGTACGGCGAGGGGGACAGACCAGGGCAAACCTTGGCCAGGCTGGCCCGCATTGAAGGGGGTAGAACCCGAATCGATAGCATCAGGGACATGAGTGGTGCCCAACACTAGTCAGATCAGCACATCCTGGAGACCTTCGTGGATTTCTATGCAGCCCTGTACGCCCCCCAGCGGGAGCATAATCCCCACGACATAAACCACGACATAAACCTCCTACTTGACCAAATTCCCATGACCCACATCTCTCGTGTCAACAGAGAGCAGCTGGACGCCCCGGTCACCCTCGATGAGATTACTGAGGTTATTTCAGCCCTCCCGAAGGGCAAGACTCCCAGCCCGGACGGGCTATCCTCAGAATTTTATTAGGAACATGTTTCCATTTTGGCCCTGAGATTGCACAAAGCCTGGACCAAATCACTCCATCTGGCTCCCCTGCCCCGATTCCTGTGAGAAGCCCTTATAAGTGTTCTCCCTAAACTGGGTAAGCCCCTGGATGACTTTGGTTCTTACAGATCCCTATCACTTATAAACACAGATACCAAAATATTTGCCAAGTTAATAGCATACAGATTGCTCCCCATAATGTCGCACCTGGTCCACCCAGACCAAAGCGGCTTTGTCACCGGCCGCTGAACAGCCCTAAATATCCGTCAGCTTTTTAATGTCATGTCCAGAATCGATCCTAAAGCTAGTGCGGTTGCGGTTACCCTGGACGCCCAAAAGGCATTTGATATGGTGTCCTGGCAATATGTGGGCAGTGCTGCAGAAAATGGGAATCTGTCGATGCATGATATCCTATATCAAATTGCTATATACAAATCGTGTGGCCAGAGTTGTTGTTAACTCCCTTACGTCGTCGCCCTTCACGCTCCATAGGGGCACGCGCCAGGGCTGCCCGTTCTCCCCTATATTTGCGCTAGCCATTGAGCCCATGGCTGACAGTGTCAGAGATAAACACACCCGCAAGGGTATACGACTGCGTGACCCACCGGAAATATCACTGTATGCTGATGATGTACTCCTTTACATCAGGGACCCTTCCGTACATTTAGACCCGATCATCCGCGATATAACAAATTGGAACATTCTCAGGCTTTACCATAAATCACTCCAAGTCCGAAATATTCCCACTCACTATTGCTACCCTCCAACCGGCATGTGAGTTCCCGCTTCGTTGGTCTCCAGGAGGCATCAGATATCTGAGTTCAGGTATTTCTACATAGATCCTCGCTACTGGCCGACAATTACACTGGTACTGCGCAAGTCGTGGAGTCCAAGATGGTGTAACCTCCCGCTCTCCGTATCTGGCAAGCTGTCACTAATAAAAATGATAGTAGTCCCCAGGCTTCTCTATATTTTTGCAAATGTCCCGATTTGGCCGGGGAAACAGTACTTCACGAACTTGCACTCTATATGTGCCCAATTTCTATGGCACTCCGCCACGGTTCGCAAGAAGTGGCAACACATGACCTTTACCTTATGAGAGAGGGGGCTTAAAGCCCCTGACCTTACTCGATATTGGATTGCTGCACAAGCCTAACACGCCCCACACTGGTATAATCACCTAGACCCACCCCCTTATACCCTCCCCCCGAGAAACTTGAGCACCTGGCAAGCGAGGAAGTAAATATCATGTCCCTAATTCTTTACCGCTCATACAAAACTAATGCCCCGGCTGACACCGTTGCTACCACAACCATGGCATGGAGAAGACTACTGCAATCCCACCCCGAACATCATCACCCATACTATAAGTGGTTACCTATTTGGCACTTTCCTGGTCTCACCCCCACACATGACAAACGTCTCATGCAACACTGGCTTGACCTAGGATATTGAGCGCTTTCTGATCTATAGCCCGAAGGAAAATTCATCACCCCGCAGATATGGCGACCTGGTCACTCGGGATCAGCTCTGGAGCTGCTACAATATTTTAGACTAAGAGCTGTAGTTTGCGTCATGAGCCCCCTGACTCACCCGAGATTTGCTACATATCCAATTCGGCCGGCGGGAGGGGCATAATATCCTCTTTATACAAAATGTTGATGGCAAAGTGGGTAGATGCACCCTGGAAATCGCGGGACACATGGAGCAATGAACTGGGTTTGGCGATTAGACGCCATGTGGGGCAAAATGTGCTTACGCACACGCAAGGTCTCCCTCAATTCCAGATTCAGATGTATGCAATACAAGCTTCTCAACAGACTACTACACACCCCACAGGGTGGGGAAATTTGCAAAGAACCAGTCCCATGCTTGACCGAAATGCAGGTCTATGGAGGCCGACCACACCCATATGTTTTGGTCCTGTAGCTCGCTGGTCCCGTTCTGGGAGGCAGTGACAGAAGTCCTATCGGAGATGGTGGGGATCCCGATCGTCCCTGATCCTCTTCCTATATTGTTTGGGTTGTGGGAAGGGGCTGGAGCGAAGAAAGTGTCAAGGTTTCTCAATGTTCTTTTAAACCCTCTTTATTAGCATTTCGTATTAACAACCTGAGCACCCAGCCCCCCCTTCCCTTATATACATCCAAAAACTTTAAACAACATTAATAACTCCCTAACCCCCCACCCTCCATCTGCCTCCAGGCCATCCACAACATCTATGGTTTCCCTGAGAGTCCAACTTGTCCTTGCCGGCTCACCAACACCCACCTCCCCCCTTCTCCCTTATCACCCCCTCCCCTCCTCATCTGTAGATCCTCATGGTGGTCGTAAATCATTGTCTTTAGACAGGTCATTCAGCAGTTGGGCCCATTGGACCGTAACATTTTCCCCTTTCCAGTTCGGAGTCCAAATTTTGCAGAACCGTCATTTCCGCCAACCTCCACCTCCGCACATTCTTCCACCATAGAGTAACCGACGGACCTTGAGGGCACTTCCACGCTATCGCCACCCGGCATTTAGCCAGTATAAGTAGGAACCGGCTCAACCTGTTTCGCACTTTATGCCTCTTACCCCCCTTCCCCGGGAGCTTACCCCACAGACACGTCTCCGAACAACGTTCCAGTCTAGTTCCCAACAAACCATTCACTCCTTTTAGAACTTCATCCCAATACGCCACTATTACCCTGCAGTCCCATGCCATATGCCAGAACCCTGCCTGTGGCACCCCACATCTGGGGCATTCATCCGCTAACTCCCTGTTCATTGCCTTAAGTACCACCAGTGTCACATATGTTCTATGCAAGAAATTGAATTGAACCAGTTGAAACTGGGCATTCCTCGATGTTTGTCGGACCAACCCCCACACCTTAACCCACTCTGCACTCGATATAGGGCGACTCATGTCCACCTCCCATCTCCCCTTGACCCTCAATTCCCCTTCTGCCCCTCCCTCCCGAAGGGCATTATAGATCCGCGATATGCTGACCCTGACTCCTCCCCCCATAACCCCCCCCCCCCCCCCGCCTGGTCCAGCAATATTCGGAGAACCGAACACGCCTCCGGCTCCTCCGGAATTTCTACCCACAATTCTGCCAGCCTACGGACCACTGCTCCATACGCTAGAAAAAAAAACTGCGATAGATCAAATTTCCGGCACCACTCCTTACAGGTAAGTAACTCCCCCCCCCCCCCCCCCCTCGAAAAGATCCCCCACCGTTACACAGCCTTTTTCCCTGAGTCTCTGTACCCCTACCCTCCCAATCGCCTGACGGAGCTTCTGATCGGCACCCCACGGGAGATTACCCTCGTACCGCCCCAACCACTCTACCACCAACATACTTCCTCCACGTCTCCCTCACCACCTCACACTACCGTTCTCCCTCTATCCACCAGTGGATACCAAAGAAGTTCCACCGGCCTGCTGTTTGGCGGCCAACTTCCTATCAATCCCCCAAGGGTCAACCCCCATCCCCCTCAGTTGATCCCACATCAACACCGCCTGCAATTGTGCCGCCACAAAGTATTTCTCATAATCCGGGAGACCTAATCCCCGTCCTCTCTTGTCCTTGAAGACTCTGCGAAGGTCATCTTCCTTCTCCCTGTATCCCATAGTAGCTCCCTAATCTTAACATCTAGCATTTTAAAGAATACGCTTTGCCACATATGGTATATTAGTAAAGAAATACTACAATCGTGGCAGGAACACCATTTTACAGCGGACCACCCTACCCATCAGAGAAAGTGGTAATACCTTCCAGAACTGAACGGAATCTCCTATTCCGGACAATGACCTCCCCGTATTGTGTACAAACGTGTCTTCTAGTTCATGAAATACTCGTATCCCCAGATATCGAAATGACTGTCTCCCATCGTATCCCCAGCTCTGGTAGCTCCCCCAGTGGGCGACCCCGTAGCCCCCCCTAACGGAAACAGCACCGACTTCTCCAGGTTAATCCGGAAACCCGACATACACCTAAAATTCTGCAGTAGCTCCAACAACTCCGGTAGGTATACCTTAGGCTCCACTTTATACAACAGGTTGTCCGTGTAAAGAGACACTAGGTGTTTGAGGACCCCCACATCAATCCCAGCCACCATCATCTCTTGCCTCAGGAAAGCCACCAATGGTTCCAGGGCAAACAGAATTGGGGTAACTGCACATCCTTGCAGCGTCCCCTTTCCCAACTGCCATGTAGCCGACAGCCAATTTTGTTCTAACCATCGCCAGCGGTTTTGCATATAGGAGGGCCAACCATCTACAGATATTTTCACCAAACCCAAATTCACGCAGCACCCGAAAGAGCCACTTCCACTCCAGGGAATCAAACGCTTTCATGGCATCAAACAAAGCCAACGCCATGGCTCGACTCTGATTTCACTAAATCCATAACATGGTGCAGACGCGTGATATTGCCCGATGCATTCCTTCCTCCAATAAACCCACATTGGTCCGGGTGGACCGAACTCGTCGCTACTCCCGCCAACCTAGCGGCCAGGATCTTCCCTAAAATGTTCCTGTCCACATTCAATAAAGAGATGGGGCAGTACGCCGCGCAATCCCTTGGATCTTTTCCTTCCCTTAGGAGTACCGTAATTACAGCCTCTCTCATTGATTCCGGGAGGCAGTCTCTCTGGAACGCCTCCTCATATACTTTCTGCAGCTGCGGTACCAGGAGGTCCGCAAACATAGCGTAAAACTCCACCGGACGCCCATCACTACCCGGAGCTGTGCCTCTCTTCATTGCGCGGATCACCCAACGTATGTCCCCCTCCTCTATCGGGGCCTCCAGTTCTTCCCACTGTCCTCCCCCAATTTCGGTAGATGCAGTAGCTCCATGAGATCCTCAACATCCTCCTCTACGTACCCTCCCTCACTCGTGTATAATTCCTTGTAGAATGCTAGTGTCATTGATTCCCTTCTAGGTCCCTACTACCTCCCCCGTACTGGACCTTAGCTGGGTTACGGCCTGACCCGGATGTTCCCTACCAATCAACCAAGCCAACAACCTGCCCGCCTTATCCCCTTCCCCATGCAATCTAACATCCCGCCTACTGCTATCAAAGTGTGACAACTCCATCAGGGTTTCCTGGTAGAATTCTAGCTTCCGTGGCAGAGTCTCCCCCACCTCCACACCCCTCCCCACCTCCTCCTCCAGCTCTGCCACCTATTCCTCTGTTCGTTGCAACAAATCTAGGAGTCTCTTACGCATCCTTAGTGTTACGGATAAGCACTGCCCCCTCAGTCGCCTTGAAGGCCTCCCACAGCACTCCCCTAGACTCTACCGAGCCCTCATTTAACTCGAAGTATGATCTTATCCCTTCTCGGAGTTCCTCCACAAACGCCCCATCCTGTAGCACTTCCCTCAGCAAATGCCACAACCGCCGCGGGGGCCTCTCTATGGACCAAAATAGTGTGACCACTAAGGGGGAATGGTCCGACAGAGTGCACCCTAAGTATCTTGTCTCCCCAAAATGCTGACAATGCTCTCTCCCCGTTATAATGTAATCCAACCGTGAATACGAGCAGTGCGCCCCCGAATAGTAGGAATAAGCCCTTTCCTCACCATGCTTCTCCCTCCACCAAGTCAAGGTCCCGCATTATCCCATGAAGCAACCCCCCCCCCCATATACTTCTTGGGTCCCTCTCTGCTCCCCAACCCATCCAGCCGCTCATCCAGGCGACAATTGTGACAATTAAAATCACCCCCATATCATGTTCCCCCCCCGCCCCCCTATATGCCCCATCATACGAAGCACTGAGGGGAAATACTCCTTCTCATCCACGTTCGGTGCATATGAATTAAACAAATTGTCTTGCCCTCCCATAAACATCGCACAAGCACCGTTCTACTCACCTCATCCTTTGATACCGCCTCTACCCTCCGTGGCATCCCCCTTGCCATCCAAATAAGTACCCCTCTAGCCTGGGATGAATGTCGTACCCACCACTCCCCCCACCCTCCCCCCCAAGTTTTCCCCAACTTCCCCAGCATCTCTGCACCTGCATGTGTCTCCTGTAGCTGGGCCACTTGTATCCCCTGTCTTTTCAAAAACTCCCCCACTCTCCGCCTCTTCTGGTTGGTAGTTCCCCAATCCCCAGACATTCCATGTCCCAATTGTCAAGCCTCCTAGCCTACCCATCTAGACTATTGGTGTTATCACTCACGTTATCCCCTCTATTTTCCCAGAACCCCTAATATCCGCCCTCAGGGGTACCCTTACATCCCCTCACACCATGTGTCTGATGTGACCAATCTTACCGCTATTCCTTGTTCCCAACTCCCCTTCTTGCACCTACCCCCAACTTGGCGCTTTAGTCTCAAACTTCCCCCAGCCCCCTCCTACCCATCCTCTCTCCTCTCCCTCCTCCCCACCCTCCCCCAATCCCCATAACTTTCAGAAATAAACCCACCCCCTGAGTTCCTCTCCTCCACTCCCTCCTTCCCCATAACTGTAGACCCATTGACCCATTCGCCCCCTCCATTCGCTCCTCTCACGGGGCCAGCGGCCAATAGCGTCATTTGGACTGGGGGGGCTCCATCACCTCCCCTGTACCACCCCTCCAATCTCCTACCCCTCCAGGTCATCACCTGCTCAATCTGAAACAGCCCGCCCCTGTAATGCAGTCCCCCTCATTCAGCACCCCACTTTACCCACATTCTTCCGAGTCCGGTCCGGCCGACCCCTTAGGGCCCCCAGCCTGAAGATCCATCCTATGCAACCTCGTATCTAACCAGTCCAGACCTCTCTTGGGGATGTGATAAACCAAGATTGCTCCCCCCCCAACCCTCTTTGCCAACACCATGATCTTTGCCGGATAAATAACATCATATACTTTAAATTGAGTTCCCGGAGACGGCTTCTGACAGCATCGTAAGATCTCCTTTTACGCTGCACCTCCAGCGTAAAGTCTGTAAAAATTCTCAACTTTGCATTACCAACCGCATAGTGGCCCTCTCTGTGGGCATCCTGTAGAATCGCATCCCGAAAGTTCATAATCATGGCCACCATCACCCTCTGCTCGGTGGGGCACCCGGTGGGGGCGGGGGCCCTCCCCGAGACCCTATCGGCCCTCTCCACAGTGAAAAGGTTGGACAAGCCTTTGATCCCTAGTACTTTTAGCATCAAATTTTCCACAAATCATTCCGCACTGGGACCCTCTTCTCATTCCGGAACCCCAACCAAGCGAATGTTGCATCGCCTAGAGCAGTCCTCCGCGTCTTCCGCCCTGGCTTTTAGTACTCGAGTTGCCCCCACCAGGCCTCCCACCTGGTTTTTAAGCTTTTGGACATCATCCTCCACTGTACTGACCCTCTGCTCCACTTCAGTTACTCTCTCACATACCTTGCGAAGGTCAGCTCTCACCAGGGAGACATCCACCCCCACCTCTTTGATGCTTTCTTGAAGGGTGCTCCTGGAGACCTGTACCGCTTCCATTAGCGAGTCCAAAGTCACTGTGCCTCCCTCCCCCCCCCCCCCGAAGATGCCTCCCCCACCTGCCGATCCAGTCCGACCTGTCCCTGTGGCCTATCCTTTGCAGCTGCATATTTGTCTATTCGTTGCTGGCTTTTCCCCATACTGGCCTCAATTCCCGCAGCTCTGTGCCCTGCCAGCGTTCCAACGGCCAATACTTAGCGTCTACTGTGACCCCCAAAAATGTCTCTGCCAGGCCTCCCCTTATTCAAAATTCCACTCTCTTCCACCCGATTCCAATTCACCAGGACCACTGCTCCTGGGGGCGGGGGGGCCCCCTCCAGCTCCAGTTCTTGTAAAGGGTGTTGCCTTAATCTACAACACTGGGCCCCCTCTACTGGCTCTGAGCCCGGTCTCCTGCCACCACCTGCTTCATTGGGGGTACCGTCCACCACCCCCTCTTCTCCTCTATTATGTCCCCACTGCAGTGCCTAGGGGACAGCCGCTGCCTCCCTCCTACCGTGTTTTCAGCAGGCGTTGCTCCCACACACCATGTAAACCTGGCCGCCGGGCAGCTCCACTGGCAGGGAGACTACAAGATGCAACGCTTACGTTGCTACCGCTCTGGCCACACTCCACAGCGTCTTCACCGCTCCTGAAGTGCCAGCCCGCGCTCCGTATTCTCCGCCAGGCCCACTGGCTCCTCAGCCACCCACGGCTTCACCGTTACCTTCCTGCGCCGTGTAGGCCGCCGCACTCTGCCACTGTCGCCGCAGCAGCTCACTCCACCTCTCAGGGGGCGGACGTCTCCTCTGTCAGGGAGGAAGAGGCCTCCTCAAACACCGCTCCTCCCCGTCCGTCTGCTCCTCGTTAACAGTCAGGGGGGAGGGGGGGTGGGAGAGAGGAGCCTCACTGCCAAGCCCCTCACCGCCGCTGTAACTCAGCGTGCCTCGGCTCCCTCTCTCCGTCGGAGCCAAGCCCACTCACCATCTGCCAGTCCGGGTGTGCAGCATCCCTCTTCCGCTCACAAGCGCTGGGCGGGGCGCTCTCCTCCTCACCTTGCTGCCGGGGCCATCTTGAGAGCTCCTTCCCGCCACACAGCAGAGATTTCGGCGGATCGCAGGACCGCTTCCCCACCGCGCTCGGCCTCCGGAGTGAAGCTGCCAACTCTCCAGCAGGTACGTACTTATCCCCTTCAATCAAATTTCTTTACCTGGGTTTTTTTTTATACAGGATTACATCAGGATTCCTATGGTGGCACGGGTGCCCCGGAGGTTTACGTGCAAACCATTTGGCAATTGGCCACGCCACCTAGGTTTCTGAATGTTGGGGCCATAGTGGGCAAAAAATGTATACTACATTGCTGGAAGCGACGATCCCCCCCCTTACACTCGCGATGTGGTTGTAGGCCCTTACCTGGACTAAAATGTGCGAGGAAGACTACATCAATTCCCTCCCCACGAACTCCCGCCCGAAAAATGTGTGGACAGATTTATGTAGCTACTTGAACAGTAAAGATAACATAGAACTGCTCTCTTCCCCCCTGTCAGATGCACAGATTGAAGTATAACCTCGAATTGGGAAAAGACTAATGGGCTGCAAATCCATACCCTTCTGTAGACCCCTGTATGTATCATGTATTGCTAATCCCAAATATGTAACATTTGTTGATGTACTGTTTTGCGTGTCTGCTACTGTTCCTTGCCAAAAAACAGAAGTTAAAAAAAAAAAAGATTGTGTTTCCTATACCTGTAGTAAGTTGTTTGGGAACACTACAGAGGGTGCTGCATACAAACTTTGCCTAACAGAATTGTTGTGGTGGAAGAGCCCAGTGCTAAAGGCATTTATGTAAGGGGTTAAAATACTTTCCCCCATTTCAAACCCAGCCCCTGAGTGGGACCTAATGTGGTATTAACTAGACTAATGGGATCTCCCTTTGAACCGATGCATAAGGCTAGCCGTAAGGCTCTCACTTACAAGACTGCCTTCCTAGTGGCAGTCACTTCAATTAGAATGGTAGTGAATTACAGGCCCTTTCAGTTCAAGACCTATTTGTCACAATTCACAAAGATAAGGTGGTTCTGCACACTCACCCTTGGTTTGCGCCTAAATTCATTTCAAAGTTCCATGTGAACTAATCAATAGAACTGCCCACCTTCCAGAAACCCACTAACGTGGCAGAAAGAAGCCTACACACACACACACACACACACACACACTTGATGTGTGTAGAATGGTCATATATTATCTTGAAAAAACAAGACCACTAAGAAGGACAAATCAGTTTATCGTTTCAGTGGCAGCTGGTAGAGGAATCCCTGCCTCCAAGTCAGCCATCTCAAAGTGGATTGTAAACTGCATTACACTCTTGTCGAGAGATCTGCCCTTCAAGCCTAGAGCACACTACTCGGGGCACTGGGGCTTCCATAGCATTCATTGCAAATGTTCCTCTCAAATCCATTTGCAAAGCAGCAACCTGGAGTTGTGTGGCGGAAAGGGGACTATGGATTAGGTGTAAGTTAGTCACTAAAGTGAGTAACATATAATATCGGCACTGTCCAGTGTGCGTACTGTGTAATTGTCAAGACAAAATCTCAGATTCCCTGAGCGAATGCTAGAGTACCCTGGGCAGATAAACAAGGTGTTGGAGAGTTTCAGTAACGCCCTGCCAGAAAGGCAGCAGACCTTTTTAGTATTGTACCAGACGTTTGTGACGGGCGCCTGTGGGAGACTGTGAAGGCAGTTTTATAAAGAGACTGTACATATGGAGATTTATTATTCACCAAGTAACTTGCATCCTTAATTGGTATCTTATCTTCCCTCTCCAATCTCTTCTTTCCTCTAACTTTCCGTTTTCATTCAAGCATGTTTCTATACTTCTATCTTGAAAAGAAATCTTTGCTCGATCCATCCTCTGCTTTGAATTTTAGACTGATTTCTCTGGCCGATCTTTCCAAGCATTTGGATTGTCTCGTTTATTCTCAAATCTCTATTCTTTTGTGTCTGACAACTCTATCCTTCCCTGTTTTCAATTCGGCATCCGTCCTATGCACTCTACTTAAACTGCCCTTCGTTCAGTTTGTGATTTATCGGCTAGTAATTCTAAAAATGTCTATCTTCACTTGACCGATCTGCTGCTTTTGACACTGTGGATTGTGCTTTACTGTTTCATCTCTTGGGCTTTCTGGTTCTGTTCTATCCTGGGTTTGTTCTTATTTGTCTAACTGTACTCTCCCGTCCCCTTTCCTCCATACTGCATGGGCGTCCCTCTCTAGGGACGGGAGACGAAACCTTTTTCACCAGAAAAACCTTCCCCTTTAAGTTTAGGGGTGCATGGGGGTGCGGCCCGGGGAGCATGCGCTACCCTGACTCCGCCCACCGGCGCCACTCCCCAGACCCTTTATTCGCGTTACGGGAACGAGCCGATTTCACCAGCGCTCCTGGGTTTGGCTTCGGCCACACGCTTCCCCGGATACTTTCTTCTGTCATTTTGTCTTTCTTAGCAATTAGGTACTCGGTCCTCTGGCACCACGCTCTTCCCCCGGCGCATATCAACGTCGGTGGGCTTCAGCAGGTGTCCAACCGGCGAGGGGCTCTTCCCCCACGTCCGATCCACATGCTCTTTGCCTCCGCTGCCTTGGCCCATACCACAGTTGTGAGGGTCGTACCGCATTGACTCAAGAACAGACTAGCTCAGTGGAGGGAGCTCTTCGAGAAGTCGCCTCCAGAGGACTTGAACTTCATCAGACATAAGTCAAGACCCAAGGTAGGGCTGCTCTTGTCCAGCGCACACCGCAAGGGTAACTCCTTCCCAAGGAAATGCCCGAGTGGGAGAAACCTGTCAGGTTCTTGCAACCAGCACGGGTACAGAGGTTAGTTCAGCTGCTGGTCCCCAGACCGAGGGGGTCATCAGATGCCTCCAGAAACAGTGCTGAGGGACTGCAAGATTCTGTTAACTGGTTACACCTGAGGGGCTATGCCCTAGAACCAGCCAGATGTCTGAGGGGGCACCTACACGTAGCACTACTTGCGATCCTGCCGAGGGCACTACGCCTACCAGGCCCTGTCTTGAGGTGCAGGGTATGTCTCATGCTCCACTGCCAAGAGTCCTGGAAGAGGCTGGGCCCAGTGAGCCAAGTGCCACGATTTTCGGCACGTGGGATGCAGCTCGACAAAATGACCGCTAGTCCGATACTGCCACTCGCAGCGGAGCAGGTGGGTGAACGAGTTACAAGGTGGGACTGGTGTCCAACTTAAATGGGGAGGAAACCCGGTATACGTTTAACTAAGATAGGTTAGCAACGTATACTCGAAGTCCGGGAGGACAAAGATCCGTGTTTAAAGAGGAGACAGAGCTATAGTGTAGATGCCACACATATAAAGAGCTCCCATTGGGAGAGCCACAAAAGCCCCAGGATGCTGCCCGCATAACAGACGGCACTCTCCGTACTATCCACACAGCACTAGCGCTGGCGGCAGGATTATATCCTGGGGCTGTCGGATTTGGTCACGACTGACACTCTTACTGCCAACTTGAAGGTAGAGACGACCCTCAGTTCTACACCGCCTACTACCTTTCGAGTAGAGAGCACCCACAGGCATCAGTGGAGATGCTACAAATACTTCAAATGTCATCATTTCGTTTTTAAATGTTGTCTTGGTTACGTGGTCACCTGTATATCTCCTGATGAATGTTCCATAATAACTGTAGGAACTGAAACATGTCGAGCTAATACTCTGTACTGGCACCAGAGTTATTAAGTTTTTTGACATACTGATTCTAATTACTGTAGAGTACGTTGCACTTTCTGTAAAGCGTACCTCTTGATGTTGAGTGTATCCCTGTTTTTGATACACTGTCAATTAGCTAATTCTAGCTTATCACGTAACGACTGTTTGATATATGTTTAAATGTTTATGAATTGTATGTACTGTGGACCACACTATTTAATCACTTTTTAGGTCATAATTCTATTAAATCTGATGTTTATCATTTTAACCACGACTGGTCCTTTTGTGGCTCTCCCAATGGGGACTGGTGTCCACCTGGTACGTGGCCTACTGCTTAGCCTTCAGCAGCGCAGGGCATGTTTACCACGCAATCATCTAGGCAGGGTACGCACCGGCCCCAGCAGCCACCCGCTACCCTGTCAACATCACCTGCCCCAAGGACAGGTTTTTTTTTTAAAAGTTGCTCACTCTCATGAGATCTCCTCAGATGGAAGCCATCCTTCAGGATGTCATCAGGGACATGCTTCCTCCGGCCCCTCTGCCTGCGCTCAGTCATTCCTCCAATAGCTCTAGGGCCACAGGCCCTGGTGCAGCCACTGCTGCCCTTGCCGGCTCCTTCGATTCCGCCTCCCAAAGTTCCAGCGGTTTGACACCAGCCTCCACCACAGCCTTTGGTTCCAACAAAGCAGCCTTCGGCGCCCAGCACTCCTCCGCCAGCTCCGGACCAGCCAGACACCCTGGTGGACACTACGAGGAGGATCCCGACACACCATCAACCAAGGCCTTCCAATAACTACCTGCAGGTTTGGCAGTGTACTTGGGGCTTCCACAACCTGAGGTTGAGCAACCAGAGGTGGGGCTCCTAGCTGAAGTCCTCACTCTATGCCCCGCAGCTAGAACGAGTATTCCGATGCAGAAGGACTTAATTGCTCTGGCCAAAAAGGGATAGTTTAAGCCACACTCGGCCCAGCCTGTCAATCTGCGCCTCAACACCAAGTATAGGCAGATGGAGGGGGGGGGGGGAATCTACTCTTGTTGTCGGCACACCCTCAACTGCACTCTTCGGTGATTGCTGCAGCGTCACTCTACTGAAAGCCTCAGTCATCCTTGTCAACATCATCGTCCGCTCTGCTAGGCAAGGAGAAGATCTTGGAGGCTTACGGGAAATGCTTTATTCCAAAGCCTCACTGCAACTGCGTCAATCCAACGCAGATGCCATACTGGCAGCCATTAACCAGAGGCTTTGGCGGGATATAGCCGACTTCCTTCCAGAACTTTCGGTGCACAGCTAGTCATGCTTCAAGGCGAGCCTGGTGGAGGCCAAGTTGGTGGCACAGGACATCATGGAGTCCACTGTGGCTCACATGGACACCTCTGGCCGGGCCATATGCATCGCCACAGACATGAGGACGATGGCCTGGCTTCGGACTACTAAATTCAACCCAGATGTCCAGGAACAGATATTGGACCTTCCATTCGAGGGTGGCGACCTTTCACTTCACTACTGATGAGGAACTAGATAAAAAGAAACAGTTCCCAAACTGCAAAGTCTTTATCCTTACGAAGGCCACGCCCAAGGCGTACACCCAGTCGCATCAACCCATTTGACAAGGGGTAGGCGTTCGATGGATTCCGGGGCTTCCAAGAACGGATGTCTAGACAACCTGACTGTTCTCAGAGTCAGCACTGGCACAAACAGCAAAAGGGGGATGGGGGGCAAGGGCTTCTTTCAGTCCCCCTCCTCCGCAACAGCCTCAGTGGAAAAGAAGCATGAACCGCCCCTTCGGGTCCACATGTCTCCTGGGGGGGGGGGGGGGCAGGCAGGCTTGCCCTTCAGTTTTGCCGTCAGGTTTGGGGAGCCCTGGATCTTGTCAGTGGTGTCCACAGAGTACCGTCTACCGATTCCCTGCTCTCCTCCTGCCCCCACAGATTGGGGCAGCAACTGTTGGTGGAAATTCATTTGCTTGTCATGAGCCAGGTAGTGGAAGAAGGCTTAACTTCCCAGAGAGGCTTGGCCTTCTACTCCAGGATTTTCACCATACAAAAGAACCAGGCTGGCCTGCGAGTCTTTGGACCTCTCCACCCTCAACCTCTCCCTCCCTCTTCAAAAATTCAAGATGGTTACGCCAGCACTCATAGCGGAGACTCTGTGCAGGGGAGACTGAATGTGCTCCCTGTATCTGAAGGACGCTTATCTACATGTACCTATTTGGCAGCCTCCTCGCTCCTTCCTCCGGTACAGGATCATAGGCTGCAATTTCCAATACAAGGTTCTACCCTTTGGCTTCAACTCAGCTCCCAGGGTAATTACCAGACTGATGATTGCAGTGGCGGCCCTCCTCAGGGTCCAGGGCCACCGCTCGTCAGTGCTAGATCTCCGGAGGTGGTTCATCACACCTCCTCCGCGCTTATGGACACACTTCCCGAGCTGGGATTTTCTATCAACCACAAGAAATCGCAGCTGCAGCCTACTCTGTGCCTTACCTTTCTGGGACACAAGCTCTGACAGTGTTCCCCTTTGAGGACAAGATCGGGGCCACCAAGGGGGCCGCAAATCATTTCCTCAGCTGAGAGGTGACCTCGGCCTGGTGGTACCAGCATCTCTTGGGTATCATGGTGGCAGTGCTGCTGACCATACTGCACACAAGACTCAGGATGAGGCGATTACAGCTGCACTTCGCGGCCTCATGGAATCGGGAGTGGAGCTCCCAACAGGAGCTTGTCAGCATTCCTCCGTCTCTCCACCTGGACCTCAATTGATGTTCCTGGGACTGCAAGCTGAGGATGGGCAAGCCCTTCCGGCAACCGACCGCTCAGGTCACCATCACCACAGATTCCTCCCTGGACAACCATTGTCCATGGAGTCTGGTCCCTGCAGGAGCCGCATATCAATTGGCTGGAGCTGAAGGCTATCTGGCTAGCTCTCAAAGCTTTCCTCTCGCTCATCTGGGGCAAGGTCCTCATCCAGACTGCGAACTCTACTAGCGTGTACTATGTCAACAAGCAGGGTGTCACCTGGTCCCTTCCACTGTGCAGCCTAGGAATCAGCATGTAGGAATGGGCCCCGATATGATATGGCATTTATAGCGCGCCTATACACAAGGTTTTCAAGGTGCGGCGAGGGAGGGGAAACGGAGGGAAGACAGATAGCGATCCTACTAGACCAGGTGACATTGAGATCGCAAGTGCAGGGGGTGGGGGGGTGAGGGGAAAAGTGCGGGGGGGTGTGGGGGTAGTGCATTACATAAGATAACAGTAAATCAGTAAATAAATAAGACAATAAATAAAAGTGCGCCCTGCTGGTGGCAAGGATAAGAACAGACATCAGGGGTCAAGTGCTAGTAGGGGCTATAGGGATACAGAAAAAGCCCCAAGTGCAATGGTTGCCAGGGGGCAGTGCAGGTATGCAACTGGCGGAGAGTGGATCTGGGCCCGAGATCAGAGGGTAACCAGTGCAGTTACATATTCAGCCAGAAGATCAGCAGGGGAGAGGAGGAGAGAAAGCAGAAGCTAAGAGGAAGGTCTTGAGGTGCTTCCAGAACCGGAGATGGTTCTCAAGTTTCAGGGAGGCTGTTCCAGGGGGAGGCCCCAGTAGGAGAAGGATATACCACCAACTCGCTGCTTGGAGAAGCGATTGACCCTGAGGGAGTTGGAGGTGGATGAGCGAAGAGCTCGAGAGGGGAGATATTTAGGAAGAGGGAGTTGAAGGTATGGAGGTCCCAGGCCCCAGAAGGCCTTGTGGACACTGCAGAGGGTTTTGAACTTAATCCTTGCCGCCGCTGGGAGCCACTGAAGCGATTTCAGTCCTGGAGAGATACGATCCCTGGGTTTGAGGCCAAGCACAAGTCTCGCAGTCCTGTTTTGGATGAGTTGCAGAGAGTGGAGGCAGGAAGATTTAGAAAGAGGCTCTTGCAGTAGTCCAGCCTAGAGAGAACCAGAGCTCTGGACAGTGAGCTTCTGGGGGAAGGAGAGGAAAGGTAGAATACCTCTGAGGAGGTGCAGCTGATAGTGGGACTTCTTAGAGATGTCAAATGTGAGGCGAGAAGGAAAGCGTGGAGTCGAAGATGACACTGAGGTTTTTAGCCTCACAGATGGGAGCAGGAAGAGGGCCAAGAGAGGCCCAGCAGAGAGCGACAGGAAAGGATGGAGCAGGTGTGCTGATGAGAATCTGTCTTACTGGCATTAAAGCAGAGATCATTGGCGGTGCACCACTCCTGGATGGCAGACAGAACAAGCTGAGAGAAGAGGTGGCGGAATGGAGCCTGAAAATGAGTAGAGTGTCATCCGCATAGCACTGAAAGTTGCGGCAGAGAGTGGCAATGCAGTCCTGGATAACGTCTTCCTGATTGCCATCCACCTCCTGGAGTCCAACGTGAACAGACTCTGACTCGGAGCAGACAATTACGAATGGCAACTGAACGATCGGGTTCTGCTCGGGATCTTCAGCAGATGGGACATCCTCAGGTGGATCGCTTGGCCTCTTGGGCCAACAGGAACTGGCAAAATCTTGCGTCCTGGCAGGGGCTGGGCCCGGCTCTCTGGGCGACGCACTCAAAATACAATGGAATGCCTTGACAACATATGCATTCCCTCCCACACCACTGGTCCACAGGGTGATCTGTAAGATAAGGGAATCATGTCACCGCTGCGTCATTCTGATGGCTCCTAGGTGGCTGGCCAGGCCATAGTTCTCGGAGCTCCTCAGCCTCTTGGACAGGCCTCCTATTCACCTACCGCTGGGCCCAGCTCCCCTCCTCTGGCAGCGTGGTCCCTGAGCAGGTCACACTAAAGCCCTGAGCCTGTCTCGGGCTAACCTGGAAATCATTCAGGGCGCTAGGAGCAAGGCTCCTAGGAGTCAGTACAGGAGTAAATGGACTAGGTTCTGTCATTGGGCAGACTCTAAGGAGATCGACCCCCTTAGTTGCTCATTGGACGATGTGTTTTCCTTTTCTGCACACCTTGCTCACTCAGGGGTGCAGGTGGAGACATGTCGCATCTACTTGCCAGTTTACAGGAATTCAGAGGAGGAAGTCTTCTCCAACCTGGTGGTCAAACTACATTTGGCGGGCCTCACCAGGCTCTACCCGCCCATCAAACCACACCCGGTGTGGAATCTCAATATAGTGTTGGGCGCACTGGTGCACAAACCCTTCTAGCCAATGGCGACTGCGGACCTTGGACTGGTCACCAGTAAAACAGCTCTGTTGGGGGGGTCTCACCTTTTCGCTCAGTCAGCGAGATACAGGCACTGGTGGATTTACAGCTATACACTACCTTCCACAAGGATATGGTGGTCCGGAGAATGCTCCCGTTGTTCCTACCCAAAGTAGTCTCTGCTTTCCATCCAAATGAAGAGATAGGATTAGCGAGGAAGGTAGGTAAGATTAAGGACCATGCGCAAAAGGTCTTGCACTGTCTGGATGTCAGACGCGCTCTGAAATTCTATCTGGACAGGACCAAGGGCTTCCGCAAGTCAGACGCTCTGTCACCTTCGGAGGAGGGGAGGGCAAGGCCCGATTACCAGGCATCCAAGCCCTCTATAGTAAAGTGGATGGTTTCGGCCTTCAAGGAGGCCTATGAGGGGCAGCACAAACCACTTCCAGCTAACATGAACGCCCATGCTGTCAGAGCCAAGTCCATGGCCGTTGCCTTCCAGCGGCAGGTATCCGTGGCACGTCATCAGCAGGGCGGCCACCTGGGCCACCCCTTTGGCTTTCTGTAAGCACTACTGTTTGGACGCCGGCTCTAAATCCGATGCAGCGTTCGGACAGGTGGTTCTTATGTTCTTAAGGAGGGTCTCCTCTCCACCCTGGGTTCAATTGTAATCGGCCATGCAGTATGGAGGAAAGGGGACGGGCGGAAGAGTAATTAAGTTGCTCACCGTAGTGACTAACATACTCTTAGTCCATAGACCTCTTTCTGCCATACGTCCCACCATCCTTCTCGCCCCCCCCCACCCCCCAATATTATTGGTGTCATTAGGTAATGTTTAATATTGTTGACGTGTCAATGACTGATTGGTGCCAGTGGGCAGAGTCAGGGGACGCATGCCTCTAAATTTAAAGGACGTTTTTCTGGTGAAAAAGGTTGTCTCCTGACCCTAGCAAGGGATGCCAATGCAGTATGGAGCAAAGGGGACTATGAACTAAGAATACGTTAAGTCACTACGGTGAGTAACGATTTCTTACTTATTCGGTATCTTGGGCAGGCAAATCTTTTGACACTCTGCCTCTTCATGGCGTTTCTCAAGCATCACTTTATACCTCTCCTCTTGCCTCTGTCTTCATTTGGATTGACCTTTTTATGCTGATGAAACTCAGCTTTTTCTTCTATTTTCTTGTACTCGCGTCATACAGGATACTTTGACATCTTGCCTCTATTATGTCTTCATTTGGATTGACCTTTTTGGGCCTCGTCAGTGAGGTGGAGCTGTGCCTCTAAGAACAGTGAGCAAGGGTTCCACGTCTGGATCACACTAGTAATTTAGGATAACCCAAAGCTATTTAATATGCAAAAACAAGGGGGTTCTGGGAGTTTCTCTACTCCCAGGACACCCACCCCCCTCTGTTTGCATATTTTAAGTAACTTTGGGTCTCACCTTAAGTTACTAGGGGAATCCAGACGTGGACCCCTTGCTCACTATTCTTAGAGAGGCACAGCTCCACCCTACTGATAAGGTTCAACCAGACCGAAACATGTCTGGGGTTGCTGTTGGTACTCTTGTTCAGAGAATTGCCTAGCATTTTGGTGCTGTCCTGCCCCAGGGCAGGACAAAGACTGATATGTTTGGGATATTTCTCCTCTGTGAAAGGTAGTGAACTAAAGACTCTGGGTAAGGCTCTCGTAACCAGGACTAATGTCTGGCAGAGACACTCCCAGGACTCCCCCTGTTATTTGCTCAATTTATTTTCCTCCTTTGCTTCCTATTTCTTGCACTACCTGTAATGTAGGCCTCTACTTGCTCACTGAACTTTCCTTTTCCTACTTCTATACTCCCTTGTCATTTTCATATCTTCAACATTTGCAAGGCTAGGCCCTTTCTTACTTTTGGAACGAAGCTCCTGATCTCATCTTTTTTCCCACCTGTTTTTGTTTGGTTTTCAAATCTCTCTCATCTGGCGTCTCTCTCCTTTTGCACACTTTGCGCTCAATCTTTTTCTCAACTGGTCCTCGTCCCCCCTGTGCCCACTCTCACTTTCCCACTTTCTCTTTGCTTGCCTCTTTGCATTGGAACGGTCTTCCTTTTCATTCTCCATCTTCTTATCCAATGCTCTGCTCTATGCTTGAATCTTCGACCTACCCCGTTGGTTTTTGTTTCTGGTTCTTCCCTTGATAGCTCCAACCTCATACCACACTGAAATAAAGACACTCCTCACCTTCATATGGTCTGGAAAGAGGCCCCGAGTAGCATACAACACACTGATTTTGCCAAAAGAGAAGGGTGGGCCGGATTACCCGACTTGTGTGAAAACTATAGGGCTGCTCAATTTCGTGTCCGGTGTTGGGAAGGAGCTAGCGCCTTCCTGTGTCCCAATCGCTTTAGAGTTAGGCAAGACTTGCTTTTTTCATGCAAATATAATCACACACACAGACATGGGGGGGGGGGGGCACTAAAAGAAGGCAGTTATTTAAATATAAGTTGCTAATAACTATTAGCTGAATACATTGGTAAATGTTGAAGCCTAATTAGTTTTTCTCAAAGCACAATAGAAACAGGCTCTCTGCCAAAAGGAATGTGGCCTGCACTAAAAATGGAGTACAGGCATTGCCATGGTGTTCGTGCTAGCACTGACCGAGCACACAGTGACCAGTCTGTCAAAAAGCCCATGCAGGCTAAGGCTTGATGCAGAATTATGGAAAGCCAGGTTTAAAAGATAAGACCAGATACAAATATGAATAGAATGAGTGAAGTATGGTGAGAATGACCGGAAAATGTGTTTATATATAAAAGTTCATAGGTAGCAAAACGAAGGAAAAAATGAAGCTACAGTAAATTCTTGCTTGCATAGGCTAGCACTATATAAAGTAGTATGTCCTACACAGAAATCATACTGTGAGGAGGTCAAAGAGGCAATAGAGATAAAATACAGCCCCATTCTAACTTTCAGACCCAGCACCCAAAATGTTACATCAGCAGGACAGAACAAAACTACATGTCCCATAAACCACCACGGGAAATGGAGACCAGGTGGGGGGAAAAGATAAAATGAACAAAGGGAAGCAGTATAGATACAGCCCGGTCATGCGGTACAGTGACAGATTTCCACATAGCAGTACAGGTTGGGATGGACAAACAGTGCATTGAGCCGGGGGGAGATATGAAGGCAAGCTGGCTGCAGGTGTGGGAAGTGGGCAGGAAAGGCGGGTGAAAGATGAGGAGGGGAGGAGCAAATTATGAGTTAAAAGAAGCCCTGAGAAACTCATCAGGTGTCTCTCATTACAGCAGCAGCCCTGGCCGGAGACCAGAGTGGGTGGAATCCCCAGGTGATGTACATTGGGTGTACTAAGAGGCTGAAGGCTCGGCACCGCAGAGATCCTTATCAAGAGGCAGAGCCTCCGCCAGGGAGGCTCGAAGAGCGGCAGCACCGGGGCACTACTGAAGCGGATTCACTGACAAGGAAAGTCTGGCTGTAAACCATTTTCAAAACACAGTGTTTCCGTGGGTTTACCTTCTGTTTGTTTTCCTTTTTTCAAAACCCAAGTTGGACAGCTAGCGAAGGAATGCAAAGCTAGTGTCCGGGGAAAGGAATTTGTGACTTGATTAATTTTCTCTCAAAGAGGAGCCAAGCTGAAGAGGACATTCTTGCGAACTCTGAATTGATCCACCCTTTTTTTTTTTTCGAGCAAGCCTGCTGAATCACGTTTAAGCATGTTTTGTTTATAACAAGAGGCTGTGTGAAAATTTAACTCTGCAATAAATCATACCTTGTGAACCCTGCATTCCGACTAGAGTCTACTACTTTACACAGACCATTAAGAAATGAAGACTGGAGCATCCCTTATATGGAAGGAGAACAGTTTGGGATGGAGCCATAGCCTGTATCCAGTGACCAAGTCAAGGGTAGAAAAGCTCCAGCCTGGCACCAGTTTGGCAGGAGAAAGGAACGGTTGAGGGACAGAAGACTGTTCAGGCAGCAGAGTTCTTTGCTCCTGTCCTCATTTCTGTAAAGAATGCATTTGTTACCCTAGCAAGATAGACTCTTGGCCTTACTTCCCTAGAGGGGTGCATTTACGCTGGTGTGAGCGTGATTAGGGGTATCCGTATAATTAAGGGACACCCATTAAGTTGGGCTACCCTTACACCTGGAAGATCACCTGCAGGGGAACATGAAGAAAAACAGTGGGTCAAGGTGGAGAATCACCTTTTTGCACTAATTGCCCTGGAGTTATGGGTTCCTTATAGTCGCATACCGATGAAAATTCAATTTCGCTCAGTGCTGGCTGTACTCTTGCATCTGTGGAGGAAGTCTGACTGTATGAGGGGAGTCTCATCTTGACCATTCCACCCATTAGGGATAAAATAATATTCCTCATGAGGTTCCAGTCTTTCTATGGGGCTGGCCTGATTAGAGCAGGGCAGACGTGGAAAGGACAGCAATTTTTGCATAAATCTGGTCTGGAGACTGCCCTGAGGATACCGGACATCCTGCCCCTACTTTATCTGCAACTGAAGGGGGTTTTGACAGATCATAGCTGGTCCAACAATCTTCAACGCCCATTAAAACAATTTGCAACCATCCTTAACTTACTGCTGCGAAGGGACTAATATCAGCTGTATACAATTCCCTTTTATCCATGGGTCACAGACTCCCTGAGAACACAGTGGACAAATGATCTTGACTCCTCGAGGACACCGAAATTTGGCCCATGATCTATTGAGCAGTTTGGTCTTCTACCGTAGCAACACAGTATAAAATGCAGAACAGTAGACTCCTGTTTAGGTAGCATCTAACTCCTCACAAGCCTTCTAAGATGTACCCGAACGTCAGCCCATTGTGCTGGAGAAACTGGTGAGATATGCACATACTGGTACATGTGGTGGGGGTGCCCCTTAACACAGTATTGGAAAGTGATATCTTGGCTCCAGGCCCTAGATGAGATAAACCAAGAATTATCCCGGTTACTAGTGGGGTTTGGCATAAAAATTCAAGGAGACGCATGCTCGCTACTCTCACATGCAGCGAAACCTACTTCTAACAGTCAGAACCTGTATTACCCTCCATTCTAAGAGAAATAGTCTTCTGACTTGGCGGTAATGGTTAACGAAAGCACACAGCCTATACGAAATGGAAAGCCTAACTGCAATATTGATGGAATCACAGGCCCAGATTGATACAGAATTGCTTAATTTCTAGAATACTACAACTCCCACAAAGACGTGACTGAGGTAACCATTGAGCTCAAGGGCAACCAACTGACAATGTGAAAAATCCCAGAATGAACCAACCCAACGCCCTTGCGTCCACCTCACAAGCTACAAGTCTTAATTGAGAGAACCACATCCACCTTTCTCCTGATGTGACTTGTGCCGCCCCTCCTATACTGGCAACCATTTGCACAGACCCATTGGGGGAATAGGGTTGTGGGGGGCAGGGGAGATGAGGGTTTGATGATTGAAAGGTTGCAGTATATTTGACTTTTTTTGAGATTTTATCACCATGTGTACCTTTCTTTTTCATGGCTGTGTATTTTTTGTTTATTGCCCACTGTAAAAATGTTGAATACATTTAAAAAAAAATTAATTTTCACTCTTAAACCCTTCTATTTTTTTACTTGGACATTGCACTGATTTTAATTGTACTGTAAGTGATATTTGTACAGCGCTTTGGCATAAAGCGCTTAATAAATGCAAAATAAAATACAAAATACAATCCAAGGTAGTTTTTTTCACCATGTAAATCCATCCGGTTGACAGGCAATCGGTGACCTTCTATGAGCGCACCATTCTCTGAAGGCCTCCTTAATCTATACTGATGTTACCTTGAATAAGCTCCGGATCATATCAAAGGTGCCCCAGTTCCAAATGAAGTTTGTGCCTAACATGGTAGACTATTGGCATCTTCATAGCTCATCAATTACCAGAGGGCTTCATGATAATTACCCAGCTCTCAGTTGGACCAGCGATAAGCCCAATAGAACAGGGGGTTGGCGGTTGATTAGTTTGCTGATACAAGCGAGTCTTAATTCAAGGTGAACAAGTAGATTGGAAGTGCTCTTGTGTAGCATACATAGTTTAAGGAAAAGATTCTGTCGTCGTACCGGAGTGTCTGCCATGGCCCCACAGTTCTGCATCATAAGCAGCTGCCACCTCAAAACCATGATCTATAGATATCCAGGCCAGGGCCAACCACATTATTACAGAACTTATTGGTGAAGTTCAAGATTGCTGACCATCTCGGGAACAGTGCTAAATTATTTGTTTGCCCCATTTGCCATTATTGGACAAGCTAGAGTACAAATAGTCAAATGAGGTGACTTTGTCCACCACACTCCCTGGGATTCGGATGACTGTTAGTATATTCTTCTTCTTTCCGCAGCACATGCATTTAGTTTTACTGGTTTTCACCTCTAGGCCTTTCTCATTGCCGAACTTGACAAACTGTTCCACTAGTTTTGTTAAACCACTAGGGGGTTCGGGAGATTAGGGCAGTGTCATTGGCATATATTAAGATCTTGCTCATCTCCCCTCCTAGTTTGGGTGAATCGGCGAGGTCTATTTCTAGATATCTGACAATGTTTAAGCGAATGGAGGAGAGGGTGAGGGCCAACACAGCCCAGTCGCACTCCATTCTCCACTGGGAACTGCCTAGTGTATGCTCTGCTGTTCCCAAATCTAACTCTAGCATTATTACCAGTGTACAATATGTGGGATGTTCTGACCCACTGGCTCTGCCCTGCAACATCACTGTGCGCTGCTTTCATCAAAAACAGAATGGCCGCCAAAAGCGCGTTAAAAATCTGAGAAGTGTGCAGGCAAACCTGAAAAATAGGCTGCCAATCCATTTTGCCTATGTCGGTGGTAAAACAGGAGACCACACTGCCGAAACCTATCATTGGGCTGCCCACAGAGTGAAATGAAACTACTTGAATAGGCAATTCGAGGGGATTGGGTCCTCCGACGTATTCCATATCTATGACAGGTAATGTCCACAGCTGTGCTGCTTCGGAAAATCTTCGGTTCCTGCGTCAATGACGTCGATACGCCGTCCCCGAGGACGACGGCCGACGTCACCCGATGTGATAAGTAGGACGCACAACGCCCATAGCCTCAGTTCCGTTTTTTCCACGAACGTGTTTGCTTCGTGAATCTCGGTACGCCTCGACTCTTTGGAGTTTGCTGTTTTCTTCTCGGTTCGTTGAACCTGTTCGGTTTTTTGGGAAGACCTGTTCATGGCGATGTCTACTTAGTCTTCAACCCCGCATCCGGGCTTCAAGAAATGCAGCGACTGTGGTTCCAAGATGTCGTTCACGGACTCGCACGACACCTGCCTCTGGTGCCTCGGGAAGGCCCACGATACGGACGACTGTCGACTGCCAGTCGCTCACGGCAAAGGCCTTGCGGGAACGCAAGAAGAAGCTGTCGGTAGGTTGGGTGTCTAAGCCCCGGAAGTCGGTCTGCGGGGCTTTCGACGGATGACTCGAGGGGCGACTCTCTGCGTCATCGTCAGAAGTCCAGTGGGTCTCCTTCCAAGAGTCGGTCTCACCACTCCTCCGCCTCTTCGAGGCATTCCCGGAAGCGCCGAAATCGGCCGCTTTCCCCGTCCTCTTCCGAGGACTCCGCCCGTCGGCGGGTCGCTTATCCCTCCATGCAAGCGACACCGGAGGAATGGGCTTCCTTCGGGAAGCAGATGCTAACGATTCTTGAATCGCAGGGCACCGGTCCTTCCGCGCCTCCGAGTGGGGTCGGTCGGCACCGGTCGAGACACCGCTCGTATGCCTTCGGGCTCGGGTGGTCGGCACGGCTCGCGGGAGAGGTCCCGCTCCGACAAGGGTAGCCGTTCTCGCTATGCCCGTTCCAGGTCCCTGTCCTCGACCTGCTCAAGACCCCGTGATCCTGTGCCGTCTTCGAAGAAGACGTCGACGCCTGTGGCGCCGAAGTCGTTGACGATTTCTCTCGAGGCTCCGCCTCCGAGGGGGGCGTTGTCATGATGCCTACCTCCAAGGAGCCAGGTCCGACCCAGCAACCCCAGAGGCAGGCATCATTTCCCCCAGGGGAGTGCCAGCGGGCCCAAGCTGGGGCCCTTTGGACGCAATCCTGGCGCCTTAGGCGCCAGGCTCATGTTGGACCTCTGTCCTGGCGCCTTAGGCGCCAGGCTCATAAAGCTAGACATGTGTTAAAGTGTTTTAAGGTGCACTTACCTGATGCAGACCATGCTGCCACATCCAGGCCCTCTTGAGGCCTGAATGGAACTACTTTATATGTGGGACTACTTTCCACCCGGGTGTGGTCGGGGAAGGGTACATACCTGATCGGAGGAAGTATACACACTTGGAACTTCTTCCAAAGCTATTTAAACCACACCCGATCAGCAACTCGCGCTTCGCGTTGTTCTGCTCCTCGCAGCTGGACGCTCACCGTGTCAACTCCTGCATCTGGACCTCAGCCACGCCTGTCAGTATCCTGGGTCACCTGCAAAGAGAGACAAAAGACCTTACCTGCTAAATCGGCACCACAGAGACATCACACCGACGATCCTGAAAAGGAAGACATCATTTTAAAAGCATTTCGCTACGATCGCTGCATTTCACTCACCTATCCTGGACGCCACCATCTTCAGCAGCGATCATCCGGATCCACAGCCACTTCCCAGAGCCTAGAGAGAAAAAGACAAGAACAAGGTGAGAGAAGGAAAGGAATAGGAAAAGCTCAGTTTCCTTCTAAGTCTTACCTGTTGGGTCATTCCCATTTCATTTCGGGTCTTGCCGCTTCCAGGCATTTTACGGACCCCGGCCCCTATGGGGAAAAAAGACAGACATTGAATGAGCGAATGCAAAGACATTACCGAGCGCTCATCCAGAACTTACCGGTCATTTACTGGAACTGCACGTTTCACTTCGGGTCGGCGCCATATCTCCGGCATTCCGAACCCCGGCCCCTAAGGGGAAAAAGACAATGAACATTATTATTAAGCTTGGACTTTTGAACTTGCAACAGAACTTTTACAGAGCCTTACCTGAATAGTCAAGCTTACCTGAACTCCCATCAATCCTCAATCCAGTGAAGTAACTGGGTTTCAACGCGCCCCTGCATCAGAAGCAGGATGGAGAGCTCATCCTTCCTGACCCTAAGGTGAGACTTCACGGGGAATCGTGGAAGGGTATCGTGGAGGGTTGGAAGAGAGCGGGAGGCTTGAGCATAACTCAGTCAGTAGGTAATACTCCCTTTTCACGCACAGGGGAATATTCCTGCAAGCCGGAGAAGCCAGTGTAGAGGGGCCCTTCCTGTCCATCTTCAGAGTCCTGCGCTTCACCATTGAAGAAGCATCAGCACTCGAAGCCAGACCTGCGCCTCCGTGGGAATCAGGTGAGCGTTAGTCGTCGGCGCCTAGGTCTTCGAGTGACGCGCTCGGAGCTCTGGCTTCGAGGCCTGTGTCGATGCTGGCGGCGCTGCAGCGGATGCTGATTCGCTCTACACCGTTTCTGCCGGCGCCGACTCGTTCAGTGCCCTCGACGCCTTTCGAGGCGGTGGTGTCGGAGGGGCCCCGTGGCACGAGGTTAGCCCCTAGAAAGGCTCTGGCTAAGGTCAGGCACTGCTTTGGTCCCCAGATGTCTTCCTCTCCCCGCCTAGAGTACATTTCAGAGGGTGATGAAGGCTCTGATGACGGCTTGGTTCCGGTACCTGATGAGCTTATCTCGGGCCATAGCCAGTTTGATGACCTGAGGCAGTCACTGCATGATGCCAGTGGACTGGACACCTCTCCGGAGGTGGAGTTTTGTAGGCCGGAGCCTGGCACTCATGCCGATTCTTCGTATCGGCGCCTTATGTCTCGGGTCACTGAGTACTTGGGTTGGTCGGCTCCCCCAGGGGAGTTCGTTCAGGATGATCTCACGGACATCCTTGATCTTGGTCCCCCCACTGACCCGGTTTTGCCGTTTCATATGGCTCTGCAGAGAAGGGTGGCGGCGGCTTGGACTGCTCCGGAGAGTCTCCCGGCAGTGGGCAAGTCTTTGTCGCGAAAATACCGTCCAGCCAGTAGCGACCCCTGCTACTTGTCCAGGCAACCCACTCCGGAGAGTTTGGTGGTGCAGGCTGCTACGGCCCCGGCAAAGCAGGCGTCGTATCCTACCATCCCTCCGGATAGGGACGACAAACGTATTGACGGCTGGGCGAAGAAAGTGTTTTCTTCAGGGGGTATGGCGCTTCAGGCGGCCAACTCATGTGCCTTGTCTCGTTTCACACGCTCTGTGGAACTGTGTTGCATTAGCAGCTGAACGTATTCCCGAAGGGGACGAACAGGATGGTTTCCTTGCTATGGTTCAAGATGGCAAGGATGCCATGTGTGAGGCCGCTCAGTCGGGTTTGGACAAGGCAGATTGTGTCAGCCGGTCCATGGCGGCGAGCACCGTAATACGCAGATTTGCGTGGTTGCGGAAGTCTGGGTTCGCTCCTGATGTGCAGTCCCGGCTCCTCAACATGCTCTTTGACAGTGAACATCATTTTGGCAGCAAGGCTGACGAGAGCCTTGAGAGGTTGCAGACCTCCAAAGCTGCAGCAAAGTCGTTGGGCGCTGCAGTTCGCCAACCTCCGCCTTTTCGTCTTAGGAGACAGCAATGGAGGGGTGGTTCCTTTCGCTATTACTCTTCCTTCAGTAAAGCGAGAGGAGCTAGCAGTCAAAGAGGCCACCGTAAGAGTGCCAGAGGTGAAAACAAGGGTACTCGAGGTGCCAAGGCCGCTCGGGCAGTTGCCTCTTTGCCCTCAGGCAACGCCGCTACCACTCAGTCATGAGGCCAGGTCCCATGGTTCGCCGATTGGGGGGAGGCTGGCGCAGCATCTTGTAGAGTGGCGTGCCATTACTTCAGATGTGTGGGTTCTGGAGCTACTGTCTTCCTTTTCGGCAGAGGCCTCACGACAATCCACCTGGGAACCTCTTTGAAGAGTCCGGATCCGCTCCTTGCGCAGGAAATTCAAGCCCTGCTGGAGAAAGGCGCCATAGAACTGGTGCCTGTAGCGGAGAGGAACAAGGGATGGTATTACCCTTATTTTTTGATTTCGAAGAAAGATGGGGGATTGAGACCCATCATGGACTTGCGCGGTTTGAACAAACTCCTCAGGAAGGACAAGTTCAAGATGGTTACCCTCTCTCTCAAGTCCTCCAGGCCCTTCAACTTCAGGACTGGTTGGGGTCTCTCGACCTCAAGGATGCTTACTTCCATGTGCCGATTGATCCCAAGCACAAGAGCCTGAGGTTCGCTGTTGGCGACTCAGTTTCGGGCCTTCCGTTCGTATTAACTGATTCTAACGGACAACACGGTGGCCATGCACTGCCTCAACAAAAAGGGGGGGGGGGCAGGGTCACTTCCTCTGTGCAGGGATGCGATGCAGCTCGAGTTCTGGGCCATCCAGCAGGAAGTTTCGATCTTGGCTGTTCATCTGGCCGGAGATGACAACGAGACGGCGGACGCTCTGAGCAGGCAGAGCACGGTCTCTCACGAGTGGGAGCTGGCTCAGGAGATTCTCCTGGAGATCTTTGCCCTTTGGGGGACCCCACAAGTAGATCTCTTCACCTCCAGTGTCGACGGGAAGTGCGAAAGGTTTTGCTCGCGGGAATTTCCTCCAAAAGGAGCCTTAGGAGACGCGTTCATGGTGGAGTGGTCATTCCCACTGCTGTAAGAGTTTCCTCCAGTCGTCGTCATCCCGCAAGTACTGCGGAGGTTACGGAGGTTCGGTTCCCGGATGATCCTCATTGCTCCGGCGTGGGCCCAGAGGACATGGTACCCGGACCTTCTCGACTTGTCCATCTGCCCCCCACGACGTCTTACCTACCGAGACGATCTGCTCTCGCGGGAGGGGCGTCAGGTTCTCCATCCAAGGTCGGATCCCTCAATATTCACGCTTGGCTTCTGAAAGGTCTAGGTATAAGGATTGGGACCTCCCTGAAGACGTGATGGAGGTGTTGCTCTCGGCCAGGCGGTCGGCAACAAAGTCTCTCTGCCGTTGGAGAAAGTTCTGCGACTGGTGCAGGGTTAAGAATGTGGATCCTTTTGAGTGTGACATTCCCATGGTTCTGTCTTTTTTGCTTTC
This sequence comes from Ambystoma mexicanum, assembly GCF_040938575.1. NCBI lineage: Eukaryota > Metazoa > Chordata > Amphibia > Caudata > Ambystomatidae > Ambystoma > Ambystoma mexicanum. Next base: position 692,944,478 of record NC_090936.1, read on the forward strand.
CTTGGCCCACACGGCTTGCAAGTGGGGACCATTAAAGGTTACCTGGCGGCGCTGTCCGTCTTTAAGCGCTCGTCTGAAGAATGTTCCTATTTTAAGATTCCTTTAATTTCTCAGTTTTTGAAAGGGCTCACTAATGTGTTCCCTCCGTGACCTTTTCTGGTGCCCGGTTAGGATTTGAACCTTGTTCTTAAGTTTCTTATGGGTGCTCCGTTTGAGCCTTTACATTCTTGCCCTTTGAGGCTGTTAACTTTGAAAACTGTGTTTTTGGTTGCGGTTACTTCCGCTCGCAGAGTGATTAGTTACAGGCACTTTCAGTTAAGCCACCCTTCACTGTGTTTCATAAGGACAGGGTTGTCCTTAGAGTTCGTCCTTTTCTTCCGAAGGTGGTTTCGGAATTTCATTTGTACCAGAAGGAGGTTCTTCCGGCGTTCTATCCTCCTCCACATCCTAGTAAGGAAGAGGAGAGGCTCCATAGGCTTGATCCTAGGAGAGCGTTGAGCTTTTATATTTCGCGCATGTCCCGGGTCAGAGTGGACGATCAACTTTTCATTGGTTACGCTGGAAACCGTTTGGGACAAGCTGTGACGAAACAGACTGTCTCGTTGGATTATTTTAACTATCTGTGTTACCGCTTGGCGGGTAAGGACCCTCCGGCTGGCTTGCGGGCCATTCTACCAGGGGAGTGGCTGCGTCTACTGCCCTGCAGAGGGGTGTTCCTATGCATCACATCTGTGATGCAGCCACCTGGGCTTCGGTACATACTTTTGTACGTCACTACTCCCTCAATTCCATCAGAGGGCAGGATCTGGCCTTTGGCAAGGCAGTCCTTTATTCTGCGATTTGATTGGGCATGCTAAATTTGTGTTCTAAATTCTTTTCCCACCTCCTTGCTTGGGACTGCTTTGGGAGTCTGTCATAGATATGGAATACGTTGGAGGACCCAATCCCCTCTAAGAACAAGTTACTTTCTTACCTGGTAACGTTCTTTCGATGGGATGGTCTGACGACGTATTCCATATCGCTCCCTCCCTACCTTCCCCGCTGCAGAATGTCTTTTGCGATTGCAGCTTGCGTTCCACAAGGCCTTGTGTGTCTGACTGGCAGAAAACTGGTGGCACACGTTCTGGGGGAGAAAAACTATAACTGAGGCTATGGGTGTCGTGCGTCCTACTTATCACATCGGGTGACATCGGCTGTCGGAGGAGGTCCTCGGGGACGGCTTATCGACGTCATCGACGCAGGAGGCAGACGCCAAAGATTTTCAGAAGCAGCACAGCTGTGGACATTACCTGTCATAGATATAGAATACGTCGTCGGACCATCCCTTCGAAAGAACGTTACCAGGTAAGAAAGTAACTTGTTCTACTACATTTCAAGGAAAACCCAGAAGTGCTTTAAAATCCGTTTTTCCTTGGCTGGTAAAAAGTGCAAAATCATGGTTCCCAAACATCAGAAAAGATCCAACATCCTTGTTCGGTGTTAAACATCACTTTATTTAAAGAATCCCCACAAGCACAATGTCAGAAGTATCTTTCATCGCAAAAATATCCCCATTCAAAAGGGTGCTTGCTTGAGAAAATGTCAGAATATGGGTGCAGTGCCGCCGCTTGCCTGTGTCAGAAGCTCTCATTACTTATACTGTCAGTTTAAACCTTGTGTTTTAAAATCAAATTGTAGAAAAGAGACTTGCCATAAAAAGCAATATGGGTTGTTACAATTCAATCTCTGTTTGAAAAAAGACTGAAATGAAGAGATCGTGTGTATATTTGTTGAAAATGTAATTTTTGAGTCTGCGATCCCGGAGACCTGCCCATACCATGTCTCTATTAAGGAATTTAAATACCTGGGTATACGGCTTGACCCGACACTCGGAGTATTCCCGACTTAATCTACAACCAGTAATTGAGCGGCTCACCAGAGACACCCCCCATTGGCAATCACTTCCCCTATCGCTAATGGGTAGAGCTGCTCTATTCAAAATTATGACCCTCCCCAGGCTGTTGTATGTCCTTCAGAACGGCCTATTCCTCATCCCCCGAGAAACCTTTGCATTCATTGACAAGTACCTACGCACACTGCTATGGGGCGGGAAACAATCCCGGATCGCCCTTGACACGCTCCAGAGATCAGTATGGGAGGGAGGCATCGGTTTGCCCTGCATACGCACCTATTACCTTGCGACACAGATAGGAGTGGTAAACGACTTGATGCACGCAGACCCCACATTGCCACACATCCGTATCAAACTGGAGATCATGGCCCCGTTGACACTGCTGCAAATCCTGTACGCCACCCATGCCCAACTCCCGGCGCCGCCCAAAATGATCCACCATATACGTCGCGCCTGGCGAGACGCACACAAACTAATCGGCTTGAAAGGACTGCCAACGCTATCACAACCCATATGGCACAATGCACTCCTCCCGGAAATAATGAGAATGGGCTCCTTTGGCCACTGGCATGCAAAAGGAATACACACACTAGCACAGGTGATGCAAGGGGGTCGCCTCCTGGGCTTTGAGACCATCCGAGAACAATTCGACCTGGCACCCATTGACAGATTTCGGCACACACAACTAGCCCACGCTATCCGCACCCAATTCCCCGATACGACAATCATACCCCCCTGCTCCCTCATCGAGACCAATATCCTCCTGCAATGCATCTCCTCTAAGGTCACCTACACTCTTTACCAGGCCCTCAACTCCTTCGGGGCTACACAGCTAGAGAGGCTCAAAGCAAAGTGGGAAAGGAACGTAGGCCACCTTGAACCTGAAGATTGGGTTGATGCATTAATGTCTCCTAGAGAAATTGGTATGGAATCCAAGCTTAGGCTAATACAGTTGAGAATCCTCCATCGCTCATACCACTCACGTGCGGTAATGGCCAGATGGGGTGGACTAGAAGATGGGACATGCGTTCAATGCAAAAAATAAACCTGCCACCTTCTACCACATGATATGGGACTGTCGGGTGTTACAGGCCTTCTGGGAGGACTGTATTAGTACAATCTCTGCCGCCCTGGCGACACCAATCCCCAGGGATCCCAAAATGGTTCTCTTGGGCATCTGGGGTGAAGTAGACCTGTAAAAATATAGGAAAATGTTTCTGGCAATCGCATTGGGGGCAGGCAAAAGACTTATTGCAGCTAATTGGGGATCTGCCGACCCACTGTGCCTGAACCGTTGGAGTAACGAGCTGGACAGGTGCGCAGCTTCAGAGCGCCGATTTATAACGCACAGGGCTGCCCCGTAAATTTGAGAAAATATGGGGTGAATGGCTAGATGCTCACTGAGATCCGCTGGTGGGGATAGATTAATATCACTGTTAGCATTGGTTACCTGCCTTGTTTTGTTATTGTCGCACGGTCCTCGGCCTTATGGGCTTCTTCTAACTGTTATTAATGCTATGATGCCTTCATCCTATGTATGCCGATGATCCATGTTTGTTTTTCTATGTTGTGGTGTTCAAACTCAGTTATAACAAAAAGAAAATGTAATTTTATTGTAAAAGACAATTTTAAGCAGTGTTTTAAAAGTGAACTAATGCAGCCACACTAGACTTCAGACATTCCACAGTTTCTCCCAAACAAAAGCATCTCCCACCCCCAAACCCCCTGCTCTCAGCTCAGGAACTGGCATGGGTTGGTTAATGGAGGTGGGAGGGGATTTGCTCTGCTGCTCTGGGAAAGAGACAATAGGCTTCTTGAAGTGAAAGGAAATGCAAATTCGGGTGTCGGCAGAAACCAACTGCTGGCAGTAAGAAGCCTTGGACTGCTCTGGCCCAGCCAAACCTTGGAGGCGGGGACAGACAGTTTTGTTTATTCTGAAAGCACAGAAAAGTATATTTTGAAAGACTCATAGAAAACTGAACAAAATTGGTAAAAATCTGTAAATATACTGTTAAAATGAAATTTCTGCTCACAGTTTGAAACTACTCTGGAATTTGTGCGATATTCAGAGACTGGACTATTAAAATGTTAATATTGTAGCAATTGTGATCATGCTAGGAAAATGAAAGTTTACAGGATTATGCCCAGATGTAATGCGCATGTATGTGGAAAAATGTGTACAGATCCGACACTGGGTAACCAACCAAAAGCGCAAAAAACTGTCCCTTTTGAACCAAAACTCTCAAGATGGGACTCGGATGGATACGTGCTCTATTTAATCTGTGATGTGAATATGTATTATTAGCAAGTTGGTGATATTGTAGATATGCTTTCTATGAAAAATAGATTTTCTGTGTAGAAACAAAGGTGAGGTTTTTCCCTGGACCATAAACACAGCATCATCATGACTCTGGTTGCTTCTCAAATCGGGGGAGAGGAAATTCTCTGACCAAACGGATTCCTAGAGGTTGGGCTTAGTATAATCGGCCTACCCTCCCCTTTGGGAAATAGATAAATAGGGACTGTTTTGGACCTAGAAAAACACACACATTCACACCAACTGATTTACTGGCGAAGCGCTCTGCAGGAGAATCCAGATCCAGACTCCAGAACGCTGAAAGCAGAAGGCCTAATTCCAAAGCTGAACCTTTCTCAGCTTGGCCTTTAAAATCTTGCAATGTGATTTTTAACCCCAGACTTCCAAGGGCACACCAAAATTGAACAGCCTGGCTGTGCTGTTTTCTGCTTCTTGCCAAGAACTTCTACCAGTACCCAGAGATCCAAACCAGTAGAGCAGAGCTGTAACCAGATGCAAACTCCAGAACCAACCCGTCAGATCCAGTTTGGAGGCCGTGCAGAGACCCAGTGCCGTGCTGCGTGCAGAACCGGGTGCCTGAGTCCTGTCTGGTGGGCTAGCAGAATTCCAGTCCAAAACCTTTGACCAGATCTTTGACGGGCCTATACCAAACCATAGTTGTGAGTATCTAGCATAGAATTGTCCATAGCAAATCTGTTCTGTAATTCTATCCAACCCATTCCAACATATCCAGAACTGCATTGTATAATCTCTTTTGTCTTTTCTGAACCTTTCCCTCATCCATATAGTCCTTTAATTGTAGTGATAAAATAATCTTTGCGCTGATATATTTGCTGAAGAAAGGCAAGCGTCTCGGCAGATAGAAACCATCTGGGGGGCATCACTGGATCGGTGGCTGTGCTGTCGTGTAGCTTGTGGCTTCATAGACTCCCTAGTATAAAAAAATCTTTGTAATATTCAAAAGCGCATCTTTCATTTGAAAATCTTGACTCTTTTGAGAAAAATCAAACTACTAAAACCTTCATAACTTCTGAACCGTACATGCTGAAAACGGAATTCAAGTGTCAGATTGAAGCTAACATCCCCAGCCTTCAAACGAACCTAAAAAATGTAGTTCTGCTGAAAAGTTTGCCGCAAATCTGCATTTGGCTCAATTTCATCACATGTAAAATAGCTATTTCTTGCACTCAACCTCTGAATTCAGTTTTCTATCTGCTAGTTATCCAACCATCATTGCTAGTGTTTACCTGAAGCTATCCAAAGCGGCTCCCACTAGTTTTGAATCCCATTTAGTGATTTAAAGTCATTTTTCAGTGTTTTCCCTATTCATTTAAAATCACATTCAAAAGCATTCGACCTGTTTTAAAATCATTCCTGTTTTTTCTCTAAGCTTGCGGGGGGAACTGGGATTGAAACTGCATTTGTAGAATGTTTATTCCTAAAACCTTTTTTCTCTCCTTCCATCGCTATATTGCATGTTAGGGGGGATTGAGTAGTATCAGGGGGAAAGAGTGATTACATTGCATTTCATTGAACCCACACAAAGTTTATTCTATGCTACATTATTCTTCTCATCCATACTCCTACTGATTAAAGAGATTGTTGATTGTAATATCACCCAACTCTTATCATTGTATAAATATTAATAGTGTGAGATCTAGATATTCAAATTCATAAGTGTGATATATTATTCAATTCATAAAATAAATCTAAACTTTGCAAAACAACCTACTTCTTGGTTCAGTGAGACCGGGGGGGATTCAAAGAGAGGGGCGTGATATAAGGGTACATCATTCAGAAATAAAAACTTTAGACATAAAAATATATAATTAAGGGTTCCAGCTGGGCATCACACGCTAGGCATTGACTTAGGTGGAGTGCTGGGTTGTAACCACTTACAAATAGCAGGATAGCACTGAGCAGCAAAGGGCTATAAATGTTCATATTTCGTAGTGATTTCCATAGCTCAGGACAGTGGATGCTGTCAAATGCTGTCTTGGTCTATGAAAAGTTAATACAGCATACCAGAACAACATACTTCTCTCTCATGATAGTCTGAAAGCCTGTTCGGTGGTGCCGACTCCTCTCCTAAATCGTGCTTGAAGATTACCAATGCTGTTTGTCTCTTCTACCCATATCCTTTCTGGTAAAACTCCAACACCCTCTGCCTCACACAGCTTCCTACTCCTCTACAGATCCCCCTGCCTACAACAAAAACTTTGCAGAGACGCTCTGTGATGCTCTGACAACCAACCTCTACCTCCATCCAACACTTATCCCAGGAGATTTCAACATCTGGTTTCTCACCCTCAAACCCGATCGCAGACAACCTAGAAGCATTCAACCTGACAACGCATTGCCACACCCACCCATGCTGGAGGTCACACCTTCCATGCGATCTTCAGCACCGCAAACATAGCCACACTGCCCCCACCTATCATGGACTGATCACTCCGCAATCTTCTGTGTACCACTGACCACCGCTGCTCATGCCAAGTCGTGCCCAACCTCCACTAACCCTCACTCCGCTATGGAATAGTCCTCATCACCCCAGATCTAGCCAACTGCCTGCTCACATCTCCCAACCCTGTCCCTCCAGGAAGGGCCAACCCCATTGACTCTTCGACCTCTGGCTCTCGAACGCCCTTATACCACTCACCCCAACAAATCTGACTTCTCAGGGATGAGAACCCACACCCAGGTGGTACACTACCGACCTCCAATCACTAAAAACCCTCAAGTACCACCTCAAATGGACCTGGAGAACCAGCTCTATGGCCCAGAACAAAACCACCCTAGCAGGACTAACCAGAGCATACAGACTGGAAATCAGAAAATCCACGAAAGCCCTCTATGTGAACAGAATCCAACTCTCGCAACCCAAGCAAGGAACTGCATAGGATAATTTGCAAATTAAACTACCATGCTGAACATTGCCCCCTCCCGACCCATCTCCCAATTCCTATGTGACAACTTATCACTTCACAAGGTTGCTATTGACAGACACTCTGCCATCATCTCTAAATTGGAACACATTCCCTTACCCACCCACGGCCTGACCACCATCGAAACCCGCATTCGATACAAACCTTCACACCTCTCTCGCCAATCTCACACCAGGCGTGCTTCTCGCTCCTAGCACAAAGCCGCCCACCCTCAAAAACATCCTAGCCTCAACCTGTGCAGGCTGTATTGCACGCTCAATCCTCAACCACTCCCTAGCATTGGGAACCTTCCCGGAAGCCCTAAAAACCTCCTACTTCAAACCCCTCCTCAAGAAACCTACACTCTATCCACTGCTCCCCCAGAACTACCGGCCAATCTCCCACACCTGCTTCATGGCCAAACTCATGGACCGCACTGCGTACAAACAGATTGGGCTTTTCACTAAAGCGAACAACCTCCTGGACCTTGCGCAATCTGGCTTCAGACAGCTCTGAGGAACAAAATCCTCCCTAGCGTCCGTCTGAGACGACCTCAAAAGACCAGCTGATGCAGGAGGATGCACTGTACTCATCCTTGACTTCTCTGCTGCCTTGGATACCATCGATCACACCATCCTCCTAGACAGTCTATGCTCACTATGAATCGGACACAAACCTCTCTTGTATCTCCTTTCTCTAATTGCTCACAAATCATGCTCCTCTACCCATTCACCTCCACCCCACGACCAGCAACAAAAGGGGTCCCACAAGGAGCATCCCTATCGTCCATGCTCTTCAACATCTATCTAAACCCTGTGCCCGCACTCACCCGCTCCCACAATCTTACCTGCTACAACTATGCAGACGACACCCAGATCATCCTTAAAATCCCAAAATAGCCAGGCCCCAAATATCCAGATCTGTCATGCCTCTTGGATATTGACTACTAGATGTCCCAGTGTAGTCCCATCTCCCTGTTCTATGGCAACCATCTTCTTTGTTTACTTTTTTCTACACTTTTGAATGGCCATCATGAAAAGGAATCGCATCCTGTTCCATGGCAGACATTTTTCTTCCATTTGCTAAACCCTGAAGCATTTGACAACTGAAAAATACACCATTAGTCCCCAGGTGTAACGGGCCAGGGTACTGATGGCAATAAGCCCCTTGCTGGGGGCCATTACTGCTTATGGTAACACCCCGTGGCCTGCGTGAAGGTGCCTTCTCTTCGCTCTGGCCTATAACTATTTCCCCTGGGGCATTACCTGAAGTGGTAATCCCTCCCCACCTCCGGTTCGGGCTTATTGCTTAAGTAGTGAGATTTTCTCACCGGCCAGTGGTGACATCACAACTAGTCTGTAATAAGAACATTGTTTACAGGCTTTTATATGGGTTTTGCATTGCAGACTGCCATGTGAATTGTTTGGGTCCTCAAAACACTTAACATAAGCATGGTTTGTGTATTTGTGCTCTCAGATGTCATGAGTAGTTCATGGCCTTTGGCGGTGGGAGCTAGGGAAGCTGTTCTGGTTGCTCTGCTACCCATAACTGGCACTTTTCTGTGGTTTTCGATTTTACTTTGCGACCAGATCATAAGATTTTTCCAGTGCATTTCAACAGTTATTACAGCACATAGTCTTGCTTTTTTGCTTACTCTAGCATCATGTTCTTATGCCTTTCAGTCACTGTACCCACCACATGGCCTTCAGCTGTTCCACTGACAGTCAAACTGCCTGCCGGACATGGTCAGCTTTCATGCCCAGAGGAAGCAGTCCAGTGTATCCCATTTGACCCTGTCCAGACTCCGGAACAAACACACAGTGCCCAATGTCCATTGAGGCGTGCCCTGGCACATTGCACATACCAATGATACCCACTATGCATGACGCCCATGTATTTTGCGCACTGTAGGTAGATTCACTGTAGGCACGACAGTGAACATGCCAACATTGCCTGCTGGGCAAGACCTATTTCCATCTACTGTAATGGCCTGAACATTAGTTTATCAAATCATATACTCAGTGTTTCATTGTTAATCCATTAATCAACAAATACATGTAAAAAGCTGATACTTTGAGTTGCTTTGATCTTTACAAACCGTATTTTATATTGTTGCTAACAATTTGTCTTCTAATGCTGTTGTTTAGTAGTTTTCCTTATATAGCTCAAGATAACATGCATACTTACAAAATGTAATTCTTCACCTAAGTGGTAAAGTAAAACCGTATTCATATTGTAAATGTCACATTCATATTCACTTATTATTTTTAGGTCAGTCTTCTGGATATTGAAATCGATATAACACCTGGGTTAATTTTGGCGCCGGAAAGTGAATCACTCATCGACCTTTCAAACAGCCCTGTGAAGCTTGAGCCAGTAAGTAAATTCTTTAAATCGTTTCAGTATTGTCATCAATTTAGTATTTGGCTGCAGTAAGCCTATTAATCGGATTGTGGATTTGACCTAAAATGTTGGACCATTTGTTCATGCCTTGGCTTTGGGGAGTGGGGGTTAGGAAAACGTTACTAAGAGGTGGGTTTGCATGGATGCAGAGCTCCATGTGGAAGAATGAAGCCGGTATGCTTTATCTTAATAGGTTTGGGGAAAAGGAAACTGAATTCCTACTCGGTCTCATGTATCCTTGAATCCTAAGGACTTGTAGCCCTTTTTGCTCCTATCATCCATAATGAATGGGATTGAGTGGACCTTCAGTGCATGACTGAAAGTACTATCAGTCGTTTAATAAAAAGCACATTGTCCACCTTAAAGCCTGTTGAATAATAGGGACATGTCAGGATAAGAACACTCCTATTAGTAAAATGATAACAATAAAAAAACATTTGTTAAAAAAAAAACTGGCAAGCAAGGATGTTAAGGCCAGATTAAGTGGTGTGTGGTAGGGTTGGTATATGGGGCGAGCTGGAAAAGGGTATATGTAAATATTACCACTGAGCATTATTGTAGATAGTTTTCTTGACTGTTGATGTTAGTTATGCCCTTGTTTTTGTTATGCTTTTCTGAATGCTTTGTAACCTAAATGTGCAGAAGTTTCCAGTGGCCATGCATGAGAACAGTCCAGTCCTGTTGCTTGGTTTTCTGGGACTTTTATTTTTTTCTTTCCCCGTTTGAAAGATGTTAGAACTTCAAGTCCCAGTATCAAGAGGGTTGGGGGGCACTGGGCGGCCTTCTTGCACATGGCCACGGGTAACTTGAGAGCAATGAATCTTTTCTTACTTCTGTTTGCTATTCCCCATATCAAGATGTTATAAGTGCCATTAACGTATTCTTTTGAAGGGACAAAGCAATTTAAGATGGCTTCAGTAAATATTTGTGAAGGCATCATGAAGCAGACAAAGACAACAGTCCAGTTTTATCTTCAAAGTTTTATGTAACTCAAAATTCAGGATGGAGAAAGTCCTATCTTGCCCTATGCTAAGGTGGGATTTCCTTACATTAAGAAAATGATAGTCTGTCAGGAAGTCCAAAGCAATTGTCTGTGTCCAAAACCTATACTTGACCTCACATCTAACTGTATTCAATATATAGGGAAGACCGCATCAAAATGAATATTATTAAAAGTAAAGTTCTCCAGCATGGGGTCTGGCATGGATTCACATGCTCATGAATATTCCCCGTCGTCAGGCTGGGAATCCTCGGTAAAGAAAAAACCAGTATCAGTTTCGTTTCTGATCTGTCTTTCGTAGTAGTAACCAATCACTGGTCTCTGCGTCATACTGACCACAGCCAATGACTGCCCTCTACCTAAGCACCACCTCTGGCAGCCATCTTCAGATTTTTACCGCACGTGTTGGGATCCTCGTGCTATTGCTCTCGAGCGTTAGTGCTATTTTTTCACGTTTTTTCTCAAAAAACTTCGTTTTTTTCGGTCAAAAGAGCCTCAAGCTCCACCGACTCTCCATCCGATCAACGGGGACCCGTGTCGGATTCGTCTACGCCCCTCAAGGGTGAAGATTCGTCGAGCTACGCTTTTGGAGGATTCCAGAAGTTTCTCAGGCCCAGTCATGGCCCAGGAGAAGGGAAGCTCGACGCCCGGAAAGCTGTTCAGGGTCTGCCCTGGATGCCAGCTGCAAAACATATTCAAGGAGGACGAACATTCTTTTTCTTTACTGCCTACATGAGGACAAGACGCACGTGGAGAAGGACTGTGCGTTTTGCGGCAACATGTCGGAGCGGACCATGAAGGACCGCCATCAACGTCTCGCCAACTGGCTGGAAGGGAAGAGCCCGTCCGGCGAGAAGAAGAGGAAGAAATCCGAGCGGTCTTCTAAGACCTTTGAGGACGCCCCGGCGACGGGGGTCCAACATAAGGCCAAGCACCGCGAGTCCGCTGGCACCGGGAGCGCCGAACGGTCGGGCTCTACGGGCACCAGGCTGGGCGCACCCTCCCCGGCACCATCAACCGCGAGCCAACGCTCCGGGTCGGTTAAGAGGAAGGCCGAGCACCCGGCGAGGCTCAGAGAGGCCCCGGTCGAGCTCGAAGGCGGAGGGGGAGCGAGGCACTGTTCCCCCCCCCTCAAGGATAAGGCGGTGTGCGCTCCTAAGGTGGTGAAGGCCTTAATCCATCCGGCCAAGCCCTCTATCGAGTCTGTCGCGGCGGCCCTGGCTCAGCCTGTGGAGGCTACGCCAGTGGTGGCGACCTCGGGGCTCAGAGTCTCCCTGCCACCTCGGAGGAAGTTCTCTTTTGTGCCCATCGATAGGACCCCCCTGAAATCCCCCGTGGGGAAGAAAAAGGGGGGGCAGGGCGTCGTCGTAGATTCGGCCTCAACCTCGGAGGAGGAGCTGGTCTAAGTCTTAAGCCACGGTCTCGGCGTGGAAGAAGACCGGCCCGTCGGGATGGATCCCGACGCAGGTGACGACGACATCGTCGAGGGTACCGACGGGGCCCCTGATCGCCCGTCGGATTCCCCTCTGCCAGCGCCGTGAGACAGCTCGGCCGCCATTTTGTTGGCTATACAGTCCTTATGCTCAGAGATAAGGACGAGACTACCGTTGCCGACGGAACCTCTCCCGTCGGGAGACCCGGGACCTTCTGGGGTTCCCCCTACCAGGAAAAGAAGGATCCACCCTCCTCCTCCTTTTCAGCCGTCGCGCCCCTTCCAGCCCGAGGGGATGATACGGGGACTGACACGGCAGCGACGGGTACGGACGACGAGGTATACGACGAGGATGTACCGTCGTCGCCTCCCACCAGGGCTTCTCCGCCCGACGAGATTGGATCGTTCCACTCCATGATCGCCAGGGCATCCGAGCTTTTCCAACTCTGCCCTGAGGAGAAGGAAGGTTTCCTTTATCAGCGGCGCGAGGCCAAGAGGAAGACGGTCCTTGCAGTGCCTCTATTGGATGACATTTGGGATGAGGGCCTCACCCTCCTCAAGAACCCTTCCACGACGCCAGCTAGAAGAGACCGGTACGAGAAAAAGTACCGGGTCCCGGACACGGCCCCCCTGTGCCTCCGGGCGCAGCCTACCCCGGACTCCGTCGTCTCTGCAGCGGCCAGGAAAAAAGCGGGGGGGGGTGCGGCCTCCACATCGACTTCCCCACCGGACGGCGAGGGAAAGAAATTGGACGCTGTGGGACGCAGAGTCATCTCGTCTGCAGCGACGACGATTAAAGCTGCCAACGCCTTGGCTATCGTGGCCCGATACGACAGGGAGCTCTGGTACAAACTGGCTCCCCTGCTGGACTTCTTGCCGGACGACAAGAGGGCAGAGGCCCTGGAGATCCTGCAGGAAGGTGAGGTGGCTTCGGACCACGCCATTACCGTTGCGATGGACATCGCCGACACTGGGTTCCGCCAGTTGGGCAACGGCGTTTGCCTTAGGCGGCGTGGATGGCTCAAGGCTACGGACTTCCGTCAAGACGTTCAGACCAGAGTCCTGGACATGCCCTTCGATGGGAACAACCTGTTTGGGAAAACAGTGGACGATTCCCTTCAGGCCATTAAAGCGGACACCGAGACGGCCCGGGCCCTTGGATTTCTGCAACAACGACGGACGCCCTTTCGGAGCAGCGGAGGCAAGGGCGCCTCCAAAGGTTCCGGCGGCGGTTTCTCCTCCTACCGTCAAGCGGCCCGCTCGTCTCAGGAGGCCTACATAGGACGAGGCAAGTCTGGCGGACCCCGCCGTCGTCGCCAAGGACAAGGCGGCAAAGCCTCGTCGAAGCAGGATTGAACCGGCCGTGGGGTCGGGCCCCAACCGAAGCACCCCGGCGGGAGGCCGGCTGGCGAGCTTCGTCAGCGTGTGGGAGTCCATCTCCACCGACCGTTGGGTGCTGGACGCCTTGGCCCGGGGCCACGCGCTCGAGTTTCAAAGAAAGTGCCCGCGCGTCCCCCCCCGTGGCCAGGAAAGAACTTCACGTCCCTCAACTTCTCCTGGAGGTAAAGGCGATGCTCAGGAAGGGTGCCATCGAACTCGTCCCAAAGAGGCTTCGGGGCTCCGGAGTTTACTCGAGATACTTCCTCGTGAAGAAGAAGACTGGGGGATGGCGCCCCATCCTGGACCTGCGACGTCTGAACAAGTTCATCAAGGCGCAAAAGTTCCGGATGGTCACCCTCCAGCACGTCCTGGGTCAGCTGGAGGAAGGAGACTTCCTGTCGTCGTTGGATTTGGAGGATGCCTACTTCCATATTCCCATCCTGAAGGGGCACCGAAAATTCCTCAGGTTTGTGGTCCAAGGGCGTCATTACCAGTTCAAAGCCCTCCCCTTCGGACTACGGTCGGCACCCAGGGTGTTCACCAAGTGCCTCGCACCGGTGGCGGCGCAGCTGCGCCGCGAAGGGATCCACGTCTACCCCTACCTGGACGACTGGCTCATCCGAGCCAAGACAAGGGAGCTCGCCATGGTTCACACGGCAAGGACCGTCCAACTTCTCACGGGCCTCGGATTCTCCGTGAACTATGCCAAATCCCACCTGGTACCCGCGCAAGACGCTCTGTTTCTGGGAGCGAGGCTCAACACAGTGTCCCTTCTGGCCTCCCCGTCGGAGGAGAGGACCAGGACCATCCTGGGCAAGGTGCAGCGGATGTTGGTGGCCGACGCGGCCAAGGTGAGATCCATCAAGTCCCTCCTCGGAATGATGTCTTCCTGCATCTACCTCATTCCCATGTGCAGGCTCCGGATGCGCCCGTTGCAGGAGTTCCTGGACGCGCGCTGGATCCAAACGACGGGCAGCTTCGAGGAAAGGATCACACTCGACGAGAGTTTCCGACGAGCGATCCGGTGGTGGGTTACCCGCGTGCATCTGACGGCGGGCATGGACTTCCAGACCCCAGCCCACCAGGAGACGGTGACCACGGATGCCTCCCTGGAAGGGTGGGGAGCGCACACCGAAAATCTGCACGCAAGAGGCCTTTGGCTCCCGACGGAGAAATCCTTACATATCAACGTCCTGGAGCTCCGTGCAGTGTTTTGGGCCCTCAGGTCCTTCCTTCCGTCCCTCAAGGGCAAGGTGGTGAGGATTTTCACCGACAACACCACCACCATGTTTTACATCAGGAAACAGGGCGGAACCAGGTCCCCAGCACTGTCCAAGGAGGCGCAGGACCTGTGGCATTGGGCAGTCGCCCAAGGGATGTTTCTGGTGCCGTTTCATCTGGCAGGGATAAAAAACACCATCGCCGACTCACTCAGCAGGGAGCTGCGCTCGTGCCACGAGTGGGAACTACGGCAGGATCTAGTGGATCGCCTCTTCCGACGGTGGGGCACACCCCAGATCGACCTGTTCGCGACGGCGACGAACTCCAAGTGCCGGAGGTTCGCCAGCAGGTTTCCCCAGGCGAGGAGCATGGGCGATGCTTTCTCGTTCCCCTGGGAGGGCCTGTTCCTCTACGCGTTCCCTCCTTTGCCACTGCTAATCCGGCTCGTCAACCAGCTCAAGAGGTCACGGTGCAGGATGATCCTCGTCGCACCTGCGTGGCCGAGGCAGATATGGTTCCCGGACCTTCTGGACTTGTCAGCGTCCCCGCCAATCAAGCTGCCGGTGGACGCGGATCTGCTCTCCAGGGAAGGAGGCGCCATCCTCCACCACGACCCGAAATCGCTGAACTTGCAGGCCTGGCTCCTGCAGCGCTAGAGTTTGGAGGATACGACATACCGGCCGACTGCAGAGAGGTTCTTGCAAAGGCCAGGGCGTCCTCGACTCTTAAATGCTACGGACACAAATGGAAGAGGTTTTCTGGCTGGTGCCACGCACAGAAGAGTAACCCTCTACGGATTACGGCTCCCCAAGTACTGCCGTACCTGCTGACGCTGGCCAAAGCTGGACTGGCACACGCGTCCATCAAGATTCATCTTGCTGCGATCTCCCGATACACCAGAACCACGGGCCGGTCGTCCCTGTGGTCTCATCGTCTGGTGAAAGAGTTCATGAAGGGACTGTTCAGATCGTTCCCGCCAGTGAAGGCGCCGGCCCCGGCGTGGGAGCTCAACGTGGTGCTGACCAAGCTCATGGGACCTCCGTTCGAGCCTCTGCACTCTGCCCCGTTGAAGTTTCTGTCGTGGAAAACAGCGTTTCTTGTGGCCATCACCTCCGCACGACGGGTGGGAGAGATCCAGGCCCTTTCCTGCAAGGCCCCGTACTTTACTTTTCACGACACGAGGGTAGTGCTCAGGACGCACCCCTCCTTCATGCCCAAGGTACCGTCGGACTTCCATCTCAACGAACCCTTGGTGTTGCCTGTGTTCTTCCCGTCACCTTCGTCGCCGGCTGAGAGGACTTTGCACTCGCTGGATGTGGCTAGAGCGCTGAAGTTCTACGTGGACCGCACGAAGTGTTTTCGGAAGACGTCACAACTCTTTGTGAACTTTGGACCTGTCAATCAGGGGAAGGCTCTCTCGAAGGCTTCCATTTCCAGATGGCTCTCCGGCTGTATCATGTACTGTCATCGGTTGGCAAACCGACCGCTGCCTGGCCGTCCGAGAGCCCATTCCACCAGAGCGATCGCAGCTACCACGGCGTTCCTTTCTGGTGTGCCCCTGCTGGACATATGCAGGGCTGCTACGTGGAGGTCGACGCACACCTTCACGAAATTCTACTGCGTCGATCGGGATTCCAGGGAGGAGTCCAGGGTCGGCCAAGCAGTGCTGCGCAACCTGTTCGCCTGAGGTGAGCCTGGTGAGGAGGTAAGATGCTTAATGTTGAGTTTGATGTAATGCTTAATGTTGAGCCTTTGCCACCTCCCGTGGTTGTGCTTGTGTGTACTGCTATGTATTCTTTATTCATGAGCATGTGAATCCATGCCAGACCCCATGCTGGAGAAGGAACAAGTTACTTACCTGTAACTGTTGTTCTCCATCATGGGTCTGGCATGGATTCACATGCGAACCCTCCCGCCTACCCCTCTGCGGCTCTTCACTTGGTCATACTGCCACTTCACGTGCTCCCAAATCTGAAGATGGCTGCCAGAGGCGGTGCTTAGGTAGAGGGCAGTCATTGGCTGTGGTCAGTATGACGCAGAGACCAGTCATTGGTTACTACTACGAAAGACAGATCAGAAACGAAACTGATACTGGTTTTTTCTTTACCGAGGATTCCCAGCCTGACGACGGGGAATATTCATGAGCATGTGAATCCATGCCAGACCCATGCTGGAGAACAACAGTTACAGGTAAGTAACTTGTTCCTTCAGAACGTCTTCCAGCTCATGGCTTGCAATCAGCTTCCCTTTCCACAAATTCAAAACACTTCACAAGAAATAGGGGTTGCTTTCCCCAAGAGGTCAATGCTTCCAGCTTTTTAAAAGACAATTCCTTGGGACGCTGCCCAGCTCTTATGATATTGCTCTTTCCCACTAGTTCACATTGACCGGCTCCTTGACTTCAAAACAAATAAGTCTATTGTAGTATAAACACAAGCTTCTTTATGGGTGCTTTCAGTGGCTTTTCAATACAGGGTTGCACTCGGTCTAGGCGCAGTATTTATTTGTTTGCTTGCTAGACACTTATACAGGAAATACATTCTGTTTCAAAGCACCCACAGGGCAGCAGGGTGGGGAACATAGGGTGAGAAATACAAATGGGGAAGGGACGGCCAAACCTCCTATACCTTGTGAGTATTCAGAACGTGCAGGAAGGAAGAGGGCAGTGGGGTAGGTGCTGTGGTGTCTGTGATTGAAGGTGAGCAGCAGATTAAGTGCAAGGTATGGTAAGTGCTATGCAGCCAGGAGCCGCATTGGGTGGGAAGTGTGAATCCCCAGTGCGGAGGTTGTGCAGAGGCAAGTGCAGCAAGGAAGACGGATGCTGGGGAGACTGGGTGTGAATGGTCAGAGGCCCAGAAGATGCATAAGTGTCCAAGACACCAATCATAGCAACTGTGGGATTAGCAGAGGAAGGAAGAAGGGAAGGAGGATTAACACTAAAACAGGCGAGGGGGACTGGGATAACCTGGCCACCAAAGACACTAGTAGGGTAACGCTGGAGGAGTTGAATTGTTGGAGCAGGTCAGCCTGAGGAGCCAAGGGGAAAGACTCCCCACAAGGACACCAAACTTACTGGACCCAGAAACGTTTCATGTATAATTTATTCGGACCCAGCCTTAAACAAGTCTCCTGGTCCTCATAAATCTGGTGAACACATTCCCATTTAAATACAGGCCAAAAAAGACACCTGGAGAACCAAACGGAAACGAGAGGAGACAGCGACACACAGTTGGGTACACCCCCCTCCCCTCCAGTGGACTCGGAAGGCAGCAGCAGCATGAATCTATATACAGGGTTGGAGCTCGAAGGGACAGTCCTGGTCAAAGGCCAACAAAAGATGAAGTATGCGGAAACAAAGGGCAAAATGCAGAGACAGGAGGTGCTGGACCCAGCCAAGGAGGAAGGGGCGACAGGTGAAAGTGGGGTGACCCTGGATGCACTGATGGAGGCAATCCAGGCCACCAGGTCGTCCCTGGAAGAGAGCATCAAGGAGGTGGGGGTGGATGTATGCCTAGTACGGGCGGACCTACGCAAGGTCTGCGAACGAGTCACAGAGGTGGAGCCACAGGTCAGCACGGCGGAGGACGATATCCAACATCTTAAAAATCAAATGGCGGGCCTGGTGGGGCGACCAGGACCCTGGAGGCGAGAGCAGAGGATGCAGAAGGCTTCTCTAGGCGCTGTAACATACAGCTGGTCGGAGTACCGGAGAGGGAAGAAGGGCCCAGTGCAGAACTATTTGTGGAAAATCTGATCCTGAAGGTGCTAGGGATAAAGGGACTATCGCAATTGTTCAGTTGAAAGAACACACAGGGTTCTGGGGAGAGCCCCACCACCAGGTGGCCCGCCAAGAGTAATGGTGGCAAAGATCATGAACTTCAGAGATCAGGATGCAATGCTACTGATTTTACGAAGCTGGAAATATGAGGCTCTGCATTTTCCCTGACTTCACTATGGAGGTACGCCAGAGAAGGAGGTATGATGCAGTGCGGCTATGACTTCGAGAACTGAACATAAAATACATGCTGTTTTTCCCGGCCAAAATTAGTCCTATGAGGGGGTAAGTCATAGCTGTTCATGTCTCCAAAGGAGGTGTGGGACTGGATAGAGACTTCATCACACGGGGGAGGGGGGCACACAGAGAACCAGGAGGAGCACAACCTCAAGCTGGGGACAAAGGAAAGAAGGGCCTAGTGATGGCTCTGGTTACGTGTTGGGGAATTATGGGCCTGGCAATGATCAGGACTGCAAGCCGGGGAGATAGGGTGGATGTGGAATATTAGGTTAAATATGGGGTATGGAGGAGGGGGCAGTTTTGGAACAGGCGGGTGTGAGCGGGGACAATGAGGAACCCCCCCAGTTGAAGCCACTGGCTGCTAGCCCACAAGGAGAAGGGAAAAGGTGGGATAGGTCAGTCAAGGGGTCTAATATGCTGGGTTTGGGGAGAAATGGGGGGATGGGAGGAGGGTGCAGTTGGGAAGGATAATACCAAGTTGGGGATGAGTACTATCTGGAGAACAGTTAAGAGAAAGGGAGGAAGGGCCCTAGGAAAGGACCGAACACTGGTCAGTATGAGACCGGAAATGGGATCGGGATAATGGGATGTCAGCACAATAAGGATTATGGAAGCACCGGAAAAAGGGACTGGGGGTGTGTGAGATAAAAGGCAAACCGAGCAGAGAGGACCCCGGAGGAGGGGGGCATGATGCAAACCTTGACCGTTAAAATGGGAGAAATTGGAGGGTTGACAATCAGAACATGGAATGTTCGGGGCTGGGGACGAGACAAAAAACAGAGTAGGAGAATTTCTGAAACGGCAGGGGATACAGGTGGCCCCGATACAGGAGAGACACATGGCTAAAGCGGACCTGGTGGCATTGGGAAGAATGTGGGGCGGACAGGTGATGGGTAAGTCTTACTCAACACAGGCAAGGGGGGGTATTGATCTGGGTGGCGAAAGGGGTACCCTTGTCGGTGGAGAACATACTAAGGGATGAGGGGGGGAGAACAGTGGTCTTGGTGGGGGTATGGGAGGAGCGTTCAATGTGTCTGGTGAATTCATACGCACCAAACATGGACGATAAGAAATACTCCCCCCCCCCCCCCCCCCCTCAGTGCTACATATAGTTGGGGTGTTCAGAGGGGAAATTATCATATGGGGGTGGGGGAGACTTCAGTTGTCACCTAGATACACACCTGGACCTAACCAGGGGTAGGAGGCCCCAGTAAGGGGCCAGAATATCTGGGACCTACTCTCTCGGATCATTCCCCCTGGTGGGGAGTGGTAGGGGACACCAAAGACGGATGTGGCGTTTGCATAGAGGCGTTGGAAGATGGGGCTTTCAGAAATGAGATCTGCAAGGGGATTGAGTCATTTCGAGTTAAATTAGAGGTCTGTGACATTGATGGAGGTCCTCTGGGAGGCCTTCAAGGCAAATATGAGAGGGATGTGCCTTTCAATGATGGTGGGGATGAGCAAGAGATTGCAGGAAACGTTAAGACAAATGGAGGGGCAGGTGGTGGAATTGGTAAGGAAGTGGCGAGGGGAATCAAGGTAGGAGACAGACTGGTGCAGAACCTAGCACTTCACCACAAGACTCTAATAGATCTGACACATTTCGACAACAGTAGACCGGATGTTCGACAACATGGTGAGGGGGACAAAGCGCAGAAACTTAGCTTGGCTGATAAATAGGGAAAACCCAAGGTGAGTTATAACTCAAATCAGGACCAAGTCTGGAGAAATAGTGGCGACACAAGATCGGATTAGTACATTCTCAGAATGTTATGGCGAACTGTATACAAGTTGAAGACTTGCTGCATATGGTGCGGCTACCAAAACTAGGGGGAGACATGAGGGAAGAACTGGAGGCCCTGATAGAGGAGGGGGACATTAGATGGGCAATAAGCTCCATGAGGAAGGGCACAGTGCCTGGTAGTTATGGGTATCCTGTCGAATTTTACTCGGTTTACAGATCGCCTAGCCCCATGGCTCAAGAAGGTATACGACAAGGCTTTTCAGAAGGGGAGCCTCCCAGAGTCTGAGGGAAGTCATAATAACAGTGATCTTGAAGGAGAGGAAGGACCCGCTGGACTGTATGTGTGGGATATATTGACCCACTCAGCTGTACTTGCCCACATCACTAAGCTGCATTTCGAGGGGTTTGGGGTCCTCCGACGTATTCCATATCTATGACAGGTAATGTCCACAGCTGTGCTGCTTCGTAAAATTTTCGGCGTCCTGCGTCGATGTCGATGCGCCGTCCCTGAGGACCTCCTCCGACGGCCGACGTCGCCCAATGTGATAAGTAGGACACCCGACGCCTCAGTTCCGTTTTTTCCGCGAAAGTGTTCTCTTTGTGAATCTCGGTACGCCTCGACTCTTCGGAGTTTCTGTTGTCTTCTCGGTTCTTTGAACCTGTTAGGTTTTGTGTAAAAGCCTGTTCCCGACGATGTCTACCTCGTCTTCCACCCCGCATCCGGGCTTCAAGAAATGCGGGGACTGTGGGTCCAAGATGTCGGTCACGGACTCGCACGACGCCTGGCTCTGGTGCCTCGGAGAGGCCCACGATACGGACTGTCGACTTCCAGTCGCTCACGGCCAAGGCCTTGCGGGAGCACAAGAAGTTGTCGGTAGGTCGGGTGTCTAAGCCCCGGAAGTCGAGGTCTACGGGGCTTTCGACGGATGACTCGAGAGGTGACTCTCCGCGTCGTCGGAAGTCCAGTGGGTCTCCTTCCAGGAGTCGGTCTCACCACTCCTCTGCCTCTTCGAGGCATTCCCGGAAGCGCCGGCATCGGTCGCCTTCACCGTCCTCTTCCGAGGACTGCGCCCGTCGGCAGAGCGCTTATCCCACCATGCAAGCGACACCGGAGGAATGGGCTTCCTTCGGGAAGAAAATGTTGGCGATTCTCGAATCGCAGGGCACCGGTCCGTCGGCGCCTCCGAGTGGGGTCGGTCGGCACCGGTTGAGAGACACCGCTCGTATGCCTTCGGGCTCGGGTGGTTGGCACGGCTCACGAGAGAGGTCCCGCTCGGACAAGGGTAGCCGTTCTCGCCATTCCCGTTCCAGGTCCCGGTCTTCGACGCGCTCGAGACCACGTGATCCTGTGATGTCTTCGAGGAAGATGTTGACGCCTGTGGCACCGAGGTTGTCGACGATCTCTCTCGAGGCTCCGCCTCCGAGGGGGTCGTCGGCGCTGTCGGTGCCTAGGTCGTCGAGAGACACGCTCGGAGCTCCGGCTTCGAGGCCTGTGTCGATGCTGACGGCGCTGCAACCGACGTCGATGCCGATTCTCTCGACGCGACTCGTTCAGCGCCCTCGACGCCTTTCGAGGTGGTTGTGTCAGAGGGGCCCCATGGTACGGGGTTAGCCCCTAGAAAGGCTCTGGCTAAGGTCAGGCATAGCTTTGGTCCCCAGGTGTCTACCTCTCACCGCCTGGAGTACATTTCAGAGGGTGATGAAGGCTCTGATGAAGGCTTGGTTCCGGTTACGGTGCCAGATGAGCTTCTCTCGGCCCATAGCCGGTTTGATGACCTGAGGCAGTCACTGCATGATGCCAGTGGACTGGACACCTCTATATCGGCACCTTATATCTCGGGTCACCGAGTACTTGGGATGGCCGGCTCCCCCCAGGGGAGTTTGTTCAGGATGATCTCACGGACGTCCTTGATCTTGGTCCCCCCACTGACCCGGTACTGCCGTTTCATATGGCTCTGCAGAGGAGGGTGGCGGCGGCTTGGACTGCTCCGGAGAGTCTCCCGGCAGTGGGCAAGTCTTTGTCGCGAAAATACCGTCCAGCCAGTAGCGACCCCTGCTACTTGTCCAGGCACCCCACTCAGGAGAGTTTGGTGGTGCAGGTGGCTACGGCCCCGGCAAAGCAGGCGTCGTACCCTGCGATCCCTCCGGATAGGGACGACAAAGGTTTTGGTGGCTGGGCAAAGAAAGTGTTTTCTTCTGGGGGTATGGCGCTTCTGGCAGCCAACTCTGTATGTGCCTGGTCTCGTTTCACATGCACTCTGCGGAACTGTGTTGCAGTAGCGGCTGAACATATTCCCGAAGGGGACGAACGGGATGGTTTCCTTGCTATGGTTCAGGATGGCAAGGATGCCATGTGTGAGGCCGTTCAGTCGGGTTTGGACAAGGCAGATTGTGTCAGCCAGTCCATGGCGGCGAGCACCGTAATACGCAGGTTTGCGTGGTTGCGGAAGTCTGGGTTCGCACCTGATGTGCAGTCCCGGCTCCTCAACATGCCCTTTGACGACGAACATCTTTTTGGCAGCAAGGCTGACGAGAGCCTTGAGGTTGCAGACCTGCAAAGCTGCAGCGAAGTCGTTGGGCGCTGCAGTTCGACAACCTCTGCCTTTTTGTCCTAGGGGACAACCATGGAGGGGAGGTTCCTTTCGCTATTACTCGTCCTTCAGTAAAGCGAGAGGAGCTGTCAGTCAGAGGCCAACGTAAGAGTGCCAGAGGTGGAAAACAGGGTACTCGAGGTGCCAAGGCCGCTCGGGCAGTTGCCTCTTTGCCCTCAGGCAACACCGCAGCTGCTACCACTCAGTCATGAGGCCAGGTCCCATGGTTCGTCGGTTGGGGGGAAGGCTGGCGCAGCATCTTGTAGAGTGGCGTGCCATTACTTCAGATGTGTGGGTTCTGGAGATCATAACCCACGGCTACTTCTTCCTTTTCGGCAGAGGCCGCACGACAATCCATCTGGGAACCTCTCTTTGAAGAGTCCGGATCCGCTCCTTGCGCAGGAAATTCAAGCCCTGCTGGAGAAAGGCGCCATAGAACTGGTGCCTGTAGCGGAGAGGAACAAGGGATGGTATTCCCCTTATTTTTTGATTTCGAAGAAAGACGGGGGATTGAGACCCATCATGGACTTGCGCAGTTTGAACAAACTCCTCAGGAAGGACAAGTTCAAGATGGTTACTCTCGTCCTCCAGGCCCTTCAACTTCAGGACTGATTGGTGTCTCTCGACCTCAAGGACACTTACTTCCATGTGCCGATCCATCCCAAGCACAAGTACCACCCGAGGTTCACGGTTGGCGACTCAGTTACAGTTTTGGGTCCTGCCGTTCGGATTGACCTCCGCCCCAAGGGTTTTCACCAAGCTCATGGTGGTGGTTGCAGCGCATATCAGGAAAGGCGGGATTCACGTCCACTCCTACCTGGACGATTGGTTGATCAGGGGGAGCTCTCCCGAGCAAGTCCTGGATCATCTGTCCGTCACCTGCCAATCCCTTCACAAGCTGGGCTTCTCCCTCAATTTAAAGAAGTCCCATTTGACGCCTACACAGCGGCTCCAGTACATCGGACCTGTGCTCGACACATGCCTGGGGCAGTGTTTTCCTCCCCAGATGAGGGCTCGTCACATTCAGCAGATGGTGCACAAGTTTCAACTTGCCCAGACTCTCCCAGCTTCCGAGTTCTTGAGACTGCTCGGCCTCATGGCATCCTGCATTCTTCTGGTGCCAGAGGCCAGGTTGCGGATGAGATCTTTGCAGTGGGCACTCAAGCTCCAGTGGTCTGTCCTCCGGCAGGATGTCGGACTCTGTTCAGGTGCCGCCCTCTGTCACCCAGGACCTTCGGTGGTGGGCTGTTGAAGGCAATCTGATGAAGGGGTCCCCATTTTGGCTGCCCTGGCCGGAGGTGACTATTGTGACGGACGCATCCCTCACGGGATGGGGAGCTCATGCCAACGAGTTGACAGTCAGCGGTCATTGGTCTCCATCGGAGTCCAGACTCCATCAATCTGTTGGCGCTCAGGACCGTCAGGCTTGTCCTGAAGGCTTTTCTGCTAACTGTGCGAGGAGTGTCCTGATTCTAATGGACAACACGGTGGCCATGCAGCTTGAGTTCTGGGCCATCCAGCAGGAAGTTTCGCTCTCAGCTGTTCATCTTGCAGGAGACGACGGACGCTCTGAGCAGGCAGAGCACGATCTCTCACGAGTTGGAGCTTGTTCAGGAGATTTTCCTGGAGATCTTCGCCCTTTGGGGGGCCCCCTCAAGTGGATCTCTTCGCCTCCAGTGTCAACCGGAAGTGCGAGAGGTTCTGCTCGTGGGAATTTCCTCCAAAAGGAGCCTTGGGAGACACGTTTGTGGTGGAGTGGTCATTCCCACTACTCTACGCGTTTCCTCCAGTCCCCGTCATCCCGCAAGTACTGCAGAGGTTAGAGGTTCGGTTCCCGGATGATCCTCATTGCTCCGGCGTGGGCCCGGAGGACGTGGTACCCGGACCTTCTCGACTTGTCCATCTGCCCTCCACATCTTCTTCCCTACCGAGACGACGATCTGCTCTCACGGGAGGGGGGGGGGGGGGGTCAGGTTCTCCATCCAGAGGTCAGATTCCTCAACCTTCACGCTTGGCTTCTGAAAGTTTGAGGTATAAGGATTGGGACCTCCCTGAAGACGTGATGGAGGTGTTGCTCTCGGCCAGGCGGCCGGCAACAAAGTCTCTGTACCGTTGCTGTTGGAGAAAGTTCTGTGACTGGTGCAGAGTTAAGAATGTGGATCCTTTTGAGTGTGACATTCCCATGGTTCTGTCTTTTTTGCTTTCCTTGGCCCACAGGGGCTTGCAAGTGGGGACCATTAAAGGTTACCTGGCGGCACTGTCCATATTTCAGCTCTCGTCTGGAGAATGTTCCTATTTTAAGATTCCTTTAATTTCTCAGTTTTTGAAAGGGCTCACTAATGTGTTCCCTCCGTCACCTTTTCTGGTGCCCGGTTGGGATTTGAACCTTGTTTTTAAGTTTCTTATGGGTGCTCCGTTTGAGCCTTTGCATTCTTGCCACTTGAGACTGTTAACTCTGAAAACTGTGTTTTTGGTTGCGGTTACTTCCGCTCGCAGAGTGAGTGAGTTACAGGCATTTTCAGTTAAGCCACCCTTCACTGTGTTTCATAAGGACAGGGTTGTCCTTAGAGTTCGTCCTTCCTTTCTTCCGAAGGTGGGTTCGGAATTTAATTTGAGCCAGAAGGTTGTTCTTCCGGCGTTCTATCCTCCTCCACATCCTGGTAAGGAAGAGGAGAGGCACCATAGGCTTTATCCTAGGAGAGCGTTTAGCTTTTATATTTCGCGCATGTCCCGGGTCAGAGTGGACGATCAACTTTTCATTGGTTACGCTGGAAAGCGTTTGGGACAAGCTGTGACGAAACAGACTTTGTCTTGTTGGATTATTTTAGCCATCTCCGAGTGTTACCGCTTGGCTGGTAAGGACCCTCCGGCTGGCTTGCGGGCATATTCTACCAGGGGTGTGGCTCCGTCTACTGCCCTGCAGAGGGGTGTTCCTATTCGTCACATCTGTGATGCAGCCACCTGGGCTTCGGTACATACTTTTGTACGTCACTACTCCCTCGATTCCATCCGAGGGCAGGATCTGGCCTTTGGCAAGGCAGTCCTTCATTCCGCAATTTGATTGGGCATGCTAAATTTGTGTTCTAAATTATTTTCCCACCTCCTTGCTTGGTACTGCTTTGGGAGTCTGTCATAGATATGGAATACGTCGGAGGACCCAATCCCCTCGAAGAACAAGTTACTCTCTTACCTGGTAACGTTCTTTCGATGGGATGGTCCGACGACGTATTCCATATCGCTCCCTCCGTACCTTCCCCGCTGCAGAATTTCTTGTGCGATTGCAGCTTGCATTCCGCAAGGCCTTGTGTGTCTGACTGGCAGAAAACTGGTGTCGCACGTTCTGGGGGAAAAAACTACAACTGAGGCTACGGGCGTTGTGCGTCCCATTTATCACATCGGGTGACGTCGGCCGTGGTCCTCGGGGACGGCTCATCGACGCAGGACGCAGATGCAGAAAATTTTCCAAAGCAGCACAGCTGTGGACATTACCTGTCATGGATATGGGATATGTCGTCGGACCATCCCATCGAAAGAACGTTACCAGGTAAGAGAGTAACTTGTTCTTCTGCAGTCACCAGCAAAATGGCTGCGCTGGCTCATGTGGGCACCATGGCCCCAAAACTGCGTTTTGCAGCAACAAAGATGGCTGCACCATCTTGCCAAGCAGACATTGGGCAGGATGGAACAAGGGGGCACATTGAGGGAGCTTGCCAGTGTGTTCTGACATATACAAAAGGATTATATTGAAAAAGTAGTGTTGCTTTGCTGCAAGCCCAAAGTCACCATTTAACTTTTCACCTTTAAATGATGCTGCTCTTGACGCTATGTACATCTGTTCTTCCTCAAACTACTGTTATGAATAAGGCCCTGCCATGCCCAGTTATATTTCATTGTGTTTCTGCAAAACCAAGCATGACTCCTGAATGGCGGGCTCTGTCAAAGAAAATCTGAGAAAAATCAACCAAGAAACGACTTTTATCCGCACAGGAAACCCATTCATTTTTAGTAGTAAAGATCAGTAGTTCAAAGAAACTCCAGCTATCTGGCCTATGTCAATTTCAGTGCATCTGTGCTTCAAACAAACTCCTGCCTACAAGAAAATAACTGGCTGCAAAACAGTGTGGGAATCCAGATGTAAACTCAAAAACCGAATTTAAAAAGGAAAGTGCCAGCAGCAACGCACCACATGTGTCAAAATGGGCCTTTGCAAACTAAAGAGAGAAAAATGCCCATTGTAAAAAGTACACTGAGTGAAAGTCTGCCATTATCTAGAAATGTGAAAAGGGATTGTGCTGTGAAAATATATGTTTGAGATGGTTCTATTCAGGAGATTTTCTTGCCATTCAGAGCCAAAATAAATGGAATTAAATCAAACTTCAGTGGCTGCTGGGGGGATGTCAGCTAAAAAAACAGGTTTTTGCTGAGAGGATGACCGAAGCAAAAGGGCCTCTCAGTAGATACTAACACACCAGTGATCATTATTAGGTTGGACAGAATCTGGTCTTGGCTGAACCCTCTGACAATGGAATTTCCAGGACAAGGACATGTGAAAAAGTCACACTTCCTCGTGATTTCTACAGGAAACTTCAAGGGAATCGGACGACCCTGCCCCTGAAGGGGGGGAGGGGTAGCTTGAAAGGCAGGGCCACACATGGGGAACAGATTGAACATTTGCCTCCAAATACTATTGATAAAAATGTAAACTTTTTTCTCTGCAGCAGGACCTTGTATAAATAGTAAAGTTTAAAAGTGATGTTGTGGTTTATAATTTGAGACATTGTAGAATTGACTGACACCTTGGGATTTTAGGCCAAATCTTCCATACTGAAAATGACTAAAGTAGCAGAAGGGCGAAACTAGGTCTCCTAGATTTCAAAGTTGGAGTTGAATGGTCTGCATAAAATATGTAACCTATTATTGTAAGTTGCTAAGAGACTTAAACTGTATAAATTTACTATTTGTGCCAAAATCTGATTTTAGCTGTGGAAGATTTTGGAACATTGTAAAACTCGCATCATAAATCTGTCATCCTGCCCTTAAAATCCAACCAGCTGAGAGCGTGGCGGGGACCATCACCCCTGACCAATCCAGTAGTTTAGAGTTGTGCTTAGCTAAGCCTGACCAGCCATATACTGCTATGATGTCACTATGCATTATAAATGAGTCCATGATATGACTCTAGCACACACTCTTCCTGAACTGCCTGTGCTACGTTTCTGATCTGCTCCATTCATCTTGCTGATCCCAAATACAAGGCCAAAGCATTGCTGACCCTACTCCATAGCCCACTGCAAAACCCAAGCATAGCTGAATCCTATCCCAGCAAGGCCAGTGATCCAGAATCAACCCACTAATCTCCCATTTAAAAAGGGGAAAGTGGGGCTGCGAGTGTGCAGTCTCTGGCAGTCTCTCTACTGTTTCTACAGTTGCTGTGGGTGGTGCTACTACCCTCCTGTACCTACAAGAACCCTTCATTCCGCGGAGCGGACCGCCGAGTGTGGCTGCGAGTGTGCAGTCTCTGGCAGTCTTTCTACTGTTTCTACAGTTGCTGTGGGTGGTGCTACTACCCTCCTGTACCTACAAGAACCCTTCATTCCGCGGAGCGGACCGCGGAGTGTGGCTGCGAGTGTGCAGTCTCTCTACTGTTTCTACAGTTGCTGTGGGTGGTGCTACTACCCTCCTGTACCTACAAGAACCCTTCATTCCGTGGAGCGGACCGCCGAGTGTGGCTGCGAGTGTGCAGTCTCTGGCAGTCTTTCTACTGTTTCTACAGTTGCTGTGGGTGGTGCTACTACCCTCCTGTACCTACAAGAACCCTTCATTCCGCGGAGCGGACCGCGGAGTGTGGCTGCGAGTGTGCAGTCTCTGGCAGTCTACTGTTTCTACAGTTGCTGTGGGTGGTGCTACTACCCTCCTGTACCTACAAGAACCCTTCATTCCGCGGAGCGGACCGCGGAGTGTGGCTGCGAGTGTGCAGTCTCTCTACTGTTTCTACAGTTGCTGTGGGTGGTGCTACTACCCTCCTGTACCTACAAGAACCCTTCATTCCGCGGAGCGGACCGCGGAGTGTGGCTGCGAGTGTGCAGTCTCTGGCAGTCTCTCTACTGTTTCTACAGTTGCTGTGGGTGGTGCTACTACCCTCCTGTACCTACAAAAACCCTTCATTCCGCGGAGCGGACCGCGGAGTGTGGCTGCGAGTGTGCATTCTCTGGCAGTCTCTCTACTGTTTCTACAGTTGCTGTGGGTGGCGCTACTACCCTCCTGTACCTACAAGAACCCTTCATTCCGCGGAGCGGACCGCGGAGTGTGGCTGCGAGTGTGCAGTCTACTGTTTCTACAGTTGCTGTGGGTGGTGCTACTACCCTCCTGTACCTACAAGAACCCTTCATTCCGCGGAGCGGACAGCGGAGTGTGGCTGCGAGTGTGCAGTCTCTCTACTGTTTCTACAGTTGCTGTGGGTGGTGCTACTACCCTCCTGTACCTACAAGAACCCTTCATTCCGCGGAGCGGACCGCGGAGTGTGGCTGCGAGTGTGCAGTCTCTGGCAGTCTCTCTACTGTTTCTACAGTTGCTGTGGGTGGCGCTACTACCCTCCTGTACCTACAAGAACCCATCATTCCGCGGAGCGGACCGCGGAGTGTGGCTGCGAGTGTGCAGTCTCTGGCAGTCTCTCTACTGTTTCTACAGTTGCTGTGGGTGGCGCTACTACCCTCCTGTACCTACAAGAACCCTTCATTCCGCGGAGCGGACCGCGGAGTGTGGCTGCGAGTGTGCAGTCTACTGTTTCTACAGTTGCTGTGGGTGGTGCTACTACCCTCCTGTACCTACAAGAACCCTTCATTCCGCGGAGCGGACAGCGGAGTGTGGCTGCGAGTGTGCAGTCTCTCTACTGTTTCTACAGTTGCTGTGGGTGGTGCTACTACCCTCCTGTACCTACAAGAACCCTTCATTCCGCGGAGCGGACCGCGGAGTGTGGCTGCGAGTGTGCAGTCTCTGGCAGTCTCTCTACTGTTTCTACAGTTGCTGTGGGTGGCGCTACTACCCTCCTGTACCTACAAGAACCCATCATTCCGCGGAGCGGACCGCGGAGTGTGGCTGCGAGTGTGCAGTCTCTGGCAGTCTGTGCATGGCTGCCATGGCGGCCGTCTCTGAAACTTCGCCACTTTTGGACATTGCCTCTGCTACCGTGCCAGACTCTATGGATCTTGAGGAGGGCCGTTCGCTTAGAAGCGCTCGGCCCCGAATTGCCCAAAAACAACACCTTCACCCTCGAGGCGTCATGAGCCTCTTAACCTCGGATTCTTCACACTGCCAACTACAATCTCAAGCCCCCCCTCGGCGGCGGGCCGAAAGTAAAGAAAACAAAGATCCAGCCGCAAGAAAAATCCCCGCCACAATGGCGCGAGGAAGTCAGGCTGACACAGAAATTCAGCGCGATGACACGCAGCTCCCCATTCACCTCCCGGTCTGGTGGCGCCGCGACTCCCGTTGTCACTTCTTCAGCCGTGGATTCCTCCCTCACATGTCCGAGCCTGGGATACCTCCGGGGGGAGGACCGAGGCCCGTGAGCGGGGGGGGGGGGCCCGCAAAGTGCCCTTCAGCCGCCCGCAAATCGGACCCCATTCAGGGGGAGGTGCTTGAAGACGCCAAGGAGGCGGCTGTCGCTGAAGCATCGAGTGCGGAGAGTAGTGGGGGGAGGGGACTTCTTCCCCCGCCCCCGGCAAAGCAAACGCCACCATCGCCCCTTCTCGTGGGTCAGAGGGAAAACAGAAAACTGAGAACTGAACAAAGTCCTCAAATTACTGTCGCCAACTCTCTGATACAAGTCCACTTGGGCTCGGACTCGCCAGCCCCTATTCTCCTGGAGGAAACCTGCCCCCGCCTTCCGGCGGACCAGAGGGGCGAGGCAACTCAAACTGCCAAACAACTCGATCCCATTTTACTTCCGCTTGCGGATATGAGCCCTTCCTCCTGCACAGAAACTTTAAATCCAAAAAAACGTTGCTGGAAGGAGGTGGAGGCATCTGATTCTAGAAAACCTCGTCTTCTCAGAAGAAGAGGCCTGCTGAAGCAAAAAACGCAAAAAAAAAATCTTTAAAAGTCTAGCGTCGAACAAAACTAAACCTAGCGGCCACTCCGTTAAAAAAACCATGGAATCCTGAGTCCATAAAGCCCTCAGTGGCAAGTCTAGTTACAGACTTTTTCCACGCCTTCGCTCTGGATTCGCAGAGCAGACAAGAGGTCCTCACCGATGAGGAAATCTTGGAAGCAGTTAAAACGTGTCAACCCCCAGAAAAAACAAGGAAAAGGTCCCCGGTGCCAGATCAGCTGCCAAAGATGAAAGACGCCTCAAAGCCTAAAACGGCTCAAATCTCTCCAACTCGGCTGCCGCGGGCCCAATCCCCGAAGGAACCGTTTCTTGACCTGCCTGGCGAAGTCTTATCAGCTGAACCAAGTGACAAGGGCGCAGTCGCCCAAACTACACCAACAAATTATAGTGAAAAGTCTCCTTTGGTCCTCACGGGAAAACCAGTCCTGGTCCACCAAACAAATACACTTGGCACGGTACATGGTTCTACTCATTCAAACAAGCAGACCAACAAAGATCCGCCGGGACGCTCAAGCCCAAGGCGGCCCCATTCCATTCACCCTTCAACAGCCTTAGACCAAAGGGTGGTGGCACCTTCAAAGGCTCGTATGCTTGAAACTACACCGCAAGCGCCATGCCAAGCATCTGCCGACATAAGGCAGCAATCCCGTCTGTATCAGGACAGCCTGTTGGCCGACCTTCAAAATAAACCGACTCACTCGGACAGAATCAGACGTGGATCCTTAGAGCTAGCATCCTCTCCTGTAGTAAGAAGACTTTTAAATGAGAGTCAAACAACAACTCCAAACCCGAAAGGCCCCACGCATCAACCAGTGTACCAAACAGACTCTCCTTCGCAAAACAAGAGGGACATTCTACCAATTGTCAGCGGTCACCATAGCGCTAAATCCGTTTATTAAACTCTACGAGGGGATAAATGAGTCCTTAAAAGACCATACCTCGATTCAAGCAAAGATGTATTCAAAATTAACCTTTTTAGAAGGCTACATCACCGCCCTCGATGGCAAATTGTCAAGCCTAAAATCGGACGTAGTTAAAGGAAACAAGGCTTTCGCAGAAGTTCACTCAGAAAATCAGATGGAAGTCGGGGCGGGTGGTCAAAATAGGCTGGTACAACCTCCTACCATAGCCTCCACCTCGGCTATTCAAAGGCCTACTACTGCGGTTGTAAATAGATTAACACCGGAAGAAGTAATTGACATCACAGATGAACCACCGTCACTGCCTCCTCTCCAACATTCTCCGGGGGGAACAGATGAATGTGCATATTCGCTGTTCTCTCCAACGAGACCAGACCTCCACCCACAAAGAGGTGTGGTCCAAAAAATAAACAAAAAAGATAAACAAGCTACCTCGCAGATCTTTACTCCAATCCCGAGAACAGAGGCAACTCAAAGTACGGCTCAAATTTCGGTTCTACCACCGGTTACACAAAACCTGAACAAAGCCTCTCCCCGTTCAACTGAGGAATTTCTGGCAGAGGCGGACATAATGAACCTCTCTCAGCATCTTGATGACCCTCAAGCCCAGCAACAACTGAAGGAAGGAAAGAAAGCACGGGGGCTTCGCGCTGCTGCTTCGCCAGTGGTTCAGGGCGCTTTGGCTGACTTGAACACTATTGAAGATTCATCAGAAGACGAATCATCCCCAAAGTTCAGCACCCTGGAAGATCGCAGGAAGAAAATACATCAGGGTTCCAGACACAAGCTCCCTAGTTCCCCTAACTTTCGAGTTGTCATTTGTGTCCCCCGGAGTCCAAGAGCGCACAAGGCGGATCCCCGGCATACAACAAGCGCGAGAAAAGGTTGGCGCTTCAGTTTGCGACTGGCATTCCACGTCACAAAGCTCCAAACATTCGAGTGGAAAAACAAATGAGGGAAACACCCAAATTCCCACTTTTCCTCACAAACCGAAAAATACCGAAAAGCCAACTTACACGTAAGAGCGTCTCCTATTAAGCTGGTCCAGCATCCCGAAAACAAAGACGACATAATCCTAAATAGAAGAGGATTACTAGCATTGTTCAGCCTCGTACCAGCTCTACGTGGAATTAAATTGTCTGACCTACAGTTAGTGGACCCTTACCACTCAAACTTCTGAGCAAAAGCCTATATTTACCTTGCCTCAACCAGTGCAAAAAAGGAAATCGTTCGAGCTGAAGAGGACTTGGCATTCCTTGGTTTCATTTTGGAAAACCAAAATCAGAAATCTCACTCTCACCAGTCAGGAGACCGAGGGTGTAATTTGAGACGAAACGTTAAAGGTCGTGACAACGAAAACATGAGTGAAAGGAAAAGTCACTCCGATCCTAAGCAAGTTTCTGAAAGCCACATTCAGAAGCCCCCAGCTTCCATCAACGCGTCTTCAAACCGAAAATTTGAACCGCTGGGTATAAAGAAAACCTTTGACTGCAAGGGGCCTTACTCGGCTAAATCGAAAGTCGTAAAGGTGACATCTATACCCGATACTTCCACTATTCCGATTAATGCCACACATTGTTCAGCTAACAAAGACCGCTCGGACAGCATCAATCAGCCAAAAGACAAACCTCAGAGTTTGTGGGCCTGGCTCCCAAAGGCTCTCACACTCAAGAAAAAATAGCAATGCGCAGGTCGGCCAAGAGGGCTTTCGGTCACTTCGACTGCCGACCCAACTCCACCCCCCTCCGTCTCTGCTCTTGGAACACCCGTGGTCATTTGCACCTAACAATGCCGAGCGATGCAAACCTGGCTGCTTTTGATATTTGCCTACAAGAGACATGGCTCGAGAAATCGCCTGCTATGGACGGCTACGTCATTTTGGCGCCAGCAAATTAAGGATTAATGGGCCGCCCGACATCAGGTCTTCTCATCGCCTACCGGCAGGGGAGGGGTCTGAAGATCAAGGCCACCCTCCTTTCCAACCTTTCAATCCTGGCAGTACTATTTGACTGGGCGGATCAACCAAATTGCGGGCCCTCCCAAACCGCAATTATCAACACCTACTGGAACCCAGCAGCCATAAACCAACAGTCATACTTAGCGACAATGGAAAATCTAGTAGATGAAATCCAAGCTTCCAATCAGGTCCCTTTGATCATCATTTGCGGTGACCTAAACGCCCACTGCTCGGACCACCGCACAAAGTTGGGCAAATCTTCTTCGAATCCCGCCGCAAAAAGAGGGAGCCTGTGGTCAACACTGATGGCATCAAGAAAAATAGAAAATTTGGATTCAGTTTTCCCCAACGCTGACCGTTCACCCACTTGGGAGCAAGGTGTTCACCACGCCACTATTGACTACATTTTTGCCTCGCGCTACCTTCTTTCGAAGGTAAAAGACTTTGAGGTTCGCAAAACTAAAGCGAGCGACCATAACCAGCTCACCATGTCTCTGCAATCCCATTTTAATCACCGGCACTGTATGTGGTAGGGGTTGAGTCAAATTCACGAGGCAATCGCTTGAACCTGACAACGAAATCAGTCTCAGATTTGTCTGCAAAATATGCTTTGGGGCTACGTTCTGGCGGAAAAGATTCTTTGGAATACGTACCTCTTCTTCTACAATATAGGGCCAAATCAAAAACGTCGGCCCCATCACTTACTGTTCCGAGACATTCCTTTGATGCAACACTGGTTGCAAAGAGGCGTGAACTGCGCAGACAAACGGCGGCTTGGGTCCCTCCCACAAAATCAAGACCAACTAAAGTCAGAAATAAAGGCCTACACAAACTGGGTAAAAAAAACACCGCCACAACTTGTACCAGCAGGACGCTGAATCCATGCTAATATAACACTGCGGAAATAAAGCAAAATATTTCTGGTCTCTGCTAAAAACTTTAACACGTTCTCTAAACAACACGACCATCAACGCCACGGCGGAAGCAAAATGGATCAGTCACTTCTCGTCTCTCTTTCAAGCTCCACTCTCCATAGGCCTGCCTGTTTCGAAATCGAAAAACGAAAATTGGGTGAAATTGGACGACCTGGCGGAAATCAGAGATCAAATTAAAAACCTGAAGAACTCCAGAGCGACGGTCCCGGATGGAATTTCGAACTTAGACTTGAAAAAAAACGCAGACGAATGGGCACCACTTATCCGGGCTATCTTCGGGCAGTGTGCCGCCCAGAAATCGCTCCCTCCATCATGGACGAGGACGGTTATCGTCCCAATTTACAAGAAAGCTGATATCACCGATCCACTAAATTACCCCCCTATAGCCCTTTTGGATTGTATTGGGAAAGGCTACGGGAGCCTTCTTTTAAAAAGATTTGATGCCTGGTCAAAGTCGGCCCCTTGTAATGACAGGTTTCAAATGGGCTTTAAAAGAAATGTGGGAACAGCGGCTAACATACTTACCATCAGTGTACTGAAAAGCAAGGTCTTGGAGGGCAAACCAAGGATCTTTGTGGCCTTTGTCGATCTCTCCCAAGCCTTTGACTTGGTCAACAGGCAGCGCCTCTGGTACAAACTCGAAGGCTGGGGGTGCCCTCAGGAGATTCTGCAACCAATCAAGGCTCTCCACTCAGAATCGACCCTCAGGGTCCGATTGTCACAAATGGGCAACTTGTCCTCTGAAATCCAGACGGGTCGAGGGGTGAAACAAGGCTGCCGCCTAGCTCCAGCACTGTTTCTGGCCTATATTGGTGATTATGGCATCTCAGAAGATCCGTCAAGGACTTTTCCGCCTTCCCTGTCCACAGCAAAAATAAGCCACCTATTGTATGCTGACGATCTCATCCTACTCGACCAGACCCAGATTGGCCTCCAGAAGCAATTATCAAATCTCCTGCGTTTACGTCTTAGAACAACTTAAAAATAAACAAAGAAAAAACCAAAATCTTGTCCCTGGAGTCCGGCCAGAAAAAAAAACGCAGACAACTTCAAATGGTATCTGGAAGACTACGTGATCGAGAAAGTCACAGTATACAAATACCTTGGAGTCCTGATAGACAGCACCAAACAAGAAAGTTCAACGCAGGCAAACATTCAACTTAGAATAAAGAAGTTGACATATCAAGGAAAGGTGATTGATACAAAATTCGGTACATTTTCTTGTATCCCTGTGATCGAATTCTACAGAAAGAAAGTCATCCCCTCCATCACTTACGGAGCCGAAGCCATGCCTCTGATTCCAAGTAAAATCTGGCAGAAACTGGAAAGTGTGTTTTGGAAAGGGGTCCTGTCCCTTCCAAAATCAACGTCCATAGCTGCTATCCGGAGAGAACTGAGCCTAGTGTCTTTAAAGACAACAGTTGACAGTTCCCTGAGACTGTACCGAAAATGCATCATGGATGGGAGTGATATTTTCGGTCTCCTAAATAAGGAGTTAAACTCTGGCAAGGTGCAAATGCTGGCAGTATGGAAGGAAACAAACTTGGCTTTACTCAACTCAGTCGTCTCAGAGGTTTATCTGATACGAGCGCTTGTCGCTTATGTGAAAATAAAACCGAATCCATCAGACATTTGCTTCTGTCATGCCTGAAAAACCAGAATCTGAGAGGGGCTTACTTGAATCATCTAATTGTGGAGGATCGAGGGTGGGACGACGACACCTGGTGGAATAGACTGATCAGCGGAGACAGAATAACCTGGCTCCTGGCAACCGTGAAAATATTGGAACACACGATGAAAATGACAACAGCCACAGGGTCCCACCCCGGCTAGTTATCGCGCAATTTACTGCTTCGGTTCTTTTTGTAAAATTCTTTTGAATATACACAAATAAAAAATAAAAAAAAATAATAAAAAGGGTAAAGCTGTGGTACCATTTTAAAAAGGGGAAACCTGTGGTACCTTTTTACATCCTGAAATCAAACCGGCTTGCTGCCCACTAACTGCTTGACCACTGACTGCATCCATCGGTACCTGTGCCATCCAGTGACCTTAATTTCCCAGCTGTTCGCTACCCGGTGACCAGTCCTTGCCCAGCTAACTTTTTCCAGACGTGCCGCCGTGTGCTGACCAGACCCTGTTGACTGTCCAAAAATCTGAAAACCAAAAAGTGGACTGTGATTAAAATCACCACCCCATAGAAACACATGGCCTATCTTGTCTTGCCTTTGTCCTTATCCCACTCTCTAACTGGTAACTTGTTGAAACTGTTAGAATTATCCTTGTATCCTGTCCTTAATGTTTAAGTGCTAGCGCCATCTCTTTCCAATTTTGTCTGGTGTAAAATATAAGCCCTTAGTTATATTTGGAGGAATCCAACTAATTTCCATATATTTTATTGTTGGGGTTGAGCACTGGGGTGATGAGGTTGACCACGCAAATCAACCCTGGAGCTTACTGTGTTTCTCCTTAACAATATAGCCTAGATAATTTAGTGTAACATTTTCCCTTCAAAACCGATTTTCTCACTTCTGACTGCTCTATTTTTCATAAAAACAAACTTCACTCTACCTACCAAATCTCTCTCAATTAACCAGCTAGAGACCTATTTTCACCTATGTACTGTTCCCTGTGATATACCTCTATCCCCAGCCCAAAAACCGCACTCCAAATCAGAGTATTTCACCTATTTTTATTAAAAACCGTTTGGGTAATTTAAAGCAGGAATTGAGAAAATTGCAAGTTTTCCAATGTGTCATTTGGCTGCAGCATGCTCTAAACGTTCCACTCATTTTCGAATTGTATGCCTTTTTGCTGATCCATTGCCTTGTGATTGTCAGTGATATAACATACCTGCTATTGTGAGAAAACAAACATATGTATATTATAATTTAACCACACTATTAATTAACTTCAAGTGTTATTTTAGGCCTTTGATTAGGGTTTTGCCTCTCCTTCTGTGAGGGAAGGTCGGATTGTGATGGTTTTCTCTCATATTCCAGACTACCTGCTTCTTCTTTCTATCCACTCAGAATTCGATTTGTGGGTTGAGGGAACATTGCAGGGGCAAACCTTAACTTGGGTGCCATCTTTCCTAAAGTCAAAAAGTGCTCCTATTCAATTCTGCCATGTATATGTCCTGGGAGAAGGTTAATTAAGTGCATTGCTTACTTTTCTATTGTAGTTATCACCCCATTGGTGATTGCTGCTCCATATTAAAATTGTCTGATTTCATTGGATTTTAAAAATAAATATTGCATTTTCGCCAACCGGCCTGGTTCCTGGTCCATTGTGACATGGGGTATTTGAAAAAGGGGGTGTGATACGAGTTGTGTACCATCTCAAACTGAATTTGCATAAAATCCAGAAAGGCATCTCAGTTGCGCGCTACATACTTGGCTGAGACCAAGGTGTGTGTCGCCTGATTGAAATCCTTAACATAAGTCATACCGACCCATCTCTTTACTGAATATTGATGGGAACATCCTGGGGAAGATCTGGCAGCCAGGAGGCGAGGGTAGCTCCGATATTGGTCCATCCAGATCAATGAGGGTTCATTGAAGGAAGAAATATGTCTGGTAACATCTGTCGCCTCCACCTTATCATGGATTATATAAAATCTCAAACAGGACATGGCGATTGCCTCCTTTGATGCCAGGAAGGCATTTGACTGCTGGAGTAGGAATGGCTATTCCGAATGCTGAAAGAATTCAGGTTTGGGGAAAACATCTGTAAATTGTTAGGCCTACTATATAACAAGCCGGTAGCAATGGCAAGAACCAATGACTGGGTCTCAGGGAAATGGGAACTAAGCAGGGGACACGACCGGGATGTGCGGCATCCCAATACTATTTGCTCTGGCCCTGGAACCCCTGGCAGGGTTTCTACGATAAGAAATGATAGAAGCAGGGATCTAAGCGGTGGGTGGAGGAATATAATATTGCTGTATGCTGATGACATACTTTTATATGAGAGCAATCTGCGGTGGAACCTCTCAACACTACTAGAAGTGTTAAACTTCCGGCACATGTCGGGCTCTCGAATTAACAAGGGCAAATCATTGTTATTCCCCCTGGGACGGCTACGGAGATGTCACAAGGGGGTCCTACCGGCGGTGGGGATAAAATGGGAGACTGAGTCATTTAAGTATTTGGGCGTGCAGAGTTTCCACGAGATGGAAGAAACCTTTGTACAGAACACGGGGAGGGCTTTATCCAGGATAGAGGACTCGGCACAGTTCTGGAAGGGTCTACCTCTCACCCTGATGGGAAGGGTAGCACTATGCAAAATGGTGATCCTACTGAGATTGCTTTACTACTTCACCAACATACCGTACGTGCCAAAGAAATTCTTCTTTAAAATGCTAGACAGTAGGATAGGGTATCTACTATGGAACACTGGGAGAAGGTGGGTGTCCTTATTGATACTGCGAAGACCAAGGGCAGAAGGTGGACTGGGTCTGCCAGACTACGAGAAATATTTCATAGTAGCGCAGTTACAAATGGTTCTGGAATGGGGACAACCAGGTGGGGGGAAATGGGGGGGGGGAGATGCTGGTGGGAGATCTGCCACTGCACCGGTAAGGGGGGGGGGGGTGAATTGCTGTGGAACCCGGTGGGGACCCCAACTGGGTTTGAGGCAGTCAGAAACATGGAAGAATGTTTGAAAGAAGAGACCCAGAGGGCTCTATGGAGGGGAGTTTTCCCTGGAGGGTAGACCAGAAACTGCAACAAGCAATGGAGAGAGCAGGGATACAGAGACTCCATGAGAAGGGATGTGAGGTGGTGGGGGACCTGTTTGAAGGGGGGGAAAACCTGACTTTTGCAGAAGGGTGTGTGAAGTTTGAGCTGCCAAGAGGCCTATTTCTGCATACGGAGCAATAGTTAGAATAGTGGAAATATGGGACGGAATTCCAGAGGAGCCGGAAACAAGCCTGTTGCTGCGGATACTATTGGAACAAACGGGGGTGGGGGAGTAAAGGCGAGGGGGGGTGTAAAGGTCTTGTGAATCTAGAAAGCCCTACAAGAGGAACTTAGATGGGAACTGAAGGTGAAAGAGAGAAGGTGGATATATGGGGTACCATATACCGGAGATGGAGTGGGTAAGAATATGGGAACAGGTCCACAAGGCGTCACGGAACGCCAGATTCCAATTTAACATTATGCATAGAATATGTGACCCCGACCAAATTACGGGCTATGAATAAAGCATTGGTGGATAAATTGGGTGTGGCAGAGGCTCAGTGGGATTCTGGCATATGATATGGCACTGTAGAGTTATAGCAATATACTGGGACAATGTAATCAAAGGGGTGAACGAGTTACTGGGGACAAAACTGGAATGCAGCCTGAAAATATGCATTTGGGGATTCTTCAGGGGGAAGGAGACACAACTGAATAACACAACTGAATAGGATGGTACCATTCCTACTGATATTAGCCAAACGTTGTATGGCCAATGCGTGGAAATACCCACAGGGACCAGCGGTAACGCTGTGGCAGGCAGACACCAGTAGATGGGTGGGGGGGGGCATAGCCGAACTGGAAACACAGCTGAGCGAACAGGGGCTGGGGTAGAGTGGGATGGAGTAACAGCAGATTGGGCCCAATTGCTGAACGACCTGGCAATATCCAATGACCGCGAACAATAGCATGAGTGTCTTGCACTAGATGTCAACGGTACACAGGGCAAGTCTATGCCGATAAGGAGTGAGTGAAGATCCTGCGACTGTGCTACCGGCCTTGACTCCAGAGAAGCCGAAAGCCAAGCAGTTCATCGCAGCCGGTGAGTCGAGGGGAGAACTCATAAGAACTGGGCTGTGTTCATTGAGGATCGCAAAGTGGCAAGTTTTAATCAAGTTCAATGAACTATGAAAATGTTAAGGGAGACCAGCTGCAGAGGGAAACCGGCACCACGTGGCTGCTAACTCAAGAGACTATGGTTGATTCCCCATCTGAGCGAAATTACAGAAACAAAGAGGCTGTAGGAGGGCCACTGAAATGGGTCAAAGTGGTCATACTGAGGGGCAAGCAAAATCCCCTTACAATCTAAAGACTTTGATCTGCAAACTGTGAGAGAAAAGGAAGTGAATCCTTCAGTGAGAACTAGGGAAGCGAATCCCAAGAGGGGCAAAGTCTAAAGTCCCAAGAAAGTGCATTGACAGAAGTGAACCCGGCCGAGGGATGTCCGCTGTAACTGTTTAAAAAGACATTAAGATTTGTGAAGAAGGAAAAGCCATAGTAAACCCCACCATGGGAGGCTTAGATCAAGAGGAGCCAGCGCCCGGAAGAGGGGGCCCAAGGGTGGAGAAGTCTCACCCCAAGTGAAAAACAAACTTTTGTTTTATTATTTTGAAGACATCTGGGGCAAGAGATGTGAAACGAGACTTGGCCATCGACTGCTCTGATAGTTATAATCTGAACTCACATCTCACGCTGGGAAAGCTCGTGAGTGTGCTGTGATCCACGATCTAACCTTACCCTGTGCTCAAAACGTGGGTACGGGAGAA
This sequence comes from Ambystoma mexicanum, assembly GCF_040938575.1. Lineage (NCBI taxonomy): Eukaryota > Metazoa > Chordata > Amphibia > Caudata > Ambystomatidae > Ambystoma > Ambystoma mexicanum. Next base: position 692,985,826 of record NC_090936.1, read on the forward strand.
CCAAGCTACCACATCCTGACATATTATTTGAGAACACTTCTTTCTTTTCTTGACAACTATCCTACACCCGTTTTTGTATTAGTTATAAGGTTTGGCAATAGATTTCTTAGTATAGGCCGTTTTGTTTGACACGCGGCCACTAGGACTGCCTTATTTTTCCTTTGATGGTTGGCGCTTGTTCACATCTTAGATTTAGGTTCGGTGTTTTTCCAACCTGCATACAGCGTTCATTGTTCAATAAACACCCTTGAACTGTGATCACTTGTGTCCGTATTACTTGTTGCCACCATGAGTTCTTCAAAGGTGCTTTGTGATTTGAGTGGTAGTCCCTCGGGAGGTGCAAGTCTGACCTTATTTTAAATGCAGTATACTCATAATTTTTAAAAAGGATTCAGGGAGGGATTATATTTTACTCGCAAAAGCACCAAACGTTGTTATAAAGTATATTTTGGGTTAATGTTTGCTATAGCAGGTTAGTGAGGACTTGTAATTTCTACTGGTAGTGTTTTCTTATTACCTGTGCGTTACCGCAAGAGGTGAGTTGCTGTAACTATTTTGTTGAATTAACGATAGTTTTGAAACTGGTCCATGGGGGAGGGGGGAATGTGTAGGGTGTAAGTATGTTACAAAGGCTCGGACTGACCTATAGGGCAGGTAATGCCGAACCAAAAACACAAAATGCTAGTGTGGGACACCTTTTGGGCTAATGTGGCCCAGTTTGAGTTACTTAACTATGCAGCTAATAGTTTTGACCATTGTTGCAGAATAATTCTTTACATTGCACAATTTGCATTACATTTTATCAAAAAACTCCCCCGTGGGTACTATTCAAATGGAATGAATTGCCATTTGCAACTGTGGGCCACTTTTTCATTGATGCCCGAGACAATTGTATGCCCCCAGTCCGACCCTGCAAAGACTTATACCTCTTAGAGAAGGAGCAGCCTGCCCAAGTCATTTTGCCAAAAACTCACAATGGACTTTGGAAAGGCACGTTACGTGGGATCTGTAAAACTCACCGTTGTCATTTTCATGGCCTAGGCGCTGATTACTCTGTGGTAGCAAATCATGGTGTGCAGTTGAGTGCTAGGAGAGTTAACTATTCTGACAGGGGAATCTGAAACCTTACTGCATTTCCTTATCAGGTTTGTGATTGGATTTTTCATTTTTGGGGGGCAGGGTTTGATATAGGCCAGAGGGCATAGATGCGCTTGTCTGTTGAAGACCCTACCTTCCAACTCGCCACATCAATTTACTTTTAGGTTCTAGCTTCCCCTTTTCAGGAACTGGATTGCGTGGATTCTTTATCAGATGCTGAGCACATGACTTACGTGGCTCAGGTTTTTCTACCAGGCCAAATGTAGCCTTTAGTGTTTTTATTGGGGACGTTTAATTGCTGGATGCTTGCAGTGGGGTAGCAACCTGGGTGTTTATAGACCTTTTACTAAGCACAATGTGTATCCGGACACTAATATTGGTGCCTAGATTTTTTTAAGGCATAATCTAAAACACTGAACTTTATGCACGGTTGTGCAGGTGTTTTAAACTCCATTTTTATTTGTTTTCTGAATTGCAGCATACATGTAATAAACCGGGTTCAATGGCACAACTAATGCTTGCAAGGAGATTTCGTGGATAAATTGAAAACAAAAATCAGGAGAAAAGTTCCAGAAAATCTGTGGAAGTAAAATTGCACGCTTGTGCTGGAGCCTGCTGAAGGGACGGTGCACAAAGAAACAAACAAGTTTGCTCCCATCTGGGGTCCGAGTCCTACGCCCAACCCTAATGGGTGTCCCCGATACCTATAGTCGAGGCACATTGGCTGTTTAAAATGAGGAAAGTTGACACGCGTTAGTGGCTTTGGGAGGAACATCTAGTGAATGCCGGCAATGTCACCCTGGATGCCAAGTTCTGGAGAATTTTGGAAGGGAATTTCTAAAGGTGCCTTTAATCTTTTGAGATGCCAAAGTTTACCATACCTTCTCCAGCATGGGGTCTGGCATGGATTCACATGCTCATGAATATTCCCCGTCGTCAGGCTGGGAATCCTCGGTAAAGAAAAAACCAGTATCAGTTTCGTTTCTGATCTGTCTTTCGTAGTAATAACCAATCACTGGTCTCTGCGTCATACTGACCACAGCCAATGACTGCCCTCTACCTAAGCACCGCCTCTGGCAGCCATCTTCAGATTTTTACCGCACGTTCATGTGTTGGGATCCTCGTGCTATTGCTCTCGAGCGTTAGTGCTATTTTTTCGCGCTTTTTACAAAAAACTTCGATTCTTTCGGTCAAAAGAGCCTCAAGCTCCACCGATCCTACATCCGATCAACGGGGACCCGTGTCGGATTCATCTGTGCCCCTCAAGGGTGAAGATTTCGTCGAGCTACACTTTGGAGGACTCCAGAAGCTTCTCAGGCCCTGTCTCGGAGATGGCCCAGGAGAAGGGAAGCTCGACGCCCGGAAAGCTGTTCAGGGTCTGCCCTGGATGCCAGCTGCAGAACGTCTTCAAGGAGGACGAACACTCTTTCTGCCTTTACTGCCTTCATGAGGACAAAACGCACGTGGAGAAGGACTGTGCGTTTTGCGGCAACATGTCGGAACGGACCATGAAGGACCGCCATCAACGTCTCGCCAACTGGCTGGAGGGTAAGAGCCCGTCTGGCGAGAAGAAGAAGAAATCCGAGCGGTCTTCTAAGACCTTTGAGGGCGCCCCGGCGACGGGGGCCCAACATAAGGCCAAGCACCGCGAGTCCGCTGGCACCGGGAGCGCCGAACGGTCGGGCTCTACGGGCGCCAGGCAGGGCGCACCCTCCCCGGCACCATCAACCACGAGCCAACGCTCTGGGTCGGGTAAGAGGAAGGCCGAGCACCCGGCGAAGCTCCTGGAGAGGCCCCGGTCAAGCTCTAAGGCAGAGGAGGAGCGTGGCAGTGCCCCCTCCCTCAAGGATAAGGCGGTGAGCGCACCTAAGGTGGTGAAGGCCTTGATCCATCCGACCAAGCCCTCTATCGAAACGGTCGCGGCGGCCCTGGCTCAGCCTGTGGTGGCTGCACCAGTGGTGGCGACCTCAGGGCCCAGAATCTCCCTGCCTCCTCGGAGGGAGTCTTCCTTTGTGCCCATCGATAGGACCCCCGTGAAACCCTCCGTGGGGAAGAAGGGGGGGCAGGGCGTCGTCGTAGAGTCGGCCTCAACCTCAGAAGAGGAGCTGATAGAGGTCTTAAGCCACGGCATAGGCGTGGAAGAAGGCCAGCCCGTCGGAATGGACCCCGACGCAGGTGACGACGACGACATCGTCGAGGATACCGACGGGGCCCCTGCTCGCCCGTCGGATTCCCCTCTGCCAGCGCCGCAAGACAACTCGGCGGCCATTTTGTTGGCCATACAGTCCTTATGCTCCGAGATAAGGACGAGGCTACCGTTACCGACGGAGGAACCTCTCCCGTCGGGGGATCCAGAACCGGGACCTTCTGGTGTTCCCCCTACCAAGAAAAGAAGGATCCATCCACCACCTCCTTTTCAACCGTCGCGCCCCTTCCAGCCCTCCTCCCCGTCCACCCGAGGGGATGATACGGGGACTGACACGGCAGCGACGGGTACGGACGACGAGGCATACGACGAGGATTTTCCGTCGTCGCCTCCCACCAGGGCCTCTCCGCCCGACGAGATCGGATCTTTCCACTCCATGATCTCCAGGGCTTCCGAGCTTTTCCAACTCTGCCCTGAGGAGAAGAAAAAGGAAGGCTTCCTTTATCAGCGGCGCGAGGCCAAGAGGAAGACGGTCCTCGCAGTGCCTCTGTTGGACGACATTTGGGATGAGGGCCTTTCCCTCCTCAAGAACCCTTCCACGACGCCAGCTAGAAGAGACCGGTACGAGAAAAAGTACCGGGTCCCGGACACGGCCCCCCTATGCCTCCGGGCGCAGCCTACCCCGGACTCCGTCGTCTCCGCGGCAGCCAGGAAGAAAGCGGGGGGGGGTGTGGCCTCCACATCGACTTCCCCGCCGGACGGCGAGGGAAAGAAATTGGATACTATGGGGCGTAGAGTCATCTCGTCGGCAGCGACGACGATTAAAGCGGCCAACGCCTTGGCTATCGTGGCCCGCTACGACAGGGAGCTCTGGTACAAGATGGCTCCCCTGCTGGATTTTCTGCCGGACGACAAGAGGGCGGAGGCCCTTGAGATCCTACAGGAAGGTGAGGTGGCCTCGGACCACGCAATCACCGTGGCGACGGACATCGCCGACACTGGATTCCGCCAGCTGGGCAACGGTGTTTGCCTTCGACGTCGTGGATGGCTCAAAGCTACGGACTTCCGGCAGGACGTCCAGACCAGAGTCCTGGACATGCCCTTCGACGGGAACAACCTGTTTGGGAAGACAGTGGACGATTCCCTTCAGGCCATCAAGGCGGATACTGAGACGGCCCGGGCCCTTGGAGTCCTGCAACGACGGACGCCCTTTCGGAGCGCCGGAGGCAAGGGCGCCTCCAAAGGTTCCGGCGGCGGTTTCGCTTCCTACCGTCAAGCGGCCCGCTCGTCGTCGCAAGAGGCCTACAGAGGACGAGGCAAGTCTAGCGGACCCCGCCGTCGTCGCCAAGGAGGTCAAGGCGGCAAGGCCGCGTCCAAGCAGGATTGAACCGGCCGTGGGGTCGGGCCCCCACCGAAGCACCCCGGTGGGAGGCCTGCTGGCGGGCTTCGTCAGCGTGTGGGAGTCCATCTCCACCGACCGTTGGGTGCTGGACGCCCTGGCCCGGGGCCACGCGCTCGAGTTTCAAAGAAGGTGCCCGCGCGTCCCCCCCCGTGGCCAGGAAAGAACTTCACGTCCCTCAACTTCTCCTGGAGGTAAAGGCGATGCTCAGAAAGGGCGCCATCGAACTCGTCCCAAAGAGGCTTCGGGGCTCCGGAGTCTACTCGAGATACTTCCTCGTGAAGAAGAAGACGGGAGGATGGCGCCCCATCCTGGACCTGCGACGTCTGAACAAGTTCATCAAGGCGCAGAAGTTCCGGATGGTCACCCTCCAGCACGTCCTGGGTCAGCTGGAGGAAGGAGACTTCCTATCGTCGTTGGATTTGGAGGATGCCTACTTCCACATTCCCATCCTAAAGGGGCACCGCAAATTCCTCAGATTCGTGGTCCAAGGGCGTCATTACCAGTTCAAAGCCCTTCCCTTCGGACTACGGTCGGCACCCAGGGTATTCACCAAGTGCCTTGCACCGGTGGCGGCGCAGCTGCGCCGCGAGGGGATCCACGTCTACCCCTACCTGGACGACTGGCTCATCCGCGCCAAGACGAGGGAGCTCGCCGTGGTCCACACGGCAAGGACCGTCCAACTCCTCACGGACCTGGGATTCTCCGTGAACTACGCCAAATCCCACCTGGTGCCCGCGCAAGTCGCACTGTTTCTGGGAGCGAGGCTCGACACAGTGTCCCTTCTGGCCTCCCCGTCGGAGGAGAGGACCAGGACCATCTTGGGCAAGGTGCAACGGATGTTGGTGGCCGACGCGGCCAAAGTGAGGTCCATCAAGTCCCTCCTCGGGATGATGTCTTCCTGCATCTACCTCATTCCCATGTGCAGGCTCCGGATGCGCCCGTTGCAAGAATTCCTGGATGCGCGCTGGATCCAGACGACGGGCAGCTTCGAGGAAAGGATCAAGCTCGACGAGAGTTTCCGACGAGCGATACGGTGGTGGGGCACCCGCGCGCATCTGACGGCGGGCATGGACTTCCAGACCCCAGCCCACCAGGAGACTGTGACCACGGATGCCTCCCTGGAAGGGTGGGGAGCGCACACCGAAAATCTGCACGCAAGGGGACTCTGGCTCCCGACGGAGAAGTCCCTACATATCAACGTCCTGGAGCTCCGTGCAGTGTTTTGGGCCCTCAGGTCCTTCCGTCCCTCAAGGGCAAGGTGGTGAGGATCTTCACCGACAACACCACCACCATGTTTTACATCAGGAAACAGGGCGGAACCAGGTCCCCAGCGCTGTCCAAGGAGGCGCAGGACCTGTGGCATTGGGCCGTCGCCCAAGGGATTTTTCTGGTGCCGTTTCATCTGGCAGGGATAAAAAACACCATCGCCGACTCACTCAGCAGGGAGCTGCGCTCGTGCCACGAGTGGGAACTACGGCAGGATCTGGTGGACCGCCTCTTCCGACGGTGGGGCACACCCCAGATCGACCTGTTCGCGACGGCGACGAACACCAAGTGCCGGAGGTTCGCCAGCAGGTTTCCCCAGACGAGGAGCATGGGCGATGCTTTCTCGTTCCCCTGGGAGGGCCTGTTCCTCTACGCGTTCCCTCCCTTGCCTCTGCTAATCCGGCTCGTCAACCAGCTCAAGAGGTCACGGTGCAGGATGATCCTCGTCGCACCTGCGTGGCCGAGGCAGACATGGTTCCCGGAACTTCTGGACTTGTCAGCGTCCCCGCCGATCAAGCTGCCGGCGGACGCGGATCTACTCTCCAGGGAAGGAGGCGCCATCCTCCACCACGACCCGAAGTCGCTGAACTTGCAGGCCTGGCTCCTGCAGCACTAGAGTTTGGAGGATACGACATACCGGCCGATTGCAGAGAGGTTCTTGCAAAGGCCAGGGCGTCCTCGACTCTTAAATGCTACGGACACAAATGGAAGAGGTTCTCTGTCTGGTGCCACGCACAGAAGATTAACCCTCTACGGATTACGGCTCCCCAAGTACTGCCGTACCTGCTGACGCTGGCCAAAGCTGGTCTGGCACATGCGTCCATCAAGATTCATCTTGCTGCGATCTCCCGATACACCAGAACCACGGGCCGGACGTCCTTGTGGTCTCATCGTCTGGTGAAAGAGTTCATGAAGGGACTGTTCAGATCGTTCCCGCCGGTGAAGGCTCCGGCCCCGGCGTGGGAGCTCAACGTGGTGCTGACCAAGCTCATGGGACCTCCGTTCGAGCCTCTGCACTCGGCCCCGTTGAAGTTTCTGTCGTGGAAAACAGCTTTTCTTGTGGCCATCACCTCCGCACGACGAGTGGGAGAGATCCAGGCCCTTTCCTGCAAGGCCCCGTACTTGACTTTCCACGACACGAGGGTAGTGCTCAGCACGCACCCCTCCTTCATGCCCAAGGTACCGTCGGACTTCCATCTCAACGAACCCTTGGTGTTACCTGTGTTCTTCCCGTCGCCTTCGTCGCCGGCTGAGAGGACTTTGCACTCGCTGGATGTAGCTAGAGCGCTGAAGTTCTACGTGGACCGCACGAAGGGTTTTCGGAAGACGTCACAACTCTTTGTGAACTTTGGACCTGTCAATCAGGGGAAGGCTCTCTCGAAGGCTTCCATCTCCAGATGGCTCTCCGGCTGTATCATGTGCTGTCACCGGTTGGCAAACCGACCGCTGCCTGGCCGTCCGAGAGCCCATTCCACCAGAGCGATCGCAGCTACCACGGCGTTCCTATCTGGTGTGCCCCTGCTGGACATATGCAGGGCTGCTACGTGGAGGTCGACGCACACCTTCACGAAGTTCTACTGCGTCGACCGGGATTCCAGGGAGGAGTCCAGGGTCGGCCAAGCAGTGCTGCGCAACCTGTTCGCCTGAGGTGAGCCTGGTGAGGAGGTAAGATGCTTAATGTTGAGTTGATGGGATGCTTAATGTTGAGCCTTTGCCACCTCCCGTGGTTGTGCATGTGTGTACTGCTATGTATTATTTATTCATGAGCATGTGAATCCATGCCAGACCCCATGCTGGAGAAGGAACAAGTTACTTACCTGTAACTGTTGTTCTCCAGCATGGGTCTGGCATGGATTCACATGCGAACCCTCCCGCCTACCCCTCTGCGGCTCTTCACTTGGTCATACTGCCACTTCACGTGCTTCCAAATCTGAAGATGGCTGCCAGAGGCGGTGCTTAGGTAGAGGGCAGTCATTGGCTGTGGTCAGTATGACGCAGAGACCAGTGATTGGTTATTACTACGAAAGACAGATCAGAAACGAAACTGATACTGGTTTTTTCTTTACCGAGGATTCCCAGCCTGACGACGGGGAATATTCATGAGCATGTGAATCCATGCCAGACCCATGCTGGAGAACAACAGTTACAGGTAAGTAACTTGTTCCTTACCCGAAACATAGGTTGAAGGTGGACCCATCTGTGGATTTCTAATATTGCGTGAGGGTCAGACAGGCTGCGCAAAGGTTCTGTGTGAACAAGAATGCTGTTCCCCAGTCCCCAATAAGGTGGAAGCATCCACCGGGTAAATGTCACTTAAATGTGAGTTCAGTTGAAGCCTCGGACCATTGATTCCCCTGATTCTGGACAAAATCTTCCAGTAGAGCTGTGAGTCTGGACACGACCACCACATGTGCCCACATCCCCACCAACACAAAGGCAAATACCGGGGGTGATCTTGTGGAGGATGTTAGGGGTGGGGGGTGTTTAATGGGTAATATCTCAGCATCACCACATACAAGTTTTCCTTGAGGTTGCATTAGGAGGTTTTTTTGTGCTCTTGACCAGATGTGCGGCCATCCTTCCAGGCAATTTACTGCTGGAAGGTCCCTCTCCCAGGCCAGCATGTTTGGAAGTTTTTTTCCTCTGGATCAGATCTGACCAATAGCTTGTAGATCTGAAATCTTGCCTTTACACAGCAAGTCGCCAAAAAGTAACTCCGGGGCTGCCGGTTCCCTCGTGACTTATCTAGCAATAACGTTCTGTCTCTTGCATCGAAAACTTTGATTTTTAAACTCCTCGAACGAGCACGGGTGACCTCGAGTAACCGTCCCGAAGGAGTCCTGGGCTGCCCCAATCCAGCTGTGGGAAGGCCTTTGAGGACCACCCCAGAGAGAAGCTTGGGTTCCCCAGGACTGTTGACAAGGTGCACAGTTCCAGTCTTATGCCCCAAAGCTTGTTTGCCAGGACAGAGAAGCCAAAGGTGAGTATAGGAGGGTGCCTCCTGTGAGCTGCTCAGTCTGCCCCTAAATGGCAGTGAAGATGAGGGGAAGCAGGTGCAAGATTGCTCTAGCTGGGGACATCCTGAGCCTGTGGAGCCCATGCACCATCTGCCCAATTAAGCTAGCTGGGCTGCCATGAGATACCTCCACACACTGGGGACCCCCAGAGATCCTAACACATCCCAAGAGATCCCAACACAGACTAGAATAAAACCCTATGGGGATAGGATCCTAGTGTGTACTGCCCCAACTCCGTCCGCCTCACCCCCCTCCCCTCCTGGATGAAGCGGAATAGTTTTTCATTGTATATTTAAAAGGAATGCTTTGGCTATGTAGATTTGGATGCTGCTAAAGAGAAGATCATCTGGCATTTATTCATTTTAACAGAATAGATCCACCCATGAAATTTCCAGGGGGAGCCATCTGTCAGGTCTGCATTGAGTGCTTTCAGGATAGGAGGGACGTTATTTTTGAAAAGGTGTCTCCTGCACAGGGTAATGTCCCCCTCCAAATATTCTAAGGCCTTGTTCGACCATGTCAATGGAAATTTGTACTGGAATGGTGTAGCCAAAGGCTTAGCTAAATACTTAATTTAAAGACGAAAAGCATCTTGACAGAATTGTTGCAGAACTTTCCGACCAAAATGACCAAGAACCGATCTTATCAAAACACGCCCAGCTCCTTAAACTGGGCTTTAATTGCTGGGCATCTACATCAACAAGAAAATATCAACCAAAAAAACAGATGAATACGTGCATCGAGGATCACTCAGGAAATCCCACCTCTGGAACGGAAGTCGGACAAGCAGAATAGATCGACCCTTCAAAAGAATCTGACGTAGAATCTTCACAGAAACCGTATCAAGTTATTCACTCTACTCCCAATCATAACAATCAATGAAACCAGACATTATGTGGTCACTTTGCTCATGGAACACCAGAGGAAACTTGCACTTGTTCACCCATCCCTCAACTGACCTAGAAAACTTCCAAATCATATGCCTTCAAGAGACGTGGATCCGTGAAACTCCAGCGTGCGATGGTTTTCTCACCTTTCTCAACCCTGCTATAGTTAAAAAAACAAGGAAGACCAGCATCAGGACTCCTTACTTTAATCAAAATAAACCCTCAATGGAAAGTACTGACTAGCGAAAATATCAATCCCTGGATCCAATTAACAATAATAACGACGATGCAGAAGACACAAAACCACAAAACTGACGAAACAAGAATTGCTATTTTTAACCTGTATTGGAACCCCGCTGCAATAACAACGGAAGCTTTCATTGACGCTGTATTCATTACAATTGACAAGCTTGTCGGAACTCATTCCCATCTAGAACTAATACTGTGCGGGGATCTGAACATTAACGTATTTACCCAGAATGGCACGCTCAGAACTGATGATCAACTAACACCAAAAGCAGCAAGATGAATGCACGAAATACTCACTCGAGATCTCATCCTCCTAAACCACGCAATGAACAACTCCAGCTCCTACGTGCCAACATGGTCCAGGGGATCCTCATCGGCAATCATCGATTATATATTCCTCTCAAACTTTACATGATTTCAGTGAAGACAGCTCACACGACAAGTTCAAACGACAGTGATCACAACAAGTTAACAGTTCACTCTCATTCCATCACCAATCAAGATCCAATCCCAAAGGTAGTTCCAGTAGAACTTGATGGAACATTTTCAAGACTTCGCATTCCTCAAGCGGCACTAGCCTTATTACCAATGAAACTTCTTGCTTCGGACAAAACAGATTTTGAAAAACTGAACTACAAGTGGATACTCCTTCCTTTTCAAAAAACAGTCAAAAATTGACCAGAAAAAACTCATCTGCATACATACAATCAGGAAATAGCAGAAAAGAAAAAGGCTTTGGTGAAATCTTTAAGACAGCTGAAGAAAACAAAAATGGCAGAAAACAATGCACAAATTTCGAAATTGAAACAATCCTACAACAATTGGAAAATATTGCAACAAAAAATCCTACTACAAACAGATGCAGAAACTATAATGAAGATATACAAATCAAACAAAAGAGAACTTTGGAATCCTCTGAATGACAACTCCCAAAAACAGCACAAGCTAATAGCCAAAGTCCCGCAACAAACGTGGATTACACATTTTTCAAACATTTACGCAGACCGTTCGTCTCAACTTGTAGAAGAATCAAACAACAAAAAAGCAACATGGACAGTAAGTGCAAGATACGACGGCTTGTTATGTATGATCAAACACCTAAATACATCGAGCTCCTGGTCCCGATGGACTTTCAAATGCCGTACTGAAGCAAGATCCCCTGGCATGGGCAACTTCATGTGTCAGATAATAGACATCATAAACTCACTCCACCAAATTCCAACCTCTTGGAGATCAGCAAAAATTGTCCCGATTTACAAACCAGGACCCCGCAACCAACCTCAGAATTTCCGCCCTCTTGGGAAACTGTTTGCAACAGCACTTCAAAGACAGCACTACAAACAGCAGGATTTCAACACGGCAAGCAGGCTTTACGCCCAATGTTGGTACCAACATCAACCTACTCCATCTTATCAAACATGAAGCCATGAACAATAAGACCACAATATATGCTGCATTCATCGATCTGAAGATGGCCTTTGACGCCATATTACGACAGACTATTGGCAAAACTCAAATCATGGAACTGCCCCTCGAACATCTTGGAACCAATCATCTTAATCTACTCAGAGACTTCAATAAAAGTACAACTAACAAAACCAGGTATGACCACCAAGCCAATAACGACATCAAACAGACTAAAGCAAGGTTGCCCACTTGCAGCAACTCTTTACATCCGACATCGAACAACACTTGACCAGCACCCAAACTAATCCGCCAAAAATAAATTCAACTCCTGTTCCTATTATGGCATATGCGGATGATATTATCCTGCTTGACAAAACTCCCTCTGGATTGCAAGCTGCCTTGACATTACTGAGCAACTACATGAACAAAAACGAGCTCACAATCAAAATCTCAAAAACAAAGACTATGATTCTTACTAAACCACAAGCAAAAACAATACATCAACCTCAATTCAACATCAGTGGAATCCGATTAGAAAATGTAACATTCAAATACCTTGGCATTCTAATCAACCAATCCAAGAAGGAAGAACAATGGCTGGATATGGTAGAACAAAAGGCTCAAACATTGGCACGCCAAGGATGCATACTCCATAGGAAATATGGAACATTTTCATTCAAACCAATCATTGCCTATTACAGACTAAACTTCATCCCAATCATAACATACGGAACAGAGGCACTGATTAACACTGAAAAAATAAACGATGAAATTTGAATTAACCTTTTGGCGAAAGATTCTCCACCTCCCACAATCATATCCAATGCTGAGAATACGATTTGAACTAGCAACACAATCTATTGGTTCCATTGTATCTTGGAAAAGATTAGACCTCTATCGCAAACTACTTTCGGATGAGAAAACTGCTGCAATTCAAATTTTGAAAACCCAGCCAAACACCTTTAACAACATGGTGTTAGAAAAATATAAAAACTCGATCGTCAAAGAAATGGAACAGCATGAGATATCTGAACTCTTAATCATGCGCCCCCAACATGCCAAAACAAAACTCATGCAGAATGATTGGATTCAAACTATTCAATTGAACAACAGCTACAAACAAACCCTACAATGTAGCAAAGACAACAGAAGAATACATGAGCCACAGCCATATCTGCTAACATTCCCAGACCAATCAATCAGATCAACATTTCTAAGAATTTGTTTGAACATTCTACCGACAAACTCATACCTTACCATAACAAGACAGATTGACAAATCACAAAATTACTATCGCTATCCCGGAAACCATATTTCATTTGGTGATGGAATGTGTCTCTTGCAACTCAACGCAAGCAGTTTGGCACCTACTTTGATCTTGCATCGCAACAAATGAACACAGAAGAAAGATGGGATTTCATTCTGAGCGGAAAGAACTATAAATACATATACACAATTTCTCTTTTCCTCTCCAGCATTCTTTTTTCCTTCTTCTTTTCCTCCTCTCGCTTCATCTCACTTCGTTTAATTCAAACACATTTATCGCACAATGATGGTAAAGTTTGATACCAAACTAAATCACACAAAAAAAGCTTAATTTCTGTATCGTAGGGGAATGGACTTTTCACTTTGGCTGGCTAAGGAATAGGTCCGTGTTAGCATAGAGCGCTATTTTTAGGTTGTTCCCACCGCTATTCCTTGGATCTGTGCGTTTGCCCTGATATTTCATAAAAATGACTCCATGGCAAACACGAGTAAGAGGGTGGGGGCGGGGGATAATGGGCACCCTTGACGTGTGTGCCCCTCAATAAGTTAATGGGTTGCGTGGTACACATTTATCCTAATTATTTGTAAAGGGTGATGCCATCGTAGCTGAAATATACAATCGGAAATTGGGACCAATCCTGCAGGCCAGAAGGGTCTCCTCCAGGAAGCCCCAAACAAGTCTTCTGAAAGCTTTATTGGCATCCAGCGCCACCCAGGAGAACGTTTGCTCGTTTAGATTCCCCAATTCAGAGGTTGAGAGCTCTTCTAATATGCTATTGGGTTGGCCTGTCCATGATTAAGCCGCATTTGTCAATTGGAGTGGTGAGTATTTTCGACAGCCTAATAGCCCAGATCTTCCCATACATTTTGGCATCTGTCCCCGGGCACTCCCTCTTACCAAGGGTGCATTAATCTTCTGGCGTCCCCAATGAGCGTTCACCAGGCAGCGAGGTACCACCTCAGCCCTGCACCAATTTTCAGATCGTTCCCTCACCCCCTGGGGCAGGCGTAAGGCTCACTGAACTCCACCGGATCACAGTGGTGGCCAGGAGCCATTATTCTGGTGGCCTGTTGATTCTGTTGGGGCCCTGTGCTGGTAATGGAGAGCAACCCTCCGAGCCTTATGAGGAAGCAGCTGCCATGTTTACTGCCTGGCCATGCCCCCAGTCCTGGTGTGATTTCTAAATAATTCAGAATATCTTTTACCACAAGATACAGAATTTGTGCCATCTATTTGTGCATGCACATTTCGCCCACACAAGCTTTATCAAGGCAAGTCCTATGTGACAATGTTATGTTTATGGAATTTACTTTAAATACATGATTCTAGATTATGTAGTATCTGGACAATTTAGACATGGGTATTACATTTATTTACCAGTGCTGCTATAATTGATGAAAAATGTTAGTTTTCTCCATGCTCTTTTGCATAGCATTTCTCAATGTTTTTGTAGGTAAATCATTCACTATGTATATAGCCTTTGCTATAACCTTTTTCAAGAACATTCTTTATTTCGGTCCATCACATCTGTACTCTTAAGACTTAATTATGAGATGTTATATTTATACCACATTTGGCCTCTGTTCTATAAAGATCTGTGTTTTCTGCAAAGCTTGCATGCAGTGCAGTATATTGTTTCCTCCAAGGCACAGGGTAGGTGTCTTGGCACACATAGGTGTACTCGGTTACTAGTAAAAAAATAAAGAGCAAAGCGATAGAAAGCACAAGTTCTGGTCCTAAAACTCGTAAACACTAAATTGTTTTAAGGCACTCTGTCTATTCTAACTTTCTTAAGCCTGTGCACTAGATATCACTTGGTAGTACTGTGTAGATGAACATTCATGATGAGGCCAGGTAAAAATATTTAATTGAAAAGGTTAAGATGATCCTAATGTTCAATCCTGTTATTTATATCAGCCTCCTTATACCCATTCTCCTTTTGGCTTGGTTGGATATGGTCTGACAAATCTAGCGCACAACTAAGTGGCCATTGAACACCATTATGTGCGAAATGTGCAAGTTCTGTATTCTTCATTAAAGCAAATGTGCCATTCTGATGTCGGGCACTCATTGAAAGTAAAGATGAACATACAATTTGCCATCTACCCTTTACATGGCATTTATATACACGTTTTACTTGCAATTCTAATGTGTTTTAAAAAGCTTTGCATGTAACGCTTGTTTTTTTTTTTTCTCCAGCTTATAGATCTAACATCGCCTCTCATCCTTTTGAGTCCGGACAAAGAAAACCAGGAATTCTTTTCTCCATTGCTGAAGTTCTGAAAGTGTTCAGTCTCGCCTACGCTACTGGACTGCGACGCTCGTTGCAAGTCCTTAATTTATTACAAAGTCAAAAAATAAAAATATGTATGTAGTATTTGGTGCGTTAGTCTTGTGACTCCTGTAAATAGTACTCATAGACTATTTTTGGACTTTCTGTAAGTATTTAATTTGTTTTGTGATCATATTTAAACAATTCAACTATTGTAAAAATATTTGCGTATAGCTCTGTTGTATATTTATGCAAAGTAAAATGTTCATAATAGACTTGATTTAGTGATTTGGTTCAATCAAGCTCATTTTTAATTTTAAAAAAAGTGAATCTACTGGTTTTCACAAAATATTTTTAAGATTAACCAATATATTTTTGTTTTTGTCTAAATTAAAGTTGTAGAAGCAGTATCGTTTTGAGTGTTCATTCCAATGAAATGCATTCCAAGTTTACTTTAAAAGCGTACAACTAAAGACATGTACTGTGGCACAGCCTGTCGGAATTGTTTAGTTTATAATGGTGTCCCTGCATTAAACATTTAGTGTCCCGAAGCAATTTAGCAGTCGGTTTAGTATGTTTACGTGAGATGGGCAGAAGTCCTGGTCGGAAGGAAAGAGAAGGTAAAGCAGAGCATGGATTGATGGAGGACAAAGAGAATAATTTGAGATAGATGTATTTGAAGGGGCATGGAGATGCAACTTGTGGGAAAGCTGAATTTGGCAGCTTTTTGTATTGAGCATTTCAAATAGAGGGTGCTTGAACAGCAAACTAACGTCTGCCAACACAATGTTTAGTGAATTTGGAGAGTAGAGCACAGTAAGACTCACCAAGCTTTGCAGGTTGCCACTTCTATATGACCATCTAGGTATAAAGGACTGCAGATGTGAATCATTTTATGGGCAAGGTGAACGATTTTTAATTTGATCGAGGATGATGGTGGGAAGCCAGTATAGTTGAACTAGAACTGCCACATTGTGGTTGTGAGGTTGACAATCATTTCAGCTTTTCGAATGGCCTAATGTTTGGGGATGGTCAATTGAAGTATCACCCCTCCTCCTGCAATACCAATGTGTCAGCAAAAGCTTCCTGCATGCGTGCAGTGGAATATACTTAGCCTTTCTCATTGTTTCTTAGAGGGCAAAGTCAGTTTCCCCAGGGTATCAACAGTCCATGGCTAAAAGCAGCAAAGGATTTCTTCCTTGTGGTTTTAGGGCTATAAGCTCTTGGGGGCCAGACCCCAGGTCCAGCATTGGAAGTCCAAGCTGCTGTGGGATTTTCCAGTGAAGAGTGGGTGAAGAAAGGGGCTTCATACCCTGCAGCTCCTCCTCTTGGGTATAAGTAAACTACACCCCTAGGGCCTTATTATACCTCTTGTCCACTGAAGTGGTGTGTTTATACAAACAACCTCAGATGGAGCTTATCTAATGGCGCTGTCTCATCCGATCATCTGTGGGGAAGATAGCCAGCTACCTTCGTAGACTTTTCTATGCACCATGGACAGACTACACTCGAGTCTACCAAGTGCAATAAATAGACTGGTTATCCTAGAAACAATTTCAGGCAGGACACAAAGGCTACAATAGAAACTAGGATAATGGGAATTCTCTATGCGCAAAAGACAGGTTACTGTTATAGTCTTACTACCTATCATCTATAAATGCTATCCAAAGGACTCGTATGCAGGTATCCTTGATATCACACTTTAACCACTGCCTTACAATGGCTAACCTAAGCAGTTGAAAGTGCAATGGAGGGTTACCAACATATATCTTCGTGTCTTAGGCGGGCTAAACATTATAAGGCTTAAATGCTCCAAGTGTAACACATGTTAACCTGCATGTGCTTTCTTCTAGTTGCAATGCCAGGCTGCCCGCATGTCTAGGTACAATCCCACAGCTGACCTTACAGGTATTTTAAGCGGGCTAATATCAAGAAACTGTCTGGTCCGGTGCCAAGGTTTTGGAGCAGTGGCAAGCTATCCTGACTGATCTTTCAGCACAGAAGGGGAAATCCTAATACATCTTACTGCAATTAAGTCTGTCCTCAAAGGACTTCAGGCTTGTAGGGCCGGTTCTCTATGATCTTCAGAGTGCTGGAGATATCATCATAAAACATCTGCCTAAGTGGAACAGTCTAGCGAGTGCTACACCATTCTTACTCCCCCAACCCCCTCCCTATAATCCATCGGGTGCCTTGGTGGTATCAAGTAATATCCCCACCAATGATATCGCCATATATATATGGTCTTGGGGTAAGGCCATAGGTGATATTATTAGTGGGGATAATTTATGGGGTTGTTGGGACCCAGGGTTGCGGGGGTGTCCCCCTTAGGTTCTATGGCTTAATATCTCTGCAAGAATATACAGATATTTTTGTATGGCAATATTTTTGCGGGGACATTAACAAACGGAACTGCTGAGGCATAAATTAGTTTAGAAAAATTGATTTGTCAATTTCAAAATCAAAATATTCTGATTAGCAATCCAATCTAAATGATAAGCAATTTGTATCACTATTTTCAATGGGATGAGCATTTAATTCCAACAAGACCTCAGTAAAGAGTTTGTGTGCCATTTTTGTTAAGTTAGTATGCCATTTTTGTTAAGTTAGTATGCCAGTGCTTGCCATAGGTGCACTTTAATTTCCAGTAAAATCAGATAAGTTAGCACGCGAAACGCAAACCTTAACACACATTTGTACAAGCAGCTGAAAGCACTGTCCAGTGCATAGGGTGTAGGCTGTGCCGAAAATTCCAGCTTCACTGCTTAAATAATGTGCATGATCTTGGGCAAATCACTCTCCTTGCACTTTGATATCCAAAAATGAAGTTATCATCTACCTTGTGCGTCTATGCAGGTTGCGGATGCGGCCACTGCAGGAGTTCCTTAACGCCCGTTGGATGCAAGCGGCGGGCAGCTTCGAAGACAAGATCTCCCTCAGCGCGAGATGTTCCGTCAAGCGATCCGGTGGTGGGGCTCCCGCGCGCACCTCGCGGCGGGCATGGACTTCCAGACCCCAGCGCATCAGGAGACGGTGACGACGGACGCCTCCCTGGAGGGATGGGGAAGCACACACCGGAGATCTCCACGCAAGAGGCCTTTGGCTCCCGGAGGAGAGGTGCCTGCACATCAATGTCCTGGAGCTCCGGGCCGTGTTCTGGGCCCTCCGGTCTTGCCTTCTGTCCCTCAAGGGCAAAGTAGTACGGATCTTCACTGACAAAACCACCACAATGTTCTACATCCGGAAGCAGGGGGCCACCAGATCCCCAGCCCTATCCAAGGAAGCGCAGGATCTGTGGCACCGGGCCGTCACCCAGGTGATGTTCCTGGTACCTTTTCATCTGGCAGGAATGAAAAACACCGTTGCTGACTCACTCAGAAGGGAGCTGCGCTCTTGCCACGAGTGGGAGCTTCGGCAGGATCAAGTGGGCCTCCTATTCCGACAGTGGGGCAGTCCCCAGACCGACCTGTTCGGACGGCAGCGCACACCAGGTGCCGGAGGTTCGCCAGCCGGGAGCATGGGCGATGCATTCTCCTTCCCCTGGGACAGCCTGTTCCTGTATGCATTGCCACAGTTGCTATTGCTTCTGAGACTCATCAATCAACTCAAGACAGTCCCGGTGCAGGATGATCCTCGTTGCACCGGTGCGGCGAGGCAAAGATGGTTCCCGGACTTGGACTTGCTGATCTTCTCGCCAGGGAAGGAGGCGCCATCCTACACCATGAACCGGGAACGCTGAACCTGCAGGCCTGGCTCCTGCAGCACTAGAGTTCGGAGGCTACGATATCCCGGCGGACTGCAAGGAGGTCCTTGCAAAGGCCAGGGCGTCCTCGACTTAAGTGCTATGGACATAAGTGGAAGAGGTACTCTGTCTGGTGCCGTGCGCAGAAGATCAACCCTCTATCGATTACGGCCCCTCAAGTGCTGCCGTACTTGCTGTCCCTGGCAAAGACGGGGCTGGCACATGCCTCCATCAAGGTCCACCTGGCAGCTATCTCCCGCTACACCAGAACTCTGGGGCGGTAGTCGCTGCGGTCTCACCGCCTGGTGAAGGAGTCCATGAATGGACTTTTCTGCTCGTTCCCACCGGGGAAGGCTCCG
This sequence comes from Ambystoma mexicanum, assembly GCF_040938575.1. Classification (NCBI taxonomy): domain Eukaryota; kingdom Metazoa; phylum Chordata; class Amphibia; order Caudata; family Ambystomatidae; genus Ambystoma; species Ambystoma mexicanum. Next base: position 693,004,938 of record NC_090936.1, read on the forward strand.
GCCCGGTGTGGGAGCTCAACGTGGTGCTGACCAGGCTCATGGGTCCCCCATTCGAGCCCTTGCACTTGTTACGCTCACCTGGCTCCCACATGGTCGTCGATCTGAACTGGACAGCTGTGGCCTCCACCAGTGTGACGCGTAGTACCGAGATGACGGACTGGACTGGCCCGGCCCACCTAGCTTTGTTTGCTTGGCCCGTAGGAATATTCTGCAAATGGAGAAAGGGAATTAACCACCCGTGGAGTTGAGCGTTAACCCTCCCCCACTCCCGCTGTTCTCCCCACTGATCACCTTTGATGTCCCCTCTTATAGTCTCACCTGATGGTTTGGAAAGATGAGCTCTCCATCCTGCATAGAGCGCAGGGGCGCGTAGATAACCAGGTGCTTCACTGGCTCGAAGGAATTGGTGAGTTCCAGAACAATATTGACTCCGAGATTCCCAGCAAGACGCCGTAAGTATGTAGTTCGTAAGAGTTCAAATGTCTGACTTTCACTCTTGTCCGATTCCTTGCAGGTTGACCCTAGCGAAGAGTTCCTCGTGGCAACCGGTAATATTCAGGTAAGAATTTGTATTATCCAACACAGTTCGATAAAATAATGTCAATATGTAACCTGAAGTCTCGGGGAATAATGGCATCGGCGGTAAAATCAGGTAAGTCTATTGTGGTGAGAAGGTTTCCCCTTGTTTGTCCCTTTGTTTCACCTTGCTGTCCTTTTGTTTCCCCATAGGGGCCGGGGTTCGGCGAAGATGCAGTGGAAGCTGCGCCGACCCGTGAAGAGGAATAGTACCCCCGGTGGTAAATCTGGTAAGTCTATGGGGGGGGTAACTAATATTGTCTCTGTGTATTCCCTTGGCTCACCTTGCTGTTCTTGTCTTCCCCTTAGGTGCCGGAGTGCGGTGGGAACATGCAGGAGCATGCAGTGGAATGTGAAGATGCTGTGAAGGCCGGTGAGTTCAGCGCGGCGCTGCAGCAGGGGAGGCGACGCGTATAAAATAACTTTTCTTCCAGCTCGAAGGCGCAATGGATCGGGAATTCAGGTAAGGATCAAAGGTATTGCTCTTGTTCTAACCTTTTCTCCTTCTTTTTCCCTTTTTCTAGGAGCTCCACACTCGAGGCGGGCGTGGCAGAAGACTGGATGCAGACTTGCAGGCATGGTGAGAGTTACGCTGCTGGATGTAGAATAACGTGAAGCGTGTGCTGCTCTTCGGGTGTGGTTTAAGTAGCCTCCAAAGTAGTCCCAGGTAAGTATTCCTCCCCAGCCCCACCCGAGTAAAAAATAGTCCCTATGTAAAGTAGTCCCTTCCAAGCCTCTTTTGGCTTGGAGCTCTTGCAGCATGGTCTGCATCTAGTACGTTGTAATCTGAGCCTGGCGCCTATGGCGCCAGGACTGACTCTCCATATGAGCCTGGCGCCATAGACGCCAGGACTGCACCCAAATAGCCCCTAGCAGGGGTTGTTGGGCTTGATTGGGATAACTTGATGCCTGCTTCCGGGGTTGCTGGACTTGGTCTGGGTCCCCCGGGGTAGGCATCATGACAGCACTCGGCACTGCTGAAGTTCCTATCGTGGAAGACGGCGTTTCTTGTGGCCATCATCTCTGCACGACGAGTGGCAGAGATCCAGGCTCTCTCCTGTAAACCTCCATACCTGACATTTCACGAGACAAGGGTATTGCTGAGGACGCACCCCTCCTTCATGCCCAAGCTGCCGTCGGACTTCTAACTCAACGAGCCCTTGGTGTTACCGGTTTTCTTCCCGTCGCCAGCTGAGAGGACTTTGCACTCGCTGGATGTGGCTAGAGTGCTGAAGTTCTACGTGGACCGCACAAAGAGTCTTCGGAAGACATCACAGCTGTTTGTGAACTTTGGACCTGTGAACCAAGGGAAGGCCCTCTCAAAGGCAGCCGGACAGCCATCTGGAAATGGAAGCATCATGCACTGTCACCGGTTAGCAAACCGACCGTTGCCCGATCGTCCGAGAGCCCATTCAACCAGAGCGATCGCTGCTACCATGGCGTTCCTGTCTGGTGTGCCCCTGCTACGTGGAGTTCGACGCACACCTTCACGAGATTCTACTGCGTTGGCCGGGACTCCAGGGAGGAGTCCAGAGTCAGCCAGGCAGTGCTCCGCAACCTGTTTGCTTGAAGGTGAGCATGGTGAGGAGGTAAGAGATGCTTAGTGTTGAGTTGAAATGCTTAATGTTGAGTCTTGCCACCTCCCGTGGTTGTGCATGTGTGTACTGCTATGTATTCTTGTATTCATGAGCATGTGAATCCATGCCAGACCCCATGCTGGAGAAGGAACAAGTTACTTGCCTGTAACTGTTCTCCAGCATAGGTCGGGAATGGATTCACATGCAAACCTTCCCTCCAACCCCTCTGCGCCTCTTTTCTTGGTCCTACTGCCACTTTATGTGCTACCAAATCTGAAGATGGCTGCCAGAGGAGGGTCTTAGGTAGAGGGCAGTCATTGGCTGGGGGTTCAGTATGACCCAGAAACCAGTGATTGGTTATTAGTAGAAAGACGGTTCAGAAACTAAACTGAAACTGATTTTTTCTTTACCAAGGATTCCCAGCCTGACGGGGAATATTCATGAGCATGTGAATCCAGTACCCCAGATAAGGTGCGTACCTTGCCCTTTTACGCATCCAATTATTGCAAATGCGGAGCATTTCATTTTCCACTGCGTATTGGTTACGGAAGGTTTTCACATGATTTATTAATTTAAAAAATACCTCTTTCCTCCACTAGATGGCGCTAATGTCTGCATCATTAAACTCTACAGCACCACACGCAAGTTTCCTTTCCGAGAATGGCTTTAAACAGATGGGCAATGGGGTGGTGATGTGTAGACCAGGATGGCTCCGTTGCCACGATTTTCGCCAGGAAGTGCAATTTAAGGTAGAAGACATGCTTTTTTTTTTTTTAGGACAGAAATCTATTTGTTCCCAAGATAGACTAGGCAATGAAAGCCAATACCGACAAACCAGCTCGGTCGTTAACATCATTGCAAAGGAGAAGGAATTTTCCGTCCCTTCAGGGGTGCATCTATAAGAAACTATTCCTCTGCTAACGGCAATATTATTCACACGGCTAGAAAATAAATGTCCTGATGCTGGCGTCCAAAAGAGTAAAAGACAACCACAATGCCGAAGAGGATCCTCCGGCACCCAAAGGGGTAAGGCGAAGCCTCCAGCATGACAACAGCAACATGAGAATAGGAGGGCAGGTAACCGGCTATGCTCATGAGTGGCTCAACATAACGGACGGGTGGGTGCTACAAGTGGTTCAGCAAATGGCACTGCTGGAATTCATTAAGCATCCAAATGATGTGCCTCCATTCAAAACGTCACCCCTGCACCTAAAGGTGTTCAAGCATGAAGTGAAACAAATGCTGGCAAGTGCTGAAGCATCAAGACAAAGGAGTTTACTCATGATACTTTGTTGTAAAGAAACCAGATGGAAAGTGGCATCCCATACTCGACTTGCGCGAATTAAATGTCCATCATAAAACGGTGAAAAATGGTGACGCACCAATTCATACGGGCAGTACAACCAGGCGACTAACTGGCGTCCCTGGATTTACAAGACTCATACTTCCATATCCCAATCCATCCAAAACACTGGAATCGTATGTGTGTTGTGGTAGGAGAAACACACTACCAGTTGAAAAGTAATATACGTTTATTCCGAGCAACGTGTTTAATTGCTTGCCTGCCCCTGGCAGATAGCTTCCTACGGCAAAATAACCACTGGTGAAGTCTCACCTTCCTGCAAAATCGCTCCTCCGCCATGAGGGAAAGCACCAGGTTGGACAATACCGTATCTTTTCGCCATATTCAGGATGATATTTTTCCCAAGGAACAGGGTGGTTGATTAAGCCACACGAGCTAAGAGGCGCTGCAACCCGACATTGTAAATCACCCAAACGCTGCCAAAGACTCTACTAACTCTCCGCAGTGCTGTATAGGTTTATGCAGTTCTCGAAATTGCCGGAGTCCGTGCACCAGAATGTCAAGCAGCGAAGCCTCTCGCACCCTCTCATATTCGCCTCTGATGTTTGAGAGGCGAAGGAGGGACCCCAAATGGTTTCAGAGGACTGACCCAAACAGCCTGCAACATAAGCGCCTGGCGCAACCACGATCGCCAGCCTTCCTCGCAGAGCACAGAGGGAAAGCACTCAACGTGTAAAGTCAATCCGCACTGTCATCAAACCCCAATTTCCAACCCAACTCCCAGATGGGACTTGAATGTTCTTTCAAGGTTAATGGGACCCCCTTAGAACCACCCATGCACAAGGCTAGCATTAAGGCCCTCACCTATAAGCCTGCCTTCCTAGTGGCGTTCGCCTCTATAAGAATAGTCAACGTAGTACAGGCCCTTTCTGTTCAAGACCCCTTTGTGACTATTCACAAGGTAGTTTTACACACACACCCTTAATTTATCTGTTGCATGTGAATCGATCACAAGTCACTTCTTTGTCTATCTGGCAGCTGGTAGAGAAGGAGACCCTGTCTCTGAATTAGCGGTTTCCAAATGGATTGTAAATTGCATCTGTTTCACTCTTGCCAAAAGAGATTGACCCTTTACGCCTAGATCTCACTACTCTGGTCGCAGGCACCCCTGGATGTGCGCACTTGCCTTTTGTTAGACATAGAGGCGAGGGAAGCCTTTCGCCGAAACTGGCGGTGTTAAAGTTTTACTGTTTGTTTAGAAAAATGTACTTGGAACAAACGCAGTAAAACTTTAAAGCTGTTAATTTCAAGAAAGACTTCCATCACATCTCTGCACATTGAGCTTTAAAATATACAATTCGATAATTTGTTGGATACGTTTTACTCTCTTGCAGAGGAGAAAACTCATTTTTACTCTCTTGATATTGTATTTACTCTCATTTGAAAAAGCATGTATAAAATACTCCCACCTCATCCTATCTGGAGCACTGTGTGAATCTATGCCAGACCCATGCTGGAGAACAGTTACAGATTAGTAACTTGTTCCTTATTGCGGAGAGCCACATCAGGTGAGCGTACTTTGGGGTAAACCAAAGCACCAATCTGTACATTGGGTACTGGACAATGCGATTTTACAATTCATTCACAACCTGATGGGGACTGACTTATGAATGCAATGTTCTCTTTCAAATGGGTAAGAGAGGTGTTGTAAAACATATTTTGGGGACTACTTTAATACGTGTATTTAAAAGAATACTAAATAAATATTTTGTACAATGTGACCAGCATAGAGGCTGCTCCAGACATCAATATGCTCTTTCATAGTGCTGCTAAGAGAGGCACTTTTTCTCCAGCATGGGGTCTGGCATGGATTCACATGCTCATGAATATTCCCAGTCGTCAGGCTGGGAATCCTCGGTAAAGAAAAAAACAGTATCAGTTTTGTTTCTGATCGGTCTTTCGTAGTAGTAACCAATCACTGGTCTCTGCGTCATACTGACCACAGCCAATGACTGCCCTCTACCTAAGCACCGCCTCTGGCAGCCATCTTCAGATTTTTACCGCACATTCATGTGTTGGGATCCTCGTGCTATTGCTCTCGAGCGTTAGTGCTATTTTTTTCATGTTTTTTCTCAAAAAACTTCGTTTTTTTCAGTCAAAAGAGCCTCAAGCTCCACCGACTCTCCATCCGATCAACGGGGACCCGTGTCGGATTCGTCTACGCCCCTCAAGGGTGAAGATTCGTCGAGCTACGCTTTTGGAGGACTCCAGAAGTTTCTCAGGCCCGGTCATGGCCCAGGAGAAGGGAAGCTCGACGCCCGGAAAGCTGTTCAGGGTCTGCCCTGGATGCCAGCTGCAAAACGTCTTCAAGGAGGACGAACATTCTTTTTGTCTTTACTGCCTACATGAGGACAAGACGCACGTGGAGAAGGACTGTGCGTTTTGCGGCAACATGTCGGAGCGGACCATGAAGGACCGCCATCAACGTCTCGCCAACTGGCTGGAAGGGAAGAGCCCGTCCGGCGAGAAGAAGAGGAAGAAATCCGAGCGGTCTTCTAAGACCTTTGAGGACGCCCCGGCGACGGGGGTCCAACATAAGGCCAAGCACCGAGTCCGCTGGCACCGGGAGCGCCGAACGGTCAGGCTCTACGGGCGCCAGGTTGGGCGCACCCTCCCCGGCACCATCAACCGCGAGCCAACGCTCCGGGTCGGGTAAGAGGAAGGCCGAGCACCCGGCAAGGCTCATAGAGAGGCCCCGGTCGAGCTCGAAGGCGGAGGGGGAGCGAGGCACTTGTCCCCCCCCTCAAGGATAAGGCGGTGAGCGCACCTAAGGTGGAGAAGGCCTTAATCCATCCGGCCAAGCCCTCTATCGAGTCTGTCGCGGCGGCCCTGGCTCAGCCTGTGGAGGCTACGCCAGTGGTGGCGACCTGGGGGCTCAGAGTCTCCCTGCCACCTCGGAGGGAGTCCTCTTTTGTGCCCATCGATAGGACCCCCGTGAAATCCCCCGTGGGGAAGAAAAAGGGGGGGCAGGGCGTCGTAGATTTGGCCTCAACCTCGGAGGAGGAGCTGGTCGAAGTCTTAAGCCACGGCCTCGGCGTGGAAGAAGACCGGCCCGTCGGGATGGATCCCGATGCAGGTGACGACGACATCGTCGAGGGTACCGACGGGGCCCCTGATCGCCCGTCGGATTCCCCTCTGCCAGCGCCGCGAGACAGCTCGGCGGCCATTTTGTTGGCTATACAGTCCTTATGCTCAGAGATAAGGACGAGACTACCGTTGCCGACGGAACCTCTCCCGTCGGGAGACCCGGGACCTTCTGGGGTTCCCCCTACCAAGAAAAGAAGGATCCACCCTCCTCCTCCTTTTCAGCCGTCGCGCCCCTTCCAGCCCTCCTCCCCGTCCACCCGAGGGGATGATACGGGGACTGACACGGCAGCGACGGGTACGGACGACGAGGTATATGACGAGGATGTACCGTCGTCGCCTCCCACCAGGGCTTCTCTGCCCGACGAGATTGGATCGTTCCACTCCATGATCGCCAGGGCATCCGAGCTTTTCCAACTCTGCCCTGAGGAGAAGGAAGGTTCCCTTTATCAGCGGCGCGAGGCCAAGAGGAAGACGGTCCTCGCAGTGCCTCTATTGGACGACATTTGGGATGAGGGCCTCACCCTCCTCAAGAACCCTTCCACGACGCCAGCTAGAAGAGACCGGTACGAGAAAAAGTACCAGGTCCCGGACACGGCCCCCCTGTGCCTCTGGGCGCAGCCTACCCCGGACTCCGTCATCTCCGCGGCGGCCAGGAAAAAAGCGGGGGGGTGCGGCCTCCACATCGACTTCCCCACCGGACGGCGAGGGAAAGAAATTGGACGCTGTGGGACGCAGAGTCATCTCGTCTGCAGCGACGACGATTAAAGCTGCCAACGCCTTGGCTATCGTGGCCCGATACGACAGGGAGCTCTGGTACAAACTGGCTCACCTGCTGGACTTCTTGCCGGACGACAAGAGGGCAGAGGCCCTGGAGATCCTGCAGGAAGGCGAGGTGGCTTCGGACCACGCCATTACCGTTGCGACGGACATCGCCGACACTGGGTTCCGCCAGTTGGGCAACGGCGTTTGCCTTAGGCGGCGTGGATGGCTCAAGGCTACGGACTTCCGTCAAGACGTTCAGACCAGAGTCCTGGACATGCCCTTCGATGGGAACAACCTGTTTGGGAAAACAGTGGACGATTCCCTTCAGGCCATTAAAGCGGACACCGAGACGGCCCGGGCCCTTGGAGTTCTGCAACAACGACGGACGCCCTTTCGGAGCAGCGGAGGCAAGGGCGCCTCCAAAGGTTCCGGCGGCGGTTTCTCCTCCTACCGTCAAGCGGCCCGCTCGTCCTCTCAGGAGGCCTACAGAGGACGAGGCAAGTCTGGCGGACCCCGCCGTCGTCGCCAAGGACAAGGCGGCAAAGCCTCGTTGAAGCAGGATTGAACCGGCTGTGGGGTCGGGCCCCCACCGAAGCACCCCGGTGGGAGGCCGGCTGGCAAGCTTCGTCAGCGTGTGGGAGTCCATCTCCACCGACCGTTGGGTGCTGGACGCCTTGGCCCGGGGCCACGCGCTCGAGTTTCAAAGAAAGTGTCCGCGCGTCCCCCCCCGTGGCCAGGAAAGAACTTCACGTCCCTCAACTTCTCCTGGAGGTAAAGGCGATGCTCAGGAAGGGCGCCATCGAACTCGTCCCAAAGAGGCTTCGGGGCTCCGGAGTTTACTCGAGATACTTCCTCGTGAAGAAGAAGACGGGGGGATGGCGCCCCATCCTGGACCTGCGACGTCTGAACAAGTTCATCAAGGCGCAAAACTTCCGGATGGTCACCCTCCAGCACGTCCTGGGTCAGCTGGAGGAAGGAGACTTCCTGTCGTCGTTGGATTTGGAGGATGCCTACTTCCATATTCCCATCCTGAAGGGGCACCGAAAATTCCTCAGGTTTGTGGTCCAAGGGCGTCATTACCAGTTCAAAGCCCTCCCCTTCGGACTACGGTCGGCACCCAGGGTGTTCACTAAGTGCCTCGCACCGGTGGCGGCGCAGCTGCGCCGCGAAGGGATCCACGTCTACCCCTACCTGGACGACTGGCTCATCCGAGCCAAGACAAGGGAGCTCGCCGTGGTTCACACGGCAAGGACCGTCCAACTTCTCACGGACCTCGGATTCTCCGTGAACTACGCCAAATCCCACCTGGTACCCGCGCAAGACGCTCTGTTTCTGGGAGCGAGGCTCAACACAGTGTCCCTTCTGGCCTCCCCGTCGGAGGAGAGGACCAGGACCATCCTGGGCAAGGTGCAGCGGATGTTGGTGGCCGACGCGGCCAAGGTGAGGTCCATCAAGTCCCTCCTCGGAATGATGTCTTCCTGCATCTACCTCATTCCCATGTGCAGGCTCCGGATGCGCCCGTTGCAGGAGTTCCTGGACGCGCGCTGGATCCAAACGACGGGCAGCTTCGAGGAAAGGATCACACTCGACGAGAGTTTCCGACGAGCGATCTGGTGGTGGGGCACCCGTGCGCATCTGACGGCGGGCATGGACTTCCAGACCCCAGCCCACCAGGAGACAGTGACCACGGATGCCTCCCTGGAAGGGTGGGGAGCGCACACCGAAAATCTGCACGCAAGAGGCCTTTGGCTCCCGACGGAGAAATCCCTACATATCAACGTCCTGGAGCTCCGTGCAGTGTTTTGGGCCCTCGGGTCCTTCCGTCCCTCAAGGGCAAGGTGGTGAGGATCTTCACCGACTACACCACCACCATGTTTTACATCAGGAAACAGGGCGGAACCAGGTCCCCAGCACTGTCCAAGGAGGCGCAGGACCTGTGGCATTGGGCAGTCGCCCAAGGGATGTTTCTGGTGCCGTTTCATCTGGCAGGGATAAAAAAAACACCATCGCCGACTCACTCAGCAGGGAGCTGCGCTCGTGCCACGAGTGGGAACTACGGCAGGATCTAGTGGATCGCCTCTTCCGACGGTGGGGCACACCCCAGATCGACCTGTTCGCGACGGTGACGAACTCCAAGCGCCGGAGGTTCGCCAGCAGGTTTCCCCAGGCGAGGAGCATGGGCGATGCTTTCTCGTTCCCCTGGGAGGGCCTGTTCCTCTACGCGTTCCCTCCTTTGCCACTGCTAATCCGGCTCGTCAACCAGCTCAAGAGGTCACGGTGCAGGATGATCCTCGTCGCACCTGCGTGGCCGAGGCAGATATGGTTCCCGGACCTTCTGGACTTGTCAGCGTCCCCACCAATCAAGCTGCCGGTGGACGCGGATCTGCTCTCCAGGGAAGGAGGCGCCAACCTCCACCACGACCCGATATCGCTGAACTTGCAGGCCTGGCTCCTGCAGCGCTAGAGTTTGGAACTTTGGACCTGTCAATCAGGGGAATGCTCTCTCGAAGGCTTCCATTTCCAGATGGCTCTCCGGCTGTATCATGTACTGTCACCGGTTGGCAAACCGACCGCTGCCTGGCCGTCCGAGAGCCCATTCCACCAGAGCGATCGCAGCTACCACGGCGTTCCTTTCTGGTGTGCCCCTGCTGGACATATGCAGGGCTGCTACGTGGAGGTCGACGCACACCTTCACGAAGTTCTACTGCGTCGATCGGGATTCCAGGGAGGAGTCCAGGGTCGGCCAAGCAGTGCTGCGCAACCTGTTCGCCTGAGGTGAGCCTGGTGAGGAGGTAAGATGCTTAATGTAGAGTTTGATGCAATGCTTAATGTTGAGCCTTTGCCACCTCCCGTGGTTGTGCATGTGTGTACTGCTATGTATTCTTTATTCATGAGCATGTGAACCCATGCCAGACCCCATGCTGGAGAAGGAACAAGTTACTTACCTGTAACTGTTGTTCTCCAGCATGGGTCTGGCATGGATTCACATGCGAACCCTCCCGCCTACCCCTCTGCGGCTCTTCACTTGGTCATACTGCCACTTCACGTGCTTCCAAATCTGAAGATGGCTGCCAGAGGCGGTGCTTAGGTAGAGGGCAGTCATTGGCTGTGGTCAGTATGACGCAGAGACCAGTGATTGGTTATTACTACGAAAGACAGATCAGAAACGAAACTGATACTGGTTTTTTCTTTACCGAGGATTCCCAGCCTGACGACGGGGAATATTCATGAGCATGTGAATCCATGCAAGACCCATGCTGGAGAACAACAGTTACAGGTAAGTAACTTGTTCCTTACCAAGAGGCCAATATGCGTATGGGAATGTCAGCCATGTCTCGCACTGCCAGACCTGTCACTGAATTGTCTCCAGCTCTAATTTACCAGAAGAGGCAGCCCTGCAAGACCTCTGATTTCCAAGCATCCTCCCAATATCACCAACAAAACATGGCTGTCTGATGTCCCATACAGAGTCCACACGCCCATCTCTCTATACTACTTTTGGTGGACTGGCCCTCAGGAAACTGGAGAAACTTGTCCATCAAATTCCTCTTAAAGGTCTCTAAAACCGGGTGAGGGGGCATGTTACGCTGCCTGTAGTATAACCGGCTATTTCAGCTCTGCTGGTCTCCACTATGTGTCGTGGAGTGGGGATCTCCACTGACATTTACTATAGGAACCAAACCATGCTCCAGTCTCACTCAACCTCATCACTCCTTCTTTCCAGTACACAAGCATAGACACCTTATTCTGATTTTTAATTAGGAACACTGTAGGACAATGTTTAATTCTATTTGCTTTTGCATTCTGCATTCCGTAATTGCTTCAGATATTTTGCATTCAGATGCAAAGGCAACGTATTCATCAGAACCCGAATAGCAAACTATTCAGCCGGAGCTAGCTTTTTTTCCAGCAGGAATTTGGTTGATTACTTATTCGTAGCAAATCTTTGGTACAGCCCTTTAGGCCAGTCTACACCAGTTTAAAACGCACAAATATGCCACAATCGCCTGCTCAGCCTGATAAGCTTCAAAATGTATTTGTAAATCGAATACGTACCACAATGTATCAATGTACAACGTGTAAATGCATTTCCCAGCTGTACCTTCCCTGTAACTAAGCTCCCCGCAAGTAACAGTGCCTCGATGCCCAAGGGCTGTTCGCTATACAAATGTAATAAATAAATAAAATAAATGTGCCTTTGTAGGCTCAGCATGAGTCTGTATCAGCAAAACTGCCATTCTGGCCATACCTTGTGACCCACACAGATGATGCCCAAAACAAAATGGCTAGAAGCAGGGGTTAAAAAAATCGCTTAGAACCGCATTGGGCTAGTCCTTTTGTAAAAGTGACTTTAACCCTATTGTAGCCAAAATTTAATCGCAGCTGCTTCCAGCCTACTCCAGCACACTTTGCGGGGTCCCTGGTAGCCATATGGGCTACCATGGCCAGAACATCAAACAAGGTATTTTGGGGGTGGGGCTTGAGTAGCAGTTATACTTGTGCGTCCCATCCCCTTTCCTTAATCCGTGTGGGTGTCCCCCAACATGAGGACCGCACCGGAGCCTTTGGCAGCATAAAATTGAGCTTCCCCTTCAAATTTAGAATAGCGCAGCCTTGCCCCGCCGAGGCGCCTTACCTCAGTCCCCTTTTCGACACGGATGGTGTCGGACCTGGCAGCCAGCGCAGAGACTTTTTTTTATTTGTTAGCTTTCTGTTTGTTCCCAGTTTGTTTTAATTTCTTATTTCACTTCCCTTCAGTGCCTTGCCTCCCCCAGCACATGTCGGCCACAGGAGGTTTCAAGAGATGTGCCTCATGCAACCACTCGTTCCCAGCCTTGGACCCCCATGCACTATGTTTTGAGTGTGGGGGGTCTGACCACTGTTGGGACTGGCCTGCAGCGCTCTCGGTCACAGGGCATTGAAGAATCACTTGGCGCAGTAGATGGATATCTTCCACACGTCTCCTTTGCCCCACTTTAAGGACTTTGTCTCCAGGACAACTCATCAAGACAAGCTAGGCCCTCTGTTCAGAACAGCCCCACAGTGCGGTGCCTCCTTCCCCAGGATCATGGTTCCATGGATTCAGGTTCTGGCAGGCCCGAGACCTCTATGGGAAGGCCTGTCCAACATATGGCCCGCGGGCCAAAATGTGGCCCGCCAAGTCATTTTCTGTGGCTCGTGTGTCCTAAAACAAAATGTAAAAACAGCACTGTAATTTCGTAGTTTCGTAGTTTCATCCCTCCCTGCTAGTGCATTTGAATCCTGGTTAATATTAATTTAACAGGGGAGTGTCTAATGCATTAAAATAGCTTCTGTATAGTGGCAACACTTAAACTGTACACAATACTTAAGTGTCATTTAATCAAATAAAATAAATACACAGGTCTAATATAAAAAATACTTTGCAAACCACGAATGAATGATTGGGGAAATAAGGAGTGGGACTTTACCTTTTCAGTTAGATGAATGTGCGAGTCAAGCGAACAGGCATTTGATTTCAAGGGGAGGAAGGCCAGCTCAGGGGCAACAATTTTGTCTTGGAAGCAAGACGACGCAGCACACAAAGGTTCAGATCTCGATTGCGCGCTTAGAAAACACTTGCTAGTATTAAGCGCATTATAAAGTAAGAAATGGGAAAACATCTTGAATAACTTTCTATTTTACTTCTTGTTTACTGTCACAGTGGCATTTATTTTATTTGCATTTGTTAAGTGCACTTGCAGCCCGTAAGGCATCGAGGCGCTGTTACAGAGGATACACAGATTTAAGATTAGAGGAAGGTGCCAGGAGGGCTCTTAGTTACAGATTGGGAGGCATATATGCAGTAGATGATACAATTTTGGCAAGTTAGACAAAAAGTCTAGTTTTGATAGCCTTACGAAAGGCTAGGTGGGACTCCGTCTTAGGTGAGGTGGCAGAGCGTTCCAGTGCGTGGCTGCTTGGGTGGGGAAGCTGGAGCCCCCAGCGCGCACTTTACATGTAGTAGGCGTAACAATTGAGTTGGCATAAAGGGATCTGAGAGGTCTCGTGGTGGTGTGCCTGGTAATTCTGTTAGTCAGGTAGAGGGCGGCAAGTTCGTGAAGGCATTTGTGGGTGAGGGCAAGAGTTTTAAAGATAATTCTCTCTTTGACAGGGAGCTAGTGTACTTGCCTTCTTTATAAGCAGTTGTGTTTAAAATCGCCTGCTTTGAACTAATTGCGCCTCATCTGCGAGCTCAAAGTTCCTAGAACTTAAAATACCCCAAAAGAAAGCTACTAACAGGTGTAACATCAACCAGATTCTGAGCGGGCTCAAGGCGAACAATTCCACACGTAAAAAACACGTGCTTCATAGGCATGTTGGAAGGTCATTGTTCAGTATAATGGGGGTAAAATTTGGGGTAGCTTATCTTCTGATCCTTCAAGTTTTTAAATCTGCTGGTGTCCCAACAGTGTCCAATCAAAGCGGACGTCATGGATAAGCCCTTTCAGACAAGCACCACAGGTCCCCATCAGCGACCAACAATTATGAGGGACCTTCAAAGCGCACAAACGGCAGCTGTCAGTGGGTTGCACTTAAAAGGCAGATAGTGCTTGAAAGATTGTGTCTGATAATGTTGGAGGTATTTGTACCGTGCACCGTTACCAACCGAGTTGGTCCCCGGGCGCTCTGGCGGATCTGCAAACCAGAAGGTGGGATGTGTTAGTAGGGTGAAGAGGGAGTAGGATGGTGAGAGGGGTGGTGTTCTGTTGGCAGCTTCATCTCGGTATACACAGTGCGCAGAGCTTTTGGTGTCTGTATCGGAGCGATGTCGGGCCTTGTGTGCTGTTGGTGCGGCTTATGTGGGGGAAATAACACTCCGTCCGCAAGTTGACATTGTTTTGTGAACAGTTTACAAAAAATCAAAATCCGCATTTGCATTGAAGCAGCCCAAAGAATAGTGATGTAGCGACTCTTTTTCAATGCATTTCAGAAATATTAAATGAAATGCTCCAGGGTCTGTTATCTAAATAATTGATTACGATTACTCCAGTAAGGGTCTGTAGTAAATATCACCAAGTCTACCATCACAACCAGTCATCCGGGGCATTTCCTCGACTGCACTCGATCAGATTGCACTGGATAATATCCTCTCGCATGGAGTCCGCTCTAAGTTCAAGTTGCTAACCTGCCCTGTACCCAGGCAACGCTCAACTCCACATTACAAAGCCTATGGTAGGGCTTAGGCCCAAAACAGCTTTCTATTGGCTGTTGACATGACATGTTGACATGCTGGGGATGGGGGAAGGAAGGAATACAGGGTGGTGACACCTCTGACCTCATTGCGTGTCCAGGGTCGGACTGGGGCTTAGAATTGTTTCAGGCACCAATGAAAAAGTGGCTCACAGTTGTAAATGGCAATTCTTTTTGTGACGGACTGTTTGGGTAGTTCCCAAAGGGGAGGTGTTTTGTAACATGTGATGCAAATTGTGCATTTTAAAGAACATTTATTCAGTAACACTGTTCAAAATTACTAGCCGCATGGTGAAGTAACCTCAAACTGGCCCACATGGGGCAAAAAACTGGCCCGGTTTGACCCCAAAAAACTGGCCAACAATAGTGTTTTACATTTTTGGTTCGGGTATTGCTCTGTGGGCCAGTCCAAGCCTGTGCATGCCCGACGTTTAGTACGCAGGGTCTGGTGGAATAGAAAGCAGTATTTGTTCCTGCGCATCACACTGCATTTCAAACGGACATGCAGGTAAGTGCTGGCGCAGTTCCGAGGCACTGGATGTTGGGGGCAGAACATTGCGTGTGAACTGTAAAGGATGTTCAACAATAGAATGTTTTGTTTAACATTGTTTACAGTTGAATATATCTCGTAATTCTTTATATATATTTCACTGAAAGACGACCCACATCCCTTGTCCAAAATGTCGAATCATGATGCCCCCCTAAACACACTCAGACGTGCACCCCTCACATTCTCCCTTCCACCACAAGATTCTGGTGCTGTTTTCTACTGCGTTTTGAGTCGCTTTATTGTATCCTATTTAGCAAATTAAATAGCAGTTAAACAGTCACAACTGCATTTGGGCTTCGAGCTGCATTTTGAAGGCTGGCAAAAGTGGTGTTCCCGCCTCGTAACTCTACGGTGCAGGTCTGTGTATTCCCTGTGCCTTGTCTAGAGCGATTCATATTGGCTTGACAATGTGATGCGTGGACTTCTTTCTCGCAGGTGAACTCTGGAGAAAATGCTGTTCTCCCCTGCAAACATTAACATTAGATTCTAAAGTTAATGTTTGCAGCAAGTAAAGTATTGGTGCAACGAGACTGTTGCTTCAACGGCAGTCCCTTTTCACCAATGCTTCTTAATAAAGGGAATGTGAGTCATGGCGTAGTGGTGGAAATCTGTGCCAGGTGCTGGGGACATATGGCTCTTTACCAGATGATATTAACTTTAGTTGATTACTTTTGCTGATAAGCCACCAGAGGGCTTTGGAAGTGGATGGGGTGAGGGGTGCATGAATGAGGGGCAAGTCAGTCCCTCAAATGGTGTTTCAGGCAAGAGCTTAGGAACTCTTCCATGTATTGTACGCTGCCATTTTCTCAATACACTAAAAACGTGGTGGAAAGCACAGCAGTCTGGGCAACATGAGCTAGTTGACAATGAACTCCTGTGGCTGGTTTGCACAAGGTGCCCGAAGTATGCACACAATGACCACTCGAAGAAATTCATAAACGACCATGACAAGTGGAACTCGTCCTCCAGCTCAATTGATCATCCCTTCGTCCAAACTTTCCTTGTGCAAGGTAGCAGGACTGGAGTAAAATAGCCCAGAACTGCAATGTAGCCCAACAGTATTACCTTTCACCATGTAGTGCACTTTCCGTTTAACAGACTTAGTTTCTACAACTAGGAGTGGGCCATATAGTTACTTAGACCAAGGGTTCACTAGAAATAATTTGAGGTTATGCTGGGGGTATATACCATTTGCCCTTCCACATCCACTTTCCTGACCGCCATCTGGCTCCTTTCAAATAATGGGTTAAAATTGTGCATTTTACAGCACTTTCTGGGACAATTGGGTGGAAAGCCACAGTTTGCAATCAGTGTTGTACGGCTAAACATGAAAAACCCCAACAGATGCAAGTTACCAACAGGACCACTTTACAGCACGTTTTCATTATGCCTTTGCTGGTTTACACTGTGGACACATTATTCATTAAAATGTTGTTTTTAAAATGTTCGTGGGGGGGTGGTATCCTTCCTAGATCATTAAAGCACCCTTCGTACGCTCGGTTGCTCCCACTATTTCAGAATATTAACACTTACACTGAAAGAAATCACAAGCCACTGACCTTTCATCATGTATGATGGAGGGGTCCCCTTAGATACTCGCTGCCCTAGACACCAAAAGCTATCTTTGAGACTGGATGGCACATCACTGCCTGTGATGCTATTGTATCAAAGGTTACACAATATTGCTTTCTAATGTGATACTGCTTTCGGTGACGCTGTTGGCTCGACGGCCCACTAGGTGACAAGAAGTTCATGATTCAGGCCCATATTCAAAAAGGTTGGACAAGCCTGCTCTATGGCTGCCAGCTCCCAAGCCAAGGGGCGCAGGGGCTCTTCCGGGCACCCAGGGGACAGACCTAAGGCCGTCCTGGCTACCGGCTCCCAAGCTGAGGGGCTCAGGGGCCCTACCAGGCTGTCCTCGGAAGGGTGATCAGGTTTGTCCTCTTACCCCAGTGGGTAAGGTATCGTTGAGTGCCACCTCCAAGAGTCTGACCTCTGTTTAGTCCAGCCTACTGGAGCTTGCTCCGAGGTAGTGAGTCAGGGCGTTATGACAACCTGCTGTCTGAGGGATCAGTGCCTACCATATTGATCGAAGGTTGGCGCCTCTGCTTCGGGTGCAAGACCCAAGGGTGTGTGGTGCAAGGCTTCAGAATAGCAGAGCGGCACATGGCCGAACCTGCCAGGCAGGTGGCCATCTTGGATTCAGCTCAGGGGCCCACCAGTGTTTTCGCCCATCGAGTGGGCTTTGCAGGATGATCCCAGCCCCCTTCCCTTCCCTCTGGAAGCGGCAGCGGATCCAACGGTGCAGGTTTTTGGTCCTCTCAGGGGTACATCTACCCATCACAGCTGTACAGCTACATGCACCAGGCGCCCCAGTCCTTTGAGCAGGAGTGGAGGCCCAGCGCATCGGAGGGCTGGGCCCCTAGGAACCCGGCAGCTTGTGAGGACTGCTTTTTTTGAGCACTTCCTCTCCTCGTGCCTTCCCCTCAGATGAAGGGGCTCCTGAAGGACATTGTGAAGGTCATCCCGCAGGTGGCGTTGCCCTGGCCCCCTCTTCTGGGTTGTAGTCCTGTTCCACCTGCATTACCCGTCCCTCCACTGGTTCAGGCCCTACCGCTCTTTCTGACCACTCCACCACCACCTGTACCACAAACGCCTCCCCTTCAACAGCCGTTGGACCTGTCTGCATTTTCTGACCTTGCTGTGGGGACACCGCCGGCACCTGTTTCAGGGCCTGGATTCCCCTTGGTCTATGGAACCAGAGGGTGGGGGGGGGGGGGGGCTATGACACCCAGGACGATGAGCCCTGTGCATCAGTTAAGGCCTTTCATGACCGCGGTCAGGGCCGGGTGGGGTGATCCCTCTTACTGAGGAAGCCCCCAGGAGTCTGGTGTGCTAGCAGAGGTCTTGGGGAAATGCACCACAATCCAGTCTGGCATCCCCCTCCCGAAGGATGTCCTACAGGTGATGCAAAGGGTCTGGGAGAAGCCCAGGGCCAATGTCGAGATGAACAATAAGTTGGACAGCGGGTTTAGGCTGACAGACGGGGAGCCAGTCCGCCTTGCCTCCCAGCCCCATTCTTCTGAGGTGGCTGAGGCCTTATATTCTAAATCGTCTTTGTCGTCTTCCTCCACAGGAGTCACCTCCAGTTCCTCTCCAAGGAGGACAAAGTCCTCGGGAAAACTGTTAATCCATCTCAGGACTGCATCTGCTGCAGGCCAATGCAGATGCCCTCTTGACTGCGGCTAACCAGAAGCTGTGGTGGGAGCTTGGTATTTCTGCCTGACCTCCCTTCAAACAAGCAAGCCTCCGAGCCGGTGTGGCAGATGCCCGCGCCATTGAGCAGGACCTCATGGAGTCTTTGGTCCCCCACATCCAGCAGGGGGCTGTGCCTTAGGGTCAAGATGAGGGCGGTATGGATGCATGCCGAAAGGTTTTCATCTGACGTGCAGGAGCGGATCCAGGATCTACTCTTGGAGGGTGTGGACATTTTTTATTCATCGGCCGATGATGAGTTGACAAAACCTTTCAAACCGCCAAGTCACTGGCCATCTTGACGAAACCAGGTCAGAAATCAGGGGTGTGGTTGCGTGACTGGTGAAATGGGTGCCTTAGCGTGAGCTCCTGGAGTTCTCTGGCGCAAACCTAGCTGTTGCTGTGAAGGGCTAACCGTCAAAATTGCACAGAAAGAGGTGTGGCATATACTGACAGACTAACAGGAAGATGGTCTCAGCAGTGCGGGAGATAATCTAGTGAGCAAAACTGGTCTCGCTGGGGCACTCAGAGCTATGCACTCGAGCTGTCGACTGGGCTTACTACATGGGTGGTCCCAGAGGCCACTGACTGATGAGGGAGCTGAGCAGCATTAGAGACCGGTCACGGAGACAAAGCGCCCGAGAATATAACAAACCCGCAGACCATCTACGCCACGGATCGGGTCTAAAACGGTCGGTGGCAGTCCCACTGGTACCCTCTCTTACTGAGGGAGAAGGGGAGAGTGCCCTTCGCCATAGGACGTGACTGCATTGGGAGCCACCCAAAGGGATGCAGGTGATCGGAGGGTCCCGCCTTTCACTGTTAACTGTGCACAAGCACTAGGCATCAACGAGACTGGGAGGCACGCCGCACCTGGCTGAGCCACGGCCCAGGTGGGATCTCGGTGGCCGTGGGGGGCTGGCACCGGATGGCCTGTGACACATGTGGAGCCAGATCGCAACTCTGACTCCAGCTGGAGAGAGGGGGTCCATGCTGGCCACAAACTGTCACATGGAGGCATCGGTACATCAGATAGCGTGTGAGTGAGGACAGCGATGGGGAGTGGACACAAGATGTCCCGGAGCTCAGGGGAAGAAACTCCCCACCCCAACAGTGCACAGGGAATAGCCACTGGAATACGGGTCCGAAAAGGGCCCCCACACGCACTACGTTGTGCCTGCTCTGCAGATGGGAAGAGCCAACAACAGTGATCTGCTGCTCCCTGATTTCCAGAAACAGTGAGATCACATATGGTGCAAGATCCAGGACTCTTAGCCCCCACCCCCCGAACCACAACTCTTGTCAGCCTGAAAGAAGGCAAACGTCTGATTGCCCTGTGTTGGAGCCCGAAACTGACTGAGGGACATCCGGCCCCCTCAGGGTCCCACATAATGGTACTGCATAAAAATTGAGCATCTTCCCTCCATACTAACACGGGACGCCAGGTTGCTCGTCCGTGCGTCTGTCATGATGCATGTCCCCAGTCTTCAGGGCTAAACCAGCCTTTCCAAGTTGCAGGCTTCCATTGGGGCTTTAAAGACCACAAAATGTCATCAGAGGCTCTCCTGGAGCCAGTCCTGTCGCCTTTGGCACCAGGCTCATACTATTTGACCACACCGAATGAGGTTACAGTGAACATGGAGGCACACATAGCCCAGTCCTGAAGAACTGAGCTATGCAGTCTAGTTTCTAGGGTGTGGTTGGGCCTGGAACTACTTTATCTGGGACTACTTTACCAGGGCTATATAAACCACACCCAAAGAGCAGAACACGCTTCGCATTATTCTGCACTCCTGCAGCGTAACGCTCACTGTGCCAGCTCTGCTCCTGCTTACCTGGACTTCAGCCACACCCGCTTATCTTAATTGGGAACCAGGGACCATTAGCACCTGTCGAGAAAGGGAAAAAAAACAGAACTTTAGTTAAGTTCTTACCTGAGAGAAGAAGTCTTTCCAATTCCATCCGAACGGCTCTCTCCTGCTGCTCCGGAGGACCACCGCACCTGCAGAAAGGAGACAAGGGAGAACGAAAACTTACCTGAAGGCATCAGTCATCTCAGGATTCCATCGAAGCGGTCCACACGGTCGCTGCTCCGGAGCATCACCGCACCTGCAGAGGAAGGAAAAAGACACCAGCTTAGCCGTGCAATAGAAAAATACCCATTTTAAAATACATCTCGACGCAGCGCTCACGCGCTAACACCCACCTGCATAAATATTGCTCAGCGCCGCATTTAGGAGTCCATTGCTTAACCTGGCATCTCCAAGACAACTCCTGCAAAAAAATTACAATAGTGAAACTTTGGCAACAAGAAGAAACACATTAAGCAAAAACAGTTACCAAGAACCAATTGGTACCAAGACTTACTTACGGAGTCACAGCTCGTCTGGATTCCACTTACAGGCCATAGGAACAGTGAAGGAACTATATCCAGTGAAAGTGCTTAAGAACATTAAAGCACCCCTGCGTTCAGAGGCAGGACGGAGAGCCCATCGTTAAAATACCTAAGGTGAGAAATAAGCACACAGGGAAGCAGTTGGAGAGAGGTGGGAGTTTTGCCCACACTACGTAGCAAGTTAACTTCTCTGTTCATCATATTAGGATAGCGCCCAAGCCTGAGTGAAGCAGTGGGACAGGAAGAGACGCGCGTAGATGTTAATAGCTCAGCTTCGTGCAAACGCCCCCGTGGAGACCAGGTGAGCGTAACAACGTCCTGTGGGCCTGGCTGGTGGCACGTACCAGGAAGGGAGACCATGCCCTAAGAACCTTCACCAGGCCTATATAGTGTGACTAGCCTACGTCCATTAAGCCCAGGAGTGAGTTTAGTTACATTCTTGGGGCTTGGCCAGCAGTGGCTATTAACGATGCGGGCATGTGTGTCCACTGCAACCTGACAAATGATTTAGCAGCATGCACCAATGGTCGAGACACTCTGCTCCTACCATATTGGAGGTCAAACAACCTGCTGAATAGAACCGCGGTCTAGTTCTGGCAAGGTGTGGTTCCCACGCACCTTAGGACTGTGCTGTCTCTTGGCCCTCCCACCCCCCCTGGATAGCATAAGGGAATCTGTACTGTTCTGCTGCGTGAACCGTCTAGCCATGTACAGGGAACGGAAGCACCCCCATGGACAGGAGACCTATAGATTTTCCACTGAACGTTTGCCAGTAGATGAGATCATCCAGGCCGATTGACGCCACTGAAGACCCTGTACCATACACTAGGGAGTCGTCCAGTGACTTAACACAATGCCTAAAGGTGCAGCCCCTATAAAAGGGGCTCGATGGACAAATTCACCAGACCAACTGCCAAACAAATGGACGCTGGTAATGAGACAAGCAGCCAGGAATGATCCGCGATTACCCCATTGTTGCCCCCCGCGGACCTACATGGAGTTGTGAACATCATGCAGCAGGTTTTCGTTTCCATAAATGAAAAATTAGACAGAATCAATATTGCCGTTTCCACGATCCGGACCCAGTTGAAGAAGGCTACACAACATATCAGGGAAGCAAACTCAAATAGGCATGGCAGAGGAATCCACAGCCACTACAGAACACAGTAACAACAATGGTGAAAGACCTGGGCAGCATCAAGTTGAAATGCGAAGATTGGAGGCGAGATCAAGGCGGAACAATGTTCGCATTTTGGGGGTTCCAGAGGATGCCCTGAAAGGTCCTATGTAATTGGCGGTGGAGGGGCTACTGAAGGATTTATTGGGAGACCCGGGCTGGTCCCTGTTATTTGTAGTAGAGCGAGCACATAGAACACTGACAGCGAGGCCTAAACAAGGTGCATTCCCACGGCCGAATATAGCACGGCTCATGAACTATCAGGACAGGGACAAGGTTTTGAAGGCTGCACGAGAGAAGCAAGATCTGAAAATGGGCTCCAGTCAGATCCGTATTTTTACGGACTATACACTGGCGGTGCAACAAGACACACACATTTGTTGGAGTCAAGAAGCTGCTGAGGGAACGCATGATACCTTATGCAATGCTATAGCCGGGCTAAGTATACAATTCAAGAACAAGACTGACTTCTTCACGTTTCCTGAGGAAGCAGCAACATTCGTGGAGGCCAATATTCCCCTACCAGAGAAACAGCCGCTAGAAGAACGGTAGCGGCTAAGCATGAATGGTACAGTACGCCTGTGATGACGCTTAACATGCTATTGCTCAACATCGCACCTAGGCATGTCTAAATGGTACTGTGGACCTGGCAATGGCTGTTTGGAAGTAATGTTCTACTGTTAATGTTAAAGGTCATTTGTACCGCGCACTATCACCACCGGAGTGGTCCCCTGGCGCTCTGGCGGCTCTGAAAGAGGGAGGGAGGGGTGGGTTAGTGGGTGGAGGCTGGAAAAGTGCAAGATTGCAGTGATGTGCTGTTGGCAGCCTCAGCCCGGTGGTTCCGTCGGCTGGGCCTGGGGTGTATGCGGCCGGTAGTCGTCGTGTGCTGATGTGCGAGTCTATGTGTGTTTTTGTTTTGTTGTTGCAGTGTAGTGAAGTTCGTGCGGTTTGCTGTGCTGGAGGTTTGTGGTTGTGTTTGGTTTGGAGTTTGAGAGGTGTATGCAGAGAAGGAAGTTGTTAGTGGTATTGGTTAGTTGGCATCTCTATCCTGGATTGAGCCGGTTGGGCTCGTGTAATCTTACACGACGGGATGCTTGTACACCCTGTGCCTCAGGAGGTACGTGCTCGTTTTTTTTTTTTTCTCCATTCGAGGCCGTTTGAGGATTTAGCTGTCCCCTCCGCCCGCTCCCTTAATAACTTTGCATGCTCCTCACCCCCCCACATGACTAGCGCAGCTGCTAGTGTCCATACTTCCGTTTGTGTGGTGATTAGTTGTGTCTTGTCCGTTCCACAGCTTGTGGTACCTAGTTGTGGCTGTACGGGTGATGGGGGATGGTGAGGGTTGGCTGGAGTCGTTGCCTCCGTCTCCCTGGGTCTCGCAGGTGGACCCCTGTGTCAAGGTCCTTTTTGTTGAGTCATTTGTCTTATTGTTGTTTCGGTTTTAGTCTCTGGTTTTGAAGAGCCAGGTTTTTAGTAATTTTCTGAATTTGAGGTGATCTTTGGTGTTCCTTATTATTTTTGGGATGCTGTTCCAGGTTTTCGCGGCTAGGTGGTAGAAAGCGGTTCCTCCGAGTTTCTTCTTGATGTAAGGTTTTTGTTCCAGTCGGATTTCATTGGTTGACCTGAGCGGTCTTGTTGACTTGTAGATTGTTATTTTCTTTTGTAGGAATTCTGCTCCTTGTCGGCTGATTGCCCTGTGCGTTATGCACATTGTTTTGAAGATGATGCGCTGTTTTACTGGGAGCCAGTGTAGTGTTTTTAGGGCCGGGGTGATGTGGTCTCTTCTGGATAGTTTGAGGAGTAGTCTGGCTGCTGTGTTTTGGATCCTTTGTAGCTTCTTCAGTAGGTATTCCGGTATACCGAGGTAGAGGCTGTTAGTGCGGGCAGCGGAGTGCCAGCTGGGAAGGGTCCTGTAATGCACCTAAGTTGATGCTGTGAATGTTGTGCACTGGCCCGCTTTAGTAATTATGCTATTCATAATGTGTTATGGTAATTTATGTTTTACATATTCGCAAGGGGTTATGCCTGATTAAAGTTTATTACTGTGCTAGCTGGAACTCCGAGTGCCATGGAAGCCGTTGCCCCCAATGCACGCTTTGGTTAAACAGGTTAATGGGGGTGGGGAGGGGATGGGAATGGGAGACAACATAGTCCAAGTTCGGGGCACTATGAGGGTGGGGGAGGGGAAACCTGCAGAAAGTTTGGGTGAAATAGTTATAGAAATGCACAGGTTTTATACGACATGTAGTGGCCTAGCCAAGCGATGGTACAGGAAGGTGGGGACTGTTCGTAGACATGTAAGAGATGTCAGCTAAAAGTGGTCCGACTGGGATGAAACTACTGAGTTGGCATGTGCGGGGTCTGGGCATACCTGTGAAAATGCGCAAGATGATGGAGTTTGTAAACAGACAAGGGCCCTAATTATTATTCTTGCAAGAGATGCATCTGCTCGAGCCACATGCATGGAAATTGGCCCCTGGGTGAGGGGAGCAGCGCTATTTCCCTTCTTATTCGACCAGAGCCTGAAGGGTCATGATTCTAGCACATAGGTCGCTGTCTTCCACTCATTACTCAACAGACCGCGATGTATGTGGCAGGTACGTGATTGTACATGGGGAAATTGGGTAGTGCTGAAGTGTTATTGATGAATATATATGACCCTAATGTAGATGATCCAGAGTTCTACGAGGAAGTGTTTCGAAAGTATGCCAAATATCCCACTGCATTAGTGATCTGTGGTGGTGATTTCAATACTATCCTTGACACTGACCTTGACCGAACATCTGAGACACCCAGATACACATACACATTGCAATTCTGGGCTTGGGGGATTTCTGGCGCTCACTACACAGGTCACAGAGGGCATTCACCTTTTGCTCAACAGTACATGACATCTTTGGCTAACGGCGGGGCTGGGTGACAGAGACCCAGATACTCCCCAGAACATTGTCTGACCATTCCCATATGACACTTTCCATGAATATCCCAGAAGGGGTCCCTCAGCGATTAACAGCAGCGCTGTAAGGCCACATCCTTATAAGACCCAATATTCAGGTCAGGAATGATGCAAAATATCGCTGACTTCTTCAAGAACAATGAGGGATCAGTAAATAAACAGGCAACCCTATGGCAGCCGTTTACGGCTTAAATGCGAGGGGTTGCAATGTCCACTGAGTTTGGGGTTCTTTGCGATATCAGAAGGCAACTCCAACGGTGGGAGGAGACCCTGGCTACACTTCAGTCGGAGTATGCAAGGAACTAGTCATTGCGAGTCAGCGGGGAAATTAAAACGGAATTAGACGAGTATCTGGACGCGGCAGACTGGGAACTATGTTAATTCAACAGACTTGGCAGCAGCGCACAGATATGGGGAACAGGAGAGGCTAGGGAAACTACTAGAACAAGCGGTCTGCAATGAGAAAGGTTAATTGGCCATTCATGTATAACCAGACAAGACTTGAGTGGTGGTGAACAGGGTGGAAGAGGTCTGTGAAGTCTTATGCTTGTCATGAGAACCTTTACTCACCCCAAAGCGATGCCACAATACCTAGCCAAAAAACCCACTACACTATCAGCCGATGCTCACGAATCGCTAGAGACTCCTATAACACTGAGTGAAATAAAAGAGGTGATTAAAAGCTTGCGGGGAGGTAAAACGGTGGGCTCTGATGGGCTAGGTGTGGAATTTTATTAGTAATTCAGGGACACTGGCCCAACGTCTCATTTATCTGGACTGAGGTGCTGGAATCTGGCATTTTGCTGGAGTCCATGCGAGAAGCGGTTATTACCCTGCTTGTGAAATCCAGGAAACCACCAGTGGACTGTGGGATGTATCGTCCGCTGTCCCTTATCAATACAGATGTTAAGATATTTGCAAAGATACTGGCTTCCCGACTCAATCCACTTATGCCCTACATAGTGCATGAGGATCAGGCGGGTTTCAGATAGGGGAAATTGACAGCATCCAATATACAGAGGCTGTATAATATTCTGGCTAGGATACCAAAAGAAACTGAGGGTGTGGCTATGTCCTTGGACATGCAGAAATCAATCTACACAGTATACTAGCCATTCCTGTTTAGGGTGCTGCATAATTATGGATTTGGCCCAAACTTTATAAGTTGGGTACAACTCCTGTTTACACAACCATGTGCAAGGGTATGTGTGAACAGGGAATTAGCCTCAATATTGACACTTGCAGGAGGTACCAGACAGGGTTGCCCACTGTCGCCATTACTGTTCGCACTGGTGATAGAACCCTTTGGCAGATCTTATGAGGGCGCACCATGCTCGGACCGGTACAGCTTTAGCTGGTCGCATGGAATTGATGCTTTACGCCGATGACATGATGTTTGTGAGGCATCCCAAGAAATAATTACACAGGGTATTGGCTGCGGTCCGGGAGTTTGGGAAATACTCGGGTCTCCGCTTGAACAGCACTAAATCTGAAATTATTCCGTAATGGATAATACAAAAGAACCTAGCAATCTGTTCAGACTGCAGTGGTCACCCCAACAGGTGAAATATCTAGGAGTCGAGGTGGCACGCTCGGCATCTCTGGTTCGCTCCCTGAATTACGATGCATTAGCTAGGGTGATATATGCTAAACTCGAAAGATGGGGACAACTCCCCATTTCGGCTATGGCAATTGTGAAGATGATTATTCTGCCCAAGATATTTTGCCTCTTTAGCACTGTACCGCTATGGCCGTGCAGATCCTTCTTCACGGAGATTACCGGAGCAAGCTCCATGTTAGTCTGGAAGGGACAGGCTAGAGCCAGTTGGAGACAACGCACATTACCATACAAGCAGGGGGGGGGGCTGGTCTCCCCGGATTATGAACTATAGTACCTGGCTGCCCAGGCATATTATGCTGAGGACGGGCCACATACATCCTATGTGGAGCTAGAAAGACCAGGAAAGAGCAAGGCCACGCTTTTGCAAGGGATGGCTGTGGGGAAATGGGGAGGTGTGAACCAACTGGACCCAGTATTAACCACACAGCAGGCATGGATGAGGCTACGTCAGCACCCTAAAAACTATAATGTATAGCATGGTTCTGCCAATTTGGGGTGCCCCATATCTGGGCCTTTCCAGAGATACAATCCTGAAAGCACACTGGCGTGGAGCGGGCATACTGTACCTTGGGGTTCTGTATCGGGTATTTGTGGCTTGGGAAGATATTAAGACACAGGTGGGAGATACCCCGCTCCAAAAATTACTGCATGCTCTGCTCTGCGGTGGCATCGTTGTGGGCAGGATTCCCTCAGAGCTGCCCTCAAACCAGAATCTGAACTACGCAATTTCTCCTGGTACAATAAAAAAACTGCCTCAGCAATATATAAACTGGCACTGTTGACGAAGAGAGTGCTGACACCAGACATTAGGAGGGGCTGGGAGGAAGATCTAGACATTACCTTTACAGATGCACACTGGCTGCGACTATGTGGGCTAACGAAGCGGGTGTCTTACAATTCTAGATACAGATTGATTAATTTCCCAAATACTGAATAGTATACCCCAAACCCGGCCCATTTTAAGAGAATGTTTGCGGTGGAGGGGGAAGTGTCTGAGATGCTGTAACGAAGGTGCTGATATAATGCACATGCTATGGTCCTGTACGATACTCCCCGGGTATTGGAATAGGGTATGTGAGGCACTAGAAGAAATGGTGGACCAGCCGGTGGGATCCGAGCCTGTGTCATGTCTGCTAGGTTATGTGTCAAAAATAAATCCATTGAAGAGAAAACTATTGAGAAAAATATTGGCCTCCTGCTGGCTAAGCGTGTTATACTGATGAAGTGGAAGGGTATCACCCTCTACATTTGAGAAATGAGTGAAGGATATGCCCTGGGCAACTGATAAGGAAGAACTGTATTCTAGCTTGTTGCCCCTAACAAACCGACCAAGAGAGATATGGGGAGGTTTCCATCAGTACTTGATTAGTAAAGCAGATTAAGTGGACGGTAATGTTACACTGTGAAAAATGTGTACGTCTTGCTGCCTAAACATGTACCGTTGAAATTATTCCTGTACAACGCAGAGACTGGCTATATGATATGTATCTCTGTACAAAGTAAAAAAAAAAGTCAGAAATCCTTTCCTCAGTCCCAGGGCAGGACTGAGTTCAAGCCCTGCACTTTCTCTTGTTTCAAGGGGTTCCGGGACCGCAGCACACAGATGCCAAACAGGTCAACCAGCGACAACAGGTGGAAGCAGCAGAGGATTTTGTGCAGGTTTTTTCTGCTCCCTCCTCTGCCCCTGCTGCCACGGAAGCACTGACATTGAGGTCTGGGAAGACAGCTTGCCTGTGGGGGGGAGGGGTGTTTGGCTCTGTTCTGGGAAACCCAGAAGTGTCTTTTGCAGCAGCCTGTGGATCCTATCCATAGTCTTCCTCTTCCTTTGCCTCTATCAGCCTCTCCTCTTTGTCAGATTGGGTCTCTGGCTCTTTTACGAGAGGTCCTCTCGCTCTGAGATGCACACAATATGACCAGTTCCTCTTGTAGACAGGGGCTTCGGTTACTATTCCAGGATTTTTGTGGTACCCAGGAACAACCAGGCTGGCCTTAGGGTTGTCCTGGACCTGTCATTTCTCAATCTGTCTTTACAGCTGGAACGCTTCAAGATGATTACTCACATGCACATAGTCTGTGTGCAGGGGACTGGATGTGTTCCCTGGACCTCAAGGAAGCCAACCTGCATGTACCCATATATCGACCACATCAGAGGTTTTTGCGGTTCACGATTGTCGTACCATTTTCAGTAAAAGGTGCTGCCCTTTGGCCTGAACTCGG
Source organism: Ambystoma mexicanum (assembly GCF_040938575.1). NCBI lineage: Eukaryota > Metazoa > Chordata > Amphibia > Caudata > Ambystomatidae > Ambystoma > Ambystoma mexicanum. The sequence continues at coordinate 693,033,686 of NC_090936.1, forward strand.
CCCCTTCTGGCTTCATGAAGTTACTGAACGCAGCAGTGGGTCGTCTTCCCTTTGGGGGCTATCATCTATATCCTTATTTGAATGACTGGCTGGTGAGGGCGTGGTCACCCGAAGGGGTGGTGCACTCCTGCCAGATGACAGATATCCTTCATCAGCTGGGGTTTTCCCTCAACCAGAGGATCAGTTATGCTGGTCTTCCTAGGGGTGCGTTGGAGCTGTTGGGAAGGGGCAGCCCCCTTTTAGGCGCTTTGAAGTAAGGTGAGATGCATGTGAGGCACTGTGATGAGCCAAGGGGCAGGGGAGACAGTGAGAGGGACGCCTTTCCATCCAGCAGGACCTCATGTTAATGTAACCAATTACTTAGTATGATCAATTACAGTTTAACTACTTGTTGTGGCCCAAGGTGCGAGTATACATTTTCTATATTCGAGGGTGAGAAAAAGCGCGTGGACAGAAGCTCTTTGTCATTTGCAGCTTAATGGTTATTTCCTCGGTCTGGCGGGGAGCGGTGTGAATCTACGCTCTTCTCCTGTCGTGGTTATGATCAAGGTTTTTTTGAAAAAGGGGATTTTCTTTTGTTAAAGGGGGGCTGAGTCATGAGGGTAAACTCACTGGATAAAGAACTAGGTGGACTCAGGCTACCTCTCCCTCTACACACTTACAGGTGTATTACACAACACATCAAACAGATTTTAAAAGATTCATCTGTATTTTCATTCAGTAGATCACCACTATGTTTTGGTACACAAATGTACTTTATTTTCCAAATAAGGCAAAAAAAATGTTTACCTTTTAAAAACACCCTTGGTTAGGGTTATTAACATACTTTGTTTATCGGCCTAAACAACCAATACGTTTAGTGCCCACGTCTTTTCATTTATTATAACAGACAGTGTGAGGGTTAGTATTGGGTGACTTGGAGTGTAGTTCTTATAACAATACACCTATCATGTCGACACATTTTGTGTTTCCAGCATTGAACATAAACGTGTTGTAGTTGTGTAATGTTCATATGCTTTCCTCAGGATTGGTATGCTGGAGGGGGCATTGAGTGGTGACTGGCTCATCCACACTTTGTCCTGGTTGAATAAATGACTCTATGGGTCAAACAAAATAAAAAATTCGGTGTATCTACATAATTGAGGAATCTTTTCTGATGTGTGTGTTACAAACATACCTATTCTTATTACTTTTGTGTTTCGGGTCGGTGACTGATTTTTCGGGTCCTGGCGGGCCTCGTCTGCCAAGGGTAAGGAGCTGTTCTATAACTCAGGTTACTGCCATCTTAGTTGATCTGCAACACATTGTGACATTTTGTAAGAATATGTCAGAGGTCAGCCTATATATCTATAGTAATGGCTGATATCGATTGCTTTTTTCAAAACTGCAGAGAATATCTTGTGCTCTTTTGTAGCCTATTGCTACCTTTGTCTATGTGGGTAAAAGACCCAGCATGGCGCCGTGTACGGCGCCATTCCTAATGTGAAAAACATTGCGTGAAATATTTTAACTTCTCCAGCACGGGGTCTGGCATGGATTCACATGCTCATGAATATTCCCCGTTGTCAGGCTGGGAATCCTCAGTAAAATTTTAATTAAAAAAAAATCAGTTTCGTTTCTGAACTGTCTTTCTACTAGCAACCAATCGCTGTTCTCTGGGTCATACTGCCCCAGCCAATGACTGACCTCCACCCGCAGCCATCTTCAGATTTTTACCGCACGTCCAAGTGTTGGGAGCCCTCATGCTTTAGCTCTTGAGCTTTTACTGCGTTTTGCGATTTTTCAGAGTTTTTAATCTCATTTTTTCGGTCAATCGAGCCTCAAGCTCCACTGTTTCTACTTCCGTTCAACGGGGACCCCATTTCGGAATTTTCTACGCCCCTGAAGGGTGAAGTCTTTGTCGAGTTTCGCTTCTTGGAAGACTCCGGAAGATCTTTGAGGCCTACCCTGCGTGGACATGGCCCAGGACAAAGGAAACACGACGCCCAGATCGAAGCTTTTTCAGGAGCTGCCCTGGATGCAGATTGCAAAATGTCTTCAAAGAGGATGAGCATTCTCGATGCCTCTACTGCCTTCACGAAGACAAAACGCACGTGGAGAAGGACTGTGCATTTTGCAAGAACATGTCCGAACGGACCATGAAAGATTGTCGTACCCGCCTCACCAACTGGCTGGAAGGGAAGAGCCCAGCAGCAGGTGAGAAGAGGAGGTCCGAGCAGTCTTCTAAGACCTTTGAGGGAGCCCTCGTGACGTGGGCCCAACAAAAGGCAAAGCACTGCGAGTCAGCGGGCACCGGGAGCGCCGATCGGTCGGGCTCCTCGGCTGCCAGGTAAGGCGCATTATCAGCGACGCCATCAACCACAAGCCAATGCTCTGGCTCTGGGAAGAGAAAGTCGGAGAACCCGGGTAAGCTTCGGGAGAAGCCCCGTCTATCCCGACAGGGACAACAGAGGGGGAGCGAGGCGGTGACCCTCTCCCCAAGGTGAAGGCCTCAGGTGCGCCCAAGGTCGCAAAGGCCCTGATTCACCCAGTTAAGGCCTCTATCGAGGGAGTCGTGGCGGCCCTGGCAAAGCCTGTAGAGGCTGCACCAGTGGAGGCGTCCTCGGGGCCTAGAGTTTCACTGCCACCGTGGAGGGAATCCTCTTTTCAGCCTATCGATGAGACCCCCATGAAACCCCGGGTGGAAAAAGAGGGGGGGGCCTGGTGGCCACACAGATTCCGCCTCTGAAGAGGAACTGGTGGGTGTTGCAAAGATCCTGAACAAGAAGTTCGAGGAAGTCCGGTCCTACGGGAGGGATCCCGTAGAAGGCGGACTAAAAAAGCGACTGCGGTGCCGATGAGGAACCACGAGCCATGGGGGGGGATGGAGGATCCTACTCCCCAACCGTCGCAGCCAGTGCCGATGCCACAAGACAACTCAGGAGCAATCTTGATGGCGATTCAGGCCTTGTGTACGGAGAGAAGGACAAGGCTGCCCTTATCCCGAACGGTGGAGCCTGGACCGTCGTAAAGTCCACCAAGCAAGAGGAGGAGAACTCATCCCCCGCCCCCCTTTCCAGCCTTCACAGCCTTCGCAGCCCTCATCTCCTTTCCCTGTTCCGAGGGATGAGACTGGAACGGAGACGGCGACAATGGGGACGGATGACGACGGGATGGACCTTCCATCACCACCCGTTCAGGCCTCCTCTCCCGATGAAATTGACACCTTCCAGGCCATGATCACCAGGGCATCTGAGCTCTTCCAGCTCTGCCCCGAAAAACAGAAGAAAGAGGGGTTCCTCTACCATCGGCGTGAGGCCAAGAGGAAGGCTGTCCTCTCAGTACCACTACTGGATGACATCTGGGACGAGGGACTAACGGTCCTGAAGAACCCGTCCACGGCTCCTGCTAAGAGGGACCGGTACGAGAAGAAGTGCCGGGTCCCGGATTCCGCCCCCGTGTGCCTTAGGGCGCAGCCGTCCCTGGATTCGGTCGTCTCCGCTGCGGCCAAGAAGAAAGCAGGGGGGAGACTGCTCCAACTTCCACTTCCCCGCCAGACGGCCTCGCGATTGTGGCACGCTACGACAGGGAGCTGTGGTTTAAGATCGCTCCCCTGCTGGACTTCCTCCCGGACGACAACAGGGCTGAGGTGGTGTTGGACCATGCCATAACGGTGGCCACGGACATTGCTGACACCGGGTTTCGCCAGATGGGCAACGGCGTTTGCCTTCGGCGTGGCTGGCTCAAGGCAACCGATTTCTGCCAGGACGTTCAGACCAGGGTGCTGGACATGCCCTTCGACGGGAACAACCTGTTCGGCTAGACAGTGGACCAGTCACTGCAAGCCATCAAGGCAGAGACGGCTCGGGCCTTGGGTGTTCTTCAACAGCGACGGCTGTCCTCTCGGAACACCAGAGGCAAGCAAGGACTCCAAAGGATTTGGCGGCCTGCTCCTCGTCACAAGAGGCCTACAGAGGTCGCCGCAAGACAGGAGGATCTCGGCGTCGGCGGCAAGGCCGCGGCCAAGCAAGACTGAACCGGCCGTAGTGTCGGGCCCCCACCTGAGCACCCCGGTGGGAGGCCGGCTGGCGAAATTAGTCAGCGTGTGGGAGTCCATCTCCACCGACCGTTGGGTGCTGGATACCGTGGCCCGCGGGCAGATTCTGGAGTTTCTAAGGAAGTGTCCCTGTATTCCACCTGTGTCCAGGAAGGAAAACCACGTCCCTCAACTGCTGCTGGAGGTACGAGCAATGCTAAAGGGAGCCATCGAACTCGTCCCAAAGGGGCCCAGAGTGTACTCTCGCTACTTACTAGTAAGGAAAAAGAATGGCGGTTGGCGACCCATCCTGGACCTTCGTCGCTTAAACAAGTACATCAAGTCCCAGAAGTTCTGGATGGTCACCCTCCAGCACGTGCTGGGACAGCTCGAGGAAGGCGACTTCCTATCGTCGCTGGATTTGGAGGATAACTACTTTCACATCCCCATTCTAAAAGGACATCGAAAGTTCCCGCGATTCGTGGTCCAGGGGCGTCGCGATCAGTTCAAGGCCCTTCCCTTCGGACTGAAGTCAGCGCCCAGGGTCTTCACCAAATGCCTGGCACCAGTGGTGGCGCGGCTGCGCCTGCAGGAGGGGTCCACGTCTACCCCTACCTGGACGATTGGCTCACCCGGGCAAAGTCAAGAGAACACGCCATCGATCACACAGTCCAACTGCTCACGGATCTGGGTTTCTCGATCAACTTCGCAAAATCCCACCTGGTACCATCGCAGGTTGCCCTGTTCCTGGGAGCCAGGCCCGACACAGTGGCGCGATTGGCTTCTCCGTCGGAGGAAAGGACGAAGGCCATCCTGGGCAAGGTGCAACGGCTGTCGGCCATGGACATGGCCAGGGTAAGGTCGGTCAAGTCCCTGCTCGGGATGATGTCCTCGCGCATCTACCTCGTGCGACTGCAGATTGCGGATGCGACCGCTGCAAGAGTTCCTCAACGCCCGTTGGATGCAAGCGACTGGCAGGTTCGAAGACAGGATCCCACTCAATGAGACCTTCCGCCAAGCGATCGGGTAGTGGGGCACCCGTGCTCATCTGGCGGCGGGTATGGACTTCCAGACCCTGGTGTATCAGGAAACGGTGACGACTGACCCCTCCATGGAGGGATGGGGCACGCACACTCGAGAACTCCACGCAAGAGGCCTTTGGCTCCCGGAGGAGAGGTCACTACACATCAATGTCCTGGAGCTCCGAGCCGTGTTCTGGGCCCTCGGGTCATTCCTTCCATCCCTCAAGGACAAAGTGGTAAAGATCTTCACCGACAACACCACAATGTTCTACATCCGGAAGCAGGGAGGCACCAGATCCCCAGCCCTATCCAAGGAGGCTCAGGATCTGTGGCAGTGGGCCTTTGCCAAAGGGATGTTTCTGGTACCCTTCCATCTGGCAGGAATAAAGAACACCATTGCCGACTCACTCAGCAGGGAGCTGCGCTTGTGCCACGAGTGGGAGCTGCGGCAGGATGAAGTGGATCTCCTATTCTGATGATGGGGCAATCCCCAGATCGACCTATTCGCGACGGTGACGAACACCAAGTGCCGGAAGTTCGCCAGCAGGTTTCCCCAGCCGGGGAGCATGGCCGATGCCTTCTCATTCCCCTGGGACGGCCTGTTCCTGTATGCGTTCCCACCGTTGCCGTTGTGACTCATCAGTCAACTCAGATGGTCCAGGTGCAGGATGATCCTCGTCGCACTGGCGTGGCCAAGGCAGATCTGGTTCCCGGACCTTCTGGACATGTCAGCGTCCCCCCCCCCAGTCAAACTACCAACGGACGCAGATCTTCTCGTCAGATAGGGAGGCGCCATCCTTCATCACGACTCGGGGTCGCTGAACTTGTAGGCCTGGCTCCTGCAGCACTAGAGTTTGGAGGGTACGATATTCCGGCGGACTGCAAGGAGGTGCTTGGAAAGGCCAGGGCATCCGCGACCCTCGAGTGCTATGGACACAAATGGAAGAGGTTCTCTGTCTGGTGCCGGGCACAGAAGATTAACCCTCTGCGGATTACGGCCCCTCGAGTGCTGCCGTACCTACTGTTGCTGGCCAAGGCGGGGCTGGCTCATACCTTCATCAGGATCCATCTAGCAGCGATATTCCGCTACACCAGAACTCCGGGGCGATCATCGCTGTGGTCCCATCGCCTGGTGAAGGAGTTTATGAAAGAACTGTTCCGGTCATTCCTGCCGGTGAAGGCTCCGGCCCGGTGTGGGAGCTCAACGTGGTGCTGAGCAGGCTCATGGGGCCGCCATTCGAGCATATGCATTCGGCACCGTTGTAGTTCCTATCGTGGAAGACAGCGTTTCTTGTGGCCATCACCTCCGCACGACGAGTGGGAGAGATCCAGGCCCTCTCCTGTAAACCACCATACCTGACATTCTACGAGATGAGGGTAGTGCTGAGGACGCACCCCTCCTTCATGCCCAAGGTGCCGTCGGACTTCCATCTCAACAAGCCCTTGGTGTTACCTGTTTTCTTCCTGTCGCCGGCGGAGAGAGCTTTACACTCGCTGGATGTGGCTGGAGTGCTGAAGTTCTACGTGGCCCGCACGAAAACCCTTCGGAAGACATCACAGCTGTTTGTGAACTTTGGACCTGTGAACCAAGGGAAGGCCCTCTCGAAAGGCTTCCATTTCCAGATGACTCTCCGGCTGCATCATGCACGGTCACCGGTTGGCAAACCGACCGTTGCCCGGCTGTCAGAGAGCCCTATTCGACCAGAGCGATCGCTGGTACCATGGCGTTCCTATTTGGTGTGCCCTTGCTGGAGGTCGACGCACACCTTCCCAAGATTCTACTGTGTTGACCGGGATTCCAGGGAGGAGTCCAGAGTCGGCGAGGCAGTGCTGCGCAATCTTTTCGCCTAAAGGTGGGCCTGGTGAGGAGGTAAGAGTTGCTTAAAGTTGAGTTGATGAAATTCTTAATGTTGAGCCTTGCCACCTCCCATGGTTGTGCATGTGTGTACTGCTATGTACTCTTATATTCATGAGCATGTGAATCCATGCCAGACCCCATGCTGAAGACACACACATAAGAGGTCTTTGAAAAAATGTTGTGAAATACATGTTGGCAAAAAAGTGAAATATGTCTTTGTTATGCAAACGCTGAAAAATGCTTGTAAAAGAAATATGTATGTGTAAGCCAGAGGCGGCAAATATACTCCTGAACCTCACATAATCTTTTAATGGGTGAAAACCAGTAAGAAACGCTTATCCATGTGCAGAATTGTATGTAAGAATCATCAATAGATATACAAGTACTGTATATACATGTATACACATTTACAGACTCTCTAGCTCGAAAAAAACAGTATCGCGGCTGCAGTTTTCGCTCTCCCCAATAAAGCGGAGGCATTTTCTCGCATACATTCAAGTCATCAATAGATGCACACTAGCGGTGCACCCAATCAGAAGCCTAGAAGCAAAATACACCCCTCATTACCAAGACGTATAACACAGCTAAGCAGTGTCCTGTTGCCTAGCGACATGTACACACCAATCCCTTACTAAATCCGTCACGTAGACCTCGTCCGATAGTACGCATGTGCAGTACATGGACGGAGGCCTCCAGTGACTAAAGCTATCACAGAAATTGGCAGTGAGAAGAGGTAAGCAAATCGAATAACGAAGCGTCCTCCAAGGCATCTCGATAGACTACGAGTCTTTTCAAGCACAAGTTAAAATATTTCACGCAATGTTTTTCACATTAGGAATGGCACCGTACACAGCGCCATGCTGGGTCCTTTACCCACATAGACAAAGGTAGCAATAGGCTACAAAGGAGCATGAGATATTCTCGGCAGTTTTGAAAAAAAGCAATCGATATCAGCCATTACTATAGATATGTAGGCAGACCTCTGACATATTCTTACAGAATGTCACGATGTGTTGCAGATCAACTAAGATGGCAGCAACCTGAGTTATAGAACAGCTCCTTACCCTTGGCAGACAAGGCACGCCAGGACCCAAAAAATAAGTCACAGACCCGAAACACAAAAGTAATAAGAACGGGTATGTTTGTAACGCACACATCAGAAAAGAGTCCTCACTTTTATGTAGATACACCTAATTTTTTATTTTGTTTGACCTATAGAGTCAAAGTGTGGATGAGCCAGTCACCACTCAATGCCCCCTCCTGCATACCAGTCCTGAGGAAAGCACATGAACATTACAACTACAACTCAAAGTTTATGTTTAATGCTGGAAACACAAAATGTGTCGACATGATAGGTGTATTGTTATAAGAACTACACTCCAAGTCACCCAATACTAACCCTCACATTGTCTGTATACCGCAGTGGCATTATATGTTTGCACAATATAATGAAAAGACGTGGGCACTAAACTTATTGGTTGTTTAGTCCGATAAACAAAGTATGTTAATAACCCTAACCAAGGGTGTTTTTAAGGTAAATCTTTTTTTTTTTTCCTTATTTGGAAAATAAAGTAAATTTGTGTACCAAAAAATAGTGATCTACTGAATGAAAATACAGATTAACTTTTAAAATCTGTTTGTGTTGTGTAATACACATGTAAGTGTGTAGAGGGAGAGGTAGCTGGAGTCCACCCAGTTCTGTATCCAGTGGTTAGGATCAAACCAAGGTGTGAGTGGCATCGCTATTTTTGCATAAATACTAATAATCATAGGTAGAAGAGAAGGCTTGCGTGGCAAATACTGAATTACATGCACCAGGCCCAAATCAATGAGGTCACAAATCTCCAGTAATATCCGAGCTCCCGTAAAGACAGTTTGCACCCCCACCCGCCACACAGTTTATTAATTGTTCTTTAGTGTTTCAAAGATGTCTTTCACCCAAGAGGAATGTGCCCTACAAGGCCGCAATCCGAGACCAGCGCTGGGTGTGCATGTTATCTCACATTGGCCAAAGCATGACCCGGCCCATTCCTGAGTGACCACTAGTTATAGCCCATATAACTGACTAAACCCTAAGATCCCCGAATTCCATGACACCAGGTGCCCTTTGCCCACCAACCCCAAAGTTATAAGTCCAGAAATGTTCAAAGACGATGGACGGAACAAATCGTTGGGCGACAATCATGTGATTTGTATTGCGAGGTGTTGGGAGTAAAATTATAGTTCAAACGGACGGTGGAGACCTTGGAGCAGGATAGCATGGACAGACAGACAGACAGTGGGTGGGTGGGCGGGTTGGGTGGGAGGGAGCTAATGAAATGTGTGTGAGAAGTGCCCCGTCTTGAGGCCTGCCAAGTGCACATTATGAGTGATAAAACAAGCTGTATAGTAGAAGTATAATTAGTTTCTCCAGCATGGGGTCTGGCATGGATTCACATGCTCATGAATATTCCCCGTCGTCAGGCTGGGAATCCTCGGTAAAGAAAAAACCAGTATCAGTTTCGTTTCTGATCTGTCTTTCGTAGTAATATCCAATCACTGGTCTCTGCGTCATACTGACCACAGCCAATGACTGCCCTCTACCCAAGCACCGCCTCTGGCAGCCATCTTCAGATTTTTACCGCACGTTCATGTGTTGGGATCCTCGTGCTATTGCTCTCGAGCGTTAGTGCTATTTTTTCACGTTTTTTCTCAAAAAACTTCTTGTTTTCGGTCAAAAGAGCTTCAAGCTCCACCGACTCTCCATCCGATCAACGGGGACCCGTGTCGGATTCGTCTGCGCCCCTCAAGGGTGAAGATTTCGTCGAGCTACGCTTTTGGAGGACTCCAGAAGTTTCTCAGGCCCGGACATGGCCCAGGAGAAGGGATGCTCGACGCCCGGAAAGCTGTTCAGGGTCTGCCCTGGATGCCAGCTGCAGAACGTCTTTAAAGAGGACGAACACTCCTTTTGTCTCTACTGCTTACATGAGGACAAGACGCACGTGGAGAAGGACTGTGCGTTTTGCGGCAACATGTCGGAGCGGACCATGAAGGACCGCCATCAACGTCTCGCCAACTGGCTGGAAGGGAAGAGCCCGTCAGGCGAGAAGAAGACGAAGAAATCCGAGCGGTCTTCTAAGACCTTTGAGGACACCCCGGCGACGGGGGTCCAACACAAGGCAAAGCACCGCGAGTCCGCTGGCACCGGGAGCGCCGAACGGTCGGGCTCTACGGGCGCCAGGCAGGGCGCACCCTCCCCGGCACCATCAACCACGAGCCAACGCTCTGGGTCGGGTAAGAGGAAGGCCGAGCACCCGGCGAAGCTCCTGGAGAGGCCCCGGTCGAGCTCGAAGGCCCCATCGGAGGGGGAGCGAGGCAGTGACCCCCCCTCAAGGATAAGGCGGTGAGCGCACCTAAGGTGGTGAAGGCCTTAATCCATCCGGCCAAGCCCTCTATCGAAACTGTCGCGGCGGCCCTGGCTCAGCCTGTGGGGGCTACACCAGTGGTGGCGACCTCGGGGCTCAGAGTCTCCCTGCCACCTCGGAGGGAGTCCTCTTTTGTGCCCATCGATAGGGCCCCCGTGAAATCCCCCGTGGGGAAGAAAAAGGGGGGGGGCAGGGCGTCGTCGTAGATTCGGCTTCAACCTCGGAGGAGGAGCTGGTCGAAGTCTTAAGCCACGGCCTCGGCGTGGAAGAAGACCGGCCCGTCGGGATGGATCCCGACGCAGGCGACGACGACGACATCGAGGGTACCGACGGGGCCCCTGATCGCCCGTCGGATTCCCCTCTGCCAGCACCGCGAGACAGCTCGGCGGCCATTTTGTTGGCTATACAGTCCTTATGCTCAGAGATAAGGACGAGACTACCGTTGCCGACGGAACCTCTCCCGTCGGGGGACCCAGAACCGGGACCTTCTGGTGTTCCCCCTACCAAGAAAAGAAGGATCCACCCTCCGCCTCCTTTTCAGCCGTCGCGCCCCTTCCAGCCCTCCTCCCCGTCCACCCGAGGGGATGATACGGGGACTGACACGGCAGCGACGGGTACGGACGACGAGGTATACGACGAGGATGTACCGTCGTCGCCTCCCACCAGGGCTTCTCCGCCCGACGAGATTGGATCGTTCCACTCCATGATCACCAGGGCATCCGAGCTTTTCCAACTCTGCCCTGAGGAGAAGAAGAAGGAAGGTTTCCTTTATCAGCGGCGCGAGGCCAAGAGGAAGACGGTCCTCTCAGTGCCTCTATTGGACGACATTTGGGATGAGGGCCTCACCCTCCTCAAGAACCCTTCCACGACGCCAGCTAGAAGGGACCGGTACGAGAAGAAGTACCGGGTCCCGGACACGGCCCCCCTGTGCCTCCGGGCGCAGCCTACCCCGGACTCCGTCGTCTCCGCGGCGGCCAGGAAAAAAGCGGGGGGGGTGCGGCCTCCACATCGACTTCCCCACCGGACGGCGAGGGAAAGAAATTGGACGCTATGGGACGCAGAGTCATCTCGTCTGCGGCGACGACGATTAAAGCGGCCAACGCCTTGGCTATCGTGGCCCGCTACGACAGGGAGCTCTGGTACAAACTGGCTCCCCTACTGGACTTCTTGCCGGACGACAAGAGGGCAGAGGCCCTGGAGATCCTGCAGGAAGGTGAGGTGGCTTCGGACCACGCCATTACCGTTGCGACGGACATCGCCGACACCGGGTTCCACCAGTTGGGCAACGGCGTTTGCCTTAGGCGGCGTGGATGGCTCAAGGCTACGGACTTCCGTCAAGACGTTCAGACCAGAGTCCTGGACATGCCCTTCGATGGGAACAACCTGTTTGGGAAAACAGTGGACGATTCCCTTCAGGCCATTAAAGCGGACACCGAGACGGCCCGGGCCCTTGGAGTTCTGCAACAACGACGGACGCCCTTTCGGAGCAGCGGAGGCAAGGGCGCCTCCAAAAGTTCAGGCGGCGGTTTCTCCACCTACCGTCAAGCGGCCCGCTCGTCGGCTCAGGAGGCCTACAGAGGACGAGGCAAGTCTGGCGGACCCCGCCGTCGTCGCCAAGGAGGTCAAGGCGGCAAAGCCTCGTCGAAGCAGGATTGAACCGACCGTGGGGTCGGGCCCCCACCGAAGCACCCCGGTGGGAGGCCGGCTGGCGAGATTCGTCAGCGTGTGGGAGTCCATCTCCACCGACCGTTGGGTGCTGGACGCCTTGGCCCGGGGCCACGCGCTCGAATTTCAAAGAAGGTGTCCGCGCGTCCCCCCCGTGGCCAGGAAAGAAAGGAAGGGCGCCATCGAACTCGTCCCAAAGAGACTTCGGGGCTCCGGAGTTTACTCGAGATACTTCCTCGTGAAGAAGAAGACGGGGGGATGGCGCCCCATCCTGGACCTGCGACGTCTGAACAAGTTCATCAAGGCGCAAAAGTTCCGGATGGTCACCCTCCAGCACGTCCTGGGTCAGCTGGAGGAAGGAGACTTCCTGTTGTCGTTGGATTTGGAGGATGCCTACTTCCATATTCCCATCCTAAAGGGGCACTGAAAATTCCTCAGGTTTGTGGTCCAAGGGCGTCACTACCAGTTCAAAGCCCTCCCCTTCGGACTACGGTCGGCCCCCAGGGTATTCACCAAGTGCCTTGCACCGGTGGCGGCGCAGCTGCGCCGCGAGGGGATCCACGTCTACCCCTACCTGGACGACTGGCTCATCCGAGCCAAGTCGAGGGAGCTCGCCCTGGATCACACGGCAAGGACTGTCCGACTTCTCACGGACCTGGGATTCTCCGTGAACTACGCCAAGTCTCACCTGGTACCTGCGCAAAACGCACTGTTTCTGGGAGCGAAGCTCGACACAGTGTCTCTTCTGGCCTCCCCGTCGGAGGAAAGGACCAGGTCCATCCTGGGCAAGGTACAGCGGATGTTGGTTTCCGACGCGGCCATGGTGAGGTCCATCAAGTCCCTCCTCGGAATGATGTCTTCCTGCATCTACCTCATTCACATGTGCAGGCTCCGGATGCGCCCGTTGCAGGAGTTCCTGGACGCGCGCTGGATCCAAACGACGGGCAGCTTCGAGGAGAGGATCACCTTCTGGACTTGTCAGCGTCCCCGCCAATCAAGCTGCCGGTGGACGCGGATCTTCTCTCCAGGGAAGGAGGCGCCATCCTCCACCACGACCCGAAATCGCTGAACTTGCAGGCCTGGCTCCTGCAGCGCTAGAGTTTGGAGGATACGACATACCGGCCGACTGCAGAGAGGTTCTTGCAAAGGCCAGGGCGTCCTCGACTCTTAAATGCTACGGACACAAATGGAAGAGGTTCTCTGTCTGGTGCCACGCACAGAAGATTAACCCTCTACGGATTACGGCTCCCCAGGTACTGCCGTACCTGCTGACGCTGGCCAAAGCTGGACTGGCACACGCGTCCATCAAGATTCATCTTGCTGCGATCTCCCGATACACCAGAACCACGGGCCGGACGTCCTTGTGGTCTCATCGTCTGGTGAAAGAGTTCATGAAGGGACTGTTCAGATCGTTCCCGCCGGTGAAGGCTCCGGCCCCGGCGTGGGAGCTCAACGTGGTGCTGACCAAGCTCATGGGACCTCCGTTCGAGCCTCTGCACTCGGCCCCGTTGAAGTTTCTGTCGTGGAAAGCAGCGTTTCTTGTGGCCATCACCTCCGCACGACGGGTGGGAGAGATCCAGGCCCTTTCATGCAAGGCCCCGTACTTGACTTTTCACGACACGAGGGTAGTGCTCAGGACGCACCCCTCCTTCATGCCCAAGGTACCGTCGGACTTCCATCTCAACGAACCCTTGGTGTTGCCTGTGTTCTTCCCGTCGCCTTCGTCGCCGGCTGAGAGGACTTTGCACTCGCTGGATGTGGCTAGAGCGCTGAAGTTCTACGTGGACCGCACGAAGTGTTTTCGGAAGACGTCACAACTCTTTGTGAACTTTGGACCTGTCAATCAGGGGAAGGCTCTCTCGAAGGCTTCCATTTCCAGATGGCTCTCCGGCTGTATCATGTACTGTCATCGGTTGGCAAACCGACTGCTGCCTGGCCGTCCGAGAGCCCATTCCACCAGAGCGATCGCAGCTACCACGGCGTTCCTTTCTGGTGTGCCCCTGCTGGACATATGCAGGGCTGCTACGTGGAGGTCGACGCAAACCTTCACGAAATTCTACTGCGTCGATCGGGATTCCAGGGAGGAGTCCAGGGTCGGCCAAGCAGTGCTGCGCAACCTGTTCGCCTGAGGTGAGCCTGGTGAGGAGGTAAGATGCTTAATGTTGAGTTGGATGTACTGCTTAATGTTGAGCCTTTGCCACCTCCCGTGGTTGTGCATGTGTGTACTGCTATGTATTCTTTATTCATGAGCATGTGAATCCATGCCAGACCCCATGCTGGAGAAGGAACAAGTTACTTACCTGTAACTGTTGTTCTCCAGCATGGGTCTGGCATGGATTCACATGCGAACCCTCCCGCCTACCCCTCTGCGGCTCTTCACTTGGTCATACTGCCACTTCACGTGCTTCCAAATCTGAAGATGGCTGCCAGAGGCGGGGCTTAGGGAGAGGGCAGTCATTGGCTGTGGTCAGTATGACGCAGAGACCAGTGATTGGATATTACTACGAAAGACAGATCAGAAACGAAACTGATACTGGTTTTTTCTTTACCGAGGATTCCCAGCCTGACGACGGGGAATATTCATGAGCATGTGAATCCATGCCAGACCCATGCTGGAGAACAACAGTTACAGGTAAGTAACTTGTTCCTTTCTAACCTTAACCATTAGAAGATGAGCCTTGCAGCACCCACGTGATGGAAGACTGACGGACTTGGATCAATAAACTGCCATCCTTTATGGATAAAGGTAGTACCTGTATAGGGGCCATCCAATCATCCATGCAGGTTTTTACTGTATGTGTTGCATCACTTATGCCAATGTTTTGCTTTATAAGATTCTGCTTGTACTACTTTTTGGCAGAACATTCTTAGCAGCAGTGTTCTTTGCTGTTGCTCTCATCTGCGTGCAAGATTACATTTGTTATCCTTACAAGATCGACTTGGGCCTTTCTTCCCTAGCGGGTTGTATTCTCTAGTGTGAGCGTTCAGAGTCATGCCTTCACTTGGTGACCCCCAATGTGATCCCAGCGCCCTCCCATACCTGCAGAGGCTTCCAGGCTGCTTCTCCAGAAGGAGCTGCGCCTACATACAGCGACCGGCCCCAAAATAACACATGTTGTGAGTGGTTTAGCAGGGTCCATTTTAAGAAAAGTCCTCTATGTTCTTTGAAGCGTGGTGCGGCTCCGAGGAGAGTGCAGGCTGGTGTTTGAACCCTGTGATGGAGGAGTCTGGCTGAGCACACGCACATGTGAGTAGACTATTGTAAGTGATAGAAAATAGGAGATAGATGTATGGGGAAGTGTGAAAGGTTAGAGTATGTGGAGAGCGAGGTCATAGACGTGACATAGATGAGGTTAGGGTTATTTGTTAAAATTTGTATAATAAATGGAGTGTTTCGGTAAAGTATTGCAAGGTAAGGCAGGGAGCCCCTCCTCAGAAGGGGAGGGAAGGTGGTACCACAGGATACTATATCGTCTATATCATTTAAAAGAGGAATATAAAAATAAGGGTAGTAGTCTCACACAAGTAGGCATGGAACAAGTAGTGGTTGCTAGTTTAGCATATTGTTTTAATTTATTGTGTTCGTACTTTGTGTGCAAGGAACAGGCCCTATAATGGGCGGTAATTCTGTGTGTCGCAGTGTTGTGTTGTGTTGGATGATCCTGTGGAATGTGTGCGCGCAGGGAACGGTGATAGAGGGCTGGGGGTTGATTTTCTTTGTGGTTACAAGCAAGCGGTGGGGTGTGCATGCCGGCGTAAAGGTGTTTTGCGGGATTAGTAAGAAGTAGATGTCACTAGCATGGGGGGGGTGGATCACCAATAGACATGTACATGGCCCTGCCACTGTATCGTGACAGGGTGGAGATATATCATAGGCAGTGGATTGCGAAGACAGGAGCAGGGCTCACACAACAAGAGCATTTTGGAACACATGTCCACATTTCTGGTCGCAAAATATAAGGGGAAGCAGCTACAGAAGGGAAAAGAGATTCTCGATCTTTGGTGTATGTTTGAAGACGAGTAAGATAAAGGGAATGGTCGTGAGGCAGCAGAGACAAAGATGGGAAGTGCAGAAAGGGAGAAGAAGGTGGGGCACCAGTGGGGGGTAGTGGATTATATCCCATGACAATATCCCGCAGAAGGATATACAAACTCAAATTATGTACCTGCTGCGATACTGACTCCTACTGCTGCAGTAGGATCTCCCACAGCATCAGTAACACCACAGGCATTTGCTCCCCCACCTCTGTATACCCATCCGCCCGAAGGACTGGCATCGGTGGGTTACAGGTCTAGGGCGTTCGAGAATAGGTTGGCAGGATTACTAACGGGACTGAAAATGATAGACAGCCCTAGGAACAGTAAGGGATAGAAGTGCATTGAGGGAAGGATTGGGAGAGTGAAAGTCAGGAGAAGTGCTGCTTAAGATGGATACTGAAGGTATAAGTGTGTAGGTGTTGAGAAAGAAAGGACCCTGGGTGGGCAGATTATCCTAGTAGAGGAGAATACGGTGTTGGGAGAGAATGTGGATGAAGGCGATGCTAATACCTTTACTGAGGATCAGAGTGGAGGAGGAGGGAGGGGTGAAGAAGCTGCTGAAAATGCTCCAAAATGCTCCCCAAGTAAGTCTATGGGCAGGGGCATGTTGAGGAACGGTGCTGGATGGACGGCATTAGTAAAGAGAAGAGTTGTGAAGAAGTGTGTGGGAAGTAGAGCAAAGATGCAGATGCCCCTCATACATAAGGGGAATGGAGGACACAGCATGTGCCCTGTCCCCAAATGGATAAGAATACATTAAATTAAGGCCCTCTCACAGCAGGGTCGAGCGAGTGGAAATGAGTTTGAAAAACAAACAGCAGGGGTGCACCTGGCAGTAGGGGATTTTAAGAGCCTGTTGGTTGCTGTAATTGGGGATCAGGCTGGTGATGTATGGGTTAAGGCCGGATACCCAGGAGTAACCCTGGGGGATGACGCACATGGTGGAGCATTATTTAATGGAGTTCTAGCATCAGTATGTGGCACACTACATATGGCCTTCCCGGATACTCCTGATTTAGTCTTTGATGCAGTATAACATGGGTTGATGAGGACCCAGCGAGATTTATTCTTAAAATGCAAGAGAAGTAGAGAGCTGAGACAGGAGGGCCGTCGGATCAATCAATACCATTCTTCTATTGTAAAGAGAGGTTTGCCCGAAGGAAGTGCAGAAGGCGCCGGATAAGATTGTGGGTATTGAGGCGAAGGGATGGCCGGAAATACAGAATATAATAGTGCTTAATTGTAAAAGGACTAAGGAGCGGGAGAGGGAAACTGTGCAAAGGCATCAGGGGGACAAAGTGAAATTGGTGGAAAAAATATTGGCAAAGGTCAGGTGCCGACACCAGTAAAGGTAGAATGAACAGAGTACCCAGCAAGTTGTAAGTGCCACTATTGCGCCACTCTAGGCTGGAGGACAGTGGGGTGGGGGGGCAACAGTACCCTGGCCCACAGAACAGCAAGAGGGGGCTGCAGCAAGGAAGAGGGGGATTTCAAGGAGCAAGAGGAGGGTTTTGACCCAAGGGAGGTGGGTTTGGACAGTCTCAATGTTCAAATTGTTTAAGGTGGGGGTATTTCGCAAGGGAATGCAGGAGCAGGTCTGCCATAGGGTATAATTATGGCCCACTGCAACAGGGCCAAGGGCCCCAGAAACAGGAATATCTATCCACTGGGGCAATACTAAGCAGCCCCAAGCGCTGGACACACAAGCACTGCACCTGCCACAGCAGGTCGGTGGTAGCCCATTTTTATTCCCTGGAACAAACACATATCCTGATTATGACACTCCACAGATAGCACTCTCGCATGTCTGGTCGACGACTACCCATCCTGAAAAGGAACTGTTGGTGGGAGCGGAGATAGGAAATAAGCAATTCATATTCATGGTGGACTCTGGTACAACTAAATCATGTATCATGGAAGGAAACTTTCCACTATCAGGAAAATATCTTCTTTGGGGCTTTTTCCAAGGTTCCATACACTGCAGAGTTGGATGTAAAGGTGGGAGGGAAGGTAGTACGAGCCCCCTTACTATATTTCAAGTGTGTTCCTGTCAGTTTACTGGGTAGGAACCTGCTTAGTAAGTTAAACATGACTATAATCTTTACAGATCATGGAGCAGTCTGTTCCATGCCTGGGATGTGTGCTGTAAGGGCGATGGTGATCCAATGACATGGAGGTTGTAGCACGCAGGATTTCCGTAGACTGACAGGTTTACCTATGATATTACAGTGCTTGTAAAGGCGGTGTTCCAGAGTGCCAAGCAATGCTGGCGAATACCCTCTAATTTTATTTTTCACCCAGCTGTGTCACCCGAGGTGGTGGCAGGAATGAGATTATCGGTGCACCTACAGGGGTTGCTGGTTTCAGAAAAAAAGGGTGGTCCTATTGGGAATGGATAGGGACAGGTGTGAGTGGCGCACAGTGCTCTGTGTAGAACCAACAGTGCAGCTAAAGGAGATGATTAGCTGTTTGGGAATAACAACAAAGAGAGGGAAATAATACTAGAGATTTGCATCCCATGTGACATAATGATACAGTACCAAAGAGTGCAGTGTCTCTTAATGGCAGCATTAACTCCATCCCCATTTTTTGATGAAGATTTACAACACCTGTCCTCACAGTTGTGAACTACAAATCCACATGATGCAGGATTACTGAAAGATGTAACACCTGTGTGTATAACATTGATGCCAGGTGCAGAGCTGCGCAGGGTAAGATGACATCCACTGTGAAGAGAAGCGGAGGAAGGCATTCGAAAAACAATGCAGGCCTTACTGGACATGGGGATTATCGTGCCATCTACGTCTCGGTGTAACACGGTAATATATCCTGTTAAGAAATCAGTGGGGGGCAATTGGAGAATGATCAGGATTTGTGCCCCCTAAATGATGTGGTACAGTAAGAGTTTCCAGTAGTTCAGAATCCTGCGACAAGTTTATGCAGTATCCCAAAAGAAGCCCGGTACTTTACTGTAGTGGATTTGAAAAATGCATTCTTCCCGATTCCACTCCAGTTGAAGTCTAGGTACCTCACATCATTTATGCAGGGCCAGATGTGGTCGGAACACACTAGATTACCCCAGAGGGGTACTGTGAGAGGCTGAGTATATTCAACCGAATACTGCATGCCAATCTTGGTAATATTCAAGTGCCTAGCATGATTATCCAGTACATGGACGATCTGCTAGTGTGTAGTGACAGTGAACAACCGTGCCGGAGGAACTCCATTGCACTGCTACAATTGTTGGGCTATAAGGGGTACATGGTCGATGAGGCTAAATTACAAAATTTGCCAGCAGGAAGTGATCTATTTAGGGCAGTTCATATCAGCATATCGGAATAGGATACCCAGACATGGCAGCAGCAGTACATGACCCGCCTCAGTTAAAGACATGCAGATGTTCCTGGGCCTGTGTAATTACTGTAGGGCCTGGATTCTAGACTGCGGCATACACAAGACCACTTCTACGGGCCCTTAGGGAAGCACAGAAGACAAAGGACCACAAACTACAGTGGACGGTTGAAATGATCAGACAATTTGATGACCTAAATGAAGTGGTTAGTTTGGCACCATTACTGGCCTCCCCAGATTATACACAGGAAATGTATTTGTTTTCGTATTCTGATGGTCGACTTATGACACTGGTGTTGACGCAAAAAAGCATTATGGGCCATAAGTCACTGGCCTACTATAGTGGCACTCTGGATGCAGTGATGCAAGGGCAGTTTGCATGTGGATAAGCTTTAGCAGCTGCTGCCTTTGCCATAGAGAACATTTCTACGATAGTAATGAGATGTGTAGAGTTACATTGTATGTGGATCATTCTTTGTTTGCTATTCTGGAAAGGTCAAAATCTACCCTGACTACGCAAAGGTTGTCGGCATGAGATCATCTCTAAACCCCATATTCATGTGGTTGGGTGTAAGACAGTGAATCCTGCCACCTTTTTAACAGACATGCCTACTACAGTGGACTTGACGGTGTGCGACTGTGCCACATATGAGGGGGAGAATGATGACTCTCCTAAAGCCATGGTTTGTGCATTGGCATAAGGTGAGGTACCTTATGTTGATGGGTCATCCACAATTGATCAGGAGGTTGGGCAGAGATGGACAGTCGCAGCAGTGGTACGACTTGAGGAAGGGGAGTACAAGACAGTGGTCATGAAAAGGTTGCCTATGCATTCTTCTGCACAATCGTCAGAACTTGTGGCGTTTATTGAAGCACTGAGAACGTCGCAAGGGCATCCTGTCATGATATGTTCTGACTCTGCGTACGTTAAAACAACGGTACCCGCCGGACTCACCTGGTGGAAGAGGGTTTTGGAGTCTGGATGGCCCCCTTTTGCTGCTCTGTGGGCCAGGGTACTGTTGCCCCCCCCCCACCCCACTGTCCTCCAGCCTAGAGTGGCGCAATAGTGGCACTTACAACTTGCTGGGTACTCTGTTCATTCTACCTTTACTGGTGTCGGCACCTGACCTTTGCCATTATTTTTCCACCAATTTCGCTTTGTCCCCCTGATGCCTTTGTGCAGCATGCAGTGCTGTTAGAAATGCTGATAGAAGTGTTATCACAGCCATCTGTTGTAGTGATCATCAATTGTGCCACCCATACTCACGGGACAGACGAAATCTCGAGGGGGAACACAGCACCCGACAGCAGCCAAAATGGCAGCATATCTGCCAACTTAAATATCCACAGTGTACTTTGTGACTGCCCCACCGACAGACGAACATCCAGTGCCTTACACAGCATTGCCCAGCTCTCAGATTATCGACCTACAAGGAAAGGCAACTGAGAGGGAGAAGGAGTTGTGGATAGGAGAGGGTTGTAAGCATTCTCTGACAGATCGTTTATGGAGGCAATAGACCTCTGGGAATACAGGGATGCCCCAGGAAATGCTAGCAGTAGGATTTGAACAATTGCACTACCAGTCCCACAGTTCAAAACGCATAGCCGCAGACATACAGGAGGACTGGTTCACACCAAACATCCAGGAGAGCATCACAGATATGGTCATACTTGCACCACATGTCAAAGTTTTAGTACATGGATGTCACTATGAACATTATGGGGCACCTACTGAACCGTTCTGTGAATTACATATAGACAACACTGATATGGGTGAGCGTTGTAATGGATACAAGTACCTCATTTTGGTGGTCTGTCCTTTCTCCAGGTGGATGGGTGCAGGGCCATGTGCGCAACCGGATGTTAAGTGTGCTCCAAGGTTTCAGTGCAGGAGGTTTGCCTGCACGCAGGAGGTTTTCCTGCACTGTGGTTTGTGCGAGGTTTTAAGGTCCGACAATGGCTCACATTTCTTCAATGCGTTATACCTACACATTAGAGCACTTCTTGGCATCAAACAGTGGATGCGTTCATTTTATCACCCACAGGCCAATGATGGTGTGGAGAGAATAAAAAGCCTCCTCAAGCTCCGCAGAAAAGGTACAGTATTTGTCGGCACAAACTAACATTGTAATACAACTCTTGATCGCAGGCATGAAGAAAGAAATGGCGGCACTGATGGATTACTACTGAATCTGTGGCTGACAAGCTTACTTGCACCTACAAGTGTCATGGAGGGGCTGCTGTCTGCTGGCCACATTGCATTCAATGCAATTAGTAATCCCAGAAGAACATTTGAGGGGTGAAGTGGGAGAATGGAAGACCAGACTCCCGTCCTTCACCTCTCGCGCTTGGCCTAAAGGGTCACGACCCAGACACCCGCCACGAGAAGAGTTTGTCCATTTACCAGACGACCAGATACCCTGGTACAGGAACATACGGATGTGTCCATCTGCCTGCCCAGCAGCCCGCACTGGCCATGCCGACACCTGCGGCACGGACCAACTAGACTAAAATCTACACGTCGTTAGAGATGCCATGGCGACCTAGACAACGGTAAGCACACCTGTGCAAATATACACACTGGACATTCCCGCACCAATCTACACGAAGAATATACTCAGTGCTATGACGTAGGCGACAGGCATACTCACGGACGTGCATCTTTATTATTTTTACATAGGCTTTCAGAATGCAGAAACGCAAGACGCGTCATGAACTCATCTACAAGGCTTGCTCACGCTTCTCTTAAAACCAGTTACCACCATGAGAAATATAATGAAGACACGATACTGGTCATGGAACTATATGCTACTATAACCTAAAGCGCCTGTGCACCAGACGGACCCACTTATGCACCAGGCCTAAGTAGGCCTCAAGCAAGAGCTCCCGTGGACATTAACAAAACAAGAGTCAGGTTGCTGATCCTGCAGAATGAGCCCGGCGAAGCAACCAGCCAAGGTCGCAATGTTGCAAACCCACATTCCAAGAGCAAATCATCAAGGGCACGATGTTGCAATCTCGCACGCCGCACACCAACGTTAAAGTCACACCTGCAAATTAAACCAGACACACAGTGGAAAAACAATATTAATTGTGCAGAATTCTGCCTCAAACACGGTCCCACCTCACGTGACCAAGCCGAACCTGACGAGATGCCAAGCCCAGGAGAAAAGAGGCGTCTGGATCCCTCGCTACGAGACACAGGCAGATACACTTGAAAGGCTCAATGGACATTTGTGACAGTGGGAGCGGTCAGCCTTCCAGCTATGAATAAATCCTCACATTGTCTGCACGTACCCATAGTGAAACATTGTTGCAAATTGCAGGTACACCGAGAGCTGGGAACAGCGGTGGTCCCAGGCTGGGAAGCTCACGGGCGCACCAATCAGAACATGGGGCTCTTATCACTGACGCCAGTAATATTAACCAATCCTTAGGAGTCTTCATGTAACAATTCTCATGTATCTAATTGTAGGGACAGCCCAGATATATCACCTGACTAACCCTCGACCAGTAACATTGTTCTCTATACGTGTGCTATACTAACCCTACCACTCGAGCAACCAATTAAGAGTGGCGATAGGTTTTTTGTTAACTTTCTAAAGTGACGCAAGTAACGCGTCATAATACAGTAAAAAGGGCCTGCGAGCCCCACGATTGTGTGTGTGTGTCAGGACGGACGCGAACGCTCCTTGACCCATCCCTGCCGTTTTGTCTAATAAACAGCAGAGTCACCTTGCTTCTTGCGTGTGTCTCATACTCTATCTCATCTGGGATATACGGGAGGAGTTGGGGCCTCCCTGCCCGGAGGTCTGCGGACGGCCCGGCCGACCCCGGCAGAATTTCCCCCCGATAAGTTGGAGGCACTGCTGAGATCTGTTTAAGATCCGCCTTTTTATTTTTACTTTTTCCAGGCACTCCCATTGCGAGGAGGCCCGGCGGCGCGGCCCCCTCTGCCGTTGCCCCCTTCTGAGGACTACAGGACCATCGCGGAGCTGCGAGAAGACCGGACAGCGCAATCCGGATATTGGCCCTCGGGAGCCGGTTGAGAAGTATCCCGCCCGCGGTTGGCGAGTGTCCAGACGTGGTCCAGACGAGGGGAGGTGGCGAGCCGCTTGGAGGGGTGCACGCAGTCGAGCGGCCCTGCATCGAGAGAACTTGGTGAGCATGACACGCACAACAAGCAATGTGAAATTGTGAGGGAGGGGGGGAGGAAGTAAATAAGGGAAGAGGGAGGTGTTGCACAGGTGTGCGAAGGGTTAACAACTTAGTGTTGCCAATGGAATGAATGGTAGCGAAACGAGTGCGAGAGCAGTCGGTTACGTCACGCGAAAGAGGGGGGCGGAGCACGAAAACATCACGTGCGGCCGCTCGTAGACACTGATTGGCCTAAGTCGCGACTACGTGTAAGGGTGGGTGTGTGTGGTTTCCTACGATTTGGCATTTATTGATCAATGAGTAGATGAGGATCCCTATTGTTCGAGCAAGAAACTCGATAGGTAGATGACGTTTCCCTGTAGGCGGTAGCTAGTTTAGTTGCCCAATACGGAAGATAATTGGCTGGTTAAGCCCTCCTGTTGAGGGGCGTATCACACGCGAGGCGACGCAGCGTGCGCAGTCCGATTATATTATTGATTTGATTACCTTGTTCCAGGAGTGACAGGAAGACAGCTGTAGGGTTAACGGGGGTAGATTGCAAGTGTATTTTGAATTTAAAAAACATATGAAGAACGTACCAGTAGCTCGAAGAGATCGGTGACGTCACCAGTAGGGCTTTAATAGGATATCGCGAGCACAAGGAACCTTGGTTTTGAGAGTGGTGGGGAAGAGAAATATGATAAGGGAGCGGACACAGAGATAAACGGTAAACGAGTGGATTGGGGAAAGGAGAAGGGGAGAGGGGCGTGGCTGCGCACGGAGAACGCCGGCCACGGCAAGTGTAAAAGGGGGAGGAGAACGGGGAAACAGGACGACTGTATAAGAGCGTTGTAAGGGGTACGCAGCCACAGGGGGCTGCGTGCGCTTCGGCCGCAGGGGGCCGTAAGGGTGTCGTATAAAGAAAGAAAGATAGAAGGGAATATACAAGTGTAAAACCTCATATATATTTTTTTTTTTTTTTAAATTTTATTATAATTTTGTCAAAGGATTGTCGTAAGTCCCCACACTTACGGGGCCAGGTAAACAATATAAGGTTGTATATTGTAAACTGCTAGTGACGGGAAGGGTAACAAGTGGAGCGCCACTATGTCATGCGGGACAGGATCGGGAGGGTGGGGGGAACACCCTCACTACCCCACTACAACACATATGCACCACACTGCCACCCCATAGGGAGAAATTAATTAAGTACAGCATAGAATGGACCCAGGGGACGGATAACAAAATGTTAACGCCATGGCCGCCTAATGGTAGCTTCGATCCATATGCCCAACATTCACTGCTAAACCATCTGCACAATACATACAAGGGGAAGAAGTTGGCAAACCATGTGGAGGTGTTTAACTTATGGAGGATGTTCCAGGGGTCCCGACCAGGACCAAATGGAATGTTCACTATGGGGGAAACGCCGGAAGAAAAAGAGATTAAGAAAGAAGGAGAGGATGGGAAAAAGGGGAGTGAAAGCACAAAGAATACGGGGTACGGAAGAGAGGGAGGAGAAAAGGTTGATAAATCAGATGACATAAAAAAGGAACCAAGCAACGAGATACCCATAACACCGGGAGTGAAAACAGAGGGAGGAGGGTTGTACCCTTTAAGAGAATTAGGAGAAATAGAAGGACAGCTAAGGGCGGCTGAAGGATACTCGAACCCGGCATACAGCCCTCCACCATATGTGGCTCATAGGAAGATGCCAGTGGGGGAGGGGAGGATTGGAGAAGAGCAGACTGTAGAGATAGGAAATGATGAGTGGGTAGCTGCACAGATATTATTAAAATTACGAGGTTCACTAACTGGAGAAGAGAGGGAGGTAGTAAAGAGAACAGACGAGGATGGTGCCAGAGAGAGTGAAATGAGGGGGGAGGAGCTATTACGGCAAAAGGAAGAGATTTTGGAGGAAAGATTAGCGAAGCTAAGGGATGAGCAGAATGAATTGATCAAACAGCTCGAGAGGGAGGAAAGAGAGAGAGTGAGGAAAAGGAAAGAAGGTAAGAACGAATTGGAAAAATTAAGGGAACGAAATGAGGAGCAAAGGAGAGAAGCTGAAAGGGTAAAAGCAGCAGCGGACAGGGTATCAAGAGTAGTGCTGAGAGAGAAGAAGAAGGAAGAAGAAGAAAAGGAAATGGCAATATGGAAGAGGAGGTTACTATCCGAGACAGCTAAGAAATATGAAGAGGGGAAGGTAATAGAGAGTATAGTAGAAAGAGAAAGGGTGAAATGGGAAAAGAAGAAAGAGGATGAAAGAATATTGGAACAGATGAGCAATGAAGTGATGGAGGAATTGAAAAGGAAAAGGGAGGAAAATAGTAGGGAGATGGAGCAGAGAAGTGAAGGGGGAAGAGAAGAGAGGAGTAGGGAGAGTGGAAAATGGGGGGATGTATATAGAAGTAGAGAAGTAGCGACAACATCAGCACTAGGGGGAGCAGTTGGTAACGAAGAAAAAGAAGTAATAGACCTAATAGACTTACAAACAGTAACAATAAAAGGGAAAAAGACAGAGTGGGGGATGCCATTTATGAATGATTTTTGTGGAGAGGGAAGGAAGAAAAGGTGAAAGGGAAAGCTTAGATAAGCTATACCTCACTCGAACGAACATAGACTCGCCATGGATCAGTAGGAGAAAGGAGGAGCTGGAGAGAAGTGAGGAGGGAGAGCAAGGACTAGTGGAGAGACAAACCCATGAAACCACACCATCCCCATCTCCATCACGCCCTCCCCCATCGCACCCTACATGCTCAACCACCTCACGCTCGCTGCGCAGAATAAAGCTTGCGCCCTTCATGGACGAACTAACACCCTATGCATGTCGGCTTAGAGACCTCCCTAGTCGCAGGCAGGACAGACGAATAAACATGCCCACATTAAATACAGGAAATGACGAAAGGAGGGGAAAGGATGGAGAAGAAGGAGTTAGGAGCAGGGGTAATAAGGACGAAATTGAAGAGGTAAAAGAAACGGAAGAAGAGGAGGGGTGTGAGGACTCGATATTATGGAACGTAAAGGGTGACACAAGACACAACTTAATGCCACTGTTGGAGAGAGGAGGGGTTAGACCACAGTATGTCCCTTGGAAGCATACAGATAAAGAAAATATAAAATGTAGGCTTCCATCACTAAGTGGAGGTGCGGGTAAGTGGATATATGAAATGGCAAAACATACCGCAGGACAGAAACTAGCAGTAGGAGATGTAAAGGGCCTGTTAATATCAATATTAGGGGATAGAGCGGATGACATTTGGAAGAGAGCGGGATTCCATGGGGTAACAATAACAAACACATCGCATGATGGGGCACCATTTGCAAACTGCAGACATGCGCTATGGCAGGCACTGAGAGTACAGTACCCAGACACATCAGACATAGGAGCAATTACTTCCCGTAAGATGCGTGAGAATGAGGATCCTGTTGATTATATCCAGGATATCCAAGAGAAGTGGCGCATGGAAACTAGAGAACAATGGGATAAAACACCAGCAATATTTTATCATATACTAGTACAAGGGCTCCCAGAAGGAGTTCAGAATCAACTAAAGAAAGTAGTGGGAATGGAAGCAAAACCATGGCCAGAAATACAACTAACTATAGTACATCACTGCAGGACATGGCAAGGAAAAATGAAACAAAAGGAAGAGGACAGGAAAACAGAAGAGGCTAAACTAGTACAGAAAAAACTTACTAAATACACAATGGAAGGGGCACTAATAACTACGCCCACACCAATGGCCCAAAGCCCCACACAAGTAGTGGCTGCACAAGATCCCGCCCAAATAGCACCTTCACAGACTATAACACAACAAGTGCCGCCACTGCAATTACACGCACCAAACATAGGAGGAGGGTACCCAATGCAAGGAGCTGGGTATTATGGTTATAACAGGGGGAGAGGAGGATTTATGAGAGGGAGAGGATACGGATATAACACCCAACAGCAGGTGGGAGGACTTAGAAATTCCTACCCCACAAGACAACCAAAGCAGGGAACCACCCGTGTGTTGGAGTTGTGGATTATTAGGACACATGTCACGCACGTGTAGGGTCAGGCCAGGAACACCAGCATGGAATGAACAGGTACAACCTAGGACCTCACAAGAACAACAGGGCATACAACAACAGCAGACGTTGCAACAAGGAAGTGAGCCACAACAACAAATAACACAACAACAGCCTATCTGTTCCGACCAGAAACACCTGTTAATGAACCAGAAGGAAAGGTGATTGTAATGGACATTGAGAGCATTATTGCAACAGCTGATTATATTGCTGTTCACGCCCAAGATAAAGAAGGGAGAGCATGGAGGGCAGTGATAGCATTAGCAGAAGGATGTAGGCTGACCCAGGTGTCAGATGAGGAGCTGTTCTCAGAAGAAAAGGAGGAAGGTGAAATGGTGTTCATGATGAGTGTAGAAATATGGCTAAGAGTGGCTCACAAACAAGTAGCACAGAAAATTGCAATGGCACTTGAGGCACCCGCATGCACCCCAGTCCCCTTCTTTAAGGAGGATATGTCAAAGGTGCCCAAATCATTGTGGACTATTAGCCCTTATGACGTGGGATGCATAAAAAGCATAGGGGGAGTAAGGATAAAATTGAAAAATGGTGCCATACTACCAAGAGTGAAACAGTACCCACTGTCAAAAGAGGCAGATGAGGGCATATATGAAACCATAACGGCCCTTATAAACAATGGCATATTGGTCCCCTCAGAATCACCATGTAACACGGCTGTGTACCCAGTGCGCAAGGCTAAAGGGGGGTCTTGGCGCTTCATACAGGACCTCAGGCCCTTGAACAACATAGTAGAAGCAGAGTATCCAGTAACAGCAAACCCGGCCACAATATTGTGTGGCATTCCAGCGGAAGCATCACGATTTACAGTGATCGACCTTAAAAATGCTTTTTTCTCAATACCATTACACCCAGACTCGCAAGATTTGACAAGCTTCACTTACCGAAATACAAAGTGGAAACATACCAGATTGCCACAGGGATATTGCGAATCACCCTCAATTTTCAATAGAGTAATACAAATGGATTTGGGTAACGTTGAAGTGGAAAGCACAGTGTTACAATATGTGGATGACATAATAATTTGCAGTACAAACGAACGTAAATGCAGAGAGGACTCCTTAAAGATGTTGACGATATTGGCTGAAAAAGGGTACAAGGTAGACATGGAAAAGATACAATACTGTCAGGAACAGGTACTTTACATTGGCCAACTGATATCCCAACATGGAAGAAAGATTGCACCACAAAGAGCACAGGACATTTCAAGCACTCCAATGCCACAGACTGTGAGAGAACTGCAGCAATTCCTGGGGCTGTGCAACTACTGTAGAGCATGGGTATTTGATTACAGTTCATACATAGGACCCCTGCTTGAGGGTTTGAGGGAAGCTAATAAAGGGGAGAAAAAGTTGGGGTGGACTATGGAAATGAGGGAGGCCTTTGACGAATTGAAAGATGCGATATCAACTGCTCCAGTACTGGCATCCCCAGACTATGAGCGACGATTTTTTTATATTTTCACATTGCGACTCAGCAGTGATGAAAGCAGTATTGGCCCAAAAAATGAGCATGGGCTATAAACCAGTAGCATTTTACAGCGGTCACTTAGACCCTGTGATGTTAGGTCACTTCCCTTGCGAACAAGGTCTCGCTGCAGCTGCTTTTGCAGTGGAAAAAGCATCAGCAATAACCATGGGGTGTCCAACTACACTGTTTGTGGAACATGCACTATTTGCAATATTGAATAAACCTAAGTCCACCCTAACCACGCAGAGGGCATCAGGTTATGAGATCATTTTGTCTAGAGCTGAACTAGCAATTGTTAGCTGTAGCACGGTTAACCCTGCAAGGTTCCTAGCAGAAGTAATTGAGGAGGGAGATTATGCCCATGACTGTACCCAAATAACTGAAATGTACTCATGTACTAGAAAAGTTGAAGAAAACGCACTAGAGGGAGGTGAGCTTTTGTTTATTGATGGGTCATCAACTATTGATCAAGGAGATGGGATACGGAGGACTGGGGCAGCAGTGGTAAAAATGATGGAGGCGCCGGTGTGTGTGGCTATGAAATGTGTACAATTACCACAGCATTACTCTGCTCAAGCCGCGGAACTGGTTGCACTAATATTGGCATTGAAGGAAAGTTTTGACAAACGAGTAACCATATACTCCGACAGGGCATATGTTACATCCACTGTCCACTCAGGGCTATCAAAATGGAGAAGAAGAGGGTTTAGGAGAGCTGATGGCACTCCAGTACAACATGCCCTCTTATTGGCTGAACTAATTGAAGTAATAAATGACCCCCAAGAATTAGCCCTAGTAAAATGCACCGCACACACCAATGGTGAAGACCACGTCTCAAAGGGGAATGCAGCAGCGGACGCACATGCGAAATATGCTGCGTACTTTGGTGAGATATGGAACCCCCCAGAATCACAGAGAGGGAGGGGAATGGCTAGGGAGATGTTGATAAGAGAGGGGTACACCCATCTCCCAGCCACGCAGATTATGGAGTTACAAGCGGCTGCACCAATGGCCGAAAAGGAAATATGGGTAAAAAGAGGATGTACAATGTCACCAACCGACGCCCTATGGCGCCAGGGTGGCACTGGAAAAGTTGTAATACCATTGGCACTTTTAAACACCGCCCTAAGCCAATTACATCACCCAGCCCATACAGGCAAGGAAATAATTGCAGCACGAATTAGAGAAGATTTGGTTCTGCCCCGAGTTAAATTGTCATGTGTCGAATTTTATCAGCAATTGTCTCACATGTCAACAGTTTACGGCCGGTCATACCCTAAAAGTGATAAGAGGTACTATACCCCGGCCAGAGGGACCTTTTCGGCACCTTCACATTGACTATGTTGATATGATCAACATATGTCAAGTTAATAGGTATATGATTGTAGTAGTATGCCCATTCTCTAGGTGGATTGAAGCAGGGCCCTGTTCACACCCAGATGCATTTAGAGCAGCCAAATTCCTAGTAAGGGAGGTCTTCCCCAGGTGGGGAGTGTGCGAGGTGTTAAGGTCAGACAATGGCCCGCATTTCGCAAACGAAATGTTCCAGCATATCACATCTTTGCTGAGCATAAAACACAAATTCGCATGTGCATACCACCCACAGGCTAACGGTGTATGTGAACGCCTGAATGGCCTATTAAAGGAGGCAATTGCAAAAATACAACAAACAACAAAGAAAAGCTGGTTGTATTGCCTTCCATTAGCCCTATTTGAATTGAGAAATAGGCCAGGGTCCGACCACCACCTCACCCCTCACGAGGTGGTTACCGGACGTCAAATGCGCCTTCCCCTAACGCCAACGTCAAGGGCATTCACTGATCACGAAAGTTCAGCGAGTGTGTTAGGTGATGAAATGTACCAATATGTGTCTTCTTTGATTACTAGTGTTGTGTTTGTGTCTCAACAGCTCGAGCGCACACGGGGCGGGTCTACCAGCAATCAAGAAGAAGGTGCCAATACAGAATTGGAAAAGGAGAACCTGTGCAAACTTGCTAAAGGTGACCACGTGCTACTTCGCAATTTCAATAGGAAGTGGAACGATAAGAGATTTACTGGCCCCCATCTGGTAGAGGACGTATCAACAAGAGCAGTAAAACTAAAGGACAAGCGTGCCTGGAACCACCTACATGATGTAAAGATCTACAAACTGCAGACCCGCCCCAGCGCCAACGACAGGTCCATTGGAAGAACAGCAACAACATCCCCGATAGCGGAAGGAAGTTCTACCACAGACAACGACCCAATTGTTCCCTTACCGTGTCACTACCCAGCTTCCCCGGAGACAATAACTGACGAAGAAAGGGGTGATCCCCATACTGCCCACCCCATGGTCACACGCTCAAAGAGTAAAAATACTCCCGCCAACTGAGCCCAAACCCCCCGCCCATTGACCCCCAAATATAGTAATAACTGAACTGAAGGACATTACCTGCACAAGTACACATGTAAACACGTGAATGTTCTCTTTTTCTCTTCTCTCGCACATACAGGAACTGCGTATTATTGTATTGTTAAGAAAATAGCTAACTAACAAGTTCACTGCCCAGGCGTAGATGGTACTCCCAGACGATAACTACCCAGAAGAATTGTCACACCAATTTGTATACGAAATAAAAAGGCCAACGTACCTAAAAAGGAGAAGGGTACGTGTCTACTACACAGCATTCCTCTTGGCCATAGAATATTCCATGCCCCACCTCCGCCCATACTTGCCGGTCCTAAGAGATAGATCACTTAGAGTAGCGTGGGAACAGCTTTTCGCCTGGGCACTGAATGACTATTTGATAGGGAGAGCTTAAAGGAAACCAACAACTAACATTTAATAACAAGCATTTTGAGAATTTTTAGGCGGGCAACTTTAACGTCGCAAGAATACGCTGCCAGGACTGCAGCAAGGTAAGAGCAAAATGCCGGTGAGATTAGCATATGTAATAAAAATAATAGGGATTTTGATGATCACCGGGTTCTTGGCTGCCTCTGTATGGCAGTACAGCTATGCTATTAATTTTATTGCTGCACCCAAACCTAATACACCCCCGTCCCCTGCTGCAACAGGTGTTACGTCAGGTGATAGTAGTAACATTGCACCCAAGCAAAATAGAGTTAAACGCAGCACATACTCAGACAATAAAGGTATTGATAATTATATACAAGATTCAGCACACGTCTCAAACAACATATGGTACCAACACATGACCCGCATTGGTAAGCAGACAACTGAGGACAGCTGCTACGTTTGCTCATTAATACCATACGCCATGAGTGCTTCACGAACATTTGTTGCCACAGAAATAGATGAAAAGACAGCACAATGCATAATATACTTGGCACTGTTCCAAACTAAAGGAAGATTTCAAGGGACAGTGGTGCATATGACATGGAAAACACGAGACTCATACCCATATGAAAACAACTTCCTCAAGACCTATTTGAGTTATCACAAGAGCAGTTTACATGCTGAAGCATTCAGATATATAACAAGTGGTCCTGCAAAAGGAGAAACAAAGAAAGTAACACTGCAGTATCTACCTTGTGATTGGTACGCCACTGAAGTTCCAGGTAAACAAGGATGTTGGGAGAGGCCGCTGGTAACGATAACGGGGAAGGTGTACCTGGACAACAGCTGGGAGATAGGAGTGATTGGCAGCAACATGGTAACAAAAGAAACTATCTCAACTATCAAGGCACACAACCACCGATGTTGGACGACGTGGATCAAGTATGTACCAATGCTCACGTGGGTGGAAACGGATGAAGACCCAATCACAATACTACCGCTGACTGCGCCCAAGGTATGCTACCAGCATAAAGGGGAGGTGGAACCAACTGTGCAAGTGTGATGGAGTTACCTGAGGGGGGAGCAGGAACAGCAGTAATAATGGACCATTATTGGGCCTGTGGAGAAAAGGCATACCATACACTGCCTCCCCTGTGGAATGGTGTGTGCACAATGGTGCACGTCAATGTACCATCATTAGTAGTACCCAAGAAGCATGTCAATGTAGCGAACTTTCCCAAAATGGATGAAGGGGACAAAAGAAAAAAGAGATCTGCACCACTTCAGGAGGAGCAAGGGAACAGGACCAACAGCAATGATACTGTCCTAAATAGAAGGAAAAGACAAGGAGAACCATTGACAGGAAATTACCTGTGGGGAAGGTCGGAAACGGCACTCACTTCAATACCACCAGAACACAGACTATTCAGTAGAGCAGCAATGTTCTTCTCCTCAATAATACATCCAGGACTGCAGGCTTACGCAAACGCAAAATGGCTCCAGATAACTAGATGGGAACTAAAGATGACCATCAATTCTACAGTAAATGGATTTTACGCAATAAAAGAGGAGCTGCGAGCTGTAAGGATGGTAGCACTCCAGAACAGATATGTATTGGACCTTCTCACAGCAATGGAAGGAGGAGTTTGTGCAAAGATAGGACAATCATGCTGCACGTTCATACCTGCCAACGATGCTGACAATGGAACACTGACAGAAGCAGTTTCACAATTGGCCCAGATGCACTCCAAAATGATGGATGAAAGTAACGGTGTAAACAAGGATAAGAGCTGGTTTTCACTATTATGGTCGTGGATGCCATCCTGGCTGTCAGATGGACTGAAAATTATAGTGGGTTGTACTATTTTGGCTGGAGCTACGCTGATCATAATTAGATTTTGGAAGGCCCGGAAGGCACGCACCACTGACGAGTTGCTCGAAATGGTGGGAATGCACCCCTTGATGCCAGCAGATGACGGCCAACATACAGGTATGATAATACAGGAGAGGGAGAAGTTGCGCAACCAAATCATCACCAACCATCTAGACCCACCATCAGTGAAAGTCGAGAACCCAAGAAACCCCAGGAGCTACATAGGGAAATGGGTATACTGTACTCCTGGAGGAACCTGTGAATATATGTATTGGTCATTTGAAGATCATGTGAACCACTATGGACATCTAGGAGGAATAACTAAGATATGGCGAGTAAGAGGAGATAACGAGAAGGATATGTTTGTGGTCGACAAGTCGACCAGAGGGGGGACTGAAGTGGGAGAATGGAAGACCAGACTCCCGTCCTTCACCTCTCGCGCTTGGCCTTAAGGGTCACGACCCAGACACCCGCCACGAGAAGAGTTTGTCCATTTACCAGACGACCAGATACCCTGGTACAGGAACATACGGATGTGTCCATCTGCCTGCCCAGCAGCCCGCACTGGCCATGCCGACACCTGCGGCACGGACCAACTAGACTAAAATCTACACGTCGTTAGAGATGCCATGACGACCTAGACAACGGTAAGCACACCTGTGCAAATATACACACTGGACATTCCCGCACCAATCTACACGAAGAATATACTCAGTGCTATGACGTAGGCGACAGGCATACTCACGGACGTGCATCTTTATTATTTTTACATAGGCTTTCAGAATGCAGAAACGCAAGACGCGTCATGAACTCATCTACAAGGCTTGCTCACGCTTCTCTTAAAACCAGTTACCACCATGAGAAATATAATGAAGACACGATACTGGTCATGGAACTATATGCTACTATAACCTAAAGCACCTGTGCACCAGACGGACCCACTTATGCACCAGGCCTAAGTAGGCCTCAAGCAAGAGCTCCCGTGGACATTAACAAAACAAGAGTCAGGTTGCTGATCCTGCAGAATGAGCCCGGCGAAGCAACCAGCCAAGGTCGCAATGTTGCAAACCCACATTCCAAGAGCAAATCATCAAGGGCACGATGTTGCAATCTCGCACGCCGCACACCAACGTTAAAGTCACACCTGCAAATTAAACCAGACACACAGTGGAAAAACAATATTAATTGTGCAGAATTCTGCCTCAAACACGGTCCCACCTCACGTGACCAAGCCGAACCTGACGAGATGCCAAGCCCAGGAGAAAAGAGGCGTCTGGATCCCTCGCTACGAGACACAGGCAGATACACTTGAAAGGCTCAATGGACATTTGCGACAGTGGGAGCGGTCAGCCTTCCAGCTATGAATAAATCCTCACATTGTCTGCACGTACCCATAGTGAAACATTGTTGCAAATTGCAGGTACACCGAGAGCTGGGAACAGCGGTGGTCCCAGGCTGGGAAGCTCACGGGCGCACCAATCAGAACATGGGGCTCTTATCACTGACGCCAGTAATATTAACCAATCCTTAGGAGTCTTCATGTAACAATTCTCATGTATCTAATTGTAGGGACAGCCCAGATATATCACCTGACTAACCCTCGACCACTAACATTGTTCTCTATATGTGTGCTATACTAACCCTACCACTCGAGCAACCAATTAAGAGTGGCGATAGGTTTTTTGTTAACTTTCTAAAGTGACGCAAGTAACGCGTCATAATACAGTAAAAAGGGCCTGCGAGCCCCACGATTGTGTGTGTGTCAGGACGGACGCGTACGCTCCTTGACCCATCCCTGCCGTTTTGTCTAATAAACAGCAGAGTCACCTTGCTTCTTGTGTGTGTCTCATACTCTATCTCATCTGGGATATACGGGAGGAGTTGGGGCCTCCCTGCCCGGAGGTCTGCGGACGGCCCGGCCGACCCCGGCAGAATTTCCCCCCGACAGGGGGGAGTACTGCCTGCAGAGGGGCCAACAGGGTTCCACGCAGTGGAAAATGAAGATAAGAGTTTGGTGCCCATGCAAGAGCCCCACATCCGGCTAGGGAAAGGACAGTCCAGCAACCGCAGAGGATGAAAAGATCAAATTATATTTCTAAAGACTCTTCCACATTGTTTGCTGAAATA
Organism: Ambystoma mexicanum; assembly: GCF_040938575.1. Lineage (NCBI taxonomy): Eukaryota > Metazoa > Chordata > Amphibia > Caudata > Ambystomatidae > Ambystoma > Ambystoma mexicanum. The sequence continues at coordinate 693,069,511 of NC_090936.1, forward strand.
CCAGAAGAATATAGGCTTTTCTGTTCAGCAGAATAATTTTTTTGCCTCTTTACTCTTACCGGGAGTGCAGGCTACAGCCAATGCCAAATGGCTGCAAATAGTGAGGTGGGAACTGGTCCAGCTCATGTACGACGCAGAGAATGGGTTCAACGTGATCAAGGTCGAGTTGTGGGCGTTGAGACTTATGACAATGCAAAATGGCTATGTGCTGGACATGTTAACAGCGATTCCTGTTGTACATAGTGCCTCCAGAAGACACAGAGAACGCATCATTATCCCACATCATTGCAACCGTCCATGGGCGTTCGCATGGAGGAGGAGGGAGGAATACAGAACACTGACTGGCTAACTATGGCTTTCAACTGGGCCCGTTGTGGCTAGGAGCGATCGTGAAGATGTTAATACCCATCATTGTTTTCATCCTGGTCATTTTCTGCACTTGTCAGCTGGTTCTTCGATGCTGTGCCTCCGTGGCACTTGATAGCGCAAGAATGATGGTATCAATTGGGGGTTCAAAAGCACCTTGCAAAACAAAAAACATGGAAGTACAAACTGATATCCCACATGGTTGCCCGAAGTATAAAATGTTCCCCATCCTGTATGGAGATGAAGTTGATCCTCTATACCACACAATCATTTCCCCACCCCCTGATCCAGAAAATTAGAGGTTTGGGTGGACCTGGCGGGGGAGGGGAGATGAATTTACATTAATTGTTCACCTGAAGAGTATGCCCATGGGTGGGGGGGGGAGTTTGCAGGGCGTTGGTGCCCGTAAAGAGGAATAAGCCATATGTAGAAACTGGGCAGCGTGAGCACAGAACTATTCCAGAATTCGTTACTGTAGAAGTAACGAAAGGGGGAATGTTGGGAAGGGGGCATCCATGTCCGTCCCCCCGACGCTTTAAAGTAAGGCGAGATGCATTTGAGGCACTGTGATGAGCCAGGTGGGACAGTGAGAGAGACACCTTCCCATCCAGCAGGACCCCATGTTAATATAACCAATTACTTAGTATAATCAATTATAGTTTAACAACATGGTGTGGACCAAGGTGCAGGCAGCATCGCTATTTTTGCATAGATGCTAATAATCTTAGGTAGAAGAGAAGGCTTGCACGGCAAATGCACTATTACAAGCACCAGGCCCAAATCCACGAGGTCCCAAATCTCCAGTCATTCCCCAGCTCCCATAAGGACAGTTTGCACCCCCACTTGCCACACAGTTTATTCATTGTTCTTGAAAGTGTTGCAAAGATGTGTCTTTCACCCAAGAGGAATGCACCCTACAAGGCCGCAATCAGAGACCGGCACCTGGTGGGCATGTAATCTCACATTGGCCAAAGCATGACCCGGCTCAATCCTGAGTGCCCACAAGTTATATCCCATATAAGTGACTAAACCCTAAGAACCCCGAATTCCATGACACCAGGTGCCCTTTGACCACCAACCCCAAAGTGGCAAATCCTGAAATGTTCAAAGAGGATGGACAGGGCACATCGTTGAGCGACAATCGTGTGATTTGTATTGCAAGGTGCTTGGAGGAATACATTATAGTTCAAAGCGAGGGTGGAGACATTGGAGCCGGAAAGCACAGAGAGTGAGTGAAATGTGTGTCTGACGGTTAGAGTGCCCCAGAACCTCCTGTGTGTCTGTTTTGAGGCCTGCCAGGTGCACAGTATGAGCGATAAAACAAGCGGTATAGTAGGAGTGTAATAAGAAAAAAGAAAATACTGACTTTCAATGTGAGAAGATTGAGCCCCGCTGCACCCACGTGATGGAAGACTGACTGGGCTGGGACCAATAAACTGCCATGCCGTATGGATAAAGGTAGTACCTGTATAGGTTCCATCCAATCAGTCACGCAGGTTTTTACTGTATCTATTGCATCACTTATGATGATGTTTTGCCTTATAAGTTTCTGCTTGTACTACTTTTTGGCAGAACGTTCTTAGCAGCAGAGTTCTTTGCTATTGCTCATCTGCTTGTGAGATTAAACTTGTTATCCTTACAAGATAGACCTGGGCCTTTCTTCCCTAGCGGGTATATTCTCTCTGGTGTGAGCATCCAGGGACGTGCCTTCAGACCACTACCGTTCAGTGGGTGTTCCTTACGCCTGAGAGGCGGTGGGACACTTTCTGGCCCATTAGACCACCTCGGCATAGTTGTTCCAGCACATTCTGGGCCCAATGCTGCCTCTGGGCTCACTGTATAGCATGCTCGCCTCAAGATCAGGGGGTTCTCAGTCGAATAGGATCCCAATACCACTGCCCCTGCTGCCCAATCTTCGCTGGTGGCTGATGGAGACCAATGTCTCAGTGGGAGCCCCTTTTGCCTGTCTGGAGCCTATCCTGGAGGTAATGACTGACTCCTCCCTCTCGTGTGTGCGGGGGCTACTCTGGAGGCCTATGTGATTCATGGAGCATGGTTCAGGACGGAAACCCTCTTGCATATCAATCTGCTCAAGCTTAGGGCAGTGGGCATGGTCCTCAAGGCGTTCTTGCCCCTCAGCAGGGACAGGTCTGGTCAGGATGAACAATTCAACTACCATGTTTTACCTGAACAAGCAGGGGGGCACCTGTTCCCCCACCTCTGCATGGTGGCGGTTTAGATCTGGGAATGGGCCATGACGGAAGGGATTTGGATTTCGGCAGTCCACCTCCCGGGCGACAGCAATGCAGAAAAGGACCAGTTGAGTCACTTGGAGTCTAACACCTATGAGTGGGAGTTGCGCAACAACTCCTTGTTGCCTTTTCCAGCGTTTGGTATTTGCGGACCTAGATCTGGTCGCATCTCCCCAGAGTGCCAAGCGCCCCCAGTTTGCTTCATGGGCATGTTAGGGGTTACTGGAAGACGCATTCCAGACCTGTTGGCATGGCTGCAGGTGTTATGCATTCCTGGCCACCCCTCTGCTCCAACTGACTCTCTGCAAGTTCCTGGCCTCAGTGGGTTGCAGCCTCATCCTCGTTGCCCCCCACTGGCCTTCGAGACAATGGTTTTCAGATCTGCTGCAGTTGTGCTCTCAGGGTTCCGGCCATCTTCTGATCCTCAGCAGGGACTTCCTGACACAACAGGGCGGGCAGTGGAACATCTGGACCTAGCCAAACTGGACCTGGCAGCCTGGTTCCTGATCACCTGAGGCTTCAGAATGCTCAATTTTCAGATGACAACTGGGACATCATTCAGCAGGCCAGGAGGCCCGCGACTCGGTCCCAGTATAAGAGCAAATGTACTAGTTTCTGTCATTGGGCACGCAAAAAGGGCCTGGACCCTGTCTCCTGTCCTGGATGATGTACTGGCCTTTTTTAGCAAACCTGGCTCGTTCTGGTTGATACTTGCCACACATATTTGGTGGCCATTGGCTTGTGTTTTCGGGCAGCCAACCCAGTGTTTAAGGCCCACCTTAAGGAGTTGTCTAGGCTTTTTACTCTGGTGCATAGGCTGCTTCAAGCCTGGGACCTCTTTTTCTTGCAGCTTTGCAACACAACCCTTTTGAGCCAATGGCTTCTGTGGGCATCAGCTTGGTGATGCTGAAGACTGTTTTATTGGTGGCTCTCACCTCTGTGTGCAGGGTTAGTGCACACTCACCCAAACTTCTTGGTCAAGGTAGTCTCTAAGTTCCATCTGAATCAAGAGATCAGCCTGCTGGTGTTCTTCCCAAACCCACAGTCTGAGGCAGAGAGGGCCCTATATTCCTTGGACCACAAGAGGGTTCTCAAGTTTTCTCTCTGAGAAAATCCTTCAGGAAGTCGGAGGCATTGGTTGTGACTTTTGGGGCCTCCTCCCCCAACTCGCAGGCTTCCATCACCCGTTGGATGATTGAGGCCATTTTGGAGGCATAAACGGCCACGGGTAAACCTGTTCCTGAGGGGATTCATGCCCATGTGTCCAGAGATAACCCCACAGCCCTCACATTTCAGAGACATTCTTCTTGGGATGTAATCAGCAAGGCGGCTACTTGGGCCACTCTGTCGCCCTTCTGTAGGCACTACTCGCTGTACACCTTTTCGCTTCATCCTAGATATGAGACAGGTTGTCACAGCTCCACCCTATGTTCTTGTTTGGTGGAATCTCCCACAAGGATGGAGGAAAGGAGACGGGATGTATGAGTGAAGTACATAGGAGACTAGGAGTACTAGAGTACTCCTAGTCCCCTTTCGTCCATACGTCCCAACCGCCTACCTCTGCTAGTATGTCAATGGATTATGGGTAATAAGAGTAGCCAGGTACCTAAGAGCCCAATGTGTTCAAAGGGGACTGAGGTGAGGTGCTGGAGTGTGGGGCGTGCTCAATGCCGCGCCCCGAGCGCTATACTAAATTGAACAGGAAAGCTCAATTTTTTTGCTGCCGACGGTTTCGGTACTGTGCCCATGTTGGGAGATGCCCACAAGGATGGAGGAAAGGGGACTATAGACTGGGAACTCTAGTTACTACAGTAAGTAACTTTAATTTTTATCAACAGAAGATCAGGAAAGCCTGTAAAATGTTTAGTCGAGCAAAATGGTTGACCGCTTGAACCCAAAAAGTGTACTTGTGCCCTAACCGGAACAAAAGCAGTGATATTGTCTCACTTTAATTAGTATCCCTCTGTTCTCACCCAAGCCCTGTGAGAGGTCAGCAATGTCAGGCAGACGACTGTTCAAAATATGCCATTTTATTAAGGTATAAATAATATTAAATGCCTCACGATACCTATGGCAATTTAAAATAACATCAACATTCACAGTTAATCATACGTCCTGTCCCCTTTCCTCCGTCCTTCTGGGTGTCCCCCAACATGGGAACGGAAACGGAACCTTTGCCAGTGAAAAATTGAGCTTCCCCTTTAAAGTTAGTGCATCGTGCAGGTGTGTGGCCATGCCCCCTAGGCCCTGCCCACCTCAGTCTCGTTTTCCGCATGGACGGTATCAGACCTGGCAGTGAGACAGACTTTTTTTTTTTACTTTCTGCTTGCTCCCCTTCTTGTCTTTTTGAATCTTCACCTTCCTTTGGTGTCTCATCCCAGCACATGTTTGCTGCAGGAGTCTTGACGAGAGGCGTATCCTGTGATTGCTCATTCCTGGCCTCTGACCCCCATGCGCTCCGTCTTGAGTTCTTGGGGCCCCACCACCACTGGGACACGTGTGTGGCCTGCAGCGCTCTCGGCCACAGAGCATTGAAGAATAGTCTTTCACACTGGAGGGCGATTTTCCACGCTTCTCCCCCAGGTCATCATTTACAAATAAATACAAACAAGGCTACCGGCTCCTAAGCAGAAGGGCCCAGAGGCTCTTTTGGGCACTCCATCGACAGACCTGAGGCCGGCAGGGCTACTGGTTCCCAAGCCGAGGGGCTCAGGAGCTCTACCGGGCAGTCCATGGAGGGGCGATCAAGTTCATCCTTTCCAGCCCCAGTGGGCATGGAATCCTTGTGTTCTGCCTCCAACACGACTACCAGCTCTGTAGGAGGATGTCTACCGGAGTCTACTCTGAGGTTGTGGTACAGGGCGATTTGACTACCAGCCAGCACGCCGAGGGCTCCAAACCTACCAGAGCCGTCTGAGGTTGACGCTTCTGCTTTGAGGTCCAAGGAATGTCCTTCCATGTCTGAGCCTGCACGTGGCACAGGGCCTTCGCGTCCTCCCGACCATGGCATGGTGCAAGACCCCAAGATGGCAGACAAGCACATGACTGAGCCTGCTAGGCCGGTGGCCATCTTTGATTCGGATTCGGGCCTCCCTGGTTATTTGCCCACAGAGTGGGCCATGCAAGAAGGTTCCCGTCCCCTTCCCTCTTGAAGCGGCAGCAGACTTTAAGGTAAATGCAGCTGGTCTCTGCAGTGTTAAATCTACCCCTCGCAGCCATATGGCTACGCACCGCAGGCACCTATGCGTTTTGATCAGGCAAGGAGGCCCAATGCTGCCGTTGGGTGTGCCCCTCCGCACCCTGTGGTTTGCAAGGATCACTTCTTTGAGTGCTTCCTCGTCCTTATGCGCTCCCTGACAGGGCTCCTCAAGGGTATAGTCAAGGAGGTGATCCCTCAGGTCGTGCCTCTAAGGCTTCTTCCTCTGAGCCCTCCTCCAGGGCTCCCTGTACCATTGCCTGATCCCCCTCCGGTCCAGGCCCTGCCTGTGCTTCAAACCCCTCTGCCTCCTCCTGTACCACCACCTCCCCGGCAGCATCCATTTGATCCACAGCCATCTATGGGTCTGGATTGGGGGGGACCCTTCAGCTCTGTTGTCACAGGACTGAGATTCCCCCCCTGTCTGGAAAAGGGGGGGGCAATGACACCCAGAATAATGAACCCTTGGATCTATGAAGGCCATTCATGACCGCCTTTAGGGACTTGCAGAGTTCTGGGAGGGGGGTTCCTTCAGCCTGAGGAAGGCCCCCCAGGAGGCAGGAGTGCTAGCCAAGGTTTTAGCCAGGCACAACTCGAGCAGCTCAGGCATTACGCTGCAGAAGGATGTCCTGCAGGTGGCGAGAAAGGTCTGGGAGAAGCCTGGGGCCTACGCCCAGAAGAAAGATTGGTTAGCTGGTTTAGGCTCCTGGATGGGGAGCCAGCCCTCCTGGCCTCCCACCCTCAGCCACACTAAGTGGTGCCAGGGGCAGTGTTCCTTCTAAGCAGTGCGCTTGCCTAGCTTCCTTCTGGGTGCCGCTCAGAAGATTTTTAGCAGCGCACACAGACAATTCTCATCTATCCAAAAATATTTAATAAAGCACAAGCCACAGCAATTATTTGAAATTTGCTAGTCTTGATATTCTGCTAATTTGCATTACACTACTATGCAAGGGTGACCGTAAACACCTGAAATTCATAACCCCAAAATACACACATAAGAGGTTAAAAACTAATTTGAAAAACTCGCTCCATGAACAGAAGAATCTAACCAAGATGCGCCTTCACACTTAACCAAATAATGTTCCCTACCCACCCATGACTCCTAAATTTGATTATACCTCATGTTGACCTTATGACTTTAACTTCTGCCCCAGAACACATTAAGATTATACTGGACAACCTTGACTGCTCCTCTCTTGGCTCTGCGAAAGTTTAGCAGACGTGTTCCTTACATCCACTAATTTTATGTTTGTTGTAATATGAATAACGTTCATGTGCCAGAATTTCTGTTACTCATTGTGCCTTACCTAAAGCGTCACCCAGACGATACAATCGAACTACCAGCTAAAGTATTGGATACGGACTGTAAGTAAGCAGGCTACCTGGATGTGTAACCTTATCCTATATTTCCTCTTCTTTGTACATATGTCACGCAAGTGCTTTGAAGCGGCCCCCTTGCAAGTTAACGCATTATAAAACTCAAATATTAATTTGTATCTCCTACTTTAGCATTATTTACATTACCCTATAAGTGGAGAGCAACATTGCAATATCATTTACTTTGCCTACAAGGGATAATGAGTATGGACTATGCCTGGGATTACTCGTCCATAGTATCTGGCACCGGATATTCAGACAGGAGAATGCTTTTCACACAGTCTGCCTCATTTCCATGTGTTCAGAGTTCCTTTGGGCATAGACCTTCACACATTATATGGTAACTCGCTGATATGCCAAAACAGTTTCACTGAGCACTGTGTAATCCTAAACAATGATGTAAGGGTGAGGTATGTTGCAAACAATGTTGTATGCACTGCAAAAATAATTGCATACATGCAGAGTCATGACATTCTTAAAATGCCCATAATATGTTGAGGCATTAAATATGCATTGCTTGCAAAGTATTGTGGGTCTGCAAATATCACAGTGAGTGTTTACTGCTAAAATCCCTCACTTTTTACAGTGGTCTATCAACTAGTATTGAAGGCTAGAGTAGGGGCCGGGGAAGGTTATGGGTGGACGAGCACAGGTCATAACTCCTTGCGGGTGATGAACAAAGCAGCATATTTCAAAAACCAAGTCAGACGTTTCAGCAGTACATTGAAGGTAATGTGTTGCTCGTTTGCTAATGGATAGGAAATTCTAGTACCCGTCTAGACAACAGCACCTTCTTTCTATGCTCAACTGCTGAGGGCTTTTCAATATAAACATGTGCTCTGTATCATCTCTTGCATTTCCTTAACTCATAACAAAGAATTACAGAAGAGGGATCCATAGTTACAGAAGAAGGGACTCAATCTGTTTTATCTCTTGAGATTTGATGCCATTAACTTAAAAGGCATATATATGTGATCGTCTTACACAGGGAGCCATAATAAACATCAATAGAGCTCTTGTTTAATTTGTCTAGGCTGTGGCGTGGAAGGGTCACCAAAACTATAGACTACATTATGTTCCCTGTCATTTCACTTTCTATGTCAGGGTTACAAGCAAGGCTCTAATCAGATTTTGCTCCCTACTTGGAGTCAAATGATTTTTCAGGGAGTTAAAAAGTAATTAGCTTTGCCAATAGGGATACTTTCTGCTTATTAAAAGATGTTCTTCCCCTTAGAACTCCTGTTGAGATCAGGCATTAATATTATTATAGTTCCTTCCTATGCCGCTGCTCTCTACAGGTCACTAATTCAAAAAAATATTAGTGGAGCTTTGTGGGTTGAAGCAACAAAATGTTAATTGTTTCTCGGTTTTGTTGGACACATTTTCATTTTTAGGGAGTAAAAATTGATGGTGTATATGTCTCTCAGCTGTAAGGCTGGTATTATCATAACCAAAGGGCAACGTAATGTGGATAGTAAGCAGAGGCACAGTAATATTTGATCATTATATTCTGAGTTGCAGTTATTCTGATGCAATTATCATCCTTACACAAAGTATTAGAAGCATGTTCTCCTGGCCCTAGAAATGACTAAATAATTAAAAGTGGCACTTGAACTCCAATCAGCATGTTTTTTTGACACATTACTTTTAATTGCCATTAATCCATCAGCAAATGTTGTATTCTGAATTTCTTGACAGCTACATCAGTTTATGACAAGAGAGATTTGTATGTTGTAGTACACGAGTGATTTTCCAGTGGCATAACACGTTTGCAAGGTGCTGTGGCAGATGTTGAAGTCTTGGACTGGTTGATGAGATTTCTGTTTAATCACATATGACATATTCTATTTTAGCCTATGTGTTTGATAAAGTGTTGTAAGATTTGTCAAGAATTGCAGTGGCTGGGAAGAGGAAATTCCTTTCCAAACTCTCTTGTGTGGATAGTTCACTAAATACGCATGCTCACAAAGTGGCTTACCTCATTAGTCAGTTGCGCACATGAAAAACAATGTGCGCACAACAGCAAACCATTTCCGCACATAGAGAACAATAATTAGAGGGAACATTGACCTGGGGGCCTCTTTGTATTCTAAACCATCATCTTCCTCTGCAGGAGCCGATTCCAGTTGTCTGTCCAAGGAGGACAAAGCCTTTTAGTCTTTTGGTAAATGCTATGTCATCTCAGGGCTAAGTTTACAGCAGGCTAACACTGGCACCCTCGTAGACGCAACATACCAGAAGCTGTGGCGAGAGCTTGGAGTTCCTACCTGGTCTCCCCCTGGAGAGGCAGGCCTCCTTTAAGGCCGACCTGGTGGATGCCCAGGCCGTTTAGCTGGACCTCAAGGAGTCTTCGGTCTCCCACATTGACACAGCCAGCAGAGGGCTGTGCCTGGGGGTCGAGGTGAGATGGACTGCGTGGATGCATGCCACTAAATTATTGTCTGATGTTCAAGAGAATACTGCACCTTCATTTTGAGGGCTCAGATCTTTTTCATTTGTCCACCGATGACGAGTTCACTATAACGCACACAGACCGGCAGGTACTTGGCCTGCCTGACTAAGCCAGGGCAGAAGTCCTTCCCTCATATGTCGTATCCCCTTGCCTCCAACCTGTATGAGGCGTCCCTTGCAAGGGGCGGGATCAGAACCTTTTCTCCAGAGAAATATTGCTGTTCCCTTTAAATTTGGGCACGCATGGTTCGGGGAGCTTGTGCTCTCTTGACTCTGCCCACTGGCGCCACACCTCAGTCCTCTTTTCCGCATTGACTGGATCAGATCGGATTCTCCAGTGCTTGTGGTTGAGCCTCATGGCCTATAATTCCATGTGCCTTTACCCCCTAGTTTCTTTGTTTTGTTTAAATTAACTATTATTTTTGTAGAAACACTGTCCATGGGTGCCTTGCCTGTCCTTCGCGCATGTCGGCCGTGACGGGCTTCAGCAGGTGCCCATCTTGCGACAGTCCATTTCCTGCATCGGCCCCACATGCCCTCTGCCTCCGGTGCCTTGGGGAAGACCATGGATGATGCGGCTGCTCGGCGTGTGACGCACTTACTCCCCGATCCCTAAACAACTGGCTCGCGCGGTAGAGGGACTGTTCGCCAGTTCTCTTCCAGACCACATTAAGGAGTATGTCAGAAGGAAGACCAAGAAGATGAGTATATTCTCCAAAGCACCCTACAAAGGCGACTCCTTCCCAGGGAGATCAACCAGTGGGAGGGGCCAGTCAGTTCCTGGAGAGAAGGGTAGTGAAGCTCAAGTAGCTACCGGTCCAACGGCTGAAGAATCCAAGGATCTTCCAGGTCCCACACCCAAGGAGCCAATCGGCTCAAACACCGGTGAGGGCCTGAGCTGCAGGCAGGGGCACAGCCTACACGTGTCAGCAAACAGGCTGAGCCCAGGCCTGCATCAACCAGGCAGGCACGCCCTACAGGGGTGAACAAAATGGTGGCCCAGGCAGACAAGTTGGCAGCCAGATCAGATGCGCACCAGTTGGGCGAGCACCAAAGGCGGGAATCGATGCAAAGAGTGGATTGGACACCAGTGTCTGTGTCACTGGTCACATGGTCCACAACCTACCCAACAGTGTCGGGCCTATGTGCTACACGCCGGCCTCATTTGCACATGACAGGCTCATTGGGGCCAGACAGCAGGGTTAAACAACTCTTCCTACGCAGACACCAGTGCAAGAGCGCGCTCAGCCTGCGAGGAGATGTTCTTTGACAAATTCCTGATGCTCATGCAGTCTCTGCAGATGGGTAACATTCTAAAGAGCATCATCCAGGACATAATCCCTCCCATGTGCCCTCAGCAGCCAGTACCAGCGCAGGGGCCGGCCCAGCTACTGGCTCCAAGTGGAAGCAAAACACTGCCTCAAACTACGGCCCCACCCGCCACCCTAATAGGTGCCGGCATCCCTCCCCCTCTGGCCACTCAACCTCCGGTGGACCCTGTGGGTCCCCCTGGCGCAGGCAATCAGCAAGACACTGCTGAGGAAGAACAGAACACCTCTTTGTTGGCGAGACAGGACAGGATTGCCGGCCTGGTGGAGTGCCGGGGCATCCCCCAGCCTCAAAAGGCACAGTCTGAAGTTGGCATCCTGGCAGAGGTTCTCACCATCGTGCAGACTCCAGATCAGGTATACCTCTACAGAAGGATGTTGAAGCCCTGACTAAGAAGAGTTGGGCTAAGCCACACTCCACAAAGCCAGTGAACAAAAAGCTGGATGCTAAGTTTGGCAGGTCGAGGGCGATGCACTACTCTTGTACATACTCAGCCGCTGTCGTATGTCATTGCGGCAGCCTCCATGTATGCCAAATCCCAGGGTTCTTCAACCAGCACATCCACATCGGTGCTACTGGGCAAGGAGGGGAATGTCCTTGATGCCTATGGCAAGAAGGTCTATTCTAACGCAAGGCTTCACCTCAGGCAGGCAAATGCTGATGCTATCCTCGCCGCAGCGAATCAAAGGCTGTGGCGTGAAATTTCTAACTTCCTCCCAGACATTCCGGACCACAAGCAGGCTTCATGCAAGGCAGGTATGGCGGAGGCCAAGATAGTGGCACAAGATATCTTGGAAGCCACGGTCGCCCCTATTGATACTGCGAGTAGAGCCATATGCGTAGTGACTGACATGAGAAGGACGGCCTATCTCAAAGCCACAAGGTTCAACCCAGATCTCCATGAAAAGATTCTGGATCTGCCATTCGATGGGGGAGATTTGTTTCACTCCACTATGGACAAGCAGCTTTACAAAAAGTAAACCAACTCCCAGGCGGCCAAGTCTCCGGTTATCCTTACCAAGCCGGCAACCAAAAGCTTTGGCCAGGCGCAACCTCGGGCAGATTTCATGGGGTTCCAAGACCGAAGGGCCAGGCAGCCAGACCGGTACCCCAGTCAACACCACTGCAAGCAACAAATCCTTGTCCAAGGGTTTCTTGCAGTCCCACTACCACACCCAGCCTCGGAGGCAAAGAAACTATGACTGGACGGGTCAGATCCACAGCACTCCACTGGGAGGCAGATTGTCCTACAGGACTGACTGTGGAGGGCCAATGTTCTCAGACCCTTGGGTGGTGTCGGTGGTCTCGCAAGGCTTCCATCTCCCCATTCCGTTCACCCCCTACCTGTTCTCCACCCCTCCCCCAGATCAGGACACAATCACTCCTAGCGGCGATACGCTTGCTTATAGTGAGCAAAGCGGTAGAGGAGGTCCCAATCCCTCAGCGGGCGTTTGGCTTTTACTCCCGCATATTTGCTATTCAGAAGAACTAGGCAGGCCTGTGAGTGGTCCTAGATCTATCCTTCTTAAACATGTACCTGCCCTTGCAGGAGTTCAAAATGGTTATGCCAGCCCCGATAGCAGAGACTGGATGTGCTCACTGGATCTGAAGGAAACATTCCTACACTTCCTTATTTGGCAGCCCCTTTGTTCATTCCCCCGGTTTTCGGGTCATGGGCTTGTACTTCCAATACAAGGTGCTGCCATTTGGCCTCAGCTCAGCAGCAAGGGTCTTCACGAGGCTTATGAACACTGGCAGTGCAGCTCAGGTCGGAGGACCTACATTTCTATCCATACGTCAATGACTGGTTGGTCAGGGGGGAGTTTCCTAGGCAGGTCAAGAACACAGCAGATAGGCTCATGACCACCCTCTACAACCTGGTGTTCTCCATCAACTTTCAGAAGTTGCAGTCTGCACAAACCCTAGTGTTCCTGGAACTCCTATGGGCACGCACAACGGCAGATGATATTTCCTAAGAGAAGGTGGCTGCTGTCGAGGCGGCTGTTGGGCATTTCCTCAGCAGGACAGTCACCACAGCATGGTCGTTTCAGCTCCTGTTGGGCATAATGGCCACATGTCTCCTGGCGGTGCTGTACACCAGGCTCCAAACGAGGAGACTGCAGATACACTTTTCAGACTCCTGGAACCAGGAGGGCGGGGCCCGGTCAGCGGCAGTTGCCATACCGGCGAGCCTGCACCAGGATCTTGGGTGGTGGAGGCAGGACTCCAACCTCATGGCGGGCAGGCCATTCAAACAGCCGGAGCACATAGTTATGACACTCCTCCCTCCGGTGATGGGGAGCCACACTGGACAGCCAATGCCGTACGCAGGCTGTGGCCGGTGGACGACCAGCAGAACCATATCAACAAAAATGTGAGATCTTGATCTTCGAGAAACTACAAGATGCACATGGAAGGTGGAAGAAGTTTAACTGGCACATTGCCAAAGAGGGAATCCAGCTTGCAAAACATACCACATACCTGGGCATGAGGATTAGTGCGAGCAGAAATGATGCACCTTGGGCAGAAGCAGCCAAAAGCAAGTGTCGTCAGCTAGCATGCCAAGCCTCTCTAATTAACAGCAGATATGGAAAATTTTCACTAAAACCTACCATCACGTTTTTTCAACAGAAAGTTGTGCCTATCCTATTTCCTATGGAAAACGCATTTGGCTGCTCGTCCGACCTGTGGAATTCACTAGAAAACATCTTCTGGACTCGAGTGCTAAACTTACCAAAGGGTACCTCAACCATCTGCATACGGAACGAACTTGGTCTTATTTCAATCAACGCAAGAGTCTCATGGAACTTACTGAGTCTGTATCGTAAAACAATGATGAAGGACCCGGTACCTCAATTCGGCATCTTACACAACCCCGACTCCGATAAAGAGCACACCATCCTCTTTAAATGGAATTGCCTCTGTCGAGAATTATTGGAAGAGTATGACATCCCTCCCACAATGTTAATAGAAAATCCGGAGGCAGCTAAGAGGAAGTTCTGGAGACTGGACTGGATCAAGACCTGCAACCTAAGAGCAAATTCCAAAATGATGCACAAAGTAACGGGTGAGGCTAACGCATATGACCAATGCCACACTTATTTAACGCGCCTACCAAATCAGCACGCAAGGGCCCTATATATGCGACTTAGACTAAATGCACTTCCAACAAAAGAACGCATAGGTATTTGGTCCAAGCAAGCTATCCTTAACCCTATTTGCCGGTTTTGCAACGACGCCAAAGAAACACTAAAACATCTGATTATGTCATGCCCGGAACAAAGGACCAAAGAGGACTTAGTTTTGCCCCAGTGATTAACACCCATCGTACAAGGAGCATTGAAGAGTGGTGGAAAGTACTTTTTGAAGGATCCAATAGAGCAGCACTGTTCGCTCTAATACATTTTCTTCAAGTATTAAAAATCCAGCTAGATGAACAGGAAATAATCTAAATGGATACAGAAAAGTACCGTGCTTGTTTGAATGAGGGCACATTTCACCGTCCATAAAGTGGAGAAATTGACTTATTAAAGCCATCAAGAGAGTGGGAGGGAGGAAATGGATCAGTGAAACGGATCACTGTAATGGTGTGATTAGTGTTATGTCTTGTCTTTTTAAAGGTTGAACAAACCAATAAAAATAAAAAAAAACTGGTTGGAGATGATGGCCATTTGACTCTTGCTCAGGGCGGTTCTGCCAACGGTCCGGGGCTGTGCAGTGTGCACTCAAACGGACAACTCCACGTGCCATGCATGTACTATAACAACAAACTGGGCGGTACCAGGCCCCCCCCCCCCCCAGTTGTGAATGCTGGTCACCAGCGTCATCAGCATATGGCAGTGGGCCTTCGAGCACAGCATATGGATCTCAGCGTTGCGTCTGCTGGGGGAGTCGAACCTCGTGGTGGACAGGCTCCTCAGCCTGGGGTCTGACAATTTCAAGTGGCAGCTCAACAGGAAAGTCCTTCAGAGCATTTTCATCATCTGGGGGCATACTCACATAGACCTTTTTGTGACGGAACACAACCAGACATGTCAGCAGTTCACCTCCTGGGGGGGGGGCATTGCAGATGCAGTGGGACGGAATGTGGGCCTACGCATTTCCTCCAACCCTTCTGCTGCACAGGGTCATTCACAAGATCAGGGAATCTCGTCATCTGCAGTTGATCTGAATAGCGGCGAGTGGCTGGCCAGGCCTCTGTATTAAGACCTCCTACAGATGGCGGATCGCCTACGGTCCCCCTCCCTCTGGGGACTGTCCTGCTCCTGGTCCAGCGGGGGGGGGGGGCTGTGACACACCCCTCTCCACAGAGGCTAGCCATAGCAGCCTGGTCCCTGGGCAGATAACTCTTCAGCACCTCCATCTGTCTTAGGACAACATGGAAATCATCCAAGGTGCCAGTAGCCAAGCTACACACAGACAATACAGAAGCAAATGGGCCAGGTTCTGCTTCTGGGCCAGAGGCACAGGGGAGGGCCCTCTAACATGTACCCTGGACGAAGTGCTGTAATTCTCAGCGCATCTAGCTATATGAGGGGGTCCAGGTAAAGACATGCAGGACCTACCTAGTAGCAATAGGTGCGTGCAGAATCTCTGATACAATTTCTTTTTATACTTCCAACCCAGTGGTGACAAGACATCTGGTGGTTTTGACAAGGCTGTCCCTGTCGGTCAAGCGCCCGCGTCCAGTGTGGGATCTCAACATAGTCCTCAGCACACTTGCGTATTAACCACTTGAGCCCATGGCAGTTATGGACATCCGGCTGGTTACTATCAAGACAGCGCTACTTGTAGGCCTCACTTCGGCATGCAGAATTAGCGAAATCCAAGCTCTGGTGGCAACTGAGCCCACACAACTTTCCATCAAGACGTTTATTTCGAAGGTGGTCTCCTCTTTCCACATCGAGATGGTACTCCCAAATTTCTTCCCTAGTCCTACCGATGAGGCAGAGAAAGTGCTGCACTGTCTTGACGTCAGGCGAGCATTGAAATTCTACTTGGACAGGACCAAGGATTTCTGTAAGTCAGACGTTCTGTTTGTCACCTTCGGTGGAGCAAATCCGGGCAGACAAGCGTCCAAGCCTTAATAGCCAGTTGGATGGCTTTGGCCATTCAGGAAGCATACAAGGTACAGCGGAAGGAGTTTCCAAGAAACATACATGCTCATGCGATCAGGGCCAAGGCAATAGTGGTCCTTTCCAAAGACATGGACCATTAAACACAGCTCCTGGTGTCAAGCTTACCTGACTCTTCCAGGCTAGAAGTAGGAGCTAAGTAGCTCCCAGCAGTTTCGAACCCCGAGTTACTGTTCAGATTCTAATGCTAGAATAGAAATTGAGCTCTGCAGTTGTTCAGTGGATCTTCAGGTATATTTTTTGTAAATAAATATGTGCATCCAACATGTCTCTATCCAGATTTCTAGGCAATTGCAAGGTAATCTCTAAGAGAGAAAGAATATTGTGTTTTAGTTGACATTTACAACACCTTTACCATTATTATAGTCTGTGTGATAGTGGCATGAACGCCTTTTGGGACCAAACTCCAAAATGATGGAAATCACAGAGTAGGATTACAATGCCTTTCTGCATTTGGCCACAATAATGCTTAGGGTGGCTGGCCGGAGTCTTGTACGAAGCTACCCACGAGGTCGGGCATGTGAATAGGTGCTGAGGGAGGTTAAGAGAAAGTGCGAGGGAGTCATTGTGTCCGGCTGGCCTGAATTTGACTTAGGTCTTCGTTGCATACTGATGACAGAGATGTTAAGGCAGTCTGGTGTAAGTAGGCGGAACAATTGTGACCAGCAAGACCACATTTGTTGTATTCGTTGTTGTATTCTGATGTGTGCGAGTAGTCATACCTATGGCCAGTGTCCACCGGAGTGGTGCGTTTATACGTACTTAGAAACTCAGATGGAGATTTGTTGTAGATGCACCTGTTCAGGTAGTGTCATCCTCTGTTGATTTTTGCATCTTTGACAATTGGTTAGCGACACAAACTAACCTTCACAAATACCACTGGTAGAGTTTGGGCTATACTTTTAATCTCTTCCCGGTGGAGAGCATGGGGAATCTTCACAAATAGTGTGAACACGCTAAACCATCCCAAATGTTACAAGTACCATGAATGATCAACCCAAACAGTTGATCCAAACACGATACTCGGCCACCCCTCACGTCCTCCCAGTGCGATTTAGGGCAACTGTCTGAGTTTGTTCACGTGCAATACATGAGAAATCCCCACCTGTCCTTCAGGTGCAAGACATGGCCATGGCACACAATTCTTCCAAGGGCAAACCATTGCCAGACACCGCAATCTATCCAAGTGCAGCAGGGCTGTAGTTTTATCCCAACATCTTTGATTGCTATTTGCTTGTTTTCTTATACAAAACCGGTGCAGTGACTAATAAATCCAGTGCAATTTTATGGTGTGAAACTGGAGGAGTGCGGGAGCAGGGTGTCTTAATGATGCGGTTCAGGTGTTAGGGAAGGTCATGAGACTGGAAGATTGTAGTTGGTGTTTGATAGTGTGTGAGGTTGAGGCTGCTGTGATAACGGCTGACGTCCCCTGGTGGTGTGAGGTCAGGGCTGCCGCAACAACAGCCAGCACCACCTGATGGTGACTGTACGTGTGCTTGGATTGAGTATTGGAACATTAGGGACGGGGTTCAGGATATTGTGAGAAATAGACAGGTTTTTATGACTTTTTTTTTTAAAGAAAGGTAGGCCTCGATGCAGCGGATGTGAAGAGGAAGAGTGTTCCAGATGGTGGGAGCTAGGATAGAGAAGGCTGAGCTACCAACTCCAGTGGAGTGTTAAGGGGGAATAGCGAGGAGGAAAGTCAAACCCTATCTGAGGTTTCTGGAGGGTTGGCAGTGGATCCTCTTTTCCTGAACAAACTCCGGTCCTGTATTATGGAGAGCTTTGTGTGATGAACATGGCTTTGACGGTCACCCGTCTGCCGATAGGGAGCCAGTATAGTATTCTGAGGCCGGGATTGATATGTTCTCTAGGTGTGAGGGCAAGGAGGAGTCTGGCTGCTGAGTTTTTGATTTGTTGGAGTTTCTTGAGCTGGCATGCTAGGGCACCAATATAGAGGGTGTTGGCCTAGTCTAGGTGGGAGAGGATGACGGCAAGTATTGCGGAAACTCTGAGGATAGGCGAGAGAGAGAAAGATTTGCTCTAAGATGCGTAAGTGGAAATGGCACGTTCTGGATACAGAGTTGATGTGTTGAGAGAGAGAGGTCTGCGCCCATGGTTTGGAGAGCCGGTGTCCTTCCTTGCGAGAGAGATCAGGAAGTGTAATTAGTGGGCAATTGGTCGGGGTTGATGGTTTTTTTTTTTTCCAGCGAGGGAGGGTGATGAGGTTTTTTGAAGAGGTGTTTGCTGGCGGTGGGGGGAGTGGTGAAGACAAGAGAAGAATATAGTGTGGTGATCTGTCCAGCTAAGAGGACGAGGCGGGAGTGGAGAGACTAGATCTGAAGAGCAGAATAATGAGGCAATGGTGTGCCCTGCAGTGTGAGATGGGTAGAATATCAGTTGTGTTAGGCGGAGAGCTTCCAAATTGTTGTTGAGGGAAAGGGTAGGCAGGAACATCAAACCAAATATTAAAATCTCCTAGCAAAGTGAGTGAAGGGTGCTGGATCAGCGTGACTGAGAGGTAGTTACAGAGGGGAGTTGGTGAAAATCTGATCATAGGAGAAGGAAACTGTGAGAGAAGGAAGGGCTGAGGCAGAACTTTGTGAGAAGTGATTTGCATTCTGTGCTGCAAGATAGATTCTCTGTGGATATTACGGAAAGGTGTTGCTTGTGGAGGATGACTATTCTCCCCCCTGCCTGCCCGCTCTCCCCTCCTGTTGGACAGTTTTTGTACGACCAGGAATTAGTCAGGCGGAAAGGCCTTGTGCGTGATGGTATTGTAGTCATTGAAGAACAATGTTTCAGTGCTCAATGGGATGTCTGGGTTTCCAGTGCATATGAGGTCAAAGATGTGTTTATTTTTGGAGACTGATCTGGCATTAATGAGTATGCAAGATAACTTCAGCGAATTCTGCTGCATGGTGGGGGTTGGGCGGGTGGGAGGATATGGGAGGGAATGGTGGGATGCTCAGAGGGTGGGAGGTTGAGAGGGATGCCACTGGGAAGGGGTTCTGGAGGGTTAGTGAAGGGCTAGGACAGGGTTGGGAGTGGGGGAAAAGGCTTGGAAGAATAAGGAGAGGGTGTAGAGGGGATGGAGAGAGCAATGTGTGACGGTCTAAGATGAGCAAGGCCTGAGTGAGTAGGAGGGTTCATTGACAGGTTTGTGTTGGCCAGGGTCCCTCATGCTGTGCTGACGGAGGGGGAGCATGAGATTAGTGTACTAGAGGGTGGGGAATGCAACAGTGCCTTGTGAAAGGGGGAGTGGGGGGAGGGTTATGGTATGAGCTGTGTAATGGTGTTCTGGAGGGTGGCGAGCTGCCTGAGCCACCTTATTCCTGTTGAGGTGTGGTGAGCGGGCAAGAAGGGTAGAGCGCGAGTTTGGAAAGGGGCTGAGTATTGGTGTTAGCTGGGGGCTGGTGTGTACTGATGGGGTTCTGGAGAGTTGTGTGCCAGCCCGAGCCGCCTTATCAGCGATTAGAGGAATGCAGTGGTAGGGGTGTGGTATGTCTGGGGCCGGCATAATAGGGTGAGGAGTGAGTCACTAAATAGTGTGAGAAATTATGCCCTGCCTATCTCGGAGCGCACCTGGGAGAGAAATACAACCCAATGCCTATCTCTGTGCGCAGTGAATATGCCAAGAGAATAATGTCCATTGGAAGAATAAGAGTAAGTAGCTCAGAATACTCTTAGCTCTGATGGATACTTTGTTTCATCTGCATGCTCCTTGGCACCTGCTCACCTCCATTCAGAGTTGCCTGGGAATGTTACTAGTACCAGTTTGCCAGGAAGTATCCTAAGAACTATTGAGGTGGGTGGGTAGTGCCATTTTCGCACTGTGGTGCTGTCAAGACTATCTCAAGCCATACTGCTGCAGTGCCCCCTGTTCTTTTGAGAGCATGAAAAAGCTAACCTGGTGGCTTAGTATTCCAAAGATGAGCAATAGGCAGAGGACACAACGTATCTATCAGACCAGACTTTGCTCCAAGGTACAATGTTTTTGCTTGCTGAATGGGCCAAACATTCTGTATTGATTTTGTATGTGAATGGAAGTTACAATGCCTAAGGTTGGTTTACTGTGATATATTGAATGGCACAGCTTTATTGGGCATTCCATCAAAGTATACTGTGCCGAATCGAGGGAATTTGTCCTTTCTCCCCAAGGGGGACCCCCATCCCCCCCGTGCGACGGGGAAGGTGAGCCAGCTCCCCAATACCCTCTCTAGGGGAAGAGGCAACTTGAGACCTCACTGGGAGAGACTCCCCCTTTGGGGATAAGGACTCCTGTTCCCATGAGGGACCCCCTAAAGCTAGACATACTGTAGCTTACATGGGATGCTCAAAAGGTTTGGAGGATATACAGTATCAGGACTGGGACGAAGAAACATCTAGTCACTGCCATTATCTTATGAGAAAAGTGCATATCCCTTTAAATAAAAATGACCAATCCACTGAGACAAGGAGGTTGATTAATGAGCCCTCCATTTGGAGGCAACGAAAAGGAGAGACACAAGCATGTACGTAGGCTTGGGGAACTCCCACGCTATGTAGCTCCTGGGGAAGATGGAAAACTGGAAGCCTGCGGGTTTTGAACTTGCCTGAGAACAGTGTGAGACGCCTGCGATACTGTGAACTCCAACGGAGAGAAACCAGCACGGCAGAAGCCTGTGAGAAGGGTGTGGCGAAACCACAAATGAGAAGTTTGGTGGATAGTCTATCCACAGAATATCGCGGAGTCCACTGCCAAAAGTGAGTCACTAGGTGCCCGCTCACACAGTGAAGTACTAGGACACTACGAAGAAGCAAGTGAAGGGAGAGATGCCACTGAAACAAATAAAACGGCAGTCTGTGATCTGAAGAACGGTGCCCGACCAACAAAGCTCCTGAGGACGTCCCGCTTCAGTAACAAAGGTAACGGGAAGCACCCAGGTAAATGCTATACCGCACATACAACTCGTCTCAGTGAAAATTATGAAGCAAAGTTCACTGGGAAACAAATTAACTTAAATCTTATTGGTACTAGAGAAGAAACCATTGAAAACCTAAATAAAGCAAGAGAAAAGCTGTGGGACGAAATATCCCGGGGAAAGTAACTAAATACCTTATGCAAGAAGGGTATGTTGTGAGAGAGAACTAAACAATTGGACTATATATTAAGAGAAGTAGCCTAAGTGAAGGGGATATACAATTGTCCAGGAGAGAAAAGCCACCAGAACATTAATACTTTAATGAGATACACTAACATCAACGACAAGAGATATAAATCATGTGAGAAAGTCTCAAAAGGAATTCCTAAAGAGAAAGGAAGATTTAATAATGCAGTTGATGAACTAGAGAGACTGATTTACGAAGTCACAAGACACTATTTGCAAATTCAATACTAACAAGGAAGACTTATCTTGTTACTAGGAGTACCCTCAGGAGAAGGGAGTGGTTCTCCTGATTTAAGTTAGTTGTCATACTGGGTAGGGTCAGATAGGGTGGATTTTTGATAGCGGACTTGTTTATTTGGACATTCACGACTGACTAACAAGCACCTTAGTTAGGAACATAGGTAGGCACCACCCACAGTGATATGGAAATATAGGCCTTTTAAGTTAACTTGATAAAATACTGTGCATTATGTCATCTAAGAGTCTGTGTCCTTATGACTGGCCACAATACCTGTATGTGGTGCCTCGATCACTGGGCTCTTATTGGGAGGTTTTTCAGTGCAGTTGCGGGAAGCTCGTGAGATGGGTTAACTATTTTCTCATCAATCACTTTATTTCAGCCACAGCATAAATGTTCATTAATGGCACGTGCAAAACAACAATGCAATAGGCGTATCAAGCTGGACATCACATTCTTAATAATAGCAGCAACAATGGTACAGAACAAAAAATAAAACACTGGTTACAAACCAATCATGTGATAAATGAAAAGTTCATCAACACAAATCGAGCAGCATCAGTTCCAAGTTTTAAAACCGCAAGAAATGTTGGGACTTCACAGATTCATTAACACTTAAAACGGGCCACTAGTCTACCGATAAAAATGTGCCTAAAAATACACTAAAAGTCCATTAACCCAAAGATATAAATGAACAGGTCAACCAACATCAATTCCAAGTTAAAAACCACTACAAATAAAAACATACCAAATTAGGTAGTTGCCAGCAGTGGTAACCTCTACAGTTTGTCCTGACAGAGCAAGGGCCTTAGTTCTTACAGCCCAAGCCCTACGAATATAGGAAGACACTGCAAAGAATATTGCTCTATTTGCTGTGGATTTACAAAGGGCCAAAGAATCCCTAAGATTTTGAACTGCAAATGATCCAGCAGGGGCTTAAGAAAGCGAGACCTGACATGACTGTAAAAAGGACATAAAAAGAAAATGCGCTGCGTTTTCCCTATGCAACTGGCACAAGAGACAAAGATCAGAGTTGCTTGTGTGCCACCCCAACAACCGATCTTGAAGTGGTAGAATTCCTAATTGGAAATTGATATAAAAAGCATGAGGATACCTGGCAGACACAAAGTGTAAGTACGCTTCATAACTGTAATGTGTCTTCAAAGACTGATAGTCAGCTGTAAGGGCGGACACAGAACACAACACACTAAGTTCACTCTTTTCCTCTGCACATAATCACATTTACGTGCTAGTAAACACTTGACACTGGCTGCTATTTGCTTCGGATTATGTCAGAGCTCCCTTGCAGTATAGCACGTACATGAGAGCACCATTTCAAGTTCTGGCTACTACTTTGGGATAGAGCATCCTTTGTATATTTTCTCAGATGGGGTGAGGACCATAAGCACAACCAATATCGAACTGGAGTGATGGCAATGAAGTCATATATAGGGGGCTCGTTAAGTTCCAATCATAAAATCACATTTTGGGTTGATACTGGGAGACGCAACCCTTTTTTAAGAAAATGATTCTCAATTGTAACCAATTTAGATGTATTTTGTATTTTATTGAATTTATAGAATGCGTTGAACAAAAAGAGTATTAAAAAAAGTATTAAATTCAAACTGATAAAAAAATAAGCATATGTAGAAGTTGCATCAGAGGAGAGAGAAAGCAGAGTTTGAGACAAGAGAAGGTACAGTTTGAGGTTTGTTTGGAAGATGGGACGAGATGAGGTGGAATGGAGTGAGAGGGGAAGAGCGGTCCAATGTTTAGGAGCCAGAACAGAGTACAAGGGTGAAAATGAGACGAAGCACACAGAGTATTAGGAACAGTTAAAATACATATTCTGTGATTGCAAGGGGCACAAGGGGATATAGAACGAGAGTAGGATGGAGAGATAGGAAGTAATGAAATTGAGACTGGGGAGTGTGTTATGGGGACCAAATGGGTAAGGAGAAAGAAGACAAATGGAGGAATTGTAAATAGAACAAAGAGGAAGAAGGTCGCAGGTGGGGAGACCAGGAGACCAAGCAGTAAAGATGAACAATAGTCAATGCAGGAAAAGACTAGAGAAGAGGAGTTTTGTAGCATGAAAAGAAAGATGGGGGGAGCACGACAAATGTTAAAAAGAGCACAGCGACAGGAGCGGGCGATGGAAGAAATATGAAGGGAGAAAGACCAAAGGTAATGCCCAAGTTGCGTGCTGATAACGAAAAGCTGAGATGATGGGCGGGAAAGGATTGGGAGGGAGGGTGGGCGGGAGAAATAGTAGAGGCAGGAAAGAACAGAACCTCCTCAGTTTTTGAGGGATTAAGATGTAGGAAATGAGAGGACATCCAGTTCTGGAAGGCTGTTTGAAACAGACTGAAGAGCAGAATCAAAGGAGGAAAAGGTGAGAAAGATCTGGGTGTCGTGGGCGTATAAGTGAAAAAGGAGATGGAAGGAAGAGATAAGGGCACAAAGGGAACTAGTGTAAAGGGAGAAAAGACGACGCAGTACAGAGCTTTGAGGTACACCATAAAGAAGAGGGAGGGAGAAGAATGTCCAGCCCAGGTAACGGAATAGGTCAGTTGCGAAAGAGAAGAGCAGAACCATTTGAGAGCAGACCCAGAGATGCCCAAGGTGGAAAGAGAGGAAATAAGAGTGATCCACAGTGTTGAATACTGCAGACAGATCAAGGAGATTAAGAATAGAAGAACGTTTTGAGTTGCAGGCTGTGAGGAGAGAATTTGAAACATAAAGAATGAGACGGATGAAAAACAGACAGCAAAGAAGGGAGGAGAGAGTGAAGATTCAGATAACGGGTTAGCTGGGTATATACAGCTGCTATAGAAATTTGGAAAGGAAGGGCAGAAGAGAAATAGGGTGGAAATTAGCAATAAAAGGTTTTTTCAGAATAGGGAGAAAAAGTGTATGCTTAAAGGCCGGAGGAAAGCAAGAATGTACAAAGGAGGAGTTAATGAGAGAGGTAACGTATGGCAGATGAGGGTATACTTGAGGGATAAGAGGGGAAGGGATCATGAGAGGCAGTAGGATGAGCACAAGTTAAGAGGGCAGAAGTTTGCAAGGGGAGAGAATGATGAAAAGGAATGTAGCGATGGAGCAGGTGGCTGCAAAATCTGAGGAAGGCAGGGGCGAGGACGCAGGTGGAGTAGTGGTGTTAGGAGAGAGGATATTGTGTAGGAGCTGATAGACGACAAAGGTCGGGAGATACAGTGCGAGTTTGGAGAGATAGGATTTCTTTGCAATAAGTAAATGTGAGGCAGGCATGGTATCAAGAGAATAGACAGACAACAGGAGTAACAGTTTGTAAAACCTTTATTGAAAGTCTTTGTGTTGGTTTAACGCCCATCTTGCCCTATAACTAAGGTGGGGTTTTCCCTACCTAAATGAACTAAGGTAAGTCTGTCTGCGAGTCAAACTCAAGTCTCTATCAAAACACTATGCTTGCCCTCACATCTAATACTAAATATAGTAGGGATGTCAGTAACCAAATAAACATTGTTCAAACTAAAGTTCTGAGCTTCGTCCAGTTCTTGGCTTGCTCTTGGGCCCCTTTCCAAGTTCGAGATAGTTCCAACAAAAATGGTCTCGAGGTTCCCTTCCCCAAGTTCAACACAGTTCAAACAAAAGTATCTCAGGGTTCCCTTCCCCGATTTCAAGATACGGTTCAAATAATGTTTCACTGGATTCACAAAGTTCTCAGGCTCTGCCCGAAGCCATGGAATGTTCATCCACGGACGAGGACCTGGAGTCCTTACACACAGTTCACAAGGATGTGGAAGGGGACGATGGTGGCGCAGGGCCTAGTGTTCCGATTCCGCCAGTTCCGCTGAGGGATGTGTCGCTGGACATCCTATCAACCCTCCACACCTTGGTGTTGGAGATCCAGAAGAAGATGCTGCAAGGGCCGGTGCCAGTGGTCCCCCAAGCCCCTAACCAACCACCAGCAAAGAAGAGGAAGCGCCATCCGATGCCCCCATTTCAGTCTCCATACCCGCGTTGGGCCCCCTTTCCCTCAGCAGGCCCAGACACAGGGATGGGAACAGATGCGGAAAAAGCGACATCGTTGCGAGGTGGGGGTTGTTTCATTCCATGATCGCCGAAGCCTCCGAGCTGTTCCAGCTCGTGCCTGAGGAAGCCAGGTAGGAGGGTTTCCTGTATCAGAGGCGCGAGGCCAAGAGAAAGACTTATCATGGCGGTAATCCGCGTGGATGACGCGTGGTAGGAGGGCATGGCCCTCTTGAAGAACCCTTGCACAGCTCCAGCCTAGCGGGATAGGATAGAGAAGAAATACCGGGTACCGGAATCCATACCCAAGTGCCTGAGGTCGCAACCATCACCAGATTCAGTGGTTTTGGCGGCCACGAGGAAACGGTCAGCAAACCCATCCTCATTGTCTTCAGTCCCTCGGGACAGTGAGGGTAAGATGATGAACGCGATGGGGAGGAAGTTGATTTACTCCGTGGCGTCCACCATCAAGGCTTCCAATGCACTAGAGATCCTAGCCAGGTACGACCAGGAGCTGTGGTACAAGCTGGGTCTGATTTTGGAGTTCCTCCCAGATGACAAGAGGATGGAGGCGATCGCTCTCTTCCAGGTGGGAGAAGTATCGTCGGATCACGCCATCACAGTGGCGCTGGACGTCGCTGACACAGGGTTCCAGCAGATGGGGCCCGGTTTCTGACTTTGTCGCAAGGCTGGAAGAAGGCCAAACATTTCATCCCAGGAGGTCCAAGCGAAGGTGCTGGACATGCCTATTGGCAGAGATGACCTTTTCGGGAAGGTTGTCAACGAATCCCTACAGGCCATCAAGGAGGATACGGAGGGCACCCTTCCAGCAACACAGCTCTTCTTTTCATTCCTCCAGAGGAAAGTCGGGCAGATTTTTAAAAGGTTTCTCCTCCTCGTACCATCAGCCTTCCAGATCAACGACCCAGGAAGCTTACAGAGCCCGTTCCCAGGCCTACGGTGGAGGGCAGGGCTCTGGTGCCGAAGCAAGCCTGAACCGGCCAGGACATCAGGCCCCAACCTGTGCACCCCGGTGGGAGGCTGGCTGACAAGTTTCATTAGCGAGTGGGAAAAGATCACCACCGACAGATGGGTGCTGGATGCTCTCGCCCAAGGACATACCCTGGAATTTCAGTACAGGTGTCTGCGGATCCCTCCGGGTGCCCGTCAGGAGCAGCACATCCCTCAGCTCTTGGAAGAAGTACGGGGCATGCTACGAAAAGGGGTGATAGAGCTGGCTCCGGAGTATATTCCAGATACTTTTTAGTCTGAAAAAAGACGGGGGCTGGAAGCCCATTCTAGACCTATGACGTCTAAACAAGTACCTCAAGTCCCAGAAATTCAGGATGGTTACATTGCTGGTAGTATATATAAAAGAAGGTGTAAACACCGGACAATATATCCACAGGGATGATAAACACACGGAAAACCGTATATTGCCAAATATACTTCTTAATACATATATTTATTTAATTATGACACTCTTAAAATGATCATGTTACATAAAATTCATAATCAAACATACAAAATATAAAACATATAAAAAGACTACTTCACAAAACACATGAAATTCCCAAATAATGGGTTGATTCTGCTGATTTTTAAATTAGCTGCGTGTGGGGCTCCACACTGGAGTGATTTCTTTTTTGTCTAGGTATTATTAGTACTTTCTCAATAACCCAACATTGCTGCACATGCTCGGCCAACTGGAAAGGGAGGATTTCTTGACGTTGCTGGACATGGAAGACACCTACTTCCATGTACCCATTCACGAGAAGTACCGAAAGTTTTGTGCTTCATAGTGCAAGGACAGCGCTACCAGTTCAGGGCCAGACTCGATACTGTCTTGCCTCGCTTCTCCCTCAGAGAGGCTAGACGGCCACAGTGTGGACCATCAAGTCGTTGCTCGGCATGATTTTGTCCTGCATCTACCTCATCCGGCTCTGCAGGTTGCAGATGCGCTCTCTTCAGGAGTTCCTGGACGCTCGCTGGGTACAAGTGTCCAGAAACTTTGCAGACAAGATCACTCTGGACAACGAGTTCCGTCAGGCGATAAGGTGGTGGAGCGTCTGCTCCAACAAGCCCCCAGGCACAGGGTTTCAGGACCCCCCATTTCAGGACATGGTCACCACCATGTCCTTCCATGGAAGGCTGGGGAGTCCACACCGGGAGTGTGCACACCAGAGGCCTGTGGCTGCCAGAGGAGAAGTATCTCCATATCAACATCCTGGAGCTATGGGCAGTGTTTTGGGCCCTCAAGTAATTCCTTCTGTCTCTGAAGGGCAAGGTGGTGAGGATCTTAACGGACAACACCACCACAATGTTCTATGTCAGGAAACAGCAGGGCACTCTATCCCCGGTGCTCTCCAGGGAGGCGCAGCACTTGCAGTGCTGGGCCACCGGACAAGACATGTTCCTCGCCTCTCTTCATATAGCGGGAGTCAAGAACACCATTGCGGACTCCCTCAGCAGGAAATTGCGCTCCTGCCACGAGTGAGAACTTCGGCAGGACCAGGTGTACTGCATTTTCGCCAAGTGGGGCAGGTCCCAGATCGATCTGTTTGCGACAGCGGCAGAATGGCAGAAGTTTGCCAGCAGATTCCACCAACCGAGGAGCCTGGGGGACGCGTTCTTTCCTGTGAGAGGGGATGTTTCTGTATATGATATGATAGGTTATTTATAAAGCGCTTAATACCGGTCATGACCACTGTGAGGGGGCACACGTTGTGCCACAAGTAGGCTCCCACCAGAACCCTGAGGGCCTTAAAACCACTGCAAAAGGGCTCCTGGAGCCAGTCCTGGCGCCTTTGGCACCAGGCTCATATATAGGAAGGAAGGGCTGTTCAAACTGGGTCCCATTTATGTAAATGGGACTTTAAATCCAACATGGAAGCACCCACACAGTCTAGTTCTAAGAACCAAGCCATGCGGTCTAGTGTTTTGGGTGTGGCAGGCCTGGAACTACTTTACCTGGTACTACTTTACCTGGACTATATAAACCACACCCTGACTGCAGAACATGCTTCGTGTTATTCTGCAACCAGCAGCGTGACACTCACCGTGTCCAGCCCCTGGTCTTCAGCATCTTCCTGTAATCCTGCAAGAACAAGATTATTACCTGTAATCCTGCAAGAACAAGATTATTCTGTCTTACCTGAGGAAACACCATCCAGCACTCAGCATCTCAACTGGGCTGCAATTTGTGTAAACCGACAGAAGAAACACTCACCTGTGAGTACTAGCTTAAGGACTTCCGGCGAACTGCTACCACAGCTGCTGTTTGAACATTGCGGCCTGCAATAACGGGAAAGGGAAAAACAATGTTAGAACGCGCGCTTCCAAAACATCGAATTCCAGAAGTCTTACCAGAATTCCATCGCGCTACGCCACGCTTCCATCCGGAGCACCACAGCAACATCTGCAAAGGAAAAGAGACATATTCAGGTTCGCTTTCAATATTAAACAACCACATAGCGCTGTACTACCTTAACGGATTCCAGGTCCTGTTTTTCATTGCGCTCTCATCCACTCGCAGCACCACAGCGGCCTGTGAGGAGAAGAAAAAACACAGGTTAGCTTCAAAAGACAATAAAGGCGCTGCGCTTAGCACTTTCTCTTACCTAGAAACGTGCTTCTCCATCCGGCACGCCAGCAACAAGACCTTCGCACCCCAAAAGTAGGGGATAAAGACATTGACGAATTCCCACCATAAACAGAACAAAGACTTACAATTAACAAACCTACCTGCCTACCAGCAGATTCGGGATCACAGCAGGCCTGGGCCCAATGAAGGAGTACTGCACCAGTGAAGCAATTCGGGCAGCTCGCCAACAAAAGTCAAGCGCCCCTGCACAAGAAACGCAGGATGGATAGCTCACCCTACAAATAACTAAGATTAATTATTCAGCACTGGGCAACTATGCATCCAGCGTTCCAGATCTCAGAGCCTTCCAGACACCCCCAGGGATATCAGGTGAGTGTAACAATAACCAGAGGTTTCTATGTGTGGACCCGGGCCTCAAACCTGTGTTGCTCTGTGTCGTCTTGTTTCCAAGGCGAGCACGCTGCCCCAGAGTATCCTCTCAAGTATGCGTTTCCTCTGTTGCCTCTCCTGCTACGTGTCCTCAACACACTCAGTGTCAGTGCAGGATGATGCTCATCGCCCTGGCGTGGCCGAGGCAGATTTGGTACTCGGACCTTCTGAGCCTGTCAGCGTTGCCTCCAGTCAAGCTGCCGGCAGTCCCGGATCTTCTCACCAGAGAAGGAGGTGAAATCGTGCAACACGACCCAGGCTCGCTCAACCTAAGGGCTTGGCTCCTGCAGCCATAGAGTCTGGAGGATATGAATTGCCTACGGACTACAGGGAGGTATTCTCCAAGGTCAAGGCATCATCGATTTTAAAATAATACGGTCACAAATGAATTACCCATCTGAGGGTCATAGCCCCGCAGATTCTTCTATACTTACTATCATTGGCCAAGGCCGGACTTGCTCATGCCTGGATCAAGGTACATCGGGTGGCTATCTCCCGCTACACCAGGTCTCCAGGAAGGTCTTCACTTTGGTCTCATCGACTCATCAAGGAGTTCCTCAAAGGACTTTTTTGATCTCTTCCGCCAGTGAAGGCACCTGCCCCGGTGTGGGAACGCAAAGTGGTTCTGACGAGGTTCATGGGAGCGCCATTTGAGCCTATGCATGGGGCCCCTCAAGTTTCTCTTGTGGAAAATGGCTTTCCTTGTGGCCATTACCTCGGTCAGGAGCGTGGGTGAGATACAGGCCCTATCCTGCTAACAGCCATACCTGACCCCTCTTTCATGTCGAAAGTTACGTCGGGATTCCACAGGAACAAGCTACTTACCTGTAACTATTGTGCTCCAGCATGGGTCTGGCATGGATTCAGATGCGAAACCTCCCTCCGTCCCCTCTGCGGCTCTTCTTGGTCATACTGCCACTTTACGTGCCTACCAAACCTGAAGATGGCTGCCAGAGGAGGGGCTTAGGGAGAGGACTGTCATTGGATGGGGCAGTATGACCCAGAGGACAGTAATTGGTTTAGAGGAGAAATACAGTTTGTAAGTGAAAGTGAAACTGGTTTTCTTTTTACTGAGGATTCCCAGCCTGACGACAGAATATTCATGAGCATGTGAATGCATGCCAGACCCCGTGCTGGAGGAAAATAGTTAGAGGTAAGCAACTTGTTCCTTCAAAGCCTTTTAGAAGGTCACCCTTTGAGTGGGGTGGCCAGGGCTAAAGGTGTCCAAGGGGGCACTTCCTAGAGTAGTAGTCATGTGGAAACACGCAACTGCCAGTCACCAAGCACAGGGGAGTGGGACAAGGTTGAGGAACCCGCTGCAGTGGCGATTTAATGGCCACGATGGAAGTCAATTTGGAGGTCCACGAACAAAGGCACGGCGTCAGCAACAGATGACAATGGGAGAACAGCGCAAGTACACGCTACGACCAGTGAGCAGTGAAGGTGATCACACTGTTCCTAAGGCAGTGCCTAATATGGCGTGAGACCAGTTCAGAGAGAGGCACAAGGTTGGGAAGTCAGAGAAGATAGTAACGTAGAGACATTGGAGGATGGTAATTCCAATGTCCCAGGTAGAGGTCCAGGTGCAGGCAGCAGAGGATTACAGGTAGACCGTGCTCGTTCGCTGAGATCTTAAGAACTACGGGTCACATCCTGGAGTGGACTGTGGATACCACCCCAGCTGTTGGTTTCAGGGGGTGGGGAGAGAGACCAAGCCAGGAAACCTGGGTGCACAAGGGGCTCAAAAGCTAACTGCTCGCAGTCACCCCTGGTGACCCACCTCCCCCTAACCCAAGCTACCATACACTTAGGAAAGGAAAAAAGAGGGGGGGGAGGCTGTGCACAGATGTATAAATAGTGGGAGCTAGAGGTAGGGAGCAAAATCACAGATGGCAACAGAGAAAGCTTGGGTCTGTGATGGATTATAGGCCTGCTATGTGGGTCCCACCAAGTGATCAAGGCACTATAGGCACCAATTGCCTTCACAACATCTGTACCACAGTTCCTTCCCACCATAGGTTGCCCAGTTCACATTGTCTGCGCCTGCCGGACAGTGTGGGTCAGGCTCAGAGCCTACCAAACCCTGCAGTAGCAGGGCTCGAGGAGGCTCACAAAAGCATACAGGGGCTGAGGGGGCACCAGAGAACTGGGAGCTTGAATGCTCATGTAGGTGTGGCGCTATTCCTCGAGGGCAGCGTTGGAAGCCAGGCACAGAAACCACAGCTCCAGCGGCTTGGGCTTGTCTATCCTCAAGCATCCTCAGACGCCGGGTGGATCCCGTACTGGTGCTAGGGGAAGCCAGGTAGTTTAGAGGAGTGCACCCACCAGCGTGTGGGGTTGAGCATCAAGCTGCACTGTTCACGATTGCCAAGGCAACAGATGTAGATGAATAGTCCCAGAGCTCTTCCCCAAAACAAGCAGCGACTCTGGCCTGGTGGACTGGGCAGTAAGCGCCATTGACATGGTCTTGGCTGAACTTCAAAATCGCATTGCTCTGTCTCTCCAGGGACAGCATAGCCCGGTCCACCTGGCTAGACCAACTACCATTGCCAGAGAGCTTAATAACTAGATGCACAAAGGAATCCACCTGCTCAATGCTGATTGTGATCATCAGACTGGTTGGGCCCCTCTGCCCAGGCTTATGAAAGACCATTGACTTGGTCTTCTCATAATTAATGATGAGACGAGAACACATGCCTCAAAGAATACTATCATTACATTACAGCATTTGTATTGCTCACTGTGGACCCTTGGACATAAAGGCGCAGACAATTAGAC
The DNA here is from genome assembly GCF_040938575.1 of Ambystoma mexicanum. Classification (NCBI taxonomy): domain Eukaryota; kingdom Metazoa; phylum Chordata; class Amphibia; order Caudata; family Ambystomatidae; genus Ambystoma; species Ambystoma mexicanum. The sequence continues at coordinate 693,101,830 of NC_090936.1, forward strand.
AGACAATTACAAATAACATTTGTCACATGAAAATGTGAGCAGAGGCACCAGTAGGGAGCAAGGCAGAGGAGTGGGAATTAATCAAACAGATATGTCTTAAGATTCCAGACCTAGCCGATGGCTTTTAAGAAAGAGCTAAAGTGTTTAGGTAGTTGGTTCCAGAGTTTGGGAGCCACCAAATGGAATGCTCCCTTCTTGGCTTTTGGTGTTCTGCTTCTGGGGAGAAATAGCCCATTCTGCCCTCTGTACCTTAGCTATCTTCCATTGGCTTTGTCTGTAATGGAGTCCTGCAAGTATGCTGGCATAATCCCAAGTCTGCACTTGAAGGTCATAGTTAAAATCCTATAGCTACTGCGTGCTTCAACTGGTAGCCAGTGAAGAGACTGCCTGGCTCCCATTACATGGTCTCTTCTTGAAAGACCCAGCACTGCTCTCACTGCTCTATTCTGCATGGTCTGTAGTCTGTGAATGCCATGTGTACTAATACACGCCAATAAACTCCCACATCTTCGCGCCAATGATGGCTCTGGCGATTGTCTCTGCGCTCGCCTGGGTAATAAGTGGCTTAAAATGGTGAAGCAGTTTAATATAATACACTGAGGCAGTAACAATGCTAGAGATGCGGGGACCCATGGATAAAGACAGGTCAAGAATTATGCCCAAAATCTTTAACTTGGGTACTGATGCAATAAGGTCAGCTCCTAGCCTGAAAGAACAAAAACTACTGTCCAGCTTTTTTATGTCGACAGAGCTACCCACAATCATAAGTTCAATTTTACTTTTGTTAAGCGCCAGATTATTATTGAGCACCCAGTTCTCTATTAAATCGAAGATTCTGTTCAACTTGAGTTCATCCTGAGAATGACATCCTGAAAACAGGACAACACATTGTGTGTCTTCGGCATAATTACTGAACATAATTCCCTCAGCTTCCTAGTTTGTCGGCATAATTACTGAACATAATTCCCTCAGCTTCCTAGTTTAGAGAAAAACGGTGCCATAAAGATATTGTAGAGGCATTGAGTGCTGATGAAGACCTACGGGTGTTTGTTGAGAGCAACACGGCATCCTCCGCGAATAACGAAAGTAGGATTTCATCTGCACCTAATTTAGGTGTGTCAGATGGAAGATCTAGAAGTGTGGTTATGGTTTTGTTGATAAACAAAACGGTGCAAGGATGCACCCTTGGCGCACCCCTTTCTCAAGAGATATTGGTGCCATCAAATCCCCTGCAAGATTCCACCTGACTCTAGCCTTATTGTCATTGTATAGACCCTGAATCCCACATCAGAGCTGTGTTGGGATGTTAAGCTATTTTATTTATTATTGGGCTTTTAAACTGCATCAAGTACCACCATAGTGGTCTCAAAGCACCTTGCCTTGTCAGAGCTGTAGGGTGTTATTGGCTTCCCTCCCAGGGACCGCCAGACCTTGGTCTGCTTGATGTAAATGAAAATAGGGGAGTAGAGGTGGACGTGGCATAAAAAATGGGACAGAAGTAAGAGAGAGTAAGTGGAGGGGTGATATTGTAAAAGTATTGAGGATTGAGGTGCTAGAGATACGCTTGGGCTATCCTATGTATAGGGAAGGCATGATTGACCAGACCACTGCATGGATGAACAATGTCTTGTAAAGGTCTAGACAAGTGGGCGACCAAGGCTGGAATTTATAAAATGATCTGTGGCATCCATAATGTTCTTCCTAAATCAATACGATGACTAGGCTGGTATCCAATAACGTTAAAGACACAAACTGATTTTCTTAAATTAATATAAGTGATGAAGCATTTTTCATGTGTTTCTTGACAGTTTACTTAACAATATGACCAACCTGATGTGAAAAGCGCAGTAGATTTTAGCAGCGGCTGTGAGAAGCAGGCCACATGCAACAGGAGTAACGACTCCACCACAGCATTCAGCAGGACCGCATTCACGACAAAGAGTTTCCTCGAGTTCAGACACAGCAACGCCACCTGGTCAAAGACGGCCAGCTTTGGAAAGAAGAAAATCTTCCTCACCTGTTTGACAGTGCTGAAGAGGAGCTGCGCCGAAAACACCCAGATGCTGTCAATCCCCATCACCTTGCCTTTATAAGTGTATTGGGAGCAGCAGTGGGCTGTGGCGTAAGGCTTCCTGCCATTGGGTTTGGGCTGTCACTTGCATGAACAGGTGTTACCCCCCCTCCCCCAACTCTGAACAGCTTGAGAAAAAAGTAAGTTAATGGTCGACTGATTGATGCTGCACTTCATTAGTCAGTATAAGTCAACAGTTGGAGGCCGCATAGTGGCACAGTGTTGCATTTTGCTTTGTTATAAGTTCTGTGTTCCATGTACAGAACGCAGACATAGAATATCAAAGATGTTTGAGAAGATGCAAAGCGATTGGAAGTATGTTGGCATAGATGGCGCAGGCTCTGGAAGTTACCTCTAACAAATGTTCATGACTTACTTGGAGCATGTTTGAAGTCCTTTGTGCCTGAAACACAACACACCAAGTAGGCAACGGGAAAGCCTGTGGAACGAACCCACAAATGCTTGCAGCAGTGATCCAGGCGAAGGGACAATCCTAAAATAAAATCGGTAAACAAAGGCACTTGCAGAGGAGTTGAACATTGGTAAGAAGAACGAAATTTATCTACTAAAGAAACAAAGCAAGCATCACACATGCAGCGTGAGAAGTAGATCGCATTAGAGGGAAGAACCTACCAACATAAACACGCTGAAGAGGAAATAGACAAAGGAATGCAGGTTGCCGTAGCAATGGGGTTAGCTCTGATTGCGGAACAAGAAAGTCTGAAAGCCCACACCATGCAGGAAACACGGTATACAAAGGCAAAACAAACACTGAATAAAGTAAATAAGTCACAAGAAAATGCAAAACAATTAATTTTCAAAAGTAAATAAGAAAACAATTGCCAACAAAATAAGGATAGAACCTGCAAGCAATCACAGTACATCCCCCAGAAAGTGTTTAAAAAAGAAAAGAATGTATTTACCAATTCCGGGACAACCCTTAATTCAAGGGATGGAATGCAAGGTCTACTGGAAAACCCTATTTTATGGCTGTGGAGCATGACAATCTCACAGCTGATGAGAGTAAATCATTACCTCTCCAAGCATTGGGTCCGGAAGGACAAAGCAAATACAGAGAGCTACCACCACTGACAGAGGCAGAAGCAGGCAATATGGATAAACATAGGAGAAATATGAACGATGAAAAATGCTGTGCTCCTGATGCTAATGTGGCCATTAACAGATTCAATTTCTATTCAAGGACACAGAAGGAAGAAGAGCCAATAAAGGAATATGTCTTGTCACTATAAACCCTAGCCATATCTTGTAGATTTGGGTCAGGGATAACCTTTGGAGATGAAATCGTAATACACTCAAAGAACTCCACAGGGCAGGAAATACTACAGATATATGCAAAGCCATCGTTGAAGGAGGCCATTGCAATTGCCAAAAAAAAAAAATACATAGCCAGCTATGTTCCAAGGAAATAAAAATAAAGAAAAAGTGCTTCAAGAAAGAAATGAGACTAAGAGAGAAGTAGAGGAAGGTAATCAGATGGAAATTAATATTATCAAAAAGACTTCATAATACAATAAGCCAATCAGAGACAAAGAAACAAAAGAAGAAAAGATGCAAAAATACAGAGACATGGACAGAGCACATAAGGCTGATTCAAGGAAGAAATTCTAAATGTGAATCAGAAACATTCAAATGCTTCAGGTGTGGTAGATTTGGACACTGCAAGCTCAAAAAACTGCCCAGCAATGAGCCAATTATGTGCATCCTGTAGCGAGAGGACATTTTGCAGTTTCATGCACAAGAAGAGTGTTGATTTTACAAGAAGAAAGTGATGCAGAGGTGGAATGAGTAATGGTAATAATTCAGATGGATTCAAAGAAAGCAAAGCAGATTTAAGATGTTAGTTGTGAAATAATAGAGAATTGGAAAGTAAAATCATTGTAGAGTGTGTTCTCTATATACCATCATAACAAAACACAAGTGGGAGAAACTAAAAACTTGTGGCCTCACGGCAAAGTTGTATGAATCCGATATAAATAATCCAGGAGGTTTTGAGGGTTCAAGCATTGAAATAACAGGCTGGTTTAGTTCAACTGTTGAATTTAGAGAACGAGTAGCAGGAATCAAAATCTAGGTTGCAAGGAAGGGTGTGAACCTATTTGGTTGGAAAGACCAAGCAGCTTTAAAAATAAAACTGGACCCTTGCAAAGCAGAACCCGTTTTGAGCATAATAACTCAAAGGAAATAAGAACCGGAGCAATATCTGGACGTATTCGATTCTGGGAAGGGAAGTTTAAAAGGCTATGCTCACAGGATTATATTGAAACCCAATGCAATACCAATAGTTCACAAATGGAGGCCAGTACCATTTACATTGAGACAAAGCACAAAGTGAATTAGAGGATTAGAAAGGGGGGAGATCATTGAAACAATTGACTTTGCAGAATGGGTATGTCCCATAGGGGTAGCAATGAAGACAAAGGGCCTCATTATAACTCAGGCGGTCCGGAAATAACGGTGGCGGTAAACCCGCCGCCACCGTTGTTTCCGGACTGCCTGATCCCGACTCCTGCAGGCGGGAGGTGATGTTCCCGCCAGGTCTGACCTGGCGGGTTTAACACCGCCCGCCTGCAGGCGGCCGAGGAAACACCGGCAGCATTACGAGATGCTGCCGGTGTTTCCATGATCCCCATTCCCATCGAGTCCCATAGGACTCAATGGGAATGGGGATTAACACCATTCCGCGTCCGTGATTCCCGGAAAACCGGGGTTGTAATGCCCCGGTAATTCCGGGAATCACGGAGGCGGAATGGTAAAACGAGTCCGGCGGTAACCAGGCGGTTTTACCGCCGCGGTTACCGCCAGACTCGTAATGAGGCCCAAAATCTGATTTGCGCGGATCCATGAGATGTAAACGGGCACGTACAAGTTGATGGATATCCATTACCAATAACAATTGAAATGTTGAATTGCACCCAAGAAGTGATTTGTTTACAGCTTTGGATCTATCGAATGCTGATCAAATTATGTTTACTGAAGATTGCAGAGATCTCACCGCTTTTATAATGCCTTTTGGAATGGATCATTATCCCAAGATGCCTTCTGGTTTAGCATCGGCAGCTGCTGTTTTTCAGAGAGTAATGAGCAGTTTTAAAGGGATTATGTGGAGCTATGGTTTATGAAGATGATATTTTGGTAAGGGGAGGAAGGAACATGGGAAGTGCAAATTCAGAGAGAAAGAAGTAGAGTATTTAGTTCACGTGGTGAGTGGAAGTGGTTATCAACCAAAAGAGGGTGCCATGGCAGCGATAGAAGATGCACCAACACCCTCCAATAAGTATGAGATTTGGTCCTTTTTGGGATTAGCCAACTATGAATTAAATGTCACCAGTATAACATCCCATTAGGAAGTTGTTAAAAATTAAATTAAGAATGTGTGGAGGCTATGATTTTGATAAAGGAAGGGATATGTACATCAACAAATCTAGGAAATTAGAGTAGATGCAAGTGGACATGGATTAGAGGCAGTGATTTCTCAAGACAAGGACGGGGTGGAGAAGATGGTGTGCTATACCTCAAGGGCAAATTCATAAACTAAAGCAAGGTACTCCGGGGATTGAGAGAGAATTGTTCACGTCTGTCTGGGAAGTGAACTATTCTCGCAAATAATTGTGGGGTAATCGGTTCACGATTTACACTTACAATAAACCGTTAGTAGAACGTTTGGCAGTTAAAGGGATGTGTAAACGGACATGAAGGTTAGCCAGATTAAGTCTGAAATTACAAGATTATAATTATCAAGTGAGATAAGTACAGGTGTCAACAAGGTTGCTGCTTTCATGTCGAGATTACCTATATCTGGTAATGGAGAGCGAATGCAAATTAATGATTAAGAAGAAACAGTGGCTGCATTTTTAGACGTGGTGTCAAGGGAGCAATGGGAACAATAGTTGTTTAATGATTATATTTTACAGAAGGTAATAAGATCTACTATTTCGGGATGGCCCTAGAAACTAAAGTGGGAGCAGAAATTGTTGCAGTTTTGGGAAGTTAAAGAGCTATCAGTGGAGGACATGATATTCAGAGGGGAGAAACTGATACCATGTGAAGCTTTGAGAGGTGATTTGGTAGCAATGGCATATCAAGAGATATTGGTGGCTGTGTGTGGATGTCAAAGTTGGGAGGTTGGTGAGGAATTGGTGGCCATGTCAAAATTCAGATGCGAGTTGCAAAATACACAAAAAGGAAATGGTTCCAGTATTACCCCCTACAGGAGAATGGAAACAACTGGGAGTTGACATATTGGGAACATAGCATATGTTGAATTTAAATTTGAAATTTATCCTAGTAATCGTTGATTATTTTTCAAAAGGTTAGAGGTAAAATTTGTAAGGAATTTTGACACAATGGAAGTGATCAAGTTTATTGGGCATGGGGGCGCTAGGGAGCCTGCAACTAAGATGGCCGCCTAAGTTTGAGCTCTGTACGGACTGCTTGAAAGGGAGACCAGAAATGTACCCACCGGCGTGAGCAGCTTAATCCAACAGCAGGGGCCTATGTCTGATAGTGTAACCCATCTGACAACGAAATTTGTAAGCAGTCGGTGGCCGCGAAGGGTGCCTATGGTGAGGAGGAGGCTGTGTGAGACTGCACGTGTTGAGCACTTGGTGCCGGAAAACAGCGAGACTGGGGTGCCGTGGTGGCAGGGGCTAGTCTGGCGCTGTGGCTGGAAGGGCACACCACCCATGCAAGCTACCTACGTCGAGCACTGCAGGCGAGCAGGGGAGGAGCAGCTGATGAACAGGGAGAGGTGGACTGCCCGGTATGTGAGGCAGCATCAACAGCAAAACGTATCAGGTAGACTGAACAATACCATAGAGCGTGTGCATCGGAACGCCCATGCCACCAGAAATATGTCCGATATCCACTTGAACCCTAGGGAGGCTATAAAAACAACTGTGTCCAACAAGTGGCATGGTGCACGACGTGACAGGGCAGGAGCTATGCCTAATAAGTGCTGGGATGGAACATTAAGAAAATAAACACAGTGACCTTGCGGAGAAGCAGTGCCTGCAGGGCATTGGGAGGCCAGCAATAGCTCCTCTGGTTGCTGGGACTGTCGGCGGTCGATCCTCGTGTGAGGGACAGGCGTGGGACTCGCTGCAATGCTCTAACACCCCATAAAGGTGAGCTTGCCACCTTCTCAGTGTTGGGTGGAGGCTGTGACCGAACCATCAGTTACCTTGACATAGTTCGGTAAACTACCCCTCTCTCCACCCGCATCTCCCGGAGACGCCAACACAGACTACTGAACCCAATTACTGAACGCATTGTGCAGGATCCTCGCCCTGGCAAAGCCTGATACCATCTTAGCCCAAACGAGAGTGGGTGCAGTGTTTCTGGCTAACCTTTGGCTGGTGGGATTGACTAACAAACATTGTCCCTGCGCCCCGGTTGGCCTTGAACCCCACAACAAAATTCTCAAGCTCCTGATGCGGACCTGTAGGGTTGACTTCTGCTCCTGGGGGGATACCACAGACGTATGTGAACTGATCTGACGAGGACACTGGCCAGGGAGTGGATGAGGTGGTACCCTTGCCAACACAGATATCCGTCTGACCCCCCTTCCTGGGGGGGCTGCAGGCGGTCCCGGGTCTCCGCTGCCGCAGCCGTGCCGAGCCTCCTTGGGTGGCTGTAACTCACATTTGGTGCACACTACTGGTTGCTGACCCCCCTTTGGGAGAGCTTGAGATCACTGCTGATGGGTGAACTGCGGATTGTACAGCTGACTAAAAGCTGCTGACCATAGCGGTCTCTGGGGCACAGATGGTGTCCCAGGGCATGGTGTCCCAGTGAGGGCCGCTTGGGGCGGCGGCGTGGCAAAGAGCCACGTGGCCAAAGGAAACAAGCGACAATCTCAATTGCCTTTCACCCAGAAGGAAAGCCTTAGTGGGGGGGGGGCGAGAAGATGCTGTCACCCCGTGACAACACAGAGAAATCCAGCCTGCCTGACTAGGGGGAGGCCCCTCCGGAGTCTGCTAGTGGGGCGCCAACCTCGGAACTTGTCCTGGTGTTGACGGAGATGAGGTCCAGAATTGCATCTCTGAATATGAAACTCGACAGCATGGCGTACAAAGTTGATTTCAGGTAGGAACAGATCGAAAAAGAGAGTAGTCAAATCTCTGAGGCTGAACTGTCACGCTCACCTGGTCTCCACGGGGGCGTGCTCGTGTCCGCAGGATGATGTCTGCACTGGTGTTGCTCTGCTTAAATGAGGGTGCTAGCTTGCATCTTCCCTTCGTTCTTGCCTCAGGAGGAGTTCGCCTGCAAGTCGAAACAAGATATTAGCCAACTGAATGGAGCTGTTTTTGGTTTTCACCTCCTTTCAATTTTCCTGCTCTTCCTCTGGCTCACCTTGGTTTTTTAATGGGTGAGCTCTCCGTCCTGCACACTCTGGCAGGGGCGCGGTTACACTGTCGTTCCAGGATCAAGTTACTTCACTGATCCGATGGAGGTTGCTGAAGTGGAAGGACCGAAGTAAGCAGGTACATCTCTATTCCAATAACTCCTTGGAAAAGCTGCTTTAAGTCTTTCTGCTCAAGGTACCTAATGTTCGTTCTTGTCTTTCAGGTGCGGCATTAAGCGGCTTTCGGATGATGGGAGGACTCTTCTGACAATGATGAGCAGGATTCCTGCTGGTAAGTATAGCACTGTGCGACACACGCTAATTGTTCGCTTTATTTAGCTTTCCTTTGCTGTGTGCGACTAACCTGCTTTGTCTTTTCTGTTCGGCAGGTGCGGCGCAATTCCAGGAAGAAGATGGAAGAACCGTTTGACGGTGTCGAGTGGCGGCGCGATGCAGAATGATGGAGAACTGCTTGATAGAGTTCCTGGAGGTGGCCGATTCAGGTGAGTAGTTACCTGAGAAGGTACCTTCTGTTTGGTTCTTCTACAGATGCGGCGGTCCGTGGGTAAGAAGAAGGCGAGGTCCGGATGTTCTGCAGGTAAGGCCTTCAATGCATGAATAACTCCTGTTCTTCTCTTTTCACAGGAGCCGATGGATAGAAGAGTCTGGACAGGCGTGGCAGAAGGGAAGCAAGAGCTGAACTGACATGGTGAGCGTTACGCTGCAGGAGTGCAGAATAACGCGAAGCGTGTTCAGTTTTCAGGGTGCGGTTTAAATAGCCTTGCAAATAGTTCCAGGAAAATAGACCCCTTGACTGTATCCTGCCTCTCAGGTAAAATAGTCCCAAGCCACACCCTGTACTGAAGGGTTTAGCATCTCAGAGCCAAGTATATGGACCATATGTTTAACACCTACCATGAGCCTGGCGCCAGCGGCGCCAGGACTGAGTCCAGGTAAGCCTAGCTGGGGCCTGAGAAGCCCCCAAGGAAGCCTGAGGCAGGAAATGGGCTCGCCAGTTTCAGGGTTTTGGGAGCATGCACCATGACAGCACCCCCCCCCCCCCCAAGGCCACCCTAAAGGCAGACTCACCCATTGGTCCTGCTTTGTTTGGGTGATTGCGGTGGAACCTTTTTAAAAACCGAGGAGCATGCACATTCTCGCTAGGTTACCATGATCTTTCATGTGGTCCGTACCCTTTCCAGTCTATCAAGTAAAATAATTTTGATTTGGTGATTTTCGAGTCAATAATTTCTTTAACCTCGAACTCAGGTTCCCCGCTTACTGTGACCGGTTTCGGTGGTTTCACAACTCGTGTTCCAGGTTGCACTGGTTTCAAAAGTGATACATGAAACACAGGATGAATCTTCATGTGCGGGGGTAAGTCCAATTTCATGGCCACCGGATTGATAATGGCCTTAATGGTATATGGACCTAAATATCTGGGGTTGAAGGTATGAGGCCCTCTCACTGGTATGTGCTTTAACGCCAACCTGATATCTTGGAGCTTCACTTCTATGCACATCGGCTGATTTCTTGTACCTTTCCTTAGCTTGCTTTAGATGATCCGTTGCTTGTTTGAAGGCTTGGGAGATGGTAGAGTGCAAACTTTTCACAGCTGGCATTTCCAGAAGTTGCAGTGGGTCAAGATTGGAAGTTCGCGGGTGTAACCCATAGATTGTATAGAAGGGACTTTGACCTGTACTGGAATGTAGGGAGTTGTTATAGGCATACTCGGTGATCCATAAAACATCCTTCCAGCTGCCTTCAGTTTGATGTAACATGCACCTGAGATATTGCTCCAAGGTCTGGTTTGTCCTCTCTGTCTGGCCATCAGTTTGGGGATGGTGACTGGTGGAAAGTCTTACGTCGATTTGAGCTAACTCGCAACATTTCTTCCAGAAGCGTGAGATAAACTGGCTGCCACGGTCTGAGACCAGAATGGAAGGAAATCCATGAATTCGGACAATCTGTTCCAAAAATTCTTTAGCCAGAACTGAAGCTGAAGGGAATCCTTTTAATGGGATGAAATGGGCCATTTTCGAAAACAAATCCACCACTACTAAAATTGTGTTGACCCGTTACAAGGAGGAAGGTCCGTTATAAAATCAAGAGATAGGGTATGCCAAGGTGTAGGTGGGATGTCTAATGGCTGAAGCAGGCCTGGTGATTTTTTTTTCTGGGCCTTGTTTTGAGCGCAAACTCCGCGGGATAGTACAAACTGCTTGATGTCTTTACGCCATGTCGGCCACCAAAAATGCTGTTTTACCTTGGCCTCAGTTTTTGCAATTCCAGGATGACCTTCTACTATGAGTCATGGTAATGTGAGACAACCTTTTCCTGAAGTTCTCTGCTGGGTAGGTAGAGACGTCCTTGAAAATAGGGTAACTGATTTGTGACTGAATGGTGAGGACCTTTGGTCGGCCAATTCTTTAAGGCGTGGAGTCCATGAGATGAGAGATTCTTTCTTGAATGTCTTCTAACGTTAGAGACGAAGTAATTCCAAGAATCTTTTCACCAGGAATGATGGGCACTGGGTCGGGATTGGCGTATTCCTCGTCTACTCCTATACGGGACAGTGCATCTGCCTTGCCATTTCGACAGCCAGGTCCGTAAGTGATTACAAAGTCAAACTCAGCAAAAAATAATGCCCATAGGAGTTGGTGAGATGATTGAGCTTTTGCCACCTTCAGGTACTGTAAATTGCGATGGTCAGTAATTACTGTGATGGTGTGCCTAGTTCTTAAGAGGTAATGCCGCCAGGCTTTGAAGGCCGCCTTGATGGCTAACAGTTCCTTGTCCGTAATAGCATAATTCAATTCGGGAGCCGTAAACTTCCGTGACCAAAAGGCTACTGGGTGCAGTTGACCAGTTTCGGGGTCCCTTTGTGAAAGGACCGTGCCCATTGCCGGACTGGAAGCATCCGTTTCGACCACGTACGGTAGATCTGGACGAGGGTGTTTCAGGATCGGGGCTAAGATGAATCTTTGTTTTAGCTCCTGGAAGGCTTTCTCAGCCTCTTCGGACCATTGAAAACGCTTGTTTTTGCGGGGCAGAGTGGTGATGGGGTGCACTAGTTGTGAAAATCCTGGAATGAAACGACGATAGAAGTTTGCAAATCCAAGCATACTCTGAAATCCTTTAATCGAGGTTGGCGATGGCCAGTTGAGAATGGCATCAACCTTTCGTGAATCCATGCACACACCATGAGGGGTTAGGACAAATCCAAGGAACTCGACTTCAGTAACATGGAAGAAACATTTTTCCAGCTTTGCAAATAGTTTGTGTTGTCGAAGTTTGTCCAAAACTGCCCGGACATGTTTCACGTGTTCTTGCTCTGAACGGGAGTATACCAGAATGTCGTTGAGGTATACTATGACACACACATCAATCATTTCTCGTAAAACATCGTTCATGAAATACTGGAACGCCGCTGGGGCGTTGCAAAGGCCAAAAGGCATCACCTGGTATTCGAATAGCCCGTATTTGGTGCGGAAAGCGGTCTTCCATTCGTCCCCTTTCCTGATCCGTACCAGGTGGTATGCTCCGCGGAGGTCTAACTTGGTGTAAATTCGGGAATCTTTAACTTGATCCAATAGGTCAGGAATCAGAGGCAACGGGTAACGGTTTTTAACAGTGACCTGATTCAATGCGCAGTAGTCGATGCAAGTCCTAAGGTCACCTTCCTTTTTAAGCACGAAGAATAAGGGTGATGCCGCCGGGGACTTGGATGGGCGAATGAAACCGTTAGCCAGGTACTGATCTAAATATTTTCTCAAATGCAGGTTCTCGGGCTCTGTGAGAGCATAGATTCGACCGCATGGAATTTGTGCTCCTGGTACAAGGTCGATCTGGCAGTCATATGACCTATGAGGGGGCAGTGTGTTGGCTTGATCCTTTTGGAATACATCCCGATAGTCTTGATATACCAGAGGTAGAGAGTTGGTTGGTTTCATGATCGTTGTCGCTCCTGTGACCAAAGGTCCTTTAGTTGGATAACAAGTTTGAGCACAATCGACTGAGAAGGTCAACCTCTTGGCACGCCAGTCTATGCAAGGATTGTGTGATACTAACCATGGCATTCCCAGAATTATTCCAAATTGTGGAGTCTTGAATATATCAAACATTAAGGTTTCCCGATGACCGTCTTGGCACCAAAGAGTCATCTCTGTCGTAGAGAGTGTTACTGGACCCGAAGCGATTTCAGTTCCGTCGACTGTGGTGACTAAGTCTGTTGTTGCCTTTTCGCAAAGGGAAAGGTTCATCCTCGAAGCCAATTCTTGATCCATATAATTTCCAATGGCTCCACTGTCGATGTATGCTCTGACTGCATGCATTTGAGACGGTTGTTGGTGGTTTATAAGGACCATAGGCAAAACTAGGTGCGAGGTCTGGGAATCCTTCTTTTCGCTTGGCAAGCGGACCTCTACGCCTGCCGGGCGGAGAAGTTTTCCGGCTCAGACTATGTTTCGACCTTATCAGCGACTCCTACTGCCTTTTTAGGTGGCTTCACTGGGCACTCTCGAAGGAAATGGCTGGCTGACCCGCAATACAAACACAGGTGTTGTTGTCTTCTCCTATCCCTTTCAGCCTTGGATAGCGGCCCACGCACTCCTCCGATTTGCATGGGTTCTGAAACGTCGGTGGCCTTGGAGGCGTTTTTCTTGGGGCGTACAAATACCCTAGAATCGATTCTAGCACAATCTGTTTTACGGTTCTGCAGTCTGTGATCTAGCTGGACCACCAAGTCTATGTATTCAGCACAGTCTCTGGGTGGGTTAACCACTTGAGCTAAAACGTCCTATAACTCCCCTCTCAGACCGCGGTAAAACAGCGTTGTTCTTTTGTCATCCGGCCAATCAGTTTCCACAACTAGTCTATTGAAGGTCGCAATGCATGTTAGCAGATCCTGGTTGCCTTGACGCAAAGACAAAAGCTCATTGTCCAATGCCTGATCTTGGCAGCACCTGGCAAATAGCTTCTCCATATCCATTTGAAATCTTTGGAAGTCTCGCAAGATGGGATCATCCCGACTGACCAGCGGTACCGACCAGTCAGCAGCACTGCCACTAAGATATGAAAGTACAAAAGCCACTTTGGACTGGTCGTTTGGAAAAGCTCCTGGCCTGCATAAGAAATGTAGACGGCACTGATTCATAAACACTGCATACCTTTTTGGGTCCCCAGCAAATCGTTCTGGGGATGCCAAAGGTACAGCTCCTGGGAGGACCACCTGAACTGGATTGCTTGATGCAGTGGGTACCGTTGACCCCACCCCAGGTAGCGGTTTTTGCCCCGCCTGTGACTGGAGCAACTGCCTGGCGAGATCGTCAGTGCGGTCCTTGGCTACAATCAGTTCCCTTCGTAAGGCATTGGTTTCCTGTCTAGCCGAATGCACCTCGGCCCTGAGTTCCTCCAAAAGCTGAGCTAGCTGATCCGTTTCTGAGGTTTCCATGGCACCCAGATAGAGAATTTGTGTAAGGCTTCGCATTCTGTCACGCTCACCTGGTCTCCACGGGGGCGTGCTCGTGACCGCAGGATGATGTCTGCACTGGTGTTGCTCCGCTTAACTGAGGGTGCTAGCTTGCGTCTTCCCTTCGTTCTTGCCTCAGGAGGAGTTCGCCTGCAAGTCGAAACAAGATATTAGCCAACTGAATGGAGCTGGTTTTGGTTTTCACCTCCTTTTGATTTTCCTTCTCTTCCTCTGGCTCACCTTGGTTTTTTAATGGGTGAGCTCTCTGTCCAGCACACTCTGGCAGGGGCGTGGTTACACTGTCGTTCCAGGATCAAGTTGCTTCACTGATCCGATGGAGGTTGCTGAAGTGGAAGGACCGAAGTAAGCAGTTAAGTCTCTATTCCAATAACTCCTTGGAAAAGCTGCTTTAAGACTTTCTGCTCAAGGTATCTAATGTTCGTTCTTGTCTATCAGGTGCGGCATTAAGCGGCTTTCGGATGATGGGATGACTCTTCTGACAATGATGAGCAGGATTCCTGCCGGTAAGTATAGCGCTGTGCGACACGTGCTAATTGTTTGCTTTATTGAGCTTTCGTTTGCTGTGTGCGACTAACCTGCTTTGTCTTTTCTGTTCGGCAGGTGCGGCGCAATTCCAGGAAGAAGATGGAAAAACCGTTTGACGGTGTCGAGTGCCGGCGCGATGCAGAATAATGGAGAACTGCTTGATAGAATTCCTGGAGGTGGCCGATTCAGGTGAGTAGTTACCCGAGAGGGTACCTTCTGTTTGGTTCTTCTACAGATGCAGCGGTCCGTGGGTAAGAAGAAGGCGAGGTCCGGATGTTCTGCAGCTAAGGCCTTCAATGCGTGAATAACTCCTGTTCTTCTCTTTTCACAGGAGCCGATGTGTGATGCTGGAAATACATCCGAGGGACAGGGCCTCTGAATCCTTGTCCTTTACTGCTTTTTATCGTGTGTTCTGTCGTGTTTTCTGCCCAGGAGTCCATGTGGGACTCCTGGCAGTGCAGCTCTCTCTTTTGGTTTGGTGAACAGACCCATGGGATACCCTTATGGCACCCATGGGTAGGGGTACAACCCTGTGCCCCTAGTGTATGTTTTTGGGCACCTGTGGGTGGCCCACAGAGCAGGGTATGGGCTGGTGGCAGCTCCATGCTGAATTTGACAGGTGCTCTGGGTGTCCTCCATTTTGGGATACCCAGGCCCTGCCATTGGGATCAGTTGATTCCTGATAGGAAACAAGATGGCCCCTGTGGCCTCTTGCTTTCTATTGCCTGTTACCTTGTGTTCCCAAAGTCCTGGGAAGCCCTGACTCTGTCCCTTCCCCCTGACTGGCTGTTGGGTGGAAGTTCCATATATGGTGGTGTTGTGAAGGCCCAGCTAGACTGACTGGAGCCTTCCCAGTGACTGTATGTTGTGGGTACCTCCTGTGGGTGGGACCTGGGTGAATGGACTGTGTGACCAATATACACTCCTTGTTGTGGTTGTCTGGTTTCTGGCATGAGAGACAAAGACTGAGACAGCCCTGCCCGAAACTGGCCTGAATGCAGTGTGTAGTGTTGAATGGCTGGGTACTTGTCCCAATCCACATTCCTTGTTGTGAGTGTCTGAAAGGGAGGAGTGTGGCCTGAATGCACTGTGTGCCTGATTGGCTGACTGACTGCATGAATGCCCTTCTGTATGATTGGCTGCTGAGTGTGTGCCAGCAGTGTGGATGAGAGACAGAATAGTATATCTGGGGACCTCTCACCACTGGTAATTGTTCAGAAGCGTTCTGGAGCTGAGTCTCCACTCTAAGAGTAACTGGAACTGCTGATCCTCGACGTCCAGCTGGAAGAAGAAGACTTGCTGCTGCATTTGCTTCGACCGATCCGAAGGCTGCCGAAATCGTCGAAGACTGACCCGAGAGAGGACCTGGTAAGGCGCCCTCTTCCCGTGCTCCGAGGGACCATCGAGCACCGCTCCATCTTCGCCGAAGTGCCCTGGAAGTCAGACCCTCGAAAGGCTGCCGACCCGAGACGGGACCGCCGAGGAGATCGAAGTGAAGCATCCGGACATCGCCGCCGTCGAAGTCCATTGCCGTCAACCAGGGTTCGCAGGTCTGTGTAACCGCTGGAGGCCCGTCGAAGTTGTGTTGCCCAGCCGTGGGAACCACTTGACGCCATGCCGCCGCCGACCGGAGCCGTCCGCTCCTTGCCTAAGAACATTTGAATCGAAGGACTCCCTCGTCCGCACCGTCGACCGCTTTATCCTGCCGGAAAAAGTCGAGGACGACCAACGCGCCGAGGAGAAACCTGCCGGTGGGTTTACCGCCACCCGAAGACTACAAAGACTCGAACAACTCGACGCCCTTGCTGGGCCCCCGTCTTCACGAATCTTTGCGGTCCAGAACAATTGTCGTCGAGGTGCCCCGCACGCCTCTTCCTTGCAGGACGCCGACGCTCCGACGCCGACGAGCACCGCTTGGATCGAAGCTGCCGCCTCATCGACACTGTTCTACCCTGTTTGTTGTCGGACGTTCGACACCCCGTGTCTCCCGCTTGAAAGGGAAGGCATTCAAGAAGGGCCGTCGATTCCCTGACGCCGAACGCCGAGTTCCTCGACGGACGTTCGACGCCCCCTGTCTCCCGCTTGAAAGGGAAGGCATTCAAGAAGGGCCGTCGATTCCCCGCCGCCGAACGCCGAGTTCCTCGACGCTTCTCGACGCCTCTTGACGATCCGTGACTCCCGCTTGAAAGGGGGTCGCTCAAGAAGGATCTGTCGACGCCTCTTCGAAGAACTCGACTCCACCAGGTACATTGGGGGGGGGTAAAAACATTATAGGAGGGAAGACTTGCAGAACAATATATGGACTGGGCTTGTGCTATATCTTTATTTTACAGGTTGCCCAGGTGGGGGGATCTCCACACAGAACTGTGTCTAGTGGTAGGGGCCAGTATTCTGCCCATTGTTCAACCATCTTATTTTCTCTCCTCTCTCTATTGCTGGTTTCACTCTATTGATCTGTGTGACATTGTTACAGTATTGTTGATGCACTTTAATAAGATCTAATACAAAGGGTGGTACCACTTTAGAATTGTATATATTTGCCATTGTTGATTTTCCTAAGTACAAAGTGAGTTATTATGATAAGTGTACATAACCTTGAATATTGATTATATAAAGACTGTGTCTAACCAATACAGTGTGTGGACATTCCTTTGTGGGGGCTTGGGGACTACACTGTACTTAAGAACCAGCCTGCATCACCTCCTGAGAAGCTAGGCCTTGATTGCTCGACCATAGCTACCGAATAGAGAATCTAGGCTGGGGTCCTCTGTGCCTCCCCTCTACCATATAGAGAGCAGAAGTACAGACCACCCCCCACCGGTCCTTTTCAGCTGGTGGCAAGCGGTGGGATGCTTATGGTTTTAAGAATCAGTGTATAACCGTGCCACTTACAAAAGATATCTGCACTTTATTAAATTAAGGTTTAGTTGTGTACAAGATAACTGCATTACAACCAATGGAGTCTACTGCAAATGGCAAATTGACTCGGATGAGCTTGGAGGCTCTCCAGAGTGCTTGTGAAGCCAGGGAGTTAGACTTTGTGGATAAGTCTAGGGCTGAGCTGATAGCTGCCCTGGTGGACTACCAGACTGATGGTGAAACTCTTTATGAGGGGGGGAATGCAACCAATGAGGACTCTGCCCGTGGGGTTTCTGCTGAATCTGTTTCTGGGAATGCCGCCATTCCTGCTGCCTCTGTTCCAAGCCCCAGCAATTCCTTGGAGCTTGAGTTATTAAGGATGAAATTGGCCTTTGAATACCGCAAGTTGGAAATAGATGCTGAACTTAAGAGAGAGGAGTTGGCTCAACAAGTGGAGCTCAAGAATAGGGATCTTGAACTCAGAAATAAGGACCTTGAACTCAAGAGCCAGGACACTGAATGTCAGAGAATCCAGCTAGAGAAAGCTAGAGTGGAGGCTTCAGCTAAAACCAGTGAGAGTGTCAGGTCCCCAGCCACCAAGTTTATGAAAGATTTGGTTGGTGTATTTGTGGAGGGTTCAGATATCCTCCAATGGATTGAAGCGTTTGAAATGGCTTGTGCGATTCATGATGTTGATAAAAGAGATTGGGCTAAGTGTTTGTTAAGCAGAGTGCCTCAAACTGGATATGACTGTATTCTGAAGCTGAGTGTGGAAGAAAGGGGTCAGTATGAGTGTATGAAGTCTGCTTTGATTGCCAAGTTTGGCAAGACACCTACCCAATACCTTAAAAGGTTCAGGGATTTTAAGAAAAGAGAGAATGTGTCTTGGGTTGACTGGGTGAGTGCTGGGCACATGAACATGATGGGGTGGATTGATGGATACAAGGTTAAGACTTTTGTTGAATTGTCCCACCTCTTGTTTTTTGAGCATTTTTCTGAAGCCTGTTCACCAGAGCTGCGTCAGTATGTGGCTGACCAGAACATTTTGGACCCCTTTAAACTGGCTAGGTTGGCTGACAAGTGGGTCTCCCACCGGGTGTTCCCTAAGGACTCCAGTGGGAAGGACAAGGACAAAGAAAAGGGGGCCTCTCAGAAAGCTGAGGAGTCCCACAAGCAGTCACAGTCGGGTAAACCTAAACCTTCCTCTCTCAAGACCCAGAAATCTAGTGGGGATAAGTCATCTGTGGGTGGGAATAAGAGTAGTGGTCCACCAGCTGCAAAGCAGGCTCCCAGTGGTTCCAGTACCGTACCCCGCACTCCTGGCACTTGTTGGGACTGTGGGGCTCTGGATCACAGAAGGGGTGACTCCAAGTGTAAAGGTAAGGCACTTGGAGTACAGGCTGTCAGCCTGACCTACCCTTACCCCGTGTCTGAGGTGGAGGCCACCGTCCTCCACTCCTCTACCGGGATCACATTTGGTGCTCCGGTAGAGATTTCCTTAGTGTCCCTTGGGGCCTGGGACCAGTATGCAGAAGTACTGGCGACTATGCCACAGAATATCCATAGGTTTTTGAGAAGTGTCCTCTTGAATGGCCAGCCTTCTACTGGTTTGAGAGACACTGGGGCAAGCATGACAGTGGTGGACAGGACCCTGCTCAAGCCAGAGGACTATGTAGGTGCTCCTCTGAGAACCACCAGGTTAGCTGGTGGGCCTCCCAAATTATCACCTGAAGCCTTAGTCACACTCATGATTGGAGACAAGACAGCAAAGCTTCCTGTCCTGGTTCAGGACAATGTCCCTGCTAACATTCTGTGTAGAGTTGGGGTTGATCTCGGATGGTCTTCCCATGACTGCTGCTGCAGTCACTAGGTCACAGGTGACACCGGGTCTGGCTGTGAGTCAGGTACCCGAGCCCAAGGCGAGGCCTAAGGCAAGAAGAAGGAAGACCAAGAAGGCCACCTCTGTGGAGGGAACACCTTCTCTTCCTGCTGTTCCGACAGCACCCATTGGGATCCATGCTCCGGACGGGCTGGGTCCAGTGGAACACCCAAACTCAACTCCTGTGGGAGAAGAGACAGAAGACTCTCCTGTGGGAGCGGTTCTCAACCCGGAGGATCATCCCGACCTTCAATGCTTGTTAGCTGAAGGGGGACCCTCCCGGGCAGACTTCTGTGAGGGACAGAGAGAGTGCCACTCTCTCGAGGGACTGAGGAAACAGGCCCTGCCCCAGGCACAAGGAGAAGTGCCTAGGACGTTCCGGATTTATTGGGAGGGTGAGCTCCTTGTTAGTGAGCCCACTAAACCTGAACCTGGTGCCCTCAAGAGGTTGGTGGTACCCCAGGTTTACAGGCCCTTCCTACTGCAGTTGGCGCATGAGGTGCCCTTGGCTGGTCATCTTGGGACCAAGAAGACTAAGCAGAGGCTCTCTGCCCATTTCTACTGGCCACGGATGGGAGTAGAGGTGGAGTCCCACTGCAGGACCTGCCCAACTTGTCAGTTGTCTGGCAAGACTGGAGGCAGTGTCATTGCCCCACTGCAGCCATTGCCAGTGGTTGGCACACCATTTGAGAGGGTGGGCATCGACATTGTCGGTCCCCTTGACCCTCCCACTTCAGGTGGACATCGGTTCATCCTGGTCTTGGTAGATCATGCCACCAGGTACCCTGAGGCAATACCCCTTCGGACTGTTACTGCCAAGGTGGTTGCCAGGGCTCTCCTGGGGTTTTTCACCCGTGTTGGATTCCCCAAGGAGGTTGTCTCTGACCGAGGATCCAACTTCATGTCTAGTTACATGAAAACCATGTGGAAAGAGTGTGGGGTAACCTACAAGTTCTCCACCTCCTACCACCCCCAGACCAATGGTCTGGTTGAGAGGTTTAATAAAACTCTCAAGGGCATGCTAGGGGCTTTGGAAGAACCCCTAAGGAGGAAATGGGATCTCCTCCTGCCATGCCTGCTGTTTGCTTACAGAGAGGTACCTCAAGAGGGTGTTGGTTTCAGCCCCTTTGAGTTACTCTTTGGACATCCCGTGAGGGGGCCCCTCGCCTTGATCAGAGAAGGCTTGGAAGCCACCCCTCCAGGTCCCGTCAAGCAAGTGGGGGACTATGTGTTAGGCCTCAGACGGAGGATGACACAGATGATGGGTCAGGCAACAGCAAATCTCAAGGCCAGCCAGGAATTGAATAAGTACTGGCATGACCTTAAAGCCTCGCAAGTGGATTGGACTCCGGGACAGGAAATCCTTGTGATGGAGCCTACCAAGCCTAGAGCTTTGGCAGACAAGTGGACTGGACCCTTCAGGATCATCTCCAAGATGGGCGAAGTCAATTATCTGGTTGACATGGGAGCCTCTGGGGTAGCCCCTCAGGTATTCCATGTCAACAGGCTCAAGCCTTTCCACCGGCGAGCAGAAGTCTCATGTCTCTTGCTAGCTTCAGGGCAAGAAGAGGATGAGAGTGAGCCCCTTCCTGATTTGCTGCATAGCAACCCTCAGGATGGCTCAGTGGAGGGAGTACATCTCTCTCTGGATTTGACAACCGAGCAACAGAGGGCCTGCAGGGCTTTGCTCCAACAGTATGCCTCTCTGTTTTCACTGACGCCAGGCCTTACACCGTGGTGTAGGCATGAAATTGACACTGGTGACAGTGTGCCTGTCAAAAGCAGGTGCTACCGTATGTCAGATACCGTCAAAAACCACATCCAGGCTGAGGTCGCCAAGATGTTGGATCTGGGTGTTATTGAACCCTCAACCAGTCCCTGGTCCAGTCCGGTGGTCCTTGTCCCCAAGGCAAGATCCCAGGCGGGTACCAAGGATTGGAGGTTCTGTGTGGACTACCGAGGAGTCAATGCCGTCACCAAAACTGACGCGCACCCATTGCCCAGGGCTGATGAGCTCGTGGACACCATAGGTGCTGCCAAATTTGTGAGCACCTTTGACCTTACCTCAGGCTATTGGCAAATAGCTCTGACGGACCATGCCAAGGAAAAGACGGCCTTCTCAACACCTGAGGGACTCTACCAGTTTAGGGTCATGCCTTTTGGGTTGAAGAATGCCCCTGCCACCTTCCAGAGATTGGTCAACCATGCGCTCAGTGGGCTGGATGCCTTTTGTGTGGCTTACTTAGACGACATTGCCGTCTACAGTTCCACCTGGGAAGAGCATTTGACACATCTGGATAAGGTGTTGCAGGCCTTGAAAAGGGCTAACCTCACTATCAAGGCCACCAAGTGCCAGATAGCTCAGGGGAAAGTTACCTATCTTGGTCATGAGGTAGGAGGGGGTCAAATCCAACCTCTCTCCAGTAAAGTACAGGATGTACAGAACTGGGAGACTCCCACTACTCAAACCCAGGTGAGAGCCTTTTTGGGCCTCACTGGGTACTATCGCAATTTCATGGCAGACTATGGAACCATAGCTGCACCCCTGACAGCTCTAACTTCACCCAAACAGCCTAGGAAGGTTAATTGGACCGAAGACTGTCAGAGGGCCTTTGATGGCTTGAAAGAAAGTCTGTGTAGGGCACCTGTGTTGTGTGCGCCTGACTACAGCCAACCCTTTATCGTCCAGACGGATGCCTGCGACACCGGAATTGGAGCTGTCTTGTCCCAGTTAGATGACAAAGGGAGAGAACATCCTATCATATTCATCAGTAGACGACTCAAGGGTAGAGAACTTAGGTGGGCTACTGTTGAAAAGGAGTGTTTTAGCATAGTTTGGAGCCTTAGGCGTTTTAGGCCCTACCTTACGGGGTCTACCTTCAAGGTCCAAACAGATCATAAGCCCCTGAAGTGGCTTATGCAAATGAGGGGTGAGAATCCAAAATTGATCAGGTGGTCCATTAGCCTGCAAGGGCTAGACTTCACCATAGAGCACAGACCAGGGAAGAGTCACGATAATGCAGATGGCCTTTCCAGAAGGTATGTTGACCGTCTGGATGAGGGTGTCTATCCCGTGGGAGATTAGACACCCTCCACCTCAGTCTGGGGGGGGGGGGCGACTGTGATGCTGGAAATGCATCCGAGGGACAGGGCCTCTGAATCCTTGTCCTTTACTGCTTTTTATCATGTGTTCTGTCGTGTTTTCTGCCCAGGAGTCCATGTGGGACTCCTGGCAGTGCAGCTCTCTCTTTTGGTTTGGTGAACAGACCCATGGGATACCCTTATGACACCCATGGGTAGGGGTACAACCCTGTGCCCCTAGTGTATGTTTTGGGCACCTGTGGATGGCCCACAGAGCAGGGTATGGGCTGGTGGCAGCTCCATGCTGAATTTGACAGGTGCTCTGGGTGTCCTCCATTTTGGGATACCCAGGCCCTGCCATTGGGATCAGTTGATTCCTGATAGGAAACAAGATGGCCCCTGTGGCCTCTTGCTTTCTATTGCCTGTTACCTTGTGTTCCCAAAGTCCTGGGAAGCCCTGACTCTGTCCCTTCCCCCTGACTGGCTGTTGGGTGGAAGTTCCATATATGGTGTTGTTGTGAAGGCCCAGTTAGACTGACTGGAGCCTTCCCAGTGACTGTATGTTGTGGGTACCTCCTGTGGGTGGGACCTGGGTGAATGGAGTGTGTGACCAATATACACTCCTTGTTGTGGTTGTCTGGTTTCTGGCATGAGAGACAAAGACTGAGACAGCCCTGCCCGAAACTGGCCTGAATGCAGTGTGTAGTGTTGAATGGCTGGGTACTTGTCCCAATCCACATTCCTTGTTGTGAGTGTCTGAAAGGGAGGAGTGTGGCCTGAATGCACTGTGTGCCTGATTGGCTGACTGACTGCATGAATGCCCTTCTGTATGATTGGCTGCTGAGTGTGTGCCAGCAGTGTGGATGAGAGACAGAATAGTATATCTGGGGACCTCTCACCACTGGTAATTGTTCAGAAGCGTTCTGGAGCTGAGTCTCCACTCTAAGAGTAACTGGAACTGCTGATCCTCGACGTCCAGCTGGAAGAAGAAGACTTGCTGCTGCATTTGCTTCGACCGATCCGAAGGCTGCCGAAATCGTCGAAGACTGACCCGAGAGAGGACCTGGTAAGGCGCCCTCTTCCCGTGCTCCGAGGGACCATCGAGCACCGCTCCATCTTTGCCGAAGCGCCCTGGAAGTCAGACCCTCGAAAAGCTGCCGACCCGAGACCGCCGAGGAGATCGAAGTGAAGCACCCGGACATCGCCGCCGTCGAAGTCCATTGCCGTTGACCAGGGTTCGCAGGTCTGTGTAACCGCTGGAGGCCCGTCGAAGTTGTGTTGCCCAGCCGTGGGAACCACTTGACGCCGTGCCGCCGACGACCGGAGCCGTCCGCTCCTTGCCTAAGAACATTTGAATGGAAGGACTCCCTCGTCCGCACCGTCGACCGCTTTATCCTGCCGGAAAAAGTCGAGGACGACCAACGCGCCGAGGAGAAACCTGCCGGTGGGTTTCCCGCCACCCGAAGACTACAAAGACTCGAACGACTCGACGCCCTTGCTGGGCCCCGTCTTCACGAATCTTTGCGGTCCAGAACAATTGTCGTCGAGGTGCCCCGCACGCCTCTTCCTTGCAGGACGCCGACGCTCCGACGCCGACGAGCACCGCTTGGATCGAAGCTGCCGCCTCATCGACGCCGTTCTACCCTGTTTGTTGTCGGACGTTCAACGCCCCGTGTCTCCCGCTTGAAAGGGAAGGCATTCAAGAAGGGCCGTCGATTCCCCGACGCCGAACGGCGAGTTCCTCGACGGACGTTCGACGCCCCGTGTCTCCCGCTTGAAAGGGAAGGCATTCAAGAAGGGCCGTCGATTCCCCGCCGCCGAACGCCGAGTTCCTCGACGCTTCTCGACGATCCGTGACTCCCGCTTGAAAGGGGGTCGCTCAAGAAGGATCTGTCGACGCCTCTTCGAAGAACTCGACTCCACCAGGTACATTGGGGGGGTAAAAACATTATAGGAGGGAATAAGACTTGCAGAACAATATATGGACTGGGCTTGTGCTATATCTTTATTTTACAGGTTGCCCAGGTGGGGGGATCTCCACACAGAACTGTGTCTAGTGGTAGGGGCCAGTATTCTGCCCATTGTTCAACCATCTTATTTTCTCTCCTCTCTCTATTGCTGGTTTCACTCTATTGATCTGTGTGACATTGTTACAGTATTGTTGATGCACTTTAATAAGATCTAATACAAAGGGTGGTACCACTTTAGAATTGTATATATTTGCCATTGTTGATTTTCCTAAGTACAAAGTGAGTTATTATGATAAGTGTACATAACCTTGAATATTGATTATATAAAGACTGTGTCTAACCAATACAGTGTGTGGACATTCCTTTGTGGGGGCTTGGGGACTACACTGTACTTTAGAACCAGCCAGCATCACCTCCTGAGAAGCTAGGCCTTGATTGCTCGACCATAGCTACCGAATAGAGAATCTAGGCTGGGGTCCTCTGTGCCTCCCCTCTACCATATAGAGAGCAGAAGTACAGACCACCCCCCACCGGTCCTTTACACGATGGATAGAAGACTCTGGATGGGCGTGGCAGAAGGGAAGCGAGAGCTGAACTGACACGGTGAGCGTTACGCTGCAGGAGTGCAGAATAACGGGAAGCATGTTCAGTTTGCAGGGTGTGGTTTAAATAGCCTTGCAAGTAGTTCCAGGAAAATAGTCCCCTTAACTGTATCCTGCCTCTCAGGTAAAATAGTCCCAAGCCACACCCTGTACTAAAGGGCTTAGCATCTCAGAGCCAAGTATATGGACCATATGTTTAACACCTACCATGAGCCTTGCGCCAGCGGCGCCAGAACTGAGTCCAGGTAAGCCTAGCTGGGGCCTAAGAAGCCCCCAAGGAAGCCTGAGGCAGGGATGGGCTCGCCAGTTTCAGGTGTTTGGGAGCATGCACCATGACATGAACATCGGGTGGGAGCCCTAGAGGATTCCAGTAGCGAGACAATGCAGGTGATTGGTTCCCAGGTCTCTGCAAAAAAGGAAAAAAATTCGGATCTGCAGGCGAGGTCCCGGAGGAAGAATTTCTGGGTGGTGCGCGTCCCGGAGTCCACCCCGCAGCAATACATGGGGGTCTTCATGTAACAGTTAATCCCAGGAAGTGTTGACGATGCCTCCGCTGTCAACCCAGTTCTTGATCGAGAGGGCGCACAGGGTACCGCAGGTGGCCCCCAGACCGGGTCTGTGCCCAATAATAGCGTGCCTCCTCAAGTACAGGGACCGCAACACCATCATAAGGAGGGCCCGAGAGCTGGGTGACTTGACCTATGAGAAGTCCCTTGTATCGTTCTACCCGGACTTCACCCCGACAGTGCAGAAGGCCAGTTTGTCCTTCCTGGCGGCAAAGCGAGCCTTACGAGAGAAAGGGTTACAATATGCCATGCTATACCCATCCAAGCTATGTGTGCAGCACCGCGGCCGAGCACACTTCTTCACAGACCTGGGTGTGGTGCATGACTTTCTGGAGACGCTGCCAAAGGAATGACCTAGATATTGAGATCCCAGCTCGGTGTCTCCGGTATTGGTACTATCCAAAATTATATAACTTGTGAGATGTGAGGAGTAGCGTTTTGGTGGCCTACATAATCAGGCAGCCCCTGCGATTTACTCTTTGCGGCTATCTCCATGTCTCGGCCTGTGGGTTATAAATATGCGGGCCCATGTAACGAATCAGTCCAGAAGCAAAGTTAAATGGGTAATGTAAATGCCCCCCCCTAGGTCCTGGGGTGGCCGAGCCTATTAGTCAGGGTGTTCGGTGTCGACGGGTGATGGCCCAAGATGGATGGCAAGTTGGGGAGATTTGAGAGGGGGGTGTCTATCCACTGCTAGTTGGGGGTGGGCATTGTAGTTATCCAGGGAATGTTTGAGGGTGAGGGTGGTGGGGCTGGGGCATGTTGGGGGTTGTTTTTTCAACATTGTGCACATCTCAGGTACATGGTCTGCTGCAGTGAGTGGGAGCAAACGCACATGGAACGGCGGTCCCGCATGAAACATAGCAGGAGAAATGGCTAGCTGCAAGGTCATAAGCTGGAATGTAAGGGGGCTCAACAATCCCTGCAAGATTCGCAAGGTGATACAGTACTGCGAAAGACATGGGGCAAAGGTCGCCCCCCTGCTGTCATGACCCTTGCCCATGGCCCTCACTGGCAAGTCAGCCTTCCAGTTAGGGCCAGGTCAAAGGCCTTAAAACCTTTGGTGCCAGGCTCATAACCATCATTGAGACCAACATTAGAATGGGACTATTTACTTGGGACTATTTAACTTAGGGGGGTTCAGCCAACATGGAGACACACACATAGCTCAGTTACAAGGAACTGAGCTATGCGGTCTAGTCTTTTGTGTGTGGCAGGCCTGGGACCACTTTACCTGGACTACTTTGGGTGTGGCAGGCATGGGACTATTTTACCTGGACTACTTTACCTGAGACTATTTAAACTGCACCCAAACAGCAGAACATGCTTTGCGTTATTCTGCTGTGGGCAGCGTAACGCTCACCGTGTCCAGTTCTTTGATGCCAGCTTATCTGAAACCAAGGACCTGCAGAGAGAGAAAGAACACTACGAAACTTACCTAGAACAGTATCCGGTTTTCAATCCATCGCCAACTTTATTTCCACTCACCTGAAGGTACGAACTCCATCATCCGGCACCGCATGCATCCTGGAATACCATAACCTGGAAAGAGGAGAAAGAAAGACAGCATTAGTAAGCATTTACTCACGTTTCCTCCCGAATGAAGAACGCCACACAATTCTTACCTGGGTAGTCATCTCCTGGTCAGTATCATTGCTGGAACATTACGGTGCTCGGTGAGCAACATCGCAACCTGCAAGGAGAGAAAAGACACAGGTTAGCAATACAAAAGGCGAAACAGCGCCGCACATCGCACATTACTCACTGGACAGCATCGCGCACACCGCGCTTTCGCCTACCGGCCCATGCTCATCTTCAAATCTCATGACAACACCAAAATACCTTTCCATACCTAAAAGGAAAGAAGCAAGATATTATTATTCAAACTAAGAGGAACATAAGAACTGCATATAAAGACTGTAAAGCAGCAAACCTACGGAGTCACAGCAGGCCTGGATTCCCACAGGGGGGCTTGCAACAGTGAAGTAACTTGGTCGGTGCTCGCCTCCCACATCTACGCGCCCCTGCCACGAGGAGCAGGACGGAGAATCCACCTTTTACAATATTAAGGTGAGGAGAGGGCCCAAGGGGGAGGAAGGAGTTGAGGCCAAGGGAGGTGGGAAAACAAAGACAATCTGGTATTGAATCCAGCTCTCCTATATTTCAGACCCATCTTTAACCAGAGGCCTTACCAAGGGCCCGGGAGAGGGTTCGAGAGTGCAAATCATCCAACCAGGGCTGGGTGGCATCCCTGTGGATACCAGGTGAGCGCAACAACTGCAAGAGACCCACCTGGTTTGGAGAAGTAACGAGGGGATGGCTAAGTCCTGGGGAGAGTGCAAGTATTATACATCCTACTCCACATATTCGGCTGGGGCCATGATATTGATATACAAATTGCTCCGGTTCCGCACCAAGGAAACAGTGGTTGACCCGGTAGGTCGCTTTGTGATTGTCTCGGGGTGTTGAGGCTCCACGTTGCTGATGTTTGTTAACATCTATGGTCCGAATGGGAACAACCCATCATTCTTTGAGTCCCTGCTATACCTCTGCCAGAAATACACACGCACATCAATCTTGTCTGGGCGGGGGATTTTAATTTAGCTCTGGATCCGGCGAAGGACAGGTCAGTAGGTGGCACCCGACCAAGGTAGGTCTAGAGCTGCTGAGATACTGCATGACTGAGTTGGAGATGGGAGACATGTGGCGATTGCTGTGGCCGGAGGCCAGGGAGTACTCCTTCCTCTCTGCAGTCCATAACACATCCTCACGTATAGACTATGTACTGGTAAGCCTCCCTCTATTCCGCAGGACAACCGACTGCTGCCTCCTCCCTAGAACGCTATCCGACGACTCACCCATTTTTTGGTCCCTGGACTCAGGAGGCAAAACCATCCTCTGCCCTTTTTGGAGGTCCAAAGCGGCCGCCCTACTAGATATAGTATTTAAGAGCGAAATACTCGGCCTGGTCAAGCAATAATTCTAGGAGAACCTCAGATCGGTTCCATCGATGAGCTCCACATGGAAGGGGGTTTAAGCTGGTGTTGCGGGGGGGCCTTTCACTGGAGCTGGGGATCCTGAAGACAATACATAGATAGCTATCGGAAACCGAAATGGAAATCAAGGACCTCGAGAGTAGGGTGTAGGCCGAGGGGGACGCTGCATTTAGGAGCGGTATCAGGGAAGCACTAGACCGCTTCAACGACCTGGTGGACCAGGAGATCAAATACTTAGCGCGTCTGGAAATGGCCTGTCGTTACGAGGAAGAGGGTAGGCCGGGCCAGCAACTTGCAGCAATGATTCAGTGAGAAAAAGGGAGCTGGCCAGTGAGGCAGTGGTCATGCCAGAAGCCATCCTAGATGCTTTTTGACAATACTACGAGCGATTATATGAGTCCAAGGGATCAAACCCAGCTCCTGAGTTGGCGTAATATGTACAGGAAGCGTCCCTACCCACGCTGCCCTAGCCGTACCTATTACGCAGGATGATATCCTGCTCACTATTCGCACACACTCCCGTCTGCGATGGCCCCTGGTACGTACGGGATCACCGCCGAGTTTTACAAGGAACTGGGCCTTGAGGTGGCCCAGCACTTGCTGGCTGTCTGGCAGGAGGCGGTGAAGGTGGGCCAGCTCCCCCCGAACATGCGGGAAGCGGTGATCACCCTGATACAAAAACCTGAGAAAGACCCATGGAGTGCTCGTCATACCGCCCCATCTCCCTGCTCAACTTGGATACAAAGAGTTTCGCCAAAGTGCTGGTGGACAGGCTACTTCTGTAAGTCTCCAGCGTATTCCACGCGGATCAGTCGGGTTTCATAACTGGGAGGTCGAGTTCACTGAATCTGCGTAGACTCTTCGCTATCCTTGCCCAAATAGACCCTAAGGTGCAGGTAGTCGCGGCGCTGTTCGATATGGAGAAGGTGTTCGACTCCGTTGAGTGGGACTACCTATATACGGTCCTGCGGCAGGTGGGCGTCCCTGGGTACTTCCTTGCGGCTGGTGTATGTGGCCGCGAATGCACAAATTGGGCTCGATGGTAGATGGTCTAGGCCCTTCCCATTAGGCCGTGGGACCAGGAAGGGCTGCCCACTGTCGCTGCTGCTCTTCGCCTTGGTGATCGAGCCAATGGCGGCTTGACTGAGGAAACTGCGTTTGGCAAGGGGTTTGGCGCTGGGAAGCACTAGAGAACTGGTGGTGTTGTATGCAGACGATGCCATTTTGTACATTAAAAACCGTGTGATCAATCTGGGCCCGCTTTCACAGGAGGTAGCAGCGTTCGGGCGAATGTCCAGCCTCAGGAAAAACTAGACTAAGTCTGTCTTATTTCCGCTGAACGAAGGCACAGCTAGACCGGGTGACACCAGAGAGTACAGATGGGTACAGGAGTCAGTTAAATACATTGGAGTGCAGGTGAGCCGCGATGCCACAAGGCTGCTGGCAGACAATCACGTTAAGTATTTGAATGCTATGCGGATCAGGGTAGATAGATGGTGAAGACTTCCGCTCTCTTTACTTGGCCGGATAGCGATAGCCAAAATGATGATAGTCCCCAAACTTTTGTATCTCTTTCAAAATATTCCAGTGTGGCGGATGTGGGATTCTTTGCTGAAGTGAGGGCCCAGCTGAGTAAGCTAGCTTGGCATCCGCGGACCCCACGGGTGAGCTGGGACACCCTGACACTCCCCTGGGGGTATGGTGGAGTGGTGGCGCCAGACATAGAGCTGTATTTCATCACTGCGCAACTGTACTTCATATCCTACTTGATGCCGCGGGCACCCCGATACCCCCATGAGCACATAGAGAGAGGCTCAGTGCACCCCTTCAAGCTACAAGGGACCCTAATATCTTGGAAAGTGGCAGACAAATGTAAATTTGATCCGGTAGCATGCACAATCCATGCATGGAACGGGGCTCTGAAGCGCCTCCAGATCGACATCCCGTTTGACCCTATACCCTGGGGGAATGTTTGTGTAGAATGCAGGCAGCGTTTCAAACATGGTACCCACTGTTTCCAACTATACCAGTGACAACCCCACTAATGCAGGCTCTGGTCGGTTAATCGACAGCGAGACGTATGGTATCTATACTGTACGGGCTCCTTCAGAGGGATACCCCACGTGAGCCCCTTAGGTGCAGGCGGCAATGGGAGGGAGGCGCAGAGACCTCTTTCATGGACAAACAATGGGCACTTTTATGTGAGCGTACACATAGCAGGTGTTTAATACACTGCTGCAACTAATTCAGTTTAAAACTCTCCATAGGGTATACCTAGCACCTGACCGTATCCACATGTTTGACCGGACCAGGGCGAGCAACTGCCCGAGATGCAACACTGAGGGCCTCATCACGAGTCTGGCAGTAACCCTTAAATGCTGCGGTAGTGCTATTACCCCCGTATTTAAGGGTCTGCCAGATCATGACCTTGGCGGATTTCCCCCAGCCTTGAGCTGGGGGGAAATCCGCTGCAAATTTGCCGGTTTTCGGCACGTTTACCGCCGGCGGGAAATCCACCGGCGGTAATAGCGCGAATTTTCCCCATTGGGCCCAATGGGGAATGAGCAATAACCGTTCTGCCAAACCAGTGATCAGGTGCTTATAGCGCCGGGGGGTTTGGCGGTAGGGCTATTAGCGCCAGCGCTAGTAACACCGGCGTTACCGCCCAACTCGTGATGAGGCCCGAGTCTGCGAATTTTATCCACATGATGTGGATGTGCCCCATGCTGAGGGAGTTCTGGGAGGTGGTGGTGGAAACGGTATCTGCTATGTTGGGGAGTGTGCTTCCATGTGAATTATTGTGCTGCATGTTTGGTTGGCTGCACGGCGTGCCTAAACGCACCTGGAAGTAGATTACAACATGTATGATAATGGCTAGATGGTGCATTTTGATAAGATGGAATAGTGCAACTCCTCCTGATATCCAGACCTGGCTCAGGGATATGACCAAGCTCATGGATGCGGACACTGAATATGGGCTATTGTATGGACAGCAGACTAAGCCCAAGAACATATGGCGCCCCTTTGTCTCTTACCTCGTATCCCAGGGTGGGGAGTCGGCAGGAAGTGAATTGGTAACTGCCTCACAGAAATAAGGAAGTCACCTGAGTACAGTTAAGATTGACACAGCTATCCAGAATGTATGCTATGAGTGAATGTTTCTCTCACACTGCTAAATGTGATCTCAAGAAGCCTTGCTCCACGTTGACATGCTACTTCCATCTCCTTATGTTTCCTCTGCTGTATTTCATATGGATAATGAAACAATGAATGTCTTGTGACGTGTACCAACCAATAAAGAAAGTTAAAAAACATTATTCTTTTCCGGAGGGAAGGTTTTCCAGAATTTTCAAGTGACAATGGAGAACAGTTCAGATGCAGACAGACGATGGCTTATGCAAGCAAAGTAAGCATAAAATGGAAATTCTCTGCAGTTTACCATCCACAAACAAATGGGTTGGTGGAAAGCAGTGTCATAGTGGAAACGATTGGGCAAGCAATCAGAAATGGTTTGGAAGTCATTGAGTCCATTGAAGAAAGGGTGTTGAGCATGAGAATATCGATTAACAGTGTAGCTGGAGTTTCACCATATAGATTGATGAGCGGTAAGGAGCCCAACACGGTTTTGAACCCTTCATGGGTAACTGCCTTTAACAAAAGTAAAAAAAGTACACATCCCTTCCATTATCAATATCATAGTCTGCACACATTCTTGGCACTTTGAAACACTGTCTTGTTGAATAGGCGCCTTATAAATATCCAATAAATAAATAAAATGGCATCCCCTGAATAGGTTAGACAATGTATTAGAGATGATAAAATCAGGTATGCTATGCCCAGATATTGCATGACAGTTTGTTTGTAAATTTGATTGGGTGAGGGTTGGAAAGGGCATCTCATCACATAAAGGGATGTCAACATTTATTGACCCCATGAGGATGAGTGAAGTATTCACCCATGCAGTTAGCGGAGGATGGAGCAATATGGATTTTTTTTTTTAACTTAAGTTTTATTGACATTTTAGTAAACAACAACCAAAGGGCCCACCAGGGCCGGTCTAATATTCTTCCATCACTCTCTTATAGCCCCTCCGAACCTTTTCCCCCTCCCACCATCACCCCTCCCTAATCCAAACCCCCCCAACTTGGGTTTCCTCCAACAGAACCCATAAAAACTGCAACTCCATAATGTACAATGGTAAGGACAACCATGAAAATTCCATCTTCTGTGGCTGAGGACTTGACCAAATACTGAGCAATTGTTGGTTGAAATAATACCTATACCCGTGCGCCGGGCCGTGGGACCCTTTTCAACATTGTCATCAGTTCTTTTTCATCCCTTCTGTCGTATCCCGTAGACATCCACCTAAACACCCTAACCTGATCAGTCCTAGGGTTTCAATTTACCTCCCATCCCCATGCTTGCATAACACCACCCCAGTTCAATACAAATGTGCTGGAGTCATCATTGACCATAGCCGTCAATTTGTCCATGAGGAACATGGTTGTTAGTTTTGTCATCCAGTGTTCCCTGGACGGAAGCACCGGGGACCTCCATTACTGTGCCAGGGCAACCCTTCACGCCCTCAGAATCGTTTCCCACATTCTAGGGTACCTGTATACATCAGACTCTCTTGGAGGGAGGCCCAGCAGGATTGTTAGTGGGTCCAGCGGGATCATTTCCCCAATGACCTCTGCCATCCAGCCCGCAATACTTTTCCAGTAATTTTGGACATTTGGGCACATCCATCACATATGTTCCCACCTTCCCAGGCTTCTGCATCCCCTTGGGCACTTGGGCGAAACACCCGGGTACTTTTCTGACAGCATCAGAGGGTCTCTGTGCCATCCCACTAAGATCTTTAAGTTATGCTCTATGTCTACTGTAAAAAGATTCCCATGAAAGGCTATCCTAAAGATCTTGCTCCATGCTTCTTCTGAGAGGACCTCCCCCACCAGGTCATTCCAATAATTTCGGAACCCTCTCCTCCCAGATAAATCATTGGCATTTAAGAATTGGTACATTTTAGAAACCATCCCTCGTCTTGAGTCTGCAGTGTCCAGCATTTTCTCAAGGGGAGTCAGGGGTCTGTTAAGCTTTTGCCCCCAGATCCGGTCACACAATATGCCTTTCAGCATAAGGTATTCGAATATTGACATTGTACCCCGGCCTACAATTTCCCCCATTTCCTCATATGATAGAAATTCCCCCTCTCGGAACAGTTGACCTGCCCATTCCAGCCCTCTGTCTGACCACACCTGGGTATTTTTTAAAGCCCCTGCCACCCAATCCAATTGCGGGGCCCCACAGTGGCGTAAATGGTGAGGGTCACGTGGACAAATGGTTTAACTGGGGCCCCTCCCTCCATATGGACCAGAGTACCCCCAATGTTGAATGGTTCAATAGCTTATTCGGGATCGCCCTTCGTGGGGTCCAGAGGAGGTCCCTCACCTTCAGAGGATGGGCGTCCATATCTTCCAGATAGGTCCAGTAGGTCCCCCAGCCCTCCTTCATGTGTTCTAGGAGGACCCTCAACTGAGCCGCTTTAAAGTATAACCGAAAATCTGGCAGACCAAACCCCCCTTCTTCCCTGGGCAAAGTGAGGACAGTTCTTCTAATTCTCGAAGTTTTGCCAGCCAAATTAAATCAAGTACTGTTTTCTGAAGATCGCGGAAAATTTGCTCAGGGACCATTGTGGGAAGGGCCATGAAGAGGTAAAGCAGCCTCGGCAGGACATTCATTTTCACTGCCGTCATACGGCCGTACCATGACAGAATTAGGGTTTTCCACCTTTGCATGTCCGATTTAATTTCTGCCAAAACAGGGTCATAATTGGATGGGGTGAGCCTCGAGAGGCCCATAGTGAGGGAGATACCCAGATAACAGATGGATTCTTGCTCCACGCCGGTCCCCTCGAACACTTCTAGGGAGTCCAGCCATGAATCATGAGCCCGTATAGAGAGTAACTTGGATTTTTATTTATTTATTTTTAAACCTGAGAATTGCCCAAAGGAGGTTATTGAGACTAAGAGAGGAGGGAGTGATTTGCGCGGGTCCACCAGGTAGGCCAGAATGTCGTAAACAAATAATGAGAGTTTAAATTCAACTTCCCCCCTCTTTATTCCCTTTATGCCTGTATGATTCCTCACTGCTATTGGGAAGGGCTCCATTGTTAGTGCATACACTAGGGGGGACAAGGGGCATCCCTGCCTCGTGCCCCGTGAAAGGGGAAATGGGGCAGAGGGCTGACAGCTCGCCGTTCACCTGTATCCTGGCTGTTGGGGCCCTATATAAGGCTGCTACCCATCTTCTGATATGGAACCCGAAGCCCATCTTATGGAGGAGGCGTGTCATATATCTTCATTCGACCCTGTCAAATGCTTTCTCCGAGTCTATTGAAAGCAAAGATGAGTCCAGGTCCGCTTCTTGGGCATGGTGCATCAAATCAAGCATTTTGCGTATATTAGCAGCCCCCTGGCATCCCCTAATGAACCGCACCTGGTCCCCGTGGAATAGTGCGGGCATAATCCCCTCCATCCTATTCCCTATTACCTTGGCTAGGATTTTGATGTCAATTTTAAGCAGCGATATATCGGCCGGTAAGAGGAGCATTTGGTCGGATCTTTTCCTTCTTTAGGCAGGACTACTATTATGGCCCCCATCATTGTTTCCGGGAGAATGTCCCCATCAAGGACCCTGTTAAACACTCTCACCAAGTATGGCGAGAGAGTGGACTGGTACATTTTGTAGAATTTTACAGAAAAACCATCCTCCCCCGGGGATGTCCCAGACTTCATCTCTTTAATGACCCGCTCTACCCCCTCCTCCGTTATTGGGGTCTCCATCCCCTCTGCTACCTCCCTCCCCAGAGCCGGAACCGGGATAGACTGTAGGAATTCATCTATTTCTGACTGGTACAGCTTTTCGTAGTACTGTCTGAAGGCTTCTCCAATGCTACCAGTGTCATATTTAAGTTCCCCAGGCCCCGTACTAACTGCTTTTACCATCCTGCTTTTCTGCAACTCCTTCAACTTCCACGCTAGTATTTTGTAATCCCCTTTCTCGTAATATTTTTGTTTAAGCATCAGGAGGCTCTTCTCAGTTTTGGCTAATAGGAGGTCCTTCAGCTGGAGCCTATAACTCTCCAAATTGGAGACCCGGTCAGAGTCCAGAGGCCGCCGAGGAGACCCACGCGTTTGCAGCTGGGCTATTTCTTTCTCTTAGGATCTTCTCCTGGGATTCCCTCTCTCTTTTCTTTTGGGCTCCTATTTTGATGAGGGCCCCCCTGATGGTCACCTTGAATGCATCCCGCAATATATGTGCGCTAACCTCCCCATTGTCATTTAGCTCAAAAAACTCTACTATCTTATCCAATACTGCTTGTGCAACCACCTGATCTTTCAGCAGGGAGTCGTTACACTTCCAGCGGCCCCTCCTGTTACGATTCCATTGCCCCTTTACAGAAACCTGGACCAGATCGTGGTCCAACCATTGGACAGGCTGTACTTTATGGTCTACCACATAAGGGCGCAGTGATACATCAAGGAGGACATAGTCGATCCTAGAATAGGAATCGGGCAATTTGGAGTGGTAAGTAAACAGGGTGTCACCAACCCCCGGATTCAGGAGAGAGTCCTCTAAGCCCAGTACTTGGTTGGTTTTACGAAATCTTTGTGCCATGAGGTCGTCAGACAACTGGGTAGATTGGGGCCCAGTCTCCTCCGATCTGTCACAGGGTCCAGAACCATGTTAAAGTCCCCCACCACTATTACTGTACCTTGCACAAATAATTGGAGTTTCTCCTTCACCCCTTCCCAGAATTGTGCTTGGTTTTCATTGGGTCCGTACACTGCCACCACCATCAATGGGGCTTCCTGAAGGGTACCCCTCACCATCAAGTATCTCCCCTCTGGGTCCATCAACTTTGCTGTTGTGTTAAAGCCCACTTCCTTAGCCAAAAGGATAGCCATGCCTCTTTATTTGGATTTATATGATGCACTTATGACCTCCCCTATGGGTCCCCCCCTCCACCTGGGTTCTGCCCCCCTTGCCCAGTGAGTTTCTTGCAAAAAAAAGGAGGTCAAGTTAAGCTCTACAGAATTCTCTCAATAACAAGGATCTTTTGGTGGAGGTGTTCAGACCCCTAAAGTTTAGAGAACCCACCTCCAGCGACATTGGGTAGTCAACCATTATCAAAACCAGCACTCCACATGGCCTGAGTCCTCAGAATCTCAACCAAACCATTGTTTCCAAGATCTTCACCAGAATGCCCCCCATTTCCTGTTATAGAACATAACCATCTTCCCAAGGGGCCTCCCTCCATGGCCGCAACTTGCCAATCCCCACTTCCCCCCAAAAATATAACCTTTAAAACCCTTTGAGCCCCTTCCTGGCACCCAGCCAATTAGTGCCACCATTACTGGTATGTGAACGGGCCACCAGTGTGCCAACCCATCGCTAGGCTGCTTCTAAATACTCACTTATCATTGAGCCCTACCCAGCCAAAAGAACCCCCTTGTCTTCATCCTACTATTTGTATTTGGGGATCGCAGGCTGTAAGGCTTTCCTCGTGCCCTCCTTCTGTGTCCCGCATAAAGCCTGGATATCATTGCCTCATCCTTCGGGGCTACTCCGCCCTCGATCCCTTGATGGTGAGGGCGTATTCAGCTTCTTGTATTTCCTGGCCCCCGACACCTTCTTTCAGCTTTTCACGCCCTCCAATCCTTTTGCCCCCACCACCGACAACCCCGTGGGCCCCCTCTGAGCATTCGGGTCCTCCACATAGTCTTTGATTGCTCCTCTGATGTCTTCTTCCGTGACAAGGGTTGCTTTCTGCCCCATATATTCAAAAGACAAGGAGAAGGGGTATCCCCATCTGTAGCGCACACCCCTCTCCCTCAAGAACTGGGTCAAGGGGCGACACATTCTCTGCCTGGCCAAAGTATATGCTGAGAGGTCCTAGAAGATTGTTATTTTAGAATCGTTATACATGATCTCCCGGGCTTTCCTGGCCTCCTCGAGCACCTTTGCCTTTTCGGTAAAGTAGTGAAAGCGCACCAGGATGGACCGAGGCCCCCCTGATCTGCCCCCTGTCCTGTGCGCCCTATCTATGATAGGCTCCGTGGTTCATTCATTTCCAAAGAGGAGATTTATTATGTCCCTCACCACTCGACATATGTCTCCTTCAGTCTTACCCTCCGCTTTCGGAACCCCGAAAAACCTTAAGTTGTTCTTCCTTTCCCTATTCTTGAAATCGTCCATCTGTCTGGCTCTCTCCTCGTCTTTTGTTTTTCCAACGCCGCCACCCTCACTTCCATTTGTCCTTCCAGAGCTGTAGAAGATGATTGATTGGTCTCAAGCTGGAGAAGTCTGTCCTCAACTTTATCGACCCTCTGGTCCATTTTTTTCCAGTTTCTGGGCGATGTCTGATCGCATGTCCCTTATTTCTTGGAGGACGGTGGCGAATCCCTTCTCCATTGCTGAGGGCTCCATCAGGATAGCCCCCTGGTGGGTCGATCCCTCCTTACCGGCCAGGTTATTCTGGGTGCTTCCCGCCTTCTCAAAGCGATATCCCTGTAGAGGGTCCTTCCAACTCATGTAGCTTTATGATGGAGGTCAATCACGGTCCAGGTGGCCCCGGACTTACACCTCTGGGGATAGGAATCGTAGGGAGTTCAAATTGTGTGGCCTCTGGGGGCCTAAGTTGAGGTGCTCACCCCCTTTGGTCCCTTTTTACCAGTGCGTCCCTTCGGGAGCATCCACGGGGTCTGCTTTCTCCCCTGAGGCTGGCCCCAGGGGTCTTCCTTACCTGCGGTATCAGGGCCCCCTCTCGGCCGGTCCCCCACCGACCCCGAAGTCGGGTCCCTCAGGGTGTCTTGCTGGGCTACCTTGGTGAGGTTCTGCCGTAATCCGCCTGTAGTTTTGCGGTGGGGGCGGAAGGGAGCGGGTGCCTTGCGCCCCGGGGGAGACCGGGGCCAGGGCAACCGTCATGCCGTGCTCTCTACTACAGTTAGTGTCCGCAGGGGGGCTCTGCCGTCCTGAGCCGCCGAACCACCATCCAGACCAGTGACCACAATATTGCTCAGCTTACAGGGGAGGAGATGGTGTAGGCCCACCTCTTTCCTCAGCCCCCCAACCCTTCCAGCGAGCTATGAGGGTTTTTCTCCCTAGGTGCCCCCTCCTTTCCTGTCCTTGCCCTCCTGAATGCTTGTGGCCGAGGAGGCCCCTATGCTCTGAACAAAATCAAGGGCCAGTGTCCAGCAGGCACCTGATCCACCTCCACGAGGCTGCCTCCTCATCTGTTGGGGGGACCTCCCCGACAGAGGGTCCCCCTTCATCTTGTCCTCACCAGTCTTTGTTAACCCTGTGTCAGGGGTGCCCCCCTGCACTGCCCCAGAGGGAACACTGGAGCCTCCAACCTGCTCCACTCGCCACCAGTTCTGTGCTCCAGTAGGTCTTTCCCGCAGTGCTGGGTGGGGGAGGGGAGCAGGCCAGCCCCGGTGCCTCCTCACAACCTCGGAGGGGCTGTCCGCCCACCTGCTGGTATCCTCTGTGCTGGGTGTTGGGTGGGGGGAGCAGGCCCTCCCCGGTGCCGACTGTGCAGCCCCGGCGGGGCCCTCTTCGGGTCCTCCCGCCTCCGTATGATGGCCTCCGGACTCTCCGCCTCCGGCCGCGTGCCTCCTATTGTCCTCTCCGTGTGGGGGGGAGAGGGGCCCGAAGACACACAGCACCCCGGAGACATCTGGCGAGATGACTCCCACCCCCCCACTGAATCACCTCTCTTACCGCAGCCCCTCTTGCCGCTCTCCACCCACGGCCCACGCCTTTCCGAGGCGCATCTCCGAGGCACGATCTGCACTGCTGGCGGCCTAGCACAGGGGTGCCTCACTCGCCGGCAGTCCGGGACCCCCGAGTCCCAGGATTTCGCCCAGGGGTGCCCCGGGGTCTCGCCACCACAGATTTCTGCTTCTCACTCCCGGGGGGGACTTTAAGGGGGGAGGCTCAGATCCCTTAATGCCCTAGCTTGGCAGGAGCACTACGCTCAGGCTGCCATTGCCTGCGTTCCCCCTGGCGGCCTCACAATATCGAATTTTAACCACATTGCGAGAGTGGGCGGAGCATACAATTATTTCTTATGGGAACTCAGGACAAACATAGCACCCTTAGCACTTAAGGGGCTGGTTAATCGGAGATATGATGGTGTTGGAGTTAAAAAAATAAATCGGAAGTGGGCGCTGTGGAGCAGCAATAAACTGGCAGCTTCTTTCTGAACTCCGTGCGGAGCGGGTGTTATAATGTAGTCCTGTATTATGTCACTGGCCTAGAGTGCTTGATGTAAAATGTTGATGCATGAATGCAGCTCAGGAGAATGTTGGGTGCATCTGTGAGTGAATGTTCTGAGTGTGTCAGTTGGGGGCCTGAGCTGGAGTGTGAAGGATGGCCGGTGGGTTTCTGCTGCAGTCTTGTCTTGTCTCCTGTCAACTGTACATACTTAAGAGAAACTGGATGCTGTACATATGTAACTATGTAAATAAAGCTGCCTGGAACAAACACCATGACTCCACAGCAGGTCTGTGTCTCGAGTCTCAGCTTTACAACATACTTTATTACAATGGCGACAAGGATAAAAGCACCCTGGATCAAGAGATGCAAGATATAAAGAAAAAGAAACAGGACAGTGAGACAACAGAAGGAACTTCAGCAACTGGAAATACAGTAAGGAGAGCTGTGGGGGGGAAACAGCTGTGAATGAGAGACCCGCCGTTCCCCCATGACACTGATAATTCCATCCTGCCCAGCATAAAGATAGAAATGGCGTTGGACATTCTGGGAGGTCCCTTCCACAATTGAAATTACCCAGATATATTTCCACCAAGGGAGAGGCCACTCCAATTGAGAGAAACATAATGTGATGTTTGTGCCTTCAATCATTGGTGGGGATTGATTTTGGTCCAGCGCCAGTGATTTAGAAGAAAAAAAAAAACACGGATTGTCTTTTAAAGCGGAGTTAGAGCGGCGTGTGTTAATGAAATGCCACTAGCTTCATGGGTGCGTTTTACAGTTGCAATAATTAATCCTTCCGTACATACTGCAATCCAGTAGGTGGCGTCAGAGCTCCATGTAGTCAGGAAAATAACAGTGAAAATCAATACGGGAAATGGCAGTGCGCAGTCTGTAATGAAGTACATTTTCTATTATATGCCAAGTTCTTCACGTGTGTTGAATAATGCCTCTTATGTGGAATGACCATGGATAAAACTTGGGGCTTGATTACATTAAGGATCTTGCCTGAATTTCGAAAAATGCTGCGTGAAATGACAGTTGGCATCAGAGGCCCAGCGAGGTCTGTCCTCTTCCAGCCCTTCCAGTGAATGATGACGTGTTTTGGAATTCAGTGGGTGATGGTGATCCATGGAATGCGGAGCGGACAATGAAAGTCTGTGAAGTGTGACGGTTTCGTTTCTGCAAGTTAAAGGATAGTTCCGGGACTTTTTTTTTATTGTCCCTACGGTTCGGCCATGTGTTTTTAAGCATAACTCGGTAGATCGTAGAAAACTTTCCTATGGACCTAACCCGACTTTTCGTCCATTAACGCACTCGAAATCAGCCGCCATTTTATGATAATCCTATCATTTCCCCCCATCGACCTGGCTCACCTGCTTTTGCGGCACTAAATCAAATCCCCCGCCCCTGAGCCTGACATCAGCAGACGCGTACCGCCCATTTCCCAACGCCAAAGCACGTTTCGTGTCAACAATCGCTGCGCCTCAGCTAATGAAGTGTCGCCATGGAAATGGCAGGACGCCTCTTTCCTCAATAAGTATAAACACACCGTTTCACAACACACAGCAGCAGATTTTCGATTCCATTCCTCTCTCTGTGTTACTTTGAGTATTCTGTGACTCGTTTCTGTGCTGTGGTCAGCTACCTTCGCCGCTTCTAGGCCTTGTGAACACCTGTACCATCTCTGTAAATTATTTTACTTTCTTTACCACACAATGGCTACAATAATGCCGTATATGTACGAGCCCGAGTACACCGAGGAAGAACTACTGGAAAGGCAAGCACGCGAAAACGATGGGGATTCGGACGGCAGTTGGGAGGACCAGTCAACGGATGAAGAGCCTGGACCATGCCGCATGGACGGCGTCTCCACCTGGTGCACGTGCAATCGGTGCGAGCTAATGCCAACTGAGGAGGAGAACTGCTGCTGCCATGAAAATTCCGGGTGCTTGGCCTACATTTCGGAAGGCGAGCCAAGTCCGCAATGCATCACCGAGCTGCCAGAGTTCAGGGAAGCCTGCCTCTCACGGACCGTGTTGAGGATGATGATGGTGCTAATGCACGAACTTCGCGGCACTGTACCTCCGCGTAATCCGAGTAACGAGTAAGTATACTCTGGTTTTGATGTCAGTGATGCCACTACTATGTCATGGTCGTCTCCCACATATAAAATTACATCTACATATCATTCGAATGCATGTAAACTGGTTCCATATTGTGCATTTTCTCGATAGAATTTTTTTCAAAGCAGAATGACATTTTTTACCTGAATCGACATTGATAAGAAAGTTTTGTCATTTTAATACAGTTTGCATCTTTCATTTTCACAGGTGGTACAGGCTGGTGGCCTATCGTTGCTTCACTTGGTGGCTTCACGGGAGGCTCGGACACCGCGTTCGGAGAGTAATACCTGCCTGTGCGGTACTTGCCATTAGACAACATTTCCCCAGCGACAGTGGACAATACCGCGGATTTTCCCTGGATGTGCTGCAACCGGAACTTTACAATGTGTAATGTTTATTATTTATGTTCAATTGAAATTAAGATCTAAAATAAAACCCAACATATATTTTAACAATGCTTGTTTGGATTTTTTAAATGAATCTAGTGTGTCTCCATTGAATAGTCTTCCTGTGCCTTGTCTTGTCACACCACATGTCTCCGGCCAGCATCCTGCAGCCTGCCTCTTACATGCAGTTAGATGGCCTCTCCTTGGTGAGGCCCTGCGGCAAACGAGTCTTGTCTGCACGACCACCGCCCCAATCCACCCCCCCGCCCTATCAAAGGCAGTTCGCACCGGGGTACTTGCGCTGGCAAGTGGAGCTGTCAGGGAGCGATAAAGGCCAAGAGGTGCCGAAGACCATGTGCACTTCAAAGTGGTCTATAGAGCATGGGTTGTTGTTCCCATGTCTACCTCCAGACCCCGTGTCTCCTGCCAAGCATCCCCCCTCACGCTGGACGGCCCCCTGCAATCCACATAAGTGTGTCTCCATTCATGAGTCTTCCTGTGTCTTGTCTGCACGACCACCGCCCCAATCCACCCCCCCGCCCTATCAAAGGCAGTTCGCACCGGGGTACTTGCGCTGGCAAGTGGAGCTGTCAGGGAGCGATAAAGGCCAAGAGGTGCCGAAGACCATGTGCACTTCAAAGTGGTCTATAGAGCATGGGTTGTTGTTCCCATGTCTACCTCCAGACCCCGTGTCTCCTGCCAAGCATCCCCCCTCACGCTGGACGGCCCCCTGCAATCCACATAAGTGTGTCTCCATTCACGAGTCTTCCTGTGTCTTGTCTGCACGACCACCGCCCCAATCCACCCCCCCGCCCTATCAAAGGCAGTTCGCACCGGGGTACTTGCGCTGGCAAGTGGAGCTGTCAGGGAGCGATAAAGGCCAAGAGGTGCGGAAGACCGTGTGCACTTCAAAGTGGTCTATAGAGCATGGGTTGTTGTTCCCATGTCTACCTCCAGACCCCGTGTCTCCTGCCAAGCACCCCCCCTCACGCTGGACGGCCCCCTGCAAACCGCATAATGCCACGACATATACACGTCATTCATTCACAAACACACCCCTGTTTCGAATTCTTTATAACCCACTTCATATTTCTAATGAGATCTACTTTGCGCTTTGCTAGTCAACCCGTGAAGGTGCTGGTTATCTGCTCTTCGTCTCTGTGAACTTCCGTGACCACTTCGAGGAAACTCGTCAGTTTGCAACCTGTGAACTGCTCCCTGTTCTACGACAAGAAACTACTCTGATCCCTGCATCTGTTTGTTCGTCAAGGTAAGGCCATGTACCATAATCATTTTGCGTGCAATTTCTTTTCGTTCAAGACAGTACATGCAAGTAACTAGTCACATGTTCTGAGTTTAGTCAAATTATTTTTCTATTTTTTTAAAGTTATTCAACTACTTATCCGCATGTGAATAACGTGTATAGTTCCAAGAACCAAAACGAACCTTGCATTGAACCTTTTATGTGTCATTTAATTTTTTAACACATTGGTATTCATAGAGAATTGTTGATCTTTACTTTTCAGAACTTTCCACAATGCCTGCCTGTTCCATTGGCGGTTGCCCTTCGAAGACCCATAATAAATCTGAAGGTATTATAATGCATGTTTTCCCTAAGACAATAGATCAGATAAGAGAATGGGTCCGATATTGCGGATATCCACCGTCTGAGCTTGAAAGTAGAGTCCTAGAAGTCTTTGCGGACAAGAGGGGTGATCGATACCGCATCTGCAGCAGGCACTTTAGCTCAGACATGTACTCCACATCATTGCTAATAAAGAAGAACACACCGCGAGCGAGGCGAAAATTGCTCTCAACCGCTATTCCCACTCTATTCGTCCACATCCCTCCACTGGTGAGTCAAGTTTATGTATTTATCTCTTGGCCTTGCGGTAGTGTGTAGCATTAGCTAACAATAATTTCCCCATTTATGTATCCACTCAATATGAAGGCGGAAGATTCTCCATCCGTGTCGTTATTGCAGTCATCAGCCACTTCAAGCGCCTATCGGGTAATCTTACTTGGCTATTCTGCCACTGACTTGTTTTAGGCATGTAAATCAATAGTTTTAATTTATCGTGTAATTATTTTACCTAATGGTACACCCTTGTACTCGTCCTCTAGTCTTTGTTTTCAGTTATAATTATTGTTATCCAAAATAATGCAAGTACTGTCTTTCAGGGAGATGCTGAGGAGTCCAACGTATTGACGACTACCGTTGATGTCACTCAGATGCTCGAGGTACGTTTCAGGACAGTTCCATCGATGGAGATCATCAGATCTTGCATTCTTGTAGCGTGATTGTTACACACAATGTTTCTTTCGTTTTTAGCCATTGATATGTCCTTCTGTCGTCGCCCTCCTATGTGTCTTCTTTTTTCAATATTGTGTTCATTACTAATGAAAGTCCTATGTTTCAGGGAGTCGATGGAGCATTAGTCCAAGAAGAATATGGGGGAGCGTGCAGTTACGGGTCGGCGCAACAGCTTGCAGAAGTGTGCACCGCAGTTACATCGTCCCTTGATGTTCTTATGCATTTCGAGGTATGGATACTGACAGTTCGATCA
This sequence comes from Ambystoma mexicanum, assembly GCF_040938575.1. NCBI lineage: Eukaryota > Metazoa > Chordata > Amphibia > Caudata > Ambystomatidae > Ambystoma > Ambystoma mexicanum. The sequence continues at coordinate 693,146,593 of NC_090936.1, forward strand.
AGCGAAATCATATGACGTCATTACATCCGCTATACTTCCTTCTTTATTAACGCAAGTACTATGTTTCAGGGAGATGACGGAGCTTCTTCTACAAGAACATCACCCCTAGTAGTTGATGCAGATCTCTGGGTGGTGACACTTCCAACGATCGAGCAAATCGAATCATATTTACATATCCATTATTTATTTTAGACAACTGATCGTTTGTGCAGGTCTATTTAGATGAGCTGTTCACGCCTGCACAAAGTTTCTGTTCTTTTTATCAAAATAGAAAACCATACTAATGCAATTACTGTGTTTCAGGGAGTCACTGAAGCGTCATCTTCAATAATATCATCAATGGAAGTTTATGAGGAGCCCGAGGTATGGATCTTGACAGTTCCATCTAACTAGATCAACAATGCGTGAATAATTGTCGTTTGAATGTTCTACACAAAGCGTTCATTCGTGTTTTGCTATTGACATGTACGTGGGTATTGGTCCCCAAGTACATTTTGTGTTTTCGATATTATTATACATACTAATGAAAGTTCTATGTTTCAGGGAGTCGATGGAGCGTCAGTGCGTGATGGATGTGCTTATCATGAAAATATAGTCGTTGCAGCGCGAGAGGAAGTGGAGACATGCACACACGAGTCGGAGCAACAGCGTCCTGATGTTGAAGTTCGAGGCAAGAAAGTTTCAAAGAAAAGAAAGCAAAAGAAGGTTAGTGTCCTGGTCACTATATTATGTTGTTTTTCACTGTTAATAGTTCAATACTGTAAGTTGTGTTTAAACTGAACATCCCTTTTCCAATCTGTCCTCTAGTTGCGAGTGGTTGTACGAACTAGATCTACACAGACAGTGAAGCGAACGAGAGATGTTGCGTGTCAAACCTTTTGGCAGGGACTTGAGACTGGAGATGCATCGTGCCAATGGGAAGAATATGAAGTGATTGACAACGGAGCTATACCACCACCAGCCATTGATAGTGAATGTCCTCCTGGTAGTTCGGATGCAGTCGGAGATCAATTCACAGAATCCACACCCGCGAAAACTAAGACCGCGAGAAAGTTGAAGAAATTGTTTTATTCACCCATCGCCGGAGAAGGAACGGATGTTGCAATGGAAGAGAATGAAGTGGACGACAATGAAACACCATCAATATCACTGAACATAGCGGAAGACGATATCAGAGATTCTACCTTTCATGTGAGTGACATGTCCTCAACGTTACAGGCCGAACCAGCTGGGATGCAGAGTGACAGTATAAGGAAAGAGGCCAAATTCATTGTATTCGATAGTTGTTTGATTGATATTATTATTCGGATGAAATGTGGGCATTCGGTTGGTGGGGAAGTATGTGGGGAGTCATTGATTAATGTGACTCGTGCAATTCGAGGCACTAACCTTAAAATACATGCCACCTGTACAAAATATCATCCTTTCTCATGGTCTGCACAACCTATGCTGGGACAACTGCCAGCAGGCAATCTACTTTGTGCAGCGGCTGCACTTTTTAGTGGTTCAAGTTTTAAAAAATTAGAGTCTTTCTTTCAGTTTGTGGGAATCCATTTCATTGCGAAAACTCAGTTCTACAAATACCAAACCGATTATCTATTTTCAGCCATTAGCGAAGCTTGGAGAATGGAAAAAATGTCTATTGATAGTACATTCGCGGGCAAACGGTTCAGGCTAGCCGGTGATGGACAGTGCGACAGCCCAGGATTTTCAGCCAAGTACTGCACCTACCACTTTCAGGACATGGAAAGTAAGAAAATTGTGAGTTCGGTGGCCGTGCAGGTGTCACAAAGTACATCCTCAGTGGCCATGGAGAAAGTTGGCTTTGTAGCATCATTGCAAGAACTACAATCGCGGGGAATGGTGATCGACCTGATAGCCACGGACAGACACGTTTCAATTGCCAAGACAATGAGAGAACAGTACAAAAATATAAATCACCAATTTGACGTTTGGCATCTTGCAAAAACAATCAATAAAAAATTGTCGGCTGCAGGTAAAAAAAAAGAAACGCAAGGTATTTCACAGTGGTCCAAGTCAATCAGCAACCATCTTTGGTGGAGCTCAAAAACATGTGGAGGGTCGTTGGAAATCCTACTGGAAAAATGGCGGTCAGTAATGCCACACTGTACAAACGTTCACCGATGGAACACGAACCAACATTTCCACAATTGTGAACATGGCCATTTGTCCACAGAGGAGGCACGGAAGAAGAAGTGGTTGATTCCTTCATCACCCACTCACAAAGCCATTGAAAAGATTGTATTTGATAAAACTATAACAAAAGCTTTGAGGGGACTCACGGAATTCTGCCACACAGGAGATTTGGAGGTGTTCCACAATATGTGCCTAAAGTACAGGCCAAAACGATTGCATTTTGGCATGGAGGGCATGATAAATCGGACTCTTCTAGCGGTCTTGACACATAACCATAATGTTGGCCGTCAACAAAGTAGGACGACCGGAACTTTAGGGACGCTTCGCTACAATAAGGCCTTCACTAAAAGAAGTAAACAATGGGTGATCAAACCAGTGTTTGAGGATATGCAATATGAGTTTATTGAAAGACTTATTGTTGACGTCCTAGATAGGCACATAAATGGAGTTGTGAACGAACCTGTGCAGGGGACAACTGCATTGCCACCCAACATTGCCTGTGTTCCATGTCCACCTAAAGAAGAGCTCATTGAGAAATACACATCACGGTTTAAATGATTGTAATTTGATTGTCTGTTCTCTCGAGTCTCCTCATGTTGCAGGCCCATTGAATATGTGTATCTATGTATTGTGTAAATAAAAGTGATTGCTCAGTGTACATGCAATGTGTCTCTCCACCGTTGCCCCTCCCTTCACTGTGCAGTTGTGCGAACCACCCGGGTGTCACCTGTGACTTTGCTCTGGAGTCTCCTCATGTCGCAGGCCCATTGAATATGTGTAGCTATGTATTGTGTAAATAAAAGTGATTGCTCAGTGTACATGCAATGTGTCTCTCCACCGTTGCCCCTCCCTTCACTGTGCAGTTGTGCGAACCACCCGGGTGTCACCTGTGACTTTGCTCTGGAGTCTCCTCATGTCGCAGGCCCATTGAATATGTGTAGCTATGTATTGTGTAAATAAAAGTGATTGCTCAGTGTACATGCAATGTGTCTCTCCACCGTTGCCCCTCCCTTCACTGTGCAGTTGTGCGAACCACCCGGGTGTCACCTGTGACTTTGCTCTGGAGTCTCCTCATGTCGCAGGCCCATTGAATATGTGTAGCTATGTATTGTGTAAATAAAAGTGATTGCTCAGTGTACATGCAATGTGTCTCTCCAACCTTGTTCATTTGCGCATTAAATTAAACCAAACAGTAATATAAATCATTTTTCAAAAAATATAGAATGTCTCCGTATTTATGGTTCTGTTGGGCTGCAAAGCACGCAGACAAAATGCAAAGATGGAGTGTAAATTTCAAGTCCTGTGAGATGGCCTTAAACTGAATGTAGCTAACTAGGAATGTGTGCTCGTTCAAAGTGAAGGTCAGCTGCTTTGATTTTTTCTCGGGTGCCAGAATGGCCCACGACTCAGTATAAGGTTCTATTGTTATTTGACCTTGACAGGCCGGGACCACGTAAGAAACGATAATGAATATAATTTCAGAAACGAAAGCCATTTCATATTCGTTCATTAGAAGAAATAACGTCGGCATAGAAGGAGTGGTATTTCGGGGCTGCCCTACGCACAAACACAATGGAAAATGCAAATATAATGTAAGTAACTCTTTAGATGAGTTTATACCGCAATTTAATTACTATACAGTAGCTTACCGCGCACTAGAACCGTCTCCTTTTACGGAAGCACCTCAAAACCTACCTCTTTGCTTCTGCTTTCTCTCCCCCTCTCCCCTGCTACAACTGGTCCACTGTCTGCGATCTCGGTCCTGGGCCCTTCCACTCTCCACCTGCACTCCCTGTCAACCCCTGCACTGGGGGACTGTCTCAGTATCCTACAGCCCCCCCTTGACGTATAAAACCCAGTTGCACTGTCCTAGCTATGAAATAATTTCCCGACCTAATATATAAAATGAATAATTTTAATAAAGATCTGATGGTGAGACTAATTTCATTTTTTATGTTTTTCAAACAGGTACTTCATCCATTACTGTCTGTGTCACGAGTACCAGACACCGGTGGATGGGTTCTATAATCGCCAATTGCTTATCCGCGTGAACAACGTTAGCACCCTGACCATTTTGTGGGACGATCGCCAAGTACAAGTATGCCCTTACGCGGTACTAACGGCTAGATGCAACATACAGACCGTTGTGGTGGCCTAGTGCCTCGTTGTTGGAACAGCCATGCGATTATCAGTGCGACCGAAGAGCTTATTTTATCGTAAACCAACACCCTGTGTACTGGACACAAACATCGCTTGCCTCAAGACGAACTATTTTGGATCGAGAGCAAAGAAAAATGCAAATCGCTGAATATTCTCTAAACATTGGATGTCAAATAAATGTACTTTGCCAAATGTACAATCTTGCAGTTTGCTTTTAAACCACAGTTTCATATTCCGAATTGTGGCGCTGTATTGTGAGATGATCTAAGACCCTGTGTACAGCAAAGGAACATCGCGTGCCTCAAAACGAACTTTTTGGAACGTGAGCAAATAAAAATGAAAATCGCTGAATATTCTCTAAACATTTGATGTCAAATAAATGTACTTTACCAAATTTACAATCTTGCGGTTTGATTTAAAAGTACAGTTTCATATTCCGAATTGTGGCGCGCTGTGTTGTGAGCTAATCTGTGTTGATTTCCGGGTTCTGTGTAGAGTCGCGTAGAAGACGCCTGGGCGCGTTTGCCTACGCAGCACAGTCACGTCACGGATAGAGGCGGGGAATATGAATGTTTTGATAAAGTCTGTTTCAGGGGCGGGGGATTTGATTTAGTGCCGCAAAAGCAGGTGAGCCAGGTCGATGGGGGGAAATGATAGGATTATCATAAAATGGCGGCTGATTTCGAGTGCGTTAATGGACGAAAAGTCGGGTAAGGTCCATAGGAAAGTTTTCTACGATCTACCGATTTATGCTTAAAAACACATGACCGAACCGTAGGGACAATAAAAAAAAAGTCCCGGAACTATCCTTTAAGCTTGGTTAATGGAGCAAAGACCATGCTCAGTGCGTCCAACGTGACCAGGAACTGAATTTCAATGGATTGCTTGTTTTGGGCGTTGGAAGGAACCTTTTGTAGGACACTTATTTTTTTTTATCCACGGAACTGAAACTGCAACATAGGCGTGTGGCAGAACAGTATAAGAAGCTACAGGAAAGAATGTTTTCTTTTGGCACCAATAGTGTGAAATGTAAAAAAAAAAAAAAAAGAATTAGCCCTTTCAAGTGGCCTAAAGTGAAGATGGTGTAAAAGAAAAAATAATGTGGTTTCATGTGGCTGAAACATAAGATGTTATGCCGTAACATATGTGACCTTAAAGTGGATTATGGATTTATTTGTTTTTGGCAATAATGCAAAATGTTATTTGATAACGTGTTTTTTTTCTTCGCAGGGGTTTAGCAAGTTATTCATAATATCTGGAATTGATTGTTGCTGTGTTTGGGTTTAGCTACATTTTGTGCGTGGCCCTGATCAAGCCACCACTTATATGGGACTATTACCAGATTTTAAAACTATGATGATGCAGCTTTTGGGGATTTTTGAAAGATGCAGGTTTTTGGGGGTTTTAAAGGACAATTGTTTTTTTTAAGGACATTTCTGAAGTGGATTTTGCAAATTATTTATGTCGTTTTTCACGGATAACAGATTTTTTTTTTTTGAAAATGTAAATGTAGGATGCATTTAGAATTATTTGGGGAACATGCTATGAAGTTATGTGTGAGTTAAACAATTGAGGTCCAATGAAAAGTTATGGACATTGTCCGTATTGAGGTAAAGCCTAGAATCTGAATATATGTTGGGCCGTTGTTTTGTCAAGTGTGTGTAGTGTTATGGCCCAAATGTATGGTGGATATTGTCATCCCAGGTATAACTTGTGCACCAATGTTTATGCCTGAAGTTAGGGTTTTGAGATTTTATTGGTAAAGAATAAGGAACACTCACACGTGAGGTACATATGGTGAAATTATATAGTAGACAAGTACGCTCAAATATTGGTACTAGAATTGGCCAATCAAAAAAGGGTTGTGCCTTGGTGAGTATAATGAAACTTATAGGTAAAAGAGTTTAAGGAAATTATCAAACGAAAAAGTCTGGTATTTTAAATTAATGTACTTAGCAGTGAATTAAAATAGCGTTAAACTGAATAGAGCTGGTATGGCTAGTGGATAAATTGAATTATAAAAGGAAATGTATGCATACGTGTCTTGTCCTGCAGGTTGTATTTAGTTTTGTAATGTTCTCAAAATTTTTGTTCATACTTTAGAAAAATGCAGTGCTACCAGGAGCACAATATATATGTGTTAATGTTGTTTTATTGTGAGCGAGTCTGGTAGTGTTGTGGTTTGGTTGTGGCGTGTCTGATGCATGCATGAGTATACTGGTAAGGATGTACGTGGCGCGGGTGAGATGAATGGCTTTCCTGTTGTTGAGAGGTTGTACCTGTATGTGTGTGCTTCGTTCCACCGTCCCCGTATACGTATGTCTGCGCTGAGCGAATGAGGCAGTGTGCACGTGATCGATGCTGGAGTGGTTGGAAGTTGGTTTGCTTTTGACAGGGTTGTGATCTGTGGGGTGTGTGTGTGGCGATAAGTGGGAGTCGGTTGTAGTTTATTGAGTTTTGGTTGTGAGAGTGGAAGGAGTGTGATCTATGCATCCCTCCTGTAAATGTTGTCCGGGTATGACAACACCCCTCTCCTGCATGTTAATCTGTGGATACCCAGGACAAAGTTCCGTTGGCTCTGCTCAGTGTATGTGTTGCATCCGGGTATGTTAGTGTGTCAACCCGCGGTCCCCCCCTCCTGTTCCCCTCCTGAATGTTTGGAAGTTTCCCTTGGTTGGTTTGGGTTGTGCCAGAGTGTGGCAGACTCTGTGTCCGGATGTGGCGGGTCTGGACGGAAGGATGTTGTTGTGTGTCAAATGGTTTGTGTTGTGAGGAAGGGAGTTATTGCGGTTGAGTGTGGTATGAAAGGGAGATATTGTGATGTAGTCCTGTGTTATGTCACTGGCCTAGAGTGCTTGATGTAGAATGTTGATGCATGAATGCAGCTCAGGAGAATGTTGGGTCATGTGTGAGTGAATGTTCTGAGTGTGTCAGTTGGGGGCCTGAGCTGGAGTGTGAAGGATGGCCGGTGGGTTTCTGCTACAGTCTTGTCTTGTCTCCTGTCAACTGTACATACTTAAGAGAAACTGGATGCTGTACATATGTAACTATGTAAATAAAGCTGCCTGGAACAAACACCATGACTCCACAGCAGGTCTGTGTCTCGAGTCTCAGCTTTACAACATACAACATACTTTATTACAGCGGGTGATTTGCGCCAGTCTAGTGTAGCCTTTAATACTTTGAGCTCCAAAATATAGCCCAGTGTACTGAGGGGACGATCCTGGTATCCGGGTGTCGCTTTTTGGTCCCCGGAGCCCACCTAACAGGAAGTGAGGCAGCGAGCGGAGCGGCCTCGAGAGTGGGGCCTGGAAACGTGTCTCGGGGTGGAGTTGGGGAGCAACTGCCTTACCTCCCCGCTCATTGGAGACCTGCTGTGGCAGCCTGTAGCTATGGATCCTGCACTGGAACCCTGTCTGCTCTGTGAGGTGGCGCAACACAGTGTGGGTTCTCAAGTGGTGACTATCCCTTATGTCCAGAGGACTGGCAGCCTGTCTGCTGCACACACTGGTTCTGGGCCCCACAACGCTTTGCAGAGAGTGCGGAGGTAGCCTGTAATGGCATTCTGCTTCACATTTTACTGATCTGCTCCCAATTATAAAAAGTGGTGTTTTTTTAGGCCCATAACTGTACCTCGTATCATTTCTGGCCATGCTTGCTGCCTGGGACACAATGGCAGCTGCCAACTTTTGGAGCTACAGTGACCTGTGTGTGTTTAGGGAGACTCCCAACGGCCATACTGCTGTACTGCGGCTCCCACATTATATTTGCAATATGAGCGACCTGCGGGTGGTGTACAGCGGCAGCAATCCTCTCTATATGCTTTTGCATTCGACTTGTGCACTTGGGGTGGCACTGGGGCCATATTGAAGGCACGCGTCCCCAACCAGCACGATCCTCCCCGCAATGAGAGACAATGATGGACTCTCCCAGAATGGGAATAAAGCCAAGACAAGTGCGGGTGAGCGTAAATGGGAGTTTATCAATCAGAATAGGGCATGCAAAGAACTCTGCAAACTCCAAGAGCGCTCTGTCTGACAATAGCAAAATCAGGCGTATATATTTACAAAAAACGTCATCAAAACCTACACACTATAGGGGGCACAAGTTCAATGGGATTGGGTGGCGACGACCAGCTATAGGTGCTGCTGTGATGTGGTTGGTCTTGACTGGAGGACGTCACTGGTCAGCCTCGTGGGTTGGGCTGGGCCTGGCGGGTCAGCTGGTTCCATCTGGGCGGTGTTGTTGTGCCATTGTGGCCAGTGTCAGAGATGAATGTCTTTTCCTGACTTCTTTGCCCTAGGCCATGCACACTGCAGTCATTCAGTCATTTGCAATATTATCCTCTTTAGTAAATCTCCCAATAGGTTATGCTACAGGTTAATGCAACACAGGAGGAATGCACCTTGAGAGGGGCTTAATGGCGATTCATCAGTACATGGTTACCAGTGTCCTGTTGACCGGGTACCATAGGTCGTGGGGCTGGGTCTCAGGGCATGGGATAGACGGTACATGTCCCCCTGTCTTGTTAGAAGTCGTTATGAATGTGTTGCTGTAATGTTGCCATAATATTGGGTGTCCTAATTTTACAGGGGCCATTAACCTAAGGTGATCCGGTGGGTTGTGGGGTTTAAGAGAGGGCGCCTCTGGATTTGTGTATTCAGGCGGAGGTTTACTGCTGGGCTGTAAATAATGCAGGTGGCGGGCCGTGGCCTTGGGTGCTGCAGAGGGAACTACAAATCTTTGAAACGGCTCCAGCCTAGTTGGGGGAGGTGGAGCAGCGCGGCGCGGCCCTTTGCTCTCTCGTCTGGCAGGCTTCGCAGGGAGGGAGGGGGAATGGCCTTGCACATAGTCACAAAAGGTATCTTCCTCGTGTGTTGCCGATTTTAAGTGAAAGCATCATAAACATTTGAATACTATACAATACTCATTGAATCATTCCAGCTTACATTTTAACTTCGCTAAATGCCTCTCAAATATAGCCAGTCCGAGCACATTATTTGTACACTATGTTTTAACAACTACAACATTTTGTTATATGCATATACATTTGCAGTAAGTGAGGTAGTAGTGAGGTTGGTGGAGCACATAGAAAACGACTCGCCACCGTACGTGACGGTAGTGGCACATAAGGGGCTTGGACATACACACATGAGGGGTGCATTCCCGCGCGTCCTTCACATGAGCCCTCAGTATGGTTGTATTTGTCTTTCTTTGCACTCTAGCAGCATTAGTTTGGTTATGGCGCGGGACCGTGGGGTGTAAACTTTTCAATGATACGCATAACAAAATAACCCCCGGGACGCTTCTACTATTTGTACATAACTGTAGTGGTGTGGGTGCTTCATTGCTAATGCCATGTAAACATGCATTCTACCATATTTATACATTTTACAGGTTTTCTTAATCAAAGAGGTTTGTGGAGAAAATGTGCCTATCGCAGGTAGTTTTGGCATTAGTATTTGGGAACTTTTGCTTTTCTCCGAGGGCCATTTTACAGTTCTTTTTTCCACCCAGGCTCTGCTGGCCGGGTCATGTTGAGAGCAGTGATACACTGCGGAAGGTGAAATGCTACAGTGTTGGTATCTTACACTAGCTCATGTCCGTCTTGCTCGTGGGAACGGGCTCACAGCGGATCTGCCAGGGAGCTGTGACCACAGGGATAATTGAAACTCTCCAAAGGTGGGGGCCGCGCTGTAGTGCGCCGAGCTCACACCATCTTTATTAGACAAAATGGTTTCTGAGGCCTAGCTAAATTCAATATGTTTGGGCAATGTCTTCAACAGGTGAGCCATCCACCACCTGGGCCCTGGTGGTAAGGAGGGGACGCCTGATGAGCCATGGCTCTCACCGGGGGAGGGGATGTAGGCAAGGGGGGGTCCTTTGGACCAATCCTCCCCTACATTTCCCCCCTTTCGTTACTTAAGTAACAAATTCTTTAGATCCTCCAATCTCCTGCACTCTTCCTCGTCAATCACTGCGTCATCCCATGCAGGTGTGCCTTTTATAGGCATCCATGCTCTGCACACCCCCCTTAAGCTCTCACCTCTCCTAGCATATTCATCTGGGGTACAAGTCAGGTATATACATCCGCCCTCTCCTTCCAAGTCTACCCATACTTCCTTGTACCATTCTAGTATACGGGGCTCTCTGATGGTAGTATGCCACAATTTATCTACTATATCCTTGTCGTGATATCTAGGTACTAGCTGATATCTTGGTGTGTCATCTGTTCCTGTTTGTACTTGCACTTCCTGCATAGCTTGTATTGTACCACGGGTGTTGCCCATTGTCACCATCATCATTGCACCATTCGGTACTGCGTTAGCACAACATCGAAGACCCACCTGGCACAGGCAAAAAATAAAGAGGAGGAACACCACAGCCGGCATCAAAAATTTCACAGTTATTCCCAGCCATGATGGAACCCAGGAGAAAATATTGTCGAACCAAGTGCTTTCTTCCGCACCACCTTCCATTCTCATTCTTTCTCCTAGGTTATGTACTGCTTCGATCACATGGAACAGGGAGCCGTTGTCTGCGTCTTCGGAAGGTACGAAAGTGCAGCAGGCACTTCCGATTTTTCGGCAAACACCTCCATCCATCGCTGTCAACAGGTCCAAGACATACCTGTTTTGCATGGTCATCAGCCGCAATGCTCTTAGTTCCACTTTTATTACGTTGAACCCTTCTTCAGTGTCATTTGCCAGCTGGATGAGCTCCCAATGTGTTATTTGGAGCCATTTTGCATTTGCTCGCGCCTGGACACTTGGGATGAGTCAGGCGAAGAATGTTTCTGCAGAACTGAATAATCGATACCTGTCTGGGATCTGTGCTAGCAATTCTGACGATGCCTTTGATATGTAGTTCGATGATCGTCTGTTTCGGGACAGCACCTCTTCCTTGTTCCCAGAAGACAGGACATAGACTTGTGACTCTGCAGTTGGCTGGGCCGCACTCCGTTGGGTGTTTTCTCGCGTCATTTTGCTCCCATCAATGTGGCTTTCTGGGTTTACCATTAGTGCTGAGTGCAGAGTGGCCATTGAGCAGCTGCCACTCCATGATTGTGGGAGGTGCAGGTATGCCTGGTTGCCACATACCCAATACGTGTCCATCAGGGCCGCTGTCCCTTTTCTTAAATCTGGGATGGTGAGGGTCTTGTTACAGTTCTTGTTTATCCCCATGGAGGCTTTCCCCTCTCCTTTAAAACACAGTTCATAGTCTATTTCTTTCTGCAGCTTGAAGGGTTTTTCAATGGCTGTTAACCAAGTTAGTTTTGAAATGTGTTCCTTCCATACTGGTGTGCACGTTTCTTCTATCCATTGCAATTTCTCTGGTGCCACACCCCTCAGTGCTTCCGCCTTACACATTACTTCTTCGTCCTTCCATTTGTTGTCTGAAAAAAGTGTCCCTTGTATTATAAAAAATGGTTCTTCCAGACATACCACTCCTACTGTCTTTGGATAGCAAGTTTTCTCGTTCTGCAGCATCCTAAAAGTAACCTCATGTGCCTGGAAGGTGTTCTTAATTCTGCACAACGTGAGATGAAGGAGACATTGGGCATCTACAATAGGCAACTCTTTGGGTAACAATACTTTGGGCGTGCCTGAAGCATGGGGAATGAGGGAGCAGACATAACGGCTTTCATTTGTTGTTTGTTTAGCTGTTGCACTCATGTCCGCATACCATTTATTTGTATGGTGGGGGTGTCGCGGGTCTTCCATTTTGTCTAGTCCTAACCCATAATACTCATCATACTTCCTCCTTCCCGCCTCCCTTTTTCGTCTGTTATTTTTGTTCCTAATGTACCTCCCAGCTTCATCGGCGATGGACAAAGTGGGCCCCCCTTTTTCCTTCCCGCCCCCCTTTGCCCAATCGTCATATATTTCATGTCTTGCTGTCATTCTTTCATTTACTTCCTTCATGTTATCTGACAGTGTGTTTTTGGCTATGGGGGCAGGCTGGCTGGTGGGGGTGTTATACAACCAGGATATGGCGGAGGGGTTTCGGTCATTTAAACTGCGGGCATTGTAATTAGATATTTTTGGCGGAGACACTGTGTTGTTTTGCATTTCTCCCTATAGCCCTTCATTTTTCGAGATGACAGCATTGGATGGTGTGGTATAATATCCCCATACAAGTTTAGTTCCGTCCCATACCAAAAAATCACCTTCTTTAGTATTTACACTTGCTGTTGCATTGGTCACAGTAGTGCTGTTAATCCCTCCCCCCTCGTTCATCTCGATAGAGATGAACGCTATGAACCAATATGTAACCAGGCCAAACATGATTGTAAAAAACAATGTGATGCACACAGACAATCCACACTCATATGAGTATCTGCATCTCTCAGCTAACAATTCTCTATATCTAATGAATCTATCCAGGCTGCCCGTTAGATGCCATGGTAGCTCCTGTTTGAGATACAAAAGTGCATTAAGTGCATGAATGTAAACATTTTGTTGGCACTACTAGTGCCAGTATATATTGAAAGGGAATGGAAGCGGGTAGGGCAGTAGGGTTGGGGATGCACAGACAAGGGAGTAGACACTACGTATTTTTATCAAATCATTATTTACATATAAGTTCATAACACATTTATTTATTTCTTTATATATATATTTTTTTTAAATACCCTTAAAAGTAATTCTACTTGTCAGCAACTTTCTCATTCAGGTGCATTTCTGTCACAGACAAGTTCATATTCACACATTCTTTTCATTTGCATTGTTTGCTGTTGTCTGTGCCCCCTCATCCACCTCTTCCTGCACATTATTGTATGCTCTTTGTACATCCGTCAAATGTATCCAATACTTGAGGCCCTTTACTTTTACAGCTGTATGGGTGCAAAACACCACTTTGTATGGGCCATGGAACCGTGGTGCATTCCACCGGCGCACAAAGCTCCGGACATAAATGAATTCACCCGGTGTCAGTTGAACCTGGGCTTCAGGCTCTGTAACTGACCCTGTTGTGTTCCCCTCTTCTCTCGTGAACGGTAGTGAAAGCTGCTTTGATATTACGCGCGCTGCCCTTGTTAACTTTTTCAAGTAGTCCGTGAACTCATCTCCCAATATCGCAGCGCTTCTGTGTGCATCTGAGTGTTCGCGCAGTGGGGAGTGTGCTGTGTGCATTCGTCTCCCGGTCACGATTTCGTGCGGGGACAAATGGTGGTCCTTGCTTGGCTGATTTCTCAGCTCAAACAATGCAAGGGGTAAACAGTAAACCCAGTTCTTTTTTAGTGAAAAGCATAGTTTCGATAATCTTCCTTTTAACAGGCCGTTCATCTTTTCTACCACGCCATTACTTTGAGGATGATAAATAGAGCACAACTTATGCTTTATTCCCAATATCGTCGTTACTTCCTTGAAGAGTTCATTTACAAAGTGAGTGCTGTTGTCTGAGCGAATCACGTCACAAATTCCCCAGCGCGGAAATACTTCTCTCACTAGGAATTTTGCAGCGCTTTTAGCATCAGGTCGTGCACATGGGCCTGCTTCCACCCATCTCGAAAATGGGCACACAACCACAATCATGTAACGTGCCCCATTACACCTCTCTCCCATGTCCGCGTAGTCAATATGTAGCTCTCTGAATGGCCCAATTGGTTTTGGTATTGTTCCCCTTAGTGTACGTAATGTCATTCCTGAACTGTATATCTGGCATGTTGTGCACTCCAATGTCAATCTAGACAAGTGCTCCTGAAGACAGGGCACGAACCACTCTTCCTGTATCTCTGCTGCAATGTGTTGTTTCGTGTTGTGTGCTGGGAAGTGTAGTTGTTGAAATGCTATTTCTAATAATTTTACTGGCATTACCACTTTTCCTGAGTTATTTTGTCGCCACAGTAAGTCTGTTGCTGATTGGCTGCACCCTCGTTTTACCCACATCGCCTTTTCATCTGCACTTGCTCCTCCCTGCAACTCTAGTATTTGTGATATAGGCATTGTATTGTACCCTTCTGGAAGCTCCTCGTTTGTCTTCTGCTGTAGCATGTATTCACCTGCTGCACATTTCTCAAAGTATGAGGCTTCTTTGGCAGCCGCGTCCGCTGCTGCGTTTCCCAAAGACACAAAGTCTGTGTTGGACGTATGTGCTTGGCACTTCACTATTGCTACCATGGTGGGATCTCGTAGGGCTTCAATTAACTCCTTCAGTAATTCTGCATGTTGCACTGGAGTCCCATCTGCTCGTCGAAACCCCCTTCGCCCCCATCTGGCCAGACCTCCATGTGCTGTTGTCGTCATATAAGCTGAGTCTGTGTAAATTGTCACCGCGCACCCTTTAGCTGCGTGCAATGCTTCTATTAGGGCAATGAGTTCTGCTGCTTGTGCTGAGAAATGTGATGGAAGGCGGTACTGCACTAGTGTCTCATACTCACCGTCTTCTAATCTCACCACTGCCATACCCACATGTTTCTCTCCTGTGTCCGTGTCAATTGATGCTGATCCGTCTACAAAGTACACTTCCCCCTCGGTCAGGGCATTCTCGCACACCACTGTGTCCTCCCCTCTTTCTCCTGTGTAAGTTGCACAATCGTGTTCCTGCATGTCCTCTAGTGTGCATGCTTCTGTAATGAATGTTGCCGGATTCACTGTCCTGCATCGCACCACATGGATATTGGCGCTGGACAATATTATTTCATAGGCGGTTGCCCGCTGTGTGGTCAGTGTACTCTTTGATCTTTCCAGTATTGCAAATAATGAATGCTCCACAAACAATGTCACAGGGCATCCCATTACTATTGTAGCACTTTTCTCAATTGCGAACGCGGCTGCAGCGAGCGATTGCTCGCACGCGAAATGTCCTTGCATCACAGCATCCAAAGTGCCACTATAGTAAGCCAAAGGCTTGTGTCCTAGGGACGTCTTTTGTGTCAGTACAGCTGTCATGAGTGTCCCCTTGCAGTGTGAGAACAGGTAAAATTCGCGCCCATAATCAGGATTTGCGAGCACTGGAGCACTCGAAATCAACTCTTTTAATGATTTGAAGGAGGTGCTCATTTCTTCTGACCATTCTATTTTCTTGTTCTCCTGTTGGGCCTCCTTGAGCGCTTGCAGTAAGGGTCTGGTGTATGCTGCATAATCTAATATCCATGCTCGACAATAGTTGCACATTCCCAAGAATTTCTGCATCTCCTTCACTGTTGTGGGTTCTCCTACTGATCTTATTGCTTCTACCCTGTCTGGGATTATTCTTTTTCAATTTTTGATATTAGCTGTCCCAAGTATAGAACTTCTGTCAGACAATATTGTAGCTTTTCCTTGTCTACTTTGTACCCCTTAGTGGCCAACAGGGTCAGGAGGGTTATTGAATCTTTTCGGCATGCTTCTTCATCCTGTGCACAGACGAGTAAATCATCTACGTACTGAATAATTGTGCTCTCAACTGATAAGTTTCCTAAGTCTTCATGTAGTATGCGGTTGAATATGCTTGTGCTCTCACAGTATCCCTGTGGTAATCTGCAATGTTCATATCTCTTCCCCCTAGTGTAAATGCTGTCAGGTATCTGCTCTCTTCAGCCAGGGGGATCGAGAAAAATGCGTTTTTCAAATCGACCACCGTGAAATGTGATGCCGTTTTTGGGATGCTGGATAATATTGATGCAGGGTTCGGGACCAAAGGGAACTCTTTCTGTATTACATCATTTAGGGGGCGTAAATCCTGGATCATCCTCCAAGACCCTCCCTTTGCTTTTTTAATTGGGTAAATGCATGTGTTACATGGGGAGTTTGAAGGCACTATTATCCCTTGTGCTAGTAGTGCATTTATTGTCTCTTTTATCCCTTCTTCAGCTTCACGGGACAATGGATATTGTTTCACTCGGGGTAGAATCGCTCCTTGTTTGAGCTTTATTATCACTGGTTGTACTCCATGCAACAACCCTACGTCATGGGGGCCTGTTGTCCACAAATTATTTGGTACTAGCCTCATGTCATCATCGAAGAATGACGGTGGTGCTCCCACCACTGCCATCAGTTGGACAGGGATTTCTCTAGCTTGAATCAAAATGTCACAGGGCATTGCTATTTCCATTACTATTTCACCATCCCCTTCCGAATCTGAAAAGAGATCCTCATCAGTTAAGTCTCTCAGGGCAATATTGGCATTGGTACACAGTACTGTACGCCACTCACATCCTTCTATATCCATTCCAATCACAGAGATCCTTTTCGCAGATACCTGTACAGCGTGCAAGTCTAATGATACCACTGATCCTGGTGCTGTGTCAGGGTACACTATTGGGCGGAAGAGGAACTCCGCCGGAATTCTCCAATCCATTCTTCTTAACTCAGGAATTATGAGGGCCAGTGTCTTTAGTCCTTCAATAAACATTCTCTCGTCCACTGGCAAACCACGTATTTCTGGTGTGGTTGTGTGAGCCTGTACTACCAGCATTACATGTAATGGGCATATTCCTGGTGTTGAACACACTATACCTCTCTCAGTGAATGATATCGTCATATTGAGTTTGCTAAGGAGATCCCTCCCTAGTAAATTTATTGGTGAATGTTCATAATACAGTAAGGGTGTTTTTACAGTTTTACCCCCTACCGTCACATCCAATGCTTCTGTGTAAGGAACTTCAATTACAGCCCCAGAGAACCCCTGCGTCTCTAACTTCCGGTTAGATAACGGGAACCGGCCCTCCCTAATACATGATTTCTCCGCTCCCGAATCCACCATGAATATGAACTGCTTGTCTCCTATCTGCGCCCCTACCAATGGTTCCTCTGCTGCATCGTAGGTGGTAGATAGAACTGGACACGCAAGTGTTCTCTGTGGGCTGTCCTATGCGGGGTGTCTCATTGCCCCCCCTTGGTTGAACACGCTCCCTGAAACTACTGACACACCACTATAGGGGGCTGGTGCTGGGGCTCCGTTTGCTGTTGTCGCGAAAGGGTTGCCTGGCGTGTGGTGCATAGTGTCATTGTTTTGTGGGTGATTCTGTGTTCTGTATTGGTGTCCATGTTGTTGCTCATTGTACCCCTGGCCTGGGTTTCTTTGTTGTTGTCCCATCGGGAGACCATATGGGCTCCCCGGATGGGGATGGCCATAATGTTCTGCCTCTGGAAATCCGTTGTTTGGTCTGCTTCTGCACTCCCTAGAGTAATGTCCCCACCTCCCGCAGTTCCAACAACTCCCTTGCGCTCCTCTGGGACCCTGCCATCCATTTCCTCCCATTCCCCCGTACCCCGGTCCACCTCCTCTTCGGCCCCTGTACCCACCTCGTCCCCCTCGAGGGGCCCACTCTTGCCACTGCGGACCTCCGCCCTGCTCCTGCTCGTTCCACTGCCGCTGTCCTGCTCCTGCCCAATTAGTTGCCATCCTTCCTTGTATTGCTACCAGCCCCTCCTCTTCCTCATCTCCCTCCCTGCTGTGTGGGAGCGCGGCTACTGCGACCTTCACCAACTTTGTCTTCACTAGTTTCGCTTCTTCTGCCAATCTTTTCTGCGCCACCTCCTTCTCCCTTTCTTTTATTCGCTTACAGTGGTGCACTATTATGCTCTGAATTTCAGGTCATCCTTTCGCCTCAATACCTGCTATCTTGTCGAGCGACTTTTGCACCTCTTTTGGGATCCCCCTCTTTATAATGAAGTAAAATAACGATGTCGATTGATACCAAGGCGTGCCCGTTTCTGCTCTCCACATCTCTTGGACCCGAAAAATATAATCCATAGCATCTTCCCCGTCATTCATTGTACACTGCATTACTGACTGTAAGTCTGGTGTATCTGGAAACTTTTCCCGCAAAGCACCCCACACCCTTGCACGCACTGTGTTAAAGGAGGCCCCATCATGGCGATCGCAGTCTAATGTTACTCCCGGGAAACCAGCCTTGACCCATACTCTGTCGGCCTGATCCCCCACTGCTGATACAAGCAAGCTCTTCACATCCCCTATTGCTAGGGGTACCCCAGCTGTGTGCTTCTCAAAGGCATATATGCACTTGCTCGCCCCTCCTGATAACGGGGGCAATAACTTTAGTAAATTGGCCTTATCCATCTGAGCCCAGGGTATGTAATTCGGTCTCCCTCCTCCCCTATGTATTAGCGGAAGCTGCAACTTTCCCTTTGTTGTCGTATCTGTACCCGTCTTCACTCCTGATTTTCCTAATGATGCCATTTTCCCCACCCGGTTCCTTAATCACCCCGTCCACTCATCATCCAGTGTTCTCATTGAGCATGCACCATCCAACCCTTCGCTTCCCCCTCCCATTGCCATACTCAACCTGTCGCTTTCTTCCAAATCATCCCTTATATCACATAGTAGCTCCTCCCTGTCCCCTATAGGCCTCTCTTCATTGTCAGTACATCCCTCTCTTGCCTCTAGTTCAATTATTCGGGTTGGTTCTTCCTGAATTCTGAACAGTATCTCGCCTTTTTTCCACCCTTCTTCAAATGTTCTACTCTCGCTCTGTGCTCTAGACGCGTGCTCTGATCTGGCTGCATTAAGTGCGGTCCGCTCACATATGCTTTTTATCCTCGAGAGCTCGTCTTTCGCTATGGAGAGCCTTGATTCTAGATCGTCTGTTAGTTTTTCTATGTCCACCCTCGGTGTGCTCACCTGAGCTCGCTCCCTATGACTCTCGTATGGAGGGGGTGCTGTTGGCCCTTGGGTTGTGATAGTTGTCGGTGGGGGCACATAAGTAGGGTCACTGTATCCCTCTGCGGGCACTGGCTTGTTTAGTATTGGGTACAGCCTTGTTACCTCTATCGGTGGCTCTTCTTCTGGCAATACTTTATCATCCTTTTGTATCGTTAGTGGATTTTCAGTGGTAGATGGTAGATTAGGATCTAATTCTCTTGCCTTAGGCGGCGGTATCTCTTCAAACAGCCTCCAGAGATCTAATATTTCTCTCCTATTATGCAACTGCTTACCCTTGTATTTCAAACAAATGCATGTGGCTACCATATCTAGGACACTCTTGTCAAATGAACCCCCTTCGGGCCATATCTGAGGCAACCCCTCTCGCTTCAATTCTGTGATCCATTGGTCATGATATTTCTTAATCCGTTCCGCGTACCCAGGTAGGTTCTTGCAAATATGTGATAAGGGTGTTTCTGCCCCCATACCTAGTGCCCAACTGGTACTTGTGTATCTCTATGTATCTCGATATCTCAATATAAACGTATCACCATGTGAGTTCGCGTATTTTATGTCTTCCTGAATCGTGGGGACCTTCGTGTTCCTCCCTCCGCCTGCACACCATAAGATTGGCTGCGCACAGTCTCTATTCCATTCTCTTTGGGGAGCACGTACAAGAGCAAACCGTCAGTAATCTCAACAATGTTCACCCAAAAAACCAGAAAGGTACACACTCACTTCACCACATTACTTTTGTCTTTATGATTTTTCGTCTGGTCACACTTACCGTGACCACTCCATGGCTATACATTTCTGACCATTTTTACACACCCATTACACCAAATTATCTCCTGACACATACGATGTGCACACACCCCTCTCCAACACTCTATTCACAGTTCAATTTGCCCTCCCTTTCCTCCCTGGCCGGCTGTCCCTGTCCGTCTTATTCAGATATCTGTATATATATATATAGGTTTGATCTTCAATTTTACAGTAAAACTCTCTGTCTCTTTGCTTTATCTCTTTGGTTTTGTACTGACCCACTTTTATTTTTCCCGTAACTCTAAAGAAAAGAATAGATAGAATAGCAGTCACTAATATATTTCCGTGTCTCCCTTTGCCAGACACTTTTATCTTGTTTTCCACTTCTTCATATATTCCCAGTACTAGTCAAGATAGCACTATGCGGCGCCGCCTTCCACCCCCTCTCGGTCGTAGGTTCCCGTCACTTTTATCTCTTAATCACCTCTTAAACCTAATGGCCATATGCAAAGAAAAGCAAAGAAAGGTTAAGATGGTCCTTAGTAGACCCAATGTGCCCCTGTTTACCCCGCCTCGTTCCCTGTCCTACATTTCCTCCTCTACTCCCTTTATGATCGCTCGCACTCAATACTCACGTGCCCGTCTTGAACCGAGAGTCTCTGAAACTGGGTCCGTCCAGGCAGTGCTGCCGTACGCTCAACAGTCAGCCCCGGCTCCGGCGAGCTCAAAGGGGATTTTTCAACCGGGATCCCGTACCCTCTCTCTGTTGAGTGCGCACTTCTGAGCGTACCGGTCGCCGTTGGCGGGCAGCCTCCCGGAGCCGGCGCACCGTGCGTATCCCTTTTCGACAGGAGATTTTCGTGCCAAAGGGGACGGTAGGGATATGTTGGGAGAAAATAATAATCACGCTTTCGGGGTCACCACTGAAGGCACGCGTCCCCAACCAGCACGATCCTCCCCGCAATGAGAGACAATGATGGACTCTCCCAGAATGGGAATAAAGCCAAGACAAGTGCGGGTGAGCGTAAATGGGAGTTTATCAATCAGAATAGGGCATGCAAAGAACTCTGCAAACTCCGAGAGCGCTCTGTCTGACAATAGCAAAGACAGGCGTATATATTTACAAAAAACGTCATCAAAGCCTACACACTATAGGGGGCACAAGTTTAATGGGATTGGGTGGCGACGACTAGCTATAGGTGCTGCTGTGATGTGGTTGGTCTTGACTGGAGGACGTCACTGGTCAGCCTCGTGGGTTGGGCTGGGCCTGGCGGGTCAGCTGGGTCCATCTGGGCGGTGTTGTTGTGCCATTGTGGCCAGTGTCAGAGATGAATGTCTTTTCCTGACTTCTTTGCCCTAGGCCATGCACACCGCAGTCATTCAGTCATTTGCAATATTATCCTCTTTAGTAAATCTCCCAATAGGTTATGCTACAGGTTAATGCAACACAGGAGGAATGCACCTTGAGAGGGGTTTAATGGCGATTCATCAGTACATGGTTACCAGTGTCCTGTTGACCGGGTACCATAGGTCGTGGGGCTGGGTCTCAGGGCATGGGATAGACGGTACATGTCCCCCTGTCTTGTTAGAAGTCATTATGAATGTGTTGCTGTAATGTTGCCATAATATTGGGTGTCCTAATTTTACAGGGGCCATTAACCTAAGGTGATCCGGTGGGTTGTGGGGTTTAAGAGAGGGCGCCTCTGGATTTGTGTATTCAGGCGGAGGTTTACTGCTGGGCTGTAAATAATGCAGGTGGCGGGCCGTGGCCTTGGGTGCTGCAGAGGGAACTACAAATCTTTGAAACGGCTCCAGCTTAGTTGGGGGAGGTGGAGCAGCACGGCGCGGCCCTTTGCTCTCTCGTCTGGCAGGCTTCGCAGGGAGGGAGGGGGAATGGCCTTGCACATAGTCACAAAAGGTATCTTCCTCGTGTGTTGCCGATTTTAGGTGAAAGCATCATAAACATTCGAATACTATACAATACTCATTGAATCATTCCAAAGCTTACATTTTAACTTCGCTAAATGCCTCTCAAATATAGCCAGTCCGAGCACATTATTTGTACACTATGTTTTAACAACTACAACATTTTGTTATATGCATATACATTTTGCAGTAAGTGAGGTAGTAGTGAGGTTGGTGGAGCACATAGAAAACGACTCACCACCGTACGTGACGGTAGTGGCACATAAGGGGCTTCGACATACACACATGAGGGGTGCATTCCCGCGCGTCCTTCACATGAGCCCTCAGTATGGTTGCATTTGTCTTTCTTTGCCCTCTAGCAGCATTAGTTCGGTTATGGCGCGGGACCGTGCGGTGTAAACTTTTCAATGATACGCATAACAAAATAACCCCCCGGGACGCTTCTACTATTTGTACATAACTGTAGTGGTGTGGGTGCTTCATTGCTAATGCCATGTAAACATGCATGCTACCATATTTATACATTTTACAGGTTTTCTTAATCAAAGAGGTTTGTGGAAAAAATGTGCCTATCGCAGGTAGTTTTGGCCTTAGTATTTGGGAACTTTTACTTTTCTCAGAGGGCCATTTTACAGTTCTTTTTTCCACCCAGGCTCTGCTGGCCGGGTCATGTTGGGAGCAGTGATACACTGCGGAAGGTGAAATGCTACAGTGTTGGTATCTTACACTAGCTCATGTCCGTCTTGCTTGTGGGAACGGGCTCACAGCGGATCTGCCAGGGAGCTGTGACCACAGGGATAATTGAAACTCTCCAAAGGTGGGGGCCGCGCTGTAGTGCGCCGAGCTCACACCATCTTTATTAGACAAAATGGTTTCTGAGGCCTAGCTAAATTCAATATGTTTGGGCAATGTCTTCAACAGGTGAGCCATCCACCACCTGGGCCCTGGTGGTAAGGAGGGGACGCCTGATGAGCCATGGCTCTCACCGGGGGAGGGGATGTAGGCAAGGGGGGGTCCTTTGGACCAATCCTCCCCTACAATATCCAGACCCTTGCATCATTTAGAGACACGGAAGCAGTCTGTGAGCTGTGCAGAGTCTGCACTCCTTTTGGTATCTGTTAGATCCTGAGGCGCCACTAACAGAGGTGGGAGTACGCGGGTGGGTTGAATCCTTTGCCAATTGCATATTTGTCTGTTACTATCACTGCCACAGCAAGAACCACAACCACCCAAGACCCTAATTGAATCTACAGTGGTCAAGTATGGCGCGGGAGCGAGACTTTCAGGAATTTAGCCCAGGCCTGGAGTGGTGAAGCACTGGGCATGATGAAAGGTGATGGACCAAGCAGCGATCCAGCCACTGATCATGTAGCAAATACTTGATACCATGCAAAAAGGTTTTCGTTTAGTAAATGACAAATTTGATTTTATCACTGCTTATGTCACATCTATACGCACAAAGCCAGAGAAGGAGACGCAAAGGATAACTGAGGCTGAGAACAGAATCACTACGGCAGAGGATGACATCACGACTTTGCAGACCGCTGTGGCATCCTTGACAAAAGATATGAAATCTGTGAAAGCCAAATGTGATGATTTGGAGTCGACATCCTGCAGGAATAACCTGCGTATTCTAGCGATACCGGAGGATCCCCTGTGGGGCAACATGGAAATAGCGGTGGAGGATTTGCTCAAGATACTTCTGGGTGATCTGGGTCTAGCACCACACTTCACAAAGGAACGTGCCCACCGGGAGCTAGCAGCTAAACCCAAGTCTGGATACTATTCACAGCCCATTATTGGCTGCATCATGAACTACAGGGGATAGTGAACAGATCCTACGACAGGCCAGAGATCTAAAAGAGCTTCACTTTGAATCGCATGTTATTCATATCTACCCAGATTTCTCTGTTGCAGTGCAATAGGAACGGTGCGCCTTCACTGATGTTAAATGATTATTGCGAGAAAGAAGCATACCATATGCTGTGCTGTTTCCGGCACGTCTTAAGTTCCAACCCAACAGCAAGGTGTACTTTTTCACGGTCCTAGCAGAAGCAGTATCCTTTATAGAGCCATATAATCCCAGCATGCGATTCCCACCCTGGGGGCTCTACTTCTTCTTGAAATGTATGTTTAGCTTATGTTACACTGGTTGTGTGATACGGGTTTATGTTCATTTTTATACAGATTGGCTTGGCTTTTAAGTAGTTTTCTACTACACATTGCAAGTGAATCGCCCGCTCCAAGCGGTAACAATTGTCCCCCCTTGCGAGTGCAAATGTTGAGGTTGGTTAATGGTGGGGGGCCAGGCACTGCCACAGTTCGTGGAGCAGTGAGGGAGGTAGAGAGGGAGGTGCAAAGTTGGGTATTTTAAAACTACATGTAAGAAACCTGAAGGTGTCTCACCCACTGGTCCTCGGGGATCTGTCATTCAGTTGGCCAGGACATGGCCATCGCTCTTGGATCCAGTTCCTGCAGGTGGATCAGTGCGGGAGGATCACCTTAAAGGAGTGGGAGTGGGACACTGGATGGCGAGGCAGAGTATCCCCTTCCCTATAACACCTTTACCCCATCCTACCAGGTAGGATACTTAGGAACTCAACCCCTCCCGCCCTTCTTTCACAGCACAAACACTTTCTCACAGACAGCTTGCTATGACAGAAAACGGACTAACACACGAGGCGTAAACCTGACATGTCCCAATACAATGGTCAGGCAATTACTGGCCATCACGCACACCTGACTCCCATTACGCATCCTCACACACATAGAAGGAGAAGCACCAGAGCACACTGAGCGAGGCAAAACAAACGAGAAAATGGCAGTTCCAAGATGGCACTTTAACACAAGGAGAAAGACAGCGAAACGGAAGGGGATTGCAAGGAGGGAAGTGCCCTTGACCTTTTTGACAAGGAACTGTTACTTTCAAGAAACCTCGAGAATAGAAAGCATAAGAGCAGGAAATCAGGCTGAAGAATCCTGCATAGTGTGTCGTAGATACCCGGTACCCTACTGCGTCGATAATAGAGGCGTGGAGAATCGCCTGCTGCTGTGGTACTGTGTTTGGCTCCTACAACAAAGCAGTGCCAGTTAAATGAACACAGACGGTGAGTTGGGGAGACCGATACCAGACCGGTCTGTGTTGAAGCCAAGGTTGCAAGCGGCAACATTGTATGATGATCACTGAAGCGAACAGTGTATGAAACGCATAAGGTAACCAAAGCAGGTAAAATTGAACAGATGAGTGATTGAACTTTGAAACCAAGATACAATACCTTTGACAGAGCAGTCCGGCACCGTGTGCATGCTCATTCAAAGGTGTCTGTAAGGTATCCAACTGAGAGGGGGCAAAAATGAAAGAGTGGCAAAGGATTGTGAATTGAAGTGGTCCTGCAACAGGTCAAGCAAAATCCTGTGCACAATCTAAAGTCTTCGATGTTGACACTGCCAAGAAAGTTGATGACAAAGTAGATAAAGTTGGTCTGAGCCCGAACGAGGGAGATCAATTGAAAGATTTTGGTTAAAGCAAGTGTGTGCTAGAGTAAATTAAATTGGTCTGAGTCCAGCGGAGTGAGACTGATTGAACATTGTGTTAAAAAAAATCTGAACCCGGCTGAGGGGGATCCGAGGTGAATAGGGAATCACCTGAGAAATGGGATACATGGAAATCCTACAAGCATTGTGTTAAAGGAGATCTGAGCCCGGCTGAGGGGGTTCCAAGCTGAATAGGGGATCCCTGTCTGGTCTAGAAGTACAAGATCATCCGCGTGCAAGAGCCCTTTTTTTTTTACAGGATTCTTGCCTATACGAGGAGGAAAAGCCCAGGCCTTTTCAAGGTACATGTGTAAATCAGATACAAATTAAAAAAGCAATGAAGCAAGGGGCATCCTTGTTTCAAGCCCTGTTGAGTTGAAATTGGGGAGGATAATTCACCCTCGGTATTGAAACAGGCTCTGATTGACGTCTGGCTATAAAGACCAATCAACAACTCTACCAAATAGGATGGGCAGCCCCAAGCCGACAGCTTTCTCCACAACAATCTGCCATCAATGCTATTGAAAGCCAGCTGAAAATAAATAAAAGCCAAGTACAACAGAGTATTGTTTAAAAGAGCTCGAGCCTTCAATAAAGTTAAGATAAAAACCATTTCACAGAGTTCCAAAGCCTTGAACAATCCCAGATTGATTTAGATCAAAATTGTTGAAATCCTGGGCCAATCAGTCAATTTGGACAGCAATAAAGCTGCAAATATTTTATACGGGGTGGGGGAGTCCAATAATGCAATTGGGCACTAGTTACCAGGAACCTCCAAATTGGAATAATTAGCCGTCTTCCCTTGGGTCCGTTACAAGCAGGAGAAAGTAGTGCTGTAAAACCATCAATAATCGGCTTCGATCTAAGCCACGTCTCTTGAAAGAGCATGACGTCTATTGCTTGCAATGCCAGGCTGGCCGGCTGAAATAAACATACATAAGCTCTGGTATTCCACGATGCAATTGTAATCATTTCTGGGGCATTTAGCTGTCATTGTTGGTTTTGGGGATGACTGCTCGCCAGAGACATAGCCAGGATTGTCTAACAAGTGGAGCCTGAAGCTAATGTAATTGGACACATCGCAGTCACATTAACATCTGCAAATAACCACACAGCGCTGCTGAGTGGTAATTCACAGATTTTGGGTGGGCCTTGCCTGCTCAGGCCCTACCCTGTCTACGCCGCTGCTGCTCGCCAGTAGACCCGGAAACCAGGATCAATTATTCTGACCAGACTGCATCGGGTACCGGTCAGTGCACTCAATCACCCTGCAGCCCCCGTCAAAATTACGTTACCTGCAGGGGATAATAAAGGTCAGTATGAGCACGCTCAATAGGAACTGTGTGAGTAATTTAGACTGTTTTGACAAGGAGGCCAAAGATTCACACCTTACCACTTCCCTCATATAATATCCCAAAGGTAGCAATAAAGGTGCTTCATCTAACAAAACATTCTTAATCATGTTAGAGCCTATATGAAGGAATACCAAATGAAGTTTACCCTCCACACAAAACTCCACTTGATCTAGATCACTTGAGCGAATATTCTAAGGTAGGAATTGTGCTAATCAATTTGAGGATGTCAGAGCGGTTTAAAATGGTGTCCTCCTTTTAGATTGGCAGTCTTTTCAATACCAAGGATTTACACAAATCAGCGGTGTATGCAATGAAGGAGCCTTCCCGGCTCCGATATTGGTGTTTAGCCGATCACTCTGTTGAAGCCCCATTCTTCTTTGCTCCAATGTTCAGAATGTTACTTTATAGACCCTTGGGGGGTGGGGGTCGGGATAGCGGTTATGGCTTAGTTGATTGTTGAGATTTGTTGCTAAATTAACACCTGCCATAGCAGGTTGTGGAATTACAGCCAGAGCCACCTCTTCCATCTGTGGGGCCGCATTGTCCATCGGGTAATCAGAGTATTGAGACAGTTGCAACACAATTTTCAAATCCCTTTGCTCCTTGGTATGTGAAGCCACCGTCTCTCCGGTAAAGACTGATCAAACCAGAGACTTTTTGCACTTCATCTTCTTTTCCCTACCAGGTACCAATGGTTTAGGGGCTTTAGGTGTAGTCAGAGCTCTCAGGAATGATCTCAAGCCAGTTATTTTGACTAGGTAAAGATGTTTGATTCTTAGATTTCCTCCGTCTCTTACGACCCTTCAGCCTCGACTTTTTTTGCGTTGGTTGAAAATCAAACAATGTTCTTGAGGCTCTTCCTCCACTACAGGAAGATCACTACCTGGCTGAGTACTGCAGGGAGACTGCAAGTCAATTATAGAGGTTGGTTGTTCATTATCAAGAGGATTACATGTCTTATCACTCAAATTCCCCACTGACTCCTTTGGAATTTGATGAACACTACGGGGAGGGTGGTTGTTCCGGCCTCCATGTTGATCCGCTGCTGTTATTTGCTCTATAAACGAGAAATGAGCGTTCAAATGGGAGATTAAAGTTGCTTGCTCACTCACCTTAATGTTGATAGATTCATACAACTGGACAAGGATAATGAGAGCAAAATGTAGAGTTGGAATCAATGTGAGTTATTTTGGGTAGAAGGGCCGTGCCTTCGTGAAGTATGAGAGGGCTGCCCCGAATAAGCTGAAAAGGAGCCATCTGAGATTGAAGGCGAAGTGGGGTATCATTTTAGAGACGCAAGAGGGGAACATCCAGTTGATCATAAGTACCCTAATCATTTAATGGCTGCTGAAAGAATATATTCTTATTTTGCGCTACACAATTGGCCTTTCTTGCAACCTCCAGATTTTAAGAGCTTTCATTATATGCAGTTTGCACCATAGTGTTCAAAGAGGTTTGGATTAATTGTGACCTCATTTGAATGAATCTCCACCTCCTAGGATCCTCTGACCAGAGATGTATCAGTTACCTCTAGCGTCAAAGATTCATTCACTATGATTGCTGGCTCCTGGGAGTTATTTTGTTTTTTAAAGAATTAACTAATTTTGGGTGTTGATGCCCCAGGAAACACAGGCCTGCTGGTGGAGGGAGAAGTTAATTGAAGCGACAGATCTATTGTAAACGTTTTATGGAAACCAACTGGTCTGGGGATTACGGCAGGCAAACTCCCAACTAAAGAAGAGTTAAGCATGTGGACTGTAGATAGATCACAAGAAAAAGATAAACCTTGGGACATAGCAGCAGCGACCGGTCCCATCATTACAGCAGCTTTGCTCCACAGCGCATAGGCGTACGACATTTGGGTTGCAATCCAGAAAAGGGCAACTTTCATAATAGTTCAAGGAGAAACAGGATTGCCAATATAAAAAGGGCTCAGAAGTTCTGATTTACCCCATCCGCAAGATGACTGCCACAGACTGCCATTCACTTAGCCTTTGGCTTCACGCCCAGCTTGGATTTTAGAGATGACACCCCTCCGAAGTGTTAAAGGAGCACTCCACAGTAACGGAACAAGGAAAATAAACTGCTTGACTGCTTCCCTGCCACAGACTGTCTTTCACTTAGCTGTCCACTTTGTAACTTTTTAAAGATAGAATTTGATGAAGTAAAAAATCTCCTGCACTGGTCAGATGTAATTTTTGTTTTTTGACCCCGTTTTCAGCAATGACTTGTCTTTGTTTTTAAAAAGAAAAAAAATATTGGTTTTTATTAAACATTACACTTATGTCATTGCAGGATTGTTCAATTTGTTACATTTCAACCTTTCAACCCTCGTTAAACTCCCAACTCCCCTCCCCCTGCCCCAAGTCCACCTGTAATCTGGTGGGCATTCCATAGTGGATCTTGTACACTCGTCAGTTCATGACTGTACTCTCTATTCCATGTTATTGTCCTTGTTTCGGCTGAACAATGTAACTGTGAGGGCTATCCATTGCATCATATCTGTTCCAGGCTCGTTTTTGCTCTCCCAGCGCATTCTCCCACAGCCCCGTTTCCACTGTCGTCCATTTTCGCAAATCCTCCCACCACCTGCGTACACTCAGTGCTGTGGCTGCCTTCCATCTCATTGCAATGCTGCGCTTTGCCAGTACATATGAGGTCTTTGATCTTACCCATCGCCTTCTGTTTGGTACCCCTCTTAAACAGCCCTAATATGCATGCCTCTGGGGATTGTATATCCAGGGTTACTCCCCCGAGGCCACCTTGGTTGCAATACACATCCGAAATTCCTGTATAGTATCACATTCCCAAAACATATGTGTCATATCTGGGTTCTCTTTATTACATATGGGGCACATCTGACTACTAGCATCTTTAAACTTGGATATCGCCTCTGGCGTGAGGTATGCCCTTTGAGTGACGTAAAATTGGAGCATCTGCAGTCTAGCATTCTTTGAGACTTTCTTGTGGTATGAAACTGTTACCCCATTCTTTTTTCTCAAATGCTCTCCCCAATTATCTTTCCCACCCCGCTTTGCATTTCGTTTCTTCCCTCGAGTTACGCTCTATCTGGACCTCATACAGCCTGGATATGGCGTGGCCCCCCTCCAAGATATTTATTATGGTCGCAATGTCCTTGTTCTCTATCATGGCATCTGCAGTAACTGGCCACCTACCCTTTATTGTGTATAGTATAGCTCTGTGCAATAGGAATTGTCCCTCATGTTTGCCAGTGGTTACTTGCAATTCAGGGAATTCCAACAGCTTGTCCCCCTCCCATACGTCCCTGATTGTCGCAACTCCACAAGGCTCCTAGTGCGCTCTCACTCCAGCCCAAAGTCCCCTTTTATCTGTCATTACTGCTGCCAGCGGTGTCTGTGGCAATATTGGGTCTTTGATCCCCATAGTCCTGCAGGCCTTATACCATATTTGTATATCTAGCGTCACCAGAAGTGGGTACTGCCTTGGCTCCTGCGGGGGCACCCATATTAGGTCTCGCAGGTGTAATTTCTCAAATGCTGGTTGTAGGAGTGCAGTGTCAACTGTGGGATCGTCTGCCATCCAATTTACCACGTACCGCAACTGACACGCCAGGTAATACAATTTCGAAATTAGGGATCCTCAGCCCTCCCTGCGCATAGGGTCTTTGTAGCATGTTAAGGGCACCTCTGTGCCTGCCACCTTGCCACAAGAAGCTCCTGCATTCTCTGTCTAACCCATAGAAGAAACTTCTTGGTATCTTGTACAGGATATTTCCAAAGTAATGCATTAGTCTAGGTAATGCAACCATTTTAAGTAGGGCCGCTCTACCAGCCATCGACAGGGGCAGTTTACCACAGAATTGCATGGACTTAATCAATCCATCTCTAGCACAAATGGTATTTTGCGCGTGTTCCTGTTTGGGGTCATGATATATAATAAGTCCAAGCTATCTACAGGAGGACCTATTCCACGGCAGGGGCAGAACCAGTAGCTCTGTGTCGCTTTTCACCGCCAACTGAGATAGCTGGAATGAACAGGATTTGTTCTTATTTATACCTATCCCAGTCAGTGTGCTGAAATTGTCTAGTACCTCCAACACATACTGAAGGTTCTTGTCTGGGTCATGTAAATATATCAACATGTCATCCGCGTAGATGGATACTATGTGTTTGGCCTCGTTTATGTCTATTCCTAAATCGCTGTATTCCTGCCTAAGGTATGCTGTGATAGGTTTCACTGCAATTATGTACAGCATTGGGGACAGTACACAACCCTGCCTAGTGCCCTTCTGCAGCACCCATCTATCCGAGTATGTAGCACCTGTCCTATCCCTCGCCATTGGTTTAGAATAAATTCATCTCACCCATTTCATGTAGTGCGGCCCGAATCCCATTCTGGTCATTGTAGCATAGAGCCAGTCTCAATGGACTGAATCAAATACTTTAGCCGCATCCAGCGATGCCAACGCACAACATTCTTGTCTGTCTTTAGTACTATCTATGACGTGGTGTAACCTTCTTAACTTCCAGGATATGTTCCTAGCAGGCATGTACCCTGTCTGGTCTGGGTGTAGAATCTTATTGATCACTTTTCGTAGTCTGTCTGCCAGCACTGCCGTGAGTATCTTGTTGTTCTGGTTCAATAATGACAGGGGTCTATAAGATCCGCAGTCCAGAGCACTTTTGTTTGGTTTTAGAAGTGAGATTATTAATGCCTCTCTCGTGGTTTCTGGAAGCAGGCCTATCTCATGTGCATCATAATATACCTTTGCCAGGACCGGCGCCAGGATACTAGAATATTCTTTATACTATTCTCCTGGTAAGCCGTCCTTTCCTGGGGTTTTACCAGAGGGAAGGGATCTTATCGTGGGCCGCACTTCTTCCGCAGTTATAGGTTCATCTAACATACCCTTCTGTTCGTCGTCTAGATTAGGCAGGTGTATTAAATCCAGTGCATCTTGGAGCACCTCATCTCTGTCTATATGAGTGTGTTTATATAGCTCTTTGTAGTACCACTGAAATGCTAAGTTGACCCCTGCTTGTGTGTGCACTACCCTGTCTTCTGATGTTTGTATATAATATATTGGGACTCTTTTTAATGCTTCTGTACAACCATGCTAACATTTTCCCCGGTTTATCTCCTTGTGCATGGGCTCTTTCTATAAACTTGGCGTAACTGAATTTACCCAACCTGTCCCAGTGTGTGAGGCAAGTCTATTGCATTCTAATCTCCTCTTCCAAGTGATATTCCCCACCACTATTTCTCCTCTCCAGTTCCGCAATTTTTTATTCCGTTTCCTCTATCTCCGTAGTAATGGCTTTTCTAACTCCCTCCGCGTTAGCTATAATTTCTCCCCTGATCTTTTCTCCCCTGATCTTTACCTTATATGATTCCCATACTGTACCCACTTGTTTAACACTTCCTTCATTGATCTCCATAAACTCTAATGTGCGTTTTCTAACGTACTTTTAAAATGCAGTATCTAACAGCGCTTCTCTCCTGAGTTTTCAGCTGGGTATAGGAGGTCTCGGAGCAGCTATCACCCATTTGAGTAAGAGTGGGGCATAGTGAGAAAGGACTCAGGGTAAATATTTACCCTCTGCAATATGTTCCATAGATATGAACAAATAGTCCAAACTGGTATATACTCTGTGAGGGGCTGAATAGTGAGAGTAGTCCCTGCCATCTTTATGAAGTGTCCTCCGTATGTCCGCTAATTGAAATTGAGACAGGAGCGAATTCAAGACTTTAGCAGGAGGGGCTGGCCTCTTAAACTTGTGGCCAGATCTCTCTACTGTGGAGTTCAGGGTCCAATTAAAATCTCTGCCCCGAGATCCACCAGGGGGCGCCGAGATGCACTGACGCATCCGCACTGGTCTCCTCCAAAGGGCGCCGTAAGTGGGACTTGAGCCTCCCCAGACCCCCAGGAGTACAGTGCCGACCCCCCCCACGGATTGCTATCGCAGCGGAGCCCCCGCGGACCCCAACTCTGATCTTCCGACGTGGAGAACTCATCGAGTTCGGGCCCTTGGAAAGGGGAGGGAGAGGGAGCTCCGCCTCCCCCCGCGCCGCGGCTCCGCAGGAAGTAACAGAGAGCCGCGGCTCGGGTAGGGCCCTTGGGAGCTGCCCCCCTCCACACCTAACTTCTCTGTGGCGGATCCCGCGTCCCGAGCAGGGCCACACAAAGCCTCGGGCAGATCGCTGCTCTGAACCGGGAGGGAGAGTGAGCCCCGCCTCCCCCAGCACCGCGGCCCCCGCGCGAGGCACTGGCGAGCCGCGGCCTACGTGAGGCCCACAACACCGCCGGACTGCGCGGAAGAGCGTCCCCCCCGGACCTCGCTGTGGGGGCTTACGAGCCCATCTGAGCCCGGGCGAGACCACGCAGTGCTCCGGGCTGTTCCCCCCTCCTGGGGCTTTGTTCTGGGACTACGTGCGGGGCCCGGCGGATTGAACTTCCCCCGTGTGCACCGGTGGACTGTGGAGCTGGCGCAGGAGCGCACACAGGAGGCACGGCCTGCCCCCTCAAGATCTTCGGCCCCCTTGATGCCCGCGGGGCCAGACCTCATCGGGGACCCCCAAAAGCAGAGGCCCCCACCGGCGGAGCGAGAGAGCGGGTGCTCCCCCCTTGCAGGGGTGCCCACGACAACCCCTCCACCCCTCCCCCATTGGGCCTTCCCTGGATCCCACACAGCTTGGGAGACGCACGACGAGAGCTCTGTGGCCCCCACGGGCGAGGGTACCCCAAATCAACAATCAACAACCAGCATCATGGACAAAGGGGTACTCCCCCGGGCTAACTACAGCACTTATTGTATGACCCCAAAACTGTGACCACAAAGACCGCTTGTGCAGAGGCGACCTGATTCAAAGCTGGGACGGGGAGTGATAGGCCCTTATCGGCTGTGGCTTGGAGATTCGGCTTGAGCAACCTCCCGCCCCAACAGTGAGTACAACGTCAAGGCCGCATACAGGGAAGACCCCCGCTGCCCTCCCTCTGGCGTAGTCTGGTGACCCGGCGGCACTGCCCACTGGGCCTGGGGCATTCAGGAGAAGATCCCGTGGAGATGGTCAGGGGGGGCCTATGAACTGGAAGGAATCCCTGCAGAGATTTCGACGCTTGCCCCCAGGCTCACCAACCCGCCCGGAGATGGCGGCCCCAGCACACCTGGATATGTCTGACACTAGCACAGTCACCAAAGGTATGGCTGCCCTCCTGGAGGAAATAAGAGGCTTCAGAGCAGACATAACGCTACGGCTGGATACCCTGGATAAAAAAGTGGACAATATAGACGACAGGGTCCAAGCGCTTGAAAACAACACAGCCTCGAATGACATATTCGAGACGCAATTCGACATGCGCCTATCGGAACTCGAGAGGAGAGAAGAGAAATGCTCCCTAAAGCTGGATGACTTAGAAAATAGGGAACAACGCTGTAATCTTCGCTTTTTGGGGTTCCCGGAGCGGGAAGGTGAAACGCAAATGGACATAATCAAAGCTGTGAACGCGGTGGTGGGATCACTCTTTGAGGGGGCGAACACGAATGAACCCACTATTGATAAAGCTCACAGGGCGGGAGCGGTCAACAGAGGCCCCAGGTCCATTCTCGTACGCTTCCACTACTTCGTGGAGAAGAACAAAATACTGGAACTGGCACGTAAGAGGGGCCCGGTGGATTGGGAGGGGGCCCGGATTTCGGTGTACCAGGATCTGTCCGCCTTCCCCCTGGCAAGATGTCGTCTCTGCTCCCCGCTGACAAAAATGCTCCAAACCAAGGGGATCCGATACAGGTGGGGATACCCTTTTTCGCTTTCCTTTGAACTGGAAGGGTAGAAATATGCCCTGGTCACAGAGGATGACATTCGTAGGGTGTCGGGCGAACTTCTCGGAGAACCAAACATGGAAGGGGAAGAGCAAGAGCGTGGAAGAGAGCCTGTTGGACCCGGGAGAATTAAGGCTTCTCAGGAGAGACGTAATGTCCGAGGCCACAGGAAGTTCAGAAGAGTGGCTCTGACATCCCCTGGACAACCTGTCACTTGAGGAACCCCAAGAAGCTTCACGGTCTAGTTTGATTTTCATGCCATTGGGGGAAGCACTGTAATTATTTGTAATCTGAACATGACAGGGGGGAGGGGGGGCTCAAGTTGTGGTTATTGAGGAGCTCAAGAGCCCGGAGGAGGGAGACAATGGTGGCCTGGCTCAGCGACAGGATGAAGCCGCTGGTCCACCAGGCGTTCAGGGGGGAGGTGGGATGGGGGAGGGAAATGTTGGGGTTTGTTCGAGAGGATTTTAGTTGGGTCAAGCCAAGTTTTCAGGTCTGTTTTGTAACTGTAGGTTTGTAATTTGACTATAGCGGGGGGCGGAAGTACTGCGGGAGCACTGGAATTAGTTGTCCCGAGAAGGGAGACATAAGCTCTTACCATCGCTATGATGGATGATTCCTTGCAATATTTGACAGTGGGTTCGTTAAATGTGCGGGGGCTCAACTCTCCCACTAAAAGGTCGTTGATGGTGAGGGAATTCTCAAGGCTCCGGCTCCAATTCTTATTTGTACAAGAAACACATTGGGTTAGGGACAAGGAACCAAAGCTGAGAGCTAAAGCGATTGAACAAGTGTATGCAGCGTCCTTCCAGGCCAAGAAACGAGGAGTGGCCCTATTGGTTTCTCCCGGGGCACACTTCGTTCTCAAAGCCCAGAGGTCAGACCCGGAAGGACGATATATCATGGTTAAAGGGGAGGTGAGGGGTCGGCTGTTCACCCTGGTCTGTATTTATGCTCCGAATGAGGCGCAAGATGGCTTCTGGATGGGGATGAGAGAGAAAATTGTAGCATTTTCTGAGGGTACTTTACTGGTCGGGGGGGATTTTAACATGGTTCTTTGCCCTGACAGAGACAGGAGCTCGCCCAACCCATGCCCTAATCAACGCCTCCAAAAAAAAACTGGCTGAGGCATTTCAATCAGTTAACGAAGATCTGGGCTTGAGCGACACACACCACACAAAAAAAGATCGAGACCCCGACTTCACATTTTTCTCAAAACCCCATGCTACTTTCTCCCGTATTGATTATATCTTGGTTGACGCCACGCTCCGGGGCGAGGTCACAGAATCAGGGGTAGAGGTGGTTCCCTGGACAGACCATGACATGGTTAGAATAAAAATGGGTGTGCCCCCGGCCCCGCCACCTGGATCCTTATGGAGGTGTAACGACCTCCTTCTGCACGACAAAGAGGTACGGCAATCCCTCCTTACAGCTATCACAGAATACTTCTCTATCAACGACAATGGGGAGGTCGGAGTTATGGGTGTCTGGGAGGCATTCAAGGCGACCGTTAGAGGCATTCTCATCGAGACAGGTTCAAGAAAAAAGAGGGAGAGGGGCCAAGAGGAGAAATTATTGAGGAAAAAGATAGAGGCTATCCAACCGGGTGGGAAACTAAAAACACCAGAAATGTTCCCCGGAAAGTGGGAGGAACTCCAAAGGTTGCGCTCAAGCCTGGTAGACCTCCAGGTGGGACAAACAGAAAAAAAGCTTTCCTTCCTGAAACAGAAGTACATGGAAAAAGGGGAAAAGGCAGATAAAATATTAGCTTGGAGGCTCCGGGAGCTCAGAAATAGTAGGAGGGTTAACTCCATCCGGCCACCGGGAGGGGAGTCAACTGTAAGAGATAATAAAATAGCTGAACACTTTCGGCACTATTATGAACGCTTGTACTGCTCGGAATACGCACGGGACGGAACCGAGATCGACAACTTTTTGGACTCCCTCCCGATTCCCGGCCTCTCACCCGAAAAAGCAGACATACTGGATCTCCCCGTATCCCCAGAGGAGATAATAGATACCATATCCTCCCTGAAGAGTGGAACAGCCCCAGGCGACGATGGGTTCACAGTCAAGTTTAATAAGACCTAACGGTCAACGCTAGCCCCGTTTATGGCCAAAATGTTTAACTCGGCACTTGATCAGGGCATCCTCCCACCCTCGATGATGTCAGCACTGATAGTAGTAATCCCCAAAGAGGGGAAGGACCCTTCCCAGTGTCAATCATATCGCCCCATTTCCCTTCTTAACGTGGATGTCAAGATCCTGGCCAAACTTCTGGCGAACAGACTGGCGAAACTCCTCCCCTCACTAATACATGGAGACCAGGTAGGGTTCATCCCGGGACGCCAGGGTTCCGATAACATACGGAAGACCCTAGGCCTCATGTATGAGGCCTCGAGGCAGGGGGTAGAGGGCTACTTGCTAGCTTTAGACTCTGAAAAGGCCTTCGACCGAGTCGAGTGGCCTTATATGGGCAGAGTTCTCCAGAAAATGGGCCTCGGGGAGAATTTTTGTAGGTGGGTCTCGACACTATATAATACCCCTACGGCAAGAGTCTTGGTCAATGGTGGCACGTCGGAACCCCTGGCCCTATCTAGAGGAACCCGGCAAGGCTGTCCCCTTTCCCCCCTTCTATACGCTCTGGCAATGGAGCCCCTGGCCATAGCGATCAGAGCGGACCATGAAATTACAGGGATACGCTGTGGCGACTGCGATTTTAAACTCTCTCTATTTGCCGACGATATTTTGGGGTATCTAACCAACCTCCAGGTCTCACTACCTAGATTATTCGATCTTATAAATCTCTATGGGGCCTTCTCGGGGCTTAAGATAAACGCCTCCAAGTCTAGTATTATGCCTATGGGTCCCGGGGACCAAGACATTGGGGATCGCTCGGAATTATTGGGAGTGAGAATAGAACGAGTGTCCACTAGGTATCTGGGCACCTGCGTTCCTAGGAACCTTTCGCTACTATATCAGTGTAACTTCCCGGAGATTTTGGCCAAAATTAGCAGCGATCTCAAACGCTGGCCGCCTCTTACACTCTCTTGGTTTGGCCGTATGGTAACGGTTAAAATGAATATCTTACCTCGCTTATTGTATCTTTTTGCAGCCCTCCCTCTGGTCATTCCTGAATCCTTCTTCGAGGTTTTACATGCCCGAGTCCTCCAGTTTATATGGGACGGGAGGAGAGCAAGAGTCAAATTTTCCACCTTGACCCTTCCGAAGTCTCACGGTGGATTCGCCCTTCCCGACTTCAGACTATACTATAAAGCAGCTCAGCTCCGGGTGATGATGGAGCACATGAGAGAGGATATGAGGACATATTGGACATACATAGAAGATATCCATACCCACCCGAAAAAAGTTAGAGATCTACTATGGGCCTCCCCTAAAACCATCCCCTCCCATCTTAGAGAGCACCCCACACTAGCAGTCTTATGGGCAGTCTGGAAACCGAATAAAGATAACAAAATGTTGTCATCCTGGCTGTCCCCTTTAACATCGTTATGGGGTCCCCCTATCAATCTAGACACCAGAGGCTTCAGCGACACTCAAGCTTGGTCAGACATGGGTTTGGAGAGAGTTTCCCAACTCTCCCGCGAGGAGGGCTTCATAGATTACGAACAATTGACCGAAGCACTGGGTGACAAACCACCATCGATCTTTGAGTATTTGCGTTTGAAGGGAATTCTGACTCACCCTCGGTGGGCTGACAACCTAAACCGCCCCCTCACCCCCTTTGAAGAAGTAATAGCTAAAAGTGTCTCTCAAAAGGGCTCTCTGTCCAAGTTCTATAGTACTCTGATAACGGCTAATTTGGAGGGTAGGCAACCCTTCAAATGAATATGGGAAGAAAGGCTGGGCATGACGTTGGATGACCACACATGGAGGGCAATTTTCAAAACTATATTTACCGGTACTCTGTACACCGCAGCCATGGAGCACAGCTTCAAGATTCTCCACTCCTGGCATCGCCCCCCAGCCACCCTCTCCAAAATGTTCGCAGAAGTATCCCCCTACTGTCCTAGGTTATGTCACCAAAGGGGCACATGGTTCCATATGTGGTGGGGATGTCCGGTTATTCAGGTGTACTGGTCGGAGCTTCTCAGCTGGATTAAGGATATAGAGGGGTTTAGTCCATCGCTACTCCCCTTAGAAATCCTCCTGGGTACTCCCATGCCGGAAACGCAACAGAGTGCATTCCCGAGGGTCATCGGGGCTATGCTGAGGGCGGGGAGGCTAGCACTGGCCCAAAAATGGAAAAGCGCCTTAGCACCAACCAAGGAGGAATGGCTCTGTAAACGAAGGGTCATTTTTACGTATGAAAAACTTACAGCAGTGAAAAATGATAAAGTCTCGGATTTCACACAGGAATGGACCGCAGTTCTCCTCCATGACGAATGTGTCTCTATGCGACTGTAAAGATATGTCTTATTATGTATCCTCTGGGCTTATCCCAGCACCGGCCCTAGAACTGGAGACTGACCCTCATTTTGCTCTAAACCGCGCTGTTCCCACAATGTCAAATTGTATAACAAATGCATACAACGATGTTCGAAAGTTCTCTCTGCAGCTTCTATAACCTGCAAAAACCTCAAAACTTGGTATGTTGCAAAGTTGGGGGGGTGGGGCTTGGGGGAAGGGGATTTAAAGATAAAAACGTTGACATCCTTGTCTGTAAGCCTATTGTATGGTCGGTGGGGTTTGCCGTTGCACCCTACCTTGTATGTACTATGTCAATAAAAATATAGTGAAAAATAAAAAAATCTCTGCCCCATAACATGACTTCATTCCTATACGGACCCAGCCTTATATAAAGTGACTTAAAGAAAATGGTGGCATCATGATTAGGCGCATAGGTGTTGACTACGTGCACTCCCCTCTTTTCAAGCAAACCATGTATAATGACCATCCTCCCCTCGTCGTCCGTTTTAGTGTGCAAAACTGTGAAGGAGATTGAAGGGGCCTTACACGCAAGAACCCCCCATGCGTACACCGAATAATTCGAGTCTACCACTACCCTACCCCATTTTTCAGCTAATTTCTTCTGTTTCTGTTCTTTCAGATGGGTCTCTTGCAGCAGTGCAATCCCCACTTTGTCTTCTTATGTATGTGATCACTGTCTTTTACCGTAGTTGTTCAGACCCCGGATGTTCCAGGTCATTACCGTTCTGTCCCCAACCATTGTGTATGTGACCTCTCAAGTTTGATAGGAGCTATAACCCAATTTGGGGCAATGGCTTTTTCCAAATGTGGACTACATATGTACCTGTCAGTCTCCCCCCCTCCCGTTAGTGAACACCCCCATTCCAAAACATGTAACCAAACTTCCCTTAAACTGTCCAGCGATGCGGGGCATGCTTAGGCTTTTCCCGCTTCCGCTCCATGAAATCCCGCCGGTTGGCAGGGCTCTTGGTGCCCAATGGGTGGGTACGACACAGTACCCTCAAAAAGGAGTGTGGTGTAGCAGTAGGACCGTCTTGGGTGTGCCCTTCATGCAAGACTCTTGTGTCCAAACCATGTTTCTCCTGTAGTAAGCTGCTACTTACGCAGAGTTTATGCTCTTGCTCAGTATCCGCACATTCACCTAGGAGGTTCCTCCATGCAGGTCCCATGCCCTCCATATTTAGCCCCAGGAGGGCCGTCAAGCTCATTTGTGTCATTAGGTTTCTATTGCTGGTACCTGAACACTGTCCATCCAGTCTTGTGCTTCCGCTGGTGTTTCAAAGAACAAGGCCTTTCCTTTGAGTAGTATCTTCAGTCTAGCTGGGTAAATCAACATGTATTTGAGACCTTCCTTTTTCAGCCTTTCCTTTATTGTAATAAATTGTGCCTGTCTTTTCTGCGTCTGGAAGGTATAGTCTTGGAAAAATGCCAGCCTGGCTGAGGATCTTTGTACGTTGCCTCCATACCTGGAGAAGGCTAGGATCTTCTCTCTCTGCTTGTAATTGAGGACTTTTGCTATGATAGGCCTGGTTGGAGCCCCTGGTGGAGGTCTTCTTACTAGGGAGCGTTGTGCACATTCTATGGTGAACGCCTGTGTTAGATTCTCAGGGCCTAACTCCTGCAGCAGTAGATTCTCTATGTTATTGGTGGGGTCCGACCACTCCATTCCCTGTGGCAGGCAGACAATCCTTATGTTAATACATCTTGCTCTACCCTCGGCATCTTCGGCTCTTTCCTTCAGTAATTTGACTTTGCTGCAGTACATTCACTTCTGTGGACATTTGCACTCTCTCTGAGGTGTTTTCCTGCACCCGAGTTTCCAATTTGCTTGTGTGTTCTGCCAGGCCATGTACATCTTACCTCAGTAAGCTGACATCTATCCTGACTTCATCTATTTTGGATTCTAAGGTGGCTTGCAATGCAGCAATGGCATTTAGAATCTCTTGGTTTCCGTAGTCAGCGTCTTCCCTCGGACCCTTAGCCTGTGCTGCTTCTCCATTTTTGTTCATATCATCCTCCGGGCTCTCTTGGCTCTTTGCGAAGGACTCCATGGTGGGCTGTTTGCCTTTGGCTTTGTTGTTTTTTGCTGCCATTGGTTCAGTAGGCTTCTGTCCCTGACCTTCGTTGTACCCTGTGTGCTGCGGATGCTTCCCACTGCGCAGTGAACTCTGTTCCTCTTTGCGCGCCTTGCTTAGATTGTTCTTTGCCTCTGGACCGCTCACCACTGCTATTTCATATATTTGTGTCAACCAATGTCTAATCTGTCTTACTCCAGGCACTGCAGGTTCCTGTATTGATTTTTAGTTGCAATCTTTCGCACCCGTAGCGCGTAGCATTGGGCTACTCTTCTGCCAGCTTGTTTATGTACACTTCAGTTCCTATGGGTGCTATTCTCAGGCTGCTTGAGTCTTGGGCAAGAGGGAAGGTAGCAATCTACCCCAGCCCCCCCAAATCCCCTGAGAGGACTGTGGCGTGCCTTCCGGCACATGCTATGGGACTCCGTTCAGCACTTTGGCACGCAGGGCTTATATCCGTGGGTCCGTGCTCTACTCTGCCGTCCTCAGAAAGGAGGGAGGTGGTTGCAGTTCGGGCAATGGCTGGCATGTGAGGAGATTGCTAGTTGCAGTTTTTGGTTCCAGTAAGCAATGTGCACTTGCTTGTCCCTGCTTGCAAATGCCAATCTCGCTGGCTGATCGCCTTCTGTTGTTAGAGTACCTGCCCCTAAGTACAGGACAAGGGTTGGGCCACCTCTAATGCTTAGTTCCTGGTAGCCAGCTCACAGTTCAGGAGTATCCCCAGAACCACCTCTTCTGTGATCTAGCAATGGAATTTCCAAGGAGCTCAACTAAGAAATTAAGATCGCCTGCTGGTATTGTTTGGGCTCCTTCTGCGACCTTTACTATTCTGAGTTAACGTCTTACCGTATCAAACGGCTCATATTTGAGTTAGCAGTGGCCTTTAGGTGGTTATAATTTCTGAAAAGGACAAAATGCTGTCCAGTGTCCTTGCTCTGATATCGCTCCTGCACGTCCTTTGGGGCTGCAGAGAGCACCTCCATGCTTGGTACCTGCCCTGCACGTATCAGCGGGGCCAGAGTCCTGCTGGTGTAGAATATCTCCCAGCAAGGGTAGGCTTGTCCTCTACCAGCCCTGCTCCTTACCATTTGTGTTGCGCTGACACCTCAGGCACAGTGTCACTAACGCCTTGCTGCGTCTCAGGTCCCCTGGGTACTGGATCCTCCTGACCTGCACCAGGCTCGAACAATGGTATTGCTCCACCTCCTCAGTTTGCGTAGGGCACACCCCCGGACCTCTCCGGCTGCTCTGCTCCTCTTTCACGGTGTCTGCGTCCAGGGGGCTTCCTCTTGGTCTGGCCCTGGTCGGGGACGTGGGGCTTCAGTGACACTGCCCTGCCGCCGAGCAAGCTTTGCTATGTCCTGCTGAACCTGCAGACACCGTGTTCGCCGGGTCAGCTGTAGTGGCACAATGCTTCCAATCGGTGCCGTTAGTGTACCGCACCTAGCTCCGTGCTGTTCCGGTGCCAAAAGCTTAATCACGCAGGCCCCGCCGACTCACTCCACACTGGCTGCCATTTTCTTTGGTCTGAATTCGGCAAACAATGTTCTGTGCCATTAATCTCACAAGCAGGGCGCTCTACGGGCCAGTTGTTCTCGCTCTCCGACTGCCGAAGGACTCCTACGTTTCCTTTTGTTCATAATAGGGCAACTCTGCCACACTAAGGCTGATCTTTTTTTGGATCATCAGGAGCTCATAACGGGCATGTCCGCTTTACATGGCGGTTGGCCACACCCTCTTAACTGTCTTTGTTGTACATATATCTACCTTCTGTTTAGTTTTGGCATAACTATTGCAATGCAGCGCAGCTAAATTCGACATCAACTCCATTCACTGCCGTTGGCCAAACTAATCCCTGCCATTCCCAAACATTTTCTGCCCTCCCACCACCCCAAAACATCCCTGGGTTCTCTTTGGGCTATCTTTATCAAGCAGGAACATCAAACGGTGTGCTCAAAGTAGTATTATGTCAAAGCATTCTTCTGAGAGGAAAAGGCTTAATTGGAGCTGTATATGCAGTATTGGTGTAATAAATTATTTTAAATTGTAGTGTAAACCACTTTGTTTATAAGCAGTATGCATGTCCTACACTGAGGTCTTGTTCAAAAAAGAGCATTGACAAAGTCAACAGTTTTGGCATATGTATAGGGATTAGGTTGCCATTTGTCAGGCACTTCTTTTGTATGCTCAGGTATTCGCACCATTTGGCAGATGCTACAATTAATGGCCAGTCAGTAACATTGACACAAAAGCCAAAACTTCTGGGATTGCGAATGCTGGTTTATCTCATGAACTCATGTCAATTGTTTTTGTCTTTTGATATTAATGCTTAAAATACATTTTGTGGCGTTTTCTTTCCTTCCAGCTAATACAAGTGGACTTTAATGTTATGATCTGTTTATATTTATTGTTGCGTTCTTCCCTGTTAAATTCACGTCTGGGGCAAAGGGCTTCATTTGATTGAGAAATGTAAAGCTGCTGAGGCAGCAAATCTGTGCAAGGAACCAGAGGTGTCACGTTGTATCGTCAGTATGGACTGAGGGTTTGAGCAGATATTGACGGAAAGATACAGGCACAAAGACATGCAAAATGTCAATGTTGATCATCAGGCGGGATTTTCCAAGAGGTTCCAGGTCAGGTGATCCGCACAGCAGACACATCCGCGTCGACAACAGACAGAAGATTCAAAAAAGAACTGGACAGAGGACAGAAGCTGCTTCACAGTGAATGGACAATTAATATTTGTTCTCGAAGGGGCTTCTTTAGGTATCAATTTTAATCACGAGATCATAACCTATAAAGGTGGAGGTTTGGTGGGCGAGGTTGCTGCAGGATTGTTCTGGTTCAATGAAAATGTAACTATGTAGATTCTCTTGTAAGACAATACAGCTGTCTGTCCTTGCTACTACCAGAGAATGAGTGCACAAGCTCTGTTTTTCTGACACACTTGAGTTTTGGAAAATGTACCAACCTATATATGTTTATTCATTTGGCCTTCAAATCTCTCCAATCAATGCTTGTGCATGTATTCTTTATTTTGAGGCCAATTCTATCTGCCTAAATATGTACATGTTGAGAGACAATTTAAAATAAGGCCAAATAACTATCCAAACGAGTGGGTTTTGCTATATCAAAATATTGTACTGAGTTATGCTAGCAGTTTTCCCAAAGAATAAAGGTATGCTCTACCATTGAATTACTGTAAGTACCCGAAGGTACAGAAAATCAAACATGGTCAGAGCTGTGACTGTTTGGCTCCGACCAGACCATGTCAGTGGCTCTTCACTGCGCTTAAGGATTTGAAATGGGTGCAAAGGTAGCAGTTATGATGCACTGGAAATCATAAGACTGAGCTTTTTATAACAGTAGGCTTTACTCCCAAATGATGTACAATATATAATAAACATGAATATGGTTTCTGTACAGCACTAAATGTATCCATATTCAAAATTCCCCTGTTTAATCAGCCTACAAATGATTCACATAGATGTTTTCTGCATGGGATGGTCCATTAGTTTTGCCTTTAAAAATCCCCACATTGCACCTCAAATCATTCATTATAAATTGTGTTTACGACCTCAGCACTGATGACGGACTCAGAGTGAAACATGTGTCAGTGTTCATTAGATCTAATAATGAGAATTATCCTTAGGACATTGAAAATTGATCATCAGGTTTATATCATTCAAGCCTCTGATTAATTTCATCAGTGGCATTCAACTGTTTAGTTTAAGTCATTGAGATCATTTAAGCTCGTCCATCACGTCAAGCTATTTTCATCTATTTTCTTTGTAATATAGTGTAAGTTTGTTTAGAATCTGTTTCCTACGTTACATATATTTCTGATAACACTGTGTGCATTGCAGTCCACAGGAATTAATTTCTAAACAAAAATACAACTAAGTTCTTCAGGGGAAACATTGCCTCCAGTTAGCACC
This sequence comes from Ambystoma mexicanum, assembly GCF_040938575.1. Lineage (NCBI taxonomy): Eukaryota > Metazoa > Chordata > Amphibia > Caudata > Ambystomatidae > Ambystoma > Ambystoma mexicanum. The sequence continues at coordinate 693,191,346 of NC_090936.1, forward strand.
ACTATCACTGTTTTGTTGTCTAGGTCAGGTATTTTATTTTTTAATACAGCAGCAAATGCTGCTGCCCCAGATGGTTCAACAACCAACCCTGCACGATACAAAAGTGACGTTGCCTCTACTATGTCCTTCTCAGAGACCAGAACCACATCCTCCACATGTTCCATGCAAATGTTCAATGTGTTGGTGCCTAGGAAGAGAAGAACAATGGGTCACCTCAGCTTTGAATAGGAGTATTCAATTCAGAGAAACAAGTTTCTGTAAAATACACAAAAATAATAACATCATTAAGGTTTAAGATATTAAATGTTACATTAGTCTCATTAAAAGCAAGTAATTGAAGACCAATTCAAATGTGATAATATTCTCTTATAAGCATTCTGCTCATTAGTCAATACCCTTGCACATATTGCAGCTAATGCCAAACTTAAGATATCCTTGGAGAGAAAAGAAAACGTCTTGGTCAGGAATTACAGGTAACTATTTAAAAGCTGGCATATATTTAAAAAAGAGCTGCTGATTTTCAGCATTGGATTTTTGGGCTTTAAGGCATCGAATTGCTTTTCTCCTGAGCCATGTTTTACAAAAACCCATCTTTTTGAGTAAGTCTTACTCCTACGTCCTGTCCCCTTTGCTCCATACTGTATGGGCGTCCCTCGCTAGGGACGGGAGACGGAACCTTTTTCACCAGAAAAATCATCTTCCCCTTTAAATTTAGATGCCTGCAGGGGCGTGGCCCTGGGAGCATGCACTCCCCTGACTCCACCCAGAGGTGCCAGTCCTCTTTTCCGCGTCAACAGGAATGGACCGCTTTCACCAGCGCTCCTGGGTTAGGCCTCTGGCCTAGTAATTCCACACGCTCTTCCCCGGGGAAGTATTCTTGTCTTCTTTTTTCTTTTCAATTACTAAGTACTGCTTTGTCCTCTGGCACCACGCTCCTCCACGGCGGTTGTCAACGACGGCAGCTTCAGCAGGTGTCCAGCATGCAAGGGTCCCTTCCCGACGTCCGACTCCCATGCCCTGGCTCAGACCACGGCTGGGATGGCTGTACCGCGTGCAATGCCTTGACTCTGTGCATGCTCAAAAACCGACTAGCCAGGTGGCGGGAGCTCTTCGGAAGATCGCCTCCAGAGGGACCCCAAAGCATTTGTGAAGCAGAAGACTAGGCCCAAGGTAGGTGCCCTGTTCTCCTCTGCACCCCGCAAGGGTGACTCCTTCCCAATGAAGCACCCAAGCGGGAGGGACCTATCGGGTCCTAAGACCAGCAACATCACCAAGGCTGCTCCAGCTACGGGCCACCAGGCAGAGGTGTTGCAAGATCCTACCGGTGCTACCGCTGAGGGGCTGAACGGCTCTTTTACCAGGTCCCAACCCGTGGGGCTACGCCCTAACACAGGGCCCATGCCTGAGGGGGCGCCTGCATGCAGCACTACTGGCACCACAGCTGAGGGTATTCCGCCTACCAGGCCCCAACCTGAGGTGCAGGGTAGGCCTAAACCACCACAGCTCAGTGCACTGGTGGACGCCAGTCCCAGCTCAGCAAGTTCCACAATGCAGGCATTTTGCATGGAGCAAAACAAAATGGCCGCCGGGACAGACAAAATGGCGGCTCACCCTATGCCTTTCCCTTAGGAGACCACAGCTGCCTGTGCCCAGCCCTCCTCCGGCTCCCCCAGACCCGCAGGACACAACAGTGGACACAGACGATGAGGAGGAGGACCCGGACACCCCATCGTCAGCCAAAGCTTTTCACGAGCGGCTGGCGGGCCTGGCTGTGTACCTAGGAATCCTGCAACCAGAGGCGGGGGTACTGGCTGAAGTTCTCACACTACGCCCTACTGCCAGAAAAGGAATCCCACTTCAGGAGGACGGGGTAGCGCTTGGCAAAAAAGGGTGGCTCAAGCCACACTCTACCCAGCCTACCAATAGGCGTTTTGATGCTAAAACAGGCAAACAGAAGGGGACCCCCTTTTATTGTCAGCGCACCCCCAACCACATTCCTTGATGATGGCATCTGCATCGCTGTACTCCAAGCCACAATTTTCTTCAGCGACTTCGGCCTCATCACTCCTGGGCAAGGAGGAAAAGATCTTGGAGGCGTTTGGGAGGAAAATGTATTCCAACGCCACTCTCCATCTACGCCAGGCCAACGCGGATGCCATGTTGGCTGCTGTCAACCAGAAGTTATGACGGGAGATTGCCAATTTCCTCCCTGAGCTCCCTACCCACAGCCAGGCTCGCTTCAAGGCTGGGCTGGCTGAGGCCAAAATCGTGGCACAAGACATAATGGAGTCCACGGTGGCCCACATTGACACTTCAGGTTGGGCCATATGCATTGCCCCGGACATGAGAAGTATGGCGTGGCAAAGGGCTACAAAATGTAATACAGATGTGTAGGACCGCATACTAGACCTGCCTTTCGCGGGCGCGGAGGGACCTGTTCCATTCGACAACAGACGAGGAACTCGATAAGAAAAAGAATAGCTTGCAGACAACAAAATCTTTATCAATCTTCACCAATTCCACTCCTAAAACCTACAGCCAAACGCACCAGCGCACGGACAAGGGTCGTCCCAGGGATGTCATTTCACCAAAATGCCAGGGGTGGCGGAAGTGACATCACAATGTCACGCCCCATGAGTGACATTGCCGGAAGTGATGTCATTTGACCCCACCCCCACGTGACATCTCGAGTTTGGAGGCGTGAAACGACAGAAAAGGGTGAGCTCAACAAAGGTTAAAGAGAAGAAAATGTGAGTTGTGTGCAGTAACAGAAATGTGAGAGGAAAAAGATGCCTAGATAGCGGGCTGAAGAGGAGAGCTGGGATGGAGGCAAGAAAGAGAAGAAGGAGGCGAAAGAGGAGGGGGAGGAGATGAAGGAAAAAAAGAGTCTCTGTTTTAGATGGGTTAAGATGGAGGAAGTGGGAAGGCATAGCAGGATTGTATAGCGAAAGACATGCAGAGACATGAGAGTGAAGGGAGTCAGTGAATTCAGAAAAGGGAAAGTAAATGTGAGAGTCGTCTGTGTAGAAATGACAGGATAGGTTAAAATATGAGATAAGTGAAGCGACAGGAACAGTATAGATGGAAAAAAGTAGTGGGCCAAGGACTGACCCTGGAGGCACACCGTAGAGGACAGGGAGTAGAGAGACTGCCAGACAAGGACACAGAACAAAAATGACCCGTGAGATAAGATTCAAACCAGGAATGGACAGAGCCAGAGATGCCCAGAGAAGAAAGTAGGGTGGGGGTCCACAGTGTCAAAGGCTGCCAGCCAAGGACAGGAGAACAAGGTTAGAAGAAAGTTTATTGTGGCGTGCCGAGAGAAGTGAGTCTGAAACATGTGAGAAAGCAATTTCAGTGAAGTGGGCAGGACGAAAACCAGACTAGGGTGGAGGGAAAAGAGAGTGTAGGTGTAAGTAGAAAGGTACATGTTAGTAGACAATGCTCGCCCCCGAAGTTAAGATAAGAAAGGGAGGCGAGAGATAGGTGGAAATTAGAGGAAAGACAGGCATCGAGAGTGGTTTTTTTTCAGAATGGTAATGATAGTGGCATGCTTAATAGTGGGGGGGAAGAAAGACGAAGAAAGAGAGGGGTTGATAAGAGTAGTAAGACTGATGGTAGACAGAAGGAATGAGAGCAGAGGGGAGAGGGACAGAAGATGAGGCCATAGGGTAGGCACGAGTTAGAAAGGCCGTCATATTTACCCTTATCTAGACGACTGGCTAGTCAGGGAAAGATCTCCAGAGGCGGTTCAACATACGGCATCCGCCCTCATGGATACACTGTATGACCTGGGATTTTCTTTCAATCTTAAAAAGTCACAGTTGGTGCCCATGCAGAGCCTGACCCTTCTGGGACACAAGCTCTGAGAGGATCTTCCCCTCAGAGGACAAGATCACGGCCATCAAGAGGGCCAATGATCCTTTTCTCAGCAGAGCAGTGACTTTGGCGTGGTGGTACCAACACCTGTTGGGAGTTATGGCTGCATGTCTTCTTGCAGTACCACATACAAGGCTCAAAATTAGGTGGCTGCAGCTACATTTCTCAGCCTCCTGGAACCAGAAAGGTTCACAGGCAGAGCAGGTCAGCATACCACAACAGCTCCTGGTGGGGTACAGACAACAACCTGCGGATAGGCAGACCCTTCAGGCAAACATCGCCTCAGGTCACCATTACCACAGACTCATCCCTAGAGTGGAGCTACCCTAGACAGCCACAGTGTCCATGGAGTATGGTCCCGGCAGGAGCAGCTGGTGCACATCAACTGGCTCAAAATGATGGCTATCTGGCTTGCTCTCAAAGCCTTTCTACCCATCATCACCAGCAGGGCGATTCTCATTCAAACAGACAGCAAGATCTCGCTGTTGATGTATTACATCAACAAGCAGGGTGGCACCCGGTCCCCTCCCCTCTGCAGACTAGTGGATAACGTTTAGGAGTAGGCTCTGCTGAACGCCTGTCAGCAGTCTACCTCCCTCGGGAGTCCAACCTAGAGGTGGACAGGCTTAGCAGGCTGAGCGCAGACAACTACGAATGGCAGTTGAACAAGCAGGTTCTTCCGGGGATCTTCAACAGGTGGGGTCATCTGCAGGTGGATCTCTTTGCCACCAGTACCAACAGGAGGTGCCCCCAGTTTGCTTCCTGGAAGCGGCAAGGCAGGGGTTCGCTGGGCGACGCAATACAGATCCTGTGGAACATCATGACTGCTTACGCCTTCCCCCACTCCCCTGGTGCACAAGGTCATCTACAGGATCGGGGAGTCGGATCATCCTGATAGCCCCATGGTGGCCAGCCAGACCCTGGTTCTTGAAGCTGCTCAGCCTGTTGTACCAGGCCCCCGTACAACTCCTGCTGGGCCCAGCACACCTACTCTCTCAGCAGGGGGACCCCACCCCTGCAGAAGTTATCCCTCGCAGTGTGGTTCCTGAACAGGTCTCCCTGAAGCATTTGCACCTGTCACAGGCTATCCTGGCCATTATACAGGCGGCTAGGAGTGACACCACCAGGAGCCAGTACAAAAGCAAGTGGACCAGGTTCTGTCACTGGGCAGAATCAAAGGAAATTGATCCTTTGACTTGCATGCTGGATGACATGCTCTCCTACTCTGCACACCTCACACTAAGACGTGCAAGTAGACATATGTTGCACTTATCTGGTGGCCATTGTAGATTACAAGAACTCTCAGGAGGAAGTATTCTCATCCTCCAGTCTGGTGGTTAAGAGACACTTAGCGGGCCTGACTAGGCTCTATCCACCTATCAAGAAATCGCACCAGGTGTGGGACCTTAATGTGGTCCTGGGCGCCCTGGCGCATAAACCATTCAAGCTGATGTCATCCACTGACATCAGGCTAGTAACCATTAAGACGGCCCTTCTAGTGGGCCTTACCTCGGCACGCTGAATCAGTGAGATCCAGGCACTAGTAGCTTGCGAGCCATATACTACATTTCATAAGGACAAGGGGGTGATCAGAACACACCCCGATTTCTTACCTAAGGTTGTCTCCTCTTTTCACCTTAATGAGGAGATAGTGTTACCAACCAACTTTCTTCGCGGACCCTACGGAAGATGCCCAGAGGGTTCTGCACTGTCTAGACGTCAGAGGGGCGCTAAGATTGTACCTGGACAGAACCAAGAGCTTCTGTAAATCAGACACCCTATTCGTCACCTTTGGGGGATCAAAACCAGGCTGTCAGGACTCCAAAGCTTCCATTACATGGTGGATGGTTATAGCCATGAAGGAGGCGTATGAGGGGCAGCACAGGCCATTGCCAGCAAACATGCATGCCCACGCCATCAGAGTTAAAGCCACGGCAGTGGCTTTCCAAAGGCACATTCCGTGGCAGGTTATCAGCAAAGCGGCTACGTGGGCTACTCCCTCAGCCTTCTGCAAGCACTACTGTTTGGATACCAGCGCCAAGATGGACGCGGCATTTGGTCAGGCAGTGTTAAGGAACGTGTTTTCTTAAGCGGGGCAACTCTCCACCCTGGGCTACATTCAGTTATAATCGCCCATACAGTATGGAGGAAAGGGGACGGGACATAGGAGTAATTATAAGTTACTCACTGTAGTGACTAACTTAGTTGTAATCCATAGTCTCCTTTCCTCCATACGTCCCTCCATCCTCCCTTCAAATAAAACTGGTGTCATTAGGCAATGTTAATATTGTCGATGCGTCAAGGAGGACTGAGGAGTGGTGCCGGTGGGTGGAGTCAGGGGAGCAGAAACACAATTAAGATGCTTGATTTGTTTTAATTTCTTCCTATGGGACTCCCATTTTCTTTACAAGAGACTCCGAGCCACAAGCTCTTGGACTTGTTAGGATGTACATCAGGGCTTTCAAACCAGTTACCAGTGACCAGCAGTTATACCAGATGGTTCTTTAAATTCTAGCCAGCTTGGATATCTTAAAAGCATGTGTCTAAGACCTCTTTCACCAATTATTGATTCTATACTGCATGTTTGTTGGCAATTTGAGTAAATAAAATGCAGTCTTCATGTTGTATTCGTGTCGATCCATTCACTTCTAGTACAGTAGTAAAGTACAATGTAAATCGGCCTTACCTGCAAAGGGAGGAGCTAGTCCAGCTGCAATACTTTTTGCATCCATGGTGACCGGTTTGCCATCCAGAAGACTTCTAAACATAGTGCAAGCTGTGAAAAGGAAAGTGTGAAAATGATTGGACAAGTGGTCTTGTATAAAGCTTTTCCAATGATGATGAACGTCAGTCCCTGACATATTTCCAGTATAGCTGATAGTAAACCGATGCCTGGACCTCTAGAGGCGTGCGCCACATGCCAGAGTTATCCAGTGGCATTTTAGATCAGCCTGCGAAATAGTGTGCATGCATGTGTCCCAGATAAATAGCAACAGTAGAACTCAGTGAATGGGTCAGGATGCCTTGACATTTGAATGATAAGTGTTTAGTAGTGTGCACTGATCTAGATTTGCAATGGCAGTTCTGCAGGACCAAAATCTAGCATGTAAAAATATGGTTACAAACATGTATGGTTAGACTGAACATATATCTTTGGAAAATAATGTCTGTGAATTACACCTGAACACAAGCTTTTTAAAGCTAGCTGTTACAGGGATATGAAATTGGCACTAGTTGGAAGAATTCATGTGATTACAGAATGAAACCGGCTTCACTTGAAGAAATACCAAACCTTTCCATAGCGCAAGTGTGAAATGACTCTGACGAATCGGGGTGCCAGTTTGCAGTAGATTACGATGGTAGGCGAAGACCACTGACTTGGCTACCAAAGGTAAGCGTATGGTCTTAGATAACACCCGGGTCACAGACAGTGTTGGCCCAAGAAGGGGCCTCAGCCAAGATGGAAAGCGGTCTGGGTGTTGGGGAGGAACTCAAAATCTGTTTTCTCCCTGTTGAAGAAATGTCAACTGTGGTATATTCAAGAATTAATGGCATGAAGTAAGGTATGCATGGAACCCCCCCCCCCCCGCCTGCCCATTTTTACCAATGCAACAGTGTCCTTGCCAAGTTTCAACGCCGCCGAGAAGAGTCAGAGGATCCCCATTGGTTGGAGGAGGTATTTTCAAGAGGACAAAATCTGAAGAACAAAGGTGCGCATATGCATCATATATGCTATGCCCAAACCTTTACCCAAATCTGAAGTTTTTAAATCACTATGCTTAAACAACCCTAAAGCAGATATTACCCCTTCACCTTAGATGGCAAAGGAGAGGGCTGTCGCAGCGTTCGGTGAGCTCCGGGGCAAAACATTTGGTGATCCCGCCCTTTGCTATTTTTTGTGCACTGCACCAGCCGCACACTGAACAGAAGATGCTAAAACTCTCACTTTGAGTTTGTGTGGCGGTCTTACCTATGTTGATGAGGTCCTCTGAATGCAGCTGGGCTAAGGTAAAACGCGCTCTTCATCCATTCCACTTACCATCAAAACGATGTGTAGTGGAAATCTGGAGACTGAACACACTGAAAATCTTGCAAAGATCATGTCTTGTTCCCCCCAACATATGTCCTCTTCTACCAGTTTCTAGGGCCATGAGCCTACCCTGTACACGCTAGTCAGATGAGCTCTGTTCACATTGCTGCTAAGGTGATCTTCTGCTGCTGTATGACATTTCCATCAGAATGCGCTCTGCCAGACGCCTTCTTTATTTCACAGGTGTTCTGGGTTTCTCTAATGTCGTGTATTCGCAAAAGTGCAACTGGAGAGCAGTGCGAGTCTATATAGGCCAGGCAGATTGTATGCCCCAGACCGTGTATTCTTCTTATCTAGAGTAATTTTGAATGTGCAAACGTGCTACACGTTTCGATGACAGTGTGGCCTAGATGTTCCCGTATCCAGTTCTAATAGTTGGTATTTTATCATATTTTTTTATATATATATCACTTCATGTCTGACGACTCCTGCTTCTGAGCACTGTAAAATAAGTGTTATTACTGCAAAATGTAATAATACTTAATTCATCAACGATGAAGGGCTGATTCTGCTCTGCTGAAATCGCTTTAAACTCGCTCAGCTATTCAATAAAGACACAAGCATGCTGTTTAATCCAAAACGAAAAATATATTAGGATACCAACCCACTACAGCCTCTACACTATATAACACTACTATGATCACATTTAATAGTGGGCCATGATATATCACTCCTGTATGTAAGCACTGTAAACATAAGTGCTATTTAATAAGACATGTAACCCCCAGAACCAATGCATTACCAAATGCTGTTGGATGTCGGTTGAAGGTAAGTAGGTTAAGTGCTGTCTACACCTTTTATCCGTCTGAGGTCAAAAAATGAGTTCATTTTGGTTACGAGGTAATATTTTATGAGTGCTTTAGATAAAGCAGTTTGGTGAAATCACTTTATAAGTAATGGATTCATTTAAATGCCTAAATGCTGGCATCAATCTATCCAAGCATAGACTTCGAATGTTGTCATAGTCTTAATTTAGTGTTGCTGTTAGTGTGACGTTGCAACTCTTATTCAACTTCATACATACTTGTATGAAAATCAGATCCAAGTGCTTCTTTGCTTCCTTGAGATGTCAATCTTATTTTATACTGGCATGTTTGAAGCTGATCGAGACAGGGTTATACATGCACTTGCATTGGGATGATGGCACCTTCACACAGCTTTCTGGGAACAACAATCATGTTACCAATGTATATATTGTTTTATGGATATCTGGCAACTAAGCCCCCCAGACACAAATATAACTCCTGGACACACCACGGTTCTACCCACAATCCATCTGGTGGTCACAAAACACATAAGAAATACCTATAAAATAGCTCCTCTGGGCACGCTTCCTCCTGAACTGTATAAGACAGTTGTGGTGAGAAGGGGGTGGGGAAATCCCAGCCAGGAGTACAGCCCGCAATGTGGCAGGGAGAGGGGATCTCTGTGTGCATAACACAACAGAGAAAAGGGCACAAGCCAGCCTGCCCCATCCCTGGTGGAGGGTGATGAGAGGTGTTAAAGCAGAAGGAGCGGACAGTAGCCTGGTGATAGCAGCAAGTTAACACATGTCTTTGAATATATCCCAGCTGAAGTGCAGATAAATTAAGAGGTACATGTTAACTAATTCAGTCTGCCAAAAGGGGTGACAATAGGGCCCCAGCGGAGAGCGAGGCTTGGGGAGCTTGCTCTGCCTTTCCCCTCCCTTCCTGAAGGCCCTGGCAAAGGGATAAGGTTGGTTGTACTTTCCAGAGAGGCAGGTAGGTCACAAGAGGCTGTGCTCAGAAAATGACAGTACCCTACATACTAAATAAAAGGAAAGCCCCAGCAAGCGTATAGAAAATAACGCACTTTAATGATGCACGATATTCACCAAAACACTGACAACCCCCTTGTAAAAAAGGTATAAGCACATTAAACACGTACCGACTACAAAAATAGTCACTTTAATAGCTCGGATTGCAATTTTAAAGCCCTATCAAAAACAAGCTCTAATGCCCCACGCCCCGTGCGGCACAAAGTGCGGCACGATAGAGGGCCTGGGGGGTTAGGCGCGGGGTGGGGGAACCAAACGGCACGAAATGCAAGGGGAGGGGCAGCCAAGCGGCGCCCCCACCCGCGGCGTTGCCAAGGAAACACAAACACATATGGGGAAAGGTGTGAAGAAAAAGCAACAGGGGGGCAGGAGGAAGTCCGGCACCCCAGAAGTACAACAAAGGGCCAGGGGGTATTAAGTACCCCAACGAAAAACAGGTTAGGCACAACCAGGTAAGGAGCTCACCTCATTCGGGTAAGCTCCTAGGGCCTGGAAAAGGGGGAGAAGGAAACGTTTTGCCTCTGCGGGCTTTTCGTGACTTTGTTTCCCCACAACACACAGCATTCTGTTGAGCGGCGGGAAGTTGCTGGAGCGGACCTAACGTCAGCGTCAGGGCCGTGTGGAGAAGATTTCAGGAGCCGCAGCATTTTTGTCGAGCGGCGGGAAGTTGCTGGCCTACGTCGGCGTCGGGGCCGTGTGGAGAAGACTTAAGGAGCCGCGGACGCTGAAAGGAAGCAGCCACAGGAGCCACCGATCGCAGCAGAAGAACGCAGCGAGGAAGTCTGGAGCGAGCAAGGAAGTTCTCCGTGGAAGGAGCCGGCGGCCGCAACCGGGGAACAGCCACAGCGAAGAAGTGAGGAGCAGCGGCAGCGCAGGTTAGAGGAGTCCATCATCTGCAAAGGAGCAACGCCGTGAAGAGGCCCGGCAGGGCAGGGAAAGGCGCCGGACGAAGCCCGCGAAAGCCGGGTAAAGGAAGGAAGGCGCGGTAACGAGGGGGTGTGGCCGTCCAGGCACACGCAATCGGAGGGAGCGGACGTGCTGGGAATTTTTCTTAAAGGTACAGGCACATGGAGCACGGAAGCAGGAACAAACTGTGCGCCTGGGCTGCAAAGACTACCAGCAACCTGTGCACAAACAATAAATTCACTGGGTTTGATACGCTGGGGGCCTGAGTTCTAATCCAACGTCCTGGAACTGCAGGACAAGCAACATTATTACAAGGCAAAAGACGAGCAGCCACAGCAGCCGGAACGCACAGAAGAGCAAGCAAGCCTCAAGCAAGGCAAACAAAACGAATTTTGAGAGCAATGGCTGAAGAAAGGGCAAGAAGAGCGCAAGAATTTAGCGCATGGGCTAAAAAAGCAGAAAAAGAATATGGAGCGCAGTGGGTGCTGGAGCTGATGCAGAAGGGGGAGAAGGCAAGGGCAATGTCGCCTTTGCTGCTAGAGCAGTCCAGCAGCGGTGAGGAGGATGTAGCATTACCGCAAGGCCAGAAGAGGGCAAGAGAAGTGGCAGGAAGGCCACAGGAACAGCCGGAGGAGCCCAAGAAGAGGCAAAAGAAAACCAACAAAAAAGGTAAAGAAAAAATTAATAATAACATTGGGGACAAAATTGTTAAAATGTTGAAAGAATGCATCACGGTTCAGGGTAAGTCGCCCAGAACCCAGGAAGAGAAAGAAAAGAGACACAACAAGCACAGGGCTGAACAATTGGCAGTGACATCTGAGGAGGAGGATAGTAGTGAGGACGAAGAAAGGGAGCACTTGCAGGCCTGAGTGAAATGGAAGGGGGTAATACATAAAGATAAAGAGAGAAAGGCTAGGATAGATGGGGCAGGTGACGGTCAGGGTACAGGTGGGCCAAGTCCAGCAGACAACGGGGTACCCATTCCACAAGGGGAGATACAAGGGGTTCCGCCAGGGTCCATTCCCCAGGGGGCAACCACCAGCCTACCGGTGACGCCAGCCGGGCTTACAAAGATAACAGTACAAGAACCAGCCACAGTTATGACAAAATATGGCAGGCTCACGGTCGGGAAAGATGCCCAAGGGTGTTCTATGAAGGCTCAGGCGTGGCACATTAATGAAAAAGTGAAGGAAAAAATATGGAGAAAAGAATTTATAGATATCTTTTCGTTACTAGATGTCCAAAAGAGAGGGCAGAATGTATCAGAGGATATAAAGGAGGATGAGAAGGGCTTACTAAAAAGGGCACCAGTAAGAAGGAATTTTGATAATTGGACGGCGGCTTTCCAAATAATGTCCACTATCATACTGCAAAAATACCCAGAAGACGGTTTATCACTGGTAACATACCAGCAGAGGGTCTTGAAGGTTTACAAAGCATTTGGGGGGGATGCATGGAAGGAATATGACCACGAATTTAGAAAAGAAATGGATTGCTTCCCAGACATAGGTTGGGATGAGGAGAACTTACACCTGTACATATTCAATGTGCTAAAAGAAAAATGGGACGCCAGGGAACAGAGTAGTGCGGGAGGCTATCAAAGGAGGCAATATTGGCAAAACGATTTTAGAAACGATTATAAATATAATACCAGAAGATATGAGAGCAATTATGACAGAGCAAGGGATCAGAGTTTTCGGAGCAGGCAATACAGCTCACAGAGAAGTTGGCAGAACAGCAAACTACCAACAGCACAAGGGGGTGGTAGGGGAAGCAATGGGCCAACAAGGACAGACGCAGCGCAATGTCGAAACTTCGAGAATGGGGTACCATGTAGCTGGGGCAAGAAATGCAAATTCAGCCACAGATGCGAAAATTGTAGGGGCGAACATAGTACCACAAAATGCACCAGAGCAGCATCCAGCACGCACAGGGTACTGGAAAAACTGAGTTAAGAAAAACGATGAGAAAGGGGCCACGCCAGTTAAGATTGAAAGAATGGAGAGGTGGCGACAGGTTTTTCCAGACAAGGAAGTTGCAGAGACGATCAGGAGAGGCTTCCAGGAGGGTTTTAATATTCCATTTGAAGGGCAAGGGTCCCAGAATACCCCTAAAAACCTGAAATCCGCTTTAGAGAACAGAGTGTTAGTGGGCCAGAAAATCAAGAAAGAAGTAGAACTGGGGAGGATAGGGGGCCCATACAGATCCCCTCCATATTTAGAATACATATGCTCACCATTGGGGCTGGTCCCAAAGAAGGAGGTAGGCGAATTCAGGCTGATTCACCACTTATCATACCCTCCAGGGGCATCGGTGAACGATGGCATACCACAGGATGCAGTGTCAGTGTCTTATGCAGATTTTCAGGAAGCAGTACAGGGGGTCAGGAAAGCAGGGGAGGGGGCATGGATGGCGAAGGCCGATATAAAGTCAGCATTTCGCCTGCTCCCAGTCAATAGGGAATCACAGAGGTGGCTATGCATGCATTGGGAGGGAGAATATTTTGTCGATAAATGCCTACCAATGGGTTGCGCCATCTCGTGCACATATTTTGAAAAAGTGAGTTCATTCTTACAATGGGCACTTACAAAGGAGATGGAGGAGGCACAAGTAGTCCACTACCTGGACGATTTTCTATTTATTTGTGGGACCACAGGGTTCCGAACTGTGTAGGGCTACCTTGAATAAATTCATGGCATTAACAGAAGACTGGGGCTTCCCGCTGGTGGAAGAAAAAACAATGGGCCCAACACAAAGAATCCAATTTCTAGGTATAGAAATAGACTCACAAAGGGGAGTGTGCAGGATCCCGGAGGAAAAAGTGGCAGACCTATTGGGAACAATCAAAAGCCTAAAACGGAGAAACAAGGCCACGGTGAAGGAATTGCAATCACTAGCAGGTAAACTAAACTTTGCTGGTAGGGTTATACCGCAAGGCAGGATAATCCAAAGAAGGATTGAACAGAGAACAAGAGGGGCCAAGGAGGGGCACCACAGAGTCAGAATTGGCGGGGGAATCAAGAAAGATTTGGAGGTATGGGATGTATTCCTTAAATCATTCAATGGAGCAGTGATCTGGCGCTCACCAATAAACGAGGAGAACAAGAGGGTGTTATTTACAGATGCAGCCGGGGGATTGGGTTTTGGCGCAATATTGGGTACAGAATGGTGCGCAGAAAAGTGGCCAAAGGCATGGCAGGATGCAGTTTGGACGAGTAATATCACATTACTGGAACTGTTTCCTATCTGGGTAGCACTGTGTGCATGGGAGGCAGAGCTAAATAGCAAAGAGCTAAATGTTTGGTCAGACAACATGGCAGTAGTGCATGTAATAAATAATGGAAGGGCATCATGCCCGCTGGTCTTGGAATTAATGAGGGCAATAACATTGTGTTGTCTGAATAATAATGTTGTCTTAAAAGTGAGGCATATCGCCGGAGAAGCAAATGTGGTCGCTGACGCCTTGTCTCGTTTCCAGTGGGGCAAGTTCAGAGAGCTGCGGCCGGATGCAAACAGGATAAAAACGCCCACGCCACAGAAGGCATGGGTCCCATTAAAAGCAATGGAGGAAAAACGGTTAACTACAAGGTTGACTCAGAAGAGGAGGTGCAAGGTCAAGTCATAGAAAGATTGGCCAGGAACGCTATAACATACAAAACTGGTAAGCAGTACAAGAAGCATGTAAATAATGTGTTAAAGGAAACTGGGTTGCAAGAAGTGGGGGAGATTACAATCTCCAAAATGTGTGACTTCCTGGAGAAAGCATTTGCACAGGGGAAAAGAAAAAGCTGGGCAGCAGCGCATTTGGCCGCAGTCGCATATACCTCTAAGGTGGCCGGGGTGACAGACCCAACAGTTAGCCCACAGATAAAATATGCATTGAAGGGCTGGGCAAAATTGGAGGGAAAGAAACCAGACAGCAGGCGACCCCTGAAATTTGGAAAAGTGGTTAAACTGTTACATGTGTTGCATAGTACGTGTAGCGACAGTTATGAGACAATGCTGTTCAGGGCGGCGTTTGCACTAGCATATTATGGGGCTTTTAGGATTGGGGAACTGGTAGCGCGCAACACAGTTGCAGGGGACGGGCTAGCAAGAGGCGACGTCAGCATAGGGTCCAAAGGCATGTCGATATTACTGAGGAAATCGAAAACAGACCAGATGGGGAAAGGTAGAACAATAGAGCTGAATTGCATTAAGGATAGGGAGCATGGATAGTCGGCCATTCATTTGTGACATGGGCAGGCATGTGGATCGAAGTCTTCAAAGAGGGCCTGCATTTTAAAAAGACAATAACATCCTGTTGGGGCCTCCCAGGAATGCATTGGGAGGACATTCACGATCGGTTATCGAACCTGATCGGGTTTAGGGACCCACCGGAGTATCTGGTAATCCACCTTGGTGGTAATGACCTGGTCAAAACAAATAGGGGCAAACTGATGCGCAACATGTGCGAGTCCCTAAGGGCTATTGCACACTGCTGGTGGAAAACCGACATTTTTATGTCTGAGATAATTACCCGCAGAGTCTGGTACGGGGCGCACAGGAGGCATGCCATCGAAGTTGCAAGGAAAAAGCTCAACAAGGCGGTAGAAAGGTACTGCAGGAGTATGGGGCTCCAGTTTATAAAGCATGGCTTGTCGCAGAACAACCCAGAGATGTTCCACCAGGACGGGGTACACCTATCTAGCAAAGGGATGGGAATTTTTACAGATAACATTTTTAGAGCCTTAGCTGAGCGAGGATGCAGATAGGGACGCTTTTTGGGGGGACCTGAGCGGCCGAGGCGACACCCACTCAGGTGTGGCGGCACGTGTCCAGGAACGGATGCCCCAGGGTAACTAAGACTAGCCAAGGAGAAGGCTGGGCATCTACACACCCTGGACACAAAGTGCCCAAAAGCGAGTTGGTGTTATTGTTGGTTGTTATGATTATTGTTTGGTGTTATTTTCTGTAGCAAATAAACAAGCCTACGGCCTATAATTTTTCCACGAACAAAAACCCTGTCTGTATTATTATTTCTTTATCTGGGGTACTAGGGTCTAGGAATTAGAGCGAAGGGGAGCCCACACTACTCGGCCTGGGGGGTTAGGCGCGGGGTGGGGGAACCAAACGGCACGAAATGCAAGGGGAGGGGCAGCCAAGCGGCGCCCCCACCCGCGGCGTTGCCAAGGAAACACAAACACATATGGGGAAAGGTGTGAAGAAAAAGCAACAGGGGGGCAGGAGGAAGTCCGGCCCCCCAGAAGTACAACAAAGGGCCAGGGGGGTATAAGTACCCCAACGAAAAACAGGTTAGGCACAACCAGGTAAGGAGCTCACCTCATTCGGGTAAGCTCCCAGGACCTGGAAAAGGGGGAGAAGGAAACGTTTTGCCACGCAACCCACCCAGCGAAAAGGCAAGGAGAAGAGAAAGAACAAGGAACAGGAACGCCGAGTACTTTCTTCGGTACACGGTTGAAGAAAGTCGTAGGCAGCGGCACCTGTCCAGGAACGGATGCCCCAGGGTAACTAAGACTAGCCAAGGAGAAGGCTGGGCATCTACACACCCTGGACACGAAGTGCCCAAAAGCGAGTTGGTGTTATTGTTGGTTGTTATGATTATTGCTTGGTGTTATTTTCTGTAGAAAATAAACAAGCCTACGGCCTATAATTTTTCCACGAACAAAAACCCTGTCTGTATTATTATTTCTTTATCCTGGGTACTAGGGTCTAGGAATTAGAGCGAAGGGGAGCCCACACTATTCAGCCTATGAAGTTCCCTGTCTTGTTCTACGAACTGCCAAGGGGGTGATTCAGGGGGCCTGGGGAGGACGATGATCTGGGGGCGGTTTGGAGAGAATCCCTTGGTGGCCATCACACGGCACGGGATAATCACTTAGTGAACCTGCAGGGTAACCAGGCCCATGTTTATCTTTCCCAGGCCTACCACAGGCCCAAACCAAACCCCAACCCCTAACCCCACACGTAGGGATGAATGGCCAGAACCATCCTAACCCAGCTCGTACATAGAGAAAGCCCTGAAAGCAGAATCAACCCCCACAACAGACGCTACGAGTTTCTTTAAACAAGCCTGCAATTCCAGCACGAGAAGAGTGGTATTTTCCTTTAATGGAAAAAGGATTAATTCCTGAAAAACAATAGTGTGTGTATCGATACAATTTCAGTCATACACAAACCAGCAAAAGTGTAATTTCACAAAATACAAGTGCCCCATGCTGAACCCAGCACTTCTACGGATACAATATTGCAACTTCATGACTCATGGAATACAGCAAAAACAAAGCAGGAGAACAAAACAGGCAACCCCATTTGTTCCATGCCAGAAGTAAATCTCGTGCTTGGGGCCCAATATGTCTAGCTTACAGAGTGAGCAATGTGCAATCAAGAATGAAGTATTTAAAGGGGTTACCCAGGGCCTTTCCAACATCTGATGCACACGCTCCGCAGAGAGGGTCAGCAAGGAGACACTCCAATCCAAAATGGCAGAGAGGCTAGTTATAGGCCTGATCTAGCCCCATAAGCCGAAAGCAGCCCCAGCTGCACTTAAGCAAGGTGTCAAATCCCGGCCCTTCCTTAATCACACAACACAGAATTACACACACACCCTCACTACTAGCCCAACCATAGGGGTAGGGAGAACACAGTATAAAAGCCCACAAACATAGTTGGTTAGTATGGGTTACAGGAGTTTACATTCGGTGAAGGCCTGAGATTGGAGTGTGTTGGGGATGGTGGTGGCTGTAGAGACCGAGGTGGCTGGAAAAGTGGTAGCAGGCGGCAACAGCAAAAGTGAAAAAGTTGGTGAGGGAAGGGAAAGATGGGTAGAAAGCGCAATTAAGAGCTGAAAGTGGAGCCAAGACTGGTGTGGATGCAGTGGTGAACACACAAAGAAGTCCAGGCAATTACATCTTTCTTTTAATTCTTTTTTAAGCTATACAAATTAGCTGTACTTACCCTCCAACCGACACAAGATGTCCCTAGTAGGATACAGTGGGCTGCCCCCTTCCGCGCTGCGGGAGGATGTGGCGGCCTCGAGCCGCGGAAAGACGGATCCCAGACGGGAAACCTGGAGCCAGCACTGGAATGGTGCTGAAGTATTGGTAGCTGGGATACGCACACACTGAGGTGAGCACTCGCTGGAGGGACAGCAGGCGCAGGAGGACTCGTCTAGGAGAGTGGACCCAGGCAGAGGGGGCACTCAGTGGTGTTAAGGATGGGGCCAGCAGGAAAGCGGCTCCCCTGCCAGCCCCCCAGTCAAGGAGATATGGGAGAGAAAGGAGTGAGAGCCTAAGGAGTCGTTGGGGAGCTGTGACTGTTGCCTGGTGGGGCTGGAAGACAGCGGGGCACCAGAGGGGCCTTCTGGAGATGGGGGCTAGTCAGCTGTGAGGAGCAGCTGGAGTGTGCGAAGGGACAGGGCGGCAGTGTAGTAACACTGGAGTGAAGAGAGAGGGGACAGCAAAGCGGCCCAGAGTCTCTGACAAGCAAGACATAGTAATGCTTACCTCACCTGGCACACCTCACGTGGGGTAGTAGGACCGGCAGTAAGGGCCAAGCGCAAGGGAGGACAGTGAACAGCCATGAGGAACAAGAAGGGGCCCTCCTGGGAGCCCTGAGTGGAGCCAGCCCAGTAAACAGAGACACCTGGAGGAGGAGGTGGGGCAACCATTAGTGGTATTGAGGAAGGAAGTGGAGAGACCAGTGAGGTGGAAATGTTGGCGAGAAATTCAGGGGAAGGCGAAAAAGGCGTGTGGGTCCCCTGCTGGAGGCCTGAATGGTCTGTAACTTTCTGGAAGGTCAGTATTGTGGCAGAGACCGGGGCCAGAAAGACCATGGTGAAGGGCCAACAAAGAATGGATAAATACATAAAATCCAAACACAAGCAGCCAAGAGCGGAGGGAGAAGGAGCTCCGAAGGAGGGGACGCTGGACGCACTGATGAAGGCAATGCAGGCTACCAGGTACTTGCTGGAAGGGAGCATTAAAGTGGCGGGAGTAAATGTGCCCCTGGTGCGGGCGGACCTCTGCAAGGTGTGCGAGAGAGTAATGGAGGTAGAGCAGAGAGTAAGCTCGTTGGAGGACGATCTGCAGCGGCTCAGGAATCTGGTGGTGGGCATTGTGGGAGCAACTTGGACCTTGGAAGCTAGAGCAGAAGATGCATAGTGTCGCTCCCGGTGGTGCAACATACGCCAGGTGGGCGTACCAGAAAAAGGGGAGTGGCCTTGAGTAGAGTTGTTTGTGAGTGTCTACTCCTGGAGAAACTGCAAGTGAGACATGGAGTCCATGCGCAGCACCCGGATCATCGGGGAGAGGTGTCAGGAAGAGCCCCACAGACTGGAGACTGAGAGCCGCTGAGGTTGGCCGGGGGGGGCATCTGCCAACGTAGAGAAGGGCCTAGGACAGGGGCTGGAAGGATTGGCAGGGCGAGGAGCGGCAATGAGACACCAATGTGATTTTGATGTTTATTTTTCTGCGCAAGGAGGTCCTGGGCCTATGGTTACCTATTCATTGGAGGGGGAGATGGAGGGCATGACTATAAGCTCAGGTAGAAGGGGAGGGGTGGCATGAGGGCAGATGTGCCACCAAGGGATGGCCAAGGAGTGCCACGGCCACCCTTATAAAGAAACACTGCCCCCCCCCGGCCCTCCTGCCTCTTAGGTGTTTGTTTTGTTGTGCCACCCCAAGATTTACAGTGATCTCATCAGGCCACCCTTATGAAATATTTCTGGCGGCGCCACTGCACGAGGGGCATGGGGAGGAGGTTAGAGGAGGAGAGTAGGGAAGGGGGTGGCTGGGGACTCGGGGGGGATAGGGAGGGCAGAGGGGGGAAGTTGTGGGACAAGGGAGTGGGGCTGAGTTTGAGGGTTTCTGTAATGGTTGTCTGGGGCCCTGAGGTTGTGGGGGCAGCCGCGAGGGTAACTGGGAGAACTGAGGTCTAGGTGATGGGGTTGAAATTCATACGGATGGCGCAGGAGGCTCTGGCTGGAGACAGCGTGGAGATGTGGGAAGGTATGCAGGGCAGGTTCTGTATGGGGGGTGATTGCCTGAAGATCGGGGTTGGAATGTTCGGGGGATGGGAAATCAGCTCAAGCATCAATGAGTTGGGGGGTTCCTTAAAAGGCATGGGATCCAAGTAGCTTTGCTTCAAGAAACATGGTCTGTAAAGATCTGTAAACACTCGAGATAACGGGGGGAGATAGTAATAGTAGTGGGGACGTCCTACTCGTCCCATGCAAGGGGGTATTGATTTGGCATCAGGGGTTCCTTTAGAGGTAGAGAAGGTCCTGGTGATGAGGTTGGGAGGAGGTGGTGCCTACAGAGTACTGGAAGGGAGAAGTATTTCTGTGTTGAACTCATATGCGCCGAACATAGATGATAGAAGCTATTTCCTGACTGTGTTGGATTTGGCTGGTGAGTATAGGGAGGGCTTATTTATATGGGGGGGCTTTAATTGTCCGCTGGATCCAGAAATTAGATAGTACAGGGATATTGGGGCTGCAGAAACGATAAGCGATGGCAGCATTGAGAGGGGTCATCGAGGGCTTCGACTTAGTGGAGTTATGGTGGGAGATGCATGGGCAAGAACAGGGATACTCCTATTTTTCGGTGGTACATGGTTCTCACTCTCGTCTCGATTACATTTTTGTGGGAATGGAGGACTTCCACTCATTCAATGGAATGGAATATTTGGGGCGTACCCTATCTGATTATTCCCCCTTGGTAACACAGCTGCGAGGATGGCGGGGCGACCCCGAGCAAGCTTTGGCGCTTATAGTCTGGTTTTACAGGACGCAAGGTTTAAGGGGATACTGCGGGAGGAGATAGGGTGTTTTTTTTAGACTAACAAAGGGTCGGTAGAGACAGCAGAGTCCCTCTGGGAGGCGTCTAAGGCTACAATCAGGAGGGTATGCATTTCTAATGTGACAGGGATTAAGAGGGAACTACAGGAAGCACTGAAAAGACTGAAGGGGAGGTGACTTGCACCCCTCTTGCTACTTTCTGGTCTCTCGCACCCACTCTTGACTGTTTCCGCACCGCCAGCACACTTTGCTGTCTTTCATTAGTTTTGTGCCTCTAGCCCACCTTTTCTGTCATTCTGCTTTGCTTTCTTTTAACACTTTCCAGCTTGTGCTTGCTTTCTTCCCGCTTTCGCTCACCAGGCTCTTCTTTTCACAACCCTCCTGCTCCAGCCACCCGCACGCTACTGAGTTTCTCTCTGTCTCATGAAACTCACCAACAGTAGCACAGCGCCAACGAGCAGTTCAAATGGGCTCGGGTCGAGGTCAGGGTCTCACCATCTGCCCCTCAGATACCCCTGGGACCAGCACACGTCCCAGGGGAACAGGCATTTCCCTGAACACCGCCCGCAGGATAGAGGCTTCCTCGCTCCCTACCCACGCTGCAGCGAGTGTCTCGGCACACAATTCTCCTCCAGGCTTCTCTACCTGCAGCTCTCTGCTCCGTCACTCCTCTGGTCCAGTCAGCACCCCCAGCTCGCTCAATGATTCTGGCAGGAACACCCTTTTTATGCTGCAGGTGAGTCAATTGGAGTCAGGTGTGCACAGTTGGGGAAAAGTGCCTGACCTTGCCTGACTTTATTAGTGGGACAGTTCAAAGGTGTTAGATGGTAAGCCTCACTTTGTATCATTATGTTGTTTTTTATGAGTACTCCTCATTGCTCCCGAGCCTCTCTTCCTCATCCCAGTACTTATTGGAGATGAGGAGGGGAGATGGGGTGTGATTGGAAAAACTCCATTAAGGGTGAGGGACAGTGGGTTGGTGTATAATTGCGGATAGGGGGAATACCATGTTGTGCCCTTGGCTATTCTCCTCCCAATCCCCTGTGACCCTCCACTCAGGTGATCCTACCTCGCGTGTCCACCCGGGCCAGGGACGGGATCCAAGAGCGAAGGCCCTTCCCTGGTCACCTGAATGTAAGATCACGGGGAGTAGGTGGGAGAATACCATCAGGTTTCTCACAGATGGTAGTCATGTCCAGGATTAATAAGCTGCTGAGCTCTAATTTCGAGTGTGACCCGAAGGTATGTTTATGTGGTATAATGCCAGGGGGGACATGACAGAAATCAGGGAATCAGATGGCCTAGTTTATGCTGACCCTAGCCAAGCAGCGGATAGCCATTGCCTGGAAGAAGCCCCAGGGCCCCTCTGTAGCGCATTGGATGAAGGATGTCCGTAGGTGGGGGATGGCAGAGTTAGAAATCTTGCAGAAAGTCAGGGACCCCGAGCAGGAGGAATGGGTGATGGTGGACTGGAGCCAGATGCTGAATTGAGTTGTGCTCCTCGGCAGATTTGAACCCCTGATGAAGGGAGGGGATTAGAAGGTGAATGACACTGAGGTTGGGTGGGGGATAAGACAGAGGATGGGGGACCTTGCTATTGGGGATAGTAAAGGGCGGTTAGGCCTTGTAGCAGTCCAACAGCTATAATCACCTGTTATGCAGTATGTTTCTGGGTTTTGTACACCTGTGAGGACTCAATGGAATACATGTTTCCGAAGGATGATAAGGTGGGGAGAGAGAGGGTGCTGAAGGGTATAGGGGAGGGGTTGTTACTGTTTGTTATTCATGCAAAAATACCAATAAGAGGGGGCGTGGCTTGGAGCCATGGCAGTCGGACGTGCTCTGTGAGAGCTCCCGGCTGGTGTCACGTCGCCACGGAAAATGCCCGGTGAACACTAGATCTTCTCGACCCACTCTTCAGCGATCGACAGCTGAGATGCTGCGGAACACTTGGGCGGCATGACGGAGCCCTACCGACGCGGATTGCAGAGATCTGCCGCCTGCGACACACCAATAGGGTGCGAGGGACGTGGCAAGATGGCGGCCGCCTCCCCAGCCCGGCACTAAGCCCGGAGCCTAGGGGTTGGGATCGGAGCACCCCGGGTGCGGGATTGGGCCGGCGGAATCCAGCGACTCGGCCATCACATCGCCCCGGAGGCTCGCCGGCTCCCTTCTGGGGCCCGGCTGCGCCCGAGAGTGAATCCGGCTCCGGGGGCCCCTCCCCCGCCTCTCCTGCTCCGGGGATCGGAGATCGGCGGTCTGCTGTTCCACGCCAGCCCCGCACACCAGCCGATCGATCTGGGCCGCGGTGTCTGAACGGGGGCTGGGTGCCCAGGGGGCCTCCTGGTTTCCTCCCTCCTGGATAATTACTTCGGCGGCCCCCGTCTGCCTCCTGTCTCCTGTGGGGGCAGACCAGCAAATTGAGCCGATCCGGAGGACATCCAGCCGCGGCGGGCCGTCTGGGGACCCGGCCTCCAGACCAGCATCCCTGCGGAGCGACCCGGGGGGGCCTCCGGCCTGGACAGAGGCCGCAATTGAACAGACGCCCAGGGGCTGCTACGAGCTCGCTCCTCACCGTGCCCCCCCCCTTGCCTCACTGCCATCGGAAGGAGCCTATTCCTCAACAGCTCCCACCCTTTCCACCTCAACTTCGGCCACAACGCCTCAACTTCAGCTACATAGCCGCCTGGATCTGCCCGCTTCAGTGTGGACGGGGCCCATTCACCTCGGGGCCACGGAGGTCCCATCACCCAGCATACCTCCCAGGGGGGGCTCATCTCCGGAAGTAAGGTAAACCTGGCAACTAACGACCCCGGGGTCTCCCCACGCTTCCTACCCTGCAGGTTGAGCCCGCGCCGGGGCTCCCATCAGCTTCTTCTTCACTCTCCTGAGCCCCTGGACTTCCTTTCGCCACACGCTTCTAGCACACCTCCAGAGAGGGGAGGTAGCCTCCCTAAAGCACTGCTACAAGGTAAGGCGGCACCTGCCGCATCTCGCCCTAACTGGACGCTCTGCTGCCCCCCGGGCCTGGCTGGTGGCCCCTCCGCCCCCGTCATAGCTGCAGGGGCGTCCCCGGGTTGCCATGTCCAAATCGGGCAAAGCCGCCAAACAGACTGATATTTCTACTCTATTAACAATGCCTCCTGCGGGGGAAAAAAGCAAGAGGGGTGAGCGCATGGACGCGGGGATGGGGAACGGCCTCCCCAATGACCAAGTATCACAGGCGGTCACGAAAGCAGACCTCCATGAGCTTCTATCGGCCCTCACCAGGGAATTCCAGAAGGGCACTGAAGAGGTCAAGACCCAAATTACCCGGTTAGACAAGAGAGTGGGGGAGGTGGAGGCCAGAACCGAGGAGATTGAGTCTACATTATGTGAGCAGAACTTTGAGATCGGAGAGGGGGCGGACAGGATCAGGGCCCTGGAGTGCAGGTGCGAGGCGCTTGAGGCCAGACAAGAGGACGCTGAAAACCGCTCGAGGCGGAATAACATTAGAATCCGGGGAATCCCAGCTGCAGTCTCAGAGAAGGAGCTCCCATCCTACGTCTCCGACCTTCTCCGCCACATTATCACCCTCCCAGACAACTCTCCCCTGGAGCTGGACAGAGTACACAGGGCTAGGCCCAGGCAGAGGTCCAATGGGGCGGCCGATGTCCTGGTCAGGATTCATTTCTATAAACTCAAAGAGGAGATCATGCAGGAAGCCAGGGCCATGGGCCAGATCCACTTCCGGGACTCGGAGATCGCCCTGTTCCAAGACTTAGCTGCTTCCACCCTAGCCAAACGAAGAGCTCTCAAACCTATGGCCGACTGGCTACGAGAGCGCAAGATCCCCTACCGCTGGAGCTTCCCTTCAGGCCTCTCCTTCACTTGGGAGGGAAAGACTCAGCAAATTCCATCCCCACGGGAGGCTGCAGTGTTTATGAATCCGGACCTGGAGGGGGAGGTCCCAGGGGGCCCGGCCCGCTCCCCCGAGGGGGCCGAGGGGGGGGCTTCTTGCTCCTGGTCCCGGGTGGTTGGCCGACGCAGGATGCGCGGCCCTCCTGTTAGGGGGAATAAAACCAATACCAACTGAGAGGCCGATCTCCCCAGCTCCATGCTGGTCCTCTTCAGAGCCTGTCAACACACACTGGCCCGCCTTCTTGGGGGCCAGAGGGCTACCCTAAATACTCACATTTATCTGGCCTACTCGGGTCGCCGCCGACCTACCCTTTGTCCTCACAGCCGGGTGGGCCAGAGCTGCCGGCGGAGTGTTCTCTCGATTTGCAAGATCTTCACCACTACAGCATGAGACCCCGTGGTCTCCGACACAAATGGCGTCCGTGACCCAGCCGACAGCCCTGTTGGTAGAAGGCTGGTCTGGATACCTTTACATGTTAACTGTTTTAAGTTATGTTTTAGTTCATGTTGTTGGTTCTCCTTGGTCGGGGGGAAAATGAGATTCGGAGCTTGGGCTCGGGCGGGAGGTGACGTGGAAACGAAGGTCAAAATACAAGTAATCGGAGTGCCCTCCTCCCTGCACGGCGGCTCCAAGGCAGTGGCGGAGGGTCCACTCAGTGCTGAGGAGGCCCCAGCTCCACAATCCAAAAGATGCCACATAAATCCGCTATCAATCCTACCTAATAATGTCTCAGCCGGATAAGGAACTCTCAATGCTGACCTGGAATGTCCAGGGTCTGAACTCCCCCCGGAAAAGAAAGTCTGTGGAGCACAGGCTTGCTCAACTGGCACCTGATATTATTTGCCTACAGGAGACACATCTCCTCAGGAGCGACGAACGTCGCATTGCCTTCCACCGATACAACAGAAGCTTCTTCGCTTCAGCGGATCTCAAAAAGAGGGGGGTGGCCATCCTGCTAAATCGGGACTTACCTTTGACCAATATCACCACCAAACGGGACCCCGAGGGCCGTTATCTCCTGCTAAAAGGCCTCTTGGTAGAACTACCCATCACCATCGTCGCCATATATTGCCCAAACACCGGGCAAAGCAAATTCCTGCGGAATCTCCTACCAACTCTGTCTGCCTTCAGAGAGGGTCAATTATTCATAGGGGGTGACTTCAATTTGACTCCCGACCCAAATCTTGACAAATCGCTCCCCCCATCGAATGATGATTTCAGCAAAGCCCTGGCCATGGCAGAATTCTTAAGGGAAACCGACACCATAGATGTATGGAGATTGGCCAACATGGGAAAGAGGGACTACACTTTCTTCTCCCACGTGCACCTGGGATACTCACGGATCGATCTCCTTCTAATCTCAAGTAACCTCATTCCCTGCGTCGAAGCCATCCAAATCGGGCTCAGAGCCCTCTCAGATCATTCTCCAGTCACATTGAACCTAAGGGTATCCTGCCTCCCGGAGCCACCCCAGAGGCAATGGAAACTCCAAGAGCACATCCTCTCAGACATCGCAACCAGAACTGAAATTGCGGAAGCCCTTAAGAATTATTTCAGGGAAAACACCACCAAAGACTCATCGCTGGCTATGATCTGGGACGCCATGAAACCTGTCATCAGGGGCACGGTGAACGACTGCACAGCCCGACTCAGACGTCTGGACAAAGTACAACAAGACGCACTCGAAGCAGAGGTGGCAGAAGCGGAAAACACCCTTAAACGAGGCCCGAACAGGAAAGCTAGCTGCATCCGCCAAAGGGCGAAACGTTCCCTAGAAATGCACCTGGCCGACAAAGCTGTCAGAGCGCTAACTTACACAAAACAGTTTTATTATGTGCACAGCAACAAAGCAAACCGGCTCCTGGCTCACAAATTAAAAAAGCTACAAACAAGAAACCTCATCCACAGCCTCGCTGATGAACAAGGGACTCTTCGCTACTCCATCAAAGAGAAAATGGGAATCATGGCTTCTCATCATAGATCGATTATGTCAGGTGCTCCCACCTCCGAAGTAGCACAAGCCAAATACCTAGCTGAAGTACAACCTCCCCTCCCAGGCCCGCAATTTGAGGCCCTGGAATCCCCCTTTTCGGCAGAAGAAGTCAGTGAAACCATAACCAAACTGAAAAACTCAACCCCCGGCCCAGACGGGCTCACTGCCCAATTCTATAAAAAATTTGCATACATCCTAGCCCCCCACCTGGCTACCCTATTTAACTCATTTCTATCCTCAGGCACGACCACTCCTTCCATGGAAGAATCAATCACTGTGCTACTGCCGAACCCTGGAAAGGACCGGAGCCAGTGCACCTCATATAGACCAATCACCCTCCTGAATTATGACGCAAAAATCTTCACTAAAACCTTAGCGAACAGACTGGCCCCACTGCTCCCGTCTATCATCCACCCGGACCAGACGGGATTTATACCCGGCCGTTGCACCCACGATAATATAAGAAGAACCATCAATGTCATTGAATCAGCCAATAGGAGGGGGCAGGCAGCGATGGTATTATCCTTGGACGCACATAAAGCTTTCGATATGGTTGACTGGGGCTACATCCGAAATTCACTCGTTCATTTCGGCTTCGGCCCAAACTTTATAAAATGGACACTAGCTAATTACCAACACCCCTCCACCAGCCTCAGAATGAACGGAGTCAGATCCGACACGATCAAAATCTTAAGGGGCACTAGACAGGGCTGCCCCCTCTCCCCCCTGGTATTCGCCCTCTCCATGGAGCCAATTGCGACCAGAGTTCGCCGCAATGTAAAGATCCAAGGGCTGTCAATCAAGGCCCAAACATATAAAATCGCCCTTTACGCCGACGACGTCCTTCTCACCTTAGTCAAACCAGAGGAATCCATGAAGGCCTTATGGAAAGAACTGCTAGAATTCGGGGACGCCTCAGGCTTTAAGGTCAACCTTACCAAATCTACAGCATTGAGCATCAACCTACCTAGCCAGCTAGTAGCAGACCTGGAGGAAAAATACCAGATCCCCTGGGCCAAGAGGAACCTCCCATACCTGGGGGTCCAGCTCCCCAGCGCTCCCAGCAGACTATACAAAGCCAACTTCCCGGCATTCCTGAGAGAACTCAGAGCTGATATCAGACGATGGCAAAAGCAGGAGATCTCATGGTTCGGAAGAATCACGGCCCTGAAAATGAACCTCATCCCCAGACTCCTTTATCAGTGCGCTGCCATACCCACCATGATCCCGAAACAGGAGATCCAGAAGCTACAAAAACATGTCATGAGCTATATCTGGGAGGGGAAACAGCCACGCATTCCGCGAAGGATCATGCTCCGGGGCCGTGAGACGGGAGGCCTGGGAGCGCCCGATGTGGCAAGATATGTGCTGGCTGCTCAGCTCTCGTCAGCGTTCGCCTGGCTCCCTGCCACCTCCAAGCCCCGCTGGCTGGAGCTGGAGGAGGCCTGGAGCTCATGCCCAATAACCTCGCTGCCACACCTAAAGGAACCCAGTGCAATCGGGGACATGGGTCCTCTAACGGCGACTGTAAATACTGTAAGAAGCTGGAAGGCAGCAGCGCGACTCTGGAATCTCCGCAGCACGACGGGCCCCCTCACCCCAGTCTGGGGTAACTCAGATTTCACCCCGGGCTGTAACCCCAAGAACTTTGGGAGATGGAAGAATGGAGGGCTGGAGAGACTGCAAGATTTTTATGAGGAGGGAAACCCCCTAGACTTCGAGGCCTGCAAGGAAAAATTTGATGTGCCAGAGAGCGAGAGATTTAGATACACTCAGCTCCGCCACTGGCTCTCGAACAGGGAGGTGAAACGCCATGGAAGCAGAGCCCTTACCGCCCTGGAACTCACCCTCACCGGTCCCCCGCCAAAGGGCGGAATCTCCACCCTCTATAAGCTCTTGGACAGAACCGACCCATCACGCAAAGAGCCATATATGCTAAAGTGGGAAAACGACATAGGGAGACCTATCGAGGTGGAGGAGTGGAACCACATCTGGGCTAGAGCGAACAGGAGTTCGAAATGCGTTACCAACAAGGAAGGTGCATTTAAGGTATGCTTCAGATGGTATCGGACCCCAGAGATACTCAATAAATGCAATCCCGCAATTCCCCCGGCCTGCTGGAGAGGGTGCCCAGACAAAGGCACACTCTTTCATCTACTCTGGACATGTCCCAAGGCCACGGAGTTCTGGAAAACAGTGCTGGACCACATCAACAAAATCACAGGCCTCACCATCCCTTGGGACCCAGGCATCGTCCTACTTGGATCAAGCGGGGCAGACCAATTCCCCCTCTCCGGGCATAGAGCAGAGCTATGCTCCCACCTGCTCACGGCGGCAAAAATCTCCATAGCCAGGCTGTGGAAAAACCCAGAGGGCCCGGCAGTACAAATGTGGTGGACAAAATGTTGGGACATAATTGCAGCCGAAAAAATTACTGCCCTACGACTCGGAAACAGAGATAAATTCTCCCAAACGTGGGCTCCCTTTCTAGACTTTACCCAACAATTTCCAGGTCTAGCACGACAACCCCCTTCCCTACGATGGATGGACAAAACCGACTAAACACAAAAGGGGTCAAGGTCGTGCAGAGGTACAAAGTGGCCTAGGGTCTGGCCTGTCAGCGAACCCAGGAATGTGGCTCTAAGGCCTAAACAATCTAACGCACTGCGAGCTGAAAACGATCAAGGGCCTAAAAGCTCACACAAAGTCCTCTTTTCATCCACGTTTACTCCATCTCGGCCCACCAGGGCTAAACTATTCGCTTGCTTCACCCCAGAATCTCTCCCCTGACCTGTTGTTGTTATGACTGTTGTTCTGTTATGAAGGACATTGTCCTTGTTGATTTAACACTTGCACAACTGAACTCAAGCGCGCGGCGCGCAGCGCTCAGCGCTCTTTATGTACTTGCAAACATCCAATGCAATGTATGTATAAAACCAATAAAAATATATTTGGAAAAAAAAATAAAAAATACCAATAAGAATACTTTTAAAAAATGAAATCTGGATCATGTGGGTTGGCTTTGCAGTTAGCATGATCAAATATCTATAGATTATGAAGCCCGCTGTCTGGCATATAACTTAAATTACCTCCTTCTGGCTCAACACCATATATTTTTGTAGAACTGGATGAATGTTTGACAGCAGACGCTATCCCAGCAAGCAGTCCACCTCCACCACAACAAACAAGAATTACATCAGGTTCAGGAACCTCCTGAAGTATTTCGAATGCTAAACTGAAAAAGAAAATTTGTAGTTAATCTAAAATTAACTTGACTTTTTGTGCAGTTTAAACTTCAGGGTTCAACCTTTTTAGAAATAGGTCAGTCAATAGGCTTTATTTAGGCATGAGCCATACAAGCACACAAATATACATACAATAAAAATCAAAGGAGCATAAGAACGTCACCATAATGCAATTATAGCATACAATTAATAACAGTAAAAACTGTGAGCATCAATAGCTTCATGGATACAACTAGGATAGGGTACTTGTATTTGATCCATCAAAAGGTGCATAACCTTTTCAATGGAAGCAGAAAATTAGATCTATGGTGCAGATACAGAACGCAATAAAGTGCATGTCAATTTTCAATAACTGAGAAGTTAATTTTAGAGTGCAAATGTAAAGAACTATACAATTCCAATAAAATAATACAATCTAGGCTAGCAGCATTGAACATTATAAACATTTGATTAGCAACACAAGATGACATTTTTGATGATGATTTAATGCATGAGATATTCAATGACAACAGTGAATTAGTTCAAAAGTTCAGGTTAAAAAATACATAAAGCAAATAACAATGTTCTATAATAACAGTGTCAAGTCTAAACTGCAAGTGCAAACGACTGTACAATTCCAATATAGAGGGAATTCTAGGCAGGCTGTCATCATGGGGTATGCAAATCAATTAACTCATTAAGAAATGGTTGAATTCAGTAGCGCTCTGAGTAAAAAGTGTTACAGGGTAACATCCAAGATAAAATGCAGACAGAGGAAGGCTGCACTAACTTGTTTGAAGCCTTGTGAGATCAAGAGCAGTGTTGAGGAGCAGAAAGTAGCATATTTAGGATAAGGGAAAATAAAAACTACTGATTCAAAGCAGAAAGGGCAAAGATAAAAACGTATTTCCAAATGCATCTAATGCCCTAGGACACACTCTATATGCGCACCTTCTTTATGGAAGGATTAGGAATCCAAAGTAAGTAACCTCATCTGCACCAATGAATATAAAATGTCATGTAAATGAGTGCTCTTTATTGTTCAGAAGTCTCACTTTCCCTGGGGTGAGCTAAACCAGTTACTGCAATCAAGGAATTTCCATAACAGTTTCATGAGCAAACATCCAGCAACATCTTTCTGAACAGAAACAGCTGAAGTATTATTCCAGATAAACATCCAAGTCATCACAGGCCTTGTGTTATAGTGCTGGTTCAGTTAATTATGGGCTGCATAATAAGAATTGGGCAGCTGATCGCGAGAGCCCTTCACTCATCCGGTGTGGGCGCAGAGGCGGGCTCACCTCAACGGGACTGAAAGACAAGACCCAGCTGGGAAGCACGAACAAAGGGGGCGGGATTAGAGGAGGGTCATCCTGGGACACATTTTTAAGGGGCTCTAATCAAGGGTTAAGATGTGTTATTGCATATGTTCTCCGATGTGCTGAGTAATAAATAAACACATTTTAAAAAATAAAAAAAAGAATTGGGCAGATTCAGAATGCTTTTAAAGAATTGATCTTCTGGCTTCTGAGGGAGTTCAACGTTCTCATACCTCCCAAAGTCCCGAGCTGCAATGGCCTGAGAATTTAGATTTAGACTAGTAAACTAGGTCTTCAAAGATTGTCTACATGAATAACTAGTAAAGTGCAACAGTGCTCCATTAACTAAGACATGGCAGTGGATTTTTGCTGGTTTAAGTTTTCCCCATAGGTTGATGTTGCAATTGCAATATCTCATAACACCTTCTATTAGATCCTTTATTTGGCCACATTAATGGAAAGGGCTTTTGTGTTATAAAAACAGCATACTTATCTGAAAGTTGCTGGAGTAGAGCTGGGGTTCTTGCAAAAGGAATGTCATATCCATAGCTGAACAGTAAAGCACCCCTCTGACAGATGAAACATCTAATCCTTGCCTTACCAGCTCAGTTTGTAAGAAGTGGTATATATTTTTAAAAAGTAGGGAGTCAGCACAGAGCCTAGCCAAACGAAGCCCTCTTCAAAGTAAAGCTATTTGTACACTCCCCAACAAGGTCAAATCTGACTCTAGCTTGCATGTCCGGATGAAGAAATATTAAAATATTCAGGGGCAGCAAAAGCATACTGAGCTCCTCCGGGGACCTCCATGGCTCAGCCTATTGACCATATCAAAGTTCAAGATTGGGTCCATGAAAGCCAAGTTAGCAGGTGATGACTTATGTAGTGACAAGGTGAGAAATTGAATGCTAGTATTTTGCCGACATCCTATTGCCCCCTTCTTGTAAAAAGGGACACTCCGCGTATAAAGGCACTTGAGGGGATTAAACCCATGAATACATAACATAAAATACTCTTGTCAGTATGGGAGCCAAGAGAATAGCATTTGCCCATAGGCTTTAATGAGATGCTTATAATAACAATATGTTGACTGCTTATATTAAGGAGAGCTCGAAGAATTCCTCCACATATTCAGAACCACTGCCGTGAACATCCCAAAAAAGATTAGTACAGCGTGTTTGTGTAGATCTCCATAAAGTTCTATTTTAGGAATAGGAATATGTTGGACTGTATTCATAAAAGTCAGCAACAAAACCAAGCACATGCCAACAACAGTATGTATTCATATAACATGGCTTGCTTGGTAATTATTTGATGTTCCAACTCGAGAACATATAGAAAATTAAATCACACAAAATGCAATTAAATAATTTTAAAATTCAACAGGTAGAAAGAAATGATGTGCCAATCCTTAAACCTTTTGTTTTTCCTTGGAAATGAAGGAAATTCCTATAGGATACACCGGTCTCCCCAAATCCCCAATTCTGCATAAAAGAAACTAAGTTTAAAGATTCACTTTCAGTGTCTTATCACTTCACTGTAGCTGTTAGTTACTCTGGTACAAATTTGCTAGTGTGAGAAACCTAAAGGGATTCACACTCTTTCTCCCCCTGGATCCTCTGCTCAGGTGACGGCCATCATTGTTGGATCCAGAACCTGGGGGTGGACAAGCAAGACAGGATCCCCTGGGTGGAGGGTCCTTGGGATTAGGAGTGGCGCACCCACGGGTGAGGCGTGGTATCCCCCTTTTCCTCCAGATGACCCATCTCCCCTTACTCCTCCCACAACCTCTTTAGGTTGCGGTAAAACATTGTCCTTCATTTTCCCACATGTAACATCTACTGGTACAGAGACACAGTATTCCTCCATGTACACATTATCACACTCTCCCTCAGCCTTTATGGGATGTTACCAGTCCTATCCCGTTCCCCCTCCCTTTTTCCAACACATAGTGAGACAAGGAAGAGGCGACCGCGAGCAATGAAGATTACCCATAGGAACAACACAGAGATGCAAAAAGATCCCTACTACATACCACCATTAGGCAGTCCCATTAATAGAGTCAGGCGAGGTCAGCCTGGACCAGAGAAGCCAAGGAGCAAAGGGGGGCAGGAGCTGAAGGCTGGAGGAGAATGGCGTGTGGATACGCTGGCCTGGGGGCTGCAGTGTTGTGAGGGAGCCGTTTATCCAAGGAGCTGGAGTAAGGCTGCATGCATCCTGCTAGCGGTGTTCAGTGGAGTGCTAGTTCCCTTGGGACCTGTGCTGGCCCCAAGGGTATCCGATGGGCAGGTGGTGAGACCCTGACCTCAACCCCACGTATCCTGGAGGGACCGCATGTCGACGCAACACTGCCTGGTGAGTTTCGTGAAAGTTAGTGAGAGAGAAACTTAGGAGCTTGCGTGTGACTGCAGCCGAGCGGAAGGCACTGAAGTAAAGTGGCATGGAGCAAAAGGCAAGTGACAGATTGTGAAAAGGCATAAAGCAATAAAGTGACCAGAAAGAGTTTAAAGTGGCACGAAAGAAAGCCGAGAGCAAGAGAGAGAGAGAAAACAAACGCAAAGTCAGAAATTAAGCATGAAGGAAAATGCGCTGGGGGCACTGAAATAAGAGGAAAGTGAACTGTGAGAAATATAAGAGAAAGAAGGGTGTGAGTGACCCAAAGCAGGAAAGAGGGTGCAAATGACCCAACAGGTTTGAAAAGGGGAATTAAATTTGAGAGGAAGTGAAAAGAGCCTGAAGGTGAAAACAAGAAAGTGCGAGCAGCACGAGAAAGTGACAAGAAGGTGCAAGGACTAGGACGATACCCAGCTCATTTTCAGGCTACCCTCGGCCTCCTCCTCTCCTTCCCTCATCTCTGACTGTCTGTCTGCTATCCAGGAATGGTGTGCCGCCAATGACCTCTGCCTTAACGCCAGTAAGACTGAGATTCTACTCATCGGCGCACCCACTCCCTCCTTCCCTGCAGCTCTCTGGCCGGCCTCCCTTGGCCCCCTTCCTGCCCCTACATGCAAGGCTAAAAACCTCGGGGTCATCTTCGACTCCACACTCTCCTTCTCTCCTCATATATCTGATGTCTCTAAGAAATCACACTACCAGCTGCACCTCCTCAGAGGTATTCTTCCCTTCCTCTCCTTCCCCCAGAAGCTCACTGTCTCCCGAGCCCTGGTTCTCTCTAGGCTGGACTACTGTAACAGCCTCTATCTTAATCTCCCTGCCTCCACTCTCCGCCCTCTGCAACTTATCCAGAACAGAACTGCGAGACTTGTCCTTGGCCTCAAGCCCAGGGACCGTATCTCTCCAGGACTGAAATCTCTTCACTGGCTCCCAGTGGCTGCGAGGATTAAGTTCAAAACCCTCTGCATTGTCCACAAGGCCTTCTGGGGCTTGGGGCCTAAATACCTTCAACTCTCTCTTCCTAAATATCTTCCTTCACGAGCCCTTCGCTCATCCATCTCTAACTCCCTCATGGTCAGCCGCTTCTCGAAGCAACGCGCTGGGGGTAGATCTCTCTCCGCAGCAGGGGCCTCCCTCTGGAACAGCCTGCCTGCCTCCCTGAAACTTGAGGAGAACCATCTCCGGTTCCGGAAGCACCTCAAAACCTTCCTCTTCGCTTCTGCCTTCTCTCTCCCTCTCCCCTGCTAAACCTGCTTAACTCCCCACTGAATTCTGTACTTAACCTGCATCTGGGCCACTCTCAGCGACCTCGGTCCAGGGCCCAGCCACTCTCCACTTGCACTGCCCCCCTGGCTCCCCCTGCACTGTGGGACTGTCACTGTATCCCTACAGCCCCCTGCTCAGCACTTGCTCTGCACTTACCTCGCACTTGCCACTAGTTGGCCCTTTTTATTTATTATTATCGTTATTATTTCACTACGCCACTTACCTTGTACTGCACTTTTCCCCCACCTCCTCCCCCTGCACTTTCTCCTTTTCCCCTTACCTCTGCACTTGCGCGATCTGAATGACACCTGGCCTAGTAGGATCGCTTGTCCGTCTTCCCCTTGTTTCCCTCCCTCCCTGCCTCGTCGCGCCTTGAAACACTTGTGTATAGGCGCGTTACAAATACCATATCATATCATATCATATCATAAGAGTGCACAACCAAAGGAACAGAGGCTACCAAAGGAATAGAGGGTAGCAAAGCCATGATAAAGGCAAGAGAAGTGTGCAAGAGGCATGGCAAGACAAAAAGAGGGTGAAAGTGTGCACAATAGAAAATAAGGCATGTAGGAGGCACAGTGAAGTGGAAAAGAACAGAGTGAAAGAGGCACAGAAGAGAGAAGGTGCCAAAAGAAAGGTGCAAAGAGCAAGGAGAAGGGTTGCAGGTCAGAGTGGTTTGCGTTTGGAGGAGCGAAAGTCTCCGATACTACCCCATGTAAGAACTGTACATTAAAGGGTACATCCTGATCAGAAGAACTTTGTTAAAAGACATAAGGGGCTTGAGGAAGGGAACCCTGAGAGTCCCAAGAAGGATTGTCTAAGAAACACAAGGTACATCTTGACCAGAAGAACTTTATTTGTTAATTGACAAAAGGGGCCTAAGCTTGGGGAAGGGAACTCTGAGAGGCCTAACAAGAGTTGTGCAAGAGACATTGTTGAACTGGGTAAAGAGAGGCCTACACTTGGGGAAGGGAACCCTGAGAGGCCTGACCAAATCTGTGTATTCCCTTTGTTTAAAACTGAAAACTGAAGGGGCCCGAGCTTGGGCAAGGGATCCCAAAGAGGCCTAACAGAGGTGAACTTTTTATTTTGTGAAATAGAGAGGCATCGGTTTGGGGGAAGGGAACCCTGAGGGGCCCAACAATGTGTATATTGATGGAATTCAAGCTCGGGCAAGGGAACCCCAAGAAGTAGATAGAGGAACTGTTAATTCTTTTGTTCTGTTGAATTTGGACAAGCTGAAGCTTGGGGAAGGGAATCTGAAGGAACTAAAGACATTGAAAGTATTTGAGAATACTAGAAGGGTCCTGTGGAGAAGGTCTTACGAACAGCCCTTTTTGACTGAACTCATTTTTGTGACATTGGCTAAACTACACCTGGTGAGAAGAACACCTGAACCAACCTTTGTTTCCTATTTTCTGTTGAACTGCTAATTTTCCTTTTTAAGCACTTCCTAACACATTTTTGTAAAGTTTGCGGGCAAGCATAGGTGTAGACGCAGATGGATTACGGTTTTGAACTTTCAGACATCGAAGGCCCTTAGAAACATCAGTTAAGGGAACCATCCCTTAAAAGTCAGGGCCAGATTGGCATTACACCAACTCAGGAACCTTAGTAAATAAAGGTTTTGAAACTAACATCTTTGAGTCTGTGTCTCTCTTGTTATTATGCCTGTCTTACACTGGTCTCTGAGTGAAAAGTGAAGAAGTTTGGGAATTCAGCACCCTTGAATACATATGGCCCATAATAGATCACCAAAGAAATACAATAAAATAATCCTTTAACACAGTTTCCAGGCTAATCGAAAAAAGAATTACTTGCTGTAACTAGTCCTAAATGCAGACAGGTGTTGTGTTTGGAGTTACATCATCCTTCAGATGGATGCAGAGTCACAATGGATAAACAATCTCAAACACTGGAACCATACAAAGCCCACAAGGATTAAGGAGTGGGTAGAGGAACTGGGAAAACTGGTTGCAGTTTAAAGAGTAACAACGATACTACAAGACCAAAAGTGTCTTTCCGGAAATATGGGAAAATGCTCTGGAACTATATGCAGACTGAACGTACCATAAACGTCTAGAAACAACTATTGCTCCCTTCATTAAGTACTGCATCGAGAGTGAAGTTTGCACTCTGGGGTAGGACTCACTGTACAAACCTCAGCACAGATTCATTGGCATGTGTATTGTTAGCTTGTCCAGTTACGCATCTGACCCTTACTAGTTTCTGTACAGCATACCTGCATACCGAAAGATGCCCATTTTGCTGAAGTTGTAGAATCACTTTGAAACCAAAAAAAGTATTTTAAAACACCCTTTAGCTGGAGTAGAGTCGCAAAAACACAGAAGAAAAAGAAATATCAGAATATGCACCAAGTGCCTCAGATAAAAACAGAGTCAACAAATCTGACCATGTTTGGAGTTGTTCTGCTCTTTTCAAATCGTCAAAATTAGGATATTTAGGCAGTAAAACAGCACCCGGTTTAACAGTACTATCCACCTGTGGTGCCATAGTAGCAGTTCAGATACAAGTCCAGAGCAAATTACCATGTCCTCCCTTCTCTTCTGAGGATAGGCAACACCTCCCCAGAGATTTTATGTTTCCAGATGTCCTCAAAACTGGCCTTATATGGCCACTCCTTAAGAAACCCACCCTCGACCTGGAAGACCTATCAACCTTTGCGACGACTATGATCAACACAGCTGCATCTTTTAACCTCTCTTCCTTCCTGTTGCATCGCCAGAGGAGATTGGCGATTTTCTGTGATAGGACCTCGCCTTTGAAATAACTTTCAGATTAACCTCAGCTGTTTGACTTTTATTTATGTATTTATTTTTGTATTGGGTATTTATAATGCACCCATACACAATGTGCTTCGAGGCACAAGACAAGAGGGTGGGGGAACAGGGAGGGCAAAACAAAAACGATATTACTAGGCCTTGTGATATTCAGATCGTGCATGTGCAGCAAAGAGAAGTGCAGGGGAGTGGGGGGAAGTGCCAGTCAGGACAGAAGGGTCTGTGAGAAAAAGCGAGTGCCAGGAGAGGCCAGGTGGACAGAGCCAGAGGAAAGCAGAGAGTCCAGGGGATGGAAGGTTCACAAGCTAAGTGCGAGGTAAGGGGCTGGAAGGGCTACTAGGGTGTATGCCCAGCCAGGTTAGTGCAGGGGGATGGACCCGGAAAGGCAAGTGCATATTGGGGGTAGAGGTGACGGGGGAGACTAAGTGCAGGGGTAAACTGGTTTCGGATGACCTGGTGCCCTGAAAGACTCTGAAGGAACCAGGCAGCTAGTCAAGAGGCAGACACAGAATTTAGCAGGGGAGAGGGAAGGAAGAAGAGAAAAGGAAGGTCTTGAGAAGCTTCCAGAACTTAAGGAGATCCAGCGGAGAGGGGCCTGGATGCCATTCCAGAGGGAGGCACCAGCGGTGGAGACAGATCTACGCCCACACTCTGCTTGGAAAAGAGTCTAATCTGCAGAGAGTTAGAGCTAGACGACCGAAGGGCCATAGCAGGGAGGTATTTAGGGAGAGCGATTTGGATGCAGAAGGGTCTCAGGCCCCACAACGCCTTGTGGATGATGTAGAGGGTCTTGAACTTGATCCTCACAAAAACTGGGAGCCAGTGGATGCAGTCCCTGGGCTTGAGGCCAAGGATAAGTCCCCCAATCAAATTCTTGAATCCAAAATCTTAATTATGAATTACTCATGTCATCTGTGCCCAGATGCAGTGAATGTTTTTTTTATTTTTACCCAGATGGGGTTCTATGCAATACATATATGAATTAATCACATCCAATCAAGACCCAGCAAACTAACAACCAATCACAAGCCTCCTGTTTATCAGCAGTTATAGAGAAGGTAGTTGCTAACCAACTACATATAAAAAAATCGAGCAACTCGATATGCTCCAAGATTACCAATCCAGGTTCTGCCCAAATGCAGTAATGAAATAGTCACCATCCAAGTGGTTGGCCCTGCCCTTCAGATTATTGATAAAGGTGACTTGTATCTGATGGTCCTCGTGGACCTCTCGACTTCGTTTGACAGTCAACCCTCACACACTAGTCACCCTCTCTGCACACAGGATGGGCCTCTCTGGCACTGTCCTGAAATGGTTCAACCCCTTAGAATCTGGCAGACACTAGGCTGTCCACAAGGGCTCTCTTAGGCTTGAACTCTGTCCCTTCACCTGTGGAGTCCCTCAGGATTCCATTATTTCCCCAGTTATATTTCACCTCTTTATCAAATTGCTGGGCTCACTCGTATTTGAACCCAACATTGTGATACACCAGTACACAGATGATACTCAATTGTACCTAAAGATCAAAAGCCCATAAGATATCATTCACCTTTGCTCAAGCCTTACAACCATTTAAATGTGGATAAGTGCCAATTTAAAGCTTAGACCGCCAAGACCGAATGAGTACTCCTAGGCCACTCCTCCAAGCAGGAACTCACTCAAAGGTGGCTGGATGAAATGCACTTAGGCGGGTTCAAACCTTACCCACTCATCAAAATCCATATGCTTTATTGAGGATAGCAATCTATTCTTCGAACCCATTGCAAAAAAAGGCTCAAGCCGCTTGGTATTAGATCCCTCTACTACACAAGGCCAAACACTTCCTCTGACCCAGGCCTTCCAAAAGGTAGTGCCGCGATCATGCATAAAAACACCCTTTTCACAGGGCTCCCAGCAGCTCAACTGGCCCCTATCAAAGTGGCACACCATGCCATGACTGGATTGCCTAATCACTGGCTCTAAGAAATTCGACCAAAACACCCTCACCCTGCAGGTAATCCACTGGCGACCCATCCCGCTAGGGTTTGGTTCAAATTCACGTACCTCACCTAGAAGACAACCACCGCCGGTATGCCAGCCTACTTGATAGTTAAACTAAAACACTGTGAGAGACACAATCATCTCATAGTAATACCATCAACATACTGTAAACTAGACTGGCTTGCAAGGCAAAACCTATGATCAGTCTTTCTAATACAATGCTGTAGTCCTCTCGAACGCCATCCTGGTGGCAATCTGGACTGCTCCAAATCTCCTTCAGTTTACGAAGGAACTGAAGACCTTGCTCTTCCAACAACACCTTGATGCAACCTAGATTCTGGATATCTTGTGCAGACCCTCATCTGTTTATTGTACTATGACAATTATCACGCATTTGTACTTGATGACTTGTTAATTTCTCGCTACCAATGTTTTGCTCTATGGCCTGTAAAGCGGTGCATTGATCCTGAGCCATGTTTGCGCTATAAAGATATATAATACCAAAAATAAAAAGCTGAACACCTATTGCATATTTTGTCAGGAAGGGTTTATGTAATGCCTATGGGGTCTATGGGAATCAAACAAGAAATGATCAGAGTAACTAAACTAAAGGTATCGGGATGGGCTACTGAAAATACTGGCCTTCCCCAGGGTTCCCTATGTAAGGCTCTTCAGCAATCATAGTTTCAGAGTTATAGTGCCCTGCTTGCTTCTTGGAAGTCACCTACCAGCAAGTATTTCTTAGGGTAACAATCAAACTAGATATTCCTTTTCTCGAGCTGCAAGTCACCCTCCTGGCCTACAATGATACCTTTTAACACTCTTGTACAAGCAAGTATTTCTCCCCTCCTGCCTACGATGTTTGTCAGGCTGTGACATTGTTACCCTCCAGGCAAGGGAAGTCGTGTTGGGCTTCGAAATATAGCATCCAGTTGGCGTCTTGACACCCTTGTCAGATATCTCTCTCTCTCTCTGTAGCGTGGGTAAACCGTGTTTTTGATGTATAAATCTGAGCAAGGCCTTGACTATTTCTCTCAGGTCAGGTCTCTTCCATTGTCGGAGATAGCGCTCTCAGCAAGCTCAGTGTTCTCTGTTCAAAATGTGGTCTTGCCCAGTGTCTGAGGTATAGGTCTAAAAAAAAAACTCAGCATTCTCTCCTTTAAGTCTCTCACTAATATTGGCAGTACTGGGCCCAGTGACATCCAACTGTTCTTAGGAAGCAAGAAATATAATTTCCCCTTCGCACTGGCCACTTCTCTCCAGTATTCTCCACCTGGCCCTCTATAGTTTTCCTCTCTCTATCTACACCACACCACTAAGGTTTGGTTCAGAGTTTTTATATCCATCTTTCTGACTTCTAATTACCTTAGGTGTTTGTCATTTACCTTACCGAGCCTTCAAAAAATGAAGCCAGCCATCTTGATGTTAGGGAGAAGA
The DNA here is from genome assembly GCF_040938575.1 of Ambystoma mexicanum. Lineage (NCBI taxonomy): Eukaryota > Metazoa > Chordata > Amphibia > Caudata > Ambystomatidae > Ambystoma > Ambystoma mexicanum. The sequence goes on from NC_090936.1 coordinate 693,232,130, forward strand.
GTTCTTCATGTCAATGCCTTGGGCAGCTCCCCATGGATTGCTTCTTGCACGCTCCTGGATGTCTTCTGTCATAATGTCCTGCTGGTTTCCTTACCCATCACAATCAGTGCATCTACTGGTGACTGTAATCCGTGAAGTTTTATTTCCAGGCACTGTTTTCCTAGTCGGTTTGCAAAGTGTATTTTGCCTGGTCATGCTCATCCATAGGTCATCTCTCTGCTGCATTTTGTCCCGGTTGCTGGTTTCCCTTCTGCATGTATCTCCTTTTTACGCTTTGTGGTGGGTTAGAAGAAGGGCAGAGACTTATGTCTTCCATTTCCAAGTATGCTATTGATTAAATAAAATTGTGCAAACTCCTAACTATCCCTAAACTATGGGTTTTCCCTGCCTATCACAAAACAAACTAGGGTGCTCGTTAATCATCAATGAGCCCAAAAGGAAGATCAGTCCTCTGTCCAAAACTATGCTATTCTGTCCCTGACACTAGCAAAAGTAACTTAGGCACAGGAGAATGACTCCCTTCTTCTACTGTGGTCTGCTTTTTAGCACAGTAACTTTTGTAACTTATCTGCGGGTAGTTTTTCGCAACTACTTTTGCCAGTTCGTACAGTTCAGAAATACGGCTCTTCAGCTTCTCTTTTGTGTCCTTGACACCTTGCTTTCCCTCTGGCTTGATTTAATAGATTTCATACTTTCTCTTGACACAATAACCACACTTTTCCCTGGCTGCGCCAGTTCGAAACCCTCTCAAATGGATTCTCACTTTTCTCTGTTTCTCTGGGTTTACTGGGATGAGTAGGAATGTTCCAGTTGTGATTCTCACTTGTTTCCCACTCTTTATTCTTACTGGGACGAGTATGATCATTCCAGTAATGAGTCTCACTTGGTTTCCACTATTTACTCTTGCTGGGACGAGGATGAATGTTCCAGTAACAATTCACTTGATTCTTTAGGGATATATCCTTATCGATACTTTTATCAGGGTTCACATAGTAATTCTCATTCTTATCGGTTATTTAGTTTTCACTGAGACGAGTATGATACATACACTTGTTATATTAGTTATCCCTCTTGGATCTCCCACTTTCCCCATTACCTCTTTTCACTGGGGTTAGCGTCACCAGGCCTGTATCCAGGATGGGTAGCTTCTCTTGCATCATCAGGTTGGCTTTGAGCTTCTATGCTTCTCTTTCTCTCGCTCGGTGTCCGCTCCTTGATGCAAACAGGTATGTGGTCTTGGTGTCGTTGCAGGACGTAACAGTCCACTTACTCTGTCACACCACCACTTAAGGATCGGTTTCTTCATTGGGGTTCCCTTTCCCCAGCTTCTCCTGCTTCCAGCTCTTCTCGTATCATCTTCACACGCCAGTCGTCATCCAGGCTCAAATACTGCACGTCCCGGTCTGCTTGTAAAATAACTTATGTATTAAAATCTGGAATCTTAAGGGCAGGCTGCTGACATAGGTTGGTCTTCAGGCCTTTGAAACTCACTTGGTCTTCTTTATTCCAAACCAATTTCTGGGGGTGGGAGATTTTTAGGTTGTCCATCCGATTGCCAGCTAGGGTAGAGTATTGGGAATACATCTTCTGTAATACCCTGTTAGACCTAGGATGGATCAGAGATCTTGCTTGGTTTTAGGGCTTGGTGTTTGTAGCACCACCTTCACTTTTTCCATTTGAGGCTGTATTAAGCCATTCCCGAAAGTATCAGAGATATTTAACTGTGGACTAAGCCAAGTGACACTTACAAGGATTTGCTCTTAGACCTACTTTCCTAAGAGCATGGCTGATCAAGTAAAGATGGTGTAAATGTTCTGGCCAGCTGTTACTATGTACCACAATGTCATCGAGGTAGGCCCCCACAGAAAGCAGTGTATTGTCTCAATGTTGTATCAATGAGCCGCTGGAAAGTGGCAAGAGCTCTGAGTAATCCAAAGGTGAAGGCTTTGAAGTGAAAGAGGCCTTGTGGTGTTGAAAAGGTGGTCTTTTCCCTATCTGCTGGATTTAAGGGAACCTGCCAGTATCCTTTTGTTAAATTGAGAGTAGAAATGTATTTGGCCGTCCTTAAATTCTCGATTAAATGGTCAATGTGTGGCATTGGATCATTGTCAAAGATAGATATAGAGTTTAGTTTCCTAAAATCTCTACAAAATAGCTATTTTTTTTTTTTATTATTTGAAAGATTCTACAGTTTGAACACAAATTCAAACTTTTGTTTCAAAAGAAAAGACAACAGAAAAGAAAAGAAATTTCCGCAATCCCTCCAGAAGACCAGCACAAAAAACTAATCAAAAGTGTTCAAGTCAAGATAGTTCACAATTGCACACACAAGTTTTATGTTGTTTCCGGAGATGATCCTGGCCCACCACCCATCCACGTCTTCATCTAAGGGGGCAAACTTTCCATGTGTAATGAGCGTTGATTAACTGTCTGTTTGCATTCAATTAGCAGATGTTTAGATGTTTCGATAGACAGTCCACAGAAGCAGCAGAGATTATCTTTTATAGATTTATATTTATCATTTCTTTGCCAAAGGATTTCTTTGGTTTTTAAAATGTTCGCCCGAAACCAAAGATATTGCTCTCGATGATGACGAGACGGACAATGCAGTAAATAGCGTGCTGGTTCATTTAATTTCCTGTGATCACCTCCCACCAATTTTGTTGATTTCAGCTTTTGTCGTGATTCATAGTTAACAATCCAAGCCCAATTTTCAAATTTCTTTTTGGCATGCTGCGAGCGGTTTAGAAGATCTTGATTATTTATATCTGCAGCCGTTAAGAGTGCCAATAACTCGCGGAACCATGTATTAAGTAAGTTTTGGTTGTTTGGAACATGTTCGTTGGCAAAGATTTTATATGCCGGTGCCGGTGATTTTAAGGCCATTTTACGCATTGTGGCAATTGAATCCCAAACCACTCTGATGTGCAGTGAGTTTATAGCTAGTTCATGTCTCAGTATAGTCATTGATGTTGATTGTGGCAACCTCAAAACTTTCCGCCAGAAGTGACCTTCCAATATGTGCCAAGTTTGCTCACTTATATTCCACCCAGCCTCAGCCCCAAAGGTTATAATTGGGACCACTTTTTGTAGGTAGAATTTGAGGACAGGTTCCAGAGAAAACTCTCAATAGTTCCTGTTGATTTTCGCACCTTGCAGAAAATGCACAAAATAGCTAATAGTTATCAGGTTTGGCAACTTGGACAATAGGGGAGGACCAATGACTTTCAGAAGGCTCGATGATATCGGCCTTGAGCATCTCCTCTATTTCCTATTCAATAACTTTTCTTCTGGCCTAAGGGATCCTATTGGGTTTTAAGCTACTAGTTTCCCTGGTGGTGTGCGGATGTAATGGAAGAAATTAGTGACTCTCCCTGGTTGTTCTGAACATACTTCGGGAAATTGAGCCAGTAACTTGTCCATGTCTTCTTGATGAGACAATAGCAACTCCGGGGAAATCAATTGGGCCTCAATTTCCGGGTCAGTAAGAAGGGTGGCCATAGTGACCATAGTAGTCTCACTGGGATCCACCATCCATTCTTTCAAAAGATTAACATGATAGACTTGGGTTTTCATCAGGTTGAGAGATAAGCTAGTTATAGGACTTCACAGGAGCCATGCCACTTGGAAATCATCTTATTATCAGATGTCGGAAGAACTAAAACCGACTGCCCGATAGAAAAGGACGGGGTTACAACATGTTTATTATATGCTGTTATTTTTGCTGCTCTTGGGCTTGACCTAGGCGTCTTTTTCCAATTTCCCTTAGTGCCACCATATGGGCTTTCAGTTTTTGTGTGGTTTGGGGAATGGATAAGATGGCTTCCTCTCTTTCTTCCCAGTTTTCCTTTAACATGTCCAAAACATCCTGGGGTTCCCTCCCATAGAATAACTCAAAGGGGGAATACCAGAGCCGTCTGAGGGGTCTTCCGGATTGCGAACAGGGCCCAGGGTACCATTACATCCCAATTTTTCCATTGTTTTCCACCTACTTCTGCAAGATTGTTTTTCCGCTATGATTAAACCGCTCTACTGAACCATCGGTCTGGGTGTGGTAGACCGACGTTTGGAGAGTTTTGATGTTAAGCAACTTCTTTACCTCTTTCATTAGGCAGGACATAAATGTGGTACCTTGGTCTGAGGGATCTTCTTTGGGAACCCCACCCTGGATGAGAAGGGTAGCAGGTATTTCAATATCTGTTGGCTGTGCTGTTGCAAAGTGGAAATGCCTTAGGATATCGGGTGGCATAGTCCACAATTACTAGGATATATCAATTTACCAACTTAGATGTTTCTAGCGGACCTACTATGCCCATCACTTTCCTAGAGAAGGAGACCTCGATCATAGGGAGGGGCTGTAGGGGTGCTGTTGGTATGAGACTTGTTGCAGTCTTTTCGCAGATGTCACACACCAATATATTGTTTTTAACATCCGCAAATATTCCTATCCAATAAAATTGAGATATCACTTGTCTATGTGTTTTACCTACTCCCCGATGAGCCGCCGTCAAGTGTGCATGGGCTAATTCTAACACCACCCTTTTATGGCTGTGGGGAACCACTAGCTTTGTTCAGGCCAAGCCATCATTTGTCAAGTCACATCTATACAACAAACCCTTCTTGATTAAGAAGAATGGTCCTGCTGGGTTGCGTCCTTATTCCTCTGTAGTTACTCTAAGAGCCGGGTAATGTATTTGTGCAAAGGCTAGATCGGATAGGGGTGTGACTTCCTCTATTTCTTTCTGGAAAATTTCTTCTGGGGGAATGTTGGATTCCCCAAAACCTCTTGACCCATTCTCTGTCTCCCCTAACTCCTTTATTTCTAGATGTACCGGAAATAAAAAACATTCTATTATCCCATGGGCTACTTTCTTTCCCTCTTTAATGGTATAGGGATTACTACCATGATTGTGGGGTAGAATTTTGATGTCTCCTCTAAAGTTAGGGTCTATGACGCCTGCCATAACATCCAAGCCCTATCCCCTCACTAATCCTGACTTTGAGGCTAGTCTAATATAGGTACCGCAGAGTGGGACAAGAGTTAGTCCTGTGGGTATCAGTCGTCTCTCGTTTGGAAGTATCAATATTTCCTTGGTACTTTGCAAATCAAAACCTATGGACTCTTCTCAGGCTACAGTAGGGGCTCTGGCTTTAGGGCTTAGTTTGGTAAACAGCACAAGTCCCCAACTTCTAGCAGTTGGTTGACATCCCACCACTGACACCATATGTGGCAGAAGGAGTCGGTCATACTGAGGACATTATTCAATATCTTTAATGAAATTATAAATGAAAGGCCTAACTGTCCCTTTGCTAGAGTGAGTACCCTACCTATATTAAGGAACTAAAGTTGCTTGTCAGTAAGTCCAAAGTAGATAGTTCCTCTGTCCAAACTAACTCTATCTGACCCTATCACTATATCTAACTAAATTAAATAGGCCAGGAGAGTGTCTTATATTCGCCTGGTCTTTTCTTCTGTGCAGATAGTCTCTTTATTTATAACTTCTCTCTGTGGTACAGATGCTTCAGAACATAGGACCTCACCACAAGTCTGGCGGTAACCCTTAAAAGCGTCGGTAACAGAATTAGCACAACCAATACCGCTCCGCCAGACCATGAGCCCGTGCAAATACCGCTGACTACAAAAGCAGCTGGCGAAATTACAGCCGGTCAGCCAAGGCGCAAACACAGCCGCATCACAAGTCCATGTCTGGCACAATTAGCACAGGAAACTGGTGTAAATACTGCCGAAAACACTGCACATTTACCTCCAGCTTCCAGCTGGAGCTAAATTAACACAGGTGCCTGAAATGAAGCGACAGGTGATCCCAATCCACCCCAGAGGGCTACATAAGGCACACCCCTACCCCAAACACTGTTTCCAACACCATGCAGCCACTAGCCACTGTGAGCTGGGACAGGCAGCTGCTCATGCTGCGCCTGGAAATAGCGAGGTAGGACAACCAGGACAGCGCACAGGGAGCAGAGGGGGGTGGGGAGGAGGAGAGCCCAAGCAATGCATGCACCTATACCCATTGTTAAGACCTCATGCTGGACCCTCACTGACAGCCAGTTGGTCACCCTGTACCGCTTCAACAGGGAGACCATAACAGAGCTGCTCAACACAATATAGGACATATGGAGCAGGATCAACATCTGGACAGCCATGCCCCCACTGCTGAAGCTAGTATCTGTCCTACAATTTCTTGGAACAGGCCCCTTTCAGCACTCTGTGGCCATGATGCACGGCATGGCACAGCCCACATTCTGCGCAGTGTTGTTCCAGGTGCTTGAAGCCCTCCTGTGGCAAGTCCAATGTCACATCTTACTGCCTACCACCCCAGCCCAGGTAAATGCCATGAAGGCACAGTTCTATGCCATTGCCCAAATGCCAAATGTGATTGCTGCCCTGAACTATACCCATGTTGCGCTGGTGGGCCCCCAGGCCTAAGAAGCAGTGTACCGAAACATCAAGGACTACCATTTCCTCAATTTTCAGGTGACCTGCGACCCCAACATCGCCCAATGCTGTGTCTGCTACCCTGGTTCCACCCACAATGCTATGGTCCTACTGAACAGCACACTGCCAAGCTACATGGAGAGGCAAGAGGACAACGGGCCTGGATAGTGGTTGAGTAGTAAAGCCAGCACACATGCGCCACAAAGCACATGCCTAAATGGGGAGGGGATGCAAATTACTACAAAAGGATGGCATGACAAGTAGATTGGGAATCTGTACTTCACCCCTCCCACACTATTGTCACAGTACAGGCCAGGGAGCATGCCTCAGACTTACCTGCATGGAGAAGCAGTAGTACACATACAGTAGCAACCATATACACCAACATGACTACAGGTACCACACTGCAACATGCACTTACCAAATCAATGCTGACAAATGCCCACATTGCCACACCCAACAACAACCCTGCCAGTACCACAGCCATGCACCCAAGTGCGGCTAGCCGACAATGCCCACGCCCTGGAACCAGATGCCCAGGTAGGGCCCATGTGGAACCCAGCATGCCACTATATGCTTCTATATTTCATTTTTAATGCGGCTGGATGAATATCCCTTGCGGATGCCTTCACAGCTGACTTTAAGGCCCTGGATCGTCTGCACGCCATAAAGGTACCCGAGGTACCTAGTTATTCAAAGATGGCCACCCGATGGATTCTCGAGGTCTCCCCAGCCTAGCCAGGCCCACAACAGCACCCACCCACCTCCTCATTGGCTGCTTGCACCTTCTTCAGCCAGATAGGCTGCCGGCAGGCACAGCCGGGCCACTTCTAAACAAGGCCTACGAGAATAAGGCCGTCGCCTGTTCTTTGCCTGTTCGTGCCGCCTCTGCCGCCCCGCCTGCCAGACCCCCTGGCCCTACGCTTGAATAACACTAAGGTAATTCCAACGCCTCTGCTACCGATTTACCCTGCAGCCTCTCTGGCATCTCCAGCCACCACAACTGGCCCCACAACGATCCTGTATGCCCATCGATTCCTCGCATCCTATGCACGATCACATGCACACCTCTGCAACAAGCGTGTATGCTAAGCTTCCCATATATACTACTGGCATGTCCAACAGTGCCTTACACTGATGTGACCCGCATATCACCTACAGTTAACCTTGCTGCCGATGCCAAGCCCTGCGGACCTGCAACACTATCTACTTGTAAGCCTCCATGTGACCATCTACTTAATTTCTCACACCCTACCATTGGTGTATCCCTAACGGAAGTTCTGCCCGGTGGCTTATCGCCTACACAGAGTACTTTAACCATACTGCAGAACCTAAATCAGTCACCACCTAGAGACTACTCAATCTGCCCTACATTAATGCATGGCACACTCAACGAACTCTAATCGTGTTGCCTTATTCCAACCCTGCTATTGTTTTAATACATTCCAGCCACCTCGCCCTTCTTCGGGTCGAGCTGTCATTTCAAACCTTTTTAGCTACCCTGCCAGACTTTGAACCTAGTCGTCACGTAATGCATACTAGCCACATTGTTGCACTAGATTACTGTTCCACTCATTCTAGGTATTACTTGCCACATCTTGAATCTAGTTGTTTATTCATGCATTTTAGCAGAATTGCCATATCTTGAATCTAGCTGTTTATTCATGTTTATAGCCAAAGTGCCACATCTTTAATCTAGTTGTTTATTTATGCATTTTAGCATAAGTGCCACATCTTGAATCTAGCTGCTTATTCATGTTTATAGCCAAAGTGCCACATCTTGAATCAAGCTGTTATTGCCAAACTTCGAATCCAGTTGTTTACTCAGGTACTGTGGCCTATCCGCTCTGTCTTTAATCGAGGCGTTTCTCAATGTATTCTTAGCCAACCTGCCACACTCCTAACCTAGTTGTTGATCTAGGCACTGCGGCTAGCATGCCACATTAGTTCTACCTCCTAGGTGCTACTCAATGTATGCTTAGCAACACTGCCCCCACATCTCAAATCTAGGCCACTCCCGGCATCCCTGCCATATCAACTACCCCCTATCTAGGTGCTACGTAGTGCTTCCACTTGTGGCCACCTAAACCCAGGTATCCCTCAGCGTTCCCAAAACACTCTCGACCTCACCACTTAGCATGTGACTATTCACCATTAACCTGCTTGCCTATTTCTTGCACAGCCTCTATACTGCATCACCGCCTAAGATGGCTCCACACCTACCCAACACCCCAGCCTTAACCAGACTTAACAACCAAGCACCTTACTTAGACTTAAACGTTCTGCAGCTACTGCTAGCGACCAGTCTCCCTCGCATCACCATAGATAGGAACCTAGGACTTAGACCCAGACTAGCCAAAATCTATGAGCCCCTTGCCCGCTCATTGCCCACCACACAGAACTCTAGAACGCTGCCGCCTCGACCAAATTCCTCCACACAAACCATCAACTCTCCACAAAACCTCTACCCCACAACCTCTCATAACTCCCTCAACCAGGGAACTCCTGAACATACACAGGACAAGCGCCATACTACTACTTCTAAAAACATAGCTACTACTTCCAAAAATATAGACAGTCCCAAAATCAAGGGAGCCTTGATCAATGCCAGATCGCTAGTAGCTCATGCTACAGAAATCGCAGACCAAATCCTTACAGAAGACCTTGACTTCCTTGCCATCACTGAGACCTGGCTACACCCAGCAGCAGGCCCTATGCTCATGTTAGCAGTCCCAGATAACTACTCTATCCTGAGACAAGACCGCCCCAACTCCAGAGGAGGGGGTGTCGCCATCATCCATAAGTGCAGTCTTACCATGAGACTAGCTACTTCTACCGATGCCCTCTCATGTGAAACACTAGCAGTCAAAATTCCACTCACCAATACCCAAACCCTTAATATCTACCTGATTTACCGCCCGCCAGGCCCCATCGGCACCTTCGATGAAGACCTCAACTCTATTCTATCCAGCAACCTCAAAAGCGCCACTCAAGTTCTCACCCTGGGAGACTTTAACTTGGGCTACAATGACACGGAAGACCATCACGCCAGCACTATAGTTAACACTCTTACTGAATTAGGCTTAGCGCAAAGATGCACGGCACCCACGCACTCGAAAGGCAGAACACTTGATTGGGTGGCCGACTACAATTGCCTAGCGAATATCACAAATATCTCACCCCTAGCCTGGACTGACCACCACTTGGTATCATTCATGCTCTCTAGTGACAGACCTCCACCCCTACCGACCACTAAGGCCCCACTAACTCTCACTAGAAACAAGAAGAACATGACAGCAGAAAGACATCCCAAACCTTCTCCCCACACTCAACACACTTCCTGACAACCTGGACCCAGAGTCCCTGGTTGAAGAATATAACAAGATTATGGGCACCTCACTGGACCGCATCGCCGCCCTTAAACTTAGATCCAGTAAACCAAAAACGCACCTCAACAAATGATACAAACCATTCCTCAAAAACCTAAGGCAGCAAAAAAGAAACTGCGAGGCCATTTGGAAAAAAAAACCTCAGTCTCAAACAAATTCAAACTCTCCAAACTAGCTGTACTTTACAAAAAAGAAATCTACCTAGCCAAACGAGCCTCCTTTGACTCCTGCATATCCCAAGCTTAATCCAACATGAAAGAACTCTTCTCCATCCTTAAAGAAATAGAAACCCCTATAGCACCCCTTGACACTTGCACAAAAGATAAAAACTGGTGCTCAGAAATTCAAAGCGCCTTAGCGTATAAGATCGCGACTCTTCAAAGTAAAATCTCCAGCAAAAGAGCCTCCCTGAATGACACCCTCCCATCAAAAATTCCGGACAAGCTCATGCCCACAGATCTCACCCGTTTCCAGTTCTCCAAAGTCAACATACTCGAAGTTGAAAAAATGATCATGTCCTTGAAACCTTCTAACTGCCAAGGAGATCTGAGCCCATCACAGCTCATTAAAGACGCTGCCCGCGACCTCTCCCCTTTCATTACGAAATTGATTAATGTCTCCTTCACCACTGGCTCCATCCCTACTAACTTAAAACAATCCTGGGTACTTCCATTACTGAAAATACTACACTTGACCCAGCCATACCTACAAATTACCGACCCATAACGAATGTTCCCTTTTTACTAAAAATTCTGGATAAGGTTGCCTATGTACAAATAAAGAAGCACCTGGAAGAACACAACCTCTTAGGATCTAGACAATCCGGGTTCCGTCCCCAACACGGGACCGAAACCGCACTCATTGACTTGAAAGCGCAGATTGATACGCTCAGAGACGATGGGCAGGCTGCCCTACTCCTCCTCCTCGACTTATCTGCAGCTTTTGATTTGGTCGATCATTCTGTCCTATGCTCACACCTCCACACCTCAGCTCACTTTTCCACTGAGGCCATCACCTGGATCACATCCTTCCTTAATGGTAGGACCATGAGAGTTTTCTCTCCCACGGCGGCAGCAGACCCTATACCCATCACCTGCAGTGTACCTCAGGGCTCCTGTGTCTCCCCTACACTATACAACATATTTACCAAGCCCCTTTTCGATGATTTGGATCATCTCGCTATCACCTACACAAACTATGTAGATGATACCCGGATCCCCCTCCTGCTTTCTGGAGATTATGGAAAGGATTTGGCCTTGCTAAATAGGGTGTATATCATCATCCAGGCATGGATGGCCACGCATGGACTATACCTGAATGATGATAAAACAGAACTCCTCATCCTAGGTACCACATTCAGCCTAAAGAAACTTGGCCCGGTCTACAATTCCTTCATGATTGACGGGAACAACATCAAAGTCGGTCAGGAGGTCAAAATATTGGGATTCTACCTAGACTCCAATTTCTCCTTCAAAAAACAAGTGAGCTCCCTTGCATCTTCCACGGCCTATACGTGTAAATTAATCTGCGTAGCTAAACCTTTCGTGTCGGACACTAGTTGCCTGACACTCGTCAGAGCCCTCATATTGTCTCGCCTCGATTATTGTAACGCCCTTTATATGGGATCCTCCAAGGCCACTACCAGAAAACTGCAAACCCTCCAGAACAACGCTCTCAGAGCCGCTCTGGGCATCTCCAGAACACATTACAGACTCAGCCAACAGAACAACTGGCTCTCCACCAGAGATAAAATTCTCTTAAAAACGGCATCACTCACCCACAAGTCTCTTAATAATGCTGCCCCAACTTACCTGATTAACAGATTCCACAGACAGTCCTCCTTAAGACCCGTCAGAATTGCATTCAAAGACTGTTTAGCCATTCCCCACTACAAACGTGCCACCATAGAGGGCAACAGTTTCCAGGTAAAAGCAGCCACACTGTGGAATTCCCTGCCTCCAAACCTTACAGTGGACCTGCCCTATCAGAACTTCCGCTCCAAGGTAGTCTCTTGGCTGAAATTGGAGACCCACTAAGACAATGAAGTGCCCAGCACTACCCGCACACTCTGTAACCATGTGTGCCTTCTTGCTTATTTGTATATAACGGCCTGCTGGCTTCACTGTTGCCATGTATAGAACATTGGTGTACCTTATTCTTGTATTATGTATATTCTTTGTGTATTGTAACCAAGCTTTGAAAATTCTTGTAAAGGCTGCGCCCCGATGCCCACGGGTACGTTCGCGCATTATAAATGATAAAACAAACAAACAAACATGCACAGTGGAAATACACTGCCACATGACAGCCTCCATGTCCACTGCACAAGTCACCGACAGACACCTTACATAACATTCTGCCAGGAAACAGGGTGCATGCAAAGCACCAACAATGCATGACATGAGTAACACAGCATGCACAGACATGGAATAGACACGTGCCGTGAAATGAAGTTCCATGTGAATGCACAAGTAGTCCATTGAGCTGATATTGTGTAAGTCCTCCCCCACACCCTACACCGTGTCTAATGCCTGTGCCTTCACCCATGCAGGTGACTCCAGATACCCACAGGTGCCCTCGCTAGTGACCCCCACATGTGATCTACAAATACCATAGGATATTGCCTACAACCACACTCACAGAAGGACCTGTGGGTGCATCGAGCGTACCTTTGGCCTCCTGAACGCACGTTTCCGCTGCCTCGACTGTACTAGTGGAGCCCTGATGTAAGGACCAGAGAAAGTGGGGGAAGTGCCACCCCCAGAGGATGAGGAAGCAGTCCCTGTGGCTGAGGCAAATGCACACATTTCCAGAGATGTGAGGGAAGGGAGATTGACACACCAGGGACTGATAGAAAGTTTCTTCTGACACTTTCACATGGCACAAGCCATGCACAACTGTGTGACACCACCCAAACAATAAACACGACAATTAAACAATCAGGAATGTCGTCGCATTGATTGAGTTTAATGGTTTTTATGTAATGAAGTGCCCCAACTATCCCTCCTCCCACCAGCTACTCCCCATCACATAATCCCCTCCCCCTCCCACCACCAACTGCCCATCACACAATCCACCCTCCCACCAATAACTCCGCAGCATGACCACTCATGGCAATCAGTGTCCCAGGGTCCTTCAGAACCGTGGCCTCCTTCCGCCCCGTGGTGATTTTGGGCACAGAAGGCGCTGTGGCTGTCGATGCATCGTGCCCTGCTGTGACCCCTCTGTAGGTGTGGTTGAAGTGGAATGGAAAGAGCCGCTCACCAGGTTTTGCTGGCGTTGAACCTCCGTGCTCTGATGGATGCCCTCTGCCAGTGCAGAGACGCCTTCTGTCATCTCCCAGACCTGCTGGCCGTGTAGAGTGCCAGGGCAGCCATGTTGGCTGTTGTTTTGGCCCTGTTCTTCGCAATGGCACACACAATCCTGCGGGCAGCCCATGGATGCTGTCCCTAATGGCCTGCAGGTGTCCAGAGGTTGACTGGCCAATCTCCTCCATCTCCCGCTGTCTGCGCTCCATTTCCTCTAGCTTCCGCAGCAGCATGCTGCATGTTGGTGTGTGCTGTGTGGGTGAGGGGCTCTGCAGTGTCCATGGGCTTCAGAAGTAGACTGTTCCAGGTGCCACATGAGGGAGATCAAGATGGTATTAAGACACATATTTCATGGGCCATTTGATGGTGTATCAATATCCGGCTCTGGCATGTGTGCACGCTGGCAGCGTGGAGGGCTCTCAGGGGAGTGTTGACGCTGACAGCATGGAGGGCTCTCCGGGGTCTGTGGGCCTCTGGCAGGTGGTGACACCAGGCTGGTGTCCTCCTGTGGCTCCTCAGTCTCCCTGCCAGCTGGTGTGGCCTCAGTGTGTGTGCCTCCAGCTGCAGGTTTGGGTGCAGTGTGCCTTGCACTGCTCCTGGTGGCCTGTGGTGTGGGCATTGTCGTGGCCCTGCTCTGTTGCAGCATTATGTGGCAGGACATCCGCCTCGGTGTGGCCTGCGTAGGCCTTTGCGGCGTGGTGGTGGTGGCAGACCATAAGGGCCTGGATGTGCCGCTCCCCGATGGGCCTGCAACCTCCTCCTCCTCTGATGCCTCTGGCGATGCGCGAGTGCCTGTAGGGGACATGGGAAATGTAGTCAGGTTTGCTTCTCTCACATGTGTTAGCATGAAAGACACATTTGCTGTGGTACAGAGTGCAGCCCCACGCATATGGGCATAGTTGGTTAGGGGAGATTGCATGTTGGCCCAGTGTCATGGGGTTGCCTGTTGCAATGGGTGTGTGACCCATGCCCAGTTCTTTGGCCTATGTGTGGGGAGGGGAGGGTGCCCATGCTGGGGCAGCTTACGTCTGACATGCATGCTTGTAGTCATTCACTCACATGGTGGGGCTGGGGTGGTGGCTTAGTCCATGGCAATGGTATGGCTCAATGGGGCACTGCTGTGCAGCCAGCAAGGCTGCACTGTGTTGCACAGTGATTGGCAGGCTGGGCACATGTCGATGTGGGGGACATGTACTTCCCTGTGGCTTGTCTGCCATGCCAACATGGGACAGGCCAACTGGGCCTGCTACATTCTGGTGTGACTGCTGCATAGTGTTGTGGTCGCTCACGCCCCCCAATCCCGCTGGCACAGTGTGCACCAGTAGGGGTGTGGTACCCATGGCATTTGTTTCGGTCACTTGACAACCCTTCCCGCTACTGATCTGCTCAGGAATCCCCTGGGTGTCCTGTCCCATGGTTGCTCTTGAGTGTGGCTGATGTGCCACCCTGTCACTGTGCCATGTTGGCATGACCAGCTTCTGGGTCTTTGTCTTGGAAGCAAGGCAACGCAGCGCAACTCAGATTCGAATTGCGATCTCACACTTACACACCACTGGCTGGTATTAAGCTTGTTATAAATTAACAATAAAATAAATAAAATCACAGGGTACAATTGACACTGCTGACACCTTCTGACAGATGGCATCCCAGATGGCTGTCCTGCACTACCCAGTGGTCTTCTGCTGCCGACTGCTATAATGTTTCTCACAGTGGACAATAACCTCATCTGCGAGGACCACCAGCCTGGTTGAGATGCAACGCCAATTCCGCTGCACAACCCGGCGATAACACTATTTATGCTCAGCAGAAATTGCGCCGGATTACCGCCAGACATGTGAGGAGGCCCATAGTCTCCTTGGAAAGTCTCCAAGATCAGTTATTGTAGTTCCTCAAAGACACTCTTAGTTTTCGTGCTTTCTGTGGTACAATGTTTATAATGTTTTCTCTGGCAGTGGTTCTTCACACTCTTGTCATCCCTTCTAGATTCTTCCCAGTCTTTAATTTCTGGCTTTCTTGAGTTGTGGCTATCTTGACTCTTTTCTATGCTTTCCTTGTAATGAATTCTCTGTCTTAAACTCTTTCCTCTTTTATCCTATTCATAGATTATCTTCCCTTCCTCCCAGGGGATTTGTTTCCAGACTCTGCTTGTTCCCCACCTGGGTTGGTTAAACCCCTTTTGTATATTCTTTTCACTTCCCCTGTTAACTGGTTCCCCTTTTAATATCTCGTCCTCGGGACTGGGACGCGTTTCTCTCTTCTTATAATAACCCTCCCCAACAAGGTTATTCGTTACTTGTTGTCTCTGCTTTTTACAATTCCAATTACACAGTCTTATCCTTACTTTTTCGTCCTTAGAACTAGGATGAGTTTCTTCAGATTGTTAATGGTGCCCCAGCAGGCTTCTGCTTCCCCTGTTTTCCCCAGTACCTCCCTGTATGGAGGGGAAGGTGGCGGGGCTCGACTCTCGCTCAGGTATGCTTTCTCACTCTTCTCGGTCATCAGCTTCCCACTCTCGGTTCCTCATTGAGTCCCTGCCGTACAATGGTACGGATGATCAGAACCGATCCTCACTCCACGCAATGGTGATCACAACATCATTGTTTGGGCGTCCTGCTCACCATGCTGCACTTGTGGTTACACCACCATCGGATACCTCGTTCTTTCTTTCCTCCTCGCAATGTTTTCCTTGCATCTGCACATACCGGGCCTCTGGCGTTTTGTACTGGCTTTCTCTGCCTTGCTGAAAGTCACGGGGAAACACACCAAACACAGGTTACAAAGGAACATACAAAGTACTTTATTTTATACTGAATCCAGTTACAAAAGAACAGAACAAAATTCAGATAGCTATTGACCCTCAGTACAACACAGCGAACTCCGGCGTGGTTCGGTGTGCTCAGTGAGTGCAAATATTCATTGAAACAGTCAGGCTTTTATACATTTCTCCAGCCTGTTGTCCAGCCTTTCTGCAGGTTAACCATTCCATAAATAAGTTACTGCTCTAGGGTCCCTTGCCAGGTCAAATCTAGTTCATCTTAGGTTTATACATTAACAAGAAGAAATGGTAATAATGTATGCTCTAGGCCTAACATTACAAAGCAGGACTTAATTTATACAATATAGTTAAGCAGGTGTTCGCATTCAATTATAGATCAGTTTCGGTGATACAGGTAATCCATTGCACACAGGTCAGCAGAAGGACAAGGTCTCAGCTCATGACCCTAACAAGTGGCCTGCAGGCAAGTTATACATTGGCTGTACAGAGGTCATGACAATCGAGTTCTGTTCTGAATAACATAGGCTACCATTTTAGCTCACATGGTGACTTTATAGAGCAAGAAAGCCTAAAATGGCGGCTTGACCCAAAATGACAGTTTACATGGTTTCTAAGGTCAGGACCTTGCAATGCGAGTTTATTCACATGTAGTTTATAAGCAGCTTGTTAGAAGCTTGGCGTAGGCCAATATACATATATTCATAGCAATAGGAGGCACAATATAATTTCTAGTTTGACAAACCCTCCTTTTGGCCTATGCCAAGTGCTAAACTACTTCTGATCTCCCTGCAAATAACTCCATGTGTCATTGTCCATACACCCTGAATAGCTGTCAGAAATATCTATCGCCATTAGATCTTTTACTAAGATCTCTTTCAGTACATACTCCTTAGAGGTTTTATCCGGGGCATACACTTTATGTCCTATTGTACCTATCGCCTGAGCGCAACATCCCCCTAGCATTGAACATATACTTGGTAGACATTGGATACAACAACAAAGAAATAGCAGAATTCCCAAAATAATCAGCAAGACTGAAAGCACTTTCCAACCCTAAGACCGCAAGAAGTCCCAGAACCAAGCGCTAAGATCCCAATTTCCCTCGGGAACATGCACTTCTGAACTAAGAATGTGCAGATTCTGTATTGCCTTAAAAATAGTTGGGGAGGAATCCGGTACGAAAACACAGCAAGCGGACCCCACTAGTTTACATACTCCACCACGTTCAGCCAGTATGACATCTAATGCCATCCGGTTCTGAAGCGCTACCAATCTGATCGCTTGCTGCTCTAAAGTCATATTATAGAGTATATCTGTGGTCCGGTTGATGGTTCTCTCCAGTACTCTCGCTAGTTTCCTGATATCCTCGGAATTCGCTATCTGCCCAAAGAATGGAAGGAATGATTTCGCTACATCTCCTAAAACCTGTGCTGGAGTGTTGCCATTCTCGTCCCGCCGTGGACGAGCCTTCGAAACCTCTACAGTACTTGCTATAAACACCCCAGGTAACAGGATTCCTAGATAACAAGTTCCCTGCCAATCCCTGGGCAACCATGGAAATGCTACATTACCGCAAAGAAAATAGATATGTTCGCCTACATACAAAGGTCTGTCGTCCCCAGTCAAATTTGCAACGTTGGCACAACCTTTAAAATCTCCCATTGACCGGGTGCCATTCCTCTGTATGCAGAAAGAAACTGAATCGGGGCTATGGTTAACAGTATAAGAAGGAGGCACGGCATCCTTATTGCCTATCGGAGCCATTTTAAAGGAAATCAAAGATTGGAAAGGACGAGACAGTCTATCAGAAGGCCTGATAGAAGCAATATTGAGCTTACTCCTATTTGCGAAAAGCGAGCATCCCAGGGGAGTCAGAACACGTTTCTCAAAACTATTCAAATTAGTGCCATCAAAGTTCCCCGAGATGCTATCGTTCCATCGGCCAAAGAACAGTGCTCTAAGTGAAGCATAACAAGCAGTTGTCAAAGGTAAAGGGTGAATATACCAACCTAGCCCCTTATCCCCATGTTGCGGTAAATGCGAGCAGATCCAACAATTGGTTCTGTTAAAGATTGCATGGGTAGCATTCATAATTAGAAGTAGAGTGTTATTTTGATAATTCCGTCTATGCAAAAGATCTCTAGGTGACAAGGTATGTAGTTGCACAGAAGGAGTGGGAACAACAGTTATATTTTCAACAGGTAGGAAATCATTCAAAGGGTACATTCTCTCCAAATACCAAAACCCACAACCAACAGTTACTAAAAGTCCCGTGATTATCACCAGTAGACAACAAAACGTTTTCGGGGCCCCCATACATATCTGCTCATTGTCGCTCCTAGTCACATTTTTGTCCAAAAGTTCAGTACGAACGGTAGCGGATGCGGGCATTGTCGTCTTCAATCGAGAAACACCAATTGTTCGTTTGCTGGCGACTCCGGTCGCGCGTCTTCTTAATGTCTTTTCCCACAACCCTTAGCCAGCAGAACCCTTTATGCAATTGGGCCAAAAAAAGGCAAGCCCTCAAATTCTTTCAATTGTACAGCAAGAGCCGTATTGCAAACCTATCTCCTTGGGCGGAGAATATACTTCACAGTTTCTGGTGCAAAAGAATCAGCAGACAGGATGTCGTCACTTCCCACAGGAGGTGGCGAGTGAACGGAAGTTGGATCAGAAGATGGATGATCCACAAACGATGAAGTGGGAGAGCAAGGAGGCAAGATGGCCGTTTTGTCGGGCCTTACAACTTCTGGAACGGCCTCCGATACTCTCACCACCGTCTGCTGTTTCGGGTACGTTGGTTTCAATGTCGTAAAGGGGTTCTGTGTCTTCTGTATCGTATGGCACTGGGTGTGGGATCCGTTTGGTGTGGCTGCCGTGGATCCAGTGGTGACCCGCACCGCAGTCTGAGTGACCAGGAGCACCTGGTAGGGGCCCCTCCAACGTGGTGCGAGGCAAGACGCTCTATCGAAGGATTTAACGAGGATCCAATCCCCTGGTCGTAGACTGTGACCAGGGCCCTCGTACCTCACCGGCAATGCCTCTCGCACCTGGTGATAAATTGAAAACAGGTTTTTAGTCAATTGGTTACAATAGTCGGAGAGAAGTACATTTTCTACATCGCGCAATGCGCAGCTTTTAGGCAAACCCCAAATATTAGCAGGTCTCCCCATTACCGCCTCAAAGGGAGAGAGCCCAGTCTTAGTTTGAGGGGTTGTCCGCATTGAAAGTAACACGATCGTTAAGGCGTCCGGCCATTTTAATTTGGTGCCGGCACACGTCTTAGCAAGCTTGTTTTTTATGATACCATTGTGTCTTTCCACTAATCCGGCGCTCTGAGCATGTCTGGCCGAATGGAATCGTTTGTCAATTTGCAATGCCGTACATATCTGTAGAATTACAGCAGCGATAAAATGCGGACCATTATCCGACCAGATAACTCTCGGCAAACCGTGGGAAGAATTCCTTTAACATGGTCTTTGCAGTGGTCATGGCTGTAGCGTCTTTAACAGGGAAAGCCTCGACCCACTTACTAAAGGCGCAAATGACCACAAGGACATATTTTAGATTCTTACATCGCTCCATTTCAATAAAGTCAAAGTGAATCACTTCAAACGGGACAGAAGGATGCCCAAAGCTACCTCTTGGAGTTGCTGTCCCCTTTCCCACATTGTGTTGTAGGCAAATCATGCAATTTTGGACATAATGCTGGGCAATTTTTGAGATCTTATCATTTACCCAGACTTTCTCTAACATTCCCGTGATCTGTTGAGCACACACATGTGTGGGACCGTGTGCCATGGTAACCATCATTACTATATAGGCATTAGGAAGCAACCATTTCCCTTCAACCATGTCCACCCAACACCCATCATCATCGAGTTTCCCCAAGCCCTCAGCCCACCTCTTGGATTCTTCTAATGTGGCATCGGCTTGGATATCCCGTACAGACCCGACACCCTCATCCATTGCATAGGCATCTACAGTCTCCCTTGAAACATACATCTCCGTGAAGAGATCAGAGGCAGTTTGTCTAGCTATTTGATCAGCGAAAGCATTCCCTTTCCCTACATCATCTATAATCTTGCGATGTGCTGCGCACTTAATGATTGCTAACTGACTAGGGAGCGCAAGCGCTGAAAGCAATTGTACTATCAGGGAGCCATGTTGGATCTTGGTGCCATGCGAAGTTAAAAACCCTCTCTCTGACCAAAGTCTCCCAAAGTTGTGAGCCACCCCAAAGGCATACTGGCTATCAGTATACATGTTTACTGTTAGCCCTTCGGAAAGCTCACAAGCTCGAGTCAATGCTATAATCTCTGCGGCCTGCGCAGAGTTATGCGTAATTCTCTTGGTCTCCACAACCGTACTCAATGTAGTGACTGCATAAGCAGCTGTGGATGTACCATCCAGTAGTTTGAAGCAGGAGCCATCACAAAACAGCTCCCCTTGTGGGTTATCCAAAGGAGTGTCCCTCAAATCAACTCTGCCTTTTGTATCTTGTTCAGTAGTATACAGGCAGTCATGTGACTCTTCGTCACCGCAAACAGTATTTTGCGGGAAAGGTAGGAGTTCAGCCGGATTAAGAACGCAGCACCTCCTAATTTGAATGTGGGGAGCAAACAAGATTAATTAATATCTTGTCAGTCGTGCGGAAGTGAGGTGTTGCGTTTGGGTTTTATTCAATAGAATATCTACAGAGTGAGGCACCATCAGTGTTAAATCATGGCCTAGGACCATTTCCTCACTCTGTTTTACAGACGCAGCAGCAGCAGCGACAGCGCGCAAACATCTTGGCAAAGCGCATGCAACAGGATCAAGGGCGGAAGAGTAGTAACCGCACGGCCTATTCTTCCCTCCATGTTCCTGCGTTAATACAGCCAAAGCACATCCATCACATTCATGCACAAACAACACAAAGGCCTTCTCATAGTTCGGTGTGCCCAAAACTGGCGCCGAACATAATGCAGTCTTGAGCAACTCGAATGAATGTTGATGCTCCGTATTCCATGGCAATGGCGAAGAAATACCCTTCTTCGTCAAGGCCAACATCGGTTTTATCACTAGTGAGAAGTTTGGGATCCATAACCTACAGTAAGAAGCCATACCTATCAAGGCTCTAACTTCCTTTTTGTGTATTTGGGACAGACATGCCAGAAATGTGTTTTATTCTTTCAGGTGTCAATCTTCTTCCCTCCTTTGACAGGAGATAGCCTAAATAGGCGACCTCCTGGCAACAAAATTGAAACTTTTTAAGCGAAGCTTTGTGACCATGCTTAGCTAGATGGATGAGCAACAACACAGTGCCCTCTTTACAAGAGCTCTCAGAGTCAGCGGCTAAAAGCAAATCATCAACATATTGAAGCAACGTACAAGTAGGGGGCAATCCAAGGGTATCAAGCTGCTCTTTCAAAGCCCTACTATAAATACTAGGACTCTCAGTATAACCTTGAGGTGCACGAGTAAATGTGAATGAGCGTCCCCCTAAGGTGAACGCGAACAAGTATCTACTATCCTCATGTATAGGAATACTGAAGAAAGCATTATTTAGGTCCACAACACTGAAGTGAGTAGCCGTAGCTGGAATCATGGTTAATATTGTCGTCACATCAGGCACAATTGGAAATTGCGGAGCAACGACTTTATTAATGGCACGTAAATCAATTATAAAACGAAATGGAATTGCATTATCACCTTTTTTGTACACGGGTAAAATCGGACTATTGCACAAACTTCCTGCAATCTCCTCAATCAACCCACGATGCACAAAATCGGAAACAATGCTCTTCAAAGCTCGCTCGCCTTCAACTGAGATCTTATACTTTGGAATACGGGGCAGCTTAATTCCATGTTTCAAAACTATTTTAACAGGCTCAATCTGCAAAACACCGACATCATTGTCATCAACTGCCCACAAACACTCTGGTACATTACTGAATTCTGGCGGCAAAGGTCTAGTCAAGAATTGCGAAACAGAACATTGCTGTGGTGAAATCGTCAAACGCACTCCATCAGAAAAACAATGAATTACCGCATTTAATTACTTCAACAGATTCAACCCCAGCAAATTCTCTCCACAATTCGAAGTCAAGAGAAATGGACAGTGGTCCGTAAAGGGACCCAAAGAAATAGGTACCGGTGAAGAAACCGGACAAACAACCGGTGTGCCAGAAAACCCTACAGAAACATTGGTTTGCCCTGACAGTGGAATGTTTGGAACCCGAGAATGATCAATGGAGCACTTCTGTGCTCCAGTGTCTATCAAAAATTGATGTTTCCTATTTCCCACTACCATTTCAACGTAGGGACCTTTCTGATTAACGGGAATAGGTGTAGGTTCCAAACCCTGCTTCGGGCAATCCTAACGAAACAAAATATCATCAAAAGGAAGCTCTTCAGATAGATATGCAGCAGAAGGATGATCAAATATGTTTCTAGTATCCACACTCGAAGTCTGATTATCCTGTGAAAAAGGTTGTTGGGGATCCTGCGAAAACTGGCCTCTACCAGGGCCCCCTACACCCGGGCGACCTCTGGATCGTCTACCCATATTTCCAAATGTGTTATTCGACCTCTGTCGAAGGACGGGGCATTGTGCACGCCAATGACCCTCCTGGCGACAATAGGCACACTGGTTAATATTCACAGGACCCAAGGGCACATTCCCTTGTGGAACATACTGACCTCTAATCTGCGAACTACCCCCTCTGGGGCCTCTAACAATTTGCTGTAACAATACTTTAGTCTTCAAATCACCTTTTCTCTTCTCGACTCTATCTTTTTCATTATTGACACGGTTCTCGTAGTACTGAGCCATGTGCAGTACTTCTGATTGGGATTTCGCCTGGCAAGCGCTCTCAGAAGACATAATTTGTGACTGGATGTCAGGCAGCAATCGACGTACAAATTTGTCCACAAATAATCTTTTCCCAGACTCTGTGCCTAAGTCTTGTCCACTGAAATCCGAGAATACCTGTTCGAACCGATTAAAGAACTCGGTAGCACCCTCAGATTTTCCTTGGACACAGGCCGTAAGCTTGTCCCAAATAATTCTCTTTTCGGGGATTATAGTTTTCAGTTTTGCAATGATTCTGTCAGGCAAAGTTAGTATAACCTGAGGTGGTCTCTCACCAGCTGGCCTTTCCCCATCAAGCCTAACTATGTTAGCCCATGTATCTCCCAACCCTGGTACATCGTCTATAGTTCTAACTTGTTTCCACAAATCTACAGGCAAGAGTACAGGGAATAGCAAATCAATGTCGCCTAGGGTAAACACTGAGGACTGCAAAACGGACTCTATCTCTTTATAGAACCCTGTCGGATTTTTCCTAATGTCAGGAATAGTTTGTCTAATAGTATTCACTTCCTGTCGGGAAAACGGGACGTGAACAAACTGCGATACATAATGTGCAGGAATGTCCACAGCAGGTGTACCTGCTGCAGCATTAGCAGGAATCTCAACCTCTGGGACAAATGTCGGAGGAACCTCTCTCATAGGCAACTGAGATGTAGGCAACTCCGAACGCTTACTAAGCAACAGAGCTTAGTCGAGCGCTAAAGCAGTTGAAGAAGTGTCAAGTGAAAAAGCTCTCTTATAAATGCTCAATAACTCTGTGGGACAACTAACCTTTCTCTTTAAACATTCATCCTGCAGGTACTCTACCATTACCTGTATCACTTTCCTCTGCATTTCTAGCGTATGTTGACTGTATGTGTCATATACCTCAACTGGAGTTATCGATATGTCTGAAATCCATCTAATCGCATCTTTTGTACAAATTCGCGCCTCCTCAGATGTCGATTTACGACACGGAAAAAATTGTTTCTGTACATACATACTTTCTTCTTCGTCATCCTCATTCCGTAACCTTTCCAACTCCTTTCTATACTCAAATATCCTCTCAACATGCTCATGTACCTTCTCCACAGTATCTCTTGAAAACGCTAAAGTATTCAGGTCCCTCAACCCTTGTGGGAGGTCTGCATTATTTAATTTACCCCACATTACACATAAATGAATCCCTAAACCTTCAATGAAAACATTTTTCTCAGGAAAATTATCCATATTAGAAAGTGTGGCAAGAACATTAGCTCGATCATCTCTCTCCATACAATGCTTAGCCCATGCAAACAAATCCTGTTTCTTTTCTGTAGGAACAGTATTACGAGTAACAATCCTCGACCCCGCACCCTGATCAACTACAAGCGGTACAGAACTACTTGGGAGTGAGGGTGCAGGCAAATTCAATGGAGGTACTATTACTGGTGCAATGGGAAGAGGCAGAGGAGCAGGTGGAGGAACAACAACCGGAGGAATAGGAACAACAGGTTGAGCAGGAAGAGCAGGAATAACAGCAGGAAGAGGTACAGCAGGAGGAAGAGGAACATACGGAGGTGGTGCAGAGGCACCAGGCCTTCGTTCATTTAACAATTTGTCGATAAACTCATCAGAAACATGAAGATCTTTAGAAGGATAGATTTTCTGAATACCGAGTGAGAAAGCCCTGTCCATATTCCTAACCCACTCAGACTGTTTGTCCTGATCATATAACAACGCCTTTTCAGCATTTGTTTTATGACGGCGCACATGTTTTTCCCTACTTTTAAGCTGCTGCAACGCTTCTCTTTTCCAATTCTGCAAAACATCAAATGCTGCAGTTCTGGCCTTCTTTTTTAACAAGACTGACTCTAAATATTCAATACGAGGGATCTCAAAACTACCATTGACTGGCCACTGAAGTTCAGAGGCATGTCTGGTTTGTCTGTGCCAAATTTTATTAAATACTACACTTCCAATGCCATGCTTACAGTACATAGTACATGCCGGTGACCCCTCCTGTGGCGCCGGATGGCTAAATTACAAAGATTGTCTATCGCTGCGGAATAATGCCATAAAGCAGCTAGACAATTTCCTAGGCATTTCTCAAATACTCGGTGTTACCTGGTCAATAATTGTGTCTGCAGATACAATGTGCCAAATTCAAATTGTCAGGGTTGAATTAAGAGTCGGATAACGACTCACCTGACCAAACCTAAGGAGGACCGATCGGTTTACAAAGGACTTACCTAACGAATTTTACCTTGTGTATGGTGATTTTGGCAAATCTGCCCGCCTCAAAAAATTGACCCTTGTCAAGATGCCGTCTCAGACCACACGGCTATCGTCCAGGGAACGGATCATGCAGCGCTGTTGAGGTGTCGCGTCTCGTTCAGTCGGGCCCGTTATGTCACACCGTCCGATCCCGGTCCGATAGCGTGCGTCAACCTTCAATAACCCGGCATCAATCTTGAGGGTCCCTATTCCGGGCGCCAACTGTGAAAAAAAGGAAATAATATGAGGCAGGGTAACCAAAAAGTAAACACACCAAACACAGGTTACAAAGGAACATACAAAGTACTTTATTTTATACTGAATCCAGTTACAAAAGAACAGAACAAAATTCAGATAGCTATCGACCCTCAGTACAACACAGCGAACTCCGGCGTGGTTCGGTGTGCTCAGTGAGTGCAAATATTCATTGAAACAGTCAGGCTTTTATACATTTCTCCAGCCTGTTGTCCAGCCTTTCTGCAGGTTAACCATTCCATAAATAAGTTACTGCTCTAGGGTCCCTTGCCAGGTCAAATCTAGTTCATCTTAGGTTTATACATTAACAAGAAGAAATGGTAATAATGTATGCTCTAGGCCTAACATTACAATGCAGGACTTAATTTATACAATATAGTTAAGCAGGTGTTCAATTATAGATCAGTTTCGGTGATACAGGTAATCCATTGCACACAGGTCAGCAGAAGGACAAGGTCTCAGCTCATGACCCTAACAAGTGGCCTGCAGGCAAGTTATACATTGGCTGTACAGAGGTCATGACAATCGAGTTCTGTTCTGAATAACATAGGCTACCATTTTAGCTCACATGGTGACTTTATAGAGCAAGAAAACCTAAAATGGCGCCTTGACCCAAAATTACAGTTTACATGGTTTCTAAGGTCAGGACCTTGCAATGCGAGTTTATTCACATGTAGTTTATAAGCAGCTTGGCGTAGGCCAATATACATATATTCATAGCAATAGGAGGCACGATATAATTTCTAGTTTGACACCGCGACTCGCCTTCGCTCCACCTCCACAAAGCGTGATGATGTCAGGGGGCTTCCCCTGCGCACAAGGCTCTCCTTCTCTTCTCATCAGACTCGTCCCAGTCAAATATATGTCTCTTGTTATTAAATAGACATCTTCCTTTTTTTCCACATGGATTACTCTTTACACTGTCTTCAGCCAAATTAAAAGATGTCATATTAGTTGCTATAATAGGCAGTCCCATGCATAGGGCTATAGTAGGTGGTTTAGGGAGTTCCTCACAGGAACAGGAGTCCTTGTGCCCAAAGGGGCAGTCTCTCCCGGTGAGGTCCCACTTCGCCGACCTGTAGGGAGGGTCTTGGGGAGCGTACTCACCTCTATAGCTTCACAGGGGGAGTCTACCCTTTCCGGAGAAGGAACGAATACCCGCAATACGTCACAGAACCAAGAAGCCTACATTACCCATGTCAGTCTGGTGAATCCTGAGGACATCCATGGGAAACGTCTTAGTTAAAATGTGCAACAGGCTTCATCTACTGCAGACAGGTTGCATCTCTCTACGGATCTTGTTCAATGCTGGGAGCCTGTCTTGTGGCCAGGAGTGAGCTTCTGATGTCTGGAAGGTTATGGGGATGACAAAGCTGGAGTGGTACCTGGGCAATGGCTTCCCACACTAAAAAGGGCTTCAGAAGTAGACTGTTCCAGGTGCCACATGAGGGAGATCAAGATGGTATTAAGACACATATTTCATGGGATGCATTTCTGATTCTTTTTCTCTCTCTCTCTCTCTCTCTCTCTCTCTCTCTCTCTCTCTCTCTCTCTCTCTCTCTCTCTCTCTCTCTCTCTCTCTCTCTCTCTCTCTCTCTCTCTCTCTCTCTCTCTCTCTCTCTCTCTCTCTCTCTCTCTCTCCTCTCTCTCTCTCTCTCTCTCTCTCTCTCTCTCTCTCTCTCTCTCTCTCTCTCCCTCTCTCTCTCCCTCTCTCTCTCTCCCTCTCTCTCTCCCTCTCCCCCTCCCCCTCCCCCTCCCCCTCCCCCTCCCCTAGCCAGGCAGTCAGGTACTACTCTGACTGCCCCTTTTCCTAGCAGTCCTGACATGGGACTTTAGTTATCCTGCCTGCAGAGACAGAGCACAAGCTAAACCTGTGTGGCAGGGTTTGCTGCAGGGGAAGCACTGGGGATGGATGTGGTGGTGAGATCTATGGAGCGTGGCCGTTTTAACATTCTGATGTCTCAAGTGCTTGACCACTCTCAAGGAAGGGATACCCACTCCTAAGTTCCTACCCCAGAAATACTGACATAACCCTCTAGTGTGACAAATATATGGAGAAAGACTTTGTTTATTCCCGTGAACATCAATTTACACTGAGAGGCATGGATGGATTTTGCCACAGTATCTTGTCAAGGGTATGAACATTCTACCAGAAGTCTCAGTTCATTGAAAAGTTCTTGAAGCTCAATGAGCCGGGAGGATCTCTAAAAAAAAATAAAAAGAAAAAAAGAAATACACGAAGTGCATGCCGTGGGAATTGATAGCAGTGGCTTCTCACCTAGCTAGGGGGGCATTCCCAGTAGTTAAAGGAATTAGCTCTGAAAAGCAAGTTCACCGGCTCCACGATGATTTTCCACAAAATTTAGAGCTCAGTTGAACAGGTTACAGAAACTGCTTAAAACTACAACTCGGGGGGCGCTGTTGGACGCCGATCAAGATGGCTGCCTGAGCATGAAGCTGCGCTAGCAGACTAAATCCTGCTACAAAATCCTGCGGATTGGGGTAGAATACAACCGACAAAAATCTGAAACCAGACTCAGGAACCTACAGAGAGTGCGAGGACATGTTTGCGACCTGCTCCATCGACGGGGGCCCGAGATACACCGTCCAGCTGCTGGTGCGAAAACGGAATACGATCCCCCTTCCCCTCCTGTGTAGTGGACCCTGTCTTCGGCCGCTCAAGGTCCCCTGCGTGGGCAACAAAAGTTCTACGTCAGAGGGCGGACGGCGAGGAGAAAGTGCAAGCCACTTCTAGTGTGCCAGCGCCGCGTTACAGAGAAGTGAGGGGCCGCAGGGAGCTGCAGTGAATACGCAC
Organism: Ambystoma mexicanum; assembly: GCF_040938575.1. Lineage (NCBI taxonomy): Eukaryota > Metazoa > Chordata > Amphibia > Caudata > Ambystomatidae > Ambystoma > Ambystoma mexicanum. Next base: position 693,260,221 of record NC_090936.1, read on the forward strand.
CCACCACGCAGACCCAATCCGGACCTCACAAAGCGGACCTCCCTCCCCGGTGACCACCGTGTGCACTGTGAGCGAGCGGCTGGTGTGTCTGGGTCGAGGGAGGCCCCTCCCTGGTTGGTGAACACCGGCAAACCAAGGTACGTTGACCCGAGCGGGGCTCGCGCCACTGCAGTGCAGCCCCCGACACCTCCACCCAACAGAATATCCCAGCCCCGAACGTACCGAGACATTGAACACAGACAGACCCAGGGGGGCCCACTAAGACTGGCGGCGCAGTGCCCAGGTGCGGTCATGCGGTCCAGCGTTCCCGGGTGAACCCCCTGCTAACCCAGCAGAGAGAGCCAACACTTACAATTGGTGGGCCCATTGGGGTCTAAAGTAAATACGCCGGGACCTCCCTCGGAGCCACATTCAATACCAACAGTTCCATAGCTGCGCTCCAACAGTCAAGTAGCAACAGCACAACCCACAACTCCATTGTCCACATGAGCAGAAGCACCAGCCCAATCAACTGAATACTGTACACCCAAATATGCCCAGAGGCAACAGGACAAACAAAAAAGGGCCCATGGATGCATTCACCAGTCCAACCATGGAGGCAGAAGGGACAGACCGCCAAAGAGCGGACTCCCCCCACCCCCAGCGCACGACAACAGAAACACATCAGACCCATAAGTAGAAGCCATGCAGGCAGGGTTTGCGGCCGTGAACACCAAATTAGATGATATTGGCAACACCATAGCCTCTATCAGAGCGGACATGCTACAAACAAACACCCGGGTTATCGAAGCCGAAAACAGGATAGGCGAGGTGGAAGACGCCACAATTAAACACGGCAGAGACATAGATGAAATTAAGAAGAGCCTACGACAGGTACAAATGAAGTGTGATGACTTAGAATCGTGATCTCGCCGAAATAACATCTGCGTGGTGGGCCTGGTGGAGAAATCCATCAATGCACGTTGCCCAGTTGGGAAAAGGGGAGAAACAAGAAAAACTGACAAGTGCAAAGGTCACAAGAGACCAGAACTGATGAAAGACACTGAGAAAACAGTGACAACACAACACCTTTGGCTACACCAGTGAAACCACAGGGGTTGAGATTACTCACGTGGAACATTAGAGGCCTTGCTCACCCGATCAAGGCGAGGAAATTACTGAGCTACGCAAATAGGCACAAAATTGACATCCTCCTACTACAGGAGACCCATGCAACAAGGAAAGTGACCGATGCATTTGCCCGAACATGGGGCCCCACAAAAGCTGCCACTTACTACTCCACACAAGCCAGGAGAGTGCTCACAGTGGTGTACAAACAAATCCCTTTTTCATCTCACCAGGTCTGAAACAGACGAGGATGGCCGTTATGCAATTATATGGGGTACACTGTGCAACGAGGAAATGATTATAATCAACATGTATGGTCCCAATATTGACTCCTCGAGTTTCGACTTAAAGATCCTTACGTTGGTATCCCCGATAGGCCATGCCAAAGTGCTCTGGAGCGGGGATCTCAACACGATCCTAGACCTGGATCTAGACTGAACCACTCCAAATCCTCCTTGACCATACTTCAAGCCATGAATACACTCCCCCTTGCAGATGCATGGAGAGAACTACATCCTCAGGAGAAGGCATACACCTTCTACACCTATGTGCACGGCTCCAGCTCACGTATAGACTATTGGCTATGCACACCGGACCTCATATCAGACGTGACCGCATGTATGATATATTCCCGCACAGTGTCGGATCATTCCCCGGTCCTTCTTGAACTGACACCCTCTACCGCAGAATACACCTATGTGCACGGCTCCAGCTCACGTATAGACTATTGGCTATGCACACCGGACCTCATATCAGACGTGACCGCATGTATGATATATCCTCGCACAGTGTCGGATCATTCTTAAACTGACATCATCTACCGCAGAATACACTGCCCGGAACTGGAGAATGCCCCCCGCACTACTAAGGGACAACACACAGAGAACCCCTCAGAATGGAAATAACAGACGTTTATGAACGAAAATGCAAACTCAGTCGAATCCAAGGCAGTTATCTGGGAAACTTGCAAGGTCTGGCTGCATGGGCAATAAATGGCGCACACTCATGGAGTGCTGTGGGACATAAGGAGGGAACTGGACCACACTGAACGAGAACTGAGAGTCCTGGAAAACACACACGCTACTAACAACAGCAAAACCCTCCCGCCGCAAAACGTCTCCGAAAATCTGACAAAATTCAGATCACTGGCCTAACGTGAACTCTTTTACACGACACAAGAGCCAGTGATACAGCGAAGGGAACAGAGACAGCTGAACACTCGCTAACCTCATCAAAGCTGAGCAAGGAATGAGACATATCACCAGCATAACAGACGTGGAGGTGAATGTGCGGACTAAAGCTGCTGACATCAACGAGGAAGTTCTACAACAAACTCTACACTAATAGAGACCAGGTCTCCCAAAGAGAATTACGAGAATACATAGACTCATTCCCCCTGCCCCAATTGAATGAAGCTGACAAAGCGCCCCTTGACCTTCCACTAACCACCGAAGAGCTAGAACTAGCCATAGTGGAATTACGGGCGGGCAAGGCCACAGGATCTGACGGAATCCCAGTTGATCTGTACAAAACATTTAGAGAGGAACTGGCCCCTAAATTACTGGAGGTCTGGGAAGAGGCCCTAGGTAAAGGGGCACTACCAAATAAAATGAGAGAAGCCATCATAACAGTTATCCTTTAGCCCCACAAACCACCACAGGATCCCACATCCTACCGACCTCTATCCCTTATCAATTCGGACGCTAAGATATATGCCAAAGTAATCGCAAATCGTCTTATAAAAAGCGTGAATGTACCTATACACCCCGACCAATCGGAATTAGTCCCCACCAGATCCACTGCGTTGAATCTCAGGAGATTCTTCGCCATCACCTCCCAGCTTGACCCGAAAGCCAAAACAATAGCGGCCACACTAGATGCTGAAAAAGCTTTCGATTCTGTATCCTGGAACTATATGTACGCTATACTAAACAAGATGGGATTTGGCCCTGTATTCATCAAATACATTTGAGTCCTATTGACCGATCCCAGAGCAATGGTCAGAACAAACAAAACATTATCCCCAAGCTTTGCACTCAAAAGAGGCACTAGACAAGGCTGCCCACTATCCCCCCTCATATTTGCTCTCACCATAGAGGGTATGGCTGCCAAACTTAGATACGAACACTCATGGAGAGATATTCGCATCAGAGGACCCCCCCCCAATGTATTTCACTCTACGCAGACAATACAATGCTGTATGTCAGAGACCCTGAAACCAATTTATCACCGGTAATGCAAGAACTAGAGACGTTTGCCAAATACTCTGGGTATCAAATCAATCAGTCTAAATCAGAAATCATCACACTCACACCATCCACTGTCCAGTCCCCAGCTACCGCACAATTTAAATGGTCACCCACCACCGCCCGATACCTGGGATCATAATGACCACGGACAAACAGACTCTGTATAATAATAACTATGAACCATACTTAATACTCCTGGAACACAAATTCAACGTATGGGATAAACTTCCAATATGACTATACGGGCGAATATCGCTACTCAAAAAGGTAATAGTGCCAAAATTATTGTACCTGTTCTGTAACATTTCTATATGGCCAGGCAAACCATTTTTTCAGAAACTTCAGAGACTGGCATCAGGTTTTGTATGGGGTGGGGGAACCGTGAGACTCCAGTGGCTCAAGCTCTGCGAGAAGTACGAAACCGGGGGCTTAGCAGCCCCGGATTTTCAACTATACTATCAGGCGGCCCAGGCCCACTTTGCAAAATACTGGTCAGACTCGACCGAGGCATATGCACACATACAAGCTGAAAAGTTTGCAGCGGCCCCCTTCAAATTACATGCAATGCCCTACTGCAAGGCGCTAAGAGATCGAGGGGAGGTCGACCCAGTAGGCTCTACAGTTCGAGCATGGGCTAATCTAATTGATAGAGTGGGGTGCGACAACCCATACTGGCCTCATACCCTGCTATGGCACCACCCAAAGCTTGAACCCACCCTGGACACGACCCTCCAGAAAAGATGGGACCCAGGGAAAGAAATGCATCTGGGAGACCTATATCCTGACGGGAAGTTTGCATCCCTGAAGACTGTCCAAGCGAAAGTTGGGACCGGGCTGGTTACGTCACTACAATACTATAGGCTTAAGGCAGCATGTAAGAAGCAATGGCCATCCTTTCCGGAAGCCCCACCCACTCACCAATTCTTGACCGATACCATTACACCCGAGGGCTTCAGAGGAGGAATTTCCAGTCCAACGGCCCACCCCTCCAAGAACACAATGAAGGCCAAAAGGGAAAGAGACCTGGGGCTTACCATTGAAGACACCCAAAGGGCGAAATATTGCCAATTCACCAAAGCAGTCTCCACATGCACCAATTTTAGACTGAACCAATTCAGGATATTGAACCATCTACATATCAATCCTAATAAAATCGCCAAATTCGACCCCATGACTAAACCAGAATGCCCTAAATGCCAGACCCAAGGGGCAAACTCTTTCCACATGTACTGGGACTGTCCCCCGATAAAAAAGTTCTGGTGTGAGGTAGCCGGGTCGGTGAGTGACATTGTCGGTCACCGAATTCCAGCAACTCCATTAAAGTACCTACTTGGCGACATCGGGAAGGTCTCGATTAAAATACGTCGTCTGGTTGCAGTCGCAGGGGTAGTTGCTAAAAGGTGTATCCTTAGGGCCTGGAAAGCAAGAACCCCTCCCACACGGCAAGACTGGATGAAAGACTTAATACATGTACAGGAAACTGAAGAAATATACGTTCAAAATGTGGTGCCTACCTGCAGACCGAAAGATATTTGGGCCCCACTGAGGAGATATCTGAGGACATCCCCCGACACGTCAGGAGATGAGTCATCCAACCCAGCCAACAGACCCACGTGACTATCTCAGAGTCCATGCCGAGAACATGAAAACAGCCACCCACACATATAACACAAAGTGGACCCTAACTAGAAAATACATAGCTTGATGTTTGTTAAAATTGTATACTGTCAACACTTGTTAGACATATGTGATGCACTTGTCAAATCTCAAAATAAAGTTTAAAAAAAAAAAAACTACAACTCAATTTCCACAAAATAAACAGGGTTGATATATTTCTCACACGTTACACTAAGGCATAAACCCAACAATCTCATAACAGTGGTGGAGAATACGAATTGCACGATATGCTATGATTAGGCCAAAACTCAAGACTTTTGTGTACAAATTGAAAACAGTATCTACCGTCCCCTCATTGCGGGCAAATTATTCAGTGTGGTCTACCCTTAGTGGGGCGATTATTGTGATATCATGTAAAAGAGCTGGTGGCATCTTCCATAACTTTGGGCTGTGGTCATGTTGGGGTAGTGTGATCTCCAGCAATACCAGGGAATGGTCCGATATGGTGCACGGAAATATAGCATAGTTTGTTGTTTGTGCAACATATTCTGGTAAGTATAGCCAATAGTCTATATGTGAGCCAGAGTCGTGGACTGAGGAATGGAATGTGAATTCCCTTCATCAGGGGTGTGTCTCCCTCCATGCCTCGATCAGGGGCGTGTATTCCATGCTTTGTGGGATAGTGTGAGCTGTCTTCGTGAGTTTGCGGCATACCTTAGAGGTCCTGTCCATCAGTGGATCACGTATAGTGTTGAAGTCCCCTCCCCACAACACTTTAGCGGAATCCAGCTGGGATATCAATTCTATAATTCATAGGTAGAAGTCTGGGTCTTCAATATTCGGGCCGTATGCATTAATTGTATTTTGTCACACGGAAGTCTAGGGTATGGTGTATGAGGGTCATGACACTTCTTGATTGCTTTGAATAATCTGTGCTGAAGTCGCAGAGGAACCCAGCTACAGGCAAAAGAGTCAACTATTTTCTGTTGCGCATGCGTTTCTTGTAGCATCAAGATCCGGATGTCATGTCTTTTAGCATAGGCAAGTATCTTCCGTACCTTGATACGGTTGCTAAGACCCCTAATGTTCCATGTCAGCAGTCTGACCGTGAGTCCTGATCCGGGCATCATCCAGGTGAGACATGTATCATAGTGCAAGACCAAAATAAGTACCTCTCATCGACGATTGTCCGTCACATTTTCCTTTTTTTATTTCCCCAACCCCACTCTTATCATCCCCCCAACATGACAGTGTATACCCCTTTGTAAGCAACCCGTTCTGAAACAGTAGGCGGCAACGTGCAACCACACCCATCAGCAACAAACATGTAATAGGGACGAGCCACACTATTTGGCTCATTCGAACTTGAGGGACCTTCAGTGTGTAATGTAAATGCAGTCAATCTGCCAAGGCCATTAGGATTTTATATAGGGTTGTTGCTGCTGTCAGCCAGTGCCTGGTGGGATCAGAATGTTCTGCTAAATGTAGGTGATGGCCTCAGCAGGGGAGTCAAAGAAGTGGGCTTTGCTGGCATGTTGGACTTGCAGCTTGGCCGGAAATATCATGGCATATAGGGTTTTCCGTTCCCTGTGGGCCTTCTTAACTTGGTCAAAATTATGCCTGGCCACCTGTACTCCTTTGGAGAAGTCCGGGTACATGTGGATTCTGGCTGAGTCAAATTGCAGGGTGCCTTTTTCACGTGTTAGGCAGAGAATCAGGTCCTAATCCCGATAGTTCAACAGTCGGGCTATGATTGTCCGTGGTGTGGCTCCTGGTTTGGGTGGCGGGCAGAGGGCCTCTGTGCTCTCTCCACCAGGAATTGGGGTGAAAATTGCACCTCTGGGAATATTGCACGCAATGCAACGCCTCCTCCAGGAATGTTTCCATGGGGATGTTGAGGGTTTTCTTAAGGGTGCTTAAATATAGACAGCGCCGCCAGGTAACCCGTAACGGTACCCACTTGCAGTCCCTTGTGGGCTAAAGAAAGCAAAAAAGACAAAACCAAAGGAATGGAACATTGGAAAGGATCCACATTCTGTACCCTGAACCAGTCGCAGAACTTCTTCCAACGGCAATGGTACAGGGATTTCGTTGCGGTCCTTCTGGCCAAAAGCAACACCTCCATCACGTCTTCAGGGAGGTCCCAATCCTTATATCTCAGCCTTTCAGATACCAAGCATGAAGGCTGAGAGACTTGACCTATGGATGGAGAACTTGACCCCCCTTCCGTGAGAGCAGATTGTCTCGGTAGGCAAGACGACGTGGAGGGCAGATGGACATGTCTAGAAGGTCCGGGTACCACGCTCTCCTGGCCCATGCCAGAGCAATGAGGAACCAAACCTCCGCAACACCTGCGGAAAGACGGGGACTGGAGGGAACGCGTACAGCAGTGGGAAGGACCACTCCACTACGAACGCATCCTCTAAGGGTCCTCTTGGAGGAAATTCCCACAAGCAGAATCTTTCGCACATACGGTTGACACTGGTGGCAAAGAGATCCACTTGTGGGGTTCCCCAAAGGGCAAAGATCTCCAAAAGAACTTCCTGAGCCAGCTCCCACTCGTGAGAGACCGTGCGCTCTGCCTGCTCAGACCGTCCGCTGCTGCGTTTTCGTCTCCGGCCAGATGAACTGCCACAATCGAAATTTCCTGCTGGATGGCCCAGAACCAGAGCTGCATCGCCTCCCTGCACAGTGGGAGTGACCCTGTTCCCGACCCTTTTGTTGAGGTAGTGCATGGCCACTGTATTGTCCGTCATAATCAGGACATTCTTCCTCCGTACAGACGGCAGAAAAGCCTTCAGGGCTACCCTGACAGCCCGCAGCTCTAACAGATTGATGTGGAGTCTGTACTCCGATGGAGACCAACGACCGCTGACTGTCAGCTCGTTGGCATGAGCTCCCCAACCCGTGAGGGATGCGTCACAATCGTCACCTCTGCCCATGGTTGCCAAAACAGAGCCCCTTTGAACAGATTTCCTTCGACAGCCCACCACAGAAGGTCCTGGGCGACCCAGGGCGGAATATGAATGGGGTCCGACATCCTTCCGGAGAACTGCGACCACTGCATCTTGAGTGCCCACTGCAGAGATCTCATCCGCAGCCTGGCCTCTGGCACCAGTAGAATGTGGGATGCCATGCGGCCGAGCAATCTCAAGAACTCGAACACCGGGAGACTCTGGGCATGTTGACATTTGTCCACCATCTGCAGAACGTGGTGAGCCCTCACCTGGGGAGGCAAACACTGCCCCAGGGATGTGTCTAGCACTGCCCAGATGTACTGGAGCCGCTGGGTAGGTGTCCCATGAGACTTCTTTAAGTTGAGGGAGAAGCCCAGCTTGTGAAGGGAGTGGCAGGTGACATACAGATGATCCAGGACTTGCTCGGGAGAGCGCGCCCTGATCAACCAATCATCCAGGTAGGGGTAGACGTGAATCCCCCATTTCCTGAGATGCGCTGCCACCACCACCATCAGCTTGGTGAAGACCCTCGGGCGGAGGTCAATCCAAACGGCAGGACCCGAAACTGAAAATGTGAGTCGCCAACCGCGAACCTCAGGTACTTCCTGTGCTTGGGATGAATCGGCACATGAAAGTAAGCATCCTTGAGGTCGAGAGAGACCAACCAGTCCTGAAGTTGAAGGGCCTGGAGGACTTGAGAGAGAGTAACCATCTTGTACTTGTCCTTCCTGAGGAGCTTGTTCAAACCACGCAAGTCCATGATGGGCCCCAATCCTCCGTCTTTTTTTGGGATAAAAAAATATGGGGAATACCATCCCTTGTTCCTCTCCGCTACAGGCACCAGTTCTATGGCGCCTTTCTCCAGTAGGGATTTCATTTCCTGCACAAGGAGCGGATCCGGACTCTTCAAAGAGAGCTTCCCCGGTGGATTGTCGTGAGGCCTCTGCCGGAAAGGAAGACAGTAGCCGTGGGCTATGATCTCCAGAACCCACACATCTGAAATAATGGCACGCCATTCTACAAGATGCTGCGCCAGCTTTCCCCCAACCGGCGAACCATGGGACATGGCCTCATGACTGATCGGAAGCGGCAGTGCCTGAGGGCAAAGAGGCAACTGCCCGAGCGGCTTTGGCACCTCGAGTACCTTGTTTTCCACCTCTGGTACTCCTACGTTGGCCCCTTTGACTGGCAGCCCCCCTCAATCTACTAAAGGAACAGTAGTATTGAAAGGAACCTCCCCTCGAATTGCTGTCCCCTAGGACGAAAAGACAGAGGTTGACGTACTGCAGCACTCAACGGCTTTGCTGCAGCTTTGGAGGTCTGCAACCTCTCAAGGCTCTCGTCAGCCTTGCTGCCAAAAAGATGGACACCATCAAAGGGCATGTTGAGAAGCCGGGACTGTACATCAGGAGCAAACCCCGACTTCCGCAACCACTCAAACATGCGCATCACGATGCTCGCCGCCATGGACCGGCTGACAGTCTGCCACGTCCAGACCCGACTGAACGGACTCACACATGGCATCCTTGCCATCCTGAACGAGAGCAAGAAAACCATCCCGTTCCTCCCCTTCGGAAATATGTTCAGCCGCCAAAGATACACAATTCTACAGAGTGTGCGTGAATCTTGCAAGGGCTCAAACGGAGTTGGCTGCTTTTAAAGCCATACCCCCAGAAGAAAATACCTTCTTCGCCCAACCGTCAAAGCGTTTGTCGTTCCTATCCGGAGGGATTGTAGGGTACGCCGCCTGCTTTGCTGGGGCCGTAGCCGCCTGTACCACCAAACTCTCCGGAGTGGGGTGCGTGGACAAGTAGCAGGGGTGGCCACTGGCTGGACGGTATTTTTTCAGTAACGGCTTATTTACTGCCGGAAGACTCTCTGGAGCAGTCCAAGCCGCTGCCACCCTCTTTGTAAGGCCATATGAAATGGCAACACCGGGTCAGTGGGTGGACCTTGGACATCCTGCAGAAAATCCACAGGTAAAGCAGACCACCCCCAGATACTCTGTCACCCTCGACATGAGGCGCCTGTATGAGGAGTCAGCATGCGTACCAGGCTCAGGCCTGCCAAACTCAACCTCCGGGGAGGTATCAAGACCACTTGCGTCATGTAAAGATTGACAAAGGTCTTCCAGGTGGCTATGACCAGACAACAGGTCATCAGGAACCTCAGGAGGCACCTCAACCTCAGAACCTTCCTCAACCTCTGAAATGTACTCCAAGGGTTAGAAAAAGTCCACCCTGGGAGGAGGAACAGAGTATGGGTCGAGTATAGGCCGCACAGACATGCTGAGCACCTTCCTAGGAGCTTCCACAGCTCTCCGGGGTGCCTCCAGCAGAAATTCCTCAAAAGGCGTCAAGGGCGCTGATGGGAGTGGCGTCGACGTCGACCGAGACGCCGACGACTTCGACAGCGGCTTCGAGGCCGGAGCCCCAAGCGCATCCTTCGACGGACATGGCGCTAATGGCGTTGATGCCTTCTTCGAAGGCCTCACAGCCTCCAACGGTCTCGACGGCATCGAGGACCCGGACCTGGAGCGGGCACGATGGCGAACCTCCTTGTCCAACCGGGACCTCGAAGGTTCCCGGTGATCGCGCGGACCGCCCAAGCCTGAAGGCATGTGAGCGGTGGCCCCAGAGCATTCTGTGCCGGCTTCTCTCAAAGGCGCGGTCGGAACAGTGCCCTGCGACTCAAAAATCACCATCATCCCCTTACAGAAGGCGTCCCATTCCTCCGGAGATGAATGCTTGGTGGGACAAGCAACCCGCTGTCTGGTGGAGTCCTCAGACGAGGACGGGGAAGGCGACCGATGACAGCGCTTCCGTGCATGCCTCAGAGAGGCCGAGGAATGGCGGGACCCACTCCTGGAACGAGACCCCTTGGACTTACGCCGACACGGAGAGTCGCCCCTCGAATCGTCGGTCGGGAGTCCAGCGGACTTCAACTTTCGGGGTATGGAAACCCTACCCGCTGACAGCTTCTTCCTCCACTCCTGTAAGGCCTTCAATGTCAAAGACTGGCATTCGTCGCAGTCATCCGTGGCGTGGCTCTCACCAAGGCACCAAAGGCAGACGTCGTGCGGGACAGTCAGAGACATCTTGGAACCGCAGTCCCGACACTTCTTGAAGCCCGACTTCAGGGTAGCAGAAGATGAAGACATACTTTCGTTTAACACAACGATATTCGAAGAACCGATTCACAAGAGAGAACCGAGACGCGCCGAGATTTCGAAGCGAACACATTCGCGGTAAAAACGGAACTGAGGCTACGGGCGTCGTATGTCCTACTTTTAACATCCGGTGATGTCGACCGTCGGAGGAGGTCCTCGAGGGAGCGTATCGACACCATCGACACAGGACGCTGTTAGGCAGAAACCTGTGCAGTTCCCTTGGGGACCACTGCAAAAGGTTTAGGACTACAGGTGTTGGCAGTAAACCCACTTGGTAGCCGTCTGTACCACCCAGATTTACCTGGTAGCTGTGGCTGAGCAGTCAGACTTCCCTCAAGAAGAGTTAGGCAGTATGTAAAGTATACACAATAGCACAAGCAAACACTGACCAGAGCTTTGGTATCAAGGTATATAATCATTTATTTAAAAACACACTTATTGAAACACTCCAGCACTATTATTGTAAATCACTCTAAACACAGTTACTATTATATATACATCCCTTATTCCTTATCAGACAAGTCTTAGTTAACACCTCTTATTTCCATACAGAGGTGAGTGCTTAACTATAGATGGCACTCCAATAAGTTAACGAAAAAAGGGAGGGAAAAAGGCAGAATGCAGGAAAATACACCACACTAATACTTAGGAACTCTTAAGCAAGGCAGGAAAGTGAAAAGTTACTTGTGAGCCAAAGTCCATAGGCCGGGCCCACTCTTGGAGAGAGCGGGGCACAAATGCACCCAAGATCACACAATGACAACAGGCTTAAAAAGTCTTGCAGGGAGTTCAGAAAGGTTTTAGTTAGGCTCAGAAAAGTTTAGCCAGGGTGTCCCAGGCTAACCCAGGGTCGAAAGCCAGGGGCTAAATCTACCCTGTACAGTCGGTTGCAAGGGAAGCCAGGAGGAACACGGTACCTTATGTGGAAAGGATCCTCCAGCGGGGGCAGTTGTTCCTGGCAGCGGGTGCAAGTCGCGGCTTCGTCCAGAGGAATAGAAGATCTCGACATAGAGGAAAGAAGAAGGTCGTTGCACTGCCAGGGAAGAAACCAGCCGCAGAGTTTTCCGGTTAAAGGTACTACCCTTTGATTCGCGGTAGTGGTAAAACGTGGTATCCTGGTTGGCGGGCTGCTTGGCACAGGCAAGGCGGCCACGAGATGCTCCAGGAAGCGAAAAAGGAAGCAGACTGGTTATCCCCACCAGTCGAAGGAAGAAGACTCTCCGGGCTGGAGATCTCCTCTGTCGTTGGGAAAAGTGGTGAGACGGTTCAGCAGGGCTCCACCGGTGGTGTCGTCGTAGCAGGTTGGCTCAGCTTCTCCCTCGTCGGATTCTTAGATCCTGTGGCGACTTCTAAAGTTCCAGTCCCCAAAGCCCTGCTTTTATGCAGGAAACCCCCATTCACTCAGCCTAGCTGTCACTCAAACATGCTAAGTGGTGAGCCGGCCGGCTCACCACTTGGGCCAATCAGGACGGAGTGCGACTTGAGTTGCCTAGGCAACTCAGTCCAAGGTGCCTAAATCCCCCTCCACCCCTCCTAAGTACCACAGACAGAGTGGCACCACTTTGGAGGGCTTCTGTGGAGAAGCCCGCCAAAAAGTGGAACGAAGGGCTCTACTTGGGTTGGAGTCACAGAAGCGAACACAAAAGCTATTTTAGAACCGAGTTCTGGCAAAAAATACCAACCGGAGAATTAATATTAAATAAATAAACCGGCGGTATGTTCGAGGCTATAGGAATTAAATAATTAAAGTTGGTAGCCTCGAACAAATGGGAAATCCCATAGAGATATATTCGCGGTCGAATATAAAAAGTAGTATCCACTGCCACCAGCCAAAACTCGATCAGGGGGGACGGAGACGTGCCCCCTCGACTAACAGACCCCGGGGCAATCGAATTGCCCCGGCCAGTACGTCCACAATATGATGGTTTGTACTGGTTCTGTTCCGAATTTGAGACTAGTAAAGTCAATGGTGACTTTACATGCCCTGGGAGACAGTAGTCAGTCCCAGGGTATGTAGTCTATACTGGGGGGTCACTATGACACCCCTGTGTTACTGCACTGAGGGTGCTGTGTAACACACATCACAAAAAGACATGAAGCTCTATGGAGTAAAAGACCCCATAGCCCATTAAACACATCTAGAGTCAAAGAGACACACTCAAATCATGTCCAAGAGTGAGGGTAAAAGAGTCTCACTCTTGGCAGGAGAAAAAAATAAACCCCAAAAATCCAGCAAAGCTGCTGGGGGACTCACTAGGTTAGGAAATTCAGCCTAAACAGAGAATTCTCCCTAACAGACGCCTACGCCGAAAAAGTTTTCCGAAGCAGCACAGCTGTGGTAATTACTGACAAAGATGTGGAATACGTCGGAGGGCACAATCCCCTCGAAGGCACAATATGGGAATCCTTCAAGGTCTGGCTGCGTGGGCATACATTATCCCTAACACACGGATCACTACGATTTATAAGATCGGATCGTCGAAGAGCTGAAACCCAGCTGCAATCACTTGAAAATGTGCATGCGATAACACCCGGGGAGGCAGCACTAGCCCCAATTCAGGCACAACAAGTTGAATTTCACCGACTGGCGGACAGAGAGATCCTGTATACTACGGCCCCAGCTAGGGCCAAGAGATATGGGGAGGGTGACAAAGCCAGTAAGCTGCTGGCTAGACTGGTAAAAATTAAATGCCACCAGCAGCCAATTACCAGTGTACATGCCAGGGACGGAGAAATACGCACGCATGAGAGTCCAATTAATGGGGTGTTTTGGTAATTATACTCATCTCTATATGATAACACAGATACAACAATAGACAACGAGCTCACACAGTATTTGAAAGAGATCCCTCTCTACACTCTCTCTTCTGAAGCCAGGGAGGCATTAGAGCTCCCTCTGACCATTGAAGAAATAGAACAGGCGATAAAAGACCTTGCAGCAGGGAAGGCCCGTTGGCCCGAGGCGGGCTCCGGATTGATCTCTACAAGTGTTACTTACCTGAGCTTGCCCCCAAACAACTAGCGGTATGGGAAGAAGCTATCAGCACTGGAACACTCCCCCATCACTGAGGGAAGCAATCATTTCAGTTCTGTTAAAACCAAACAAACCTCCACAAGAGGCATCATTATATCGCCCGCTTTCGCTGATCAACGCAGACTCCAAAGTCTTTGCCACAGTGATTGCAAATAGTCTCATCACCCACATGGCCCAATTGGTACATCCCGACCAATCAGGATTTATAACGTCCAGATCAACTTCTAAATGTGCGCAGGCTATTCGCAATAATCTCCCAGTTAGACCCTAAAGCCAAGGTGTTCGCAGTCTCCCTCGACGCTGAGAAGGCGTTCGATTCTGTATCATGGAAATACATGTTTGCTGTTCTCAGCAAATTTGAGTTTGGGCCTCAGTTTATAGGTCATATTCAGCTTCTATACAGGGACCTGTGTGCCATGGTCAGAACTAATCATACCATCTCACCCAGGTTCCCACTGCATAGGGGTACACTTTGTCCCCCCTCATATTTGCTCTCACTATTGAATGCATGGTGGCAATGGTACGGCATAAACACCTCGCCAGCGGCGTTCGGATAAGGGGCCGCCACAGCTCATCTAGCTTTATGCAGATGACACACTGCTATACATCAGGGACCCTGAAGTAAATTTAGCCCCCATTATGCAAGACATATATTAATTCTACGGACATTCGGGATACAGAATAAACCCCACCAAATCTGAGATAATACCACTCATACGCGCGGTGACTAATGTGGGCCCCTGCTTTCACTGGACTCCCTGTTTGGCACGATGTCTGGGTGTATGTAGCCACGGATCACCAAACCTTATAGTGAACTAATTACGAGTCATATATGGCCCAACTAGAAATCAAACTCAAACTCTGGAATAATCTACCGGTATCCACCTACGGCCGTATAGCTTTATTAAAAATGGTGGTGGTGCCTAAATTACTTTACCTTTTTAGCAATATTCTGCTATGGGCAGGGAAAGCCTTCTTTGCTAGGCTCTGCTCAATAGTGTCCACTCTCGAGTGGGGTGGAAGTGCGCACAGAATGAGCTGGACGAAATTAACTGAGAGATCTGATACAGGTGGGCTCCTTGCCCCTGACTTTGAACTTTATTACTACTCAGCCCAAATTCAATTTGTAAAGTATTGGCTGGCTACTGCCGAGAAATATGCACACCTCCAAGTCGAAAAATATGTAGCCTCCCCCACCAACATACGTTGAGTAATATTCAAAAGGTCACATAATAACTACATAGCTGTAGACCCAGTGGGCAGCACGATAAAAGCCTGGACTGGAATATTCAAAAGGGTGGGTGTTTCGATCCCTTACTACAACACATCCCCTCTATGGCACTACCCAGGTATCTCACCATCATATGACACAGCCTTGCAAAGGTCATGGGACCCCCAAAAACAATTGAATATTGGAGACATCTTCCCCAATGGCACATCTGTGTCACTCCAGGATTTCTGCGCCAAGGTGGGGCATGGACCCATCAAGGCACTGCAATACCACTGGATGAGAACGGCAATCTGTCACTTCTGGCCCTCCTTCCCTCTGAACCAGACACTCACCCATTCCTAGGCGCCACACTATATAAAACAGTGCAGTCTTATACCCCATCTGGTAATAACTTGAAAGCATCATGGGAGAGGGATCTAGGCATGGCACTGGACGATACGCAATGGGCCCGGTACTGCCAGCTTTCGAGGACAGTATCCCTCAATGCAAATCTAAGACTAACACAATTTAAAGTTTTGAACCACCTCTACTACACCCACAAATAATTGGCGAAATGTACCCAGGGAAGCACGGCCAGGTACCCAAAATCCCAGGCTGCAGAAGTGGACTCATTCCATATGTTTTGGGCGTGCCCACCCATACTGGAGTTTTGGAGAAAGGTAGCACGCATCCTGAGTGAGATATTAGACATCCCAAAGTCACATTTTCGACTGCACCTCCTCAGAGGTACTCTGCCTTTCCTCTCCTTCCCCCAGAAGCTCATGGTATCTCAAGCTCTGGTTCTCTCTAGCTTGGACTATTGTAACAGCCTCTTTCTAAATCTACCTGCCTCTACTCTCCGCCCTCTGCAACTAATCCAGAACAGGACTGCGAGACTTGTCCTTGGCCTCAGGCCCTGGGATTGTATCTCTCCAGCTCTGAAATCTCTTCACTGGCTCCCAGTGGATGCAATGATTAAATTCAAAACCCTCTGCATTGTCCACAAGGCTTTCTGGGGCCTGGTCCAAAATACCTTCAGCTATCCCTCCGCAAATACCTCCCCTCTCGAGCTCTTCGCTCCTCTACCTCCAACTCACTCAGGGTCAGCCATTTTTATAAGAAACGAGCTGGGGGTAGATCTCTGTCTTCGGCTGGGGCCTCCCTCTGGAACAGCCTCCCTGCCACTCTAAAACTTGAGGAGAACCATCTCCGGTTCCGGAAGCACCTAAAGACCTTCCCCTTTTCTTCTGCCTTCGCTCCCCCTCTCCCCTGCTGATCTGTTCTCTCTTGGCACCGTGCACCTGGCCACCCTCTGTCTTTTGGGCACAGGTACCTGCTCATCCTGTCACCCTCCCGCACTGCCTCCGGGCCACCCCTTGCACTGGGGTCTGTATCTGTACCCATACAGCCCCCCCTTTTTCTTCCTGCACTTATCGGACCTACCCTGTCTGCTGCCTTAAACTTAGCACTTGCAAATCGCTGGCTGTGGCTGCATTACCACTGTTTGTTGCCTTTATTATTTATTTATTGTTATTTATCTGTTTCTCCTCTGCTTCGCACTTTCCACCTCTCCCCCCCCTTCCATGCACTTTTCCCCTCCCCCCTCTCCCATGCACTTGCGCGTACTCAATGTCACTGGGCCTAGTAAAATCGCTGTTTTGTTCTCCCCTGTTCCCCTCCCTTGCCTTGTCGCGCTCTGAAACACTTGTGTACGAGCGTGATAGAAATAAAATATCAATCAATCAATACCTCCCACTCCATTGAAATATCTGCTAGGCGATATTGGAAAGGTATCCATTAAGCTGCAAAGGGTATTTAACCTAGCCTGTGTAATGGCGAAACTTAACATTTTGAGGAACTGGAAAGCTAAAACTTTCCCCCACTGCACATATGTGGCTTAGAGACCTAACCTACGTTCATGAATGTGAAGGGGGCTTTGTCACGTTGGTCTCACCTACAAGCAGGCCTACGGATATATGGGCCCCCTTCCGTACAGATCTACACAGGCTGCTTGAAACATCTCAGTCACCTCTGGAGTCCCTGTAGCTATTTTTTCTGGAATGCTGGTTGGTATTTGAATGATATGTAAATGTGCAATGATTCGCGACATAAATGTAATGTGCGATGTTCTATGATTGTAACCGTCAAGTAAATAAAGTTTCTAAAATAAAATACATCATTATTTTGCTTCCTCTCACATGGTTACAGAAACACGTATATCGGAAATAAATATATTGATTCAGTTAAACAGTTTTTTTCTAAATGTGTGGGTCAGTCAAGTGGGATCTCCCCGTTATTGCTCATTGTTCCTGGGACAATATAAGCTATGGGGATGGCTTTTTTGTGTGTGAGTCAGAGAAATAAACCAACCACAGAACTCTTCCAATCAAAATTGGAGGGCCATATGATTCAGGTGTAGGCGAGACCCAGCCCGTTATTTAAAGTCATGACTCCGTGGGAGACGTGGACAGGATAATTTTCTTGCTACCTGCGGACACACACAATTTGGCCAAGGAAACCTATGCTAAAATTGCATAAATGGATGAATCACTGGGCCGAGGAGGATTTCCCAAATTGAGTCAGAAGATGGCCAGAGGTGGGGGACAGCTTGTTACCTGGATCGTTTAGGGGTGAGCAGAAAGACCAAATGACCTGGAGGTCCAGAGCCTTTCCATCCAAAGCACCGTGCCAACTACAATGAGTAATGAGACATTCATCCCAGCGGCTGATTCTTGCCCCTGTAGAAACTCACCAATAAATCCAATAAGACAATATAGGCTGCAACAGTAGAGTCAGGTTTATTTCCCTACAGCTGTGCAGAAATGGACAGTGAAACCATAAGTGTGTTCCCATCCCAAAAAGAAGAGGCCGGCAAGCACAGATTTCACTGCATTATTATATGGTTTTACACAATGAAGTTGATGCAGGAAGTCACCAAGATGCATGTAGTTGGTTACATGAACAATTCAAATCCTAACAGTATATACTCTGACTTTGGGGGGTATGGCTTAATAGCACCAGCCCATGACTGTATAATGCTGTTTGGTCTAGCCATGTGATACATTCTCCACCTAAGGTGGATTGCTCAAGAACATGTAATAGGCCCTGGTGTGGTGACTGGCACTCAAGTGACCCATATTCCAGGTCTCAGGCAAGAATGCCTTCGCCTCATCTGTGATGTGTCACATGGCATTAGGCTTGCCTGGGCCCTGCTTAGAGACAAACGTCACAGCCACACAGCCTTATCGGCTTCCCGATTCCTGTTAGTCACTCACGTTTACACATTGCTATACCATGCCATATCTCCAATCATCAATGCAGTGCTTCGCTACCCCTAATACATGCCTGGTCAGTGCTAATGAGAACAAATAAATTACTGTTGGTTTTGAAAGTTACATTCTTTTGTCCTTTTTAGCACAATCTTAGACGCATTTTATTTTTCCTTTATTTTTTGTTTAAATCCCATTTAATACAGATAAGAGTTTCTCTTCCTTCTCTCAACAATCGATATGTAAACTTGATCTTTTATTTTCTATCCCTGCCTGCAGAGGTTAGGAGAAGCAATTTAATCAATAGTCACGTTATCTATTATTTTGCTGTGCTTTAATATCATTTTCTTATGTATTTTCATTGTGTTTATTTTTTCACGAATTGAGGGAGTTCGTCCCTTCTCCCCAAGGGGGAGCCCCCCTTGTGAGGCTAGACAGGTGAACCTGCTCTGCAATACCCGCTCTGGAGGTAGAGGCAAGTGGGACCTCAACGGGAGAGACTCCCCCTTTAGGGACAAGGACTCCAGTTCCTGTGAGGAACTCCCTAAACCATGTCCCATGATGGCATACATGGGAAGATCTAAAGTAGTGTCAAGGCCCGAGACTTGGCTGAAGAGAAAGCTATTTTATGCTATCACCAAGAAGAAAATGCAAATGTTGCTTAAAATAAAAATCTTCAACCAACTGGGACGAGAAGATTGAAGAAAGGGTGCAGGCCGAACTAAGCTGAAAGATGCAGGCAGGGGAGGCCCCCTGGGAGAGTAAGAGCAGGAGGTGGCGAAGCTGGTGAATGTGGCAGAGCCTGTGACATTCAGAAGTGCTCTGAACTCGCAAAACAAATGATGGAAGCCCAGCGTGTGGAGAAAACGAGAAGAATAGACCACAAGGATGTTTTAGTGGTCAGGCTGCCCGTCTAACAATTCCAACACTGTACCAAGCAGGATCCCAGTCGGGATACAGAGACGCCAAGAGAGAGTGAGAGAACTGCATGGGGAAGATGCTGGTGGAAGAGAGCAAAGAGAGAAACCGAGCAAAGAAGGTCACATGCCAGTACAGGCCCTGGTGACATTTCCCTGACAGACTAAAGGTGAGGGGAGAACCAGGAGGCATAGCAGGGCTCTTTCTGCAATCATATAGACTCATCGCAGTACAAATGATGAAGTCATAAAACTAAATCTAATTAGCTTGAACAGTGATAAAATAAGAAGGGTCATAAATAAACCTGAGAGAGGGATCAATGGAACACGGGTCACACTATTTTACGAAGAGGAGGAAACACCCAATTACTCAAGGAATGTTGAGGGGGACGTAACAGAAAACAAATATTATAAAGTGAAGGGCACAGAAGTCTGAGAAATAAATTACATACAAGACAGACTACACCAACAAAGGTTGAAGCCTAATTGTAAACAACACATAGGAAAATACACTTTCCACGGTTACCCAGAATATATTAGATCGAGTCAAAGGATCCGACATAGACCAAAGAAAGTAATCATTAAAGAGGAAAGGAAAGCCAAAGGTTTTCAAAGAGAACTACAGGCACTGGTACAGAAAGTAACAAGAGAATATTTGAAAATTGAATATGAACAACAAAGATTAAAGAAGAAAATTGCAAGAAGCATCCACCAGGAGAAGGGAGTCATTCTCCTGACCGTAGTTTATTAGAATAGTGATAGGGTCAGTTAGCATTAATTTTGTACAGCAGCCTTCTTCCTTTGGACTTTTACCAATGACTGACAAGTACCTTAGTTAGTAAAATGGATAGGGGATACCCCCATGGCGATAGGGAAAGTTGGGCCTTATTCTTATTAATTAATAAACACATGTTGGGAATGTCCGCATCCTGTGATGATTCACCATATTGCGTCAATTCTCCCTGGGGAACCTTTTCCTATGAGGCTAGGGAGGTGTGCCATTACCCAGTAGTCCCACTAGAGGTGGTAATATGTGGGAGGATCTCATAGGGCCTGGAGATAAGGATGTCCACCTGGGGAAAAGCCTCTATACCAGCACCACAGCACATAATCCCCTACCCTCATGGTCACCCTTTCATCCACTGTTGATAGTAGAACCATGTGCTACTGTAAAACCATGACTGTGACAAGTATAAAACCTACTGAGATGAAGATGAATGTGAGAGGCATATGGATTAAGCAGCTAAAAAAGGCAGCTAAGTACTGTAACAAGGTGGCTCACTGGAGACATGAAGAGTGCTAAAGAGACTTTCACAGATGATGTTGACGTTACTCAAGAGAGGCGTCAACAGTATAAACAGGAAAGCGAGAACAGACAAAAGAGATCTATTATCGCTGAAGCCAGGAGTATGCGAATGAAGCCTGGGAACTTCAAAGTTGGAACGCTGCAGCCGGAGCAATCCCATCCCTTCAGAAGCGAGAGAGGTAGAGCAAGACATTGCTGGAGCGTCCTGAGAGCCGACAGGGAGCCGACTCACTTGGTGGTGGCGTGACCGCGGGAAGATGGACCGTCAGATCCAGAAACAACACCAACTGTCGCAGAGCCGCTCAGGAACAAGAAGGAGGAGTAAAGGCCCCCCGTCACCCTGGGTAGAACCGGAGCTCTGACCCCAAATCACCACAGGTAATGGGCACGGCGGGATGACCGTGTGGGGTCCAGGAAGGGGCCGAGCTCCTCCAGAGTGCATCAGGCATTATCTCCCTCGTCGCAGTGACACAACCACTGCCACTGCTCAAGTAGACTTGCGCATGGTTTACAAGAAAGATACTGAGGAGTCTGGAAAATATATTGATCATCTAGACATACAAGGGAAGCCACATGAGGCCATGAGCTTTTCTACTTTCTGGAAAAGAGTTGAAGGGTACTGAAGGATCGCAGTGGAGAACTTTGAGGAGCCATGGGAAGGGAGTCATTCCATTGGCCCTGTTTTGAAGGGACACTCTAAGAATTACTATCATGATAAGACTAAAGCAAGACACCAGGAGAAAGGAGCCATTCTACTGGGGAAAGAACTTTATTTTGTTATATACTTTTGGTTTAAAAGTGTTAGGGTTAGATTGCTAGGTTTCCGACAGAGGACGAAGAACACATTATTTTGGTCAGACATTCGGACAGGTCACTAAATGTTTTCCTAGGTTAAGGCAGAGCAAGCCCCTTAGAAGTAGGGAGTGGCAGGTTTTTTCTTTCGTAATGTTTGTAGTTCCAAACATGACCCCTCCTTGTCAGTCACCTTCTTCTACACCCTCACAGTCTTCATTCGGATTCGCCACATAATGTATACTTGATGGACATTGTTTTTTTGTATTTCTTCTTTTGCAATTTCATCAGATTCAACTTCTTCTAAAACTTTAATCTCCATGCTATCTATGAGCATAGGAAACATTTTTGCTATATGTACATGACGATCATTGCTATGGCTTCAGCAACAGCACAAGGAGAAAGCAATCACAGAGGCAATATTTATGGCAGTAAGCACCACCCACATATATGAATCTGCTAATTTAAATATTTGTGTGGCATGACATCGTTTTAGCCTTTGCTGTGCAGAGACATTGTTGGATGGGCTCATTTTCTTTGAAGCATTCATTTCACTTTCAGATCATTTGCATCATACACATTTCAGTATTTATGTCTTCACCCTTTAGTATATGAGACACAAGTTCTAATAAATTGTTAAAATGATGAGGCACAGGGATTCCAAGATGGCCGCCGCCACTGAGTAGACGTGCCGACGGTGCTCCCGGACTCGTTCGTTGTAAAGGTGCCCACCAACCCATTAACGGATCCGTCATAATCATCTGGCGGTCCCCCGCGGGTTTCACGGAGGAGGCCGAGAGCCGGGGGAGCGGGCTGGTCCGGAGGAACTGCTCCGCGAGGGAAGCGTCGGGGTCGGGAGGAGTGGAGGAGCCGCCGAGGAAAGAGTCGGGGGGGCCATTCACGGTTGGCGTGTGGCACGAAGAGCCGAGCGCGCCCTGAAAGAAGCGAAGCAGTCCGTCGCCCTGGCGGGAGCCGCTGAAGGTTTGCCTGGTCGGGAGGTGCATTGCGGAGAGCGGGCTGGGAAGGAGCGCTGCCCGCCTGGCGTTGTGAGGGACACGCTGGCAGATGCGGCGCCGAGGGCGGCCCCTCCCGCTGGCAGACCCCTGTGCGGCCGGGAGGCCTGCGGAGCCGGCACCCCCTTTGAAGGGACCAGACGGTCAGCGGTGGCGGCCCTGAAGAAGCGGGACCTCGTGGTGTGTCCGTCAGCTGGTGTTCTACGGCCAAAATCAGGGCTGCGAGAAGGAGGCTGGCGGCCTAGATTTGGCAGCCCGGGGCAGCAGGAGAGCAGAGTCAGCCGCTGCGGGAGCCTCCCGTTCAAGTACATGGACACATTGGGAGTCGGGGGGGCCCCTGAATACCGAGAGGTGCAGTCAGACATTGGCTCTGCTCCACGCTGTTGAGGAGCTCGGGAGCTGCACCCCCCCACTCCCCAGCGGAGTGGAGGGCGTCCTGGATCACGCCGGTGTACCCGAGGGGCAGGAAATCTTCTGGAGGGGCCACGCCCGGGGAGGATTGTGCGGCGGGTCAGCCCCGCACCAGGAGGTGACCATAGTGGTCCTTCAAGCAGCAACAATTACGACAAAAGTACCGTCCGTGTTACGGACAATGCCGGGAGAAGCTCGAGAGGCGGCGGGCGGGATTTCACCTCGGGACTCCCGTGAAGTTCGCCTAGGAAGCAGAAGACAGACCCTGTCGCCCAGAAAGGACTATTTAAGGCCACGTCTTACCTGAAATCCCAGACCCAGGAGAACTTCAGCGAGGCACAGTTAGCCCGGGGCTGGCCCAGTAGGAGAGAGGCGAACAGCATGGCTACTAAAACCAAGGGGTGAGGGGGCAAACTCCCTCAAGCTCCTGGAGACAATCTGGGTACCCTCCATGCAATGTGGCCAGCGCAGAACCTGAAAGAAGGGCCTGAGGCTTCCAGGGGTAAGCCAGGAGAAGATGCCGCACAAGGCGGAGCAGAGGAATTGGCAAATATGCCCAGACAGGAATTTATAGGAGAGCTGCACGCTTTGCAAGCAAATCTGGCAAAGACTTTTCAAGAACAATTTCAGTTGATGCGCTCGGACCTGAACGAAGCTATAGGGGAGCTGAAACAAGAGATGCGACAACTTGGGGAGAGGACCGACATCCTGGAGAAAGGCCTCCAAGAAGTGGATAAAGACAACTCAGCTAATAGTGAAGCTATAGAGAGGCTGGACATAGCCACTAGAAATCTCGAAATTCAGGTGGAGGACTTGGAAAACAGGTCCTGTAGGATTGATATAAGGGTAAAAATGCTGACAGAATCCGTGCCTGATAAGAATGTGAAGGCGGTACTCCAGGGCATTTTTGCAGACATCTTGGATGAGGGCAGTCCTGAGGTGGTGGAGTTAGATCGAGTACACAGAACCGGGCGATTAACCAAAGGCCAGACAGCGAGGCCGAGAGACGTTTTGGCAGCATTCACTAGATATGCCCAGAAGGAAGCGGTACTCAGAGCAGCAAAACTATGGGAACCTATCATGTTTGAGGGCCAGCAGATCGCTCTGTTTCAAGACTTGGCGAGCAGTACACTTCTGAAGAGGAGGCAAATGGGCCCAGTGTTAAAGGCCCTTAATGAGCGAGAGATCCGATATAAATGGACCTTCCCGTTTGGTTTGATCTTTGAATGGGAGGGGTCCAAGAGGCGAATCACCTCACTTCAGGAAGGGGCTGATCTTCTTTGCATAGACCTATAGGAAACCTCCTCGGGTGCAGGTCGAACGGGCTCGAGTAGCCGACCTAGATCAAGGCCCTGGGAGTGGACAACGGTTTGAGAGAAAAGAAGAAGGGGACCCAGAGGAGGCGACCAGCGGAGTGATGGAAAACCAAGTGAAGCAAGAAGTGACACTTTGGCACAGCCTTGACCCGGCATGGTGCAGATAGGTGAGGTGGGCCTCTAAAAGGTGCATAGAAGCTTAGGGGTCACAGGTGGCGCAGCCATGTTGGAAACGTAAAGGGCGTAGATGCCAGAGCTTGGTGTGATGAGTGGGCGGGAAGGTGTTAGCCTTCGGGGGGGGTGGGAGGGGAGTGGGAAAGGGGGGGAACAAGAGGGGGGGCAGCGACGAGCAGATGATGGGAGGGTTGGTGGGAGAGGCACTTCCGCATAGCGGTGACTATTTTCTGATGGGTATCTCCTCAAGTGGCTAATGCATAATGTAAGGGGGTTGAACACCCCTCATAAAAGGAAAAAGCTGGAGCATTTTACGCAGAAAGAGAGGCCAGATATTATGGGGCTTCAGGAAACACACTTGCTGCATAAAGACCAGGGCAGATTGAAATTGCCTGGTTTTGACCAGATCTTACATGCCTCAGGTCATTGTAAACCAAGGGGGGGTTGCCCTGGCTATTAGGAACACAGTAGATTTCAGACCCTGTGAAGTGATTAGGGATAAGGAAGGGAGGTATATTGTGGCCAGGGGGAAGTACCAAGGGGCCCCATATACAATAGCTGTAGTGTATGCTCCTATCACCGGCCAGGAGCAATTTCTGCAACGGGTTCTGAAAGTGTTAGAAGAGCGCTCCTGGGGTCAGATTGTTCTTCTTGGGGACCTTAACATAGCATGGGACAGGGAGAGGGTCAGAGCTGGAGGAGGGGGGGGGGAGGAGCTGTAATGTCCGCACAACTGAAGGAAAAAATTGGTAGGTTGGGGTTACGTGATGTTTGGAGGGTACTAAAGGGGGACGAGGAGTGCCACACTTTTTTGTCAGGGGTCCATGGATCACAATCCAGAATTGATTATATATGAGTCTCGGTAGGTCTGCTGGGTGGCATATGGGAAGTATATACAGGACCGATGGGGATAGCAGACCACAAAATAGTCTCCCTGGTGATAGATATGGGTCAGAGGAGGAAGGGAGTTTGGGGTTAGAAATTCCCAGGGGCCATTCTGAGGGACCCGGTAATTAGGGGGGACATTGAAGAGAAGATCAAGCTCTTTTTCAATACCAATAAGAAGGAAGACACTGGGGAGGGTACAAGGTGGGATGCATTCAAGACCACCCTTAGGGGGGAACTATTAGCAGTGACGGCCCACCGAGTGAAACAATTGCAAGCGCTGGAATCCCAATTAGAAGCAGAGGTGGAGGCGGCTAGACAGGCTGCGAGTAACACCCCTTCCCGGACAGCAATGCGGGAATATAGGAAAGTGGTGGGGCAGCTGGAACTTTTGCATACCAAAAGGCCAGAGGGAGCCTTATTATCTGTGCGGCAACAATATTATGCAAAGCCTAACAAAGCTGACGCTCTCTTGGCGCGCTTATTAAGAGGTAAAAGGGCGAGAAAAGCGATAACAGCATTGAAGTTAGGCACAGGGGAACGGGTCACGAAGCAAGAGGAGGTACAGGAGGCCCTGGCAGAGTATTACGATTCCCTCTATGCCTCCCAACATCCTCGAAGCGACATGCAGGCGGATTTCCTGCAAAAAGTACGGCTGGGGGAAATCAGCAGGGGGACGAGTGAAACCTTGAACCGTGAAATCTCAGAGGAGGAGGTGCGTGGGGTGATAAGGGCTCTACCAACATGCAAGGCCCCTGGCCCGGACGGCTATACTGCTGCCTTTTATAAGTTGTTCATCTTGCAGTTGGCCCCGCATTTAACTTCAGTATTTAATTAATTTCGTCACTCAGGTAGAATTGCACCTTCCATGGAAGAGGCTAAGGTTACCCTCGTCCTTAAACCGAATAAAAATCCAGAAGAGTGAGCTTCTTACCGCCCTATAGCTTTGATTAATATTGACGCTAAGATTTATACTAAGATCCTGGCAAACAGGCTTGATTCCATCCTCCCGCAATTGATACACCCCGATCAGGCCAGGTTTATTAGGGGTAGACAGACCGCTGACAATATTAGACGAGTGGCCCATATAAT
The DNA here is from genome assembly GCF_040938575.1 of Ambystoma mexicanum. Classification (NCBI taxonomy): domain Eukaryota; kingdom Metazoa; phylum Chordata; class Amphibia; order Caudata; family Ambystomatidae; genus Ambystoma; species Ambystoma mexicanum. The sequence goes on from NC_090936.1 coordinate 693,286,739, forward strand.
TGAAAAAGTGCAGAAAACGAACACTCCCGCGGTCCTGGTGGCGCTAGACGCGGAAAAGGCTTTCGACTGCGTGGAGTGGTCTTTCCTGTTCCGTGTAATGGAAAAGATGGGTTTTGGGGGGGAATTTATGTCTATGGTAAGGGCCAATTATCAGGCGCCCTCTATTAGAGTGATGGTGAACGGGGTTGCCTCCAGAAGGATACTCCTGCAGAGAGGAACCAAGCAAGGCTGCCCGCTTTCCCCAATACTCTATGTGATCTATTTAGAACCGCTATTACAGGCTTTCAGGGAGGCTACAGAGATTCAGGGCATTCCCTTCGGCGGAGAGCAACATAAGGTAGCAGCCTTTGCTGATGATATGCTGCTCATGCTCACGGCACCACGGGAATCATTGCAGGCTAGTGTGACCCTCCTGGAAACTTTTGGGGAAGCATCAGGGCTAAAAATCAATGCCAACAAGTCAGAGGTTCTGAACTTAACACTTGGAGCGGCGGAAAGGGATAGTCTGAAGGCGAGCACTCGCTTTCTGTGGAGCCCGGGAGGGATCCGTTACCTGGGGGTGAGGATTACGGCAACTCTGGTAGGATGGTACGCGGCAAATTTCCCCCCGCTTCTTAAGGCAGTCAAGAAGGACTTCCAAAGATGGAGAGATCTAAGGGTGTCATGGGTGGGGCAGATAGCCACGGTTAAAATGGTTACACTCCCACGGCTATTGTATTTATTCCAAGCGGTCCCGCAGCCGGTCCCGGCGAGCTTCTTCAAGGAGCTGGGAACGCTGACCAAGGGATTTATCTGGGAAGGGAAAAGACCCAGGGTGGGAGCTAGGCTTCTGATGGCATCGAAGGGCGAGGGAGGTCTTGCAATGCCAAATTTTCGGCAGTATTACGAAGCAACACAACTCTGCATTATCAGGGAATGGCTGAAGGGAGAGGAAGGAACACGAGACAAGCTATGGGTGCGGATGGACAGGACGGTGGCGCACAGAGACCTAGCTGAAGTGTTGTAGCTCCCGAAACCGCATAGACCTCGACATCTTTATGAGAGTTCCATTACCAAACTTATGGCTGATATTTGGGACAAGTTGGCGGGCCCCAAGGGGATCACCACATTCCCATGCCCCTTCACCCCCATCTTCGGCAATGGAGACTTTTTTCCAGGTCTGGAGAGAGGCGCTTTCACGAAGTGGCGAGAGGGAGGTTGTAGGAAACTGTGCGATATGTTTTGTGGGGGGGAATTGTAATCGTTTAAGGATTGTAAGAGGTACTTCGCAATACAGGAGGGGGGAGAGGCTGAGGTACGTGCAGATACGTCATTGGGTACTACACCCAGGGGTTAAAACGGCGGCCACAAGGGTGCCAACGCCTTTTGAAAAATTCCTACTCACTAATGACGGAGCGAAGGGCCTCATTTCTAACATCTATAAGATTCTGGACAGCGCAAAGGCAGGGGTTCAATGGACTTATATGCGGGAATGGGAATGGGTCCTAGGGCGTGAGATTAGCAGGATGGATTGGGAGAGGTTGTGGAGAATTCCTAAATTGGTCAAGGCGTCCCACTTACAGGAGGCATGGTATAAGATACTATTTGGGCGGCACTATACTCCTATCCGGCTTCATAGGATTTACCCATCAGTGTTGGCTAAATGTTGGAGGGGTTGTGGAATGGCGGGCTCTGCAGAGGATATTTGATGGAAATGCCCAAAAATTGAACCGTTTTGGGGAGAAATACAGAAGGCACAGGAGCAAGCCTTCGGCCTGGGAGATGAAAGAACTCCAGCACAAATCCTCTTAGGCATTTGGGACGGCCTAGGGGCAGGGGAACCTAGAGGAAGGGAGAAAGCTAAGGCGATAATGACTCTTGCGGCTATGCTTTTAATAGCCCAGAGATGGAAGGGCCCTGAGGTCCCTATTGGTCAAGACTGGCTCTGGAAGATGTGGGAAATTGTGGCTTTGGAATGGGAGACTTACGCCATGGACGATAAAGTACAGCGCTTCGCGGCGGACTGTGGGGAATTATTGAACGTTTTCAAAGATGACTTTAGGGTGATGTGGTGCCTGCAGCGTTTGAGTTTGTTGGACTTGCAGTGATTGTGGAGTGTCAGCCCATGAGGAGGACGGCTAAAAGGTTTAAGCATGTTGCCGGAGGGGAGGGGGGTGGTGGAGGGAGGAGGGGTGGAGGGGTGGAGGGAATGTTCTGTTTGTCATCTTGTAAATTCAATAAAAAGAGTTTAAAAAAAAAATTACAAAAAATGAATGATGAGGCACTATGGTTGACCATTTAAATTGCATTTAATATTTTAAATGCACACTGCAGTTCCATGTACCAAAAAACATTGGGTCTCATTATAGGTTTGCCGGTCCGGTAACAACGGTACCGGTAATCTACCAGTACCGTTGTTACCGGACCAGCAAACTACGAGTTATGCTCGCGGGTGCCTTCCCGCCCACCAGGTCTGACCTGGCGGGTAGACTGGCACCCGCGAGCAGAGCATGTCGGATGCACCGGCACCATTCACGAATGGTGCCGGTGCATCCGTCCTCCCCATTCCCATTTGAGCACTCTGGGGCTCTAATGGGAATGGGGAGCATTTTTTTTTCCGGCGCCCGTGAATGACCAATTACTGGGTCTGGCAAGGCCGTAATGACCCGGTAATTGCCCATTCGCGGGCGCTGGAAAGAAAATGATACCGGCACGGCTACCGCCAGTATCGTAATGAGGCCCATTGTCTCTCTGTTTCTGTGACTAGGGCAAAGTTTGCATGAGTTAGTAGTTCTACAATCAAATGGATGCAGCGGTCACTAGCAATAAATATTCTAGTTCTGTTCAGCAACAGGATTTTAACTGCACCTTCCAAGCATATTCATCCTTGGATAATCAATAACTGACAGGGGCTTACTTATTCATACAACAGAGTTGCGGTGGTTCCTCCGATCACAAGGTCCAATGCAATTCAGATCTACATATATCGGTTTAGGAACACTTACAACATTGCAACTGGGTTCTTTAGGTCTTGGATCTCCAAAACGTCTTGATGGGTCACTCAATCTCATCTGCAACCTGCCAACATGACAGGTTTTATCCAGTATGTTGGGGCCCATGTTCTCTTGATAGGCCCATATTTGTTGAAGGAACACGGTCTCAAAGTTGCACTGCCAGTATGAAAACCCTCCACAGTTTCCACCAGGGCTACATCACAGTTGGCACACCAGAAACTTCATCTAAACATTCTGGCTAGTACTGGTGCTTTTTTGACCTGCATATCTGATGGTAAATGTAGGATGTTAGAATATTTTGTGTGATTCTGCTTAAATACCCTATCACACAGCATTCTCCCATGCTTGCATCTATGTATGAAAGCCGTGCCCAGGTAATCAGTCCTATAGCTTTCTTCAATTGACCCAGCCTTCCCTCGTGTATCTGTCCGCAAACATTCACATTTTCGGCTGCCTAATTAACCCCATCCCATATACAACCTTTCAGGAACCTCTGCTTCCTGCTTTTAACCATCATCTTATCCTCTTGTTGCATCAGGTCTATTGGTACTCCTTCAGAACAATTTGGAAAACGTGAAGTTAATTGTAAATTCAATATTTAAAAAATAATTGCATTGATCCTTCCATAGTGTTAACTATTGTCCATCTGGCCGGGAGAATTCCAACACTCAGGGCTTCTGTGCTTTAACAATAGTGTCTCTTTAAAGATCCTTGTGGGGAAGTGGGTGATAGAGTATGTGTTGAATAAGGATGCAAACAGTTTGTGATATAAGCAGTTTATCTAGGCAATCACTCCATCAATTCAGCAATGATATTCCAATCCAAGTTCGGTGTGCACTTCGTTTAACACTTTCCACTAGGCTCATCTCATTGTCTGACACGCATTACCGTGGGGATATTACAGTCTGTACTAGTTCTGGCAATTTCACCCTTGAAGAGCACCTCCCCCATCACTGCTTAATTTACCACTGATATGGTTCCATATATCATCCATTGGATCGCTCCTTTGTGGCACTTTACTTGTTCTACAAAATACAGGTTCTTTGAACAATAATTGGTCAAATTAGCTTTCTGTCTTGGTCAAGGCCATCCAGTTTGGTGGACAGTGGTTTTACTAATTTTTGGAGAAACATTTAACATTTTTGGTGTCACTGTTTTCTTGCCCCAGTCTGACTTTGGTACTGCTTTCGAGAAAGCCTCTCTCTCACCCCACCTAGACAGATATGGGGTTCCTGCCGGTTTACTTAAATTAATGCAACTTTTACACACAGATACATGTGCGGTCGTAAGATACCCAGGCTTCGCAACCTACTCTAGTGAGTTCACCACCAACAAAGGGGTCAGAAAAGGATGCCCTCTAGCCCCACTATTGTTCATTTTGTTTCTAATGGATTTTGACCAATATAACTCTTTAGCAAGGACTAACCCCCCGGCTTTAAATGGGACAAAATATGCGGCGTTTGTGTATGCCGATGATACAGCTCTGCTGGACCTAACGCATAGGGGTCTTCAAGAGTCTTTAAACTATGTAGCCAAGTTTTTTAAGCAGCATAATCTCAAATTGAACCTGGAAAAAACAAAGCTAGCTCAATTTGGCAACCCAAGTAAGAACTTTGTATGGGCAATAAATAATGTAAACATCGCTGTGGTCAATACTTACAATTACTTAGGAATTCTGTTTCATCAGAGTGGCTCTTGGTCCGACCATATCCAAAGGACGATAAAACGAGCACAAACGGGCCTCAAAGGGTTGACATAAGTATGGGGGCATGAGACTGGACAAATGCTTAAGGATAATGGAAATTACATTTCACACATCCGTATTGTATGGGTGTGAAATATGGGGCCAAGCCGACTGCACAAGGCTGGATGTGATGCAGAATGAATTCCTATGGAATATAGTAGGTATTGGCCTTAGTGCACCAGGTGACGCTCTTCGACCAGAACTTGGTGTCAATAGCATAGCAGTTTTAGTAGAGCACAAGTTATGGGACTTTTATCTTAAAACCAATATATTCTTTACCCCAAGCCATATTAGGTGAAATGTAGCTCAGAAAATGCTCTTGTCACCAGCCAAAGAAAAATATTCATGGTACAAATATGGCAATAGATTGATAAACAAATGGGGCATTGATTTTAACCAAATTGACTTGCCAGCCAAATTGAAGATCGTCCTTAGGGAAAAGGTTATCAGGCGCGAACATTTTAGAATGATGAATCGTATATCCTCTCTCCCATCAAATGTCATTTTATGTTGCCTTGTGCCAGAATATCCATGAGAGAGGTGCTGTAAGCTCCCTGAAATCCCCAGAGCACAGAAAAATAATTCTAATGGTCCGACTAAACATTCTACCATTGACAGCTAGGATGTCTTGGCTGGGCGGCCATAAAGAATGCTCCTGTAGGACGGGATACGAGAAGAACATACTTCATTTTTTATTAATATGCCCCCTCATGATTACCCTTAGAAGACCATTGGGCTTCATTATGAGGTGGGCGGAATGGGTTTACTGGCACCGGTAATGGTGCTGGTGCCGGTAAACCCATTCCGCCCTATTATGAGGTTCTCTTGCGGGACCCGCTCAGAACGTCTGGTCAGACCAGACGTCCTTTGCGGGTCCCGCAAGGGGACCAGGGAGCTAATAACGGGCCCATTATTAACAGGCACGTTATTAGCTCCATCCCTCCCCATTCCCATTGAGCCCTATGGGGCTTCAAATGGGAATGGGGATGGATTTTTTGAATGAGGAATTACCGGGTCCTCCAAGGTTGGAATGACCCGGTAATTCCTCATTCAAGGAACCCGGATCCGGACACGGGTTTGGAGGCAGCCATGGCGCTAATAGCACCATGGCTACCTCCAAACTCGTAATGAGGCCCAATGTTTTAAAATAATTTTGTTAAGTTTGGTATTCGGGATGCTTTAAAAAGCGATGTCTTTTTATGAATTGGAATGATTTGAATTTTAGATCTGATGCATGTACTTTTGTAATGGAAGGGCTCAAAATGTACGACAGACCATTTTTAAATTAAGGTGTATGGTTTTAAAGTGATATTTACATGCAATGTATCAATTTTTTAATGACTCTTAATGGCTAACGTCGAATAAACCTTTACTACTACTACTACTCCCCCTCCCACGGGGCCCAGTTTGGGAGAGTCATGCATGCTGATACACTTGGCTGCACCTATGTTTACTAGCCCAAGGTGAGATTCCTAGATATTTCCACACTCCTCATGATACCATCCTGCAGTTACCTCCCTGACACACTAATTTAGTCTGCCATTTACAGAAGCGCATGTTTTGGATTTGTTCTGTGGGTACTGCAGGAGTGTCTTAAATCTCTCTCTGAACTAGCCCCGAATGCCCATTACCAGAATTCCCATCAAAATGCGCCTCACCTGGATTTAAACTTTACAACAAAAGCACCATTGCCATTGACCAGAATCAGCAGTTTTCGCCTCTGCGGGTAGCAATGTGCTTGTTGCCAAAAGCTAGGGTAGGTCCAGGGCGGAAACTTTCATCAGCACACAATAGTATTCATCACCATAACACCTCATAGGGTCCTCACCACCTATTCGCCAGGCAGGCCTTCCTGATGGCTTTGTATAAATGGTCAATTTACAGGCTTGAAAGGGTGACAGGGCACCATGTTCCTTTGGCGATGCTTGCTAAACTTGTGAATAGACTTCTGTTAGGGAGAATTCTCATTCTATGTCTAATTTCCCTTAACTAGTGAGTCCCTCAGCAGCTTTGCTGGATTTCTGGAGTTTATTTCTTCCACTTGGTAAGAGTGTGAGCTTTCCCCCCACTCTTACCTGTGGTTTGCCATGTCTATTTCAGCTGTTTTTGTGATTGTGGACTCTGGAGTACACCACTTCAGTAGCCCCACTTGTTTGTGTGTTACACAGCACCTTCAGTGCAGTGACACAGGGTTGTCTTTTAGACTTCCCACCACTCCATTTCTGGGGCTGACTACTGTCCCCCAGAAAAGGGTAAAGTTGCCATTAACTTTACATAGTCATTTAACCACAGATCCAGTACACCCCATCTTACATGGAGGATTGGAAAGGGTTAATCCTTAGCCCTTTTATCTGTACCTCCTGGAGCATTGTTTTGCTCTTTTAACATTTAGACTTGACTGGTGGCCGTGGTATCTACCCTAACTTTTCTACCGCGATTATACTATATAAACGTGGCATTGTTTTAGGCTATTATATTAGCCTCGAACATAAACCAGCTTGACCAAATACTCTTTCTTTTGGCTCAGGTCGGGTTTAATCGTCATTTCTTTTTGTTAAAGTCCTTCTTGTGTTTTACTTTGCGCGGCAAACCAGGTTTACCTTCTTTGTTCACCGTCTTTTGGCGGGCTTCTGCCAAGAAGCCCTCCTCTGGGCGCCTGGGTGTCTAGGTGGGCTGAATGTGAGGGAGGGGTCTAGTCACCCCCTGCACAGGGTATCCTAGGAAACCCAAGTCGCACTTTGCCATGATTGGCTGAGGTGGTTGTCCGGGCCGGACAACCCCCCCTGCTGCGTGATTGACAGCCACGCTGTGTGAATGGGGGATTTTCGCATAAAAGGCAGGACTCTTGGGCTGGAAGTCAGAGTCTCCACTGGAACTACAAGGAACCGAAGAGAAGTGGAGAAGAAGACGGCTGCTGCAACTACCCCGTCCCGGTGAAGCCCTGCTGCAGTCCGGAGCTATCTACCCTTCGACGACCAGAGAAGATCCAGTCCGGAGTCTTCTTTACTTGAGCTTGGTGGGGTCAACCAGTTCATCGTCCACAGCCAGAGGATCCTCTTCGTGGTTGAAATCGCTGCACACTGGTGTAGTGGTCCGGATAGCCATCTGAAGAGCCTCTACTGTTTTAAAGGAGCGCACCTTTTATTCACCGTCGCTGCTGCTGGCTTCATCCCCGAGTAGTGCAGGCTCCTCCAGACGTCCTTCTCGTCTCCACGACCGAAGCTCCAGGAACCGTGGGTCTGCAGGAAACTACCAGGAACAACTGTCGTGGCACCAGCTTCTTCTTTGAATAAGGTACTGTGTCCAGCTTCGAGGAACTAGGGTGAATCCCTTCTCTCCTCATCCAAGGCTTGCCCTTGTCTTCCCTCCTTCTTATAACTTTTGCTTCCTCTGTTGACAATATACAAGTACTCCTGTTAATGTTGAATCTTGAACTATCTGACTGTGTGATCCTCGACAACAGGAACCCGGTTCCACTTGACACTGGCTCTGGCCTATTGACTTTTGTTTTCCTGTCAGCAAGTGTTCTCTGATTCTGTCTGCCTTGACAAAAGTATTGCCTATGATTTTTGCCCCCAACTCTCTTTGGTTAACTCAGGTGCTAAGTGTGTTTTTGCCCCGGTAACATTTCTTTCCGCGGATACGCGTATCTTTCGTAAGACCGAACTGTCATTACTGTCAAAAAGTGATCGCATATGTATTCCCGGTAACGTCTTTTTTTTTCACAACACCGGTCCGTTAAAACATAGGGTACTTACCTTGAGTTGTTCAGTGCCAAGAGAATTGGTTATGTGTAGTGTATTTTCGTGTGGTTTTAATTTAATAGAAGTGAAGTGTTTTACCAACAGATGGTTTAGAAATGAAAGTACTTTTACTTTTCAACTTGAGTCAGTGTTTGCTTGAGTCACAGTAATTGTGGTCCTTTGTGTAATCTCTACTACTGCTCATTTGCTCTTGCGATAAGTCTGGCTGCTCCGCTACTGCTACCACTTTAACATAGTAGTACAGGCTTGTAACAAAGGTGAACTTGTATTACCACTTGTAGTCTTGATTGTGTGTAGTGGTCCCAAAGGGCACTGCACAGGATTCTGCTTAACAACTTGCCTGACAACATTTACCAAATTATGACAGTATTATATAATATGACCTTGTCAAGCAGATGCACTTTTCCCTGACTCGTTGGTAGTGGGGACCATTCTGGAAGTGCAACGGCCTGCCAGTGAGGAGCTTGTGTGGGCTCAAATCAATTTTCCTGTTTTGCAGTGCCTCACACACCACCAATGAAAGCGAGCTGCAGATTGTGGCCGATAGACACAATGGCGCTTTTGCTGAATGTTTAGCACTTTACAGTGCTCCTGGATCACTTAACCCATCGAGTGCATTCTGCAATCACTATTTATGATCACCATCACTTTGAAATGTGGAATGAAATCCCTTATTAGCACTTCAGCTTGGGAGGTAATCCAATTTGAAAACATATCAATAAACACGAACACATATTGCCAAACCACCTATTTCAGAAACTGCATCAATTCACAGCATCTTCGCGAATGGTGTTCAGGGTGCACTTCCATGCCAACATTTGTGCATTTGCAAAGGTTTTTTTGCTGACGCACCAAACATTGCTAACATCATTGTTTTGCCACTGTTTAAAAGTATGGCGCATACCATTATTTTTATGAAGCTGAGCCACCACCACCCTTTGCCTATGTGTGCAACCTCATGCAGCACCTGCCCCGAATAATGTAAATATCTGGGCACGACCAAAAGACCATCATTTGACACACCCCTTCTCTCCCCTCTCCATCTGTGCTTGCTGACCCTCCTTTAGCCACTCTCCCACCATCCTTCTTGTCCTTTCCTCTTTTCACCCCTGACAAGGTCGCTAGACAAGTCCGATCTATTAAAGCCTCTTCAAAAAAGGTTCATCCCTGTTCCTCTAAAACCATCAAGGACCACATTGACCCCCTCGCTCTGGCCCTTGCTGATTTTTGCAACCACTCCTTTGACTCGGGATCCTTCCCCTCCACTCTGAAGCACTCCTTTGTGCATCCTCTTCTCAAGAAACCCACAGCTGATCTGTCTTGTCCAGGTAGCTATCGCCCAATTTCCATTACTCCCTTTCTTGGCAAACACCTGGAAAAGTTGGCAATCTCTCAGCTTAACCTTCATTCCAATTCTGTTGGCTGTCTCCATGACCACCAGTCTGGCTTCAGAGCTGCCAGAAGCACGGAAACTGCTCTCCTGAACATCAGTGAAGATCTGCTCTCCAACCTTGACTCTAACATTCCCTCTGTCCTCATCCTCCTCGATCTCTCTTCTGCCTTCGACACGGTCAACCATACCATCCTGCTCAACCGTCTCTGTGAAAACCTGGGTATCACTGATCAGGCTATGGCCTGGCTGACTTCTTTCCTCTCAGATCGACCCCCCCCCAAGTCCAACTTGGGTCCTTCCTTTCATCTATCTTCCTCTCTACTTGTGGTGTTCCCCAGGGGTCTAACCTCTCGTCCTGGCTTTTCAACCAATACCTGGCAACTCTTGCCCACTGCATTGCCACTTTCTGCTCAAATTTCCAGTGCTACGCTGACGACACTCAACTCATTTTCAGGCTGCCCTCTGCCACCTCCTCTCCCTCTCTCATCTCTGATTGCCTAACTGCCATTCAAGATTGGTGTTCCGCCAATGATCTTTGTCTGAATGCCAGCAAGACGGAGATCCTCCTCATCGACACACCTTCACCATCCTTTCCCCTCACTCTTTGGCTGGTCTCCCTTGGCCCTCCTCCTACCCCCACCTGCGAGGCTAAGAACCTCGGGGTCATCTTTGACTCCACCCTTTCCTTCTCTGCCCACATCTCTGAGGTCTCTAAAAAGTCAAATTTCCGACCACACCTCCTCAGAGGTAGTCTGCCTTTCCTCTCCTTCCCCCAGAAGCTCATGGTATCCCAAGCTCTCGTTCTCTCTAGCTTGGACTATTGTAACAGCCTCTTTCTAAATCTACCTGCCTCTACTCTCCGCCCTCTGCAACTAATCCAGAACAGGACTGCAAGCCTTGTCCTTGGCCTCAAGCCCTGGGATCGTATCTCTCCAGCTCTGAAATCTCTCCACTGGCTCCCAGTGGATGCAAGGATTAAATTCAAAACCCTCTGCATTGTCCACAAGGCTTTCTGGGGCCTGGGTCCAAAATACCTTCAGCTATCCCTCCACAAATAGCTCCCCTCTCGAGCTCTTTGCTCCTCTATCTCCAAATCCCTCAGGGTCAGTCGTTTTTCAAAGAAACAAGCTGGGGGTAGATCTCTGTCTTCGGATGGGGCCTCCCTCTGGAATAGCCTCCCTGCCACTCTAAAACTTGAGGAGAACCATCTCTGGTTCTGGAAGCACCTCAAGACCTTGCTCTTTTCTTCTGCCTTCGCTCCCTCTCCCGTGCTGATCTGTTCTCTCTTGGCACTGTGCACCTGGCCACCCTCTGTTCTTCGGCCCAGTTACCTGCTCACCATGCCACCCTCCCACACTGCCTCCGGGCCACCCCTTGCACTGGGGTCTGTATTTGTACCCATACAGCCCCCCCTTTTTCTTCCTGCACTTATCAGACCTACCCTGTCTGCTGCCTTAAACCTATCACTTGCAAATTGCTGGCTTCATTACCACCGTTTGTTACCTTCATTATTTATTTATTGTTGTTTATCTGTTTCTCCTCTGCTTCGCACTGTCCACTTCTCCCTCCTTCCATGCACTTTTCCCCTCCCCCTCTCCCATGCACTTGCGCGTTCTCAATGTCACTGGGCCTAGTAAGATTGTTGTTTTGTTCTCCCCTGTTCCCCTCCCTTGCCTTGTCGCGCTCTGAAACACTTGTGTACCAGCGCGATAGAAATAAAATATCAATCAATCAATCTTTCTTTGCATCTGAAGCACCTTCTTGGATTTCAGCAAGTCCGTCAAGGGTGGAATAGGGCGGGGTAAGTCAATACACTTGTAATTGGGGGAAGTCATTTTTCAGCCTAAGTAACAAAAGGAAGGGCAGTCCAATTGGGCGTTCTTGATTGGTGTCCCTGTTGCTGCCAAGAAACCCATTTCTCTCTCCAAAGCAACTCCGTCATGCACGATACCGGAGGCCTACTTTAGTCCAATAGTAGTCCCCAGAAAACGTTATATGTCAGAACAGACCCCTATTGTTGACCGATACCGGAGGCTTAGCAGGAATCAGTGAATATCCGAACCCTTTTCCCTTCAGCCAAGGTACATTCTTGTTTTAGTCCATTTAGTTCAGCAATCTGGGCAGAAAATAGAACAGAGAGTTGGGCGCTTTTGATTACTTTGTACATGGTACATACATACTGCAGATTCTGGCTGAAATTCCCCGTTTCATTTCTCATACAGGGCACGCCCATACTCTTCCTCTCGGTTCTGCAATGAGGTTTCCCAAAAATCTTTGTGGTTTGGTGAGATCTGCTGTTACTAAAATGCAGTCATGGTGCTTCCCATCTGCTAAACTCGGCAGCAGCAAGGCGGGATTGAAGTCTGAACATGGCTTCAAATAAGTTAAGCGAACAAGTTCATTTTTTGAAACGCGCAAAGCGAACAAATGTGTTTTTGGTTTTAACAGTAATGCAGTAACTACTTGAGGCCCTACTCCAATGAGGGGTGAGCCTAGCACCAATTGTATGAGGTTCCTACAGCGAAAGCAGCCACAGTAATTGGCCACAAAAAAGGTGACAATCCAGCTGCAACTGGGACCAAAACAGTGCTTTAATATACGATCGGCCTATACTTGTCACCATGCTTTTGTGTCAGCACTGCATGTTCATAGCTCCCCTTTTCATGACAGTAGAAGACAAATGGCTTTTTATAATCGGACAACTTGAGAGCTGAGGCACTGCTTGTTCTATCTCTAGAAAGGCTGCCTCTGACACCCATACTAGGGGCTCTAGTGCATGCAAGTGTCTCATCTCTTGTAAAGGGATTACCATGTCAACATCACCCAATTTCGACTGCCAACAATACCCGCTTGACCCCAAGTCAGATCTCATTTGACTGATTGTGGTCGATTTGGGCAGTTTCAGCATCTTTTTTTTTTTTTTTACATCTTTATTAGTTTCAAACAAGTACATATAAGATAGCAATAAAAAGCAAATACATATAGCAATATCTACAAATCTTATATTATACATACATTAAGCATCAAACATATATCCAAAAATATCCATAAACTGGGCTCATTGGCGCAATGATGTTCAATGTAAAAACAACAGAGCCCTACAAAGAAAATGATCTACTTCCCCCACCTTTAAACAAGAGAAAAACACACAACACACACTGACACACACACAAATGACTATGAATACTAAAAAGTACTATTATTAATAATTGATCACCCAAATCACCACATTATTCATTCGACGTCCCAATACCATACAAATCAATAAAGGATTTCCATAAGATCCAATAGGCTTCCTCCTTACCCTGTCTCTTAAACATGACTAGCTCAATCTCAGATAATATCACTACATCATTAATCCGATCTTCCACTGTTGGTTTCTTCCTGGTCTTCCAGACCCTCAATATCTGTCTTACTGCTATCACTAAGATTTTATCAATCCAAGATCCATACAGACGAGCCTTAAACAACACCCATTATTTGCTAACAACACAACTTGAAACAGTTAAAAAGATTCTAGCACAGTAGGCTTCTAGCAACAGCTTCTAGCATGTTAGGCTTCTAGCACCAGCTGAAATATCATGCCCAAAATAGTGCACCTTCTCTTTACACAAATGCAGTTTCTGCTTGGATGCTTTGTGCCCTTTTTCTGCAAGCAACATTAAAGCTAGGAGTGTGTCTTGCTGACACACCTCCTATGAAGTTGATGCAACCAGTAGGTTATCCACATACTGGACCATCATTGCCCGCTCAATCTCTTGAAATTGTAAGGATTTGGGACAACATGGTCAAGCTTTCTGTGTATCCCTGCTGAGACCGAGTCTGCATACACTGCAAGCCCGAATGAGTAAAAGTGGATACATGTTGACACTCAGGATACATTGAAATACAGAGGTGATGCAAGCAGTAAATCATCCACATACTGGACCATCAATGACCCTCCACTCCCTGGAAATTGTGAGGATTTGGGTCAAGCATTCTGTTTATCTCTGCTGAACCTGAGACCACATATACTGCAAACCAGAATGAGTAAACGTGGATAAACGTTGACTGTCAGGATGTATTCAGATAGAGAAGAAAGCAGAGCACAAATCAAGAACAGAAAAGTGTCTAGCTTTTGCCAAAATGACGGAAAGCATAGTCACTGGATTCAGGACCACCGGAAACAGGGGTCTAGTCCTAAATAAAAAACAGGGGGGCTCATTAATATGCCAATTGAATGAATGTTGCATCACCAGAAATCAGCTTATCAAGGAGCCCTCTGAAGAAAAGTGAGGGGAGACTCCTGAAAAAAGTGGAGGGACTCCATCCACCTGCATGTACCCTCGACTTGAGCCCTGACTGGAAAGGAAGGTACAACCACTGAATTCACAGCCCGCAGGTCTGGCACAAATAGGCATGTGCCCCTACCTGGTTCACTTACTGGTAAGGTTGGGGTGTTGCATGGGCTAGTCATAGATATGATCATTTCCTGCTGTAACACTGGCTCTGTTACCATTCAAAGGTCCTTTTCTATTCTGGCTCTCAAACGGCATTGGTGCTTTTGTGGTAAGGGTTTCATTGTGTTAACCTGAATGTGTACCGCCTCAGCATTTCTAAGACCTACTTAATTTGCATGTCGTAACAACAGTCTAGTAGGTACACTAGATAAGAACACATCCAAATCTGAATATAATTCTGAGTGTGCTGGTTTCAATTCCGTTTGCAACATAGCTATCAATTAATTGTCAGTTTCACCTAAAATGCCAAGATACACTCATTATGGGGGAAATAAATGTTGCATCGTAGTTTACACAACACCTCTCGCCATGGGAGAATCACCTCGGAGAGCGAGCTTAGGAAAAATGCATGGTTATCTGAGATGGGGCCCAAAGTCACTCACAAGGGTGCAGTAACAGAATGAATCACATGATTATTGGAAATAGCAACAGCTTCAACAGTAGTAGAGGAAGGTGGTACATTTGTTAAATCTTTGGCTCCGATTGAGATTGGCTCCAGTGTCGATTAAACAAGGCACACCTTTACCCTCAATTTTACATCCAACAATGGCCCTTCTTGGTCTATGGGTATCGACATATGAACAATGCCATATATTTTACCTTGTCTGTCATAAACTTCATGCTTTATTTGGGGCTCAAAGGTTTGTGCGTTCGCATATGTTATGTTATGTTATTGGGAAAGGAGAGGCAGTGTCCAGCAGCCTGTAGCAGCGGCTGTTAGGGCACTCAAACTTGCAATGTACCCCTGCTTGCAGCAGTGGTATGAAGTATTAGTTGTCACAAACCTATTTTGCAATGCCTGTAACTGTTGAAGCTTGAGGACACCACCACTCTGTCCTCTACGCCTTCCTCCAGGTCCTCCAAAGTTTGTTGCCCCCCCACTCTCCACATCTGAATTCATATTCACATTCATGTTCATTCCACTGTCCTGCACTTGTTGATTCTGCAATTGAATAGCCATTAGTTTACATTCTGTCATTTCATTCTTTTGTCCTCGACATAAAACGCTATTATTTTCCACCATGACCACAAGGTCCTTGAGTGGCTTTGTCAGCCACCTTATGCAATTAGTCTTCAGCTGCTGAGGAAGTTTTGGAATTAACCCTTGATCAAAAGCTGCCGCTATCTGCTAGAGATTCATCTATCCTTTTGCTTATAATTATTAATTTCAGCACTCTGTGTTTTCTGGGATTCATTACTGCAGTTTTCTGTATCAAATGATATCTTGCCTGTATTCATTTCTAGATCCTCATTGGGCCAACCATTCTCTTGAGCTAGGGGTTGGCGCACATCAGGCATTATTACCCTCATAGGCTGATTGATATTAGCCAGCAGGGGTTGCAACACTGGATGATGATTAAGTTCATGTGACGAATCACTGGATGTTACTTCACCCCGAGGGGAAGACCTTTCCGATGAGGCCAGGGAGGTGAGGCTGCTACCTGATAGTGGCCATGGGGTGGTATAATGCAGGAGGACCTCATGCTGAGGGACTCTGCCCCACCCCCCAGGAGAAGGACGGATATCTAGGGTTCAACCCTTGTAAAAATGTCACTCCCCCACATACTCTAACCTCTCCTTCCTCTAGTAACCTCTTTGGAGATAGTAGATCTATGTACTTTCATAATGTAGAATACCTTAAGCTTCTGTAAAGTACTGAAAAGGAGAACATCAAGAACCTAGGTAATCCAAGCACTGGGATGAGCTGGCCTCGCAGGGCGATAAAGATGAAACCAGTGAAAGAGAAGAAGGGCTTGTTCAATGGACCCAGACACTGCTGGCAACATTGTATAAAAATGGACTAAACACCTTACCTTGGGCAGCCGTGGAGGACAGCAGGTGTGCTGCGCACCGAATGCGGGAGGTACATACCTGCATCACTGGTCCGGAGGGAGAGAACTCCAAGGATGCCGGCAGTCCACAGCAACTGATGATCGGGAGGTCTGTAGGAGCAGACCGGTGCCCAGCAGTGTCCAGAGGAGGAAGGGAAGTAGAAGGCAGCCAGGAACGCTCTTGCACAGCCAGAGGGAAAGCAGGACGCCAGAGAAGCCGAACGGAACACATCCGCCATCCCAGGAATCCCCAGCAATGTGTTGAAGCTCTCAACAAGGTTAAGGGATGCAGAGAGAAGATGTGGGGCAGCTTTCCAAGAGGGTGCATGTAGTTGTCCCTAGACCCCTTTGCAACCATAACGATTGGGTGGTACGGCAGGGGCAGAAAGCCTATACACATTCTCCTACTCATTTTAGTAGTGAAACAAAGCCTGTTGATCATCAGGGAAGGGTCAAGGACTCCAAGTACTATAACGAGAACTTGAGAGGGAGAGTCCCTCACACCAGCGACAGGGATAAACCCACAGAGAGAAACCAGGGTCTGTGACCCAAATCAAGAGAGTGATACGAGTCCTCTTCCTCGTGGCAGTATTTGTGCATGGAAGTGAACCAAGTGGGACAACTCAAAGAAGGAGAGATACCAGGGTCTGGGGCCCAAACCAAGAGAGTGATACACGTCATCTTCCTTGTGGCAGTACTTGGCATGGAAGTGGGCCAAATATAGAAGGAGAGAAACCAGGGTCTGGGACCCAAACCAAGAGAGTGATACAAGTCATCTTCCTTGTGGCAGTACTTGGCAGGGAAGTGAACTAAGTGGGCCAAACCAAAGAACAAGAGAAGCCAAGGTGCGGACCCTCCTAACACTCAGAGTTGGGTGTTGTAGGTGTGAAGCCTAATGAAGAGAAGACCAGGAGAAGGGAGTCATACTCCTGATAACTTGGACCGGGAGTAAGGTCCAACAGGCCTGGGTAAGGGAGTAATTTCCCTGGGCTATATGAGACTGGACGTCAGGAGAAGGGAGGCATTCTCCTGGCCCACCAAGGAATTTTTCTGTGGAACTTTACTCAGAACCCAGGAGAAGGGAGCCATTCTCCTGGGACAGGAACATTATTGCCTTATTCTTTAGTTTATAGTGCAAGGGATAGAAGTAAGGTTTTCTTGACACAGGACAGTGGACACTTTTGCTTTGACAGACATCTTGACAATCACCAAAGTTCTTAAGTTGAGGCAGGGAAAGCCCTCTTTGAAATAGGGACAGATAGGTTTTCTCTTGATTTCTGATTTGGCCCCAATCATGCCACATTTATGTCAGCTTCCTTCTTCTGCACCCTTGCATCACCAATCAACTTCTTATATAGCTATATTTGGAAAATCTTTGAACACGTTTCTAAGATCCCTAGGAGTCCTCGGCCCATGTAGCATTACCACATTACCGACACCATCTGCACCAACCAATGCTCTGGAGCCTTTAGTTGTGCATCTGTTGCACTGTACACAGCACCTATGGGAGTGTGTGAGAAGCCTATTGTATATATGAAAGCGCTGCTCACTTGACCGGGTGGGATGCACCCTGCTTGTCATTGTGGATGTGTTTTTGTACCCTGTTCTGCAGGGTATTGTGGTTATGTTTGCAGTGCATCTGCAGCTTGGATGTGTATCACTGATGCAGAGGCATGCATGGCATTGTAATTTGTGTTTGAAGTGCCTTGGCTTCCTTCCCTAGTTCCAACCTTCTTTTCTTCATTCCTCAATTTACCCTTCAAATCTTTCAATCCCTTCATTCTTGATACCCCACCCATTATGTAGCCTCCAAAATCAATCTAAAAATATTTCCAACTGCTCGGGGTCTATGTGTTTCTTCTTACGTTCAAGAGCTCTCGATAAACTCATAGGTTTGGCTAAATAAAAGGTGCCTTCCAAAGGAAATTGCATGATATTATTACATTGTGCTATGGAGATCCATGTGCATTCACTCGGCTGGTAGATGTACTTATATAGCACCTTTCTGGAAAACCAAATTGTTTCGACTGTTATTTTCCCATTTTTGTTCCATTTGTTTAAAAAAGGTCCCAAAAAGACATTTGATAAATTGGCTTTGCTCTGACACGATTATCCACTAAACATTTAAATGCTTCACTGATGCTACAAATACAAGACAACCCTTTTCCTGTTTCTCATTTCTTTTCAGTTAGATCCTTTCATTTCCAAGAGTTTTCTGAGCAAGTCAGATATCATTTTTGACAAATGCCCTTTGCCTCCCTCCTACATTTGGCTCTGCCCAGTTTTTCTCTACTTTTTGCCCTTGCTTATTAACTTTTCCCCTTCGATTTTGGCTATTGCATTGCGGATTTTCCATTCCCTTTTCAATCAGTTTCCCTCCACCGAGTCTGCCTTGCTGTTGTTTAGATTAAATCAATAGGCTTCCGTGCAGCCATAGGAGAGACACCAACCTCCATCGGCTCCCGTGCCTTGAAGCCACTTTAGAGATTTCAATTAATCCTCTTACCTATCCTTTTTGTGAGTACATATGTTTGAGGGGGAGCAGTTGACTCCTACTGCTACCGTCTCTGCTTGGCATGTCAAATATGGGACATGAAGGCACTCATTTTGGAAACCTGTCAATAAATGCAAAAAGGCAACTCATACAGTGGCATTTAAGGCAGGTATTTCCCATACAGCTGTACAAGAACCGGCTGACCCGGTAAAGTGTCCCTGTCCCAGGAAAGAGGACCATAGCACTGATTCCTCAGGGGTCTTATACAATGTAATTCATACAGAATGTCAGCGAGATACTTTAGGTCAGTTACATTAGAAAATAACTTTCCAACAGAATATTCTCTGACCAGGAGGGGCATGGTTTAGTAATACCATGATATACCTGTACAATTTCACTTTTCCTATCCACGTGACACTATCTCTGCTTGCAGCGGATCTCACCCTCAACAGTTCCCTCACCCGGCATTTCAATACTCTATCCCATGGCAACTGAATTCTATGAAGTAGCATTATTTATTTCTCCAAATAAAATAATTTCCTGGGCTTGTTTCAGAAAGCAACGGGTCTCCTCGAATCTTGAACTTCTTTGTGCAAGTTAATTGATTTGGCAAAGGAGGTCAAAGGCTTGATACTCTGTGACAGCTCTTATAACTAGAAGTACAAAAGTGGAATAGTGTCCCAAGTGTGTAAATTCTGAGGGGGCCCTGTTAAGGGAATCCAATTTCAGGAACATGTTACTTAATGTGATCAATTTTCTAATAGTCCTCCCACCCAATGAAAATCAAAGCCATTTAGAATATTTAGAATTTTCTCTTTCATTTATTCCTAACTTGAAAACCGAACTCACTTTTGAAATAGTCTGTTCCTGTTCTCACAATAGAAGCCCTTCCTTATACCAATATTAATGTCCTCTTTAGAAAAATGTCACTTACACCACCCCGCAGAATATTTCAACCACATTTTTGTTTGATTTGGATTACATTTCAATTGTAAATTCTAAAGAAATTTGAAAATTAAAGTCTGATATGGGTGTCCATCATTTCTATTTTTTTTAAACTTGCACAATCCACATGGTGAAAATAATATATTTTGTTGATAATTGTTTTAATCATTTTGACTTGACTTGCATGGTCTACGTGCATTTTATTTGATGTTTAGCAGGATGTCACACTGCTCATCCTGAAATTGTTAGATACCTAGCACTACTATCCCGGTGCACTGGGTCATCTGTCATGCTGCCAGGGCATTACACGGTTTTACAAGAGCTGTATCACCGGGTTATTAGGCTCCCCTTTTCTGTAGTTATAGCCTCTTTTACTGTATGATCTCTTCAACTGTCAGGAGAGTTGTGAGGCATTTCACCACAGCTTTACTTAAGTCAAGATCAAGAGTTTAGTGCTCCCTCTGGTCCTTCCCAATGCTTCTTTTCTCCTCCTATCAGCTGTTCCTTTGATTCCTCCTTTCATTCTCTCCTCTTACCCACCTTGACTTTTTTCTCTGTTTTTTGCCTCTTTGCGACTCCATGTTCTGTCTCTCTTCCTTCTCTACTGTTTCCATTTTATTTATCAACTATACTTACACTTGACAAGGGTGAACAAAAATAAGTCACACTGCGTGACATCAAATGAATTAGCAATAGATTTCTTTTGTAACACGACTGTTTGTTTTGTGGAGACATGTGTACAAAACACACACAAAGAGATCACACTACTGTGTACTAGGGGGTAGGGGCTGGTGTTGGGAGGAGAATGGATGGCATTGAGCAAAGCACCGGACATAGAGCCCTGTGTCAAGCCTGGTCCCCACAAAACCATGGACCATATCACAGGATACCTGCAAGAATCTGGAAGAGATCTTACTGTATTTGGGGGGCACACTCCTCACAGCAAACATCTTTTCATGGCAGCACAATAGATGCATTTGCATCAAGAAGGCAGCTCGGTAGACAAATGTGTGCGTTATCGGGCTGTGAATTTGTCTTTTTATTTGCTCATCATTTGTTATCCCTTAACTAACTAATTTGTGGGGGGAAATGTAGAATTCAAGAATGAATGGCTTTTCTAATAATCCAAGGGAAGTATGAGTCCAAGACAAGTGGATACAACTGAATGATTGCTGTGGCTTGAGATTGTAACCATAAAAAGAGACATATTGCTAAAAATAATAGAAGGTCTTGAAAAGAGTGTAGCAGATGGGGAGGAGAATGGGCAATAATAAATCATTGACAGTAGGGAACTGATTGTATCTTGTTTGTACTGCATTTGTTGAACAAAGAGCTGAGTGGTAAGGACAACAACTTTGGATGGAGCCATCACTTTACAGGGTGTTTTACAATAAATGATAGTGATGAGTTAGCAGGATGCGTACAAGGAGGTGTAGTGGGAAGATGCCTGTAGATACATGAACTGAAGAAAGCACAGGCGGACAACACATTTCTTACATTACTTACACTTTAGTTATACATTGATACCTGTGACTAAGTCACATTAAGGGCTGTGTGGGAGAGGTTGAGGGAAGCCACCCACCTTTTGATGCAACCCCTTTAGGTGGTGTTTGGGGATCCTCAAAGTCTGCCTGGCCTCACCAATCCCTACAAAAGAAAGTCTTAAAACGCTCCTTGACTTTGACGCTTTCCTTATTAAAACCATCATAAGATGCACTACATGTCTGGCACAACAATTTCCCCCCTCACTAGGGAGGCTAAGAGTGCAACTCCCGAAAAAAACAGGCTAAGGATATTTGTGCCACAGACACTCTAGATGTTCCAGATGTATTAGTGTTATATGATATCATATTTTATTTGTATTGCGCTCATACACAAGTGTTTCAGAGCATGGCGAGGCAAAGGAGGGGAACAAGGGAGGACAAAACAACAATTTTACTAAGCCCAGTGACATTGAGAACGCGCAAGTGCAGGGGAGAGGGAAGGCGGAAAGGGCAAGGGAGAGGGGAGAAGTGGAAAGTGCTGAGCAAGTGATGAAACAACAACAGGTGATGCAGCCAGCAAGGTGGCAAGTGCAAGGTTTAAAGCGCAGACAAGGGGTGTCTGATAAGTGCAGGTAAGAGGACTGAAGGGTTACAGATACAAACCCAAGTGTAAGTGTTGCCAGGAGGTAGTGAGGGTGTGTGGCTGGGTGGGCAGGGACCTGGGCCAGAAATCAGAGGGTAAACAGGTGCATGATGCCAAAGCAGACAGATCAGCAGGGGAGAGGAAGAGCGAAGGCAGAAGCAAAGAGGAAGGTCTTGAGGTACTTCCGGAAACAGAGATGGTTCTCTTCAAGTGTTAGAGTGGCACGGAGGCTGTTCCAGACGGAGGCCCCAGCTGAGGAAAGTGATCTACCCCCAACTCGTTGCTTGTAGAAGCGACTGACCCTGAGGGAGTTGGAGGTGGAGGAGTGAAGAGCTCGAGTGGGAAGGTATTTACGGAGGGAGAGTTGAAGGAATTTTGGACCCAGGCCCCAGAAAGCCTTGTGGACAACATAAAGAGTCTTGAATTTAATCCTTGCAGCCACCTGGAGCCAATGAAGAGATTTTAGGGCTGGAGAGATGGCTTGAGGCCAAGGACAAGTCCCGCAGCCTGTTTCTGGATGTGTTGCATAGGGCAGAGAGTAGAAGTAGGCAGATTTAGAAAGAGGCTGTTGCAGTAGTCCAGCCTAGAGAGAACCAGAGCTCTAGAGACAGCAAGCTTCTGGGGGAAGGAGAGGAAAGGAAGAATACCTCTGAGGAGGTGCAGTTGGTAGTTTGACTTCTTAGAGATGTCAGACATGTGAGGAGAAAAGGAGAGTGTGGTGTCGAAGATGACCCCAAGGTTCTTAGCCTCGCAGGTGGGAGCAGGAAGAGGGCCAAGGGAGGCCGACCAGAGAGTGACCGGAAATGAGGGTGCAGGTGTGCCGATGAGGAGAATCTCTGTCTTACAGGCATTAAGGCAGAGATCATTGGCGGCACATCACTCCTAGATAGCGGATAGAGATGAGAGAAGGAGAATAGGTGACTGAGGGAAGCCTGAAAACGAGCTGAGTGTCATCCGCATAGCACTGAAAGTTGGAGCAGTGTGCAGCAATGGGTGGCCAAGGGGTGCCAGGTATTGGTTGAACAGCCAGGGAGAGAGGTTAGACCCCAGTATAACATCCAGTGTGCGAGCCTGCTCGCAGAGTAAGAAGATGCGTCACCTGTTGTTCCACATGCTGGAGAACAATCTCAGACAATGCAGCAGAGTGGGGCACTAGCTGATTAACAGCAGAGATCAAGCATGCTTTGTGCACAGGTAGGACAGGATAGTGAAGCAATGGAATTAATCCAGCGGCAGGGAAGGGAACTGAGCCAACCGTGCTATTGATCATACTTGATTCATGGATGACGTCGGGCAACTTAAACCTTTGGTTCACAAACCAAAGACAAATCAATCTAGCAATAAACACAAAAGCCCCATAGATGCACAGCACCTGGAGAGAAGAGATGGAGTGGAGACACACGAAAAAAAGTGGCAATTCCCAGGGCTGTTAAATCATTTATCCCAGAGATAAAGAGTGTAGCCAATCATACCCCTTATTGAGACAC
Organism: Ambystoma mexicanum; assembly: GCF_040938575.1. NCBI lineage: Eukaryota > Metazoa > Chordata > Amphibia > Caudata > Ambystomatidae > Ambystoma > Ambystoma mexicanum. Next base: position 693,310,017 of record NC_090936.1, read on the forward strand.
TGAAGCTAGTGGGAACAGAATAAAGAGAGGAAGAAGACAGTCACCAGGGAGGAGGGTAGGGTGGTGTTTATTTTATCTAGAGTTGGTCTGTTTGCAGTGTTGGCAGTTGGAAGAGCAACAGGAAGTGAAAGGAGGAGTGGTTTCATCATAGCTCAGTGTGAGACATTGCAAGAGAGGCAACTTGCACAGAATCTACTTGGGGCTATCTAAGACCATGGGGGTAGTCCAGAACCAAGAGGAATGAGGGGTTTGTTGATTTGTTAGGAGCCACATACTGCGACAACGTCTCATAATGGATGGAGTCAAGGGGCTCAGACTAGGAAGAATTAGGGTTAGGGACCAGTACCTGCTCTGTGATGCCAGCCTGAAGGGTATCCCTACATAATATCCCCACCAGAAATATCACTGTATATATGGTCGTCTGGAAAGCAATAGGCAATATTTTTGGGGGGATAATTTGTGGGAGCGGGGATTGCGGGGGTGTCCCCCGCACATTTAAAAATAATGCTGGGTGTCCCCCGCAGGGTTCATGCCTCAATATCACCGCAAAAATATGGCAATATTTTTGTATCGCAATATTTTTGAGGGGATCTTAACACATGGAACCGCCTGAAGGAGGCACATAAGGAATCCCCCAGGTTCCTCATCCAATCACTAACTTCATTGATATGAGAACTATAGGATGGTATGAATCACCTAAGTACAATGTTGAAGCTACAGTTATCATACGTCATAATCGGGCCACTTGCAGACTTCCTGGTGCAGAACTCTGAGCCACATCACGCAAAAAGTGAGTGAACACTGTATAAAGGAAAGGCATTCATAAGCGCTACTTGTGGGTCATGGTCTTTATCATACCCCACTTGCTAGGGCCTAACCTCCACCCCAGAGGGGTGTGGCAGATTTTGTTGTGGAGAATAATGCTATACTTGAAGCAAGTCTCATGAAAAGAGTTGGATCTCTCAGAGACACCACTTCCCATGAGCCCATGACAGGTTCATTATTGGACAGCAATATTGTCTTGCGGCTACACCCAGAACATCTAAGAACTACACAGTTTTAGTAAACCAATAAACATGTACACTTACTGTACGGTGCCTCTTTGTACTCATACATAGAAACACAAAAATACTACTCATGATCTTTTGTTTTCAACTTATATATATGTATTCTCTTGTAGAGATAATATATGAGCATTGAAAATATCATAGTCAGATAATACCCAGCCCGTGGTAGTAATAATAATGTAGTTGAATATAGTCCTAGCACCATACTCTTCTCTTGCTGAATTCTAAAGCCCACAACCAAACAACGTGTATAGCCATATAAAAAATGGCACAGTTAAATCTAGAATTATACCCATTATAGTACTGTCACGATTTGTGCTCCAGTAGACAGGTGGGTTTATACCAATCACTGTAAAACTATTAAATGGAAAGGGGTTAAAAGGGGGTGGAAGCTCATGGATTCTAAGAACAGTTACCTAAAACAATCTAAAACCACAGATTAAAAAAAAGGCAGGTTAAACCAATTCAAATCCACCAGCTGTTTTCCTACTTTCTATCCACTAGTACATATGTTGTTCCCATTCTTAAAGCACACCAAACTCAGTATCTTCCCACGCTCAAAAGTTAACTTAATAGAAATACATCATGGCCGCTATCCAAAACCGTGGGGAAAAAACGAATATGTTTTATACAAGGGTTAAGAAAGCACCCAAAAGGCTTCATTTAGCAAAAAAATTTAGAAGCATGCAAAAAAATGAATTCGGCAAAACTTGAAAAATGTGTCGTTTTTGTCCCAGAAAACCGATTTATTCAGGTCTGGTAACTGTATTATAATAGCTAGCTGCTTTTTCTTCTTACCAAAGCCAGTCAGTTCTCTTCTACAGCTATGTAGTTCACGTGCAGTTCCAGATCTGCTGTCCCGCATGGAAACTTCTCACCAGACTAATTCGGAAACTCTGTGTATCCGCTCTGCTCTGGAACTTGCTTTATTGGATTTGAGGTCCCATTAATTTCAAGAATTCGCAATGCAAAAGCTTATTGTTGTAATCTAGATCTTCTCCCCAAAACTGTTTTGATCTAGACCACAGCAAAGCTCAGACCACCCACCATCAAAAACTGAAAACTACCAATTTTCCTCACCGGCTTCCCACTGATTTAAAAAAAGAACATTGCAAATGTCAATCCTGATGTTGCAAGGATCTAATTTAGGGTTCCCTCCTATGAGAACCCCAAGAGTGCCATAGCCAATCAGCGGCCCGCTTCATATGATTAACATTTGTGAATATGCCCTTTTTTTCTCTATACAATTGACTTACCAAAAATGAATATTCAAACTAAAGATGCATACTGTATAATTGAGCACACCAACTCAGTTTAAAAATGTGTTTTGTTCTTTTTCAAGAGCATGTACTCCATGAAATGTAAATTACTTATCATTGTTTATTTTTTTGTTCTAAAAGAACCTTTACAAAACATCAATAATATACAATATTATGTCATAAATGCATGAATCTCTCAACAATGAAAAACTTTATTTCCAGGGGGTGTGGCCAGCGCACATGGAGTGAAGACGTGAACCCGCAGAGCTCCCGTCTACGATCCTGCAACAGATCCTGCAGCGGCGGCTGAAGATATAACTTAAAGTAGCCAAAAGCAGATAAAGGCGACTGAACCCTTTTCCCACCTCCCCGAGCCCCTCCGGATGAAAAACTGACTGTCGAAGTCGCAATAGCAGCCGTCTTGAGAGGCCCCTCTGCGTCCTCCAAAATGGTGCCGTGGCTCACTCCGAGCGTTTGAGGCGAGGAAGATCCGGCGGGCTGTTACCCCTGCCCCCGGCCCCCAGAAAACTGACAGTGCCCCCCGGGCTCACAGGGACTAAAGGGAATATACAGCAAAGGCCCAGCAGAGGCAAGCCTGGAAACCGCCGGACTCACGCTGCCTGGAACGCGGCCCTGGAACTGATTCCCCACCCCCACTGAAGCCGCTGACTCACCGGCTGGCGGGCCCAGGACTGGCTCGCCGGGAGGGAGGCCGCCGTGCCGCGTGTTGCGGCCCTAACAGCGACGGACCCCCGGTAGCCATAAAGGAGTGCGGGGCCTCCCAGGCCTCCAGGACAGAGGAGCCCTCTGACGCAGCCCGTGGTGCTGGGGAGACTGGAAAGCGGCGGAGAAAGGTGGCGCACACGAGGAGCCCTGCTGCGGAGGGCTGATCCAGACTGCAGGTACCCAGGAACCCTTGCTGAAAGGAGCGGTGGGGAGCAGGGCGGCGCAACACGGGGTAGCGGCATTCAGCCCCAGATCGGCACCCCCGCACGCTTCTGCCCCCCTCCTCTGGATGCGGCATAGGAGAATGCACACACCGCGGCCCCAGGGTACTCGGTCCTGCGCCCTGCCGCATTGCTGTACCTGTGCAGGTTAGTGGCCATCGTCCCCCACCTCCAACTCGACTACAATCACCCTAGAGACGGCAAACTCAAGAGGACGCCCCTAAGGGGACCAGGTAACCCCGCCAATAATGCACATAGAGGCACCCAGCGATTACCCACCCATTGGCAGGTGCCCGGATCCCCGGCACACGCCTGATCGTCCCGGCAGGCAACGAGAACATTGGGCAAATTGCAGGCTGAACATAAGCCTCCACAAAACATAAATACATAATGACCAGGCGGCGGTGGTCCCACCAAGACTCTCCAGTGCAGAAAGCCCGCACTTGCCACCATGGTCCCACCAAGACAATTAGACAAATAGCGGGCACAATCAGGGTCACTCTGCCTACCGGCCCAACAGCTGCCACAGTTGATTGAGACCCCAGATAGGCCCGGACCCCTCTGGAGAGCTCAAGCTCAAGCCAGGTGAAAGCAGCCCGATACAAAGGTGACATTAACTCGATTAACCAAACACAGGCACCCACCCGATCACCCACGTGGAGCACACTTGCTCATACTCCAGAACTTAAGGACTCAGGGCCGTCCTCCCGGGTCACCCGTCCGAATTAACTGTCCCCAGAGACGCCTACCACCGCAACAACAGAACTCGGTTGCCCTGTTCCCGATCCAACGGGGTGCTGCTCGCCTCACAGCCATAACAAATCATGGACTTGGAGATCGCATTCCCCTGCAGGCGAGGCGGCCGGCCCCACAACCCAGCTCTCATGGCAATACGATACTACTGCACCAAGTGGATGCCACAGAAGAGACCCAAGTGAGACACTACAAAATGTCCTCCACAAGGAATAAACCCAAGTCCACGACAATAATGGACTCCTTCACGGCGGCTAGACCCAAGCAGCAACCCCACCATGAGACCAATACACAGGCAGAGTTGCCCCCACCTGAAGATGACCACAAAGACACGCAGGTACTGCAGGCCATCGCTGCACTCAGAACGTTTATTGATACTAAAATAGACAAAGTCAAATCTGACATGCAGCTAATGCACCAAGACGCCTGCAACCTCACTGAAAGAGTGACCACGGCGGAAGCAGGCCTACAGGAGACCACAGAGACCACCCTGGATTTGAAGACTAAGGTCCACAAACTTGAAAGGCAGGTTGCAAGACTGGAAGCAAGATCAGAGGAGGCGGAGGGGAGGGCCCGCCGCAATAATATACGCATACTAGGAATTCCAGAAGACATGGAGGGATCCAACCCGACCGAATATGTGGAATCCTTCATACTATAGGATATCGGGCCCGGCAAGCTCTCTCAGGGATTCTCGGTGGAGAGAGCCCACAGATCCCTTCAAAAAAGGCCCCCACCTGGATCGCACCCACGTCCAATGATCGCGAAGATCCTACATTTTCGAGACAAAGAAATAATGCTTACGTTCTCGAGGGAAGGGGGAGAGATCGAACGGAACGGAGCCAAGATCGTCATGTACCCCGACTACACCCCCAATATACAACGCGCCAGAAATTCGTTCATACCAGTGAAAGCCAGATTGCGAAAACTCAATCTTAAATATATGTTGCTATACCCCTCACGCCTCAAGATACTTTACAAAGGAAAGACGGTTTTCCTGGAAACCCCAGCTGCAGCCAACATGTGGCTTGAGCATAATAACTTGGCTGAAGGCGACGAACACACCTCACGGGCTGAAGGGCTTCATATGAATCACTGATCCCATAAAGCAAACAACTGCATGATCCGACATCATGGCACCGAACTCGAAAGACGACCCACCGCTACGACGAAGATTTCATTACCACAGATGGTGATGCTACAACCCACCCCACTGTAATCGGTGCCGGCCCGTTGCCAGCACTCCACTCGCATCAAACGACCTGGATAGGCCCACAAGATGCGGGAGCCCCCGAGCGTTGCCCCCCCCAATGCAACCGCTGGGGCCGTTCACAGTTGTTAAAGTTTGTTAACCCATTCACCGGAGTGAAAGTTGAAACATTTGAAATGTCTCCGAGATTTAAAGCAGCACTTTCAGCATGGACACAGGAAGAAGAGGTGGGTGGTCCGAGACCAGGCAGCCCAGAGGTGAGACATCCAAGCTCTCTGATCACCACACAAGAAGGGCGGTGCAACAAGAAACGAACACTCGAACTCTTCCCAAAACTGTCATGGCCACACACATCAAGGTCTTAACCTGGAATGTGAGGGTGCTGGGTACCTACCTTCGCCGAAATAGGATTAAATCCTACCTGCATAGGAAGAAGATCGGATTGGCCCTATTGCAGGAAACCCATCTCACAAAGGAATCTACTGTAACGCTACAAACGCGTTGAGGTCGGCAGGGGTTTGGAGTCGCATACTCCAAATATGCCAGAGGGGTGTTCACATGGATCAGCCCCCAAATCCCCTTCCAACTAACCAAGACCGAATCAGATCCAGAAGGAAGGTATGTGATAGTGTGGGGTCATATTGAACAAACTGAAGCATGTATTGTGAACTCATACTTCCCCAACAACAACATACCAGTACACTTAAACCTGATGTACACCAATGTCATGCAATACAGGAGCAGATTTTTTATCGGGGGGAAGGGGCGATTTCAATTGCGCGAGCAACCCAGAGCTCGACAGGTCCACACCCCTCCCCAGTGCGCCAACAGGGCCCACCAAGGCACTGAATACCATGCTGAGCCGCCTGGACCTAGTGGATGCCTGGCGAGAGCTACACCGGATGGTCGAGGCTACTCCTTCTACTCATCTCCACACAACTTTCACACCAGGATTGACTATATCTTCATTGGCAGAGAAAACCTACCCCAGATCGACACGGCACAATATCTGGGCCGGACCATCTCCGACCACTCACCGCTAATGGTAGAGTGGAGCATTACAGGAACCAGACCCCCAATACCCACATGGAGAATGCCCACAGAAGCGCTAAAAGACCCAGCATTCAGAGAAGATCTTAGAGATTCCCTAGAGAACTATATAAAAGAGAACATGGGCAGTGTTGATCACCTAAGCACGATATGGGAAGCCCTGAAGCTGGTAATACGGGGAGAAATCATAGCAAAGGCCGGAGGCATCAGGAAACATTTAAGAACCGAGCTAGAACAGTGGGAAAATGAAATTGAGAAGCTGGAGTCCGACACCCTAGGCACCCAACAGGAGGAAGACAAACTTAAGCAGATCAGAACTGAATGCAAAGAAGCATGAGGCAGACTAGCCAAGTTTGACTACACCACCAGAACCAACAGGGCGCATACCGAGGCAGATAAGCCCAGCAGACTCTTAGCCTGGCGGTGCACAAAAGAACATCCCAGGCACCTAACCACGGCCCTGAAAAGCGAAGATGGCACGTTGCATCAAACCCAGCAAAGCATCAACGACACCTTTAAACAATTCTACGCCCAACTGTATTCCCATAACGCCCAGGTGCCCCCTGACGAGATCTCAGACACACTACAGGAGATAGGGCTACCCAGGCTATCACCCACACACAGCGAAGCCCTAGACGCAGACATCACCACGGAGGACATATCTGAAGCAATCAAATCCTTGACCATGTGCAAGGCCCCGGGCAACGATGGGCTACCCTCTGAATTTTATAAGACCTACGAATCAACTCTAACCCCGCTGCTGCGCGCAGTCTTCCAGGAGGCATACGAACTGGGGATCCTACCCAAGAGCATGCGTGAAACGCTGGTTGTCCCGATGTTTAAACCCAACAAACCTGCAGACGATTGTGACTCCTACCGCCCACTCGCAATGCTTAATTACGACGTCAAAATATTGACCACAATCCTAGCCAAGAGACCCTCCAAGGCGATAGGAGAAATAGTGCACACAGACCAGAATGGCTTTGTACCGGGCCGCAACACCACCGGCAACCTTCGCAGGCTCCAGCACGTCGTGTCCCAGGCTAATCGAGATGGGGGCTCCTACGCCCTGCTATCCTTAGATGTCATCAAGGCGTTCGATTCCATCTACTGGGAATGGCTAATAGCGGTCCTCCGAGACTTTGGCTTTGGAGAGAAATTCATCAGATGGGTCGAAGTGCTCTACGCCAAACCAAAGGCACGAGTGAAATCCGGAAGGCTCGTCTTGGCGGCGTGGGAAATACAGAGGGGCTCTAGGCAGAGATGCCCACTTTCCCCCATGCTTTACATACTTGGGCTGGAACCTATTGCCATCTACTTCAGAAAACAATTCTTCGATGCAGGTATACGACTGGACGGAGTGGATCACATAATCTCCCTATACGCAGATGATGTCCTCCTGTATGTGAGAGACCCGCACTTGAATGTGCCGACTATGCTGGAGGTCCTGGACAATTTTGCCACAGTCTCAGGAATACGATTCAGCAGACGCAAATCCTGCCTCTTCCCATTGGCAGACCTCAAAGACAAACAAATTGATGACCTACCCTCACTGGGTGTACAATGGCAACCAACCACATTTTGCTACCTCGGAGTCAACATACTACACACACCTGAGCTCATGCACAAGAATAACACCTTGGTGGCGCTCCCCCCTCTACGCAAATCAATAGGGTTCTGGTCTAGGCTCCCCCTATACATGATGGGAAGAGCGTCCATCATTAAAATGATTGTTCTCCCCAGGTTCCTCTACGGATTCCAAAATGTACATTACTTTATTAAAACCCCCTTCTTTCGCTTACTCGAGACGATACTCAGACTTCTTATGGGGTAAGGGCAGACACAAGATGGCGTTAACCACACTAACCCTCCCGTACAAACAAGGTGGCATTCAACTTCCTGACCTTGAGAAATATTATCTGGCAGCCCAGCTCAGCTTTGTAGCCAAATGGTTAGCTGATGACGCCACTTCTGAAACACCACTACTGCAGCGCCCAGTCGTCCCAATCCAGCTGAAGGAACTCATCTGGGCACCCCAACACCTCAAACGAAACACCCCTACTGGCCACCCTGGGAAGGCAGGTGTGGCACAGAGCAAAGTCACTTCTTCACCTGAATCACACATATGCTCCGGAAATTCTGCTGCTTTCAGATCTATGTAAGAACAGCGTCGACCTAGTGACCATCATGCACTGGGAAAGGAAAGGTGTATACACGTGGTGAGACCTATACAACGAGGGCTCCTCCCGCGACTTCTCTTCACTGCAATCAGAGGATGGCGTCCCCAGTGGCCAGTTCTTGTGGTATCAAAGGATCCGAAAGCTGGCGCGAATCAAGTGGGATACATGGCCTGAGGAGCCTGAGGCCAACCCCTTCGTAACACTACTATATAATCTGGGAGAGGGCTGGAGACCGGTGTCCCAAATATACAGCAACTTAATAGATAGACCCAATCCCTGCAGCTCTGACCTAAAACTCAAATGGGACATGGACGTGGGGCGTGAAATGATGACGAGGAACGGGAAAGAGCGCTGGCGTTCCCCAAGGAGGTGTCCAGGAACTCCAGATTCAGATTAATCCAGCTGAACGTGTTATGCCGCTCCTATCTAACTCCACATAGTCTAGCGAAATTCAGCAAGCAACCCCAACATAACTGCCCATGGTGGAACAGGGACGAGGCAGACCTCTTACACATGTTCTGGGAATACACCAAGACACGGCAACTATGGGCCAAGATGGAGCAGACCTGCAGAAGGGCAGGCATGTCCAGATATGAATGGACCCCCGGTGAATGCCTCCTGGGGACATACCCCAGATTAGCTAAAATTAAACACATTGTGAAGCTCATGGACATGGCATGCATTCTGACTAAAAGAACCATTGCAATGGCATGGAGATGACCAGGTGGCCCACGATTCCAAGTATGGCATAGCGAATTTGAGCGCTGGGTGGGGGCACAAACCTCAGCCTGGGAAGACAGCGTTGCTAAATCCCCTGAAGATGCAAGTCATGCACTGGACGCTTGGAAAGCCCTGACGTGGGCATTGTTCCACCCCTCTAACGACAAAAAGCCCCCTTGAACGATTCACTCCCATGTTGTCTGAACCTGCCACCACAAAGGCACTTAAACAGACGATTGCCAGAAACAGAACCGGACCCCCATTTCCACGCTCCCGCCCCCCCCTCCCCCTCCCCTCCCCTAACCTCTTCACTCCACCCCCTGGTAATCCCCCCACGCTGAACTGTTTATCAACTACAAGGAGACAATCACCTTTATTGTTAAATGTTTATGTTAATGTTGTTTATTGTTTATTACAGTTACTTTTGGCTTACATCGACCTACCTATACTATGCCGCAGTTGGCAACTGTTGCCACACTGCTGTTGTACCTATAATAAATGCCAATAAAGAAATTTAAAAATAAATGAACAACTTTATTTCCAATACATTGTTAAAATAAGATAAAATAACATCCTTTCATTATAGAACCTTAATTACGAATTGCAAGTACATACACTAGAAGTACACTAAAAGTGCACTAAAAAGCACTGAAAGTAGAGAAGATACTAATAAAAATTATGTATGGAGAAGTAGAAATTTAAGAAAGAAGTTTGATAATGATACGCCACAGCCGATACAGTGCAATATTAAAACTCTCAGAGTCAGAATTGAGACAGTAGTCCCAGAATTATACTGATTTAATGGTATTGTACTCATGCACGTAGTGATCCAATATTCACATGTAAACTGCCCCCAGTACTATAAACTCTGTAAAGACGTGTCTCGCAGTCTCTATCATTTGAGGTATTTTACAAATACGGCACACTCTTTTTACTAACCGCATCTGTATATGTGGTCCCTGATAAACCAACAGCGGTAATTGATTAGTTCGCAATCTAAGCATAAGGTTTTGAACGGCTGCACTGGAACTCTGCCGAAGGTAGGTTTGTGTTTTTAAATATTGATGTGTGACATTTGGTAAATACTTATATTTTTGTAAGTTTGATAGATGTAAATAGTTATTAACCCAGTCACAAAGATCAGCCGTCCTCTTAAATAGGGCCTTCAAGAATACATAATGTGTTCCTCGATTAAAGTCTGGGTACCAACCCAGATTTCACAAATAATTTCTTATTCAGAACTTCAAACTTGCAACCTGCACCTCCCGGTTTAGCCAATCTAGCTCACCCAAACGTGGCCAGAAGCAGGCCTTTCGGGTTAGATTTAGATTTCAAATACAGTTCACCTCTCCTCACAAGGAGCTGGCCTTTCAATGATACCAAGCCCAATTCAAGTCTTAAATACTCTACCGGAGTGGAGGGAGCAAGTATTAAGAACTTTTTTACAGAATTAACCCTGCAGTATATTAAGCCAATTCAAATCACACACAGATATTGTCTCAAGGCCATACAATACCATAGGGCAAAAGCTCTGTTTACATAGGATAATTATGCCCTGCAGGGAATATCCAGCAGTTTGTCTTCGAACTTGTCAATCATATCTGTTAACTGGTGTGCCTTCCTCTTTTTTGCCTCTTCAATATGCGCGTAATCAGTATGGCCACACATTTCCAGGCCAAGATAGACCTACTTTTCTACATACTCCAGGACGCTCATGCTCGTCGTTAAGACTGGGCAATTCACCTTCCTGGCAGAGGCCAACATTACTTTATTTTTGTCCATGTTGATCAATAAATCATTGTCTACTGCAAACAAAGTAAGTTCCTCAAACATACCCTCGCGCCACAATAGGTATGGTTGAACAGCACCAAATTGTTCATGTAGAACATGCAAGGTACAGTTACACCACCAATTCTTAGGCTGCATCTGGTTACAACAGTGAAACGCGATGGCAAATCAGCCAAGCAGATATTAAACAATAGAGGAGCCAGCACACAACCTTGCTTGACTCCCCTGTTGATCTGTACCCAAGCGGACATGCCAAGCTTTACTCACCTCCCAGTGTTCAAGAATACACATTTGCCACAGCAGGCATCCCAAGCCAACCATTTTACGCCACAACTTGTTGTGGTTGACACAGTCAAACGCAGTGCAGAAGATTACAAATGTGATCTACAAAGCAGGCCTTCATTTAGTTACTGCCATCTGTATCATTCTATCTAAGGCCCTAGTGTTATGGGCAGTTGCACACCCAGGTCGAAACTCAGTCTGGGTAAACTGGAGTACATTATTTTCTTCCACCCATGCCTTTAGTGCCTTCAAAACAAAGGAGGCAAATATTTTCCCGATCACATCCAATAGTGATAACAGTCTGTAGGTCTCGGGCAGCAACCTGTCACCTTTTTTATATGCCGGGTCTAGGATTGATTGTTGCCATGATATGGTTACTTCCTTTGTAAGGCAAACTTTATCAAATAAGACCTTTAGAACCCTGACCCACCCACCTGGATCGTGCTACAGCACGATATTAGCAAGCATGTTTGGGCCCGGCACCGTACAGCTTTTTCGTTTCGAGATGGTCAATTCAATATCATCCAGGGTCGCTAACCGATGCCTGCCTGCAGGGCAACATTCCACGCTAGACAAGTTTGGGAAGTTAATTTCATTAACCCTTAAGTGTATTATCCAGGAATTTTCTTTAATGGGATTTACAATTCTCTTGGTTCTCTCTCCTTTGGCTAGTGCCAATGTCTGCCAAATAGATCGAGTCTCCCGACTTCTAATGGCACCTATCATCTGTTGCCAGTGAATATTCTAGACAGATAATCTCCAGTGTTTTAAACAATTTTTATACTACGCCTTAATGGCCTTGGACTTACATGCCACTTCATCAGCAGAGCCACAAACTTTCTTAATCAGTCCTAATTTCTTTCTCATTAATCATTTGACATGGCGAATAGCGATATCAAACGTATTAGTATGTTATCCACTACCATAAGGTACCTTTCTTTACTGGAACCCGTTATAATGGCAAAGGTTTTTAGCCACTCCTCTATTCCATTCATGTTCAATGCTGCCAAACAAGGCGTATCACCGCCAGCATATTGATAGAGAAGAGAGGTCAGTTTTCGAATATGGCTAGGGGTCCAGCGTATGCAGTTAGAGCGTGGTTAGTATCAATACCACTGCAGCCGTGTGGTTCAATACTGCAGCACAGCCCTGTCATAGTCAACGCTAAGAAGGCGTGGTCATTTAAGGTATTCAAGAGTACTTTTAGTTCGATAACATTCTCTAACTATGCATTGTTAACAAATAAATAGTCCAAAGTAGCTTCCCTGCTACCCATACCCAATGTAAATTGACCTGGACAGTCGCCCTTTGTTCTTACTTTAAGCAGTGTAAGGTCCCAATCCTTCAGGAATTGACCCCACTACCTGCCTTTGCTGTTAACAGTTTTGTACAACATAATGCTTTTCTCATAAATATTCTGAAAAGAGACACACTTTTCATCATCCATACAACGGGCATTAAGGTCGCCATCAAACAGAATTATCTCATTATGAGGTGCGCCCACCCATTCTGCATGCATCTCCTCCAGATATTCGTATGTGGTTTCAAGACTAGAAATATCTGGGGTAATATATATATTCACTATTAGCATGTTACTTTGCTCCGTGATCTCTCCTCATCTCAACTCTACCGCCAAAACATTACTATTCGTGGTAGAAACAACACAACTACGGGATTCCAATTTTTGACTAACCATGATAATAAGGCCCCCATATGGTCTACCACGTGGACCTTTACCTGCCATTACTTGACACAGGTGATACCCATCAAAATATACTTGTGAGTCAAGCCAGGTTTCTTGTAACTAGAACACGTCATACTTGGTCAGAAGGGACATAGATTACTTACTATCCAATAACGGACTCTCCCCCTGGTGTTCCAGCTTGCAACAATATAAGTTAATTCATTTCTCACCTGCTGTTTAGTGAGATTACCCAGGTCACGAGTTGTAGGTACCCATTGTGTGGTCTCATTCCCACTCGTAGGATTGTCATAAAGGCAGTCATTTGCTGATTACAAAATGGGAAACCCATTTGGGCACGCCACCAAGTAATTCAATGGGCCTCATTACGAGGTCGGCGGTAAGGGGTTAACGGCACTGGTAATGATGCCGGTGCCGTTAACACCTTACTGCCACCTTCTGAGGTCCCTTAGTGGGTCCCACTAAGGCCGGCTGGTTTTGCAGCTGCCCTTAACGGGAGCCGCTAAGGGACCAGGGAGCTAATAACGGGCCCGCTATTAGCTCCTTCCCCATTCCCATTGAGCCCTATGGGGGCTCAAATGGGAATGGGGAATGGTTTTCAGAATGGGGACTTACCGGGTCCTCCAAGGATGGAATGACCCGGTAAATCCCCATACTGAGAAATCGGACCCGGTATGCAGTATGGGGGTAGCCATGGCGCCAACAGCACAATGGCTACCTCCAACCTCGTAATGGGGCCCAATATCTTGTTCATAAAGATGGGAGTGTAGGGACCCAAGTTGGCCTTTGCTGCCCTAACAGGGTGCTTACAACAGGCTGCAAGCTTGAATCCCAGTTTCAGCAATCTTCCTGCACAGGTACAGAGCAGAGATGGTACAGCGGGAGAAGCAAGTTCTATCAAGACCCTATTTGTGGAGCTATCCCATTTAGGTAGTTCAATGTGTAATAAATCCTTACTACCAATCGTAGATAGCCAGGGGATGTTTTTCCACATGGGCAATAGAACTGAACGGTTAAGAAATGGATTGTCCAGCGTAGGAGACAAATCTTCTTTTTTCACCAAATTACTCAACAATGATTCGGGAGTGTATGCACTACTTCAATTGCGATCTCTTAACACACAGTCCCCCAACAATAGGGGGTTTAGGAAAAAAGGGACATCATCAAGCACATTGGCCCTATTACAGTTTCTCTGTGTACTTTCCCCCCAGTGACAAAGCATTTAAAGAACAAGGGGCATCAATTTCCGACAGTGTAATTTAAAATTACAGTATTTCTATGGGAATCAAATTTAATCATTGAATTCACTGCAGGCCCAATATGGTTAACAACAGAGTTTGAAGTGTCAAGTGCATAATTTGTTGGGTCATGTTCTGTATTCTGAGAACTCGCATTACTGAGATATATCAATTTATCTAACAAATCTCTCAGCAACACTTGTCTCACCGACCCATCACCCTGGTCTTTAGTAAATGTAGTTAGGTGAGTATTAAGTAAGAGTACTTTATGTTCGGCATGCAATACGGTTGGTAGACTAGTAGCCTTGTCTAAAAATGCCACTAACTTAGGATGTTTAAGAGTTTTACAAGCTGTCTGACGTTTACTGCACCTTTTGTTGCATACAATTGGAGGACAGCTCATCAGGGAGATTTCATTGCATAGGGCTTCCATTGTGTCTTCCTAGGTACGGGCAGCAATGCTTAGTGAGTCTTGTATAGGGACCAAAGGTCCCAGGTACACCAGTCTCTGATCCTGTGTATCTGGAACATGAATAAGACAATCCGTGGGACATATGTTTCCCTGTACATTATGTAAATAATTAATCTTCTGGTTATCGTCCTCCTTCTGCTCTTCAGAGTCTGCGGTCGGTTGCATGATTAAATCTGAACTATAGTCTAAAATAATGTCTACCACCTTCACCGCAATGGTCTTTAGTTCATGCTGTTCTGCAGCCATATTAGTGCAGAGAGTAAATAAGGCGCCTATTTCAGAGAGGATAGTGTTGATTAAAGAGAGGGAAGGAGCATCACCTCCAAAAGAAACATTCTTAGATGATATTGAAACAGCATCTTCACTATAACTTTCGTCTCCCGAAGATTCCAAACTGAAGACCAGGGCTTCCAAATTGGGCCTCCCTGACAGGTTTGAACCAATGATGTTATCATGACTTGTTAAAGTTGGCCCCAAAGTGTTTCGCTTCAGGTTTATACATAAGGTAAGCAAAGAGCCGTTATTGTCGATAGTGGGCGATGAATACGGAATGCAGTTATTAAAGACAGAGGAAAGTTGTTCTGGTTGTATTTAAGCCACCAACGATGTGGTGGTTGCATTGTCCAGGAACCCAGTAATTTTTGACTGCAATGCCGATGTAAAGTCTAGGTTATCCATTTTGTCTTTTTTCCATTTCTTAGAGCGTGGTACACCATTTATCCCATCTGTGTGTTTCAGTGGACTTTAGGTGCGTTTTCCCACATTTATTTTTCCACTACGGAGGCCAGCTCTCCACTCGTTGATGGCTTTCATACAGGCTAAGGTAGGTTCAGCCCACGGTTTGTAAGAGGATTCACTTCAACACTACAGCTAAATCAATGCCTAGTCTGGGATACTAAATGGAAACCCTTATTGATATATCTTTACGTCCAGTTCATGAGTTCTGGATGACTACCCCTATATAACACCCCTCTCTTGAAATCCCCCTGACCCCACTGAGCCAAGAAGTAGTTCTGTTTTGCAAGTTTAAAATGTTTATTTGATAATTTAAACAATATATATCACACTTTATAATAAATTAATAATTGAATATCACATTTAATCTGAGCAGTAATCAATAATGGATAGTCCGGAACTAGCACACTTCTTTATAATCAATGATGAGTGGTTATAGGATGGATACGATAGCAACAATACGTTTATGGTTTCAAATGGATGCAATGTGGAATGAAATGCAGTACAGAAAATAACTTGATAGGATTTCAGCAAAAGACAATGTAGTCACTTTCTTGGACAATTCATCCCCCCCCCCCTTAATGCAATGTAAGGAGATGAATAGAATGGGACTCAGTTCTTAGGAATGCAATCAAATAGAGTTCAGTTCAATTCCCCCCCAGCAGCTTATACAACAGATAGGAGTTTTGAAACACAGACCCAAGTGCTTTGAATATGGTGACAATGCAGTGAGAAATATGCTGAAAATGCTTTTAATTCCCTTCAGTAGGTTCAGGGTGAGTGGTATCTAGTTAATATTAGTCCAGGCTCACTCTAGCAATGATTCAGGGATGGTTCTTAAGAGGCAAACGAAATTTAGTAGTTCAGGCAAAAGCAGCTATCTTTTTACAAGTAAAGAAATCGGGCCAAAGCGGGTGCGTGAATCGTGATTACGGAGAAAGTATAAGGCTTGTTGAACAGCTGAGATTCTAAGCTTTCAGAGGAAAGTTAAACCAAGTTCCTAGCACAAACGGTTACGGAGTTATGAACGATTTTGTGAAGGTTGTTTTTCGGATTTGACATTTTAAAAGTTCAAAGCGACAGGTTACAGCTTGCAGCTAGAAAATGACAGGTGACAGCTTTGCAAAATGACAAGTGACAACTTCTAGGAGGCAGTTCTGGTTAGATTAAAATAGTTTGGATTAGATTATTTTAACTAAGAGATTGGTTCTGCACAGTTCTGCTAGGTACTCACAATATATTTTAAAATAGGCCTTGCCACGGATCTGGTCAGGTTTTGGACTGGACTCCGGTTCTGGTCTCGGCACTTCACAGTGATCTGGGTCAGCTCTCTGGTTCTGCTAACAGCGGTCTGGGTCACTCTGGATCTGCTGGTCTAGCCTCTCTGGATTCTGGATACTGCTCTGCTTTCTAGGTACTGCTACAGGTTCTGGAGATTGATGGACTTGAAGTCTGGATCTCTGGATGTGAAGTCGTCGATCAGCATGCTCCGCAGCAAAATGGAATTGAATGTCCTCTCTAGCTTCCAGTGGCTCTTTTTATGTCTTTTGAAAGTGGGTGTGTGTGCAGCATCACTAGCCAGCCCCTCTTTCAACTTGTCATTGGCCCAATTCTCCCCTCTCCCATGATTGGGGAAGGAACTGTGAGTCAGAGTGATGCTGTAGGTTTTATGGGTCAGAGGATCCTCCCCTGGTCAGTTTGCCCACAAATCTATATTTGATCAAAATACACATTTCTCAAATACATAGCGGTTTGCCATTGCATGTACATATTACCTATCACATGAGGTAGTCTCTGTCCCAAATCTGCTCTTCCTGAGGGCTTGCATTCAGAAACGGCAACATTTTCGATTTTAGTGGGTTATGCAACCTTGGTTCTTCATTAACAATTATACACATATACACGGCCTGTCCATACATACTCCAGTAAATTCCCATGTCTCTAGCTTAAACACAGAGTCTGTAGTATCCATAAATGGCGGGGTTTTGCCCCAGAACATCACACAAATTCCCAACGCGTCTTAAAACGTGCACAGAAAATTCACAAGAATTATGGTATCATTTAAATAATTTTGACAAGTCCGCACTGTGAGTTATACATCTTTCTTAGAATCATATTCTGGCCAACAGGGGTGTGTCTTTTCAGGTCACATGGTGTAGAAACCAGTTTATCCAGTTTCTGCCAAGCTCAGAGACCCTGCCCCTCCCAGCTTCTGCCAAGAGGAAGCTATTTTACTGCCACCCTAATAAACCATCTGCCTGGGCCCAGGACAGGCCTTTGTTCAACTCCCTGTAGCTGCTCCACCCCTAATCTAATCAGAGAGGTGACAACTCCTTTTGGCAAGGGGAAGAGTGGCTGAGCAGGTTTTAACTCCTGTGGGGTAGATGTCAGGCAGAATTCAGTCTCATTAAGCCAGGTTTCAGATAAAATGTCACTTTTTGTTCCCCAGTTTAAGTCAAGACAATTTTTACATATGCAGCTAGAATGCTGATTCTAAGTTTAAAACTATGACATTTCAACAGTGACAAACTATGTGACACTCAAAGTAGGTCACTCAGTTAATTTAAACATTTTCGATTTTTGGTAGTTTTAAATCCAGTTTCAGTTAGGCTGCTGCAGACCTGCAGAGCTCAGCCAGTCTTGTTATGAACATTGTTTTGGGGCTCTTCAACTTCCCAGATTTAGTATGCACACATACTTCATTCTGCCAGATGTCCGCTGGTGTTCAGTGAGATTTTTGGATGTGTTGCAATGTTTGAAAATAGGCATTTTGAGCTGGCATTCAGAGAAACAAAAGGTGATTTTAAAGTGCGGTTTTTCCTTTGGCACACATTTCACTCATGGCACCCCGGCCCATCCTGCTCGCACTGGTGGGTGGCAAGTTAGGCAACCATTTTAGTGCGCACAAACTGCATGGTTCTCCTAGATTCTGGCGCACATGTGGGCTTTTTGGCCATCTTGGATTTTCTACGCCCACAGCACCAAATGTTGCAGCATGACAGCTCAAACGTGGGTCAGGACACCCAACAAAGCCCCCCCACGTGACTCCCCTTTGAATTTGAGTCGATGGGGAGTCGGGTGCACAAGGGTTTTGACCCACGCACTGGTCTGTCCGCATAATCTTCTTCCAATTCTGCAAATGGCACAGTTCAGCATCTTTTCCTCCATCCGGTACTGATCGATCGGTTCTCCTCGCCGGTCCTGATGGGAATATTGGGCGGTACCCTGGGCCCCTCGGATCGTCCTCCCAGTCTCCGGATCGTCCTCCTTGGCCAGTCTCCAGGTTTTCTTTCTCCTAGGACGACAAAGGAAGAGCGGCAATACCTATTCATAGACATTTTTCCCCCACCATTGATATAGTGGGGTGGCATATAAATTTATAGTCAAAACATATGAACATGCACATTTCTTTTTGCATTCAAAAACGAAAACACCCACATTGAGAAACTCAGAATTTGATAGGCGATATGTAGGATATTTTAAGTTAGAACTGAATTAATCTGAGACAGTACCCTCTAGGATTCCAGAGGATTCCTCCAGTTGTTGCAGAGTGTGCCTGGGATGGCAACACTTCAACTGGTTAATGTGCACCCACTTGTCTTCCCCCTCTGCCAAACCGCCTTTGGGGATGCGGATCTTGTAGGCCACAGGGGAGATCTTGTCTATAATCTCAAAGGGTCCCTTCCATGTAGGCAAAAATGTTCGCTGTTTGGCCTGGTTCCTTTGGAAATTGTATAAATAGACCCGGTCCCCCACCTGATATTCCTTCCTGGAAGTTTTCAGGTCATAGTGGGTCTTCATACTCTCGGCTGATCTTTCTAGATTCCGCTGAGCATAGGCAAAAGCATGCTGAAGGTGTTTCCTTAAATTCTCCACATACTCATGAGTTGTAGAGGCATTTATCAACGTTTGCTCTTGGGTTCTGTAGAGCAAATGCTGAGGAAGCACCATCTTGCGTCCAGTCATCAACTCAAATGGTGACATTTTGGTTGCAGATGAAGGGGTAGATCTGATGGCCATTAGGACCAGAGGTAATCGGATATCCCAACTTGGCCCAGAATCTGCCACAAACTTCTTTAATATGCTCACAATGGTTCGGTTGTATCTCTCCACTGCTCCAGAAGAAGCTGGCCTGTAAGCAATGTGTAGCTTCCTTTTAACCCCCAGTATCTCCCACATCTTTGTCATTACTTCACTGGTGAAGTGGCTACCCCTGTCTGACTCAATCCTTTGAGGTAGACCGAAACGGGAAAAGATGTGGTTAATCATCAGGGCAGTTGCAGTTTCTGCCTTGCAATTTGGGGCTGGGAGACATTCCACCCACTTGGTAAACAAGCATGTAACGGTCAACATGTACTTGTTTCCTCTAGTCGAGTGAATCACAGGGCCTACAAAGTCGATTTGCAAATCTGACCATGGCAGTGTCATTCCCCTCTTTTGGAGAGGCGCCCGGTGTGTGAGGGATGTTGGCTGAAATTGTGCACACACAAGACAACCCTTCAAATATTGGTTGAGGTCCTGCCCCATGTGTGGCCAGTATGCAACCTCTCTTAAGATTTCCAATGTTGTGTGAAACCCCCTATGACCGGCGGTGGCCGCATCATGGGCGTGACTTAGCATCAGGCTTCGGAATGAGGTAGGAACCACCCACTGATCGTGGCCAGCTTTGGATTTCCTTACCAACAAACCGTCTTGGATCCGGAACATTTTTGGACATTTCATCAACACTCTTGGTTCCTCTTTCCCCATGTACTCGGTATCCGTCAGGGGAAAGTTCTCAGGGTCCTCAAGGTGTTGGTAAAACTTACCAATAATTGGATCCCCCTTCTGAGCTGTAATCAAATCAGCATCAGGGGTCTCCTTGCTCCATTGGGCAGTTGAAAGATCATTGTGAGCATTTGTCTGGGACCTAGTGATAGCAGTGACCTGGATTTCCCCCAACAGGGACTCAATCTCAATTAGATCCCCTTTGATGGCCTCGGTTTTGGCCAGCTGATCAGCTAAGTCATTTCCAGTTTTGTCTGGTCCCTCTACTTTGGAATGACCCTTGATCTTTTTCCAGTAGATGGTCATCCCATTCGGTGTGACCAGATCATCAATGTTTTGGATCAACTTCCCATGTTTCAAGGGTTTGTTGTTAGCACATAACATGCCTCTGGTTTTCCAATTAACCAGGTGCTCCACGAACCCGTTCCGTACATAATCCGAATCTGTGATTATGACCAGTTCGTGGAGTTGATGCTGGACAGCAGTGAGGATGGCCTGATGCACAGCCATCAATTCTGCCACCTGACTACTTCGGGGACCAATTTTGTATCCAGCGGAGGGTTCTGGAAACTCCTTCACCCATGCATTCCCTACGCCAGCCACCAGTTCTTTCTCCCCGTTGTTGTCAACATGGTAAGAGCATCCATCCACATAGACAGTGGGCATTCCCTCACACTTGTCCTCTTCAAAGACTTTGTGTGGGGAATTAAGGTATGCCTCCGTGTTGTCCTTGATTTTTAGACTTTCGTTCTCGAGACAGTTTTCTCTGGCACAATCATGCAAGTCAGCCAGACCTTGCGCGAGGGGACTCTTCTTGTTTTGGCCATATCGGACCTCCACAAGAATGCCTTGCATTGACAGAATCCAGGAAGTAATTCGGGAATTACTCACATTTCCGGCCCGGATTCTGTCACTTTGGAGATATTGCAGAGGCTGGTGTGGAGTCTCCACTATGATGTGTTCCCCCTGGATAAACGGGCGGTAATTCTTCAATGCCCACACCGTTGCCAGGAGTGCCTTCTCACAATCGTTGAATTTTTCCTCCACAGAGGATAAAGTTTTGCTCGCATAGGAGATTACTTTATTGACCTTGTCATGCTTTTGGTATAATACTGCCGTCAAGCACGTATTAGAGAACCCCGTCTCCAGGAAGAACTCCTTGTTTCTGACAGGGTAAGCTAGGCAAGGCGCTTGTGAGAGGCTTCTTTTGAGTTGTTTTACCACCTTGGCTTGTTCTGGACCCCATTCCCACTTGACCCCCCCCCTTCAGGAGATGAATCAGGGGTCTGGTGATCTCTGCGTAGCCCTCAATGAACTTCCTGCTGTAATTAGTCAGTCCAAGGAGGCTCCTTAGCTCCCGCAGAGTTGTGGGGTCTTTCAGTTTCTGAAGTGCTTCCACTTTCTTTTCCTGGGGACAGAGACCCTGAGGAGTAATCTCATGCCCCAAGAAATTAACACGGGTTCTACACCACTGTGCTTTCTGAAAGGAAAGTTTTGCTCCGGCGGCCCTCAACTGGGTCAGAACATAACAGATCTCCGCTATGTGTTCCTCCACAGATGAACATTTGATGAGGACATCATCTACATAAGCCAGGTTACCCCTTGCACCCAGGTCGGGCATGGCCTTGTGTAGGAAAATGTTGAATTCATTGCCGGAGTTGAGGTATCCGAAGGGAGTCCGGGTCCATGTGTACTGCTGGCCCCCAAAGGTAAAGGCCAGCTTGTATTGGTCCTCCCTACTGACAGGCACAGTCCAGTATCCATTGGTCAGGTCTATTGCAGTGAATACCTGTGACCCCTGGATCTGGGCCAGCCCTTGGTCAATGTAGGGCATAGGCCATCGGGAAGTATGGACCCGTTTGTTGAGCTCCCTGAGGTCAGCGCAGAGTCTCCACTGGCCGTTTGGCTTCAATATTCCCAGCACCGGATTATTGAAGGTGCTGTGGACTGGATGGATTATTCCCCGGGACTCAAGGTTCTTAATTATTTCAGCAAGGGACTCCATTGATGCGAGAGGCAAGCGATATTGCTTCACAAACACAGGAGTCATGCCAGGGTCCGTGGGGATTGTTGTTGTGTGGATGTCAGTGCGACCACAGTCATATGAATCTACCGCAAAGAGATCTTGGAAATCCAAGAAAACTTGTTTCAACTTTTGCTTTTGTTCCAGAGTCACACAGGCATCAGCTAGGTTGACTCTCTCTTCCACCATCTGCCTGAAGCCGGGAAAGACTTCTGGTTTGGCTATCTCAGCGGCCTCCTCCAGCTGGGTGGAGAAGTCCCTGGTCAGAGTGCTGATTTGGATTGGAGGCCTCAGGTGGGAAAGGCAACCCTCATGGACCTGGAAAATCACCTCATCCCTCCTGAAGTCACAAGTCACATCTTCCTTACCATAGGGGCAGGAAGTGTACACCAGGAGGTTCCCCCCATGCCGGGTAAAAATCCTGTCTGGTGTTGTATTGTCATCACTGTCACTGTCAAAACAGTCCTTGGGGATTGGTCCTAACAGTTCATTTCCTAAATCGATGGAAAAATATCGGTCATCAACCGCCATTCCAATAATGGTGCCTGCGGCTAGAGTAATACTCTTTAAGTCGCTGTTATCCACCTCTATTAGAATGGTGTCATGTTCTATGTTGACTAATGGAGTTGGGTTTACTCCCAACGCTTGCTGTTGGAGAGAAGCGTTTAGATGTATGTAAGCATCAGGGTTTTTCAAATGTTGTCCTCTTTTAGCTTTCACTTCCAGGGAGAATTGTCGGGTCCTTTCTGGGATGGTGACTTCCTCTTTGATCTGAATTTCAACTGCATAAGGTAGCAATTGAGCTGACCTAAATGCTTTTTCTGGATCATCAAAGCCCATGGGATTATCCGCTAATCGGGACCAAGCTTTGAAGTTTATTAGGTCCGAACTAATGGCAAAGCGATTGAGAATGTCACTGCCTAAGTAAAAAGCGGCAGTGACGTCTCGCACGACCCAACAATTGTGGACTATGCTCTTGTTGCCAATGGAGATTTTGAGCATACACCTGCTTGGCAGGAGATGTTTGGAATTGGGTGCTTCCAGGTCCATTTCCCATTTGTCTATCAGTTTGAATGTGGGAATGGCTGGATCTTTTGGGAGTTGGCGGAACATGGCTTCGCTGATGAAGCTCTTACCATTGTTCACGCACACTCGAGCGAGAACAGAGTCCTTCCCATCATTTAACTGAACAGGGATGAACAACTGCTCTCCAATTTGCTGAATATCAGCCAGGCTCTGAGCTGATTTCACATCTTTCTGGACTATAGGAGTGGGAGTTTCTGATTGTGGATTAGTAAAGAATTTCAGGGTGTTTCCTTCCAGTGTGGAATACCACTTTAAACTGGAAGGAAGATTGATTTTCAGAAATAGAGAGGACCCCCCATCACTAGTCTGTTGTCCTACTGCTATTACTGTCACGTCTGGAATTTGGTTGTTCTGGAAGTGAAATTCTACTTGGTCAGATTTTTGTTCAACCATGTGGCAGGTGCCGTTTAAACTAACATGGTTGACACTCTGTTTTAATTTTATTGGTCGGCTAGTCTGGGTCCAGAGGACCTTGTTTACGCAATCTATTAGGGGTGACAACCTTCTCAGGAGGTCATTCCCTAGTAAACAAGGGGTGCCCTCTGGAGTCACTACTATGACCGGGTGTTTCACCTTGTGTCGCCCAATTTTAATGTCCAAGTCTGCAGTCCCCTCAACGGGAATTTCCTTCCCGTCAAAGTTCTGCAGTTGTCCAGGAAGAGAGGTGAGAGGAATTCGATAATTCTCCCCCCTTCCTGCGTTTAGTTCCTCAAAGGCCCTTTTGGACAGAAGGGTAGCTTGGGATCCAGTGTCCACCAGTGCCACAATTGTACCCTGCCCCTGTACTTGTACCGGGGCATAGTATCTTCCCTCCTTCTCCTCAAGGGGGCACAGATAATGCACATTTTTGGACAACTGGTGGGCTAACTTTCTGGTTTTGGACATTGCTAGCGAAGAGATTTGGGCAGAATTCTGTGGAGAACCTTGGGAATCTGAAAGAAAAAGTTGGCAACTGGAGATCAGAGCCATTGTGGGTTCCCCTGGTTCCGGTTCTGGGCCGCCCCCCCCTTTTTGGAGGCAGTCACCAGGATGGGTTTGAACCAGGGGACTTCGGTATTGTGGGTTCTGGGATGAGATGATGGGCGGCGGTAGCTCAGTCTCCATATCTCCCCAGTCTGAATTGACATCCCTTGGGACCCATTTTTCTTTGGGAGGAGTTCCCCCATCTCTGAAGGAGAAGATCCTTTTCCCAGGATCTTCTGAGGATCCCTCTCCCTCAAATTGGAAGACCTGAACCTCCTCCACAAAGTGGGTCTGTTTGGGTCCTTTGTTTCTCCTACCCCCCCTCTGCTCCTTGGGAGGCAGGCTTTCAGGGGCAGAAGATTTTGTTTCCGGTTCCTGGTTTTCCAGGGGCTGTTTACAAGTTGGGAAGGAAGCTTCCTCCAAGGTTTTACACCCCCCTTCCCCTTGTGCCTCCTCCCTGGGAGCCGGTGTGTTATCGGGGTGCTGCCCCCGTCATTGTTCTGGAGCACCAGGTCCAGAGTTTGGGGCATTCTGCGGTGGCACGCTCATCTGAGGGTTCTGTTGAGCCCTCAGTATGTGACCCAGATCCCGTGCCATATTTTGGACCTGGCGCTCTAACTGGGAAACCTGCTCAGGCTGATACGGGGCTCTATTTTCTCCCCTGGGCTGATCCCGGGAAGGGTAGCTATCCCTTCTCTGGTAGTACCCCTGGTTGGGAAGATTTTGGTACCCCTCCACCCTTGGCCTCCCCTCTCCCGGATTAGGTTGTCTGGGCTCAGGGAATTGGGGAAAGAAGGATGGATGATTTTGGGGCTGGAAATTGGGTGGATACCTGGGGAAAAAGTTCTGCCCAGGATTTGGAGAATTTCTGCCCTCCTGTGGGAAGTTGGGAGGGAAGTTCCCTGGGTTAGGTGCTTGGCCGGATCCCCCCCCTTGGGCTGGAGGAGTCCACACATAACCCAGGATTGGTCGGTTTTCCTTATAGCAGGGACTTACATAGTCAGGGGAGCGGGGGACCCCATTTGTGGGACTACCTCCTCGACTCCCTGTCTGTGACTGGCCCGAGGGCCTTCTGGGCTGTGAATTATTAGGTGCAGGTAGGTTTTTAGGCCCCCCATCTCCAAATCCAAAACGGGGGTGACCTTTACCTCTGCCACCTTGGCAGCAGCAGGGGTGCTGTTGGTTTTGGGATTTTTCTGGGTATTGCTTTTATTTTCTATGGGCTTCTGCACCTCATAGATCCGGGTAGCCTGTTCAATGACCCAGTCTAAAGATCTTTTCTCATGAAAATCTCTCACGAGCTGGGTCATTATATATTTGGGCAAGGCATGGAAAAATGTATTGACAAATTCTCTGCTGTCTGTGCGCACCCTTCTGGTGGTCTGCGCAAAGGCACGTTTCAGTTCTTGCACGAATTCTTGTGGGGCCTGATCCTCCCCACATTGCAAATTGTAGGCTGCCTTGCGAGCCTCTTGAGGATTTCTGTGAACAGAAAAATGTTTCAAGATGGCCGCCTTATAGGTGGACCATCTTAAATGATTTTGGTCCTCCAGCCCCGCAAAGAAACTGGAGTATTCTGGTGAGAAGGTCCACTTTACATATTGAATACAGCTTTGGCTGTCCTTCAAATGGAAAGTCTCCATCATTTGCTCGTAGAGCTCCAAGTGTTCCCAAACAGAGTACTTGGCGTTCTTATGATAAGGCGTGATGACACTCCTGATTGCCTTAATCTGTTTCAATGGGTCCTTAAGCAAGGCCCTTTTTGCCTTATTGGCCTTTTTGGTTCGGGTAACCCTGGTCCATTCATCCTCTGACTCAGAGGCACTGCTCCCAGAGGTTCCTGTCTGATCTTCCAGGTTTTCCCGGATTCTGCGAGCCTGGGAGTGGCTGGCAGAATGTGGGGACCTGGTCTCCTGTGTCCTGTACCGCTCAGAGGAGTCTTCAGATCCCTCCTCGCTGCCAGGATTTGATGGGTACCCCCCCCCCCACTGACCTAACTGGGCAGAGGTTTTCAGGATGCCCTTAATGGGCCTACTCTCCTGGGGTTCCCCACTAAATTGCACTGTGCTTGGGTGCCCATACCCAGATGCCCGCCCCTCCATACCTGGGTGGTACTGGCCTATGAGCCCCATGCTTCTGGCTGGATAGTAATCTGCCATCCCTGTGGCCCGGTGCTCATGTGCGCCAGGGGACATGGGGGTGGCAGAGTCCAGGGACTGAGAGAGATAAAGGCCTCTGGTACTAGGGCTCCTGAGGTTATGCTCAGGAGTTTCCCTTTCCCAGTTAACCTGGTCTCTATCCGCCTCTGCTCCCTGTTGCAATGCAAGAGCCTGCGCTTTCAGTTCCTCAGTTAAGGCCTTACTAGACTATCAGTCACTCCTGCATCGCTACCTGTTGTTGGAGCCTATCATTGTGCTGACAGAGAGCCTTATTTTCTCTCTGTGCCTCCTGATTGGTCCTGGAGTACTGGGCCAGTCTCTGCTGCAGGAGGGTTACCTCCTGAGCTGTGTCCCTATTGGCCTGCTCCTTTCTTGCCAGAGCATCCTCCACCCTCCTGGTGTGCTCTAACAAGTTCTGGTGTTCTTTTTGGAGGTCACCCAGTCCCTGGAGGGCCAGGTGATTTTCTTCCATTTTCCTTTTTAAGTGGCAGACTTCCTGGCCTAAGGTGTCCCTTTCCTGACCAAGAGCTTGAATTTGTGACGCCAGGTCGTCCCTTTGCCTTTGGAAGGCACCAGCTTTCTGGCGCTCCTGATCAAACTCTGCCTGGGTATCCAGGTCTTTCAGGATCAGTTTATTGCTCTCCTCTTTCTCTCTGTCTAGTTGGATTTGCAGGGTGGCTACCTGCTCTGTGCATGCCCTGTTGAAATTGATCTGTTGCTCCAGCTTTTTCTGGCTCTGCAGTAGGGAGTCCAAACTGTCTTGGCGTTCCTTCTGCAAAGCCAGAATTCTGGTATCCTGGTCAGCCTTTTCCTGTTGCAGGATATCCATATCCTTCTTTATTTTAATGATGTGCTGTCTACTCTCATTCTCGGACTCCTGGCTTCTGTGCAGCCTCTGCTCAGAAGAGTCCAGATCAGATTGGGCCTTCTGTAATGCCAGCAGTTGCCTACTCGCCAGATCTTGGCCTTCAGCACATTTGTCCTGCATGGCTCCCATATGTAAATATAAATATGCCGCTACCCTGGCAATCTTGTGGTGCTCATCCTTGGCCTTAGGGGCCACATGTAGGGGACCCTGATCTCCCCATATATCTGACCCTGTTTCAGTGATCTGGGGTGCGATTGCCTGCAACCAGACCGTCTGGTCCTGATGAGTCCACTCACCTCTCACAAATAGCTTATGTAAGAAGTGCTCTCTGGCTATTTTCATATCTACCAAGGTCGTCATTCTGGAATTTGAGTTCCTTCCTGACTTACAGAAGTTTGTATTTTATTTTTGCAAAACAGACCTTTTCCTTAGAGCGTTCCTTTGAGGAGTGCTTTACAGTGTAACACAGCGTGGTGATCTGACCGGATATGTGTACCTGGTCAGCTGGCACGCTGTATTAATCTGCACAAGTGATAGATCTAACCCAAACGTCCGGCTCGAGCCCCCAATTTGTAAGAGGATTCAATTCAACACTACAGCTAAGTCAATGCCTAGTCTGGGATACTGAATGGAAACCCTTATTGATATATCTTTACGTCCAGTTCATGAGTTCTGGATGACTACCCCTATATAACACCCCTCTCTTGGAATCCCCCTGACCCCACTGAGCCAAGAAGTAGTTCTGTTTTGCAAGTTTAAAAGGTTTATTTGATAATTTAAACAATATATATATATATCACACTTTATAATAAATTAATAATTGAATATCACACTTAATCTGAGCAGTAATCAATAATGGATAGTCTGGCACTAGCACACTTCTTTATAATCAATGATGAGTGGTTATAGGATGGATACGATAGCAACAATACTTTTATGGTTTCAAATGGATGCAATGTGGAATGAAATGCAGTACAGAAAATAACTTGATAGGATTTCAGCAAAAGACAATGTAATCACTTTCTTGGACAATTCACCCCCCCCCCCTTAATGCAATGTAAGGAGATGAATATAATGGGACTCAGTTCTTAGGAATGCAATCAAATAGTGTTCAGTTCAATTCCCCCCCAGCAGCTTATACAACAGATAGGAGTTTTGAAACACAGACCCAAGTGCTTTGAATATGGTGACAATGCAGTGAGAAATATGCTGAAAATGCTTTTAATTCCCTTCAGGAGGTTCAGGGTGAGTGGTATCTAGTTAATATTAGTCCAGGCTCACTCTAGCAATGATTCAGGGATGGTTCTTAAGAGGCAAACGAAATTTAGTAGTTCAGGCAAAAGCAGCTATCTTTTTACAAGTAAAGAAATCGGGCCAAAGCGGGAGCGTGAATCGTGATTACGGAGAAAGGCTTGTTGAAAAGCTGAGATTCTAAGCTTTCAGAGGAAAGTTAAACCAAGTTCCTAGCACAAACGGTTACGGAGTTATGAATGATTTTGTGAAGGTTGTTTTTCGGATTTGAAATTTTAAAAGTTCAAAGCGACAGGTTACAGCTTGCAGCTAGAAAATGACAGGTGACAGCTTTGCAAAATGACAAGTGACAACTTCTAGGAGGCAGTTCTGGTTAGATTAAAATAGTTTGGATTAGATTATTTTAACTAAGAGATTGGTTCTGCACAGTTCTGCTAGGTACTCACAATATATTTGAAAATAGGCCTCGCCACGGATCTGGTCAGGTTTTGGACTGGACTCCGGTTCTGGTCTCGGCACTTCACAGTGATCTGGGTCAGCTCTCTGGTTCTGCTAACAGCAGTCTGGGTCACTCTGGATCTGCTGGTCTAGCCTCTCTGGATTCTGGATACTGCTCTGCTTTCTAGGTACTGCTACAGGTTCTGGAGATTGATGGATTTGAAGTCTGGATCTCTGGATGTGAAGTCGTCGATCAGCATGCTCCGCAGCAAAATGGAATTGAATGTCCTCTCTAGCTTCCAGTGACTCTTTTTATGTCTTTTGAAAGTGGGTGTGTGTGCAGCATCACTAGCCAGCCCCTCTTTCAACTTGTCATTGGCCCAATTCTCCCCTCTCCCATGATTGGGGAAGGAACTGTGAGTCAGAGTGATGCTGTAGGTTTTATGGGTCAGAGGATCCTCCCCTGGTCAGTTTGCCCACAAATCTATATTTGATCAAAATACACATTTCTCAAATACATAGTGTTTTGTCATTGCATGTACATATTACCTATCACATGAGGTAGTCTCTGTCCCAAATCTGCTCTTCCTGAGGGCTTGCATTCAGAAACGGCAACATTTTCGATTTTAGTGGGTTATGCAACCTTGGTTCTTCATTAAAAATTTTACACATATACACGGCCTGTCCATACATACTCCAGTAAATTCCCATGTCTCTAGCTTAAACACAGAGTCTGTAGTATCCATAAATAGCGGGGATTTGCCCCAAAACATCACACAAATTCCCAACACGTCTTAAAACGTGCACAGACAATTCACAAGAATTATGGTATCATTTAAATAATTTTGACAAGTCCGCACTGTGAGTTATACATCTTTCTTAGAATCATATTCTGGCCAACAGGGGTGTGTCTTTTCAGGTCACATGGTGTAGAAACCAGTTTATCCAGTTTCTGCCAAGCTCAGAGACCCCGCCCCTCCCAGCTTCTGCCAAGAGGAAGCTATTTTACGGCCACCCTAATAAACCATCTGCCTGGGCCCAGGACAGGCCTTTGTTCAACTCCCTGTAGCTGCTCCACCCCTCATCTAATCAGAGAGGTGACAACTCCTTTTGGCAAGGGGAAGAGTGGCTGAGCAGGTTTTAACTCCTGTGGGGGTAGATGTCAGGCAGAATTCAGTTTCATTAAGCCAGGTTTCAGATAAAATGTCACTTTTTGTTCCCCAGTTTAAGTCAAGACAATTTTTACATATGCAGCTAGAATGCTGATTCTAAGTTCAAAACTATGACATTTCAACAGTGACAAACTATGTGACACTCAAAGTAGGTCACTCAGTTAATTTAAACATTTTCGATTTTTGGTAGTTTTAAATCCAGTTTCAGTTAGGCTGCTGCAGACCTGCAGAGCTCAGCCAGTCTTGTTATGAACATTGTTTTGGGGCTCTTCAACTTCCCAGATTTAGTATGCACACATACTTCATTCTGCCAGATGTCCGCTGGTGTTCAGTGAGATTTTTGGATGTGTTGCAATGTTTGAAAATAGGCATTTTGAGCTGGCATTCAGAGAAACAAAAGTTTTTCCTTTGGCACCCATTTCACTCATGGCACCCCGGCCCATCCTGCTCGCACTGGTGGGTGGCAAGTTAGGCAACTATTTTAGTGTGCACAAACTGCGTGGTTCTCCTAGATTCTGGCGCACATGTGGGCTTTTTGTCCATCTTGGATTTTCTAAGCCCACAGCACCAAATGTTGCAGCATGACAGCTCAAACGTGGGTCAGGACACCCAACAGGTTACAAAATGAAACAATACCACAGCCGCTTACCGTGGCAGAGGCAGGCAGTGTAAATCCATACACGCAAGGCGCCAAGCATGGGAGGCAAGTCAATGCACCAAACCAAACCGGTCCTCAACAGCAAACTCGGCAACGGAGAGAGGGGACGAAAGAAAATCCCAAACTCCCACACACTCACTGCAGTCGCTGTATTAACAGGTGTAATGGATCGGATGGACAGCTGATGGCGCAGCTGGACCGAATAGCCGTGTGGGCACAACAACAGGACTCGACAATGGCTCACGCCGACTCGGGAGATGGCGTTCCTCCACTGCTATCATCCGCTGCCTCCGCTGTCTCCAAAAGAAATGCCCTAAGAACACCCAAGTCCTCGTGTTCCACTCGTTACTGCCCAGCCGTCAGGGCCACTACCACCGCTGTAGGCTACACAAAATTGTTTAGACAAAAGGTAAGTGGCAAACTAGTGAGGACCAGTCAACTGGATAATCACCCAGCTTTGGGCCCCCGACTCCCTGGGTAAATAAGTACAGAAAGATAAGCAGGGTGCAGATGCACCCACTACACTCTCTGCAAATTAACCCATGGGGGGCGGCCACAACCACATAGCCCTTTACCACTCTACAAGCACCAGGAACTTCCAAAACTCATGAGCAGCTCCAGAGCACGCCTAAGCGACTCTATGTTTTCCTGCTCTCTGCTGCTCTCGTGTTACGGGGTCACTCACCAGCTCTCACCTGTTCTCAGGAGCCAGCGACACCATGTATCATCAAAAGCTACCAGGGAAACAGCAAATGCCAGCAGATAGCAACCGACACAGGTACAGCAGCAACAGCCGCTCGCACCACACCAAGTCCCTGCGAGCAGGCTAGAGGAATGGCACCATCAACTAGCAGAACACGTGTCAGCGCGCACTGAAGGGAAACAATCAAAGTCTCAGTCAGCCGCTTCCAATACATTTGATTTCCTATCTGACTTTAAATGACTTTACATGATAATCAAATCTGAAGCAGAAATATGTAGTTGAATTCTTTTGCATTTACAAATACTATACAAGTATTTGATTTGTGACAGTGGCAGCTAACAATTAAAACAAAACATTTTTTTTTAAATGTTTTGTCTGTGTGCCAATGTACTTCTGATAAATAAATGGGAGCACTGTGCAAACCCACATATGTGTATGGCCTATATGTGTTTCTGTAGAACACTTCATTTTAAAAACCAAATGCAAACATCTGTGTGCGTTTGTTGCAACATATTGAAGTCAACAGTGTTAAATTCATCAGCAAGGGAGCTACATAAGTTTCGACCAACAGCTTGCCTAGCTTGCAAACTTCTTCACAGCAGGCTTACATAGAATATGTTACAGTACAGTATGCCCTGGACTTTGCTCATAGCTGCCCGTGCGGTTCCCCAGTCATCAGAGAGAAGTCAGACATTGTGCAGTTCTGAGATGCAAAAGGGACAGCCCGGCGTCCATCAGGGAGTATTGCCAGAGTCACAGTTAGGCGGTTTTGAAAATGGGAGCCCAACACCTTGTAACTTCAGGAAATGGCTCCGCAGTTGACCGTGTGTTAGATTGAACCGCTTACACACCTACATAGGATTACTCAGTTATGCAGCCCAGCCCCAACCCCACAGAGCTATTTAATGCACATGCTGTCATGGTTGGGAGTTGGAATGCAGAGCGATTGGTATGTCAGGAAGTGCAGAGTAGACCATGGCAGAGGAGAAGGAGGTGGAGAGGAGAGAAATAAAAGGAGAACATGGGAGAGAGCTTGGCAAAGCAGCGTGGAGGCAGATACTGATCCATGAGACATGTATTTTTCAATAAGTACACAAACCACTGCAATATGGCCACCACGTTTTAACCGGCTTTGAAAGACATCCCAGCAAGCAGTGTTACCTAGGTAACATATTCTGTGTCAACAAACCCGGAAGAGCGAAGCGCTGTCAGACTTGACCGTCGAAGTGTACTGCGGGACCCAGGGAAGAAAGGCTAGACAATGAAGCGGTAAGCACTTAGATGCTACTTGCAAGATACACTGTTTTCTAGCAATCATGAGAGAGATTAGTCTTAGACCCTATCTCTCTACTCCTGTATAGGCGAACCTAAATGCAAAAGGGAAAAGGAAAAAGGAAGTTGCACAGCGACAACCCGCTCCGGCGCCATCCCTCCTTGTATGATACCTCGCTGCTCTGAATCTCCTACAGGTAGATAGAGGTAAGACATGTTCTCACACTGTGAATCTTGTCTTACACACTTTAACAGTACAGTGATATGGCTTTGTATATTTTCTCTGCCAATTAGTACTGAGGCTTACATACTGGAGACAAATCATTTACCAGTGATTCCATGAGGTAAGATAGCCATGATATACTACATACATTCTTAAAAGTTATTGTGTAGCACATTTTTGGTATGTTACAATAGGATAACGCAGAAAAGGTCATCCTGTGTGTTTACCCTCACAGGCAAACATTTTCTGCTTCTCCCAACACACATACATGGTGCGGATTCTGGAGGCATCCCAGACTCTCTGTGTTCAATTGCTACAACACAGAAAGCTCTTTCACTGGCCCCATGAGGTTCAGGCTGTGGCTACTTTTGGAGCTTGTTTTGAAGTAATTTTCTGTACAGAAAGCATTCATTCTATACATTTTCTAATTGTTATAGATACTAACCACAGGCAGTGAGGCAACACTTTCACTACTCCCGCCCAGATGAAGGCCATTACAACTGAAGCTGATAGAATTTAATAGGCCGAAACACCTTTGTGTCGACTTTTTTGTTTTCAAAAGTGTCAAAAAGACATTCTTTGTTTTGGATACTATGTTATTGTAAAAACATTGGCATTACAAGGCTCGTCTGTACGAATCACTAGATGTCGTTTTACATGTAAGAATTGTGAAATATGTGTATGTTTTATAGGGATGTGTTAGACTCACTATACCTTGATGGTATGGTATGTTTTGTATAATTTACATAAAAAATACACAATAATTGTGATAAAAAAATCATTAGAACAGATTAATTCTTCCTTATGTTGTCTTGTCCAGATACGCCCTGACCAATTGTCTTTCGATAGATCATATGAGTGTGTGGCATAAGAGGGTGCCTTGCAAGTGTGAGTGGTGAGAGTGTCGTAAGCATCTGTGTCATAAGTGTGTGTCCTAAGAGCACGTGGCATAAGAGGAGGTGTTGTAAATCTGTGGCATAAGTGGGATTTGTGTAAGTGTCTGGGACATAATTGTCTGTGTTGTATTTGTCTGTGTCATAAATGTGTTTATAAGAATGTGTGGCATATATGTAGAAATATATAGCATGTACTTTATTTTTAAACGCATGATTTATCCAGTGAAAACTTTGTGTTCATCTTGGGCTGTCAATTGTTAAAACATACGTACATCAAGCCCTATAATCCAAACATATAAAATTATATCTCAGTCAAAGAAACAGCATATATGTTGAAACAACTATAATTGGTCTTTGTTCAAGTGTCGTTGATTGCTTCAGCAGTGACAGTTCTATGGTGTGCTACTTTTTTTGAAACAGTTCTTTTTATGTCATCTACCATATGCTTCTTCTCACTGAAATGTCATGCGCACCATCGGGTGAAAAGGAGGGAGGAATGCCACAATGCTCTCTCCCAGGTCGTAGGAAAGAAAATAACAAATATAAATCAAGTATAACAACACAGCAGCAATTAGCCCCACCCTTGCGTAGATACCTCAGATAATAGATTGTTGCCAGAAACCTAAGTGAGCACTCCTCCAGAGAGCCAGAGTCCATAGGTCGGAGAAGACTGCCCTGACAGTGGTAACTTCAGAATAAACAAAATACAAAAGTTTGTGGGGGCTTGACCTAGGCGACATGGGGATGCAACTAAGGAGAGGGGGGTCCAGGAAGTACACAGTAACATCAATTGAAGAATCCAGTAACATGTCAGTGGAAAATTCCTAGGTAACAAGATGCAAGCAAACACATTCAATTGGCAATCTAAAAACATAGGTTGTGAAAGAGACAAGAGTTCTGGTCACCAATAACAGAAGAACTGAAGTACACGCAAATTGCAGGTCAAGAAGACAACAAGTGGTCAGATACTGTACACCTTACCAAGATATCAGGTTTCAGGACACCCTAAGAAAGGGGTCAGAATACAGACAGGAAATCGCTTAACCAGAAAGTCAAGATCATAAATGGGTGCAGGGATGCAGGGATCACAGCAAGAGTGCCACTAAAATCAGGACTGACACTCAGTTGAAAAGCAAAAAAATGTCCAACTGCTGCAGCCACAGGAGAGATAGGCATTGGCGTGTTCACCTTGCTGGACGTCTGTGATGCAACGATATCACCATGTACTGAGTGCAATGGGAAACATGGTCCTTGAGATTGCTGCATTCCTGACAGCTGCGACCACTTGTTAAATGAATTTGGGTTCATGACAGGACGTGACAATGACAAACAAGAAGGAGGAGAACAAATGTGGGAAGGAGACAGAAAAGCGTGGAGGGGTTTGAGAGAGACCACGGAGGAGAGAAGGTGGACGGACATTGCCCAATTGGAACAAACAGGCAGGAAGAGCAAGCATGCTACAATACTGAGAAAAAGAAGGGGAGGGGGAAAGAACATGTGGCAGAGTGTCAAAGAGGTGGTAGAAAAGATGGGAGAGGAGCAATAGAAAAATCACGGGATCAGAAGAGGAGATACTCTGACTTATGAGATCCTCCCAAATTGTCAAGCAGGTGAAGGAAGGTGGGGTGTTGGGAAATAGAACTAGGTCCCGTCCAAAGATGAAGACTTGCAATACAGAACCCAGCCTACAGCACAGTCTAAGTGACACAGAGCCTGGTTGATACTCTGGAGTTACGCCTAGCATATTTCAGCACGCCACATTGCTGCAGCCTAGGCTTAATATGTACACCTAGGCCGCGAGTCCCAGTCTGTACAGTCTCTTGAGAACTGAAAAATAAGGGTGAGAAATAGAGCCCTGCCTGAAGGAACGAAGAAAAGAAATGCTGGTCCCTTCATCCCCACAAACTATGAGTGACTGAGTTAGAATTGACAAAGTCCATTGGGAAGGGATCCTAGATTTGAACCGGGCAAGGGCACTCAGCCAATCAGGTGGCTGCAACATCGGCGATAATATACCGTGTACTGCCCGCTGCTTCCAGCTACCAGAGGCCCTCACACCGGTGGCACTGTCCTGATTGTGGGGAGGCAACAGGGAGCCTCTCAGGATGAACCATGCAGTGCAAATGCCTATCACCACCTTGTTGGGGGCGGACATGGCCAGTAACGGCCCACAGGCCTCGCTGAGGCCCTCACTTCATTTGGCTTGCCTAGGCATGGGCTGGTGGGCCATTGCCGGCCATGTCTGCCCTATGACAAGGGGGTGATTGCTATATTGAGAGACTTTTTTATGACCCTGAACTTATTCTTTCTTGGAGCCAAGAGACTGTTGCTGATATAGGTTTTGTGATAACTCAGAGATTGCTAAATACCTAAGTAACAAGCCCAAAAGCTCTAGGTGTGAGACCAGAGGACTCACAGACATTTAAATAATGAGTTGCATCTTTGAAGATTTACCGGGAGAAAGAAGCCTGATACGTGGAACGGGGAAAGCGAGATGCCATGGCAAGGAGACACCACTATAAAAACTGTCTGAAACCCAGAATTCCCCAAAGTTGTAGATGGAGGACAGGGGGGTGGTTGGGAGAGGTGCTTTTGGGTGTCTTTGTAAACTATTTTAATATGACCATTCTAAATAATTGCATAAATACACCTAATTGGTGTATGTGTGTTGTTGACCCCACTTAGTCTTGTGACAACACCAGGTGGTTATTTAAAGAAGGTAATCTAGCTGTTTAGTGAGAACCTAAATGGTAAAGTCCCAGAGAAGCAAGCAATATACTAAGTGATTTGATGCCAAGAAGAGAATAAAAAAACATGATTTCAAATTTGGAGAGTGCATAAAAACACATTTGCCAGGTAGG
Organism: Ambystoma mexicanum; assembly: GCF_040938575.1. Classification (NCBI taxonomy): domain Eukaryota; kingdom Metazoa; phylum Chordata; class Amphibia; order Caudata; family Ambystomatidae; genus Ambystoma; species Ambystoma mexicanum. Next base: position 693,346,760 of record NC_090936.1, read on the forward strand.
TGCGATCCTTGTAGGTCATTTGTGCCTTGAAACAGTCAATTACGACAATGTTCTGTCCAGAATATGCTCAGGTAGCCAACAGGGTTCTTGTTAATTTTTCGATTACAGCTTACATTTGTGCATTTCATCCAGTATGATAGTGAGAAGAGTCCCTGAGTCTGCCATGAGTCCTACGACAACCTCTCATAATCTGAACGACTGGCCTAAGTAGGTTCTCAAAATAAATAAATACATTGGGAGCAGTCAGACTATACATCCCAGCAATAGATACATTTCTATAACTGCAACGTGCACAAGTTACTTCTATAAAGGAGATATCACAGACGTTGTTGGCACAAACGATAAACCGGCGGCAAATGGCAGAGTGGCAGGTCTGTTATCAGCTTCCATCCAAATGATTTTTCCATCTGATAACCAGGCCCTACAAAAGTTCCAAATCCAACTCTAAGCACAGTTAAAAATTATGCATACTGGGTCCACATTTCTATAGAAGTAAAGAAAGAATTTGAGCAGGCCTCGCAAATTCTTAACAATCCCACTAGACCTTAATTTACGTAGTTAACCTAAGATAAATGCACTCATCCCATGGTGACGTGCAGCAAAATATTTACCAGTGCTTTCTGTAAAAGGGTGCATGTCACCAAAGCCAGCCATCCACAATAAAACTTTTATTTGCCATTTACTGCAAAAAGTTTCAAACATCGCCATACTTGCCAGCAAGGTTGAGTATCATGTAAATGTTATTGGTCCTTCATTGTTACTGGTCCTCTCTAAAAACCCACCTGCTACAGTCCTCTAATTGATTAAATCTGAACAGTGATTCATTTACTCTTATGAACGCTAATTGATTGTTACTGTTTATGAACACTGATTGACTGGTTACTCCCAGGAATGAAAATTGATTGTTACTATTTATGGACACAGTTTGAATGTTACTGTTTATGAACGCTGATTTGCATTCTGATTCATTATATTGTTGACTGTCCTATGTAAAGCGCTTTGGACAAAGGCGCTATATAAAACACAATAAATAAAAAATACAAATACAAAATAAAATCTCCTTGCCAATGTGAGTGGGCTAGTAGATTTTGCAAGCCCTGTACATCAATGGCTAAAACACATTGCGGCGTGGAACATAAGATCAATGATCGGCTTCTCCCCATAAAAGTCACTTAGAGTGTGATGCCAGCCACATAGGATGAAGGTTCATTGTAGCCAGACTTCAACTAGCAGGATATGGTATCAACAGGAATCCTTGTTGGATATCATTTATGTGGATATGCTTGCAGGGTCCTTTACAGTTTGGCAAAAGACAAAGTTCTGTTGCATGATCTGTCTGAGGATGAACAATTTGTTTTACCATAAGGTACATTAAAACTTGGCGGGGGACCAAATCCAAAGGCTTCAGAGCACTGGCCATGCAATTGGGAAATTCGGTCTTCCTAGAGAAATCAGGATTGAAGCATAATATATCCTAAGGATATACAGTGCTGTCGTGGGTGAGGGTTCACTTCATGTCAGCAGGTAAACAAAGTGGCTGGGTTCTTCACAGAGATATGTTTCTAAATATCGGATTCCTTTGGGGTCCTTTATCAGTAGATCTTTTTGCCCCAAAAACTAGATCCACAAACTATTGCAACAGTTGAGTTTGTTTTTAGATGCATTTTGTTTAAACATGGGGTCCAGGGATTGAATTGTTTTCACAACATTTGCAATGAGGCCCAGTTTGTTGTTACATGCTTGGTTCAGATAGCCAGGTTGGTAATCGCAACACTATATTTGTTGGGCAAGGTAGCCAGGGATTTGGGAAATGTTTAAAGAATAGTCAATTCTCCTTCCATCCTTCCCTGTGTTGACAAGTCCCAACAACCGTGACGCTCATTGCTGCTTACCAACAAAGTTGTTTTAATAGTCTTGTAGCGTCTCCTGGACAAATTGGCACCCTTGATGTTTTGCAATCAACTTCAGCTCTTCCCATAAAATCATGGGCACTGAGTACTGTCCAGTCCTACCGCTGTGCATTGACTGCCTCAGTTAGCGGATGTATACGAAAGGATGGAGACATTCCATTCAGGAAGATAACATACTCAAGGTGAACTTTTCTGTAAATTTGGCTAAAAGGGCATCTTACCAAACAGCCAATTTATATCTGCCAGCTATAGCCATGATATTTCATAGAAGAAGGCCCTCTGGCTGTGGAACACCCTTTAGATTGTAGATTATTGAAAGGTGTTTGGATAACCAATCCTCCCCTTCCTTGATTTTTTTTTGTAAACAATGTTTATTATTTTATATGATCACAATAACTTACAGACTTGCATAAACATGTTCATCACAATTCACATCAAGTCAAGGCTGTCTGCTACACCCACACACCCCAACTCCTCCCACCCCTTCCCCGGCTTACATCACACACAATGGTTACTGCCCTCACGACTGTATTCCATGACGACCGCGCTGGCCGCCCTCTCCTCCTGTACGTGTGTTCTCAACGTCTGTAAGACCTTGCACAGAAGTAGCCAAATCCGCTATCAGGCACTTCCAGTCCTCCACCTCCTCCCCCTCGCCTAGTTCCATGTCCCAGCCCACTGCTTCGTGCCATACCATGGCCTCTGCGTTTGCCCACTATCAGATCTGTCCACCATATCTGCACGACCGGCCTCGCATGTGCTTTCCATCCCATCGCTATCCTGCATTTCGCAAGCATGTATGCCAGATCCTTAAGCTTATTCACATATCTCTCTCCATTGGGCCTTGTGAAACCCCCTAGCAGAGAGGCTAGCCTCCCCTTCCTAAATATTCTCAAATGTGGGGTCTATGTTGTTTTGCACCAGGCACACAAATAATGAAATTGTCATTCAAAACTCTGACGGCTAAATTGGTGGCTTTGAGGTCGCTGGTGGTTTTTGCTGAGACTCATATTAGTGCCTTAGATTTTAAGGGTGGAGGATTTACTCTTTCTGGTGTTTACTTACTTCTGTTGCAACATACAAAAACTGCCTCCAAGTGATTGAATGTCTGGCATTTCCACAATCTTGGAATATTTCTGCAGTTGAATCTATGTAACAAAGTAATGGTCGTTGGGCTGTCGCGTTACTGGGTGAGCTTAGGTATCCCTATACCTTATTATTCAAACCCTTCCTGAGTGTGTACAACCTTGCGAGCGCCTGTCCCCTATCCTTATCTGAATAGTTGATAAATTGACTATTGTCTCTCTTCAATGGAGTTTTATTTATATTAACCTTCAGAAGGGTGATCCTTCCGTGCTAGCTGGTAGCACAGAAGGGCAATATAAATAAAACTCAATTGAAGAGACACTAAATCAATCGAAGTCAATTTATTAACTATCCAGTTAAGGATAGGGGGCAGGCGCTGGCAAGGGATGACACACTCAGGAATCTATATAACCGTATGAGTTCTTAACAGCAGACTTAAGAAGCTCGGATTCCTCCATGTTTATAAAATTTCATCTGATTTATGCTCTGGTTTCATCCCGTACCTTGGCTCGTCAGGTTAGGTGGACTGCATGAAGGAAGTCAGGTGGATGCATCAGTATTAGGGGCTCATTCATCAAGAGAAGCAATGATATGATATGCTATTTATAAAGCGCTTAATACCCAGAGGTTTCTAAGTGCGGACCTGGGGATTGAACCAGAGTTGCTCTGTGTCATCTTGCTTCCAAGGCGAGTATGTTGCCCCTGAGCTATCCTCCCGAGACAAGGGCTTCCAAAGCCACCCTTTACTTTTAATTGTAAACCTGTTATGCATGCTTCATCCATTGTTTTATCGTGGCTTTGAAGTATGCATAATAGAAGCCTCTGCGCCATGTCATAGAATACCGTGTGGAGGTGAGTATTATCCCTCCACCCCCTCTATCCCCATACCGGTTTTCCTTACTCTTGGTTTCTTATAACTTTATAACTGAATGAGGGTCACTTCCAGAGATTTGTCATGGCTATTTTGGAACTTATGATACCCCAATTATCATTGGTCTGAAGATGTATTTTGTAAACTGATGAAAGTGACACGGTTTCCAACTTCTGAAAGGGGCAGCTCACTGAGAGAAAAGAGGGTCTGCTGTTCCCCAAGATGACGAATCTACAAGGGGAGTGTGCACCATTGGTGCAGGACACTATGAAGGGAGGAGCTTTAGAAAGAGTGTATTATGTGAGCTCTACTTTTTTGTAAATATCTTGCTCCTAAAAATATTATTTTATTTAATAAAGGCTAACAGACAAGAGAAGTGCACAAAACGTGCCTTCATGGAATCAAAACTGATGTTGTTATTACAAAAAACAATGTGTATTCTCATGTTCACAGATGTCTGTCCTGTAACATGGAACCTCTGAAGCATCACGTTAGTGCACCATAATGACAGGATCCATTAAGTCTGGTTTAATTAAAGTGCTAAATACACAGTGATATGGTTACTGTAGCTTACAATCAGGGCCCAAGATGAACAGCACTTAAGATTAGTTAAATTTGAGCAACAACCTCTTACCTTCCATAACCGGATATTAAATCTAAGTCATCAAATGGATGTAGAAAAGTCATGTTGTGATCTCTGACATACCGGTCCACTGCTGTTTTCAAGCATTCAGGTGCAAGCATTTCAACATCCACTCCATAACTCTAGAACAATTAAATGGGTCACAGATAAGAGTCGTGCAACATTTAAAACTCATTTTCAACGAGTCTTTTATGATCATGAATTTCATTTTACATATCCTACATAAAATATGACTTATAAAATGTAAACTGCAATGGCGAATACATGTTAAAATATGTAATTCATAACAATGTTGATTCCACAAAATGATTCCTTAAGATCAAGAACAATGGTTAAAGTATGTATTTAAGCAAGGGGTTGTCAGATGGCGCAGAAGGCTAATATTTGAAATTTAGTGGGCCAGCCCGACCCTGCTTCGAAATGGGACGAGTCCAGGGTCGGACTGGGCCACCTCGACACGGAAAAGTGCACAGAGCAAATTAAGAAAGCAGGAGATGGAACGATGGATGCTGGGACTGGAATGGAAAGTTCCTAAATCTGGATCTTGGAGGCAAAGTTCCTTGAACCAATTTAGAAAGTGTAAAAAAGGTAGCAGGCGCCCCTCTAGAAAGAACATGGCATGATAACCTGTTCTGTGTTTTTCTCCCCACTTTGAGAGTCAGTGGCTTTCACAAAGGAGGAATAACCATTTGCATATCAGTCTTTGTCCTGCCCAGAAGGGCGGTCCAGCACCGAAATGCCAGGCAAACCTCCTTTGAACAAGAGTTCCAACAGCAACCCCAGACACGTGTTTCAGCCTTGTTGGGCCTCATCAGTGAGATGGAGCTGTACTTCTTTGAGTACAGTGAGCAGGGAGTCCACGTCTGCATTCCCCCAGGTAACATAGGGTGACCAACTCCAAGTTCCTTGCAAAATACAAAAAAGGTAGCAGGCACCCCTCTCTAGAAAGAACATTTCATGATAACCTGTTCTGTGGTTCTTCCCACTTTGAGAGTCTGCAGCCATCGCTTTTAGCTCACTGTACCTTTCACAAAAGAGGAATACCCATTTGCATATCAGTCTTTGTCCCGCCCAAAAGGGCAGTCCAGCACTGAAATGCCAGGCAAACCTCCTTTGAACAAGAGTTAGATATATTGACGACATATTTGGTATTTGGAATGGTACAAAACAAGAGTTGACTGAGTTTTGGCAATATATCAACCGGTGCAATCCACGGATCAAATTTACTATGGAAATTGGGACACCACAGGTGAACTTTCTGGATGTAACAGTGGAATGGAAAGACATGGAATTAATAACATCAATGTTCAGAAAACCAACTGATGTTAATAGCTCCCTACATTTTAACAGCTTCCACCCGAGACATTTAAAAGAAAATCTACGGTACAGCCAACTTTTACGTGCAAAACTGATCACTTCCAACACAGAAAGGCTCCAGACAGAATTTGATACCATGCGATCGAGATTTTTAGAAAGAGGATTCCCGGAAGAAGTGGTGGCACAAGCCATTACCAGGACTGAATCACATCCTCGAGATGTATTACTTAACAAACAATCTTCACAAACGAAATCCAACCTCATTTATACATTGAAGTACTCTGCACAGAGTTTTCAAGTCAAAAAGATTATTACAAAGAACTGGGATCTGATCAAATCAGATCCTAATCTTTTTTTTTTATAACAAATTTTATTACATTTTGTGCAATAAGACAACAAGTTACCAGCAAAACCATAAGACTTTGCATACAGTTGGCAGAGTAGCAGGGATGAGTATACTTAAAATATAAGCAATCGCAACGACACATATGATGTGAAGTATATGAGCAGTTAAGGCAGCAAGCAGTTTATGGATGAATATATTGTGCAAAGCGCCCCAAAGAATGATGTTAGCAGATGTAGTCTTTGCAGGACTACATGCCAATGCATACTGTCAATATTACATCAGATTTATATTGTCTGTTCCCATCTTCCCCAAATCTTATCTGCTTTGCCCGGGCAGCCTTTAGCTTGATAGACTCTGCGTTCCATTAAGATGACTGCATCCACATCCGATGTCCAATGATCATATTTCGGGGTGTTTTCTGAACCCCACAATTGCGTGATGTTCCTTTTCGCAATTCCTGTGGTAGTCGAAACAAGTAGTTTTCGAATCGTGACAGTTCTAGAGTGTCTGCAATGCCCAAGAGCAGGAGTTTAGGATCCATCGGAACTGGGCGGCATATGACCCTAGAAAGCCTCGCGCTACATTTATGCCAGAAGCGTTGTATGCGTGTACACTGCCAGAGGATGTGGTAGAAAGATCCTTCTTCTTGTTTGCAGCGTAGGCATTTGGGGTAGGTCGATTTGCCCCAATTGTACAGGGTTATTCGGGGATAGTATATCCTATGTAGTATCTTGAATTGCACCAGCCGAATTCGTGCCGAAATTGCGCATTCTCTAGGATACATCAGGATTTCAATCCAATCTTCAGGTAATATAGGGCCAATATCATTTTCCCATTTCGTCTTCAAGGTCAGCAGCTCTTTCGTGCCAAATGAGGAAATAGCATTGTACATGGTAGATGTGACCTTAATGTTTACCCTATCCATTACTATATTCCTTTCTATAGGTGTGCATTCCGGCATGTCCACGAGTTGGGCCCTGTGTACGATAAGTGCGTGTTGTAACTGTCCGTGGTGATACTGTTCAGTCTCTGGCAAGCCATGTGCTGCAGCAAGCTCCGGGAACTGCATCAGCTGGTCGTTCAAGACTATCTGTTGGATCGTCTGTATGTCAGCTGCAGCCCAGGTTGGCCATTTTGGGAGGTTGGCAAGATTCGAGAGGTGAGCATTGTTCCAGATGGGTTGGACTGGGGTCATTTTGTTATCCCAACCTAAATGTTTATGTATTTCCTTCCATACCAAGGCTGTGTGTACTGCTATCGTGCGTTCAGGCGGGCGAGTCTGTTTACAATAGAGGCTTTCGAGTGGGGACATACCATGTCTCGCCGCTAGTTCGGCTCTTATGTGAGGGATGTTCGGGTCTCCATGTAGAATATCATTGACTGTTGCCATCTGAGATGCCGAATAATAGATCTGGATGTTCGGGAGTCCTATTCCCCCTTCCCAGACTGAGCGTTGGAGAGTTTGGAGGGCAATTCACGGGCGTTTCCCACCCCATAGGAGTGTACGTGTTGTGCTATTTATACTGTGGAATTCTACAGCGGGGACATGGAGGGGAGCATTCTGGAGAATGCATAGAAAACGGGGTAAGGTCAGCATCTTAAAGAGCGCTGCCCTGCCTAACAGTGTCAGTGGTAGTGCCTGCCAGTGGGCTACGTCTTGCTCATATCTTTTAATAAGTGGGTGTAGATTTTGTTTTATGTAGCTATTTAGCTCGTTGGTGATTAGAATACCCAGGTATCGGAACTGATTGATTTCAACTTTATATGGGGAACCCAATGTTGGAATGCAGTCTACCCCTTTAACTGGGAACAGCACAGATTTGGACCAGTTTACTTTAAGTCCGCTAAAGGATCCATACTCTATTAGGATTTGCGTGACTACAGGGCATGAAGATGCTGGGTCGCCCAAGTACACTAGGAGATCATCTGCATAGAGGGATACTCTATCTTCCCAGCTCGGACCCCATCTAAAGCCAGTCCACGTGGTAGTGTCCCTCAGGAGGACTGCTAATGGCTCTATTATCAGTGCAAACACCATTGCCGAGAGTGGGCAACCTTGCCTGGTTCCCTTCCCTAGTCGGATAGTACGCGACGGCCACCCATTTACTTTAACCTCGGCTACTGGGTTATTGTATAGGAGTTGTACCCATTTTATGAACGGTTCTCCGAAGTGCATCCTACGCATTATGGCCCATAGCGCCTCCCAATGAACAGAGTCGAATGCTTTCTCGAAGTCTATGGCCAGCAGAGCCAGTGATTGCTGCAGGGCCGGGGCTCTCTCTAGTGCCAGATGCAATCTGCGAATGTTCATTCTGGTCGACCTCTGGGGCATGAAGCCACATTGGTCCGGGTGGATCAGTGACGTGATGACTAGTTGTAATCCATTGGCTAGAACCTTGGCCAGTATTTTGGCTTCGCAATTGATGAGGGATATGGGTCGATAGGATGTGCATTCTTCTGGGGGTTTACCCTTTTTGGGAATCACTATAATGGTGGCTTTGCGGAGATCAGATGGGAGCTTGCCTTGGGTTAGGGAGTGTTCAAACACATTAAGTGTACGGGTATGTCCAGATGGTGTAGCTTTTTCCAGATGTCAATTGGGAACCCGTTCGGGCCTGGGGTCTTACCAGCCTGGAGTTGCACAATGGCAGTTGATATCTCGGTAGTAGTGATTTTGCTGTCTAGAGCGGTGATCCGGTCTGTGGTGAGTGTTGGGAGGTCGATATCAGTTAGTATGGTACTATCTATAGCATTGGTGGGGGGTTCGTAGAGGTTCTCATAGAACTCAGCAAAGCGTTCAGCGATCTCTGCATCGACGTGGACTAGGTTTGCGTTTAGGGTTCTGATGCATTTCACCTTCTATTGTCCCTCATCTCGTTTTTCCAGCCACGCAAGCAGTTTGCCTGCTTTGTCTCCCGTTTCATATACACGTGCCTTCATTGCAGCGTGTGCTTTCTTGGCACAGTCTAAGGTTAAGTTATGCAACTTCTTCTGTGCCATTAGTAAGGCTCTGTTTGACTCCGGGGTGTCACTGGCAATGTGGTCCAGTTCTTTGGACACGACTTCAGTTTCAGCTTCAATGATTTTTTCGCGATGTATCTTCTTCTTATGGGACGTCCATGATATAATTACTCCGCGCAGGACTGGTTTGTATGCCTCCCTCAGTGTATTGGGGTTATCAATCGAGTCTGTATTAAGTTCAAAGTAATCGGAGGTGGCGGTCTCCATCATCTCCTGAAATTCAGGGAATCCCAAGTAGTAGGAATTTAGACGCCATGAGGGGGGCGGTCGTGGTCTAGCTGTTTCCAGTTCTAGCAGCAGTGGAGAATGGTCAGAGATTCCTCGGGGAAGGAAGGATGCATTGCTTATTTGGTGAATACTTTGGTGTGGGAGGAAGAAGTAATCTATCTTAGACATCGAGGCGTGGGCCCCCGAGTGGAAGGAATATTGTCGAGTCTGAGCATGAAGGACTCTCCACGTGTCACAGAGGCCCATTGCCGACACAAAGGAAGCCAATTTGGTCGTGGTGGCAGGGTTTCTGGCTCTCAGGTGCGTGCGATCAAGCGTATAGTCCATGACCTCATTAAAGTCTCCCCCTATCACCGTTGTGTCTGCAGTTCTCGTTGCCAGGATGGGGGTAATTTCGTTTAGCAGGTCGTTGAGGAGAGCTGGTGGGGAGTACACTGCCATGAGTGCCAGTGTTTGGTTCCATAGTGTTGCTTGAATGTATGCATACCGGCCTCCTCTGTCCTGTAGTACGTTCGTGATCACCAGCGGAAGCCTCTTGTGGATTAGTATGAGGACTCCTCTCGCTCCCATAGAGAAGCCTGCGTGTACCACGGTGCGGTAGTTTGATCTTTGGAAAAATGTGCATATGTTTCCGGCTAGATGTGTTTCGGTCAGCATGACTATGTCCGGGGAATGTCTATTTAGATGTTGCAGGACTAGCCGTCTTTTGATGCTGGCACCCAATCCGTTCACATTCCATGCCAGGAGTTTAAGCTTGCTTTGGGTTGAAGTATTCTCAGCTGCCATTGTCAGTGTGGGATTTGCTTACACAGATGTATTTCCTTGGTTACATGCGCAACAGTTCTGTCATGTTTGGTCCGTATAGCGTACTCATCTTGCCTCTGTATGATAAACATTGAATAAATGTAACAAACCCAACTCCCCCCTCCCTATACTCCACCCACAACTGAAGCATCTGTCGACCCAGTGTTAACCTTTGAACAATTTAACTGTAATCTACATCTGCCTGCCCCGTGACAATCCGAGTCTAGAGTACGGATGTGCCAGATGTTGCGTCTCAGGGGGAAACACAAGGCAGGGTGGTGGAACTCCGCTATACGGTGTTCCGAATTCACTTAGTGTCCGGGGGCGGGATGGGGGGCGCTGTTTGGGCGGCCGCCAGCTGGAGTTGCCGTCATCGTCACATTTACGGTGTACAATACAGCACCTCTGCGGTATATTAGTAGTGGTCTGGATATCCGAAATATTGGTAATGCCTTCTAATCCTCCGCATGTTGTAGGATTCCGTCTTGTTGTTGTTGCTGCGGTTCCTGATCAGGTGGTCGGTCAGGGCGAGGTCTATTCCGTTCTCCTCTCCGTCTTCCGTCAACGCTCCAGTCGCCGTCTATGTGCCTTTCAGCCCAGCTCCACGCCTCCTTAGGATCAGTGAAGTGCACTGTTGTGTTCTTGTGGAATATTTTAAGCTGGGCGGGGAATATTAGCCCATATTTAACTCCCATTGTTTGCAGGCGTTTTTTGAGGGGATCAAATGATTGGCGCGCTTTCTGTACTTCTCTGGTGAAGTCAGGGAAGAAAGCAATTCTTGACCCATTGTACGTAATAGTTCCTTTAGACCTCGCCAGTTGCAGTACTGTGTCTCTATCTCTATAGTTAAGGAACCTTGCGATGACTGTACGTGGTGGTGCTCCTGGCGTGATCTTGCCGGTGGGAATGCGGTGGGCTCGCTCGATGGAAAAGAATTTGGAGAAGGACTGTGCGTCATATATATCCGCAAGCCACCCCTCAAGGAATAGTTCCATGCAATCTCCTTCTGCTTTTTCTGGAAGACCCAGTATGTTACGTCTTGATCTGCCCTCACTTTCATCTGCTCTTGATTCCAGGAGCTTTATGCGTGCCAACATGCCAGACATCTGTCGGTTCACACCGCGAAGGTTGTCCTCGGTTTCGGAGATCTGCATCTCCGCCTCCCCGGTACGTGAGGTCAGCTTCTGCAGATCATGTCTCAACAAGGATACATCCGCACCAATACTGTCCATCTTTTTCTCCATGGAAGTTCTAGAACTGGCAATAGCACCCATGATGTCTCTGAGGGAGATATTATCTTCCATGCAGTCTGAGTCTTGTTGTATTGGCCTTTCCGGGGAACGAGAGAGTGGCGTGGTTGCGGATTGTTCAATCCTGCTTTGTGTGGAGGTCTTCCTGGGCTTATCTTTCCCCATTGCAGGTATGGTAGTGAGGTGACGGTAGAGGTTCACCCGGAGGGAGGGGCCCGCTGGAGGGCAGGGAAGCGAGTGTTATTATTAGGGGGGGGGGAGATTCGGGTATGGCAGCTCCGCACTTTCAACACTTCGCAGGAGGAATATCTACAGTCCATGCGCTCGCATCTGGGTACGTGTTGGGGGAAAACTCCACAGATGGGTCCGGCCGTGGGACCGAAGTTCTGTGCACCGCGACCGTGTGGGTGCCTCACCCAGTATCGCTCGTGATGATGTGTGGGTGCGCCTTGAGTGCGCGGAGAGAGGGTGGCGCCGGCTGGTTCCAAGGATGAGTTTGGCGGGTGATCAAAAGCGGTTCTGTACAAGCCGGGGGGCTCAAGGGTAGTGGGCATACGTGGCCCGGCAGGAGTAGCGTGGTTTGTTCAATGCCCTTTTATGTATAGCTAGGGGGGCCTAAAGTCACTCGCCGTATCGTGTCGGCGTCACACACAGCAGGAGTATCCCTCCGGGGTTGGGAGCTTCGCTTAGAAGGTGCCACACATACGTTGGGAGCTGGGTTTATGCACTTATTCCGCCCAGAGCGTGGTGTTTACACATATATGGCCGGGAAATGTCACACAGGATGTCAGGGTCCAATCCCCCGTCTCCCCCTCTCCTTACCGCTAACCCGGGTCGCCAGCGAGTGACCGGGGAGATAATCAGGAGCCGCTGTCGGAGCTCATCGGGTGCTTAACTCGGCTTGGAGCACCCGCGGCGTCGTTTCAGCTGCAGTGTCCGTATTATACTCTACATATGGTCCGGACCGGCGGGTTGCACAGGCAGCCTTCTTTGTGGGTTGGTAGGGCCCGTTCTGAGCCGCGCGCGTGTTTCAGGCCAGGAGGTGAGGATCGCTGTTCACTTCCCTTCTCCCTCGCTTCTTACCCCGGCATTTGAGCTGGGGAGGACGCCTTCGTATTGTAGGATTTGCCGGCGATCCAGGGGGGAGGGGGAAAGGTGAGTCCTCGTTGATCCTCACCCTTCAAGTGAGGTGACGGTGTGGTTCTCCACAGGCTCTCCCCTACGATCTGGTCACCGGATCTCGCGCGCCGCGTGTCCGCCGACAGTCGTCCGGATCTGTTGGTGCCTGAGTGCGGCGGCTGGGTCTCCCCGCAAAGTCGCGCGCGCGGGAGCACCCGTCGCTGCGTCGTTCAGTCGGCGCGGCCCTGCACCCGGGAAGGCGAGTGTGCGATGGCTCCGGGCAATCGCTTCATTCCTCGCAGCCAGCGGGTGGGTGACTGCGCGCACTTTGTAATTTCCCCGAGGTGGCTGCAATTTCAGGGATTCTCAGTCTCTGCCTCCCTCGTCCTCAGACGGCCATCTTGGTTGCTGATCGCGGCCCGCAGCTTGTGTGTGCTGAGGGCTATATCTCATAAAGCCCGCACCGATTCGGGTCCGCGATGTTCCGATTCGAAGCGGCAGTATTTCAGACGTCGCTATAGTATTTTAAGGCTTTTTATCTATATTTCTAATAGCAGGATGAGTGTAGGATTGGGCTGGCGGCCGGGAGCAGCGAGGGATCACGTCTTCATCCTACGCCTGCTGGCCACCTCACCTCAGATCCTAATCTTAATCGTTTTTTCCAGCTCCCCCAATGCTAGCCTATAAAAGAGGAAGGAATTTCAGAGATACACTAATCAAAGCAGAAAGACCTAAGAAATCCACCCAAAGGACACTGACAAAGCTAAAAAATTGAACTTTCCCGTGCTTAAATTGTCAGCATTGCTCGAACATTATAAAAGGCAATCACATCAGGCACCCGAACAATGGTAAAAAGATCCCCTTAAAAAGTTTTGCAACTAGTGACTCTAAAAATGTCATCTATACCATCAGATGCCCATGTGGGAAATATTATGTGGGGAATCCCAGTAGAAAAGCCAAGGAAAGATGGACCGAACATAAGTCTCAGATTAGAACTAAAAATGTCAAATCACCGGTATTCCGGCACTTTAGAGACAATAAACATAATATCTCACAGATGAGATTTGCAATACTGGAAGTTCTACACGCCCTCCAACGAGGTGGCGACTTACCAAAATTACTGGCACAAAAGGAACTGTACTGGGTACACAGACTGGATGCAATGGCCCCTCTTGGTCTGAATGAAGACTACTACCTAGGTCCATTTATCTAAAACTTTAAAACTGACCTCCTCTTGCCTTTCACTGTCTCTATTATCTCCTCTAGATATATTAGACACATCCTCTTCTGAGTGGTGATTGTTAGGAAGACCATAACCTAACTACTAGATTGTGAACCACGCAGGTGGGCAGTTGGATATCCTCTGTTCTAGAGCTGTACATGACGAAATGACCATATCCACTTTAACAGACTGTGAACCATAGTTATGGGCAGAGTGATATTGTTTGGGTTGGAGATCTGTAGACCAAGGAGTCACAAAACCAGCAACACCGATTATTAAATACCGGTATAACTATTGTCATGGCCACTATCATCCTTTTCTATTGGATGATTTTAGATCATGTGCTTCCTTGACTATGCCAAGTATGCGACATTTCTTGACTATACACCGATATCCTCATCGGACCTTGTACTTATCTATCAGGTCCGATGATGTGACAATTTATAGAGAATTTATTTTTTGCTCATTGGCCCTTTGACCACACTACTGACGTAACAGACCCACTATACATCCAGTAGTCATTTCTTTCCTTACGATCCCATTATTGAGCATTCTAGTGTATGCTCTGTGCACAGTTTTTTCCTCTCTCGGGCCTTTTTCCTTGAAGTCCTGCCTTAGTTGCATTATACCTAACTAAGCCTTATGTATAGCCCTTTTACATTTTTCTCATTTTTGACTTTTGCCCATCAAAACTATAGCCCGCACTATGTTCATGTGGCTTGGACCACGTACATGGCGCGTTTGTCACATTGTCATTAGTTTTACGTTACCTTATTTAGCTTTTTAGTCTGTTTTTTTCGGACACACGGGTACTGGTCCTGGAACCACGGACCCTTTAGGCTGTGCTCTGTTACCATGCTCAAAACATTTTGTGTCCATGCATCTCATGCAATATTGAGATTGAACCTGATTTATTTTCCGGACAGTGGCTCCTTTTACCTGTGACCGGGTTTGTTTACATGTGACGTCATGCACGTGTAAGCGTGATGACGTCGCGTGGTAAACACACCGCGCTCCTAAGTCAACACTCTTTACTTTTTAAGAGGTTCCGTGCTTGGACCCTCTTCCCCTCTGAATCCATCAGATACTATCATCAGATCATGATAGGTTACATGACTATTTTACCTTTTTTTCCATCCGTGCACCTCAGTGATCACTATGACGTATCACGCGCAAGCGCGTGATGACGTCACGCCACCTTTCAGCATATAAATGGCGGCGGCGCTGCAAATGGAGTCGGATAACCCTACGGTCTCCGGTCTCCATTTTGCAACGCTGACTTACAGTAGGTAAGTGTTCCATTCCATACCAGCCTGGTACAGGATTCCCCTAGAACCCTCATGCCAGTTTCTCTGACCTTTTTTTCTCTGTTTTTCCTTCTTTTGTTTAAACTCAGCGATCAAGCCCTGCTTAGCTCCCAGACCCTTCTTTTTGCAAAATCCCTCCACTACCTCCTAGCATAGGTGCTCTAACCTGGATGGCTACTAAGTACTGTAAGTGACTCGACACTGATTACCTCTGCTCCAATATTCACAAATTGTTGAATTAATAGACATTACTTATGTCTATGCTCCATTTACAGATAAGGGTTCTTCCTCAAGACTGCTAGTCCTGATTTCACAAATGCCTGGGATCTCCGTCCCAGATTCCCATTGTTCTCTTGTAGAACTTTTACCATAAAAAGTACAAGGTCAGAATAATTACTTCTCTTTGGTTATTCAGAGCTCATACCTATTGCTTTGTGTACCCACAATCATTTAAATGTTAACCTATTCAACTGTACCCCTACTCTAATTTTTTAAGATACATGAATGGGTGACGGGATGTTCCGTAATGGATATTTTTTTTGTACTCAATACATTTAACTATATATATGTAAACCCTTCAAGGCTTGCACTATATATCTTGACCAAATATGAGTCATTAAAATACTTTGTTATTTTCGTTTGGATTTAAACAAGACTGTAATGTTAATAGTGTATATATCTTTCCCTAGAATCATTGTTTTGCCCCCGATGAAGAGTGTTTGTATCACTCGAAACGCGTTGGGCCTTGCACAGCTTCAACATCAAGAATAAAAATGAAGATTGATTCTTGTGACCCTATTTGATTGAATGTCTTTTTTTCATTAACAATCTGTTGTTCTCAAATTAATACAATTCACAGTTTTCCTTGAATTCAATAAGATACATTATTTACAATGTAAATTTAATTGTTGGTTTGGTATTCCAGATACTAGAAAGTGTGCAGGGGACGTAAGTTCCCAACTTGGGAACTTATTTTGTTTTTCATTTTATTGTGCAACCTAGTTGTCAAGGTTGCTTTTCTCTCTTCTGCACCTCATACGTTTTCTACCCATTTCTCTAATTGCTTAAAATTTAACCTTATTCCTACACACTTCAAATTTTGATTACTAGGGTGTGCCATAGTTGTACTATTTTTCTTCTTCCTCTACAATATTTCTCCCCACGTTTCAGCTGACAGCCACCTTGGTCCAAATGAATGTCACAGCGCCAAATGTGATGCCCCTGAAAGTAAGATATCCTTAGCTGCTATGATGAAGCAGTACAAAGGGAAGTCATAACTGCCAAAACAATTCTATTGTAATGCAATTCTGAGAGCTTCCAATTCCCATCAACAATAGAACGCTGTTGATGATCAATAATGAGAAAAGCAATGGGCTAGGGTTTTGGGAAAGAGGAATTCGATTGAGGGACAAGAGGACAATGGGTCAGGGGGTCAAACTGGAATGAAAAAGAATGCCCGTGCTGCTGCTAGCACCAGTGAGGGTAAGGAAATTGTTTGAAGAGAAGAAAGAGGCAGTGGTCGCTGTGCCAGATGAGGAAATCCAGGTTTAGGCAAAACAAAGAAACTGTAATTTGAAAGTGTCAAGAACCAAGTGAGATTTTTTGCATACAGATAGGCCATTGAGTAGACCAATGTAAAGGAAGCATGACAGGAGGGTGGGGGAATCCAGATAAGATTAGTAGGATTTTAAAAGCGTGGTGAGTGACAAGAGAAGGACAAGCGATAAGAAGAATGGGCAGGGATAGAGCAATGCATAGCAAAAATAAGAAGGAAGAAAAGGAGAGAGTCTCAGTGTAGCGGAGGGACAGTTGATCCAAGGCACCAAAGGTGGGAAAAATGAGATGATGGAAAACACAGAGCAGGGTGACGGGAGTCAAAGACTATTGTGCCACATGAGCTATAGCAGTGACACAGAGACTTACAAGAGAGCAGTGAATGTTACATTACATTTCAAGCTGTCTGAAACAGGATGCAATGTTGCCCTGTCACACTTTGGACAGGTCGCCCTAGTGGCGAATGGAAATAGAGCCCTGGGGGTCATGTAAGCGAGTCACGTGGCCAAATAGAGTAGGCAAGTGATCCGGTCCACATGAAGGTCCGTGGTCGGATGGCAAATGGTAGTCAAAGGGACCAGGAGAGCTAGCACCCACCAGCAGAAGCGGCAACGATGGAGGCAGAGAACCTCATTCTGGATTCAGAGGATCATCGGCTAATGTCTTGAGGATTCTTGACAGAAGGGTGAATCCCTGTGTGGGTGACTTGGTTCTCTCTTACATTCTTTGACTCTGTATGGTGATGGCATCCATTAGGCTCCCCAACCTGCATGCCAACCATGCAAGTTGCTGGTCAGTTTTTTGGCATGAGCTGCCATCACCATTCGGGTCTACCCACATCACTGCAATTCCTTCTAGTCCTGGTGTGGGGCTTGGGAATTGCATCCCTTATATTGTGCAGCTTCTCTGGCCCCTGATTTCTTATAAGAAGCCTTCCAGAAGGGGTTAGTGGTTTCGCCTGTGAAAGTTCATGACACCACGATAAAGACTTTTCAAAGTCCCTGGGGAGGGATGGAGCTTTTGGAAGAGCTTCTCTTTAATGGTTTTATGCTGTTGAATCCTCATAGGTGGAAGATTTTTCCCCAATGGGATCTTCCTCTCCTACGCAGTGCCTTGACCGAGCCTCTGTTTGAGTCATTGAAGGTGGAGGAATTGGAGTGGTAGTCACCATTGCTTCTATTCGTATGTTGGGAGACCATGGCATCGTGTGGTGTAGTGCCCATTATTAGTGTATTCTTCCCAAGGCACTCACCCTGAAACCAAGCCCAGAAATGTGTTCAGCTTCCCATCCGGATCAGGAAGTTGTCCTCCTGGCTTTGGGTTCCTTAGATGGGTCGGACCAGGAGAAGAAGGCAGTTATGTTAGATATCAGGAGAGCGTTCCTGGTTTATTTAGATCAAACCACAGGATTTCACCAGTGTGACTTTTTGGGGGTCACCATTAATTTATTGGATTACGATGGAAAATGCAAAGGAATATGAGAAGTGGACAGATGTGTTGTTCGGAGTAGCTCCACAAAAGTAATGCTGGATTCCTGGGCTGAGATCATGGGAGTACCTGTAAAAAAATGTAAAAGGTTGCATTGCATGGGACCGAGGAATCCTCTTTAAGGGTGTCAATGATAGGAACAATGATTGATTACATACTGATATTCACACAATAACGTAGTGGTGTTGCAACACTCAGTAGTGATGCAGCAATTTTTCTGGGGCCTGTCAAATACAAGTCTTTGGTACATCCTCATAAGTGAGAAAGGAGGGGTGCTGGGGGTAATGCCATAATGACATGAGGTAATTCTCATTACCTCTGCTAGAGGACGATGTAACTAGACAACACTGCATGCCTGCTCTGTGGTATTCGACAGGGCCTCAGATTTAGGATATCAGAGGAAGTCAGGCCAGTGAGTAGAGCTCTTGTGGACCCCAAAAGGGGAGAGGGATAACCAATCGCCAAGTACATGAAGGTATAGATTAAAGCCTTAAAACATATATGATGAGGTTAAACCTCATGAGTAAGGTGACATTGTCTGGTAGGTGTGGTACTGGCAATTAATGTATATAATTATGGCATTAGGACCACAGCAACATTCTGACAGGTCCGACACGAGCCAAGAAAGACACCACAAATAGCAGAGAAAGACTTGTCAAGAAACACGTGTGGGATACTATGAACGCTAGAGACAGTGAGTGACAGTTTTCTGGCACGAAGGCAGACCTACTTGAGGGGTAAAAGGAAAAGGCAGAGGACCACGGTCCCCACAGATGTTGTACCCACTTTAGAACTCCACCACATTGACTCAGTTAAGTGAAATCGCCAGTTACTTGTGTATATAATCAAGAGAAAATAACCTTCAATTTTGCCCTTGATTTGCCAGTTGATCTCTCGGCCATGACAAGTTCTAATTACTAACAAAGTCCCTAGCACTGATTTTAGTCCATCTAGCCAACCACTCTTAAAAGCCATTTCTTTCCCCACAGTAAAAACCATAGCATTTATCTCAATGATGGATGTATGTTGAAGTCCGATACTTGCAGCTATGGGACAGGACTGTGGGGGAGGGGATTGCCACAGCTCTGAGGTGCAGACCCGGGAAGGGGTGTATGCAGGAGATCTACATTAAAATGCTGAGGCGGAATACAGCGAAGTGGAAAGCTTAGCATTACAAAAATGTTGAATCCCACTTTCCCCCTACCTGCGACCACCACTCTCTACTTACCTCCGCTTGTTGCTACTTACCTTCTCTCCAGTATGATCCTCCTCTCGCCTTTCCCCCTGTAACGTTTGTCTCCTACCCCTAAAGTGGGCAGGGACTTCCGTCGCAGGATCATTTTCTTTATTTTTTATAAACATTATTCCTCACCAAAATCCTTCCTTTGGAAGCGGGGTACAACCCCGCAGCCCCAAATCCCATTATATCGAACATGGAGAGCGGGGGACACCCCGGCAACCCCTGTTCGGTATAATGGGATTCCGCATTTTCTTTTGTGCCAAATGTGCATTGAATGCGCATTCAACATTTTTATTCAACTTTCTTCGGGCATGTATGCAGGATCCCTCAGGATCTCCCAGTCCATCCATAGTCTCCCACGTTACCACCACCAGCCTGTACCCAACCACCCTGAGCAATTTAGAGATAGGTCAAAGCATGGATTGCAAGGCAGGCACATGATTGTAGTACATTGTTTGCAAAGCCGCCGCTACAGATGTCCACCATGCAGTTAATTGTGGTGGCTAGTTTCAGGGATCAGCTATAGTTCACGAGTTTGACACCCAATGGTCCTTTCTCACACGTATTCAAGCAAAATAGAAATCAGGATCCTGAGGCATGGTGACTGCGTGAATGTCAGAAGGGTCAGCGAGTTAGACACAACAGTTGCAGTCACAGTCCCCAAGTAAAAACAAAGATGGCAGTTGGGGGTTTTATCATCTTGGGCAGCAGGGACATGGCACAGACCCAAGACTGAGTGATAGCAACTGGCAGTATAAACAAAATCAGAAAAAAACAACTCAATACCTATGGTATGCAAACCAAGGTATAACCTTATTTAGAGGAGTGAATGATGGCACTCCCCACTCAGACAATGAAATAACCAAATAATGAGACACTGATGGACACACCCCAGTAGGGAATAAGACCAGGAACAACTGCGAGTGAGTAAAAGAGAGGTCTTTATATAAAGTTGAAATGGGGCACGCAGAGCACTATGCTACTCCGAGAGCGCTCTGCCCAAAATACAGAAAATACACATTATATTACAAAAACACGTCATTGATGACGTGTGCTATAGGGGATACAATAAGTATTAGTTTAGTTTATTATTTGATAATGCGCTCCAAACCCTAGGGTAGCCGGGCGCAGCGGTAACAAGAATACTTAAGCTTGGTTACATACAATGGATGCATTACATGTTCTTGCAATCTTTACAGTACAAATATGCGAGCTCTCAGTGCCTCACATCACACAGGGAGAATCAAGATAGTCAATAAAAACAGATTTCAGGATAGTACAGGTTTCAGGATATTTACATGCAGAAATCCAGAGTCTAAAGCAAGGGGACAGTTAGCGGATGTCATAGGTCCAGAGCCAACATTTCACTTTACTTCTGAAACTAGAGTAGGGCTGATCATCTCTTAATGCAGTGGGGAGTGCATTCCAGGCACAAGCAGCTCTAACAGGGAAACTCGCTCCGCCCAATTTTGTGAGTCTGAATCTGGGGGTTTCTAGTAGACGATGGTTAGAGGCTCTAGTGTGGTGCCTGGGGGATTTTCTAATTAATCTAGCCGAGATATATGGTGGCGCTGTGTTGTTCAGTCCTTTGTAAGTGATAGATAGTGTCTTGAGAAGAATTCTGTCACTAATTTTTAACCAGTGATGGTCTTCTTTCCTGATATTGGAGATGTGCTCTCTTCGGGGTATCTCTAAGGCTGCTCTAAGAGCATTGTTCTGCAGTATTTGCATTTTGTTTATGACAGTTTTGTGGCACCTGCATATAAGGCGTTACAGTAATCTAGTTTAGACATTATTAATGCGTTGGCTAGTGTGATACAGTTAGGTTTGGAGAGGTAAGGCCCTGATTAATTTGCATGTATAAGCTGTAGATGAAGCCAAGGAGTTGACTTGTTTTTTGAGAGATAGTGTGGAATCAAGGTAGAAACCTAGCGTTTTAACCTCAGTTACCACCTTGATTACATTACCATCTATATTAAAGGCTGTGTAGCTAGGGCTGAGTTTTTTGAGGTTAGAGTCGGAACCCAAGATCAGTATCTCTGTTTTATCGTCATTCAGGCAGAGGCCGTGAGAGGCCATCCAAGCCTGAATGAGGAGGTAAATCTTATTTACTAGAGCTGCGACAAAGTTGCCAGATAGAGGTATGAGGATCTGCATGTCGTCCGCGTAATTAGTATAAGTTACCCCCAGTCTGTCAAGTTTGTCGAAGAGTGGTTTAGTAATGATGTTATACATTGTAGGGGAGACACATGAACCTTGTGGGACACCACAGGTGATTTGAATTGGGTCCGCTGAAGCTAGGGGGGAGAACACTCTCATCGTCCGGTTGGCTAGGAAGGATTGTACCCAGGCTATGGCTTTACTTGAGAAATGGGCGGCAGACGCTAGATGCTTGCATAACACTGCATGGTCAACCAGGTCGAACGCCGCCGATAAGTCAAGGAGGAGGAGCATAGCTGTTTTACCTTTATCCTTCAACTCGTCGATTTGTGTCTTGAGGTCAATTAAGGCCGTTTCAATACCGTTTTGTGGTCTGAATCCAGATTGGCGTGATCCTAGTAGTTGGTTCGTCTCCAGGTAGTTTTGGATCTGGAGGTAGGCTACTCTGTCAATGATTTTAAGGAGGAATGGGACTGTGGTAATGGGCCTATAATTGGTAGGGATAGCTGGGTCAAGTGTCTGTTTTTTGAGGAGAGGCAGTACCCATGATTCTTTAAGGTTAGTGGGCAAAGTACTTGATCTAAAGGAGGCATTAATTAGCTTAGAGATGAAGGGTGCAAAGTCTCTAGCTGCGTCCTTGATTACTTGTGCCGGGCAACTGTCACCCTGGCAGTTTGATGGTTTTAGAGATGAGATAACCTTTTCGGTTTCCAGTACTGAGATGTTGGTAAACCTGAATGGTTTGCAGCTAATTGGTACATCTGTACTTGGGGTATCTGTCAGAGGGGTGGTGTGAGTTCTTGTGGAGCTCAAGGTGGCTTTCTTCTTTGCAATTTTGGATTGTAAGGTTATTATTTTATTTGCTAATGCATTTTGGATGCTAGTGCACCATTGTTTGTCCTTGGGGACATTGTCCGTGGGAGCAATAGGGTTTTCCATTTCCCGGAGGATGGAAAAGAGTTCTTTAGAATTGTAGTTCGCTTTACTGATTCTATCATTGAATGAATTTATTTTTGGTTTGGATGATTTCTTTCTTGTATTTGGCAAAGTTGGCAAGTAGAGTTTTATTCTCAGCTGAAGGTGAATGCCTCCAGATTGCTTGCAGTTTGCGTTTTTGGATTCGTAGTTCTTTGAGGTGGGGGGTGAACCAAGAATTGAGGTGTGATTCTCGTTTGCTTTTGCGTAGTTTGATAGGGGCGATAGTATCCAAGGCTTTAGACATGGCATTGTTAAATGTACCAACTAGTGAGTTTGGGTCAGAGTTGTTGGCGCTAGCCATGAGGGCTGGTAGGAGGAGGGGGGAGTAGTTTTTCAGCAGTAATTTCTTTTTTGCTTCTGGTAGGCAGAGGTGGTGCTATTTCTCGATTATCTACTTTTACGGGTTCTATGATGGATGAGAAACAAATGAGGTGGTGGTCAGTCCAGGTTTGAGGTATAATGCTAGAGATGGTAGTGGTGCAGTTCAGATTGGCTATCCAGTCTAGTGTACGTCCTTTTATATGTGTGGGAGCTAGGACTTTTTGGGTAAGGCCATGTTCGACTAAAATTGATTGGATGGATTGGGCCTGTTTGTCCTCAACATCATTAAATCCCAGGTTAAAGTCACCTAGTAATAGAAGTTGGGTGGAATCTTTGATGTTGGTGAGGAGGCTGGAAAGGTCTTACTCAAAGTTCCCTAGAGGGCCAGGTGGTCTGTACACCAGGATAATGGTTAGTGTGCTATTATTATTATTATTATAATATAATTATTATTGTAGTTTAGCTAAGAGTAGTTCACAAGATGTGATAGCTGGAGGTGGTGTGAGTCTTAATGCTAACTTAGTTTTGGCAATAATAGCCAGGCCGCCGCCTCTCGAGTTAGGCCGGTCGACTCTAAGTATATTGTAGTTGTCTGGTATGGCAGTCATGAGTGCTGGACCTGCAGCGTCTTGGAGCCAAGTCTCGGAGACAGCCAAAAATTCTAGGTTATCCATAGTGAGTATGTCGGCAATTTCCGTGTTATGAGCTATGAGGGACCTCGCATTGATGAGTGCTCCTGATAGGGTGGGAGTAGTATTTCTTTCTTGAATGGGTTTTAGTTTAGGGTGCTTAGGTCTCTTATGGTTATGAGAGTAATTCTGCGTTTTTGTGGGTCTTTCAGCAGCTGTAGCAGATGGGTTAGGGTTAGTAGATGTTAGAGTGGGAGTGAGGATTGATGGTCTAGTTCTATTGTTTTTGAGATCATAGAGTCGTGGTAGCCTAGCTCTGAGTCGCGTATTTCTCTCCTGTAGATTGCAGGGTGTAGAGTTAGTGTGGGCCATTATTGTGGTGATTATAAGAGTAGCCCCGAATAAGGAGTAGAGTGTGTATATAGGGTGAATCTTAGAGGTGCGCATGTTTGGTTATTCTATGGTCACTCCTGCATTATGGGACGGTGCTACGTAAATACTAGTTATAGGAGCTAGACATATGTGTAGTTACATTTGACAATTGACAGTCCCAGTAATAGCTGAGAAGTGCATACATGTCCCAATGGAAGGGCAACTAGATTTGGCAATCCTAAATATAGCTAAAAATGCATACATGTCCCCATGGAGGGGCAACTAGATTTGACAATCCAAAATATAGCTAAAAATGCATATATGTTCCCATGGAGGGGCAACTAAATTTGACAATCTAAAATATAGCTAAAAATGCATACGTGTTCCCATGGGAAGGTCAACTAGATTTGACAATCCAAAATATAGCTAAAAATGCATACATGTTCCCATGGAGGGGCAACTAGATTTGACAATCCAAAATATAGCTAAAAATGCATACATGTTCCCATGGAAGGGCAACTAGATTTGGCAATCCAAAATATAGCTAAAAATGCATACATGTTCCCATGGAGGGGCAACTAGATTTGACAATCCAAAATATAGCTAAAAATGCATACATGTTCCCATGGAAGGGCAGCTAGATTTGCCAATCTAAAATAAAGCTAAAATTGCGTAGATGCTACTGCAGCAATACATTAGTTCAATCCGGAAGAGAGTGTTTGTAATGCAGGTAGGAGTGTGTACTTACAATGAGGTCACACGGTTAAACATGGAGTTGCAGTGCATGCAGTTGCATGAATTCATGGAACATACATCATACGGCAAGGAGGAGAGGCGAATTGTTCCATGTATAGGTGTAATGTAAGTTTTGTTAGTTGAGTCTCATTTTGAAAAGAATAGTAAGGAAAAATAGGTTGGGCATAGTAGGTTGGCCACGCCGCGCTCCCATGCGCCAAACAGGTGCGTAACAGGGCCTTTTCCTGCGGGTCTTCTCCGGAAGGGCCACAGCCGGCGTCTTCCGCCTGCCAGCGGATTGGTGCGGTAGACGTGCACCTGGTTGCTACGCAACATTGATTGCCTGGTTAGAGCGGGCGCCATTTTAGGATCAGGCTGATGAAAACAAAGGGCTGAGAGGCCGTGGGGGATAATTTACTGTAGCTGGTGGCGACGGTGTCGAGGGGGGAAAGCCGAAGGTGCTAGGCAGGGTATTATGCCTTATAACTGCATGCTCACCTCGCTCCGAGGGGGGGGGGGCCCGCAGTGCTGTAACAGCGATCAGCTGTTTAGGTTCTCCGTGATGCGGTGCAGCTGCTGATGCAGAGCAGGGCTCCTGCCCTGTCCGTAGGTTGTAGACTGTTGCTCATTGGTTGGAGAAGACAAGACATTACAGATCATATAATCGTATTCCTCCAGGATTGGTGACCGCTGAACTTGTAACTTCTTGGAGGCACATGGGTCAGCTGGGCTCGTCAGGAAGGGGTGCAGGGCAGGCGATGTCCATGCAGTTTTATTTCTTTCTAAACTAACACTTCACACTAATTATAGTCATGCAAGATTTAATATAGTACATATACTTCAACATAATATATATCGCATAGACATTTGAACTGGGCCACAGGGAGAGCAAAGGTGCATGGGTCCAGGTGCCTTATCTAACACAGTATTTCAGAATATATTGAGTATGTGTCGCTTGGCTCAAACAAGGGTGTTTTACTCTTTGTTAGTATAAGAAGAATATATATTTTATGGGGGTGAACTGGGATGGCACATGAGCAGGGGCCGTGCAACTGTTACATCAAAGGAATATGAGGTTAGGGTGTTTGAGGTTATTAATTCTCAAGGAGGAGTTTGTCAGTGCAGAGGCAGGTTGTGAAGGTGATGGTTTTTCTAGGGCCAGGCTCTAGCCCGGTCACACACAGGGCAGTGATCTCAGAGGAAGAAGAGAGATACAGTATTAACTCGCAACAATTCATGCCGAAGCTTCTGTGAGAACAGAAAAGCAGCAGAGTCGGCAGAGGAGAGGAATGGCAGGCTGGCTGTGCTCGGTGAGAGAAGGGGAGAGGTGCAGGCCTGCATTCAGGGTGTATGTCAAGGTGAGTCAAACCCAAGGTTGGTGAGAGAAGGGGAGAGGTGCAGGCCTGTGTTCACGGTGTATTTGTATTTATTTTATTTATAGAGCGCACCAGGCCCTTGGGCATCCGGGCGCGTAATTTAGTTACAACATGATAAGGCAAATGGAACATTACAAATTACACTTTATAAATGACACTTTAGATTACAGTTATATACATAATGCAGTTCCCGGGTGAGCAGAAGATCATAACCTATGTACATGTAATGAGGCAGGTGGCTAACGCATGGGGGGTGGTTGGCACGTAGATGATGGGTCTTGGGCGGTTAGCCAAGCTTTGCCCATGTTTTTGAATCTGTGGAAGGAGGATTCAGCTCTTAGCAAGATAGGGAGCAAATTCCAAAGTTTTGCCGCCATAACTGGGAAGCTTACTCCGCCTGATCTTTGAAGGTTGAAGCATGGTATAGAAAGGCAGTTAGCCTAAGCAGTTCTGCGGGGTCTGTTAATGTTGTGGAGGACAAATCTATTGGCTAAGTAGCAGGGTGCTTGGTTGGAAAGGCACTTGTGAGTGAGGGCAAGTGTTTTCAGTGTAATTTGTTGAGGGACCGAGAGCCATCGTAAATTACGTCTGGCGGCTGAGATGTGTTGGTTCCTGGGGATGTTGAGTGCTGCTCTAATGGCATTATTTTGGATGACTTGTAGCTTGTTTAGGTTACATTGGTTAGTGCCCAAATAGAGGGCATTACAATAGTCGATGTTTGACAGCATGAGCGTCCTGGCAAGTGTGACACACTTGGCTGATGATAGGAAGGGGCGGCTAGCTGTAATGAGCTTACAGGTGTATGCCGCTGCAGAGGAGACTGCATTGGTTTGTCTTATCAAGGAAAGAGTAGAGTCGATGTAAATCCCTAGCACTTTAGTGTCCTTAGAGGCCTTGATAGTGTTACTGTCGATGGTGAAGGATTGGAACGCAGGGGCCAGTATGGATAGTTTTTGAGGAGAGCCGAGAATGAGGATCTCTGTCTTCTCGTCACTCAGACAGAGTCCGTGCTGCGCCATCCATGCTTGGATGACTTGGTAAATGGCATTCACAGAAAGAGAGTCAGAAGCGTAATCTCCTGAGATTGTAATGAGTATCTGGGTGTCATCAGCATAATTGGTATATGTGACACCCAGATAGTCCAAAATATCAAATAGTGGTTTTGTGAACACGTTATACAATGTGGGAGGGACACAAAAACCTTGTGCTACCCTGCAGGTGACGGGTGAGGGTGATGCTGCTGCTAGGGGGAGAAGACATGCATCGATCTGTTGTCCAGGAATGAACTGATCCAGGCTGTGGCTTTATGAGAAAAATTAGCAGCTAGTTTAAGGTGTCGACACAATATTTGATGATTGACGAGATCAAAAGCTGCAGAGAGATTGAGAAGAAGTAGTAAACCAAGTTTACCCTTGTCTCTTAAGTCTTCGATCTGAGTTTTGAGGTCGATAATGGCAGTTTCGGTTCTGTGTTGCGGCTGAAATCCAGATTGCCTTAGACCCAGGAGTTTATTAGATTCGAGATAGTCTTGAATCTGTAGGTATGCAGCTCGGTCAAGGATTTTTAATAGGAACGGCACTGTGGTGATGGGCCTGTAGTTCGTAGGTATATTGGCATCCAAAGTGTTTTTTTTTAGGAGCGGGATAACCCATGCATCCTTCAAATTGTCCGGTACGATCCCCATGCTGAAGGAGGAGTTGATGAGAATGCTAATGAAGGGAGCTAGCTCGTGGGCTGCTTCCTTGATGATGGGTGCTGGGCAGAGGCCCCATTGGCAGTTGGAGGGTTTAAGGCTATTGATAATATTTTCCACTTCAGTGATAGAGAGGGGTGAGAAGCTGAACGGAGTCAGAGAATCTGGGATAGAGTTGTTTACAGTTTGGAGAGAGTTAGGTTGCAAGTTAGATTGTAGATTAGCCTGTTTATTGTTAATTTTGACTTGGAGGGTGGCAATCTTGCCAAGGAGAGCATTGTGGATATAAGTACACCAAGTACTATCTTTGATGCAGGTGTCAGGTGCCATGACATGGGTTTCCAATTCTTTTACGATTCTGAAGAGTTCTTTAGTATTGGATTTAGCTTGCTCAATACATTTGTTGTAAGAGTCTTTTTTCACCTGGAGTATAGCTTCCTTATAGTTTACCGTTGCTAGGGCAATGCTAGATTTATTAGCTTCAGTAGGGTTAATCTTCCAGTGTGATGCAGCGATTTGTTTTTCTTTAAGAAGAATTCTGAGTTGCGGTGTAAACCAAGAGTTGAGGTGTCAACCAGGACAGTAGGACGAGAAGTTTGTCACAGGTTATGTCACGCTTATTACGTGTGGGAATAGCAGGTGCGACGTCTGGAGTGGAACTGATGGTTTTGGCGGAGATGATGACGGTGATTAAGTGGTGGTCAGTCCAAGCACAAGGTTGGTTAGATACCACATTGATTCCACAATTGAAGTCAGTTATCCAATCAAGGATTCTTCCTTGGAATGTGTGGGTGTGTTGATGTGCTGCGTAAAGCCTGAGTTCGTGAGAAGGTTGTCAATCGTCAGGGCAGCAGAATCATATTGTTACCTAGTACAATAATTTGGGAGTTGGTTTTAGTGTTGTCTGCCAGAATGCTGGAGAGGTCTTCAGCGAAAGTGGATAATGGCCCTGGGGGCCTGTAGAGTAGGTGAAGTGAGATGGTGTTGTTGGGAGTGAGGGCGAATTTGGCTGTTAGGGCTTGCATAGATGATATTTGATGTACAGTGGCGAGGCGGAAGTTAAGGGAGTTTTTGTGGATAATGGCAATGCCACCTCCTTTGGATTGACTGGTGTTGCGGTCAAGTCTGATGATATGTCTAGCCGGTCAAGTGGCACAGCGAGTAG
Source organism: Ambystoma mexicanum (assembly GCF_040938575.1). NCBI lineage: Eukaryota > Metazoa > Chordata > Amphibia > Caudata > Ambystomatidae > Ambystoma > Ambystoma mexicanum. The sequence continues at coordinate 693,375,595 of NC_090936.1, forward strand.
AGCGCTCGCTTTGACACCTGTGCAGAGCTTGCTAACGAAGGTTCGAATCCCGGCAAGGCCAAACTCAGCCTTTCATCCTTCCGAGGTCAATAAATGAGCACCACACACCGTGGGTAATAATAAGCAGTGCTCAGATACCTGAGGGTTCGTAGCGCTACATAAATGCCAAATTATTATTATTATTATTATTATTATTATTATTATTATTATTATTATATTATAGCCTGTTGGAATTGCTATCAAGAGTATAGGTCCAGAAGCAGCGTGAAGCTAGGTTTCCATGACGGTCATAAAGTCCAAGTCATGAGTTAAGATGAGGTCCGCCACCTCTAGAGCATGGGCTGTAAGGGACCTAGCATTAATGAATGCCTTTTGATAGTGTTTGCAACAGGGTTGTTGGGTTGGGAGGTCGGTGTGTGTGGAGAGGAGACGGTTCTAGCGATAGGCTGAGGGTGTTTATTTTGGCAGATGGGTGTCAAATGGTGGTAAGAGGCGTGGGTGAGTCTGGTGCCAAGTCTGGCGTTTCTCAGAGCAAGTGAGCATGGTTGGATGGGAGTGGGTCTAGATGCAAAATGTTGGAGCCATAGGGCTGGGTTGTTAAGGTATGGGTTAGTGTCAAGGGTGGACAAAGGTATAGTTGTAGTGTTAAGGTAACGTGAATGTAGTGACAAAGTTGTGGTGTGTTTGAGTGCAGGCACTGGGTGAAGGGTGTGGTAGAGCGTGGTAGCCAAGGCTAGTGCAAATAGCTTTTGGAGAGGAGGCTGGAAGGCGTGAGTGACTGTTGGAAACTGGTGTATGGTGGCAAAATTCACCGGGGCTTACAAACAATTGCAGTCATATAGTGCAGAGGGCAATTGTATTGTAAGGATGAGCATGCCAAGCAATTCATCTAAAATAAATGCTACAGAGTAAACAAGCAGGTAGGCTAAGTAGGAGTTCAGTAGCTAGGTTCCGTACAATGCAAGATAGGTGGGCATTACATACATTTGCTATGTGAGTACGAGCACAGGCAATTGTGAAAGTGGGCTAATAATGGCGTACAATAGCACAACTCAAAGGCATTAGCAGCTAGGCGAGCTAAATAACCAATGCAAACGGAATGAGAGCATCAGAACAGACCTACGAGGCAAGATAACAGCACGAAAGAGTTGGGGCATCTCTACTACTAGAATACATTTTTGTTAGGATCAGTCACAGTAGGGCTTACGGCACAGTATGCTATGTGGCATAACGTGCAGACAGGCTAGTGCACAAATACAAACAGCGGGGGTGACAGAGGAGCACTTGTAATGCCTGCCCGAGGATAGCTACAAGCTGTACATTGAGAGCATATACAGCAGTTCAGGGCCACAGGGACTTAGGCAAGTTATCATGCTAGCGGCACAGGGGGCTGCATGTGAACAAAATCCAGAGCGTCATTAAAGGTCTCACAAGGCAGCGTTAATAGTACCTGTGTGTATGTCAAGGTTTGTCAAACCTAAGGTTATACATTCAGGATAGTAATATACTATTCTTGGGGAATAAGACCAGGTTAGGTAAACTTTTAGACTACAATCAGTATTTCAAGGGTAGTAGACCCTGTCAGTCATGCAGTGACACTCAGTTATGAAATCACATAATAAACCAACTCTGTTACAAGTATACCCCTTGCAACATTACTTTTTAGGACTCAGTTCAGAGCTAGTAAAACAACTCATATACTTTCTGGAGGGGCCTTAAGCTACTCAATGACAAATATGAACACTCAATAATTATTTTTGAATGCACTAAGCAAATCAGGGAAAGCAAAACCCCATCACAAATTAAGAAAGCCACAATGGGCCTCATCACGAGTTTGGCGGTAACCCTTAAATGTGGCAGCAACGCTAATACTGCTGCATTTAAGGGTCTGCCAAATCATTGGCTTGGTGGATTTACCACCAGTTCTGAGCTGGGGGCAAATCCACCCTGATTTTGCCATTTTTCTGCGTTATTACCGCTGGCGGTAACAGCGCCGAACATTCCCCATTGGGCCCAATGGGGAATGGGAAATTCCCAAATGGGCCCAATGGGGAATGGGGATTTACCGTTCTGCCAAACCCGTGATTCGGCGCTAATCGCGCCAGGGGGTTTGGCAGTAGGGCTAATAGCCCCGGCAGTAATACCGCCGGGGTTAGCGCCCAACTCGTGATGAGGCCCATAGTGTTTTAAGGTAATTGACCGATTGGTACATAACTATCCGCTACCTAATAGCTAGTTATACGCAGTATACTTTTAAGAAGGAGTGTAAAATACAGTTTCTAAGGTAAGTAAGAACTTTATGAAACTATTTTAGAATAACACCAAAGCAATTGAGGGAAGCACAAACCAGGGTTACAAGTTTAAAAGAGCAGTAGCTAATCACAGTGAGTAAGACCTACATACTTTTAAGAGGGGCTAGCAGCAACTCAGAGACAAGTATTAACTTCCAGACTGTTTCAGATCCGTGCAAAGCAGACCATGGAAAGCAAAACCCTATGATACACTTTTAGAATGACACTCTGTTATTCAAGGTAGATAAACCATATTGGTAAGCTTTTACACTTATTCAGTTAAGCAATGATAAAACTGTACCAACACTTATTACTTACTTTTTAGAAGAGGGAAACACCATTCAAAGTTAGTAAAATAACGTATACACTTTTTAGAAGGGGAGAACTGCCCCCAAAACCCCTAGACTCCAAGAAGAACCGGAGTCTCCAACCGACGGTGAACACCAAATGGCAGAAGGAAACGCTGCAATCGACATCAAGGGACTCTTACTAAACCTAAAGGCGGGCATAGGGAGTCTAAACAATAAAATGGACGACCTCTCCTCTAAAGTTGATCTCCTCCAACACAGAATGGAAACCCACACCGGGCGCCTCAACGAGGTGGAGCAATGCGTCTCCAACCTAGATGATGGCGCAGTGACCCTAGAAGCCAGAATCTCACAGCTCGAGACCCAAATGAAGGTCACCACCTCCAAGTGCGAAGATTTGGAAGGCCGTTCCCGACAGAACAATATCAGGATTATTGGGGTGAGAGAACACCAGATTGATAAAAAATTGAAGACTTTGTGGAATCGCTGTGCACTACCCTTTTCGGCCCAGATGCCCTCTCACACCTTTTTGTCCTGGAAAGAGCACACAGGATCCCATCCGTCAAACCCATCCCTGGGACCCCCGCTAGGCCGATAATAGCAAAACTACTCAACTATAAAGACCGCTACGCCATCTTGCGACTGGCCAGGGAGAAAGGAGAGCTCCTCCGCGATGGGGACAGGGTACACTTTTATCCAGACTTCTCCCCAGCCGTCCAGTCCCAGAGGAGATCCTTTACTGCCACAAGACAAAGGCTGAAAGAGAACCAATTCTCAAACTCAATGCTCTTACCGGCGCGCCTCAGGGTCCAACATGGGGGGAAAATCCTTTTCTTCCAAACACCGGAGGAGGCCAACGCTTTCCTGGACTGAGAAGGATGCCCGGGCTAAGCACCAACCAAGCACGCATGCAAAGAGAAAGAAGCCGCAGAAACCTATCATGACTGACTCAAGGTCATCGGCACTAAAACCCGAATACAAAACACAGCAACTGGTCCAAAATGACACAGAAGTCTAGCACTCCGCGACCGTGCAACTTGGGAAGCCCCTATCGCCCCTTGCACAGCAAAGTTAATTCAACTGTTCATCGTTAATGGGTGGGAAAGTAAGGGACGGATGCGCGCCGTTGCGGATCCCACCCCAACCAAAATCACCAACAGGAGAGTTGGGGGTTGCCTGTGTAAGGAAGGAAGTTGGAGAACAAGGTTGGGAATGCGCCCCCGGACCGCCGACCCCCGTCATTCCCCCTGCTCACCATGCTCTGTCACTCCCCCTCCTCCGCTCGCTCTGGAGACCATCAGGTATCAGTCGCCAACGATACCATCAATGCCAGAAGATCCCTCATGTCAAGCCTAACATCAGCAGCATAAATATTCACAATAAATGAATAATTCAAGGTCGCCACTTGGAACATTAGAGGGGGCAATCGCCCCTCAAAAACAAAGAAGCTCCTTCAATACCTGAAGCCATGCTCCAAGAAACACATTTCCTTCCCGAAAAAGAACACCAATGGGCCCGTAGCTGGCGTTGTCATAGGTACTTCTCCTCGTGCTCAGCCTACGCCAGAGGAGTGGCAAGCCTGATCAACAGGCGATCCGGGTTTCGACTGGTAAACTCCATAAAAGATACTCAAGGCAGATCCCTCTTGGTGAGAGGGATAGTGGAAGGAAAAGAGGTAACTTTAGTCAACTCATACGGGCCCAACGTAGATGGGGCAAATAACTTTGATTGGGTGCTCACACACCTCACAACACAGGCAGCGAGAACGGTCATCTGGGGAGGCGATCTCAACACTGTCCTGGACCCAGCTAAAGACAGGTCGCGAAACACAACACTGCCGATCTCCAAGGCCGCCCTCCAAATACAGGAAATATGCAAAGCATATGACTTGGTAGACGTGTGGAGACATAATAACTGGGAACAGCGCGACTACACGTTTCACTCAGCAGTACACAACACCAGTTCCAGATTAGACTACCTTTTTATCTCTGCCGGAGGTTCGTTCCATCCGGGGCTCTGCGAAATATTACCTAAAACCCTTTCTGATCACTCCCCGGTAACCCTCATTTGCAATCCAGCCACCTACAAGCCTCATCTGCTACATTGGCGCTTCAAGCCGGGCTCACTGCAGGACCAAGTGTTCGCCTCAGAACTACGCAATGAGATCTCAACATTCTTGGAAAACAATGTGGGTTCGGTGACTTCGGCGAGCATGATCTGGGAGGCACTGAAGTTCTTCGTGAGAGGGGTCTGCTTGGCCAAAGCGAATGGCATCCTTAAACTGATCCGCCAGGAGCTAACCTCCAGTGAAAAATGCTTAAAAACCCTTGAACTTAAACTCTCTGCCGCGGACGACTCCACAGTCCAGGCCGCTCTTAAGGAAGAACTACAAACGTTCAGGGCCACAGCGGAACGAGAAATAAAACTCCTAGGCCGGAACAGTCAGATCTGTCACTACGGCGAAGGCCAAAAACCTGGAGCCCTCCTATCTAAACTAGTAAATGCCGACAAGAAGCCCACAACGGTCGAGAGAATACGCTCCAGTCAAGACACAATCGTGCACACAGATAAAGAAATAGTAGACACATTGCGATCCTTTTACCAAGACCTCTACACCTCAAAATACACCGCAGACACTGAAGCACTACACAGATACCTTGAAGACACTGAACTATTTTGGGTAGAAAGAGATCCACGGGAACCCCTTAATGAACTCATCACGTCAGACGAAATAGTCGAAGCCATCAAATCCCTCCCAAACACCAAAGCCCCAGGACCCGATGGTCTAACCGGGGAATTTTACAAAGCTTTGGCAAACACCCTAGCCCCCCCCCCTTCTCACTGAGGTTTACTGTGAAGCGCTGGAATCAGGTTCCCTCCCACAGACTACCCGAGAGGCCAATATTATCCTCTTACATAAATCCAGCAAACCCCCAGAAGAATGTGCATCATATAGACCCATTTCCCTACTTAACTTAGATAACAAAATACTGGCAAAAATACTTACCAAGAGGCTGCTGCCACTGATGTCGGGTCTCGTACTCGCGGATCAGGCCGACTTTGTGCCAGGCTGCAACACGACATTCAGCATCAGAAGGCTGTTCAGGGTCATGGAGGTTCTTAACCCCGATCACCAAGCCGTTGCGGTTTTACTTGATGCCGAGAAGGCTTTCGTCTCGGTAGAATGGCCCTTTTTTTTGCAGTACTCACTCGGATGGGCCTAGGAGCCCATTTCATTAAACTTATATCCTTACTTTACAACAATCCCTAGGCGTCAATAGTAGTGGGATCGGCGAGATCGACTCCCATCAAGCTACAACGTGGTACCAGGCAAGACTGCCCTCTGTCAGCATTGATATTTGCATTAGTAATGGCACCTCTAGCGTCGTCCCTATGATCCACTCAACTCCATTAGGGACTCAGCATAGGCCCGCACAAGCTGATCATATCCCTATATGCAAACGTGGTAGCACTGTTCATCCATGACCCCGCTGAAAACCTGAACCCAGTAATGAGAGAAGTAATTAAATTTGGGGCAATCTCTGGGTTAAAAATTAATAATACCAAATCAATTATATTCCCGCTCACCCCCGCCACTGCACCATTTGCAGACGACTTCCACTTCACATGGGAAACCTCACGGGTACGCTACCTAGGAATATTAATGTCACTAAACTACCATGAAGTCTTTCGAGACAACTACGAGTCAACATTAAAAATACTCCAGGAGAAGGTTAACCGTTGTAAATCTCTCCCGCTAACCCTGTGAGGCAGGGCCTCCTTAGTTAAAATGCTGATTTTGCCGAAACTTCTATACCTTTTCTCTAACATTCCCATTTTAATCCCACAACCCTTTTTGAGGAAACTTAAGAGTCTTGTCCTTGAACTCCTGTGGGCAGGCAAACCAGCCAGAGTAGCTCATTCAACCCTGATACTCCCGGTATCCAACGGGGGACTCGCTCTCCCGGACTTAGAGAGATATAATTGGGCGGCGCAGGCGCAGTTCCTCAGCCACTGGTATAACACTCACTTCGTCAAACCCCACATATAAATGGAGCGTTCCCTGGCGACTCCTAACATGCTGAGGGCGGTTGTCATTGGTCAGCTCCCAGTGCCCTATAACACTATAAATGTTGTCCTCACGACATAGAGGGTCCGGAAGAGACTTGCACTAAAATACAAAGTCCCAGTGAGATACTCACCCCTCCTCCCGATCAAATCTATCTCAGGGATCCCTCTGACCTCCGAAAAAGTCTTCCATACTTGGGTAGCAAAATTGCAGTTAAACACCCTAGGCGATCTGTTCACTGAAGGTATCTTTATGACTCCACAACAGGCAACAGAGAGAGGAGGCATTACTGCTTTGGATAAGTTTCTTTATTTTAGAACTAGATACACCCTCCAAGTACTCTTCTCCACCTTCCCACGTGAACCCTTGACCTGGCAATTATTGCACAATGTGATCCAAACGCAGGGTGAAGGAAGACTAGTTCCAACCATTTACAAATCTATCCTAACAGACACAGCAACCATTAACCCACGCACAAAAACTAGATGGGAAAAATCCCTTCAAGCAGCGATCCCCGAGGAGGAATGGACATTTATATTACGACAAACACAAAAAATAGCGCTAAACTCACATCTCAAGCAAATACACTACAATTTCTTTCACCAGACGTACTTTACCCCTACCAAAAAGAGCAAACAGCATCCAGATTCACCGGCAAAATGCGTGAGATGTGGAAACTTAACTGCAGACTTTGTACACCTTGCATGGGACTGTCCCAAGATATCACCCTTTGGACACAGGTCCTTCAGACCACGTCGACATTTATAGGGGAAGAAGCGCAACCCGTCCCGACGGTGGCACTTCTCGGGATGACGCAACAACTTTCACCAGCCGTGAGGAAACTAACAGGGGTGCTACTGACCCTGGCCCGCAGAAGAGTCGCGATGACCCGGGGTCGGGGACCGGTCCCAACGGTAGCAGACTGCTGGAAAGACATCCTTTACTGCCAAGACGTCGAGTCTGATTTCATCAAAACACTGCCACAACACGCACGGCCTCCCGACATCTGGGGCCCGTTCGTGGCGTTCCTAATCAATGAAACAGCAGATGATGCATCGTCCTCGACGGGGGAACTCGGCACCTAATGCAGGGACACAAACCTTGGCCAAGCAAAAACCCTGGCATTAGTACTTACCTACATGGAGGAAGGGATGAACTATTGCGAAGCTTGACGGACTGAGTGGAAGGTTTGCGGGGGGTGGTGGGGAGGTGGGTCAGACGTTTGGGGAACACACCCCTTTGAGGTGTGAAAGTTAATGTAACAAGTTTGGAAAAATGCAAAAATAAAGTTTTTAAAAAAAGAGCAGGGAGTCCACGTCTGATTGCCCCCAGGTAACCCAGGGTGACCAACCCCAAGTTCCTTGCAAATATTTCAAAAAAGGTTGCAGGCGCTCCTCACCAGAAAGAACATGGCATGATAACCTGTTCTGAGATGAGAGTTTGCAGCATGGTATATTTTTTCAGAGGCACATACATCTGTTCATAATGTTCTATTATACCCATGGCTATGTAACTTACCAATGGGGCATCATGCATTGTCGTAGGATGCTCTAGCTGCAGCTATAAGTGTCATGGGAGCCGGGGGTACGCACACCTATAGCCACGACTAGCATTACATTTACGCTGAATAAACATATTTTGTGTATGTTGGAGGTCAGAATTTCACATAGCAAAATGTTTCCCTCTGCCCACCTATAGCCTGATGTCATTTGTAGTGTGGTGAAACCTCTGTATATATGTGTTTTCCAGTATGTAAACATTTCTTACCTGCTGCTACAAGCAGGTCATTTATAAACGCGGTTATCGGCAAGCCAATGTGGCGTGTATTTTGGTGGCATGGTCTAGCCGTGGATATACGCACAGCTATAGCCACGACTAGCATTACATTTACGTACAATAAACTTAAATGTGTATGTTGAAGCTCAAAATGTCACATATCAACTTTTCTCCCTCTCCCCACCTCTAGCCTGATGTCATTTGAAATTTGAAACAACTCCACATAGGGGTTTTTGAGTATGCAAAAATGTCTCTATACCGGCAGCTACAACAGGGCCATTTGTAACCACAGTTATTGTCAAACCAATGGGGCGTCGTGTTTTATCAACGCGGCTGTACAGGTAAGTATAAGTGTACAATTTTTCTCCAATCACAATAGTAGTTTGAAGTGATTCTTTTATTGGTTGTTCCACGATACATGTTGAAATATGTTATGTATTGGATGGTGGTATTTTTGTTACATTCTACTGAGAAACAAATTGTGTAATTCGCAGTTGTAGGGGTTGAAGGACATTTCGAGGATATATTGTTTTTGGTGGAAGGTGAAGAAACGGAGCAAAGTTGTGAACCAGTAGCTGACAATTCATTAAGTGATTTGTCAGGTGATGAATCTGCTTCTTCATATAATTATGAGGGAATAATTTATTGTGAGATTGTGACAAACAGTGATGTTGCGGAATTCGGGAAAGTATGGGAGAAGCATTGGCTAAGTACCTGTTTGTGGTACACTACAGAACTCTGGAAGGAGTTTTTGAATTAATAGCTAAGTTTAAGGATTTTGGACAGAGGATTTAGGACAGCTATTTAGGGTTAGGAGTTCAGGTTACTTTATGTTTGGTAAAAGAAAATTAATAAAGCATCTCAAGGAACATCACAGAGACACATTGCAAGTTTATTTGGATACTTCTAAGGGAGCTTGCAAAGGGATTACCGAAGCAGACACATTGTCAGAATAAACAATTATTTGTTTGTACAATTTTGAGGTAAAAACACAAAGGCTCTTTTAAGAGTCACCCAAAGAACATATATATTAGTATTGAAAAATTAAATTGCATGGTATAATTCCTTTTATAGCCGTAGCTATACCCATGGCTAGGATACATTGGTTTAAAAAATATATATATGGTACATTTTCATATATGCAAATGTGTGTAATATGTAGTCCTTAAAATGACTGTTTTGAGGTACACTGAATGAAGTATTTCAGCACATTTGGAGTATTGCTCTAACGTTATTAAGGAAGATAGCATTCCCTTCATCAGTTCGGTGTTCTCCATCATGCCTATGCAGGTTTGACATTTAAAGTGGATGTTATTGTGCGATATTCATCATTGTTTTCAGTCTTTGATGAAAGCTGAAACTACTTTATTAACATTTCTCCAAGATTTTTCAATTTTGGGATTACATCTGGTGGTCCACTTCCATTTTTGCCTATGAGGTTGAAAAAGATCAAGGTGGCCTAAGGAAAAATTTCCATGAGTTTCTCCAAATCTTGTTTGATCATTAAAGTAAGAGACATGAGGGGGTCACCAGGGGGCGCGCAGGTGATGGCAGCCTGACCATTGCTCTCGGGCCGTTGATAGGGATTGAGCCCCCCCCAGACCCTCCGGCGGCAACACAGTGCTGGATTGGGTCCTGGATCGGGTGCTGGACCCCCCCCCCGCGCCCCTTTTGAATGAAAGAGAAGACTCTAGGGACATCGGGAAGCCGGAGAACGGACCTCACGGCCCAAAGTGACTGAGCGAAGGGAGGGCCTGGAGGGGAGATCCCTCGACCGCGGACACGCAACGTGGGCATTGCCCGGCAAGGCGAGGGATTCCCATCGGAGTGCGGGGCCCACGCCCCGTGGGAAGACACGGAGACCCGGGACATCGGTCCCGAAGCAGGAAGAGGACGCGGAAGAATGGAAGCACCACGGACGGGGCTCCCGTAGCGGTAGAGCCTGGGTGCATGTTCCACAAACCCCCCCCCCCTGGTGAAGAGAGCTGGTGGCGGCAGGACGAGCCTGGGGCCGGAGACGAGGCGACGCCCGGGGAGAGAGGGTGGCCCCCTCCCCTCCTCCTGTGAAAGGCCCACGAGCCCGTACCCGAGGAGGAGACAGATGACGGCAATAGAGGTCGAGGTCCCGGAGGGCTTCCACCCCACGACCCCTCCACCCGAGAAATTATCTGGCGCTCACTTCTTGTAGGTGGAGGCCCCTGCGTTAGGCCGCAGGGCGTGTGCCCGCCTACAGTCACCCTGGAATTTAGAGGACCCGGGTGTGAGGCCCCCACATGGTTCTGGTGGGGCGTATGCCCGTCTAAAGGTCCCCTCCCACCGCGCGAACCCATCCACTAGGCCCCAGGGGGCAATCCCCTCGTCCCGGAGCCGGTGGGGGACAGCGAAGCAGGAACGGGAAATGCCCATATGAACTGGCGGGATACCCTGCAATCCTTTCACTACGAGGGGGTTGGTGACAAAAACGAGAAACCCACAAACCACGGGAGCATGGCCCATTCAGAAGCCCCGACGCACTCCGCAGCAGCTATGGAGAGGGGATTTGCATCCATACTCCAGGAGATCCGGGATATGCGATCAGACATTGTGCAGAAACTGGAAAAAATGGACAACAGGGTGGACAAGGTGGAGGACAGGCTCTTGCAAGTGGAGACCTATCAATCGTCCTCAGCTACGCAGGGGGTGCAAATGGAGATGCGGCTAGCGGCCTTGGAAAAGAGGGACGAGGAAAGGGCCAGGCAAATGGACGACTATGAAAATAGGGAAAGGAGGAACAATCTCCGATTTTTTGGGGTTCCCAAAGTGGAGGGGGAAACGGAGGGAGACTTAACCTGTGTGGTGCGAGACATAATCACGCTCCTATTTGCGGAAGAGATGACCACAGAGCTGACATTTGATCGTGTGCACAGAGCGGGCGGTAGGGCAGGGGGCCCCTGCTCGATCCTCGCGCGATTTCACTATTATACGGACAAGGCAAAGGTCCTGGAGGACGTAAGGAAAGCGGGGGTGATTTCCTACAACAACGCAGAGATCTCAATATTTCAAGACCTTTCCGCCTACACCTTGGCGAAGCGGAGAATGTGCCGCCCCCTCACGCAACTGTTGAAGGACAAAGGGGTGCGCTACAGATTGGGGTACCCATTCTCCCTGACTTTTGAATACATGGGCCAACGGACATCGTTAATCACAGAAGAGGATATAAAAGGGGCCATTCAGGATTATGTGACGAAGTCCACCCCCAGAAGAGGCCCGGTGGGCCCGGCAGCGATCGGGGAGGGGACCTCAGACCAGCCTGGGTCCAGGAGGAGGAAAACCAGCTCGAGAAAATACAGGAAGCTAAACACCCCACCGTCCGGGAGGGAGGGGGTGCGCAATGACTCAGAGGACTGAGGATCGGGGCGACCCGTCCGCTCGAGGGACGGGACCCGACGCAATGATGATCCGGATGAACAAAGATTCCCCCAGGACAGCAAGTAAGATGGGGACGACAGTGGGGAAGAAGCAGAGGGGGGGGCTCATAACAAAGAGCTTGGATGTGAGTGCCCGGTCGGGAAGGGAAGTCTGGTGGTCCGGCCTAATGCCAGGTATGGCGGAACTAATTGGCTGGACGTCGGGGAGGGGGGAGGGGGAGACGAAGTTAGTTGGGGGTTTCTGGTTGGGGAAGGGGCTCGGGGACGAGTTGGGGAAAGGTTCAAATAATGTCCTAACAATGAGACTAAGGGAGCGAAAAGGGAATAGTGATGCTAGGCAGGTGCCCAACAGATCTGGCGATTTAGATTATGGCTGACTGCCAACCGGCCATGGGAGTGGGCACCCTGAATGTGCGGGACTTGAACACACCCACCAAGAGGTCCCTGGTTGCCGAGAATTCAGGAGGGCAAAGTTGGACCTGTTGTTTTTGCAAGAGACACACTGGGTGCGGGGGAAGGAACCCAAAATGAGAGGGGGGTATAGGGGAGGTTTTCCATGCATCCCACAAGGGGAAGAAAAGAGGGGTAGCCATCCTGGTTGCCAGGGATGTCCGCTTCACTAGATAGGCCACCCTGCAGGACCCTGGAGCTGTTTTCTATTGGTGAGGGGCACCTTACAAGGATCCCCTCTGACCCTGGCTGTGGTGTACGGTCCGAATGATGGCCAGGCCCAATTCTGGGAGGGAGTAAAGGAGAAGCTCAAGCTATTTGTACGGGGCATGTTGGTAGTAGTGGGAGATTTCAATATGGTGCTGGACCCATCTTTGGATAGGAAGCGGGTGGGCCCCCAGAACCCCAGACCCACGGATGAGTCCACGGCGCGCACCTTCCGGAGGGTGAACGAAGAGCTGGGCCTGGTAGATTCAATTCTGTCCCCCAGAACAGGAATCCCCTCTTTTTCATACTACTCGGCTACCCATGCTTCGTTCTCAAGGATAGACTATATTTTGGTGGACGCAACCCTTCGCCTGTATGTTGCAGGCTACAGGGTCGATCCCGTACCCTGGTCGGATCATGACATGGTGGGGGTTATATATCGGGGGGATGGCGGAAGGAACGCAGAGGCCGTTGGAAATGCAACGATGCCCTACTAAAGGACAAGGTCCACGCCCAAGAGACTGCAGACGCCATAACAGAATTTTTTGAACTAAACGACAATGGGGAAGTGGGCACACACACGCTCTGGGACGCCTTTAAGGCGACTCTATGGGGTGTTCTTATCCAAAAGGGTGCATCGGCAGGAAGGGTGAGAGAGGCTCAGGAGAAGACCCTCCGGGAAAAAATCGCCCGACTCCAGCCGGGGGGCACCCCGGACCGAGGACCGGAACGCAACCGTGTGGTCGCCCTGGAGAAATACAGGCTCCAGCTGAAGGACTTACTCCTCCACAAAACGGAGAGAAGTCTTCAGATGGTCAAGCAAAGTACTATGAGAAAGGGGACAAAGCGGACAGGATCCTGGCCTGGAAGCTGAGGGAGGTCCAGAGGAGCAAAATGGTGAAGGAAGTGAGGGACGCTCAGGGAACTCTGGGTTGCGAGTCTTCCCATATTGGAGAAGCCTTTCGCCGATATTATGAGACTCTGTATTCATCCGAATATGATGGGGGATCTGCTCCAATAGAAGATTTCTTGAACTCAATCCAACTCCCTACTTTGCATAGGGAGATGTCCGAGGGTCTGGAAGGGCCAGTGACCGAGGAAGAGGTAGACAAGGCGATAAGCGGGATGAAAGTGGGAACCACCCCCGGGGATGACGGGTTTTCCGTTTATTTTTACAAAAGATTCCGATCCTCTTTAATCCCCTACCTAGTGAGAGTTATCAACTCTGTGCTAGAGGGGGAAACTCTTCCTGATTCCATGATGGGGGCTATCATCGCGGTGTTACCCAAGGAGGGGAGGGACCTTGCAGAGTGTGCATCTTACCGCCCCATATCACTGCTAAACATTGACGTTAAGATTCTGGCCAAGGTGGTGGGGAGGCGGATAGAGGGTATATTGCCAAAGCTAGTCCAAGGAGATCAGGTGGGCTTCATCAGGGGGAGGCAGGGTTCGGATAACATACGCAAGACCATAGATCTATTCCACTTCGCGCAACGGTCGGAGCTCAACGCAAGTGTCCTCTCCTTAGATTCGGAGAAAGCGTTCAACAGGGTTGAATGGCGGTACATGGATGTCCTCCTGAGGAAGATGGGTTTTGGGACCCACATCATGAGCTGGGCAACGGCACTTTACATAGCTCCCACGGCAAGGGTCCAAGTTAATGGGGAGTTTACCGACGCCTTCCCCCTCTCTCGAGGGACAAGACAGGGGTGTCCCCTCTCCCCCCTGATATACGTCCTCACGATAGAAGCTCTGGCCATAGCGATCAGATCACATCCAGGAATTAAGGGGATCAGCAGGGGGAGGTGGAATTTAAACTCTCTCTATTTGCAGATGACATCCTGGTTTACATGGTAGACCCTAGCTCCTCACTCCCCCCTCTGTTGAACCTGGTGACCGAGTTTGGACGCTTCTCGGGCCTGAAAGTCAACGCTTCGAAATCGGTCCTGCTCCCTATGAGACTCCGGGACCCAGTGCTAGACCCCCTAGACAGGCTTCACGGGATTGAACTGGGGAAGGCCGAAATACGATATCTGGGGGTTCTCCTCAAACGGGACCTAACTAAACTGGCCACAGCGAACTACGAACTCATAATAACAGGGATCACTTCAGATCTGAGGAGGTGGGGCGGGATGATCCTCTCCTGGTATGGCAGGATGACGGCGGTTAAAATGAACGTACTGCCACGGCTCCTATACCTTTTTACAGCCCTTCCGACCAATGTCCCAGAGCAGGCTTTCAGGACTCTCCGGAATGCTATCCAGGACTTTATATGGCAGGGGAAAACCCCCGAGAACCAGGAAGACCACACTGACGTTGCCAAGGGAGGAGGGAGGGTTTGGGTTGCCGGACTTCCATTTGTACTTCCGTGCCACCCAGCTGCGAGTGCTATTGGAACACATGAAGGAAGGAATGGGGACGTACTGGTCATACCTGGAGGATATGGACACCCACCCCCTGAAGGTCCGCGACCTTGTGTGGGCTCCGCGAAGAACAATCCCGAGTCATTTGAAAACCCACCCGACCTTGGGGGTTCTCTGGGACATTTCGAAGGAAGGGCCTCAGACAGCATTCCTCACTACATGGCTGTCCCCGATGACCTCCCTCTGGGGCCATCCCCTCAACCTGGGTAATAAGGGGTTTAGGTCATCCCAAACCTGGTCGGATAAGGGACTGGAGTGGGCAGGGCAGATGTTCAGGGAGCGTGAATTCCTGCCTTATGAGGAACTAAGGGACGCCTAAAGGGCATTCTATGTGATCAGTCATGGGGCCCCAATCTGAGTAGACAGCTAACCCCCTTTGAGAAGTTCATAGATACGGCAACCTCGAGGAAGGGGGTGGTATCTTCCATGTATATAATCCTCAATACGTACGACCTCCAGGGAAGGAGAAACTTTCGCAAGTTCTGGAATGACCTGGCGGGAGAGGAGATTTCAGAGGACTCTTGGTCCAGAATATTCAAAATTGCCTTCCATGGGAATCTATTTACCGCCGATATGGAACACAACTTTAAGGTACTGCAAGGGTGGCATAGGGACCCAGTGAAATTATCTAAGATGTTCCCGGCGGTGTCCCCGTTGTGCCCGAGGGGATGTGGTCAAGCAGGCTCCAGGAGCCATATGTGGTGGCATTGTCCAAAGGCTCAAGTGTACTGGGGGTCAGTGAGGGACTGGATGGCGGAAGTGATAGAGGAACACTTCCCTCTAAATCCCCTGACGATGCTACTGGGCCTCCCCCCAGAGGAAACGGAAGTACACCGATACCCAAGGATGTGGGAGACAATGCTGTGGGTGGGTAGAGTAGCCCTCGCACAAAACTGGAAAAGCCTGGAGCCCCCTTCTAAGGAAGATTGGATGAAAAAAGTAAAAAACATGTTTGTGATGGACAAACTGACTGCCATGGTGAACAACGACATAGGCTCATTTCTCACGAACTGGTATGGAGTACAACAATCCTGGGGATGGGAGGTCCATTGAAACCTGGGTGGGGAGCTCGGTCCCAACGGGGCAAATCAGACTGAGAGCTGTGCAAAAAAAGACAGGGAGGCCCGGTACCCGGGGCAAGGCGGCTTCAAGCCTGTCTGAGTCATGGGCACTAGCTGCATCACACCCGAAGAGAGGGAGAGTACGATAAAAGTCTCCCGGAACAACAGACTTGTTTTGGACATGGGGTTGGGGGGGTGGGCACAAGTTGGGGTGGTGGGATAAGTGGGAGGAGGGGGTTTGGGGAATGTTTAAACACTGTTTTGTAAACCTGAATACAAATTGAAGTTTAAAAAAAAAAAAAAGACATACCTTGTGCATTTCCACCACATGAATGAGCATGACATCTGGCTGCCCTGTGCTACTGAGACTGAACAATTTAGGGGAAAATGTGGGACCTTTGCATTGCCCACAATCCACACCATTTAACTTTAATATCAGTCAAACCTAGATCCACGTTAATATTTTGTTTCTCACAAAAAGTCAGTAACCAAAAAAGCGAACTGTCTCCAATCAACCACACAGTTTTAAAACCAGCCAAGATATTGGTAGTCCTCTGTTTGCGTTAAAATGATTCCTAGTTTGAATTTCTACTAATAGCAGGAGTGGGGCATGTATGATATCTGTGTTTTGGTGTTTTCAATTGGTTGGTGTTACTGTTGCAATTGTGTACTTGCCTGCGACAGGCTGCAGTGAAAATGTGTCAGCCATTTTAGTAGTTTGCTTACTATAGTCCTCTTTTTGTGCCATTGATTTATGAAAAGTGTCATGGGCATCATTTTGAATATTTTTGACATTCTGATTGAAGAACCCACACTGTGCAGATGCTTAGTCTGTGGCAAATGTGAACATCTTTGGGTCTTTTGGATAAATTGAAAGTGTCAGTAAATGTTTACATATTTGAAGGTTTATTTGCAATGTGGTGTGTATAAGTAAGTTTACTTTTGTAGTTGGGCATTGAGATGTAATGCCGTGTACACATTTGGGGTGGGTGTTTCCCAGTAAAGCATTACCTTCTTTACACTTAGGAAATGTAATTTTGCAGCACATGCAAACTCTACCTTTTTGGTGCAGCTATTTGTTTTTCACACTAGATACTAGGACTGAGCTGCAGTGTGAATTCTCTGAAAACTATGGTTTATAGCAAATTTACATTTGACTGCACAATGAAATTAACAAATAAATGCCCACAGAGAATGCTCTCTCTGCATTTTTACATTTTGAGTGGCCTCGGGTTTCATTGTAATTTCCATTCTTAGAGTTGTAGTGGGGAAATGTATGAACTCATTTTAGGCTTCTTTCTCCACAGCATTGGTGAAGAATGCCTTCAAAGATTCAGAGTCTACGTGCGAAGAGGAAGGATCGATTGTAGGGAAGTAAAACAATTCTATTTGAAAATGTTGCTACTGATCTTTCATGTTTTGTAGAAACGTGCTCTGATGGCAATGCACAAATGCATGTTACAGATCAAGTATTTGAAAAACTCCAGCTTGAAACAGAAGACAAGTCAACAAATTAAGTGTATGGAAGGAACAAGTTACTTACCTGTAACTGTTGTTCTCCAGCATGGGTCTGGCATGGATTCACATGCTCATGAATATTCCCCGTCGTCAGGCTGGGAATCCTCGGTAAAGAAAAAACCAGTATCAGTTTCGTTTCTGATCTGTCTTTCGTAGTAATAACCAATCACTGGTCTCTGCGTCATACTGACCACAGCCAATGACTGCCCTCTACCTAAGCACCGCCTCTGGCAGCCATCTTCAGATTTGGAAGCACGTGAAGTGGCAGTATGACCAAGTGAAGAGCCGCAGAGGGGTAGGCGGGAGGGTTCGCATGTGAATCCATGCCAGACCCATGCTGGAGAACAACAGTTACAGGTAAGTAACTTGTTCCTTCTCCAGCATGGGGTCTGGCATGGATTCACATGCTCATGAATAAAGAATACATAGCAGTACACACATGCACAACCACGGGAGGTGGCAAAGGCTCAACATTAAGCATCACATCAACTCAACATTAAGCATCTTACCTCCTCACCAGGCTCACCTCAGGCGAACAGGTTGCGCAGCACTGCTTGGCCGACCCTGGACTCCTCCCTGGAATCCCGGTCGACGCAGTAGAATTTCGTGAAGGTGTGCGTCGACCTCCACGTAGCAGCCCTGCATATGTCCAGCAGGGGCACACCAGATAGGAACGCCGTGGTAGCTGCGATCGCTCTGGTGGAATGGGCTCTCGGACGGCCAGGCAGCGGTCGGTTTGCCAACCGGTGACAGCACATGATACAGCCGGAGAGCCATCTGGAGATGGAAGCCTTCGAGAGAGCCTTCCCCTGATTGACAGGTCCAAAGTTCACAAAGAGTTGTGACGTCTTCCGAAAACCCTTCGTGCGGTCCACGTAGAACTTCAGCGCTCTAGCTACATCCAGCGAGTGCAAAGTCCTCTCAGCCGGCGATGAAGGCGACGGGAAGAACACAGGTAACACCAAGGGTTCGTTGAGATGGAAGTCCGACGGTACCTTGGGCATGAAGGAGGGGTGCGTCCTGAGCACTACCCTCGTGTCGTGGAAAGTCAAGTACGGGGCCTTGCAGGAAAGGGCCTGGATCTCTCCCACTCGTCGTGCGGAGGTGATGGCCACAAGAAAAGCTGTTTTCCACGATAGAAACTTCAACGGGGCCGAGTGCAGAGGCTCGAACGGAGGTCCCATGAGCTTGGTCAGCACCACGTTGAGCTCCCACGCCGGGGCCGGAGCCTTCACCGGCGGGAACGATCTGAACAGTCCCTTCATGAACTCTTTCACCAGACGATGAGACCACAAGGACGTCCGCCCCGTGGTTCTGGTGTATCGGGAGATCGCAGCAAGATGAATCTTGATGGACGCGTGTGCCAGACCAGCTTTGGCCAGCGTCAGCAGGTACGGCAGTACTTGGGGAGCCGTAATCCGTAGAGGGTTAATCTTCTGTGCGTGGCACCAGACAGAGAACCTCTTCCATTTGTGTCCGTAGCATTTAAGAGTCGAGGACGCCCTGGCCTTTGCAAGAACCTCTCTGCAATCGGCCGGTATGTCGTATCCTCCAAACTCTAGCGCTGCAGGAGCCAGGCCTGCAAGTTCAGCGACTTCGGGTCGTGGTGGAGGATGGCGCCTCCTTCCCTGGAGAGTAGATCCGCGTCCGCCGGCAGCTTGATCGGCAGGGACGCTGACAAGTCCAGAAGGTCCGGGAACCATATCTGCCTCGGCCACGCAGGTGCGACGAGGATCATCCTGCACCGTGACCTCTTGAGCTGGTTGACGAGCCGGATTAGCAGAGGCAAGGGAGGGAACGCGTAGAGGAACAGGCCCTCCCAGGGGAACGAGAAAGCATCGCCCATGCTCCTCGTCTGGGGAAACCTGCTGGCGAACCTCCGGCACTTGGTGTTCGTCGCCGTCGCGAACAGGTCGATCTGGGGTGTGCCCCACCGTCGGAAGAGGCGATCCACCAGATCCTGCCGTAGTTCCCACTCGTGGCACGAGCGCAGCTCCCTGCTGAGTGAGTCGGCGATGGTGTTTTTTATCCCTGCCAGATGAAACGGCACCAGAAAAATCCCTTGGGCGACGGCCCAATGCCACAGGTCCTGCGCCTCCTTGGACAGCGCTGGGGACCTGGTTCCGCCCTGTTTCCTGATGTAAAACATGGTGGTGGTGTTGTCGGTGAAGATCCTCACCACCTTGCCCTTGAGGGACGGAAGGAAGGACCTGAGGGCCCAAAACACTGCACGGAGCTCCAGGACGTTGATATGCAGGGACTTCTCCGTCGGGAGCCAGAGTCCCCTTGCGTGCAGATTTTCGGTGTGCGCTCCCCACCCTCCCAGGGAGGCATCCGTGGTCACAGTCTCCTGGTGGGCTGGGGTCTGGAAGTCCATGCCCGCCGTCAGATGCGCGCGGGTGCCCCACCACCGTATCGCTCGTCGGAAACTCTCGTCGAGCTTGATCCTTTCCTCGAAGCTGCCCGTCGTCTGGATCCAGCGCGCATCCAGGAATTCTTGCAACGGGCGCATCCGGAGCCTGCACATGGGAATGAGGTAGATGCAGGAAGACATCATCCCGAGGAGGGACTTGATGGACCTCACCTTGGCCGCGTCGGCCACCAACATCCGTTGCACCTTGCCCAAGATGGTCCTGGTCCTCTCCTCCGACGGGGAGGCCAGAAGGGACACTGTGTCGAGCCTCGCTCCCAGAAACAGTGCGACTTGCGCGGGCACCAGGTGGGATTTGGCGTAGTTCACGGAGAATCCCAGGTCCGTGAGGAGTTGGACGGTCCTTGCCGTGTGGACCACGGCGAGCTCCCTCGTCTTGGCGCGGATGAGCCAGTCGTCCAGGTAGGGGTAGACGTGAATCCCCTCGCGGCGCAGCTGCGCCGCCACCGGTGCGAGGCACTTGGTGAATACCCTGGGTGCCGACCGTAGTCCGAAGGGAAGGGCTTTGAACTGGTAATGACGCCCTTGGACCACGAATCTGAGGAATTTTCGGTGCCCCTTTAGGATGGGAATGTGGAAGTAGGCATCCTCCAAATCCAACGACGATAGGAAGTCTCCTTCCTCCAGCTGACCCAGGACGTGCTGGAGGGTGACCATCCGGAACTTCTGCGCCTTGATGAACTTGTTCAGACGTCGCAGGTCTAGGATGGGGCGCCATCCTCCCGTCTTCTTCTTCACGAGGAAGTATCGCGAGTAGACTCCGGAGCCCCGAAGCCTCTTTGGGACGAGTTCGATGGCGCCCTTTCTGAGCATCGCCTTTACCTCCAGGAGAAGTTGAGGGACGTGAAGTTCTTTCCTGGCCACGGGGGGGACGCGCGGGCACCTTCTTAGAAACTCGAGCGCGTGGCCCCGGGCCAGGGCGTCCAGCACCCAACGGTCGGTGGAGATGGACTCCCACACGCTGACGAAGCCCGCCAGCCGGCCTCCCACCGGGGTGGTTCGGTGGGGGCCCGACCCCACGGCCGGTTCAATCCTGCTTGGACGCGGCCTTGCCGCCTTGACCTCCTTGGCGACGACGGCGGGGTCCGCTAGACTTGCCTCGTCCTCTGTAGGCCTCTTGCGACGACGAGCGGGCCGCTTGACGGTAGGAAGCGAAACCGCCGCCGGAACCTTTGGAGGCGCCCTTGCCTCCGCCGCTCCGAAAGGGCGTTCGTCGTTGCTGCAGGACTCCAAGGGCCCTGGCCGTCTCAGTATCCGCCTTGATGGCCTGAAGGGAATCGTCCACTGTCTTCCCAAACAGGTTGTTCCCGTCGAAGGGCATGTCCAGGACTCTGGTCTGGATGTCCTGCCGAAAGTCCGTAGCTTTGAGCCATCCACGACGTCGAAGGCAAACGCCGTTGCCCAGCTGGCGGAACCCAGTGTCGGCGATGTCCGTCGCCACGGTGATGGCGTGGTCCGACGCCACCTCACCTTCCTGCAGGATCTCAAGGGCCTCCGCCCTCTTGTCGTCCGGCAGAAAATCCAGCAGGGGAGCTATCTTGTACCAGAGCTCCCTGTCGTAGCGGGCCACGATAGCCAAGGCGTTGGCCGCTTTAATCGTCGTCGCTGCCGACGAGATGACTCTACGTCCCATAGCATCCAATTTCTTTCCCTCGCCGTCCGGCGGGGAAGTCGATGTGGAGGCCGCACCCCCCCCGCTTTCTTCCTGGCTGCCGCGGAGACGACGGAGTCCGGGGTAGGCTGCGCCCGGAGGCATAGGGGGGCCGTGTCCGGGACCCGGTACTTTTTCTCGTACCGGTCTCTTCTAGCTGGCGTCGTGGAAGGGTTCTTGAGGAGGGAAAGGCCCTCATCCCAAATGTCGTCCAACAGAGGCACTGCGAGGACCGTCTTCCTCTTGGCCTCGCGCCGCTGATAAAGGAAGCCTTCCTTTTTCTTCTCCTCAGGGCAGAGTTGGAAAAGCTCGGACGCCCTGGAGATCATGGAGTGGAAAGATCCGATCTCGTCGGGCGGAGAAGCCCTGGTGGGAGGCGACGACGGAAAATCCTCGTCGTATGCCTCGTCGTCCGTACCCGTCGCTGCCGTGTCAGTCCCCGTATCATCCCCTCGGGTGGACGGGGAGGAGGGCTGGACGGGGCGCGACGGTTGAAAAGGAGGTGGTGGATGGATCCTTCTTTTCTTGGTAGGGGGAACACCAGAAGGTCCCGGTTCTGGATCCCCCGACGGGAGAGGTTCCTCCGTCGGTAACGGTAGCCTCGTCCTTATCTCGGAGCATAAGGACTGTATGGCCAACAAAATGGCCGCCGAGTTGTCTTGCGGCGCTGGCAGAGGGGAATCCGACGGGCGAGCAGGGGCCCCGTCGGTATCCTCGACGATGTCGTCGTCGTCACCTGCGTCGGGGTCCATTCCGACGGGCTGGCCTTCTTCCACGCCTAGGCCGTGGCTTAAGACCTCGATCGGCTCCTCTTCTGAGGTTGAGGCCGAATCTACGACGACGCCCTGCCCCCCCTTCTTCTTCCCCACGGAGGGTTTCACGGGGGTCCTATCGATGGGCACAAAGGAAGACTCCCTCCGAGGAGGCAGGGAGATTCTGGGCCCTGAGGTCGCCACCACTGGTGTAGCCGCCACAGGCTGAGCCAGGGCCGCCGCGACCGTTTCGATAGAGGGCTTGGTCGGATGGATCAAGGCCTTCACCACCTTAGGTGCGCTCACCGCCTTATCCTTGAGGGAGGGGGCACTGCCACGCTCCTCCTCTGCCTTAGAGCTCGACCGGGGCCTCTCCAGGAGCTTCGCCGGGTGCTCGGCCTTCCTCTTACCCGACCCAGAGCGTTGGCTCGTGGTTGATGGTGCCGGGGAGGGTGCGCCCTGCCTGGCGCCCGTAGAGCCCGACCGTTCGGCGCTCCCGGTGCCAGCGGACTCGCGGTGCTTGGCCTTATGTTGGGCCCCCGTCGCCGGGGCGCCCTCAAAGGTCTTAGAAGACCGCTCGGATTTCTTCTTCTTCTTCTCGCCAGACGGGCTCTTACCCTCCAGCCAGTTGGCGAGACGTTGATGGCGGTCCTTCATGGTCCGTTCCGACATGTTGCCGCAAAACGCACAGTCCTTCTCCACGTGCGTCTTGTCCTCATGAAGGCAGTAAAGGCAGAAAGAGTGTTCGTCCTCCTTGAAGACGTTCTGCAGCTGGCATCCAGGGCAGACCCTGAACAGCTTTCCGGGCGTCGAGCTTCCCTTCTCCTGGGCCATCTCCGAGACCGGGCCTGAGAAGCTTCTGGAGTCCTCCGAAGCGTAGCTCGACGAAATCTTCACCCTTGAGGGGCACAGATGAATCCGACACGGGTCCCCGTTGATCGGATGTAGGATCGGTGGAGCTTGAGGCTCTTTTGACCGAAAGAATCGAAGTTTTTTTTGTGAAAAAGCGCGAAAAAAAAACACTAACGCTCGAGAGCAATAGCACGAGGATCCGAACACATGAACGTGCGGTAAAAATCTGAAGATGGCTGCCAGAGGCGGTGCTTAGGTAGAGGGCAGTCATTGGCTGTGGTCAGTATGACGCAGAGACCAGTGATTGGTTATTACTACGAAAGACAGATCAGAAACGAAACTGATACTGGTTTTTTCTTTACCGAGGATTCCCAGCCTGACGACGGGGAATATTCATGAGCATGTGAATCCGTGCCAGACCCCATGCTGGAGAACCAAGCATACTTCATGTCACACTGATAATAGGAAAACTGGACCAATATCGTTAGTGCGCATTAAAAAACAACACCCATAAAAAAAAAACAGAAACTGCTTTAGTTGTTAGAAAGAGGAATAAGAATATTCATTTAAAAAAGTTCCACTCTCAAGTCTTCACAAATCTTTTGAGAAGTGTGAAATTAGAATCCAGGCATGTGGTAAAGCTTTCTACAAAAGAAAAAAGTAGAAGGAATCATCAGAAACACTTTCGATTTGAAAAGAGTATTTTTCATGTTAGTGTTGAATAAACGAACAAAGTAAAGCCTCAATGCCATTCTACCAACAAGTACAAACAGTATGTGCAGTTATACAAGACAACTTTTGTGATGCGTTTGGCAAAGAGTGGAAACACTTTGCATACAGAAACGTTTTTAATGAAGAGAGTTACTTTCAACACTAGAGCGAACTCCCTGGGATATAGTCCATAAATTCATCAACACTACACAAATACACACCAGCACAATAGATAGTCATACACCTAACACCCATCTGCGACTCTGGACCCTTATAGATACAACAAACCAGTGCTCATGACCTCACCCCCACCATAACATCACACGACACACACATCAACACAAATACTAACACACAGCCGAGGCACAGAGTCCTACCCATACGGTTACAACACTCGGGAGCCTCCAGAACCAACTCCCACATGCAAGACAACACTCAAAGACACAATTTCCTCCTGGTTCTTAACCTATCCTATCATCCTATCTCCACTTACACACCCAGCCTTCCTCTCTTCCAGAGCCACGTCTTTGGGTGGTAGCTGTGCACTGTATAAATCAACATAACATAACAAAGGAAGGTGACTCTTGCTATTGACGAGAGTGGATGTGGCTATGAACTAAAAAATAATGCAATTTCTGGAAATGAAGAAATCCGAAAGACAATAAGTAATGAAGTAGAAACATTAGGACAGTGTGCAATAAAAGTAAGAAAACAAACTTGGGTGTGGGCATGCAATTCTTTGCGTAATATTGTAAAGTTTTCTTGTAAAGTCCTAAAGAGATTCTTGCAAATGTTGCACAGAAATGATAATCTACAAAGACAAATCAAGATGTTGCAGAGAATAGATAACTGAAGTTTGTGAAAAACAGGACTTCTGGGTGATTCTCTAGCTTGTCTTGACAAACGCAGATGTAAGAGTCAGTTTCATCATATATGGATGCTGGCTGCACATCATACCAAATTGTGATATCTTCTTGTTAAACTATATCAGTGCAAAAGAGCATGTATGTCACTTGCACTGTTAAATAAAACACTGTCTACTGGAACTGTAGAAAGTTTACTTTCTACACTTCAGATGTTGATACTGACCAATTTAAAAGATTATGTATATGTAGATGAAACCCGTCTAGGAAGTGTAAATGATGATCCTATGCTTTTAAAGGATCTAATTTTTGAACAGTACAAAAAAGGTATTACAATGTTTGAGTTATCTTCAAGTGAAAGGCCTGACATTGTTTGTGTGTACTGTCGACCCACTTTTTATAAACCACAGGTAAAACTAGTGTACATTGAGGTGAAAGTGAAAGACTGTATAGAAGATGTTTGGAAGGACCTTTACCTGTATCTGTTTATAGAACAGTGATTTGATCCAAATGAGGCACTATGTCTTTGCAGACACTGTTTTTGGTTTTATCAAAGAAAATGCAGTCCTCCTAGAAATGTCTTGAATGACCTGGTAGTGTCATGACCACTGTGAGGGGGCACAAGGTGTGCCACAAGCAGGCTCCCACCAGAACTCTGAGGGCCTTAAAACCACTGCAAAATGGCTCCTGGAGCCAGTCCTGGTGCCTTTTGGCACCGGGCTCATATGTAGGAAGGAAGGGCTGTTCAAACTAGGCCCCATTTATGTACATGGGCCTTTAAATCCATCATAGAAGCACCCACACAGCCTAGTTCTAAGAACCAAGCCATGCGGTCTAGTGTTTTGGGTGTGGCAGGCCTGGAACTACTTTCCCTGGTACTACTTTACCTGGGCTATGCAAACCACACTCTGACTGCAGAACACGCTTCGTGTTATTCTGCAACCAGCAGCGCGACGCTCACTGTGTCCAGCTCCTGGTCTTCAGCATCTTCCTGTAGTCCTGCAAGAACAAGACAAGATTATTCTGTCTTACCTGAGAAAACACCATCCAGCACTCAGCATCTCAACCGGGCTGCAATCTGTGTGGAAACCGAGAGAAGAACACCATCACTCATCTCTGAGTACTAGCTTAAGGACTTCCGGTGAACCGCTACCACAGCTGGTGCTCGAACATCGCAATCTGCAATAACGAGAAAAGGAAAAACAATATTAGAACGTGCGTGCTTCCAAAACATTGAATTCCATTAGTCTTACCTGAATTTCATCGCGCTGCGCCAAGCTTCCATCCAGAGCACCACAGCAACATTTGCAAAGGAAGAAGAGACATACTCAGGTTCACTTTGAATATTAAACAACCGCACAGCGCTGTGCTTACCTTAACGGATTCCAGGGGCCTGTTTTTCATCACGCTCTCATCCACTCGCAGCACCACAGCGGCCTGAGAGGAGAAGAAGAAGAAAACACAGGTTAGCTTTAAAAGACAATAAAGGCGCTGCGCTTTGCGCTTTCTCTTACCTAGAAACATGCCTTTCCATCCTGCACGCCAGCATCAAGACATTCGCACCTGAAAAGAAGGAGATGAAGACATTAACGAATTCCCACCATAAACAGAACAAAGACTTAAAATTAACAAACCTACCTGCCTACCAGCAGATTCGGGGTCACAGCAGGTCCGGGCCCAAGGAAGGCGTATTGCACCAGTGAAGCAACTCGCCAACAAACATCAAGCGCCCCTGCACAAGAAACACAGGACGGATATCTCACCCTACAAATAACTAAGGTGAGAAAAGAACCCAGTGGGAAGGGAATCGGTCAGAGGGACTTGGGAGATTTACCCATTAGAGACAGTTATCACAAATCCTCCCTTCTGTAATTGCAGAATTCATTATTCAGCACTAGACAACTAAGCATCCAGGGTTCCAGATCTCAGAGCCTTCCAGATGCCCCCGGGGATATCAGGTGAGCGTAACAAGTATGTGCCTGAAAATTCTGTTGTGCTTCACAAATTGAACATGTTTGAAGCGATTGCATTGCAAACTGTTCATCATTTCCAGGTTATTGTTAGATTACAAAGATGTCAAAATTGCCTAAAAGGTACAAGGTGTGAGAGGCAAAGGTGTGTATTTGCCTCTCAATTTGCAATAAAACAGTCTGCGAGTGAAGCGTGAGATTGATGCTTCTTTGTTTGTTTTAGTTAATGGTGTTTCTATAAAGGACAAAGATGTTAGGCAACAGCTCTACAATTTCTGATGAAGCACAATGATTTGTACAAAGACAGTATGACTGTTCCAAATTTGTCTATGTTTCATGATGAAACAACAAGCAAGAGCAGTGAAGGCCAGTTTCAACGTCTAACAGTTGCAGAAGGGAATAGTTTATCTGAACGTTACACTAATCATC
Organism: Ambystoma mexicanum; assembly: GCF_040938575.1. Lineage (NCBI taxonomy): Eukaryota > Metazoa > Chordata > Amphibia > Caudata > Ambystomatidae > Ambystoma > Ambystoma mexicanum. The sequence continues at coordinate 693,402,764 of NC_090936.1, forward strand.
CACTACACTCACATGAAGTAATAGGTGACCGTTTAAAATTATACCAGATGAAAACATCAAAAGGTGTATCAATCAGTGTTTGGGAAAAAAATCTTAGAAGCTTGTTGTTTCCCTATGCTTTTCCCACTGGAAAAGGAGGGAGATTGGATGATCGTAAGGTTACGATTACTGCTTCAGAATATCGTTGTACACAAATGTATTCTGAAGATTCCAGATTCCGCACCAATATTGAGTAAAATTTTTAATTACTCTATGAAAGTGAATTTTCCACAATATGCTAATCTGTTGCTCATATACTTCAGACAGGAAGTATATTTCAAATTGTTTCTGCATGTGAGATGCTGCAACAGGTGCAACAAAAAAATGAACTTTTAGAAGGATAAATTATCAATATCCTTGCCACAATGGGAGAAACTAAGAAATATTGGTATAGAAGACATTCAGAGGTTAGGTGCATGATCAGAAACGTGGGCCCTCCAACTTGGTGTGTGACTTTAACTTGTGCTGAATACGGTTGGGATGATCTTGCAGAGTGGATTCTTGAAGGAAATCCAAATAAAGAAGGGATAGTACAAATGACACCAGCAGAATTGTGTGCCATGGACCCTGTAAGTATTTCGTGATTTTTCCATCACCGATTTTTAGCCATGTTACATTTTATATGTAATAAAGAAAATGGTTCACTAGGTACTGTGGAACATTTCTTTTGGAGGAAAGAGTATCAGGCACGTGGGGCTCCACATATACATATGTTGATGTGGATTAAAAATACTACTCAGTTTGGTAAAGAAAGTGACAGCTGTGTGATGGAGTTCATATAACAATATGTTACTTGTTCCATCCCTGCTCAGCATGTCAATGCTGATCCACGGAACAAAGTTGAAAGGTTTCAAAGGCACTAGTGTGGAAAGTACTGTCTGAGAAAATATAAAAGTAAAGACAAGTACTACACTGCAGATTTGTATCTCCTAGGCCTATTATACTAGTTGGTCGAGCAAATCGCCTTACGTCATCTGTTTGACATCATGTGACTTGAAAGACACCAAAAGAGAAGGAATGCCAATTCATAAAAGATTACAATTCTGTCATTGCTCAACTTTGGAATGCAAACACTTATTGCAGACAATACAACAGCTGTTGCTCGCTATGTTACAGCATACATGACAAAAGCTGAAAAGAGAAATGCAGCTGAAGTGTGGGTCAACTTATCATCTGACAAAAGTCTTCGTCAAAAACCTCTAAGATTTGCTCTGAAGATGCCCTCTCGCAGAGAGTGTGGAAGCTATGAAGCTGCAGATTAGCTAACTAGTTTGCCTCTGTATGGTTGTAGCATTAATGTAATATGGTTAAGTCTTGGCCCAGCTACTACAGGAAATCGGGTACTAAAGGTTTTGAGTGAAATTGAACAGTTAGCTTAAAGAGTACCTGATAGTACAGAGATCTTGAAAAAAAACTTAATTGATACCTATTATCCAAATAGGTCTGCCAAGTTGGAATATCTTTGTATGAAGTAGCAGAATGCTACTCATATCAAAATATTGAAGCAAACAATGACAAAGGATGGTTTAAACTACACGGATGTACTGGTTGTCTAGTGAGACATGGAAAGCCAAGTCTCAACAACCACATGAAAATGTCTGGCCAAACTGCAGAGAAAATGGAATATATTTTATTTTTGCATGTTGCAGTTGTTGTTCTCATGGTGTGCAGAGAGTGATTTGTTTGGAAGTTTTGAAACATTTGAACAGTCATTGTTTACAAAAAAAGAAAGGATTACATATTTTGAACAGTGCTTAGAGCTACTGGAAAAATAACTGTCAAGAAGAACTTTTGGCAGCTGAATTGGCAAAAGACTCCTGAGGGCAGTCAGTATTCAACAGAAGGAAGTCAAAATGTATTAGGCAAGCCAATTATCCAAAGTGATGTTGAGCTCACCGTGGAAGAAGTTGAGAGTGCAATGCAACAGACTAAAGTTGCACACCCAAATTATGACGCATTAATAAGCACTCTAAATGAAGAGCAGAAAGAGGTTCATAGTAAAATCAAAGATAGTTTCTTACATGGTTTAAAATATGACAAGCATAAATGTTCTTGTGTCCAAATCAGACCTCTATTTATATAGGTTAGTGGACAAACTGAAACAGGAACATCTTTTTCTAAAACATACACTGAGAGCAATGATACAACAGGTCACTGATTGCTCTCTGACATGTGTTGTAACTGCACATACAAGCTTAGCAGAATTCAACATGGGTAGTGTTAATTTACATCATTGTTGATGCTACCAGTGGCGCATGATAATGAACTTGAATATCAAAAAGTTGCATAAAAAATAGCACAAGAAGTCGGGAGAGTTATCAGAAAATTAAATGTGTTCATGGTAGATGAAGTGAGCATGGTGTCTAACTTGATGCTAGAGTTAATTCCCTTGGTAATGCAAGAGGCCTTGAGGGCTGAATCTGATGTTTTGTTTGGAGAGAAACATGTCATTGTTTTTTTAGATTTGTTACAGTTAACTCCAGTGAAAGGTCACCAGTCTTCAAGATGTTTCTATCTAAAGATAGTCAAACAAGTATAGGTAGCATTGGTAATGTCAACCATTGTGATTATTTTGAATTTAAGGAATTTACCATTAGTATGAGGAAATCTGCATATTTTGATAATGCATAAATGCTAAATAAGATACATATTGGTATCCTTGAGCAGAATATGAAAGCAGCCTTGAAAGGGAAACTGATTTCCAATATGTTTCAGGCAAGTTGCTTTGAATCAGATGTCATGTTGACTCTTCAAGAAAATAACATTTCTTGTATTGTTTTGATGTGTACAGTTACAGAGTGCGACAACTTCAACTATATAATGCTGCTCTCTGAGAAGCAAGACATTATAGAGATAACATCATGTGATGTTTTAGATGAACAGCTAATGCCACTAGAATTAAATAAAAAAGCAAAATCATGATTAGTTCAATTAAAGAAAACAGCAGGTCTAAAATCATTTTTAAAACTGTGCATCAATGCCCAAGATATGTTAAAGCGGAACTTGAATGTAGAAATGGGTCTAGTGAAAGGAGCAATGGAATGAGTGGTTACATTTCACACATGTCCTCGGACTATGACTATTGAAGATATTCTTGTGGAGTTGGATTGTGTAGAGGAACCTCATTTGATTTCTCGGTCCTCTGCACGCTTCATGATTTTTAAGGATACCTGTTATGCTCACTTGGTCTCTGCGGGGACATTGGGGCACGGTTGTAGCCCTCCCTGGAACTGACTCCTCTGGGTCAGGCATCTTCCCCTGCTACCATGTTGTGGACTGTGCTGGTTGTTGGCACTTCCCCTGCGGGAATACGAGAGGCCGTGAAAATGCAGTGATATGGCTGTGGTCTCCCTCAAACCCTTCTTCCCAGAATGTGGTGAGCATGCGCCTACCCATATAGTCTCACCTGTTTAATTATGATGGCAAGCTCTCTGTCCTGCTTCTCACTGCAGGGGCGCTTTTAGATGGACAGAGTTTCTTCACTGGTCCATGAGCGTGGCAGCCCAGACCATTTTGTATTAACCATTGTGTTTAAATGTGTATTAGATGTGTTCTAATTTATTAACATCCACAAATACTCAGTTAATGCACATTTACATGTTTGGAATGCATCAGCTGGTTTTAGGAGCCAACAGTAGCTCCTGGTAGCTGTTGGTTTGAAGCTAGCCAGGCTCTACTATGCTAGAAACAGGAGCTAAATAGCTCCCTTCATTTCTGATGATTGTATCTGCTTAGATTCACATGCTGTGCATAGTCCCACATCCAGTGGTCACTGTGGAGTATTGCATCTTGTTTTTCGAAAGTCGAAAAGGGTGGAAATTGACATAGGCGTGTCTGTAATACTATCCCTATAGTGACGTGTAGTATACCCAAAATCCCTCACGCGTCGAGGTCCATTTTTCTTCCATGAGGGAGCCTTATGACTGATGTGAGTGAGTACAGAAAAGAGAGAAAGTAATAAGACGTCTATGTTCCTTCCATCCGAGTGGGGAGGAAGGGTGGGCGCATGTGAATCTAAGCAGATACAATCATCAGAAATGCTTTTACGGTAAGTAATGCATGTCTTCTGATGTTTTTTAATCTGCTTAGAATCACATGCTGTGCATAGACTAGCGAGCAGTACCCGGAGTTGGAGGTGGGTTGTGAGAAAGAACAGTAGAGAAAAGAGGAGTCAGATCTAGAATGGGCATCTAGACAATAGTGTTTTGTAAAGGTGTGTACAGAACTCCAGGTTGCTGCCTTGTAAATCGACTCAAGGGGAGCATTTGCAACGAATGCTATGGATGCCCCAGTGCCTCGAGTAGAGTGTGCTCTAGGCTTGAAGGGTAGTTCTCTCTTAGCAAGAGTGTAACAGAGAGTGATGCACTGGACAATTCATCTAGATATAGTGGATTTGGAAACTGCATCTCCTTCTCTTCCTGCCGCCACTGAGACAAAGAACTGATTAGTCTTTCTTAGTGGTCGAGTTCTTTCCATATAAAACATGACCGCCCTGCGCACATCCAGTGTGTGCAGGCTTTTTTCTCCCAAGTTTGATGGGTTTTGAAGGAACGTTGGAAACTCTATAGACTGGTTGACAGGAAACTTTGAAATTAATTTCGGTGCAAATCTAGGGTGTGTGCGCAGAACCACTTTATCTTTGTGAACTGTTACAAAGGGATCTAAGATAGAGAGCGCTTGTAGTTCACTCACTCTTCTAATGGAGGTGATAGCTATTAAGAAAGCAGTCTTAAGAGTGAGATCCTTAAAGGTCGCTTTATGCATGGGCTCGAAGGGGGAGCCCATCAGCCTGGTTAAAACAATGTTCAGGTCCCATCCGGGAGCTGGGTTAGATATAGGAGGGTGAATTCTTTTCACTCCCTCCATGAAGCCTTTAATAACTGGAAGCCTTCCACCATGACACCTTATGTTGAGACATAGGGCCTCATTACACGGATGGCGGTGAACCATGGCGCTATTAGCGCCATGGTTCATGCCGGTAAAATACCGGCACCGCCTTGGTGGAAAGGGGAATTACCGCCCCATTCCAAGGTTTGCGGGGCGGTAATTCCCCCTTCCACCATTGCCCTTCCCCATTCCCATTCCCATTTTTGCCGCATAGGGCTCTATGGGAATGGGGAAGGCGCTAATTACGGTACCGCAAATTGCGGTACCGTAATTAGCTCCACTGGTCCCTTTGCGGGTTGGTTTTTAACGCCTGCAAAAAGCAGGCGTTGAATTCCCCAACCCGCAAAGGGACCTCGTAGTAAGGCGGTAAGGATTTACCGGCACCGGTAAAATACAGGTACCGGTAAACCCTTACCGCCATCCGTGTAATGAGGCCCATAGTGTAGGCGGAGAGTGCAGCAAGGTGAACTTTAATAAAATTAAAGACTAACCCTAAGTCCAGCAAGTGAGTCAGGTGTAGAACAATATGTGTGGGAGAGCAGTCAACAGGGTTGATGCTCTTTGAGTTACACCAGATGACGAACCGTTTCCACTTACTAGAGTAGCAGTAACGAATGTTCAGTTTCCTTGCCTCTCTGAGAATGTCCATGCATCTCTAAGGGAGCTGCAAGTGTCCAAATTCTATGACCTCAGGAGCCAGGCTGCCAGGTTCAGGGTCTGTGGGCATGGATGCAACATTTAGTTTCACTGGAGGAGACAGTGACATCTCCCTCAGATGTGCGAACCAGGGTTGGCGGGACCACATAGGGGCCACCAATATCATGGTAACTGGTTCCTGGTGCATCTTGTCCACTATCTTGTTGAGAAGGGGAGTCGGGGGGGAAAAGCGTAGACACATTTCCCTGACCATGTTATCCAGAGACCGTTCCCCTTGTAGCAGTTCTGAGGATACCTGGAGGCATAATCTTGGCATTGGGTGTTTTCCAGAGTTTCGAACAAGTCGATCTCTGGGAAGCCCCATTCTGCGAAAACGTTGGAGACGATGTCTTCGTGTAATCGCCATTCGTACTCTGCGGGTAGCGGGAAGTATCTGCTTAGTCCATCTGCAAGAAGATTGAGTTCCCCTGGTACATGTTGAGATAACAGGAACATGTGTTTGAGAGCCCACTTCCAGATGTTTTGGGACAGCTTGGACAGTCCTGAGAGTGAGTGCCCCTTGCTTGTTCAGGTAGCACATGGCCGTGGTGCTGTCCGTGATGATCAGCACTGTCTTTCCTTGTAGGTGTGTCTGGAAAGCCTTCAGTGCTTTGAAGACCGCCAACAATTCCAGCAGGTTTATGTGTTTGGACGCCACACATGAAGTCCACACTCTGTGTACAGTCTGATGGGATACGTGAGCCCCCCATCCTGTGAGGGAGGCGTCTGTGGATAGAGTGGCGTCCACTGCGGGGGTGGCGAAGGATTTCCCCTAGACAAGGTTTTCCCTCGACCACCACCGCAGCGAGAGAACCAATGCTTCTGAGACAACCACTAGATCGTCCCATTGTCCGCTGGCCTGACACCACTGGCCGTTGAGGCACTCTTGCATAGGGCGCATGCGCAGGCGCGCATGAGGAACCAAGTAAATACATGATGCCATCATTCCTAGCAGTCGCATGTCTTTGCGTACTGTCACCTCTCGACCGGCTACATATTGAGGGATCTGAAACAGTATGTTTTGGACCCTCTCGTTGGAGGGGAAGACGAGGCCGTCCTTTGTTCGAATTAGAGCCCCTAGGAATTGCTTGACTTGGCTGGGGTCTAGGCTGGACTTCTTCTCGTTCATGGAGAAGTCCAGGTGGAACAAGAGGTCTACAGTCTTTTGGGTATTTGAGAAACATATTTCGTAAGAATCCTCTGTTATGAGCCAGTCGTCGAGGTAAGGATAGACCGGAATGGACGACCTGCGCAGGTGTGCCGATGCCACTGCCAGTACCTTCGTGAATACCCTTGGCGCTGAGGCTATGCCGAAGGGTAGCACTTTGAATTGATAGTGTTTGCCTTCTATCATGAACCTGAGCTATTTCCTGTGTGCTTGCAACATTGAAATATGAAAGTATGCATCTTTCATGTCCAGTGTTGCCATGTAATCCCCCTGTGAGAGCAGGGGGATTACCTCCTGCAAAGTCACCATACGAACATTTTGAGGTTTTACAAATGTGTTCGCTGGGTGCAGATCTAATACAGGGCGCATGGTTAGATCCTTTTTGGGTACAAGGAAGTACACTGAATAAATACCCTCCTTTACCTGTGATAGGGGCACAACCTCTATGGCTCCGTTTTTCCAGCAGCAGTTCAACTTCCTGAAGAAGGATGGAGAGGTGTTCTGGAGATAGACGTTTTCCCCTTGGGGGTCTGAATGTTGGGGACCGACTGAAATCGATGCAGTAACCGTGGGCTATTGCTGATAGTACCCAACGGTCTGTGGCAATTTTCTCCCATGCTTGCAGAAATTATGTTAACCGGCCCCGACCGGAGACTCATGGGAAGGGACCCGAACTTTCGGGTCATTTGGTGGTTGTAGCCGGGGAGCCTCTGGGAGTGGGGCCCCAACCCCTTCCCTTGCCACAACGTTGTTCTCTTTGATCATATTGTCCACTGGTTCCCTGAGGGGAGGAACAGTTGCTGGCTGAGGTGTATTGTTGTTGATTTTGCCGTTGGCCACGAAAAAAGCACCTGCTGCCATAACCTCGCTTATTAGGAGGTCTCGTGATTTGGTCCAGGGTTTTTAATATTTCGTGTTCTTTCTTAGCTGTTTCCAGTGCGTCATCAACCGCCTTACCAAACAAGTTTGAGTCTTCAAGGGGTTTGTTGATGAGGGACGCCTGTGTTTCTGGCTTGAAACCGGAGTTTCTGAGCCAGGCATGTTGTTTAAGAAGTACGCCCTGGACTAGGGAATGGCCAGCCGTTTCTGCAGCATCTAAGGTGTTTTTGATGATGCTCTGGTTTACCTGAGTACCTTCTGTCACAGTGGCTAATAAGCGGGTTTGCAAGGGCTCAGGGACTTCTTGTAGGCCTTCGCACAACAGTCCCCATTGGGCATCGGCGTAGCTAGCCAACAGAGTTGTATTGTTGGCAATACGCATGGCAAAAGCTGCAGAGGATGTAATCCTCTTCCCTAAGGCATAAAGCTTCTTCCCCTCTTTGTCCGGAGGTGCTTCGCTAGTAGATAGCGGAACTCCCGCCCTTTTCCCTCATGGTGGTTACTACCAGGGCATCTGGTATGGAATGACCCCTAATATACAAGGGATCAGAGGGTGAGGGGCTAAAAAGCTTCTCGATCCTTGGGTTAACACCTCTAACTAATGCAGGTGTAGAAAGAGAGGGAACAAGGCGTCTCTTGATTGAGGCGAGGAGAGGTATGGCTTGGCTTGCAGGTGGCTTTTCATTGATTATTTTTTCAACAAAGTCCACTTCGAAGGGATTGTGTCCTCCGACGTATTCCTCATCTTAGATATCTCCTTCCAGCTCTGCTGGCCTCGGAAAATGTTTCTCTCTCTAGAGGGCGCTGCGCGTCGATGTCCTTCGAATCGATGTCCCTCGACAGCCGCCGTATCGACGCCGACGTCATCCTGGCTATAAAGGCCGCGCGCAGCGCCCGTTGCTCAGTTCCGTTTTTCCGCGCGTACTCAGTGCCTCGGAATACCGTTGCTCAGTTTTGTCAGTTAAACCTATTTACCTCGAGTTATTCGATACCGTACTCGATGGCTTCTTCGTCGGAACCGACAACTCCTCGATCTGGCTTCAAAAAATGCCGAGATTGTGGGAAAAAGATGTCGCTGACTGACCCTCACAGAGTTTGTCTGTGGTGTTTGGGAGCTGAACACCATTGTTCGGAGTGCGAGGACTGTATGTCCATGACAGCTAAGGCCCTGAAGGAGCGTAGGGGGAAGCTGGAGAAAGGTAAGACTTTTAAAGCTTCTTCTTGGTCGACGAAGTCGAGACATTCGTCTCCTCGTCACCATTCGCGCTCCAGATCTCGGAGTGGGTCTCATCACTCCTCGAGATCGAAGCACTCGAAGAGGAGACGTCGAAGATCCCCTTCTCCGTCTTCCTCTTCCTCTGTTTCGCCAAAGAGAATCCCGTGCCCCACGAAACATAGTTCCCGGGCTGAATGGGAGGAATTCCGCAAAAATATGATGAGCGTCTTCGAGAAAGCGGCCTCGACCCCCTCGAAGACTGCCGAGAGCGATGCTCTGGTAGAAAGACCCGAAGGTCAAAAACGCTGCGAGTCGCAGTACCCGGCGAAGGAAACCTCTCAAGCGCGTCACGAACCCTCGAGCAGGACTATGACCTCCAAACCTTCCTCGAAGGTTCCGTCGATGCCGTCGACGAAAGTTCCGTCGACGTCGAGGTCGATGTCTTCGACGCCGTTGTCGAAGGGACCTTCGACACACGAGTCTGTTGACTCGACGCCGGTGTCGACGCCAAGAAAAGTCACGGTTACGACACACCCAGTGTCTATCCCCAGGTCCTCGACGTCGATGGCTTTGAGATTGTCGAGTAGAATCCCAATTCTGTCGAGGTCTTCGAGGCCTCTGCCTTTGTTTTCGACGCCACGCTCGAAGCCTTCGACGTCGACGACATCGACGTTTTCGAGGACGATTATGACAAGTTCGGCACCCTCAGCCTTGGAAATGGGGTTTACACCCTTTATGAGTTCAGAACAATTGAGAACTATGTCCTCAATATTGGAAGAGGGTGAATTGTCTGAACAGGAAGACACATTTGAGCTGCAGGGACCTGTAACCCCAATTAGAGAGGAATTTTCCTCTAAAGAACACAGGTTAAAGGATCTTCATGATTCCTTACATGAGGCAAGTGGGTTAGACACATCCCCTGAGGTGGAGTTTGCTAGGCCAGACCCGGGGGAACATGCTGAAACCCACTATAGAGCCTTAATGGCCAGGATCACAGAGTTTATGGGGTGGTCTGCACCTTCACAATCTTTCCAACAAGATGACCTCACGGATATTCTTGACAAAGGCCCACAGGAGGATCCTGTGGTGCCTTTTCATAAAGCTCTTTAGAGGAAGATCATGACAAACTGGGAAACCCCAAATGTCGTACCAGCAGTAAATAAAAAACTGTCTACAAAGTACAGGGTATCCTCTACAGACCCGGAGTTTTTGTCTAAACACCCATCCCCAGAAAGTCTGGTGGTACAGGCAGCATCCTCTACCGATGTCAAGATGGCTTATCCTACCATCCCACAAAACAGGGACGATAAAAAATATGATGCTATGGCAAAGAAAGTCTTTTCAGCATGTAGCATGGCGTTAAAATCTGTTAATGCTACTTGCACCCTTGCTAGGTTCAGCCATACACTTTGGGAGTGTGCTTCTACAGCGGCTGACTGCATCCCGGAGGGAGAAGAAAGGGATGCGTTCCTGAATATTATACAGGACGGTAAGGATGCTATGTGCGAATCCCTCCAGACGGGCATTGATTCGGCTGACAGTATCAGCAGAGCAATGGCGGCAAGTACATCAACCAGGAGATTCGCTTGGTTGAGAAAGTCTGGGTTTGCCCCAGACGTGCAAGCCAGGCTCTTGAACATGCCATTCGATGGCTCTTCTTTGTTCGGGAAAAAGGCGGATGACAGTTTAGAGAAACTGCAAACTTCAAAAGCAGCAGCAAAATCCCTAGGAGCTGCAATCCGTCAGACTCCTTTTCGTCCCACAGGAACCTCTGCGAGGGGCAAGTCCTTTCGCTTCTACTCCGCTTTCGGAAGAGGTAGAGGACGACCGGCTCAAAGGGGACAAAGAAGAACTACCCGAGGTGGACGGGGTAGATATTCAAAAGCCGCAGCAACAGCAGGTGCCTCTTTACCATCGGCATCTGCATCAGCCGCCCCAAAACCACTCTGAGGACTTCCCTCACAGGACACCTGTAGGAGGCAGGTTGACTCAACATCTGGCGGTATGGCAGGATATCACTTCAGATGCTTGGGCATTGGAAACAGTTGCCCATGGTTACTGCCTGCCTTTGCTACGTATACCTCAGAGTCATCCACCGGGGATCAGCTCTCAGAAAGCTCCAGATCTGCTCCTCTTGCAGGAAATTTTGGACCTGCTAGAGAAAGGTGCCATAGAACCGGTACCTGTAGCGGAGAGGAACAAGGGCTGGTACTCCCCTTACTTTCTCATTCCGAAGAAAGACGGAGGACTGAGACCCATCTTGGACTTGCGAGAATTGAACAAATTCCTCAGGAAAGACAAATTCAAGATGGTCACTCTTCCTCAGATCTTCCAGGCCCTTCAGTTCCAGGACTGGTTGGTATCTCTGGACCTTCAGGACGCTTATTTCCATGTGCCTATCCATCTCAAACACAGGAAATACCTGAGGTTCGCAATTGGCAACTCTCACCATCAATTTCGAGTGCTGCCATTTGGGCTGACCTCCGCCCCGAGGATCTTCACCAAGTTAATGTCGGTAGTGGCGGGAAGTCTAAGGAGGGAAGGGATTCACGTCTACCCCTACCTGGACGATTGGTTGATCAGGGCTGTTTCTTCGGAACAAGCTCAGATCCAGATAAATCACGTGTGCCACTTCCTTCACAGACTGGGCTTCTCCCTCAATTTAAAGAAGTCACAAATGATACCATTGCAGAGACTCCAGTTCATAGGAGCGATCCTGGACACTTCCCTGGGAAAAGCCTCGCCACCAGAGGTGAGGGCTCAAGATATTCTACAGATGGTTACCAAGTTCCAACATGCCCAACGTCTCCCAGCCTCCGACTTTTTGAGGTTGCTAGGCCTCATGGCATCCTGGATTTTCCTAGTGCCAGAGGCTCACCTGAGAATGAGATCCCTCCAGTGGGCACTGAGGACTCAGTGGTCACAATTCTCAGGGAGAATGACGGATCTTCTTCAGGTTCCCGACAGAGTAGCTCGAGACCTTCAGTGGTGGGCCTGTCAGGAGAACATTCTGAAAGGAGAACAGTTTTGGCAACCCTGGCCGGAGATAACAGTAGTCACGGATGCCTCACTCACGGGGTGGGGAGCCCACGCCAACGACTTGACCATCAGCGGTCGTTGGTCTCCATCGGAGTCCAGACTACATATCAACCTGTTAGAGCTGAGAGCCATCAGACTTGTGCTGAAGGCGTTCCTGCCAGCTGTACAAGGGAAGAATGTCCTGATAATGACGGACAACATGGTGGCCATGATTTACCTCAACAAAAGAGGAGGCGTAGGATCACTACCCCTGTGCAGAGAGGCGATGCAGCTCTGGTTTTGGGCAATCCAAGAAGGAATCTATCGGCAGTTCACCTAGCCGGAGAGAGGAACTTGACAGCGGACGCTCTGAGCAGGCAGAGCACAGTCTCCCACGAGTGGGAGCTAGCTCAGGAAGTCCTTCAAGAGATCTTCGCCCTTTGGGGAACCCCTCAGGTAGATCTGTTCGCCACCAGCCTCAACAGGAAATGTGACCTGTTCTGCTCAAGGGAGTTTCCCCCGAGAGGAGCTCTGGGAGACGCGTTCATAGTGGACTGGGAGTTTCCGCTTCTGTACGCGTTCCCACCGGTCCCTGTCATTCCTCAAATGATCAGGAGGTTGAGAAGATTCCGGAGAACCATGATCCTAATTGCCCCGGATTGGGCCAGGAGAACGTGGTACCTGGACCTTCTAGACTTGTCCATCTGCCCTCCAATTCGACTTCCACTCAGAGAGAACCTACTCTCACAGAAGGGAGGTCAGGTTCTCCATCCAGACATCAAAACCCTCAACCTTCACGCTTGGCTTCTGAAAGGCTGAGGTACAAGGATTGGGACCTCCCTGATGATGTTATGGAGGTGTTGCTTTCGGCAAGGAGGCCAGCAACAAAGTCTTTATACCGCTGCCGTTGGAACAGATTTTGCAGCTGGTGTAGAGAACAGAATATCGACCCTTTTTCATGTGGTACACCAAGGGTTTTGCCCTTCCTACTATATTTGGCAAATTCAGGCCTTCAAGTTGGCACCATTAAGGGCTATCTCGCAGCGCTATACATCTTTAAGCGCACTGCGGAAGAACCGTCCTATTTCAAGTTACCCTTGGTAATACAATTTTTTAAGGGGTTAACCAATGTTTATCCCCCAAGACCATTCCAAGTTCCCCTATGGGATTTGAACTTAGTCCTAACTTTCCTGATGGGCACACCTTTCGAACCACTCCATTCTTGTTCGTTAAGATTCCTTACCCTTAAAACTGTTTTATTAATAGCACTTACATCTGCTAGAAGGGTGAGCGAATTACAAGCTCTTTCTTGTAAACCCACTCACACTATCTTTCACAAAGACAAAGTTGTCCTGCAAGTGAAGCCTAATTTCCTCCCAAAGGTGGTTTCTGAATTCCATATCACTCAGAAGATTACCCTACCATCTTTCTATCCTCCTCCTCACCCGGGGAAAGAGGAAGAGAGGTTACACAGGCTAGACCCTAGAAGGGCTTTAAGTTTTTACATCAGTAGACTAGCCAGGATAAGACAGGCAGATCAGCTGTTTGTAGGTTACACAGGTCACAAGCTGGGGTTACCAATAACTAAGCAGACCATTTCCAGATGGATCATCCTAGACATTCTGGAATGTTATAAATTGGCAGGAAAAGAGCCCCCTCAAAACCTTAGGGCTCATTCGACCAGAGGTATTGCAGCTTCTTCGGCCCTCAAAAGAGGCGTGCCGGTTAAAGACATCTGTGCGGCCGCTACATGGTCGTCTGTTCATACCTTTACACGATTTTACAATTTGGATTCCTCCTCCAGTCAAGAGACTAGGTTTGGAAGGGCTGTACTGCACTATTCATCAATAGAAGACAGCATGAAGTCAGTACTCCCTCCTCCAATAATAGAATACTGCTATGGGAGCATATCTAAGATGAGGAATACGTCGGAGGACACAATCCCTTCGAAGAACAAGTTACTTCTTACCTTGTAACGTTCTTTCGACAGGATGTTCCTCCGACGTATTCCTCATCGACCCTCCCATCCATCCCTGCAGTTCTACTTCCCTTGTTGTTGCAGTTTACGCTCCTTCAGGGTGATTAGTTTAGTCCAGAAAGCATATTTGTGGGCTACAAAACGGAACTGAGCAACGGGCGCTGCGCGCGGCCTTTATAGCCAGGATGACGTCAGGGTCGATACGGCGGCTGTCGAGGGACATCGACTCGAAGGACGTCGACGCGCAGCGCCCTCTAGAGAGAGAAACATTTTCTGAGGCCAGCAGAGCTGGAAGGAGATATCTAAGATGAGGAATACGTCGGAGGAACATCCCGTCGAAAGAATGTTACAAGGTAAGAAGTAACTTGTTCTTCTGGGGTAGTCTCCCCCGTATCAATTTGAAAATATGCTGCCGCCTTGCGTAGCATTGCATTAAATGTGGGTTCATCGTCCACAGGCGAAGGATCTCTGACCGGTGTGGTCTGAGGAGAGGGCAGATCTAAAACATCAGGGTCTGTTGACGCCCCTGGAGATTGCCAGGGCTGTGGTTCACAAATGTCTGGGTCTTCCTCAAAGCCCCTTACAGGGTCTTGTAAATCCTCGTAATTTAGGAATTCTTCCTCTTCCTGAAAATGTGGATCCTCTTCAGTGAGGTGGTATGTATCTATTTCTTCCTCAAGTGGGTCAAAAAGTCTTGGGAATTTAGCTCTAGGGTCTTCAGGGAGTACCTCCCTTGGCCTTTTACGTTAAATGTGTTCAGAAGTGGACACAAACCTATCTAGCCTGTCCATACATGATTCAAATCTTTCCCTAGTCCACTGGGATAACCCTGAACGGTCTAGTGGCGGAAAGGGGTGTTACTCCGGCTCTAGGCGTCGAGATCTCTCCATAGCGTGGAGGATATGCCCTCATCGCTCTCTGAGAAACCTTCTCTCGGGCCCGACGATGGGGACGCATCTCGGGGTTTTCCCTTCGATGCGGGGGGAAGTTCCGGCCCCTCCGTAGATTTCGGTGTCTCCCTGACTTTCTGAGCGGGCTTCGGTGACTCCTTCACCACCCTTTTCTGTGAGTCTTTAGAGACTATTCTAGCTATGCTTTCGACGACTAGCTTCTCTGTTGAGGGCTGGTCGTGAATAGTTTTCAGCGGTGCTGGTACCTTACCATCAACGGACGCCCTCTTCTGAGGCATTTCGACGGATGTTTTGGTGGTAGCGCCCTTAGTTGAAGATGGCCCAGTCGCTAGAAGGGCATGCGGCTGTGGGGAGGGCAGCCGGCCCTTAAGGTCGGCGGAGGCCGCCGATTGATTCGGCGTCTCTGTTGGCGCTGAGGCCTTCTTTGATTTACTCGACAAATGGCCGTGGGTTGTGTGTTTAGTGACTTTTTCGTGTGCGCCAACGTTGCCGGGGTGTACATCCCCATAAGTAGGGCCAGAGCTGAGCTTTTCAGGGCCGGGGACAGACCCAGTGGAGCGAGAGCGCTCCAATGAGAGGTCAACAACCTCTGTTACGGCGGTAGCGTTATCACTATCCCCTTCGTCACACTCAGCAGCGGCAGCCGCGGGTGAGCAATCAGCCTTCGACATGCCGTAGGCTGCCCACCTCTTGACTCTGCGTTCCTTCAAAGTTTTTGGGCGAAGGAGTTTACAGGCCGCACACCCAGTCTCGTTGTGGTTGAGGGGTAAGCAGCAGTTGCACTGCTTATGCTTGTCCTTCCACGGAAATATGCCGCTACAACATGGGCAAAATCTAAAAGGAGTCCTCTCCATAGCAGAGGACGTAACCAGTGATGGTGACCCAGAAGGAAAGGGGGGAGAAAGGGAAAGGCATTCTAAAAGAAGCAGAAATGACCACACCAACCCCCACTCTCCCTACTGTGTAGGCCGGCGAGGCCGGGCCACGTGTTAGGCAGCGCCGATAGGATCACCTCTGTCGAAACCACTGCCGTCCAAGATCTTGACTCGGCGCGGAAGTTGAATGGCCGTCGAAAGAGGGTTGGAGGTGGTATAAGTTAATAATAATAACTGACAAATCGACCAAGCGTCGAATAAATGGAAAATGGCAGTTTCTCTTACGAGCTCCGCATAAGGGGACCAGATTCTGGGCGGAAAAAAACAATGTGAGGGACATCGACGCGTGAGGGATTTTGGGTACACTACATGTCACTATAGGGATAGTATTACAGACATGCCTATGTCGACGTCCCCTTTTCGACTTTCAAAAAACAAGATGCAATACTCCGCAGTGACCACTGGATGTCGGACTGTGCACAGCATGTGATTCTAAGGAGATCAACAAACATCAGAAAATAGATTACTTGTACTGTATGCTACTCATCTTGACCTTCTGCCTATTCCTGCAAAGCTTATAAGAAGAACAAATAAGCAGCAGGTAAAGCTACATTCAAACAAAGATGTTCCTCTTAAGTCTACCAAAGACGACAATCTACCAGTGTTGGAAAGTATGATAAACTATGATAAACTCCCACTGTACATTTAGTAATGGAACAGGGATTGAAGGCTATTCAAATGCAGCTTTTTGCATGTTGTTTCAAATAACACCACTGATGAATGAAATAGCTTCAACAGTAGAGAACAAAATATGCAGAGAACTTTCTATTCTTAAAGTATCAGTAGATGAAAGACCACACAACATACATTCAGCAATGTCAATCTGAAATGTAGTGGCTGTAGAGAGTGGAAAAGAATATTTTTCTAAAAATACTCAGGCAGAAGAATTTTAAATGATTATTTTTGAAGTTTTAGGGTAGGAAACAGTTAGTGTAGATAGATATGCAAGAATGTCTTATGATCGGAACCATGAGTGTCCACATTGTCATAAACAGGACATTATTTGAGATCCTAAAGAAAGATTTCTATATCTTCCTGTCCGAGATCAGAAAAGTGTACATTTTTCTGATCTAGTAGAAAAGCATACCATGAAATGAGATACAGTGAGTGTGGTTGTAATTTACAATTAACACAGCAAAAACAAGTTTATAATAAGTACCTTGTGATAATGTTTCAAAGCTATAGTATGGATGGTAGGAAAAGTAACACTGCTTTGTTAAACTTTGTAAATAGCCAGATTTCAATTTGTAAACAAAATGTGAAAAATGTGCCATCATTTTTCATGTGGAAGCATCCATTCACTGTGGACATGTCACAACATGGGTGCATACAGAAGTAGATTGGCTTGTGTGCAATGAATCTATAGTAGCACGCCAAGCTAGATTGCCAAAGGGTTTAAAGAATGCTTGCTTAATGTTGCTAGAACCTAAGTTTTACAGTATGTTGTATCTTCATTGTGAATATAAACATGCAATATGGATATTTAAAAAGGTAAAATAGGTAATAGCAATTTCTAAAAACTCAAAAATAGATATTACTAGCTTACCACATAAAATCACTGCGAAACCAATTTGTCTAGTAGTTAACATCGTCTAAATTATTTAAAAAAGGAGCATTGTGCAGTTTTCTACTTCTGTTGTATTATGTAAAACACGAAGCATATTTTAATGTGTGAAAGTGTTCCCTATATGATACGATATGTCATTTATAATGTGCGACAAGACAAGGAGGGGGGACAGAGGGAGGACAAAGCAACGATCTTACTAGGCCTTGTGTCATTCACATTGCGCAAGTGCTGGGAGGAGGGAGGGGAGAAGTGCTGGGGGTGGGAGGGGGGAATAAAGTGCAGGTAACTCAATACGTGCTGCCGGAGGGTGGCTCATAAGTGCGGAGAGCAGGAGACTGTAGGGTTGCAGATACAGGCCGTTAGTGCTGGGGGCGCCCGGAGGCAGTGCAAGGGCAACTGGACATGTTGGAACCTGGGCCTGAGTTTCAGTGGGTGGCCAGGTGACCAGTGTGCAGAGCAGTCGGGGCCATCAGCAAGGGCGAGGAAGGAAGAAAGCGGAAGCGAAAAGGAAGGTCTTGAGTTGCTTCCAGAACGAGAGGTGGTTCTGCTCAAGTTTTAGAGGGGTAGGGAGGCTGTTGCAGAGGGAGGCCCCAGCTGAGGAAAGAGATCTAGCCCCCACTCTCTGCTTATAGAAGCGTCTGACCCTCAGAGCTGGATGAGCAGAGGGCTTGAGAAGGAAGGTGTTTAGGAAGAGAAAGTTGGAGGTAGTGCAGTCCCAGGCCCCAGAAAGCCTTGCGGACGATGCTAAGGGTCTTGAACTTGATCCTTGAGCCATGGGGCGCCAGTGGAGAGATTTCAGTACTTGAGAGATACGATCCCTGGGCTTGAGGCCAAGGACAAGTCTTGCAGTGCTGTTCTGGATAAGTTGTAAAGGTCCAGGAGTAGAGACATGCAGATTTAGAAAGTGGATGTGGCAATACACAAGCCTAGAGAGGACCAGGGCTCTGGAGACAGTGAGCTTTTGTGAGAAAGTGAGAAATGGCAGAATACCTCTGAGGAGATGCAGCTGATAGTGTGACTTCTTAGAGACGTCTTCTTAGAGACGTCAGAGATGCGAGGAGAGGGTGGAGTCGAAGATGACACCAAGATTCTTAGCCTCACAGAAAGGAGCAGGAACGGGGTCCACGGTGAGCAGCCAGAGAGAAAGAGGAAAGGAGGGAGCAGGTGGAGGAGGATCTCAGTCTCACTGGTATTAAGGCAGAGATCATTGGCGGCCCACCATTCCTGAATTGCAGCCAGACAGTCAGGTATGAGAGAAGGAGCAGAGGTGGCTAAGGGGAGCCTGAAGGAGAGCTGGGTGTCCTCCGCATAACAATGAAAGTTAGAGCAGAATCTAGCGATGCAGTGGACAAGAGGTGCCAGGTAGCGATTGAAAAGCCAGGGAGAAAGGTTAGACCCCTGGGGAACACGGAGGGTCAGACAGTGAGAAAGGAGGTCAACCAGGCCAGGACCTGACCAGAGATACCCAGGTTGTTGCAGAGGCATTTGAGCAGGATGGCGTGGTTGACCGTGTCGAAAGGAGAGGATATATCAAGTAGAATGAGGACAGAAGGAAAGTTAGAGTTAAGATTAGAGAGCAGGTCTTCACGGGTGTTGAAGAGAGCAGTTTCCATGCTTCTTGCCGCACTGAACCCAGACTTGTGGTCGTGGAGACAACCAACAGATTCAGTGTGCAGATTGAGCTGGGAGATGGACAGCTTTTACAGAAGTTTTCCCAGGAAAGGAGTGGAGATCGGGCGATAGTTTGCCAGGGAGGAAAAATCGGCAGAGGGCTTCTTTAGAAGGGGGTGCACAAATGAGTGCTCAAGGGGGGGGGCAAGGTTCCAGTGGCAAAAGAGTGATTGTAGAAATCGTCCATGGCTGGAGCAAGGGTGTCGATGTGGTCCTTGATGGTTCTGGATGAGCAGGGGAGAACCTGCTTTGACAAGACTTTCATAGATCAGACTTGTCTAGAAATATCGCCAGGGGTGAACAGGAGAAAGGAGGCGGAGAGACGGCCAAAAAGAAGGAGCTACGGATGGTAGAGGAGGAGGAGGAAGAGGAGGTAGAGGAAGAGAGAGTGGACAGGATGTCCTGGGTTTTAATGTTCAACTGAGAAGCCAGAGCATGCAGAGGGCCTGGGCAGGAACAGTAGAGGTTGAGACTGCAACAGGGGTGGCCAGCTCCTTGCAGATTTTGAAAGGTTTGTCCGAGTTGTTAGAGGCCGCAGAGATGCGGGCTTGGATGAAGGCTCTCTTCTTATAGAGGACAAGGAGTCTATAATGGCTTTGGAGCAGGCGGCAGGCCAGTTTGTCAGAGGGTGCGCTTGATGCCCTCCACTTCCTCTCAGCTGTTGCGTTTAAGGGTGGCGAGGTCGGTATTGTACCAAGAGTTGCACTTAGATGTGGGCTTCGAACATATCCTCATGACAGGGGCAAGGATGTCAAGAGTGTTAGAGATCGAGAGATGAAGGTTGGAGAGGGCTGTGTGAGAGTGTTAGTCAGCCAAAGGTGTAGGAGGAGGAGAGAAAGTAGCGGTGAAAGCCTCCTCTACTAGTATAATTACTAGGTTATGTAAGTGGTTCCATGTACATTATTTTGAGTGGTAGGGAGTGTAGTTACAGATAACTGTTTACATATGAAACAAATAAACAGTGGCAAACAAAACAAACAAAAAGTAAAGTATTAAAAAAACAAAAGAGTTTAGACAAAAAACTGAAATTTTAGGGAAAGATTGTAGTGTGTTATCATTAGCTTCTTACGTGTGTTGGTGGCCAAAATAAGGAGGCAAGCAGACTTTCCAATACATGTTGTAATGACAAGAGACCATTGGTACAGTTTTTATCAAAAATATGTGTATTTTAAAGATTTAACATATAGTCTATATCGAGACCTCCACATTTAATAAACGTGTGTGGCTATTGCCTTCAGGTATGCTTTTATGTAAAGGCTTCATACTGTGAGAAACCTGAAGGTACTCTCACATCTACTCCCCATGGATGTTCTGTTCAGGTGGCCAGTGGAAGGGTCATTGCTGTTGGATCCCGACCCTAGGGGTGGCCTAGCGAGGGATGATCACAAGGGTGGAGGGTCCTTGGGATATTGTCAGTCCTTTTCAGCTTTTCTCTGTAATCTCACACCAAGTACTTAGACGAGGAAGAGGCAACTAAGAGTAATGCGCACCTCCTATTGGAAACACCACTATAGTACTGGGACGAAGAAGAGGGAGCCTGAACCCTACAGAGCTGAAGGTCAGGCATGTCCCAGTAATTGTTCTAATTTGAATCAGGCAAGTGAAGCACACCTGAACACCCTTGATAGGATACAGGTGTATAAAAGGGTGGGGAAGAGAGGAAGAAGGGAGCAGCAGAGAGAAAGAAGACAGCAGCAGAGAGCCCATGATGGACCGTTGGGAACCGGAGGATAGCGGAACGTGAGAACACTGGAAAGTTGCAGAGCAGGGCTCTCTGTGGAAGCGTGGCCAGGGAGCCGTGTCTCCAGTGAGCTGGTGAGGTTGACCTCAGTTTGTGAGAAGCCATGAGAGCGGAGAAGCCCAGCATCAAGTAAAGTGCCCAGTGAGTTTCTGTGTGTAAAGAAACCCGGTGCACGAGCGAGAGGAAAAGAAGTTACATTGTGAGAGAGCGGGTGCGTGTCGCCAATAAACTTGTGAGTGCTTCTGAACTGTATGAACAATCGAATGCTATGCTAACGAGGCAGTACGAAGATACTGTGTATCAAAGTAATCGCATGTAGAAGATTTGCATGAATTTGAAAGCCTTTCGAGTAACGGAGAAAGACTGATACATTGGCAAGAGAATATTGTGAGAAATCTGAGGGTATTCTCACATTTAACCCACTTAAGACCCTGCTCAGGTAACAAATCAAAGGGTAAGACTGCCAGATTCTGACCCCGGGAGTGAGTCTACAAAGGGGTACTATGGGGATGGATGGTCCTTAAAGAACAGGGGTGGTATGCCCAAGGTTGAGACATGATATCCCCCTCCCTTAGTTCCTATCGATCCTATCTCCCCTCTGCTGTCATGTGATATTGTCACACAGGTCCTACACTACCCCAGGGCTTTCCCTCAAAAAATAACCTTGAGAAGGGGAGAATAAATCTAACAGTAATACCATCTTTCTGTCATAAGGACACCTCTAGAATTGAGACATGTGTGAGAAACCGAATGGAATTCTCCCACCTACTCCCTCAGGATCTTCCATTCAGGTTGCCAGGGAAGGGCCATCACTTTGGGATCCCGTTCCTGGGGGTGGACAAGCGAGGAAGGATTACCTGAGTGGAGGGTCACGAGGGATTGAGAGGAGGATACCCAAGGGAGATACATGGTATTCCCCCAGTCCCAATAATACCCCAACCTACTCTCCTTCAGCGTTCATGGGGTGTTTCCAATTTCACCCCATCTCCCCTCCACATTTCGAACAAATACTGAGACGAGGAGGAAGAAACTAAGAGCAGTAAAGATTGCCCATAGAAAGTAAGGGAAACCTACTATAGAAAGAACTCAGGTTGTCCAACTAATAGGCAGGGTCAGGCATTTAATAATGACCACTCGCACCTGACTCCACTTGACTGTTTTTTCAACTATAAAAAGGTGTGGTTTTTCACAAGGAAGTGAGCAAGCTGGGGATGCTGTCAAGATCTGAGAAGCCAAGGAGCATAGAGCAACAGGAATAAAAGCCTGGAGGAGAATGGCGTGCCAATACGCTGGACCGGTGTCCGTGAGGAGCTGCAGCATGGCTAGGAAGCCGTGCCTCCAAGGAGCCGGAGTAAGGCAGTCTATCTCCTGCTGGTGGCATATTGGCAAATGCTCATGCCCTTGGGACGTGTGCAGGTCCCAAGGGTATCTGAGGGGCAGGTGGCGAGACCCAGTTCTTAACCCTGTACATCCAGAGGAACCGCATGTCAACTTGACACTGTCCACAGGCATCAGAGAGAGAAACTCAGGAGCGTGTGTTTGACTGAAGCATAGAGCAGTACGAGCGCAATGGCTTGAAAGTGTGCAAAGGACAAAAAGTATAAGAAATATGCAGAAGAAGAAGAAGATAATTAGAAGGAAGGAAGTTGCACTAGTGGCGCAGAAGAAGAAAAAAGCAAAAGAAAGGCATGTGAAGAGTTTAAAGAGTGCAAGCGTTTACGATGAAGAGAAGTGCAAAGCGAACACGGTAAAGAGAGGATAGTGTGTTAAGCATGCAGGAAGCATGAGAAAGAAACAGACAAGTGCAAAAGTGCACAGTGAAACAAAAGGATCTGAGGTGCACCAGAGGCACAATTAGAAAGTAAAGGAAAGTGCAAGAGGCGCACAGTGGAATAAAAGGGACAGTAAAGGGAAGGTGCAAGTTTGCACAAGCAAGAAGCCAAGGAAAACAAAAACGGCTGCAGGAAGTACCTGAAGGTGAAAGGTTTAAAAAGAAGAGCAAGGAATAAAGAGAGGGGTTGAAGATCAAAGTGGTCACACCTAGGAGGACCAAAGAACCAGGCGGTTTTGAAATTCTCTGATTGTACCCCACAAATGAAGTGTGTGTGAAAGAACTGTGTTTAAAGGGAATTGTACATCCTGACAAGTTGAACTTGTGTTTGAAACCAAAAAGGGGCCTAAGCTTGGGTAAGGGAACCCTGAGAGGCCTAACAATGAAAGCAAAATACATCCTGACAAAACTGAATTTGTCTTGGAAACTGAAAGGGGCCTGGGCTTGGGGAAGGGAACCCTCAGAGGCATAACCAAGTTGGAGACTTATTGTTTTGTTGTGTTGAAAGGATTGAAGCTTGGGGAAGGGAACCCTGAGATACTTCAAAAGGAACTGGGTTATATGTCTTTTGTGGTATTTGGAACTTGAACACGTTGAAGCTTGCGGAAGGGGACCC
Source organism: Ambystoma mexicanum (assembly GCF_040938575.1). Lineage (NCBI taxonomy): Eukaryota > Metazoa > Chordata > Amphibia > Caudata > Ambystomatidae > Ambystoma > Ambystoma mexicanum. The sequence goes on from NC_090936.1 coordinate 693,425,917, forward strand.
CAAGGAATGCAGACACTGAAGGTATTTGAGACCACTGCAAGGACTCTGTGGAGGTCTTACGAACAGCCCTTTTTGATTGAACTGATTTTTGTGACATTGACCAAACTACACCCGGTGAGAAGACCACCTGAAACCAACTTTAATTTCCAATTTTCTGTTGAACCACTATTTTCCTTTTTAAAGACTTCCTATCACATTTTTGTAAAGAGTGAGGGCAAGCATAGATTTAGACACAGACAGACTTTTATTTTGGACTATTCGACATCAATGGCCTTTAGAAAAATCAGTTAAGGGAACCATCCCTTTAGATTTAGGGCCAGTCAGGCATTACACCAACCCAGGAACCTTAGTAAATAAAGGTTTTTAAACTAACACATTTAAGTCTGTGTCTCTCTTGATACCATGCCTGTCTCACACACAACATCCCCCTTTCTCTGACAGCACCATATGTAACCCCTCCCCAGCCTTTAGAGGCTATATTAAGATATGCAATCTTCATCCCCCCCAAATATCACTCCAGTACTGTGACGAAGAAGAGGGAGTCAGTAGAATGCCGACTTCCTATGTGAAACACCACTATGGTACTGGGATGAAGAAGATGAGAACACCAGCATACCATCATACTCAATAGACATGTCCCAGTAACAAGGCTAGGCAAGAGGTCAGGAAAGGGAAATCAAGCAGCCTCACTTGCAACCTGTCAACCACTCAGGAGAATATAAAAAGGGCATACTCTTTCAGAGAAGAGAGCAAGTTGGGAGGAGAGCTGAGGAGCCATGGCTGACCCCAACCAGATGGGAGATGTCAGAACGCTGAGACACCGAGGGTCTGGATAAAGAAATATTCTGGACCAGCATGGCTAAAGTACTGTATCTCCAGCAGGTTAAAAGGCTTGCAGATTCCCCTTGAATTTTATCGTGGTGAATGCTTGTTCACCTATGCCAGGACAGGAGCCCAGGAGTGTCTGAGGGGCAGGTGGTGAGACCCGGACATCAGACAGTAAAGACACTGATACTAAACCTGGAAAAGGCACAACCGGTGAGTCGATCGCAGCAGAGGACCGGTGTGTGCTTGCAAAGTGAATGAGATACATTGTAGCAGTCTGGACAAGTAGGACAGGAGACACGTCGGGCAAAACTGACAAAGAACAATGCAGTGAAACAAGGTCGCAGAGTTGTCGCATGTATAATTACACGTGTTGAAAGACTCAGTATGGAGGATAGAAGCTCCTGCAAGCAGGGGAGCTGTGCGAATGTCGGAAGTGTGAGCAAAATAGAGATTCTCAAGAAGGGGAACTGCGAATGAAAAACAAAGTGGGAGCAAAGTCCCCCAAGCCTATTGAAAGGAGACTAATCAATACCCAGAGGTTTCTGAACGCGAACCTGGGGATTGAACCTGTGTTGCCCTGCGTCGTCTTGCTTCCAAGGCGAGTGCATTGCCCCTAAGCTATCCTCCCAGTTTGACACAAAATCATTAACAAGGCAGTTAGTACAATCCGTCTCAGTAAGCAATGCAATCAGGAGCCGTATAAAATAAACAATTTAAAAACAATATACTTTTTCAAATTTAAAAATTCAATTTTGCAGAATACATTATAGAAAAGGAAACTGATTAAATGTTAAAGTTTGAATTAACCACAGTTTTTAGTAGAGTAAGTAAGTAAGTAGTAGTCATTTTTCTCTCCAACAAGAAGTTTTTTCCTCTACAATAACACGATTAATAGTCACAACCTTAATTGAATGAGTACTAAGAATGTATTCACTATGCATACAGTACTCTTATAAAAAAACATTACTACAGTTTTTTATCCTTCCATTTTCGTTGACAGATTTATTGGTGCGTAAGCTGACAAAATGGAGACGTAAATGAAGAAGGTAGGTAAGAAATATTGTAAAATATAGTTTGGTTTGAGAATTGTTATTAATTCATATTTTTGATTTTTTTCCAAGTATTATTAGAACATATATAACAAAGAAAATGTTTAAACTATGGTACAACAAAACGTTTGAAATTCAGGGAGACATTTTTAGTTAAAGTGGGAACTTAAAATAACAAATCCCCTGAAATGCAGCTAAAGCCCCCTTAACTTTGCCCCCCTGTTGCAAAGCCTATGACCACAATTATGGCATCACTGATGACATCACTGGTGACATCATCTATGACATACACAAAAGTCAATATATTAAGAAATTGGATATTATTTAAAGATTACTTTTACTTTGTACATGTGTTTTATTTCAATGATAATGTGTTAATAACTTACAAAAGGCACACAGAAATACATATACATCTGCATACATTTATTTTTTAAAGCAAATGTTAAATTTTAAAACTTAATTTCTTTTCTATACATATATACATCACATTTTTTCAATACCCATGTCTGCAAATCTTAAAATATATCCTAATACATAGTTGTTCGTTGTTTGCAAGCACTTCTCATGTCATTTAGAAAATGATACATGCATGTACATCTTTTTATTACAATAAAATAATTGAGTATTTACATATGTATTTAAACATGTAGTAAATTATTGTTCAACATATCTCTCTTTCTATTGATTTCTACACATATTTTTCAATTTCTAACTGTATATACATGGTATATCATAGTGAACATGTCTTACATATATTTGGCACACACCAGAACATTCTAAGCAGTGTACTTTTTTACTTTATTGCTATTAAAAGAAAGTAAACATATTTGTAAATGATTACATATATATAATTCAGATATCACCTTTTACCAAAGTACTACAACGGAAAGCTTCACAAGTAGTGATATGATGCATGTGTAGCTGTTTACTTTTGTAAACAATGTACTCATTGTTATGAACTATTCTAAAATGCTAATATCACATATGCAGAAATGCAAGGGTGGTCTAAATATGTGCAAATACCTGGAGTGATCTTATGTCTGATGCCACTAGTTAAATAATCATTGATGTCATATGATGTTATTATCCACGTCACCAGTGCCATTATCAGTGATGTCACAAAAGAACAGTATGCCGTTAGATTGCGCTCAACTCTTCAATCCTTTGGGTGTATGTAATTGCTTTACGTATCATGAGCCAATAACATATCACAGCTCTGATGATTGGGCAAGCATAACATTTGTTTTCCAATCTTCAGAAATTATATTTTCAAACTTAAAGTTGCAATTTTGCCAATAACTCTTGGTAAATCATATTCCTTAAAGTTTCAGATAAGCAAATAACTCTTGGTTCATCTAATTCCTCTAGTCCTCAAAGTTTCAGATAAGCCAATAACTCTTGGTTCATCTAATTCCTCTACACGTGTTTCGCTGTCACCAATTTAATTGGCAGCTCTTCAGGAGGAAAAGCTCATATATTTAGCTTGCGAATTTGCAATTATTTCCATGCAGTTGTATAGCTTGTTTAGTCTTCACAATGTAGCAGTTAATAGATCAATTGAAGTGAATAAAACTAACAAATAATTTGCGGGTAAAGCCTTGATAAGCTACCAACCTTAGATTTTAGCGATTTTGTTTCCTTACTGACGAGCACTCCGCAGCAGGTTATCCTTTTATCATCAGTGATGCAAGTAATGTCACACACCATGCCCTTAGTGATGTCACCAGTAATGCCATCTGTAATGTCATCATTGTAGGCATATGCTGTGCAGAAGGGGCGAAAAGTTAAGGTGGCTTTGGCTGAATTTCAAGGGTTCCGTAGCATTAAGTTCTCACCTTAACGTCCCTCAACTCTAACTTTTTTCCCTGAATTTCAAAGGTTTTGCTACAATGTATTGTTCACCTTAACGTCCCTGCAAATATGTATATATATATATATATATTGATTGACTTGCACTTTATGTCAATATTGCCTACGTGATTTTGCCTATTTGCACATTTTCCATGCTGCTTTTGATTGATTTGCACTTGCACTTTATGTCACTATTGACTAGAGTATGAAATGTCCTTTGATTTATTTGTAAAAATCATTGTTGCCCTGTATTTTATTATCAGAATTGTAATTCTGATCATTTTATACATATTTTCGTATTCCGATCATTCTACCAGATTGATGGTCCCTCCATGATTAATTTATCGGCACTGAGCCGTTGGAACCGTCAATGATGACAATGTGATGCAATGTTTGCTATCCTGCACATGTTTATGCTGCACAAAGCTAAATGTTACATTCTTATGCTGCTATTTTGCGTATTTGCACAAAGCCAGATTGTACATGGCATTATGTTGCCTTTTAGCCTGTTTTACAATTGACTGATTGATTTTCATAAGCTGCAATCTTATCTTTTCAAGCACACTATGCACTCATTTAATTATCAAATATGTATTGTAATATCTTGTTTTTAAAAGAAGTAACATGTTGGAAATTGAGGTGCAAGGGATTTGGCTCATATGGCTTTTTGTAAGGAACTTTTCTTTTGCCTATTGGGGGTACTTTTGCTATTTATATTATAAGTGGGTGTAAGTGTCACACTGTTGGCTACATTTTGACCCTCCATTCCAACATGGCCGCCATGGAATCAGTCCTTGGTTGCACCTCTATTTCAACTGACATAGATGATGGACTACACGTCTTTTTTAACTGTGTCTTTGTCCTTTGTTGTGCTACGTGATCAAGCGCTCAGTTGAGCGTGAAACACGTTGTAGGTGGGCCGTGCACTAGGCGTCCTGCCCCTGTTTGTCTTGCTGTTTCCCCAGCCTTTTGTTCTGCACAATTGTGCAGTTTCTTACTATTAAAATAACTTCCTACTTTTACCGTGTGAGCTCTATATTTCTGGGTTCTCTTCCCTTTTGGGATTGTAGGACCTCACTGGGTCCACGGAGAGCGCGGTCCGTCCCCTCTCCTCTGGTTTCTTCAATATATATATATATATATATATATATATACACTGTAGGGCTATCGAAGTAGGAAGCTGACACAAGGTTGACATGGTTTTGATTATAGGCTCATATTAGAGTATAGAGAAGGTCCTCACAGTCCCCATCTTCAGAGAGGGGTTTCCCTGCCTCAAAACGAATACTAAAGGAGCCTGTCAGAATGTCTGCAATGTCGGTCAGATTAATCTCCACTATCCTGTGTCACAACCGACTTCCATCCCTCTCACAACAAATAAAGTATAAACTAACAGAAAGTTCCTTCTCCTGCGCCTCAGATAGTGTCCAAAAGAATATTCTCTTGCAACAAACATGCCAGGAGTATGACCCCCTTCTCCTGGTGCAGATCTATACTGTTTCCAATAAAACCAGGGGGAATGACTCCCTTCCCCTGGTACCTGCAGCACATCCCACAGGGCCAAGAGAATGCATCCCTTCTCCTGGTATTGCGTGGCAGAGTTCACAACAAGGCCAGTGGGAATTACTTCCTTCCCCTGGCGTCTTTAACAACTCCTAATTTGGTACCAGGAGAATGACTTCCTTCTCCTGGTATTGCTTGGCACAGTTGTTTCGCACTGCTTTTAGCCTGCAGTAGCCTGTGCCACTCTGGTTTGTTGTTAGCAAAGTCCCAAATCTTGTTCATATGTTCTCGAAATCGGTTTTCGGGTCCCAGACCCTTCTCTGGTGGTTAGTGGGTTTCTGACTGCCACTGAAATGAGGCAATTGATGCTGGAGGCAGAACAGACACTGACAAGGCCTAGGCCTAATGGTTGGCCCACTCCCACTGGGCCAACGGTAAGCTGTTTGAGTATCCCTCCCGCCTGTTCCTGCATCCCAACCAGGTCTCCCGTACCTCCCCTTACCTTGACAGGGGCTTGAGTATGTCACTGGGGCTTCCTGAGACCGGGATGGGCTCTGTAAGCTTTTCAGGCTTATTTCCTATCAGGATATGCAGTGCAGCATCTCCTCACACAACTCAGCTTGCTTCCCTCTCTTGGACGCATGCTCTGGTCTACACCAGTAGACCCAACAGAGAACTCTCACAGCTGATCAGTGGCATTCTCTGCGTCTCCCTCCCTCTGGTCCATCAGCAGGATTTGAATCTCCCGCATTGGAGATCTGCTATGCCTGTTTCATCTGCGGCCGGGTTTGACACACCTGATAGTCCTTTGTTCCTTTTTATACATTGTATTCAGTTCCTCCCATGTGGATTGCACAAGTCCTTTGTCTCTGCAAATGACTAAATCCTCATGCCTCCTCTGAGCCACATCAGACCAGTGTTGGCACAGTCAATGATCTATATGTCTACTGTGCTCTTCCTCATACTAGTACGTTTGGCTTTATCTCCTGTGTTACAACAATATACAGGTTTGCTTTTAATGTAGTGGTTCTGAACATTAGGGAGGGCTAGGGAATGTCAGGGAGTAACAACATTCAATGGGCTGTACCCCAGGTGATCATCCTTATCCCCAGAGGTGGAGTCCATCCCCATGAGGTCCTCACGTATTAAACCATCTGGTTGGGTAGTATTGGGTAGCGGCCACACCTTCCAAGGGTAGAAGTGATGACACCCTGTGAATCGTCACAACACACCACAACATACACACACAATGAACTTTATTACCCAGATGTTTGTTTTGTTCTCTTTTAGTTGTATATAATTCATTAAAAACATTTCAACTGGGGGGTGTGGCCTATGGGACGAAGATGAATGCCTCTATGAGAGCCTCCACATACTTGCAGGCTCCAAGCGCTAATATGTCCATCCCTGAGGGGTGTTAAGCTGCAATTTTCATTCCAGCTGGTCTCGGAACGCGAGGGGCATGAAGAGATCCTGCAGTTTCCCAGATACAATGGCCAATTAGTCACGATATGGATGGTCACTACCCTGCCGACATGCGCCCAAAGATTGGGCTTGAGATGCTGGGTGGAGCTCCAGTTAATGCTAAATGGAAGCTGAATTGGGCACATACTGATCTATTGCGGCTGACCATATGCTGAAATAGGAATCCGAATAGGCGGTTTCCTCCGTTTCCCCGGATATTGTTTTGCATATGGATGCATTTCAGCTGCTGACTTATAAAAACCCACTATCATTAATGATAATAGGCCTGTTCCATTGGTGTAAGGGGTTGCACGTGTGGGGGGTAACTCCCGAGTTAAGTCTGATGATGCTGATATGGTCCAATCCTGTTTTTACCCTGAGCAATGATTTGGCTGTCTTTCAACATTGTAGGGCAGTCACGCCTTTTGCCGCTTCAGCTGCCCATATTTCTAGTGTTTAGATGTCAGCTCGGTGGGGTTTAGCCCAATCCTTATAAACAGTATGCCACAGATTTCTACAAAAGTACCACCAAATTCAGTTCACAGAACCTTATCTATTAGAAGAATTATTCTAATTCTGTGCCTCATCATTCTCGTTAAGGTGTTTGCCACTGCTTTGCTCTTCCTTTTTGTCAAGCTTATGGATGTGTCAATTACATTTTCAAAGATATTTGCCGTTTTTTACCCTTTCCAACGATTTGTTTTTCCGTTTTGGTAGGTTTCTGTTCGACAATTATCATTGCTTTGTCCATTATTATTAATGTGACAGAGTCCCATTTTAAAGGCTGGAAAGGGGAGTGTCAGAGGCCCTGGGTGCTGGTTAGTAGCAATTCAGAGAAGGTGAAAAATACACATGCTGCTACGGGGAAGCCAAGCTCGGGCACTGCTAGCCATGTGTGTAATCATCAGTCCAAACTTGGATCAGGCCATCTAAAAGGAGGTCTGCATAAAAGAAAAACGATCCATGTAAGACTCCAGAAATTCTTTTCGTTTTTTGGGGTTGCTGTGAAATTCTTTGATAGTAGCACCCCTCATGCGGGTGGTCATAGGTAAAGCATCTCAGGAAGTCATGGCTTGTCAGAGTACTGCATTTTCCATTTTAAGGTTCTACAATTTGGTAGTACGTGTTCGGATTGCGCTAACAAGTTCTTGCAATTGGCCCATCTGTTCCCGGAATAAGGGGGATCACAATCTGTCAGTGACTGACCTTTCTTGGGGTTACATCTGGGATTAAGAGTGAACAGACAGAGCAATGGGCCCAAAAAGGAAGAAAAGCCGAGAGGAAACCCATTAAGGAAGAAAACCTCTCCACACGGATGTCATACTGCAGACTGGTCAATGTAGCAGAGATTGCCAGACAACTTGGCAGACAGAGGTTCATAGTCATTTGTGATGATGCACTGGGGACTCACCATCTACTAGCCGAGGAGATGAATATGCATAATTGCCAGAGAACAGCAAGATAGCAGGAAGGAACCACTGTGATTGAATCTCTTATGGACCCAGGCTACTGTTCTGCACCGAGGGCGGTAGGGAAAAACACACAATAGATGCAAGCAAAAATATCTGTGTTAGGAGCCAAGCTTGCAGCAGCACAGAATAGCACAGCAGGAGCCAGCACTGGAGACTCAGAAGCGGGATGAGACTCAGAAGGCAGCGGCACAGAAATGAGCAACAGTTGGCACAGGGGTGAAGGCTGTGAGGAACCTGGGGGCATCCTGATGTCTATTACCCCTGGATCCTCTTCTCAGATGGCCAGGGTAAGACCATCGATCTTGGATCCAGGCCCTGGGGGTGGAGATGCGAGGGAGGATCACCTGGGTGGAGGGGCCTTGGGGAGTGGGGAGAGGATAGTCATTGGGTGAATCATGGTATCCTACTTTCCCTTGTCAGAATAAACCCTACCCTCCCCCTGCCTTCATAGGTTACTGTCAGCCATTTCCTCTTTCTTACACACAACCATTTCCCTTTAAAACTGGGACGAGGAAGAGGCAAATAGGAGTTGTGCATATTCCACACACCACTTTGGCACTGAGAAGAAGAAGGGGACTGCAGAGGAGTACCATTTCAAGAGTGAGGTGTGTCCAGTTAATAGGACTAATTGTGGTCAGGCAATTGCAGACAAGGACTTGCACCTGCAACCTTTTAACAGGCTACAGGTACATAAAAGGTGAGACCACCAGGAGAGCAGAGAGAGAAACCTGCCTGGAGGTGCCTGCAGGCTCCTTGACTTGTGCCCACCGGTAGTGTAACGCTCACCTGATTCCCGCAGAGGCGCCGGTCTTGACTGGGTGAATGCCGTATCTTCAAAGGTGATGTGTGACACACGGTTGGCTCTTTGGGCTGGACCTCTGTGCACTGTATGTCTGACTCGAAGAGTAAGATGTCTGCAGATAGAAAATATGGGATTAATGAACTGGGGTTATTGGGTGCCTCTCTCCTCTTCCCTTTCTCTTCTCCTGTAGAACCCCAAAGGTTAACGCCCTCACCTTAGGTAAGTGAACGCCAAGCTCTCCATCTGCCTCGGAGCAGGGTGCCGTAACCAGTTTCTTCACTAGATAAGGGTGCAGGCCTCTTGACCTCAGAGGACTGCTGTCCGTCGTTAACTGCACGAACGGTAAGTTCTGGGCACTTCAAATGTCTTTAAAAGTCTTTTGTAATGATATCTCTTGTTTTGCAGGGTTCCGGCGATGGCGGATGGCGGGCTGATGAGAGTTGAGGATCGAACCCGCGTGAGGAATAGAAGCGCCTGGAAGCACGTAAGTAAGCGCTTGTAGCCTGCTTCACGATGCGCACTAATGTCCCTTTTATCTTGCAGGTACAAGTTCGGAGCTTTAGAGAAGCTGAAGGGTGCTGAAATACCCACTGGATTCGGCGTGGGAAGGAGTAATGGCACGTGAGTAATAAAGTTGCCCAATGTCTTTAAACGCACCTTCTTTTGTCTTTCAGATGCAGGATGCAGCGCCAAAGGCCTCCGGAGCGTGCGAAGAGCTGGTAAGCTTTTGTCTTTCAGATGCCGGAATGCAGTGCGAAGACCTCCGGAGCATGCGAAGAGTAGGTAAGCCTTTGTCTTTCAGATGCCGGAATGCAGCGCGAGGCGTTGGTGACAGCCGATGGACCAGGTAAGAGATGCGCTGCCACTGAAGACCGTAGTGCTAACCTGTTCTTTCTTTGTCTTTACAGGTGCTGCTGAAGACTGGATTCCAGGATGGTAAGCCTTTGTTTCCTTAGGCCCAGGATCAGAAGCAGAAGACACGATGAGCGTTCTGCTGCAGAGAATGCAGAATAACGCAAAGCAAGATTCATCCATCGGGTGTGGTTTAAATAGCCTCCTGTAGTGCTTAGGTGTCTCCTTCCACAGCCATGCCTAGGTAAGAAAAGAGTTCCTGCTTTCCAGAAGAGTTCCAGTGTTCTGAACCTAGGGAGTTGCTCCTGCCCCACCCAACAGGAAAAGTAGTCCCAAACAGAAGAGGATCAGGGGTTCAACTGGCAGGTAAGTAAGCAGCATGGTCTGCTGCAGGTAAGTCCACCCAAGCATTATGAGCCCGGCGCTTCCAGCGCTGGGACTGGGCATCTTTATGAGCCTGGTGCCACTGGCGCCAGGACAGGGTCCAAAAGGTCCCAATTGGGACTGGCTGGCACTCGGAACCGGGGTTATGGGTCTGCTTCCAAAGGAGTCGGGCAAGTCCTGATCTTTTGGAAGCAGAGATCATGACAGGTAGTGTCTGCGAGGGAAGAGCAGAGCTACCTACTGCAAGCAGCTAGGTGCGAGAAAAAAGAACTGCTTCTTTATTCTTCGTTATAGTTACAGGTATGAAACAGGGCATAAGCATCCTCTCTGGTTCCTTCTCTCACTCCAAGACCCCAACCGTCATTCCTAGAACACAGAGCACTTACCTGGGTTCCACATATATCATTCCATTCCATTAGGCCTATCAACTCATGCACACAGCCAACATAGTTACGTAGCTACAACAAAAACTAAAGCTTCTTGCCCAGTTTAGTGCTGGGGGTCTCACATAACCACAGTCTGTTAACGTGCCCCAATGGTCAAAGCGATTATGGAGACTTGCTTCATTTTTTTCTAAGCTCAAGCCACCAATGAAGATCTTACATAGCTGCTCAGGATCCTTGGACAAATCACAACAGTTGTCTTGACTTGTGCCGCCATGCCTTTCTCGGGCGCTTCAGGGGCATATTCATACTCGCCTTTAGACATGTCGGCTTTTCTGTGTGCACTCTTCTGCTGAATCTGATTTAAAGCTGACAAAAAGAGAAGAGCCATGGCGGTGTAAAGGAACGAGGGAAGATCTAAGTCAGATGCCAAACACAGTCTGGGAGGACAAAGGGGCGTGATGTGTGGAGGGAAATGTAGAAGGGTTTCTGATCTAACAGGTAGTGTCGATCTATCGATGGGAGTGGAGTAGGACGACTTGCGAGGTGAAAAGTGAAGCCATGGGGAATGGGACCAGGTGGGATGGGTCAATGGAAAAGCAGAGGAACAAACGCAGAAATAACCATTGACGTCGAAGAACTAGAGATTCAGAGGGAAGGTTAGTTGTTTCAGAAAGAAGAACCCTGTAATCAAGGTCAACGTTGAACCCCAGAAGCAAGCAGTTCAGAAGAGAGTAGAGGTGTAAAAAGGGCACCCCATATTCCCCTAGTCAACTTACAATACCATGATATGACAGATTTATATATTAAGTAATGTGCATAGGTGAGGGGGCAAGACAGGTGAAGAGACTAAGAGACTGGTTACGCTGCCAGCCTTGCTTTGCCTGGCAGTCCAATGCAATAGGTTAATCCAGAGAATCTGTGACAGCCGGTCGCATGACCGGCAATGGGACAAAAAGAGATTGAAATACGTGTTATTGGCAACAAGTGTTTGACAAGTGGTGATGGTGCTCTAGCGCTTCCTCAGTGGATTTTGCGGGGCCCTATGGAGGGTGAATGGATGCATGAAAATACCCTCGTTCCTGAAAGGCATTTGAATCTGGCACATCAACAACTGAAGCTTGTATAATGGGCTGCAAGTGTCTGTGACGATTAACCAGGTTTTGTTACTACTCCCCAGGGGAGAGCCCATTCTGCCTTTCCTCTCTTTCCCCCAGAAGCTCACTGTCTCCCAAGCTCTGGTTCTCTCTAAGCTGGACTATTGCAACAGCCTCTTTCTAAATCTACCTGCCTCTACTCTCCTCCCTCTGCAACTAATCCAGAACAGGACCGCAAGACTTGTCCTTAGCCTCAAGCCCTGGAATCGGATCTCTCCAGCTCTGAAATCTCTCCATTGGCTCCCTGTAGATGCAAGGATTAAATTCAAAACCCTCTGCATTGTCCACAAGGCTTTCTAGGGCCTGGGTCCAAAATACCTTCAGCTATCTCTCAGCAAATATCTCCCCTCTTGAGCTCTTCGCTCCTCTACCTCTAACTCCCTCAGGGTCAGTCGTTTTTCAAAGAAACGAGCTGGTGGTAGATCTCTGTCTTCGGCTGGGGCCTGCCTCTGGAACAGCCTCCCTGCCACTCTAAAACTTGAGGAGAACCATCTCTGGTTCCGGAAGTACCTCAAGACCTTCCTCTTTGCTTCTGACTTTTCTCACCCTCTCCCTTGCTGATCTGCTCTCTCTTGGCACTGTGCACCTGGCCACCCTCTGTCCCCTGGGCCCATGGACCTGCTCACCCTGCCACCCTCCTGCACAGCCTCCTGGCCACCCCTTGCACTGGGGACTGTATCTGTACCCACTCAGTCCCCCACACCCCCATGTTCTTCCTTTTCTGCACTTATCAGACTTACCCAGTCTGCTGCCGTAAACACAGCACTTGCCACCTGCTGGCTTCACTACCTCTGTTTATTGCCTCTATTATCTATTTATTGTATCTATTATTATTTATATGTTTTCCTCTGCTCCGCACTTTCCACTGTCCCCCTTCCACGCACGTTTCCCCTTTCCCTTTCCCATGCACTTGCGCATTCTCAATGTCACTGGGCCTAGTAAGATCGTTGTTGTGTTTCCCCCATGTTTCCCCTCCCTTGACTTGTCGCGCTCTGAATCACTTGTGTATGAGTGCAATACAAATAAAATATCATATCATTATGAGGTGAGGGAGGTGAGGCTGCTACCCAATAGTGCCCCTAGGGGTGGTAATATGTGGGAGGACCACATAGGGAGAGACTCCCCTGCTGGGGATAAGGACAAGGATGCCGACCTGGGGAAAAGCCTCCATACCCCCACCAGAGCACATAAGCCCTACCCTCATGGTCACTCATTTCATCCACCCTTGATAGTAGAACCATGTGCTATTGTAAACCCATGACTGTGACAATTATAAGACCTACTGAGACGAAGACGACTGTGAGAGGAAAATGGAATACCCAAATGAAGAGACAGCCAAGTACTGTAACAAGGTGGCCCACTGGAGGCATGAAGAGTACCAAAGAGACTTTCATAGATGGTGTTGATGTTACGCAAAGGTGGCGTTAACAGTATAAACAGGAAAGTGAGAACGGACAAAAGAGATCTCATTGCAGAAGCCAAGAGTATGCGAGCGAAGCCTGTGAAGTTCAAAGTCGGAACGCTGCAGCTGGAGCAATTGCGTCTCTCCGGGAGTGAGAGAGGAATAGCAGGATGTTGCCGGAGCGTCCTAAGAGGAGCCAACTCTCTCGGTGGTGCTATGACCGTTGGAAGAAGCAAGAAAGACGAGAGGCCCCTGCAACCCTTGGAAGAACCTTCGGCTCCTCGGCCCGGCTCCTGTGGTGTGACAAAACCCTGATGGTTGTGTGGGTGGCAATGCATCTGGCAAATCAGTGCCATACGTTGTATTCCTCCCTGGTATAAAAAATGATCTTTAAATACTAGCCCAGGCATCGGTGGGAGGGGCAGATTGCCCAGAACTTTGGCAAAAATCTTGTTGTCAACATGGATTAAAGAGATCAGGCGTAGGAAGTGCAATCTTCAAGTGGATCCTCTTTTTATACTATAACATGATGGTTGCTCCACGCAATGAATGAGACAAAGAATCCTGCTTGGCAGCTTCGGCATATAGCTGCAGAAGTATGGGAGCAAGGAAAGGTGCATATGTTTTATGGAACTCCCCGCAAAGGCCATCTGGACAGGGGGCTTTAGATACAGGAACCCTCTTGATAACAGCCAGAACCTCCCAATTCAGAACTTGCCTGAGTGACAGGTCCAACCAATACAGTTCAATGTTATCTAGGTATTGCTGCATACTCGCAGCTTCCTGTGTATACCTAGAGGCATAAAGGTGTCTATAAAATTCCCAGAATGTTGCTGCAATGTCTTTGTCTACGTGAAGGGGCACCCGCAATGTGCCAAGGCTTTTTCCTGCGCTAGAAACCTGACCAGTAAAGCACCAAGCTTTTATTCTTCTCCATACTATCTCACCAGGTGGCCCCGGCTCAGGTACTTGACCTACCTATGTGTGTTTGCATGGAAGCTATCCAGCTCTAGCCGTAATGCTGCCAGGGCCTTGGAGTCCGCCGAGGAGGCATACTCTTCCTTCAGCTCCTTCAATTTCCTTTCATTGGTTGCTGGGTCTTTCCTCATCAATCAGAGTATCCCATTCTCCTTAGCCACGCAGATTCCCCCAATATAACATTTATAACATTCCCAAAGCACCCCTTGTGAAACGACAACCTACATTGCAATTGAAAAATGCTACAATTTCGTCATGGATTTCCTGATGAAAAACTGTATCAACAATCTTGCACTGCGACCTTCGAGCATTTAATTCCTCTTCTTTTATTTCTTCCCTCTCATCAATACTGCCATCAATCTCAGATTGTTCTATTCTCTCTGCAGATTCTGCTGGACCTCACTTTCTTCAGCTCTTTTAAATACCTTGGGTCACCTTTTTCCTACTCACTGATCTCCTCAACCGTGGTTAACTTCCTCTATTCTTCTTTTGCATGATACTCTTCGGTGTATGGAGAGACTATGGTTTAAATCAAAATCTGCTTTTGATTTATCATCCCTATCATACTGACACCTTATGGTCAAAACAGCAGTATAATTCTGACTTACTCTCAAAATATTCAGCCATCCATGCCATCTTTTCTGAGAATGTATTAATCTTCATTCTCCTGTTGTGCCTGATCCATCAGAATATTCTGTCCTCTCTGCTGCCGACTTTGCTACTTACTTTACCTCAAAAGTGTCTAACCTTCATGAGTCCTGTTCTATCTTCTGCTCCTCGCAGGGACCCCAATCAACCACCCGGACCCGCTTTCTCTTCTTTTGCCCAGTTTACTGCCACTGAAACTGCTATATTTGCTACCTCTACCCACCCTACTGCAGCACCATCTGACCCTCTCCCTTCCTCTCTTATTCCTCAATTTTGTCCATTCCTCCTTCCTCAACTTACACTAACTTTAATTCTTCATTATCCTCAGCAGTCCTTTCTCTTACCTTCAAACATGCTAGTATTATACCAATTCTAAAGAAACCCTCACTCACTTAATCCCTCAGGATTGTCTAATTTACAACTGATTTATTTTCTGCCTTTTATATCTAAAATCCTTGAGAGAATGGTCTATGCTCAGGTCTATTCCTTTCTGAATTGGCACTCTCTTCTTCCTCCTCTCCAGTCCGACTTCCGTCCCTTTCCCTCGACAGAGACAGCCTTGCTCTGTCACTGATTCTCTCTTATCTGTTCACTTCGACAAACAGTCATATCCACTTATCCTTCTAGATTTGTCTGTGGCTTTTGACATGGTGGATCATAGTGTTCTTTACTCTGGGCTTTCCTCTTTAGGTCTTATTGGTTCGGTTCACAATTGGTTTCATTTGTATCGCTCTAATCATTCCTATTCTATCTCCTGGGCTGCCAGCTCCTCTGATTCTCACCCACTTCGTTATGGTGTCCCTCATGGTTCTGTTCTAGGGCCTCTTCTCTTCACACTATACAGTATTCCTTTGTTGGTTATCTCATTTCATGTTTAATTTTTATGCAAATGATTCTCAAATCTTTCTTTAATTTTCTTTGTTTTCAGAATCTCTGCACTTAAATATTTCTGCTTGTCTATCTGCCATTGAATCCTGGATGACAGCCAATGACTTAATTTTAAATGCATCCCAAACGGAGATTTTATTTTTCCATCGCCTGTTCCTCCTTCCTCTATTTGCTTTCCTCCATCACATCTCCCTCTTCCTACCAATGCCTGTAACTTCGGCACAGGCTCAAACTGCCCTATAGGGCAATAGACACATGGCCGAACTAAAAACACAAAATGCTGGTGTGGGGCAGTTTTTTTTGGTCTGAGTGGGGCACTTTTTGGCCAATGTGGGCCAATTTGATGAGTTACTTAACTATGGGTCGAATAGTTTTGACCAGTGTTGCTGAATACATATTATTTAAAACGCACAATTTTCCTCACATGTTATCAAAAAACTCCCCCTTGGCTACTATTGAAACATTGTCACAAAAGAAACGAATAGCCATTTGCAACTGTGGGACTCTTTTTTTTATTGGTGCCCAAGACCATTTTATGGCCCAGTCGACCCTGCCTTGGCATCCTCTTCGATCCTGCTCTTTCATTCTCTTTTCACATTTCTGTGGTAACACGGTCCTGCCATTTCCATCTGGTTAATATTTGTAAGACTAGGCCTTTTCTTACGTTTAATTTGAATAAAATGCTGGTTTCTAGTTGTATTCTTTCGCGTATGGATCACTGTTCCTCCCTCTTGCTTGGATTACCTGCTTCTCATCTTGCCCCCCTGCAATCTATTTTTAATACATCTATTCATCTTATTTTTCTTCTCTCCCCTCATTAATCTATCACTGCTGCCCTTCATGCTTTACTCTGGCTTTCCTTTGACTCCCATCTTAAATTCCACTTTTTGTCTTGTTTTTAAATCTCTTGATGCTATGGATCCTTAATCTCCTGGTACCACCCTACCAATTCTTTGTGATTTGAATTTCAATTCATGCTGTCCTGCCCTTGTGTCTCATGTGCCCATTTGTATTTTTGTTATTTTTCCCTCTTGGTGCCCAAGCTTTGGAATTCCCTCCTTCTCTTGATTTGTTCGATTAGTTCTTTCTCTCTCTTTCGTACTCAGCTTGAATCTAATTTTGTTCTTCTGCATAATTACCTTTGAATTGTACCATCTTTACTTGTTTTTGTACTGTGTAATTATGTACAGTGCTCAGGTGTTAGGTACTATGAAAATCACAATAAAATCGAAAGGAATAGTATATTGCCTTTACATAGTCATTAAAAAACGTTATTCTTCTGTTGATACCCCACAACGTTTAATGACTGAAGTCTCCAGACCTCCTAATTAGTATTTCCTTGACCGTGTTGTGCAAGAACAGCACTATAAAGGCCAAAGGGATTGATCAGATCTAGAGCTAAGGGCCAAGATGTGGTACACTCTTTCAATCTCAAGAGTCTTCCAAGTTGGTGACTGTAAAATTCTGAGGATAACTCTTTGGAGTAATTCAATTGGCTTTCTGTTTTTCACCAGCTCTGGAAACTCTGTGACATGTGTTTTGGGCCTCTGGCAGTAGTTATCCTGATCAAATATTTCTTGTTAGTATGTTCCAGCTGCAGAGTCAAGTCCTCCACCATACCCTCTAGGGCAATTACTCTGCCCTCTGATTTGGATAACCTTTTCCTCCAGGACATCAGTGTGTTTCTTGGCTTCTCCATAGTCTTCCTGGATTGGTGGTTGTATAATTTCCTATAATTGGACAACATAGTACATCATATTCAAGAAATAATTCTCTCTCAAATAATCGTCAGAGGCAGCCTGGGCAAGGTCCACCACAATCCTCCCTCACCCTCTTCAAATGTTGTACCTCGCCAAGTGGGGTATCAATTGCCTTTTCTGTCCCCTTCTCTTCCGGCTCCTCTCTCCTCCTCCTCAGGAGGGAGGGAGCCTCCCTTCATTTTGACCTGGTCTGCCATTCTGCCTTTGCCAGGCCCTTTGCAGCTGCATTATCCAGGATCTTCAGAGAGAGAGAGCAGGAACTACATCCTTGTGTTGTACATTAGCTACATACCTGAGGTCAGAGAATGAAAAGCAACATTTTGATACTTGTCAATGGCTCTGACATAGTGTTGCAATTGTTGCATGATGTCACCTCAAAAATCAAATGACTGTACACAGAAACAGCACTAAATCAAAAAAGCGAACTGATCTTAACAGAAAATTGAAGCAATGCCAACACTGGAAATATCTATAGATCGGAACAACAAGTTTAATTCAGATTAAACAAGGAGCATAGACAACAGATACATTGAAGCAAAAAATCACTCGTCTCATAGGCTGTACTCTGTGGTAATGGTAAACGTCCCAGGTTATGAGGCCAAGTGCAGCAAGGGCCTTTAACGGCGGTTGCCAGGCCATTACCACTGGTACAACCCCTCCTAACAGATGATGATTTCTATTAGCACCGTTGGTTTTTTAACCAGTTTGGGTGCTGATCATTTTTTGTCTCAAACAACAGGCCATTAGTGAGCAAACGGTCTGCTTGAGAGAAACAAAAACTCACTAAAGAAGGCCACCATGGAAACGGAAGGTAAGGCTTTGAACTCAGCCCTGTTTCTATGTTTATAGTACTCCCTATCTGTAATCTTTCAGGAGCATCAACATTTGTTTTGTTTAGCTGTGTTTGTACGCGCAAACCTAACCCAAAAGGGTAAGAGGACACTGAAAAAAGCAGCACACAACTCTCCTAAAAGGGGAACACATTATACATTAACACAATGTGAACTAAACCTAAACGTTTTTTATTTAAACAGCTTTAAAAGTTGTGGAAATCGATATAATATTGTGACCCCAATCGCATTGTTTGAATGTATGTTGGCCTACGCCAAGTTGTCTAAAGAATACCATGTACATAGGTTCCGCGGCAAGGTCTTGACCTTTTTGTATTGTGTAAGCCGTCATCTTGGATCTAGCCGCCATTTTAGGTACTCTTGCAGTGTGGAAGTCACCCTGAATCACAAAATGGAGGCCGAATGACATTTTGAGTAAGACTCCGGCCATGGTGACCTCCGCACACGTGAATAAGTAATATATCCGAAGGCCACTTGTTAGGGTCACGAACTAAGACCTTGTCCTCTCTTTAACCTATGTGTAAATATGTAACTGTATCAGCGGAACTGATCAAATTATGTAAATTGTGTGTTCGACCTGGCTACGAACCCTAGCCACAGTTCAAAGAATGGTTAACTTGCGAGAGGGCTGGCCAATGCAGGACAAAAACGTATAAAAACCCAAGCATCCCGATGATCGGTCTCTCCCACTTTCAGTGCGAACCTAACGTTGAAGGTTCGTGTGTTAGTCAGAGGGCCGAATAGCTATTCGTATGTCAATTGACTTTGGTAACTTTGTAACTTTGAAATAAAGCGCTTTGTATGTCCTTTGTAACCTGTGTTGGTGTGTTTCCTCTTGGGCTTCCCGGCCTCATATCAATTTCTCTGTTTCCACAGTTGGCGCCCGAATAGGGACCCTCAAGATTGATGCCGGATCATTGAAGGTTGACGCAGACTATCGAATCGGGATCGGACGGTGTGATTCTGCGGGCCCGACCGATCGAGACGCGATACCTCGGCAGCGCTGCACGATCCGATCCTTGGGCGATAGTCGTGCGGTCTGACACGGCATCTTGACGAGGGTCCAAATCCGAGGCGGGCAGATTTGCCGAAACCACCGAACGCAGGTAAAATTTGTTAGTTGAAGTCCTTTGTAAACCGTACGGTCCTCCTTAGGTTTGGTCAGGTGCAGTCGTGACCCGGCTCTTAATTTAACCCTGACAATTTGAATTTGGTGTATTGTATCTGCAGACACAATTATTGGACCAGGTAGCACCAATTCTTTGAGAAATGCCTGGGAAATTGTCTAGCTGCTTTAGGGCTCTGTTCCGCAGCGATCGACAATCTTTGGAATTTAGCCGTCCGATACCACAGGAGGGGTCGCCGGCGTGTACTATGTACTGTAAGTATGGCATTGGTAGTATTGTATTTAATGACATTTGGCACAGACAGACCAGAAATGCCTCCGAATTTCAGTGGCCAATCAATGGTAGTTTTGAGATCCCCCGTATTGAATACTTAGAATCGATCTTGCTTAAGAAAAAGGCTAGGCCAGCAGCCTTTGATGTATTACAAAATTGGGAAAAGGAAGCATTGCAGCAGCTTAAAAGTAGGGATAAACATGCACGTCGTCATAAAACAAATGCCGAAAAAGCATTGTTGTATGACAAGGAAAAACAATTAGAAGAAGCCCAGAAAAAGGATAGAGCTTTATTGAGAAAATATTGAACGAACGGAGGCCTGATTCTTCAGCGCCACCTCCGTATGCTCCTGTTGTGGGCACCTTGCCCGTTCCTGCTATTGTTCCCGTTGCTATTCCTACTCCCCCTGCACAGCCTACTGCTCCTAGTCCTTTGGTTGTCGCTCCTTTGTCTATTACTCTGCCTCTCTCCCCTGCACCCTTGTTAAATCCACCTGCACTTTCGATTCCGGGGAGCCCCGTGTTCGTTAAAACAGATCCCGGTGCAGGGTCAACAATTGTGACTCGTAGTACTGTTCCTGCGGGCAGGAAACAGGAACTATTTGCTTGGGCTAAGCATTGCATGGAAAAAGGTGATCAAACTGATGCATTTTCAACATTATCTAATTTGCTCGATTTTCCCGAGAAAAATGTTTTTATTGAAGGACTGGGGATTCACTTAGGGGTAATGTGGGGTAGATTGCAGACTTCGGATCTCCCACAAGGGGTGAGAGATCTGAATGCTTTGGCACTTTCGAGGGACACAGAGCAGAAAGTATATGGACATGTTGATAGGTTGTTTGAGTTTAGGAGGGATTTTGAAAGATTACAAAACGAGGATGATGAGGACGATAGGATATATATACAGAAACGGTTCCTTTCGTGCCGGAGATCAGCACCTGAGGAAGTACGAATTTGTACCAAAGACGCGATTCGATGGATCTCGGATTCATCGATACCGCCAGATGAGGTGTATGACACATACAGTCAATACACGGTAGAGATGCAAAGAAAGGTAATCCAAGTGATGGTACAACACTTACAGGAGGAATGTATAAGGAAGAAGGTTGGTTGCCCCATAGAGTTATTAGATATTTGTAAAAGAGCTTTTTCACCCGACACTTCTACAGCTGCCTTAGCGCTCGACTTGGCCCTATTGCTCAGTAAGCGGTCGGAGGTCCCTATATCTCAGTTGCCTATGAGAGAGGTCCCTCCAACCCTTGTCCCAAAAGCAGAAATCCCCGCAGACGCGCCGGCTAGTACTCCCGCGGTGGATATCCCTGCACATTACGTATCGCAGTTTGTTCACGTCCCGTTCTCTCGACAGGAAGTGAACACGATTAGACAATCAGTCCATGATATTAGGAAAAACCCGACAGGGTTTTATAAAGCGATAGAATCCGTCCTACAGTCTTCTGTGTTCACCTTAAGTGACATGGACTTATTGTTTCCAGTGCTTTTACCAGTTGATATATGGAAACAGATACGGACAGTAGATGATGTGCCGGGGCTAGGGGATACATGGGTAAATCTGATTAGAATAGATGGGGAACGGCCAGCTGGTGAGAAACCACCCCAGGTAATACTTACCTTACCCGATAGAATAGTTGCTAAACTAAAAACTATAATCCCAGAAAAAAGGATTATTTGGGACAAGCTTATGGCCTGCGTCCAAGGGAAAACTGAAGGTACTACTGAATTCTTTAATAGATTTGAACAGGTGTTCTCTGACTTCAGTGGACAGGATTTAGGCACAGAGTCGGGGAAGAGGTTGTTTGTGGACAAATTTGTACGTGGATTGTTGCCCGACATCCAGTCACAAATTATGTCCTCAGAGAGCGCTTGGCAGGCAAAATCTCAGTCAGAAGTTTTGCATATGGCTCAGTATTATGAGAATCGGGTCAATAATGAAAAAGAGAAAATCGAAAAAAGAAGAGGCGACTTAAAGACTAAGGTATTGTTGCAGCAAATTGTCAGAAACCCCAGAGGAGGTACGACACAGACTAGAGGTCAGTACATTCCAAGAGGAAATACTCCTCTGAATTCTATAAATATTAATCAGTGTGCTTATTGCCGCCAGGAAGGTCACTGGCGAGCACAGTGCCCTGCCCTTCATCAGAGGTCAGGAGGCACATTTGGAGGTATGGGTAGGCGACAAAGGGGCCGCCCCGGAGCAGGGGGCCCTGATAGGGGTCAGCTTCTACAAGATCCACAGCAACCTTTTTCACAGGAAAATCAGACTCCGAGTATGGACTCGAGAAATATATTTGATCACCCTTCTGCTGCCTATCTTTCTGAAGAACTTCCCTTTGACAAAGTTCTGCCTTACTAGGATTGCCCGAAGCAGCGTTTGGAACCTTTACCTATTCCCGTTATTCAGAAGGGCCCCTACGTTGAATTATTGGTGGGGAATAGGAAACACCAGTTCTTGATTGACATTGGAGCACAAAAGTGCTCCATTGACCATTCTAGGGTTCCAAACATCCCACTGTCAGGGCAAACAAACGTTTCTATAGGGTTCTCTGGTATACCAACTGTTTGTCCGGTTTCTGCGCCGGTATCTGTTTCTTTGGGTCCTTTCACAGACCAGTGTCCTTTTCTTCTTACTTCAAACTGCGGAGAAAATTTGCTAGGGTTGAATTTGTTAAAGAAACTAAATGCAGTGATTCATTGTTCCCCTGACGGAATAAGATTAACAGTTTCACCACAGCAACCCTTTAACTCCCAGTACTTGACCCGACCTCTACCTCCCGAGTTTGACATTGTCCCGTAATGTTTGTGGGCGATAGACGACAATGATGTCGGGATATTACACATCGAGCCTGTTAAGATAGTCTTGAAACATGGGGTTAAGCTACCGCGCATTCCGCAATATAAAATTTCAATTGAAGGTGAGCGTGCTCTGAAATGCATTGTCTCCGATTTTGTACATCGTGGAGTGATCGAAGAGATAACAGGTAGCTTATGTAATAGTCCGATCTTGCCAGTATATAAGAAAGGCGACAATGCAATTCCGTACCGGTTTATAATAGATCTTCGTGCTATTAACCGGGTGGTAGCCCCACAATTTCCAATCGTGCCTGATGTAACAACGATCTTAACAATGATCCCTGCTACGGCTACACACTTTAGTGTAGTAGATTTGAAAAACGCCTTCTTTAGTATTCCGATACATGAGGAGAGCAGGTATTTGTTCGCGTTCACCTTGGGGGGACGCTCGTTTACAATTACAAGAGCACCTCAAGGGTATACTGAAAGTCCTAGTATCTATAGTAGAGCCTTAAAGGAGCAGCTCGACACCCTTGAATTGCCACCTACTTGCACGCTGCTTCAATATGTAGACGATTTGCTCTTGGCTGCAGACTCTGAGAAAGCTTGCAAGGAAGGCACTATATTGTTGCGTGTTCATTTAGCTGAAAATGGTCACAAAGCTTCACTTAAAAAATTTCAATATTGTTGCCAGGAGGTTGCCTATTTAGGCTACCTCCTGTCAAAGGAGGGGAGAAGATTGACACCTGAACGAATAAAACACATTTCCTGCATGTCTGTCCCAAAAACACAGAAGGAAGTCAGAGCCCTGATATGGATGGCATCCTACTGTAGACTGTGGATCCCGAATTTTGCCCTAGTGGTAAAACCGATGTTGGCTTTGACGAAGAAGGGCATTTCTCTGCCACTGCCATGGGAATCGGAACATCAACGATCATTTGAGCTTCTCAAAACCGCGCTGTGTTCAGCACCGGTTCTGGGTACACCAAATTACGATAAGGCCTTTGTGTTGTTTGTGCATGAATGTGATGGATGTGCTTTGTCTGTGTTAACACAGGAACATGGAGGGAAGAATAGGCCGTGCGGCTATTATTCCTCCGCCCTCGATCCTGTTGCATGCGCTTTGCCGCGATGTCTGCGCGCTGTTGCTGCTGCCGCTGCGTCTGTAAAAAAGAGTGAGGGGATGGTCTTAGGCCACGATTTAATTTTGATGGTACCTCACTCTGTTGATATTCTATTGAATAAAACTCAAACGCAACACCTTACCTCTGCCCGGTTGACAAGGTACGAATTAGTCCTATTTGCTCCTCATATCCAAATTAAAAGGTGTTGTGTTCTCAATCCGGCTGAACTCTTACCTCTCCCGCAAAATATTGTTTGCGGTGATGAAGGATCACATGACTGCCTGTATGCCACCGAACAAGAAACGAAGGGCAGGATAGACCTCTCAGATACTCCTTTGGAGAATGTGGAAGGGGAGCTGTTTTGCGATGGCTCCTGCTTCAAACTTCCGAATGGCACATCTACAGCTGCTTATGCAGTTACTACTTTGAACAAGATTGTTGAAACTAAAAGGATTCCGCATAACTCCGCGCAGGCCGCGGAGATTATAGCGTTGACCCGCGCTTGTGAGCTCTCCCAAGGGCATAGAGTCAATATTTATACGGATAGCCAGTACGCCTTTGGGGTGGCTCACAACTTCGGAAAACTGTGGTAGGAAAGAGGGTTTCTGACCTCACATGGGACCAAGATTCAGCATGGTCCCTTAATAGTACAACTACTTTCAGCGCTCTCACTCCCTGAACAATTAGCGATCATGAAATGTGCAGCACATCGCAAGGTCATAGACAATGTGGGCAGAGGAAATGCTTTTGCAGATTTGATAGCTAGACAAACAGCCACAGACCTTAGCACAGACATGTACACCTCGAGGGAAGTGAGAGATGTTTGTATAATAAATGAAGGCATTGGGTCTGTGCGAGACATGCAGACTGATGCCTCAGTTGAAGAGTCTAGGAAATGGGCTGAAGGCATGGGAAAATTGGATGACGAAGGGTGTTGGGTGGACGCATCCAACGGGAAATGGTTGCTTCCTGATTCTTATGTGTTAGCAATGGTTACAATGGCACACGGTCCAACGCATGTGTGTGCCCAGCAAATTACGAAGATATTACAGCAGGTTTGGGTGAATGATAAAATTTTGGAAACTGCAAAGAGACATGTTCAGAATTGCATGATTTGCCTGCAGCACAATGTGGGTAAAGGGACAGTGACTCTAAGGGGAAGTTTCGGGCCCCCCTCTGTCCCCTTTGAAACCATTCACCTTGATTTTATTGAAATGGAGCGATGTAATAACTTGAAATAGGTTCTTGTCATCATTTGTGCTTTTAGCAAATGGGTCGAGGCCTTCCCTGTCAAAGATGCTACCGCTATGACCACCGCAAAGATCCTGGTGAAAGAGTACTTCCCTCGATTTGGGCTCCCGAGGATAATTTGGTCGGACAACGGCCCCCATTTCATCGCAGCCGTAATGTTGCAAATATGTATTGCCCTAGGGATTGAGAAACGTTTTCATTCAGCTAGGCACCCTCAAAGTGCGGGGTTGGTAGAGAGACACAACGGTATTTTGAAAAACAAACTTGCAAAAACATGTGCCGACACTAAGCTAAAATGGCCCGACGCTTTACCTATTGTGTTGTTAGCTATGTGCACCACACCCCAGACTAGAAGTGGGCTCTCTCCGTTCAAGGTGGTAATGGGAAGGCCTGCTAATATTTGGGGTCTCCCTAAACCTAAAGCCCTGAGGGATGTGGATAATGTATTGCTCATAGATTACTGTAATCAATTGACTAAAAATCTGTATTTCATTTACCACCAGGTGAATGCCGCCTTACCTGTACGGTTTACGGGCCCAGGACACGATATACTACCCGGTAGCTGGATCCTGGTGAAGGCCTACGAAAGGTCTTCCTGTCTTGCGCCTCGCTACCCTACCAGGTATTATTGGTCACCAGGACGGCAGTGCGGGTGGCAGGAAAGAAGAACTGGATACATGCAACACACGTTAAGAAGATCCCTCACCCGACGCCACACGCTACAGAAGAAACAGAACCCTTCGCTGGTGCTACAATCTCTGATCTCGGAGTAGCAGGCAGCATTGTGAGTGCGTCGGAGAAATTCTCTGAGCCTGAGGAGCCGTCCATTTTGTCTCCGCACTCTCTTGATCAATCACTTCCGGAAAATCTTGTTTCGAGCTCTGCGACTTCCGTCGCCACCGACACGACGCTCCCCTCAGGGAGCGACGATACTTTGCTTTTGGATTCAACAAACTTGGGTACCATCAGGTACAACCTTCGACCACGGAAATAGGACTACGGCACGAGTGTCGTGCATCTGGAAGGAAAAGAGTGATTGAAGTACTGTTGTCTTTCCTTTTTTTCGAACGAAGGAAAGGAGGGTTCTGTTGGCTAGGGTTGGGAAGGACTAAGAAATCGCGCGGCCGAAGTGCCGCCAGCAACGAACATTGGGGCCGTCGATCGGGATGACCATGATGCCTGCCGCCTTCACCGCTGCTCCCCGTATTGAACTATTAGATAAGGAGGTGACCAAATCGAACAATGAACAATGTGCCTGGGCCCCGAAAACGTACTGTTGTATTCTCGTTCTGATTATTGTTACTTTTGCAACTGCTGCCGTGGGGCTTTGGTATTTTGAAGAAATTTATCCTTTGAAGCCTCTGTTACCGACCAAAATTGTACCAACTGTTTTGACTCCCTCTGTACACCTTCACACTCTGTCCCCTAGAGACTCTCGGCATAGACAGAAATATCATAATAACACTTTGATGATAGTGATGAATGCTACGCATGCTATTTTGAATAAGAGTAATTGTTGGATCTGCACCCACTTACCACAACATGGGAACAAGGGACTGGGATGGTATATACATCCCTTACCTTTAACAACTTCTTGCTATGCCTCTCTTAGAGCACTCTTCTTTGGCCGATGGAATGATAGCATCTCAGGGAATTTCGATGGGACTAATTTGAATGAATTTGAAAAACGTGAATTGACTCCCCTGGGATGCTCGCTTTTCGCAAATAGAAGTAAACCTAACGTCGCTTCTATTAGGCCGTCTGATAAACTATCTTTTCCTTTCCAAAATCTAGTTTCTTTTAAGATGGCTCCGATAGGCAATAAGGATGCCATGCCTCCTTCTTATTCTGTGAATCATAGTCCTGATTCAGTTCCCTTCTGTGTACAAAGAAATGGCACTAGGCCAATGGGAGACTTCGAGCCTTGTGTAAATACTGTAAACTTGACTGGGGAAAATAGGCCTTTGTATGTAGGGGGACCCGTTTATTTTGTTTGTGGTAGTTCAGCTTTTCCCTGGTTGCCCAAGGATTGGCAGGGGACTTGTTATTTAGGGATATTGTTACCAGGTGTATTTATAGTCGGTACCTTAGAGGTATCTAAGGCTCGCCCGCGACGGGATAGTAATGGAGATACCCCTGGACAAGTGTTCGGGGATATAGCCAAATCAGTAGTGCCCTTTTGGGGACAAATAGCAAATTCAGAAAACATTAGGGGATTAGCGAGGGTGTTAGAGAAAACGATCAACCGGACCACGGACATACTTTACAATATGACCTTAGAGCAAAAAGCGATAAGATTGGTAGCACTTCAAAATCGAATGGCATTAGATGTCATTTTAGCTGAACGAGGTGGAGTATGTAAATTAGTGGGGTCCGCTTGTTGTGTTTTCGTACCAGATTCTTCGCCAACAATTTTTAAAGCAATTCAGAATTTACACACTCTCAGTTCTGAAGTCCATATCCCTGTAGGAGACTGGAACCTTAGTACTTGGTTTTGGGATTCCTTACGATCTTGGGGGTGGAAGGTGCTTTCTGTCATTTTAGGTATTTTAGGGATTCTGTTAGTTCTTTGTTGTTGTTTTCAATGCCTCCCGAGTATATGTGGAATGATGGGGGGATGTTGTGCTCAGGTAATGAGCGCAATAGGGCATAAGATATACACCCCAAAGACAGCATCTAAAGAGTTCATGTTGCAAGACGTTCTTATGAACAACTTTATGGCTATTGACATTTCGGACAATGATGCGGAACCTATGGATGATGATGCCTTCAGTTATTTTCGAAAGCATTAGGAAATGATGTATTAGCACTTGGCATAGGCCAAAAAGGAGGGTCTGTGGAAATCGATATAATATTGTGACCCCAATCGCATTGTTTGAATGTATGTTGGCCTACGCCAAGTTGTCTAAAGAATACCATGTACATAGGTTCCGCGGCAAGGTCTTGACCTTATTGTATTGTGTAAGCCGCCATCTTGGATCTAGCCGCCATTTTAGGTACTCTTGCAGTGTGGAAGTCACCCTGAATCACAAAATGGAGGCCGAATGACATTTTGAGTAAGACTCCGGCCATGGTGACCTCCGCACACGTGAATAAGTAATATGTCCGCAGGCCACTTGTTAGGGTCACGAACTAAGACCTTGTCCTCTCTTTAACCTATGTGTAAATATGTAACTGTATCAGCGGAACTGATCAAATTATGTAAATTGTGTGTTCGACCTGGCTACGAACCCTAGCCACAGTTCAAAGAATGGTTAACTTGCGAGAGGGCTGGCCAATGCAAGACAAAAACGTATAAAAACCCAAGCATCCCGATGATCGGTCTCTCCCACTTTCAGTGCGAACCTAACGTTGAAGGTTCGTGTGTTAGTCAGAGGGCCGAATAGCTATTCGTATGTCAATTGACTTTGGTAACTTTGTAACTTTGAAATAAAGCGCTTTGTATGTCCTTTGTAACCTGTGTTGGTGTGTTTCCTCTTGGGCTTCCCGGCCTCATATCAATTTCTCTGTTTCCACAAAGTATTACCCCATATCAAAACTATTCATGAATTAATATTACAGTATTTTATCTAGAAACGGGCATGAAATTTAAGGTCATTTCCTGTTACAGAATAAGAACATATTCAATTCCTTGTATGGTAGAAGAGACAGTCAAAATTGGAATGGCACTGGCAGTCACTTCTACAGAATGGGAGAGTAATAGGAGAAACGTTGTTTACAATTGTGTTTACCTTTTAGTGTTTGGAATTTCAGAATTTCAAGTTGCATGCATGATACCAGAAATATGAAGCTTTTCAACTAAATAGAGAGATTTATCAAACCTGATAGGCGTTATGCAAGTTGTCTTGAAGGAAATGCATGGTTCCAATGGGAGCCAATGCAGTGAAGCTAAAATAGGGGACTAAGATCGAACTTCCTCTTCCCTGCCAGCAGCTTCTGTGCAGCATGAAATAGTCTGCACAGGTAGTAGCCTCCATTTAAGAACCCCCTTTAGAAGAGCATTACCTTATCAACGTGGGCAATAACCACTGCCTGCACAACTGATTCAACTGTATCTGCTGGCAAAAAAGGTTTTGTTTTCTTCAGCAGATGGAGCTGAAAGTGGGAAACCTTTAGCCTTTTTTGCTACATGACTTTTAAAGCTTGGCTGAGAATCTCCATAAAACCCAATGATCTACCTACACCTGATCGTTTTGGGTCAAAAGAGCTAAGTGCCAGCCCATACATCCAGTTCTCTATAAAGTCCTCTTTTTCCCCAGAAAAAAAAATCAAAGGATCTCAGTCTTCAGAAGACTTTTAGAGCAATAGAGAAGCCAGCCAGGCATCGACCCAGACAAGACAATCCTCAAGGTGGTGGGCATCTGAAAACGATGACACTTTCAGATAAAGTTGTGTCATCAGCATATTGGTGGATGAAAACCCCCCACTGAGTCAGTCGGCCTCTCAGCAGCTCCATATACATATTAAACATGCTGGGGTACATT
Source organism: Ambystoma mexicanum (assembly GCF_040938575.1). NCBI lineage: Eukaryota > Metazoa > Chordata > Amphibia > Caudata > Ambystomatidae > Ambystoma > Ambystoma mexicanum. The sequence continues at coordinate 693,455,255 of NC_090936.1, forward strand.
ATTGAACCCTGAGGTTCTTCACCCGTCACTGGGAGCAGGAGGACCATGAGGATTCCATCTGGATGAATTGACTTCAAACACACAGGAAAGATGAAAACCACTCAGTCTTACCCCATCCCCATATGCTGTGCAATGATGAAAACGAGTTGCTCATGGTCAATTGTATCACAATTCACAAACGTACCTACAAGTAGGTTGTACAAAAAAGTGACTAATGCCCTCATTTTTAGCTCTTTTTCTCATATTACCTTTATTCGCACACACACAAAAAAGCTCAGGTCTTATTTTAACACTTAGAACTAAGTGGCTCTCAGGGGCCTGAGGGCAGAGACGTGCCCACAAAGCTGATGGGATAAAAGTGCACGTAATTGTGAAAAATCAAATTTGGTTATAACACAATTTAAAAAATTAAAAAAAGAAAAGTGCACAAGACACAGGAGTATAAGGAATCCTGCATACAAGAAAGGGTAGGCCACAACTACAGACAGGCAACAAAGGCAAAGAACAAAAAGAGGCAGGGAGTACAAGTAAGACAAAAACGTTCGGTTCGCAATTGTGGGGTACGCAGAATATGGGAAGAGTTTCCCACTTGGTCTAGGGAAGCTCTAGCCTTCTGAGCTGGTAACTATTACAGGGTCCCAGTCTGAATGTTCATGGAAAGGAGCAGCAGGAGTGGGTGTCTGTGTCTGGACCTTAAGGCACAAACAAGGAAACGATACTCACAAGACTGAAGCCTGTACCGGTCTAGTAGGAACTGAACAGTGACTGCCTTCTGAAGCAAGAAACAACACATTGGTACAATACTGAAACGCAACAAAAGAAAGGGGCAGAGATTTCCTGCTGGGAAACCCAGGAGCCAAACTCTGAACAATCACAAAAACAAAAGGAATTACACAAGCACAAGTGAGGACAAGAACAGTAACAGAAATATCCATGGAAGAAATAGCAAGTCAAAGTGTGCAAGGTTCAGGACAGAGAAAAAGCAAGAAGACAAGAATCTAAGTGCAAGGGTACAGGAGACTGGAACTGCAGACCAGAAGAATAAGGACCAGAATCGAGGAACGGTGGACTAAACTATAGACTAGGAAAAAGAAAACTCAGGGCCGAAATTCTGGACTAAGATAACAAGGACTGAACTGCAGACTGGTAACAAGGAATTCTCCCTCTATCTCGAATCCGGGTGTTTTGCGTTGCTGTTGTGTTTAAAATGTAGGCTTTTCTCCCTCTATCTACGAAAGTCTAATCTGGTTGTTTTGCATTGCTGTTGTTTCTGAAATGTAAGCTTTGTCCCTCTATCCCTCTATCTAGGCTTTTTCCCTCTATCCAGATTACTTCCTTCTAGAGGTCTTGCATTCCTTCTCCTGCTGCATGCTGAAACCTAGGCTTCTCCCTTTATCCTGGACGCTTGAATCTAGACTGTTGCATGCAGTTGAGCATCGTGCACTGCAGTTTCTCCCTCTCTCTCTCCCCATCCTTCTCCCATGCTCTCCCTTCATGGTGCTTTCAATCCCTGCTATCTTCTCTAACTGCTTCTCTATCACCTATCCCATCCCTCATTCGAATTCTGGAAGGAAAAAGTTCAAGAAGGATCTCCTGGTCTCCAAGCCAGGCCTGTCCATCGCCGACACCTATGTCAACGCTTCTTCCAGGCAGACTATCACCGACATCCTCTTTGTCGTTCCCTCTCCGGACCTTTGGAATCCCCTATATGGTCTCAGTGCTCTCCCCTTTCTCTTCCTCACCCATTAATGGTGGCACCCATTGGGAAGTACTCTTGGCATACTTCCCTTCCGCTAGGGCCATTATTAATGTCTACATGAATGGCACTGTCATGGCCCAGGACTCTCAGCCCAACCTCCTCCTTCTTGATAGGAATCTTCCATCTCTCATGAACTTCCTCCCTTCTCCTGCCACTCCTCCTTCTGCCACCTCTCTGGTCAGTCTTCCACCACTGACGGGTGTACCACTTTCCTGTACCTCTCATCGGAAGACCTTCAAAAGTGGCAACCAACTCCACCTAGCTACCCTCAACTCTCGCTCTGCCGTCCAAAACTCCTCAGACATCTGCCACCTCCTTGAAGACGTTGACGTCCTCGCTCTCACCGAGATGTGGTTCACAGCCAACTCTGTCACAAGTTTTGACACTCTCCTCCCGGAGGGCTTCAAGAGCCTCTCTAAGCCCAGGCCTAACTGGTCCGGGGGCAGAGTGGTCCTAATCTTCCCCAAATTGATCCCTGCTACTGTCATACCCACTCAGTCTTACTCCTCATTTGAATGCCTTGTCTATAGGCTTGGTGTCTCTCCTATACTCTCACTGACTCTGGCCACCATCTACAGGCCACCTGATCCGGCCTTCCTCTTCCGTTCACAGTGGTCTGACCTCACCTCTTCTCTCCTGGCCTCCACCGCCAAGCTTCTCCTCCTTGGAGACTTCAATATTCAACTTGACTCCCCTGATGCAGCCTTTGGACTCTTCTGCAACCTCTGTGATTCTCTTTCCCTCTCATTTCTTCGATCCGGTCCGACGCACCCAGCCGGACACACCTTGGATGCTCTCATCTCAGCAGACATCCCCATCTCCCACTCTCTCACTACACCTCTCTTCTGGTATGATCCTGCTCTCCTGTACTCTCACCTGGACTGCTTGGGTTCCCCGGCTAAGCCCCTGCCCACACTGCCAGTCTGCTTCTCTGTGATTTGACCTATGAAGCAAGTGTCCTTTTCTGCTTTTGCCGCCACCTTCATTCCCCCTCCCACTCCTGCCACTGACTCTCACTTTGACACAGCCCTTAATAACCTTCAACTCTCCATCACCAACACTCTGGACATCCTTGCCCCTGCCTTGAGAATCTGCATGAAGCCTGCATCCAAGTGCAACACCTGATATGACTCCGACCGGGCCTCTCTGAAACGCAAGTGCCGAGCTGCTGAGCGGAAGTGGCAGGCTTCAAACACATCCTTTGACAGACTAGCCTGCCGCCTGCTCCAAAGGCAATACAGACTATCCATCGGCATGAAGAAAAGGGCCTATATCAAAGCCTGCATCTCTGGGGCCCCCAATAACACAGCAGAACTTTTCAAAATCTGCAAGGAACTCTACAATCCTACTGCAGTCTCCATTTCCCCTCTGCCTTCCTGGCTCTCTGCACTGCACTGACCTCTCACTTCATTACTAAAAGTCAGGACATCCTGTCCTCACTCTCCTCTACACCAATCCTTCTCCATCATCCGCTCTTAGCCTCTCTTGGCCCCCCTACCCTTACCCCTTTCTCTCTTTTTCTCCCATATTACCTGATGATGTCTCTAGACAAGTCTGCTCTATGAAAGTCGCATACAAACAGCTGCTCCCCTGCTCCTTCAGAACTATCAAGGGCAACATTGATCCCCTTGCTTCAACCTTGGCTGATTTATGCGATCACTCCTTTGCCACTGGATCCTTTGCGCTACTCCTCAAGCACTCCCTTGTGCACCCTCTCCTCAAAAAGCCTTCTGCTGACCCCTCCTGGCTGGCTAACTGCCACCCTATCTCCATTGCCCCCTTCCGGGGCAAACTCTTCGAGTAGCTGGCCATCTCCTAGCTTATCCACCACACTGAATCTGCTGGCTCTCTCCACGGCCACTAGTCTGGCTTCAGAGCAACCAGAGGCACGGAAACTGCACTCCTGAACACCTGTGATGACTTGCTCTCAAATCTCAATGCCAAATCTGCCTCATTTCTCATCCTTCTTGACCTTTCCTCTGCCTTTGATACGGTCAATCATGCCACCCTTCTAAATCAGTTCTGTGACACCCTTGGCATCACAGATCGGGCTCTGGACTGGTTGACCTCCTTCCTCTCTGACCTACCCTCCTAGGTTCAACTGGGCCATTTTCGCTCCTCCATCTCACTCTATCTGTGGTGGCCTTCAGGGCTCTATCCTCTTGCCTTGTTTTTTCAACAACTAGCCCCTCTAGCCCATTTGATCTCTGCCTTCTCTCCCAACTTCCAGTGTTAAACAGACGACACGCAGCTCTTCTTCAAGCTGCCCTCCACTGCCTCCTCCTCTTTCTCTCTCAATCCTGACTGCCTGTCTGCTATTCAGGCATGGTGCACTGCTAACGATCTCTGCCTTAATGCCAGTAAGACTAAGATCCTTCTCACTGGGACCCCATCTCACGCCCCTCCTCTCATCCTCATGTGAGGCAAAAAACCTTGGTGTCATCTTAGACTCTCTCTCTCTTCTCACATCACGGACCATGCCAAGAAGGCCAAATTTCAACTACACCTCCTCAGAGGCATTCTCCCTTTCCTCATCTTGCCCTAGAAATTCAATGTATCCAGAGCTCTGGTCCTTTCCAAGCTGGACTACTGCAACAGCCTCTTCCTCAATCTGCCTAATTACTCCCTTTGCCCCCCTTCAACTAATCCAGAATAGAACTGCGAGACTTATCGGTGACCTCAAGCTCAGGGACCACATTTCTCCAGCTCTAAAATCTCTCCACTGGCTCCCGGTTGCTGCGAAGATCAGATTCAAGACCCTCTGGATCATTCACAATGCTTTCTGGGGCCTGGGACCCCTCTACATCCAACTGTCTCTCCTTAAATACCTCCCTGATAGAGCCATTTGGTCTTCTAGCTCCAACTCTCTGATCAAACGCTTTTCGGAGCAGGGAGTGGGGGATAGATCTCTCTCCTCTGCAGATATGTGCCTCCTTCTGGAAGGGCCTCCCTGCCCCTCTCATACTTGAGCCGGATCTACTTAAGTTCAGAGAGCTTCTCAAGACCCTCCTTTTTTCTTCCTTCTTCTCTCTTCCCCTCCCCGGCTAATGGCTCCCCCTGCCTCTTGACAGACTGTCTGATTCCTTCCGATTTGCGGGCACCAGGCCCACCTCGTCTAGTCTACCCCTGCACTTGTCTCCCCTGACCCTTACCTCCCAAACCTGCACTTGCCCTTCTGGGCTCCCTCCCCCTGCACGAGCCTGGCTGGGCCTGCATCCCATTGAGCCCTTCCAGCCCCGTTCCTTGCACTTAGCACATGGACCTTCTTTCCCATGCATCTCTGCATTCCCCCCGACACTTGTCCTCCTGGCCTGCCCCTGGCAGTCGCATAACCCATGGGCCCTTCCGCCCTGACCGGCACTTCCTACCCCCCTCCCCACTCTCCCTCACTTCTTGTTACTGCACTTGTACGATCCGAATGACACAAGGCCCAGTATGATTGTTTTTGCTTTTCGTCATCCCTGTACCCCCACCCCCTCTTGTCTTGTTGCACCTTGAAACACCTTGGTGTATAGTGTGAGAAACTTGATGGCCTCCTCACATCTAGTCCCCTGGGATCGTCTTCTCAGATGGCCAGGGAAAGGCCATCACTTTTGGATCCTGACCCTAGGGGTGGAAAAGTGAGGGAGGATCACATCAGTGGAGGGTCCTTGGGGATTGGGGCAGAGACGTCATCAGGTGACGTGGTATTCCGGATGTGCCTTTCATGAAGAATCCTCTATCCCAGAGGCATTTATGGGATTTTGTTATCCACGTCCCCAAAAAAAGGGTTAAAGGTAAGGTAGACGAGACATGGTATCCCCCTTTCCCTGTTGAGGACCAACCTTACCCTCCCGCTGCCTTAATAGATTTCTCCAAAACAGCTTCTCTCATTTGCCCACATTTAACCTCTGACAGTACTGGGACGAGGAAGAGGCGACTAAGAGTAATGAACACAAACTTAATTTCACCACTTTGGTTCTGGGACAAGGAAGATGCCAGCAGAGGGTCAGGCATGTCCCTTTAACTATGGCCAGGCAAGAATAATTGTGAGTCCACACCTGCAACCTGTCAAGTGGTTGCACATGTAATAAGGTAAAGCAGTGGAACCGCAGAGAGAGCGACAGGGAGACCTGTGTGGGAGAGACCAGCAGGGAACCTGTGATGTGAGGAGGCAGCCATAGTGGGGCCTGCGAGGAAGCCAGGACGCCGGCCAATGCCTAGAGAAATTGGGGAGCCCAAGGCAAGTTGGGCCATTGGGGTCTAAGAGGGCATCTTGGGGTAAGACACAGGGAACAGATTAAAAGTTCAAAGTAAACACTTTTATTAACTTAAAATGTCAGGATAGAAAAACACCCATCTTGCCCTATACAATGGTGGGATTTCCCTACCAAACCAAAACTAAGGAAAGTCAAAGTCCACAAGTTCAACTTAGGAATCTGAATGTGTCCAAAACCGATACTTGCCCTCACAACTAATCTTATAAAATGTGTAGGGATGTCAGTCACCAACAAACCAGTGTTCAGCATAAAGTTTTGACCTTTGTCCAGGTCGCATCTTTCTTTCAGCTCCCTTCCCCAAGTATAAAGCAGTTCTAACAAAAGTTTCAGGATTGCCTTAAGTTCCAAAGTAATATAAGGTTAGTACTTAGGGTTCTGCGAGACAGGCATGGTGACAAGAGAGACCCAGAATCAGGAAGTAAAATTCCAAAACCTTTATTTAAAGTGTATGGGTTGGTATAATACCTAATTAGACCTAGCTCTAAAGGGATGGTTCCCTAAAATGATGCTTCTAAGGGCCGTCAGTGTCTGAAAGTCCAAATAAAAAGTCTGTGTCTAAACCTATGCTTGTCCTCACTCTACACAAAGATGTGTTAGGGGATCTTTTGTCAAAAATGAAAAGTAGGGGTTCAAAAGAAAAACAAGGAAACCAGGGTTGGTTTTCGTTGGCTTCCTTGCCAGGCGTGATTTTAAGTTTATCAAAATGAGTTCAATCCAATTGGGCTGCTTGCAAGACCTTAGCCACATGGTCCTTGCAATGAACTCCAATACCTTCAGTGTCTTAAAGTTCTTTGGGGTTCCATTCGCCAAGCTTCAGTCTCTTCAGTACTTATAAAACAAACCAGTAAGTTTCCAATTTAGCGTGGGCTCTTAGGGTTCCCTTCACCAAGCTCAGGCCCCTTCCAGCTTTCAAACACAAAACAAAATATATCACATTTCCTCTGTAGGTTTCTCACAGTGCCCTTCCCCAAGTTTATACCCCTCTAATTCCAAACAAAAAAGTCAGTTGATCAAGATGTGCCCTTTTCTTGTTTACAACTTTTCTCGCACACAATTTCCTCATGGGGTAAAATCAGAGACTTTAGAAAACACCAAGCTCTTTGCTTTTCCACAGCCCGACCACTCTGACTCTTTGCCCCTCTGTGTTTCTTACTGGCACTTGCCTTGGGACCTTTTATCCTAAGTCTTCCTTTGTGCACACTTGTATTGTCTTTTTTTGTGCTTTCAATTTGAGGTGCACACTTGCACTGTTGTTTTCCACTCTGTACTCCTTCTGTGCCTATTGCACCTTCCTGCGTTAGTGGTCTTCTTATGCCCTTCTGTTTTATTATTCTGTCCTTGGCTGTGCCCTCTGGCACTTCTTTAACTTTGACTTGCGTCCTTATACCTTTAATAATGCCACTTTCCTTCTCTATGCTCACTCGCACCTTAGTACTGTCACTTTCTTTCTCTGTGCTCACACGCACCTTTCTCTTACTTTGCGTTTGGGTTGCATGCCCCCTCAATTTTCTTGTGTACCCTCACACTCTTCTTTTAACTTTGCTTCTGTTCGCTCTTTTTGCGTTTGGCTGCTTGCCCTTTCTTCTAAATCTGTTTTCCTTAGGTCCTTTTCTTCCTGTGCCGCACTCGCACACCATTTGCTTGCTTTCTTTCTAATTTCTGCTTCTTGCTTTTCGCTTCATGACGTTTTCCCAATCTTGCCTTTCTTTTCCCTTTCCCGCTCCAGCCACCTGCACACTCCCGAGTTTCTCTCTCTCTATCTTGCGAAACTCACCAGGTAGCGTAGCAGTAGCGAACAGTCTCTCCAGGACGCGTTGGGCTCAGACAAGTTCTCACCACCTGCCCCTTAGATACCCTTGGGCCTGGCACACGGGCCAAGGGAACGGGCACTCGCACAGGCTCTGCCAGCAGGGTCCCATCTGCCTTGCACCAGCTCACAGTAGACATGGCTCCCCAAACACGCTGCGGCCCACCTCACACACCGGGCCAGCGTTCCAGAATGCTGCTCTCCTCCGGATCCTCCTTCGTGCAGCTCCCAGCTTCACGGCTTCTCTGGGTCAACATGCTTCTCCTGCTCACTCATCCACCTGTGTTAAACCACTCCTTTTATAGTAAAAAATTGTTAAGTGCAGCCAGGTGTAAATGGTCACTGCCTGACCCTGCCTGATTATTAGTGGGACAACTCAAGTTCTTTCTAGGGTAGGTTACCCTTACTTTCCTAATGTTATTCCTATGGGTAATCTGTACTGATCTTAGTTGCCTCTTCCTCGTCTCAGTATTGGTTAGAAATTGGGAGGGTGGGATGGGGTGAGATTGAAGATACTGCATGAAGGCTGAGGGAGAGTATGTTGGGGTGTTTTTAGGACTGGGGGAATATCCAATGTCTCGCCCTTCAGCATCCTCCTCCCAATGCCTTGTAACCCTCCACTCAGGTTATCCTCCCTCAGTTGTCCACCCCCAGGGTCGGGATCCAAAAGCAATAGCCCTTCCCTGGCCACCTGAATGGAAGAAACCCGGGGGAGTGGTTGGGATAATACAGTCCGGTTTCTCACAGTTCCCTTCCCCAAGTTCCAAAACAAAGTTAAAAACACAAAATAGCCTGAGGCTCCATCCTCAAGTCAATAAGTAGTTCAAGCCTCAGGGTTCCCTTCCTCAAGATACACTTTCAATTATGTAGCAATATGATGAGGTTTACAAATGTCCTTAAAGTTTGCTGCCACACTTGCCCCATCTGCACATGGCTAGTCTTTGCACAACCAAATGTCTTGGTTGAAAATAGTAGTTTGTTTTCATCCACTTTTTAAAGTTCATCTCCAAAGTTCCATTCACTTTGGATTGCAATACACATTGAGTTTGCTGGCTTTGTTAAAGTTCTATAACACTTAAATGATTTGTAGATTCAATATATATGAACGTTGCTTGCAATTTAAGTTTCATTTACTTTTGCACTTGGCATACTTTGTATTTATTCAAATGGTAAAGCTTAATTTCTCATAAGTAACAATCTTCTCTGCGGTATTCAGAATGTGAAGATAAATGTGTCAAGCTTTAGTTTCAGTTTAGTATTCAATAATGTTTAAAGGTTTTCATATAAATCCCTCTGTTGTTATTTTCAATACACTTTGTTGTAATATGCCTTTGTAGTTTGCCTTTTAATATGCACTTGTAGTTTGCCTTTTAATATGCCCGGCACTCAGAGACTTTCAAATACGTGTTTTCATCTGCACGCGACCACTATGTAACAAAGTATTCTTACTTGTTTAAAGATTAACAAGTCCTATTGTTACATACATACACTGACGGGCAAAACCGGGGCAGCAGTGACCCCCAGCCCACACAACCTGAAAGGACGCCCACAATTAAAAGAGCACATAAGCGCGCCTGGTGGCTGTGGACACTAGCAAGACACAACAACACAGCGCCAAGACAGCAAAACTGAATAACCTACCACATCAAGACCCAAACGAAATTGGGCACAGAAGCTTAGGACCAAATAACCCACCCAGCCATCAGGCGCGCTGAAAGCACTCCACAGCGCCCCGAAGCAACTATACAGCAGGCCGCCTCAAATGGAAAGCAGGAGCCACAAATAACAATAGCCACAGCCCAACCCCTCGGCCCTAAATATAAGAGCCACAAGCCAAATCATAGCACAGAAATCAGACATCAAGAGACCGTTCCAAATGACCCACGGGCCCACCTAGAGCTGCAGAAACGGCACAGACCCACACCCTAAACAAACACAGCCTCGAGTAAGCAGGAGGAGCAAGATAAAAGAAGAAGAGACATCTGCAAGCACAGGAGCAGGGCATAGCTGCGACAAGTGCCCATAATGTCATCCTCCAGAAACAAAGGGAAGACAACCATAATGGACTTGTTTGCTGCTAATAAGTCACACCACGCGCCACAAACCGGGGTCCCTAGAAACAAACCCCAGAAACCACCGGAAGAAACCAACAAAGACAGCCAAGTATTAGAAGCCATAGCCGCGCTGAACACCTTCATTGATACTAAAATAGAAGAGGTAAAGACGGACATGCAGCTAATGCAGCAGGATGCACGAAACCTGGCGGAGAGAGTAACTGTCGCAGAAACGGCACTCCAGGAAACAACAGAAAATGCAGCGGACCTCAAGGTCAGAGTATTGGAACTAGAGAAGAAAGTGGCCACATTGAAGCACAATCTGAGGATGCAGACGGATGTGCAGGGCGCAGTAACGTAAGGATACTAGGGGTTCCTGAAGGGGCCGAAGGACCAAACCCGACGGGCTATGTTGAAACCCTGCTGCAACAAGAAATCGGAGCGAGTCACCTAACGCAGGGCTTTGCGGTGGAGAGGGCCCACAGATCGCTCCAGAAAAGACCACCACCGGGCTCCTATCCCCGACCAATAATCGCAAAGATACTCAACTTCCAAGACAGAGAAACCATCCTAAAATACTCCAGAGAAGGGGGAACAATAGAGAGAGACCACTCCAAAATCAGCATATACCCCGACTACACTTTGGCCGTACAGAAGGCAAGGAACTCTTTCACCCCAATCAAGGCAAGGCTCAGACAACTCAACCTGAAATGCATGCTACTGTACCCATCCAGATTAAAGGTGACACACAAAGGCCGTGCAATATTTCCAGAAACACCGGCAGCAGCCAACATGTGATTGGAGCACAATAATCTGTCGGAAGACAATGAAAAGACCACACAAGCATAACAAACACATAAGGAAACGACAAGATCACCGAAGCACCAAGACAAAGCAAGATGGCCTGGACGAGCTCGGCCCCTCAACCAAGCACACAGCCCTAGCCCACGGACTGACCAGTGCTGGCCCGTTGCCAATACGAGACCGCTCGCGCCTGAAACCCTGAACGGGACTAGAAAGCGCGAGGGCACCTGAGCGCTACGCATTCCACGCAGCTGTTAGGTGCACCAGTTTGACACGTTACCTGTTATTGTTATTACACTGTCTGTTTGCTGCAATCAAGAGGAAGGAAAGGGCTTAACAGAAACCACGACCACGGAACCATAGAGGTACCCGACCGGTGTTCAGTGGAAGCACCCAAGAAAAGCAAACTACTCGCAGAAGGAAAGGGGAAAGAAGGTGGGGGCAAAAGAAACTGATAAGACCAGACTATGGCCACACAACTTAGAATAATGACATGGAATGTGAGGGGAATGGGTTCCTACATGAGAAGAAACAGGATCAAATCCTACTTAAAATGAAAATAAATCTTGATAGCCCTACTCTAAGTAACACACCTGACGGCAGAAGAAACAATCAAACTGAAAGAACGATGGGGCGGACAGGGGCAAGGAGCGCCCTACTCTAAATACGCAAAAGGAGTATTCAAATGGGTCAGCCCGGAGATCTCGTTCCAAATCCTAGGACACGAAAGCGACAATGATGGCAGGTATCTAGCGATCTGGGGAATGCTCGAACAAACTAAGGTATGCATAGTAAACTCCTACTGCCCCAAACATGGCATACCAATACATCTCAAAAAAATATGCACCAAAATGACACACCACAGAGAAGGCCTTCCTATATGGGGGGGGGCGATTTTAATTGTGTAGAAAATGCAGCTTTAGACAGATCGGACTCACCGCAACAAAGGGCAAACACATCCTCACAGGTGCTAAACACAACGGTCGATCATCTAGACCTGGTAGACGCATGGAGGGCTCTACATCCTACAGACAGAGGCTACTCGCACTATTCTTCCCCCCACAAATTACACACCAGGATAGATTACCCGTTTGTCGACAGAAGCCTAATGAAACATGTCAAAAATGTGCAGTACCTAGGCAGGACTATATCAGACCACTCCCCCCTGACCATATTGTGGAGAACCAGGGGACCCAGACCTCCCATACCGCTGTGGCGCATGCCTGTTATGGCACTCACAGACTCAGCATTTAAGGAGGAGCTTGGAGACAAGCTAGTGGAATTGGTGCAGATAAATAAAGGCAGTGTGGTCAAAACCGCCACGCTATGGGAAAAAATGAAAGTGGTGACAAGGGGAGAGGTACTAGCGGGAGCTGGAGGGGTTAGAAAACAACTAAAACAAGAATTAGAGACCAAAGAAGTGGCAATAAAGCAGCTAGAGGCGGGTGCCCAACTCACAGAAGCAGATGAAATAAAACTAAAAGAAATCAGAACAGGGGGTCAAAAGGCATGGGAAAGGCTCTCCAAATTCGTTCACGCCACACGCACAGTCAGAGCCCACAAAGAGGCAGACAAACCAGGCTGACTACTAGACTGGTTGTGCAAACGAGAGCACCCAAAACACCTACCGTACGAGATAAAAGACGATAACGGCACAACCCACATGACACAGCAATCTATAAACGACACATTTGCCGCCTTTTATTCCAAACTTTATGCCCACAAAAACAAAGTACCGGTAACTGACATCAGGCAAACACTGGAGGAAATAGGCCTACCAAACTAAGCAGAGAGCAGAGGGAGATGCTAGACGAACCCATAACCATAGAACATATAACGGAAGCCATCAGATCACTAGCCACATGCAAGACCCCCGGTAGCGACGGCCTACCGTCAGAGTTTTACAAAGCATACGAGCCAACCTTAGTACCATTGCTCCACAAAGTATTCATGGAGGCGTTGGAGATGGCGACCCTCCCGGAAAGAATGAGAGAAACGCTGATTGTCCCGATACTTAAACCAAATAAACCCCCTGAAGCTTGCGACTCATACCGCCCACTGGCGATGCTGAATTATGATAGCAAAAGACTAACCTCAATACTGGCCAAGCAGCTGGCGAGGGTGGTGGGGGCAATGATCCATGAAGACCAAAATTTATTTGTACCTGGCCGTAACACAATGGCCAATTTACGCCGACTACAGCACATTATGGCACAAACATTAGACAGCGAGGAACGGCTAGCAATATTATCGTTGGATGCAATCAAAGCGTTTGACTCCATATACTGGGAGTGGCCAGTGGAGGTGCTGAGGGACTTCGGATTTGGAGAGGGCTTTGTGAGATCGGTCAAAGTGATATACAACAACCCCAAGGCCAGAGTGAAAACAGGGAACACAGTGTCAAAGTTTAGAAATACAGAGAGGCACCAGACAGGGCTGCCCGCTATACCCCATGTTATACATCCTGGGGCTGGAACCAATCGCCATCTACCTCAGGAGGCAATTCTTTGACGCTGGGATAAAGGTTGGAGACACGTAAAACATAATATTGCTATACGCGGATGATGTGCTGCTATACCTGAGGGAACCGCATATAAACGCCCCGGTAGTACTAGAGATACTGGAGAACTAGGCGCAATATACACTGAGATACAGTTCAGCAAACATAAATCATATGCGTACCCACTGGCAAAGCTAAGAGAGGTGAACCCCACAGATCTACCCGAAGTGGGAGTCAGCTGGCAAGCGGAGGGTTTCAGATACCTAGGGGTCAACATTAGGCACACACCGGAACTCATACATGAAAGCAACACAGTAGCCGTAAAAAACAGACTACATAAATCCATGAGATTCTGAGCCAAACTACCGCTGTCCATGATGGGTAGAACTGCAATTACTAACATGATCATACTTCTGAGGTTTTTATACCACTTCCAAAATGTGTGCTACTACATTGGCCCACCCTTTTTCAGGAAACTAGAGGACAGCCAGACATAAAATATCAATAAACGCACTGAAGCTACCATACAAGAAGGGAGGGATACAACTCCCAGACCTAGGGAAGTACTACCTGGCAGCACATCTTAGCCATGTAACAAGATGGCTGTCGGATGAGACCACACCTGAGACCAACCTCGTGCGGCATCTAATAGCCCCGACGTACCTCAAAGAAATACTCTGGAACCCCCACCCCCCCCCCCAACGAACACAGCGCAGCCACCTATGATCGTGACCCTAGGAAGAAGGGTATGGAACAGAACAAAGGCAATAATCCAACTGAAACAGCCCTATGACCCGACATTCTAATGCTAGCAGATGTTGAGGAGACATGTTTGAAGACGGCACTTTCAGGGAGTTTGAGGACAAGCAGGTGGGACTAGCAAAAGGACAATTCCTATGGTACCAAAGGATCAAACACACTGCAAAGAAAAAATGGAACACCTGGCCTGAAGAACCAACGCCGAGCCCCATCCTCATGGAGATGCACAGCTTGAGCGACGGCTGGAGACCTGTATCAGACTGTATCGCCAACTAACAGACAGGCCCAACCCCTGCAGCACCGAACTAAAAGGGAAATGGGAGAAAGACCTAGGGGACACACTGTCAGACAAAGAATGGGAGAGGGCATTGGTGCACGCTAAAGAGGTGTCTAGGAATGCCAGATTCAAACTAATCTAACTGAATATACTATACAGGACATACATGACACCCCTCAGGGTTGCTGGCTTCCACAAACAGACCTCGCCGAACTGCCCTTGGTGTGAAAATGAAAAAGGGAACTTAATGCACATGTTCTGGGGCTGCCCCAAAATACAAAATTTCTGGGAGAGAATCGAGCAAAAATGTAGAAGGTCAGTAGTGAACAGGTATGACTGGTCCCCAAAAGAGTGCCTATTGGGCACATACCCTCGACTAAGCAAGCATAAGCATGTAGTAAAACTAATGGACTTGGAATGCATCTTAGCAAAAAGGGCAATAGCCATGGCGTGGAAAACACCCGGAGGACCACAATACACACTATGGAAGAGAGAGCTGGAAAGATGGGCAACAGCAGAGACTAGAGCCTGGACAGAAGGAAACAAAGGTTCAGACAGCGACATGAGCCCCACCCTGGAAGCATGGAAGGCCTTAATCGGAGACTTCTCCCTCACCGGAGACGATGAACCTCCCTGAAAAACCAAGAAACGGCCACACAAACTGAAAAAAATGCAAGAGAACTTTGAGAGTCCTCCCGACTGGAGTACCTCCAGGACAACCATCATAGCATAAACAACTCCACACCACTCGAACTGCAACTCCGATAAGCTTCATTTGGCGGCCGCAGACCGTGCTTGTTTGTTGTTTATAGTTTAAAAGTCGTTTTAAAATTTAAAATGGCAGATGCCATAACATTACCCATATGAGATCGCACTACACCTTGAAATGCATGTTTGATAACAAATGCTAATAAATTTTTTTTTTTTAAAAAAATGAACCAGACCACCACAAAGTGAACTTTATGAAAGGGTACAGTGCGGCAAGGCCAAAGACTGGCAAGAGATGTGTGACACGTATGTGCAAGCCAAGAGGCTAACCAGGAGAAGCCAGGAAAGTGTGAAACTGCCCATAAAGTCAACACGTTTACTAAGGGAAACAAAATGAATATGAATCTGTACAAAGGGGCAAGTACAGAATAACCTATATGGGCTGGAGAGACTAGGTTTCCTGGTTACGCAACCTGTGCTGGGTGGACTGTGTGGTCTGACAACTGTGCCTAGACCAGTGAGCCCTAAATTGTGAAAGACATTGTGAAATAAACCAAGGAGAAGCACTGTAAGCAAACTAGTGATGCCATCCAGAAGAAGGATCAGGATGACCATGTGTCACTTTGAAAGAATTAAATAAATACCAGTTGTAACGTTCACGTCTTGGGGAAGGAAACCCTGAGACTTGATGAACTACAAATGCTGTCTTGAGGACGGAGCCTCGAGATGCTTTTCTTTTGAACTGTATTGCCAGTAACTTGGGGAAAGGAATCCCTGAGACAAGTTGCTTCATTAAAGTCTTGGGGAAGGAAACCCTGAGACTTGACGAACTACAAATGCTATCTTGAGAACAAAGCCACAAGACCCATTTCTTCTGAACCGTGTTGGTTTGAACTTGGGAAAGGTAATCTTGAGACTTTTTGGAACGTTCATGAACTTGGGGAAAGAGAGCTGAAAAGTAAGTGCTGGACGAAGCTCAGAACTTTATGTTGATAACCATTTCTTTCATTATTGACATCCCTATACATTGTTCAGCTTTAGTTGTGAGGACAAGGATATGTTTTGGACACAGACAGACTTTTAAGTTGAACTCTTTGACTCAGACTTTCCTCAGTTTTGTTCAGGTAGGGAAATCCCACATTAGCATTGGGCAAGGTAGGCCTTCTACCATTCTGACATTTAGTTTAATAAAGCATTTTGTTTTGAACTTTGAATCCGTTGTTTGTCTTTTGCTTTATAATGCCTTCACAAAAGGCGCATTTTAAACACCCATTAAATAAATAAATAAAATTCATTGAACTGTAACTCTGGACTGGAATAACAAGGGCAGGACTGCAGATAGATAACAAGGAAATTCAGTATTGGACTCTAGGAAGCTAAAGCCAGGTAAAATGGACTATGGACACAGAACAAGGAACTGCAGGCCCGTAACAAGATGATTTGTCGTAGAGAGCAAGGGGCTGCAGGCAGGGGATAGAGAACTGCAAGCAGGGGAGCAGGGCTGCAGTGCAGGAAGCACAGAGGTGCAAGGCAGAAGGCAAGGGAGTGAAGGCAGAGTAGCAGGGATGCATGGCAGGGAGCACAGGGCACTGGGACAGGAGCAAGGTCTGGAAGCAACAGGACACAGCAGCAATCCAAGGATCAAAGCACAAGAGGCTGGGAGTGATCTCAATGCAGCCCTGTGCTCCTGCAGCCAGCTGATTAAATACTGCCCTGTGCTGAAGCAGGCTCATTAGCAGCACCTGGAGCACCACACCTGAAGGTATTCTGCCTCCTCCCTCTTTGGTCCTGGGAAAGTAAAAGCAGCACTGATCTCTAAGGTTTATGATGATTGTAGTTCTAAGACTTTACTTTACTTTTACTTTATAATATTTGTAGTGCGCAACCATAAACCCGAAGGTGTGAGGGCGCGGACAAAGGACATACATCACAGAAAACAAGCAAAAGGCATCCTGAAGTTAAAAGAACACGATGGAGCAAAGATCAGAGAGTATTAATTAAATAGGAAGGTTTTAAGACCCTTTTTGAAATTGCTCAAAACCAGAGAGCTTCTCAAGTGAGAGGGTAGAGCATTCCAAAGCGCCGGGGCCGCAAGCACAAAAGCGCCCAGTTGCGCTTTTTTGGTTTTAAATCTAGGTTGGTGGAGAAGGTTAAGGTTGTTAGAACGCAAATTTCGAAGGCAGGTTTTTTTTTTCCTATAAACCTTTGTAGATATGGGAGCATTGTTCCCTTGAGGCATTTGAAAGTGATGACCGGAATTCTGAAAGGTATCCGAGACTCCACTAGCATAGCAATAGCCAGGAAATGGGAACTTCTACGAGGCGCATTATGGGACATATTGTTTGTGAAATGAATACCAAAGTCTTGCAAATGGAAAGTAAAGACAGAATTATGAATAGGTATTGTCCGGGGAGGATTATGTTGGTGAATAAGTCTCAAATAGTCCACGATGGGTGCCAATTGGTGCTCCTGTGGCACAGTCGTGACAGTTGCAATTGAATGAATGAGAACACATACATTCCAAGTAACATCCTTTTAAGAAGAGGAAACCTTTCAAGGGTATTTGGCTTAAATATTATTACTTCAGTTTAATTTTGGTGTACGCAACAGGTTGCATTTTGTAATGGACAAATATATTGTAACTGATGTTAATGTCGGATTAATCAATGGCATGAATATGGGGTAACTGCGCAATTGATAATGGATTGCCATGTATTGCACGCAGACGCAAAGCAAGGTAATTAAGCACAGATCAGCATGGTTACAAATGTGTATCAGGGCTAATGAATGTGTTCACAGTTATTCCAATGACCGGTTAGTTTGTGATCTTGCATGTTAACTTTATTCAGGTATTATAGGGCTGCGATAGCCGTCCTACAGTTAAGTTGAGTCAGACTCCCATAGGAACCCCTTAACATTCTATGGTTAATTATTTTTGATTTGAATAACGGATTTGACTGAAATTACAAAAGTGATTAGGGACTTGTGTGCCCCTCCAGAATGCAAAGTTTCGTAGGGAGATGTAAAAAAAGTTATTAAAGAAGACAAAACTATTTTTTTTCCAAAGTTGCAGCCTGCTTCCCATTCATTTTCCCATTGACAAAGAAGGTCAATTTTTGCAAAAGCACACAGCCCAAACTGCTGGATGGATTTGGACCAGGTCTGAAACAACTTGGGCACGAAGCGTTAACTTGTGATCCATGCTTGGTTTGAGGTCATTCTGTGCAGTAGTTAAATATTTGACGGAGAAGGGGGTGCCCCCTTCTCAAAAATAGATAGCTTTATCTCTGGGATTTACCCCAAATTGGGTGTTTATAGAAATGAAACAGCCACTACCTTGTTTTTCTCTCGATGTGGGAGTTATTCAAAGTTAAAGCCGAAGATATGGGAAATTGAAACACAGGAAAAAAGCCATTTGGAGGTAAAAAAAACATGCAACTGCTATCAGGCTAGAGGTCGGGGTGGTGTCTGGCTAGAGAGCACCAAGTGAAGTTTGGGAGTTGGACTGCGTTTGCAACTCAAAGCTTTCTGTAGCCTCGGCTATAGCCGTGAATAGCCGACATCTCAAAGCAAACTGTGTCACAGAAACAGCATGTGTTGTGGGGGAAAGGGAGAGGGGAGAGGAGGTGAGGAGACGATCTTGGGATTGGGGGGAACTGGCACAGATGGGGGGGCACTTGGTGAGCGCCTGGGGGGCATGAAAGCATATTTTTCGCTTGTTTTTCTGATATTTGCGGCTATATTCGAGGCTATAAAGGACTACAGGTAGCCAGAGGTATGTGTAGCTCAGTCCCCGCGGTTACAGTTTAAAAAAAAAAAAGATATTTTTACAGCTATAGTGATGTCATGGATGAAAAATCACTGGCCATGGCCAAAGCACTAGGTCATGGCCAGTGATACAATTGCCATCCAGATCTCCCACCCATATAGTAACCAGGACAGACCCTGCTTAGGTTCAAAGTGAGGAAGGGTCCAGCCTCCTCAAGCTATGTTGCCCGATAAATGAGCCAAAGTTACAAGACCACTTAAAGAAATGGGCCGGGCGTTCCTCGCTTGGAAGCTAATCAGGGTCAGTCCCGCTTTGAATCTAAGCAGGGTCAGTCCGGTTACTGCATGGATGGGCAACCAAATGGGCACCCAAATTATAATATATATATTTTTTAAACTGTGCTACTGTCAGTCCTTGAAGGTTTTGCACTCAGAGAACCTTTTATGCCTTTTGCTGAACTGCATTCTCGAATTTGTAGTCTCCCAGTCAATAATTAAAGATATTTTAACAGCAACAGTGGGTTTCCCATCCCTGCAGTAACTGGGACGAATCTGGTTTAGCTTCAAAGCGAGGAAGGGGCCAGCCCACTCAAGCCATGTTGCCTAATAAATGAGCCCACACTACAAGACCACTTAGAGCAGCATAACTGTTTGAAACACTTTGTACAGGCGCGTTATAAATGCCATATCATAGCATGGCCTGAGGGCTCCGGATCCTTCCTCGCTTTGAAGCTAAGCAGGATTGGTCCCGGTTGCTGCATGGATGGTAGACAGTCCACAGTCCCAAATGCTATGTGTTTTAGTAGTTTTAAATATCTCATAACACACAGCATCCGCATTATTTTTTTTAAACCATGCTACTGTCAATCCAGTCCCTTGAAAGTTTTGCACTCAGAGACAATTATTTTCCCTTTTGCTGAATTGAATTCTGGTATTTGTAGTCTGCCAGTCAAGAGAGGAGGGGGGTAATGGCATAATTGTACACTTTTTGCCTAACCTACTTCAATAAGGATATATATATTTGAGTGACACTATGTAATGTGTACTTTTCAAGTTATCTTTAGAAAGCAGGGTAATGTTGAAAGCCAGACATGAGGGTGAGGAGGGGAAATGATGAGAAGGTAAGTAAGTCATGAGTATTTGCCCACAATGTTGTAAGAGATTTTGTAATCCTGTACACTGGTGCAGTTATTCTCCCCCGATTGGGCTGCAATTCATGGCACATGTGAAGAACACATGTGGGTGAAGAGCGTAACTTCTTTTCAGAGGGCGGACGCAACACCTCACGTTTTTTGAGGTTGGCAAGCTTGCTGAAGTATTTGGCTATCAGGATTTTACTCAGGTTGTCATTTTCCCAGTGCAGAAGCTTACCCACAAGACCACAAGCACTTGTTTCGTATTGGGATTTTGTTTACGATATAATATTTCACAACAGATTGCTGGGTTTGAAAGGTGAGCACCTTTTATACTTTGCCAGCATATTTATTGGAGCATTTCCTTTCGCAGGTTATACATTTGTATATTTCACTTTAAGATACATGTTCACTTACTGTGTGTATATTCATGGGTACCAGCTTTTGATTTTCCCTATGGGTGCAGAAAGTACCTGGGCAGATGTTATTCTTGCAGCTGGTCATTTTTCTCCAGTTTTCATGCTGTTTAAATGTAGTTAGTTGGGGTTGTGCGATGTATCACAGCAGTCACCAAGAGACCGGCCATAAAACAAGGGGCTTCGAGCACGCTGGTTAACGAACGTGTGTGGTCCATGGCAAATAATTTAATCTCAGTGTGTATTGCCTACAAGCATTTAGAGTTCTCAAAGCCTACAATCTTTTATTACACATAACAATACCACTGTCGAAACCTTTGTAGATATGGGAGCATTGTTCCCTTGAGGCATTTGAAAGTGATGACCGGAATTCTGAAAGGTATCCGAGACTCCACTAGCATAGCAATAGCCAGGAAATGAGAACTTCTACGAGGCGCATTATGGGACATATTGTTTGTGAAATGAATACCAAAGTCTTGCAAATGGAAAGTAAAGACAAAATTATGAATAGGTATTGTCCGGTGAGGATTATGTTGGTGAATAAGTCTCAAATAGTCCACGATGGGTGCCAATTGGTGCTCCTGTGGCACAGTCGTGACAGTTGCAATTGAATGAATGAGAACACATACATTCCAAGTAACATCCTTTTAAGAAGAGGAAACCTTTCAAGGGTATTTGGCTTAAATATTATTACTTCAGTTTAATTTTGGTGTACGCAACAGGTTGCATTTTGTAATGGACAAATATATTGTAACTGATGTTAATGTCGGATTAACCAATGGCATGAATATGGGGTAACTACGCAATTGATAATGGATTGCCATGTATTGCACGCAGACGCAAAGCAAGGTAATTAAGCACAGATCAGCATGGTTACAAATGTGTATCAGGGCTAATGAATGTGTTCACAGTTATTCCAATGACCGGTTAGTTTGTGATCTTGCATGTTAACTTTGTTCAGGTATTATAGGGCTGCGATAGCCGTCCTACAGTTAAGTTGAGTCAGACTCCCATAGGAACCCCTTAACATTCTATGGTTAATTATTTTTGATTTGAAGAACGGATTTGACTGAAATTACAAAAGTGATTAGGGACTTGTGTGCCCCTCCAGAATGCAAAGTTTCGTAGGGAGATGTAAAAAAAGTTATTAAAGAAGACAAAACTATTTTTTTTCCAAAGTTGCAGCCTGCTTCCCATTCATTTTCCCATTGACAAAGAAGGTCAATTTTTGCAAAAGCACACAGCCCAAACTGCTGGATGGATTTGGACCAGGTCTGAAACAACTTGGGCACGAAGCGTTAACTTGTGATCCATGCTTGGTTTGAGGTCATTCTGTGCAGTAGTTAAATATTTGACGGAGAAGGGGGTGCCCCCTTCTCAAAAATAGATAGCTTTATCTCTGGGATTTACCCCAAATTGGGTGTTTATAGAAATGAAACAGCCACTATCTTGTTTTTCTCTCGATGTGGGAGTTATTCAAAGTTAAAGCCGAAGATATGGGAAATTGAAACACAGGAAAAAAGCCATTTGGAGGTAAAAAAAAAACATGCAACTGCTATCAGGCTAGAGGTCGGGGTGGTGTGTGGCTAGAGAGCACCAAGTGAAGTTTGGGAGTTGGACTGCGTTTGCAACTCAAAGCTTTCTGTAGCCTCGGCTATAGCCGTGAATAGCCGACATCTCAAAGCAAACTGTGTCACAGAAACAGCATGTGTTGTGGGGGAAAGGGAGAGGGGAGAGGAGGTGAGGAGACGATCTTGGGATTGGGGGGAACTGGCACAGATGGGGGGCACTTGGTGAGCGCCTGGGGGGCATGAAAGCATATTTTTCGCTTGTTTTTCTGATATTTGCGGCTATATTCGAGGCTATAAAGGACTACAGGTAGCCGGAGGTATGTGTAGCTCAGTCCCCGCGGTTACAGTTTAAAAAAAAAAAAGATATTTTTACAGCTATAGTGATGTCATGGATGAAAAATCACTGGCCATGGCCAAAGCACTAGGTCATGGCCAGTGATACAATTGCCATCCAGATCTCCCACCCATATAGTAACCAGGACAGACCCTGCTTAGGTTCAAAGTGAGGAAGGGTCCAGCCTCCTCAAGCTATGTTGCCCGATAAATGAGCCAAAGTTACAAGACCACTTAAAGAAATGGGCCGGGCGTTCCTCGCTTGGAAGCTAATCAGGGTCAGTCCCGCTTTGAATCTAAGCAGGGTCAGTCCCGGTTACTGCATGGATGGGCAACCAAATGGGCACCCAAATTATAATATATATTTTTTAAACTGTGCTACTGTCAGTCCTTGAAGGTTTTGCACTCAGAGACCCTTTTATGCCTTTTGCTGAACTGCATTCTCAAATTTGTAGTCTCCCAGTCAATAATTAAAGATATTGTAATAGCAACAGTGGGTTTCCCATCCCTGCAGTAACTGGGACGAATCTGTTTTAGCTTCAAAGCGAGGAAGGGGCCAGCCCACTCAAGCCATGTTGCCTAATAAATGAGCCCACATTACAAGACCACTTAGAGCAGCATAACTGTTTGAAACACTTTGTACAGGCGCGTTATAAATGCCATATCATAGCATGGCCTGAGGGCTCCGGATCCTTCCTCGCTTTGAAGCTAAGCAGGATTGGTCCCGGTTGCTGCATGGATGGTAGACAGTCCACAGTCCCAAATGCTATGTGTTTTAGTAGTTTTAAATATCTCATAACACACAGCATCCGCATTATTTTTTTTAAACCGTGCTACTGTCAATCCAGTCCCTTGAAAGTTTTGCACTCAGAGACAATTATTTTCCCTTTTGCTGAATTGAATTCTGGTATTTGTAGTCTGCCAGTCAAGAGAGGAGGGGGGTAATGGCATTATTGTACACTTTTTGCCTAACCTACTTCAATAAGGATATATATATTTGAGTGACACTATGTAATGTGTACTTTTCAAGTTATCTTTAGAAAGCAGAGTAATGTTGAAAGCCAGACATGAGGGTGAGGAGGGGAAATGATGAGAAGGTAAGTAAGTCATGAGTATTTGCCCACAATGTTGTAAGAGATTTTGTAATCCTGTACACTGGTGCAGTTATTCTCCCCCGATTGGGCTGCAATTCATGGCACATGTGAAGAACACATGTGGGTGAAGAGCGTAACTTCTTTTCAGAGGGCGGACGCAACACCTCAGGTTTTTTGAGGTTGGCAAGCTTGCTGAAGTATTTGGCTATCAGGATTTTACTCAGGTTGTCATTTTCCCAGTGCAGAAGCTTACCCACAAGACCACAAGCACTTGTTTCGTATTGGGATTTTGTTTACGATATAATATTTCACAACAGATTGCTGGGTTTGAAAGGTGAGCACCTTTTATACTTTGCCAGCATATTTATTGGAGCATTTCCTTTCGCAGGTTATACATTTGTATATTTCACTTTAAGATACATGTTCACTTACTGTGTGTATATTCATGGGTACCAGCTTTTGATTTTCCCTATGGGTGCAGAAAGTACCTGGGCAGATGTTATTCTTGCAGCTGGTCATTTTCCTCCAGTTTCCATGCTGTTTAAATGTAGTTAGTTGGGGTTGTGCGATGTATCACAGCAGTCACCAAGAGACCGGCCATAAAACAAGGGGCTTCGAGCACGCTGGTTAACGAACGTGTGTGGTCCATGGCAAATAATTTAATCTCAGTGTGTATTGCCTACAAGCATTTAGAGTTCGAAACAGGACAAAATCAATTTGTGATTGATGAACATCTTTGAGTGATGGGTTGCAAGTGTTTTAAAATATAGATTTGCGTGCCCACCGCCATGGCCGAAGGCCATTGCTAGTGGTCTGGTAGCATTTTAAAATGGACAGTGGGCATGGCAAAGGGCTGTGCTGTGAGAAACATGAAGGTGTCTCAATTGCTAATCCCCAGGGAGTTGTCATCCAGGTGGCCAGGACACGGCCATCGCCATTGGATCCAGGATCACCTGGATGGGGGTTCCTCATGGAGTGAAAGTGGCACACTGATGGGTGAGATGCGGTATCCCCTTCTTATAACACCTTTTCCCCTTTCTACCACATATGACACTCAAACACTGTACCCCCCCCTTTTCAGACACAAACACTTTCGCACACCACAAATGACAACGGACAAACACCACAGACGTACCTGGCATGTCCCAACACAAGGGTCAGGCAAAGTCATGCAACTGACCAGAATCACACACTCCTGACAGCCCTTTCGCTTCCCCAAAGGGATAAAAGGTGGAGCATGAGAGCACAATACGAGCAAGGCAGACCGCACGACGAGAGAGCTAACTCGGCACAGCAGTTCAAGAGGAGGACAAAGATGGCGTGAACCGAGAGGGTGACAAGGAGAGAAGCGGCTTTGCCCTTTCCGAGCCAGGCCCGTGAAACCTCCACAGAAGGAATCGTAAGATTGCAAACACTAGCCAGGGTGTTGCAGCAGATGTCAACGGTACACGGAGCATGCCTACACTGATAAGCAGGACAGAGGGAGACGCCTGCTACCATGGTACCATCCCTGACTCTAGATAAGAAGAACACCAAGCGATTCATCACAGCTGGTGAGTCAAGGGGAGAACCGATAAAGAAACCGAAATGTGTTGAATGAAAGTCACAAAGTGGCAAATGATGAAAAGTTCAGACTGTTAACCAAAAGGGAAAACCAGCTGCAGAGGGATCCGCACCATGTGGGTGCTCACTCGAGGGAAACTTGTTGTTACCGCATTTGTTGAAACTACCGTTACCAGAAGGTGTTGGGAAAGGTGCAGGAAAGGGGTCTAAGTGGTCATACAGGGGTCTAGTAAAATCCTCTGTACAGTCGAAAGTCTGACTGGCAGATGATTATGAAGCTAAAGTAAGTGAATCCTGCATCGTAAGAACTGTTCAAGGAATTGTGTGATTGGCAAAGTTGGCAAGAGTGAACCCAACAGAGGGATGCCGATGAGAAGGGGCCGAAGCATTAAGTGCCAATGAATAGTGTGCTGACAAGAGTGAACCCGGCAGAGGGATGTCCACAGTGAACTGTTTAAAAAGGAACTTTTTGTTTATTATTTTGGTATCTTTGAGAAGGGTCTGAGCACGGAAGAGGAGGACCAGATGTGAAGAAAGATCACCCCAGGTACAAGCAAGAAAGAACTTTTGTTTATTATTATGAGCCGATCAGACCCTCAGAAGCAGAAAGCTCATCTACCAAAGGTCCGGGTGTTAGGAAAGATTTTGTAATTGTGGGTAATTTTCCTTCCATGTGGCAACCCCTAAACTTTTTGCTGTTGTTTTCACCAGGATCTAGACTTTGCCAGAGAAGTGCAGCCTTCTGCCGCACTCCTCTGGGCTTTCGCTCCATTCTTATGGGGAAACTGACATGCCCTTAAGACAGTCAGTACTGGGAAACGCTGTTTTCCGTAGTTTCTTTTATCATGTTGCGGCTTTCGTGCAACATGACACAAGAGGGCACTGTAAGCTAAGTTACTGCTCTCTTGGGTCTCTAGCCTTCTACAGGCCCTAGATACTCTTTTTTGGATTGTAACTGATCGGTGCAAGTGAATCACGGACGGGAATGGTGGCAGTGATCGTTTCTTGTGTTTTGAGCTCCTTTTGGCGTTTTAAGAGTGTTTCTTGCGCTTAGCCCAAAATGGTGGCCTGGCTCCCAAAATGGCCAGACCACGAGGCTCCTTTGTCCTGTCCGCTGACCGTCTTGCTCCCTTCACCTTCCCCAGGTCGAGCCGACCCGGGGCCTTCCTTATTTGGGCATGTACTTTCCCGCGAAACACAGATGCTTTTGCGGGCTTCTACAGGCCTTGTGTGTGCCTCCAGGATGTGGGCTGGGATGTCTGGTCCCAATACACATCCTGGGTGCCAGAGAGTCTAGGGTGGTGTGAATGCCTGGGACCACCGTGGTCCGTGATAGGTCCACGTATGGTGTGAGTGTTGATGAGCGGATCTCCCATTGGGTCCCCTCCGTTTTGGCGCGAAGGGAACCGTGGATAAGAGGGGGCTGGAAACGCCACTACCAGGTCGATCTCCTGAGTTCTCACGAACAAAGGAATACAGGAGCCAAGTATCATGCAACTACGAGGCTGAACCGAGGAATCGCTGGTGACCCGCTGAAGGACTGCTCCTCTGCACTGTTGTCGCCTTGTGAAACCCTTTTTACTTCTGATCGAACCAGAAGGCCTGTACTGGTACTTCGACCCTTGGAATAACGGGGACAGCTATTCTCGGCATCTTCACCATCTCCTGCACGTAAGCCTTCGGAAGTGTCTCTGGGCCATCCAGCAGACTGACCAGCCTACCCAGGAGTCTTGCTCTGTATCCGCCGCCAGGTTGTGTTGTATTTCTAGTCCTTGTCACTCTCACACAATTCGTACACTTGGCGTTCCCAGGTCTGAAGTGAGTAGTGTACATTTGGCTGAGGTACACACGGCCGCTCCGTTGCCCTGCTGTGGTAACAAACTGTGCGGGTTCACTTCGTTTGGGACATCTTTAACTCAACTCTGCTGCTGCAGAATCTACACGACGACGAGACGTCCCCTGCTCTCCTGAACCTGCCAGCACTGAAACTGACGCGGAGAAGCCTGGGTCTGCTTGCATCGGGGACCTTTGAGTAGCATAGCTAGGAACTGATCGCCCTCCTGCAGGAGCCCATAGCCTTTCCCCGCTGTGTCAAAACAGCACGCCTTTCCGTACTCGCGCTCTGCTTCTGCCCACAGAGGAGGATGCGATTGAGTCGCGGAACTCTGTTCTTCTTCATTTGTGCACCAAACTGAACTGCCTGATTCTCTCGAAGAGACTCCCCTTTTTGCCCGTTGGCACCAGCGTGTGCAGGTACTTTTGAGCACAAGGCTCCACTCTTCGTAGGGCTTGGACTTCCTTTTAGTTAGGTGCCTCTGAAGGCGGACTGGGTCTAATCATTATTTCGCACTGCCCGTTTTCCTCCCCTTCTAGGTGGACTACACATTTCGTGCATCTAACGCTTTAGACTCGCTTGTATTTGTATATATATTGTATTGGTTTGGTATGTGTTGGTTTACTAGAGTTTTATTGTGATTTCTCGCTACGGTCATTGTTGCAAAGGCCTTGGAATAAATGTGTATATATTTTTAATATAACACCTGTTTGGAGTAATTTGTAAGTGTCCTTGCTTTGTGTGCTCAGTGCGGGCTTTCAGTCACCCTCACCCCTCTTGAGACCTAGTCTTGACCGCCGCGATCGCTACCCCGATTGGTCTGGCTTGTCCAGAGGTTACCCTGTTCCAAGTAATTAGGTTGGCCTTCTGAACTTCTGCGCCGCCAGGACAGAGTTCAGAAATCCGTCTTAACACCGGGTATTGCTAAGAACATTTTGCGGATCTGATCCCGGAAGAGGAGGATCCAGGGGTGAAGGTCCTCACCCAAAGCACATGCAGAAAGGAACTTTATTGTTTATTATTTTGGACACATCAGGTCCTTAGAGGCAAGAGACTTTTTGTAGAAAAGAAACGCAACCACCGAAGGCCCTGATAGCTGAGAGCGGAACTGTTGTCTTGTGCTGGAAAAGCTCAAGCGTGTGCTGTGCTCCCGAATCCCACCTTGTCCGGTGCTTAAAACATGGGGAAGGGAGACCCGTGGCTACTACATCCTGACTATTTGTGCACACTTCTTTCTTTCTTGTGAACATTATCAGACACTCTTTTTAGTATTAGTTGTAAGGATTGGTAATAGGTTTTTCTTAGTATAGGCCCTTTTATTTGACAAGATGCCACTAGGACTGCCTTATTATTTGATGGTCGTAGCTTGCTCCCATCTTAGATTCAGGTTTAGATTAGGCGTTTTTCCAAACGTCCTATAAAGTTTAATAAACACCCTTGTACTGTGATCACTTGTGTCTGTCTTTACTGTTACCATCATGAGTTCCTTGAATTTCCCACGTTAATCTATGGAATAACAAAACCCTTGCAATTCAAGGAAAAAACTTTAGTTGCAGGGACGTAAAGGTGAGAATTTAACGCAACAAAACCCCTGAAACTCGGATAAAGTCACCTTAACTTCGCACCCCCGTTGCGCAGCCTATGACTACGATGATGACATCACAGATCACATCACTGCTGACATTAATTACATGTTGTATGAGAACACTGATGACATTCCAAATAACATCACTGACGACATCACTGGTGACAACACTAATTACATTGTGTATAACTGATTACATCAATAATGGAATTAGACAAAACATTTATAAGTTAGCTCATGAAAACTTTGATTACCGTAATAACAATTTAGGGTGTGGACTTAGCCATGACAAAGGCCATAGCTAGTGGGTGGTTAGTGTTAAAAAATACCAATGTGCATGGTTATTATCCATGCATAGTAGCCCACCACTGTTTTAAAATATACAGTGGGCAACATTGAAAGTTGTAGTCAGTGGCCATGGCTAAAAGGCCATAGCTAGTGCCCATTAATATGTTAGAATATACAGTCGGCACAGCCAAAGGCCGTGGCCACTGGCTAGTATTGTGTCTAGTGGCTGGTTAGTGTATATAACATACAGTGGACACGGCCAAAGCCAATAGCTAGTGGCTGGTTAGTGTTGTATGATACACAGTGGGCACGGATGAAGGCCATCGCTTATTGCATTTTATTATTTTAAAATATACAGTGGACATGGCCAAAAGATTTACAAACTGCTCAAGGACAATGGCCATGGCTAGTGGCCCATTATTATGTTAGAATATATAGTGGGCACAGCCAAAGATTGTGGCCACTGGCCAGTATTGTGCTAAAGTCCATGGCTAGTGCCTGATCAGTGTATATAGTATATAATATACAGTGGAGACGGTTGAAAGCTGTATCCACTAGTAAAGGCCAAAATGTATGGTTGGTAGCCTGTTAGTGTTTTAAAATATTCAGTGGACATGGGTGAAGGTTGTACCCACTGTCCATAACTGAAGGCCATGACTAGTACCCATTCATGTGTTCAAGTATATTACGGAAGATTTAAAGATTGTCGAACCTTGTGAAAATGGCCGCACAGATTGCTCCTATCTCCACATTTCATCAACGGTAGTGAAAAACTTGCTGTTGAAGGCAGTGGAAAGCCTGTTAATCCTGGGCTATGATCTAAGTGAAGTCAACTATGATAAAGAGAGGCGAGATCATAGTGATTCTAGGGAAGCTAAACATGTATACAAACAATCCCCCCAAGGTAGTAGTTGAAGAACTGACAGAGATAGAAGGTCAGCGGGAAAAATGTATGATGCTCCAAGCAAACCGACATTTGAAGAGCACGCAAAGGCCAGTGACTTTAAAATTGGAAAGAACCTCTTCCCTGGTCAAGGAAAGAGGCGCATGTGGATGGTCCAGACCGAGTAGCTTTTCTGCAACATATAACAAGTGTACAATGTACCTTACAGTACAGTGCACTTGGGTCTAGTCATTTCCAAAGGCCCTAGATACTCTCGAAGGGTTTTTTAGGAGAAGTGCAGATGTGCCTTGGACAGGGCTGGTGGCAGCTTATCATTTCGCATACATTTAACACTTTCTTGCCGGGTAAACCGCGATTACCGCGTTTGGCACGGTTAGGTGGCCTGGCTGCAAATTGGCCACGCCACGACTTTCTTCGTCCTGTCCTTTGGCCATCTTGCCACTTCACCTTCACTAGGTGGAGCCGACCCAGGTCAGTCCTTATATGGGCATGCATTTTCCTGCTAAGCGCCAAGCTTTTGCAGGCTTCTGCATGCCTTGCGTGTGCGCCCCCAGGATGTAGGCTGGAACGTCTGGTTCCAATACACATCCTGTGTGCCAGAGAGTCTGGAGTGCTGTGAATGCCTGGGACCACTGTGGTCCATGATTGGTCCACGTATGGTATGCCTGTATGTGAGCAGATCTTCCACTGGGTCCTCTTCGTTTTGAGGCAAAGGAGATTCTGGATAAGAGAAGGCCCCAAACACCCATATCTTGTCGATCTCTGGAGTTCTCACTGAATGAAGGATAGGATCCAAGTATCCTGAAACTAAGAAACCGAGTCTAGGAACCGCTGGTGACCCGCTGGAAGGTTTGGCACCCTGAGCCTGCGTTCGTCCCGCTGGTTGTCCTAGAAGGTCTGCGAAGACACTTGCACCCATTAGAATAGTGGGACCAACTATTCTTGGCACCTTCATCTTAACATGCAAGTAAGCCTTTTCGGAAGTGTCCCTGGGCCAACCAGTGGGCTGACCAGCTTGCACAGACGTTTTGCCCTGATACCACCGACGTTTCAAGGAGGCCCTTGAAACTTGGCACATCGCAAGCTCTGTGTTCACGGCACTCACACCGAATTTCGTACATTTGGCGTTCCCAGGTCTGGAGTAAAGTGAGTGCGCCCGAACCGGAGTTTGCGCGGTTGCTGTGTCACTCAGCCGTGGTGACGAACTTCCCAAGTTCATTGCAGCTGTGGTCCTCTGTGCCCTGAAGCCTGCTGCAGTGGAACTGGCCTGATCCATCCATCAGGAGCGGAGAAATTGCCACTGTCCCGTAGGGGAATCAACGATGTATCTTCGTCGCTGAAAGCCGCAGAGCCGCGAGATTGCCGCATTTGAATCTCCAACTGAAGTGGACTCGACGGCCGAAGTTTGGTTCGGAGTGCGCTGGGGGTCGGTGAGTAATTGCAACCCTAACCGGTGCCCCCTGGCACATCCATCCATTTTTACGCACAAGTGGCCAATGAGGGTCCCTCTCCTTTCAACTGCTAGTGCGCATTAGCAAACTATTCCAAACTCTTGGAATCGACTCTGCCCTCAAGTGGAGACCCTCCTCGAATAGTGAGAACCTATTCTGCATCACCTCACCTACCTTCCTGAGCTCCCAGGACTGGGAGTGATTTGTTAGTGTACTTTACTCTGTATGCTCATTGAGGTCTTTCAGTCACCCTCAGCCCTCCTACCTTGATTGGTCTGGCCAGAAGGTTACCCTGTTCCAAGAAACTAGGCTGGCCTTCTGAACCTCTGCCCTCCAGGTCAGAGTTCAGAAATCCGTCTTAACACTAGCCATCAAGTAGCAATTGGTTTAGCCATTAAGGGAGATGGCGATAGACGGCAAACCACCGACTAGTGACAACCTCCTAATGGGCTCTGGAACACCAGAGGTTTTGGCCTCAACAAGTGAAGTCAACTTGGGAAAACTTGACGTACTGTGTCCACTGGAGACATGCCTGACGACGAAGCTGTATTTGGATGTATTTGGATGGCTATGTAATTGCCTTTACACCAGCTGAAAAGGGCCCCATAGGCCAACCAACTTCCGGCCTCCTAACTGCTATCCGTTCAGGCTGCGGCTTACAACTTACATCCATGATCTACCCATCATCACTATTACAGGCTTCCTTGGTCACTTGGTGCCGACCAAAGCTACGAGCTAAGGAAGATACGTTAGACATCATGTTCATAGTGAACACTTATTGGAATCCACATGTCACGTGCAATGAAGAATTCCTGGATGCAATGGAAAAATTACTTGATGAAGCCTGTACAAATCCAAGTCAATCACAAAATAATAAATGGAGACCTAAATACAATTTTCCCAGAAATCGGCGATCAAAAACCGCATCTTGCAAGATCTACACCTGTCCTGAGAGGGGTAGGCAATGGGCAGCTTTAATGAATGCACGTGATTTACACAATCTACACTGGATGAGATCAAAATCCAATTTAAGAGCCCCAGCATGGGAGAGGCAGGGCCAAAGTGGCACAATTGACCACACCTATGCATCAAGAGAACTGCTGGCGCAGACTAAATCTTTCAAAGTGGAAATAACAGCAAACAGCGACCATAATATCCTGATGACAGTGTGGCATGCGCCACAGAAACTAAGAACTCACATGATGGATGACGTTGAAGACTGTGAGAGGGGTACTCGCCTCAAACTGACGGAGAAAGCAATCCGTCAAATATCAAAGTTGTACCAAGTCCACAACATGCTTACAAGAAAAGTCATGAAACTTGAAGTGGACTATTTACCACTCCTCACAGTACATCGCTTTAAAAAAGCAACAAAGAAATGTTCTTCGAACCCACACAACCATACGTATGACCAGGAGGTGGTTGGCCAGAGAAGAATTACACGACAAATAAAGTGTACAGCGAGGAAAACAAGTTCTGTGGAAAATCAAAGAAAGGCTAAGAATTGCGAAAAAGCATATAAAAACTGGCTCATACAGCATCGTATTAAATTATACCAACAGGATGTAGAACAGATGCTCCGGGTGGTTTGTGGAAGGAAGCCCAGGGATTTCTGGTCATTGATAAAGACATCGACGAAAAACAACATTGACTCACTCCAAAATAACGTGGGTGAAGGACTTTGGGTAGAGAACTTTATAAATCTCTACGAACAACCGACGGCAGTCAGTCTGGTGACTCAAAATCAAAGCCAAGGAACCTGGGATATTCCCTGTGACACAGAGACAATCTTTGCTAAAATCACTAAACTTAACAGCTCAAGAGCACCTGGCCCAGATGGGATCATGAATATCGATTTAAAAAATAACCCTCGGGAGTGGTCCCTCCTCATCAGTAAAGTTTTACACAACTGTAATCAAAACAAGTCAATTCCGCCGACATGGAAGACAGCAAACGTTGTGCCAATTTTCAAAAGGGCACAAAAGATGATCCACAGCATTACAGCCCAATTGCACTCCTTGGTGTTATTTGCAAAGTCTTTGGACTACTAGTGCTAGAATACTTCCAAGCATGGCTAAAAGAGGTGGACTTTATTGACCCCTTCCAGGTGGGGTTCGTTAAAAACATAGGAACCACAGAAAACATCGTATTGCTGAGCAGCATAAAAGCGAAGATTCTACAAGGGAGACCTAGAGTCTTTATTGTGTTTCTTGACCTGGTACAAGCATTTGACCAGGTCAACCGGTGCCGCCTTTGTGGGAAATTGGCTTAACAGAACTGCCCGGAATCGCTGTTGGGCCCTATTAAAGCAATGTACTCGGGGACATCAATGAGAGTAAGGCTCAGCCGAGCAGGTGCCCTGTCAAAGGAAATCTCCACAGCAAGACGAGTCAAACAGGGTTGCCCACTGGCGCCAGCTCTGTATAATGCTTACATGGCAGACTTCGAAGACAGTGAAAAGGGAATTCGAGCCTTTCCACCGACAATAGGTGTTTCTAGGGTCTCACGACTACTCTACGCCGACGATATCATCCTACAGGATCAGACGGCGGTGGGCCTTCAAAGACAATTGAATAACCTAATAAAATACCTACAGGAAAACAACTTGGAGTTAAATAAGGCAAAAACAAAAATTATGACATTTGAAAATTCAATCAATAAACTTGAAACATTGAAATGGTATGCCGAGGGTGTTGTGTTGGAGCGGGTGATAAGTTTCAAATAACTTGGTGTAACTATAAACAGCAACTCATCTGAACTACATATGCAGATGACTCTCCATGAAAAGATGAAAGTGCTGACCATCCAAGCGAAGGATAGAAAATGTGTCCGCTTTTCTTTGATCCCGACCTTGAATTATTACAAAGCTAAAGTAGTCCCAAGTGTATCCTATGGCAGAGAAGCAATGCCTAAAATCCTAGAAAAAATATAGCCTAAATTGGAGGGATACTTTTGGCACCAGATCCTTGGCCTACCGCAATCAACTTCAGTGGTCCTTATTCACCGAGAACTGTGTTTGACATCACTGAAGGCGATTATTGCCAGAAAGTCTTTAATGTTGTACAGAAAGGTTATTCTTCATCCAAGGCCTCTTCATCCAAGGCCAAAAATATTTGACATCATTGCAAGAGAATTGGAGGGAGGTAAAAATTAAATGTTAAGGAATTGGGCTCTGGAAAACTATCGACTCCTAGATGAAATAGGTACAACGTAAGAAGAGCTCCTAAATAGCCGGACCAAATTCGTAAACCTGGATTAAGACCTTGGAAGCTGCTGGTAAATACAAACTAACCAAGAATGTTACAATCAATGTAAAGAAAGTTAATGAAGTCAGAGGATATCTAGCAAAATTCCCAGACAAAACCTTAGGCCCGATTTTTCTGAGGACACGTCTCAATCTTATGAAAAGTAAGGAAATAATAGCGATAAGAGGCAAAACCAGTTCTAACAAATGCCGCTTCCGCAGAGCTTCAGACCAAGTAGAAACATTGCGACATCTGATCTTATCCTGTACCGGGACACAGAAAGCAAGAGATACATACTTGGGCAACATTCCGGAGTCGGCAACCACCTACGATGAAGAAACATGGTGGTCTTTACTAATGTGCGATGAAAAGACACAATGAGTGATAGCTGTAGCTCTAGTTATCAAGACTATTGGCTGGAGAAGTATTTGAACTGAGTTAACCAAGGATTAAGGAGGAATCATCTTTTATTGTTGCAGTGGAACTTTACTGTAAAAGACCAGGATGTAAACTGTGGCAAAGTCTTGTATTGTAAAAATTGTGTTACAATTAAGGCATCGAGGCGCTGTTACAGGAGATTTGTAAGAATTTTGAATTAGTGGTGACATGTGACCAATGTGGTCTCTTAGTTACAGGAACACTGATACTAGGTGACTTTGTATGCAGTTACAAGAGATACATAAATCATTAGAGTTTAAATAGCAGACTTTGTTAAGAGTTATGCATCGCAGTCCTTATTACAACACAGATAGCGGACGACTCATACAATTTAAACAAAAAGCTTGGTTTTGATTGCTTTACGGAATGCTTGGTGGGACTCTATCGTTCTTAGGTGTGTGGGAAGGGCATTCCAGTGGTAGGTGGCCATCGTAGGAAAGCTAGCGCCACCGACGCAGACTTTCCTTGTCTTGGGAGTGCGAATCATGTTCGAGTAGCCTTGTCTCTGAGGTCTGGTGGAAGTATGAATGGAAATTCTTTGAGCTAGGTAGGGGAATGTAGAGTTCATGCAGGCATTTATGCGTGAGGGCGAGAGTTTTGAAGACAATTCTCTCTTCGACAGGCAACCAGTGGGCCTGCCTTCTCACTTCCGAAATGTGGTCTTTCCTTGAGGTTCCTGTGGCGGCCCCAAGGGCAATTTTCTGGGCCATTTGGAGCTTAGCCAGGTTTTTACACGAAGTCCCAACAAGGAGGGCATTGCAATAGTCCATCCTGGATCCAATTATTGCCCTGGCGATGGTGATATATATATATTTGGCCATGCAGACTGACCATGGCTGAAGGCAAACCTTAATGGCAGTTACTGTTGTAATGTAATTAGTGATGCTTTCAGTGATGTGATCGGTGATGTCATCATTGTGGTCATAGGCCGCGCAACAGGGGGCACAAAGTAAAGGTGGCTTAAGCTGAATTTAAGGGGTTTAGTTACGTTAAGTCCTCATCTTAATGTCGCTGCAACTAAAGATTTTTCTGTGAAAAAAATATATGTATCTATATCTATATCTATATCTATATATATATATATATATATATATATATATATATATATATATATATATAGAGAGAGAGAGAGAGAGAGAGAGAGACTGTCTGTGCGTGTAGTTCGGAAGAGGGGCAGGCAACCCCCGCATTGCAACAGAAAAGTCAAAATTCGACATTCAGCAGTCGAACTAGATAGAAGACAACAAACTGTAGATCCTAATGAATGATACTTTCGCAGCCAGGGGACACCGTTGGGACGTTAGCAAAAATGCGCCACAAAGGCTAATTCCTTTAAGAAGATGCAATAAAGCGAATCATTTTCTACTGGAACCTGTGTTGAGTAATTTCCCTTAGATACCCTTGCAATTGGGACCAGAGTGATGGGCACAGTTGTGCAATTAACCTCTTTGTTTGAACATGTGGCGAACTCCGGTTGGAGCAGGGACGTCTGTGTTACAAGAGCTGCTTGTTTGCATGTATGTTTAAAAAATAATAGATTTGTATAAGCTACTTAAAAAGAACTGGTACCACCCAATGTTCAACACTGAAAATGCAAACACTTACGGAAATGACGGAGGCTCTTGAAGGTGGAGCTGTATTTGGCATGAGGACCCTCCCCTCATGTCCAAACCACTTTAGTGCATACGCAAACGCGCGCCCATAGTTCCCCGCAGACATTGTGATGAATGGCCCTTGCTGTGCACGAGCAAATTGATTTGCAACTCCTCTGATTTTAAAAGAACCTGCCAAGAAGGAAAAAAGAATGTAATTGTCACAGCACCAACATTTACAGCACTGCACATCTGTTCACTCTTTGCCCGTAGTAGAATGGAGAAATTGACTCAAACATTTATGTGTTCAAACCTTTTTTATTAAAGTTTCAAGACGACTATACAACAAATCTCAACTCAGAAACTGTACACAACTATGAAGTTACATACCGCACTTACATCCCAGGGATGTCATTTCACCAAAATGCCAGGGGTAGTGGAAGTGACATCACACGGGCCTTGACCTTTGATGACATCACAGGAAGGGAGGTCATTTGACCCCCGCCCCAAGTGACATCACTGGAAGTGATGGCACACAACCTTCAGATGCATCTAACACCTGTGTTTCCAGGCGTTCTGTGAGAAACCTAGAGGTGTCTCACTTGCTAGTCCCAGGGGCTCTGTCAACCAGGTGGCCAGGACACGGCCATCGCTATTAGATCCAGTTCCTGCGGGACCAGTGCGGGATGATCATCTGGATGGGGGGTCGTCAGGGAGTGGAAGTGGGACACCGACGGGTAAGACACCGATATTCTGCTTCTTATAACACCTTTTCCCCATCCTTCCACGTAGGATACTCAGAAACTCTAACCCCCCCCACCCTTTCCCGACACAAACAATTTCTCACGAAAGTCCATTGACCAACACCAGAGCGTTTTCCTGACATGTCCCAACACAAGGGTCAGGCAAAGTCAGGCAATTGACCATAATCACACACACCTGACGGCCCTTTCCCTTCTCCACAGGGATAAAAGGTGGAGCACGAGAGCACACTACGAATAAGGCAGACTGCATGATGAAATAGCTATCCCAAGGTATCAGTTCAAGAGAAGGAGAAAGGTGGTGAGAACCGAAAGGGCGACAAGGAGAAGCGACCCTGCCCTTTCAAGCAAGACCCACAAAGTCTCTGTAAAAGGAATCACAAGACTGCAAACAATAGCCAGCATGTGTTGCAGTAGATGTCAATGGTATACGGAGCCCTCCTACACTGATATCCAAGGCAGGGAGAGATGCTTACTACTGTGACACTGTCCTTGCCTCCAAAGACAAGAAAAGCCAAGCGGTTTATCACAGCCATAAAGTCGAAAGAAGACCCGATAAGAAACCACATTGTGCTGACCCAAAGTTGCGAATGGCAAATTAAGGGAAAATCAAAGAACTGTTAACATGCCATGGGAAAACCAGGGAAAACCAGCTGCATAGGAGTCCGGCTGCTCACTTGAGAGACTCTGGTTGATTCCCCTATTTTTGAAACTACCAATACCAGAAGGCCTTAGGAGAGCCACAAGGATAATGTCAAAGTGGTCATGCAGGGGTCTAGCAAAATCCCCTGTACAGTCGAAAATCTTTGACTGACAGGTAATTGGAAAACAAAGGGAAGCAAATCCCACATAGTGCGAAAGTAGAAGGAACTGTGAGGCTGGCAAATTTGAACCCGGAGGAGGGATGCCTGCAGAACTGGGCAAAGCAAGATGCCCCAATGAACATTGTGTTGACAAGAGCGAACCCGACAAAGGGATGTCCACAGTGAATTGTCTAAAAGGACATTAAGACTTGTGAATAAAAGCCGTAGTGAACCCGACGGAGCAAGGCTAACTTTCAAGATGGATATGAGCACGGAAGTGGGGGATCCAAGGGTGAAAAGCCATCACCCAAAGACCCATGAATACAATAAGTGAAATCTGTTTGAATAAGAGCCGTAGTGAACCCGACAGAGGGAGGCTAACATTCGAGAAGACTCTGAACCTGGAAGAGGGGTAACCCGGGGTGAAAAGCCATCATCCAAAGACTTGTGCATGCAACCTGTGAAATTGTTTAGGAAAAAGCCAAAGTGAACCCGACCGAAGGAGGCTAACATTCGAGAAGGGTCTGAACCCGGACTAGGGGGATCCAGGGGTGAAACGTCATTACCCAACATACATACGGAAAGGAACTTTTTGTTTGGTTATTTTGAACACATCAGGTCCTCGAAGGCAAGAGATTTTTTTGTATAAATGAGACTTAACCACCGAAGATCCTGATACCTGAGAACATAACTATACTCTCTTGGTGGGAAAGCTCAAGAGTGTGCTGTGCTCAGGAGTCTCACCTTGTCCCATGCTCAAAATGTGGGGACGGGAGACCCCCGGCTACCACATCCTAACTTATCATTTTGTGAACACTTCTTTCTTTCTTATGAATCCTATCCCTCACTCTTTGTGTATTGAGTTGTAAGGATTCACAATAGTTTTTTTTTAGCATAGGCCCTTTTATTTGACAAGACCCACTAGGACTACCTTATTATTTGATGGTCACAGCTTGCTCCCATCTTAGATTTATGGTTAGACTAGGCGTTTTTCCAAACTTCCTTACAGCTCTCATTTCCACCAGATATAAGAACCGAGGCACAGAGGGAGGCAAGATTTGTCCACAATATTACATTTGGGGAATGCCATTTTCACGATTTGACAGGGAGACTATATGTAAAACATACATAATGCAGTACTTGTAACATCTATAGATCGATGGACACAGACGTACTCGTTATCTGTGGCATTGATGTGTTAAACAAGCAAAAAAACACTGACCTGGGGAGGCATGCGCCGTCTGTTTACCCAGGAGCAAAAAGCTGCACGAGCAAAGCGTGAAGATTAAATTATTGACTAGGATTTAGTATCAACAAAAATTCACTGGTTATAACCATAGCTATGAGTCAGCTACCACTACGATAGAAGAAACCTATTGTGCGGATGTAAGCTGAAGCCATCTGTCATCGTGTGCACTTATCTTTTAGTTATGTGACAAGCAACCACATGTTGTCCCCCACAACCCAGAGCCGAACATGTTCTAGGATTTGATACATGGCTCTTCTTCAATCTTTTTTAACTGGTTGAGGTGTGTGGGGCAAGGGGGCTGCACTTCCCTCAAGAGTGGGGCTCAATGCATCTACGATTTTCAAAGCCCTGTGTGCGAGGTGCATTATTCAATTATCCCCACAGGACCGGCCTGTGAATGAAGCTACCACAAAGCCCTTTCCAAAAAGGGGTTTGAGTGGGGAGGGGTGGGTACCTCCATGGCTCTCTCACTTCTGAGACTCTGTATACAATGCTTTTTTTCTTAAACAGCGTTGCACCAGAGCAGGGTCCTGGTTGAGTTTGCGGCCCCTCTCAACCAATTACATCATACTTGAATGCGTTCAAGGTGAGCAGAGCCCAATCAGTGGCGTAGCACAAAATTTGAGCCGTGCTGAGGGCCCCCCACCCAAGCTCCTTAACAAAGCACAGGGCACGCCACACCCCAGAACGGCCTGCACCACCGCGTGTCCCAAGAACGGCCCGTACCACCACGAGTACGCAATGTTCATGATGGTTATGCCGCTGCAAGGGGATGCACTACTCCAAGTGAAAGAAGTAAATGTTTTTTAATCAGAGCTTAAATGTTTCACCTAGCGTAGAAAGAAATGGGCGGTGCCTGGTCCCAAAATATATCAGCCACCAGTGGTGGCTGGTGAGTTGTTTTTTTTGCAGGGTGTAAATATTTGCCACAAATATGCGACTGCGACTGAGCATAGTGAGGGGGCCCAAACTAACGAAAATGGGTTTGGGGGCCAGGGAGATTCTTCCCCCGCCCATTAGAAAATGTTTTGAATAATGAGTTAAAATGGTGCATTACACAGCACACTTTCTGTGAAATTTGGGTAGAAGGCCAGACAGTTTGCAATCGGTTTTGTAGGCTGTAGGGTAACTCATGGACAAAAGTACAATAGATACAAGTCACCAAAAGTGCATTTCCCAATGCATTGTCATGCAGGTCCCTTCAATATGTGCCAGTATAAAAACATGTTCATGCTGACTGTGCCCGTACATTTCTATGCTGGCTCCACCAACATATGCTATTATTCCCATATAACAACATACTTTAAAAAACACCTCAAAGCGAATATGAGTATCATTACTGGCAGTAGGCACAAAGCTGGCTCTGACAATATATGAAAGTACTCCTATGTAAGAGAACACTACCGTTGGTTTGGCCTTTAAAAGTGACATGTCACAATAATAAAGCATATTGTGAGAAACCTGGGGTATTCTCCCATGTAGACACAGAGAATCTTCTATTCGGGTGGCCTGGGGAGGGCCATCGATTTTGTATCCCAACCAGGGGGGTGGACAAGCGAGGGAGGATCACTTGGGTTGGGGAGGTCAGGGTTGCCCATTGGAAAATACCCGAAGGAAGACGCAGTATTCCAACCAGACAGTGGTGATAGAGGAAGTCCCAGGTGCCTTTGTGGGATATCTCTACTCCCATGACCTAAATCAGGGCGGCAGGATCCTCAGATCATACCCTATCCATCATGGCCCCAGTGTAAGGAGGAAAGGAGCTAATTACCCACAAGGGAGCGGGAGAAAGGCACAGGTGGCACGGGATCAGAGCACTGAGAATAAAACATTTTCATTCTCTCCAAATCATTGGGGAAATCGCCTAACGCCCATTACGCGTAGATCAGCAGCAGACCGGAAGCTAGGGGCAATTTCCTCCGGCAGGGGTGAACACAAAAGGAAAAATTCATATATCCCCTGGCAATATTCAGATAAGGTGACCAAAACTCAAATGAAACCCGGTTATCCCTTTAAACAATCTTCCCTAATCTCAAAGAAAGATTTACACTCTCAGCTCATCTCCCCCACCCCATTTTCAAGAAATACTGAGACGAGGAGGAGGCCACTAAGATCAATGAGGATTACCAATAGGGAAAACATGGGGAAATTATGGGCAAACGACTTTAGAAAAACCATTGTCCCACTAATAGAGTCAGGCAGAGCCAGGCAGTGATCGGTAACCATTCACACCTGACTCCACTTGACTGTGTGTTCAGCTATAAAAGGTATGGTCCGTCACAGAAACTTGAGCGAGCTCGGGCTGCAGTCCAGTCCAGTGAAGTCTAGAAGCGGAGAGAAGCAGAAGCTGCAGGCAGGAGGGAGACGGCGCGCAGACGCTGGTCCGGTGTGTGTGGGATGCAGCATGGCCAGGGAGCCGTAGAAGTGCTGACTGCATTCCGCAGGGAAGGACCAGCAAATTGCTTGTTCCCTTGGGGTCAGTGCCGGCCCCAGGGGTGCCCCAGGGGCAGGTGGGGGGAACCTGACCTCCATCCCGCACTGCCTGAAAGAGCCGCCTCTCTATGCGACGCTGCCCTGTAAATGTGAGAGAAACCCTGGGAGCATGCATTTAGATGAGAGCGGAGAGGGAGAAAGGCATAGAATCGGAAAGAGAGATAAGTGTGAAAGTAAAAAGCGAAAGAAAAGTGAAAAGGCTAAAAGTGCAGCAAGGAGACAGAAAGCAAAAGAAAGTGTCATGCTCTGACATTCGGGTGGCTGTGGAGAGAATAGACACTCAGACGCCATTAATGTGCCTTTGTTTTCTTTCCCACTTCTGGGTGTTGTAAGTCTGGTTTTCTTTTCCTCGCTGCCGGCGCAGGTACTTAGCCACGCCCCCCCTGCAACGGTGCGTTGCAACCCTTCGTTTTTCCTTGGGTCTATGCGCTACTGCTCTTCCATTATTTCCTTCCGCCCATTTTTTCGTGCCTCATTCTTTCTCCCTCTCTCTCCGCTTACCGTTCTCAGGTTTTCCTTTCCGTTGCTTTCCATCCCGCTTTCGCTCTCTCTCATCTTTCTTTGCCGCTGCTTGTAGCGTTTCTGCTGTGTTTACTTTCGGTATTGACTCGCTTCCGGGTCTCTCTCTCTATCCCTCCGGAGCTCTCCTTTCCTCCTTGGTTACCGCTACTGGTTCTTCTTTATCCTTTTTTTTCCCTCCTGCAATCTATTTTAGGCTGGTTCACTTCCCTTCTTGTTTCTGTCCTTCGGTGCCCTCCTTCTCCTGGCTACGTTGAACCCGTGGATTGTTTGGGGTTTGACTGTCTCCCAGCGCTCTGAGTTACTTATACTACGACCGGATTTCCACGCTCTCAAGGCACCAGGCTGCTCTCCTTCAATTGCATCATAGACTTGCCTCCATTGAACTGCCTCCAGACTGTTCTTCTTCTTTGTGAAATCCTCAACACCACTTTGAAGAGGTTATTTGTGCCTTTTGGCTTTTTCCTCTTCCTCGGCTCTCGCGGGAGGGTGTCCCCTGCTGTTCTGCTCTCCCACAAGCCGGCAGAGTGGCGTCCACCCGAGGGAGGCCATATCTTCATAAGAAGAAACAAGTACTCCCCAGAAAGAAGGGAAGAAGACCCATATCTTTTTCTGAGGATCTGACTGGTGAGGAGGAGGAGGGGGAGTTTTTGGACTATCCACATGGTGTAAGGCCTGACAGTTTGCAACGCCACGAAGAAACTAATATGGCTACAGCAGAACAGGTCCAGGAATTGGTTAATGCAATCCAGAATCTATCACAAGAAGTACAGACATTAAAGACCGAGAATGCTACCCTTCAACAGAGGATGGTGGTTCAAGAACAGCTGCAGGCACAACTCCCTTCCATGCCTATAGCATTGGGAAATACGACGGCACGCCACATAGTTTCAAGCACTTTATGGAAGCCTGAATAATATTCTTTACCTTTCGTCCTCAGACCTTTGCCTCCGATCAGGCCCGAATTGGGTTTTTGATCTCTAATCTTAACGGTAATGCCCTGGCTTGGGCAACTCCTCTGGTCACGGGTGCTAGCCCCCTCTTGCAGGATTATGCTGCTTTCACAGCTCAATTCAAACAAGCATTCGAGCGTCAAGAAGCAGTTCAGGTGGCCAGTGAAGAGCTCCTGGACATTCGACAAGGAACCTCAGACTTGCTTACTTACATTTCCCAATTCAAGAAAGTGGAGCCGAGACTGGTTGGCTAGAAGCGGCACAGTTCACTATATTCATACAAGGACTCCGAGAAGATCTCAAGGATGAACTCACCAGAATAGCCCGACCTACCTCATTTTCTGATCTGTTATCTACGGTGCTACAACTAGACTATAGAATTGCAGAAAGACGAGCTCAATGAAAAAAGACTCGTATTCCTTACCTACCTCCTGATTCTTCCACTCCAATGTCCTCCTCACCCAGACCCCCTAAAGAGGAACCTATGCAGATTGGTGTTGCCCGGGGTCCTTTGACTCCTGAAGAAAGAAAGAGAAGAAGAGACAACCTATTGCGTATGTATTGAGAATCCAACAAGCATATGTTACGTGAATGCCCAGTAGCGGCGGGTTCTCGAGGGTCACACTGCAGTCCCCATGTCAGTAACCTCGGCAGTTT
Organism: Ambystoma mexicanum; assembly: GCF_040938575.1. Classification (NCBI taxonomy): domain Eukaryota; kingdom Metazoa; phylum Chordata; class Amphibia; order Caudata; family Ambystomatidae; genus Ambystoma; species Ambystoma mexicanum. The sequence continues at coordinate 693,498,832 of NC_090936.1, forward strand.
CCACTGACGACAATCGTCTTATGGTTGTGAATTTACAACTACACCTTGGGCAAACTGTTATAGATGCCCTGGGACTGGTTGATTGCGGAGCAGCAGGATGCTTTAAGGACACTGTATGGGCTAAGAAGACTGGTATTGAGTTGCTTGAAAGAGGAGAGGATCAGAAGGTGGAAGGAGTGGATGGTAGGCCACTAAGTTCTGGACTCATTACTCATGTCACAACTCCACTTATCATGACCATCATGCAGCGTTCTGAAACGATACAGTTTGACCTAATAAGAGCCGCACATTTTCCCATTATATTGGAGATTTCTTGGCTCCGTAGACACAATCCTACTATAGTTTGGACAAGGAATCAGATGGCATTTCCTCTGACATCTGTGTTAAACAGTGCTCATCAGGAACCCACTATGCCATGGTCAAGGCGGTAACTGAATCGTACTCTCCTTCAAGAGCAGTAGGAATCAATCATATACCAGCCAGTCTGTGTGAGTATCATGAGGTGTTTTTTGCAGATGATCCACAAACTCTGCCTCCACATCGTCCAGAAGATTGTTCCATCGAATTGGTCCCCAACGCTCTGGTGCCCTTTGGTCATATGTTTTCACTGTCCCTTAAAGAGAAGGAAGCCCTACGAAGATAGCTCGATGAAAACATTCAGAATGGGTTAATTCTCCCTTCTCATTCACCGGCAGGGGCATCCCTGTTTTTTGTTCCTAAACGGGACACTCACGAACTAAGACCATGTATAGATTATCGTGGTTTAAATCAAGTTACCATTCGAGACAGGTATCCTATGCCACTCATCAAGGACATTCTGGAGGCCGTGCAAGGGGCAGTGGTGTTTTCAAAACTCGATTTGCGACGGGCATATCATCTTCTCCGTATACGGAAGGGTGATGAATGTAAGACTGCATTCCGGACACCTTATGGACACTTGAGTACTGTGTAATGCCCTTTGGCCTTGTCAATGGACCTTCCATATTCCAAAGATTCATGAATCGTATTCTTTCAAATCTCTTATTTCACACCACAATTGTATATCTGGATGATATTCTAGTATACTCCTCCTCGTTTGAGCAATTTAAGAACCACCTTAAACAGGTGGTACAACGCCTTAGTGAAAACCATCTCCTTATAAATCCAGAGAAATGTGTTTTTGAAGCTCTCACAGTTCCATACTTGGGGTTTATCTTGACCAATGCTGGTATCCAGATGGACCCACAAAAGGTTGAAGCTATTCTGAAATGGCCTTCCCCTACGACCATTAAGGGGGTCCAGAGATTCTTAGGGTTAGCAAATTTTTACCGCAAGTTCATTTAAAATTTTTCAAACACCGTATTGTCCATCACTTCACTCCTCAAGAAATCCTCGTCCCAGTTTAAATTGACTCAACAAGCGGAAGACGCCTTCTCCCGTCTCAAACAGCTTTTCTGCAAAGCTCCCATACTCCGACAACCTGACCAGGAACGTCCCTTCATAGTAGAAACGGACGCTTCTGCAGCTGCCTTGGGAGCTGTATTGTTGCAGGAATACCAGGGCAAGGAACAACCTATTGCATACCTTTCCAAGACTCTTACTCCTAGCCAAGTAAACTATTCGGTGATAGAAAAAGAGATCCTCGCTATGAAGACCGCCTGTGAAGAGTGGAGGTATTTGTTACAGGGTGCCACCTTTCCGTTTGTGTTACGGACAGATCACAAGAATCTGACATTTATTCAACAGATGGAGTGTAGTAACTCCCGACAAGCTAGGTGGGTCCATTTCTTTGCGCAGTATGAATTTACCATCACTTACATTCCAGGGTCTAAGAACACTCTAGTTGATGCCCTTTCCCGCATGCCCATTCCTGGTACAGTATTAGAACATCGCCCAGAACCGATCATATCCCCTTCCAAGATCGTTAGTCAGGTGTAAGGATTCCTACAGAAAGTTAAAACAGCTACTAGCAGTGTAACTCTCCTTCCAACTTTAACACATGAAGACCAGATCAAGACACAGGAAGGCCTGTTGTTCTTCAATGATAATCTATTTCTACCTGACGTTGAGAGCCGAAACATTGCCCTTAAATGGTGTCATGACAACCGTATGGCTGGACATAGGGGCAAGACCAACACGGTTGAACTTCTCAGGAGGCAGTTTTGGTGGCCAGGCCTAGTATCAGACGTGCACAAGTACGTTCGCTCCTGTCCGACTGCTTGCAGGTCTAAATACACCTTGAGGAAGCCTATCGGTCACTTACATTCATCACCGCTACCTACCAGAACATGGAGTGTTCTGTCTACAGACTTTATTGTAGATTTGCCACCTTCAGAGGGGAAGTTGTGCATTATGGTAACGGTGGACTCATTCACCGAGTTAGCCCATTTCTTTCCTCTCCTCGGCCTTCCCACCGCTGCTGAGATGGCTGAAGTATTCGTAAAGGACGTTTTTAGGCTACATGGCTTACCAGAAAAGATAATATCTGATCGTGGTAGCCAATACACATCTCGGTTTTGGAAGGTTCTGTGTACTAAGTTGGGTATAGAACACGCCATGTCGTCAGGGTTTCACCCTCAGACAAACGGGCAGACAGAGAGGCTTAATGCCTCTTTGGAGCAATATTTCACTGTTACACTAATTCGCAACAAGATAACTGGGTGACACTGTTGCTAACAGCTGAATTTGCCTATAATAATGTCAAACACAGTGCCACTATGATGAGTCCTTTTTTTCACCTATGGTTTTCATCTGTGTTCCCTTCTACCCAATGATCTCAAAGGCCTCAGCAGTACCATCGGTTAATGCCGTTCTTGATAGCATTTCTAAAGCCCATGTCCTTACCCTCAAATCATTACTGGCCGCCCAATGTAGATGCAAGACACATTACAACTCCCGTCACCAGGCTCATCCCTTATGGGAAAAAGGGACCAAGGTTTGGTTGTCTACTAGATTTCTGCCACGTTGGTTACGGGTTTCTAAACTATCTCCAAGATATATAGGTCCTTTTATCATCATTGAACGGATCAATCCTTTAGCTTATCGCCTACGATTACCTGACCATATGAAGCGCATACACCCTGTCTCTCATTCCTCACTACTCAAAGAATATCATTCGGATCCATATCAACACCCTCACCCTCACAATCAGATCAACCAGGACATACCCCCGGAATAATATGAGGTGGCGTCCCTTGCGGACTCTAGATATCGGAAGGGACGTTTAGAATACCTGGTCCATTGAAAGGATTCCCCCATTCCGAGGATTCCTGGGAACCTGTTTACCATCTACACGCCTCCCGGTTGATTCGTAGTTATCATAGCCGGCATCCCAATAAGCCGGGGGGACCCTCAATGCAGAGGGGGTATACTGTCATGCACCGACATTCCGGGCAGCTGTGGAGAGAATGGACGATCAGACGCCATTAATGTGCCTTTGTTTTCTTTCCCACTTCTGGGTGTTGTAGGTCTAGTTTTCTTTTCCTCTATGCCGGCAGAGGTACTTAGCCAGGCCCCCCCTGCAACGGTGCGTTGCAACCCTTCGCTTTTCCTTGGGTCTATGCGCTACTGCTCTTCCGTTATTTCCTTCCACCCATTTTTTCGTGCCTTGTTCTTTCTCCCTCTCTCTCCGCTTACCGTTCTCAGGTATTCCTTTCCGTTGCTTTCCATCCCGCTTTCACTCTTTCTCGTCTTTCTTTGGCGCTGCTTGCAGCGTTTCTGCTGTCTTTACTTTCGGTATTGACTCGCTTCCGGGTCTCTCTCTCTATCCCTCCGGAGCTCTCCTTCCTCCTCGGTTGCCACTCCTGGTTCTTCGAGGGAGGCTATATCTTCATAAGAAGAAACAAGTACTCCGCAGAAAGAAGGGAAGAAGACCCATATCTTCGTCTGAGAATCTGACAGGTGAGGAGGAGGAGGGGGACTTTTTGGACTATCCACATGGTGTAAGGCCTGACAGAAAGCTTGCAAGAAAATCAGATCGGGGCAAAATGCAAGTGAAAGCCTGGTTGAAACAGAAGATGAGAGAAAGTGAAAAAGAAACAGTGAATGGCCCGTAATAAGAGAGGGGCACGAGAAAGTTATAGAAGAGTGTCTGCGGCATGAAAAGAAAGGTGCCAGTCTGCACAGAACCAAAAGAGGCTGCAAAGGTGCACGCAAAGGACAGCAAATTAGTAAATAAGGTGCAAGGGTGCACATAAAGGAAAGCAGAAGAAAAGGGATGCAACTAGCATTGAAATGGAATAAAGAGGTAATAGAAGAACGTGAGAGCCAAGAGAGGGGCAATAATGTCAGAGTTGTCACAACTAGGAAAAGCAAAAAACCTTGCATTTTTTAAAGCCTCTGATTCTACCCCATGAAAGAATGCTTTAGGAATTCAAGACAGAAATGCAATAAATCATATGTTGTGTTTGAAATATGGAAGTGGCCTAGAGCTTGGGGAAGGAAGGAGACCCTGAGAGGCCTATTTAAGAAATCAAAGTACAGCCCAATAAAGAACTGAGTTTTTTTTGTGTTTCAAAGTTGAAAGGGGCCTGAGCTTGGGGACGGGAACCCTAAGAAGCCTAACCAAGTCAGAGACTTGTTGAGTTTTGTTGAACTGGTAAAGAGGATTGAAGTGTGGGGAAGGGAACCGTGGAAAGCTTACAAAAGGAACTGTGTTGTTATTTTGTAATAGTGTTTTGAAAGTTGATGAAGCTGAGGCTTGGGGAAGGGAACCCCAAAGAACTTAAAGACATTTGAATGTAGTCAGAATAGCTACAAGGGACCTGTGGAGAAGGTCTTATGAATAGCTCTGTGAATTGAACATATTTGTGTGACATTGACCCAACAGCACCTGGTGTAAGACCACCTGAAACCAATCCTGGTTTACATTTTTGTTGAGCTACTTATTTTTGAAAATAATTCCTATCGCGTTTTTATACAGAGTGAGGGGAAGCATAGGTTTAGACACAGACAGACTTTTATTTTGAACTCTTATATAGCGACGGCCGCTAGAAACATAAGTTGAGGGAATTGTCCAGTCAGGCATTACACCAACACAAGAACTTTAGTCAATAAAGGTTTTTGAACAAACCCACTTGAGTCTGTGTCTCTCTTGATACTATGCCTGCCTCACAATGTTCAAACTGGTTCCAATGTAAACCAGTCTAGACCCACAGGAACACTTATCATCCTTGCTCCATCATAGATGCTCTGTTAATAAAACATCATGCTACAGTAAAAAATGTACAGGCTGCTACACCGAAACGTCAGTCTAGCAAGGTAATACTACTTATCATGCTTGCTTTATCAAAGATGGCGAGTAATAAATGTTGTGCCACAGTAAGCAATGGCTAGGCTGGCTGTACCAAAATGCCAGCCTAGCCAGGTAATGACATACATGAACTTGGCTTTGCTCGAAATTACCAGTAAAACATGCAAAGTCAATAAAGGATGTATCAAAAATGTTCTAGTGATCCCCAGTCTCCCAGGGACATACACACATACACACGCAGGCATCCCCTTTCACCCACCCACACATCTCCTCTCACACTGCTATCTGTACGAGCCCTATGATTACTGCAACTTAACACTATGTGCCTGACCTCATTCTCTAGATAACAACATAGCAGACTTAGCAGTTACTCTGCCTGCACTATACCATAACTAAAACTCTAGCCACCTATCCAGATACAGGACGCTTACACATTACACAATGCTCCTTATACTATCCTATCTAGTATACCTGGCCTCCTCACTTGCCTCACTCGCCCCATGGGAACATCTCACTATGTCGCCTCTTATAGCAACTACAATACAACAATCCACTACACAATATAACATAGCTGACAGAAACCTAAGATTACGAGCAAGACTACCCAGAATCTTTGATCCGCTCATCAAATACGAAACTAACACCACTCGAGAACCTACTCGCAAACCATTCACCCATAACCACGTTAAGCACAATAACTACCAAACTAACAAAGAAACATTTGCCACTCCCAATGCTGCAAAAAATACTACTACACATCTTAACCGCACACCTAAACTCAAAGGAGCCTTAATAAACGCTAGATCCTTAGTCGCCCACGCCATAGAAATATCTGAAGTTATCCTGACAGAAGACTACGATTTCCTAGCCATTACAGAAACTTGGCTGCATGAGGCATCAGGCCCAGCACTATCCCTAGCTGTGCCCAATAATTATACTATCCTCAGATCGGATAGGTGCGGAGCTCGAGGTGGAGGACTAGCCATCATCGTCAAAACTAAACTCCAGACGAGACTCACCCCCTCACCAACCATTGAATCTTGTGAGATAATGTCCACCAAGACACCTACAGCTAACTCACAAACCCTTAACCTTCACTTGATATACAGACCTCCAGGTCCAATCAAGAATTTCATAGAAGACTTAACTACCATCCTATCAGAAAACCTTAAAGATACTACTCAATCAATATTACTAGGCGACCTCAATATTGGCTTTAATGATATCAACGACTTACAAGCCACAGCAGCCTCCAACACCCTAACAGAACTGGGTTACACACAAAGAGTGCTTGAGCCCACCCATATCAAAGGGAGAACCCTTGATTGGATTGCTGACCACAACTGCATTATAGCCACTCTCACCATCTCACCCCAAATCTGGTCAGATCACCATCTAATCTCATTCTCCTTGGACACTGCCACCCCCAAACTGCAACAACCATGTGCACCTCCTGCACTTACCAGAAACAAAAAAAACATGACACTAGACAAACTACTCCCCGGCATCATGCCCACTTTGGACGCTCTACCTGACAACCTTAACCCTAACAGCCTAGTGGAAGAATTTAACAATATCATGAACAAAACTCTTGACAACATCGCACCACTCAAGCTCAGAAACAGCAAGCCAAAGAACCACCTGAACAACTGGTTCACCCCTCTCTTAAAAAATCTGAGATTAGAAAAAAGGAAATGGGAAAATACATGGAAAATTAACCCCAGCCCAGAAAATAAACTGAAATTAGCTAAAATCTCTTCTCATTACAAAAAAGAAATCATCTTAGCTAAACAAGAGACCTACAATAACAGAATCACACAAGCCAAATCAAGTACTAAAGAACTGTTCACCATACTCAGAGAACTGGAAAACCCAATAACACCTCAAGACAACTGTCTTAAAGATAAAAAGTGGTGCTCCGAAATCCAGCAAGCCCTCTCTAACAAAGTCCGAAACCTCCAAAAGAAAATAGAACTAAAACGTGAGACCCTAGCACCCAATATATTACCGCCTATCAAGACACTTCCTAACTCCAAACCCACTACGCAATTCCACTTCTCCAAAGTCTCCATACTAGAAGTAGAGAAAGTAATACTCGGTCTAAAACCGTCCAACTGCAAAGGAGACTTATGTCCAGCACAACTCATCAAAGATGCCGCACGAGATCTAGCACCATTTATCACCAAGTTAATTAATGCCTCCTTTACCACAGGCATTATCCCCAGTAACTTAAAAGAGTCCTGGGTGCTCCCACTCTTAAAAAAGGCTACTCTAGACCCCACTATACCCACTAACTATAGACCTATTACTACGGTACCGTTCCTTCTGAAGATACTGGACAAGGTGGCATATATACAAATCCAGAGCTTCCTGGAACAAAACCAACTACTAGGCTCCCGACAATCTGGCTTCCGCCCTCTTCACGGTACAGAAACTGCATTGATTGACCTGAAAGCCCAAATAGACAAAGTAAGAGATTCTGGAAAACCAGCACTCCTCCTGCTACTAGACCTATCGGCCGCTTTTGATTTAGTGGACCATAAAGTCCTATGTAACCACCTAGATTCAGCAGCACACTTCTCCACTGAGGCTATAGCATGGATACAATCCTTCCTCAGTGACCGCACCATGAGGGTTTTCTCACCTATAGCAGCTGCAGACCCCATCCCTATTACCTGCGGTGTGCCACAGGGATCATGCGTTTCACCAACGCTATATAACATATTCACTAAGCCCCTGTTTGATGATTTGGACCATCTGGGTATCAGGTATACCAACTACGCTGACGATACCCAGATCCTCCTCCCACTCACAGGGGTTTACGAAAAAGATCTAGCAATGGTGAACAAAATATACAGCATCGTTCAGGCATGGATGGCAACCCATGGCCTATGCCTGAACGATGATAAAACTGAGCTTCTTATCCTAGGCACCGCACCCCTCATCAAAAAACTAAGCTCAAACTACTCTTCCTTCATCATAGATGGGAACTGCATACAAGTTGCCAAAGAAGTTAAAACATTAGGCATCTACCTTGATTCTACCCTATCATTCTCCAAACAGGTAAACTCCCTAGCTTCCTCGACAGCCTACACATGTAAGCTCATTAGAGCAGGAAAACAATTCCTTTCCCAGCACAGTTGTCTAACATTAGCCAGAGCCCTTATCATCTCTAAACTAGATTATTGTAACGCACTGTACATAGGAGCCACTAAATCTATCATAAACAAAATCCAGATACAGCAAAACAAGGCCCTCCGAGCGGCATTGAACATCCCCAGGAGAGAACACATTACAGTAATAAGAAGGAAACACAAATGGCTCTCCACCCATGAGAAAATCAGACTCAAAACTGCATCTCTCACATACAAATCCCTACACAACAAAGCCCCCCAATATCTTAAGGACAGATTCACCAGAACACACCCCACAAGACAAACCAGACTTGCTTACACCAATCGCTTACAAGTACCACGCTTTAAACTGACCACCATAGGCGGAGCTAGCTTCCCAGTCAAAGCTGCTCAATTGTGGAACGAATTACCCACTACTGCGAGGCTAGAACACTCCTTTTCCAAATTCAGGCAAATTGTAATCAACTGGCTAACGACAGCAACTGCTAATTGAACCCATGATAATGCTCACGCCTGTTTGCTACACAGTATCTGCACCATACGATTGTAAACTTGTATTGTAAACTTGCACCTATAACTGGTAATGTCTGTAACTGGTAATGTCTGTAACTTGTAACTGTAACCTGTAACTTATGCTCTAAGCTGTACATATTCTTACTTTCTGCGCCCTTATACCCCAGGGTCCGGTGCGCACAATAAATTCTAAACAAACAAACAAACATTAATTCACACACCATTCACCACACAGGCATGCACCCACCCATCCAGACCATTCACACACACAATCACATTCATACCCATTCACCCACCAGTCACTCACCTATATACCTTCTCTCACATACACTTACACAGGCACCCCTCCAGAACATTTATGCACACACTCACACATTCACATTCCTACTCACTCCCCCATAAACCTCTCACGTCCACTTGCACTGCATTCTACACACGGGAACGCACCCACCCACCAGAACATTCAAACACACACTATCACATTCCTACTCATTCACCCACCACTCACTGACCAATACACCTTCTCTTGTGTCCATTCACACTGCATTCTCCATACAGATACGTACCCATCCAGAACATTGAAACACACTATCACATTCATACTCATTCACCCACCAGTCACTCACTCATCCACCTTCTCTTACATCCACTATCACTGCATTCTCTACACAGGCACACACCCGCCCACTCAGAACATTCAAACACAAGCTATCACATTTCATCTCATTCACCCACCACTCACTGTCCCATAGCACATATGTACATCTGACACGCACTTGACACATGCAAAATACACATCACATTTTTTTAAAAAGTTTCCAGCTTCGGTCTGTCACTCCAGCCACCCTCGGCTCCTCTGTGTTGCTCACAACGAGGAACCAGGAAGCTGGGAGAGCTTCCTTGTTCCTGTATATGATCCGCGAGGAAGCCGGAATAGAAGGGGTTGGAGCTGAACATGGCATGTGACACATGCGACATGTCACAGTCAGCACCAACCCCGACTGAGAGTTCCAATCCCGTGTTGAAAGCCACGGCCCAGCCTTCACCCTGGTGTGGTGGGGCTGCACACTGCAGTGGCTGCCGGGGGACCCCACTATTTCAGGAGCATACATTAAAACAAATATATAATATTTCTTATTTTTACAGGGATAGCAAGGGGGAACCCAGAGGTTGAAGCTGTGACTTCTAGCGACCCCCAAATTACGTCCCTGCGACATCCCTCCCTGACCCTCCCAAGTCCACCCACAGTACCATCCACAACCCATCACTCCATTACCTTTCAGTTACTACCTTATCTTCTTTATTCCATGTACTTTCCCAACTGTCCAATTACAACATGTTTAATACTGTGTGCAGTCCTTATTCGTAACTCTGATATATTGCAGAAATCCTTCCCACTTCGTAAAGAAAAGTGTCACTATATTATGTAGTTCATATGGCACTTTCTCACAGACAAGGAGTCGCCACATCTAACCAGTCATCAATAGAAGGGGAGCTGGCTGACCTCCAGAGTGCAGCAATAGTGTTTCTAGCCACTATTAACAGCCTGAGAAGCTGCATCGATTGGGTCAAGCGACCCTCGCCCTGGACATGCTGTGGTGCCCACCATCCCAGAAGGCAGTCTTCCGAGTGCAATCAATCAACAGGCCTGTGATCTGCCTCAGTATACCTACCATCTCTTCCCAATAAGGTTTTAACTTGCGACAGCTCCACCAAATGTGCAAATATGTTCCTGCCGCTCCGCACCCTCTCCAGCATAGCCGAGATTTGCTTTTGCCCATGCAGGCATCTCGTTCAGGGGCTAAATACTACCTCACTAGCATCTTGTAATTTTGTTCTGCATATTGAGTGCTGATTGTCACCTTCGAGATTCTTTTCCATAGATCCGCCCACAGTTTCCCATCCAGGTCCCTGCCTAGCTCTCTGTGCCACCCTTTTACATACATTGGGTGTCCCGCATACCATGAGCGTTGAGGCAATTATACAACTACAAGATCACCAGGAGTGAAAATCAGCTTCTCAAATGAGGTTAGTGTTCTCATGGCACCCATCCTATTATCCCCCTGAAGGACCCAGTGTTGAAGCTGTAGCTGAGTAAAGCGCTCACCTTCAGTTATTCCAAATGTGTCTTTACAGGCCGCAAAAGATCTAATTTCCCCCTCCTCAAACATCCGTGAGATGAAATCACATCCTCCTGTATGCCGCATCTGAAAAACTATTTTGATAAGCTAGAGTAAAGTTAATATTATGGTGGATTGGAGTTGTCCGATTCCGGGAATGTTGTTATTCCCATCCTTTTCACAACATCGTCCCAGACTCGGAGCATAGTGGCAGTGAATAGAAGCTCGTACATTACAAATAGGGCAACCAGAGCGGGTAATCCATAGCATATATCTGAGGGGCCTGCCGACTACTTGTTTAGCTGTCACCAGATTATTTTTGAGTTCGGATCAACCCAGTCTTGCAGTACTCGCAACTGTTTAGCCTGATAATAATTCTGAAGCTGGCGTAAAGCTCCCCACCTCTGTCTCTAGGCCTCTATAACGTCACAGATGCTGCCCTTGCCGGACGATTCCTCCATACAAATTTGCTAAGCTCCTTTTGGAGGTTCCCTAATGCTTGTTTGGGAAGCATCACCGGGAGAACTTGAAATAAGTACAGTCGTTTTGGCAGGATGTTGATCTTTATCGCTGCCTCTCTGCCCAATAGTGATAACTTCTGCAAACTCCACCTGTAGTATAAAGCCGCCCAAAGGAAGACAGGAGCCAGGCAGGCTTTTCAACAGGGCTTTATTACCAACAGGTCTGCAATCATGAGGCACTGATAATGTCCTGGATTAGCTGGGCCAACGTGGCCAAACAAGGGTTTGGGTGCCGTGTCTCTGGAGCACCGTTAAACTAACAAAAGACTCCCGTGCTCGGAGGAGCCGGGAAGACGCTGCTTTCCGCGTCCTCAGCTCGTCCCGTAATGCGCGCGTAGCGCGCGGGGGCGGAGCTGGTCGCGCGGGCGAGATCTCGCGAGAGCGGTGCTCTCGCGATGCCTCTACACACCTCCCTTTTCCCAAAAGCAGAACGAGTTCATTGTAGTGCATAGTCATTGTATCTCACCGGTCTTCTGCATACCCTTCGGGGCCTCTCGCTGATTTCAGGGCATGGTCTCTGCTGTTCTGGTTCAGGACTTTCACATGGTTCTTCCCGTTCCTCTACGCTAGCATCTTTTTCTCCTTCGCTTCCTTCTGCTTCTTGCTCCTCATTTCTCCTAACGTCATTTCCGGTTTCTACGTGGGGTGTCTCTTGGGTCCTCGCTTCTTCTTGCCTTCTCTGGTATACTGCTACCCTTTCCAAGTTCCACGAACGCCCGTCTTCCGTGCGGACGTGATTGGTCCCTTGGTGAGTTACTTTTATGGGCCTACTGTATCGGGATCCCGTGTCTGGGTCCTTTCTTGGCAATTTGATTTTGACCCAGTCCCCTTCTCTTATGTTGGGCGCTTGCTTCGTCCTTCTTCTTTCATCACTCCACGCTTTCATGCGTTTCTTGTTTCTCTCCATGCGCCATACTACTTCAGTCATGTCGACTGCTTCATCTTCCCTTACTTTCGCCAGCCATGGAGGAATGAGGGTGGATGCCGCACTCCTCCCTCTCAACATTTTGAATGGGGATATTTGGGTAATCCCATTTGGCGTAAGTCTGTGAGCCGCTATGGCTTCTTTGGCAGTTTTGAGGGGGTTCATTCCTGACGCTGTTGCCAGTTGGATGGCCCCTTTTATGAACCTATTGGCCCTCTCCACCAGTCCATTTGCTTGGGGGTGATACAAGGCCGCCTTCTTTTGTTTGATGTGGTTCTTTCTTAAAAATGCTTCCATATCTTTGGATACTAGTTGCACCCCATTGTCCGTGACGACTTCTTTGGGGAGGCCTTCCCTCTGGAAAATTTCAGTGAGTACCTCTATGACCGTCTCTGTGGTTATATTCGGGACAAACTCAGCTTCGACCCACTTGGATAAGTAGTCGACCAGCACTATGCCGTATTTATGTTCCGTTTCCATCGCCTCCAGGGGCCCTATGAAGTCAATGCCCACTTTGGACCATACCGCTTCTGGTATCTCCGTGGGAATGAGAGGCGCTTGTCGGACCTTAAGTCTTTTGTCACTGTTCAGGCATTCATGGCAGCGCTCTATCATGGCGCGTATTTCCTGGTCCATAGACGGCCACCAGTAAGCTTCTCTCACCCTGCGGCGAGTCATCGTGTTCCCTAGGTGCCCCGCGTGGGCCCTGCAGAGTATGGTGCGCCTCATTCCTGTGGGGGGAATGATCTGATCCATTTTCATGATTATTCCCTCCGTTTCCGACAACTCATCTTGCACCTTCCAGTATGCTCTCATGCCTTCCGGCAGCATTTTCTCATTGGGCCAGCCCTCTTTGATCCAATTGCGTATCTTGGCCATGATTGGGTCCTTCCCATCTTCTTCTTCCCAGTGTCTTTCGCTGAGTTCCAGGTAGTCTGGGGTCCTTATGTCTGATATGGATGCGACTATGCATTCCCCCTGTAGGAATGTGGTAGCCCTTTCCTTGTTCTCGGGCAGTCTCGACATGCAGTCGGCTTGCGAGTTTTTCCAACCCGATATGTGATGGATATCGAATGTGTATTCTTGTAGCTTTGCTGCGATGCGAGCTAGCCTGGGCGTGGATGTTTTGGTGCCTCCCGGGCTGAGCATGTGGATGAGTGGCTTGTGATCTGTCACCAGTTTGAACTTTGTGCCCCACACATATGTTCTGAAATGTTCGACTGCCCATGCGCATGCTAGCATCTCCTTTTCAATCGTTGAGTAATTTTGTTCTGCTTCTGATAGTGCCTTAGACGCGAAGGCCACCACATGTTCGGTGTCACCTCTCCTCTGCGTTAGCACTGCTCCTAATCCGTACGCACTGGCGTCCGTGGTAATGACCGTGTCCCACTCTGGGTTGAAGGGTTGCAGACACGGAGCTTTCATGATGTGGTGCTTTATGGTGTCCATTGCCCTCTTCTGAGGTTCTCTCCACGAAAATTCTGTTCCCTTTTTGAGTAGATCGCGTAGGGGAGACGTGGTTTCCGAAAACTTGGGTATAAATTTCGCGTAATACTCAGCCAATCCCAGAAACGACCTCACCTCTTCTTTGGTGGCTGGTTCGGGAGCTTTGGTGATGGCTTGCATCAGATTTTCTTTCGGGCTGATCCCTTTTTCCGAAATTTTGTATCCCAGATATTCCACTTCTTTTACTCCAAACGAGCATTTCTCGTGACGTAAACGCACTCCTGCGTCTTGTAGTTTGTTAAGAACCACTTTGAGGGTGGTATCATGCGTCTGCTTGTCCTTTGCATAAACCAATATGTCATCCTGAAAATATACTACATTTTCGACTTTCCTGAGTAGGACGTCCATCATGCGCTGAAAGGCCGACGCAGCTGACGACAACCCGAAAGGCATTTTCGTGAATTGGAACGTGCCAAAGGGCGTGATAAAAGCTGTAAGGGGTTTCGACTCTTCATGGAGCTGTATCTGATGATATGCATTTCTCATATCAAGCTTCGAGAATATTTTGGCCTCCTTCATTAATAATATGAGTTCGTTTATGCTTGGGAGTGGGTAGTTGTCCGCGATGACTTCTAAATTTAGACTGCGCAGGTCTATGCATACCCTTAATTCCTGTGAGTGGGGTTTCTTTATCAGGACGACTGGGCTCAGCCATTCGGACGCTTCAATTTCTTCTATCACTCCTTCCCTCTTCATTTTGTCCAGCTGTTGTCTCAGGGTGTCCCTTGCTGTGGCCGGTACTGGTCTCACCCGATGTTTGACAGGGACGGCATTTCTTTTGAGCACGATCTTGTGAATGAAGCTTTTAATGTGTCCCGGCTCCTCCGAGAAAAGTGTTGGGTAGTCGCCCTTTACCACCGATTCACTCTTCATATTGACTGATAGAACTTGATCTTCTGTGCTGGGATCCAGTCTGATTTTTAACTTGTCTTGATCATCCCAGCCCAATACTGCCGGCCCTTCATGGCTGAAGTAGACCCTGGTGATGGTTTCCCTTCCTTTGAATTCGACTTTTCCGTTGATATACCCTAAGAGTTCGACTGAGGCCCCCCCAAACACTGTGGGCTTGTGTCGTGTGGTGAGCACTTCCACTTTCTCTTTACCCACCATGTCTTTATATGTCTGAAGGGGTAGGATGGTGAGATCCGACCCGGAATCTGCCATGACCCGAGTCTCTCTTCCGTCGATTCTGATGACGCAGTGAGGCTTCTCTCTCCTGGCTCGGGTGCTGTTCACCATTATGACCGTGGGTCTCCCCTCCTCATCTGACGAGGATTCTCTTTCTTTTGTGTGGTCCGTGGTGAGGCTCGCGACTTTCTTGTTCCTCCATCGACACACTGTCGAGAAGTGTCCTATGCGTCTGCAGATTGAACACTCCTTGTCTCTGGCTGGGCACTCTCTGTCATAGGCCAGGTGTTTGGTGCTGGAGCACCTATGACACTTGAGGGGTTCTCTCTTGCTGTTTCTTGACTCTCTCGTGTCTGGTGCGGATTTCTCCTTTCTTGGACGGAATCCAACTGCTTGTATTTCAGTGGGGACTTGGGCTCCTGTAAACTCTTTCCTTCTCCCCGCGGTTTCTTCTACCGCTCTGGCAATTTCCACAGCTTTTTCTAACTGTAATTCTTTTTCGAGGATGAACTTATCCTGGACTTTGCGACTGTTGGTATGGACGATTAGCATGTCGCATATGCGGTTTTCCGCGTCGGTACCAAAGTTACACAAAGCTGCCAGTTCCCTTAACTTCGTGACGTAGTCATCGACAGGTTCGGACTGTTCCTGTTTCCGAGTGTAAAACCTTATTCTATGGAGTACAGTGTTCTCTTTGCTGGCGAACCTCTTAATGATTCTCCTCACGGCCTCCATGAACACATCGTCATTGACGTCATCTACTGGTATCGGGGTAAGGCCTTCAAATATTCTTTGCCCTTCCACCCCTAAGGCGTTAAGTAACATGGCCCTGCGTCTCACCGCTGAAAATCCAGATCCGCCCATCGCCTCGACGTAGGTCGTGAACAGGGGCTGCCATTGTGGCCAAGGAATGGCAGGCCTACCTGGTGTCTGTAGAAAGGGTGGTGGCGGTGTGGCTCCCTGCATGTTTCTGCGCGGTTTCTTGTGGTGATCCTCGTCGCCAATTTATGTAGTATAAAGCCGCCCAAAGGAAGACAGGAGCCAGGCAGGCTTTTCAACAGGGCTTTATTACCAACAGGTCTGCAATCATGAGGCACTGATAATGTCCTGGATTAGCTGGGCCAACGTGGCCAAACAAGGGTTTGGGTGCCGTGTCTCTGGAGCACCGTTAAACTAACAAAAGACTCCCGTGCTCGGAGGAGCCGGGAAGACGCTGCTTTCCGCATCCTCAGCTCGTCCCGTAATGCGCGCGTAGCGCGCGGGGGCGGAGCTGGTCGCGCGGGCGAGATCTCGCGAGAGCGGTGCTCTCGCGATGCCTCTACACCACCTCAATATATTTGCCCTGATCGCGCCCAGTACTTCGAGATAATTTGCATCGTATAAATCTCCCACCTGAGCTGTAATCCAAATGCTCAAATAGTTAATGCTCTTTATCACCCACTTAAAGGGGGAGATACCCGGCAGGCCTTGCATTCTGTCCTGACCCAAAGACAAGTTCAGATTTATTTTGAACACAGATACTGCTACATATTCTTCAAAGAGATCCAGTGTTGGGGGGAGTGAACACTCAGGTTTAGACAAAGCCAAAAGAATATCATCAACATATAACACTATTTTGTGATCGATCCCATCACAGCTAAGGCCCTTTATATCCTTCCTGGTCCTCACTCGCTCGGCCAGAGGCTCAACAGACGACGCAAAGAGGAGAGCCGAAAGCGGCCAACCCTTCCTCATCCCCCTACTTAAGCGAAAGCCCTGCAATAGCTGGCCATTCACTGCCACTCTCCCAGAGGGTGTGTCGCACATGCAAATACCCCCCTTATGAAGCCCTCCCCCAGATCAAACTTGCACAACACTGCCCTTAAATAGCCCCACTCCAGACGGTCAAATGTCTTTTCTGAGTCTAAGGTGACTAGCATCGCCGGCATCTTTCTCCTGTGTGCAATATCGATATGGTCTATTGCTCGCCTTATATTATCTGCCGCCTGTCTTCCCGCGTCAAACCCAGACTGATCTGTTCAGGAAGTATTTGGTCCAAGTGCGCTGCTAGGAATTCGGCATAAAGCTTCCTATTAATGTTTAGTACCACAATAATAATTTGGCATTTATATAGCGCTACGAACCCTCAGGTATCTGAGCGCTGCTTATTATTACCCACGGTGTGTGGTGCTCATTTATCGACCTCGGAAGGATGAAACGCTGAGTTGGGCGCTGCCGGGATTCGAACCTGCATTCGCAGGCTCTGCACTGATGTCAAAGCGAGCACTCTACTCGCTGTGCCACTTGACCGGCTACAATGAGAGGGTACGAGGAGCAAAGACCCGGGCCCTTAGTCTCGTTAGGGATCACCGACACCCACGCCTCCTCCATCGAACTAGGGACCCTGTCCTCCCTCCAGATCATGTTAAATAACATGTGAAGTGGACCCAGAAGTGTACCTGCATATCGCATATAGAATTATGGAGAGAATCCATCTAGACCCAGGCTTTATTTCTTGTAAGAAAACTAATGGCTTTTAAGACCATTTCCTTCCTTATGTCCTCTCCTAACCCTTTCCTTTGAGCCTCCGTTGCCTTCGGCAGATCACATTTCTCCAAAAAGGTGCCTATCGACTCCTGAGTTGGGGAGTCAGATGTGTACAAATCCCTATAGAATTAATCAAATGCCCTCCATTTCTCCAATTCTGCTTTGGGTGTGCCCCCGTCAGGTGCATGCAAGTCTCCAATGGCTCTTTTATGTGCTCAGGCCTTAAAGGGATAGTCCAGTAAAAAATGTTATTTTAAAAATAGATAGGCAACATTAAAAAATTAATACTAGCACTTTTTTTTTTAAAACTTCCTATGTAAAATTTTGAGCTATTCAAGCTCAAAATTCGCAAAAGCAAGCACATGGGCGCATCCATTTTGTGAAATGGATGCCCGCCTGTGCTGGCTTTTGCGGCACTAATGAAGGAAAAGCCAGCCAGCTGTAGTAAACAAAAGCTACCGCTGGGTGGCTTTTCCTTCATTGGTGCTGTACGCAGAGGACGGGGACCGGAGACCAGAGCAGGAAAGCAGCAGCTGAATCTCGGTAAGTGCTATTTATTTTTTTTTAAAAATAAGCACTAGCTACAGTTTTTTTCTAAGGTTTCCGGGCTGGAGGAGCCCGGAAAACTTAGAAATAAAACCGCAGCTTTAAAAACGTTGTATTTATGTTTGCGGTCGCTTTTGAAGCGACCGCAAACATAAATACAACGTTGTGTTTGAAAACGCTGCAGTTTTTCTTTCCAAGTTTCTCAGGCTCCTCCGGCTCGGATATATTCTTGCCTGAGGGCATGCTGGCACCTTGGGTGCAAATTCTGTGTAGCTGGTGCCATTTCCTGTCCTTCTGGAAGCCCTCCTATTGCCTCTGTCTCCCTGGCCCTGTGATCCTACGCAGTGAAGGGTATTATCATACATAATGTACGCTTTTGGGCACGAGGTCCAGGGTTGTGCACCCTGGCCCGTGGCCCCACACCTGGATGGGTTACCGGCCATCCAAGTTCCCCCAAAAGTTGCTTCTCTAGCTCCATCAATGGCCAAATTATCTGCCCATTCCCGGTAGGGCTCGTCCCTTCCCTGTGACCGGTGTTGCCCCCTGTGGGGGTTTTGTCATTACCTGGTCTTGCTCGCGTAGTGTTGCATTCTAAGGCTGTAATTATTCCGCCTGTTATTGGTCTAGCTCTTTCCTATGACTATAACTTACCCTTGTGTGTTGGACTCTTATTTACCCCCAAGATCTCCCCCCCAATCTACTTTTGCATCCTCTTACTAAACAAAAATGGCGCCCATGAGGCTGGGGTCCTTTTTGTTCACCCTGTGTTCCCTTATGGCCATGTGTGTATCAGTGAAAACTTGTCTGGTGTCGGTCCCCGAACCACCCCTCCCAACCCACACCTGTTGCTGTCGCCAGGGTGGGAGGAGAGAGGGGAGTCCCTTCCTTCCTGCATGTCACCTCCAGGCTTATGTGCTTGGGCCCTCTACCACCCGCTAATTTAATGAAATAACATATTGCAGCCAGGTGGGATGAAGCCCACGATTTCTTTTTGCTCTGTTTAAATGACTATTCCAGGAAATCATTTACGTGCCTTTCTTCAATGTCCTTACTGTTATTAACCTTAGTTATTTCCCTGAAGTATTTTAGGCACTTAAAATAAAGCTTGGTTGTCTTCTGGGCCAAAGCGTTCCTGGCCAGCTCACCCAATAAGCCTGTCACCTTATAACACTGACTGATCCATTTCCTGTCTCTCAGCACCCGTGTTCAGGGTGCATTTATGTGTAGGTTGGGGCAAGATTCCTTTCTTTTGCCCGGTGTGTGGTTTCTCACTGCTCCGCTTCCAGTATTCCCCAGACCTCCTTTGGGACTCTTGTCCCCCATGCATCTGCCTATGGTTTCAAGGCTCTGAAAGTTTCCAGCTGAAAACTAGATAATGCATCAGCAGCGTTATTACTTTTGCCTGGGTATTAGGGCGATGTTGAATTTTAATGCATGCTTGGTTATTTCCCTCAGCACTGTAAGCACCAGCTGTTTGTCTAGTGACCACTGCATCACCTGACGAGACTCGCTCTGCTGGTGCCACTTCCCTTCAGTTAGATCCTCTCACCATCTCGGGCACGTTGTGCACAATAACCAGTGCAGCCAAGATGCTGGCGACAGTTACCCATATTATGTTTCCCCAATGATTACTGACACATTGTGTAAGTGTTGGCAATAAAAAGGCTGTGGGTTTTTATTGTACATTACATAATATTACACAAAATAAATAGTCATAATAATAATAACCATATCATACATAATGTACGCTTTTGGGCACGAGGTCCAGGGTTGTGCACCCTGGCCCGTGGCCCCACACCTGGATGGGTTACCGGCCATCCAAGTTCCCCCAAAAGTTGCTTCTCTAGCTCCATCAATGGCCAAATTATCTGCCCATTCCCGGTAGGGCTCGTCCCTTCCCTGTGACCGGTGTTGCCCCCTGTGGGGGTTTTGTCATTACCTGGTCTTGCTCGCGTAGTGTTGCATTCTAAGGCTGTAATTATTCCGCCTGTTATTGGTCCAGCTCTTTCCTATGACTATAACTTACCCTTGTGTGTTGGACTCTTATTTACCCCCAAGATCTCTGCTTTTTATTAAAACTTCTGTCACTGGTCTTCACCCGATCCCTGGTGGCTACTGCTCTAACCGTTTCTGGTTTTAATCGGTTCTGAGCACCCTTCCGTTTCATACATTTGCTGGAGTACTATCTTCCGACCCCCGAACATGGCCTTCTGGCCCTTTTGCTGGCCCTATGACTACTCCGGCCCTTCCCCCTGCGCCCATGCTGCGTACACAGTGTTTGGGGTCTGCTGCCCTAGCTTGACTTTATACTGTATTCAATGTGGGCTGCCCCTGTACTTTTTTATTAATTCACTTACTGTATTATGTTAGTGTTTGTACATAGTCTTTTTGCGAGCCTCCATGTACTAACTTTGTTTCTAGTATTACTGTGAGCCATTTGCTATATTGTGTTGAGTGGTGTTCCCCACTGCTTTCGTGCTACTTGCTGCCCCTTTTTGGCCCCGGCTGTCCGGCATTTGGCTGCTATATTATGTTGAGTGGTGTTTGCGACTGCTTTCTCAGCGATTCCCCTTTTTATTTTTTATTTTTAAAATCCGTTTTCAGGTTTCCTGCTACTTGCAGCCCTTTGGCCCCAGCCATTCGGCGTTAGCCTGTTGTTGCCTTACTTATTTCTTAAAAGTACTACCTCCGGTCTTCGCCGGTGTCTTGTGGGCTATGCTGCCCTGTTTTACTAAAATTCTATATATTTTTTACTGACTTGTTATTGTCTGTGACTTGTCTCCCCACTAATTTCTCTTTTGTCTAGGTTTTCCTGAAGTTCTCCGTCGATCCTTGTCGGTGCCAGTTGGACTTCCGTTGGACCCTGTTCCCTTAAGTTTCTAGCCGCCGTTTATCTGGCATGCACCGCCTGTGTGTGCCTCTTTCACTCTGTTATTCCCTTTTTGGTAGTTGCTGCCAACTCCTTCATTGTTTACTTACCGTTTTTGTTTTAAGTGTCCAACTACGCATGTGTTGGTAAAACACTGCGAGTTCGGTGGGGGAGCGTCCTTGTGTTGTGCCCCATCGTTATGTATTTTCTGGGCAACCGTGTTGGCGCCGTGCTCTTCCACCAGCCCCCCTGTACCGGGTGCGATTTGCTCACTTCCTCTGCTCCAATGCTGTTTTGCGGTAGTGTCTATGTTATTGGAAACTCTCTCCCCACCTGCCCCTTTGGCTGCCCGTTGGTAAGTGACTCGTGATTCAGGCCCCCACTCTCGGTTGTTTGTGCACTGCTTTCTTAAGCTGTTCAGTGCCTGCTTCTTAACTCTGTCAACTGGTTAAGTTCTAAAAAGGAAGCCTTTTTAAACAGTGCTATGTTTTTATGCAGTGACATCACCAAGTGTTGTATAGTTTACCTGTGATTATCAGCTAACCGCAATCAGTGATCCTTTATTTTCCTTGGGCGGATAAAAACTGCGTTGTCCTTGCCGGGATCTGAATCTGGAAACTGTGATCTCCATATCGCACACATCATGCAGCAACACGGGAACTCAAACACACTGAGCTAATATACTGGCTCCTTGAACCACTACTTATCCCTTTATCATGCACTCCTGCGGGAACCATCCTGATGTCTGGGCGTTGTTTCATATCACAATGAGGTGGTGGATTGGGGTTTGGTCTTGCCTGGCTCGGCTCTGGTCCTATTATTTTATTCCTTGTTCTTCTGCTTGGATTACCCTTATATTTCTGTGTGTGCTTTCTATTGTCCCCCCCCGGCCTGTTGGTGCTGGCTGCCAAAACGCAACACCTTATTGTGCCCTTTGCTGGCTATTGGCCCGCGCCCAGGTTATCTTGTATGCAGCTGCTTTGTTTGGTGCTCCGCTTGGAGTCCCAACACTGAATATATTTTCAAGCTGTTTGTTCAGTTCTCATAAATTTCCAGGACCTAGTCCTGGCTTTTGTCTGCCTGTGTGGGTGCTGTCCAGCCCCCGGCCGGCTGGTGCCAACGGCATTTCACAAATTGTGTGCCTTCTCCCCCCCCCCCCACTCCCTTGGGTGTTTCCTTGCTTACCTTGACCTTGGTGTTTGGTGCCGTCTCTACTTCTCCTTAAGGATTGTTACTGTCTCCTAGCTGCCGGGTGTCCTGCCGGTTTCCGTGCTTTCTTATCTAGATTTACTTTGCCTCGTTTGGTGCCTCAGTGCTCAACTCTATATGGAGTGTTGTGCGGAACTGGGTCCCCTGTGTACGGGTTCTCCTTACATTGTGGCGAAACAA
Organism: Ambystoma mexicanum; assembly: GCF_040938575.1. Lineage (NCBI taxonomy): Eukaryota > Metazoa > Chordata > Amphibia > Caudata > Ambystomatidae > Ambystoma > Ambystoma mexicanum. The sequence continues at coordinate 693,521,239 of NC_090936.1, forward strand.
CCACTCTGTGTGATGCTCTAAACCCTGTTTTCAGGGTTCTTTTCTTTATACTGCGTACACAGAAATATTTTGCAGTGTTCCGTTCGGATTGCCGCATGGAACGGAGGCCCCTATTTTCGGGTTCTCCTTTTATATGCACTCCATCACCTGGCTGGCCTTTTTCGTTGATTTCATGTTCCGCTGTTTGTTCGGCAAATATTTGAACGTGTTTGTTCTCTTGTTGCGGGTGTTGTGGCTACTTTCGCTATGATTTGGTCGACCATTTTGTTTGCCATCGCTGCAGCCCAAACTTCTCGTTCCGCCTTCCACGTCAATGTAGGAGTACGTCTGGCTGGGCTGGATTAGCTGCAAGTCCTCCTCTGCCGGCAACCGGCCAACTCCTAATTCTTTTGTTGCATTCCGTTCGGATTGCTGTGCGACAATTGGAGATTCTTTCTTAAGGGTTCTCTTTTTATCTGCCTCCCTTTGTTCTGGATAGCTTTCTCTGTGGTTCTTAAACCTTCTTGGTTCGGGACGAGAATTCTTCGCTATGTGGCTTTGCCTTCACCACTTGTGTCCTGCATGGGTCTGCCTGACTGTCTTTCTTTTCACCAAGAGCTCTCTGCTCCTGTTACGCAACCGTCTCGGTATGTTTTTGTTAGTTGGTGTAACATGTGCTGTTGTAGTGGCATGTTATTCGGTCGCTTATCTGACAATCTTAACGTAAAAAACCTTAGCGTCTGTATTACTTATGGTTCCCAGGTAGAAAATAAAGACCCCCCTCTGTGAAAAACCTTGCTTTTTGCCAGGTGGAGGTGCTGTGGTAAGTTGATGTAATTAATGCTCTTGACCTTGCCACCTTACTTTCGAATTCTGCCGGGTCTTCGTCTTCCCTTTGTGCTTTTAGATTTAAAAATTGCTAAATTCCACATTGCCTCGTTTTCTTCAAACAAAAATCAAAAACTTTTATTCATCCTGTGTTTTTGTATTGATGGTAATGCTGTCTGGCCTTGCACCCTTGACCTTTAGGTACTTAATTTTTTATCATTGCTTAAAAATTGTTTAATTGCTAGTCGTGAAGCCAGAGAAACAAAATCTGTGCTGCGACGTGTCATCTTGCGTCCAAGATGAGCGTGTTGTTCTTGAGTTATTTCCCTAGGTAAACATTTCTTCCTTACTGGGGGCTCCTGATGCCAAGTAAATTTTTCTCTTCCTGGTTGCTAAAGGCAACCCCGGCCGTGTCTCACTTTCTGTGTGCCTGGCTCCGCTGATTGCTCTAATTGCTTTTACTGAAGCTATTCGTATAATTGAAATAATGTTCCTACTTCAGCTGTTGGCTAACTGCTTGTGCTCTCCGTTAGCCATATTGCTTCATGTTGTTCTGCTTCCAACGTTTGTAACTGTAGTTCTACAAAAAATGTGGCTCTTGGACCCTATGCCTAGCTTCTGTTTCTTAATTTGCAGCTCCCGTCCATCTCGTTTGTACATTGCTTGGCAACCTTTTCTGGGCTCTGTTAACCTCGCTGTACCCTTACTTTGTTGTACAGCGATTATTTTTCCTGCGTTCGAAATGCCGCTCTTCCTCGCTGTAAACATCTGCCCCTTTTCTTAATTTTGCCCGACTTCCTCCCGTGCTTCAGCAGGCAAACAGCTGTGGTCCGTCCCGGGACTGCTTACAGCTTCCTTCCGGGCATTTGCTGCTCCTAAGGATGTTGGCCGCAGCAAACTCTTGGTTACCTCGGCCACTTTGCTGTCTACGCTGGTGAGTTTTTACCTAGTTTCTTTTTTGTTTTCAATTAATTTTGTTGCCGACAGAGGTGCAAGGGACACATTCTCGCAAAAGCTCCCTGTGGTAATTTCCCTCTGGCTAAATGCACACGGTTTCACAGACCCTTTCCTCTGTGTGTCCCGCGAAACCTGAGCAGGTAAAAGCGCCCAGCTACCTCAGGGTTTGGTGCGCGATATAAATATTAAACAAATATAAACAAATACATATACAAAAAAGCTCCCAGTCATGGACCACAGATCCATCTATGTCGCTGTCCGGACGAACGTGCCAAACCTGTCTTCATAGTTTCATTCGCCCGCGCCCTGTGCCATACGGAGCACCCAGGTTTGTGCTGTTTGCTGTCCAGGTAGCTCCTTATATTCGCTCATGATGGCCCCAGGCCTCTGCCTATGTGTGGGTGTGGCTTACCCCGCCTCCGGCCGGCTGGCGCCGATGGCAGTTAGTGCCTCCTGGTGACCCTCGCAGGTCACCAGCTTTTGTTTCCTGCCCCTTGGGTTTCTCAATGAGGTGCGGCACATGTTAATGTGCTTCGCACCTTGTGAGGCCCCATCCTGTCCTTCCTCTCTCTTTGTAGCTGAGGGAGATGGGAGGGGGGTGCAGACCATGTTCCTAGAAGCCTGTGTTCTGCCACTCCCCTTACGCTGTCTTGCCCCCCAGGTTACTTTCCCGTGCATGAGAGCTACGGGGTGCCCCCTTAGCATTGTATTGTATTGTATTTATTTGTATAGCGCTCCAAGCCCTGAGGCAACTGGGCACATTTCTTGGTACAGGAGTTACATTATTTACAGTTACAGTCATATTAATGAGCAACGTTTGTACATTTAGCAGGTGATATGGTTATTAAAGGTCATATAAACCCCATATATACATCAAAAATATTTACACATATGGCTATTAAGGTCATATAAACCCCATATATACATCAAAATATTTACAGAGAAGTGCTAGAGTAACGTGGGAGTAAACAGGCGTAAATTGTATGGCATGGTCAGTAGGGTTAGTTTTCATTTATCATGAGCCAGGATTTGGCTTCTTTCCGGAATTTGTTGAATGATGGTTCCTGTCTAATGTATCGTGGTAGTGTGTTCCAGGTTTTGGCTGCGCGGACTGGGAAGCTTTTTCCTCCTGATTTTTGCAGTTTAAACCTAGGAATGATCAGGTAGTTGGATAGGGATGATCTGGTTTGTCTGACTGAGGTGTTCAGATTGAATTTGTTACATAGGTATGTCAGTGCTTGGTCGTGTATACATTTGTCTTGAGCTTCACTCTTTGATTAATTGAAAGCCAATTAATATTGCGCCTCAGCTCCAAGATGTGTTGCTTTCTCGGGAAGTTGGTGGCAACTCCAAGTGCATTGTTTTGGTAGATTTGGAGTTTGCGCAGGTTATATTGATTGGTGCCTAGGTATAGCGCATTGCAGTAGCCTAGTTTGGTTAGTACGAATGCTCTGGCCAGGGTGATGCAGTTGGCAGGTGTCAGGAAGGGTCTGCAGGCATTGATTAACTTACATGTATAAGCAGTGGTGGAAGCTGTGGCATTGATTTGTCTTCCTAGTGAGAGAGTAGAGTCGATGTACATACCTACTGCTGGCTAGAAGCACCTCTGGTCCACCGAAACTCCCTGGGGCTATCGCAGCGGCTGAATTAAGTGACCATATCGGGTGCTGGTAGTCATGACCTCCCCCCACCTCAAACATTTTTAAACTATTCATTAACGACATGCAACAATTCCATCAATATAAGTGAAATACGGAAAAAGATGATACAACTTAAAATGACTAAGCACATACCAAGCAGGCCATCAGCTCATGTTTTTTAGATTTGGGGCGCTATCCAAACGAGACACAACAGCGTAACTCACATACTCCTGTTTCAATGGCAATTTAATTGTTAAAGAGATTACATTGGAAGGAGGTACATGTCATTAGATGCAGATTCAGATACAGAAGGCATATTCAACTGTTTAGCTGCCCTAACCTCCACATGTCCCAGGACAGTGCAACACAAATCAGATTCCACTTTGGCTTTAGCTCCCTAGAGGAATACCTGACACCTTTATTGAGTAATCATTGTGACGCTCAACAAAACACGTTCATAAGTAATACCTCCAGTATACATTTCGGATATCTGTGGTGAAATGAGATTTCTTTTTTTTTTTTTTAATGAAGGCAGTCAATCAAAGCCAGGCTTCCCTTACCGTTTTTGAACCACAAGGTCTAACTCCTAACTGGCGTGATATTATGTGCTTAGCTGGGTCTCTGCAACTTTCTCATTTTCGACCAATGCATTTAGCAAAACTTGTGTTCAAAACCGTTGCCACAAACATTGCACAGATTTTCTTGAGAGAATACTCTCTGGTCTGAAAAATGCGTCACTTGCATGCTACACTCGCATCATCAGCTCGGTCGGGCACGCGGTCCATGGACAGAGTGCATACAATCACCCAAAGAAAAAATGAGGGTCTCTGGCCTGGCTCTGAGTGGTAGCCAGGCTCGGACTGGCTTATAGGGCAATGGTCGAAACAAACACGACATATGCTGTGGGCCCGTTTTTTGGGTCAAAGTGGGCCCGTTTTTTGGCCCATGTGGGCCAGTTTAATAAATTACTTCACCATGCAGCTTGTACTCTTCACCAGTGTCACTGAATGAATATTCTTTAAAGTGCACAATTTGTATCACATTTTATCAGAAACCTCCCCCCTGGGTAATACTATGTCACAAAAGGAATGAATTGCCATTTGCAACGGTGGACCACTTTTTCATTGATGCCCGAGACAGTTTTATGCCCCAGTCCGACCCTGGGGGTAGCTAGTATTTTACTTACCTGTATTTTGCATGTTTTCCAGCTTTAAAAGCAAGTTGCATTTACTTTCCAAAGTTAAAGTGGTTTCCTTAACGTTGATCAGTGGGGTTCTGACAATTTTCAAAGGACTGTCTTTGACTCGCTGTCTTGCTTCTTCCAACATCTCTTTTGAAATGAGCGTGTTATCATTTGGTGGTGAACTTCTGAAAACAAAAAGAAAGTTCTTGACATGCAGACTTTTGTGTGATTACTTACTTGCGTATCAAGAAACACATCTGCCAGCCGTTACACACTGCACCCAAAGGCATCAGCTAACAAACGCCCATAGCCCCCTGGTTTCACCTATTTCCATGGCTCCTATGCAACACATGCTCCAAAAGAAATAAGATTGGTTAAGTAGAACACTTTTCGAAATGCTATCAAATGTTTTCAAAACCAACATTTATGGTCTGCACATAAATTATACGTCAAGCCCCAACCAGACCTTTTCTCGATTGTAGGCCTTGAGATAAGTAGTAGGGGTGAACGACTTGGTGTAATAAATACCTTACCAGTGACATTTAAATTAAGCAAAACTTTATTTCTATAGTTCTAGGAAAGGTTATCAGATTTGGCACATGTACTTCCGGGGTCGAGTCATCACTTGTCTTTGCTTGTTCGTCTTTGGGAGTTCTGACCCTCAATGCCTCTCTACGTTGAACTTCCCTTGTGTCCTGATCCTTTACACAGGGGTCTGCAAACTACAGCTCTTCAGATGCTTTGGATTGCACCGCCCATGAATTCTCACCAGCAACGATGCGTAATTGGGCTAATGGGAGTTGTAGTCCAAAAGAGTTGCAGACTCCTGCTTTAGGACTTTTTACTCTTCTGGACAGCATGCATTATAATCCTTCAGCGGAAATGCGATCAATAAATAAGACAATGGGGGGGCTCTGTGGAGCAGCCAACAAGATGGCCGCCAAGCTCTAAAGCTCCGGGGCCCACAGAATACAATCAGTGAACAACGGCGGAATCCATTCACCTTTGCCTCCATAAATGAAGCCTGAGTGCCACCTGTGCATGGGGCACACACTGGGACAAAATCGCTGTGGGCGGCTCGGCGCCTCCCAAGCTACGGCTGAGAACATCTGCTGCCCATAACAGGCCCACTGGGCCTGCCTTCCTGAGACCCGGAGAGCGGTGCGGACTCGGCGGCTCTGGGAGTCGCGCAAGTGAGACGACGCGGCATCCTGCTGAGGAGTCCCCCCTGACCCACTGCGGGCCCCAGCGTTGTCGCAGGAGAAGGAGCGACGAGGCCGCTGGTCTGCGTCTCCGCCTATTTGCCGCCGAGGAGACTCCTGGTGGCGGGCGGTGACGGTAGGTGTATGAGGGGGGGCTGTGGTGCTGCCCTCTCCGCCGCAGCCTCGCCTCAACCCCCGTGGTCCCCAGCACATCGGCAGTGGGCTATGGCTCGCCTTCCCTCCTCCGTCCTCCCTGGCGCGGCTCTCCGCTCTGTTCAAGCGCGGCGGTGGTCTGGGCCGTGCTGCCTGGAGACCGGCGCGGCATGGGTGCTCGCCGCGGCCCAGCCCCCTGCCCGAGGATACATGAATAGACCCCCTGGGTCTTCCTCCACGACCTGACTGCCCAGTCCTGCGCTACGCTACACGGGAGCATATAAACGCGGAAGCGCGGGTGGAGCTGAGGAATCCATTAAGTGCCGGCCCTTCATGTGGTGGAACTAACGCCTCATTGACTGTCTCTAATCAGGGGGGCCCACGCATCCATGTGCTGCTAGTCTGCTCTGGAGGAGCAGGGAAGGTGCGGGCGCCGTAAAGGCAGCATTCATGTCAATGTATCAACACATGCAGATCAAACAACATTATTATTTCATTCTGTAGCCCCCCCTGTCCACTCCTGCAACCGCGTGATGCCCTATGGGGCTAATAAATATGTAAAGCGTTACTGTCTATATAGGAGTCCTCCAGGCTCCCCTATTAACGCTTGTTACACCTGAGACGAGTGTGATTCACCTGCTCAACCCACCAAGAGACTACCGCCCTAATCAGTCTGGGTCCACAGATCCCGTGATACCAGTGCCCGCCCACGGGCTGCCCATTCCCAATCATCCGGGGCAAACACCTGTACAACCGAGCTCATTTCTCTACATGACATAACTACGAGCCAACCGCCGCCCCCACCCCGGACCTCCTAATCTACGATCCCCACCAAACCTGACAGACTGGGAGCTGCTCCCTACCACGATAATGCCCAACAGAATGTGGGGTACCAGCAAAGTCGGTGCCATGGACAAGTTCACCAAGGCGACGCCCAGAGAGGACCAAGCGTCCTCCACACTACAGGATGCTGTGGATACCCTACAGGACCCCCCTCAGCCTGACTTGTCTGCAATGATGGAATCCATGGCCAAAAACTTTGCAGCCTTCCATGAAAAATTGGACGATATAAATGCGAACGTTGCCTCCTTAAAAGCTAAAGTCGACCAACATGGGGCCAGGATCACCGAGACGGAGCAAAGAATAGGAACAAATGAGGACAATGTCCACACCCTCCAAAACACAGTCACGGAGCTCGTCCGCGACATGAAGCAGGTCAAGGCCAAGTGCGATGACCTCGAATCTAGGTCACGAAGAAATAACATTCGCATTGTGGGGGTACCTGAATCGGCGCTGAAGGGGCGGATGGAACTTGCGGTGGAACAACTCCTCAAAGACCTCCTAGATAATCCTGAGCTATCACCATTTTTCACTGTAGAAAGAGCACACCGCTCACTGGCACCCCGGCCTAAGCCTGAAGATTTCCCCAGGCCAATTATCGCAAAATTGTTAAGCTACAAGGACAGAGACAGAGGCTAGACTCACAAATCATTAGGATCTTCCACGACTTCTCATTAGGGGTACAGATGGAGCGACGCCAATTTGGAGGTGTGAAAAAAATGCTAAGAGACAGGAAAATTGAATACGTGATGCTCTTCCCTGCCCGCCTCACATTCACTCACCGAAACAAACTGTACTTTTTCAGTGTCCCAGACGAGGCAGTTAAATTCATAGAGGCACAAATCCCCCTGGTGGATCCCCCAGAAAACCTAATGGATGACGACTAGATTTGGGCTCCCAAACCTTAACGGTAGCCCTTACAAGCTGTGGCCAATTTCCAAACCACCCCCCGTGGGCCGACTTGTTCACCTTTCCCGGCACTATCCATGGCCCAATACAACCCCTGCGCCGACATCTCAGGCACACTGCCTGCGGAAGGGATACATCCCCAGTTGTCTTGTCCACAATAACATTCATTGGGCCTGAACTGTGGGAAAAACCGAGCCTCACTGTTTGAAGCCGGCTTACGGCACTAGTTGTTTTGTTCTCGCTACCTAATAATATGTTTGCTTCATTGTAACCTAAGTTTCATTAAGCCGTTTTGAAGATTTATCATCATACTATGCAATAATACTGTGGGTCAGACGGCAGCGGCAGCCCCCACTGCCGCTGCATTGCCTCTTAAGGCGGAGTGTTTATGTTTGAGCCCCGGTTGGGCTACAGGTCAAGCGTGGCCAAGTTGGGGAAGGCACGCAGTTGGACACTCCGGTGGTGGGTACTATCACAATGCTAGTTGGGAATGGGCGGTGAGGGTGGGGGTGGTGAAGTTGGGGAATGTTTCACGAAAATCGGCAAAAAGGTTACGACTGGCCTTGAAGAGAGACGCGCGTGCGCCACGTTTGATTGTAGTCAGAGATGGATCCTTTGTTTGGAATGTTACATAAATTGTCACCATGGCTGTCAATATGATGACATGGAATGTCCGGGGTTTAACAAACTTCACAAAATCCCTTAGGATTACGGCATATGCACAAAGACATGGGATCAAGGTACTCCTATTGCAGGAAACTCATGCACTGAAACTCCTTTCATCTAACCTGGCTCAGTCCTGGGGCCCCAACAGATTCTACACTCAATACTCTACTCAGTCCAGGGGAGTCTGGACTCTTATCCACAAATGGGTTAAATTCACGCTCCACACAGCCCACATTGTTACAGATGGCAGATATGTGATCCTCCACTGCACGCTGGAAAACGAGGAATGCTTGATAGCCAACTCATATGGTCCCAACACTGATTCCCCCAAATTCATAGACACAGTAACTGATATTCCAGCAAGCTATGTAGAAGTCCCTATTATATGGGGGGGGATATGAATGTTATACTTGACAATGTCCTGGATAGAACAACCACCTCACGCAGGGTCACCTCCTGAGCCGCCAAACAACTTCATACACACATGGACTCCCTAAACCTACACGATATATGGAGAACACTCCATCCACAGGAAAGGGACTACACTTTCCACTCAACAGTACACAATAGATCTTCAAGAATTGATATGTTTCTACTTTCGGGATGCCAAGTAGGCAAGGTGACGAACGTTAAGATCTTTGCACGTACGCTCTCTGATCACTCTACTGTGTTGCTGCAGATCCAGCTGGGTAGGACCCTCTCCGCTCGACCCCCCTGGCGCTTTAAATCTAATGCGCTGTCTGACATTGTCTTTAAAGCCGAGATCCTATCTGATATAAACGCCTTTTTTGAAAATAACAATACACAGGACACCAGTGAGAGGAGCCGCTGGGAGGCGTTTAAGGTATATATTAGGGGGATGTGCATCTCAAGGGAGGCCGGGGTTCTCAAGTCCATAAGACAGGCCCTAAACAATTCTGAAATGAAGCTGAAAGCACTGGAATGGGAACATGCTTCTGCACCAGCCCCGGCAACCCTAGCAAAAATCAGAGCGGAACTAGAAATATTTGAATCTCATGCCCTGAGTGAAGTAAGATACTATGCTCGCCCCGCGGCCACCCGAAGGTATGGTGAGGGAGATAGACCTCGGAGGACCCTGGCTAAACTGGTACGTGCAGAGAAGGGCAGAACCCGGATAGATAGCATTCTTGACGAACTGGGCTCACGACACTGGTCTGACCAAACCATCATTGACACCTTTGCTAGCTTTTATGCCACTCTATACTGCCCCCAGCCGGAACACACAGCCCAGGACCTGGACGACCTACTAGAAAGTATCCATATGAGTATCATCTCCCAAAGCACTAAGGAGCAACTAGATGCCCCGTTCACCTTGGACGAGATAGTCAGGGTAATTTCAGACCTTCACAAGAGCAAGGCCCCTGGTCCAGACGGACTCACATCTGAGTTCTACCAGGAGCATGTTGCCACTCTGGCCCCTGTACTATATGGGGTCTGGGCCGAATCACTACGGTTAACCACTCTTTCTCCCTCCTTAAGAGAAGCCTTAATCACTGTCCCCCCCAAACCGGGTAAGCCCCCAGACGAATGCGGTTCCTATAGGCCCTTATCGCTTATCAATACGGACACGAAGATTTTTGCTAAAATAATAGCGAACAGGTTCCTTCCATTCATGCCCCATCTAGTCCACGCAGAACAAAACGGATTTGTTCCCGGCCGCTCTACAGCACTTAATATCCGCCGTGTATTCAATGTGATGGCCAGAATTGACCCAGACGCGGACGCAGTGGCAGTCACACTAGACGCCCAGAAGGCGTTTGACATGGTCTCATGGCAATACCTGTGGGCCGTGCTGGGGAAAACGGGTTTTGGACCAAATATGATCGCCTACATAAAACGCCTGTATACAGGACCTATGGCCAGGGTGCTGGTCAACTCCAATGTCTCCTCTCCCTTCGCGCTACATAGGGGAACTCGCCAGGGATGTCCGTTCTCCCCTATCCTCTTTGCGCTTGCCATTGAGCCCATGGCGGACCAGGTCAGGAATAGGCTCACCCGTAAAGGTATTCGTCTACAGAACGCACCAGAAATCATCTCACTGTATGCTGATGATGTGCTTCTATATGTTAGAAACCCCTCCACATATCTAGACCCAATCATCCGAGATATAACTAAGATTGGCACGTACTCTGGCTTCACCATCAACTATTCTAAATCAGAAATATTCCCTCTCACTGCGGCAACCCAACAACCATCATGTGAATTCCCCCTGCGTTGGTCCCCGGGTGCCATCAGATACCTTGGAGTGCAAGTATCACTAACCAGAGCCTCTTTACTGGCGGATAACTATGAGACTGCGGCGCGGCTCATTGAGTCCAAAGTGCTCAAATGGCGCAATCTTCCACTGTCCCTTGCGGGCAGGCTATCCCTAATAGAAATGATTGTGGTTCCCAAGCTCCTCTATATCTTTGTTAATGTTCCTGTGTGGCCCGGGAAGCACTATTTCAAGAGGCTCCACTCGGCGTGTGCCCAATTTCTCTGGCATTCTGGCGCCGTCCGCAAGAAGTGGCAACATATGACCTTACCCTACGAAAAAGCTAGTTTTTCAGCCCCTGACCTAACATTGTACTGGATTGCGGCACAGGCTCAACATGCCACACACTGGTACGCACACTTGAATCCACCCCACATGTCAAATTAGAGAAACTGGCGGGCAATGGGAACAACATCATGACCTTAGTATTACACCATATGTTCCGGACAGATGCCCCAGCAGACCCTGTGGCCACCACGATCAGAGCGTGGAATAGCAATCTGGATTCAAAACAAGAGCAGCTCTCGTACTACAAATGGCTTCCCATATGGCAATTCCCTGGGCTCTCCCCCACACACGACCAGCACTTCATGCGACACTGGGGAAACCTGGGCTACCGTGCACTAACTGACCTATATCCCGACGGTAAATTTATTACTCCTCTAACATGGCGGCCTCAACACTCCAACTCACCGCTGGAGCTGCTACAATACTTCAGGTTAAGAGCGGCAGTCCGTGAAATGTGGCCCTCCACATACATATCAAATTCCGCAGGTGGTAGGGCATAATATCCTGTTTGTACAAAATGCAACTGGGAAAACTAGAGGATGCATCCCCAAAACCACGGGAGGCTTGGGCCAGAGAGTTAAAAAGGGAAATCACTGATGAGGTGTGGAACAAAATGTGTGCGCACACGTGCAGGGTCTCGCTGAGCGCTAGATTCCGCTGCATACAATACAAACTCCTTAACAGACTGTACTACACACCGCTCAGAATTGCGAAATTTTCTCGCACCCCGACTCACACATGCCCGAAATGCACATCTGAAGATGCAGATCAAATACATATGTTTTGGTCCTGTGCTGCGCTGGGTACGTTTTGGCGGGATGTGACGAAGGCGCTCTCAGAGATAGTTGGGTCACTGGTGGATCTTGACCCATTGGCCTTGTTGTTTGGGGTTTGGGCTGGGGAAGGTGAGAAAAAAATGTCAAAATTCTTAAATGTGAGTACTAGTGTTGCCAAAAGATGTATATTACAATGTTGGAAGCAGCACTCCCTCCCCCCACTCTGGAGATGTGGCTGAAAGCCCTTACTTGGGTACAAACATGTGAAGAGGAGTATATTGGATCTTTACCCATTCCATCTCACCCCAAGAATGTGTGGACTGAATTCTGTGGCTATCTAAACAGCAGAGACGAGGTGGAATGGTGCTCCACCCCCCTGCCGGGCCCGCCCGACTCATAAGAACTGAGTACCGCATGCTCCCTCATGCTACAGTGCATCCCCCTCCCCCATTCTGTGCGGCTTGTAATAGATCATGATGTAATGCCTAAACAAAATTTGTGATTCCTGCCTCTCTCTGTGTAAAATGTGCTGTACATGTCCTAACCTTCCGCCAATAAACAAAAGTTTAAAAAAATAAAAAATAAAAATAAATAAGACAATGACAGAAGGACAAAATCAAAGAGTTGAAGAGAGATAGAGGAGACAATGGTGGCTTTGGGAGCGAGAAAGAAAGGAAACTAAATAAAAGAAACATGGGAATAAATAGCTAAATGAGCTAGAAAAACAATGTGCTAATCTATATAGACAATTGTACCATACTTTCCATCTATCTGTTATGCTCACCTGGTCTCTGCGGAGGCATTGGGGCACAGTTGAAGCCCTCCCTGAACTTGAATCACACCCTTCAGGCCTCTCCCTTAGTAGAAAAGCTGTGAGCGGTGGTACGAGGTGATACTGCTCCTGCGTGGGGATAAGAGTGTGTGAGTATGCCAATCTGTGATTGTTGTACCTCTCGAACCCTTCACCCCAAAGTACGGTTTCTGTGAGCATGCGCCGGCCCACAAAGCTCACCTGTGAATTATGGAAGAGAAGGTCTCCGTCCTGCTACTTCTGGCAGGGGCGCGTCGAATGGGATATAGTTCCTTCACCGATCCCTGATAAGGATTAGTCCAGTCCACCTGCGACTGTGCTTCTCCTTATGATTGGTAAGTCTTTCTTGAGCTCTTGTGATGCTGTTCGTTCCGTTTAATGTCTTTATATGTTGCTTCTATTTATGCCCGCAGTAATGTCTCTCTTCTGTTTTCTTCCCTCAGATGGAAATGTAGCCTCAATGCAGCTGTGAGACGCGAGATGCGGCTGGATGGAAGATGGTTGCTGCTGCAATGTTCGACGGCAAGTAAGTGATGGTTTAAGGAAAAGCACGAAGTATGGCGAAGCCCAACCTTAAACTGACTGTTTTCTCAATGTCTAACCTTGTCTTCTGATGTACAGGTAAGAACAGCTTCCCCCAGTTGATAAGTATGCTGGCAGGAAGCAGGAAGTCCAGGAAGCAGGATCTTCAAAGTTAAGTCTGACCTCAGGCGACAGTGAGTGCAGAATAACACGAAGCGTCTGCCTTGAGGATCGGGGCAGCTTATATAGCTGAGATCGTGGGCACGCCCATTAGGGCCGGCTTACCAACCACACCCTGGCACTCCTAGAGAGTGAGCACGTGCAAAGGCAATCCATTAGCAGCCACACCCAAGAATACACTTGGGGCTGCTTAATGGATGAAATGTTCAAGGTTAATGCATCCTGCTTAATGGATGGAATGTTCAAGGTTAATGCATCTGAAGTGCCATGTCCATAATAAAAGCTTTTTGGTGTTAAATGGATGTTGTTTGCTTTTGTTCATGAGCCTGGTGCCAAAGGCGCCAGGACAGTGTCCATCCAGGTCTCCTGTGCATGCGACCCCTGCATGCCTGTGCCCCTGACTTCATGACCATGACACTATCATCTGACAATGTAATCCCTCCATTCTTGTTTTTATGTCATCTATCCTAGTGCCACCCTTCTTAACTATTAATTTGATACTTCCACCTTTTCAATCCACCTATTTGATCATTGATATCTGTTTTAAAATTCATTATTCCATCCATTTCTAGCTTCTGCCATATAGCGAAGTAGGATCTAGCAAGATATCCAACACAATCTCAGGTTCAAGTCAGTTTCATTAAACACAAAAACGTCCTCTCCAGAATCAAACTCAAAACAAAGTATCACGACATTCTTGTTTCAAAAGTTCAACTAGTGCAAGAGTTTCCTCATAAATTTCACAAGGGTTAAGGGCACCCCACCCCTCATTACACACAGTCTCCAAGATACTCTTGCTTAGGGTTTCCTCTTGCTTGTCTCTGGTTGATGGTGGGATACAACTGCTCTGGTCCTCCTTGTTGTCCTGTATATTTGACTGTCTATCTGCCATGAGCTGTAGATCCAGTGCTATATGCTTCAACTTCTATACAGAGCTAGGTTCTGTTGGTGAGCTTGAGAGGGCTTCATCACCTCTTTCTCTTTAGGGCCAATCTCCATCTGGTTTCTAAACTCCTCCTGCTGTTCTAAAACCACCTCCAGTAACTCCAACCTCCTCCCCGTATTCTGCTCTGCTCTTCTGCTGTTGTCTTTTCTCCCCCTCCCATCTCCAGCCTCTTCATCTCTCTGCCTTTTCACTTCAAACTCCTTCTACTGCCTCCCTAAAAAAAAATGTAACTCCCTCCAAACTTCTGCCATACCCCCCTCTCTAAACACCCTCACTGCCCTTCTAAACTTTGATCTCAAATATCCCTGCAAACCCTCCCCTTGGGTTGGGATTTCTGAGAGGGCCTGCACTTGTGACTGTGAATGGGTGAGGGATTGTGATGGTCTACTTTTGAATTAATTAACCTGTGTTTCATTTTGGGCTTTCAGGGTGGACCAAGCTTTCAAAGGGCTGGCCCACAAACTTGGATTTCACTCACTTCCACTAAGGGGAGTCTACAGCCGCAGACTGTCCACAGTGTTCCTCTTGCTTGTAAATACTATGGAACTGGTGCTCATGCTGTGTTAAATGACGGTGAGCAAATTAATAGCACCTTTTAACTCTGTGTTGTTTCTTTGATTAAGCTCTTTGGTGCTGCACTGCAGGGAGATAAACTTAACTTTGATTTGTTAAATTGAGTGGCAATGCTACTGCCATGGGAAAACATGGTATGCCTCTGATGTCTGCGTAGGCTAATAGTGTGAGTGACATGACGTAGGCCGTTATGATCCTTCACAAGGTCTGTAAGGCTATTAGTACAATGTGTTGTGAAACTACAAAGGTAAGTGTGTGATTTTTGTGGAGAAATAGACTCCCATAGCAGCATTCTCCCAAATGCAAGATTTACCTCTGTGGTAAGTCAAAATCCGGAAACGGACAAGGAGGCATGATTTTTATAATTTGTATTCCCTCTTCTAACTCAAAATACCTAATCTTTCCCTACATCTGAAATACTAAGCCCTACACTATACAAATGAAGGTCATAAAGGGTGCTTGTCAAAACGGCTAGACAAATGAAGTCCACTGTCCAGAGACCCTATACTAACCTACTGTCTCTCCCTACTACTAAAAAGAAAATATAAAACAACCCATGCCTAGTGAAAGGGGTGGGAGTTGGTTTCTGACCCCCACCTCTGTGTCTCTTTACCGTAGGCCCCTACCTATGTTCACAGTCCCAAAAATATAGTTTATGTACTGCTGGTGCGCTGTCCCGTGGCTCTGGCCAGGTATCTCTGGTTTCTCTTTTAACTTGTGCTTCTCACAGTGTTTTTCCCCATTCGGGAGACTTTCCTGTTTTGCTTCTCCGCAATCTGGGTCCTTTCAGTCTCTTTCTCCCCACTCTGGGTTACCTCCGTTCTCTCCCCACACCACGACTTGTCTCGGTCTCTATCACCACTTTGGGGCTTCTTGGTATTCTCCCAACTTCGGGGCTTGTCTCACTCTTTCTACTTGTTACATTCCCCAAAATGGGGGTCGTCTCTTACTCTCTCCCCATGCTTGGGGGTTGCTGTGTGTGCAACTTCAGGGCTTTCCCTCGCTCCACTCTGGGGCTTCTTGGTATTCTCCCCACTCCGGGGCCTGTCTCTGTCTTTCTCCCCATCCTCGGGTGTCTCTGTTCTTCCTTGCTCCTGGGCTTGTTTCTCTCTCTTTACCCCACTCTGGACTTTCTCTGATCTCCCCTCGTTCCGGAGCTTGACTCTATTCTTCTCCCCTTCTCCGCCCTTTCAACACTCCAGGGCTTGCTCCAGTCTCTATGACCGTGAGTACAGAAGCCCAATCTCTTTAGGCCCCCTTTGGAGATGAACAAAGATATTCCAAAACATATGTATCACTTGGAGGGAGCAGCTATTCACCCCAGTGGCAAGTGTTACCCCTCACCTGCTCTCGGGCTCAAAGTGACTCCCGTCCCAGGACAACTGCCCATCTGCATCAAACAGCACCAGCAGTCTTCCACGCCGGGTGAGTGTGCCACTATATTTAACCGGCCCCCATCGCTATAAAGAGAAACCACTTGACTCCACTTCCCTCTTCCTCGTCCGAGTACTGTCTTGTGTGGTAACCTTACCTCTTTTCAGGAACCCCTTTTCACTTTACCCGAATCCCCACAGTTAAAAAATATCCCTGCCTCTATTCCTGACCGCATGGTGTTCCATGGCTGTTTGATCCTTTCCTGGATGGGTTAAGAGAGGCAATGTTCTGTGTTTGGGATTCTCCTGCCAAGCGAATCACAACTTGCCTACAGACCCCGCTAACAGAGGCCCTACCGAGCGAAGAGCTGCCAGTTGAGCTGGCGGCCTGACTTGGGTACCCCTGCATCCACGCTAAGCGATGGGTGCCGGCTGAGAGGGGGTCTGCATCCCGCAGCAGGGCGCATAGGCTCACCGGAACCGCTGGTCGGAGAGCCATAGCCTGGGGCAATCCTGCTCTGGGGACATGTAAGAAGCCGGGGGAGGGAAAGTAAACTGTGCTAGTTGCTAGGCAACATGTGCACGGCACTGCCAGGGCCCTGCAGGCTCACTATTAATGATTTAAAGCGAGAGGGCAGCAACAGTGCTAGTCTTCTCCCTTGGACAGTACTTCAGTCTGACACTATGGGAAAAAACACAGAGAAAGTGCCATCTGCAGCATAGATCTCCCTCTTCTTCCAGGTCCCCCGGAAAGAGCACAGAAAAGAAAGACGCATAATAACATTTCTGAGGAAAGACTGCTAGACATTTTTAAGAACGCCATCAAAGAGGAAGGGAGTAAAAGTAGGGACAAGAATGACTCCCCATCGTCTTCTTCAACTTCTGACTCCTCATTCTCCAGTTCCACTGAGGACTCCCTCTCCTCACTGAGAGCCAAAGAGGTAAATGCTTAGATACAAGAATCAGTACCCAATGTAATGATCCATGTAGCTCATTATATGGGTTTCCCAGATGCTGAACCCCCAGCACCTAGAAGGGTGCCACCACCACAGTCCAAGCATACCATGCAGGCTGGTTTTCGTCTTCTTACTTAAGTTAAAGATGAGATTCTCAGTGAGTGGAATGAGCCAGACAAGATACCAGTCCACAGGTGCCTGGCAAAACTAAACCCCTTAAAAGGGGGAAGGAATGTCAATACCCCAGAACATCCAGGTAGATGATATCCTCCCTAGCCTAATTGGGAGATTGTTAATGGCCCCGGAGGAAAGCTTCAAAGACCCTATGGTTATAAAGGTAGATGGAGAACTAAAGAAGGCTTATGGAAGGACACATCTGGCACCAAGATCAGCAACCTTCTCATCTTACATGTCTGAGAGAGCAAAAGGGGACTAAAATCCATGGCTAAAGCAGTGGCGAAAGAAGCAGAACCAATTCCAGTTCTACACTCAGTTAAAACACAAATGGAGTTAATTTCTGATCTCACTTATGAGGGGGGTCATGGCTTCTGCCATGACCATGGAGTCCGTCATACCAGGTCAATGGCACCTGCACATTAAGAACTGGCGGTCAGACTCACACCAAAATAACACTGCAATGAAAATTACCTTTGACGGAGAAATGCTGTTCGGAGAATCTCTTAAGGATAAAGTCCATTTGTGTTTTTAAAGCCGACAAAAACTTAGGAAGTATACATATTCTAGACCCAGACTCATCTTCCTCACCAAACGGTCTACCAAACCCCAGTTTTTGGGACATAGCTCCTTTAAACGCTCGTAAAATGGACAGGGTGTGGCAGGCACAATGCCCTTCCCTCAGAAAAGAAATAGAAATCCCGACATCAGGCTTGTAGGGGGACACCTTTGATCATTATGGACCAAAAGTAGCAGACTTTCTGGAGATTTTCTGGGTCAACCGGCTGGCCACTGGGGTTATAGAGCTTTTCTTAATGCGGAGTCTCTCAGGAATCATCTGTACTCCGGTCCCCTGGGCACAAGCCAAGAAGGAAGCAATGCGTCAGGAAATCCAGGACCTACAACGGAACAAGGCCATCAGAAGGGTACCAACAGGAAAGAGCGAATTGGATTGTGTTCCTAGTTCCCAAGCCATCCAGCAAAGTTCGGCTAATCACCGACTTGAGAAAACTAAAATTACAATGTGTTGTCCCAACACTTCCAAATGAAGTGTCTCCAGTGCATCACTCCCTTGGTACGGGAGAACTTCACAGCTTCATTTAATCTCCAGGAGGCCTACTTTCATGTTCCAATCTGGAAACCACACCAACATCTCCTGAGTATCACAATAGGCACAGAACATTTTCAGTTCAGAGCCCTTCCTTTCAGTCTCAAATTAGCCCTGTGAGTGTTTAACAAGGTTAAAGGACCAATCGTGGCCTCACTCCATCTCGAGGTGTTTCCATATCTGGATGACTGGCTCATTAAGGCTCCCTCCCTGGATCTCCTGGCACAGCATGTTGGGGTGTCCTGATCCACACTAGAGAGTATGGGTTTCCACCTCAACAGAGCCAGGTCCCACCTTCAACCATCACAGAACTTACACGTCATTGGGGTATGTTTCTGGACTGCAAAAGGGAAAATAATGCTCCTAATCGACAGAGCAAACAAACTTCAAAATACTCTATGGAAGCTGCTACCCCAACACCATACTACAGCAAGGGCCTTCCTGCAAGTAAAAGGACATATAGCTTCCTGTGTCTTCCTAGTACCTTGGGCACGCTGATACATGAGGCCACTCCTTATTCACTTCAGCAAGTTCTGGAAAGAAGAAACTTTCGACTTAGATGACCTGGTCTCAATAACAGTATCAGTTCGACAAGAGCTGAAGTGGTGACGAGTGACTGGAGTTTCCAAACCTCCTGAAAGGATTCCCATTTACTCAATCTTTGCAGACCATAGTTACCACCAATGCCAGAAAATGGGGCTGGGGAGCAGTGGTACAAGCTCAAGTCCACCAGAAATTACAGGAAGCAGGCCACTCCTCCAATTGGAGGGAGCTAGAAGCAGCCTTCAAAGCCCTAAGAACTTTCTCCCTATACTTGTCAAAGGGAAGTAAGTTCTCCTGCATACAGACAACACTACTGCAGTGTCCTACATAGACAAATAGGAGGGCTGCACTCATATAATTCTTTGGGCATATTGATGATCATTACGAGTTTGCTGGTATATGGTGAAAGTGGCGGTAATTCCGGTTATCAGCACTTTTACTGTTCTGGCGAATTACAAGTTGGCGGCAATACCGTTGCCGGTATTTCCATCTCCAGAAATACCAGTGGCAGTAATACTGGCAACTGAATATCCGACAGTGGAACAATCAGCACCGGTATTCCCAACACAAAGGTATTACCAGCCGATTATGAGCTGGGAAAGGGCACTGCAGGTTTTTTTTAATACTGGCAAAAGCAATGCATAGATATCTACACTAGAAAGCAGCCAGTAAATGCATACAGGTGATGGACATGGGGGCACAGGTGCACCCAATTCACACAGGAAGGGACAAAAAGGGCTACGCCTTCCCCAAACACACTTCCTTACACCACTATGCTGCCACTGGTCTCTGTCAGCATTGACATGCAGCTGCTCCAGGCCAAGAGAGTGCTGCAGGGGTTGGAGGACCACCACAGGAACATGAGGCAGAGGAGAGGAGGAGGAGGAGGATGGTGAGGAGGAGACGCCATGCAAGGCGTGCGCCCATACCCTGGCTAAAGAACTCACCGTGGACCCTCACTGACCCCAGGTAAAGGCCTCACCAAGGACCGTCACTGACAGCCAGATCCTCACCCTGTACCACCTCAACAGTGAGACTATTGCAGATCTTCTGGACTAGATCTAGGACGACATAGGGAGCAGGATCAGCATCAGGCCAACCATACCATTGCTGGTAAAGCTGGTGACGGTCCTGCACTTCCTTGCCACAGGCCTGTTCCAGCACACTGTGAGCCTACACATAGAGATTTATTTTATTTTTGTATTTATTGTTCACTTGTTAGGTGCTTATAAGGGAAGCAAATACTGTTTCAAAGTGCCCACAGGGCAACAGAGAGGGGACAGGGGATGATAGACAATGTAATTACAACAATGTTCAATAATGAAATACAACACAATAAGAAGAAATAATGGGGTGAGGAAGACAAACGTACTATGCCTTGTGTGTGTTCAGAACGTGCAAGCGCAGAGGGGAGGGGGGGTATGGGGTAAATGCTGTCGTGCTCATGAAGAGCAGCAGGTGAAGTGCTGTGAAGAAAGGTGAGTGCAGCCTCCAGTGGTGGAGGGCGAGCCGAGGCAAGTGCAGAGGATAGACAGCAGCTGGGATGATAAGATGTGGGAGGTCAGGGAATGAGCAATTAGCAGGGGAGAGAGGGAGGGAAGTGAGGGGTAAAGAGGAAGGTCTTGAGGCTTTTCAGGAACTTAAAGAGGTCCTTCCCACGACGAAGAGGGAGGGAGAGGCTGTTCCACAGAAGGGAGCACACTGAGGAAAGCGATCGACTACCTGCTCTCCGTTTAGCAAAACGTTTCAAATGCAAGGAGTTGGTGCCAGAGGAAGGCAGGTGTCTAGAGGGGGAGTATTTGGTCAGAAAGAGTTGTAGATAGAGTGGTCCCCAGCCCCATACAGCCTTGTGGATGATGCAGAGGGATTTGAATTTAATCAGTGATGCAATCAGGAGCCAGTGAAGACTTTGTAAGGCAGGAGAGATGCGGTCCCTGGGTTTGAGGCCAAGGATACGTCTTGTTGCCCTATTCTGGATTAGCTGGAGGGGTCGCAGAGTGGACAAAGGTAGATTAAGGAGGAGGATATTGAAATAGTTAAGCATAGAGAGAACCAGAGGCCAGGTAACATTCAGTCTCTGGGGGAAAGTGAGGCAAGGTAGTATTCCTTTCAGAAGGAAAAGCTGAAAGAGGGACTTCTTGGCAATGTCTTGAGTA
This sequence comes from Ambystoma mexicanum, assembly GCF_040938575.1. Classification (NCBI taxonomy): domain Eukaryota; kingdom Metazoa; phylum Chordata; class Amphibia; order Caudata; family Ambystomatidae; genus Ambystoma; species Ambystoma mexicanum. The sequence continues at coordinate 693,542,277 of NC_090936.1, forward strand.
TGAGGGAGGAAGGAGAGAGAGTCGTTGAAGATGACTCAGAGGTTTCTGGCTTCCGAAGAGGGAGCAGAGGGAGATCCCATGGAAGAAGGCCAGAGGGAAGAAGTTGGGTGCCAGGGACCCAATAGAGAGGATCTCTGTTTTGCTGCTGTTGAGGCAAAGTTCATTAGAAGTACACTAGGCCTGGATGGCTGAGAGGCAGTCAGGGATGAAGGAGGGAGCAAGGGCATATGTAGGAAGTTTGAAGAAGAGCTATGTGTCGTAGCATAGCACTGGAAGTTGGGGGAGAAAGAGGAAATGAGTACGGTAGATGTTAAAGAGCCAAGGCGAAGGAATGGAGCCCTGGGGGACACCACAGTTGGAGGAGGAAGTAGGGGTGGAGAAGGTACCCACTTTGACTTTGGAAGAGCGGTCAGTGAGGAAGGAGGTAAGCCAGTCCAGTACCCGCTCCGAGATACTAAGGGTGTCATGAAACCTTTTTATGAGGATGGAGTGGTTCACTGTGTCAAATGCAGAAGAGAGATCAAGGAGGATGAGGACGGGGGTGCTGTTGCGCACGAGAGAAGATGGCGGCTCTCGTGTGAGCTCCGGTTAGACCCAGGGCCGCAAAGCCAAAAAAGACAATTTGCAGGCTCCGGTTACCCACGATTTTTGCAGAGGACGGGTAACAATATCTTCAGATACCCCACACGAAATTTCAGACTGATCGGTGCGGGGATTCCAGAGATAGAGGCCCGGATGATCCCCAGGCGGCTTGGAGATCGGCGACCGGCAGGCAGAGAGAGGAGCCCTGCCCCAGCGCGGCAGCATCGGGCCGCTCCTGCCGTCCACCCAGCATGAGGAAGCCGCGGCTGCCCCAGATATCGTGCACCGCCCGCTGGCCCACCTGCCGCCTTCTTCGCATGAGAGCCTGAGAGGCCCGGACGGGTGAAGGCCTGCCCTGTGGTCGGACCGCACTTGAAGAGGTAGGCCCCCCTCGCCTCAAAACCAGCACGCCACCCAGCTATCCCCGAGGGGGCCTCCCCGCACCGCCTACGTGGGCCACCATCTCCCAGGGACTGATGACCGTAGGTGCACCGAAACTAGCGCTCCATTCGTCCATATATGACAGTGAGAAACGTCGGCCCCCTCTAATAAAGCTGCGACGGGGCACAGACTCCACCACCGCCGGCAGATATAGTGCAGAGCGAATCGTGGTGGAACCAACACGGCCTTCCCACTGAGCGCCTGGATAACCCACATCTCCCATTCCGGGGACGATGCCCAAAAACTTTGGCCCGAAGAAAGGCAGAGGAACCATCGACAAATTCACGACCGCGATGCAGAGAGAAGCGGAGCCCGAGACAGACCAGGAAACGCCGGTGCAGGAGAACCAGCCGGCCCCGGCTGCAATAATGGACCCCCAGGCCATTTTTCAGGCGATGCAACAGGGCACTCACGGACAAATTAGATGGGATCACGGCAAGTGTCGCCAACATTAAGACACATCTTGACAAGACAACCAAGCGCATGACGGAGGCGGAATCTAGGATATCTGGCACTGAGGACGCTTTAGAGGCCCTGAAAACCACGGTATCCACAATGGCTATCGAACTTGGAACGGTGAAATGTGCAGATTTGATGGCGAGATCTAGGAGAAACAACATCCGCATTATTGGCGTTCCAGAAGGCGCCATGAAAGGATCAGTGGAGAAGGCAGTGGAAGATCTCCTCCGCACACTATTGGGTGATCCCGGATGGTCACTGATGTTCATAGTCGAGAGGGCGCACAGATCACTAGCCCCGAAACCGAAACCCGGGGCATACCCATGTTAAACTACAGGGACAGAGATCTGATCCTTAAAACCGCCAGGGAAAAACAGGAGCTCAAATGGGAAGCAAATGTGATCCGCATTTTTCCGGACTTTACATTGGCGGTCCAATAGGAAAGGAAGCTTTTTACGGGAGTCAAGAAAATGCTACGCGAACGGCAAGTTCAATACGCGATGCTCTACCCCACCAGGCTCAAAATCCAGCATCAAAACAAGTCCTACTTTTCACATTTCCCGAAGAAGCGGCGACCTTTATAGAAACGCATAACCCTCCGAACACGGGGCAGACTTAAAGTGTGGGCGATTTGAACAAGACTGAGACCTAAATATTCTCATCCCGTTCTCAAAGTGAAAAGGAACAGCAACGCCTGGAGCCTCCACCCTGGAGGCCCGCATCTGGGACACTAAAGTAGAATGTACATCTCTAATCGGCTATGGAAACACCGTCCCAGAAGTCAGTAGGATGTGCGAGAGCAACGTGCGTAAACCGGACACAATACCTATAAGTGAAGCTGGCTTGAGCTCTGGAGACGCCGCAGCCCCCCCCTGTAGCAGGTGCTTGAAATGTTGTTGGGTGGGGAGGGATGGATATCTAATGGCACAGTTGAAGTTTGGGGAACTGTGAGGGTGGGGGGAGGGACTTACACGGGAGTTGCAGGGTTTTGTTATACAAGAAAAAGCACACAGATTTCAGACATGCCGTCATTCCATCCCACAATGGCAGATTATAAGAGGCCACATGACTTTGTACACCCCATAGACAATGGCTAGCTTAGACAAAGACAACATCAATATGCTTAGCTGGAATGTAAGGGGCCTGGGATCTAGGATTAAGAGGAGGAAGATACTGGCCTACCTAAATAGACACGCGGCCAGGGTGATCTTCCTAGAGGAGACGCATTCTGGTCCACGACAAGGAGGACAATTGATGCCTAACTGGGGCTCACATCAGTATTTCACGACATACTCCAGCCGGGCTAGAGGGGTAGCAATTCTGATTCACAAAACACTGGCCTTTGAATGTGTTGATGTTGAGTGTGACCCGGGGGGGAGATATGCCATGCTTCATGGCAACCTATATGATAAAGAATTTGTCTTTCTGAACGTGTACGGTCCGAACATCGACCAACCAGACTTTTATGCCTCAGTGTTTGAAAAATTGGCAAGATACCCGACGGCCCGGGTGATTTGTGGCGGGGACTTTAACACAATATTAGATGTACATCTCGATCGCACATCTACGCATGCTAGAACACTGACTAAAGCCGCGCAAGCAATACACCTACATATGGCTGATCTACAAGTAAAAGATGCCTGGAGAACATTGAACCCGATCAGTAGAGAATACACCTATTACTCCACTGTCCATGACATGCACTCCAGGATAGATTTATGGCTCATAGATGGGGACAGCATGGCATGGGTCACTGACTCCCATATACACCCAAGAACGTACTGAGACCACTCACCGATACAGCTAACACTAAGAATCCCTGGTCGGGTCCTCTCCAGACCACCTTGGAGATTCAAGCCGGCAGCCCTGAAAGATCTGGTCTATAACACCTCGATGAAACAATATATACAGGACTACTACGATAACAACGAACACTCTTTCTCTACCCAGGCTATACTATGGCAGGCATTCCAAGTCTGCATCAGAGGTCACTCAATATCCGTAGAGGGGGGAATCCTTAAAGACATTAGGAATAGGTTAATTAGGCTAGAATCTCAAATAGCATCCCTGCAATCACAGTATGCATCCTCTCCGTCACCCCAAATCAGCTCTGAACTAAAGACCAAACTAGACGAATACACCGAGACCGCAGAACAAGAAGTCAGATACTTTGATCGACCAGCTGCAGCCCGTAGATATGGGGAAGGGGAGCGCCCGGGGAAATTATTAGCTAGAACAGTACACATAGAGAATGACCCCACTACCATACCATGCATACAGATGCCTGATGGTGCGGTAACCACCGACCAGGACAAAATGAAGGAGACCTTCTATGCCTATTACAAAGACCTATACTCCCCGCAAAGCACTTCAACAGATGACGAGATAGAGAGCTACCTGGCCCAGATACCCACAACCCTTTTAGCAGACACCACTAGGGAAACACTTGAGCTACCCATCACCGAACCTGAAATACTTGATGCAATAAAAGCACTCCCCAACGGGAAAGCGCTGGGTTCAGACGGGCTAAGTGCTGATTTCTATAAAGAGTTTAGTAGTGAACTGGTTCCTAGGCTCCACGCTGTATGGATGGAGGCCCTGGATACAGGGGAACTCCCCGAGACCACCAGGGAAGCTATAATTACTCTCCTGCTGAAATCGGGGAAGCCCCCTGGGGATTGTGGATCATACCGACCTTTATCCCTAATAAACACTGATGCCAAAATCCTGGCCAAAATAATAGCATCTAGGCTTACACCACTGATGCCATACATGAGACACGAAGATCAGGCAGGGTTTATATTAGGCAGATCTACGGCAACGAATATAAGGAGATGCCACCAAATCATTGCCACAATACCCCCAGACACCCAAAGAATAGCGGTCTCCTTAGATATGAGGGAAGAATTTGACACTGTCTCATGGCCTTTCCTGTTCGGGGTGTTACGAAATTATGGATTTGGCCCAAACTTCATAAGGTGGATCCAAATACTTTACATGTGACCATACGCTAAAATCAGAATTAATGGATCTTTCACGGATATACTTGAACTACTTGGGGGTACTAGGCAGGGCTGCCCACTCTCCCCACTACTCTTCGCCCTGGTTATTGAACCCCTTGCGGACATACTCAGATTCCGTTTTAGCACATTCGGGATATGGCTAGAGGGTAAGCCACATATTATAACGCTTTATGCAGATGATATCTTACCATACCTGAAAAACCCAGACCGCACACTGGGCAAGGTGCTGGCTGCAGTGAAAGAGTTCGGTGAATATTCAGGTCTTCGCCTAAATCCCAATAAGTCAGAGATATTCCCGCTCACAGATGCCACCATGCAGCCCCAGAACCTCCACGGCCTTATATGGAGTCCAGTACACATTGTTTATCTAGGTGCGGCAGTCGCCAGATCCGCTCAACTCTCCCGAACACTAAACTACACCTCACTGGCAGACGCACTTTGCACCAAAATAAAGTGCTGGCATGCCCTTCCAATATCAATGATGGGTAGGATAGCATTAATTAAAATGATCATTCTGCCTAAGCTTTTCTACCTGTTCAGTACAGTACCGGTGTGGCCGGGTCGCACACTATTCTCCAAAATTAATAGTGCATGCATAGCGTTTGTATGGGGAGGCCACTCGAGGCTGAGCTGGAGGGTGCTATCAGATACGTATCCCAGAGGCAGCCTAATGGCTCCCGACGTGGAATTGTATTACCTGGCAGCGCAATCACATTACGCTGCCGACTGGGCTACATGCTTCATCAACCCTGGCCCCCACCCCCTCCCGTGAGGGAACAGAAAGCGATACTGGCCCTACAGAAAATCACTAGGCCCACACCTAAACGATATAACACTATGCATCCATCCAATGTCACAATCACTGCATGGGCCAAAATAAATGATATGTTTGCAGCCGGCAAACTATACCACCCGAGCATGCCAATATGGGGCGACCCCCACACACCCTTCCCCTTAGACAGTGCGGTGGCAATACACTGGACTGCCAAAGGAATCACACAATGGGGACAGATGTTTCGGGACAAACAGTTTGTGGAGTGGGATGAGATTAAGGACACGGTAGGAAACACAAACGCACACAGACAGCAGTTCCACAAGGTTGCAACAGCCACACAACGGATCTACCCATCATTCCCAAACGAACCGAAATAAACATGGGCCTTGGTTACATATTCATGGGGGGACTCAGAAGGTTACGGCCTCCACTCTCTACAAAACTATAATGCAAACACGCCCGAAAACACCCCACACCGCAAAGGCCGGCTGGGAGCGTGATCTGGACCAGCCGATAGAAGAACAGGATTGGTCCCAGATCTGTGCACTGACTAAGCTGGTGTCCTGCAACTCGAGATTCAAATTGATACACTATAAAATTATCCATAGAACCCACTACACGCCAGCGAAACTCAAGCGTCTATATCCCACTCTCTCTGGCAACTGCCCAAGATGCAATTCTGAAAATGCTAATATATACCATATGCTGTGGGACTGTGTAGAACTAAGTCAATACTGGGCCGGGGTCTGTGGAGCTCTGGATAAGATGGCGGACCAACCGGTCGAATGGACACCGCAGTTGTGTTTATTGGGGGCGATTGGGAAAATGAACCCAACTTGGCGAAAACTGCTCAATGTAAGTCCGCTGTTAGCAAAAAGGGTCATTCTGATGAGGTGGAAAAACACTTGCCCGCCAACAGTAGAGGAATGGAACAGAGACATGTTGTGGGCTAATGACACAGAAGAACTGTATATAGACTCAGTTATGACCCCCTCTAGACCCAGAAATATATGGACACGGTACAAACAGTATCTAGCAGAGCTACCACCCATTGAGGATGTAAATGTAATGTGAAATTGGCCAATACATGTATTATGATCACTGAAACTGAATGTCGCAAATGTAACTGCATAATCTGTATGCAAAGTTAAATAAAGTTCTAAAAAAAAAAAGGAGGATGAGGACAGCAGGGGAATTGGAATCAAGGGATCCAAGCAGTTCTTCACAGATGTTCAGAAGAGCAGTTTCCATGCCTCTGGCTGCTCAGAATCCAGACTGATGGTCATGAAGACCGCCAACAAGTTCAGTGTGGGAGGGCCAACTTCTCAAGCAGTTTCCCCAGGAAAGGGGTGATGGAGGTGGGGCAATTGTTGGTGGGGCAAGAAAGGTCTGCTGACGGTTTAAGGAGAGGGCACACAAGGGAGTGCTTGAGGGAGGATGGAAAAGAACCAGTAGCAAAGGAGTGGTTGCAAAGATCAGCCAGAGCAGGGGCAAGATAGTAAATGTTGTCCTTGATGGTTCTGGATGAGCAAGGGGCAACCTGTGGAAGAGACCTTCATGGAGTTGACAACTATGGTGACTTCTTCTGGAGAGACAGAGGTGAAGGAGGAAAAGGAAGGAGGAGGGTGGATGGACAGGGGAGGCAAGGGGAGGGATGGGTTAGAAGAGTGCGTGACAAGGCTGTTCAGTATGTCCTGGGTTTTGGAGGTGAATTGAGTGGCAAGTGCATTGCAAAGGGCGGGGGGTGTGGCTAAGCAGCCATGAGATAGGACCTATCTCAGATGGTCTCCTATTGATCCTTTCAAGATCCTGTGGCGCAAGGATGCCTACACTGAAGCACAAGCTATTGAAATAACATCCAAGGCTGTATGAACACATGCTGCGTAGAAAGAGCCCTTCCACGAAGAAATCCAAGCTGTACCAAGCAACTACTGAAGAAAATGCAGCAGAGGCAGACAGCTGAGATCTTGGGGGAAAATAGCGGCTGTCCCGAAAATAGAACAAAGGAAGGAGAGGCCCGGCGAGAAGGCAGTCCTGCTGGTACCCGCAATGAAATTGCTTGCCATTAAACAGAAATGCAACGTACCCTGGGGAGCTAAATTGGATGTGAACCCCCGTGGAACCGAAGAAGGAAGTACAGCCATATGGGAACGACGGCATAGCACCCGAAATAGGGGTGCGAGCGAGAGCCCCCGCTTAACACACACACCCGCTGCGGAGAACAGAGAACGGCTGGTGCGGGTGCGGACCGCAACAAATGAAGGGGAAGAAGACGTGCAGATGAGGCCAGACCATGCTGGCGGCTGACAAGCGTGGGCTGCAGCGAACACACATCAACATGGCTGCGGACGGAGGCACAGAGAGCCTCAAGTTGCAACAATGACACACGGACTGGCGCGTTGCCAGAATCCGTGTGTCAGAACTTCAAACTCGAGCGAGCGAGTGATGCGGGCGGGGATACATTGTATCTGAAATGTGACCTCTGCCTACAGTTACACGCTCTGCAATACCTAGTGCAACAGAGATGTACTAGAATTTATGCGGTGACGGGGCACACGCTTTCATTTACTAGTGCCCATAACACTTGTGGGGCCGAAATACACGGATGAAGAGTACGACAAACTCAGGGAGGAGAAGCCCCAACCAGAGGACAGTGCAGGCAATGCAAGGAGGGGGCCACACCTAATAAGCTGGCCCAGAAGGGAACAAAGTGCATGGAGCTTGGTTTGGAGTGCCCAAGTGGGGGGGGGCACCATGGGCTACACTGCAAGCGGTGATAAACTGGATACATGCAGCTAAATTAGTGAACATTGCACCCTGCACCTCATGGACATAATCATAGCTTGGACACCAGCACACAGCAAAGCCAGAAGAAACACCGGGCTATACGCAGGGCCATAGCCCAATGCTAGAAGGGCCAAGTGGCAGAAGGACCTCCCTGCGTGGGGATCAAGAATCACAGCTCTGCCGTGCTGAAAGAGAGGTCAGGCGTGACAGCGGGGGAGAGCACTATGGAGTGACTGAGTCTGCCGCATTCCGCAGCATAATAGCCAATCCTGGCTCTTCCACAGATAATACGGATGGTTGTGCTGTAATAGGGCACGAACAGGTGAGCGGAGAAGGGTCGGGGCCCCACAAGAAAACCAGAAGCACGCTGGGCAGAGAGGCCAGCTGAAGAAAACTGCAAGCCCCCCAATGTGCGCACACTAAGAACAAATGTAAACAAGAGACAGCACCGTAAGCAGGCCTGCACATGTGAAAGTGGGGCAGGAGGCTGGCACTGGATTGGCACAGCACTGATAAGTCACACCTGTAAGCAACAGACGAGCAGGACAGGGGGCATCAAAGGCAATGGCTCTTAAAGGGGGAAAATGGAAAGGCAAGCAGCCAACGATGGACATATTCACGAAACAGCAGCAGTCCCCAAGCATTATGGCACAAACTGTGGCCACTACACTGGAAGGGGGGATCTTGCCAAGAGAAGACCATCTGATCCTTGCAGCCATCACTGAACTAAAATCCTTGTGGGGTACAGCGATGGCAGACCTGAAAACTTCACTGGAAGTCAAGATCGATGCGATAGGAATAGAGGTCAACCTGTTGAGACGAGACGTGAGAGCACTGGCGGAACAGACGAGTGGCCTGGAGAGCATGGTGAAAACCAACACGGATGCGAGCGCCACCAATACTAAGGAGGTCCACATATTAAAACAACAGGTGTCCACCTGGAAGACCGGGCAGAGGGAAGTGGAAGGGCGAGCAAGACACAACAACATACGCGTCGTGGGCCTGCTGTCATGATCTCTGCTTCCAAAAGGTCAGGGTTTTCCCAACTCCCTTGGAAGCAGATCCATAATCCAGGTTCCGAGTGCCAACCAGTCCCAATTGGGACCTTTTGGACCCAGTTCTGGTGCCAGTGGCACCAGGCTCATAAATATGCCCAGTCCCAGCGCTGGAAGCGCCGGGCTCATAATGCTTGGGTGGACTTACCTGCAGCAGACCATGCTGCTTACTTGCCTGCCAGTTGAGCCTCTGATCCTCTTCTGTTTGGAACTACTTTTCCTGTTGGGTGGGGCAGGAGCCACTCCCTAGATTCAGAACACTGGAACTCTTCTGGAAAGCAGGAACTCTTTTCTTACCTAGGCGTGGCTGTGGAAGGAGACACCTAAGCACTACAGAAGGCTATTTAAACCACACCCGATTGATGAATCTTGCTTTGCGTTATTCTGCATCCTCTGCAGCAGAACGCTCATCGTGTCTTCTGCATCTGATCCTGGGCCTAAGGAAAAAGGCTTACCATCCTGAATTCAGTCTTCAGCAACACCTATAAAGACAAGAAAGAACAGGTTAGCATTACGGTCTTCAGTGACAGCTCTTCACTTACCAGGTCCATCGGCTGTCACCAACGCCTCGCGCTGCATTCCGGCATCTGAAAGACAAAGGCTTACCTACTCTTCGTGCGCTCCGGAGGTCTTCACACTGCATTCCGGCATCTGAAAGACAAAAGCTTATCAACTCTTCGCACGCTCCGGAGGCCTTCGGCGCTGCATCCCGCATCTGAAAGACAAAACAAGGTGCGTTTAAAGACATTGGGGAACTTTAATACTCACGTGCCATTACTCCTTTCCACATCTAACCCGGTGGGTATTCCGGCACCCTGCAGCCGCTCCGAACTTGGACCTGCAAAATAAAAAGACAGTTAGAGCACATCGTGAAGCAGGCAACAAGCGCTTACTTACGTGCTTCCAGGCGCTTCTATTCATCACACGGGCTCCATCTTCAACTCACTTCAGCCCGTCATCCGCCATCGCCGGAACCCTGCAAAACAAGAAACATCATTACTAAAGACTTTGGAGACATTGGAATTGCTCGAAGCTTACCGTTCGTGCAGTAAACAACGGACAGCAGTCCTCTGAAGTCAAGAGGCCTGCTCCCCTTATCCAGTGAAGAAACTGGTTACAGCACCCTGCCCGGAGGCAGATGGAGAGCACGGCGTTCACTTACCTAAGGTGAGAGCGTTAACCTTTGGGGTTCTACAGGAGAAGAGAAAGGGAAGAAGAGAGAGACATTCAATAACCCAGTTCCTTAATCCCATATTTTCTATCTGCAGACATTTTACCCTTCAAGTCAGACATACAGTGCACAGAGGTCCAGCCCAAAGAGCCAGCCGTGTGTTACACATCACCTTTGGAGATACGGTATACGCCCAGTCAAGACCGGCGCCTCTACGGGAATCAGGTGAACGTTACACCTGCCTGAAGGGGAAGAAGGGTCGGACCCAACGGATTATGTGGAAAATATGTTAATCCAATAAATAGGGACCAGCCGGCTCTCCCAGGTATTTGCGATTGAACGAGCACACAGGGCTCTGACAAGGAGGCACCAGCCCGTGGCTTCCCCTCGAGCAATCATAGCAAAGATCTTGAATTACAGAGACAGGGAAAAGATCCTGGAATTTGTCCGGAAAGGCGGAACCATAACGCGGGCATCGGCGACCATCACTGCATACCCGGACTACACCATGCTGGTGCAGAGACAGCGCTATAGCTACGTGTCAGTGAAAAGAAGGCTACGGAAGGCTGGGTTCAAATATATGCTTTTGTACCCCGCTAAACTCAAGATCCTACACAAAGGCAAAGCACTTTTTTTTAAACCCCAGATGAAGCAAAACGATGGCTGGACACCCAGGGATGCCAAGTGTTCGGAGGCGCGCAGGAGCGAGATGGACAGGATAAGTGATCCGGCGCCATGTTTGTTAATTCTAGGGGGGTATTACAAGTGATTATGCCTGAAGGGGATGCAAAGGGCACGTTATAACAGGGCGGAGGCTCAGTAATTGGCACACGTAATATGTGGACTTGTTGGACTGGAATATAGAAGTGTGCATGCCAGATAGAAACTAGAAGTGTGCAATGATTTGGAATCAATACAGGAGACACAGGAGGTAGGCGACCTATCCCCAGTAGGTAGCGTAGCAGAAACGCCAATAGGGCGATATCTCCCTGCTGTGTCCTGAGCTCTGGCAACAGCCAGAAGGAGGACTAGATGCGGGGGTGCCTGAGATCCAGGGATGGAGCTGGGCATCAGTTGGGATGGGGTGGGAGGGTGGGGAGTTGGTGTTCAAGTTGGGGCTGGGAAGGGTGGGGGGAGGGAGGGAAGTTGGGGAAGTAGCTAGGTTAAAGGGGAGGGATAGTTTAAAGTTGAGGAACGAGCCTACAGACACGAGTGATGGCCTTTAAGCAAGACCTGGAGACCTGCAAAGGGAGAAGCGGGATGTTGTTGGATCATGGGGGACCTTAAGGTAATCACTTGGAATGATAGGGGTCTCAATAGCTACCTAAAAAGGAATAAGGTTATGATGTATCTGCACAGACAGAAAATAGATATAGCCCTGATGCAAGAGACTCACCTCACAAAAGAAAGAATAGAGGTGCTTCAGAAGAAGTGGAAGGGGACTGTTGTCGGTGCAACATATTCAGCTTACGCTAGAGGGGTGATCACCTCGGTAGCACCACATGTCCCATGCCAGTTAGTACAGTCCACAGTGGAAGCAGATGGGAGGATGGTTGCAATAAGGGGCTGGTGGAAAATAAAGAAATGTGCATCATAAATACATATGGCCCAAACCAGGACATAGTGGCATATTTCAAGACCCTGTACACCAAAATGAGTATGTATTTGGGGGGGCTGGGGATCTGGAGAGGTGACTTTAACTGCACACTAAACCCGAAAGTAGACAGATCGGATAACAAAATAGACAGACCCACCCTGGCTGCCAGGGCGTTGCAGTCATTGTTGACAGACTTCATGTTCGAGGATGCATGGAGGGTGCACCACCCGCTGGACAGACAGTATTCACATCACTCAGCCCCACAATTTGCACACTATGCTAGATTATATGTTTGTCACACAGGAGCTAATGGCAGAAATAGTACAGACAGAATACAAAGAGAGGGTCCTATCAGACCACTCGCCATTGGTCCTAATATGGCAATACCGACCCACAAGAGCAAGGATACCAACGTGGCGCCTCTGAGCTGAGGCCCTAAAAGATACAATATTCAGGGAGTATTTGAGAGAAGAAATAACAAGTTACTTTGAGATCAATACTGGCAGTGTTGAGTCAGGAGCACGCTGTGGGAAGCTTTTAAAGTGGTAGTGAGGGGGATAGCCATAGCTAAGTCCAAGGGACTACAAGGAGGGATATCAATAGAACTACAGGAAGCGGAAAAAGAGCTAGAAACAGCGATGAGCAGAGAGGGTAACACCAAGGAAGATACTGAAACCATACTCAGGCTGCAACAGAAATGTGCAGGGCACTGGGGGAGACTGTGCAATCTAAACTATAAAAAGGATGTAGAGAGACAACATGCGGGAGGAGATAAACCAGGGGGGGTGCTGGCATGGTTATATAAAAGCGAGACCCCTAGACCAACAATCAGAGCAATAATGAAGGAGGATGGGCGTATAGTGGACACCCAAGCAGGCATGAATCGTGAATTTCTAAAGTACTATCAACAATTGTATGGGGATGAAGGGGGAAGCGACTGCAGGGAAATAAGGGAAACACTGGAAGACATAGGCATGCCACGAATTAGCGTGGAGGAGCGAGAGGATTTAGATGCCCGACCACCCTGCAGGAATTAGTAGAGGTTGTAGTGCAGCTACCCACCAGCAAGACTCAGGGGGCCGATGGACTTCCTAGTGAATTCTATACGATGTATAGAAATGAGGTGCTTCCCCCGCTTTTAGCAATGCTAAATGAGGCATACGAAACAGGAAGGTTGCCAGAGTCCCTGAGAGAGGCGATTGTCATACCGCTCCCTAAACCCAATAAGCCTAGCAAAGATTGCAGATCATTCAGACTGCTGTCAATGCTTGATCAAGATAGCAAAATGCTCACAGCGGTTCTGGCAAACAGAATGAGATGGATGATTAATAAACTAATACACCCAGATCAGACCAGATATGTGCCACATAGGAATATATCCAATAACCTTAGATGACTTCACCGAGTTATAGAACATACGAAAGGGGATGCGGGCGAAATTGCAATTGTATCGTTGGACGCAATAAAAGCCTTTGATTCAGTCAAATGACCTTGGCTGATTGCAGCCCTGTCCAGTTATGGGATAGGGCCTGGGTATCTTAAATGGGTCAAACTGCTATATAGCGCACCGCTGGGCAGGGTTAAAACGGGAGCAATAATATCGGAGAGCTGGCAATTTAGTAGGGGTACTGGACAGGGATGCCCGTGGTCCCCTATGCTATGTATGTTAGCACTAGAGCCGCAGGCGATATATCTAAGGCAACAGTATGACATAATAGGGATTAAGATAAAAGGGGAGCCGCACTTAGTCTCCTTGTACGCTGACGATATGCTGTTGTATTTACGATACCTTGAAGAAAACCTGCAATATGTTTTGGAAGTGATGGAGCGATTTGCGTCGCTATCTGGCATAGCGGTGAACCACAACAAATCATGTATCTTTCCACTGGGTAGGTATGTAGGGATCCCGCGAGATCAATTACCAGTTCTACAAATACCATGGGAGGTCAACATGTTCAGATATCTTGGGATAGACATTTACCATACGGTGGAGGCAGAGCACCAACATAATACTGAGAAGGCGGTCAAAAGCATCGAAAATAGTATGAAGTTCTGGGCAAAGCTCCCCTTGGCAAAGATGGGAAGAGGGGCAATGCTGAAAATGGTAGTTCTGGCGAGATTATTGCATTATTTTGGGAACATAACATATCTGATACCAAGGCGATTTTTTGCTAGGATACATAGCATATGTGGGGAATTTCTCTGGCATGGGACGAGGAACAGAATTGCCCTTTGGAAGTTACAAAATTTGTATGATAAAAGGGGTATAAAACTGCCAAATTACGAGATCTACTATCTAGCGAGCCAAATACAATATGTGTCAAAAGTGGCTATCAGAAGATCCAACCTCAGAATCTAGGTTGTTTAGACTGGAATGTGCCCCATTATTCCTGAAAGAAATGATATGGCTGCCCAAATCAGATATGAAAGAGCGCCCAGAGATGATGACACTGGGATGGAAAATATAGCATAAGGCCTGTCAGGTAATGGAGAACCCATCCCCATGTTCCCCGCAAGTGCCACTTGTCGCATTGACGGGTAAAGAAGGCCAATTAATGAAGATGATCAGGAAGCACTGGGAACCGGTAGGGATAGCAACAGTGGGAGACATATGGCAAGAGGGGAGGATAAAACAATTTGGGATGTTGGTGGAGGAAATGGTGTTGCATACGGGACAATATATTACATATCATAGGATGGTGCAGCGAATCAAAGAGACATGGTCCGAAATAGTACTAGAGGAGCAACTGGACGCCGCCATAGAAATGATATACGATATAGCAGAAGGAGGGCACAAGATATCCAGGATATATGAGCTGGTGATGTCCAAAGTGGGGAAGGAAGTGGTACAACTGAGACAGGACTGGGAGGAAGAGGTGGGTGCCCCAATGAGTGTTGGAATGTGGGAGCGGGCCCAAGGGTACCACAAGAAAGTGTCAAGGAATGCGAGGCTACAGCAAATACAACTGTATATAACCCACAGGGCTTATATGACACCCCAGAGGATAGCTCAAATTAAAAACGCAGAACAAACATGCCCCAAATGCGGCAAAGAAAACGCCGGAATGACGCATATGTTCTGGGCATGCCCAGAAATTGAGAAATTTTGGGGAGAAGTAGCCCACAGATTAGAAGAAAAAGGGATTAGGATAACTGTTGAAATAGCATGGGCATGTCTGGTAGGGGGTTTCCCAGACCACGTAAACTTAAACATGTAAGTAAATTAAAGGATTTGGCATATATACTCGCGAAGCGTAGAATTGCCATGGGATGGAAGGCATGCCACAGACCAAGGATAAAAATATGGTGGAAAGACCTTCAGAAATGGGCAGAAACAGAAACTGCAGAATGGCAGGAAGCTAGTAATACTGGAGGGGATGAAGAAGCAGAAACCATGACAGCCTGGATACATTTAATAGCCACACTGTTTGGGCCCACTCAGGACTGGTCGAGCAACCAGGACCCAGCAGAGAATACAGGAGAGGGAACCCCTCTGCAAGAGGAAGAAGCAGATCGCGAAGTAGTGTAGGCTCAGATGGGGGGGGGGACGGGAGACGCAGTAGACATTGTTTGAGTTGCACAAAATTTGAAATACTGTAATATGTACTGCAAGTTTGGTTGTTTGTTTGAAATAAAATCAATAAAACATTTTTTTTAAAAAAAAGGGCATTGCAAAGGGCCTGGGAAGGCAAGGCCCTTTACATGCAAGCCCTGCCTGCACACCCCACACCTTTTAGGCTGCAACCCAAAGGAGTAGATCATGACTTGCGATGCAGCAGTAGATGGCCAAGCAATGCTTCCCCGACAGGGCAGCCACACACACTGGACTACAGGAATGCAACATCACACATCCCACAACAGGCATGGGGTGCAAACGGGTGGGTGCCAACCCAGGGGTGTTCAAAGTATGTCCAGGGTGTGCCTCAAGAAGGAGCCAGGGGAAAAGGTTCGAGATGACAGTTGGCAACATGACCAATGACCAAGGTTATTGTCCATGCAAAGTAGAACCACCCATTACAACAATTCACAATGAGATCAGTTGCTCCAATGATACTGTGGAATTCTGAATAGCCTGCCCACCCCCAGACAACCTTGGTGTGAAATGAGGGGATGGGAAATGACTAGCTGTAGGGCCCACAAACACCAATGGAGCTCCTGGGGTGTCCGCTATTTAAAGGTCTGAAGAACACTGCCATACATGGAATGACATTCTGCTAAACTTCAACTGAGGGACATGACACTGGCACTTGACATGGCATGTACTGTGGTCACCATGTATATTATTACGTCATTGAATCCACAAAGACGACCTGCACATGTAACTCAGACTCCCATCAGGAACCACGCATGGGAACAATGTACAAGTCCCAAACCACCCACCAAGGCATGCTGCCCTGTCAATCGACTATGAAAGCCACGGGTGTTGGCTGTGAGCTGTGTGCAAGATGTACCATAAGACTGAACACACCTCTGAAAAGTTGATTCCACAGCAAGGACTGGAATGTGAATAGCATGCGACGACACATGGGACATCCATGCACAGACGGTCTATTGAGATGCTGCTGTTACAGGCACCGCATCCACAGATCATCATGATTTGCACCTATGTCTCTCCCCCTTGCAGGCGACTCGGGATACCCGCAACTTCCGTGGCTAATGGCTCCTCTGGGCTAGGGTGACCATTGAGCGCACCTTTGGCCGGTGGAAGGCTCGCTTCCAATGTTTACACTCGTCGGGGGGTTTGCTCATGTATAGGCATGTTAGGACAGTTTTTCTAAAGTGCTACAAGGACTTCAGAAAACTATAACTTAGGCAATACAGAATCTCCAACTATGTTGTTCCCTCTCCAGAGCTATTGACCCCTCATATGATCTCCCTCTCCTTTTTCCTCCTCTCCCATTAATGGTGGCACGTGGTGGGAGGTCCTCTTAGCCTCCTTCCACTCCTCCAAGACCACCATTAATGTCTATCTGAATTGCACCATCTTGGTTCAGGGCCCTCAGCTCAATCTCCTCTTTTTCGATAGGCGTCTCCCACGTCTTATCAACTTCCTTCCTTCTCCTGCTACTCCTACCAGCTCCTCTCTGGCTCCTCCGCCACCTCCTTCTTCTGCCAAATCCATGGCATCCTCCTCATCCTCTCTGGCTACTCTGCCACCTCCTTCCACCTCCACTGCCCTCTCTCGGACCCCTCTACCAGCTCTGCGTGGTGTACCTCAAGCTTGTACCCCTCCACAGAAGTCTTTCACATGCGGCAACCTTCTCCACGTCGCTTCTCTCAACTCCTGCTCTGCTGTCAAACACTCCTCTGACGTCTGCCACCTCCTTGAAGAACTTGACCTGGATGTCTTTGCTCTCACCGAGACATGGTTCACTGCCAGCTCTGTCACGTGTTTTGACACTCTCCTCCCTGATGGCTACAAGATCCTCTCCGAACCCAGAACCAACCCTCCAGGAGTTGGAGTAGCTCTGAATCTTTCTGGAGTGGGTCCCTGCTGCCCACATCCAAGCACATGTCTCTGTGGCCTCTAACAACATAGCCAAACTCTTTAAAATCTGCAAGGAGCTGGACAATCCTTCTGAAGTTTTCACATCTACTGTTCCCTCCAAGGCCCTCTGTATAGCTCTGGCTTCTCACTTCACCGCTAAAACTCAGGACTTTCTGTCCTCTCTCTCCTCTTCCTCTCCTTCTATCTCTCTTGGCCCCCTCTGGCCCCCTCTCCCTGTCCTCCTCCTTTCTCCTCTTTCTCTCCAACCACTCCTGACGAGGTTTCTAGACAATTCCAATCTATGAAAGTGTCGTCCAGAACCATCAAGGACCACATTGACACCCTCACTCCAGCCTTGGCCAATTTCTGCAATCACTCTTTTGCCACTGGAACTTCCCCTCTCCCCTCAAGCACTCCCCTGTGCACCCCCTCCTGAGTAAGTCTTCTTCCTGTCCGGCAAACTATCACCCAATCTCTATCACTCCTTTGCTGGGAAAACTCCTGGAAAAGCTGGCCATCGCCCAGCTTACTCTCCACACTGAATCTGTTGGTTTGCCTCAGTGACCATCAGGCTGGCTTCAGAGTAGCCAGAGGCTCAGAAACTGCTCTTCTGAACACACGTGACGATCTGCTCACTAATCTCGATTCTAGCCTTCCTTCTGTCCTCATCCTCCTTGATCTTTCCTCTGCTTTTGACACGGTCAGTCATGCCACCCTCATCAATCGTCTATGTGAGAACCTGGGCATCACAGATTAGGCCCTGGCTTGGTTGACCTCCTTCCTCCTGGACCGACCCTCCCAGGTCCAACTTGCGTCCTTTCTCTCCACCACCTCTCTCTGCACATGTGGTGTACCTCAGGGCTCTAACCTCTCACCCTGGCTCTTAAATGTCTACTTGACCTCTTTGGCCCACCTTATCTCTACCTTCCCCTCTAACTTTCAGGGTTATGCGGATGACATTCAGCTCTCCTTCAGGCTAACCTCAGCCTCCTCTCCACTCTTGCTCATTCCTGACTGTCTAGCCATGATTCAGGAGTGGTGTGCCTCCAACAATCTCTGCCTTAATGTCAGTAATACTGAGATCCTTCTCATTGGGACCCGTGCTCCTGCATTCCCTCTCACTTTGGCCACCCTCCTTGGGCCCTCTTCCTTCACCTTCCTATGAGGCTGAAAATCTTGGTGTCATCTTCGACTCCACTCTCTCCTTCTCACCTCACATCACGGACCTTGCCAAGAAGGCCACTACTAGATGACCCTCCTCAGATGTATTCTTCCTTTCCTCACTTTCCCCCAAAAGCTCATCGTCTCCAGAGCCCCGGTTCTTTCTAGGCTGGACTACTGCAAAAGCCCCTTTCTCAATCTGTCTTCCTCTACTCTCCACCCTCTGCAACTAATCCAGAACAGGACTGTGAGACTTGTCCTTGGCCTCAAGCCCCGGGAACCTACCTCTCCAGCCCTGAAATCTCTCCACTGGCTCCAGGTGGCTGCAAGGATCAAGTTGAAGACCCTCTGCATCGTCCACAAGGCTTTCCGGGTGCCGGGGCCTGCACTACATCCAACTCTCTCTTCCTAAACACCTTCCTTGTCGAGCCCTTCGCTCAAACACCTCCAACTCTCTGAGGGTCAGACACTTCTCCAGGCAGAGAGTGGGGTGTTGATCACTCTCCTCTGTAGGTGCCTCCCTCTCAAATGGCCTCCCTGCCCCTCTCAAACTTGAGCCGGACCACTTGAAGTTCTGGAAACAGCTCAAGACCTTCCTTTTCGCTTCTGCTTTCTCTCTCTCTCCCCTGCTGACCAACCTGTATGCTGTGCTGATTGGTTGCCTGGCTACCCTCAAGATTCTCACTGTTACCAGGCTCCCCCTTGACCAGATGCCTCTGCACTGCCTCCAGGCCTACCGCACACTTAGGTTCTGTATCTGGAACCCTACAGTCCCTTGCCTCCTTGCACTTAACAATAGCTGTGCTGCCCTGGCTGCACTTACTCAGTACTTTGCTGCCCTGATTGCACTTCTCCCTTCCCTGCCCCCTGGAACTTTCCCTCTCACTCCCCCCTGCACTTTGCGTATCGCACTTGCACGATCTGAATAACACACGGCCTAGTAAGATCGTTTGTTTTGTCCTCCCTCTGTCTTTCCTCCCCTGTCTTGTCACGCCTAGAAACACTTGTGGGCAGGCACGTTATAAATGACATATCATATATCATATTAGTATATGGCTGTACCACGTGATGAGGGTAGCATGGGCAGAGCAGCCAGGCCTATTTTAGGAGCGATAGAGGGCTGTAGATAGGTACAAATAACTTGTAGCATATATGTAGTCCAAAGAAACACTGATACACTTATGTACTGTAAAAATAGGTGTATTTTATATACATGTAGGCAACGATAATGTCATGACCCTCGCCCAAAACCCCTTCTGGCAAACCCATTGGTGGAGTCAGGACTCGGGCCTCTAGAGCCTGGCATCCTCTTCATCCTATGGCGCCAGGCTCATACACCATGAACAACAATGTGCTTGGGAACTACTTTATTGTATTGTCAGCCAACATGGAGGCATCCACATAGCTTGGTTCCCTAAGAACCAAGCTATGCGGTATAGTGTTTTGGGTGTGGCAGGCTTGGAACTACTTTCCCTGGTACTACTTTACCTGGGCTATATAAACCACACCCTGACTGCAGAACATGCTTCGTGTTACTTTGCAGCTTGCAACGTGATGCTCACTGTGTCCAGCTATTCCCTCGAACCTCAGAGAAGCAGAACCAGCAAGGAGACAAAAGGAACATCATTAACAGCAGCATCTTACCTGCAGTCTTCATCTTTAAACACTCACAGCTACTGAGAACAGCTTCCTCGAATCTGCACGCCTCCCGGACAGAACGACCTGAAAGAGGAAGATAGAGGCAACATTAAAGAAAGCTGTAGAGACATTTACAAATTATGAACTGCTCAAAAGGCTTGCCTGGCTGATCGCCTCTCGGCTGGCACCACTCCGGACATTCCACTCGCGCTGAAGAACACTGCGACCTACAAGGAAGGAAAACACAGGTTAGCAAAGGCAAGACTTTGCAGCGCTGCGCATAGCGCTTACTTACCGCATTGTAGCGCTCTTAATGCGCCAGCATTTACCAGCGGGGCTCAACCAAGCCAGTTCGCCGTGCTGAAGCTCTGCATACCTAAGGGAGAAAAAAGAGACATTTTAAACAAAGAAAGGCATGGAGGATAGCAACAAAACTAAAGAACAGAAATAACATCTACCTGAACAATATCAAAAGGGCCGGCGTCAGTGAAGTAACTGGACCGCATTCGCCCATGAAAGACAACGCACCCCTGCAAAGAAGGCAGGACGGAGAGCACGCCTAATTCTACCACAAGATGAGGAGAGGGTGCCAGAGGCACTGAAAGCATACGGGGGTGGAGGGAGGATACTTACCCCAGTCGGTCAGTCTTGAACACAGTCCTCCTGTATTTTCAGGCAGAACCTTCCCCGCAGACCACATCAGGGCAAAGCTGAGAAGCATACCAGCTAATACCCTGGCTGGTTGGCATCCCTGTGGATACCAGGTGAGCATAACAGATACATCTTTGGAAAGGTAAGTACTATATCATAACTCAAACACAATTATGAAAACCAACCCAATACTTTGGTATGCAAATCAAAGTATAACCTTATTTATAGCAGCAATATGCAGCTCACGGTGAGTAAAACCCAATGATAAACATTTAGAACAGCAACCTGCTATTCATGGGGAGTAAAACCAGATTAGTTAGACTTTTAAAAAGACACAATGTAATTCAAGGGGGGCAGGCCCTAATGGTAATAACCTACTTTGTTATTCAGTTTCAGGAATCACCTAGTTATACCAACACTGTTACACATATACACCTTGCAACATCTGTAACTTCTTCTTCTGTTAGGAATGGATACAGTTACACCACCATTACTTTTTAGAACACATTTCAAAGGGAAGCAATATAATGCAGATTCTTTTCAGGAAGGGCAGTGAGCTACTCATGGATAAGTAAGACCTCAGTAAGACTGTTTTAAAAATGCATTAAGCCATTCAAGGTAAGCAAAACCGAATGTTACACTTTTAGAATGGCAAAAGCTATTCAAGGTAAGTGAAACTTTGTTGGTCAAACTCTCACACTATTTGTATTACAGGAATAGTCAGTTGTACCAATTATACTTTTCAGAAGTGTGGGACACAATACTAGGTTAAGAACTCTAGCAGACTTTTCAGTATGAAGCTCTAGGATAAGTAATAACTATGGAAGACTGTTTTAGAAATGCACTAAGCAGTTCAATGTAAGCAAAACCCAATGGTACACTTTTAGAACAGCAACAGCTATTCAAGGCGAGTAACCCTATTGGTAAGCTTTTACACTTATTCAGTTTCAGAATAATAAAACAATAGTAACTCAATTAGTTTTTAGGCAATTGCAACACAGTTAGAGATAAGTAATAACTTTTTATATGTTTCAGAGGGGCAACAAGCAAATCAAGTTAAGTAAGAATGTAGAGGAGCAGGTGGAATCATTTTCCCTAACTCCCGCACCCTCACCACCATCTTATTGGAAATCCAGGAGAAGGGCCTTGTGTGACACTCCATGTGTTATGCCTATACCTCATCGAGCGTATGAGAGACAATATGCGCTCAGACAACTGTATTGAATTTACCCTCACAGTGAAAGTGTGGAAAGATGCGGTATGGAAGGATGTCAGCACGCACCATTGGACATCATGGAGTGCTGAGTGAAATCTGACAAGGGCATAATGATGTCATGGAGAGGATATACAAAGCCACGCTGAAGCAATATTAAAATACTTGAGAAACATGTACAAAACGATAAAGTAATCATGAATGCAAAAGGAGAAAAAGTAACTTGCTGACCAATAAGTGTAAATACGCAGTAACGCAAGGTAGAAAAGATACATAGAAGCTTGATATAGAGGAATACATAATGTGGCAAGGATGGCCATAGTTGGAAAATTGACACTGGCTCGTGCAAATATGCGATTCAACTAACTCAGAAGCCGATCAGGGTTTCAGAGGCAAGCGATGCTGGAAGAACAGCTTTGTGTGCAAAACAGAGGCGTCAATGTTGGCTTGGGATTAATGATGCTATAAAGCCGAAACTATTGTCATTAAAATGAAATAAGAGCTTTAACATGAGAGCTTTAAACAGGGCTTTGGATGCAGGTTTGTTGTAATGCTTTTCAATGCAGGTTGGCATATGAAGTAGGATACATGGTAGTTTGACTTTGTGTCCCACCCATTTAATGGTCATTGCTAAGTGAAATCAATGGCTTTTCCTCCCATTCCCACCCATCTCTGCCCACGACCCGCTTCTTTTTGCACTCTTTGGCTGAATTTCTACTGTGTGGTGGAATTGTCAGCCAATTCACCTTCCAAAATGGCGGCCCCCATGTTTTAATGTCATTAAAAGGTTATTTGACTTGATTGATGCTTTTAAAAATATATTTACAGCATGTTTTAAGTTATGTTACATATTTTACAATGTTTATTAATCAAATTTAGCCAGGTATTGTAAGAGTTACATTATGGTTTAAAATGGCTTTGAAAATATACATCTAGTGAATGGTGAGGGATTGGTGTAGTGTTTTTGGTGAAAGGAACACCTGATTGGCTGTGTAGTGAGTGATGTCAGTGGTTCTCCAGTCTGTATTTCTTTAAGCACAGCAGACATTTTCGTCAGCATGCATGTTTGGTAAGGATGCCAAGTCTGAATTTGTTTTATTAACGTTCTAGCATTACTAAAACAAACTCAGAGCGGATGACAGCATTTGGAGTCCTGATGCCGTCACCCGCTCCGAGTTTGTTTTCGTAACGTTAGACTGCTAATGAAACAAATTCTTTTATTAATGGTCTAACATTACTAAAACAAACATGGTCCTGGGTGCATTTTGTTTCTTCTGAGGCAAATCCACAATCTGCTTGGATGATCAAGCACTGCCCGTTTCCCTGAGTCACAGCCCCCCCTGAGACACACAGGAGGTGTCCCTCTGCAGCCAGTGCCATAATGAACTCGACAACATGTTTCTTTTGTCAACATAAAGACCACCATTCACTGTGCAAATCTGTGACAGTTAAATCGAACAACAAAATAAAGCACCAATTGAAATTTGTTCATACCCATAATGTCTAATAGCGTCATATGCTAAAAAGTAAAGTTTGTTTTGATGTCCTTAGTTGCATGTTCTTAAAACCATACATGAAAGAACAGCTCAGTGGAACTTCCACTGAGCTTCGGAGACGCCTGTTGGTGTAGTAAATACTACTTCAATTAAGCTTTCAAACATTATTTTGTAGTACTTTGTTAGTAGTCAATCTGCCATAGATCGACGCGTGTTGTTTGGTTATATTTCAATCATTGATCCATCATTATTTTCAAATTTCTCTTTATTGTCATCATAATGGCAGAAGCCCTTGCCGATGCATTTCGGACTGTGTCCTTCCTCAGGGCGAGTTTCGTACATAAAAAGCAACGGTCGCATTTTTAAGATACCTATTTACTTGTGTAGCAAAAGGGGCCCGGTTGCAGTCCGTGTTTAATTCCGCCCCTCCTCTCGCAGCCGCCTCTGCATAACAAATGGGACAGAGGCGTGCGTTGCTCTTAAAACCACACATAACAACATGCTGGAGGTTTGTGATGAATCTCCAAAGCTAAGTGACTTTATTACACAACTTATTTTATTGTGTGTCTTAAAGCGCTGAAAATAAAGTGGGTAAATAGATATTTTGCATCTGATAGTTTTCCATTCAGGATGTGGAAAATAAAGGTACGCTATTATTTTGGCTCAAGATGCTGCTATAAGGATTTACATGTTGTTGTGATGCTTTACTATGCAATTTGTGTATTTTGCAAGTAAACTCTGTAGGACAGTATTATTGGAGGCCTTGACAGCTAAAACTTAAATATTTGTTCCAAGTAGAACAAAGTAAGCGTGGAAGAAGGTGGCTGTGCCTAAATTGCAGAGTGGGTTCAAATCCCTGCTTCGCTGTTCGGCGTAAGTGTGTGATCCTGGGCAAATAATGTAATCTTACCCTGACATGAACTGCAAAAATTGGAGTGCTTATAAGTGATTACGTTTACACCCTTACAATTGGACAGGTTTAATAAATGTAGGGACACATTGATGTACCCTGGTGCTCCTCTGCTAGTGGCTTCAATACTGTCACATTGAATTACATTATTGCTGCACTGGCCCTCCGCCATTCTCGTATCACTTGATTTGACAGGCAGACATAGGGCCTCATGCAGAGTTTGCCGGTCCGGAAATAAGGGTGCAGAGAATCTCACTGGCACCCTTGTTTCCGTACCGGCAAACTACGGGTTTGCCTGCCAGAGCCACTGTGCCTGACATTCTGATCCTGCTGGACGCAGCGGTCATGGTAGGCAAAGCCATCACGGAAGCACCAACACCATTAACAAAAGTGCCAGTGCTTCTGTGTGCCCTCTCCCATAAAGTCCTGTGAGACTCTATGTGGATGAAGATTAACACAATTACCTGCGTCTGACTTCCCGGCCGCCGGACTTGTAATAGCCCGGTGGCACCAGGAAGTCAGGTAATGGTCATTTTTTACGGGTCTGGCGGCAATCAGCCGGTAGCACCGGCAGGGTTACCGCTGGATCCGTAATGAGGGCCATAGTCTCACCAGCCAGTCAGTGCACCAGAGATTCTAGTATAGCGGACTAACTGGTGTTACTTGCAAACTGTTTTTATTCGAAGAAGGTGTGGTTTTGCAATCTAATGTAAGCTTTGTATGGAATTTAAAGGCATTGTGATGTGCATCAGGTGTGACAGTGCTGACAGGTGGGTGCAGGTCAGGGGCACCCGAGTCTTGAGTGATGATCTTCTTCAATGGATTTGGGGATATGTGATGAAATGTTAAGCACCCAAGGTCTGATCCCTTGAAGTGCTTTGTGGAAACCTTGGTTATGTAAATAGTTTCATTGTTAGCACTTGCATTCATAATTATATGTATACATTTTTCGGCAATTGAAATCATGATGTGGGGTTAGTACTTGCATGCCAGGAGAGTGATTGGAAGGGTAGGAGTGACAGGAGACAGCTCATTCTCACAGCATTCCTTAAGTGAGTGTATTTAGACTTAAAGGAGAGAGTTAACTGCCTGTAACATTGAAGCTGCACTAGAATAGACTCATTACAATGCGTAAATAAGTTAGAGGCCTCTACACAAGTACGTTTGCCATTCCCCGACAGTATCTGAAGTTAGCGCCTCTCCCAACAGTTGAAGGGATAGCCCCCGCCTAAATTTTAACCTAGGTGCACGCCTGGATGTGCGCACTTTTTTTTTAAATTAAAATTTGTTTTTTATGCAAACACACCTTTACAAATTATTACAAAATCAGATAAAACCAAACAATTCACATAATACTTGTTTAAAAACATAACATTTCTGTACTCATATGTAAAAAAAGAACAAACAAACAAAACGAAGACAATATTTCCTAAATGAAGATCTAACCATCTTTCCTCCTTCAATGATGTGTGAGTAAATAATAATTAATACACGTTGTCAGACAACATCGAAGCAAATACAATATTTAACATTCCTAACATAATATCAAAATGAATATCTAAAACTTACAAACATCAAGCATGCCTCAGTGTACCATCTTAAACTCAAAAGGTATCAGCCATATTAAGAGAAGAAGGGAGAAGGAAATAAAAAGTAAAAAAAATGTACGAAACGATGCTCACGTAGTTGTAATTCAGAATTCAATGCATTCTCTCCGAACTTCTAGTTCTGCTTCGATGTGGCATACAAATCGCACAGTTGCCAAGATAATAGCATTACTCCTACCCCACATGCATCCTACCATTTGAAGTTTCTGGCCAAAACAGTGTTTGCAATCCCAAACTCTTTCAACCTAAGCAGTCTGATTGCCTCAAAATGCGGACAGAATAGAAAAAGATGTTTTGTAGTTTCATTATCATCACCGCAACATCTACATGTCACATCATAACTCAAATTTTCCCTGTTGAACCAGTGTTTCGTCCTTGTCTTAGTATGCAATAAATCCAATGGAAATCTCATATAGATGTTACGAGATTTATTGCACGGAAATAATGTCAAATATGGCAAACTGGGATTTTGAGTATGCCTAAATTTCGAATATTCTGAGAAAGACACATAAGAAGATATCAGGTCTGCATTAACAGCCCAATCATTTAAAACATGTCTTTTTTTGGCAAGTCCCATCCGCAAGTTGAGGTCCTCAGGCTGCATATTAATCTTGTCAAGCAGTTTAAGCATACAAAGTTTGAATTGGCGAACAGATACAGGCTGAGCATCAGTAAGCATAATTGAAAAGTCCTCAGAGAAAATTTGATGGAGGAAAAAGCATTTTCGTAAAGTTGGATATCAGTCTCCAGTTAAATCGGGAGACCAACGAATTGAGCCCAAGTTCATGCCTCACAATCGCATTAGGCAGGTGTGCACTTGCATTTTTGTTAGGCATAGAGGTGAGGGAAGCCTTTCCGAAACTGGCGGTGTTAAAGTTTTATTGTGTTTGTGCAGAAAAATGTACTTGAACAAACGCAGTTATAGCTGCTACTTTCAAGAAAGACTTCAATCGCTTCTCTGCATATTGCCCTTTAAAATGTACTATTTGATAGCTGCTCCCAACACCAGACCATGGGGTGGAGGGGCAGAAGAGTAGGGGAGGAGCCTTCAAGGTTGCTCCACCTATTTACTGAAATGGCCCCTCCCATCACCACTTAGCCCTCCCCGAAATGTAGGTTTCGTTGTGCCCCTGCACGTAGGGCAGGGCATACAAGCTGTAAGAGGATTCAATTCAGCACTACAGCCAAGTCAACGCCTAGTCTAGAATACTGAATGAAAACCCTTATTGATATATCTTTATGTCCAGTTCATGCGTTCTGGATGACTACCCCTATATAACACCCCTCTCTTGGAATCCTCCTGACCCCACTGAGCCAAGAAGTAGTTCTGTTTTGCAAGTTAAAAGGTTTAATTGATCATTTAAACAATATATATATATATATATATATATATATATATATATATATATATATATATATATCACACTTTATAATAAATTAATAATTGAATATCACACTTAATCTGAGATGATAAAGATTAACAACGGAGAATCTGGCACTAGCACACTTCTTGATAATCACTAAGGAGTTGACATGAAATGGATAAGATAGCAACAATACTTTTATGGTTTCAAATGGATGCATTGTGGAATGAAATGCAGTAAAGAAAATAACTTGATAGGATTTCAGCAAAAGACAATGTAATCACTTTCTTGGACAATTCACCCCCCCTTTTATGCAATGCAGGGAAATGGAAGGAATGCACACAATTCTCAGAAATGCAATTCAAATGTAATTCAGTTCACCCAGCAACTTAGACTACAGAAGTTGAAAACACAGGCCCAAATGCTTTTAAATGTGCTGGCAATGAAGAAAGAAATATGCTAAAATGCTTTTAATTCCCTCTAGAGGTTCAGGGTGAGTGGTATCTAGTTAATATTAGCTCAGGCTCACTCTAGCAGTGATGCAGGGATAGTTTTTATGAGGCAAACGATTTTTCAAAGGAAAGCAAAAGCAGCTATCTTTTGGCAAGTGGAGAAATTTTCAAATCGCGGTAAAATTCGCGAATGCGTCTTCCGCGATTACGGCAAAACTATAGGGGGTAGGAATGCGGTTCTAGGTTCCTAGAAAAGCCACGATTCCCAGCTTTCAGAGGAAAGTTACTGCAAGTCTCTAGCACAAACGGTCACGGAGATATGAGCGATTAAATAAAGGTCGTTTTTCAGATTGAAATTTTAAAGTTCACAAAGACAAGTGCAGCTTGCAACTAGCAAATCACAGGTGACAGCTTTACAAATGACAGGTGACAGTTAGGAGGCAGTTCTACTTAGATTAAAATAGAATTGAATTATATTATTTTAACTAAGAGATTGGTTCTGCACAGTTTTGCTAGGTACTCACACTATATTCTTGAATTAGAATGGGCCTCGCCACGGATCTGGTCAGGTTTTGGACTGGACTCCGGTTCAGCTCTTTGGTTCTGCTAACATTGGCCTGGGTCAGCTCTGCTCTCTCTCTCTGGGTACAGCACTGCTTCTGGATTCTGGAGATTGAGGGATTTGAAGTCTGGATCTCTGGATGTTGATGGATGTAAAGTATGGAATTTTGGCAGAGCTTCCAGCTGCAAGTGGAAAATGAATCCCTATTTGGCTTGCACTATCTGCTTTTATCTGTTTAGAATGTGCGTGTGTTCTAGCATCACTAGACCCTACCCCTCTCCACTTGCCATTGGTCAAATTTCCATTTCTCACTTGATTGGGGAAGGAACTGTGAGTCAGAGCGATGTCATTTTATGGCTTGCAGAGAGGACACTCCCCTGTCAAATTGCACACAATCTATATTTGATATAAAAAGACATATTTGCACAGGTAAACATTTGTTTAAAATTACATGCACCCCTCACATATCACAGGAGGTATCCCCTGTTCAAACTCTGCTCTTCCTGGGGGCTTGCATTCAGAAATGGCACATATTTCACTTTTTTAGTGGTTTTGCAACATCAGATTTTTCTCCAGATTTGTACACATGTACACGGCCTGTCCATACATACTCCAGTAAATTTTCATTTGTCTAACTTAAACACAGTGTCTGTAATATTAACAATTAGCTGGGTTTTGCCCCAGAACATCACACAAATTGGAGTTTGGGCTTGAATTGAAGGTACATTTTCTAAATTAAGGCTCTCAAGGTTATACATTTCTGTCATTTGATTACAAAGAGTTATCAGTGTTTTTGTAAAATATATATTTTGCTTTCAAGTCAGTTCTCAGAGTGTTGGAGTCCTCCTCCAAGACTTGGGTGGGTCAGTCACATGTGTCCTCTGGGCAGGCAGGCCTTTGTTGACAGGAAACAGTAAAAATCAACATATTCCTTTCAGAGGAGAGGGGCCATTGTGTGGTCTCTGGGAAGCTGAGATCAGGAGGCCAGGGAGCCACTTTGCATTTAATTAACAGAACCCTGTGATTTCCTGGCTTCTTGTGTTGAGTTCTGAAGTGTCAAGAGTTCTCAGGACAGGCAACCCCTTTGAACTTTTAATGAAATAAGACCCCTTTCTTTGCACTAGACAGTTTTGCAAGACAGCTCTCCTGTCAGAGTTTAGACCGCTAGCGCCACCCTCAGGATTTTGTGGTTACTGCATCCATCCTTGGGATTTTTTTTAGATTGATTCATTTCAGCAAGTGATATTACATGGAGTATATTGTCCATGTTCAGGACATGGCATTGGTGTGTTTCTGCAGTAAAGTAATTCTGTGCCCATGATTTTGCCATATTTGACATTCAAGAAAAAGGAATTCCCAACAGTTATGGGTTTGCTTTTGGCAATCAGCATTGCCTCTCTGAGCTCACAATATAGGCAAAATGGGATTTTCCTGTGCATTTTCTGGGGAGCTCTGGCCATTATGATGTTTTCAATGCCAGTAATGCACAGTTTTGGTGGTAGGGCTTGGATGCATGGATAAAAACATCCCACAAGCCCCCCTTCTTGCGGTGGCAATCTGATCCTTCACTGGTGGGACCCGCAAGATCTGGGATGTAGTTCTCATCTTCTTCCGGTAGATGGCACAGTTCAGCATCTTTTCCTCCATCTGGTACTGATCGATCGGTTCTCCTCGCCGGTCCTGATGGGAATATTGGGCGGTACCACGGGCCCATTGCATCTCTGCTCCCGGTCTCCGGATCGTCCTCCTTGTCCCGTCTCCAGGTTTTCTTTCTCCTAGGACGACAAAGGAAGAGCGGCAATACCTATTCATGGACATTTCCACCACTGTTGAGATAGTGGGGCAGCATATGCATTTCATCATAACGAAACATTACATTCTTATTTTGAAAAAAGAACAGTATAACTAAGAGACAGTTTCATGCAAATCACAATATTTTAGAGACTAGATGTGGTATGTTTTATGGTTGGAACTGAATTAGTCTGAGACAGTACCCGCTAGGATTCCAGAGGATTCCTCCAGTTGTTGCAGAGTGTGCCTGGGATGGCAACATTTCAACTGGTTTATGTGGACCCACTTGTCTTCCCCCGCTGCCAAAGGACCTTTGGGGATGTGGATTTTGTAGGCCACAGGGGAGATTGTGTCTATAATCTCAAAGGGTCCCTTCCATGTAGGCAAAAATTTGCGCTGCGTGGCCTGGTTCCTTTGGAAGTTGTATAGATAGACCCGGTCTCCCACCTGATATTCCTTCCTGGAAGTTTTCAGGTCATAATGGGTCTTCATGCTATCAGCCGATCTTTCTAGATTCCGCTGAGCGTAAGCAAAAGCATGTTGAAGGTGTTTCCTTAAATTCTCCACATACTCATGAGTTGTGGAGGCATTTATTAGTGTCTGCTCTTGGGTCCTGTAGAGCAAATGCTGAGGAAGCACCATCTTGCGTCCAGTCATCAACTCAAATGGTGACATTTTGGTTGCAGATGAAGGGGTAGATCTGATGGCCATTAGGACCAGAGGTAATCGGATATCCCAACTTGGCCCAGAATCTGCCACAAACTTCTTTAATATGCTCACAATTGTCCGGTTATATCTCTCTACTGCCCCAGAAGAAGCTGGTCTATAAGCAATATGCAACTTCCTTTTGACCCCCAGTATCTCCCACATCTTTGTCATTACTTCACTGGTGAAGTGGCTACCCCTGTCTGACTCAATCCTTTGAGGTAGACCAAAACGGGAAAAGATGTGGTTAATCATCAGGGCAGCTGCAGTTTCTGCTTTGCAATTTGGGGCTGGGAGACATTCCACCCACTTGGTAAACAAGCATGTCACAGTCAACATGTACTTATTCCCCCTAGCAGAGCGAATCACGGGGCCTACAAAGTCGATTTGTAAATCTGACCATGGCAGTGTCATCCCCCTCTTTAGGAGAGGCGCACGGTGCGTGAGGGATGATGGCTGAAATTGTGCACACACAAGACACCCCTTCAAGTATTGGTCGAGGTCCTGCCCCATGTGTGGCCAGTATGCAACCTCTCTTAAGATTTCCAATGTTGTGTGAAACCCCCTATGACCGGCGGTGGCCGCATCATGGGCGTGACTTAACATCAGGCTTCGGAATGAGGTAGGAACCACCCACTGATCGTGGCCAGCTTTGGATTTCCTTACCAGCAAACCGTCTTGGATTCGGAACATTTTTGGACATTTCATCAACACTCTTAGGTCCTCTTTCCCAATGTAATCGGTATCCGTCAGGGGAAAGTTCTCAGGGTCCTCAAGGTGTTGGTAAAATTTACCAATTATTGGATCCCCCTTCTGAGCGGTAATCAAATCAGCATCAGGGGTCTCCTTACTCCATTGTGCAATTGGAAGGTCGTTGTGAGCATTTGTCTGGGACCTAGTGATAGCAGTGAACTGGATTTCCCCCAACAGGGACTCAATCTCAATTAGATCCCCTTGGATGGCCCCGGTTTTGGCCAGCTGATCAGCTAAGTCATTTCCAGTTTTGTCTGGTCCCTCTACTTTGGAATGACCCTTGATCTTTTTCCAATAGATGGTCATCTCATTCGAGGTGACCAGATCATCAATGTTTTGGATCAACTTCCCATGTTTCAAGGGTTTGTTGTTAGCACATAACATGCCTCTGGTTTTCCAATTAACCAGGTGCTGCACGAACCCGTTCCGTACATAATCCGAATCTGTGATTATGACCAGTTTGTGGAGTTGATGCTGGACAGCAGTGAGGATGGCCTGATGCACAGCCATCAATTCTGCCACCTGACTACTTCGGGGACCAATTTTGTACCCAGCGGAGGGTTCTGGGGACTCATTCACCCATGCATTCCCTACGCCGGCCACCAGTTCTTTCTCCCCGTTGTTGTCAACATGGTAAGAGCATCCATCCACATAGACAGTGAGCATTCCCTCACACTTGTCCTCTTCAAAGACTTTGTGTGGGGAATTAAGGTATGCCTCCGTGTTGTCCTTTATTTTTAGACGGTCTCCCTCGGGACAGTTTTCTCTGGCACAATCATGCAAGTCAGCCAGACCTTGCGCGAGGGGACTCTTCTTGTTTTGGCCATATCTGACCTCCACAGGAAAGCCTTGCATTGACAGAATCCAGGAAGTAATTCGGGAATTACTCACATTTCCGGCCCGGATTCTGTCACTTTGAAGATATTGCAGAGGCTGGTGTGGAGTCTCCACTATGATGTGTTCCCCCTGGATAAACGGGCGGTAATTCTTCAATGCCCACACCGTCGCCAGGAGTGCCTTCTCACAATCGTTGAATTTTTCCTCCACAGAGGATAAAGTTTTGCTCGCATAGGAGATTACTTTATTGACCTTGTCATGCTTTTGGTATAATACTGCTGTCAAGCACGTATTAGAGAACCCCGTCTCCAGGAAGAACTCCTTGTTTCTGACACGGTAAGCTAGGCAAGGCGCTTGTGAGAGGCTTCTCTTGAGTTGTCTTACTGCCTCGGCTTGTTCTGGACCCCATTCCCACTTGACCCCCCCCTTCAGGAGATGAATCAGGGGTCTGGTGATCTCTGCGTAGCCCTCAATGAACTTTCTGCTGTAATTGGTCAGTCCAAGGAGGCTCCTTAGTTCCCGCAGAGTTGTGGGGTCTTTCAGTTTCTGAAGTGCTTCCACTTTCTTTTCCTGGGGACAGAGGCCCTGAGGAGTAATCTCATGCCCCAAGAAATTAACACGGGTTCTACACCACTGTGCTTTCTGAAAGGAAAGTTTTGCTCCGGCGGCCCTCAACTGCGTCAGAACATAACAGATCTCCGCTATGTGTTCCTCCACAGATGAACTTTTGATGAGGACATCATCTACATAAGCCAGGTTACCCCTCGCACCCAGGTCGGGCATGGCCTTATGTAGAAAAATGTTGAATTCATTGCCGGAGTTGAGGTATCCGAAGGGAGTCCGGGTCCATGTATACTGCTGGCCCCCAAAGGTAAAAGCCAGCTTGTATTGGTCCTCCCTACTGACAGGCACGGTCCAGTATCCGTTGGTCAGGTCTATTGCTGTGAATACCTGTGACCCCTGTATCTGGGCCAGCCCTTGGTCAATGTAGGGCAGAGGCCATCGGGAAGTATGGACCCGTTTGTTGAGCTCCCTGAGGACGGCGCAGAGTCTCCACTGGCCGTTTGGCTTCAATATTCCCAGCACCGGGTTATTGAAGGTGCTGTGGACTGGACGGATTATTCCCCGGGACTCAAGGTTCTTAATTATTTCAGTAAGGGACTCCATTGATGCGAGAGGCAAGCGATATTGCTTCACAAACACAGGAGTCATGCCAGGGTCCGTGGGGATTGTGGTTGTGTGGATGTCGGTGCGACCACAGTCATATGAGTCTACCGCAAAGAGATCTTGGAAATCCAAGAAAACTTGTTTCAACTTTTGCTTTTGTTCCAGAGTCACACAGGCATCAGCTAGGTTGACTCTCTCTTCCACCATCTGCCTGAAGCCTGGAAAGACTTCTGGTTTGGCTATTTCAGCGGCCTCCTCCAGCTGGGTGGAGAAGTCCCTGGTCAGAGTGCTGATTTGGACTGGAGGCTTCAGGTGGGAAAGGCAGCCCTCATGGACCTGGAAAATCACCTCATCCCTCCTGAAGTCACAAGTCACATCTTCCTTACCATAGGGGCAGGAAGTGTACACCAGGAAGTTCCCCCCATGCCGGGTAAAAATCCTGTCTGGTGTTGTATTGTCCTCACTGTCACTGTCAAAACAGTCCTTGGGGATTGGTCCTAACAGTTCATTTACTAAGTCGATGGAAAAATGTCGGTCATTAACCGCCATTCCAATAATGGTGCCTGCGGCTAGAGTAATACTCTTTAAGTCGCTGTTATCCACCTCTATTAGAATGGTGTCATGCTCTATGTTGACTAATGGAGTTGGGTTTACCCCCAACCCTTGCTGTTGGAGAGAAGCGTTTAGATGTATGTAAGCATCAGGGTTTTTCAAATGTTGTCCTCTTTTAACTTTCACTTCCAGGGAGAATTGTCGGGTCCTTTCTGGGATGGTGACTTCCTCTTTAATCTGAATTTCAACTGCATAAGGTAGCAATTGAGCTGACCTAAATGCTTTTTCTGGATCATCAAAGCCCATGGGATTATCCGCTAATCGGGACCAAGCTTTGAAGTTTATTAGGTCCAAACTAATGGCAAAGCGATTGAGAATGTCACTGCCTAAATAAAAGGCGGCAGTGACGTCTCGCACGACCCAACAATTATGGACTATGCTCTTGTTGCCAATGGAGATTTTGAGCATACACCTGCTTGGCAGGAGATGTTTGGAATTGGGTGCTTCCAGGTCCATTTCCCATTTGTCTATCAGTTTGAATGTGGGAATGGCTGGATCTTTTGGGAGTTGGCGGAACATGGCTTCGCTGATGAAGCTCTTACCGTTGTTCACACACACACGAGCGAGAACAGAGTCCTTCCCATCATTTAACTGGACAGGGATGAACAACTGCTCTCCAATTTGCTGAATCTCAGCCAGGCTCTGAGCTGATTTCACATCTTTCTGGACTATAGGAGTGGGAGTTTCTGATTGTGGATTAGTATAGAATTTCAGGGTGTTTCCTTCCAGCGTGGAATACCACTTTAAACTGGGAGGAAGGTTGATTTTCAGAAATAGAGAGGACCCCCCATCATCAGTCTGTTGTCCTACCGCTATTACTGTCACGTCTGGAATCTGGTTGTTCTGGAAGTGAAATTCTACTTGGTCAGATTTTTGTTCAACCATGTGGCAGGTGCCGTTTAAACTAACATGGTTGACACTCTGTTTTAATTTTATTGGTCGGCTAGTCTGGGTCCAGAGGACCTTGTTTACGCAATCTATTAGGGGTGACAACCTTCTCAGGAAGTCATTCCCTAGTAAACAAGGGGTGCCCTCTGGAGTCACAACTATGACCGGGTGTTTCACCTTGTGTCGCCCAATTTTAATGTCCAAATCTGCCGTCCCCTCGACGGGAATTTCCTTCCCGTCAAAGTTCTGGAGTTGCCCAGGAAGAGAGGTGAGAGGAATTTGGTAATTTCCTCCCCTTCCTGCATTCAGTTCGTCAAAGGCCCTTCTGGACAGAAGGGTAGCTTGAGATCCAGTGTCCACCAGTGCCAAAATTGTACCCTGCCCCTGTACTTGTACCGGGGCATAATATCTTCCCTCCTTCTCCTCAAGGGGGCACAGATAATGTACATTTTTGGACAACTGGTGGGCTAATTTTCTGGTTTTGGACATCGCTAGCGAAGAGATTTGGGCAGAATTCTGTGGAGAGCCTTGGGAATCTGAAAGAAAAATGTGCCAACTGGAGATCAGAGTCTTTGTGGGTTGCCCTGGCTCCGGTTCTGGGCCGCCCCCCCCTTTTTGGAGGCAGTCACCAGGATGGGTTTGAACCAGGGGATTTTCTTGCTGTTGGTTTTGGGATGAGATGGTGGGCGGCGGTAGCTCAGTCTCCACATCTCCCCAGTCTGGATTTGCATCCCTAGGAACCCATTTTTCTTTGGGAGGAGTTCCCCCCTCTCTGAAGGAGAAGATCCTTTTCCCAGGATCCTCTGAGGATCCCTCTCCCTCAAATTGGAATATCTGTACCTCCTCCTCAAACTGAGTCTGTTTGGGTCTTTTGTTTCTCCTACCCCCCCTCTGCTCCTTAGGAGGCAGACTTTCAGGGGCAAGAGATTGTGTTTCCGGTTCCTGGGTTTCCAGGGGCTGTTTACAAGTGAGGAAGGAAGCTTCCTCCAAGGCTTTACACCCCCCTTCCCTTTGTGCCTCCTCCCTGGGAACCGGTGAGTTATCGGGGTGCTGCCCCCGTCATTGTTCTGGAGCACCAGGTCCAGAGTTGGGTGCATTCTGCGCCGGCACGCCCATCTGAGGGTTCTGCTGAGCCCTCAGTATGTGACCCAGATCCCGCGCCATGTTTTGAACCTGGCGCTCTAACTGGGAAACCCGCTCAGGCTGATACGGGGCCCTGTTTTCTCCCCTGGGCTGTTCCCGGGAAGGGTAGCTGTCCCTTCTCTGGTAGTACCCCGGATTGGGGAGATTTGGGTACCCCTCCACCCTTGGCCTCCCCTCTCCCGGATTAGGTTGTCTGGGCTCAGGGAATTGGGGAAAGAAGGATGGATGATTTTGGGGTTGGAAATTGGGTGGATACCTGGGGAAAAAGTTCTGCCCAGGATTTGGAGAATTTCTGCCCTCCTGTGGGAAGTTGGGAGGGAAGTTCCCTGGGTTAGGTGCTTGGCTGGATCCCCGCCCTTGGGCTGGAGGAGTCCACACATAACCCAGGATGGGTCGATTTCCCTTGTAACGGGGACTTACATAATCAGGAGAGCGAGGGACCCCATTTGTGGGGCTGCCTCCCTGGCTCCCTGTCTGTGACTGGCCCGAGGACCTTCTGGGCCTAGCATTATTAGGTGCAGGTAGGTTTTTAGGCCCCCCCATCTCCAAATCCAAAACGGGGGTGACCTTTACCTCTGCCACCTTGGCAGCAGCAGGGGTGCTGTTGGCTTTGGGGTTTTTCTGGGCATTACTTTTGCTATCTACCGGTTTCTGCACCTCATAGATCCGGGTAGCCTGTTCAATGACCCAGTCTAAAGATCTTTTCTCGTGAAAATCCCTCACGAGCTGGGTCATTATGTATTTGGGCAAGGCATGAAAAAATGTATTAATGAATTCTCTACTGTCTGTGCGCACCCTTCTGGTGGTCTGCGCAAAAGCACGTTTCAGTTCTTGCACACATTCTTGTGGGGCCTGATCCTCCCCACATTGCAAATTGTAGGCTGCCTTGCGAGCCTCTTGAGGATTTCTGTGAACAGAAAAGTGTTTCAAGATGGCCGCCTTATAGGTGGACCATCTTAAATGATTTTGGTCCTCCAGCCCCGCAAAGAAACTGGAGTATTCCGGGGAGAAGGTCCACTTTACATATTGAATACAGCTTTGGCTGTCCTTCAAATGGAAAGTCTCCTTCATTTGCTCAAACAACTCTAAGTGCTCCCAAACAGAATACTTAGCGTTCTTATGGTAAGGCGTGATGACGCTCCTGATCGCCTTAACCTGCTTTAAGGGGTCCTTAAGCAAGGCCCTTTTTGCCTTATTGGCCCTTTTGGTTCGGGTAACCCTTGTCCATTCATCCTCTGACTCAGAGGCACTGCTCCCAGAGGTTCCTGTCTGCTCTTCCAGGTTTTCCCGGATTCTGCGAGCCTGGGAATGGCTGGCAGAATGTGGGGACCTGGTCTCCTGTGTCCTTTGCAGTTCAGAGGAGTCTTCAGATTCCTCCTTGCTGCCAGGATTTGATGGGTACCCCCCCCACTGACCTAACTGGGCAGAGGTTTTCAGGATGCCCTTAATGGGCCTACTCTCCTGGGGTTCCCCATTAAATTGCACTGTGCTGGGGTGCCCATACCCGGATGCCCGCCCCTCCATTCCTGGGTGGTACTGGCCTATGAGCCCCATGCTTCTGGCTGGATAGTAATCTGCCATCCCTGTGGCCCTGTATTCATGTGCGCCAGGGGACATAGGGGTGGCAGAGTCCAGGGACCGAGAGAGATAAAGGCCTCTGGTACTAGGGCTCCTGGGGTTATGCTCAGGAGTTTCTCTTTCCCAGCGAACCTCATCTCTATCCGCCCCTGCTCCCTGTTGCAATGCAAGAGCCTGCGCCTTCAGTTCCTCAGTTAAGGCCTTACTAGACTCTATCAGTCTCTCCTGCATCGCTACCTGTTGTTGGAGCCTATCATTGTGCTGGCAGAGAGCCTCATTCTCTCTCTGCGTTTCCTGATTGGTCCTGGAGCACTGGGCCAGTCTTTGCTGCAGGAGGGTTACCTCCTGAGCTGTGTCCCTATTGGCCTGCTCCTGTCTTGCCAGAGCATCCTCCACCCTCCTGGTGTGCTCTAGCAAGTCCTGGTGTTCTTTTTGGAGGTCACCCAGTCCCTGGTGGGCCAGGTGATTTTCTTCCATTTTCCTTTTTAAGTGGCAGACTTCCTGGCCTAAGGTATCCCTTTCCTGACTAAGAGCCTGCATCTGTGCCGCCAGGTCGTCCCTTTGCCTTTGGAAGGCACCAGCTTTCTGGCGCTCCTGATCAAACTCTGCCTGGGTATCCAGGTCTTTCAGAATCAGCTTGTTGCTCTCTGCCTTCACTCTATCTAGATGACTTTGCAGGGTGGCTACCTGCTCCGTGCATGCCCTGTTAAAGTCTAATTGTTGCTCCAGCTTTTTCTGGCTCTGCAGTAGGGAGTCCAAACTGTCTCGGTGCTCCTTCTGCAGGGCCAGAAATCTAGTATCCTGGTCAGCCTTTTCCTGTTGCAGTATATCCATGTCCTCCTTTATTTTACTGATATACTGCCTACTGTCATTTTCTGACTCCTGGCTCCTCTGCAGCCTCTGCTCAGAAGAGTCCAGATCAGATTGGGCCTTCTGTAATGCCAGCAGGTGCCTACTCACCAAATCTTGGCCTTCAGCACATTTGTCCTGCATGGCTCCCATATGTAAATATAAATATGCCGCTACCCTGGCAATCTTGTTGTGCTCATCCTTGGCCTTAGAGGACATATATAGTTCACTCAGGGCCACATGTAAGGGACCCTGATCTCTATATATATCTGACCCTGTTTCAGTGACCTGTTGTGTGATTGCCTGCAACCACGCCTCCTGGCCCTGTTCGGTCCATTCACCTCTCACAAATAGCTTATGTAAGAGGTGCTCTCTGGCTATTTTCATGTCTACTAAGGTCGTCATGAGAGAGATTGGTCTCTGTCCTGACTTACAGAAGTTTGTATTTTATTTTTGCAAAACAGACCTTTTTCTTAGAGCGTTCCTTTGAGAAGTGCTTTACAGCGTAACACAGCGTGTGCTCCGACCGGATTTGTGTATCTGGTCAGCTGGCACGCTGTATTAATCTGCACAAATGATAGATCTAATCCAAACATCCCGGACGAGCCCCCCATTTGTAAGAGGATTCAATTCAGCACTACAGCCAAGTCAACGCCTAGTCTAGAATACTGAATGAAAACCCTTATTGATATATCTTTATGTCCAGTTCATGCGTTCTGGATAACTACCCCTATATAACACCCCTCTCTTGGAATCCTCCTGACCCCACTGAGCCAAGAAGTAGTTCTGTTTTGCAAGTTAAAAGGTTTAATTGATAATTTAAACAATATATATATATATATATATATATATATATATATCACGCTTTATAATAAATTAATAATTGAATATCACACTTAATCTGAGATGATAAAGATTAACAACGGAGAATCTGGCACTAGCACACTTCTTGATAATCACTAAGGAGTTGACATGAAATGGATAAGATAGCAACAATACTTTTATGGTTTCAAATGGATGCAATGTGGAATGAAATGCAGTAAAGAAAATAACTTGATAGGATTTCAGCAAAAGACAATGTAATCACTTTCTTGGACAATTCACCCCCCCTTTTATGCAATGCAGGGAATGGAAGGAAGGCACACAATTCTCAGAAATGCAATTCAAATGTAATTCAGTTCACCCAGCAACTTAGACTACAGAAGTTGAAAACACAGGCCCAAATGCTTTTAAATGTGCTGGCAATGAAGAAAGAAATATGCTAAAATGCTTTTAATTCCCTCTAGAGGTTCAGGGTGAGTGGTATCTAGTTAATATTAGCTCAGGCTCACTCTAGCAGTGATGCAGGGATAGTTTTTATGAGGCAAACGATTTTTCAAAGGAAAGCAAAAGCAGCTATCTTTTGGCAAGTGGAGAAATTTTCAAATCGTGGTAAAATTCGCGAATGTGTCTTCCGCGATTACGGCAAAACTAATGCGGTTCTAGGTTCCCAGAAAAGCCACGATTCCCAGCTTTCAGAGGAAAGTTACTGCAAGTCTCTAGCACAAACGGTCACGGAGATATGAGCGATTAAATAAAGGTCGTTTTTCAGATTGAAATTTTAAAGTTCACAAAGACAAGTGCAGCTTGCAACTAGCAAATCACAGGTGACAGCTTTACAAATGACAGGTGACAGTTAGGAGGCAGTTCTACTTAGATTAAAATAGAATTGAATTATATTATTTTAACTAAGAGATTGGTTCAGCACAGTTTTGCTAGGTACTCACACTATATTCTTGAATTAGAATGGGCCTCGCCACGGATCTGGTCAGGTTTTGGACTGGACTCCGGTTCAGCTCTTTGGTTCTGCTAACATTGGCCTGGGTCAGCTCTGCTCTCTCTCTCTGGGTACAGCACTGCTTCTGGATTCTGGAGATTGAGGGATTTGAAGTCTGGATCTCTGGATGTTGATGGAGGTAAAGTATGGAATTTTGGCAGAGCTTCCAGCTGCAAGTGGAAAATGAATCCCTATTTGGCTTGCACTATCTGCTTTTATCTGTTTAGAATGTGGGTGTGTTCTAGCATCACTAGACCCTACCCCTCTCCACTTGCCATTGGTCAAATTTCCATTTCTCACTTGATTGGGGAAGGAACTGTGAGTCAGAGCGATGTCATTTTATGGCTTGCAGAGAGGACACTCCCCTGTCAAATTGCACACAATCTATATTTGATATAAAAAGACATATTTGCACAGGTAAACATATGTTTAAAATTACATGCACCCCTCACATATCACAGGAGGTA
Source organism: Ambystoma mexicanum (assembly GCF_040938575.1). Taxonomy (NCBI): domain Eukaryota; kingdom Metazoa; phylum Chordata; class Amphibia; order Caudata; family Ambystomatidae; genus Ambystoma; species Ambystoma mexicanum. The sequence continues at coordinate 693,583,315 of NC_090936.1, forward strand.
TCCCCTGTTCAAACTCTGCTCTTCCTGGGGGCTTGCATTCAGAAATGGCGCATATTTCACTTTTTTAGTGGTTTTGCAACATCAGATTTTTCTCCAGATTTGTACACATGTACACGGCCTGTCCATACATACTCCAGTAAATTTTCATTTGTCTAACTTAAACACAGTGTCTGTAATATTAACAATTAGCGGGGTTTTGCCCCAGAACATCACACAAATTGGAGTTTGGGCTTCAATTGAAGGTACATTTTCTAAATTAAGGCTCTCAAGGTTATACATTTCTGTCATTTGATTACAAAGAGTTATCAGTGTTTTTGTAAAATATATATTTTGCTTTCAAGTCAGTTCTCAGAGTGTTGGAGTCCGCCTCCAAGACTTGGGTGGGTCAGTCACATGTGTCCTCTGGGCAGGCAGGCCTTTGTTGACAGGAAACAGTCAAAATCAACATATTCCTTTCAGAGGAGAGGGGCCATTGTGTGGTCTCTGGGAAGCTGAGATCAGGAGGCCAGGGAGCCACTTTGCATTTAATTAACAGAACCCTGTGATTTCCTGGCTTCTTGTGTTGAGTTCTGAAGTGTCAAGAGTTCTCAGGACAGGCAACCCCTTTGAACTTTTAATGAAATAAGACCCCTTTCTTTGCACTAGACAGTTTTGCAAGACAGCTCTCCTGTCAGAGTTTAGACCGCTAGCGCCACCCTCAGGATTTTGTGGTTACTGCATCCATCCTTGGGATTTTTTTTAGATTGATTCATTTCAGCAAGTGATATTACATGGAGTATATTGTCCATGTTCAGGACATGGCATTGGTGTGTTTCTGCAGTAAAGTAATTCTGTGCCCATGATTTTGCCATATTTGACATTCAAGAAAAAGGAATTCCCAACAGTTATGGGTTTGCTTTTGGCAATCAGCATTGCCTCTCTGAGCTCACAATATAGGCGAAATGGGATTTTCCTGTGCATTTTCTGGGGAGCTCTGGCCATTATAATGTTTTCAATGCCAGTAATGCACAGTTTTGGTGGTAGGGCTTGGATGCATGGATAAAAACATCCCACAAAGCACTGCACCGATTACAAACCCCTCATACACATACTCACTCTAGAAGGTACCAAAACAGCAACCCCCAGGGGGGCGCTGTTGCGCACGCTGCAAATGGCCGCCTGATTGCTGAGCTCCCGCTCCACTGACAAATCCTGTTGGAATAAATCCGTCTTGGACCTGCCTAGCGTACCCAGGACACAGGCATCGCTGGCCCAAGTACTCGAGACCATCCCCTGCAACTCCTGTTTGCCGGTGACCGGGGAGGTCGGAGCTGTTCCGGCCCGAACATTAACCGGCCCCTGCGGCGGTCGAGGCCCGGAGTCGGATACCAGGGCGGTTCACTCGAGAGCCGCGGCTTTGGCGCTCGGAGAGGCCGCGTGGGGGAGGAGCCTGAGGCCCATTCCGGCGCCCGCTCTCCGTGCTGGGATCGCGCTGCTGAGCTTGCTGCTGGGGGAGCGGTCCTGGAAGACTTGACCCCGCGACCGGTTGGACACCCATCCTAGAGCGACGCCGCGCTTGGAGCTCCGGTGGGTCCAGCGGCCGGGCTGATCATTTTGGCGGGTTCCCGGCTGAAGGAGGGAATTGCATACGCCATAGCCCGCCTGACGGAGGTCCCCCGGGAGCGGCTCACATCCGAATAAGGTGAGGTGGACCCACCCGGCGCTCCTACATTTTCGGCTCGCAGCCATCTCCCGGTGAAATAACTTTCGGGGGCCGGAGGGGTTAACATACACCTACAGGATCACGAGTTGGCACCGCCGTTCCACAGCGGGTTTGGGGACGGTCCTTCAGACATATTGGGTGGCTTCCCTCAGGAGTCGGGGGTGAATCACCTCATCCCGTCCCGTTTCATACACACAGCACGAGGGTGAGACCACTCCATCGACACAGCCAATATAGCGGATATTATTATGGGGGAACCATCCAAGGCGGCAAGGGGCTCCAAAACCCCGGCAGGCAAGAAGAGGGGCCCGATGGACGCATACACGGGAAGTCAAAACACTGCTACGGTTGAGGAGCTCCATTCTTCCACTGAGGTGACCTCGAACCCTGAACCTGGCGATCACGTTGATAAATTAACAAAAATAGTTCAGAGTGGCTTCCTTTCTATTAATACGAAATTGGATGACATTGTCTCCACCATGGGCTCACTTAAGGCCAGAGTGGAGAAGGAAAGTTCACGTGTCACAGAGGTTGAAAACAGAATAAGTTCCAATGAAGATACCATCACACACCACACCCGAGATATCGCCCAGATCAAAGGAGACTTGGCCAAACTGCAAAACAAGTGCGAGGATCTCGAATCTAGATCAAGGAGGAACAACATCCGTGTGGTGGGGGTTTCTGAATCCTTTGGGAAAAGCCAGATGGAGCGACAATTGGAGGAGCTACTGACAACATTATTTGGGCGAGAGGCATTTTCAGATCACTTTCTGGTCGAAAGGGCGCATCGCACTTTGGCCCCGGCTCCTAAACCGGGTGCCCCGCCACGCACTATTATTGCAAAACTCCTGAACTACAGAGATAGGGACACAATCCTACGCAGAGCAAGAGAGAAAGGAACACTTCAATTCGAGGAAAATCGCATTCATATATATCCTGACTTCTCTGCCGGGGTGCAGGCAGACAGGAGATCCTACGAGCCCGTTAAAAAGCTCCTGCGAAACCGTCAAATCCCATATGCTCTCATATTTCCTGCCAAGATGCGGATCCAGCATGCAGGCAGGGCGCATTTTTTTGAATCCCCGGCTGAGGCTACACACTACATCGAAACCTCTATACCTCTACCTCCCAAGGGGGGCAGGCCGGCGCAAAACAACAGGCCCAGACCGGCGGACTGAAGGGGGATTATGATCGCATGTGACAAATGCAGATATAACATAAGGGGCTCGAGGGATGTAATTAAGAAGATGAGTAACACTTATTGGTCCAGACACTACGAGCAGGTGGAGGCTGGGACCCAGTCGGCGGCCATGTGAAGCAACATGGCTACCCTCGGAAGGTTCCACGAGTTTGGTTTGATCCATTGTCAAGTTGGGGGTGACAATGAGGGTGGGGGGGTGGGAAGGGGAGTTGGGATTGGACGTTACAGGACTGGATCAGCCCTACTGTGGCACAAAGTTGGTATCTATGATTTGAAACGGAAAAATGTGGTCACACTTGTACCGGTACCGAGCAAAGTGTATGAATACTATAGAACTCCTGCTCATGGCAATGACAGACGCTTCCTTATAATGTCCAGGCGAGGGTCTGAAGGTTAAACTTTTAACATGGAATGTTCGGGGGCTAAATAATCATATGAAAGTGAAAAAGATTGATAACTACATCACCAGACACAATCCCCAGATACTGATGTTACAGGAAACTCACATGGTGGGGACCGATAATATGCGCATATTGCCTAGATGGGGATCCCTTAGATACTACACAGACTATTCGTCTCAGTCCAGGGGGGTCATCACACTCATACATCCAGGACTGGGGTTTAGGCCGGAGGGCCACAGGGTGGACCAGCTGGGGAGGTATGTTTTGGTTTGGGGGGCAGTCTCCTCCCTGCGCCTTCTTCTAGTCAACACGTATGGGCCCAATGTCGACGACCCTGCATTTTACCTGGAACTCTATCAGATAATTGTTTCGCTTGAAACTTCAAAGATAATCTGGGGTGGAGATTTTAATCTGGTCCTTGACCCTAGCCTAGACAGGGCCTCTAAGGCTGTTAGAGCTCCCAGCAAAGCCGCCCAGACTCTCACACACATCCTGTCTCAACTACTGTTAGTGGATTCTTGGAGGGAGCTACATCCTGATGGTAAACGATACACATTTTACTCTTCAGTCCACGACTCTGAATCTAGAATTGATTACTGGCTGCTCTCTTCATCAATGATGACGGCGCTGAAGGGATGTGAGATTCTTCCACGCACTATGACAGACCATTCCCCAGTGTTGTTGAACCTATTGCTCCAGAATGTTCCCGCACCCGCCAGAAGGTGGAGGATGCCCGGTGGAATGCTCTCAGACCCCGGGGAAATTGAGACATTGCATGTTGAAATTGTGGAGTATCTGGTGAACAATGTGGGATCGGTTGATAAGATTTCAACAGTATGGGAATCCTTTAAGGTTTGGTTGAGGGGAGTGTTGATATCCAGGTCTGCTGGTATGCTTAAAAGGGTGAGAACCGAGTTAACTGAGGTTGAGTCCAAACTAGATAGGTTGGAAGCTGAATTCACACGTACCCAAAATAAAGACATATTGGGAGACATACAAGTACACCTGCTAGAGTTTAACAAATTGGCCGGCAGAGAGGTGCAATATATCGCAGCACCCATACGAGCTCGCAGATATGGGGAGGGAAATAAGGCGGGTAGAACCCTTTCCAATTTACTTAAGCAGGGTAGACAACCCACCCTGATCACCAGTATTCATACAGCACAAGGCGATGTACGCCTCACTGACGCAGAGATAAATGGGGAATTTTCAAACTTCTATAAACACCTCTATTCAAACAAAGATTTGAAGTCACTCCCGGAAATTAGGTCATATTTAGAGGCCCTCTCACTCCCTAAGCTCACTGAGGAGGAACGCCTCACCATGGACCTACCGATAACCCCAGACGAGGTCACGGAAGCAATCAAGGGGCTTTCGTCAGGCAGGGCCCCTGGGTCGGATGGAATTGGGGCCGAATTTTACAAAGAGTTCCGCGAGGAACTTGTCCCTATATTAATACAGGTGTGGGAGGAGGCTCTTGAAAATAAAATCCTTCCTCCAACCATGAGGGAAGCTGTAATAACGGTCCTCCCCAAGCCAGGACGACCACCACAGGACGTTTCGTCATATAGACCCCTGTCACTTATAAACACAGATGCAAAAATATTTGCGAAAGTCCTAGCGAACCGACTTCTCCCAGCTGTTCCCACCCTTGTCCACCCTGATCAGAATGGGTTTATTCCCACGAGGTCCACCGCCCTGAATCTGCGCAGACTTTTTGGCATTATGGCACAGATAGATCCGGGTAAAAGCGCGGTGGCTATAGCCCTCGATGCAGAAAAGGCATTCGACTCTGTCTCGTGGGTCTACCTTCTTGCGGTTCTTGAGGCGTTCGGGATGGGCCCCAATTTTATAAACTATGTTCGGTTACTATATACTAAACCTGGTGCACGAGTATTAACCAATAAAACCATCTCTGATATGTTCCTTTTGGGCAGGGGTACCAGACAGGGATGCCCATTCTCGCCCCTTCTGTTTGCCTTAACCATTGAACCAATGGCGGCCGCAGTCAGACTGAGACATTCACACCGAGGGATTTTGATGAAGGGGTCCACCCAGCTGGTTTCACTCTATGCGGATGATACATTACTATATATCAAAGAACCCGAGGTGAATTTGACACCTATAATGGAAGAGATACAGGAGTTTGCAGCATACTCCGGGTACACCATAAACAAAACCAAGTCTGAGATCTTTCCACTTACCCCGGCCACTGTTAGGCCCCCCACCACTGGAGGGCTTAGATGGTCAGAGCACCACATCAGATACTTGGGGGTTCTGGTATCTAGAGACAAACACACGTTGTACACCGACAATCATGAGACTGTACTGCGTAACGTAGGCGCGAAACTCCAGATGTGGGGGCGCCTCCCTCTCTCGCTGGCAGGTAGAGTCGCGGTCCTTAAAATGGTGATCCTTCCCAAGTTACTGTACCTTTTTGTCAACATCCCCATATGGCCAGGCAGAATCTTTTTCACCAAACTCCGTACTATGGCTGTCACATTTGTCTGGGGCGGAAAAACGGCTAGAATAAGCTGGGAAAAAATGACGGAACCATATTCCATGGGGGGCATAGCTGCCCCTGACTTTGAGCTGTACTATTATGTTTCCCAGGCTCAGTTTGCAAAACACTGGTACGAGTCCCCAGAAAGCACACCACATGCATGGATAGAGAAACGTACCACACACCCCACAAATATACAATCTGTCCTTTTCGACACCAAGTATAGAGATACTTGTGATTATAACCCTGTGAGCTCCACTGTAGGGGCATGGGAGGCGATATTCAAAAGGCTGAAGATTGAGACACCCTATAACCCGGAGGTCCCTCTTTGGAACTTTCCGGGCTTGCCTCCCACGCATGATACTGGTATACGAGAATCGTGGGACCCTGATGGGGAGATGAAAGTAGGTGATATGTTTGTGGAGGGAAAGTTTGCGGATTTGAAGTTGTTCCTGAGGGCACTGGGAGATGGACCACTTAAAACTCTCCAATACTACCGTATGAGGTCTGCATTTATTAAGCGATGGCCGATGTTTCCGGATGAACCGGTTGGTCATCCGTGTATACAGTTAGTAACAACTACCAAAGGCTTGGGGATCTCCAGGTTATACACCATGGTTCAGGCCCATACGCCTACACTTAGCCGCGTCAGGGAGAGGTGGGAGGCAGACCTACAGACACCAATTGAGGAGGACAAATGGGCAAGGTATTGCATGCTTACTAAAAACGTCTCGCTTAACTCTGGTTTGAGACTGATTCAATTTAAGATCCTAAATAGGTTACATTATACACCCTCCAAGGTTGCTAGGTTTGTGCCGGGGGCCTCCGATTCCTGCCCTAAATGCGATTCACCTCGGGCTGATGCCTTCCATATGTATTGGAGATGTCCGGTGGTGGCGGGGTTCTGGGGAGAAGTGGCGGAATTACTGGAGGAAATAACACAAGTTCCCCCTGTTATGACTCCTCAGAAATACTTATTTGGCGATATTGGCAAATGTTCTGAAAAAATACGTAGATTATTTAATATTATCTGTGCCATTGCCAAGAAATGCATACTCCAGAAATGGAAGAGTCCCGCCCCGCCTAGTATGAATCATTTTTTGAAAGAGGTAACGCATGTAAATGAGACAGAGGAACAATTTGTTATTACCCGACCTACAATATGCAGGCCCAAGGACATATGGGGCCCCTTCAGGGTCTATTTGTGTAACACGATTGAGAATGATGACATGCCATTGTAACAGTGTACATAGAACTATGGTTGAACGCACTCATTGTCATACATGCAAGCTCCTTTTTTCCTTTTCCTTTTTTTATGTAATGTGATGCCGATGTACCTTTGTGACCATCAATAAAGAAAGTTTAAAAAAAAAAAAAAAAAACAGCAACCCCCAGACTGAGCAGATTGGCAGCTAAATTGCAGGAATTCATGTTCCAAGTTTAATAGGTGCAGGGATGGAAAGATAAGCAGGCTGACTACCTATCACCATTCACACTTAAGCAACCGCAAGAAGCTGATCTTCTCAACATCTTAAGCATTGCTGCTTCAATTGATTATCCATAGCAAGAGAGAAACGGGGCGATCAATGTGGGCTGGCAGTGTCCACTGTTACAGAAACCCACTGCTTCAGGATTCAGCAGGACAAGTGGCAGAGATATTTTACTCGCTCATAATTTCTAACATCTAAAGCCAACAACATATGCCCTTCTCTGTCAGTGAAATTCACTGACAGAAGGGCAGATGTACGGGAAGCATACCACCCACTGCCCACACCAGCTGCATGCATTGTCGCTGAATTCTGGGCAAGGACATGTACAAGGTGACCTATGCATACTGCATTGAAATGCATGTTTTAGCAGCAGATGGAGTTCTGTTCCAAATGCAACATTTTTGACTCAGCAATTATTGTGTGAGAGGTGTTAGGATAACGCACTGTGGGGGTGTATTTAAAAAAAATAATAAAGGAATTTCAGATTGCCATTTAAAAAAAAAACTCACCAGAAGGATATCAATCACTTTGGACGCAAACAGCAAACACATGACATCAAACATTCAATGCTCACTCGCCAAGCTTGGCACCATGCAGATTTTGCGCAGTAACACCTCCTGAATACTAAACAAACTGTCTCAGGTCAGCTCCCAGAGGCCAAGGTCATGGGCGTAGGAAATGGGGGGGACAGCGGGGATAACTCCCCCCACAATTTTAGGCAGGGGGGGATACAATATGATTTATACCTCCCAGAATTTGGAGAAAGGGAAAATAAGGGCTATATATTTTCCCAATTGTGGCACAGACCATTCTTTTAGAAATGTGCCTTGCTTATTCCAAATGCTTGAAATATATATAGACAGTGCTTACCTTCCAATGAACTGCTCAGTAAAGTCATTGCATCAGTAGAGTAGAAGGTGAGTGGGTGCACAGGTGTCACAGCCCCTCCCACCTTTATGTAAGAGGTTGCAGCCATGATAATCTGCAGAGCATTTTTCCCCAAGACAGTGAAAAGATTTGAGTGTTAAGTCCACAAAGTAGCATTTGCCTTGCATAGTTCAGACTTAAAAACAAGTATTAATATACAAATAAAATATGTGACTGTGTAATGTATTAAGGCATTTGTAATAAAAATATTACTATGCAAAATGTCACCTTCTAATGAACAGAGTTTAGCAGAGAATTCAACCATTGAGGTTTCCTTCTCCAACTAGGAGAAATATTGAATCATTATTTGCTCATGGGACAGTATAGTCAGACATTGGGCCAGATTATCAAAAAGCAGTGCAAATGAAAGGAGCGCAGCGAATGCACTCATTTAATTTTTGCTGCTTTCAGAATTGCTCAGATCACCTTATTTGTAAAGTGACCTGTGCATTTTTGTTGAGTTCCTTTGCACACATTAGTGTTGGCGCGCGCTCCTGACACAAATGTATAAAAGGCTTCCAGCAACCACGTGATTGCTGCACATGCATTTCACCAAGAGCCATTAAAGGGCCCGTCTCTATGAAATGCTCAGAGGGAAAAAAAGCATTTCCATTCCTGTTTGGGGGATGGAAATGGTATGCTATGTTGAGTTGAGTTGATTTATACTGCACACTGCTGCCATATCCCTGGTCTCCAGGTGCTCTCGTGGATCTGTAAGGTAAAGTGAGGTGGGATGATGCGTGTAGAACAAGGAGTGACTGGAGTCTGTGCATGTGTGCTTTCTGGGTGTGCTTTGTTTTGTACACTGCATGCTTATTGGTTCCGGATGGGCATGGTCCAGTGTTTGGGTTGTTGGGTGTTGGAGGCTGTTGGGGTTTGTGGGTTGGTTTGAGAGTTATGTGTGGTTTTTAGTGTTTAGCAGGATGGATCGCTAGCCATCTGGGTGTGGGTGCTAAGTGTGTGGTGACGGAGGGTGGTAGAGAAGAGGACATGGTTAGTAGGGTGCTGGGTGGTCTCTGGATACTATGCAGCTATGCTATTGTTTTCGTTTTGTAGGGCATTTAGCTTTGCTTTGGCGTGAGGTTAGAATTGGATTGGTCGGTCGAGACTACAATGAAGGAAATAGATCAGTATGGTAGAACTTATTGTGCAGGGGACTGTTAGCTGTCAGTGGGGTGGGTAATTATCTAGAGGGGCTGGGTGTTGTCCAGGCGTTATTGGGTTTCCTGGGTCCTCTTGATCCAAATTTGCGTGTATGTTTCTTGAAATATTGGTCTGAGAATTGAGGAGTGTTCGGTTGTAGGGGTCCTTACAGTTCTGTCCCTTAGGGCTAGAGTTTCAATGTCTTTGTGGATGTGGTTTTGGAATTATATGGGGGTGTAGGAGCTTGCCCTTGGTTTGGACATTGTATGGGGTTGAAATGGCCTGCCCATGTGGGTGATCATTGTATAGTTGTTGTTGATCTGTTTTTATATCGGCATGTTGAAAACCAAGTTTTTAGCTGTTTCCGGAAGATTAGGTGTTCTTCTGTCATCTTCATTTCCTTCGGGATCGAGTTCCATAGTTTGACTATGAGAATCGAGAATGCAGTTTCTCCGAGTTTAGTTTTCTCACAGTGTCAAGTATTTTCTGGGTTGGTATTGGGTGATTTTTGCTTGGAGGAATTTGGCTTTTTGTCTGTGTAGTGATTTATTGGCAATTCAGAGGGATTTGAAATTGATTTGTTTCTTGACTGATAGCCAGTGTAGAATTCTCAGGGATTTAGTCTCAGGAGTAGTCTTGCTGCTTTGATTTGGAGGTGCTGTGTTTTTTGGTGAGGTGTTCGGGCATTCCTAGGTAGAGGCTATTTGCATTGTCTATTCTTGATAATACCAATGAGATGATCAGGAGGTAAGGCATGGGAAGACGGTGTAAGGGATTATCCCTCTTATTAGTTGAAGATGGTAGAATTATTTGTTTGCTATTGCTTTGACCTGTAGTTCCAGGATGAGTCCACTGTCCATGAGTATTCCCAGGTTTTTTGTCATGTTGACAATTGAGGTTCAGTTCCCATACATGAGGGACAGGTGAGAGATTTCTGTGTTAGGTCGTTGTCGAGTGGGGTTATCATTACTTCTGTTTTCGTTGGGTTTACTTTAAGGTTCTTGTTTGCCGTCCAGGTGTTCATATCGGGAGGCATTTATTGAGGGCAGTGTCAGGGTCGTTGTTGGTAGTAATCTTAAAAATGAGTTGGTTGTCGACTGCATAGTAGTAACATGCCAGTCCATGAGTTTGAATGAGCTTCATTAGGGGGCCATGTAGATATTGACGAAAAGTGGAGAGAGGCTTGATCTTTGTCGTATGCCGCAGGTGAAGTTTTTTGTGTTTAATGTGAACCGATCGTGGTAGGTTCTTTCGGTTCTGTTGGTGAGGAAAGATTTCAGCAATGGTTCCCCAAGATTTTCACCAGATATGGAGTAGGCTTCATATAGGTCTGTAGTTCTCAGGGTCATTTGTTTTTCCTGCCTCATTTTGTGAGTGGTGTAATATTGTCCGATTGTGGATAATTTTTATAGAATTCCAGTGTTAGGGAATAGGTTCATTAGTAGTCGGTTGTAAAGGGCTGGTGTTTTATGGGTGAGTAGCTGTTTGTAGATATCTGGTGGGCATGGGTTACTGGGGATCTGGATCTATTGGTTTCTTTCAGTAGGTTGCTGAAGGTTTTCTCGCTAATTGGTTTGGATTGGGTGAATGTTATGCTGGTTATTGGCGATCTGTTTTCAGGGAGGGTGTTGTTAGTTGTCCTACTGGATGCCTCTATGGCTTGCTGGATTGAGCGTATTTTTGCTCTAATGTGGTCTGCGATACTGTCACATAACATTTGCGAGGGTACAGTGTTGTTACTGAATGAGGTTGGGTTTTATATATCCTTGATAACTGTGTACATTTCCATTTGGGGGTTTGTTGCCGATTGGATTCTTGCAACCTAATGTGCTTTCTTGGCTTTGAAGACTGCCGATCTGTATGGATACATTTGTATTTGGTAGTTATATTTGTCCAGTTGCATGTAGTTTTTCATGTTTTTTTTAAGTTTATGGGTTATTTTCTTGAGTTTTCAAATTTCTTGTGAGAACCGTATAGCCACTACTTTCTTTTGGTGTAGGTTTGAATGTTTTTAAAGGTGCTAATTGATCTAATCTATCTGTGATCCAGGTGTGAAGGTTCTTTTCAACAGTGTCTGGTGTCATTTCATGTATTTGAGAGGAATCGGGTTTGGTGGCTTCTATTAGTTGGGTTAGAGTTTCTAGATCAAGCCTGTTCCAGTTTCTTTTGTTTGTCATTGTTTGCTTTATGTTTGTGGGTATAATACTGGTTGGTGTTCTAACTGTGAATGGGATTATATGATGGTCCCTCCAGATGATTGGTACCAGTTGGGTGGTAGTGGAGAGGGTGTGTCCAGCTCTGTGGGTGGGTCCGTTCACCATTTGTTCCAGATGGAGAATTTCCAGGAGTGCACTGATGGATTTAGTTTAGGTTTCGTTTTCTCTTTCAAACCAAATGTAGAAATCTCCCAGAATGATGATGTTGTCATGATTTACAGCTAGGCTGGCTATGGCCTCAGTGAGATTTAGGGCGAAGTTAGGGCTGTAGGTGGGCAGTCTCTATATAAGAAGGAAGAGTAGGTTGGATTGTTTGCTGAGTTTGCAGTTTTCTACGTCTGTTGAAGGTAAATATGTCGAGCTGATTTGATTTTTGTGTGCCACAGCAATTCCTCCTCATCTGCTTTCACTGTTAGATTGTATTAGTTTATAATTGCCAGTATGGCTTCATGAGTGATTATTTTATAGTTGTCTGATAGTCATGTTTCTGTGAGGACCAGGGCATCAATGCCACCTTCGCCAATGAGGTCATACATTTCCATTTGGTGTTTGCTATAGATCGTATGTTGAGCAGGCTGCAGTGTAGCATGTGTGCTTTTGATAACACATTGTTGGATGCTTTACCCGATGGTCCAGAGGACGCGAAGTGTGTGCGTTATCTATGTATCAGTTTGGTGGGGTTGGTTGTTTCTTGGTGTTTGTCTAGATCCTCTGTGCCTTCGTTGAGGAGTTCCAGGGGCTGTCACACTTAAAATAACAAATCATGACAGAGTGAGGAGCACCCTGTCATGACTTGCGCCTCCTCCCTGCTCCTTTTTCCAAAAGCGCAGGGGGGTGACCCTAATTTCAAGGCATTTAAATGCCCTGAAACTCCCTCTTATTTACCCAAATGCACAAAGGTGGGGGGAACGGGCATCTGATTGAGTGCATCTAGGTTGCACTCATTCAGATGACCCTTGTGAATTGGGCTTCTCCTTTTTTGGCTCAAGTGAGGAGATGCACTAGCACATCTCACTTGCACCGAAAAAGGTTTGAAAATCTGACACATTGAATTTTTCTAATGACCCACCCTTGACCTTGCACCTCCTATAAGCCAAAACTATAGCATTAGAGTAAAGCTAGGGAGAAATTGTATATGAGGAGAGACAAAAAGTTTGTAGGAGTTGTTTGGTTATTTGCCCATCCATTGACTGCCTATTGCCACCCTAATCTCTATGGCCATTTCCACCCAGTTCCTACTCATCCCCACCTGAAATGATTTTTTTATGGGAACTCTTTGAGCTTGCTTTAATCAAGACTTACCATCAAACTTTGCACTCAAAGTGCCGGCCAATGTTTTTTCAAAGCAATCTTCTTAGAGTTCATTACTTAATTGGAGCTGTAAACATGCAACTGGTGTAATAAAAATATCTTAACCAAGTCTGCCTTCAGCCACTCAATTTATAAGCACTATGCATGTCCTTCATTGAAGTCCTATGAAAAGCAAGGATTGGCAAAGCCAACAATTTTGGCTTCTGTATAAGTATTTGTCAAGCACTGCCATTAGATTCCCTGGTCATCACACAAGCACCTACTGCCATCAATGGCCAGTTAATACCACTACAGCAGTGCCTGGCAAGTGCCTTTCTCATGCCTACACACATGCCCAAACGGTTGGCATTGCCAGCGCTTGTTTTTAATTTTGGCTGAAAGTTGGCAAAGCTGAACTTCTTTAAAAAATGTGAGAACGGCACTTGAATGCATTTCTTTTCTATTAATTAGGTAAATTAAAGGACATGCATTCTGAGATGTGGTCAACATTAAGAAACTCCTTTAATTGTAAAATAAGAAGCAGGCATAGCATATGCCCCAGTACGCTTTGGCAAAAAACATGCCAGAACTGCATAGGCAGTACTTCCCATCACTGCGTATACACCCCATGCAGCAGTGCACATACACACCATTGCACACCCACATCAAACAGCACCGGGTATACACCCAATGCTGCACTGTGCATACACACCACCCCACTCCACTGTATGCCCACACCCCCCAACCTTGCGCATACACATCACCACACTGCACACACACAACATTCCAAAATAGCACTTCACACTGCCCGCGGCATAGCAATGTACACACTTCAACCCGCTGTGTATACAATGCCCGAGCACTGCACTGTACACTCCCACTACCCCCAGCACCACACACATACATCTGACTGCACCACACACTTACAGCCCCCTACAGAATATGTAAGTGCAGTGCTATCCAAGCATACTAAAGTCTGGGTTTACTATGCTGGTGTTCATAATGCAATCTTGCTCTACTGTGAAAACTACAAATAATTGAATGTGACATCACTGTGCTAGTTGCACATATTTGAATCTGCCATTGCATATGATAACTTGGCATATTAGTATCTGGCCTTTTTGTGCTAAATGGATATAATGGAACCTTGCATTAACATCATAATTGAGTGAAACCGAATCTTGCACTGCTATGATAAATGGGCATAATATAGCCAGGAACCTCTTTGCTAACTGGACATAATGGAATTTGGCACTGCCTCCTAACTGGACATCGTGAACATTGGCTCTACTATGCATATTTTTCATAGCCTTGATCATCAATTGAGTACCTGGGCATTGGATGGTAATTGTGCGAGAATCTGATGTAATGAAGGCAATATCTGGTGATGGTATGAGTACCTTGGATTTTGATCCTAACACTTTGAAATTGTAAGTAGTTGGGATTTTGATTGCGTTACTTGGTACAGGGTTGAAATATATGGTCCATGGTGCACATACATGGTGTACCAGAGCACATCATGCACATACCTGACAATTGGTGGTACTTTCTGGGCCTATGATGGAAATAGCTGGTAATTAGCATGGGTACCTGGAGAGTCAGGCCAACACTATTTGCGTTGTCAGTGCTTGTTCTAAGTGGAGTCTAAAATGCTGCAACAAGCATGGTAATAGCCAAATGAGTAATTGGATCTATAAACCTATTTTCTGGATACTATACCACACTCTCCCTCTTAAATGCTCTCCCTCCCTGATCATCTTTTTTCCACCACTCTCACACTAATTTGTTAGCAACTATCCTACTGTCCACTATTCCCTCTTTCCCTCTCCCCTAGTCCCCCTTCTTAATTCCTCCATTCAACTCTTCCACTAATCAGGGAGAAGCTCTGAAATTAAATCAAATATGTTCTCCTCTCTACTCAATTCACTACCTTATCAAGCATCCACAAGTATTCTTCAATTCCAAAACTGTTAGATATTCTTCTAAGGAATCTTCCCAAAGAGCTTTCTTTGAACATGGGAAGCTGCTGCACATCCTCTTAACTGTTCCAGTTTCTTCCTGTCTGGCCGAGAGAAGCATTGGTGTTTTGCGACGACTGAAAACCTGACAGCGTTTAAGTACATCTCAGAAAAAACTGAATCATATTGCTCTGCAATATACATAAAGATAACATGAATCTGGGTAGGAATACAAGCAATAGCAAAATAATTTGCTATGGATTCTAAAGGATGCAAAGATGCAAAAAAATACAAAATATCAAAGCATCCTTACAACAATTAGATTGAGAGCTTCAAAAGGGCGAATAGTACTTTGTTTAGTTAAAATCCCTGCTGTAAGATCTCAAATGTTTGAAGGTTAATCGCAATAGTTCCACAAATGCTTTATTTCTAACACTGTTTTGATGAAAATGTGTTTATAATGAGCTTTAAGTATTGTGTTGTTGATGAGAAATCTGCAACTTATTGGAAGTGTGACTGTTTTTAAAACTGTCATTATTCGTTTTTCTTTTTTTAAAATAAATCTAAGGTCAAAGAACACATATATTTGAAGGGATTTAAGGATTGGCACTCAGCCTTCTGGTGGTTTGGATTGGGTCATGTTGTGTCTGTAGCAAAGTTCCAAAGGTGTCCTCTGTCCCCCCAAGATTTTGTGTGTATCCTAGGCCCCTGGCCAAGGCTACAGGTAATCAAGGCTACAGGTCTTTCACTTACTTTAAGCGAAATTGTGAGCTATTTTTGAAAATGCATATCACGTCATATGACAGTTCTTTGAAAGTCTGAATATTTAACTAATCACATCAAATAATCAGAAATCCACAGGCCTCTTTGACCGACAGAGTTAGATCTGAATACACTACCTAAAATGTGGTACTTCCAAAAAGAACTATTAGTTCTCTACTAGGTGTTTTAACATGATCTCCATCTAACTGTGGGGTGTGGTCGGTAATAACAATCAGTAAATATAACGGTCCGTTGTAGAAAATACATTTCCTATATTTATTTCTTCATAAATCAGGAAGGCCACTGCATATAAAAACAGCGCTTTTGTTCAGTTCGTTGGCGCATGAAGGAAAGCATGGGCTCAGGAACAGCGGGAAGGTGCGTGGTCCCTCTCCGGTGCGTGGTCCCTCTCCGAGCATCTGCACTGTGATTGCCTCTGGGGCGCAGGGTTCCTTTTCCCTGCATGCTACCATGGAGGCAAGCCCGTTTCTTGGCCCGGGTGGAGCAGGTGACAGGGCGCAGAGGTAAATAGCTCAGGAGAAGGGCTGGCTGTTCATTGTTGACTTGTGGAAGATTGCAAAGTGTTCGGAATATGCAAACAAAGGAATGGATATTCCGAACGCAGCATGTGAGATACTCTGAAATCACACACTGTGCCCCTATTTCTTGGTGTTGACAGATTTTCAAGTGGGGCAATTTATAAGTGATGGCTCATTTAACAAGCCATTGTTTTTACACAGTATGCGCTTAACATTTCAGTGTTAAGAACTGAACATGGGGCATTTTTAATGAGGACAGAACAAGTATGTTAGCTGACCAAACCTATACATCCTTCAAAGAGAATTAACGTGCCACACAGAAAAAGTTTAAAACTATTTTCATGTTTCGATTTGACACACCAAAACTTTTTTGTATATTACTTTTTAGTTACATATGGCACATCCCTGGGAAGGTTAACTGTCATTTTCGTGGTTAAGTATTCTAGTGGCTGCTTTGGGACATGGACTAAATGCATTCGCTCAGCATCGAAGATATATTAATTTTTAAACAAGCCAACCACTGCCTAAAGCGCACATCAGACAGCAACTCAATGTCACTTGGCACCTTGATTAGGAAAGTCGAGTTCATTGTGCGTCACCATGCAGACGCTAGTCCATGGCAAATCAAATGCAGTGATGTGTGCAGCAATGATTAGTGTGTTGTACAAGTCACCACCATGTTGGTTAATGGCACCTATGTGGCGCTCCCGTATGTGCCTGGAACAGTGTGTGTATGTGGCTTTGACGGGTATACCACACTGTGCCCACACTTAAACACAAAGCAATCAAAGAAATGTCCTCAAAGTGTACATCCACTAAGCCAAACGCCCTTTCTACACTGCCACCCTATGATTTTCACTAGTTGAAGGCCAGCACTAATAAGAGATGCTAATGCCACCTCTTTTAGATAAAGCATAGGCCTGCTCTTTTTGCAGAAATAACCCCCGAGCCCTGCGTAATGGTGAGGAGGTAGTGGCTGAGCAATTTTGTACCCTATACCATGCATTAGAAGCCGGCTTTGTTTAAACACTTCATCAGCTTATTACTTGTCAGGCTAAAGTTTGTAATAGGTACAATTCTTTCTGTGCATCATTTCTGTACATTGTTTATTGGATGTCCCTTGTAGGGTATCCTTTCCTGTCTATAAATATAATACCCTAAAGATGTTTCTGTATTGGGGCATGCTCACACTGAGAACCAGCCCTTCTTCATCTAAAATATTCCAGAATCAAGAAGCAAAAGAGCCTTTGTACCCCATTTGAGTGGCTGATGTTGCAGCAATTTTATTTTCACATCCAAAGCTGTTTGAAAAGGTATGCGTGTTTCATGGTTACAAACATTTTAATGTTAGGGTGAGTGTTGTGAACCATGATGTGAGCACCAAGCTATGCGTCTGTCATGAATTTAGAGATTCACACATGCAACCCTTTAATCACAGTCTTGTTTATCAAATATAGAGCTCTCTGATCACCGTTAAATTCCTGAAATGCTCTGTGATTTAATGCAAAGCATACAGGAACCCTCATTGGTGCTATTTGTGCTACTTTCCACTCTCATAGATGTATTTTTAAAGAGTGCAATAAGAGTGTACTAGACTGTACATCTTGGAATGATAACCCTCTATCAGAAAATAATTCATATGGTTAGTCTACTATTGCCCCTTGCGAAATCCAAGTGAGGTGGTACGAACAGAACACCTGCAACACAGGGCCAGTGGTCAGCGGGCCCTCAGAACCCGGAAGGCTGGTCACACTGCAGTGTGCCAGTACGTACAGTTTGAAACTGCATTCAGGCAAGGCCTTCCCTAAGAGCAGATGACAGAAAAAACATTTACTTGGGCAGCCACAGCTGTGTTTTCACATTAGATTTCTTCTGTAAAGTACTTGAATTACAATGTAATGAAACCAGCTTCATTTATATAGCAATTATTTATTGATATTGAGGGGTTTTGTCGCACGACACAGAGGTGTAGTTTGAGAGTCATATGTGCCAGTCAGGGTCTGTGGGGGTGCATTCTAGTGTTTCGGCCCGGGCACGAAGTTGGCTAGAAACTGCCCTGCATGGAGGTGTGCTACTCACGTGATGATGTGGTTAGATTGAGGACAATATATACAACAAGCATTGGTACAGTATGGGCTTTCGAATAGGCATTGGAAAGGCACTTGCAAGGAACTGCTGTAGTGGTATTACCTGGCCATTGGCAGTAGTAGTTGCAAAATGGTGCAAGCACATGGGCATCTAATAGCGGTGCCTGGCAAATGCCTAAGAATTGTACACACAACAAAACTATTGGTTTTGCCGATGCTTGTTAAGGAATAGCTGCAAAGTATGAAGAGAGGCAGACGAATACGCCATGGATGGGATATATTTCTCTTAGATTAAAGAAGAAGAAAAACATCTGCAAGAGCCAATTATTGGACAATTAAAAGTGTATAAAGTTTATACAAGGTAGGGCGAGGAAGTCCCTAGAGGCCAAGAGGAGCAATGACACCTAGAAAAAATTAAATCAAATAGTAAATAAGAGGCTGACATGGACAAATTCGTGGTCTCTTCACATGTGACTCAGAAGTCGAAAACAAGGGCTAGTTGTTAAACCTCGGATGAAGATAGTGATGTGTGTTCACTACCTTGAATGTCCTAGAACAGATAACAGGCTACAAGATCAACTACAGACAGGAAACATTGACTCATGGACGGTATGATGAGAGATGATGGACTATTGGGAAAGTAGGGAGTAATCTGACGTGATGTATGCACCTGGGTTTCGGTTTCCGTACGTGCTGCTTGGCGAGCCAAAAGTCCAAGGTTGGGATAGTATGCCAACCAATCAGTGGGTCTATGGGGCAACCTGCTATACAAATTTGCAGAGAGCAATCCGCTGTCATTTTGTTCGCTGTAATCACTAGTATACATAGTCAGAGGTAGTTCCAGGGTTGTCTTACAGATAAGAGACAGCCAATGAAGTATTAACCCATATATATTCTATAAGTAGATATGTTCCCCTAACCAATCCCTCCCGCTAATAGGTTTTATGGTTTGTCACATTGGATGACTTCATAGATGACGCATGTTGGGGTATAAGATCCCTGTGTAATCAAGTTAGTGTGTGAGTGTGCAAGCATCCGTCTGATGTTTGCCAGTTGACCCTGCTTTATTAAACTGAGAATAAAGTAGTACTTTGCCATATTCCTTGAGTCTGTTCGGTTATTTGGTCTGATATCTTTATTGCTAATTCCATCTAGCACAAGAGACGCTTCAAGGAGCTAGAGGACAAGAACTTTAGGACACTTTGTAACTTATTTTGTCTTAGGAATCAAAGACAGAGTCTTATACTTTTAAAGTCCTTATCTAATGTAAGGCAGGAGTTATCTCAGAGGCAGAAGAGGGACCCTAGTTGTCTAGGAGCCAACAGTAGGCAGGTCAAGATGCGGCTCACATGCAGGAAAGTCAGAGCTTCAGAGGATTTTTCTGTTATTTAGTCCATGGTCGGGGTCACGGATCGATGTTTGTTTGCTCACCCATGGGTGGCTCCCGATTGCCCTTGAATGCTCTCGGATCACGTCCCAGTGGCTTTATCCTTGCGATTGGTCATGGCCCCAGGCCGCCTCCTCTTTCCAGGATGCCCCCAGCTGTGCTGAAGGACCCGGTGCAGTTGAGGGGTTGCACAGGGATATAGTTGAATTTTTTAATCTCAATGAGGGATCTACACTATGGGAGAATTTAAGGTGTGGATGAGAGGGGTCTTGCTATCTGTCTCCAATGGGGCTCTCAGAAGTATTAGAAGGGAGTTAAACATAGTGGAGGGTCGACTCACGGACCTGGAGAACGAACATGGCAGGACTCAAGACGGGGTTATACTGGATCAGATTTGGGTCGGGTCAGATTCAGGGTCTATTGGCGAAATTTCATGAATTGGCGGATAGAGGGGTACTTCATATGACCACTGCCATTAGGGCCAGGCGCTGCGAGGAGGGGAATAAGGCAGGTAAATTGATTTCCAGGATGTCTAGCGCCAAGAGTTTCCGACAACCTACTAGTATACTGGGACTGGACGTCTCAGCCCTTGTGAAAAAAGGGATACTAATGACATGTTTGCTAACTTCTACTTGTCATTGTACTCTATTTGAAAAATTGTGTGTAGCGTGATTCAAACGCTCATACTTTTGGGCTGAAATCTTTTTGTGTAGTTCTGACCTTTCTGCACACTCGTGGTGCATTTGACCAAAAGGGCTACCTTTGCAGTACTGTAAAGCCATTAATTCCTATATTGCAAAATTCTTCTCCAAAATGGCAGTCACCTCCTCGTGGGGTCAAAATATCAACATAGTCTAAGCCTGCTGCCTTCTGATTGGGTGGCTGGTGCCTACTTTACTCAATCCAAGGCACTGGTAGGCCGAAGCCGGCCCACTCCACAAAGGTCCACCCAGTAAGGCTCCTGTCTGGGCCTGACCGGGCCAAGACGGGCCTGGAAGGCCCCCACCTTATCCCCTGAAGCATGAAGAGCCTCCCAATGCAGCCAGTGCTCACACAAACTTGTGCCCCTACACGCTCTCCGTATATCGTCAAGTGGGTGATGGCTGAACTCTTCAACTGCCTCCTCCACTAACATACCTGAAACTTACTGTAGCTTTCTCCCTCTGACTTTCTGCCTGACCTAATTTCCTCCTCCTTCGTTACATGGTGTGCCCTGTTGGATTCTCAAACGTAGGTATACGTGCTTCTAAATTCTTGCACCCTACATTTTGCATTGCATTTTCTTTGTACAATGTATGATTTCCGAACCTAGATGTGTGTGTTTGTAACCTCTTGCATCCAAAATTTTGCGCTGCATTTTTGTGCCCCGTTTGATTTCCGAATCTAGTTGTGTGTGTTTGTGACTTCTTGCAACCCACATTTTGCATGCACCCCACATTTTGCACTGCATTTCTGTGCCCCTCCTGTAACTACAAGGCCACCTGGTGAGCTTGGGCTAGGACTGTGCAGTGCAGCCACCCCTCTTTCCATCAACTGTCCTCTGCCACTATGTTGGCACTTACCATCTCTCCCATCTTCTCTAACTGCTACACTATCACCTACCCTTGTTAGTACATCGAGTTTTGGTTGTTAGTGGTGCTACTGTGTCAATAGTGGTGGTAAGGCACTTATGGTAGGGTTCAGCTAGGAGGGCAGGGTTGGCGCTAGTGGCCGAATTGGAGGACAATGCATTTGTTATAATAGGGGCTAGGTTCTCAGCTGTTAATTTCCGAATATTTCTTGCTTCGTATGTGTCTGTAACTATGGTTTTTGGGGGGTTTGTATCCTTTCTGGTAATGGAGAAATGTATACAATGGTGGTCAGTTCAGTCAAGAGGTATAATCGACTCAATGCATATTTTGGAATTAAGCGTCAGTATCCAATCCAATGTTCGTCCTTTGATATGCGTAGGGGTATTCACCAGCTGGGTGAAATTCATGTCTTAGAGTGCCGAGTGTAAGGCTTCTGCCTTGGTATCCTGCTTATCATTAAAGCCTAGATTCATATCTTTGAGGATAATACATTTAGTGTTAGGTTAAATGAGGGGAGCTAGTAGCAACAGTTTGTCTAGGTCTGGATGGGCATTACTATTGGATGATCTGTAAATGGCCACAAAGTTAAGTGTGGTTTTCTGGTCAGTAGCAAATTTGGCTAGAAGTAGTTCATAGCCTGCTATTTCTTCAATAGGGCAGGATCTGATTTGCAACTCTGATTTGGCTATTATGGCTACACCCCCTCCTGGTGCAGTGGTTCTATCAGCCCTAATGATGTTGTAATCTGGAGGAATGGCAAGCGCTAATAAGGGGCCAGAAGCTTGGTGTAACCAAGTCTCTGTAACCCCTAGTAGGTCCAATTGTTTGGGCAGATCGCAAGCTGAATTATATTTTGTAGGCGTAACATTGGTCCGTGATCTAAGTCTGTATAGTCTATTAGTGCCCTGAATTGGGTAGGTTATTGACTTTAACAATTTGTTGGAAGAGGAGTTCTGGTCTATCATGCTTGAGTGTTTAATTCTCTTAACACCTGGCTTAATTAGGGTGTCCAACTGCCCTGCATTTTGCGGGAGTGTCCTGTAATTGGGGACTCTGGCCCGCAGAGCTGCTGTGCGGGACGCACAACTTGCTTTGTTCCCTAGAGTGTGACTCTCGGGTGACAGCAAGTGCAATTCTGGACAACCTGCGTTCAGCACAGCCACTCTGCAAACAAGTGGCCATCTACACACCGTGGCGTTGCCGTTTTCTCTGTGTGGCTCCGCGGCCCCGGCTCCTTTTGAGCCTGCAGGTCGAGCTGCTAACGTTCTGACACCTGTCTTCATTGCAATGCTAATGCTTTGTTCCTGGGGTCCTGGTGGTCATGTTTGCAGTTAAAAAAACGTGACCATCACCTCCCAAGGACAACCATTTGCATTGCAATTATATGCTGTCTGTTGCTCTCGAATAAAACTGGTGATGATTGGTGTGCATACCATGTTTGTTGTCTGCATACTTCTTGTTCTAGGCCCATTCATTACCTCAAGTTGGCCATAGCTCTCAACTCACACGCTTGCTTTTGGCGGGTGTCACCCGCCTTGTAAACAGCTGGCTCACCCACCAAGCATCCTGCACGCCCATTCGTTTCAATGTGCCTCTCACCCGCCAAAATTAAAATCGGGTGTTTTCACCCGCCTTTGTGACACAAATGGTTGAGAGCTATGAGTTGGCACGCCTCACATGTAAATACTGGGTCGAGGAAGAGGGAAATGAATGCAACGCTGGTAATCCTCATTACTCCTCGTCATACTCGTCCTCGTCCCAGTGTTTACGTCCCACCTCTCCCTCCCTACACAAATGGGGAATGGCCGGGCCTTTAAAAACAGTTGTAGTTAACTGTGGGGAGTCGGGTAAGGGAACTGACATGGCCTGTATGGAGGATGCAGGACTAAGGAGAAATTAATGAAAAGGGGTTTCTATAGAGAGGCAAGGTTCTTGTGCCTCAAAATTAAGTACTGGGACGAGGACGAGTGACGGGGAGGTGACTCCATTGGTGTTAAGGACACAAGCACGCCCGCCTTACTTTTTGCATTTCATTCAGGACACTATGAATATGCTCACAATATTGACACTATATGCACTGCTCACGGGCTGGGAGAACGCCCAATACAATTATAATCGTACCTACGCATTACAGAACTGGATAGTAATTCTGCTGTATACATGTTGACAATATTGCAAAAATTACCGAAAAATAAAGTCCATTTTGAAAACACACATCTAAGTAAGAACAGCAAACAAACAACCTCGAGTTGTAGAAATCAACGTTCGCCTGCTCAAACAGCTCTGTACTTTGAACTGACAACTTGACTCGAGCGAAGCGCCGCCAATTCGAATGGAAATTGTGAAATCTGTGTTAAATTATAGCAGTTTGTGTAATTTTAAAAGGAAATTTACAGCATATTTGTTGCAGGTGAGGAGATATCACGGTGGGTTAATACTACAGAAGGAAGACCCGCCCCTTGCATTTAGATTCATAGAGCTCCTCCCGCTGCACGCCCCTGTGTTCTCTATAGGCAAAGCCAAAAGGTTTGCCCCGAAAGTTTTTTATTTAATGATGGAAATACCGAAATCTTCATCACTCCCAATCATGGTCTACCTCGTCACAGTACTTATTTGACCCGCCTGCCTCTGCAAACGGGACTTTTCTTCTTTTCTTGATCGTTTTGCTCCGCCACCTCGCCTTATGTCTCGTATAATAACGTGACTCACGCAGCCCCTTCTAGTTACATACCAATGCTGATATGGCCTCAGACATCCTCCAAAGGGCTGGGCTTGGAGGGTCGTAAGTACTGTGACGAGCAAGAACAGAACAATGAGTAATGGAGTTTACCGGCTGTTAACCAGAGTGGGTAAACAGGAATGAAGGACGCAGCAACCACTGGAGAGTTTGGACTAACGTCTTACTTTATTAATTAACCTCTACACACTGAAACTTCCGTAACTCCCCCCTTTCCTCCCACCTTCTTTCTCTTCTCATCAGTCTTGTGTCTCTCCCTTAAAGGGGCAGAGATGTGTAACATCAACCCCAGACAAATAGTCATATGTCCGCCTTAACATTCTTCGACCAGTCTGATCAGGCAATGGGGTCGTGTGTTTCTCTCACTCAGCCCTTTCTGGCCCTGTTGCCTCAAGTGTCACTGGCACCCGATGGCAGGCCTCATCTGGAGGGATCCATAGATCATCTCGCTGCCCTCTTTGCTCCGGCTCCGGAGGGGGCGGTTCACAATCCTCTCTCTTGACGAAATGTTTGAACTGCAAACTATTCCTTGTGACTTCGCGGTCTCCATTCTGGGCGGTCACCACGGTTCCTTTGACAGCGACTACATTCAAATGCTTCTGTGCGTATCTGTAGTCTGTCTTCCTTGGCCTGCTGGACGAGAAATTTGTCTCCGACGTGGAAGTCTTTGGGCACAGCTCTTCGTCTCATGTCTGAGTCCGCCTTGGCCTCTTCTCTCCTCTCAGTGTCTCTTCTTATGATTTTGGCGTCCCCTTCTTCATGAGCATTGGGTTGTCTCACAACGCGGGTGTGTACTTCATATGTTATCATTAACTCTGCCGGTGACTTGTGCTGAAATAGTCTTGCAAAAGTCTGCATAGCGCTTGGTGTGGGTTGGTGCCTTCTATGCGGGCTCTTTGAATTGTTTTGTTGAGGGTAGCCATGAAGCGTTCAGCCATTCCATTTGCCTGTGGCCACCTAGGGGTTATCTTCTGGTGTGTGAACCCCATATGTTTTGCGAAGGTTGCAAACTCGTGGCTGTTGAATGGAGGTCCATTAACAGACTTGATGGACCTTGGGATGCCCCACTCACTGAGCACTTTGTCAAACGTTGCTGCTGTTTGGGAGTACGCAGTGGTTGTCACTTTCTTGACAATGGGAAATCTCGAATATTCGTCAATGAACAGCAGGAGATATTAAAAGTCGACTGCTACTCTGTCCCAGGGCCTGTCCAGGATGTGCATCGGCTGCAATGAGATGGGAGCTTCCGCTCTGGCTGTACACTGGCATGCCAGGCAGTTCTTGACCCAGCTGTCAACCAGTGAGCCCATGAAGGGGAACCATACATGGCATTGCAGCTGCCTTTTTGAGTTGTCTGACCCTCTGTGTCCTTTATGCGCTGTTTTAATGACCTCTGCTCTGAGTGTCGCAGGGATGATTAGCCGACACCCTCTCAGTAGTATAACATGGTCTTTGACTGCCAGTTCAGTGTGTATTCTTGCCAACCTCTCCAGCTCTTCTTTGCACACCCCCGGGGGGTTCAGAACTGCATGCCGGTAGTCCTTCCACTTGTTGTTGCTCGTTAAGCTAATCGCCAGCACCATGGATGGGTCGGCTACGGATGCAGCCGCGACCGTCTCGAGTGACAGTGCTGGGGGAAGTGCATTTGCAGCCATATAGTTGATGTATTCCATGTCACCTGCTCGGGTGGTCGGCGTGCCTGCTGGATGACGGGATACTCAGCCCGATTTTGGTCCCACCCCCAGGCCTGTGGATAATGTTGTAATCCTATTCCTGAAGTCTGATGCCCCATCTCTCTATCCTGGGTGGCATATTCGTGCGTGAATTTCCAAAAAGGGACAACAGCACCTGGTGGTCCGTGATTAGCGTGAATTTCTTCCCAATGATGAAGTTATGGAAATGTTTGTAGGCCCAGGCAGCCGCCAGGCTTTCCTTCTCAGCCTGCGAGTATGCAGATTCGGGGGCTGACAGGGCTCTGTTCGTATAGGTGACGATGTGCCTGGGATGTGTATCAGCTCTGCTCGTCTGCGCCAGGATGGCCCGAGACCCACAGGGCTAGCATCCACTATGATTTCCGTATGCCAGTTGTGGTCAAAATAGGCCAGGTGGCGTGCCTCTGCCAGGGCTTTCTTGATGGACTCAAACGCTTCCTGGCATGGTGGGGACCAGAGGAATGCTGATTCTTTTTGCAGCAGTCTCCAAATCGGCTCAGTAATGGATGCGTGGTGAGGGATATAGCATGCAGAGTACCCGGCAATACCCAGGAATGATCGGACATCCGCTACTTGCAGTGGTTCACGTAGGTTGATGATAGTACTGACTTTGTCAGGGTCAGGCGTCAGGCCGTCGGCAGAGAAAATGTGACAGAAAAACTTCAGTTTCTTCTTGCTGAAACGGCATTTCCCGATGTTGAATGTTAGACCGGCATACTGTATCGCTGTGCAAGTTGCTAGTAGGGCTGCGTTGTGGTCCTCAAGTGTTGTTCCAAACACAAGTATATCATCACTGTAATTCAGCATGCCCTTGATGGGTCTAATCAACTGTTTTATGGCATCCTGGAAGATTTCCACCACAGAAGAAATGCCGAAATTGAGGCATCTGTCCCGAAATAGGCCTTCATGGGTTGCAAATGTTGTGATGCCCCGTGATTCGGGGTGCAGTTCTAGCTGGTGGTACCCTTGAATTAAGTAAAGTTTCGAGAACATCACAGACCTGTTGAGCTGGACTATCATGTCCTCTGTGCACGGCACAGGGGGCACTCTCTTTGTATAGTAGTGTTTGCCAGCCTCATGTCCACACACAAACGTAAACGTCCACCTTCTTTGGGTACAAATACCAGAGGGGACACCCATGGGGTAGGGCTCGTTGCTGGCTCGATGATACTGTCATTAAGTAGCTGATTCAGTTCTCTGGAGACAGCCTCTTGGAGATGAAAACCCACCCTACTGGGGTGCTCTGGGACTGGCCCGACAGCTGAGACTATGCAATATAACAGGAGCTCCTTTGAGCTTCCCAAGTCCTGTGTATAGCTGGGGGAACCTCATCAGGATTTCTTCCTTGGTGATGAGGTTTGTGCCTGTGGAGGCGGTGTTGATTACGCACACTATACTTGCCTTGTCACTTCCGCCTGCAGTCGAGTAGATCACATCCCCTTCGCGAAAATGAATGTCAATGAGGCCTAAACACGACGCTGTATGATAGCTGAGGGGGCACCTGCCTTTCGTCGGACTCCTGATGACATGGATAGTGATGTCCACCATTAAACCCCTCTGCATGAGTTTGCGTTTGAAATGTCTGATGACGTGAAGGGGTGATGTTGCACCCCATTGAAACATTTGTGAGTACGTCTTCTGCACCGTCGGCCTCTCAGGGATTTGCAGGAATTCTTGCTCTCCATGATGTTAACTGTGGCGCCCGAGTCAACTAGGAAGCAAAACTGCCTGTTCCCAATTTTAACTGATATTCTCTGCGCTTCTCTCACTTCTCTGTCATCCTGGATGAGGTTGACATGTTCATCCTGATACGATTGGTCGTAGTTGATACTTCTGTGATAGGGTGTGGGCTGTTGTTGGTCCTTGTAGTCCTGATATGTGTGTGGGGGCTCATCCTACTCCTCCTCCACTCGGGGGGCTGATCATAGTACCTTTAGTCCTCTGAGTAGTCAGGTGGGCGGTATTCCTCTACCGCTCTGACATATCGTCGTTGACTTGGATGGTAGAGCCTGTTCTGGTAAACTGGGGAATGGTCTCCCTTCCCTACAGACGGATTGGAAAGGGCCTTCCCTCCTGCTGTTGGAGCATCGTTGCTAGAGGGCAGGGCAAGCCCCTGAATGTCAGAAATCCATTAGACATTGGTAGCACTGCCTTTGCGGTCTGGGTCCAGGCTGGTTGGATATCTCGTATGATGCGATCCCTCTGTCTCCTGGTTGCTGGGCCGCCGGCTAGATTGCAGCAATGAGTTTGGTGCTGTTCTGCTTCGTGACGGGGTACCCGTCATGAAGGCTGCTTGCGCTTCGACCCTCTCGAAAATGCTTGCTAGCTCACTCACTTGGTCAATTGACAGGGGCTTCTTTAGCAGTTGTTTCTTCAGGGCTGGTGACAGGCACCCTTCTATGACACGTAGTCTTATTGCTTCGTCCAAGGAGAATGCATGGAATTGACAGTGAGTGCCCTTGACCAGAAGGCGGGTGATAAATTAGTCGACAGTCGCATCCACCCCCTGTGTGTATTGGTTGAACATGTACCTCTCATAGTCTCGGTTTGGTTCAATTACGAATTTCCTGTACAGGGCAGTGATCAGCGAGGGAAAATCAGGCTGGTCTCCTGGTGGAATTGTTTTGACTATGGTCTTTATCTCACTACCAACCAGGTTGATTCACATATTTTGTAGGTTGGGTGAATTCTCCTCCCCCACCGCTTTCACAAAATGGTTGAATCCTCCATCCACTCAACCCACCTTTGACCTTTGTCTGCCTGAGGTGTCAGTGAATGGGAGCGGCATGCGCAACAAAACTGTCTTGGACTTGGGTGTGGGAGGCGCAGTCTCTGGGCTGCTCATGGTGGCTGATGTGGCAGTTGAGGTATAAGGTACTGTTGAGGTAGCTGCTGCACTGTTCTCGAGGGCGTTCCCTTGCTGTGGGAGGGGGTGTGGGGTGGTTGCTGCCTGGTACGCCTGCTTATTGGTGGTGGTCAATATGCACAAACCCGTTGCGAGTTAATGTGCCCTGGATATGAATATCACTCCCTCTTCAGTGGAATGTGTATATTTCACAGATTTCTTTTTGGTTTGTTTTGGGGTTCTTTTGTTTTTTTTGTGGATCCCTACTTTGGTAGGGGTTTGGAGTTCAGTTGGTATACTGTCCTTGCTTGGGGCAGCCGGCCGGTGGGGCTGGATGAGGAGGTGGGGCACAGAAAATGCTGTGTGATCCACTGACCTGATGCGCGTGCTGTGCCTCAGCACGTGTCTCACCCACATGGGCCAGAGTCAAGTTCAGATACGAAAAGTGCGTCCTAAGGGCACAAGAGGTTGAATATTTGGGGTACAAGATTTGTTCCCGGGGTATAAGCCCCAAACAAAACCTTGTGCAAGCCATTGTCAAAGCTCCGGAGTCAGCCAACAAGGAAGAAGTGAGGTTGTTTCTGGGATTCGTAGAATATTATGCCAAATTCATCCCCAATTTTTTAGAAATCAGAACGCCGCTGAGAAATCTACTGAAAAAAGGCGCATGGCAGGATGCCGTAGAGAATATAAAAGGATGGATAGTGGAACCACTGTGCCTACAGCCGTTCAATCCAGCATGGACACAGTTATCACCACGGACGCCAGTGCGTGCGGACTAGGTGCCGGACTCAGTCAAAAGAAAGGGGATACCGAACGCGTTGTAGCATTCGTATCTAAAGCCCTGTCCACGACCAAGAAGAATTACTTCACAGTGAAGAAAGAGGTGCTAGCCTGCGCATGGGCTGTGGAGCATTTCTGGACTTATGTATGGGGCACCAAGTTCAAACTGGTCACCGACCACAAGACCCTCATTCATGTGCTCAGTCCAGGTAGGACAAAATCATCAACACCCCGGCTGGCATGCATTGCGGCCAAACTTCAGGAATACACATTTCAAATTACCCACATAGCAGGGTGGAGAAATGCCCAGGCGGACTGCATGTCAAGGTTACCCGGGAATAAAGAGAAAGCCAGCACGTTCCTGCAAGATGAATACATCGTAGCATCAATACAAGACCTGAGGGGCCCAGAATTCCTGGAGCTAAGTGAAGGACGTTGGAACGAGGAGCACAGTAAAGATTCCACTATGGTGAGACTTAGTGAGTGGTTTAGGAATGGATGGCCTGAAGAAAGAGCCATACCAGAAGGCATGAGGCTGTGTTGGAAAGTGGCGGAAGAAATTTCAGAGGTGGAAGGACTGCTCATTAAGGGAGATCATGTCATACCACCAGTGGGAATGAGAAGTGTCATTGTGTGCAGGGCCCACTCAGGGCATTTAGAAAACACCATGACACAGCAAAGGGTGAGAGAGGCGTACTGGTGGCCTGCCATGGACCAGGAAATATACGCTCCGTGATTGAGAGATGCCATAAGTGTCTTAACAGTGACAAACGCTTGAAGAACAGACAACCCCCGATGATTCCCACGGAAATCCCAGAAGCAGTGTGGCACAAGGTGGGGTTGGATTTCATAGGGCCATTGCTGCCATAGAAGTCCTCACATCCATTTTTCAGAGGGAAGGTGTCCCCAAAGAGTTAGTCATGGACAATGGAGTAATTCCTGCACAAACACAACATAAAACACAAGAAGGCCGCACTGTACCATCCCCAAGCAAATGGACTAGTGGAGATATTGATATTGATATTTTATTTGTATCGCGCTCGTACAAAAGTGTTTCAGAGCTCGACAAGGCAAGGGAGGAGAACAAAAGCAACGATCTTTCTAGGCCCAGTGACATTGAGAATGTGCAAGTGCATGGGAGAGGGAAAGGGGAAAAGTGCATGGAAGGGGGGAGTTGAAAGTGCAGAGCAAAGGACAACAGATAAATATTAAAATAAATGAATAATAAAAGGCGACAGAAAGTGCTAGTGCAGGCAGCAAGTGGCAAGTGCTGGGTTTAAGGCAACAGACAGGTATGTCTGATAAGTGCAGGAAAAAAGGGGGACTATATGGTCACAGATACAGACCCCAGTGCAAGGGATTGCCCGGAGGCAGGACGGGTGGGTGGCAGGGTGAGCAGGTTTCTGGGCTCAGAAGACAGAGGGTAGGCCAGGTTCACAATGCCGAGAGTGAGAAGATCAGCAGGGGAGAAGAGGGTACGAAGACAGAAGCAAAGAGGAAGGTCTTGAGGTGCTTCCGGAACCAGGTTTCCGAGTGGCAGGGAGGCTGTTCCAGAGGGAGACCCCAGCCGAAGACAGAGATCTACCACAAGCTGGTTTCTTTGAATAACGACTGACCCTGAGGGAGTTTTATTTCATTTTTATTTATTTATTTGTTAGGCGCCGAAAGCCCGCAGGCATTGGGGCGCCACATGAAGACAGGTACATAACATATATGACGAACAGTGATAGCACAAGACACTTAGTAGAACCAGTCCAGAAATGGGGCTGTCACCTAACTAGGTAGGTGTCACCTCACAGTATCTGTCTTCATTTGAACAAGATCGTTTTTAACTTCTTTCTGAATGTGAGGTGGTTGGATTCCAGTCTTAAGTTCAAGGGGAGTTTGTTCCAGCTTGCGGCTGCGCGGTTGGGTAAGGCTCCTCCCAAGCCATTTGCTTTCTTATGTGGGGTTTCTGCAATGTGTCCCTGAGCCTCTGATCTTAGTACTCAGGAAGGATTGTAGCTGACAATTTTAGATTTTAGATAGACCGGGGCTTTGCCATACAAGCACTTATGTGTCAGTGTTAGTGATTTGAATAAGAATCAATCTTCGACCTTCAGCCAGTTTAGATCATGCTTGGTATCGCTAATATGATCTGATCTTGCTTTTTGTTTAATTATTCTGACCATGTTGTTTTGGATCAGTTGGTATTTGATCACACTTTGTTTACTGGCTCCGAGTAGAAGCGCATTGCCATAGTCCAGGCGAGACAAGATGGTTGCTCTGGCAATTGTTGTGCAGTTTAACCTTATTGAGGAAAGGTGTAATTGCTCTCAGCAATCTGATGTAACAAGAGCAGTTTTTGCTAACATACATGGCTTGGGTGTCTGAATTCATGGACGCTTCCAAGGTCATGCCCAAGGTTTTGACCTTGCCCAATACTTTGATGTGTGAGTCTTTGATTTCAAAAGACTCATTCTGATGTGAGTTTAGCCCTGGCCTGATTAGAGCCGAAGACCATCAGCTCGGTCTTGTTGCTATTCAAGCACATCCAGTTTAGGTCCATCCATGTTTTTATGTTATAGAGGTTGTTTACTAGTATGCTGTCCTTCCCATAATCACCGCTCAATTTCTCCCCCCCAAATCCTTCTTATCAAAAATCAAGAGCTTGATCCTAGAGTTACTATGGGCGGGGAAACCAGCACGGGTAGCGTACAACACACTTACATTACCAATATCAAGTGGGGGCTTGGCTCTCCCCGGTATAGAGTAATACTACTGGGCGGCCCAAGCCCAATTCCTAAGCCACTGGTACTCAACCCACTACATCAGACCACATGTGCAAGTGGAACGGGCCTTAGCTTCCCCCGACCTGTTAGCTGCAGTCATAATAAGCCACATTCCCGTGCCGCATAAAACGCTGAACACAGTCCTATCCACATATGCGATATGGAAGAAGATCGCTAGCGAATACGAAGTGGCGATACGATTTTCCCCCCTGCTACCGATAAAATTCATCCCCGGCATCCCCCTCACGAATGAAAGAGTATTCCTGATATGGATAGATAAAATAGGGATAAAATTGCTGGGAGACCTCTTCCCAGAGGGCACCTTTCTGACCCCTCAAATGGCTAAAGACAGAGGAGGGAACACATCCCTGGATGTCTTTCTCTATTTTAGACTCCGCCACACCCTTCAGGGGCTATTTCCCACATTCCCTAAGCAACCCCCCACGTGGGATCTGTTACATAGCACAATTTTAGCACAAGGTGAAGGTAGACTGGTGTCAACTCTGTACAAAACTTTGTCAAGAGACACCCGGAAACTTCAACCTAAAGTGCAACGAAAGTGGGAATCGGCTATACAAGAACCGATTAATGAGGAAGACTGGGCCTATATTCTTCGACAGACTCAAAAGGTAGCGTTAAATTCTCGATATAAGCTAATACACTTTAACTTTGTGCACCAAACATACTACACTCCAGTCAGGAAACATAGACACCACCCAGAAGCGTCAGCCCAGTGCGAGAGATGCGCATTTGCCAACACTGATTTTCTTCATCTGGCATGGGGCTGTCCTGGCATCCAGCGCTTCTGGACTTCCGTTATACAAATAACATCTGACATTATAGGTGAGCAGATGACCCCCTTACCGCTGGGACCGCTCCTCGGCCTCACTAAATATCTACAGCCAGCGTCACGCAAGTTGGCGGCACCCCTCATGGTGCTGGCACGAAGAAGAATTGCTATGTCGTGGGGTCGTGGCCCACTCCCCAAGA
Source organism: Ambystoma mexicanum (assembly GCF_040938575.1). NCBI lineage: Eukaryota > Metazoa > Chordata > Amphibia > Caudata > Ambystomatidae > Ambystoma > Ambystoma mexicanum. The sequence continues at coordinate 693,616,330 of NC_090936.1, forward strand.
TTGTAGACTGGGAAAAGGATATAACATACTGCCAACATATGGGCACCGAATTTATTCGAACGCTGCCTTTGCATGCGCGCCCTCCCGACATCTGGGGGCCATACATCACTTACCTGATGAACAATGCTGAAGCTTCAGATTCGGACAATCCGAGCCCCTAGAGTGAGAGGCCACGAGATGATGGTACACAGGGGCAACATGGAAAGTTTCCTTCCAACTCAGACAAAGGATGGAGGCAATCAAAGCTACAGTGGACATGGGGGGCAGGGGGCGGAGGGGCGGGGGAACTGTTGTTAGGAATTGCATTATGCGGCTCCCTGTTGGAGCACTGTTTATTTGATGCAGTAAAAAGTTAAAAATAAATATTTTTTAAAAAAAATCACCGCTCAATTCCACCACTAGCTGAGTGTCGTCAGCATAGTTGGTGAAAAAGGCCTGGATGTTGTCTAGTATCTCGCAAAGAAATTGTAAGTACAAGTTAAATAGGAGTGGTGAGAGGCTGGCTCCTTGGGGGACGCCACGGAAGATGTTGGGACTCTGAGGAGAATTTGTACCCCCAATGTACTTGGGATATTCTGTCTGTGAGGTACCATGTCAACCATCCTATTGCCTCCTTAGAGCAGTTGGCAACTTTCTCCAGTGTCTGTTGCAGTAGCTGATGATCAAGCAGATCGAATGCAGCACTAAGGTCGAGTAGGATCAGGAGGCCGGCCTTGCCCTTGTCCATGATCCCTAACATTTTTGTCTGCAGATCAAGCATGGTGGTATCCATGCTGTGGGTCGCACAGACACCCGATTGTTGGGGATGCAGAATCTCGTTGTTTTCTACATGAGCCAGTAGTTGTGCGGTCGCAACCTTATCCATAACTTTCAGGGTGAAATGGCAGTTAGTGATAGATCTAAGATTATTTGGGTCACGTTGGGCAAGGTTGGGCTTTTTAACCAATGGAGTAATAGTAACCCTTTTGATATTTTTAGGGACTATTTGGTCTCGGAAAGAGGCATTGACTATTTTCGTAAATTGCAGGGCAAAAATATCAGGGCTTTCTAGAATAATTTTAGGGGGGATTTGTTCTCGGTACAAGAGGAAAGATCCATAGAGGCCAGTATAATTAGCATGTCCTCCGTGGAGATTTCATGGAAGTGAAATGTATATGTGTGTTCAATTGTCCTAGTCAGTGGAGGTTGATTTGATTTGGTCTTGTTAAGTTGGGGGAGAGCTATCCGTTCCCTTGCTTTAGAGATCTTTGTCAACCTCTGTTTATTTGGTTTTCAAGTAAACGAACAGTAGTACATAGAATCAAAGAGTAAGAACATCCTGTAAGGTACAGTTTATCAAAATACAGAATAATCAAACATAAACTACCATTTCCCCTTGTGTGACTCCGTCAGTAGATCGCGTTTTCTGTGAGAGGCGATGGCCTTCTTTCCTAAGATTGGGCCATGATCCGGGGGGTCACCGGAACGTCTCCAGGATTCCTTCAAAGCATTGGCCTCTGGTGGGGTTGGCCCTCGTTTGTCTTTTGTAGGCTTCACATTCCAGGCAACATAGTTTGGTGAGTGACTGTGATCATTCGGCACCTGACGGCGTCTGGGTTGCTTTCCAATGTGTGATCAACAGTTTCCTTGCTGCGAACATGATGAGGGAGATTAGTTTGTTCGTCAGTGGGTCCTGGTGCCAGTCTGTGCCATTGTCGCCCAATACCATCGTCAGCGGGGAAAAGGGAACATCTGCTCAGTCTATAGTGTTGAGCATCTGGTATACCCGTTGCCAGTACGCGGTTATCTTGGGGCATGACCATAGCATGTGACCCATGGTCCCTGTGCCCTCGCCGCCCCTTCAGCATTGATTAGTAGAGCGGATTCCCATCTTGTGCATCTTGTGGGGAGTGTAGTAAATGCGTTGTAGTATTTTAAATTGGATTTCTCTATTCTTGAGCTTAAGGGAGATCGTAGGTATGGCTGCGAAGCTTCGCTGTAGGTCAGGTGGGTTCATCAGTGTGTCTAAATCCTCCGTCCAGGCTGCTGCTAGAGTGTTCAGTCTTTGAAAGTTGTTAGGGATAGTCATCCGGTAGAAGGTGCGGATACGTGGGAATGCCTCAGGGTTATGATCCATTGCTATTTCACATGGCAGGGGGGGTTGGAGTCTGGATTCTTGAGTGGTATGCTGGAGTATCGTTTCTGGATCGACTGATGTAGGAGCCAGTCACCCGGCCCCCGGCCCATTATTGTCTGGACCTCTGGGAATCTCGCTAGTGTTCCTTCCTCTAGGATATCCATTTGGCGAACCTTGGCCCATGTGTCCACCTGTCGGTGGTGCAGTGGTTGTGCCACTGCCCATGCTAGAATTGATCTGATACTGGCCCAGGCTGGTGGGTATCTGACTTGCACCCCTGTGCCGCTCTGAGTCTGTGCCATTGTTGGAGGGTCGGTCTCAAAATGGGGTGCAATTTGTTATGGGTCGGGAGCTTGTGCAACGGGGTCGCCATGATTTTGATGGGGCGCAGTGGGGCCCTGATGGAGGTTTCCATGGTGTGCCAGCTTGTGCCTTCGCTCTGGTTGAGCCATCATTTCACCCATATTAGCTGAGCTGCTTGGCAGTATGCCCTGAGGGAGGGGGCCACCAGTCCCCCTGAGGGTTTGTGTGCTTGTAGGATGGTGAGTCTGACCTGGGCATTCTTGCCCCTCCAAATAAATTTGCGGATGGCTTTGTTTATTTCTTTGAGCATGTGTGTTGTCGGAGCAATACGTATCATTGTTGCAATGTATATGAGTTTGGGGAAAGAGTTCATTTTCAGGGCGTTTATTCTTCCTGTTTGTGAGAGCGTTGGGGTGTCCCACCACTCGAGATCTTTGCGAATATTGTCCAGAGCTTGGGGGTAGCTGAGATCTCTGAGTTCCGATATAGAGGCGCTTATTTGTATCCCCAGGTATTTCAGGGAATGTGGCTGGAGTGTTAAGGGCGCTGTCCCTCTTGGGTCCCATGGGATGTCGCTTCAGAGGGGCATAACTTCTGTTTTGTTCCAGTTCACTTTGTACCCCACCATCGGGCCTATCTCCAGTAGCAGGGACCGGACTTGAGGTAGTGTCTCCGGGCAATTGCTGATGTAGGGTAAGAGGTTGTTAGCATATAGGGAGACTTTGTGCTCTTCTGGTCCTTGATAGATTCCTGTCCACGTCGGATTTGTGTGCATTTTTATGGCCATTGGTTCGATAGATAGTGCGTATAGGAGCGGCGATAGTCGGCAGCCTTGGCGTGTGCCCGATTGTAGTGTGAATTTTTTTCGGACGCCACTCCATTTGTGACCATGGACGCTGTGGGTTCGGTGTAGAGGGGTTTGATTAGTTGGATCCAGTCTTGGGGGAAATCTGTATTTGTGGAGGGCTCTGAACATGGAGCAGACGGCGGATGTTGTCCCCGGAGTGGCATCCTTTGATGAAGCCTGTTTGTTCTTTGTGAACCAGTAGTGGTATGAGACCTTCCCCCCATTTAGAGATTGTATGGCTTGGGAGATTTCTTCAGGTGAGATGGGTTCATTTAGGGTGATTGCTTGTTCTGCCGTGATACAGGGCAGTGGTACTGATTCCAGAAACGCCTTGACCTGGTAGGGAGTGCAGACTGCAGTGTCAGTGTATAGCTCGCAATAGAACTTGGTGAACCTGGCATTGATACGGTCACCCCCTTCTAGTAGGGTGTTGGTGTCGTCCCTGATAGCAGTGATTATCTGGGTGGCCTGGCGCTGTTTGAGGGCTAGTGCCATTCTCCGTAGGTGTCTGTCGCTTTCTAGGTAATAGTTCTGTGCCCAGCTAGTGTATGCTTTCTGTGTTCTATCTATTGTGATTAGCTTTATCTCACTTTGATCTTTGCCATTTGGGGCCTGAGTGGAGGGTCACGTGTCGATTTGTGTCTTCTTTCTAGCGTCTTAAGCTCTTTCAGCAGAGAGATCTTCCTTTCCCCATCCCTTTTTTTTGTGGGCCCACCGTATGATGCATTGTCCCTTGATGAATGACTTAAAGACGTCCCAGCATCTTTATGGGGTGAATTCTGGTGTTGTCTGTCCAAAGTTGCCCGTGTCTTCCGTCAGGCGTCCCACTATATCAGGGTACTGTAGCATTCTAAGATTGAACCGCCAGGAAGGAGGTTTGCGGGGTGTTTCTGAGTCTGAGGTGGAGCAGGATGTGGGGCATGATCTGAGAGGGTGGTAGGTTGTATTTCACAGCTGGTGACCATATGGGTGGTATTGGCAGGCATTAACCAGTAGTCTAGGTGAGAGTAGCTGTCGTGGCAGTGAGAGTAGTGGGTGAAGTCGTGCTCGTCTGGGTGGGTGTGTCTCCAAGCATCTACCAGGTGGAGATCGGCCATTTGTGAGCTTAAGGCCAGCCTCTTCTTAACGTTAGTCTTTCTCGTTATTTCTGGGCCCCTGCGATCTCTGTTCGGGTCTAGGGTCAGGTTAAAGTCCCCCCTAAGATCGTGAGGTTGCCCATAAAAGTGGCACATTCTGCAAATGTGTTGACGAAGAAAGCTGGGCAGTCTGTGGTGGAGCGTACAGGTTTAGGAGTGTGATTGGGTGTTTGTAGAGTAGGCCTTGGACGAGTATGTAGCGACCTGCTTTATCGCAAGCTGTATGTTGGATCTGTAGGTGGACCCGTTTATGGATCAGGATTGATACCCCTAAAATTCCTGTGGTGTGGTGAGTGTACAGCAGCCCCCACCCAGCCCCTTGCCAGTTTTTCTGCTTTGAGCCTATTAAGGTGCGTCTCTTGAAGGAAGATGAGGTCCCCTGTATGTCCCTCATCAGGTTCAGCATGCGTCTGCGCTTGATGGGGTGGCCCAGACCCTGAATATGTAACGCTCACCTAGTATCCACAGGGATGCCACCCAATCTGGCTGGATTGCTTCCGACCTGGACCCACTCCCTCAGGTTCTGCCGAGGACCTAGTCTTGGTTTTTCATATGATGCCCTCTCCGTCCTGCTGTTCTGTCCAGGGGTGCGTCATGGATGGGCGCGTCGCAACTGAGTTGCTTCACTGGTGCGGGACCTGTGAGTCCAGACCTGCTGCGACTCAGTTCTTCAGGTAAGTCTGTTGTTTTGACAGCTTGTCCTTAATTGTAATTGCCCCTGTTAATGTCTTTCCTTCTCTCTTAGGTGCGGAAGGAGTTTTGAAGATGCCGTGCTGGCTGGGGCTGTGCTCGAGATGGTAAGTGAAAGCGCGGAGCGCGGCGCTATGTGCTTTTCTTGCGGTGTGCTAACCTGTGTTGTCCCTCTCTTGCAGGCAGCCGCGATGTTCCAGAGAGGATGCAAAGCTGTGAGTAGATGTTGTTCGAATAACCGTTGAGTAATTATGCGTGTTAATCAGCCTTGCCTTTTCTCTTGCAGGTTGTCGGAAGGCCGGAATGGGCATGAACACACAGCAAGTTAAACTCAGGTAAGCGTGAGCCTTCCGAATGTTGTTAATGTGAGGAATAAACGCTTACTGGTACTGCTTTTCTTTTTTCCCAGGTTGTGGCTTCCAGGAGAGAGAGCGAGCGATCGCCAAAATGCTGGATGTTTGGGACACTGGAGCGTATGACAGGAGCTGGGGTCGCTAACAGGTAAGAGTAACTAATGGTGCTCTTCTTCTTCTTTCATGTGTCGGGCCGGAATGCTGAGGAAGATCTGACAAACTGTGGTGAACGTCACGCTGCGATAGCGGAACAACATGAAGCGTGTTCTCCAGCTTGTCCGTGGCTTATATAGCCTGCAGGTATCCCAAGTGCCTTCAGGCCCGACCACACCCTAAATGCTAGACCACATGGTTCAGTTCTGGAACTGAACCATGTGGGGGCATCCATGTTGTGACACTGCCATTGGGAGCTCCAGCTCTCCCTTCTGCCATATGAGCCGACGGGGGGGAGGTTTCTGTGGGGGTGGCTCCTTCTCTGTTCTCCATCATATGCCATTGATGTGGGTTTAGTGTGTTCGTTCAGTTTGAGGGGGTAATCTTGAGGGGAGAGGTTCCATAACCTATAACTGTGAGGTCTAAACTGTGACCTCTGTTTAACCTAAAACATGAACATGAACATCAGGTGTGCCAGTCCTTTGGCGCACACCCAATACTGGGTTGAGAAACCCATATATGAGCTTGGCGTGTGAGAGCTGTTGTCTCGCCCGCATTGCCCATATTTCACCACAGGCCTTCGATGACGGGGGTGCAAGCTCAGTATGCGTGAAGGTTGGTGGCCTACGTGTAGGTGTTACGCTCTCTACCCCGTATGGTGTTTGAAGGGGTATTGTGGGTTTAGGCTGTTTGGTCGTTGGGCCTTGGGATCAGGGCCAAGGCACTTCATGTGTTGTAGTTGCGATTCCTGTTGCCTGAATATCGACCTCTCGGTCCCCTGCCTGCCCTTTGCCATCGGCCACCCTGAACTTGGCGGTCTGTTTGGGGCAGTGTGGCGCGTGGCTGTGTGGTTAACTCCTCTTCTGCTGGGCTGAATTCCGTTGTCACTATGTTGTGTTGTTAGAGGAATCGCCACGCCATCTCTGGGTCTGTGAACGAGTGCCATTGCCTTTCCAATTGAATGCACCATGTGGCAGGGAATCTGAGATAGTGCCTGTGGTCTGTAGCTTGGAGAGCCTCAAAGATGGGATTAAAGGTCTTTCTCCGTGTTGACACCTCGATCGAGTAGTCGTTGAAGATCTTGACGTCTGAGTTATGCTTGCGTAACAGGGGTGCTGTTTTATACGCCTTCATTATGAGAACTTTATGTTGGAAGTTCAGAAGTCTCATTATGATGACTCGAGAATGCTCGTGTGGTGCTGGTTCCGGCATCAGCGCCCGGTAGACCCTTTCGATGTCGAGATCCTTGGCGTTGGTGATGCGTAGATCGTTTTGTAGGAGGTCATATATGTAGCCTTCCAAGTCTGTGTCTTCGGCGTTCTCTGGAATTCCGACCACCCTTAGGTTGTTCCTGCGGGAGCGGTTTTCCTGATCTTCTAATTTCTCCCCCAGTCGTTGAAATCTCTCTAATAACCACGTCTAGATCAGTTTCCACTGTAGTTTGATTATCTTCTAGCGCACTGATGCGCTGTTCGTTGTTGGTGGTTCTTTCTGCATGGGTGGCGAGTTGGTTTTGCACGTCCTCAAGGTCTTTTCTGATCTCTTGGACCATACAATTCGTCTCTTGGGTCTTTTAGCTGATTAGTGTCATTTCGGCCAGAATGCCCTGTAGCTGTGCCTGCACTTCCATCTCAGTTTTGTTGCGTGTGGAGCGCCTGGGTATGTTGTCTGTTTTGTCTTGATCTGTGGAGCCCTTCACCGCTATGTTGTGCGCAGCCTGTTGCATGCCCTTTTGTGCTTTTCTCACCGGGGGAGCCAGCTCGTGGAGGGTGGTCTTGGGGGTGCTTATGCATGCATAGTTTTGGGTGATTCCCAGAAGGGGGCAGTCGCCCCTAGTTAGTCCTCGGGTTGTCACACAGTGCATCCCTTTAGGTCTTCCGCGTTTCCTGATTTGCTCCACCCTCGGTGTGTCGCGGAGCCGGTGGTCTGTTTTCCCTCCTCCTTGTGGGGGGGTGCCCTGTTTCCTTTCCGATGGTGGTCTGTGCGTCAGTGGCACGGGGTTGGTGTTTGTCGCCGGGACTGTGTTATTCTCACCCGGTACTGTCCCTGGGTAGATGGGAGTTTTATATCGCCTGGTGTTGTGCCTCTCGCAGGTTGGTGGGCCGCTAGGGGTTGCACTCTGGGTGTGCTTAGTGCTGAGTCCTTGACGGCGTAGTCGATTGCCACGATGGAGGTGAGGGTCTCGTTGTTGTCTTTGGGCCCCCTTTTTTTGTTTTTGGTTGCCCCAGCCTGGTGGTTGCGGTGGGCGCCGAGAGTATTGTTATAGATCGGGGGACCCCCACCTGGAGGCGTGGTTGCTCTTATAGGTCTGGTCCGGCTAGATGTAGGGGCTGCAGCCCCCTAGGATCGGCTGCAGGCACCGGGTGGCTGGGGTCTGGTCTGTAGTCGACCTTCTTCTTTTCTTTTCTTTTTTATTTTGCGGCCGTGAGCGCTTGGGCGTTGGTGTTTGTGGTGAGACACATTTTCCTATGCATCTCGCTGTAGCTACTCTGCCCCTGGGTATGGATTGTGGGTGTAGGCGGGTGCCCTGCGTCCCTCTGCTGCTGGGGATTCGGCCCAGTGGTTGAATGTGAGCGGGGGCACCGGTTGTGGCAGGGACTTCAGCTGAGCCCCCCTACACACTTTCAGCCGCGCCACGCACTAGCTTCCTTTTGCCCCTCGGCGGCGCCCCCGTGTTGGCAGGGCGGCGTGGTATAGGTTGTTTTCCAGGTGGTCTTAGGGCCGGGGCCTTTTAGCGGCGTAGCCAGTTGTTGTGGTCAGGGTAACGTTACTGTCTTTGCCCCTGCCCAGTGGTTCTGGGGGGCATGACCGCTTGTTTAGGCCTGGCCGGGCTGTTAGTAAGTGTAGAGGTTGTGGCTTCCCAGAGTTGGTTGCGGGCGTCGGGTGGTCAGGGTTTAGTGGGTCTGATCTTCATCCGTTGTGGCTGTGTGGGCTAGTGGGTAGGTGCTGCTTCTCCGAGGCTGGGTGTGGGGTGCGCATGAGAGCGGGTGTGCTTTGATCCTCCTCTGCTGGGGATTCAGGGCTGGTGGCTGGGCGCAGGAGCGGGGGCACAGGTTGTGGCAGGGAGTTCGGTTGCCCCCCCACGCTCCAAACGCGCTGCGCACTTACTTCTTTGTTCCTTGCTCATCCGGAAACAGCCCCTCAGCGCCGGTTGTGCGTTGTCTGCCTGCCTTGTCCACTGGTGCACTTCTACTGCAGAGGCGTGATTCACTGGTGCGGCTCCACCGGAGCGCGAGCCGTTGGTGGGCTGCCCGCCGTGATGTCCCCTCTCGATGCAGAGGCAGTCTTGGTGCCTTGGTTCCTGTTACCGGCCATCACAGTGTTAACAGTTTGCCCCGCCCACAAGAGGGGTGGGATTTCATGACAAACATTGGTGGGAGTTGGGGATACTGGGAAAGGCGCGCTACGCACCAGTAATGGCTTTTGTAAAGGAATAAAGAGGTTTCCTGAAATCTTCTGTGCGTGTGTGCATCATTTGCCTTGTAACTGGCAACATTTGGCGACAAGGACCATCCTGCACACGACGGAGTCCTCCTTATTGGTAGTCTGCCGAACTCCGTGGCTGCTGACATTCCGTCAAGCCTCCTCCTCCTCCTGAAGCTGCCGGCGTTCCCGCCGTGCACGAGTTGTGGCCCAGGCACTCCACCAGGTCTCCCCCTCCTCCTCATTCAAGCGACGACGGGCTTGCTCTGCGCACGCCCTACCCTTGCAGTCTGCCGGGGCTCCTCCTCCGCCTGCAAGTGTAAGTGATCCCACTACGCACATTCCGGCCAAAGCGGCCCGCCTGCGTTCCTCCTAATTGCGTCGGCGGCCCGCCGCACGCGCCTCCCAGTTGGTGGCGGCCCACCAGCGTCCTGAAGCCAAGAGATGCCTCACGTCCTGCCCTGGAAACACAGCGGCCCACGCCTCTCAAGCGGCCATACAAGATCCATCGACGGACACCACGGCTGTGAAAGCGGCCGGCCCCTCTCAAGATCAAGAACGCCCAGTGACGGACACCTGTACACCCACTGGTGAGTGGATACTAATGACCCTTGCCAACTCGGGCTGCGCCACTCCAACAATACATCACAACGCGCATTAGATCCTGCAAACGTGGAAAAGGCCCAATACCCTGGGACACTTTGAGCCCTGTGGTCCCACCAGCAGGCACACAGTGCCCCCACACTCCAACCCAAGCACCCATGGGCGGTGCACATCCACACTCACCCAACAGGGCGACACTAGGGCCCCCCCCACCCCACAAGGGCACAACAAAGTAAACCACACCCCCACAAGATGAGCAATCCAGCATCACCCCAGCCTGCCCGCGCAAGTAAATCCTTACAACTGCGGATGCCGCCACCGTTCCCCGCGACGCCCCAAGCCACGAAAGGGCCCAGGTGGACTGAGTGGATGGAGCATTTCCATCACTTTTCGAGAGGGCCAGGAGACGGTGACTCCCCCAATATCAGAGTCATCTTCCTCAATCTAGTGGGGGGAGAGATTAAGACCATTGTCAAGACAATCCCTGCGGCTGAACAAAACAACTTCGCAGAATTAATTAAAGCACTGGACAAACTCCTCATAATTGAAGTAAATCGCGATTACGAAAAATACCTCTTCAACCAATGTTCACAGAAACCACAAGAGACAGTGGATGAATTCATAACTCGCTTAAGGGTAAAAGGAGCTCACTGCCAATTTGATGCATTTCGCTTGAAGAGGCGATACGCCTTAGGGTTATAGAGGGCTGCCTATCGCCTGCACTCAAGAAGCAGCTGTTGAAGAAGCCCCTCACCATCCCCGAAGTCAGCGAGCTTGCACCCATTTTCGAGAAGGTCAACGCCCAAGCCGCATCCATGACCGGCACCAACAACTCAAAACAAGACACCGCCGAACTCATAGCTGCCATACAACCACCTCGCCAGGGCGACAAAGGACCATACCCATACAGACCACAAGCCCCACAAGTCCCACGTCAACAGAGACAATGCTATCACTGCGGAATGACATTTCCACACTCAGGATCATGCCCAGCTCTATCACAACGGTGCACAAACTGCGGGAGAGAAGGACATTTTCAGTCATTATGTAGAGAAGGGATACCGTTTTCCCCCGGTACGTCCACAAGCACCTGTCAGGATACCGTTCCGCCCACTGTCCCCACAATATAGACAGCAAAGATACTACCAACAGAACCAACGGCGATACGTTAGCGCTATTGATGAACACCAAGAGCACGAGTACCCGCAAACATCTGACCGCACAGATCAACCCCAATACTTATCGGACAAATATGACAACCCACCAGAAGGATAGGGGGATGATGCATTTTACCATGATCCCGCAGTGACCACATACAACACATATTACGACCCACATAACCAAGAAGAGTATGCCAACCTCATACTCGACAATGAAGAAGCCAGAGAAGCCCCCAAAATTCCGATCAAAATGGAAAATTGCCTGTTTCACTTCATGGTAGACTCTGGCGCCACCGCAAACATTATGGGTGAGCAGGACTGAACTAGGATTCCAAATCCACCTGCGCTCGTGCTGTCCAACTCGAGAATCTTTCAGTGGGGCGCCGCCACACCCTTGCAGACAATTGGACATTTCACACACCGTTTCCTTCTAAATGGTTGACAGGTGGACACCACCATCCATTTAATTCGCTCACTCACCAGAGGTCGATGCCTACTCAGCTATCACACCGGTTCTCGCCTGGGACTGATCAAAATTCACATGAGAGCCGGAGACACCATCACTGCAACGACGAACAGACAAGAATTGAAAGAGCACATCAGGACAATTCTGTGCCAACAATCACAAAACCTTGTCTCACATGAGGACATTACACAGAAATTTCCAAAAATATGCTCAGGCCTGGGAAAACTCAAAGGTCCCCCAATCAAACTTCACATAGACCCCAACGTACGACCGGTGCCACAACATCCAAGAAGAGTCGGATTTCATCTCCAGGAAGCTGTGCCGCGAGAACTTCAACAACTACTCTCTGATGGCATCAATGAGCCAGCGACAGGACCAACACGATGGGTGTCCCCTCTCGTCATCGTACCCAAAGAAGGGGGCAAGCTACGCCTGTGCGTCGATTTGAGAGTAGCCAACACCGCTATCCAACGCAAGAGACATCCAGGTCCATGCATGGAGGACATGATAGTGCAGCTGAACAACACCCGTATGTTCTCCAAACTCGATCTAATCCAGGGTTACCGCCCATTGGAGCTGCACCCTGACTCCAGAGCAATTACGACTTTCGCAACGCACGATGGTTTGTTCAGGTACCGGAGACTAAACTTTGGCATCTCTTCCGCAGCTGAGATTTTCCAGGAGGCGGTGGGCCAGATCATCAGACCAATACAAGGAGCTCTGGTTCGTCAAAGGAGGCTCATGATATTGCCCTGTTTGCCACCTATGAGGCATTACAAGCTGCTGGCCTCACGCTCAACATTGCAAAATGCCGTTTCAGCAAAGCAAAGCTCAAATTTTTTGGACATATCTTTTCTAGCGAAGGGATGATGCCAGATCCGGAAAAAGTTGACACAATCACAAACCTCACCGAACCACAACAGGCCGCAGATGTCCGCTCTTTGCTAGGCATGGCTGGATATTGCGCAAGATACATCCTGCACTGCGCATCCCTCACAAAGCCACTCAGGAGACTTCTACAGAAAGAAGTGACATTTGACTGGACACCAGCGTGTCAAAGCGCATTTGTTGACATCAAGCAAGCCTTCACGGAAGCCCACCGTCTTGCCTATTTCAACCCGGCATGGCACACTGAAGTAATAGTGGACGCAAAACCAGTCGGCCTAGGGGCCATTCTAGTCCAGACAAGTGGCGCAGATGTTAACCCCAGACACGTGGTAGCTTATGCAAGCAGGGCACTGTCAACCCCGGAAATGGCCTATTCCCAGGCAGAAAAAGAAAGTCTAGCCTCTGTCTGGGCATGTGAGCATTTTCACAACTTTTTAATTGGAAAAAGATTCACTCTGATAACGGACCACCAGGCACTCCTCTCACTATTCGGCAACCCACACACCAAGATGCCTCAGAGGATAGAGCGATGGGGCATTCGCCTTCAAGAATATGATTACGACATTATTCATCGACCCAGAGGCGACCTGAACCCCGCTTACTACCTGTCGCGACACCCAGTGGGAGCCCAGATAACACGTAGAGGTGATGTTGCATACGTTCACTACATTGCATCGAAGTCATTACCAACCGCACTGTCGTTAGACATGGTTGCTGCCGCATCAGCTGTGAACCCCACAACCTCTCTTGCTTTCAACCTCACGACGACCAACAAATGGAAGGACCACCGGAGAGCAATGCTAGCCCACCCGGGGTGAGCAGGCAAGAAATTGAGAGACTAGCTAGAGTGCACAATGAACTAGCCGTCAAAGACCACAACATTCTACTCAGAGGCTGCGAATTGTCATCCCAGCCGCTCTAAGAAATAAGGTTGCCCGCACCGCACATGAAGGACATAGGGGAGCCGAAAACACAAAAAAACAACTGAGATGTCATGTCTGGTTTCCATTCCTGGACGCCGCAGTCGATGAATGGGTCAAGAACTGCCATGCCTGCCAGTGCACATCACCAGCCGAACCCTCTGCTCCCCTACAACACACGCAGATAGCAGATCACCCTTGGCAAAGGGTAGCCATGGACTTTTATGGACCCACAGAATAAGGTGACTACCTCCTACTCCTGATAGATGAGTACTCACGGTTTCCGATAGTAAAAAAGGTAGCCACCACAGCTTTTCCGCAAGTGGCTGTGGTACTAGAAGAAATACTCAGTGAATGGGGAATCCCGAGAGTGATCAAGTCCGACAACGGACCACCGTTCTGCGGATATGAATTTGAAACACTGGCAAGACATCTAGGATTCAAACACATGAAAATCATAACTCGCTACCCGCAAGCAAACGGGATGGCGGAGCGATTAATGGCCTCAATTAAAAAGACAATCCAGAGAGCCAGAATTGAAACAGTCAACCCGCATCAAGCACTGTGCCGACTCCACAGAGACTACCGGAACACACCACACGAAGCCACAAACAAAACACCTGCTGAACTCATGGTTCATTACGAAGTACGCTCCCGCATCCCACGGAACCCGTCCGTCACAGAGACCCCAGATGTTGAAATACTCCAGCGAGATGCCGAAGGAAAAGAGGGAGCGAAATAGGACACCGACACAAGGCGCAAGGCAATGCCAAAAGACTTTCAGATCGGAGATGAAGTTCTGGTACAACAACCCATGGTACGCAAGACAGACCCACGGTTTGCCCCGAGCCCCATGAGGGTCACAGCAATAAAAGGAACGATGATGACAGCCCAAGACAAATCCATCACGAGGAATTGCCAACAATTCAAAAACTACCTCAAGAGCGAACGGACTGAGTTTTCCCCGAGACCTGTCACCCCGGAGCCACGGATCCCGAGAGATGACTTATGGGCCCCACCAGAGGGAGATGCCAGAGGGACAGAACAGGGCGAGGAACCCCAGAACGGGGAAGGATCATAGGCCCGCGACGGGAGACCACAGCGAACAATCAAGAGGTCAACACGGCTGGTAGAAGAGTGTTAAGTTGACGGTTGGAAATATTGTCTGGGGGTGGTGTTACCAGCCATCACAGTGTAAACAGGTTGCCCCGCCCACAAGAGGGGTGGGATTTGATGACTAACGTTGGTGGGAGTTAGGGATTCTGGGAAAGGCGTGCTACGCGCCAGTAACAGTTTTTGTAAAGGAATAAAGAGGTTGTTTCCTGAAATCCTCTGTGCGTGTGTGCATTCATTTGCCTTGTAACCGGCAACAGTTCCCCGCAGCGGGGCCAGGGTCTTCACGCTGGTAGTGTGAGCGGAGCGGTAGTGGGTACCAGCATCTCTCAGTGTTTCGGCGGCAGGATGGGCTCTGTCCCAGTCCTCGGCTCACTGGTTGCGCTGTTCGCGCCTTTATTGCAGCAGGGCATCGCTTGAGGTGGTGCGGTCTGGCGGTCAGTAGGACAGTTCTCTGTTATTGTTTCACCAATCAACCTCAGCTTTTCAGCGTTTGTAGTCGGGTGTTTGCTTATGACATTCCCTTTCTTTCCGATGCGAACATACGCAGTTTTATGGGTAGAGAGCCGTGCGTTGGTCTCCGCCCGCAGGAGCTCTTTAGGCTGCTGCCATCTTGTTCGGGCTCTCTAGCGCCCCCCCTTGTTTTAGTGATCTTACTTGTAAAAGCTGCCTGTGTGTTTTCATGCTCTATTTGAGATAGTGTAAATGAGGGTGCCGAGGCCGAGGGCTTGTCTATGGATTTAAGAATCTCAAAAAGTTTTCCTGACGCGTTGGAAGCAGACTATTTGAGCATTGAAGAAATTCTTCTTTGACTCAGTGATGTTCTTTTTATAGGACTTCTCGGAATCTTTCCAGCTAATTTTGTTACAGGCAGATGGATTCTTCAGCCATCTTGATTGTCTATGCCTTTTTTCCTTTTTTTGCGTTGATAGTTGTGGGAGTACCATTTTTGATGTTTAGAGTTGGGTCTGGCTAATTTAGGTAGAAGAGGAGCTTTCTGGTCTATTAATGATAACACACGCTGATCATATTTAGTTATGATGGTCTCGCATGAGTCCTCTTCCTTGAGGTCAGCCAGAATTTCATTAATGCAAAGTTCCCGGTGTGATCTTTCAATTTTCTTAAAGTTCTGTGATAGAACTTTTTTGGCCTCATTAGCGCATTTCTTTACTGGCGTTGGTACGGAAAGTGTGAAAGACACTTTATAGTGGTCCGTCCAGATACAGGGGGTGGTCACATAGTTATTTGTCTCTAGGTTGTTGGCTATTACCCAGTCCAATTGGTGTCTGTTTGTCATAGTAGGATTCAAGTTCATAACATAGTAGTGTATGTTGTGGAGGTCTTTTTCCAGGCTTACAGCTTCTTTATCATTCCGATGCCCTCGCCATCGATTTACGTCACCTAGGATTAGGCCCTTTCAATGAGTTTGCAAGTTGTAGGAGTTCATCATTGAACTCTGAGGAAAGGGAAGGAGGTCTGTAGATCAGTATTAGATTGACACAGTTGTTGTCACTAGGGCAATGTTTCAAACGTAATATTTTGCATCCTTGACAGGATGATGTGGTGGAGAACATGGGGAGTGAGTCCCGCGTTATCATGGCTACCCCACCCCCTTTTCCAGAGTCTCTATTGGAGTAATGAATGGTGAAGCCTGCTGGAACCGCAATAGCACATGTAGGTCGTATAGGGTCTTGCAGCCAGATCTCTATAATACTCATAATATCTATATTTTCTTCCAAAATGAGATCATGTATACATATGGCATGTTGGTTAAGGGATCGCATGTTCAACAAACAGACTTGGTCTGATGGTCTGATATTTTACTTGGTCAGACCCAGGAACGCCTTAAATCACAGGTTAAACATTTCTCTTCTGGTTAACGGTCAATCCACTCTTCTTAACTAGATTGAACACCGTGCTGGAGCACCATCCTCATACCAGGTGCCATACAGACATTCCACTGATTAAGGACATTACCCTGGCATAGACGTTTTACAGTTTTTCTAATCAGGTATGCATTTGACCATTTTCATTCTTGACTCTAAGGCACACAACACAATCATTACCGTTGGAGTGATCTATGGGTGTAACTTTTTTGTTAATCTACAGATGCTGTAGCTGAGCGCTGGTCTCAACTGTCTGCCGTACTTTTGCGCACTGGCTCGCCACGTCGTGGGCTCTTGACAAGAAAGGTTGTCCGTGAAATCCCCCCCGCACCACGTTGGGTAAGGCTCTTTCAGGACACTTGAAAAAAGTAGTCATATCTAATCATTTAAGAATACACATAACTACCCTGCCAACTGAACACAATCAATTTGAAGTGCACACTAACTTAATTCCCTTGTAGATATTTAGCATTCTTACATGTGTCTGCTTCCCCACAGGGACTACTGCCTTTAACCTGCCCTGAGGAAGGAATTTCTGATATTGATGGCCTTACAGGTGGCCTGCCGAAACGTAACCAGGTCAATGCTAGATGGAATTCTTTGTTCCTCGAACTAATAGCATTCCTGACGGTGCTTGACACTAGTAATTGTGTCTCTTTACGTAGGCAGACCTGTCAATTTAACATTACTGTGTAATTGAAATTGCATTCATTATTTTTGTTTGCTTGTTTTCGTTTGTTAAACATGTGTGACAAACATTTTTACTTGTGATGATCCCGTTTTCACTATTTTTTCTGTTCATTTATTGTTCATCCTTTGTTCATGTACTCTCTGAATTTAAGTATGCTAGATCTTTTTTCTTTATATGACCTACTTTGTTTGAAACTCAATGCATCACGTTATTATTAATGTGTCTTTTCAAACTCCAGTTTTCCATTAATGAAATACAGAATTTCTTTGAAATATAAGTTTCATTTTTCCTT
This sequence comes from Ambystoma mexicanum, assembly GCF_040938575.1. NCBI lineage: Eukaryota > Metazoa > Chordata > Amphibia > Caudata > Ambystomatidae > Ambystoma > Ambystoma mexicanum. The sequence goes on from NC_090936.1 coordinate 693,633,370, forward strand.
ATTTACTTCTCTTGATTGTACCTCAGTTTCGAAGGTTAATTAAGTAAGGATATCTTTGATACCAAATGTGAATACGCATTGAAATTTAAGTTAGGATCCAAGTACTATCATCCCATACAGCTTTTTTGGATTTCTTGTTTTATGTTTTATATTTTAGACCCCCACTATAGCTGTACCACTTTTTGGGGCAACCCTTGTGCGTACCCACTTTTTTGTTTTAAGCCTTTGTGTCTGACACTTAGGTGCTGGGGTCTGAACCGGTGAGGGCTTGGGTTTGGGAGCAGATTGGGGTGGGGTGACCCGTGGCGGTATGATGCCTCTTTCCATAACCCCCAACGCATGCAGTTGAATGGCTTCCATGCGTTGTAGGTCATGAAGGTTGGTCAAAAGGTTGCCCAGCTTTTCTATCCCCATTCTCACTTTGTTTTAGGTTGTCGGCTGGAAAATAAAGGGAGGAGGGTTTCTGTCCGTGGACGTCGTGGACGGCAAGGGCCGGCACAAGACCAGCTTGGCACTCGAAGCGCCTATGCTGAAGCGCCTGATGTTTCGATTTCAAAGGTGTCGGTGCTTCTGGGATACGTAGTCCCAAGCGGAGCCTTAGACGTAGAGGAGAGAAGGGCTCAAGAGGGGAGGTATTTACGGAGAGATAGCTGAAGGTATTTTGGGCACAGGCCCGAGAAAACCTTGTGGACAATGCAGAGGGTTTTCAATGTAATCCTTGCATCCACTGTGAGCCATTGGAGAGATATTCAGGGCTGGAGAGATACGATCCCAGGGTTTGAGGCAAAGGACAAGTCTTGCAATCCTGTTCTGGAGGAGCTGCAAAGGGCGAAGAATAGAGGCAGGTAAGTTTAGAAAGAGGCTGTTGCAATAGTCCAACCTAGAGAGAACCAGGGCTCGGGAGACAGTGATTTCTGAGGGAAGAAGAGGAAATGCAGAGTACCTCTGAGGAGGTGCAGTAGGAAGTTTGACTTTTTAGAGACATCTGGACAAAGAAGGAAAGCGTGGAATCAAAGATGACCCCAAGGTACTTAGCCTCACAGGAGAGGGTAGGAGGCGGGCCAAAGGAGGCCGGCCAGAGAGTAAGGGGAAAGGAGGATGAAGGTGTGCTTCATCTGACTCACTCTGCAGGCCACACACTCGATGTCTTGATCTCCTCTGAGCTCCCCCTCTCCATCCCTCTGACCACTCCTCTCTCCTGGAGCGACCACTCCCTCCTCTCCTCTCATCTCTCCCTCTCTTAGCCCAAGCCAAGCCTACCCCAACACTGCCACCTACCTTCTAGGACATCCAGCCCACAAAGCGTGTGTCAGTTGAGGCTTTTTACGCCACTTTCTTTCCCCCCCCTCCACCTCTGGCTGTCTCACATCCTGACACAGCCCTGTCTCTACTCTACTCTTCAATTTCTGATACTCGCTGTCATGAGGATTCGTTTGAAGTCCAAAGCCAAGTGCAATTCCTGGTATGACTCTGACCTAGCTACACTTACGTAAGTGTAGGGCGGCTGAGAGGAAATGGAGGGCTTCCTGTTCATCCTCTGACAAACTGGCCTGTCGCCTGCTACAAAGGCAATACCGACTCCCTGTCCTTTGTTTGCTTGTTTTCGTTTGTTAAACATGTGTGACAAACATTTTTACTTGTGATGATCCCGTTTTCACTATTTTTTCTGTTCATTTATTGTTCATCCTTTGTTCATGTACTCTCTGAATTTAAGTATGCTAGATCTTTTTTCTTTATATGACCTACTTTGTTTGAAACTCAATGCATCACGTTATTATTAATGTGTCTTTTCAAACTCCAGTTTTCCATTAATGAAATACAGAATTTCTTTGAAATATAAGTTTCATTTTTCCTTATTTACTTCTCTTGATTGTACCTCAGTTTCGAAGGTTAATTAAGTAAGGATATCTTTGATACCAAATGTGAATACGCATTGAAATTTAATTTAGGATCCAAGTACTATCATCCCATACAGCTTTTTTGGATTTCTTGTTTTATGTTTTATATTTTAGACCCCCACTATAGCTGTACCACTTTTTGGGGCAACCCTTGTGCGTACCCACTTTTTTGTTTTAAGCCTTTGTGTCTGACACTTAGGTGCTGGGGTCTGAACCGGTGAGGGCTTGGGTTTGGGAGCAGATTGGGGTGGGGTGACCCGTGGCGGTATGATGCCTCTTTCCATAACCCCCAACGCATGCAGTTGAATGGCTTCCATGCGTTGTAGGTCATGAAGGTTGGTCAAAAGGTTGCCCAGCTTTTCTATCCCCATTCTCACTTTGTTTTAGGTTGTCGGCTGGAAAATAAAGGGAGGAGGGTTTCTGTCCGTGGACGTCGTGGACGGCAAGGGCCGGCACAAGACCAGCTTGGCACTCGAAGCGCCTATGCTGAAGCGCCTGATGTTTCGATTTCAAAGGTGTCGGTGCTTCTGGGATACGTAGTCCCAAGCGGAGCCTTAGACGTAGAGGAGAGAAGGGCTCAAGAGGGGAGGTATTTACGGAGAGATAGCTGAAGGTATTTTGGGCACAGGCCCGAGAAAACCTTGTGGACAATGCAGAGGGTTTTCAATGTAATCCTTGCATCCACTGTGAGCCATTGGAGAGATATTCAGGGCTGGAGAGATACGATCCCAGGGTTTGAGGCAAAGGACAAGTCTTGCAATCCTGTTCTGGAGGAGCTGCAAAGGGCGAAGAATAGAGGCAGGTAAGTTTAGAAAGAGGCTGTTGCAATAGTCCAACCTAGAGAGAACCAGGGCTCGGGAGACAGTGATTTCTGAGGGAAGAAGAGGAAATGCAGAGTACCTCTGAGGAGGTGCAGTAGGAAGTTTGACTTTTTAGAGACATCTGGACAAAGAAGGAAAGCGTGGAATCAAAGATGACCCCAAGGTACTTAGCCTCACAGGAGAGGGTAGGAGGCGGGCCAAAGGAGGCCGGCCAGAGAGTAAGGGGAAAGGAGGATGAAGGTGTGCTTCATCTGACTCACTCTGCAGGCCACACACTCGATGTCTTGATCTCCTCTGAGCTCCCCCTCTCCATCCCTCTGACCACTCCTCTCTCCTGGAGCGACCACTCCCTCCTCTCCTCTCATCTCTCCCTCTCTTAGCCCAAGCCAAGCCTACCCCAACACTGCCACCTACCTTCTAGGACATCCAGCCCACAAAGCGTGTGTCAGTTGAGGCTTTTTACGCCACTTTCTTTCCCCCCCCTCCACCTCTGGCTGTCTCACATCCTGACACAGCCCTGTCTCTACTCTACTCTTCAATTTCTGATACTCGCTGTCATGAGGATTCGTTTGAAGTCCAAAGCCAAGTGCAATTCCTGGTATGACTCTGACCTAGCTACACTTACGTAAGTGTAGGGCGGCTGAGAGGAAATGGAGGGCTTCCTGTTCATCCTCTGACAAACTGGCCTGTCGCCTGCTACAAAGGCAATACCGACTCCCTGTCCTCAGCAAGAAGAGAGTCCACATTCAAGCTCCTGTCGCTGCAGCATCTAACAACTCAGTCGAACTCTTTAAAATCTGCAAGGAGCTGGCCAACCCTGCTGCAGTCTCTACCCCTCCTGTTGCCTCCCAGGCTCTTTGCAATGCCCTGGCCTCTCACTTCATTTAAAAAACCCAGGACATCCTGTCCACCCTCTCCACCTCTGCCCCTCCTCTCCCCTCTCCATCTGTGCTTGCTGACCCTCCTTTAGCCACCCACCACTATCCTTCTCGTCCTTTCCGCTTTTCTCCCCTGACAAGGTATCTAGACAAGTCCGATCTATGAAAGCCTCGTCAAAACAGGTTCATCCCTGTTCCTCTAAAACCATCAAGAACCACATTGACACCCTCGCTCCGGCCTTTGCTGATTTTTGCAACCACTCCTTTGCCTCAGGATCCTTCCCCTCCCCTCTGAAGCACTCACTTGTGCATCCTCTTCTCAAGAAACCCACAGCTGATCCTTCTTGTCCAGCTAGCTATCGCCCAATTTCCATTACTCCCTTTCTGAGCAAACTCCTGGAAAAGTTGGCCATCTCTCAGCTTAACCTTCATTCCAATTCTGTTGGATGTATCCATGACCACCAGTCTGGCTTCAGAGCTGCCAGAAGCACGGAAACTGCTCTCTTGAACATCCGTGAAGATCTGCTCTCCAACCTTGACTCTAACATTCCCTCTGTCCTCATCCTCCTCGATCCTTCTTCTGCCTTCGACGCGGTCAACCATATCATCCTGCTCAACTGTCTCCGTGAAAATCTTGTTATCACTGATCAGGCTCTGGCCTGGCTGACTTCTCTCCTCTCTGATCGACCCTCCCAGGTCCAACTTGGGTCCTTCTTATCATCTATCTTCCTCTCTACCTGTGGTGTTCCCCAGTGGTCTAACCCCTCGCCCTGGCTTTTCAACCAATACCTGGCAACTCTCGCCCACTGCATTGCCATTTCCTGCTCAAATTTCCAGTGCTACGCTGACGACAATCAACTCCTTTTCAGGCTGCCCTCGGCCACCTCCTCTCTCTCTCTCATCTCTTATTGCCTAAGTGCCATTCAAGATTGATGTGCCGCCAATGATCTTTGTCTGAATGCCAGCAAGACAGAGATCCTCCTCATCAGCACACCTTCAGCATCCATTCCCCTCACACTCTGGCCGGCTTCCCTTGGCCCTCCTCCTACCCCCACCTATGAGGCTAAGAACCTCAGGGTCATCTTTGATTCCACCCTTTCCTTCTCCGCCCATATCTCTGAGGTCTCTAAAAAGTCAAACTTCCTACTGCACCTCCTCAGAGGTACTCTGCCTTTCTTCTCCTTCCCCCAGAAGCTCATGGTATCCCAAGCTCTGGTTCTCACTAGGTTGGACTGTTGTAACAGCCTCTTTCTAAATCTACCTGCCTCTACTCTCCGCCCTCTGCAACTAATACAGAACAGGACTGCAAGACTTGTCCTTGGCCTCAAGCCCTGGGATCATATCTCTCCAGCTCTGAAATCTCTCCATTGGCTCCCAGCGGATGCAAGGATTAAATTCAAAACCCTCTGCATTGTCCACAAGGATTTCTGGGGCCTGGGTCTAAAATACCTTCAGCTATCCCTCCGCAAATACCTCCCCGCTCAAGCTCTTTGCTCCTCTACCTCTAACTCCCTCAGGGTCAGTTGTTTTTCAAAGAAATGAGCTGGGGGTAGATCTCTGTCTTCGGCTGGGGCCTTGCTCTGGAACAGCCACCCTGCCACTCTAAAACTTGAGGAGAACCATCTCCGAATCCGGAAGCACTTCAAGACCATCCTCTTTTCTTCTGCCTTCGCTCCCCCTCTACCCTGCTGATCTGTTCTCTCTTGGCACCGTGCACCTGGTCACACTCTGTCCTCGGGCCCTGGTACCTACTTACCCTGCCACCCTTCTGCACTGCCTGCGGGCCACCCCTTACACTGGGGTCTGTATCTGTACCGATACAGTCCCCCCTTTTTCTTCCTGCACTTATCAGACCTACCCTGCCTAAGCCTTAAACTTAGCATTTGCAAATTTCTGGCTGCACTACCACTGTTTGTTGCCTTATTTATTTATTTATTATTATTTATCTGTTTCTCCTCAGCTTCGCGCTTTCCACTTCTCCCCCCTTCCATGCACTTTTCCCCTCCCCCTCTCCCATGCACTTGCGTGTTCTCAATGTCACTGGGCCTAGTGAGGTCACTCTTTTGTTCTCCCCTGTTCCCTTCCTTTGCCTTGTCGCGCTCTGAAACACTTGTGTACGAGCGTGATAGAAATACAATATCAATATCAATATGAATAAGAAAAAAGTGACAGTACCCAAGCCAGGTTCCTGATTAATGGGGCATAGGATCATAATTGTTATGGCCCAAATAAAATGGGCACTTTTATTTAAGGTGTAGACCAATAGCTACTGCCCCTCCCCAGGTGATGGACAGGTGAACATATCACTTAGAGCTCTTACCCCTCCGTCCGTTCAATATTGTAAAGATGAGAGCCATTAGTCACTCAGACAACCGTATCACTCATACTTCAAGCGTATGCAGCAAATGATGCAACATGCTGTAACCAAAGATGACAAAAGCAGAGTGACAGCATGGATAGACTGACACACGTAGGCGCACGAGACACAAAGCAGTTGTGCACTCACCATGAAGTCACAATGACACTAGGTTATGTCACAACGAAACCTCTGCGATGTCTATGGGTACCTCCGTCCCCAAGCACCAGTGAAGGAGAGAATAATATATTCCCTCACCAGTTATTGAGGCCACAGGTGTAAAGGGTCAGGAACACGGGTACCAGGTGCTGCAAGGGAAAAGCAGGTGAGTGTGAGTATAAGGCAGTAACCTGGGAATGACCAATAATCAAGAAAATGGAGAACCAGGATTGGGAGACAGCCGGGGGCGCTGGGGGTCAGAACCCCCTCACTTGGGGCTTGACGTGGTGTTGAGCCGAAGTCCAAAACAACCTTGACCAAAGGGGAGTTCCAGAAGCAGTTCCAAAATGTCCAAAGCCAAAGTGTCCAAGATCCGAGGAAGGCAAAACTCGAAAGTTCCAAAAGCCAAGTCCGAAATCCGTAAGAAGCAAGTCCAATGATGCAAGCCAGAAAGTCCAAAATCCACAAGGCAAAGTCCGGGCAACCAAATCCAAGGAGCAGGCAAGACAGTCCAAAATCACCAGAAGCCAGGGTTCAACAGCCGTAAGGTCAAGATCCAGGATAAACACAACGCCACTCGCAATGCCGAAAACAGCTGAGAAGCGCGGAAGCTCGGCTTCAGTGTACTTTTGAGCCGGTGCTTGGGTCACGTGATCGCTTCCTCACTGGGTCACGTGAGTGGCGTCGCGTATCACGTGACCCTTGCAACCGGGAAGCGGCAACAGGATTGGCTGGGCGGGCCGCTCCTTCAGCAACACGTGGGCGTTGACCATGTGACCAGGAAGCCGGGGTGGTGAGGACCGATCCACCCCAGCGCCACCGCGGCCACAGTTTCCATGACGTCGTGCGCCGCCTCCCCCATACGGGGAGCCCGGCGCCACGGCCTCTGAAGGGGCGCGCCCGGGAAAGACCACCACCGCAGGTAGGGTGTCGCTGGGAGGCGGGCGGTGTTATGCGTTGGGAGGTGGGCGGTGTTGCGCGGTTCGTGACAGGTTAAACTGCATTTAGATATTAGAAGAATGTTACTTACATTCAATAGCCACTAGAAAATATATTGTAAACAATGTATAAGCGGAATTCAACACTCTACGCAAATACAGCTCACTAGCATGGAAATGTAGCAGTGATGTTGGGGTGGTCAGGAAAGGTCCCCACAATCAAGACAGGTTTTTGTTGCTCGCGCCATATTTGTGACTGGGACTGCAGCAAACTGGGCACGATGTTACAATTTCATATGTATCCAGTATAGTTAAATGTGAATGGGACATGTGACTTAATGTTACTTTTTGGTTAAACTGATACATATTAGCTTTGCATGCACATAGAAAGGCAAATGCTAAAACCGCCAAATGAAATATAAACGCAATTCAGACATTATGTGCTATGGAGTGCTCAGAAGCAGGCAATGAGGAGTTTTTATAATGTGCATGCGACAAAGGGTGCCTGTCCTGAAGAATTCACTGTAAAGGATAGACAGTATTTATTAAACATGCATTCACACTGAGAAAACATATAAAGGGGATTTATGAATCTACATGTAGTGGGCTTTTTATAAACAGATTAAGACACGTCAGTCATGGGTTGACATTTGAGAAACTGGTTCTGTGGAGTTTCAGAGGTCAGAGTATGGGTAAAAAAGTAACTCCGACCTCTGCGATGGTTAGCTCAGCTAAAGGAGCCGGCCATGGGTTTTATGGTCTGATAAGTATCGAAGAAGGCAGATGTAATCACTTGAATGGATGGGAGCTTGACAGAGGATTTTCGCTATTTGTTCTGACCAGCAATAAACCATGGGGTGAATCAATGCTTGAGGCTAAAGTGATTGAAACCCAGGAGCTTCAATTGTATTTTCTGATATGCTGTGCACAATGAAATGGCAGTTATTTAGATTAGAATTTTCCAATTGAGGCCAGTGAGCCGGGAAATTAGATAGTTATCGCTAATTCAAAGATAATCTGTTTACCTAGCCTTCTTTCATATCGCTTGAAGTATTTATGCAAACCATGTGCAATTAAGAGTTAAGGTTAAAAGGGCTTAAGCCAGTTATTACTAGTAATGAATTATGTTTGCATACAAATGTTTAACTGGTTGATGATGTTATGACCTACCACAGACAAATCTACACATGAGCTGAAGATGGTAGTTAAGATAACGGCTTCCAATGAGAATGTAGAAATTGGAGAAAGATGGGATTTCTTTGAAGAGGTTTTGTCTAATCACATGTGGGGGTGGATTGTAATAAAGTATCTGGTAGGGTTTTAACTGTTGCAAAAATGTATAGAAGGTGTCAACGTATGTGGTTCATTGAGACTTGGGTTAGTTTGGCTCAATAGAGTCATGTAGCTTTTTCCAGATGATTGTACAATAAACTTGCTTTTACGTACAAAATGTCAACCCGTTCCTCAGGTGGTGGGCCCACTTGCGTTAAGGTAATTAGGGGTCCACCCCCACACTGGTTAGCATCCATTGTGTCCAAAATGAAAGCCACAGGCAGCCTCTTTAAAACACAAAATCTCTAAAGACTTTCAGAGAGCACAACATGGTGAATCAATTAAATGATGTATCCATGTAGAGCCCAAGCAGTAAAACGAAGGCTTCATTCAAGGTTGCCAAAGAAACTAGGGAGGGGGCTGCACAAAGCACACACAATAGGTGCAGAGTTTCGGCAGCAAAATATAATGGAAATATAGAATTAAACAGTACAAAATATGACCTCAGCAGTGCCAGAGTACGAGGTTTTATCTAACTTGACTTGGCACAAGTTAGAGAACAGATAAATGAGACAGGACAGCCAATCGAGAAAGTGAGACAATAGTTTACTTTGAACTGTCCTTGAGTAACGGTGTGCTAACCGTGTGCTGCCTTGGTTTAGTTTCCAGCAAGCAATATCTGGTCTAAGCCAATTTCCCCAAGGGAAATTTCTGCCGGTCAGCACATAATGATATAAGTGAGAGGGAGTGGGCTTTGGGCTTTGTGTGTTTAATGGTGTCTGCCCATTTAGTGCAAGACAATGTATTTGATCCATAATGACCTGGCCAATCAGTGTGTGCATGTGTCAAAATCATTGTTAATATATTTTATTTAAATGTTTTGAGTTATGTATATACAAGGTTCTTTTTGTAAAGGTGGAGTGAGACCTTTTCCATCAGCTCCCATCAGCGCTGCTCAGAATCACTCTGCCAGCTGATTTTGCTGTTTTTTGGCGTTAAGGTGGAAAATCCACCACCTTACCACCAAAGTTGTATTACAAAGGCACAGTAATATGGCGTTATTAATGCAGTGGTAACAATGTTACCACTGCATTATGTAAGGAAGGCATGGTATCAAACAGTAAGACGGACACAACTGATTACAGTTCAAGGGTGTTTATTGAACTACAATTGGGTTTGAAAAACGTCTATCTAATCCTAATATAAAGATGGGAGCAAGCTAAGACCATCAATTAATAATAATGCAGTCCTAGTCGAGTCTGTCAAAATAAAAAGGCGTATACTCATAAACCAATTGCCAATCCTTACTTCTAAATACAAATACTATGGGAAACAATGTTATGCAAAAGGTGTTCAAGAAATGATAAGTCAGGATATTCAAGCCGTTGGCTTCCCTTCCCCACATTTTCAGCAAGTGACAAGGTGGCACGCTCGAGCTTAGCACACTCTCTGCGTTCTTTAGCACGAGGATGCAGTTCAAAACCTTAATGTCAGCCCTTTCTATGGAAAAGTTTATTTGCCATTCAAAGTCTCTTATTTCAGAGGGCCTGATTCAACATGACAAACATCAAAGTTCCTATCTTCTTATGATTTCACATATACAACTTCTCGGGTGATTTACTGTTCACCCGGGTCCCCCTCAGCCGGGCTCAGACCCACTTTAACACAAAACCTTCAATTGGTCTCCCTTCGCCGGGCTTGGGCTAAATTGATCTGCTTTTCCAAACTTTCTCTACTTCATCAAAATCGAAGTCTTTCAACTGTGCGTAGGATCTTGCTTTACATGTCACAGGACCACTTCGATTCACAATTACTCGTTCTCTTCTTTTTTTAAAAATTCTTATTTGTATTAATGTTTTTATTTGTTAAAACAAGGAAAACAGAATAAAAAACAACCATAGTACAGAAATCAACAAGGCTTCCCTTCTCCCCCCTCGCCACCACCCCAACAGCCACACATTTCCCTCGATAGCCCCATACACCCCCGCACCCCTTGGCAGCTACCACTTTGATGGAACCATTGCATTTATTCCAGATGGGTAAAGTTTTAATTAAACAAATCCAAAATACGTATTGTTTGTGGGCACCAACTTTTTGCGGACGTCTTTGTGCAGATAGTCCAATACAAGTTCCCAATCTTTCTTACATTTCTTCTGTTCTCCCTGCAGCACATATGTGACCTATTCGAAAGAGACATAATGCCATATTTTCATTAGCCACTCATGTTCTGTTGGGGCCACTGGTTGTTTCCATTTTTGGGCTATAAGAGAAACTGCGGCCACCGACAATATCATATATGCTTTCTTTTGTTTCTTTTCAGTTAAAGCCTTCAGAACAACATCCAAGCCTAACATTGCGCTCCCTATGCCCCTGCGTAATTGAAAACTGAAAATCTCATTCATTGCTTTATTCACCTTTCCCCAATAATCTTTGATTTTCAGACATTGCCACCATATATGAACCCATGTACCTTTTTCTTTACATCCCCGCAAACATTCGCCGGAAACATTATTAAAGTACTTATGCAGCTTCTCCAGTGCTGGATGCCATTGAACCAACACCTTCACCCACATTTCCTGTTTTTTTAATGCCCGCATCAATTTTGGCATTCCCTTCCAAACTGCAAGCCACTGCACCTCTCTCATCGAAGTACCTATATCTTTCTCCCATAACTTCATGTATCCCCATTCCACTGGACTCGAACTCTCATTAAATATCTTATATAATACCCCAACCATATGGCAGTCACCTGAGTTTTTTGTAATATATTTCTCAAATGTGGATAGATCCTTAATATAAAATGCTTATTTACCATTAGCCAGTGGCGTAGTTGAAAGTATCTTAATATTTAATTTTCATTAACTGTACACGCCTTTTTGCATTGCTGAAATGTTCTAATCTCATGACCTTCAATCATGTCACCATCTTCAAACATCCTGCTTCCTCCCAGTTCTTAAATGCTTTTGGTTCTAATACCGGAGTGAACTGGGGATTACGAAACAGAGGGGTGAATAGAGAGGAAAATGTAGTGATCCCAAATCGCTTCACCACAGTATCCCATACCTGTGCCACTAGGGCTGTTATATTGCTTTTGTACATACCAATGGGACGATCCTGTTTTAGGCACCATAACATTTCCTGTAGGGGTTTACCAACTACTGCTCTATCCATTCAAACCCAAATCTTTTCCAAGTCCCCCTTAAACGATTCCCTAATGATCCGCAATTGGGTGGCCTGGTACTATAACTGGAATTTCGGTACTCCCATATGACCCCTTTTGTACAGTTGTCATCATTAGCTTCCATGCAACCCTGGACTTTTTGCCGTGCCAGATGTAGTCCCTTAGTACCTTATTAAGCTTCTTGAAGAATTTAAGGGGAACCTTTATCGGCAGTGCTTGAAAGATATAGAACACCTTTGGGAGAACCATCATTTTTATAACACTTATTCTTCCTATCAACGATGCTGTTAAAGAGTAAGATCTCATGATTCCGGTTGATCAGGAAGGTCCATATGTCCAATGTCAGCTGCAAGGGACACCAGTGCCATGTTTAGTGGATAGCGGGGCAAATAGATCCACTCTACAAATGAATATGTTCTCACATGTTCCTATATCCGGAGAGACAGTGAGGGTGGAAGTTATATCTAACACTACCATTGTCCATCAGGTGACTCAGCCCTTTAAAGTTATGCTGGGACTCATTACGGACTAGCATGCCTTTCTCTTAAGTCCCACATCATCTGCAAATTTGTTGGGGAGAGAGTTGTTGTGTATTATCTATTGCACCAGGATGGGGTGTTTTGAGTGTGCCCTCTGATAACGCTGTAGCGTTAATGGTAATTATGAGGAAAAACCAAGAAGGGCAAGATTTAAATGAACTGATTGACTCTGTACCAGATAGTTTGTGTGCACCCGTGATAATGAGGTGGGATATATACATACTGCTGAACCAGTCAAAATAAAGCTAGACCCATTTAAGAGGTTGCCCCGCACTCCCCAATTTCCCTTGAAGCCTGAGGCAGAGGCAGGTATCACCCTAGTCATTGAATCATTGCTTTGTCAAGGAAGTATAGTTCCGAGCAGTAGCCCATGTAATAATCTGATTTTTCCAGGAAAAAGCCAGGAAAAGAGGTTTATCATTCTGTTCAAGATTTAAGGGCTGTCAACTCTGTGAAGATACCTCCCTTCCCAGCGGTGCCAAACCCAGCTACCATATTGTCATGCATTCTGCCAGAAACCACACATTTCACAGTGGTTGATCAGGGGTCAGATTATTTCTGAGTCCCCATACACAAAGAAAATCAGTATTTCTTTGCATTTTCTCATAGGGGGTCCGATACACGTGGACCTGTTTGCACCAGGGTTATACAGAGCCCCCAACCCTTTTCTCACAACAGCTAAAGAAATATCTGGATGATATCAAGTTGCCAGGGAAATCAGTACAGGTACAATATGTTAATGATCTGTTGATTGTGTAAGGAAGGCATGGTATCAAACAGTAAGACAGACACAAGTGGTTACAGTTCAAGGGTGTTTATTGAACTCCAATAGGGTTTGAAAAACACCTATCTAATCCTAAATCTAAATATGGGAGCAAGCTACGACCATCTAATAATAATAACGCAGCCCGAGTGGTGTCTTGTCAAGATAAAAGGGCCTATACTAATAAACCTATTGCCAATCCTTACTTCTAAATACAAATAGTTTGGAAACAATGTTATGCAAGAGAAAAGTGTTCAAGAAATGATACGTCAGGATATTCAAGCCGTTGGCCTCCTTACCCACGTTTTCAGCATGAGACAAGGTGCCACACTTGAGCTTAGCACAGTCTCTGACTTCTCTAGTACGAGGATGCAGTTCAAGTCTCAGTATAAGGGCCTTCGAAGGGATTGTGTCCTCCGACGTATTCCTCATCTTAGATATCTCCTTCTAGCTCTGCTGGCCTCGGAAAATATTTTCTCTAGAGGGCGCTGCGCGTCGACGTCCTCCAAGTCGATGTCCTTCGACAGCCGCCGTATCGACGTCGACGTCATCCTGCCTATAAAGGCCGCGCGCAGCGTCCGTTGCTCAGTTCCGTTTTTCCGCGCTTACTCAGTGCCTCGGAATACCGTTGCTCAGTTCTTAGTCAGATTAATCCTATTTACCTCGAGTTATCCGATCCATACTCGATGGCTTCCTCGTCGGAACCGACAACTCCTCGATCCGGCTTCAAGAAATGTTAAGATTGTGGGAAAAAGATGTCGTTGACCGATCCTCACAGAGTTTGTCTGTGGTGTTTGGGAGCTGAACACCATTGTTCGGAATGCGAGGACTGTATGTCCAAAACAGCTAAGGCCCTGAAGGAGCGTAGGGGGAAGCTGGAGAAAGGTAAGACTTTTAAAGCTTCTTCTTCGTCGACGAAGTCGAGACATTCGTCTCCTCGTCACCATTCGCGCTCCAGGTCTCGGAGTGGGTCTTATCACTCCTCGAGATCGAAGCACTCGAAGAGGAGACGTCGAAGATCCCCTTCTCCGTCTTCCTCTTCCTCTGTTTCGCCAAAAAGAATCCTTTGCCCCACGAAACATAGTTCCCGGGCTGAATGGGAGGAATTCTGAAAAAATATGATGAGCGTCTTCGAGAAAGCGGCCTCGACCCCCTCGAAGACTGCCGAGAGCGATGCTCTGGTCGAAAGACCCGAAGGTCAAAAACGCCGCGAGTCGCAGTACCCGGCGAAGGAAACCTCTCGAGCGCGTCTCGAACCCTCGAGTAGGACTATGACCTCCAAACCTTCCTCGAAGGATCCGTCGACGCCGTCGACGAGGGTTCCATCGACGTCGAGGTCGATGTCTTCGACGCCGTTGTCGAAGGGACCTTCGACACACGGGTCTGTCAACTCGACGCCAGCTTCGACACCGGCGTCGACGCCAAGAAAAGTCACGGTTACCACACATCCAGTGACTATCCCCAAGTCCTCGACGCCGATGGCTTCGAGATTGTCGAGTAGAATTCCAATTCTGTCGAGGTCTTCGAGGCCTCCACCTTTGTTTTCGACGCCACGCTCGAAGCCTTCGACGTCGGCGTCGATGACATCGACGTTTTCGAGGCCAATAATGACAAGTTCGGCACCCTCTGCCTTGGAAATGGGATTTACTCCCTTTATGAGCTCAGAACAATTGAGAACTATATCCTCAATTTTAGAAGAGGGTGAATTGTCTGAACAGGAAGACACATTTGAGTTCCTACCTGTAACCCCAGTTAGAGAGGAATTTTCCTCTGAAGAGCGCCGGTTAAAGGATCTTCATGATTCCTTACATGAGGCAAGTGGGTTAGACACTTCCCCTGAGGTGGAGTTTGCTAAGCCAGACCCTGCATGCTGAAACCCCCTACAGAGCCTTAATGGCCAGGATTACAGAGTTCATGGGGTGGTCTGCACCTTCACAATCTTTCCAACAAGATGACCTCACGGATATTCTTGACAAAGGCCCACAGGAGGATCCTGTGGTGCCTTTTCATAAAGCTCTTCAGAGAAAGATCATGACAAACTGGGAAACCCCAGATGTAGTACCAGCAGTAAATAAAAAACTGTCTACAAAGTACAGGGTATCTTCTACAGACCCAGAGTTTTTGTCTAAACACCCATCCCCAGAAAGTCTGGTGGTACAGGCAGCATCCTCTACCGATGTCAAGACGGCTTATCCTACCGTCCCACAGGACAGGGACGATAGAAAATATGATGCTATGGCAAAGAAAGTCTTTTCAGCATGTAGCATGGCATTAAAATCTGTTAATGCTACTTGCACCCTTGCTAGGTTCAGCCATACACTTTCGGAGTGTGCTTCTACAGCGGCTGACTGCATCCCTGAGGGAGAAGAAAGGGATGCGTTCCTGAATATTATACAGGACGGTAAAGATGCTATGTGCGAATCCCTCCAGACGGGCATTGATTCGGCTGACAGTATCAGCAGAGCAATGGCGGCAAGTACATCAACCAGGAGATTCGCTTGGTTGAGAAAGTCTGGTTTCGCCCCAGATGTGCAAGTCAGGCTCTTCAACATGCCATTCGATGGCTCTTCTTTGTTCGGGAAAAAGGCGGATGACAGTTTAGAGAAACTGCAAACTTCAAAAGCAGCAGCAAAATCCCTAGGAGCTGCAATCCTTCAGACTCCTTTTCGTCCCACAGGAACCTCTGCGAGGGGCAAGTCCTTTCGCTTCTACTCCGCATTCGGAAGAGGTAGAGGACGACCGGCTCAAAGGGGTCAAAGAAGAACTACCCGAGGTGGACGGGGTAGATATTCAAAAGCCGCAGCAACAGCAGGTGCCTCTTTACCATCGGCATCTGCATCAGCCGCCCCAAAACCACTCTGAGGACTTCCCTCACAGGACACCTGTAGGAGGCAGGTTGACTCAACATCTGGCGGTATGGCAGGCTATCACGTCAGATGCTTGGGCATTGGAAACAGTTGCCCAAGGTTACTGCCTGCCTTTCCTACGTATACCTCAGAGTCATCCAACGGGGATCAGCTCACAGAAAGCTCCAGATCCGCTCCTCTTACAGGAAATTTGGGACCTGCTAGAGAAAGGTGCCATAGAACCGGTATCTGTAGCGGAGAGGAACAAGGGCTGGTACTCCCCTTACTTTCTCATTCCAAAGAAAGACGGAGGACTGAGACCCATCTTGGACTTGCGAGAATTGAACAAATTCCTCAGAAAAGACAAATTCAAGATGGTCACTCTTTCTCAAATCCTCCAGGCCCTTCAGTTCCAGGACTGGTTGGTATCTCTGGACCTTCAGGACGCTTATTTCCATGTGCCTATCCATCTCAAACACAGGAAATACCTGAGGTTCGCAATTGGCAACTCTCACTATCAATTTCGAGTGCTGCCATTTGGGCTGACCTCCGCCCCGAGGGTCTTCACCAAGTTAATGTTGGTAGTGGCTGCAAGTCTAAGGAGAGGGATTCACATCTACCCCTACCTGGACGATTGGTTGCTCAGGGCTGTTTCTCCGGAACAAGCTCAGATCCAGCTAAATCACGTGTGCCACTTCCTTCACAGACTGGGCTTCTCCCTCAATTTAAAGAAGTCACAAATGATACCATCGCAGAGACTCCAGTTCATAGGAGCGATCCTGGATACTTCCCTAGGAAAAGCCTCGCCACCAGAGGTGAGGGCTCAAGATATTCTACAGATGGTTACCAGGTTCCAGCATGCCCAACGTCTCCCAGCCTTCGACTTTTTGAGGTTGCTAGGCCTCATGGCATCCTGCATTTTCCTAGTGCCAGAGGCTCGCCTGAGAATGAGATCCCTCCAGTGGGCACTGAGGACTCAGTGGTCACAATTCTCAGGGAGAATGACAGATCTTCTTCAGGTTCCCGGCAGGGTGGCTCGAGACCTTCAGTGGTGGGCCTGTCAGGAGAACATTCTGAAAGGAGAACAGTTTTGGCAACCCTGGCCGGAGATAACAGTAGTCATGGATGCCCCACTCACAGGGTGGGGAGCCCACGCCAACGACTTGACCATCAGCGGTCGTTGGTCTCCATCGGAGTCCAGACTACACATCAACCTGTTAGAGCTGAGAGCCATCAGACTTGCGCTGAAGGCGTTCCTGACAGCTGTACAAGGGAAGAACGTCCTGATAATGACGGACAACACGGTGGCCATGCATTACCTCAACAAAAGAGGAGGCGTAGGATCACTACCCCTGTGCAGAGAGGCGATGCAGCTCTGGTTTTGGGCAATCCAAGAAGGAATCTCTCTATCGGCAGTTCACCTAGCCAGAGAGAAGAACTTGACAGCGGACGCTCTGAGCAGGCAGAACACAGTCTCCCACGAGTGGGAGCTAGCTCAGGAAGTCCTTCAAGAGATCTTCGCCCTTTGGGGAACCCCTCAGGTAGATCTGTTCGCCACCAGCCTAAACAGGAAATGCGACCTGTTCTGCTCAAGGGAATTTCCCCCGAGAGGAGCTCTGGGAGATGCATTCATAGTGGACTGGGAGTTCCCGCTTCTGTACGCTTTCCCACCGGTCCCTGTCATCCCTCAAATGATCAGGAGGTTGAAAAGATCCCGGCGAACCATGATCCTAATTGCCCCGGATTGGGCCAGGAGAACGTGGTACCCGGACCTTCTAGACTTGTCCATCTGCCCTCCAATTCGACTTCCACTCAGAGAGAACCTACTCTCACAGAAGGGAGTTCAGGTTCTCCGTCCAGACATCAAAACTCTCAACCTTCACGCTTGGCTTCTGAAAGGCTGAGGTACAAGGATTGGGACCTCCCTGATGATGTTATGGAGGTGTTGCTTTCGGCAAGGAGGCCAGCAACAAAGTCTTTATACCGCTGCCGTTGGAACAGATTTTGCAGCTGGTGTAGAGAACAGAATATAGACTCTTTTTTCATGTGGTACACCAATGGTTTTGTCCTTCCTACTATATTTGGCAAATTCAGGCCTTCAAGTTGGCAACATTAAGGGCTATCTCGCAGCGCTATCCATCTTTAAGCGTACTGCGGAAGAACCATCCTATTTCAAATTACCCTTGGTAATACAGTTTCTAAAGGGGTTAACCAATGTTTATCCCCCAAGATCATTCCAAGTTCCCCTATGGGATTTAAACTTAGTACTAACTTTCCTGATGGGTACACCTTTCAAACCTCTCCATTCTTGTTCGTTAAGATTCCTTACCCTTAAAACTGTTTTATTAATAGCACTTACATCTGCTAGAAGGGTGAGCGAATTACAAGCTCTTTCTTGTAAACCCCCTCATACAATATTTCACAAAGACAAAGTTGTCCTGCAAGTGAAGCCTAATTTCCTCCCAAAGGTGGTTTCTGAATTCCATATCACTCAGAAGATTACCCTACCATCTTTCTATCCTCCTCCTCACCCGGGGAAAGAGGAAGAGAGGTTACACAGGCTAGACCCTAGGAGGGCTTTAAGTTTTTACATTAGTAGACTAGCCAGGATAGGACAGGCAGACCAGCTGTATGTAGGTTACATAGGTCACAAGCTGGGGTTACCAATAACTAAGCAGACCATTTCCAGATGGATCATTCTAGCCATTCTGGAATGTTATAAACTGGCAGGGAAAGAGCCCCCTCAAAACCTTAGGGCTCATTCGACCAGAGGTATTGCAGCTTCATCGGCCCTCAAAAGAGGCGTGCCGGTTAAAGACATATGTGCGGCCGCTGCATGGTCGTCTGTCCATACCTTTACACGTTTTTACAATCTGGATTCCTCCTCCAGTCAAGAGACTAGGTTTGGAAGGGCTGTACTGCATTCTATTCATCAATAGAAGACAGCGTGAAGTCAGTACTCCCTCCTCCGATAATAGAATACTGCTATGGGAGCCTATCTAAGATGAGGAATACGTCGGAGGACACAATCCCTTCGAAAAACAAGTTACTTCTTACCTTGAAACGTTCTTTCGACGGGATGTTCCTCCGACGTATTCCTCATCGACCCTCCCATCCATCCCCGCAGTTCTACTTCCCTTGTTGTTGCAGTTTACGCTCCTTCAGGGTGATTAGTTAGTCCAGAAAGTATTATTGTGGGCTACAAAAAGGAACTGAGCAACGGACGCTGCGTGCGGCCTTTATGGGCAGGATGACGTTGACGTCGATACGGCGGCTGTCGAAGGACATCGACTCGGAGGACGTCGACGCGCAGCGCCCTCTAGAGAAAAAAATTTCGGAGGCCAGCAGAGCTGGAAGGAGATATCTAAGATGAGGAATACGTCGGAGGAACATCCCGTCGAAAGAACGTTACAAGGTAAGAAGTAAATTGTTTTTCTATGGCAAATTCTCTTCGCCATTCAAAGTCTCTTACTTCGGCGGGCCTGATTTCTCCTCAGGATTCTCATGTATAACTTCTTGGGTGATTTTCGATTCACCCCGGGACCCCCCTACGCCGGGCTATGACCCACTTTAACACAAATCTTTCAATTGATCTTCCACTGTCGAGCTCGGACCAAATTCATATACTTTTCCAAACTTTCTCAACTTCATCGAAATCGAAGACCTTCGACTGTGCGCAGGATTTGACTTGACCCGTTGCAGGACCACTTAGAATCGTTTGATCTCCCTCTGTCGGGCTCGGACCAAATCCATTTACTTTCTTTTTTTTTTTCTTATTTACTTGATTTTAACCAAAAAGAATTGATTTTTACAAGGTATAAAAATTCAGCGTGGCTGATTCTTTGCTAGCGCACCGATTTTTGGGGTCCGTTGGTGTAGTTTCACCGATTTCAATCTTGACTAAGTTTGTTATTAAAGTCAGAGTTCAGTAGCCTTTTTTAAGGCAGCTTCAAGGATCTTGACTGCCACTATAACCCATTTTGTTTTTTCCCCGGCAATCAATCTACACCACCAAGTGTGTTCTTCTCTAAGAGTGGAGTCCTGGAGTAGCGGCAGCAAGAATGCCGCTCGGAGGTGGGCAGTTTTAGGACAATTCAAAATCAGATGTCTTACTGTTTCTGTAATGTCTGGGTTTAGACATAGTCTGCAGGTTTTATTTATTGGTTGAGTGCGAATAGCCCGAATTTCTTGCGTTGGCATCAGGTTTAATCTTGTTCGCATTAACATTTCCCGGAGATTCTTGTTTGGAAATTTGATGCAATAGTTCAACGGAAGATTTAGTTTATTGGTGGTGGGTGGAAGGTGACCAAGAAGTTTGTTTGCCGTTGCCAGATTGCATGTAATGATCCAGTCCTCTTGTGCTACTTTGCTTTTGATTTTTTCCGGGTTTTGGATTAAATCCTCGTGGTTGCAGGCAAGGTCTTTTAGTTTTGACGTTAGTTTTTTCCCCAAAGGGTCAATGCTTTGCAGCGCCCCATCTCAAGTTCTTCTCGAATCGTTTTATATATTGGCATTGAGTCTGGGTCAATGATTTTCCTCAATGCTCTCATTTGGCTTTGTTCTATGGTTGCTGACAGAGATAATAAGCCAAGTTTGCGTCATATGGCTGCAATAGATGTCGATTTTAGCAAGCCCAAAACCGCTTTCCAGAGGTATCCCTCCAGTTTTGACCAGATGGAGTCGTGTATGTTGAGCGCTACGTCCATTCCATAGATTAAAGCTGGTACCACCTTTTGTCTGTAAAACTGGATCGCCGGTATTAGGGAAAATTTACCATATTTGTTCCCTATCAGTCTTATTTGAGTGGTAAGTGTTTTGACTTTCGCCCACAGAGCCACGATGGTTGAGTTCTCAGTTCTTAATTCGTCAATCATGACACCCAAGCATCTGATGTTTGTAACTATCTCGATCTTTACGTTGTCTAAGAACCAGGTGCCACCCGGTTTAGATTTTGAGCGCTTGTTCCCCAAGATCAAGATTTTCGATTTCTCTACGTTTATTTCTAGGTCGTTTTTGGTAATGAATCTGGCCAGGTTTGTCAACTGGCGCTGAAGACCGACTTGAGTTTGATCCATCAGAATCAAGTCGTCGGCGTAGAGCAACCTGGACACTGCGCTGTTTCCAACTTTTGGAGGGAATGCTCTCAATAAAGTTTGCGTGTATTGAAAGTCACCCAGAAATGCGATGAATAATGCAGGGGCTAAGGGACATCCTTGTTTGACCCCTCTTTCAACCTTTACTGCTTCCGATAACATGCCTTGTCGGTTTAATCGGACTCGCATAGTTGTCTCTGTGTGTAATGCGATTATTGGGTCCAATATTTCCTCTGGACACTTCCAGTTGGACAATTTCGACCAGAATCTTTGGCGGATTACTTTATCAAACGCTTTAGATAAGTCGATAAATGCAAGGAAAACCTTCGCAGCCCCGTTTTTTACGTTGTCTTTGATGATGTTCAAGATCAAGATGTTTATGCTTGTCGAGGCCGTCTTGAGAAATCCCGTTTGGAAATGATCTGTTGAAGGAGAGGTTCTTGCCCAGTTTTGAAATTTTGATAGGAGTAGGGTCGCGAATATTTTGCCCCTGATGTCCAGTAGGGCTATGGGTCGATAGTTCGCCGGATTGTCTCTACTTCCTTTTTTGAAAATGGGTACAATAACTGCCTCTGTCCATGTTTTCGGGACTTGTCTAGATATTCTGCAGTGATCGAAAATTTTTGTTATCAAAAGGGACCATTCCGTTTGGTTTTTCTTTAGATCTATGTTGGTCAATCCATCAGGCCCAGGTGCTCTGGACGCTTTCAGTTTTGAGATTACTGACTTTATTTCATCTTGGACTGCTAGATTTATCCATGGTGTTTCCTTTTGATTTCCCACCTCTGTAGCGGGTATAGAGGTAGGGGCGAATTGGGCAGAATAGAAAGCTGTCCACGATGATTCCGGTATCAAGTTGAAGAGTTTGTCATCACTTCGGATGCCCTTGTTCTTTATTAGAGCCCAGAAATCTCCAAAACTTTTCGACGTTAATGTTTTTAACATCTGTTCTCCGCCCTCCGGTGTCTTACCCATGTTCTGTAGGATCTGGTCGCCGCAGCCAGCAATTGTTTAACCTTTTCATTGGTGTTTCTTTTGTGGTCGCGTTGTAATTTTCTCAGTTCTCTTCGTGTTTGCACTAGTACTTCGTCATATTCGTGGTGACCAGTTGTTACTATGGGCTTGCAGCTTTTTTGCTTTTGCGTATGAGGTAGAAGAAAGGGCAGGTAGTTTGGCCTTGTCAGAGCACCCGTGGCGTTTTTTTGGGCTTCATCATAGTTTTTCGTTATTTCTTTGATGTTTGATGGTGTGAGCTGAAGCCGCTTTTGGTTCGCTGCCAATTCCACTTTAGATGTGTAGGTCGATCTCAGTGGAATTAAAGATTCCAACGTCATGGTTAAAAGGTTGTGATCGCTTTCTTTCGTTTTGTAGATCTCGAAGGTGGACGCGTAAGGTAGTAGAGCAAGGGATGTGAAGATATAGTCAAGTGTAGCTGTTGACGAATCACGTTCCCATGTTGGAAAAGCAGGAAGTTGGCCCCTCACCATTGCCACGTGGAAGTTTCTGGCGTCCATCAGGTCTAACCAGAAGTCTCCTCTTACTTTTGCAGCTGTCGATAGTGCTGCATGACTAAAATGATCACACTTTGCGTTCAGGTCACCGCAAATTATGATGAAGTCGATACAAAGTTCGGCAGTGATCTTGTCTAACAGGGTGGTCATTTCTTCACAAAATTCCTTGTTTGTAGATCTTTGCGGATTCCAATAAGTGTTAATGATAGCCAGCTTTGACTTCAGGTTTCCCTTAGCGTTTGTATTCGGATGGCACCATTCTGTCTGAAGAGCGAGGATTCCGTAGGTTTCAGCTATCTTTGCCTTGACGTCAATTCCGGATCCAATTTTGATTGAAGTCAGAAGGCCTGATGATGGTCTTCCAAGGATGCATTTTATTGCCGGTGATATTTCGGTATCATATCCATCTAAAATTGGTTTTTCCCTCAGCCAAGTTTCTTGGAGGCAGATTATGTCAAATTTTGCTAGGTCTTGTGTTTCTGGGTTTAGCAGATGGTCTTGGCCTCTCGTGTTCCAGGAACACATGGAGATGGTTTGGGGAAGATCTTCAGTGGTTTGATACAGAAATTTGTCCGAGGTTTGCGGTTCTTTGCTAGGTAATTGCTAATTTTGAGGATTTGGCTTTAACACTTTTCTTAACCAAGACCAGGGACCCGATGGAGCCCGTGATTGCGGTTGGTTCAGTGGTTCTTTATGGTCCGAGGGGAAATCTTTCACGGAGGTTCTGTCTGACCTGAGACGGGTTTTTTTCCAACTTTGCCCCCCTTCCGGTCTAAGGTGGTGGGCTCTGCAAGTCCAGGTCTGTGGCGTATGTTTAGGTCTTTCACGTTGATGTTCTCGTGTTTCTGCATAGTGACTTCGATAGTCGGTATTCTGTTTGCTTGCGCAGATTTTTTGTGGTTTGTGGTTGGAGAATTTGTCTTGTGATGTTTTGATCCTACTTGAAAAGCAGGTTGAGATAGTTGTATTTCTGACAGACCAAAGCCTAGTTGATTCAGTGCGTTGAGCGTGTCTTTAGTTGGCTCATGTTGAGGAATGGTTTTTACGTGTAGATATGCTTTGGCCTTTTTCTGCCTGTGGTAAGGTTCAATTAAGACGAAGTTAGTACTAGACAAATGAGTCAGACTAGGCACTTTAGCCACTATTGTGAGAACTGTTTTTCTGTTCAGAACTAGAAAATTCTTTCCTGACATTAGTTGTTCCATTTTAAAGAGGCGGGTTTGACTCGTGGTTTGGACGTGTATTGGGGGGTCTTTTATTGTTTTGGTTGATTCCGGCCTTGACTGGGGTGCTGTATCGATGCACTCTTTGTTGTTGTGCGGCTTGTTGTCATACGGTGTCGTTTTGACGACCGCTATGGGGTGTGTATTTGCCGACCATTCCTCAGACGGTAGTTCTTTTGTCACATTGAGTGCGAACAAAGCGGCTGAGTTCGATGAAGTCGGGGACACTTTTGTGAAGCCCAGTGTAGGTAAGGCAGCAGAAGCGTTTGTTATTCCTGTTGATGAAGGCTTTGGCAAAGCGAGGTGTGGATTTGAAGTAACTTCCGGTTCTAAGTGTTGTGTGAGGTTCATCAAGGAGGAGTCTGGGATAGAAGGATATGAGTCATCCACCTCGGTTGTCGGTTGAAATTCCAGAAGTGCTGCTTTTTTCAATGAATTCTGTACCTTGGCTTGGAGTAACATTCTTTTTGGTTGCAGCTCCTCCCCTTGTTTACTCCAGCTAAGGCTTTCTACGGCTTTGGGTTCCGATTTCTTAGAGCTGGTTTTTGCTTTAACAATGGGCAGTGTCGTTTTTTTACTAGATTCGTCCACACCTCTTTTCAAATCCTTGACTATTTGTTGACAGCCTTCTTTAGATACTTCAGTTACAAGAGTAGTTTGGGTTTCCCTAATGGGTTGACCCTTGTTTGCTTTATTCAATTTTTCCTGAATGGTTGTGTGTCTGTCTATATTTGTTGATGCACAGAGTGTATGTGGGGATCTTAGTCTTAATTGGGCTTCTAGGTGTGTCATTCTTTGCTCCCACTGGTGTTCTCGCTCCATGTTTTTTTGGTTGAGAGCCGTAATGAAGCCTTCCAAGAAGATCACTTTTGAGTTTGTAGTGGCCGCTATTGCCACCAGATCTTTCATTGAATCGTTAAGCGATTCATACAGTTTTCCAAACGGGGACAAGGCCACCGTGATGGCTGACATCACTGCGAACATATCTGTAGACTGATTTTTTGACGCGTGGTTTCATTTTGGTGGAGAAGACTCACAGGATTTGTCTTTTCCCGGAGTGGAGGAGTTTCTCTGATGGTCTAAAGGGCGTGTGCATGGAGCGAGTTGGTTCGCAATAGTTCTTTGAGGCGAGGCTTCGTTTCTGGCATTTGCTGGTAGATTATGTTTATCTGGGACCAGGACGCCAGGTCCCAACACTCGGTCTTCGGATGGCTCAACAAGCAAGTTGAGAGCTGGTTGTGTGGGGCCAGTGGGTGGGATTAGCTGTGGGTGGTCCAAGTTATGCGGGAAGTCTGAAGCCCTTACTGGAGAGAGGCATAAGTCGATTAACGGTGAATTCGGTGAATCGACCTCCCCCGTTTTCATTTGTTTAGAAGCCGGGGGAATTTCAGCAATTGCGTCCAATAGTTCTGCATCCGAGAGCTCGGCTTCCCTCACCAGTTTTCTCTTTGTCTGTCTGGCGAAGAAGTCTTTTAGTACATGGCATGTTAAGGGTTTGGCAAGTAGCGTTTTCCCAATCTCGATTTTCTTTGCTGTTGGACGCTGTTTCCTTTGGTAGTGATTGGAGCTTAGTGAAGTCCCGGATTCACAGGGTTTCTTCTGATGAAGTGCTTTTCGTTTTAGTAAAGCTATAGCAGTTTGCCTTTGTAAGGTATAACGCTCTGTGGCCGGCGCGTTCACAGAGGCTGAGTTTGGGTCTGCTACCATGGCGAAGGTGAAGGGGGCCACCGTTAAAGGGGGAGACGAGGAACCTACCGACCTCTCTATTGTCGGTGAAGTTAGCGGTGGGTGTGATGGTAAAGTGGTAGGCGTTTCGATATCGTCTCCTTCATCAAGTGTTTTCGTATAGCCAGAGTTTGCATGCCATTTCGACTTGAATGATACTTCCAAAATTGGCACATGCCACTAGGTTGTCTTCCTGGTTTCCAGCTTGTAAAGCGTGCGTATGTATGTTGCGCTTTTCGAAGATTTGTTGCGAGGTTGAATCGGTTGGAAATTCAAGACTCTGTGCTTCATCCCGGACCGGAGCGCAAGGGTCAGACCGGCGCCGCCCTCCGGCGTCGCCCGGTGCGATCCCACTCGCCATGGCAAAAGCCATTGCGGAGGCGAAATGGTCCGGGGGTTTTTGTCGGCTCAGTAAGACCATGCCGCTGGGGTCAAATCGACGGCGCCCTTCGGCGTCGTCAGGTGTGGTCCCACTCGCCGCAGCGGAGGCAGGCCGGTCTCCTGAGGCTGAAAACTGATTTCGCGATGCAGAAGACGGCGTATAGTCAGACAGAATTATCGTCGTCGTTTCGCCATTTTCTGTGGAGCCTCCGGGTGAGATCACATCAGGGTTAGACTGTGAAAGAGTTCCAGTAGCAGCGAGGTGCTGATCGAAGACTTCGTCCCTCAGTGGGTCCGCCTCAGTTCGCACGGCAGTTCCTTCCTCTTTGTCGGCCCGGGAGCTTGCTTCACGCAGCAGCAGGCTGTCTGGCGAACTTGGCCTAGACGGTGGAGAGGAGGAGGAGGAGGAGGTTGAGATAGATTTAGCCTCCCCCTTTCCCTTCCTTACATTTGGACGGGATCGTAGGTTTCCTGTCTTTTTTGTTGCGTCGGTCGATTCGTTCCAGACGTGTGTACTGACTGGGTAGGACACGTCCCAGTGGTGTTGTCGGCACTGGTAGTGGATTAAGTAAGTCCGAGTTGGCTGAAGAGGCCATTTCGGCCGAGACAGCCACGGACTGCCGTAGACTGCTCGCAACTCTGGCGAGCCAACTCCACATGCCGCTTCGCATAGGGTCAGGGGTTTTGACTGCTCCTCCCTGGAAAAAGACGGCAAGCGTAGAAAGACTGGAAAGGCAGTGCGGACTGCCGAAGACTGCTCGCAACTCTGGCGAGCAACTCCGCGTGCCGCTTCGCATAGGGTCAGGGGTTTTGACTGCTCCTCCCTGGAAAAAGACGGCAAGCGTAGAAAGACTGGAAAGGCAGTGCGGACTGCCGTAGACTGCTCGCAACTCTGGCGAGCCAACTCCGCATCATCACTTCGCGTCATCACTTCTCAGCTGGGTACCTTACACAGATCTTCGATTGAACACAGAGCTGGACCACTCTGTCAAAGGTATTGTAGCTTGCTTTAAAGTTCAATCACTCATCAGCAGTTTAACTTCATTCGCGTCTCTTATCACATGCGTTTTAACAATATTCGTTCCAGCACTGACCATACAATGCTGCTGCTTGCACCCTTGGCTTCAATACAGACCGGTCTTGTATTGGTCTCCCCAACTCACTGACTGTGTTGATTTCACTGACGCTGCTTTGCTCTTGGGGCCAAGGACAGTACTCCATCAACTGGCGCTTCTTCCCGCCTTGGTTACTGACTCGGGAGAGACCCGGGTACCTCCAACACAAAATGCAGGATTCTTCACCCTGGTTTCCTGGTCTAACACTTTCTTTCGAGGTTTCGTGAAAGTAACGGGTCCTTGTCGAAGAGGTCAAGGGAACTTCCCTCCTTGCGACCCCATTCTGTTTTGCCGTCCTTCTCCTCTCGTTAAAATGCCATCTTGGAACTGCTGTTTTCTCGTGTGCTTTACCTCGCTCAGAGTGTTCTCTCGTGGTCCGCCATTTATCTGTGTGGGGAAGTGTAATGGAAGTCAGGTGTGAGTGATTGTCGATAATTGCCTGACCTCGCCTGACCATAGTATTGGGACATGTCAGGTACACGCCTTGTGTGTTAGTCTGTTTTCCCTTGGAGCGGGCCGTCAGTGAGAAAGTGTTTGTGTTGTAAAAGGGGGTGGTGGGGGGTAAAGTTCCTAAATATCCTACCGTGTAGGATGGGGTAAAGGCATTACAGGGAAGGGGATACTGCGTCTCACCGTCCGGTGTCCCACTCCCACAAGACCCCTCACGCAGGCGATCCTCTCGCACCGGTCCACCCCTATGAACTGGATCCAAAAGTGCTGGCTGTGTCCTGGCCACCTGGATGACAGATCCCCGGGGACTAGTGGGTGAGACACCTTCTGGTATCTCACAATTGCTTCACCTTCGTAAAATGCTTGTAAGGAAGACACCAAACTATTGTTAAAAGCATTGGCAGAGAAAGGGCATAATGTATCAAAGAAGAAGCTACATTTCTGTGCCCACTGAGTACTTTATCTGGGTCATGATATTATGGAAGGATATCGGCTGTTATTATCCTCGCGATAAGAGACTTTTTTTCAGGATCCCTAAGCCCTAGACAGTGATGCAAATGTGAGCCTTTTTGGGGGCAGTCGGTTGCTGCCGGCAAAGGATAACAGGATATGGAGAAATAGTTAAACCACTTCAAGCATATTGTAAAGGGTCAGAAGAAGAACGCAGACTCTGATCTTCAATCTCACTATGGTCGTTTATTAAATGATAGGGAAAACTCCTAACTCTCCCTATGCTAAGGGTTTTCTCTACCTAACCAAACTAACTCAGGTGCTCATCAGTCGTCAGTGAGAGTCCAAATAAAGATCTGTCCACTGTCCAAACTAATCCACCGTAACCCTACCTCTATTAGAACAAAATAAAGTATCAGTGAATGATTCCCTTCTCCTGTGAGCTGGTTCCTCACTATGTTTATTTCAATAATGTATCCTTCAGTAGTTCTTGGTAACTACTTTTATTAATTTGAATAAATCTGATGCTGAATCCTTTCAGGTTTCGAGTGTCCTTTCCCTTTGATTAGTCTGTCTCTCCCTTTTATACTCTTCTTGTCTTATCCTATCTATCCTTGTCCTTTTCTTTTCATTCAGGTTTCAAGGTTTCCCTTTTCTCAATGTCAGCTCTTTATCTTGACTAGAACTAGTATGAATGTTCTAGTAATGATTCTCACTCTCTTTATTCTTGACACTTTGGGCTTCATCATGAGTTGAGCTGTAGCTCTTAAATGCGGTGGTAACGCTGTTACCATCGCATTTAAGTGCTGTCCCGATCACGAGCTGGTTACTAAATGGGCTTTATTACCTCCAGCTTTTTGCTGGAGGTGAAAATAACATTTAGCGCCTGTTTTCGCCCGGGGCCAATAGGGTCCCCCAGCCCCATTGGGTTCAATGGACCCAATGGGGAATGGGGATTTCCTAGCCTACCACTACTCATGATCCGGCGCTAATAGTACCGGACGAGGAGCGGTAACGCTATTTGTGGTGGGCGGTAACCCGGTGGTATTACTCCCCGGATACCATCCAACTCGGGATCAGGCCCTTTATATATTTTTTCTCCAGGTATTTCCTTTCATCAGGAGCAAACTTCTTTTTTTATTTAAACGTTTTATTTAAACTTGGCATACACAGGCATGGAGGATAAAAGTGACTCATACCACTCAACCACTATGAATAGACAATACAAGAAAGGCCTATACGTACTGGGGGAAACCCACAAGCATAAAATGCACATACATCTTCACCATCTCAGTTTAGACTGACACAGTTAGCCAAATATCAAAGTCGATTCTCACAAGCAGATTAGAAATTACAAAGTGATCAGTCTTGTGTCTGTCTGGACAGATAGGAGCGAAAGTCCGCCCATATATCCTTGGGTGTGGAGGTACAGGGTAGTGTTGCAACATAGGCTTCTTCACAGTTCTGAGCCCACGTAAGCTCCACCAGCCACACCCCGGCTGTAGGTCGGTGTTTGTCTTTCCACTTTTGCAATATACATCTTTTGGCAATCACGCATCCCATATTTACAAACGCCTGCCCAGAAATATGGCACCCATCCGAAACAGCATGCCAAGAGGGGAATGTTCCATCCGAACTCCAACCACTCCAGACAACGTGTTCAGAACGGAATACCAGAAACCAGCTAATCGGGCACAACCCCAAAACATATGCATATGGTCAGCTTCTTGTGCACAACATCTAGGACATACTGAATTTTCACTATGGTACATTTTGCTGAGTTTCTCAGGTGTGTAATATAATCGATTTAACAACTTGAATTGCATAAGTTTAAACCTTGAATTTAATGATACATATTTGGTATGCAAACACATATTTTTCCATTGAACATCAGACAGTTCAACCCCTAGATTGTCTGCCCATTTGAGTCTAGCTGTGGGACTGAGGTCACAGTTTTGCCTAATATCCTCTCATACAGTGTACATAGGAGCCCCCAACAGTCCCTGGAGTTTGCTATATACTCCAGTTCCGCATTCACAGGAGGTTCAGCTGGATAGTCCATCGACCATGCAGAGACTGCGACTTGAATCCTATAATACTGCATCAGATTCACCACCGTATTCCTGTGCCCTTGCTGCCATGTCTGTGGAGTGATAAACTTTCCCTCAGGAAACACATCTGCCAATGCTCAATAGCCCAATCCTTCCCACTGTGTCACCAGCGCTGGGTCCCATGCAGGCCCCAGCCCCGGGAACTTCCACAGTGGAAGCCATCTGTAGTACGCCAGACCGCACTTGTTCTGGCAAAAATAGCATGCCAGGCATTCACTGTGAGCAGCACCGGATCGTATGGGCAGTCATTTTTATATTTTGATCTAAAATCAGTGTCCTATGGTCAGTGTCCCACGCGGCCAATTCCTCCAGTTTAACAAGGGGTGGTTGCAGGTAACCGCCATACCAATATGTAGCAAACTGGGCCTGGGCAGCTAGCCAGTATATTTCAAGGTGTGGTGCCATAAAACCCCCTTATCATATGGAAGTGCCATATCGGACCACTTTTTACGAACTGTGCAAGTGAGCCATGCAGCTTGGTAAAGAAGGGCTTGCAAGGTCATAATGGAACATTAACACAGGTGTATAGAAGCTTAGGTAGCAGTACCATCTTCATTAAGGCCAGCCTACCCACCAACATGATAGGAAGCGATTTCCATCTAGCCAGCCTACCCTCAGCGTAGTGTTCTTGAGCGGTATAGTTGTCCTGCAAGAGGGAGGACTTCTCTCTAGACACCAGCACTCCAAGGTTTTTAATACAGTATGGGGCCCAACAGAGGGGATATATACCTCTAGGTTCCTTTGTGCGCCCCGTCAGCGGGACGATTTCAGACTTTGCATAATTAATCGTGAAACCGAGTATTCACCCATTTGCGTGATTTCTCAGAAAATCGGATCAAGATTCGTCTGTGGGTTTCTGACATATAGAAGAACATCGTCCACATATAGCGAAATTATCTTTGAGGGGGCCCCTTAGACGTATACCATGCTGTCTATGGTGGTCACGGAT
Organism: Ambystoma mexicanum; assembly: GCF_040938575.1. NCBI lineage: Eukaryota > Metazoa > Chordata > Amphibia > Caudata > Ambystomatidae > Ambystoma > Ambystoma mexicanum. The sequence continues at coordinate 693,664,029 of NC_090936.1, forward strand.
CAGGTCCGCCATTGGATCGATATCTATGGCAAACAAAATGGAGCATAAGGGGCAACCACGCTGGGTGCCTCTCACCAGCACAAATTGGTCCGAAACACACAAGTTGACAAGAACCCTAGGTAACAGGCGAGTATATAAAAGTCTAATATAATGCAGCATTTCAGCGCGCAGGCCCATTTTGCTCATCACTGCCAGTAGGTATTCCCACGAGACCATGTTGAATGCCTTCTGGGCATCTAACGTCACTGCCACAGCCTCAGATTCTGGATTCAACCTGGCCATGACATTAAACAAACGCTGGATGTTCAGGGAAGTAGACCTGCCAGGGATGAACCCAGCTTGATCACGATGGATCAAATAGGGCATTAGTGGAAGCAGTCGATTCACCAGCGCTTTTGCGTACATTTTGGTGTCCAGATTCATCAGTGAGAGAGGGCGGTAAGACCCACGCTCATTATTAGGTTTATTGGGCTTGAGTAATCCAGTTATAGTAGCTTCCGACAAGGATTCGGCAGCAAGGAGTTTCATAGATTCCTCCCAGACCTCCAAGGTAAAATTCTGCTGTCAGCCCATTCGGGCCCAGGGCTTTCCTTCTGGGGAGATCCCTGATTACCGTTAACAACTCTTCGACCGTAAGTGGGGTATTTCTAAGATCGCTAGCCTGTGTGTCCAATGGAGACAACGGCACCCACGCCAGTAAGGAGTGCATGGCCTGCTCGCCATGTTGCAGGCTTGCTCACCATGTTGCAGTCCTCCTGTATATAATGAGCCGTAGAAGTCGTGGAAAACCTCCAGGATATCCAGGTCTGTCCATTTGGGCATCCCCTCCATGTCCAGGATAGAGTCCATTTGAGCTTGCCCACGTTCGGCCTTCACTACTCTGGCCATGGAGCGCCCTGGTTGTTCTTCCTCTCCATATTTCTTAGCCGCAATTGGCTGTGTAAAATATCGGACTTCCCTAAGAGCATGAGCCCTCAATTGTTCCAGCTCAGCCGGTGTCTGCGCTAATGTCCTTGGATTTGGGGAATGGGCGTATTCATTCTCTAAGGCCTTAAGTCTAGTCTCACACTGTTGTAAATCCCTCTGTATCGTTTTAAGAACCCCAGCCTCCCTAGAAATCGCCATACCCCTGACATAGACTTTGAAAGCCTGCCATCTAATACCCAGTGACGTAGTGTCCGCCGTATTACAAGAGAAGAAGGTGTCAATGTCAGCCATAAAGACAATATCCCCCAGGGCTTCTGATTTGAACCTCCATCATGATCTACCCCATGCAAGGGGCTTGTCTACGAACAGACACAGCACAGCAGGAGAATGATCGGATAATGTGCAGGGGAGGATGTCAGCCCTCAACACCTTACCCATAAGGGAATTAGATACCAAAAACATGTCAATGCATGAGGCCATGTCATGCACTGAGGAGTAAAAAGAATATTCTCGACCGTGTGGATGAACTATGCGCCACACGTCCTTCAGGGCCAGAGCATCTATATGATTGAGCAGCAGACGATAAGCCCTAGACTGAGGTCTGGGGGCAGTGACCGTTCTGTCCATACCTTGGTCTAGTATGAAACTCAAGTCACCCCCCCCCCCAAAGGATAGGAACCCCAATGTAGGTGGACAGCACCTCAACTATCCTGTCAAACTACTCTGGGGAGTCAATATTCAGACTGTATGTGTTCACCAGTAAAAGCTCAATTCCCTCAATAATACAAAACACAATCACATACCTCCACCCTGGGTCAACATACACCTTTTTCTCAATGAATTTCAACAAATTATGGACAAGGGTCATCACTCCTGTGACTGAAGTATCTATTCACCCTCCACGACAGGCACCCCCAATACCATGCGTCTCCTGAAGCAGAAGAATATTAGCTTTGTGTCTATTCACATATGCCATAATTTCCCTTGACTTGGTGAAGATCCCCAGCCCCCTGACATTCCAGCTCATTACACAGATCTGCATTACGTTATAGCCCTTCTGAAATTGCACATGTCAATACCCTCGTCCCATCCCCATACCTCTGTAGTCCAGGCCATCCAATTCCATATGCCCGTCTGCCAATACATTTTTATAAGTTTCCACTAACCCTCCCCAAGCGACCCCCCCCCCTACCAGATCACGGGCCTTCATCCTTCCCTACTGCTCACTCCGGGTCCACCCCCACTGCCACCCCCCAACCTGCAGTGAACTGTACTTCTGTCCAACTGCTCCCCACCCTTATTAGAACCCACTGAACCTTCCGGGTAAACATAAACAACAACAAATACCAAGCAAATGCCATGGGGCTTACTGTTGCTGCTGCAGCACCCACTCAGGTTACCATTGAACCACATATATTGTGGTGACGGTGTAAGTTCAGAAAGGTACTAGATACTCATGTGTCTTGCAGAGCCAATAGTATTCATGCAGAGAAAACCCCATCAACCTGGCTGTTGATCAACTGCCGCTTCATTACTGGGGCCGCCCATCAGGATTTTGGTATCGATAAATTTCACTCTTTCCTCCGGTACTGTGAATCAATATAGCTTCCACTGAAATTGAAATCGAAGGTGTGCCGGGAAGAGCACCGAGTACTGGACATTCTGCTCCCGCAGCATCTTCTTGACCCCGGAGAATTGACGTCGTTTCTGCTGGACTGCCACCGAGAAATCAGGAAATATCCGAATGATTTGAGAACCCAAGCGTAGTTCCTTTTTGTCTCTAGCACGCTGAAGCAGTTGATCTCTGTCAGGGTAGCTCAAGATATTTGCGATAATGGAGCGGGAAATGTTTCCAGGCTTCAGACTTGGGGTTAATGCAAAATGAGCCCTTTCCACCGCAAAGAAGGGTGACAGCTGTGGATCATGTGAGAAACCAAAGGGTGTCTCACCTACTTGTCACCAGGGATCTCTCGCTCAGGTGGCCAGTTCACAGCCATCGCCTTTGGATCCAGACCCTTGGGGTGTACCAGTGCAGGAGGTTCACCTAGCTGAGGGGTCTTCGAGGAGTGGGGTGAGGCGACAGATGGCAAGACATGGTATTCCCCCCTTTCCCGTACCCATGACCCTTCCTATTTCATCGAATTCTCTGAAGTCCCAACTCCGACCCCCCTTTTCCACACAAACACTGGGCCAAGGAAGAGGGTGACTGAGAGTAACAAGCCTAACCCTAACAGATCCCATTGGACATGTCCCGCTAATAGGGTCAGGCAAAGTCAGGCACTTTACTTTAATCACATACATCTAATACCTATTAGCTCTCCTCACACGGATAAAATGTGGAACATAGAGACACACGCTGAGCAAGGTGGAACACGAGAAGCAGCAGAACTTCCCGAGTGAAGACAAACCTACTGGAGCAGAGCAATGGATCGAGGGACGAGGACCAATGGTAAAGGAACCCGGGAGTTCCCTGCAGGAGATATGCGGATAAGGCCAAATTCCAGGCAAGAAGACTACATAGCATTGCAAAGACGCCTGTGACCCTCTCGGGTGAATGACAGAATTTGGGAGGCGAGGCCAAGCCTGTGGTATTAATCTTGACTTGTGAATTAAAAGGCAAAGACAAGAAAGGAATGCACACAGCCGGTGAGTTGGCGAGTGCCATGAAAGCCTGGTGTGTATTAAGAGAAGATTGAATTGCAAAAGTATATTGCACAATTGAAGGCTGCACGCGTGTGGATGAGAAGCAAAGAAAGGCAGTCCTGTGGTGAACTTTAAATTACTGATAACTGTGTACCCAGTGATACAGAGTAGTGGAGTGGTCCGGCGAGAGGAAGTAGTCCACGCAAATGTCTCTGCAAAAGGTGAAATGTTTTATTATACAGCAATGAAGTGAATGAACTTTAAAGAGTGTGATGATCAACATTGACCCTGGCAAAAGGGGAAGTAGAGAGTGAATATTGAACGCTTGTGCTTATGAGATTGAACTATATAGACCAAGAAACACCGAGGCAAATAACACAAGAGGGAAAGTCGAAGTGGTTCTGCGGATGTCTATGGTAAAAGCCTTGCACATTCAAAAGTCTTTGACATCAGGAAAAGGTGTGAGCCTGATCGAGGGAGACCGGAAGTGAAGTGTGATAAGTTAGGGGAAGGGAACCCCTAACAAAGGTGAATAAAGCTTGCAGAAGGGAACCCCCGCAAGGGCTGTGAGTGAGAGGTCTACGTGAACTTTTGGTTGTACTGTGAACCCTTTTTGTTGAACTGTGCAAGAACTTTAAGAATGCTGGAAAAGTGACTTTAACGTGGAAGACCAGGTGGGCCTCGATCCACGTTTTGAAATGCTTTGTCTTGATAACCTGAGCCAGAGTGTGACATTCTGTCTACGGAGACAGCCTTAGTCCGTGCTGTCCAACGTGGGGAGAAGAACTGACTCAGCCACTTTGATTCTTTATATTCGAACACTGATTTTTCTTTGCATACATATTCCCCTTTGCACACTTTTGTACAAGAGATAGGGCAGGCATTAGTATTTGTTAGTATAGGCTATTCTGATTTGACAGAGACTCACTAGGACTGCGTTTTCTTTATTTGATGGTACAGACTACTCCCATCCTAGCTATAGGGCAAAGCAGGAGTTTTTCCAAACCCTGAGAATTGAATAAAGGTTTTACAAATTGTACCTTTTTTGTCAGTGTCATACTTGTGATACCAAGCCTCCCTTACAGTCATCAAGGAGCTCCTTCAATAATCGCTCAACTGCCTGCTCCATGCCACCAGACAAGGCATCTTCAGGGACCCTGACTATGCAAATATAATTTCTTCTGAATCGGGACTCCAGGTCATCGCACTTACTCTTAACTACCTTCATGTCTTCATGTCCTTTGTTAGGGTAGTCACCTCCCCTTGGAGCTCATGTATGGTATATTTGATTGCCCCAATTCTCTCCTCCACTAGTGATCCGCACATCTTCCTTTGCCAGTTATGCATGCATAAAGGTAACATTGTTTGTGATGTCATCCAATTTGGCATGTACAGTTGCAAACCCTTTGGTCATGGCCTCCATCATTTTCTGGAGGTCAGTGGGCGGTGTATTGGCAGCATGATCTTGTGCCTGCTGGGGATGAAGCAGAGTCCCCCTCTCGTGCCGGGGAGCCGCTTTGGTAAACTTGTCCATCGCTCCAGTATTCTTCCCAGCACCGGCCCCTCTCGTCATGTCAGGCTGTGGTGGGCCCACACAGTAGAAAGTGTTAGACAGGTGCTTAAATTGCAGCTAGCAGGTACCGCAAATCACTAGTAGTGAAAGTGGTGCACTGCTGATGTCAGGCCACACCCCAATTCACACCACCACAAAAATAGCTGTGGTGTACCGTGGCGTTGTCTCAGCAGTGCAATCTAACCCGCCGCCACACCAGCGCATCTGCAGAACAACATCTGCCCGAGTGATGGGCCCCCAACCTGCCCAGAGGGTGGCAGTCAGTTCTGTCACCAAGATGCTGCAGTTAAAGCATCCAGAAACAGGTCTGCCACTATCCGGGGAGTCAGCCAACTGCACAAAACATTCAAACGTACCACCATGGGGCAAGGATAAAATGCCATCCACCAGCACCAATGTTGAACACAGTGCCAGAGGGCTCCCCCTGTTCCCACCCAGGTCTGTGCCTCAACAGACCAGCAGAGGGTGAATGAAGAGATAGCGCTCTGACCCGGCCCAGCCGGCAGGTATGCAGATATGTATTGAATGCGCACAGGATAATGAAGGTCTATGGCAGGGCCACCGACTACCCACGCTGGGTCCCGCTGTAAGGAACTCATGGTGGCAGCAGTAAAGACAGACACAACTGATCACAGTTCAAGGGTGTTTATTATAATGGGTGAAATAAATGGCCAATCTAAACCTAAATCTAAGATGGGAGCAAGCTACGACCTTCAAATAATAATAAGGCAGTCCTAGTGGCATCTTGTCAAATAAAAAGGGCGTATACTAAAACAAACTATTGCCAATCCTTACTGCTAGATTACAAAAAAGATTGTAGGATAATGTTCACCAGAAAAGAAAGAAGTGTTCACAAAATGATAGGTCAGTGTGGTATGACTGGGTCTCCCTTCCCCACGTTTGAAGCATGGGACAAGGCAGGACTCTCGAGCACAGCACACTCCTTGGCTTTGTCAGCACGAGGTTCACAGTTCCAGTTCAACTATATCAATACCTTTATCAGTGAAGTATTTTTCCTGCAACAGTCTCTTGCCGTAGAACACTTGCTGATTCAAAGTAACAAACAAACAGAAAGTTCCTTTGTTACTCTTGTACCCTTGCCAATTGCTCTTCGCCCCTTGGATCTCCCTCCACCGGGCTCGGATCCCTCTTGCAACTCGGGCCTCCCTCTGTCGGGTTCACTACAGCCTTCTTTAACACAGATCAAGTATTTTTAATACAGTTCATGTTTTACCCAATTTCATCAGAAAGCTGTGGTTCCCTTCTCCTAGCTTTCTTTCGGCATCCCTCTGTCAGGTTCACACTTGCCTTATTCCACAGTTCGCAAACTTTTCAGAAAGCGGGGTTCCCTTCCCCTAGCTTTGCTCTGACAATGGGTCAGAGACCTTTGATTGTACAAAGGATTTGACGTGACCCTTATAGGACCACTCTGATGCCTCACACCACCCTTTCCTAGGGTCTACTGGTTCTTGTAGTTTCAAAAACAGGTCCGGGTCAGAGTCTTTCGAATGAGCGCCCACGTGGCACCGGACCCCTCTGTACCTGTACCTCAACTGGGCTTTCTTTAAAGTTAGAACACAAACACAAAGGGCCTCATTACAAGTATGCCAGTCTGGTAACAACAGAGCCAGTAAGCTTCCGGCACTGTTGTCACCGAACCAGCATATTCTGAGTTCTGCGTGCGGGGGCCTTTCCGCCCCCCAGGTCTGACCTGGTGGCTGGAAAGGCACCCGCTCGCAGACCTTTGTGGTAGCACCGGCACTATTATGAATGGTGCTGTTGCTACCGTCTTCCCCATTCCCATTGAGTCCTATCGGACTCAAATGGGAATGGGGAGTAATTTTTTCCAGCGCCTGGCTATAGGGAATTACTGGGATTGCCGGGGCTATAATGTCCCGGTAATTGCCCATTGCCAGGCGCTGGAAAAAAAATGATTCCAGCGGCAGCCGTGCCGTTTTTACCGGCACAGCTACCGCCAGGATCGTAATGAGGCCCAAAGTCTGTCTTTTGCAAATTCTTTGCATTCAAAAATGTTGCTACTTATAACCTTGGGCTCAACACCGTTAAGTTTGCTATCGGGCTCCTCCGACTCACTGACTGTGCTGAACCCGCTGGCTTCTTTAATCTCTGGAGTCAAGGATAGTACCACGATAGCCAGATTGCCTCTACGTCTACCTTATTAATGCGGGAGGTGCCTGTGTACCATTGTCGCCTGCTGCTTCGCACGCCAGCTGTAACTCTGCGTCTTATGATTTCCTTGTCGGAGGCTTTGCATGTCTGAGTTGAAAAGGGGAAGGGCAACCCCCCCTTCATCGTCCTTCCAAATATCACCGCCTTTCTTCTCAGTTTGAACTGCCGGTCTGATGTAGCTGTCTCCTCGTGCATTCGGCCTTGCTCGAAGTGTGCTTTAGTGCTCTGCCTTTTATCCCTGTAGGGAAGGTAAAGGGCCGTCAGGTGTGCATGATTATTGTCAATTGCCTGACTCTGCCTGACCCATGTGTTTGGACATGTCAGGGAAATGGCTCTGGTGTTAGTCCGTTGTCTGTTATAGTGTAAGCAAGTGTTTGTGTGGGAAAAGGGGGGGTAAAGCTTCTAAATTTCCTACAGGGTAGGATGTAGAGAAGGTGTTACAAGGGTGGGGATACCGCCTCTCAACCCTCAGTGTCCCACTTACACTCCCGAAGACCCCTTGCCAAGGTGATCCTCCCCCTTGGTCCACCCCCAGGAACTGGATCCAATAGCAATGGCCATGTCCTGGCCACCTGGATGACAGATCTCCAGGGACTAGCGGGTGATACACCTTCGGGTTTCTCACACCGCCCGAGCAGGGTGGATGGCAGCAGTCACACCCGAGTGGCCCGAGGAACCCATGCACCCACACCTCCACAGCTCACCAGCTAAGTGTCATCATTTGCACCTTCCTCCGGGGGCAGGCCCCAGCACGATCGTCGGGTCTGGCGCCGTAACTGCCACAGCTGAGGTTGCTGGTGCTGGCGATAGCTCTAGGGCTCCAGCTCCACATATGTGTGTCCTCGGAAGACCGCACCCCCAGCCAGGGTACAGGGAAGGAGAATGCAGCAGACCACCCCGCTCGCTCTCCCCGCAGTGGACACTGCTCCCTTGGAGGCGGGCACTCGCTCCTCCGATGGAGGCCTGGTCCGTACCCGCACCCCGTCGGGGTGGCCTTCACCAGCTGAATAAAGGATTGCAGTGGGTGTCCGCTGCCAAGACGCTGTCCAGCGGTGCCACATATCAAGAGAGACAGTTTTGGTTCAAACAGCTCACTTAATCTGCCACCACAGCCAGGATAGATGTGGCGCTGTACAGAGCAAGAAAACTAAGCAGCCACCTTAGTCAGCTGCCCACCAGCGCCCCCAATTAGGCCCTTTATCTTGACTGGGATGAGTATGAACGTTCCAGCAATGATTGTAAGGAACTCAAGGTGGCAACAGTAAAGACAGACACAAGTGATCACAGTTCAAGGGTGTTTATTGAACATTCCAATGGGTGAGATAAACAACTAATCTAAACCTATATCTAAAATGGGAGCAAGCTACGACCATCAAATAATAATAAGGCAGTCCTAGTGGCATCTTGTCAAATAAAAAGGGCCTATACTAAAAAAAAAAAAGAACTATTGCCTAGATTACAAAAAAGAGTGTGGAATAATGTTCACCAGAAAAGAATGAAGTGTTCACAAAATGAAAAGTCATAATGGTATGGCTGGGTCTCCTTTCCCCACGTTTTAAGCACAGGTAAATGCAGGACCTCTGAGCACAGAACGCCCCTGGGCCTCGTCAGCACAAGGTTCATAGTTCAAGTTCAACGAAATCAAAACCTTCAGAGGCTAAGTCTCTTTCCTGACAAAGTCTCTTGCCTTAGAAGGCCTGCTGATTCACAACGACAAACAAATAAACAAAAGTTCCTTCAGTGGTTTTGCACCTGGGCGATTGTTCTTTGCCCCTAGGATCTCCCTCCGCCGGGCTCGGATACTCCATGCAACTTGGGCCTCCCTCCGGCGGGTTCACTACGGCCTTTCAAATGCAGCCTGCAGTTTTCTACAGTCTTAATGTCATTTTGAACAACTTCTCCTTGTGGACAACCCTCTGCCGGGTTCAACTTGCTTTATCACGGTACTGGATTCACTCTCGTTGGCTCTCCCCTATGCACCCCTCCGTCGGGTTCATATAGCCGCTTTATCATACTGTTCAAAGTGTACTCTGTTTTCTACCTTTTCTCACTTTCCCCTAGAGGCTCATCACCTTGAAAGCCCTGGTTCTGTCTAGGCTGGACTATTGTAAAAGCCTCTTTCTCAATCTTTCTACTTCTACTCTCTGTCATCTACAACTCCTCCAGAACAGAACCGCAAGACTTATCCTTGGCCTCAATCCCTGGGACTGCATCTCTCCGGCCTTGAAATCCCTCAACTGGCTCCCAGTGGCTGAAAGGATCAAGCTCAAGACCCTCTGCATAATCCACAAGGCTTTCTGGGGCCGTGGCCCACACTATCTACAAAGCTCTCTTTCTAAATACTCTCCCTTTATGTCCCTCCTCTCGTCCTTCTCCAACTCTCTGCGGGTGAGCCGCTTTCACAAACAGAGATTTGGGGGGTAGATCTTTATCCTCTGCAGGTGCTTCCCTCTGAAACAGCCTCCCTGCCTCTCTCCGTCTTGAGCCGGAGCACCTTAAGTTCCGAAAACTCCTCAAGACCTTCCTTTTCTCTTCCTTCTTCTCTCTCCCTGGCTAACCTCCTTTCTTTTCTCTCCACCCTCCTTCTGCCACCTATCTCTGGTCAGTTTTTGCTGACTGGTTGCCTGGTTCACCTCCAGAGCCTACAGGTCCCAGGCTCCCCCGCCAGTCTCTTGCACTTGCCTACGGGCCGCTGCACTTTGTTCAATATTACTGCACTTTCAGTTTACGCTCCTTGAGCGGGGCAACCTCTCTATCCTTAACTCAGGGCCCTGCTGGACCGGACTCTTTGTCCCCTCACCCACCCTCCCGTCTCTGCACCTCGGTCTGTATGTATGCATGACCTAAATGTACTAGGACCAGTTACTTCGTCTGTCCCCCGCCCACCGTTTTTTCTACCCCCCCCCCCCCGAGCTTGGTCTCAACTGTACCACTTCATGCACTTACACTAGGAGAAATGTCGTCAAGCCTAGTAATCTAGTTTTTCTGTTTATATCATTCGGAATCTTCAAGGTCTAAGAATGATTACTGTATTCCCTTGTTCCCTTCCTGCCTTGAATTACTTTGAAGCACTTCACCTGTGTATAAGCGCTATATAAATAAAAGATAAATACATTTATCTCAACCAGTGCTCCAGATAAGATTTTGAGGTGGGAGTATTTTACTCCCTATTTTTAAACTTTGAGAGTAAATGTGATTTTAAGAGAGGAAAAATGACCTTTCTCCTTTGCAAGAGAGAAAAATGTATGTGACATCCAGCCGACATGTGCATAACTATATGGATATCATTTCTATGCTGCAGCTTTCTGCATTGTGACAGAATACACCTTTCATTATTTCTCTGAGGTCTGGCCATTTGATCTCTCCTGTATATATTTAAATGTTGAAATCAAAAAACCTAGCCAATTACATAGTAAAGCAAACATGAATTGTATTGTGTGTATTGAGGTTCGATAGCCGAATTGTCTTTTAATGTTTCATGAAAGTCCTCATTTCCTGGCGTTATTACTACCTAATGGTATGCCAATGTTATGATACAACAGTGCAGAGAGGCACGGACTCCATGCCACATTCTATATCTAATCTAATTGGCAAAGGGTTATTTATATAGCACTTTTGGTAAAAGCGCTGTACATAGAACATATTTATCACAATTATCACCAAACCAAAGTCAGTACTCCTTTATCGACCTTGAAAGGATGAAAGGCTATGTTGGCCTTGCCAGGATTCGAGCCTGCAACCTACAGATCATGCACAGATTGCAGCAACAAGTACTCAACCCGCTGAGCTATCTTACTGGCTAACATCCTTCAGAGGTCGGTTAACTGAGTATCGATTGAGGTATAATAATCACAGTACCTGTAACGCTCACCTGATTCCCGTAGAGGCGCCGGTCTTGACTGGTCATATACCGTATCTTCAAAGGTGATGTGTAACACACGGCTGGCTCTTTGGGCTGGACCTCTGTGCACTGTATGTCTGCCTCGAAGGGTAAGATGTCTGCAGATAGAAAATATGGGATTAAGGAACTGGGTTATTGAATGTCTCTCTCTTCTTCCCTTTCTCTTCTCCTGAAGAACCCCAAAGGTTAACGCTCTCACCTTAGGTAAGTGAACGCCGTGCTCTCCATCTGCCTCGGGGCAGGGTGCTGTAACCAGTTTCTTCACTGGATAAGGGGAGCAGGCCTCTTGACTTCAGAGGACTGCTGTCCGTCGTTTACTGCACGAACGGTAAGTTTCGAGTAATTCTAATGTCTTTAAAGTCTTTAGTAATGATGTTTCTTGTTTTGCAGGGTTCCGGCGATGGCGGATGACGGGCTGACGTGAGTTGAAGATGGAGCCCGTGTGATGAATAGAAGCGCCTGGAAGCACGTAAGTAAGCGCTTGTTGCCTGCTTCACGATGCGCTCTAACTGTCTTTTTATTTTGCAGGTACAAGTTTGGAGCGGCTGCAGGGTGCCGGAATACCCACTGGGTTAGATGTGGAAAGGAGTAATGGCACGTGAGTATTAAAGTTCCCCAATGTCTTTAAACGCACCTTGTTTTGTCTTTCAGATGCGGGATGCAGCGCCGAAGGCCTCCGGAGCGTGCGAAGAGTTGGTAAGCTTTTGTCTTTCAGATGTCGGAATGCAGTGTGAAGACCTCCGGAGCGCACAAAGAGTAGGTAAGCCTTTGTCTTTCAGATGCCGGAATGCAGCGCGAGGCGTTGGTGACAGCCGATGGACCAGGTAAGTGAAGAGCTGTCACTGAAGACCGTAATGCTAACCTGTTCTTTCTTGTCTTTATAGGTGTTGCTGAAGACTGGATTCAGGATGGTAAGCCTTTTTCCTTAGGCCCAGGATCAGATGCAGAAGACACGATGAGCGTTCTGCTGCAGAGGATGCAGAATAACGCAAAGCAAGATTCATCCATCGGGTGTGGTTTAAATAGCCTCCTGCAGTGCTTAGGTGTCTCCTTCCACAGCCACGCCTAGGTAAGAAAAGAGTTCCTGCTTTCCAGAAGAGTTCCAGTGTTCTGAATCTAGGGAGTGGCTCCTGCCCCACCCAACAGAAAAAGTAGTTCCAAACAGAAGAGGATCAGAGGCTCAACTGGCAGGCAAGTAAGCAGCATGGTCTGCTGCAGGTAAGTCCACCCAAGCATTATGAGCCCGGCGCTTCCAGCGCTGGGACTGGGCATATTTATGAGCATGGTGCCACTGGCGCCAGGACTGGGTCCAAAAGGTCCTAATTGGGACTGGTTGCCACTCGGAACCTGGGTTATGGATCTGGTTCCGAGGGAGTTGGGAAAACCCTGACCTTTTGGAAGCAGAGATCATGACAGTACCCCCCCTCAATGCCCCTCCCAAACCAGGCTTCTCCGGGGGTTTTGGCTTGTCAGGAAATGTTCGGTGAAATCTTTTGATTAGGCGAGGAGCGTGGACATATTCAGCAGGTTCCCAGGATCTCTCTTGGGGGCCGTAGCCTTTCCAGTCAATTAGGTAAAATAGTTTAGATTTGGAGATCTTGGAGTCCAGAATGCTTTTGACTTCAAACTCGAGTTCTCCATCAACTAGGATAGGTTTTGGAGATTTAGTTAGTCGGGTTTGAGGTTGCACGGGTTTTAATAGAGAGACGTGGAAGACCGGATGTATCTTCATGTGCGGGGGCAAGTCCAACTTGACCGCTACTGGGTTTACTATGGTAGTGATGGAATAGGGACCAAGGTATCTTGGGTTGAATGTGCGTGGCCCTTCTAGAGGTAGATATTTGGTGGATAACCAGACTTGATCCCCTACTTGATATTGAGGGGCTACCTTCCGATGTTGATCTGCTCCTTTCTTGTATTGTTCTTTAGCCCTTTGAAGGTGAGAAACAGCTTCCTTAAAGGCTTGGGTGATTGTAGAATGCAGGTAGTCTACTGCTGGTGTTTCAAGATCTTGGAGGGGATCCAACTCCGAGGTTCGAGGGTGACTGCCGTACAAAAGAAAAAACTGGGTTTTCCCAGTTCCCGAATGGACAGAGTTATTGTAAGCATATTCGGCTATCCAAAGGATGTCTTTCCAAGTTTTTTCAGTTTGTTGCAGCATGCAGCGTAAATACTGTTCCAGAGTTTGATTGGTCCTCTCGGTTTGTCCGTCGGTCTGAGGGTGGTGACTGGTCGATAGTCTCACATCAATTTGAGCCGACCGACAGCAACTTCGCCAAAAATGAGAAATAAATTGACTACCTCGATCCGAAATTAGAACCGAAGGAAAACCGTGCAGTCGGACGATGTTTTCGAGAAATTCTCGGGCCAGAGTTGCTGCTGTTGGCAAGCCTTTGAGCGGAATGAAATGCGCCATCTTGGAGAATAAGTCCACGATTACTAGAATCGTATTGTATCCGGAGCATGGAGGTAGATCGGTGATGAAGTCCATAGAAAGCGTATGCCAAGGGCGAGGTGGGATGTCAATAGGGCGTAAGAGGCCTGCTGGTCTTTCCTTTTGACTCTTGTTTTGGGCGCATACTCCACAGGACATTATAAAGTCTCTGATAACTTTTTTCCAAGACGGCCACCAGAAGTAGCGCTTGATCTTTTCTGAGGTCTTGGCCATACCGGGATGTCCTTCCATTAAAGAATCGTGATAACAAGAGATTACTTTTTTCTGTAAATCTGTGCTGGGTAGGTATAATCGTTCTTGGAAATACAATAAGTTGTCCTTTACTGCAAAGTCCTTTCCCTGCATATGCCAATTCTGTATGTCTGCTGGAGTTACAAGTTGCCTGGCTTTATCCTTAACTTCCTCTATGGATTCTGTGGCGATTACACCCAGAATTCTTTGTTCGGGAATGATTGGTACAGGTTTAGGGTTGATCAAGTGTTCTTCCACTCCCATCCGAGAAAGGGCATCAGCTTTACCGTTCTTTGTACCAGGTCGATAGGTAATTTTGAAGTCAAACTCGGCAAAGAATAATGCCCAACGGAGTTGTCTAGAGGATTGGGCTTTTGCGGTTTTCAAATATTGCAGGTTTCGGTGATCCGTAATCACAGTAACGGTGTGTCGGGCCCCCAGCAGATAATGCCGCCAAGCCTTAAAGGCAGACTTGATAGCCAGAAGTTCCTTGTCAGTAATCGTGTAATTGATTTCAGGAGGCGAGAATTTGCGGGACCAAAATGCCACGGGATGCAACTGATTGGTTACCGGGTCCTTTTGTGATAGAACTGCCCCCATGGCAAGGCTTGAAGCATCAGTTTCCACGATGTAGGGGAGTTCGGGGCGAGGGTGTTTTAAGATTGGTGCAGAGATAAATTTAGTCTTCAAATCCTGGAAAGCTTGTTCCACCTTGGTAGACCATTCAAAACGTTTGTTTTTCTTTAACAAGGCAGTAATGGGCTGGACTATTCGAGAGAATTCGGGGATAAACCTGCGGTAAAAGTTAGCGAAGCCTAACATGCTTTGCACACCTTTTACGGAGGATGGTGATGGCCATTTGAGAACTGCATCGACCTTCTTTGAATCCATACGCACTCTGCCAGGTGATAATATGAATCCCAAGAATTCAACTTCAGTCACGTTGAAAACACATTTTTCCAACTTAGCGAAAAGTTTGTGTTGACGCAATCTTTCGAGGACCATTTTCACGTGTTTCCGATGTTCAGATTCCGATGAAGAATAAACGAGGATGTCGTCAATGTAAACAAAAACACACACATCTATGAGCTCTCTGAGGACATCGTTCATAAAATATTGAAAGGCGGCCGGGGCATTGCAAAGTCCGAAGGGCATGACCTGATATTCAAATAGCCCATACTTGGTGCGGAAGGCCGTCTTCCATTCATCGCCCTCTTTTACTCGTACCAAGTGGTAAGCTCCTCTAAGATCCAGCTTTGTATATATTCATGCTTTTCTGACTTGGTCCAGGAGTTCAGGGATCAAAGGTAACGGATATCTATTCTTAACGGTGATCTGGTTCAGGGAGCGATAATCTATACAAGTTCTAAGGTCTCCTTCCTTTTTTGGAACGAAGAACAAAGCTGAAGAAGCAGGGGACTTGAAAGGACGAATAAACCCATTTGCCAGGTATTGATCCAGGTATTGTCGAAGGTGAAGGTTCTCAGGCTCGGTGAGGGCATAAATTCTACTACAAGGAGGAGTAGATCCAGGTATCAGGTCTATCTGGCAGTCATAAGACCTATGAGGAGGTAGAGAGTTAGCCTGATCCTTCCGGAAAACATCTTGGTATTCTAGGTATTCGGGAGGTAACTGGGGAGTCTCTGAAGAAATTGCTGCCAGTGCAACACCAGGTGGAGGGTGACAAGTAGAGACACATTCTGGAAACTGGACCGTTCTTGCTCGCCAATCGATCAGAGGATTGTGTTTCTCTAACCAAGGTATTCCTAGAATAATCTGAAACTGAGGGGCCTTGATCACATCGAACACGATCTTCTCATGGTGTCCATCTTGACTTACTAGCGTCACCTCTTGAGTGGTATGCGTTACTGGCCCGGAGGCTATCTCCGTACCATCCACCGTAGTAATGACGTCCTTTACAGCCTTGGGACAAAGAGTTAGATTCATCCTCAAAACCATTTCATGATCCACATAATTGCCGATGGCACCGCTGTCGACGTAAGCTTCAATTGCATGTAATCGATCCGGATTATCAGGGCTAATGAGGACCATAGGTATCACGAAATGCGAGGTCACGGAACTGGTTTTCACACTCGGCAAGAGGACCTCTATTCTTGTCGGGCGAGGTTGTTTCCCTGCTCAGAGTTTGTAACTTTGGTAACTGCGGCTCCTACTGCCTTCTTGGCAGGTTTCACCGGACAGTCTCGAAGAAAGTGCCCTGAGTTTCCGCAATAGAGGCATAATAGCAACTGTTTTCTCCTTTCCCGCTCCTTTTGTGTTAGAGGACCTTTCAGACCCCCTATTTGCATGGGTTCCCCGGAGTCTACTCCTTTGGAAGGAGTTGGCGGTTTGGAAAATACTCGAGCATCAAACTTGGAACGATCGGCCTTCCTGTTCTGCAGTCTGTGATCTATTTGAACGACTAAGTCTATATAGTCCGAACAATCTTGTGGGGGATTCACTACTTGGGCTAACACATCTTTGAGCTCTCCACGTAGACCTCTATAAAACAGCGTAATCCTTTTGTCCTCAGGCCATTGAGTTTCCACTATCAGTCTGTTGAAAGACGCAATATAAGCCAAAAGGTCTTGATTACCTTGTCGCAACGAAAGAAGCTCATTGTCCAAGGCCTGCCTCTGTGAATGTCTTGCGAACAGTTTTTCCATACTGAGCTGAAAAGCTTGAAAATCATGGAGGACCGGATCATCTTGATTTACTAGAGGGATCGACCAGTCTGCCGCATTGCCACTAAGGTACGAAAGCACGAAAGCTACTTTAGCTTGATCAGTTGGAAAGGCTGCTGGCCGGCATAAGAAATGCAACCGGCACTGATTGATAAATACTGCAAACCTCTTTGGGTCACCAGAAAATCGTTCGGGCGGAGCCAGAGGTACATTCCCAGGTAGGTTGATCTGCACTGGATTCATAGAGGATGTAGAAGGAAGATTTCCCCCAGATGCGGGTAACGGGGTCTGTCCGGCTTGTGACTGTAGCAATTGTCTAGCGAGATCATCTGTTCGCTCCTTGGAAATAATCAGTTCCCTTCTTAGAGCGTTCGTTTCCTGACGGGCTGCATGCACTTCTGCCCTTAGTTCCCCAAGTAACTGGGCTAGCTGGTCGGTATCCGAGGTTTCCATAGCGCCTGGACGGGAGTTTTGTGGTAGGCTTTGCGTTCTGTAACGCTCACCTGATTCCCGTAGAGGCGCCGGTCTTGACTGGGCGTATACCGTATCTTCAAAGGTGATGTGTAACACACGGCTGGCTCTTTGGGCTGGACCTCTGTGCACTGTATGTCTGCCTCGAAGGGTAAGATGTCTGCAGATAGAAAATATGGGATTAAGGAACTGGGTTATTGAATGTCTCTCTCTTCTTCCCTTTCTCTTCTCCTGTAGAACCCCAAAGGTTAACGCTCTCACCTTAGGTAAGTGAACGCTGTGCTCTCCATCTGCCTCGGGGCAGGGTGCTGTAACCAGTTTCTTCACTGGATAAGGGGAGCAGGCCTCTTGACTTCAGAGGACTGCTGTCCGTCGTTTACTGCACGAACGGTAAGTTTCGAGTAATTGTAATGTCTTTAAAGTCTTTAGTAATGATGTTTCTTGTTTTGCAGGGTTCCGGCGATGGCGGATGACGGGCTGACGTGAGTTGAAGATGGAGCCCGTGTGATGAATAGAAGCGCCTGGAAGCACGTAAGTAAGCGCTTGTTGCCTGCTTCACGATGCGCTCTAACTGTCTTTTTATTTTGCAGGTACAAGTTCGGAGCGGCTGCAGGGTGCCGGAATACCCACTGGGTTAGATGTGGAAAGGAGTAATGGCACGTGAGTATTAAAGTTCCCCAATGTCTTTAAACGCACCTTGTTTTGTCTTTCAGATGCGGGATGCAGCGCCGAAGGCCTCCGGAGCGTGCGAAGAGTTGGTAAGCTTTTGTCTTTCAGATGCCGGAATGCAGTGTGAAGACCTCCGGAGCGCACGAAGAGTAGGTAAGCCTTTGTCTTTCAGATGCCGGAATGCAGCGCGAGGCGTTGGTGACAGCCGATGGACCAGGTAAGTGAAGAGCTGTCACTGAAGACCGTAATGCTAACCTGTTCTTTCTTGTCTTTATAGGTGTTGCTGAAGACTGGATTCAGGATGGTATGCCTTTTTCCTTAGGCCCAGGATCAGATGCAGAAGACACGATGAGCGTTCTGCTGCAGAGGATGCAGAATAACGCAAAGCAAGATTCATCCATCGGGTGTGGTTTAAATAGCCTCCTGTAGTGCTTAGGTGTCTCCTTCCACAGCCAGGCCTAGGTAAGAAAAGAGTTCCTGCTTTCCAGAAGAGTTCCAGTGTTCTGAATCTAGGGAGTGGCTCCTGCCCCACCCAACAGGAAAAGTAGTTCCAAACAGAAGAGGATCAGAGGCTCAACTGGCAGGCAAGTAAGCAGCATGGTCTGCTGCAGGTAAGTCCACCCAAGCATTATGAGCCCGGCGCTTCCAGCGCTGGGACTGGGCATATTTATGAGCCTGGTGCCACTGGCGCCAGGACTGGGTCCAAAAGGTCCCAATTGGGACTGGTTGGCACTCGGAACCTGGGTTATGGATCTGCTTCCAAGGGAGTTGGGAAAACCCTGACCTTTTGGAAGCAGAGATCATGACAGTACCTATATGTTAGACGAACCACATATGAAGCGCTATATAAAGTTAAATACCTATCTGGATTATCACTGGGACAGGTTTTGCCGAGTTTCTATTTCAATCACCAATGTAACTTTCCTTTGTTTGTTTTTGAACAGCGCTTGCACTTCCTGGAGAGTCAGGTTTTGGATGTTTTAATTGTAGTCTTGAAGATTTGAGAGTCTAGAACACCTGTGATTGGTGTAATGACAATCACTCACCCTTGAGCAAAGACTCTGCTGCCATTGACCATTTATAGTAATGTACCTCATTGACTGCAAGGTTGAATGGATGTAAACTATACTGTGCATACTCATCATTTTACACACCGTTTTTATTAATGGAGTGTAAATTAAATTATAAGTGTAAAAATTATCTCCCTTCGCATGATTATGCACATAGCACCAGAACTCTGAAAAATATAATTGTGCAATACTGGTTTGCTTTCAGCGTAAAAAAAGCATAATTTGCTACAAAATATTAATTCTCAATTGCAACTTAGTTTTGCAACTTATTAATTATATGATCCTAAAATTCTAGGAAAATGTGTGCTTCTGAAGCTGAATGGAAAGAAACCATTCCTTTTATCACAGTTTGCAGTTTCTTTTTTTGAAAGGCTTCAGAGACATACATTCTGTTTCAGAGGTTGCTTGCAATTACATCCATGTAGATACAAATTAAAAGAAGCCTTGTGGTTTCTGTCAAATAACCTGACCTTTGCACTGCCCTCTGCTCTAAACCTGTGGGTAAATGTACACAGGAAAATAATAAAGCTGTTGTATTTTCAGGATTTTCATGCGTAAAAAGGCCTAGTACGCACCTTATCTGGAGGCCTGATCTCAACCTTTCAACTTGGGCCTCCCTCTGTCAGGATTACTACGGCCTTTCTTTAATACAGTTCATGTGTTGGAAATTTTCATCAGAAAGCAGGGGTTTCCTTCTCCGAGGTTTCTTTTGGCATCTCTCTGTCGGGTTCGCACTTGCCTGATTTCACAGTTCACAATCTTATCGGAAAGCGGGGTTCCCTTCCCCTAGCTTTCCTATGGCAACGGGTCAGAGACTTTCGATTGTACAAGGGATTTGATGTGACCCTTGTAGGACCACTCTGATGCCTCACGCCACCCCTTCCTAGTGCCTTCTGGTTCTTGTGGTTTCAAAACAGGTCCCGTTTAGAGTCTTTCGAATGAGTGCCCACCTAGCGCCGGACCCCTCTGTACCTGGACCTCAACTGGTCTTTCTTTAAAGTTCAAACACAGACACAAGTTCTTTCTATTTCAAATTCCTTGCGTTCAAAATGTTGCTACTTGCAACCTTGGGCTAAACACAATTTGGTTTGCTATCAGCTTCCTCTGACTCACTGGCTGTGCTGAACCCATTGACTTCTCTGATCTCTGGAGTCAAGGAAAGTACCACAGTAGCCAGCTTGCCTCTCCACCTGCGTTATCAATGCGGGAGGCCCCTGTGTACCTTTGACATCTGCTGCTCCACAAACCAGCTGTAACTCCTGGTCTTATGCTTTCCCTTTCTGAGGCTTTGCAGGTCTCAGTTGCAAAGGACAAGGGTAATCCCCACTTCGTCGTACTTCCAGGTCTCGCCGCCTTTCTCCTCCGTTTGAACTGCCGGTTTGGTGTAGCTGTCTCCTCGTGCATTTGGCCTTGCTCAAAGTGTGCTTTCGTGCTCTGCCTTTTATCCTTGTGGGGAAGGTAAAGGACCGTCAGGTGTGCATGGTTATTGTCAATTGCCCAACTCTGCCTGACCTGTATGTTGGCACATGTCAGGTAAATGGCTCTGGTGTTAGTCCGTTGTCTGTTACCGTGTTAAAAAGTATTTCTATGGGAAAAAGGGAGGGAGCGAGGTAAAGCTCGTAAATATCCTACAGGGTAGGATGGGAAAAATGTGTTACAGGGAAGGGAGTACCGTGTCTTAACCCTCAGTGTCCCACTACCACTCCCCGAAGACCCCTCGCCCATGTCATCCTTCCCCACTGGTCCACCCCCAGTAACTGGATCTAATAGTGATGGCCGTGTCCTGGCCACCTGGACGAAAGATCCCTGGGGACCAGTAAGTGAGACACCTTTGGTTTCTCACATGATTCTCACTTTTTTAATTCACTCTTAGCTCTTTATCTTGACTGGGACGAGTATAAGTGTTCCAGGAATGATTCTCACTCTCTTCCCGTATTCTTTACACTTTATCTGGACTGCAGCAGACCACCCTGCTCGCTCTCCACGCAGTGGACACTGCTCCCATCTGGGCAGGGCACCCGCTCCTCCAACGGAGGCTTGGTCCGTGTTCGCACCCCGTCGGGCATGCCGTCACCAGCTGAATGAAGGATCGCAGTGGGTGTCTGTTGCCAAGACGCAGTCCAGCGGTGCCGCAGATCAAGGGAAGCGCCCACAGACAGTTTTGGGTCAAACAGCTCGCTTAATCTGCCAGCACAACCAGGATACGTGTGCCGCTGTACAGAGCAAGAAAGCTAAGCAGCCATCTTAGTTGGCTGCCCAACAGCGCCCCCTGATCAGGCCTTTTATCTTGACTGGGACGAGTATGAGCATTCCAGGAAAGATTCTCACTCTCTTCATGTATTCTTGACACTTTATCTGGAATGGCACAAGTTTGAGTGTTCCAATAGTGATTCTTGCAATCTTCAAACACCTTCAATATTCTATCTTGACTGCAACACATATGAGCATTGCAGTTATTATCTGTGGTCCCCCTGCCGGGTCTCCCGCTTTCCCCATTACTTGATTTAGTTAGGAATAACGTCACCAGGCTGCATGACAGGCTGCAATCCTCTCTGTCTCTTGTCAGGTTGGCTCATCGGCTTTTCTGTGGTTTCCCATACAGGTTTGCCATTCTTCCTTCTTTCCGTTCGCTTCGCTCTTCGTAATGAAAGTGGTGTCAGCGTTGTTCGTTGTTTAAGGAACCCCCCTTGGTTCAATGCATCTTCTCTCCTTTTCGATGCCATCCATCTGAACCTGCACCTGGGCTTCCATTCTGCATTGAGCGCTGCACGTCCAAGTTTCCTCCTCTGTACCTCGGCGAGCCAGTTTGAAACTTGTGTGGTCCCTCTATTTCTCAATATCTCTGCCTCCCATTATTATTACGTTGCTGTGTACTTCCCCAGCATATTGTTAAAGTTCATCCTTTCTGTTTGACTTGTATTCTGTATTTTGCCCATGGTTTTCTTCATCTCAGTATAAAACAAGTTTTTCTTCATAGTGTAAGGAACTCATGGTGGCAACAGTAAAGACAGACACAAGTCATCACAGTTCAAGGGTGTTTATTAAATTGTATGCAGGTTGGAAAAACACCTAATCTAAACCTAAATCTAAGATGGGAGCAAGCGTCGACCATCAAATAAAAATAAGGCAGTCCTAGTGGCATTGTGTCAAATAAAAAGGGCCTATACTAAGAAACCTATTGCCAAACCTTACAACTAAAACAAAAAGGGAGTGGGGGATGGTTTTCAAGAAAAGAAAAAAGTGTCCTCAAATAATATGTCAGGATGTGGTAGCTTGGATCTCCCTTCCCCACGTTTTGAGCATGGGGTAAGATGGGATCTTGGAGCACAGCACACACTCGAGCTTGCCCAGCACAAATGGACAGTTCCACCTGCAGCTATCAGGACCATTGATGGCCAAGTCTTGTTTGTCTTGAATGTCTCTTGCCTTTGAGGGCCTGACGTATTCAACAACAAAACAAAAGTTCCTTCAACAAAATGAAAGTTTGTTTCCTGGTTTTGCTTTGGGTGAAGATGCTTCACCTTGGGTCCCCCTCTTCTGGGCGCTGACCCCTCTTTACTCTTAGTCTTGTCTTTTGAAACAGTTCTAGTGGACATCCCTCTGCCGGGTTCAGCTTTGTCAACACACTGTTCCTTGTGACTTTAGACTTGCCCCCCTTCTCTACGTTCACTCTTGCTAACTTCTCATTCACTTTCAATGTTCATGGGATTTGCTTCCCTTATTTTCTCAAGTGGCGGGATTCACTTCCGTTGCTTTCTTCATAATTTGTAGATCAAAGCCTTTCGACTGTACAGAGATTTTGCTTGACCTCCTGTATGACCACTTTGACCTATCTTGGCGATTCTACTACGGCCTTCTGGTATCTGTAGTTTTACTTAGGTGGGGATCAACCAGAGTTTATCGGAGCAGCACCCGTGTGATGCTGGTCCCCTTCTGCAGCTGGTCTCCCCTTTATAATTTTACAGTTCTTTGAACTTCTCTCACTTTGCCACTTTGTGACTTTCATTCACCACAGCCTGGTTCTTATCGGCTCTCCCCTCGACTCACCGGCTGTGATGAACCGCTTGGCTTTCCTCTTTACTGGAGTCTAGGCCAGTTCCACAGAAGCAGGAGTCTCCCTCGCTCCGCCTTATCGGCGTCAATACGCTCCGTGTACCGTTGACATCTGCTGCAGCACACTTGGGCTATTGTCCTCAGTCTCACATTTCTTGCAGCGGAGGGTTTGCAGGTTTTTGTAAAAAAGTGCAAGGACATGTCTCTCCTCGTCAGCCTCTCGAAGTTTGCCGCCTTTCTCCTCCTCTTTAACTGCTGGGTCTGGATAGCTTTCTCGTTGTGCGGTCTGCCTTTTTAGGTCTGTGCTCTCTTGCTCCACCTTTTATCCCAGTGGGGAAGGGAAAGGGCCGTCAGGTGTGTGTGATTCTGATCAATTGCCTGACTTTGCCTGGCCCTTGTATTGGGACATGTCATTGTAAATGGCTCTGGTGTTAGTCCATTCTCTGGTGTGTCGTGCAAAAGTGTTTGTGTCGGAAAAGATGGGCGGCAGGGGTTTTGAATGTCATACGTGGTAGGATGGGGAGAATTTGTTAAAAGAAGTGGGATACCCCGTTGCCCCCATCGATGTCCCACTCCCTGAGGACCCCCCATCCAGGTGATCCTCCCTCACTGGTCCACCCCCAGGAACTGGATCCAATAGTGATGGCTGTGACCTGGCCACTTGGATGACAGATCCTCAGGGACTAGCTAGGGAGACACCTTCAGGTTTCTCACAATAGGCACAATTAAAGTATTTGGATTATAATAACAAATTCTGATTTGTTCTTCCTGTTTTTCTTCAGTTGATGTCTTTAAAGGTGGGTTAGTGATATGTGGCTCAGGGAGTTTCTCATAAGAATGGGAGTCCTTGTCCCCAAAGTGAGAGTCTCTCTCAGTGAGGTCCCATTTGCCTCTATCCGTAGGAAGAGTATTGCGTCGTGAGCTCACCTCCCTAGCCTCACAGGGAAAGTCTCCACCCTGGGGAGAAGAGACAGAATCCTGTGATTCATCACAATATACACTTTTTAATACTGTAGAACCATTTCAATGGACGCCAGATGCAGAGGAGACATTCACTAGGGTTAAGCAGCAATTGACAGACGCACCTGCTTTAGGACTGCCTGATTATAAGAAATGATTCCCTTTGTATTGTCATGAGAGGAATGAGTTTGCCCTGGCTGTTCTTACCCAGAAACATAGAATTCATCATAGATCCGTAGCCTATTATAGTAAGGGACTGGATCCATTTGCAGCTGGAATGACGCCCTGTTTACTATTAGTGGCCGCTGCTGCAGTGGCAGTGGAACAGAGTGAGACTATTGTACTGGGGTCACACTTGGAGGTGGCTGCCCCACACACGTTTGTGTCACTATTATTGAAGACAAAAACACAGCCCATGTCTGTATCAAGAGCTAGTAAATATGAGATGCTTTTATAAACTTGTCAACATTCACCCTGGCTATATGCACTCTTTTGAATCCAGTGTCCCTGTTGCTTACTCCACAGGAGGGAGAGCAACACGACTCCACCCCTCATGATTGTGTGTCAGTAATAGACTGTCTAGTGATGCCCCGCACAGACCTCTTGGACATGCCACTGCCAGACTAAGACCTAAAATATTGTGTGGAAGGGTCGTGTTTTAGAAATCAATGTGGGCAGGTGGTCGCATGGTATGTGGTATGTGCCCCCGGGGAGGTGCTGGAGAGTGGAAAACTATCCCAAGTAATGTCAGCACAGGTGACCGAAATAGTGCCCCTCATGAGGGCTTGCCAATTGGTGGCTCAGCCATCAGTTAATATTGACACAAATTCAAGATACGCATTTGGCGTAGCCCGCGACTTTGGTCAGCTTTGGAAGCAGGGAGTCTTCTTGATCTCAACCGGCACACCAATAAATCAGGCGATTGACACTCTGTGTCAACTAAACATCAGACCGCTTATTATAATGAGACCCCCTAGAGATAAGTGATCATCTAAACGATCATTACTGCAAAAAGTGATTATGATAACATGACAGAGTAATTTACTATAAAAATATAGAATCTAATTGTAGCATTATATGTTATAGGTGATTGAGAAAAAAGATAAAGAAAGAGAGTGTGAAAGCGGGTGAATGACTCCTGAAGAAGGGGATCAACCTAAACCCCGAAACGCGTTGAGTTAATGCTATGAACATTTGTTTACCCATGAGGAAGAAGAGGTTCAAGAAAGGAAATTGTACAAAATTTTACAAACTGCATTATTTCTAGTAGAGACATAGGCCCTGATTCACAGGAGCGTTTTATAATGGCGCAATCCCATTGGAAAATGCTCTGTGAATCAGGCCCATAATGGGGTTCTAAAGAATACATTGGCAAAAATGTCAGAAAATGGGGTTAAAGTGTCCAGAGGCCATTCAACTGGTCTTTGTTTAGTATTAGAAATACCTCGATTAGGAAAACTGGGCTCAACCCTTATACAATCCTCTGACGACCCATATGATTGCCTGTCTCCCCAACATTGAAAAGTGTACATGATAATTTGAGATGTCAGATGACCGATTACTAGAATATGTCAAGACCTTAATGTCTTCTGTCAGTTTCATTCACATTCATGTTCAAGCTGTACTGTCAAAGGAATCAGGCACTCCAGGTCATTTGTTGTAGCCCGGTGACAGTACCCCAGTAAAGGTTCATCAAAGAAAGACAGCCCAAGCGCCCATGTGGAAGGGGCCGTATCTGGTGTTGCTAACATCCAAGTCTGCTATACAGGTTCAGGGGCACCTGTCATGAGTGCACGTGAGTCACAGCAAATGAGTGGTAATCCCTGCAGTGTAGCAGCTTCTGCAACTGTTTTGATCTGTTTATCTGTGCTGGCTTGCACTAATGTAGTTATATGACAACATGACTCTATAGTGCAAACTATTTTAGCTATTTAGAATTTGACTAATATCGTGACGTTGGCTGATGTCAGGGCTTGGCATGGCACAAGGAGCGTTGGATAGTGCACTGGCAAGGGGGGACTTGTGATTTGAAAAGAGCCTGGGAATGTAGTGGGGACCTTTGGTTTGACTTTATACTACAGCCAGCTGAATGTCCAGAGGGGGTAGTTCTGTATCCCTGTGAGGATCTGCCAAACTGGATGGGTGATGAGGACTACTTGAAATCCTTAAATACAGAACTGGAAGAGCACGCAGCGACGCCCCAACCTAACCTTAGAGAAAGAGGTTTGAGTGGTACTGCTAACATACTACCAGGGAAACATTGATTGGTTTGTACCCAGAGCCTTCCTATGTGTCTGATTTGATATATTACTTATATCACAAGGAAGAGGGACAAGATGATTACCAAACTCATTTATTGGTATGAGCAGTGGACGGGAACCACATTGGTAATTACCCAATGAGAACTTGGTAATGGAAGTGTGAGAAACCAAAGGGTGTCTCACCAGCTAGTCCTCAGGTACTTGTCATCCAGTTGGCCAGGACACGGCCATAGCTTTTGGATCCAGGTCCTGGCGGTGGACCAGTGCAGGAGGATCATCTGGGTGAGGTGTCTTCAGAGGGGTGGGGTTAAGGCGACCAATGGTGAGATGCCGTATTCCCCCCTTTCCCGTATCCATGACCCTTCCTATTTCATAGGATTCTCGGATGTCCCAACTTCCCTTCTCTTTTTCTACACAAACACTGGACTGAGGAAGAGAGCGACTGAGAGTAGCAAGGCTAACCCTTACATATCTCATTGAACATGTCCCGTTAATCAGGTCAGGCAAATTCAGGTACTTGACTTTAATCACATACATATGATACCCATTAGCTCTCCCCACACGGATAAAAGGCGGAACATAGAGCCACACTCTGAGCAAGGTGGAACACGAGAAGCAGCAGAACATCGGGGGCAAAGGCGAACCTACTGGAGCAGAGTGACGGACTGAGGGACAATAACCAAGGCTAAAGGAACCCAGGAGTTCCCTGCAGAAGGTGGTTGCCTCCAAAGAACCTTAACAGATACATGGAGAAGGCCGAATCCCAGACAAGAAGATGCCTGCGACCCTCCCGGGTGAACGACAGAGTTAGGGATGCGAGGCCCAGCCTGTGGTATTAACATTTTCTTGTGAATTAAAACGGCAAAAGACAAGAAAGGAATGCACAATGCCAGTGAGTTGGCGAGCGAGATGAAAGACAGGTGTGTGCAAAGGAAAGACTGAATTGCCAACAATATATCTTACAATTGAAGGCTGCACACCTGTGAATGAGATGCGAAGAAAGGCAGACCTGTGGTCTGGGAGCCAGTGCAGAGATTTCAGTGCTGGAGAGATACGATCCCTGGGCTTGAGGCCAAGGACAAGTCTTGCACTCCTGTTTTGGATGAGTTGCAGGGGGCGGAGAGTAGAGGCAGGCAGATTTAGAAAGAGGCCGTTGCAGTAATCCAGCATAGAGAGAACCAGAGCTCTGGAGACAGTGAGCTTCTGGGGGAAGGAGAGGAAGGGAAGAATACCTCTGTGGAGGTGCAGCTGGTAGTGTGACTTCTTAGAGACGTCAGAGATGTGAGGAGAGAAGGAAAGTGTGGAGTCGAAGATGACACCAAGGTTTTTAGCCTCAAAGGTGGGAGCAGGAAGAGGGCTAAGAGAGGCCGACCAGAGAGTGACAGGAAAGGAGGAAGCAGGTGTGCCGATGAGGAGAATGTCGGTCTTACTGGCATTAAGGCAGAGATCATTGGCGGCACACCACTCCTGGATGGCGGACAGGCAGTCAGAGATGAGAGAAGGAGCAGAGTGTCATTCGCATAGCACAGAAAGTTGGGGCAGAGAGCAGCTATGCGGTGGGCAAGAAGTGCCAGGTATTGGTTGAACAGCTAGGGAGAGAGGTAAGACCCGTGGGGAACACCACAGGTAGAGAAAGAGATAGAGGAGAGGAAGGACCCAAGGACCTGGGAGGGTCGATCGGAGAGGATAATGTCTGTTTTAAGATGTTATAGCATATCTCGTCGTCATTGTTCCAATGGAGTTTCTGGGGTTCGGCATTTTTAAGTTTATCTGTTAGCCGGGCTGTTTTAACCGAATAAGGACTTGCTGAGTATTTTAGTAGGCCAAAATTGAACTTTAGCAACACATTGAAGCATCAAAGTTATGCCTAAACGTCAGTTTTTGATCAGAAATTGAAAAAGAGATCAGTATCCAGATTCATTTTGTGCTGCATACCTATTTTAAGCAGTTAAACATACGGTACTTACTGACAGTGATGTGCATCGGCTTGCTGTTTTTGTATTTATACTTCAAGCTTATCCTGCTCTTGTCAGTAGTGATATTGATATTCACACTTTTTTACAGGATCCTAAAAATGACCCTGTGATAAGGAGGCTCCTGATTGCAATTATTGAGCAAATTTTACAGTTGCAGGTATAACAAATTTGAGGATTGTATTAAAAATTTGAAATTTAGAAGCTGGCATGGTTCTAGAGAATGAACAAGGGCCACGAGTACCAGGATGGCGCAAAAGGTGGTTGCCTATGCTTTGGTGCATACTATAAGCCTGCACGATTACACTCTTTGTCTTTCTATTCCTTCTTTTTCAGTCTTATACCAGTACTCCCTCTGAGGCAGAGGACTCTGTGGTCCCCCCAATACGGGAATTGTTTTTGATTTGCTTACTTCCACGGAGGTAGAGGTTCCTATGGTTCTCCCCACTGTGAGAACGGTTTTTGATTTGCTTCATAAGTATTATACAAACTCTGACTTTGTAAGGCATAGGATAAGTGCAGAGGAAGATAATGAAGGGATAAATGCCTATCTATACAATGCAGCACACTTGGGTAATAACATCTGGTATCAGCACATGAGAAAGGTGGGAGAGAGAACATCTAAAGAGAGTTGCTATGTCTGCGCTCTCATACCCTATGCCATGAATACAGTACTGTTAGGCAGAGTTTGTATGCAGTACCCTCTGGGACCACTACACACAACTAGGACTACAGTTGTAAGCAAAACCAACCTTTGGTATAAGTCTGTAGCACACAGTTTTGGTAGAGAGCTGAGCAGCCAGGCTTATCTCAAGAGGGAATGCGAGCTTGTAAGGGTGTTACAAAAAGGTCTACAATGACAAGTATTCAGATAGAGACTTATACTCAAGGTTTCTTGGTAAAACACTTCTTAATTTATTACACAATCATTTATGAAGCATTCACTAAATAGGGCAACCAATATCACACAAACATTATACTACAATACTGAATACTAAGCAGCTGAGCTCCCTTGAAGTCGGAGCCAAATAGCATTGAAGTAGGAGCAAAAAGGCATACGTTGATAAAAACGAATATTACAGTTACTTTAAAACAGTGCAAATAATTTGAGTTCACCAGAGGAGTTGATTCAATGCAAAAGGTAGGCCAAGGTCAATGGGCTAGTGTCTTGTATAAGTGAAAACAGTTCTGGTATTTAAAACGGAAAAGTCTTTGCCACAGTTCTTAGAAGTAGTTCACGGAGGAAAGGTTTGTATGTCGGGTCACAAGCTGACAAGCTGACTAGGCCTGCACGTTGCCAAAGTTCCACAAACCTTTGCGTTGAGAGGTAAGTTCTCTCAGTCGGGTATTCACAGTACATTATATTGATAAAAAAAGATGCAGCAGAAGACTTCTGTTCCTGGCAGTTCCTGCAGATCTCACTGTTCCTGAGCCTGAGTCGTGGGGACAAGAGGGAGGACGTCGGGGGACTGCACTGCACAGGGACTGGTCACAAAGCTGGCAAAATGGCAAATCTTCAATTCTGGTTGCTGTTTCTTCAAGCACACAAGCTGGTGTCCTTCTCTTTGGTTAATCCTAACCAGCTCCGAGAATGGTATACAGGTGTCTTATGCGTTGATTGGTCCTACGAACTCAAAGGAAGAAGTCGTCCTTGAAGGGGCTTCTCCGTCGAGATGAACTTGGCGATTTGGACCTGCAGCAAGGCTCCACCGGGAAAACCAACGGACCAGTAGTTGCAGCAGCCGTCCCCTTCCAGCTCGTCTTCGGTTCTTTCGTTCCAGTGGTCGACTCTGCCTTCCAAGCCAAGAGACTTGCCTTTTAAACAGTTTTCTCCCATTCATTCCAGCCTAGCTGCCACTCACCCAGCAGGGCGGCTGTCCTGGACGGACAGTCAGCCAGCCAATCACCCCAGAGTGCATTTGGGTCTCCTAGGAGACTAAGCACATGGAGTTTTTGGCACCTCCCTCGCTTCCTGCCCATCCCAGACACTCACGCGCCAGAGGCGGTCTTCAGTCCTGAAGCCCGCCAAAGGCATAGAAACAAAGGGACCAAACCTAGTTTGGCATGCAGAGACAAACACTAGAAGGACCTTTTCAAAAAGAAATGGCAAAAAAAGAAGACTGTGATCTGTTTAAACAAAGGGGCTTAAGGCGCCATCTTAAAAAACATGGCTCCTGTGATGTTTAGCTACCAGTGTTCGCGGTCGGGGAAAATCATGGTAGTTCGTTGTAAAACCACTACCACCAGCAATTTCGATAGAAAAGGGTAGCATTTGACTGCTACATGAGTTTCTAGACATAGGGGATACAAGGTAACCCCTCCAGCACTCTATTGTAAGATAATGTGTGCTCTGTCTAGGAATTTAAAAAGACTAGTAAAGTCAATTTAACTTTACATTCACTGGGAAACAGTAGTTTATCCCAGAGAAGGTAGTTAAACCTTGGGGCAGCCTAAAAAGCTTCCCCGTGTCACTGCACTGAGGGTGCTGTGTAACACACATGAAAAGATGATGATGCCTATGGAGTTATCTTAAAACACCATAATCAAAGAACACAAGAGTAAAACACATATCAAAATACATGAGAGGGTGGGAAAAAAGGCTCACACTCTCTCCAGGTAAAATAATCAAGTCCTCCAAATCCAGCAAAGTTGCTTGGGGTCTCTCTGGTGAAGGGAATTAGCACTTTTAGGAGAATTCTTCCTAACAGGTGTGAACTTTTATTTCCATAGGTGTTTCAGAACACAATGCCAGGTGTCTCGTTCACCTTGCAGCGTGCATGACCAGAGGACGATGTCAGGAAAGTTGGTCCACTTTGCGATGGAGATCGAAATGGTTGTTTCCATTCCAGGATGATTATATCAAGACTACACAGATGGAAAAGGAACCTGAATGGAAGAGCAATGACAGGGACAGGACAGGAAGAGGTAGTCATTAAAGAAATGAAGAGAATGAACTGCCTTGATAGAACAGAAGTAGCTGGATGACCTGGATGTTGGGAACAAACTCAAGTCTATTCCTTATGAGCACAGGTTGTTAGCAAGACTGCTTCAAAATGTACTACTATATTCATGCCTGGGATCCAGACGATGGCCAATGGCAAATGGTTGCAAATTACCAGATGGGAACTTCAGCAGACAATCAACACTAGTATAAAGGGATTCAATGCTATCAAGGAAGAGCTGAGGGCCATACGACTGATGACCCTCCAGAACAGATATATCCTTGACATGATGACAGCGGTGGAAGGAGGAGTTTGCGCCAAAATCGGGCCATCATGTTGCACATTCACACCTTCTCACGATGATGGGAATGGGACCTTGACAGAGGCCATAACGCTGTTGACGAACCTGCATAACCAGATAGAAGACGAGACAGAGGACATTACGGATGACAGTTGGTTTGCTTCCATATTCTCATGGATTCCGTAGTGGATGGCAAACATCTTTAAGTTTCTTTGAGCACTATTGATCATGGTGATGTTTGGATTCTGTGTGATCAAGATAATAATCGCCCAGTGCAAAAAGACAGCAAAGAAGGCAGTAGGAATGAAGATCATGATCGATGTCGAATCAGGGTTTGGACCCCAAGAAATTGACTGATCAAGATGTCAGAAAATACACATAGGCCAGCATCGTAGCACCCGAAGGAACGAAGTTCCTGTATCCAAAGAATCATAAGAAGTATGTGGGACGATGGGTCTATTGTAATCCGAATGGACAGTACAGCTATATGACCTGGAGTGTGGATGAACATGTTAAATCAGCCGGAAGGCACCCTGAGGGGAATGATGAAGATCTGGACTCTAAATAAGCACTTTATTAAACATCTGGCATATTTTTCTCAAATGAAACATGAAATCAGATGGGTTGCAATACTAGCCACTAATAGCATGAGCATAAGAATAGCAACAATTAACTTTTTGTATGCATTAAAATTGGAATAAAAATTTCAAAACATCGTGAGGAATTCCAAATGAAATTTCATGTGAACCATGAGTGTAGCTTAACCCACAATATTCGCATCTTGAGCTTACCCAATCATTTTTGCTCTTATGTTGTTTTGAAATGCAAACTGCAGTTGTGAACCTCAAAAATGTTAATTGTGAATGAAATCAATTAGTTCTAGCGATGCTTGTTATCTCTGGCCCTAAGTTTTATCGTGTTGTATAAATGAATTTTCAATTGTTTATGTCAATGGTACTTTTGAGGCT
This sequence comes from Ambystoma mexicanum, assembly GCF_040938575.1. Lineage (NCBI taxonomy): Eukaryota > Metazoa > Chordata > Amphibia > Caudata > Ambystomatidae > Ambystoma > Ambystoma mexicanum. The sequence continues at coordinate 693,696,301 of NC_090936.1, forward strand.
TTGTAACTGCAAATTGGAATTAAATGATAAATGTTTTATTTTAATTTGTTGTAAGTTGATTGATAAATTGTCATTTTATAATTGGAAAAGTTTATTAATTTCAGCTAAATTCAAATAAAAAAACCCCAAAAATAAGCACTTCAAGAGAAAATATCAAGATGTGGAGATCATTGAAGAAGTGGTCGATGACTCGACCAGAGGGGGGAATGCAAAGGAGCAGCTGCATGCCTCTGCAGGAAATCCTGCCTCACTACCTCCTGTATGTTGGAAGCCTGGATTGTGCCATGCTTGCACCAGCTGTTGTGACCATACCACAGCGTATATTCGAAAGAAGGCACCCTCTGAGAAAACCTTATCAAATGTATTCCCGAAGAGACGATAATCTGAGGGAGGAAGTCCCTGAAGGAATATGAAAACGAGCAAAGGTGACGTCACAAGAGACGAGCTTGACACACTAAGAATACTGGCTGAAGAGAATGCATGGACGTTATAGAAACTGATGATGAAGTTAAGAATCAAGTAAACTTTTATATGCAAGAAGAAGATTGCACGTGTGTGACGCACTGCAGAAAATGCAAGCTGTTCAATAACTGTACAGATGCAGCAACGCAAGTAGATTAAGTAATCTTAGAAGCTGGCTATACGTAGTGAATAGACTGCAGGCTGAGCTGCCATTGTATAGAAGCTGAACATTGGTTTCATGAATTTAGTAAGCCCGGACCCATGGAGAGGAAAGGCTGAGAACGGTGTTGCAGCAAGAATTAGCTGAGATTGTGGATACGAATAGCGAGGCTGTCTGGCCTTGTGTCAAATTTGAAGCAAGCCAATGCCAGTTATCTAATCTTGAAGGCAGTGAATGTGAGAAACTGAATCATCCCTTGTTAAGGTGCAAAGAAAGAACACCATGCGTGCCATGTTTTATTCATTTAAGGCGTTTAAATGCTGCAAGATGGACCAAATCGTGGTCTCCTGTCACATGAGGCAAGGATGGAAATAGAGTTGAGCTTGGAGTCCTAGAACAGCGATAGTGCATGCTCGTACTCCCTTATATTCCAGAGACAAGAATACTCTGCAAGGCCAAGTTCAAAGACAATCTTCATGGCAGAAGGCATGAGTGATGAGAGACATTGCGCTAATTGGGTGCGGAGGTAAAGTGAAGTCCACCTCCTTGCACCTAGGTCTGAACTTATGTGCTGCCAAGGGTAACCAAATGTTCCAGACATGGCACGAGCGTGCCAACCAATTGTAGAGGCCCGTATAATAAAGGGCCTTATAGTTTGAGAGCCAATGATATACTGTGTACTTAACAGTGTTGAAGATTGCATGTTTTAATGGTAGGCATAAGTTGTCAACCTGGCAGTAGATATCCAATCACAATCCCACCCCTTATAGAAAGTATACTTAGATGTTCCCCTTGAGCCTACCACAACCCTTCATAGGTCTTTCTCATTTGCCACGTAGTATGACGTAACTTATGACACATTTTTTGTATCCAAGTGTTTTTGTGTAAAATGTTTTGAGAGATGTGCGAATGTCCTGTGATGTCCGTTGTAACTCCCTGTTTTAGACAATTGATATTAAAACAGCAAACTTTGCCATCTTCCTGAGTTGGTTCCATTATTTGGTGTCAGTGTTATTTTGCATCCCCATCCATTGCATGCACGATACCCAAAGGGCTCTACAATCAAAAGGTTTTAGCTCGACTGAGGGGAACGTATAGTGTGGAATGTGAAGAAAGCTTGGGGAAGGGAACCCCACCAAGGAGAAAAAGGTTTGAGCTTGATTGAGGAGAACATGTAGTGAACTGCGACTCAATACTATACTTAGAAACTTTAGTGAACTACGACAAATACTGTACTTAGAAACATTTTGTTGAAACTGTGTAGATGCTTAAAGGGTGACCTGAACTCTGGTGATGGGAACCCAAGAGGTTAAACCTGTGAACTTGTGACTCCGACTTGAACGACCAAGAAGGTTCTGGAGGGCAGAGCCAGCTGCCTAACTGTATTCGTAAGCCAAAGTGTGTTCATCCATCAAGCGTTCCATCTAACCCTGTGCTATACAACGTGGCACAAGAATTAATAGTGATTTATATTGCCATTCTGATATTTCGTATCAGCACTGATTTTTCCTTTTTTATATACATATCCCTATGTCACATTTGTTTGTGTTAGAGTGAGGGCAGGCATTTGATTTTTCTAAGTGTAGGCCTTTATTATTTGACTAAGACTGACTAGGACTGTTTGTTTATTATTTGATGGTCGAGATTCTTCCCATTTTAGTTATAGGGCCAGATGGGAATTTTTCCAAATCCTTACCCCTTGAATCTACCAATAAAGGTTTTGAAACTTGCAAGTCTTGTGTAAGTGGCTACTTCTGATACCATGTCTCCCTTACATCAGGCATTAGGTTTATTAGTATAGGCCATTTTATTTTGACTAAGGACTGACTAGGACTGTATTTTCTTTTTGTTTGATGGTCGAAAATACTCCCATCTTAGTTATAGGGAAAGATGGGAGTTTTCCAACCCCTTTTAAACCATCAATAAAGGTTTTGAAACGTGCAGCTCTTGTGTCTGTGTCTACTTGTGATACCATGCCTCCCTCACAACCAGTATGGGCAGAAACCACTGTTTCTTCCTAGAAAGAGGGAACCCTATGGAATTAAAATTTGACATACAGAACCTGTAGAGAGGTTGAGGACTGTACTGCAAGAAAAATCAAAACTTTCTGAGAAAGAGATCCAAGCAATTGGGTCAGGCAAAAGCCAAGGAAAGAAGCTTTTGACAGGCCTCCTTTTTTGTTATTTATTTTCTAAGTGGTAGGGCCATATAGCCAATAGGGTTTGGACTAAGGACTATTTATTTTGGACTTTGATGAGCGCCCTTACTTTTAGTTTGTTAGATAGAGAATTCCCCTCATAGAGTAGGACAAGATAGCTGTTTTCTTATTTTTTTAATTAAATACCCTTGAACATGCCACACCTTAGTCTGACTCCTTCTCTGGGTACACCACAGGGCCTTGTTGGAGTTGTGTTTAACGTTTTCCTAGAAATTATGCAAACCGTACCAGAGCATGGTCCGTGTGATGAATCCAATGGAGTCATCACCGATTCTCCGGCGGTAACCTCCTGCCATGTGGCCAGGGGATGGCAGCCGCTACCTGATCCTGACCCTTGGTGAGGCTATATGAGGGAGGATCATATCGGAGGAGACAATCTCCGGGGAGATGCCATGGCTTCATTCGATGAGGCATGGTATTCCCCATTTGCCCATGAAGAAGACCCCTTTATAGCCAATGCCTTACTAGCCTATTGCCATACATTTATAGCTCCCTTTAGGAAAATTAGAGAAACCTTTTCCGAAAAACCTGTAGGCCAACATTCCATCCCTGGTCTGAAATTTAAAAGCTCCAAACCTACCCTTTCTGGTTCTAATTATCCACAATATAGAGCTGGCTCTTCATTCAGAACCATTGAAAATGATTTTCCAAGAATTCTGTATCAATCAACATCAATGAACTCCCTTTCTCACAATCACCCAGATGCCGGGACGAAAAGGAACGAAAGAACAATGCAGAGCAGAGGGAACCTAAAGCTCAATGAGCATTCTAGTTGTTTTGTAATGCACCAGTGCACAGGACATTTAAAGATCAAAAACAAATGCCAAGTGGCTGCTGCTGTTTGGGAGAAGTCGTTGCACCTCTCCATATGGCTTGTGGAGCGTGGAAGCACAAATTGGTGTGGCGGAGCTGAGCGGCTCACCAGCAAGGACGCAGAGGAACACTGTGACGGGAGGACACGCCACAGACACACCAGAAGCCAGTCAAAGAGTCCTGGCCATTCGGCAGCCGAAGAAAGCAGCATTTCACCTACCGGGACCTGGAGCAGGACAGACAAGCAGAACCGAAGCCGCAAGAGAGACCAGGAAGACGCAAGAGCAGCCCAGAGTGGAGCGCGGGTGGCGAACACTTGCTGTGTAAGCCCAAGAAGGACCAAAGACGCCACACAGTGCCGGTGAGTCAACCCAGACATAGTGGAGACCCCAGGGCATTTCAGCAACCAATTCAAGTAAAAGGTGTAACATTTAGAAATGCAGAAACAGAGGCAATAAAGATGCTGACTGAAAAACAAGAAGGCATATTGCCAATAAGGACCTCAGCCATATATGAATGTATTTAATGCAAATATGGGGAGAACCTGAAGCAAATGATATATGAAGGAGATGTAGGATACCAAAAGAGATATATGTAACTGTGAAAGTAAAATAAGAACCACCTGTAAAATTGAGAAGTCCTGGCAGGCAAGCAAATCAGGGAATTGCAAGTGCACAAGACATCCAGGCAGGGGAGCATACAAGGCAGTTGCAAATCTACAGGAAGTCCCAAGAAAGAATATTAAACTGTTTTTGCAAAACAAGAAGGAGTGCATGAGAAGTCTTGGCAGGGGAGCATACCAGGCAGTTGCACATCTACAGGAAGTCCCAAGAAAGGATTATTTATTTATTTTTTTTAAATGTTATTTTTGTTGGCAGAGGAGAATAGCTTGCACATACATCAGAGCAGCCAAAGGGAACACAATACATTTTCAACTGAGTACAGTGGTACATATGAGCGGTAATGTCAAGACAGTCATGAGTGCAGCATCAGGAGGCGTTAAAAACTGTAGCATTGATTGAGACGAATTGTCCTCAGAGGAGGACGCATCTAAACTGTTGAGATAGCTGTTAAAGAGAGACCAGATGTTTTTGGGCTGGGAGTGGGCCGGGAGGGTAGTAAGGTACTCCTCCTCACAGTTCCGGGACCATGTCAATAAGTTCAGCCATTTCTGAAATGTGGGGGGGGGGAAGAGGACTTCCAGCTCTGCAGCACACACTTTTTAGCAATTATGCAGCTCACATTTAACAATTTCGCGGCACCTCTGGCCCCCTCAGCCCCCCACGCCCCGAACAGAACCCCAAGTGGGTCAGGCTCAATGACAACATCACAAATCTCTGGCAGTGTTTTCAAGATCTCGGCCCAGAACGTAGTTAACCTCGGACAGTCCCAGAACATGTGGAGATGGCCCGCATCCTCCGCACCACAGCGAGAGCAGAGTCTCGGGTCGGAGCGTGCAAACCTGGAGACCTTGCATGGGGTATAGTATAACCTGTTCAACAGTTTGTACTGAATGCTGCGGTAGCGGAAGTTCAAGGAGATTCTGTTAGTGTGGGAGCACATTTTTGTCCAAAGTTGGTCGGTGAGTTCCAACTCCAGTTCGGATACCCAGTCGTCCCGGGCCCTGGAAGGCAATGGTGGGGCAGTAGTTAGGAGGAGTTTGTATAGTGAGGATACCACCCGCTGGCCCCACCCGAGTTGGCGATTTAGGAAACCCCAGGGGAGTCGGGGGGTTCGCTTGGGGAACTCAGGCCAAGCATTATGGAAAGCAGCTTGGAGTCTGTAAAATTGCAGAAGTTCCAAGGGTGACCCTGAGTGGCCAGACTTTCAGGTCTGTGGTGTTATGAACTGCCCATCCGGGTAGAGGTCAGTTAGGGCCAGGTATCCCAGGGACTGCCAGTGTCTGACAAGGGCTATGTCGTTTGTGGGTTCCAGCCCGGGAAACCGCCAGGCGGGAAGCCACTTGTAATACAGGTGTTCCTCAGCGCCCGTAGCAAATATCCGCCCCCAGGCATGTACTGTAGTTCGGACCGGGTCAATGGCCGAGTCCGGCTTGTATCGTCGATGTAGTATTAAAGACATCATGTTGGTGCCAGACGCCGCAAGGGTCTCCAGCTTGACATGAGGGCACGGGGGGGGCAGGGTGCCAGTAGGAGGCGAACTGTGCCTGTGCTGCAATCCAGTACCGCAGCAAGTCAGGGGCAGTGAAAACCTTTCTCATAGGGTAGTGTCATAGCAAGCTAATTTTTTATGCACGGCCCCTGAGTGCCACAGAAACTGAGCGCACAGCTAGTGTAGGTCTGCAAAGTATTTCTTGCCAGGCCAGATAGGTACATTAGTGAACACGTACAGCAGTTTAGGAAGTAGTATCATTTTTACCAGTGAAAGTCTACCTGCCAGGGAAAGTGGGAGAGGGCGCCAGCGCGTTATCTTGGCTGCAGCCTGTTCCGCTACGGCCAGGTAGTTGTCAGCCAGGAGAGTGTCTTTGGACAGGGACACCCGGATTCCCAGATATTTAATCCCATCAGGGGACCAGTGGAGCGGATACTCGGTAGCAGGGGGCGCTGTGGAGCTCATGAGAGGGAAGAGTTCAGACTTGGTGTAATTAATCGTGAAACCAGATTATCCACGTAGAGTGAAATAATTTCGGGGGTATCCTGCAGCCGTATCCCCGTTCGCGAGTGGGGGTCCCTGACATAGTCCGCCATGGGCGCGATAGCCAGGGCAAACAAGATCGGGGAGAACGGGCATCCCTGACGAGTGCCTCTGAAGAGAGGGATCAGACCAGAAGTTTGGGAGTTGACACGGACCCTGGCCACCGGGGAAGTGTATAGTAACTTAATGTATGTAATCATCCTGGGTCCTATGCCCATGGTCTCAAGGACTAGCCACATGTACTTCCAAGACACCATGTCGAAGGCCTTCTGGGCATCCAAGGTGACCGCAACCGCACTCACCCCCTGATCGATTTGCGCCAGAACGTTAAGAAGCCTCCTGATACTGTGGGATGTAGACCTCCCGGGCACAAAGCCTGACTGGTCATCATGCACCATATAGGACACGACAGGCAGGAAGCGGTTGGCGATCACCTTGGCGAAGATTTTGGTGTCCAAATTCATCAACGAGAGGGGCCGGTAGGACCCGCATTCGTTGCTGGGCTTACCAGGCTTGAGCAGGACCGTGATGACGGCCTCTCGTAGTGTCGGGGGGAGGGATCCTAGCCTGAGTGACTCATTCCACACCTCGAGCAGTTCAGGGGCCAATATTGCCATGTGCTCCTGATAAAATTCAGCCGTGAGCCCGTCAGGGCCCGGAGCCTTTCCTTTAGGGAGACTAGATATGGCCTCCACTATTTTGTTTAATGTAATAGGGGAATCTAATTGGTCTCTAGTGGCAGGGGAGACACATGTAGTAGGAATCTGCTCTAGGAGTTCCCGCATCTGGGAGTCGCTAAGTTCAGGGGGCTGGGAATATAATTCGGAATAGAAGCCTGTAAAGACCTCTAGGATTTGCTGGTCGGACCACTGTATAACCCCTTGACTATCTTTGACCCAGGTTATTTGGGATTGGCCCCATTCCCCCCTAGCCAGTGCGGCCAGCGTTTTGCCGGGTCTATCACCCTCGCCGTATTTACGTGCTGCCTGTGGCCGACTGAAGTACTGGACTTCTCTGGTGGCATGGTCATTGAAGATTTTGAGCTCCTCACTAATCTGAGAGAGGAAACTTGGGTCGACCGAGGCCGGGTGGGCTCGTTCCAGGTCCCGTAATTTAGTTTCGTGCAGGACAGGGCGGCTCTTATAGACTTGAGGACACCAGACTCCCTAGAAATGGAAGCCCCCCTGATAAAAGCTTTGAAGGCGTCCCAGCGGGTCCCTAGGGTGGTAGACTGGGGCAAATTATGTTCGAAATAGGTCTGAATGTCAGCGAGGATATCCGCCTTGAATACAACATCCCGCAGGGTGGCTGCTTTGAATCGCCATGTGTGACCAGTGGGGGCAGGAAATCCCAACTCCAGGGTGATGAAGACCGGTGAGTGGTCAGACAGTGTGCGCGGAAGTATCCGCGTTTCCACTACCCTGCCCAATTCGATCCTGGAGGAGCTGTCGTGAACCGAGGAGTAATAAGTAAACTCGCGCGCTAGCGGGTGCAGGGCCCTCCAGGCGTCGTGAATGTCAAGTGTCACTGTGTGGGACAGCAGTCTGCGCGCTGCGCCAGACAGGGATCTAGGGGTTGTGCCGCTCCGATCAAGCCCGGTATCCAATATGAAGTTCATGTCCCCCCCAAATGATCTGCACCCAAACGTACCCTAGCAGTATGGATGCCACCTGGTCCACAAAATCGGGAGAGTCAACATTAGGGCCGTAACGTGTTTACCAGCAAATAGTCCCTGTTGGCTATGGCGCAGTGTAGTACAGTGTATCTCCCCTCGGGATCTATATAGCTCTTGTGGAGAACAAACTTGAGTGACTTATGGATCATCGTTACCACCCCTCTTGCGCGTGTGGAGTATGAGGTGAAATACCTGTGCGGTCTCCACATTGGTGCAATACTCTTGATCAGAGGGCCCATTGAGTGAGTCTCCTGCAGGAGCAGTATTTTACACTCATGTCTGGTAGCATATGCCATAATTTTACGAGCCTTGGTGTAATTGCTCAGGCCTCGGATATTCCAGGATATTACCGTTACAGGCATGTCAATGATTTAGGTAACATCCCACCACCGCTGTCGTAAAGTGAATCCAGGGCAGACCTCTGCCTTTTTGCATAACACCCAACAAACCCACTCCACCCCCCTCCTGCACCACCCCATTAACGCGGGCAGTGTTAATTCCCTCCCCTCCCCCATAAATACCAACATGTCCCACAACAAAGAGGACAACAGGCGGAGCCCAACATGGGTCAGCGGTCTCATCTGCCCAACCGGGGCCAATACCCAACTTCAAATTAACAGAATTGAACATTGCAATCGCAGTGGGGTGCGCTGTTGCCGTGTGGTGGACACTTAACAGAATAGGGATAACATTGGGTTACCAGCGGTATCTTAAGTGAGTCATATGCATACACAGCGCACTTGGCGCACACAGGCCAGGTACAGATAAGTAATAGAAAGGGGGATTAAGCAGACCGGAAGGTGGCGGCGCCCTGCAACCCCGGGGTCGGCCTTCGGTAGCAAGTGTAACAATAATCAACACGTGAAGCATTCAATAGTAGCCGGTCGGTATGCATGGCGGGGAGCCACCCCCGGCCCAAATGGTGAGCCATGTATAAGTGTTTTACACTGGTATCCAATGTGCAGCTACAGGAAAGCCCAGAGGGCTGCATTACTATCAACACATGAAGAAGCAAGCAATAATAACCAAATAGCCCAGATATGAAGTGCTCTGCATTCAGACATCAACCTCTGGGTTACCGTTGAGATTAGGCAATGGTATCTGTGACTCTATAAATTTGACAGCCTCCTCGGGCACCGTGAAAAAGAACAGCTTCTCTTTAAAAGTAATTTTAAGTCTGGCCGGGAAGAGGATGGCATATGGGGTATTGCGCTCTTGCAGCAGTTTCTTGACTCCCAGGAATTGACGTCTCTCCTGTTGCACCCCAACTCAGAAGTCAGGGAATATCCGGATGATATTAGAGTCAAGGCGTAGGTCTCCCTTCTCACGTGACAGGCGTAGGATGAGGTCAAGATCCCTATAGTTGAGAATCCTGGCAATGATGGGTCTGGGGAAGTCTCCCGGCTTGGGACACGGGGACAGGGCCCGATGGGCTCGCTCGACTGTAAAGAAAGGGGATAGGGCGGGGTTCCCCAATAGGTCCTTAAGCAGGTTCTTGACAGCCAACTCCATGCGCCCCTTCAGGGCGTTCTCGGGGACCCCAATAATCCGTAGGTTGTTTCTGCGCGAGCGGGATTCGAGGTCGTCGCGCTTTGATTTCACTGCCTTCATGTCGCGGGTCACGGCATCCTGCAAGGTGTGGAGCTGGTCTTCGTTAGCCCCTATTCTGTTTTCAGCCTCGGTAATCCGCGGTCCCGCCTGGTCAACCTGGGACTTAAAAGAGGCGACGTTGGCATTAATATCGTCCAATTTTTCATGGAATGAGGCAAAGTTCTTGGCCATCGACTCCATCATGGTAGTGAGATCCGGGGCCGACGTGGCAGGGGAGGGCTCAGAGATAGGATCTTCGTGGACGGGTGCTGCGGGGCCCTGATCGGGACGAGGGGCCACCTTCGTAAATCTGTCCATGGCACCCACCTTGTTGGACCCCCTGGATTTGTTGGGCATCGCAGGTATTTTGAGGGGTGATCAGATTTGTCAGGCCCTGTTCAGTATGGGATGCCGAGATACAGTGGTAGGGCCCACTCCCCAGACGGTGCAGCCCACTGGGGTCAGATGATGGTTAAAGTGGGCTGTGACACCTTTACTATAGTCACAGTTAGGAGATCCACTGGGCCTATGCATGAACCAAAGGGGGACCGTAGGCAGCACTGAAGTCCAAAATGGGAAAAGCAGGGGATGGCAGAGGCTGCTACTGGCGTGAAATCAGGCCCAGAGGTGTAAACAGGGAGGCCTGGCCCCCAGTATGGGGCAGTGCCCTCCAGGGCAGTCCAGAATATGTGTGGGGAGAAGTGGTAACCGGAGCTCCCAGTGCAAGGCAGAGAAACTGGACAGAGCCGGCGACTTAGTGTGCCCACCGATGATTCGGGCCCCAGCGGCCAGCCGGGCCAAGGATGCGAGGCTGCGGGGGAGGGAGCGCGGGCCGTGCAGGCAGGGCAGAAGAAAAGGCACCGGGCCCAGCAGGAGAACAGCGAGCCTCTACCCAGCCCAGCTCCTCACCTGGGATGGCATGGCAGGCCGCCACCCGCAAAAAGTACTCCGGAGCAGCTGGATCGGAGGCAGGGAAGCTCTGATGCAGAGATGTAGCCGGGGGGCACCCACGCCTCCCCTCACCAGTGTAGGTGGCTGCCGGCACTGCTCACGTGTGCTGCAGCCCACGAAGAGTGCCCCGGGTCTCCCGGATGTTAGGCAGCAGGTCGCTGGGTCCAGCGGCCCACACAGGAGCCGGAGCGGAGCCGCAGCGGCAAAGCAGGGGGTGGGGCAGAGCAGGCACCAGCCGGGCCGGCGCCCCCATTCTCCGGAGCAGCTGGATCGGAGGGAGGGAAGCCCCAATGCAGAGATGTAGCCGGGGGGCACCCGTGCCTCCCCTCACCAGTGTAGGTGGCTGCCGGCACCACTCACATGTGCCGCAGCCAAGTCGGAGAATCACCCGCAAGGGGGGGCCCTCGCCGGGACCCAGGCAGCGCTGGGGCACACACGGGAACACAGGCCAGAATTGTAGATGCGGCCCAGCAGGGCTTACCATGCAGCAGGTTGTGCAGCGAGATGTCGGCAGTGAACAGGGCCGGCGTGGTGTTGAGGAAAGTGCAGGATCCCGCTGATCATGGTGGATTTGGGTCCCTGCCACAAGGAGCTCAACAGCTAGGTGGCCATTTTCGGGCTGCTCAACAGCGCCCTTCCCAAGAAAGGATATTAAACTGTGTTTGCAAAACAAGAAGGAGTGCATGAGAAGTCCTGGCAGGGGAGTATACTAGGCATTTGCAAAACTACAGAAAGTCACAAGAATGGATATAAAACTGCGTTGGCTAACCAAGAAGGAACTATTGAGAAAGATGTATAACAGCAAGGGTAAGCCATTTTGTAAATAACAGTATCGTTGTGGGCAAAGAAAAACACAAAGAACTATTAGACTGAGAATTGTTTTGCAATGAGATAGGATCCAGGGGAAAGGGACCACCCTCTGGAGCCAAAGCTTTTTTTTTAGACTGGAGATCTTTTGTGTGAACTGTTGTGTTGAAAGATCATTCACATTGAGGCATAATCCAGGGGAAGGGAATCACCCTCTGGACCCAGTGCTTTTTGATTTGGAGAACTTTTGTGTTGAAGAATCGCTTGTATTGAGGTAGAACCCAGGGGATGAAAGCCACCCTCTGGAACCAGGGCTCTTTTTCCTGGGAGAACCTTTATGCTGAAGCTATTCGAATGTCCTTCATGAACTCTTTTTGCAATCACCTAAGGTTAAAGACATTTCCCTTTTCACCTAATAGTTTGGTTTATAGTATGAGGGTCAGAATAGAACTTTTGGACACAAAGATAGTTTGTTGTTTGACATCCTGACACAGACCGATCCTTAGTTTTTGGTTTTAGGTAGGGAATTCCTCTTAGAGCAGGGTCGTAAAGGCCTTTTCCCAACCCTTTTGTTTTCAATGAAAGTTTTTAACCAAAAACATGGCAACCTTGTGTCCCGATTTCTTTCCTGACTCGTCACATCCGACACTGCAGCCACTTCCTGCAGGGAGGAAAGGATTGTGTTGTGGTCTAGGTTGTTGAATGCTGTTGATAAATCCTACATAATAATTAAGGTTCCTGTTCCACGGTCTATGTTCCACATAAGCCCTTCCTTGACATCCAAGATGGTGGTCTCTGTCCCATGGGCTGGACGAAAATCAGATTGTCTCATGCCGACAAGCTTGAATTTATCTACATGAGCTTGTAGCCGTTTAACAACTACTTTCTGAGGATTTTTAAAAGAAAGGGGGTGTTGACAATAGGCCTGTAGTTGGCTGGTTGATCAGGGACTAAGGTGGGTTTTTTAAGGAGGGTCGTGATCCATGAGAGTTTTAAATTGTCAGGGATGAGCCCGGTCCGGATGTTGTAATTTACTAAATCTTTGATGATTGGGGCCAAAGTGTGGATGTTTTCAATAACCAGGGATGAAGGCCAGGGGTTACTGTGGCAATAGGTGGGGTTCATTCCATTCAAGATATTAATAACTTCCTGAACTGTGACTTCTTGTATCTCAAAGGTTGGGATGACTGGCTTAGGTTGAGCTTTGCTTGTTGATTGGTGGAGGTGGAGGGGGGCGGGAGTGAAGTAATCTCTGATGGATGGCATCTCTACGTTTTTTTTATTTGTTGTAGAAAAACTGATTCAGTTTATCTGCCTACTCCTGGGATTCCAGGATCTTGGATGGTGGGGGGTTTATTCTATAGTTCTCTAAGGTATTTTAAAATGTTTCTGGGGGAATTGGTTGCTACTAGTATTTTACTGGTGAATGCTTCTTTTTTAGCTTTTTCATTTGCAAATCTCTATTTTTTTGTTCGATGTTAAGCTCCTTTTAATAGGTGTGATTTGACCCATTTCTTTATTATCTTACGAACATTGATTTGGTGTGATTTCACACCGGGGTAAACCATGAGTGTCTAGTAGATGGATGGTGTTTTTTTATTTATTGAAGCGGTGCTAGGAAGTTGATAGCTTCGTGAGGAAGGTATGGCATAATCTTGCAAGCACAGCTGAGTTGTTCTTTACCATGGTGTTGTAGTGGCCGAGTTCTGTTTCTACAGCGGGACCCACGAGATCTAGTGTTAGGCGTTTTTTGGTCCAAATCAAGATTGTTTTAGGGCTAAACTGTGTTAATGGTTTTTTGTGTGCAAGTGTGAACGAAAGTATGCTGTGGTTGGTCCAGTGGACGTTTGTGTTGCAATAGGTAGGTGGGTGTGAGGTTTGCATGAATGATCGGATACAATGTGTTGCCCTGGGCATGGGTGAGATTTAGGCCCAGGAGTTGAGAGAGGAAAGAGGTGACTAGAGGGTCTTTGCTATCATTGGCTCGTAGGTTTAGGTCGCCCCAGACAATAGGTTTGTCTGTGTGGGTCAGGAGTTTTGAAAGTAACTCTGATATTTGTGTTAAGAACAAAGGTTTTTTAGAGTCAGGTGGCCGGTATAGATTTGCTAATAAGATGGAAGAGTTACCATCGGAATGTATTTTAGTTACTAGGCAAAAGATGTGGGGTTTTAGTTTTGATTTAGCCAGGCAATCTTGTCTGATGACAACAAACTCTGGAGGAGTTAGTAATAAGAGTATTGGGACCGGATGATTCATCCAACCAGGTTTCTAAAATGGCGCAAACATCAGTGTTGTTCTCGGTAATGTGCAGGGCAATGTCCGTGCACGTGCATTTGCTGAACGGACGTTCATAACTGTGAGGATGCATGATATCTCATCTGCAGGTGCATGTGCCAGTGTCGATGGAATTGATGCAGTATCGGTAATACAAGTTACAAACAATAGGAGATTTGGCATAGATCTGTGTTTAAGCAGGGTTATTTTTATTTCCCTATACAAAGGGGCAGACAGAGAGCACAAACTGAATAGTTGGTGGTTTGGGTAAAAACAGAAGGGAGTCATGGCAATGAAAAGAAGGTTAAGGGGGGAGTACTTCTGGGATGAAACAGGCAGCGCTCCGGCTTCTCAAGGCTTTGAATAGGCTTCAAATACGCCTTCTTATAAGTGCTTCACACCTACAAAGGGCTTTTGAGTCTACAGGTCGCATGTAGATGATGCACAAGTGGTGCGCCGAGCCGGCTGCCCATGCTTGCATGATACATGCCAACATTCACAAGTACCGGGGTGGGATATTTCGTTACAGAAAGCTGGAGAAATTAATTCTCCTATATGATTGCTTTGGGGTTAGAATTATTTGAGGCGCTACAAAGTGAAAAATAGCAATATTTGTAAAAGAAAAAGCAGAAGTGCCCTTGCAATGGAAAAACAAAACTACAAGTCCCAATGCGAAGAATCGGGACTGGCTCCAGCAGGGGTCCCCCATGGAACTGGCAAACTTGGCAGCTACAGAAACCGGTGCCCCAGTGTTGTGCTCACTATCACTTCTAGTGACATATCCAAATAAAACCAACAAACAATAATTATTTGTTCAATAATACTGCAAGATATATATAATGTGTAGAACGGTGGCAGTTATGTCAGAACAAGGTTAATTATAGGCGGTTTTAACCACAAGCATGGCGTCCATTGTTGACTCATTTTGTTGTGGAATGTTAACCCTCTAGTTCTTTATTAGAACTCTGTAAAGAAGGAGTTGTGCGGGTTGCGAGGATATCGTGCTTCTTTTGAGCGCAACGGTATGAGTGCCTACTGTTATTCATGTGTAAACGGGGCGGCCATTTTGGAATGAACAGGCTTCCTGGCAGCACGTACTGGAAAAGAAATGGGGCTCCAAGGATTGGAAAAATAGTGCCCCAAGAGGACACATTTTATTTAACGGAAATAATAAGTAAATAGGTTGATTTTAGTAAGAACAAATATTTTTGTATTTCACAGCCTTCGTATAAAATACACGTTTTCATTCTTCAAGAAGGATACGTAAAAGTATTGTATAAAGAATAAACTTTCTGTAAAGACATTCAACTAACACACGATCTCCATTTGTTTTGCGGGCACTGACATCAAAACTGATAAGAAATTGATTTGTTTCAAGATGTCTGCAAGCCTACTACATTTGTGGGACTTGATTTTACCCGGCGTATTCGCTCTTGTGTTAGTGTCAACGGGAGCACCCCTGCTGCTTCTCAGGTGCCCGATGTGTGCTATTGAGACCCGTAGCCGAGGTGGTGAAAGATGCAGGCGGCGAGGCGGGTGGTCTGTGCCATGTCCGGGGGAGTGGACAGTTCGGTGGCAGCATTGCTGCTGAAGCGCAGAGGTGAGGCAAATGGTTGGCTGGGAGAGGAAAGGTGACAGAGAGGTGAAGTGCTGAGATGTCAGTAGTACCAGTGCATGCTGGGACACCGAGGAATCAGAATAGTAGTTATCCAGCCAACAAAGTAGCAGCTGTAGTATCAGGGTAAATCAAGATCCTATTTTTCGTTGTTTCATTTGGTATTAATATTTTGAAAGTGAAGTTCGAGTTTCAAAAAACAACAAGTGACCAATCACACATGAAAGGATGTTATTAGTTAATTATTAGTCTTTTTCCCTTTTGGCCAAAACTACTGTTCATGACAAGAGGGCGTAAGAATACCTAATCCCCCACACTAGCTGAGAAGGGGGGGTTAGATTATATTAAAGACAAGGAGGCCAGTATTGTGAATAACAATCTTTACTCTGAACCACAGCAGCAAAGAAAAGACTTTTGTAATAAAAAAGTTGTAACATAAAAAACTTATAGCACAGTTCCAACCAGTGTAAGGGAAAACATCCCAGTCCAAAATGGAGGGCAGGTCATGCCCTGGAGGCAACCAATGGGCCGAGAGCCAACCCCATAAATGTCCGTTCCTCTATCAACAACTCCTCTTTCTGTAGCTTACCTTTCTCAACAGTGACCGCACAATCCAAACGCGTAGCACGAAGAGCAAGTGCCCAACAAAATACAAGCGGAAACTGAATTCTCTGCAACTTGAAACTGGAACGAATCTCCTCTTTGACCAGGACCATTCACTCACTATCTGAACAATAATCAAAAACCCGGTATGGGTGGGCGGGACGGATAATACTCACCTCCTTGTCTTTATTAGAATCTAAACCCCCCCCTCTCACGTTAGTGTGGGGGATTAGGTATTCTATGGCAAGACAGGAGGCTCTATTATACAAGTTCAAATTCCTTGAATTACATCAACAGCAACATGAGCAATACGCTTATGATAAAACGTTATGAAAGTAGACTCCCTTGACCAATCAGCTGCTTTCAGTATTTGCTCCAAACTACTGCCGAGGAAAGTGGCTTTGGAAGCCATAGCCTCGAACCGAATGGGGACCAAAGAATGATGTGTCAACCCCGCCTCCCGCATAACCCACCTAATCCATCTTGCCAAAGTGGAAGGTGATACTGGCTTATGGGGCTTCCTGTAGGAAATCAGCAGCTGAGAGGTCCATTCGGAGGTCTAAGACCTTCAGTTTTTAACTCAAAACATTTCAAACATTTGATAACACATAATTTACAATCTTCTAGAAAAGCTGGCTAGGATATTGAGGAAGTCAAGTATTTAGTTCTTCGTGCAATAAAGAAGGTAACCCCTTGAGGGGTAAACATCTTATTGTACACATTCAATGCTCTGATATCAGACACTCTCTTAATAGACACCAGACATACAACATCGCCAGTTTGGAAAATAACTGTTGCAAGGACAGGCTCTCATTAGGAAGCCAGGTCCGGAGGAGATCCAGAACATATTAACATCTCAAAGAACCGAATATTTTGGTTTCGGTGGAACCTTAATACAAATGGATTCCCCTTTAACCAAAAGGTGTCCCGCTGAAATAGCAGACCTGAAACCATTAATGGTCCTGTAAGCTTTCCCATCCTTAAACAATTCCACCAGAAAATTAACCACCTCTACTGGAGGAGCAGAAACGGGATTGAGGTGCCTAGCCACACACCAGCTAACCCAGTGGATCCATGCTGAAGAGTATCCCGATTTAGTAGAGGTCACCCAGGAGTCCCTGATGACTGACAGTGAGTCTTGCAAAAGTCCTCGAAAGCACCAGGAAGAGCTGAAATCTTCCAAGCCAGAAGGGCGAGGTGCCCCTGAAGGACCAGCTCGTGAGGGAGACCCCCCGCATCTACCAGCAACTGGGGACGAAGAGGAAGAAGACGAGGAAAGTCCACCGCCAATTCCAGAAGGGCTGGGAACCAAACCTGAGAAGGCCAAAAGGAGGCAACCAGCACCAGAGTCGCCGCCTATCTGCGTACTTGAACTAGAACTCCGGCTATCATGGCAAAAGCAGGGAAGGTATACTCCAACGACCCGACCAATCATGGAGGAACGTGTCGGTAGCGAGAGCACATGGATCCGGTCTCCAGCTGTAAAACTTGGGAACCTGACAGTTTAGCCTTGAGACAAACGGATCCACTGCAAACGGACCCCAGAGAGATGCTATCTGGGCAAAGAGCGCCCTGTCTAATATCCAGTCGCTTCTGTCCTGAAGATGCCTGCAGTTCCAATCCGCAACCTCGTTGCTGACCCCCCGGCAGATATTCCGCCTTTAACACGATGTTCCGGTCCAGGCAAAAATGCAAAAACTCCCTTGCCAGATCCGCTAGAGCCTTGGACCTGGAGCCCCCCAAATGATTGATGTATCTCACTGAGGAGACATTGTCCATGCAGAGGAGGACACAGCAATTCCCCTGATCCTTGAGAAGGCTCCGGACTGCAAAGGACCCCGCCAACAACTCCAGACAGTTCATATGCAGTTGTTTTTACGACTCGGACCACTTCCCTCCTGTGGAAACCTGACCCAACCTGGCCCCCCAGCCTGCTCTGTTGGCATCTGATTCCAGAATGACATCCGGAGAGGGACCAAACATTGCTTTGCCATTCCAGGTCTCCATGTGCCTGAGCCACTAAAGGAGTTCTAAACTGGCCTTGGGAGACAACACCACCACCTGCGACTAAGACAGGCATCTGCGCAGGTGCTTGGCCTTCAGACGCTTCAGCGCCCTGTAATGAAGGAGGGCTGGAAAGATAGCCTGGATGGATGCCAACAACATCCCTATAACCCTGGCCAACTGCCTGAGGGAGATCCTCCCTCTACTGAGGAGCAGACAAATTTCCATCCTTATCTTGGAATGTCTGCTGTCCGGGAGAAGGAGGATGTAAAGCTTTGAATCTATATTGAAGCACAGAAATTGGATACATTGCGTAAGCTTCAATATGGACTTTTTGACATTTAACACAAAACCCAAACTCTGAAGAAGCGTCACCGTAAACTCCAGATGAACACAAAGATTCTGAGAGCTCTGGGCTAAAAGGAGCATGTCGTCCAGATATATTATTATCAAAATCACCTTGGACCTGAGGAGGGCCATTACTGGTTTAATTAACTTGGTGAAGCACCACGGTGCTGATGACAGGCCAAACGGAAGGGAGGCAAACTACCAAACTTGACCCCCCCCCCACTGAAACTGAAGAAACTCTTGGTGAGGAGGGAATATCAGAACCACTAGGTATGCGTCCCAGAGGTCCAATTTGACCATCCAGTCCCCCGGAAGAAGTGTGTCCCTGAGAAGATGTATCCTCCCCATCTTGAAATGGTGGTATACTACAAAAGAGTTGAGGGCCTTCAGGTTTATGACTGGGCGAAACCCCTGATCTGGTTTTGGAACTAGGAAAATGGCACTCAGAAACTGAGAGGTGGTGTAGGAGGCCGGGACTGCTGCACCCTTGGAAAGGAGGTCCCTGACCTCCGCGTCTATCAGAGACTCTTTGACCTCGTTGAACACCAAGGGAAGGAGATAGGAGAACTGGCAAGGAGGGGAGTAAAACTCTATGCGGTAACCCTGAACAGTCTGCCACACCCAGCGGTCCGAGGTGAGGGCCTTCCACTGCAGAAGGAACCTGGCCAGTCCGCCCCCTAAACCTCTGTGGGAAAGATCCTTTAACACATGAGAAAGTACCTGATGTTCCTCTTGATCTTCCGGCACCTCTGCCGGCACCTCCTCTCCAATTCAAATTTTGCTGAGGGTAAAATCGGGTATTCGTTCCCCGAGCAGAGGAGGAATTATGCATTATGAGGAATTAGGAGCCCTGGGGAAAACGGCCGGAAGAGCGGGCTCTGCCTCGCCCAGCCTTGTGGAAAACCTTATGGGAAAACACGTTCCTGATGTTAGTCTGAGCCTTGTCCAGAGCGGTAAATGTATGGACGTAGGCAGAGAGATCCTTCAAAAAATGATCTCCGAACAAATTGCCCTGGGCCGCAGGACCCCCTTCCCTCTCTGACATATCCGCCAGCTTAGGATCCAATTGCATAAGTAAGGATTTACGCCTCTCCTTGGAGATGGAGGCATTTGCATTGCCGAGCAGGCACACCGTGCGTTGGATCCACCTCCTCAAGACGTAAACATCTACCGGGGCGGTAGAAGCCACCGCCGCCTCGGCCAATTCAAAAATGTGCATGACTGGACCCAAGACGTCCAACAGATTATCCTGGCAACTACGCCAAGCCTTGTCCACCCCCTTCTTGGGGTGTTCCCCTTTTGCGAAATGAAAGCAGCCATAGACTAGTCTTTTTCAGGCGTCAATGCCACCTTGTCTGGGAGCACTGGCCTAGGGCACTCGATCGTAATTTACTCTCCCTAGGCAAAGGACGTCTGACCCAATACTCTAGAAACGAGGAAACCTCCTCTGAAGGATGCCACTCGGCAGACCTGGGATGTTGGATGAGGGCAGGATCGAAAAACGGGACCCCCTTAACATCTAGGACTGGACCCTTTTGTGAAGGGCCAGGGACCACCTTCCTCTTGCGCCTCTTAGGAGGTGAGTCGGAATCCTCCAAGCTATCTGAGGTGGAAATAGAAATTGTGGGCACAGCCACAGGAAGCTGTGCAAGGGGCGGCCAAGGGGCAGTAGAGGGGGGCTGTTGGGATTCATCCAGCGTGCGCTTCAGACCCCTCCTCGGGGAGGAAACAGGAGACAGAACCGGGGAAGAACTGAGTTGTCCATGAATGTGTTTGGTCTTTTTTGTGCATTTTTTAGGGGCTTGACCTTGAACAGAGGGACCAGCTGCCTGGGAAGGGTGAAAACCGGCAATGCGATTGATCAGCCTGTCAAAGGCCCAAGCAAGGGTATTACTAAGGCCAAATAAGGCCATATCTAATGATGACTGCAAGTGTTATATAAACTCAATAAACATAAACATGAAGGGACTGGTCTCCCACACCCTCTCCCAACCTTTCACTTTTTTTGGAAGGGCGCACCTAGGTGCTGGTATCTGCAGAAGAGGGGGCGCCCACATTCTTATCCATGACAGCACCCCAACCAAAGGCAGGATAAGAGAAAATAATAAATATGGTAAAATGAAGAAAATGAATTAATGAAGTAGGAAGCACTAAACAGTTTAACACTGTACTGCGGAAAAACCGCTGAACGGGCTGGATTATGTGCTGCATACCCTAGCTGGGTGAAGGGGAAGCAGCATGCAAGGATGGCAACCTTGCCCCAGAAAGACAGGCCTTGCCTGAAGCCGAGCAGGCACCTTACGCAAGCAACGTAATAATTGTGAGGACATAAATCACTGAAAACGTATAAACCTTACGCGAGCAGCGTAACAATCTTGAGGAAATAAAGCACCAAAACAGTAATGCATAAACCTCACGCGAGCAGCGTAACAATTGTGAGGAACAATAGAGCACTGCAACAGTAATGTATAAACTTTACGCGAGCAGTGTAACAATTTGGGAATTAATGCAGAACCATGACGCGCTGCAGGTCTGAAGCGAAGTTTCCTCACGGGCCACACGCGTCACGGATTATTAATGGGCACGAATAGACACGCTGGCCCGAGCAGGGTCGCGTACGTCAGGAACAGGAATCCTGACAGGAAAACCACTTGTGCATCGGTGGCCTAAAGCCAGGCTTCACCTGACGCACGAGCAAGCAACCAATCATAAAGCCTACAACAAAGGGAAAAAACATGCTGCTCTCCGCAGCACAATAAATAACCAACAAAGTTATGACACACTTCAAAGGAAAAACGCAAGTTCGAACGAATGTAACGTTACTACCACATTCACAGAAAACAGCACGTTCCAAAGAGAATGCTGAGGCAAGTTACTCGAAACCATGAAAACTCGTAACAATTAAAATGGAGCACTGGAAGTCTATCTTGGCAACAAAGTTACAGAACTACACCCAGACTAGCATTCCTAAGGAAACAAATAGAAGGTGTGACTTAGCTATGGCGTCAGCAGCAAAGGAAGAGGAGTTGCTGCTAGAGGAATGGACCTTTATGGGGTTGGCTCTCAGCCCATTGGTTGCCTCCTGGGCATGTCCT
Source organism: Ambystoma mexicanum (assembly GCF_040938575.1). Classification (NCBI taxonomy): domain Eukaryota; kingdom Metazoa; phylum Chordata; class Amphibia; order Caudata; family Ambystomatidae; genus Ambystoma; species Ambystoma mexicanum. Next base: position 693,717,572 of record NC_090936.1, read on the forward strand.
GCCCTCTATTTTGGACTGGGATGTTTTCCCTTACACTGTTTGGAACTGTGTTATACGTGTTTTATGTTACAACTATTTTATTACAAAAGTCTTTTCTTTGCTGCTGTGGTTCAGAGTAAAGATTGTTATGCATAATAGGAGCCTCCTGTCTTGCCATATAATCCTCTTCTCCGCATTCATTGCATTGCTGCTACTGTGGCATTAGTTGTCTTTGATGTAACTCTAATCGAAACTTTGGACTAGTGATGAAATATTACTGATAGCTGATTACCACCAGAAAATCTGCTCACTTAACAGGGACTGCTGTTCATGTATTTTTTTTTTTTTTTTTACTTTTTGTTGATTTTAACAATATAAACCACAAACAACAACCAAACCATGAACTACAGTCATGGGTACGATTCTTAGTATGGCATGTCCACCACTTCTCTTTAACTCCCTCCATCCTCCCGAGGTTCCTCCATTACATCATCTTCAATCATATCGTCTAAGGGTGTGCTCCATCCTGCGCTCATCGAGGAGTCATCTCCCCCGAGCTGGTCTGAGCCGGCTCAAACGTAGTGGAGACCATATGCCTCCAGGCCGTCAATGTCTCTCCCGGGTCATCCCCTTCTCTGCCAACTGCCTCGCTCCTGTTGGGTGTCCTGACCCATGTTTGAGCTATCATGCTGTAACATTTGGTGCTGTGGGCTTAGAAAATCCAAGGTGGCCAAAAAGCCCACATGTGCGCCCGAATCCAGGAGAACCACGCAGTTTGCGCACACCAAAATGGTTGCCTAACCTGCCACCCACCAGTGCGAGCATGAGTGGAATGGGTGCCAAAGGAAAAACACCAGTGCCATGTGTTGAACCTGGAGAATATACTTCCATGTAATATCTCTTGTTTGAAATGCTTGAATCCAAGACAGATCCCAAAAATGGCTGCAATACTGGTGCTCACCACTATCAGAAAGCCGGCGTTTTAAAACAACACCAGACATTTGTGTAAAACTGAATAAATGAACCCAAAGCAGACCAAAGAAAGACTTAATGAGGGGTGGATACAATGTAAAGTTATATTCTGAAGTGACTTGAAGGTTTATAACAAGACTGGCTGAGCTCTGCAGGTCTGCAGCGGCTTAAACTGAAACTGGATTTAAAATGAGCAAAAATCGAAATGTGTAAATAAACTGTGGGACAGACTTGTGACTGCCACATAGTTTGTCACTGTTAAAATGTCCTAGTTCTGAACTTAGAATCAGCATTCTAGCTGCATGTGTAAAAATTGTTAGTTTTATTTGAATGCAGAAAACTGGGTAACTAAAAGTGACATTAGCTGGGGCCTGGTTTAAGGAACTAGATTCTGCCTGACAACTTCCCCCCAATTGGAGTGAAACTGGACCCACAGCAGTTCTCAGGCCTGGCTGCATTCTGAGGGGAGGTTACCCCTCTCTGATTGAATTACCAAGGGACTGCTAGAGACTAAACAAAGGACCCAGGCAGAGGGTTTATTGGGGGGAGGTCATAAATGGCTTTCTCTTGAACAATGGGCCTTCCAGGGCCCAGGCAGATGGTTTATTGGGGGGGCCGTAAAATAGCTTCCTCTTGGGAGGGGCAGGGTCTGTGAGCTTGGCAGAAACCGGATAAACTGGTTTCTACACCATGTGACCTGGGAAGACACACCCCTGTTGGCCAGAATATGATTTTAAGAAAGATGTATAACTCATGGTGCGGACTTGTCAAAATTATCTAAATGATACCATAATTCTTGTGATTTTTCTGCCCACATTTTAAGATGTTTTAGGACCTGATGGTATGATCTGGGGGGTTGCTAGCGGAAAATAGGGTTTCACTCCAAATGTATGCATGTTAAAAATCTGACACTTCCTTATATAAATGCATACATGCCTTGCGCACATTTGTATAAATTTTAATGACAAACCAATGTTGCATAGCCCACTAAAATCGAAAATAAGTTGCCATTTCTGAATACAAGCCCCCAGGAAGAGCAGAGTTTGAACAGAGTATACCTCATGTGATATGTAATGGGTGCATGTAATTTTAAACAACTGTG